>NC_133542.1:62008468-64508468 GCF_048773025.1 Camelus bactrianus | reverse complement strand
AATTGCTTATTCCTGAGATGGAGGTTTTTTTTTTTGTTTTTTGTTTTTTTTTTTAAGGATGGGATCAAAGGTTCTATTTGGGGCACACTGAGTACATCTTATATATGCAGTGGGGATTTATCAGTCCACAGATGATGTTAAATCAAGCCAAGGTCCCAGCTCTGACTGTTGGGTAGCCTGTATGCTATAAGAGAGACAGGACAGGGTTCAGGGTCTTCCACCTGGAACACTCCAACAGGTGGTGGTCAGGACAGGAACAACCAGTAATGGAGAAGAGTAATTTGGCACCCAAGTATATTAAATTCCTACAGCCGCCAGAACAAAGTTCTATCAACTGGGTGGCTTAAAATGACAGAAGTTTATTCTCGCACAGTTTGGGGACCATAAATCTGAAGGCAAGTTATTGGTAATGCCCCATACTCCCTCTGAAGACCTAGGGGCAAGTTCCTTCTTGCCTTTTCCAGCTTTGGGTGGTAGCTGGCAATCCTTGGTGTTCTTGGCTTGTGGGAGCATAACTCTCAGCTCCCTTTCCTGTGTCTGCTCCGTGTGTCTCCAAATCTCTCTCTTCATAAGGAGATCAGTCACTGGATTTAGGGTCCACCCTCGTCCAGTGTGACCTCATCTTAACTTGATCCTGTTTCCAAATAAGGTCATATTCACAGTTAGTGGGATTTAGGACCTCAACCTATCTTTCTGGGCCATGATTCACCTCACAACACGGGGTAATACAATCTCTGGTCAACTCTCCATTTTGTGTCTTCTTTCAGCACTGCCTGATGACCACAGTGAATGTTCAGTTTTTAATTCTCCCTTCATTGGTCATGTTGGGGAATTCAACATTATAGCATTTTTTTTCAAACAGTAATTATTTGGGGATATTAAGAAGGTGTTATAAGCTGAAAAAATTTTCTGTGGTCAGTTATGTTGGAGCAGTACTGTGTTTATATATATACTATATATATTTTTTTTCATTGTATATATAAACATACCGCAGCTTCTTTATCCATTCATCTGTTGATGGACATTTAGGTTTCTTCCATGTCTTGGCTATTGTCAATAGTGCTGCTGTGAACACTGGGATGCGCATATCTTGTCAAATTAGTTTCCTCCAGATATATGCCCAGAATGAAATAATGCCATTTGCAGAGCATAGATGGACCTAGAGATTATTATACTAAGTGAAGTAAGCCAGAAAGAGAAAGACAAATACCATATGATATCACTTGTATGTGGAATCTAAAAAAATGACACAAATGAACTTATTTACAAAACAGAAACAGACTCACAGACATAGAAAACAAACTTAGTGGTTACTAGTGGGGTTAGAGGGGGGAGGGATAAATTGGGAGTTAGGGATTTGCAGATACTAACTACTGTATATAAGATAGATAAACAACAAAGTCCTACTGTACAGCAGAGGGAACTATAGTCAATATCTTGTAGTAACTTATAATGAAAAAGAATATATATACACACGTATATATGTGTGTGTAACTGAATCACCATGTTGTACACTAGAGACTAACACAACTTGTAAGTTGACTATACATCAATTAAAAATACATGTATGTATTTTATTTTATTTTTAATATATATTTTAATTGAAGTATAGTCAGTTTACAATATGTCAATTTCTAGTGTACAGCCCAATACTTCAGTCATGTAGGAACATACATATATTCATTTTCATATTCTTTTTCACCATAGGTTAGTATAAGTTATTGAATATAGTTTCCTGTGCTATACAGTAGAAACTTGTTTATCTGTTTTATGTATATTAGTTAGTATCTGCAAATCTAGAACTCCCAATTTATCCCTTCTTACCCACTTCCACTGCTGGTAACCATAAGTTTGTTTCCTATGTATGTATATATTTTAAATTGCAAGACTTTTCAATGCCTTTATTAGGTGACTGGGCATTGGGAATCTCCAAGAATTGGTACAGAGCATATAGCGTTCTCTTTGGTTCCCAGAACCTTCATATTACAGAGCACATTATGTTCAGATTTAAGGGGAAAGCATGGGTGACTGGAATGTGGGATTCTGTGGGAGCTAAGGTACTGAGAAATCAGAAGAGACAGTCTTACAAATGACATATAAATAACCTTCAGTCCTTCATTCTCTGAAGAATGCCTATGTGCACATTGCACCATCTATTCAAAAATCAGCAAATTCCGTTATGCAGATAAAATCCTGTGGAAGCAAATCTGACATGAGGAGAAGGAGGGAGAGAGAAAAAGTTTAATCTACCTCAGACATTTGATTTCATTTTAACCTTCTCAGGAAAATGTTTCCTCTGTAATGTTTCCAATGGATTTGAGTTGATCCTATCATGCTGAATACTCACTCATTCTTTTCCAAATAATATCTGAGTGTTGATCAGAGCCCACCGAGGGCCAAGGACATTAACGTATATTATCCCATTTAATCCCCCCATATTCTAAAAGGTGTTTCTTCTTTTATAAATGAGGAAACTGAGGCTAAGAGGGTTGGAATAACTTGCTTAAGATTTCACAGTTAGCAATAGCAGTGATGGTATCCAATCCTATTTAGTTCTCAGGCTGTCTCTTTAAAATCCAAGATTCTTCTACACAATTTTGAGTGGTTTTTGCTCATTCATTTGTTTTTGGAGGGTAGAAGGGGAGAAGTTAACCTTACAGAGAACATCAAATAAGAGGAAGCAAATTATTAATGATAATAACAGTAACTAATCATGACTGTGTTTTTACTATTTGGCAGACATTTGCGGGCTGAAACATTGCAGCTCTCCTGTGAAGCAGATGTTTCTATTTTAGAAATTTTGTACTAGTAAATTTTATGTATAATGTAAAAGTTTATATTTTATACATAAGGAAATGAGGGCTTATAGTGATTCTAGTCAGTGCTATGGTTGGGATCAGAATCCAAGTCTGACTCCAGAGTTCAGAATTTTACCCCATTTATTCTAATTTTTGGTATCTTTAAATGGGGTGTTGCATTAATGGCAGCGGGAAATAGTGACATAAATGGTGCTGGTTACTTGGAGCCCTGTGTTAAGAAGGATTCTGAAGCCCTATTTGTGCTGAGTGAGAAGGAGTGACATTTAGGTTTGGTGATGTCTGCCCTGGGGGCAGAGACCATAGGCACGTGCTATTGTTTTTTTTAATCGAAGTACAGTCAGTTACAATGTGTCAATTTCTGGTGTACAGCATAATGTCCCAGTCATGCATATATATACATATATTCGTTTTCATATTCCTTTTCATTAAAGATTTTTACAAGTTATTGAATATAGTTTCCTGTGCTATACAGAAGGAATTTGTTTTTTTCTATCTATTTTCATATATAGTGGCTATCATTTGCAAATCTCAAACTCCCAAATTTATCCATTCCCTCCCCCTTTCCCTTGGTCACCATAAGATTGTCCACTGTGTCTGCTAGCCTGTTTCTGTTTTGTAGGTAAGCTAATTAGTGTCCTCTTTTCTTCTCTTTTTTAAGATTCCACATATGAGCGATCTCATATGGTATTTTTCTTTCTCTTTCTGGCTTACTTCACTTGGAGTGACGATCTCCAAGTCCATCCATGTTGCTGCGAATGGCATTATTTTATTCTTTTTTTTTTATCACTGAGCAGTATTATGTTGCATATATACACCACAACATCTTGGTTTAACTCCTCCACTGTTCTGAGGTGCCTGCCTTGTTTTCTCCCTTTCCCTTTTTTTCTTTTCTCTGAAGTATGGGATGGAGAGTTTGCAGAGGGTGGGCTGGGTTAGAAGCATAGTAAGAGTGTGTCTTCGATTTAAGAGTGTGTCTAAATGAGAGATATGGTCAAAGTGGGGCTCTGAGGCACTTATAATGCTACCTCTGTGAGAGTGCACTGTCATCTGTGGGCACTTACATGTCCATCTGAGTGGGCTGATGCCCACCACGGGCTTGCGAGGCAGGCGGGATAGAGTTAATCATCCCACTGTACAGATGGGGAGACTGAGACTTGAAGAGGCACAGTAACTTCCTGGTGCCCTCACTGCTTCTAAGGAACAATATGTGACAAGTTTGGATGCAGACTTTCAGCCTTCAAATCCAGTGGTCCTGGTGCTATACTAACACATGTTCTCTTGGTTTGGTCTGGTCATTACTCTAAGTACGGTCAGAGCTGGATAAGATGAAAAGAAAGGTGGGTTTGCCAGGGTGTGTATTTTGGATGCAGGAATGATGGGCATGGTCAGGAAGGAGTGAATTTTGGAGATGAAACCATTTCTGGATGTTTCCTTCTCTTCACAGCCAGTTCTTTCTGATATTGAATAATGATCATGATAAGAATAACCAATAGTTATTGGGGTGATTACTAGGAACCAGGCAGTGTGCTAAGTCCCTTAACCAGGTGATTTGATTGATTGATTGAGGTATAGTCAGTTACAGTGTGTCAATTTCTGGTGTACAGCACACTGTCCCAGTCATGTATGTAATTTAATATTAAGAACAACCCGGCAAATTACACCCAATTTGTACCCCACCCCCCATTTTACAGATGACAAAACTGAGTCTCAGAGAGGTGTACTATTTGCCCCAGCTAGGAAGTTTCTGAGCTGGGGTTGCAATGCAGGGGATTCCAGAGGCTGCTCCCATACCCAGCAATCTCCTCTGCTTCTGTTAGCTCCGCTGTCAGACTAGCTGGGAACCATGGCCACCCTCTTGGTATCTATTTTAAGACGCTAAAGCTGTTGTTTGCTTATAAACATCAGATCTGCAGCTGATGTAACGCACAGCACAGATTCGTAGCACATCACAGAGCTGACTGCACCAGGCCAGGCCGGGACCCAGCCAGGCAGTCACACGCCTGCTATAAATACAGCCATTTCAGCTGATGCAGGCAGAGACGCAAAGTCTCCTCTCCCAGAATTCTGACTTCAAATACATTCCCCCCACAGGCTTTCTGTCTTTTCTCAAATGCCCATATAAATCCTCAAATTTGTTGTTACCCTTCCCTGGATCTTTTTTTTTTTTAACTTCCTGTGTATTGTTTTAAATAGGAAGAACACTACTTTTTTAAGCCAATTTAATACCTCATTTAGAGTTGTCTTGCCAATCAGGAAATGAAATACAATCACATCAGGCAAGGCTTTAAATTCAGCCCTGTTTTCATATTTTGCCATTTGAGTCCTGGAATTTACACAGCCTCGCTCTCACTCTAATTGATTCTTCTAACCTGACCGTGACTTTTACCATCCTGTGGTTAGAACAGTCGACTGCCCTTATTTCTCTGCTGTCAGGGCATATATCACCTTTAAAGGGACCCACATTGTCAGGAAGTTTATGTCTCAAATTTAAGATTTTTAAAAAATGAAACAAGAACTGCCGGCCAGTTTAACAAGCTCAGTATGAATAATAAAACATTCAAACATGAGGGGTGCTTTTTTTTTTTTCCTGAAAACTTTATAAATAAAGACATTAACATTTCCCTGTATCACGGACACACCAAAGTACGTAGCCAGTTTTCTTCAGAACGTGAAATGATGGAAACAGGACCTTGACCGTAAAAATAAAACTTGTAACTACAGGCTCTACCCTAACTTGAACAATGGCATCGTTAGACTTGGGTTTGCAGAGAGTGACCCTTGTTAAACTAAGAAGAAATTGGCTTAGGTGATGGAGGTTCTACGGGAATGTGGTTGGTATATTTCATCTGCTTCAGAAATCACACTGCTTAGACTTAGGGAACACTCCATGTATCACTGTATGTCATCGTGTATGCAGATATGACCCAAAATTGCAAAGAGACTTGAGTGTCTTGCTGGAACACACATCAGTCTGGGAGGTGAGTCCTGGCCTCAGATTTAGTTGTGTCACTAAGGGCCACCGTTTACTACATGACAGGCACTTTTAATCTTGAGTTAAACCTTCACAAAAGTCCACAGGCAGTATTATTATCCTCCCTTGACAGCCAAGCAAAGTGTACCCTTTCTTTAATAAAGGGGTTTTAAAAAGCCTCACAAGGACATGCAGCAAGTAAATGGGAAAACTGGGGTTTGAGCACAGGTCTACCTGATGCCCAAATCTCTCCTCTTACACCTTGTGTATCCTTGGACTAAGCACTTCCCATCGGGGCCTCAGTTTCCTTTAAGTGAAATAAAGAAATTGAGCTAGATAATCATAATGTTTCTTATAAAATTAAGATGGACTTGGATTAGGAAGACCCACCCTTAAGACCCAGAAAACCTTTTACAGGTTATGTCCCCTCAGGCAACTTGTTCAGCCCTCCTGAGCCTCAGTTTCTACATCTACAAAATGGGGATAAAATCCTTAACTGGAGATCATATTAAATAATGAAAATAAGGGTTTCTACTCTATTTCCTTGTACACAGAGTTGGATTTCTTTTTATTTATTAAAAATGGTTGCAGTAGGACCTAAACCTGAAAAAAAAAATCATGTTAATCACTTTGGTGGCTAGCTTGAAAATACCTTTTCTTCTTCCTCCCTTTCTTTCTTCCTCCCTTTCTTTCTTTCTTTCTTTCTTTCTTTCTTTCTTTCTTTCTTTCTTTCTTTCTTTTCTTACACTCATATCTAAGATACAGCTGCCTGGTGAAAGAGGGTTACAAAGTGATTAAAAGCAAGGACTTTAAAATCAGGCAGACCTGTCTGTCTATCACGTACTGGTGACATTATCTCCAGTAAGTGGCTAAACCTCACTAAGGCTTGGTGTCCTTTATGAAGAGGAATCCCAGTGAGGCAACCCCACGTGGTTTGAGAATTACGTGGGATAAGAATGCCTGTAAGGATGACTCGATAAAGAAGTTGTGGTATATTTATACAGTGAAATACTACTCAGCCATAAAAAAGAATATAATAATGCCAATTGCAGCAACATGGGTGGACCTTGAGATCGTCATTCTAAGTGAAATAAACCAGAAAGAGAAAGATAAATACCATATGGTATCACTTATATGTGGAATCTAAAAAAAAAAAAAAAGGCACAAATGAACTTATTTGCAAAACAGAAAGAGACTCACAGACATAGAAAAGAAAATCATGGTTACCAGGGGGAAAGCAGGTAGGAAGGGATAAATCAGAAGTTCGAGATTTGCAGATACTGACTACTAAATATAAAATAGATAAACAAGTTTATACTGTAAAGCACAGGAAACTATAGTCAATATCTTGCAGTAACCTCTGATGGAAAAGAATATGAAAAGGAATATATGTATGCATATGTATGACTGAAACATATGTTGTACACCAGAAATTGACACAACATTGTAAATTGACTATACTTCAGTAAAAAAAAAAATTAAAAAATAAGAATGTCCATAAGGCACTTAGCCCAGTGCTGGGCACACAGCAGGCACTTTGTTCGCGTTGGTGAGTCAGAGAACACCTTGCTCAGTAGCACACGGAACACCCTGGTCTGCAACGCTTTCTTTGGATTCTTTTGATCTTTCAATTCTTTTGATCACTTCCTTTACGAAATTAAATAATCCATTTAACCTCCCAGGGCTCTTTGATCTCATGTTCCTCCCTGTCACCTTCCCTGCCAGTGGCAAGATTAAACCTACATGAATTGAATCTTTCTACAGGGAGGAACCAGGACAGAGAGGCTGGATGGAGCTGAAAACAGGGATGATTTAAATTTGAAATTCAGAGATACTTCTTCACTAATTAATTCTTACTTCATCTAGTCCTATGCTCTCTACCAAGTTCTTCTGGGTGCAGGATCCCATTTGTCTGTAGAGAACTCATGAATAGCAGGACCGACAGTGTGGACACCCTTTGAGAGGCCAGAAGACTGAGGCTCAGGCAGGGCTGAATGACTTGTCCAAGAGCACACAGATCATCAGTGTTGGAGCCAGGATGAAATCCAACCATTCATATCATGATACAATATGATATAATGTAATTTACTATACTAATGCATATATATGCACACATATATGTGTCCATGTTACAATCTAAGCATTCAACTGTATATATATAGATAGATGTATATATGTATAATATGTGTGTATGTAATATGCACACATGTATACATTCATACATATATATACACACACATATATGTGTGTGTTCGTGTAAAATTTCATTTTTCCCCTGTTTGCTTGCCGTTGAGTGACAACTCCTTTCACCTTTAAAAGAGGGTTATTTGCCCCTGGTGGACTATTGTGTAAGAAATGCTTAGAACTTTTGGAAGAGACATTCTGGAAAAGTGCCTCCTGGAATCTATTGCACACGGAAGATAGACCTCTAAAATATACACAAAATCCATCCTTTCCATCTTTACTGTTTCCATCTGTAGTAAGCAGAGTAATTGTTTCCCCTCACACTGCTACAAGTGATCTATGCCTTGGAACCAATGAAGATGTTATCCCATGTGGCAAAAGGATCTTGGCAGGTGTGACTAAGGATCTTGAGATGGGAGATTATCCTGGATCACCTGTGTGGGCTGCATGCAATCACAAGGGTCCTTAGAAGAGGGAGGCAGGAGGGTTGGGGTCTGAGAGAGAGGTAAAGATGCTTCATTGCTGACTTTGAAAATGGAGGAAGGGGTCATGAGACGAGGAATGCAGGTGGTGTCTAAAAGCTGGAAAGGAGAAAACAATGAATTCCATCCTAAAGCCTCCAAAAGGAATGCAGCCCGTTCGATAAGAGCCACATCAGGCTTCTGGTGTCCATGGTAACTAACTAATATGCCGCCACCACTCTAGCTTGGGCAACTTCAGCCACCTCCAGACTGGCCTCACTCCTTCTTCTCCTCCCACCCCCCCCCCAAATCTGTTCTCGGTGTGGCCACCAGAGGGATCATTTCAAACCTCAGCCTGCAAAGAATGTCCCTCGTGTGCTTAAAACCCTAAGCAGCTTCCTGTCACACAGAAGAAAATCCAGACCCCTTACCATGGCCTCATTTTCCCACCTGAGGCCTGAAGGTTATCAGACTTGTCCAAAATGTCCTGGGAAACTAGCGGAGAGCTGAGCCCAGAACCCCAAGATCTGGCCTAAGTTCCCCTCCTCTGAGATACACAGGCCTTTAAAAAAAAAAAAAATCTGAAACTATCTCCGTAAGAGCAAAGAAGTGAAGCACTTTCCCAAAGAAATGCCGTGGCTGCAGTATCTCAGGTTTTGAGAAGGAAGGCTGGAAGAAACTGAAAAACATGTTTTGGAATGTTCTTCCTCCTGCTTTCAGAATTTCTTGTGCTCAGATGTCCACAAAGTGCTGGAAAGATCAATGACTCGAAGGAATTCTCCAGGAAGGGAAAAAAAAAAAACCCAAACAAGAGTCATTTAAATAAACTACTTGATCGTGTAACGCATACATAGAAAATAAATAATCATCATAATAAAATACATACTTATTTAGATAGGGTTATAAACTCAAATGCCTGCAGGACCAGACTGGAAACATATGGGTGAGAATTCAGGCCAAGTGTTGTTAGATCTTCCGATTTTTCAAGAGAAAATAGAAGTCTGGAGTTTTAAGTGAAAAAAAACTCCCAGTTTTCAAATACAGGCAGTCGATTATAACAATGTGACAACTGTTTTAACCATGTGAAGACCAAACAGAACATTTCTGTGGGCTGGATGTCACCAATGGCGATCTGCCTGTGATGCTGGTCCTTCTCACTAAGGTCCACCTACCTCTGACATCCTAGAGTGTTATGGTCTGGTATGGCCTCATTCCACTTGTGTGTCTTTCCACCCTTTGAACTTTGGTTGGAAAAAGGGAGGTCCAGCAGAGCACTCTAGAGTTGGGGACCAGGGACCTCAGAGAGCAGCCCTGAAGGGCCACATCCCTGAGCTAGCTCACATCTGAAGAGCATGTCATAACCATGCTGGATGCTGAGAGGACAATGAAGGGAAGAGCCGTGCTCTGCCCTCAATTTAGTTCAGTTTCTGAAATATCCTATGTGTCTGCTAAGTCTCTAGGATCTTTCTAGAGGCTTCGGTCACAGAGCTAAAAAATACAGAATCCCTACATGCAACGAAGTCACTGTGGGGTGGATGTAAGGCACACAGATGAACAGGTAACTTTCCTAATATGGTCCATGTTGAATGTAAAATAAATCTAAGTGCACGTAGTCCTGCCTCGGAGGGCTGGTAATTCAGATAGACTATTTAGAGTGGGTGATTTAAGATGTGTCTTAAAAAATTTATTTTTTATTTTTTTATTGAAGTATAGTTGATTTATAATATTGTGTTAGTTTCAGCTCTACGGCAAAGTGATTCGGTTATACGTATATATGTATGTGTCTATATTCTTTTTCTGATTCTTTTCCATTACATTTTATTGAAAGATATTGAATGTAGTTCCTTGGTTACTGTAAAAACAATTTTATTGAGGTATAATTGATGTATAATATTACATTAGTTTCAGGTGTACAGTATTGTTGACTGTACCTACAAAGTTGCACAGCAAGTATCCAGAACTCACTCATCCTGCATAACTGAAACTTATGCCCCTTGATTAGCAACTTCCCACTACCCTCTCCCCACCCTCCAGCCCCTGAAAAACCACCGGTCCACTTTGATTTTCAGGTTGTTCTTAGATCTAGTTGTTTGCAAGTTCAAAGAAAAGTCTTGAGCAAAGGTTTTGCTTTAAGGAGCAGAGACAAAGTCTGGTGAGGAAGGGCAAAGGTATATTTGAGAAAATGAGATGATAAGAAGTTGAAATAGACAAGATGCCAGGCAGCGGACGGCAGAAAAAAAAATACGCAAAAGAGAGAGAAGATGGTTTCCCAGATGAGGCTCACCGGTCTTCTGGCTTTGAAACGATCTTGCTGAAAGTCTGCATCTTTTCAGGACAGGACCTTGGCTCATTGTCAGGGGGGCTCATCACCCTTTATCAAGTGCCTCCTGATCTCCTTTCAGGGCACAGAGAGGGTTCTTGTGGCTGGCCTGTGATCAGACACTAATTATTTGTTAGAAGAATGAAGTATGATATTTATTGGGCTCTATTATGTGCCCGAGGTCTGTACCCTCATGAAATGGCATACGGGGACTTACAACCTGTATACCATTTAAGTGTCAGACGTACTCCAGGACAATGGCCACATATTTATCCATCTCTGTATCACTGGGAGTAGGATGATGTAAGACACTCAGTAAGTTCTTGTTGAATCAATGAATCTACTCAACATGGCTCCCTACGAACTGGCCAAACTGGGCTTCTCAGTAATCCTTGAGAATCTCCATGCCTCCTGACACCCCTGGGTTATTCTCTGCCCACCACCCAAGTTCTAGCGCTAATAGCACTCACTCATCTGCAGTGATGCCCTGAGATACTAGAAAGGCAAGCTCCACAGGCATAGAGATGTGGCTTCAAAACCTCGTACCGTTATTTGCTGCCTCTGTGCAGTGGGCTTACCTTGCTTCACTTCTCTAAACTCAGTTTCCTCACCTTTCAGCAGAATTGAATGGCCATGCCTGTCTCACTGGATGGCTGTGAGGATTCAGTAAGGTTAATGGATTATAAAACAAAACAATTGGTACACCAAGAAATCCATAAATACTAACCATTAACATGTTTTTGAAAAGACCTCTATTTTCACTCTTATTGTATGATTCTGTGCATCTTTTAAAGGGCTTGGCTCCGTTTGTCCTGCAGGATAAATGCTTGCATATCAATCATCTTTCGAAGTGGTCGTCCCTTTGTAGGATGTGTTTGTGATGGAGGGGTGAGGTGGTAAGAGTGAAAGGTGGAGGCTAGGCAGGTAAGGGGGTCAGATCTGAACTATGCTGTTGGTTAGCTGTGCAGACAACAACAGGTCCTTTCTCATCTGATAGATGACTATGACAACACTGACAGCACAGAGTTGACGGGGAGCACGCAACAAGATCCCATTTGGACAGAGTCTGGAACACATCTGGTGGTTAATTACCTATGAATGGCCAGCTTTTAAAAACTGGCTGGCTGGAGGATGAGGCATCCATTGAAAGCAGGGACCCTCCCCTTGCTTCCCCCTGGGATCCTGGGACCTTTTACTCTATGCCCTTTTTTCATTTCATGTAATTTTACTGCAAAGGGAAAGCTGGATGGAAATACCTCCTCGCCCCTTGTGGGTGATTGGTTTACACCCAAATCACAAAATCTGATTATAAGTTTGTAAATGTCTTTGCTTGCAGAGAGAGACCCGTATTATTAATGGTCATAAAATTAAATTACCCGGTGCATTTCTGTTCCGAAAGAAAAACTGATCCACGTTCACCAGTCAGCCTGCATCACGTAGATGTATAAACAAAAATGATGGGGGGGTGGGGGAAGCACACCCACCATGTTATTTATTCAGTTCCAAAACATTTTCCACACACCATATGGCAGGATTTTTTTTTTTTCTTTCTCAAGCCTTTTTCACAGATGTAATTATAATTCTTTTCACCTTCCCCAGAGAGATCATCTTGAGTATTGTAAAGATTGTGTGAAACTTGAGACCTTACAGAGAACTTTATTATCATGGCAATCAGTTTCACCCTCCCTTGCAAAGTTCAGCCACTGGCCCGTGGACAGTTGCTCTACAGAGCATGCAACCTGGCGGCTTTCCCTGGGGACTCTTAATAGTGGGTGAAGGTTAAACGTTATCGCGATCACTTTCTCTTGTGCGTCATCACCTCGCTAGCAGGGATGCAGTCCAGCTGGACCAGTGGACCACACCGTCAGCCTGAACCGTGCTCCAGTGCACTCTTTCCGTGCCTTCTTTCTCATCTTTAGGGGCGTTCTCTGATCCCATTAGCATATAGACGTTAGCAACATTTCTACACAGCATCCTTAGCACGAGGGACCTTAGCATCTACCTCTCATTTATGTCACGTGGAACCAATCAAGGGATGGAACATAAGGGAGACATCTGCTAAACACTTGTTAATTTTGATTTTCCTGGTGCATAGGAGAATTTATAGGGGTTGATTCAGATCAACCCAGAAATCACATGCAGCTCTGGGCAGGCATTCCTGGGACGGAGAAGACCCTTCCCTCGTTTATTAAACCCTCATTCTATCTGAGGCGTTGTGCTAAGTACTCTGTGTACATGATCTCTCTCTGTCTGTAATAACCCTGACAGGTAAATATTCTCTTTCTATTTTGACAGAGCTGGAAACTGAGGCTCTGAGTACTCAAATGCTGTGGTCAGGGTCACGTGTATTTTCTTCACCACAATGTTACAGAAACGACAACAGCCATAGTGACCTAGTGTCAGACTCTCTGTACACGCATCACCAACCCAACTACAGAAGGGTCATTCTTAGTGAGTCATTTTTGAAATGAGGAATTAGGACTCAGGATGCATGAGGAACTTAGACGTAAGTGTCACACACCCTCTGAGTTTTAAAACATGAAAACCTAACCTCCGTTTATATCGGATGATGTATTCCAAACTCCGAACATCTGAGTTACTAAGGAACTTTTGGCAACTTAACCTGTTTATGTGTTGAAGACTGTCTGTATCTTCCATATTGATCGGGTGCGTCTGGCAAGAGCAAAAATCATCTCGTGATTTACCAGATGGCAATTCTGTTCTCCAGCTGGATTGGGAATCCCAGAGGACCCATCTCTTCCTGCAGGATTCCATAGTACCACCTCTGCGCTGTGGCTTTACTACCAGGCACAGGTCTGCTTGGACCCCCAGACTGAGGCCATGTTTGTTCCAGCAGAATGAGAAGGAGGTAACCTGGGTCTAGAAGGTCCCATCCTTGGTGTGCTTCTCAGGAACTGCCTAGCGGACAGTCCCTGCATCAGAATAACCCCAGCCGTGTACAGCCTGCAAAGTTGCAGATTTACAAAGCTTTAGTGCTAAAAGGTGGAGAAATCTCTAGAAATCACCTAGGGAAGAGCTATGCTGAGTGGTTTACAGCAGGGTTTTTCAATTATTTTCAATTATTTTTAAATTATTTTCAATTATTTTGGTAGCTTCCAGAACAACAGTCTGACCCACTGTGCGTATGTAAGTGTCTACACATATAGGCATATAACTGAAATATATGTTAGATGTAAAACATGTGTGTCTGGTCTGTATAATGGAAATAAAAATTTCACAAAGCAATATTTACCTTTATAATGTGAGATTCACTCTCATTTCTCTATTCTAATCCATTCTAATTCATTCCTTTCCTTTAAAAAAAGGGGGGGGGGTGCTGGTCAAAACCCTCTAAATTGTTTTTAAAGCCTGCATTTTGGAAAACAGTGTTTCCCTCCAGGTTCTAGTTACAGCTCTGGGGTACGAGATCTAGCCTCTTTTGCCTCATTTTCCTCATCTGTAAAATGGACATAATACCATTACTTTTCTCATATGATTTTTGTGAGGATTAAATAAGATAATGCTTGTCTGTAATGCCCCCAAAAGTGATACCTTTTATAATAAAAATGCTGAATTATCTGTATCCTTCACTTTAAAGATGGGAAACTGAGAGCCACCAAAGGGAAAGACGTTAGACCAGAGGACATGCTGACCATGAGCAGAGTTTGGGGCTAGAATCCAAACTTCTGACACATCCTGTTACACTAGGCCACCTGCAGGGTGTCCTGCTTTTAGCAACCACATTAACTTCTCTAGGTGACCAGCACATCTTCAAATGTCTGATTCCTTCTGTGCCTTTTCCAGCCTCTCTGGAACCCATTGGAACCAGGTTTGCTGCTGAGAGTGTTCAAAATGCCAGTTCCCCAGGGAGAACACGTGTCTTCCACCCACTGAGTGTAACCACTGGTAAATGGCTCCCTAGGTCGGGGATGAGGCCACGGGATGTTCAAATGGGAGAAAAAGAACTCCCAGATGGCCTCACAAACTCCTTCTAAGTCCCTCAGGGAGATTGGCCTGGGAGGATAAAACAGCGGAGCATGCTTAAGTCTGAGCCTGGTCTGTAAGAACCACGGTGGCACACAGGGCTTTATGGGGAAGCGGGTAGCAGTCAGTAAAGAATGTCTTCAGCACCTCTGTACAGGTGTTGGATGGGCACTCAGGTCAGCTTTCCAGCCCCATCATTGCTCGTGATGACCCGGTACTTTCCCACCTCCTGGCCTTTACTCAGACATTTCTTCCCACTAGAACACCATCGCTCCTTCGCCATGTATTCAGATCCTTCCCGTCCTGATGCCTTTCTCCGATGCCTGCTCTGACCCCAGCGGGAATATACTCCACGATAGCTGGCACCTTCTGTTGGGGGAGGAGGCAGGATTCCACATTCCCTGCCTGTGATTAGATGAGTATAAACAGCTGTTGTCTCCTACGAATACGGAGGCTCCTGAAGGGGCAGAATCTCTGAGTTACCTTTGGTCTTTCCTGGCACCTAGCGGAGTGTTTTGTTTGTGTATATGAGGCCCTGAAACGTGTGTGGGGGTGACTAAGCGAGGGAAGAAGTGGGTGAGAAGGTGGGTAGGTGAGCACGCTGACTGCTGAGCATCGCCAGGATAAATGACTGAGGCTGTATTGACATGTCAGTGTGTGTGTGTGTTTCACGATGAAATTATAAGCCAGGGCTTCTCACCCTTGGGCGCTCTTAAGCACTCCCTGGGGAGTTTATAAGGAGTACTGAAGCCTCACCACCAGAAATTCTGTTTAAATTGGTCTGGGCTGGGGCATGGGGAGTGCATATATTTAACATTTTCTCTCAGTGATTCTGCTTCTCAGCCACGGTTCAGAGCCACCGCTGTTAGCTTTTTGATTAATAGGAAGACAGCATGTGAAAGTACCGAGCAGAGTTGCGGGCCCAGGGTAGTGCCCTGTAAATGCATATAAAACGCCTCCTCTCCTCCTTCCCCTTGAGGGCTGGGACTTTATATTATGCCTCTTTCTGTTGTGCAGAGAACTGAGCCCAAGGGACAATTAAAGGGAGCGCAGCCAATGTTTCAGTGGTGAGCATGATTCAGAGTTCAGGGAGCCAGGCCAGGGAATGAATGCTCCGGGCTCAACTTGGGTGAAATCGTTGTAGACGCGGATGTTCAGGGAAGACTTTGTGAATAAGGTTAGATTTGAGCTGGGCTTCGGGGCATGGGCAGAATTGAGCAAACTGGTGAAAAGCAAGCGGAAGAACGTTCTGGAAAAGGAACACAGCCTCATCAGAGACTCTCGTGGGAACATTATCACGTGCCAGGCATGGTGCGAGATGCTTTACATACATGCATGACCTTATCTAAGACACAGAAATTATCACTATCCCACTCTACGTGGGATGGAACAAGATTCAGAGAGGGTAAGCCATTAGCTCAAGGTCACATGGGTAGTAATTTAAATGGGGCTTTGTCTGAGATAGTGCATGCTGAAAAAAGGTGGAGGTGGGCACCTCGTGCAGACGAGTCTGTCTGAGTAGGTGTGCTTGGAGAGGGAAGAAGAGGTAACTAGATTAGAAAGGCATGTTTGGGCCAGAATGTAGCCACCAGTGTACCTCCAGATTTTAAACTTACCCTTGGGGGCCTCGGGGAGTGGTAAATTTTTGAGTGACACCATGAATGTGGCTACAAGGGCACAGCGTTGAGTTAGCAGAGTGGACAGGAGACTTGGGGCAAGTTCTTGAATCCACAACTGGTTAAATGAGGACATTGATTTTTCCCTTTCCTAGATTATGTTTGCTGGAAATCAAACCTGACAATTCAACCCTTTCTAGAAAAAGGATTTGTAAAGCACCAAGCTGAGATGGTTTCATCCTCTCACTTCAGTGTGTTTCTCTAGAGGATGTTCCACAAGAACGTTTTTATTGAACACCTACTACACAGTTGAACAAGACTCCCCCCCTTCATTTTCTGCCATCGGTGATGCCCTCAGAGACCCAGCTGGAACTGCCTCATGGGATGCTTTCCACTGTCTCCCAGACATCTTTTTGCTGAACTAAAGATGCACAGAATTTCCTTAACATTCCCGACTGGGTCTTATTTTCCAAGCCGCTTTCATCTGTTGTCTTGCTTTCCTTTGAACTACATCCAATTTATCACTTTTTTTTTTTTTCCTTTTCTTTCTGGAAACATGATGCTCCAAATTGAACACAGCCATCCAATTAAACCTTAACCGCAGCCAACGAGGGCATAGTAATTGTCGGGCTTGTTTCACACGGAGAAATCTTATTCATAGGTAGATGAGAAGGGGACAGGAGTACACTCGGACCCCTTGGGTTTTTGTGTTTTTCTTTTTTGAGGCAGCACACGTAAAGGTGGACAGCAGAAACTAATAAGCCATCAGCTTCCTTAGAAATACTCTTACTTAATTTGAGGGGCATGTTTTATTTGGGAAGGTTTTGCAGTCACTTATTTTATTACCTTGACATTTTTCTACCCCTGGTAACAATTTTTTTTTTTTAAGTAAGTTAAGCTTTTACTTAGGTACAATGTAAAGCTGTTCTGGAGATGAAAGCTGTTATCTGATTCAGAGCTTAATGTTTAAAAGTTCTCAAGCTGGTGAATCTAAAGACATTTCCTGCATAACTGTGTACTTAGAATTCAGTGGTGGTGTAAAAGAGGGGGAGAGCTTCATGTTCTGTCTGGAATTACGAAAAAAGACAATTTATTTTTAAGTGAACTGGGGGAGAAGGGGGAAAAAGACTGCGATGGAAGATGTTTAGCTGAGTTACTGAAATACCATCTGGAGGATTGGCTGGAAAAGAAGAGAAACCCTAGAAGGAACAAGAAGTGGGACGGGGAAGCCGAGAAGGGACCAGCTCGCTCTGGGAGATGCAGGCTCAACCAGGGATGTGAATTTGTACTGAGCGGAGGGAGCGAGTTAATGTGCCCCTTGGAGAGAAAGGCAATGATTATTTAATCTTTTAAAAAATGTGGTATAGTTTACCTAACATAAAATTTACCGTCTTAACGTGTCCAGTTCAGTGGTGTTGAGGACATTCCTATTGTTATGTAACCGAACACATCATCTATGTCAGAACTTTTTTCATCTTCCCAAACAGAAACTCCATACCCAGGAAACAATAACTCCATATTCTGGCAACCAACCTTCTACAGAAGGCTTTTTTTTTTTTTTTTTTTTTTTTTTTAATGAATATAGAGAAGAGAAGGGTCTTTCTGTCAGGGCTCACTTCACACCACTTTTATGAAACATCTTTAAACCATTCCAACATCACCATCTCCCTCCAGCCTGCGTTCAGTCCTGTCTTTGATGGGGTTATAGTTGTACAATTCTGTCCTGTCTGTCAACCAGACTGTGGTCTCCATGAGACCAGGAAGCCTCAAGGGCACTGTCCACGGTGCTCCGGGCTGGATGACAGCAGCGGATGGTTCTTGATGTTTACCATCTGTCAGGCACCATGATCCTGATCAATACTTTACATCTTTCATCTTTAACATCCTCACAGTAATTCTTGATAAGGACATAACACTAAACCTGTCTTACAGATGAAGAAACTGAGCATGTGAGAATTTAAGTAATGTCCTCAAGGTCAAGTGGAGGAACCAGGCTTTCAACATAAGTCAATCTCTTTACCATTTTCCAATCCTTTTTCTTCCCCTAAACCAGACTTTAGCAGCATCTTCTTCTCCAGGAAGATGGGACTTTTCAGACACAGGTGACATCAGGTAGTGGAAATCCATTTCCTTTCCATGACTGTTTCCCAGAACACTAGTTCCACAAGACCATAATAGGTGTTCCTTGAAATTGAAAAACATTGCAGGAAGGGGCAGCACTGTTCCTAGATGGTCTAATAAGTTTGGAAACACTGAGTAAAATACAGTTGCAAGTCTTCTCAGAGGCTGGATTAGACATCCAGGTCACAAATATATTTTTTCTCTTTTGACAACAATCTTGTGAATCTGGTATCTACAGGAAAATGTTGGCAAATGCCAGGGGTGACATTCAAGATATTTGATGACTGTGGTAGCCTGGGCATTGGCCAGTCAGCCTCCCAAACAGACAGAACAGGAGCCAATAAGTGATGGAGGCACACCGATGGGTCCTGATGGGACCTGTCACCTGCAGGGCATCAGAGCTCATCTCAGCCACTCAAGGCTTCTGGGATATGGGCAGTCCAGGGAGCGCGGAGCAACCAAGCGGACAGACTGTCCTAGGGAAAGAAGGAAACCTCCCTTCCTGGAAATGCTTCTTGGGGCTGGTCATGACGCTTAGGTTGGGAATGAGTCTTGTTTGTCTGATGTAACCCCTGCTAACCTAAAAGTAAGCAGAGATTGGAATGCCTCCAGTCTCTCAGTGGTGGCTATCTGCTAGGCTCCATTTTACTTAGCGAGGAGACAGCATAGCTCATTGGAAGGAGCACTGGACAGAAGTCAGGGGCACTGGGCTCTGTCTAGGATGCTTGGTGACTAGGGGCCTGTTTGCATCCCTTGATGATCCTCGTTCACCTGTCTCTATAGTGGAGGGGGTGGTCTCCATTATCAAATTCTCTTCCCGCTCTAACGTCTTACAACTAACATCTTACAACTCCCAGTAAGTAACTATACTTTCCCTCCCTCTCAAGTGAAGGCAATATATATTTTTCCCTTACCTGTCAGATGATGGTGCCACAATGATAAAGGCCCCTGACTTTTGAATTCCAAGTCTGTCTTTCTCTCTTCCATGCCTGGTGCACCACCAGGAGTGGAGTGGGTGGTGGGGCGGGGGGAGTGTATCTTCAATATTTATTGAAGGGCTCCAAATCTCTACAGTCTTCCATCTTTGATCCTGTTGAATATTCTAAACTCCTTTTTTTTTTTTTTAAATTTAAACATGTTTGACTGGTCTAATCATGGGCTGCCGTGCTTCCCGAGCTCTCTCTGCATCTTCTGCAGTGAGTCGGGAGAGAAAGGATGAAGCTTATGTGAGACTTCAGTGCTCATGTCAATTCCATTTCTACTTTGTCCAAGTTGAAACAATCTAACCCGGAAGACCCCCCCACTGAGATTGACTCTTAGGAAATTATCCCCCCACAAAGTCAAAGCTATTTTTTGGAAGATGTTCATTACTGTATTATTGCTAAGGGTCCAGTGTTGGAGATATGCCTGTTGTATAACACAAAGAACATGTTTTAGTAAATAATATTAATATATTACTTTTATGCAGGTATTGAAATTTTAGTCCTGAATATGACAGATTTTCAGGGAAATGCTGTGGCTGTAGGTATATAAACTGCACAATTGCCTACACAAAGGATCAAAGGGGGATGTAGACAGATAAGAATGGCTGATTGATTAGGGTAGTGGGGTTATGGGATTACAGACGACATTGTTTTTTTTCTGTCAGTTTCCGTTACTTTAGTTGCAACGTTGTTTATACAATATTTAAGACATGGGAAATCATATGTTACATATAGTAGAATAAGTATTGACTTTAGAGTCAGACAAATCTATATTCAGGTACAGATTTTTGTTAACTTCTTTAGTAGGATTTTGGGTAAAATCTCTCATCCTCACAAAGCTTGGTGTGTGGAAAGTGATTTCTTTTCTTCTACTCAAATCAAATCAAATCAAGTCAAATCAAACAAAGCTACTATATTATTGGAAAGACATCTAGTATTGTAATAAGCCACAGAGTTTGACTTTGGCTCATTCCTCATGGTCTATATTTTAAAGCTAACTGTTCTGGAATTAGAAGGAAACACTACAGCATCAGAGTTCTAGGTCTGAGTGCCAGCTCCTCCACGTCCTGGCTCTATGACCTTGGGCAAGGAAACTCGCGCTTCCGTTTTCTCATCTGTTGGGGTCTGACCTGGTGAGTAAGCAACATTCCTGTTTTTCTTGCCTGTGCTCAGAACCAACTGAGAAACAGGCATCTGAGTCGGAAAGATCGAGAGCAGAATACTACCTTCACTCCCGCAAAGCTGGTGGGAGGATGTGACAAGAATGGAGAGCAGCAATGGGCTTCCTGATCAGCTCGTCCCCTCTGAGCTGTCTGCAGCCCTGCACAACCTCAGGAATTCCCACATTGGGCGGGGATAGTCTCCTCCAAGTTCACAGAAAGGGGAGTGCAGGTTGCAGCCTCCCTGTGGGCAGCAGATCCCAAGAGAAACAAGACTTGCAGATCTATTTCCACCTTCCAGATAGATCCTTGAAAATTCAGTGGGATTGTGAATGTTGTATTTTACACAGTAATTGGCATGTAATTAGTGAACAGTAAATAGGGGCTGCTGCTATCCCTTTGCCACCTTCCCCAGGGAAACAACTGTCCTGGATGCCTTTGTGGATGAATCACCAGACAATGTGGCCACATGAAGAGATGTAATTATGTAATCACAGGGGTCAAGAGCATGACCTCTGAAATCAGACAGTCTGGCTATGAATCCTGACTCCACTTCTTTCTCGCTGCATGACCTTGGACGGCTTACTTAACGATGTATATACTAGTTTCTTCATCTGTAAAATGGGGAGAGGAGCAGTAACTACCCGCAGAGTCCTTATGAGGATTAAACAAGCTAACACTTGTAAAGCACTTTGCGCAGATCCTGGCACATAGTAAAGATGTTTGCTAAATATAAATAAGTAATGAAGACCTAGACATTTACGATAGGGCTTCCCCACTCCACAAGATCAGTGGATTTAGGACATAATGATGACATGCTGGACCATCTTTATTAATGAGCATATTAGAGGGATTTCTTATCCCTCCAGAATCTTTCATCCTCTTACGTTTTGTTGGAAATAAAAAATAACTCTATGGCTGGCAGAGGGAAGGATTCTGCATTAAATTGCCTTCCTTGGTATGTGCGGTGTTTTAGATTTTGGGTCCACAGACTTCTTTCTCCCTCCCACCATCCTAAATTTCTTGGTTAAACTCCCGGCAAGATGAGGATTATTTATAATTTGGCCCTAACTGCAGCCCAGCAGGAGAACATGTTAATGAGTTCATTAATTAATTAGCTTGCATTTGCATAGTACTTTAGCATTTGCAAAGCCCTTTCAGATTCATTATTTCATTTTATGATCACAATACCCCAGTGAGGAGCAAGGCAGGGGTTATCCAGATTTTCAGATGAAGAGACTGAGGCTCTGTGAGGTTAACCGGTCAACTGCAGACAACTTCCTCAGTGGCAGAGCTGGGATCAAAGGCAGCTCTCCACTCATGGGCAAGGATTGTGAAGTCTTACAGATCCTCATTTAAATCCTAGCTCCAATCCATATTACCTGTGTGATCCTGATCAAGTTACTCAGCCACTTCAATAGTTAGTTTCCTCATCTCTAAAACAAAGTTAAAAATAGTTTCAACCTCATTAGGACTAATACGAATATTAACCAAGACAGCACTCAGAAAGCACACATTGTAACTGCTTGGTCAGCGGTAAGGCTATTATTACAAAAAGAATGACAATAAGCTGCTACTAAGTATAATGTGGTTTAGGCTTCTGAAGCATCGCATACGGAGTGCATTGGGAAAAGGAAGCAGGAGGAAACTGGATCCACTTTACGCGGTGAGGGGTTCGGAAAGGCTTCTCTGAGGCAGAGCTGAACCTCGACAGGTGAATATAAATGTTTCCAGGAGAGAAAGATGAAAGAAAATTCTGTCTTTAGGGAAAGGATAGCAACACCGTGGCTAGACGATGGGTGTGTAGATATGGCTATATTGTTAGGTATCTAGTGGTTGTGAAGATTGTTAACTCGTGGGCTTAGTGATAGCGTCATGTACCAAGTGATGAAGGTAATGACCGTGGACTGGGAATAGAGGTGGCATGAGATGCCTAGTGGTTGAAGTGATAGTAGGAATGTGGGTATTATAATGGTGTACATATACCTCATGGTTGGAGGGGAGCAAAATCTGCCTCCCCAAAAATGTCTCTTTGGTATGCGGATTCGTTTAGGCTGATCATTTTCAAGAAACAGAAGACTCAGGAAGTCTTTCTTTTTACCTCCCCCTTAGCTGCCTAAAGAATTTAAAGAGCCTGTTCCCCTAGAACAGAGCTACCCTAAGAGATATCTGCAGAGTCTGGGCTGGGGACCTACAGGTCTGAGTCCACCCTGTGTCCCATTGTCTCTGCATGACCCAAACATCTGCTTTCCCATCTCCACGTGCATTGCCTCCCTCCCCTTTGAAGTCCCAAACAGCTACCCGCAACATTCTGTTTTGTCTTTAGCTGAACATGGAGTTTAAGGTGAGGGCTTCTACCATTTTGGTGAGTTACATGTTAATAAACTTTTGTTTGATTTTCTCCTGTTAATCTGTCTCATGTCAATTTAATTCTTAGACCAGCCAGAAGAACCCAGAAAGTGGAGGAAAATTTCTTCCTCCCAGACATGGTTGACATGATGGTGGGAGTGTGGGCACAGAGATGGATAGACTCTGGTGATGAGATGAGTTGGCCGGGTAAGGATTAAATCATGAAGGTCTTGGAATCCATGACAGTAAGCTTGTACTTTTATGGGAAATCATATGAATGATACTTGGCTATTTTTTTAAAGAAGAGGAAGTGATTTTATCTGGTATATGTTTCAGAAAGATTACACTGATTGCAAGTGCATGGGAGGATTGAAGATTTTTCTTTTTTATCATGGGAGCAATATTCCTGGCTTATCCTAGAACGTCTCCTAAAGAAGAACATGTTTTCTTCTTTTCACTTTAAAAATTTACTCTGTATTTGCTAAGGGTCTGTTTGATTTTTAAGCCTGCAGGGTCAGGTTTGCAAGTGCAGACCTGAAAATTCAGAGTCACCCCATCACCAAAAGGCTTAGATTTATAAATTCGTGGAAATTTAGGCTAGCTTGGGGCCTTGGAGACCTCGAATTCCAAATTCTCATGGAACAATTTGGGTAGCAATAGTCTTCACACATTTCCCCCAGGCCTCTGACTCCGCACACGTGTGACGGGAAGTTCTGACCTGACTCTCCTGGGGACAAGTCTCACTCATGGATGACGAACTGTTAACACATGAAGGGCATCAGAGACCGCACACCTCAGCATCACCTACACTGTGAGAGAGTACCTGGCCAAATAAATGTGGGGAAGGCTTCATGCTAAGTCCCCAACTCTGTCCCACCTCCAGCGCACATTCATGTGTGCACTTATGCACACACACACACGCACGCACACACAGACTTATATACGTCAGGCAGTCACAACTCGCACTGGGAATATTGAAGGCCCTGCAGGTAAGACACCAAAAACAGAACACAGTGTTGACAGAAAATTCATCAGTCAGTCTGAGGAAGAAGTGCACATTTTTATTTGAGCCAGACTTGAGGATCATAACCTGGGAAGAGCATCTCAGAAAACTCAGAACTGTTCCACCCATTAGAAGGCAAGGCCCAGTTAAATACGTTTTTTGAGACAGAGGGCTGTACGTTAAATGATGTGTTACTGGCAGTTGACATAATCCAGAGCTAAGTGCCGTCGTGGTCCCTTACAAAATCAAGAAGGAAGGTTATCTTCTAAGGGGCTGTCTTGGTGGCGCTGGGAGAATGTGGCCCTTCGTGGCAGAGCAGGTATTTCTGCCAGGGAGGGAGGTTGGTCAGTGTGTGGTGCAGATACGCCAGGCACAGAGAGGGGAGAGAGGATGCCAAAGGGCAGACAAAATGTTTTATGTTTAAATTTTTCTTGTCTTGCCATAAAACAGGTATTCTGTTTCACAACAGTGTTTCCCAACCTGAATTAACCATAGAAACATCTTTTTTTTTTTTCTTTTAAATAAAATATCTTTTTGTAACCCAGTTTGGGACATTCTGATGAATCCACTTTCCTGATAATCAGATGAGACTGTTGTGTTTGCTGGAGCTACAGGAGCAGTTACTGCTACCACTCTGATGAGAATCCGGGTTGAATGCCTGGATAGTCTCATTTTTGTAAAAATATTCCAAGTTCTGAGTCTTCTGGTCTGAGTCTCCATTATAAAGATATATTTGGGGGAGGATCACGACATACAAGCTCACAGCTATCTATCAGTTATGACTGTATGAGTCACTGAGAGTTTTTTTTCTCTCTAAGTAACCCATCTGCGCTGGGGCTCTCTTGTTATAAAATGTCTTGGGGAGTGCGGGTTTTATTTCCGTCTCATCTGCTTCCTGCATTTGTAGTTTCTGTTTTGTCTAAACAAATTATCCTTTCAGAGGATGAACTACTTGTCTGATTTTTTTGAGTAACATGTTGTTTCATTGTGTTTTAATAAAGTAAGTCCATGGGAGGAACTCAAACTATAGTTTGTCCTTTATGAAGGCAAAAGCATAAATGGGGAAGTCACCGTCTTCTTCTCTAAGGCCAAGGACATTGCAGTGGATGCAACTTGGACATCAGTGGTTTGGCAGAGAGGCTTGATGCTAACCTTTCTTACTTCTTAGACACAAAGGAAGGCTACATTTCCCAGCTTCCCTTGAAATTGATTTGGGACCAAGCGATTTGGTTCTGGCCAGTACGGTGTGCGGTTGAAATGACTGTACTCAACTTTCTGTCTTGGTTCTGAGATCTCCTGCAATTTCTTCTTTCTCTCTCTTCCTTTTCTTGGTGACCATGAAGGTCTTGTGTTGAAGATGAGGGTACTCCTGGGTGGAAATTCCTGAGTCAGTCCTGGAGGAGAGCTACCAGGAGAGCTACTCAGTCTGCACAGGCTGTGGCTGAAGAAGGAACAGACGTTTGCAGCATGGAACCACTGAGATATCAGAATTTATTACTTACTCCAGCCTAGTCTAGCCTATTCTGACTCATACAAATAGTATGTGACTGACTTTCATTTTCGCTGACGTATTTAAGAATTGCCTATTGGAAGGAAATGTTTACATCTTGAATTATAAGCATCTGTGTAAGACCTCACGAAGAAAGCTTTGCATCTTTGCTCTCTTTTGAGTCTCCCAGCAACCCTTGAGGAAAATTGGGAAGGTGTTCTTCATGCCTCAGTTATAAGTGCATCAGATGAGGCTTAAAGAGGATTGTCCACACTAACTCAGGGGGTCAGTGTCTCATCAGAATTCCAAACTCAAGCTTCCTCCAACTTTAGTGCTCACTCACCAGTCCTTTTGCAAAAGTGACATGGAATTAGCAAGATAGCAAAGCCAGTCTGGTGCATCCAAAAGGGCTCATTTCAGATCACCTGTGTTCTGAAGTTAGGAGGAGTTGAATCATCACAACTTTAGTCAATGGCATTTTCAAGCTAAGGAAAACAAAATTCTTCCAGCCATTTCCTTGTCTTATTTCACTTTCCCTGCTAGCTGTACATTATTTTCCTGTATTCTTGGGGTTACTCCAGAAATTATATTTAAGTATTCTTGTCTTATTAAAGGCTACTATAAATTTTTACTTGTCTATTTCCTGGAAAATGCAGAGACCTTAGAAAACTTCCCCTCATTCACTTCACTCTTTTGTGCTATTTCATTGCATGTTCTCATTTTAGAAATATTAAATCTCAAAAGGAATTATTCTCATTATTTTTATACAACTGATATCTGTATTGATTTACTCCACCTCTGCTTGCATCTTTCTCCAGCCTGAAGTATATCCTCTGGTATTACCTGCAGTGAAAATCCATTGATGAGTTAAGGTTTGTTTATTTGCATTTCTTTTTATTTTGCTTTTATCTTTTTCACTGGATAGAGAGTGTAAGTTTGATAGTTATCTTCTTTCAGTCTTTGAAGGCATCATTCCACTTTCTTCTGGTCTCAATTACTTTTGTCCAGAGGTTAGCTGTGATTCTTTCTGCTGCTCCTTTGAAGATAATATGCATTTTTTTCCCTCTCTGGCTGCTTTTACTGTAAAAAATTTTTTTCTTTGGGTTTCTTGTCCAGTCTTTCTTTGTGTTTATGCTGGTGGGGTTTGTAGTGCTTCTAGAATCTGTGGCTTAATATCATTCATCGGTTTTGGAAAGTTCTTGGTTCTTCAAATTTTTTCAAATATTATTTCTGTCTATCCCCTCTCCTCTCCTTGTAGTACTCCAAATGTATGTGGTTTGTTACCTTCTCAGGATGTATCAGTGTGTCCTACTCTCTTTTCTCTGTTTTCTGTTGTTTTGTCTCTTTGTGCCTTAGGCTAAGTATCTTCTTTTATCTTATTTTCCAATTTAATAATTCTCTCTTATGCCCTGTTTAACCTTCTGTTAAGCCATCTGTCGTGTTCTAGGATCAGTTATTGCACTTTTCCATTCTAGAATTTCCATTTGATTCCCTTTAATGACTTCTAGTCCTCTGATAAATTGAATCAGAGATTGGGTTAATTTGAAGCTGGGTTTTAATCTACAATCTTTTTTTTTTAATAGACTATTTTCAGAGTAATGTTAGGTTCATAACAAAATTAAGAGGAAGATGCTTCTGCTCCCTGCTCACGTGAATTGCTTCCCCCACTAGCAATCTCCCCCAGGAGAATGGTACATTTGTTACAACTGCTGACCCTATATCGACACATCATTGTCCCCCTAAGACCGTGGTTTACATGAGGGTTCGCTCTTGGTGCTGTACATTTTACAGGCTTGGACAAATATATCCTTCATTATGGGTTTACACAGAGATGTTTCATTGCTCTTAAGGGCTTCTTTAATGCTTGTTTATCCTCACTCGAGGGACAGGGCCTTTCAAAAATCCCAAGACAGAGCTCCTTCTTGGCAGGCCCCAAACTCCTATTTTAATTACTCCAGCCCCATAAGATTACTCTGTTCAGCTTCTTGGCCTCCAAACCACCACTTTGTGATGAGTTTCTGAGCCACTCAGATGCCCTTTCAGACTCATCAAACTCCTTGCAAAGTAAAGCAGCGCCAAACGGTTGACTCACCTCTCTGGACTTTCCTTCTGTCTGGAATCTTAGCCTTTCAAGTCTTGGTGGCTCTCCAATGTCTTCAAAAATGATCATTGTTTTTATAATTGATCAAATTGATGTACTCTTCTAGTAGTTCTCATAAGATTGTGGTCTAAAACAAACTAGTTCATCATAGTCAGAAGCAAAATCTCCCTCCTAAGCATTCTTCGATAAAACTTTATTTAGATTTCTTTCATTCAGTCATTTTCTATTGCAGAGTCTCTGGTTGCGTTTAAATGTAAATATGTATCTTCACACTGAATTGGGCAGTTACGACCCCAGAATGTAATTTATAAGGATTGGTATAATTAAGAGAATGCATATCAAGCCCTTAAAACCATAGGGACATACCATGGTTCTGAAAAATATTTCAGATCCGGGAGAGCAAAATGAACTGAGGAGCGAGGAAAGACAGAATCACCAGCTCAGTATTGGAGTCATGTTCTGCTCCACATCTGCCAGATGCTCTTCCATCCTCTTCCCGGAAACCATCCCCCTACTGAGTCTCCGGGAGCCAGTGCTGCGTTTTCATTTGGTAATGGAGATGGGAAACATTCACTGAGGAATATGTCATACTAGAATTTAAAGGGACGGGGGATGGAGGAACAGGAAAGGAAACTGCCCTGATTCCTACCTCCCAGACACAAAAATGGAAGAGTATCAAATGAGGCATTTAAAAAAAAAAGTTTCTGTATAGCACAGGGAACTATATTCAATATCTTGTAATAACCTTTAATGAAAAAAGAATATCAAAATAAATATATGCATGTATACGCATGACTGGGATATTGTGCTGTACATCAGAAATTGACACATTGTAACTGACTGTACTTCAATTTAAAAAAAAAGAGGCATTTTAATAAATTGTAGCACTACTTTCATAATGGTAGCCAATACACTAATCTACACGATTTACAAGACCATCGGCTTTGGTTACCTTTTCCACAATTATATCCAGTGCTAGCACAGTGCCCAACACACTGTAGCTGCTTGTCAAGTATTTTTTTTGCAAGGAACAGTGGTTGGAACTCAGAACCCTCTACTGTTGTTTCCTTTTTTAAAGCTGGAACTAAGAACTCTATACATCACCAGTTTCACCCTCTTATTTTGTGAATGAGGAAACTGGTTCATCTTTGTTGGGTTATTGCTGAAAGCAGATTATAATAGGCAAACAACAGGATCTTAAAAAAAAAAAGCCTTAAACGATTTAGATTTTGCTACAAAGTCACAAATGTAAAATATAGGTGCACAATACTATAGGTACATAAATATACAGAAATACGAGTACACATCCATGCAGATAATTTTACCTAAGAACCTGGATGAAGGACACTTGGGAGCTATTGAAGGAAATTTGAACTAAGTCATCCAGGGAAGCAGAGGATGCTGCCTCCCCTGGTGTCCTGGGAAGATTGTAAGAGCAGACTCTTCCACATTTGTCTTTTTGTTTTTGTTTTTGTTTTTGTTTTTGTTTTTGTTTTTGTTTTTGTTTTTGTTTTTGTTTTTGCAGTGGGGCTGAGTATGTTGGCTGAAGTGATTTAGAATAGGCAAACCCTGTATTTTCTTACTGGATGGTTGCCTTCCATTGTTTTGATAAAATTGTCTCTAACTCTACCTTTCAAGGGAAGATCATCTTCTATCAATGTTTGGCCATTGTCATTTAAGTGCATGGAAATGTGGGCTTAAAAGAGAAGACTGTATTTAAGTCACATGTCAAGCCTAATTTTTGAAATGGAAACCCCTATTGCTGTCAGAGGTAATTATCAAAATGTGGATCCCAACCAAACAATTTTATTTCAGCCAGCACCTGTAAGTTCAGATCAGGAAGTGGGTTAATACTGACTTTTTCTTTTTCTTGATTAGATTCTCAATGGAGGGAAAAAAATAAAACCCTTCATTTTAGATTTGTATCAAAGGATATTTTGCTGACATATTAGCTCCTAAAATTGATGCAGCCTCACCCTGGCTAATTTGGAGTGGGGTTGCTTCACAAGAATTTAGAACGTAGCTTGGGAACAAGCTATTCAGCCAGCCTACATTAAAATTAATTTGATAAAGTATACATTAGCACCCTTGTCAGTTCTCTGAGCATAGATTTTAATAGATCAGGGTATGGGGCGGGGGTCGGCCAGTAAAAATAAGAACCTCCTCTCCGAGATGGAAGAAGAAATTCACCATCTCACCCTCCCACACTGCAGGACTAAACCCTGCAGCTATCAGCACAGTACATCAAATTTAAGAGTCTTTAAATATTAAATATCAGTGTGCACCATGGAATGTAATAAACCCTCTTTTCAAATAATGTTTCATTCCCCGACATCAAAATGTGTGAGGAGTTTTCTTTTTAAATATACTGTAGAAGTTAATTAAGTTCACTCAAGTTTATTGCATGGATTCACTAAGACTACATCGGGATATTTACGACCCACCCAGAATGCAACTCAGTGAAATTTTTGATATGTTGATAAGTGATAAGGATGTCATTTGAGGTTTATTTTTTAATAATAATTTAATTGTCATTGTAAAATGCCTCATAGTTAGGACAGATTAAATTGCCACCAAAACCATTACTAAAATTCATAACCTCTATAAATGTAAAGTGTTTGCTGCTGGGTCGTAAATAACAGCGCTTGTTCCAGGAAAACGAGGTGCCTGAAATAAATTAAGAAAACCAAAACATATAAATGCATTAGGTTGCAACAATTTCTGGTTGCTGATGGGAGCGCAGCCGAGCGGGGAGGGTGGAGTCTTTTCCTGAGCAAGGGTTACTTACGATCTCAATAAATCTTGGGTCCTGCAGGATTTCCTTCAGTGTTACTTACCTTATTGGCACATTTGGAAGGTGCTGCCTCTCTTGACTGAGGAGGAGCAAGGGAATCTGGGAACTCTGGAGGAATTGGAATTACTAGCAAGGTCACCTTGTCCAAGTTGCGTGGCCTTCTTCAGTTTCATGTTTCTCGTCTGCAAAATGGGATCATGTTTTCCAGTTGTTTTGAGAGCAGAGAGAGAAAACTGGGTTTTCTCATGGAGTCCTTTCCTATCCTGATATCCACCAGACTTGTCTGAATAACCACCTTTCTTGGGAAGCTTTTCCTGACCTCTTGCTACCGCTCATCTGCTGCCATTTGTCATGCGGTTGTTGTTGTTACTGTTAGTATTTTATTTAAAAATAATAGGTCTTTATTTTTAAACAGTTTCACACTCAAGGAAGAATTTTAAGAGTAGTACGGAGAAATTTCTTATGCACTCTTGTCTAGAGTTTCCATTTAATTTTTACCAATTGCCCCAGCGTCCTCCTTTTTAAGAGAAAGGATCGATCCAGGATCTCGTGTTACATCTACCTGCCATGTCACTCTAGCCTTTTTCAATCTGAACCTGTTCCTTGATGTTTTCTTGACTTTTATAACCTTGACGTTTTGTAGAGTATAGGCCAGACATTTTGTACAAAGTGTCAAAATTTGAGTTCTTCATGGGACTGTTTTCAAATGCTCAGACTGGTTTTGCTCGTCAGGAAGGGGCCACTCAAGGTCAGAGTCTGTGCAGTTCATCTTTGTAACCCCTGTACCCTGCATACTACCAGACACATAGGAGATGCGTAACAGATCTTAATGGGATAAATACATCAATATATCATTTGGTATATTTGAAGGCTTTTTTTTTTTACATATATTTAAGGAGAATGCACAGGCTCTATGAAAGGAACTCTCTTAAATTTTCTAATTTCACCTTTTGGTACATGGCAATTCAGTGTCAGCGGCAAGGTTGGCATGGCATCGGAATGTGTTGCTTTTCGGAATAGCTAGGGTAGGAGGGTAGGAGACTGAAGAAAAGGGCTGGCTGATTTACCCACAGAACTAGCATCTGTCTTAAACATATTGAACTGATAAACAATGCAGCTGCTATGGAACTCACACGGGGAAGTAAACATGGAAGCCATATGTAATTCATCGTCTGTGTTAATTAGAAATTTTTAAAAATTACAGAAGCAGCAGAAAGTGCTTCTGATCACCACAGGCATGGATCGGTAGATAGATTTGGTACTCACCCTGGCTTTGAGATATTACCTGGGCTAACTTCTGCTCTTGAAAGAGCTCCAGGTTTTCACACAGTGGGAAAGAAGAACCAGCATTGGGTTGAAAGCTCAAAGATGTGGGTTTCAGTCCTGACTCAGCTCCGTTCTTTCCCTGTGATCGTGAGTAAACCACGTCTTCTCTCTGGACCTGTTTCCTCACATGTAAAATGAAGGGGGTTGTGATGATCCGTGTTTCCTTCCATCTCACGTAGGCCACGACTCATTTCTGGATGACCTGATGGCTCTAAGAGGTGGGGCACCTGTCGGGTCTTTTCTGGGGAATTGGAACAGGTGGTTTTTAACATTTGGGAGGTGGGGATGACCGAGCATTTTCACTTCCTCAGGGCTGAATCCTCGTCATTCTTTCGAAGTCAGAGCCAGACCACGAGAATGACTATAAACTTGAGACACTCAGGATAAAAGGCGACTGAGCGAGAATGAGAAAGTTAAACTTCCTGGCCCTTACTGCCAATTATACAGCACATACCCTCCAAGTCAGGCGTCCCCACTGCGTTTAACAACCCAGCAGGAAATAGCCTTGAAGAGACTTCACAGTTCCTCTCTCAGGCATGAAATAAAACAAAAGATTCCTTATTAGTAGGTTGAAAACCTAGGGACAGTAACCAGGAAAAAAAAAATAATAAAGTTATAAAAGTTCTTTCCCTTTTAATAGAATGTTGTGTTAGTATTGTAAATTAATGTAAATGTCACTTTAAAAGAGAATACAGAATAAAATCCTAATAAAGTTGGATAGCACCACAGGGGTGGTGAGTAAATTGGGACAATATCTGATTAGATTTCAAATGCTGCTTTTTAACTTGTGGGCCTTCTCTTCTCCCAGTTTATTAGACATGCTGGTTCAGAGTTGAGTTTCCTGGGCTTGATGGGGCTGCATCTCACTTCTAATTCCATATTAATCAGTAGATCACAAGGATACTGTTTAGCATTTGTGTAGGTTCTGTTTTTGCAAGGGTTTTGAATTTTTCGTCATTTCCTTTGAGGAAGTCAAATGGAAGGTTTAGTCAATAAATGACCTGCAGAGAATCCAAAGCCCAGGGAAGTTAAGCAAATTGAGATCACACAAAAATGTGAAGGTGGATTCATCTCCTGGTATGTGTCTATCAGTGTTGGTCCAGCTTCTGGAAGGTGGAGATTGGTCCTCAGTCATATACCCCAGCAAGCATATGTACATCATGACCATGTCATAAATGCTGATGGGATGAAAGATTCCGCCAGCATTAGATTATAGAGACATCTTTTATTGGGAAATTTAATAGCAGAAAAATTCACATAGACAACTTATATTTGAGACTTTGCTAATCCCACCTCTCTTATATCTCATTAGGGTCTCCCACCAACCAGGAGCCCTGGGAAGGAGGCTTCTTCATAATTACTGGAAAATACACCTGGCTGCAGAGCCAGGACACTAGAGGTCTAGTTCTGACTCAGCCATGCACTAGCTGGGTGACCTTGAGCAAGGTGTGATCCCCATTTTCCTTACCTGGATAAGGAAATGTGTTCCACCCCACACTGGTCCCATGAGATACTTCTTGTTAAAAGGGCTCTGTGGCTAAGTGTGCTTGGATAAAGATGTGACCCTTACCCGCCTCTAAGAGACGCTCAGCACACTCTAGTATGTAAAAGGCTGTGAAAAGGACTGAAGCAAAAAAAAAATTTGTTGAACTTTAAGCTATTGCTACCAAGATATATTTGATTTAAGGACTCTGCTTCTGAGAAAAACCCATTGACAGCTTTTAGATGTCTTGTGGAGTTTTTTTTTGGCAGAGCATCTCAAAACTCTTCCAACTCTGATGATCATTGTTTGTGGGTGACATTCCTCTTTTACAGATAAGAATATCTGAGACTCACAATAACCAAAGACACACATGAACCAGTAGTTAAACCCCTATTTTAGAATCTTAACATGAGTTCCTTTCTTCTGACAAGTTTTATCCCACAAACAATGGAGAATCATGTGGCCTATCTATTCCTCGTGGCCACATTTATATTTAAAACTGTATTTTAATGTCTGAAAGTCCAAGACTTCTTCTAAGAGCCAGGCCATCTCGGATATAGGGTAGGATCAGGCCAAGAATGACAGGGATAGGATTGGAGGCAGCCCTTGTGTGTCTAGAGCAGTGTTTTCTGTTTCTCCCAAACTGAGTTAGGTAGAGGTTTTGTACATATATCTCTGTTGAGGCTCTTCTGCATTTTCTTTTTGAATTGTGTATTTTAAATACAGATATTTTCTAGATATCCCTTTAGAATTCAGTATTCCTGGCGTGTTGTCTGGCACACAGTTGGTACTCAGCTTCACTTTGCAACTGGATGAGTGAATGAAGAATGATGAACACATAAATACATCAAGTGCTAATTGAAACTCTAAACATTTATAGCCACATCTCCACTGTCCCAGCTTCGTGGAACAGGATAGAAGCAACCTTGCCCGAGAATCTGAGCCCAAGCTGACTTCTTTTATCTCAGTTGTCTGCCTCTGGATCCCACTATCTTCTGCTATTTTTCAATTTTGTTTTTACCTTTACCTGGGGCCATATTTTACCTTGGAGATCTTTTCCATTAACACAACACATCGATCCTAAGGACAGACAAGGTCTTTCTTGGCTGTGTCTCCTTTTCTCAGGAAGGGTTTGTTTGTGTTTCTATGAAATTGAAGCCATCCAAAGAATATTTCTGGTGGGACGACATGATGTCAGAAAGTAACACTAGGTACCGGGCATATGGTGATTAGTGAAGTAAATAGAGGAAGGAAAAGGTACTGGAATTCAAACTCAGTCTTGGAGGTCAGGGAAGGATTTATGGAGGAAATGAAGGCTATAATGAGATCTGAGGAATAAATAGGAGTTAGCCAGAAAAAAAAATAAGGTAAGTGGAAGTGTTACAGACAGAAGGAACAGCAGGTGAAAAAGCCTGGATGTGAGAAAAAAACAAGCTACATTTGGGGAACTCAAAGGTGTTCTGTATGGCAGTGTAGAGAGAGTGAAGGAGGGGGTGAGAAGGTGGTGGCTGGAGCTCTAAGCCCCGGGCAGGTAACAGAGTGAATTGCATGCAATGCCTGGGTGTATTCATGGGCATCGGTAGGGAGGGCACTGGAGAGTTTCAAGCAGATATACGATGAGAATAGACTGGCACTTTAGAACGGATCGACCAGATCTACGTCTGGCTGCAGAGGGTAGCCTAGATTAAGGCAAGACGAATCGCAGGGAGCCTAATTAAGAGCTTGCTATAGTCGCTGAAGAAGTGATTGTGTCATAGGCTAGGCTAATGGAAGTGGGAATGAAAAACTGTTTGGCTTTGAGTTTTTTTTTTAGGAAGTTGAATCAATTTGATGATTAATTAAATGTGAGAGATGAACAAGAGAGATGAATTAAATATGAGTCCCAGTTTTACGGCCTGACAACTGGGTGAGAATTGATAGACACCATTCATTGATAATGGAAAAACCAGAGGAGGAGTAGGTTTATAATGGTGATTTCATGAGCTGGGATCTAAGTCACATATTCTTTTCCTCTTCAAAGCCATTTGTCAGGAGCTGTTACTACTGACTTGTTTAAAGAATTTACCAGTCAGTATACAACATACAATTTATAAAAAGGAGTTTAGATCCCACAGGTAGAGAAGGGCCTATTTATACAACTGCGTATCTATCTACAAACGCGTTGGTGGGGCCAGCCCAACACAAGCAAGGCATTAGCCACATTTTGGAACAGTTAATGGTTCATCAAGTTTTATAAGTGAGGTTACTTGCATCTTTGGGCAGGAGAATAAACGAAATAATAAAAACACTTTAGAAAGTACTTCTGAGCTATTTGGGTTTTATGTATTTTTGATGAGTTGGAAAAATAGTGGGATAGTTTCTGCTTCAGTATTTTGCCTCACAACTAAAGTATTGGTTGCAGGGAGGAACTCCTTAACCCAAATGTGACCGGGCTGCCTGAAATGCATCTATATGCATATGACCAGAAGGCTGAGGAAAATTAGTGTAGGCACTGTTGGAGAAATTTGGAATACTTCCTCCCGAGAAATGGAAGATGCAGAGAGGGTAGGAGTGAATGTTCATAAACATACAAATGGCTCTTGTAGGCGGGGCGTGCTTGAGGTTTGTAGATGGTAAAGTGGAGAGAAGGAGCTATAGAGTTTGACACAGATGAGCCGTTGGCTCAGACATTAAGTAATTGTGTGACGTTGACAAGTCGTTCAACTACCCTGAGGCCAGTTTCTTCATCTATAAAATTGAGATAATAATTACCTCCATTGCAAAGCTGAATTGGGTAATAAAGAGAATGTGATCACTTGTCAACTTCTATAATTTTATGCTTCTACTTGCTTAATCTAATTCAGATCATCTATCTTCTTTCTGACATCACTGCAAACATCCTTATGGCATCTTCTATCTATGAGTCAATCCAACCCAAACTGAACTCTCAGCCTCTTGTCTTGCTCTCTCCAGCCACCAACTCTGCCGTTCACAGAATGATCATTCTAAATCATGGCATCGTTCTAAACCTATGATTATGTTTTCCACTGGTTAAAAATCCTCCAACAGGTTCCATTAGCAATACAATAAAGTCCAAAATCCTTAGAATATGTTCCAAGTCCCTGAATTATCTGGCCCCTCAAGTCATCACTCAAACCACCAGCTTGGGTTTCTGGCGTATCAAATTATGAGCATTTCCCCAGATTTGATGAGCTTACTCAAGTTCTCCCTTTACTTGGTGTTTCCTTATCCTCTCCCCTTTCCACCCTCATACCAACATCAAATATCTACTGTGGTAGAGAAAATGGGACGGTTCCCCATACCCGGTTGATTTTTCTCCTGGGAGACTACATTTCCCAGACTTCCACCACTTAGGTGGGGTCATGCGATTGAATTCCAGCCAATAGAATGTAAGTGAAAGTAATGTTTGCTATATACATGCTAGACCCCTAAAACCTCCTGTGCCAAACTTCACTCAATTTCTCTATTCCTTCATCTCTGGACTGAATGTAGATGATCCAGAGGAGAACACTAGGGCATTAGAAGATGGTGGAGTCATTCGATGGAACAGGCTTGGATACTTGAATGGTTATATGGAGACCAGATCCTGGTCAACCATTAGTGAACTCTAACAGGAGTAAGCAGTAAACCTTTATTATATTAAGCCAATGATGTCTGAGGGTGATTTGTGCAGCTTTTCAGCTGCTTTCAATAATAAAACCTACTCAGCTTTCAAGGTCTCTTTCAAGGATCCTTATCTGGGTACCAGTCTCTGCTCAAAATATTTTCCCTTCTGTTGCAAGTCACTCAGCCCCTCTATAATTTGCCAATTGATGGTAATGGTACCCTTTAGTTTATGGTGTTGATTGAGGATTAAATGAGATAACCCATGCAAAATATCTGAACCCAAGTGAATATAGCGTAATGCCAGCCTTCGTTATGATCTCTATTATCATTCCAGCCCTGAGACTGGATAATTGATGGTTTTCAAAACTCAGACCCAACAACCCTGAGAAATGGCCTTAAGTGTTTCCCCCACAGTTCTGATGAAACAACTTCGGAGTATAGACTGTAAGCAATCCATGGGATGTTAATGAATATAAAAATCACCTGAAACGCCTTTCATAAAAACAGTCTGATGAAAAGACAGTCTTGATCGGATGACCATCAGGGTGTGATCTTGGAGGAGAGATGCTGAGACAGCAGTTAGGAGGAGGAGTCGGGGACTGGAGACGACGAACATCGTGAGACCAAGTGTTACTGTTCTCCTTAGTCTGCTCAAAACTTTGTCGCTGAAATAACACCGACCACTAACCATCTGTTCCCTAGAAGCCATGACTCATGCGTTTCATACTCTTCAACTCTAGGGCTTAAAAAATCATCAAGAACGCAAAGTTGTTCCAAGAATTCCGTATCTACTAATTGTCTCCAGCACTGTTTTGTTGTGTATTCTCCCAGCACTTACTGATATGTTTTGCTAGCTGTCCAACCAAAGTTGTAATTAACTCTGTTTCTCGGGTGTCATGGAAAAGGCAAGGCCTTCGGCATAAGACCGAGTTGCATGAAATCCTGAATCCATCCCTTATTGTGTATTTGAAAATGAGCCATTTGCTTTACTTCCCGGAGTCTCAGTGTCGCAACCTACAAAATGAGGGTAGTTATATGTATCTTGCTATATTTTTGTATTAACTGGAGATAAATAATACAAAGTGACTGGCACATGGTAGACACTCAGTAAATAGTGATATTATGATATATGTCTATTGGTACCTATAAATACCCATAGAAAACTTTTTCTCTTCTCCCATTTAGGTTCTAAAGAGTGGAATGCTGAGATAGCCAAATATGATAAGGCTCATGCTATAAATAATCATGCAGAGTTTTGCCCACATCTTCAAAATATTTCAGAACAATATTCTGTGTACCGAGTGCTTCAATCTGAATAGCAGCGTATGCTCTCCTTTACATGTCTCCATTTATTGGGTTTCCCTGTAAGCAGCAGAGACCTACAAAGCAGTGAATTAAATTAAGTTAAATTATTTATTCTAGTTCATGTAAAAGAAGTCTGGGGATAGATGGTCTTCATGGCTGGCATCATGTCTCCGAGGTGTGATCAGGGATACAGGCTTCCATCCTTCTACTTCAGCATCCTAGGATATTAACTTCATGCTGAGGCAATGACGTGGTTACATATGGCGTCTAGATCTTCAGCCACTACATTCGTAATGCAAGTTATAAAAACGACGAAGGCAGAAGGGCTGCCAGCCTGTAAGATGAACCAGCTCTCCTCAGGTGGCCTTTCTGGAAGTTCCACAAGCACTCACTTGCATCTAGACCCTGATTATGTGACGACAACTAGCTGTCGGGGGGTGGAAGGAATGTCATTTCCAAACACAGAACAGGGGAATGGATCCAGGATTCCAGGCCACTCTGGGTTTCAGTGTTCCAAGCCAAGAAGTCGGGTTTCCATTAAGCAGAAAGGAAGGAAGGAAGGAAGGAAGGAAGGAAGGAAGGAAGGAAGGAAGGAAAGAAAGAAAGAAAGAAAGAAAGAAAGAAAGAAAGAAAGAAAGAAAGAAAGAAAGAAAGAAAGAAAGAAAGAAAGAAAGAAAGAAAGGAAGGAAAAAAAGGCATGTTTGGGGAAGACAGTGAACAAGACTGGAGGTAACTGAAAGTATAGCCAAGGGCTTGTTAAGAGGTCTTAACCCGGGGACCCCCTCCAGGTGATTTACGAAGACTCTGCAGAGCAGAGGGTTGAGTGGGCTGCTAGAGCGGTAAATAGGGACCCTGTGGACGAGTGCCGTGACCGGTGCTCCGCGGGGTGCTGGCTGGATGTGGGTGGCAGTGGTCACACTGTGGGTTTGCTATCCTGGGCTTAATCCCGGGGAGTGACAGGATTTCAAGCTGAGTGCTACTGGAGGAGTTGGTATTTTCACACAATAATGATAATAATTATTTGTGCTTTTCCCTACATTTTGAGAAATGTTTCCCAAATCATTTTCTTATATGATCCACCCCACTCCAAAAAAAAAAAAAAGGAATATGCAGAGATTATTATCATATGCATTTGGCAGTTTGGGTGAAGCAAAATGCGTAAGGTCACACAGCTGTCAAGTGGCCGAGCTGGGATTTAAACTTCAGCCTCCTGACTGTAAGTGTAGAGCTATTTATATTGGACCTGACAAGCACTTAGAAGCAGTTGACTTTGGGGTCAGACAAATGTAGGCTTGAGTCCATGCTTTACCCTTGTGAAATCTTTTTTGTTTTTAAATGCAGCAGTATTCACTTTGGGGGGGTATACAGTTATGTGAGTGTTAACACAGGCACAGATTCTTGTAAACGCTACCGCAAACAGGATATGGTACATTTCAAACATCTAAAGTAATCCCCTTGTGTGGGGCCCTTGGTAGGTTTTCCTGTGAAGCTAACGGGATGCTTCTGCCTGTTACTACGGTTAGAGTTCAAAATGACAGCGAGGGGCAAACTCACTCTGAGTATACGTTAGGGATGTTGGTTAGGAAGATTTGGGCTGCCAGTGACACAGAGTAGAAATAAAGATGGCTTGAGGCCAAAGAAAACATCTTATCCTATCTTATCATGAAAAGTCCACAGGTAGAGTGGGTTGCAGGTGTTCCTGGCTCACTTCTCTGTGATGCTCTCCGCTCCATATATTGGCCACAGATGTTGCATGTGTTGCTTTCAGATGTAACATATTCATAAGCACGAAAGTACCATCTTCTGCTCTTTCCTTCTTAGGAATAAGATACCCTTGTCTCAAAGCCCCAGGGCAGAGCATCTGTTTTATGTATCAGTGACCAATATGGAGTCACATGTGTTTTGGTTACCCAGTCATGGTAAGAGGAATAGGATTCCTCTGATTGACTTACACTAGTCAGGATACAGTGATGAGTGCTGGGTTGGTGCCAACTTCCCAGGAAGTGCATAATTGTGTGGGTTCAGTTAAGATGTGGGAAGTGATGTTACAGATAACGAGTAGGCAACCAACAGGAAGTGTACCAGTGGGTTCCTGCTGACAGCTCACTTCTACCCCCGCCCCTAGACCACTGTGCCCCTGTCTGAACAGCACAGGAGTCAGTTACTAGCCAATTGGAGCCTTTCAGCCTTGTTAAATGGTGTGTGTGTGTGTGTGTGTGTGTGTGAGAGAGAGAGAGAGAGAGAGAGAGAGAGAGCGAGCAAGGAGAGGGAGAGAGAGATGACCAAAAAAAAGAGCTAGGAATAGTATATGGAACACACATTAGCCCTACTCTAATAGGTACCTTTTTTATTGTAAATAAAATAAAAATCCCACCAGAAAGCCATTAGTCATGTATCTTTGTATCTTTCCATTTTGTAGTTCCAGTAAGACAATTTTTCCAAATTCAAGCAAGGTCAAAAGGAAGGATTTTGTTGATTTGGAATTCAAAAAAAATATAATTTATTCAAGTATTTCCTTTTCGCTATGTAAGCTGCAGAATAAAGTTGCTGTATAATTAGTGCATAAATGACTCATCAGAGAGGTTGAATGTTATTTTCCTTTTATATTTTATTAGGACTTTCCAGTGGTTGGCTGGTAGGGGGAAAACGTTTCCAAAGAGTTTTTAACACAGTGTTTTATGGGTTTTCATTTAGTGCTGACAAAGGATGGACACAAAGCAATACGATGTCTTAACAGAGGTCAACTCGCAAATCCAACAGCAGCTTCAGGACTCGGATAGTTGTGTTGATTTACAATCTGTTTGATCTAGTCTATTCTCTTGATCACTTTCAGAGAGTGTTCATCAATATATGGGCTCCTTGAGAGGAGAAGCTGTGTCCTATCCACCTGTGTGTCTCCCCAAACCCTGTCGGTGCTCAGTGGACACTGGACACATGGAATTTAGAAATATCACATAAGTGTCCTTGGTACTTGAGATTCTGTGTCTACCTTAAACTTAGTATATCTTTGCATATATCAACATGCATTCATTTCCCACAGCTGTTCTTTTCATTGGGTCTGCCTCAGGTCGTGTAGGAAGTCAAAGCAACGGGGGCTCATGCTAGTTGATCTCAGTGGATAGGAAACTATTTTTATGTGGCAGGATAACAAATAGATTTTGGAAAGATCAACAGCTACCGCTCATCAGGGCTGACAGGACTAACTGAAGGAAGGAACTGAATGATCTTACCCGAAGCCACCAAAAACACAGCAGCCTGATACCAGAACTGTAGTTAATGGAGGAAGGATGTCCTCCTGTCATTGTTATGTGGTTTGGTTTTGGGGTATGAACTTCCCAAGGAAAGTTCTCAATTAAAAGATGCATCCTGCTTACTGATGCCTGAAATTGCACCATTAATATTTGGTCCCTTTGCACTAAGTTCCTAATTTGACATTAGATTTGCATAACACTTTTTAGTTTACAAACTGCTTTATGCGTTGTCGTCATTTGACCCTCACAGCAGCAGGGAGAAATGGGCGGGGGCAGACATAATTAACCCAGTCTGGGAGATGAGGAGACTATAAAGTTCGGGAAGGTTAAATAAGTCCAGAAGCCAAGGGGCCTTGAAAGCTATGAGTATGTTGACTCAAAATTAACCATCCTTTTGTTCACCGAAGCGAAGCTTCCCTATTTCCACTAGTAGGAATTAATTCTTCCACGGCCTGTGTTCTAATCCATCTGATAGGTCCTGTTCTTATAGCATTTGACTGGTTCTGCTTTGTTTTTAGAGAATCTCAATACTTCGAGGGAACTTAAAGTTAGTCTGGTCCAAACAGATATCTGATGCTTGAATTCCATCTGTATTACTCTTTATAAGGAGTAGGCCAGACTCCTTGAATACTCTTATTAACAGGGATCTCACTACCTCTTAAGATAACCTGTTTGCTTAAGAAGCCCTCTTACAGAATTCTCCGTTTGAGATAGATTTCTGCCTTCCTGGGAGAATGTGAACTCTTTACAGACAAGGCAGGGTGTTCTCACCATTCCTGCATCTCATCCACCTCCTTCCGTTGTAGCAGAAGCTCAGCAAAAGTTTGTTGAATGAATAAATCAGTGCATAAACAGTTGGATGAGTTCCTAACAAAAGCTTCAAATAGCTCTGTCTGGTATATTTCAGAAGCTATTGACCTGACACCCAAGCTGTTTTTAGTTTCTAATTTATTTTCCTCTGGTTGGGGTTTTGGAATCCCTAATGCAAATATTTTTGAAATACTAAGCACATGCCATTGGTCTGGCCTCTCATAAACTAGATGCATATCAAAACGAAGTGCAAGGAGATGTGAGATACGAAAGTGTAATAATATACAGAACAGCCAGCAGCAGGGAGATATAAACTGATAACACGCTGCAGGGAGATACTAGCTAAGTCAGGGGAAGACAGGGATGCCGTTTCATACTGGAAAGGAGCAAATAACAGGAAGATTAGCTGGAGGCGGCGGAACATGGTAGGAAGGCAGAGGCGGGACGCCCTGGTGGTTAAGCTCCTGCTCCCTGGTACAGACTGCGTGCGTGGGAATCCAGCTCTGGACTTACCAGCTGCATGGCCCTGGGAAAGCCACGTACTTCCTCTGTCATCGAGTTTCCTATATGGAAACTAGAGATTAAATGACTTAATGCATAAAAAGCACCTCCTACAACAGCACATGGAGCAGAAGTCATCTTTTTTTTCTTAGTATCATGCAACTTTTTTTTTGTATGCATATGTATTTTTATCGAAGTATATTCAGTTTACAATATTGTGTCAATTTCTGGTGTACAGCACAATGCTTCAGTCATACATGAGCATACAAATACTTATTCTCATATTCTTTTTCACCACAAGTTACTACAAGGTATTGAATATAGTTCGCTGTGCTATGCAGTATGAATTTGTTGTTTATCTATTTTATATATAGTAGTGTCTGCAAATCTCGAACTCCTAATTTATCCCTTCTGACTCCCTTCCCACTCTGGGAACCATAAGTTTGCTTTCTGTGTCTGTGAGTCTGCTTCTGTTTTGTAAATATGTTCATTTGGCTTTTTATTTTTTAGATCCCACATATAAGTGACATCATATGGTATTTTTCCCTCTCTTTCTGGCTTATTTCACTTAGAATGACAATCTCCAGGTCCATCCATATTGCTGCAAATGACATTATTTTATTTTTTATGGCTGAATAGTATTCCGTTGTATAAATATACCACAGCTTCTTTATCCAATCCTCTGTCATGGACACTTAGGCTGATTCCATGCCTTGACTATTGTAAATAGTGCTGCTTTGAACACTGAGGTGCATGTATCTTTTTGAATTAAGGTTCCCTCTGGATATATGCCCAGGAGTCTATTTTTAGTCTTTTGAGGGATCTGCATACTGTTTTCCACAATGGCTGCACCAAACTACATTCCCACCAACAGTGTAGGAGGGTTCCCTTTTCTCCACACCCTCTCCAGCATTTATCGCTTGTAGACTTTTGAGTGATGGCCATTCTGACTGGTGTGAGGTGATACCTCATTGTCGTTTTGATTCGCATTTCTCTGATAATTAGCAATACTGAGCATTTATTCTTGCCTATTGGCTATTTGTATGTCTTCATTTGAGAATTGCTTGTTTAGTGTTCTGCCCATTTTTTGATTGGGTTGTTTGTTTTTTTCTTAGTAAGTTGTGTGAGCTGTTTATATATTCTGGAAATTAAGCCCTTGTCAGTCTCCTGTTTTGCAAATATTTTCTCCCATTCCATAGATAGTCTTTTTGTTTTGCTTATGGTTTCCTTTGCTGTGCAAAAACTTCTAAGTTTAATTAGGTCCCATTTGTTTATTTTCACTTTTATTTCTATTGCTTGGGTAGACTGCCCTAGGAGAACATTGATAAAATTTATGTCAGATAATGTTTGCCTGTGTTTTCTTCTAAGAGGTTTATAGTGTGTTGTCTAATGTTTAAGTCTTTAATGGTGTTCGGATAACTGGACAGCTGCATGTAAATCAGTGAGGTTAACATACTCCCTCACACCATACACAAAATAAACTCAGAAGTCATCTTAATGGTGGGATTGGTGATCAGGCAGCTTGGGTTTGAGCCCTGGGTTTGCCTCTAACTAGCTGTGTGAGTTGATCTCCAAGAAGGCTTTTCCCAAGTCATCCATAATGGGGATGATAATGCACTGTGTAGAGTGGTTACAGTGATTAAAGAGATAAATACATTATCCTGTTCATTAGCTAGTTGTCAGCTGCTCCGAGATTCAGATAAAGCCAAGAGAACCCAGCTCATTCTTCATCCTGTGGCAACCCAAGCCTTTCCAAAGATATCTGGGAATTCCTGGAGCACTTAACTTCCCTAGCACCACCTGGGACTCAGAGTTCCTGCATTGTTGAGAACTGACTTTCTTTGGCAACATGTCTTCCTTAATGGGAGGCTCATCCACTTCTTTGATTTTTTTGATTAATCATGACTAGTCCTCACTCTAGGTACTTTTGAATTAAGTAGACACTGCTAATGACTTGAGGGAGTGAGTGTGTGTGTGTGTGTGTGTGTGTGTGTGTGTGTGTGTGTGTTGAGGGATGGGGAAAAAGCCACAGCTATGACTTTCAGCCTTTCACCATACATGTGGCCTTCCTTGCACCCAGATTGTTAAGGAAACCTCAAATTATTGTCTCTTTGGTAAAGAGCAATGGATCTCTTCCTCAGCTGGTTTGCTACCAGCTGATACTCAAGTGTGAGCCTCCATCTTCCATCTTAAGCATTTAAGAAGAGATTTTTTCAAATAAAGAGAGCCCCTGCCCTTCTAGTGTCCCACAAGTTAACTAGTAAATCTATAAATCTGACTTCGTCTTCTCTATTACTTCATCCACATTCACGTTCAGCTAAATAACTCTCTCTCACTCCTGTTCCCTTCCTTTCACCTGGTGAGATGCCACCACATGCCTGAATTCTGCTCTCTGAAGAAAGGAAAGACATCATCCCAAACACTGGAAACAGCACCATTCAGCTCTTTCCCACAGGCGGCCAGGATTAAAGTCATCCAAACTGGCGCTAAACCCTGACTCAGGCCCCCGCTGACACTGATAACCAGGGGCTTTGCTCTGAACTGAGGATCTGAAAACGTTCAAGGAACAAAAGAACCAATTGGGCAATAAGTACATGAAGAGGAGTTATCTGTGTGCAGAGGCAAAAAGGAAGGAAAAAACTGATCTGAACATTTCTCTCCAGACTTTGACACCATCCCTCTTATCACGCTCTGATAACTCCCCAAAGGCCAAGCTCCCCATCCATGCATGGAAGGAAACAACTGGCCAGTTTTTTATTTTCTCTAAGAAGGAAACAATATTTCTCCCTATCTGTTTTACAAGAGTTTTGGAAAGTGATGGGGATGTTTAAAAAAAAAAATAGGGGTTTTAGAATGAGAAAGAAATTCATGTATCCATTCCTAAGTTGCCACCATTGCCTCTAGTGAACAATTCTCCAAAAAAAAAGGTGAACTTTTATGCATTCAACTAAATGTGAATCAGCACTGAGAGCCAGACACGGCTCTGGGCTCCATGAGTCCTCAAGACAGAGAGAGTCCCTGCCACAGCGGTGCTTATCCCTCATGCAAATAATTGCATGAATTATTATGATTATTTTAATGCAGATCTTGGAGGAGAACTACAGGCTGACCTCAAAGAACAATAGGCAGCCTTGACCTAGCTTGAGGGGCCCGGGAAGGTGTGCTCAAGGAAGGAATGTCTGAGTTGACATCTGTGGTTAACTGAATCTGTCAACGTCACTAGGCTCTAGTCATACATTATTAATCCAGGTGTTTCTGTGAAGGTATTTTGCCAGTGTGGTTAACATCTATCAGCAGTTGACTTTAAGTAAAGGAGCTACCCTTGAATAACAGGGGTGGGTCACACCTAAGCAGTTGAACTTGTTAACAAAAACTGAGGTTTTCCAGAGAGGAAGAAATTCTGCTTCAAGAAAACAGCATGAACTCTTGCCTGTACTAACATTTTGTCAGCCTGCCTCATGGATCTTGGAATTGCCAGTCCTACAATTGCAAGAGCCAATTGCATGAAATATAAATAAATGAGTGGATAGATAGATAGACAGACAGACAGATAGGTAGAATAGAAATACACACACACACAATATCTCCCATTGATTCTGTATTTTTTTGGAGACCTCCAGCTGATACGTCCAAAGAATGTGTAGGATTTAGGTAGGTGAAGAATGAAGAGAAGTTGAGGGAGGTGTTCCAGGCAGAGGGACCTGTCTTGTGAAAGCCCTGTTTGCCATTTTCTCACTTCATACCTTTAATGCCTCCAGTGGCCCCTGGTTCTGCTTTTTGGATTCCTCAGAGGATTTCTCCTCATATTCCTTGCAGATACCCTGATGTAACTCCAGGCCTTGCAGGTGTTGAGTGTCTTGTTGACAGCTGAATTGGGGGAAGCCCAGGGAGACCCTTGTGCAGACGCATAGGCGCTTGAGCTTGGAGTCTGATGCCCTGGGTTTGAGCCCAGATCCCCACTTCTTCCCTGGGAATCCTTGTGCACGTACCTAAATCTCTCTGGGTCTCAGGGTTGTTTTTGCTGCTATAAAATGAGGAAGATAATGATGAGAGTTAATGTTTATTGAGCTCTTAATATATCCCATGCACTATTCTAAACAGGTTAGTATTGATTCAGTTAATCCTCTCAACAATCATATGAGGTAAGAACTATTGCTACCCATACTTCATGGATGAGGAGCTGGAAAGGTGAGGAGGTGCTCAAGGCCCCGCAGCCAGCAGGTCTCAGGTACAGGCTTTGAGTTCAGGTGGAGTCCAGCTCTGTACTCTTTGCTCATAATCACCACCACCAATAATCCCTGTGTCCCCCGCCTGACAAAGCAATGGTAAGCCCTAGCTATCAAAGGGCTTTTTAAAACCCAGAAAGCTTTGTGAATGGAGATCATTGTTTTACTATTTTTTCTTCATCTCTGCAGAGAGCTCTGAGATGTTTTCCCATTTGTTTTAAGTTTTACCTTATTTTTATTGAGTGTTTATTTTCAGAGTGTCAGGCTCTGCAAGATGGTCTCTGATTCCAGCATCAATCCTACAAGGAAGACACTTTATCTTTATTTGCGGGCTGGGGGTCCCTCAGACAGATAGATGAAGTGCAAGGCCAGTAATGTGCACAGGTCACACAGCTGTGATTTGGACCCGGGTTTGTCTGATGGGATAGTCCAAGCCAATAACTGCTTCGTGTGCTTCTGACACCCAGTCTCCCTGCCATTTATGTTTCATGGGCAGGGTAGTACTGGTCCCAGTCCTGGATTTCTTCCTCTCTGGACTTTCCACTTTGCAGGAAGAAACAGTTTGATCCAGCTTTTTAACAAATTTGCATTAATAATCTTTGAACACACGGTCTCCAAGTTAGGGTTTTGCTGTGTGGCTTTGAGCTGCCTTCTTTCCTCCACAGCCTCTGTGGCTGGCTCAGATCTGGAAATACGGGAACGTCATCTGTCTCCCTCCTTCCATCCTCCTGCCTAGCCCAGGGTCCCTTCTTCCACTTGTGTTCTTTCTTCTTTGGATTTGTTTTTCTCTCTTCCCACTCACATCCCTGCTCGCCTGTCCTTTATCTTGCAGCTGAAGCTCCTGCTGCAATGGGCTCTGAAGCTATTTTGATGCTTGGCTTATTGTGGAAATAAACTCTCCCTCACACACTCACACACAGCTTGTGTTCTCCTAATGGAGTATGTGATATGTGTTTGTATGTGGTTCTGGTACAAAAAGGACCATGGACTCCAGGAGAGACCTTGGGCAGATATTCCAATAGCAGAGATGTTTTTGTAGAGTGGACATCTTGCAATTAACTTCAATTTTGTTTTAACTCAGTACCAATGGACTGCCTACTGTGTGCTTAGAGTATAGTGTTTTGTTTTTTCTTAAGGCATAAATATCATGTACTCTCTTCATATCAAAATTAATAAGGATACTTGGGAATAGATGAAGAAATCAGGGGATGAGGGAAATAAAGATAAATGGGATGGATTTTGCAATGCATTCTGGAAAAAAACAAAGGGAGCAGCAGCATGTCTGCAAGTTTTAGAGAGTGTGGGATGGTTCTGCAGAAGTGTAGGGGTAGGAAAGAGGGACCAGCGGAGAAGTAAAATCTATCGAGGCTTATAAAATCCCACATACTGGAGAGGAGGATTGAAAAATGAGACTAGGACACTTTGATGTGACTATTTTGATGTTATGAGTTTGCAAACAGTTTGATGTGGTCTAAAATAGAAGCCTTTAAACATTTAGCTTTTCTTTCTATTGTGTAGTCATGGGAGCAGAAATCCTCAGCCCACTCCTGAGCTTGTCCTTAAGCTTCAGTCCATGCATGGATTTACCCCCCTTTTCATGATGTCTTTAGGTCTCCCCGCAACCCCATGTCATGGTTCATTCTTAAGCCTGTAGCTGCCAAACTTCCGATCAGTTGTGCCAAAATGATCTGCTTAAAGAGTAACACCTGCATGAACAGAGATACTTTTGTAGCCTTGCTGAGATGAATAAGGTAAATACAAATTTCCTAAAGCTTTCATCTACCTGAAGCAACTGAGTTACTCTGTATTTCTTAGCATACTGTGAATCTTGCAAGGGAGGCATCAATACGGAAGCTGTGACAATTTTTGACTTCAAATCTATTTTGTCTGATATAAATATAGCCACCCTTCTTCTCTTTTGCTTACCATTGGCAAGGGATATCTTTTCTATCCTTTTACTTTCAGCCTGTGTTTGTTCTTAAATCTAAAGTGAGTCTCTTATAAACAGCATTTAGTTGAATCTTTTTAAAAAAAAGTCCATTCAGCCACTCTGTATCTTTTGATTTGTAAGTTTAATCCATTTACACTTAAAGTAATTATTGATAGAGAACTTCCTATTGCCATCTGGTTAATTGCTTTCCATCTGCCCTGTAGTTCTTTTGTCCCTCTTTCTTCTCTTGCGTCTTTATTTGTGTCTTACTGATTTTTTTGTGGTATTGATATGCTTTAGTTCTTTTTTCTTTTTCTTTTGTGTATCTTCTACAGGTATGTTCTCTGTGATTTCCATGGGGCTTACATAAAACATCTTACAACATAATACTACAACATAATAGCCTATTTTAAGCTGTCAACAACTTCACAAGAGACAAAAAAAAAGGACATTATATAATATAAAAGGGTCAGTTCACCAGGAGGATATAACAGTTATAAGTATATATGCACCCAACATCAGAGCACCTAAATATATAGGGCAAACCTCGACAAAACTGAAAGGAGAAAGAGGCAGAAATACAGTAGCAGTAGGAGACTTTAATGCCCCACTTTCAATAATGGATAGAACATCCAGACAGAAAATTAATAAGTAAACAGTGGACTTGAACAACACTATAGACCAAATAGACCTAACAGACACTCGTCGAACATTCCACTGAAAGCCAACAGACTGTACATTCTTCTTAAGTGCACAAGGAACATTCTCCAGGATAGATCACATGTTAAGCAACAAAAGGAGTCTTAACAAATTTAAGAAAGTTGAAATCATACCAAGTATCATTTCTGACTACAATGGGATGAAATTAGACATCATGAGGAGAAGAAAAGCTGCAAAATTCACTGAAGTATGGAAATGAAACAACACACTCCTGAGCATTCAGTGGGTCTAAGAAGAAATCAAAAGGGAAATTAGAAAGTATCTTGAGACAAACAAAAATGGAAACATCATATTCCATCTTTGGAAATGGAAACACACCAAGACCTAGATGGTGAAGCAAAAGCAGTACTAAGAGGGAAATTTATAGCAATAAACTCCTACATTGAAAAAGAAGAAAAATTTCAGATAAACAGCCTAATTTTATACCTCAGGGCACTAGATAAACAAGAACAAACAAAGCCCAAAGTTAGCAGAAGGAAGGAAATAATAAAAACTAGAGCAGAAATAAATGAAAATAGTAGGAAAAAAACAAAAAAGAAACAAAGATTAAAGTTAAGAAGGAAATCCTACCATATGTGACCATTGTTAACATTAGTGTATTGTACACTTATTGTTGAAAATAGACCTCATATTAAATGTCGTTATCCCCAAAAAAAAAACAAAACAAGAAACAAACAAAAATAAGAAAGTCACATTGCAGTTAATTTGCTCCATATGTGGGAGAAAGTTCTCACACTAGAATAAAGGATTCAAAAGGGACTCGGGATGTGTGGCTACAAGTCTCACTGCTGGTTTTTTGGTGGTTTGAATCATTAAAAAAGTAATTTTATCTTTCTGACCTTTGATTTCTTCAATCTGTAAAATGGGAATAAAACGACCTGCCTGACCTGTGTCACAAAATTATTATTAATGCAGCTTACTTCATAAATTCCAAAGCTTTCCCAAAGATCCACCACCTAATTTGGTTCAGAAATTATTTTCTCACTTTCCTTATGAAAATTCCAGGACTCAGAGAGGTTGATGACATATTCAAGGTCACACAGCAAGCAAACAGTGGAGCTGAAATTAGAATCCAGGTCCTTTGATTTCTAGAAGAGTGCTTTTCTTAGTATGGGGCTTCCGTGTTATATAATTTGAAGAAGGGCATTGCTTTCTTCAAAGGCGTTTCCTTATCCTGCCGTTGTTTCTAATTTAAGCGTTATATCTTGATCAGCTTGCTGGAAATATGTGCTTTCGTACTGGGTTAAGGCACTTGAAAGAGGATGAAAGTTGAATGCTGGCTTAGTGAGGCCCCCTGGAAAGCTGTGTGTGCATGTGTGTGTGCATGCACACAGGTGAAAATATTGTTCTTCTTTAAGGAGAAGGTATAAGAGAAGTGGGAGGGTTGGAGTTTCCCCCATCAGTTTTTTTCAAGGTAACTGCTCACCAAAGAATGAGCAAAATGAGAAATATTCCATGTATAATTGGGCACTTTTACTTGGACACAATTTTCTGAGCAGTCCTTACAACTGATACATGAGCCAAAAATTAGCCTCCACACAGAGAGCCCACATGAGTAAGAGTACAAATTACATCCTCAGTAGGAACAAAGAAGCCTTCCTCCCAGAGACCCTTGAAATGATCACCTTGGCCAGAGCCCCATGGTTTCATCTTTTATACTTGCTTGCTCTGGGGAGCTCTCAGAAGTAAGATCTTCTGGGCTAGGATCCAAAGCTTTGCTACTATTAAAAAGGCAGATTCCTACATAAAGATAACAATCTTATTAGGAAACAGTCCATTTACCCCATCCCCTCATCCTGGAAAATCACACAGAATTCACAACTCTCCGTGTATAAATATCTTGACAATGTTCTTAAGAATTTTGCCATGAGATGGTCCTGCGGTGAGGGTCTTTTTTTTTTTTTTTTTTTTTTTTTAATTCTTCAGTCCATACATCCAGCTCCTGAGGTCATCCATTGTGTCTGAAGCTAAGGGACAGATAGGGATGGAGGAAGAAATAGAAATTTTCACAGGGAGCTTGGGGGAGCTTGAGAGACATCAAAAAGCTCTTAGAGAAAAGTTGACGGATGATTTCAGAATAAATGAATCCCTTAAAACATTCAGGGTGTAAAATATTAATGGAACCAGTCCTTGGCCCCAAAAGCATTTGAGATTTTTTTTTTATATATATATTGATGCCAAAACGTTTTAAAAATAGTTAAGCAATGTTTAATGACCTGGAAAAGCTGAGCTGTTCACCCAGTCCTGTGTTTTTTGTGAACTGCTTGAAAGAACACCCTGACAGAACAGCAGATCTGCAGGGACTCCGTTAAGGAAGGCCCCTTGGAGGTTCTCGTAAAGGGGATGGAAACGAAAAGCTGAGTAAGAGTCTCATCAGGGAAATGAAAAGATTTTTGGAAGTGTTTCCATACTGAATTGAGTTGCATTAGTCACTCCCCTGGAAGAGGCTCCAGTGTGACCAGCAGAACGAAGAGAGAAAATATCTAAAGTATCAAGATTACAGTCTGCATTATAATGACTACCACGCGGAGAGAATTGCCCGTCTGCTCTGATGAAGGTACAACAGGGCACAGTTTGGAGTTGCAGAGACAATTATTAACGTTAGGATATACTGAATCCCACCCAGAATTATCACTGGAATGATTTAGAAAGGATAGGGCGAGGAAAGAGGTGAGTTCTGAGAACCCGCTGTATCCCAGGCACTGTGCTGAATGTTTGCACACATTTTTAATCTTAATATTCATGATCATAAAATATTATTATAGCTATTTTACAGATTAGAAAATTGAAGATAAATATGTTGAATCATTTACGTAAGGCAACACAGCTGATAAATAGAAGTACCTTGATTTAAATCCAGGTCTATTTGATTCCAAAGCCCATGCTTAAAACAAAAAAACACAAACAACAACAAAAATTGCATGACGGGTTTTCCTTTCCTGAAAATCTACCAATTCTTCTAAGTTCAGATCTTCCTATGGGGAACCTAGTTTAGGTCTATTTCCAGAAAGAGTGTTGACCAGTCTCTTTTAATACCTTCTAACAGGCCCAGAATGTATGAAGTAAGACTTGGAAATTTGTAATGCAGTTTTATTTATTTATTAACTTATTGTAATATAGTTTTCTAGAGTTGCAAATCTCTTACTTTTTCCTCAACTACTATCTCTCTTCCCCTCCCCCCAAGATAAAGGAGAAAGAATCTCTGGGCTAGGATGCATTTAAAAAAAAAAGTCTAACACTGGGTCAGTCATTTCTAGTTTTCTGAGTATGGGCAGTTTACCTAACTTTTTTTAGAATTTTATAAACTATAAAATAACATGTTCTGTGACTTACCTATATAATTGTCATGAAGAGCAAATAAAATAGTGCAAAGTGATTAGCCAAAATATGAAAATCTGTTGTGACTCATTTGTAAGGGTCCTAATGTTATTTCTTAAATAGGAAAATTCTAGTACATGCCTACAGAAATGTTACATTGAAAATTAAGGATCATTGTTTCTTAAATTTTCATAACCTTCTAGAAACCTTATCTCTCTTCAGATTGGATATAATCCATAAATTCATGAGGGGGCACTTTAGGGAATCCATAAGCCCTTTGGTATTGCATCCAAATTTTTGTGTATATGTGGCTTCCGGGGGGAGGGTTCATAACATTCATCATATTTCCAAAATGAATGCATGACTATAAAAAATATTTTAAAAGTACTGAGAGTGTGAGTTGTACAATCCTGTATAGCCTTGGATACTGAGCTATGATTGGAAGGGATTGATAATTTCACACTTCATCAGTCAAGATCCAGTCAGGAAAGCAGAAACCATACTATATATTTCAACAAAGGCTATTTAACATGGGGAATTAGTTACAGCAGTTTCAGAGAGCTGTAAGAGAGGGAAAAAAAGGAAACACCAAGAATATTTCAGAGGCAATAAGTGTCTGAGAAGAAGACACTTATTCAAAGAAGCTACTACTCTTAGGGACGCAGGACTGAAGGAAAGAGGTCAAGGTCACCAGAATCTTGGAGCTCTTCAGAGGGGCCTCACAGAGCTGGTGGTCAGACCTCTGAAAGGAGAAGTGCCATACGACCACAAGAGACAGGCCGAGTCGGCCCCGAGAAGTGAAGAAAGAAGCTTGATGCTGGATCAGATACCAGTCAGATGACTTTGACTACAGCACAAATAGGAGAGTAGTCTGTTTCCACCTCCTTATTTCTTCCAATCTCCCTCCAGTGCCTCCTATTGGCAAATGCAAGCAAAAAACCAAGGAGTTGACAGAGGAGTCTAGGAAATGTAGTTTGTGGAGTTCCTAGATCTGACATCACAGAATAGAGCATATAAAGGTAGATTTTTGGTAAATAATTTCCATACTATGCCTCTTAATGCTGCCTATAAAGAGCACATAGCATGAAATTCTTTACCTGTTTGGAAAGATCCACTCAACATACTTGATCCATCAGTGATCCTTCTCTTTCACACATATCCAGACTTAATTGCATTAAAATCTTGTGCATTTTCCACACATCTTCCTGATTTTTTTTTAAGGCTCTGTGTCAGGACAAGGGCTGCTGCTTAGCTGGTCTAACGGGACTTAGGAATGAGGAGGCATTGTCACCATTCTGGTTGGCTTAACCAAAGATGTGAGTGTTGGGGCTGAAATTCAGGAAGTAATTTAAGGATCCATGAGGCCAACATGAAGGTGAAAGGGTAAAATTTTCTGAGTTAGAAAGAGGGAAGGAATAAAGCATTTGGAGATTCAAGACGAGGCCAGAGAATAAGCAATCTTCCTTGCAGTCTTCATACCAAAGACTTCAAGGCAAGTGGATGCATTATTAATTTATATGTTGAAAGGTCTGAATACCTGGTCTGGAAAACTAAATCACCAGGCTCAGTCTGGTCCTTCAAGGTTCCTGACAGACCTTCTGAACTTTGTGTCCTTTTAGATAGTCTTAACCTTCCATGTGAAACATGGTAGCTTCTTGTTGGATAAATCTCATCTTCTATTAAGGCCAGAAGAGTAAGCCAAGTAGATGCGGGTGGGCTGCCTTAGGACAGAACCCAGTAGAGGAATTCGCATGTCCAGGAGACCAGTAGCACCCGCTGGAGCTCTCCATGGTTCTGACCCGAATAGCATGCACCAGTCTATGTGCTCATGGCCCTAACACTGCCCTGCTCATTTCCTAGGTTCTCCCTTAAATCTCCCTACTCTGGTAAGCTTGCTATTATCCTCTTCTGGACGCTTAGTCTTTATATCAGACTTTATTAATAATAAAAACAAAAATTACATGGTGCTTACACCTCTTAGCAGGGCTTTAATGTCTATTAACATTTTTAATCATCCCATTAAGACAGTGAAATTGGAACTGAAGATTTCACATTCCTTTACAGGTGAGGGAATGGAGGCTTCAAGGTTAAGGGACATGCGTAAGGACATATTTTAAAAGACTTGAATCCAGGCCTTCAAATCCAAACACCGTGATGTTTCCACTCCATGTGGTCACTTTAGGGATTCAGATATGCAGACATCATGACTGGACTAGTCATTATTATGAGTCATTGTGATAGATAATATGTACATTGGAAAAATAATCTGTGGTTCAAGTATATTTGTGAAACATTGAATATTGTATCCCTATCTATGTAATTCATAATACATAGTAGGACATCAAAGACTCTTTTTAAATTTTTTTCATTGGAATATTAACTACTGTATATAATATAGATAGACAACAGGTTTCTTCTGTATCACACGGGGAACTATATTCAGTACCTTATAGTAACCTATAATGAAAAAGAATATGAAAACGAATATATGTATGTATGTATATGTATGACTGAAACATTATGCTGTACACCAGAAATTGACACAGCAGTGTAAGCTGACTATACTTCAAAGACTCTTAAAAGCCTCACAGGAAAAAAAAAATCTAGTTTTTGCTTGAATCAGAATTTTTGTCTTTTTGAGACCATAGATCATTTGCTGCTATGCAGCATCCATTTACATAAAATGTGATACCAGTGTTTCATTAAACACGGGGAGAAATATTGCCTCATCCCACATTCTGACCCTTGACCCTTCAGAATCAAAATTTATCTTCTCCCTAGACCATTGCACAAGCCAGTGGGAGTAGTCAGCAAGGCTGATGGCTAGTTAGAGGGATTTTGCAATATTGGCTACAGTTTGCCACAACAGGGCTATCCTCTCACCAGGCTCCATGCCTGGGGAGAATGAGTTCCTTACGCACAGGAATTGCTTTGCAGAAAGGTATCCATGGCTGATGATTTGAGATGATTCCCATCTGTCTTATGGCCCATGTTTCGTTTTAAAATGGCTAGTGTCTAAATGCCCTGTGGTCATTCATAATTTATCAACCCTCAGTGCACTCAGTGGCTTTCTCCTATAAAATGGCCATCTTGGAATCTAGTAATTTGTGGTGTAGTGGTTGTTAGTAGCTGCCCCGATTGAGAAATATTAATAAGATACTAATTAGATAACACAGCTGGAAAGAAAACAGACAAACAGTGAGTGAGGGGCAATTCTAAGGAAACGTGGGACACAATTTTACCCCATAAGAGTGGCAAAAACTGATCTACACTATTTGGAAAATCCCTCTGTGTTCTAAGTCATCTGGACTTTGACATTGTATCTCAAGAAGAAATGCGATAGACAGTCATTGAACAATCCTTCTGTCCTGGATATTGTGCAAGAGGGAGTGGAGGAGGTGGAAGTGATTAAGATGAATTCCTTGCCTTAAGTTTCTTGTGCTCTAGTAATGGGAGGTAGACATGCACAACACTGCCCATATACTCTAGAAAACAAATAAAACCAAGACATGAACCAGAAGAGGCATGGTAAATTTTGATGGGGTAATAGCTTGGGAAAGCTTCACAGAAGAAGCTACATTCAAATTGCGTTTTCCAGGTGAATAGGAAATCTCTCACTGTCTCCCTCCCCAGGGTCCTCTTCTGCTATCATGCCCTCTGTCCACCACTTTCTAGCCTCCACAGCCAGCTCTCTGACTCCATCCTCAGGACCATTGCACATGCTGTTTCCTTTACTTGAAATGCTTGCTTTTTCACTTAGCTCTAACTCTATTTACCTTTCACGTCTCAGCTTAAATGTTACTCCTCAGGGAGGACTAACCTGATAACCCCCACCCAGTATACGCTGTATCTCCCACATTGGTCTTCTCATGACATTTTCATAAGTTCATTTATAGCGGATATCGCACTTTTTATTTCTTTGTTTTTTCATGCTTGTTTGTCTCTCTTCTGCATCATTTTGGACCTCCATGAGATCAGGAGCTGGGTCTATTTTGTATAGTGCTGTACTGAACTTCACAGATACAAACTGAAGGTTGTGACAACCTTGCATTGTTAGATAATGGATAGTGTTTTTAAGCAATAAAGTATTTTAAAATTAAGATACATCCATTTTTTTAGACAAAACGCTACTGCACACTTAGTAGACTACGGCACAGTGTAAACATAACTTCTATATGCACTGAGAAACCAAAAAAAAATGTGTGTGATTCCCTTTATCACAATACTTTCTTTATGGTGGTGATCTGGAACTGGACCTGCAAGTATCTCTGAGGTCTGCCTGTATTTCCATATCTCTTTCAGTGCCTCGCACCCCAGAAGGTCTCAATAATCATTTGTCAAGTGAATAAATGAAGATAGGGGGCATCTTGAGGTGCATGAGAATCTCCAGCGAAAGCCTGTGGACATAAACCTGGGTGGTGTGTATGTCAGTGGCAGCTTCAGAACTGTGTGTGTGGGGGAGAGAAGAGGGTAGTGTCCAGTTCTCTCTCCACACAGGAAGAGGAGAAACTCAAATGTGGGTAAGGTTTGAGGCGTTATGGAGTCACATATTAAAAAGTGAAGCCCTCTTTGGGGCAAACAGAGGTAGTAAATTCCTGGCTCTTGGGTGCCTGTTTGATTTTTGGAAATGCCTTCTATTGGTTCATGCAGTGGAAAGCACCAGGCGTGGACTTTCTTCTTACAGAGAGGCACTTTGGTTCTGGAAGTTTGGCTCTACATCTTAGAAACAACCCTTCTTCTCTTTATCTATGAGGGGTGACTTTTTTCAGTCTTAGCTGTCTGTGCCTCCCAGTGCCATGAGAATGGCAGGATGTCAATGGTCAGGATTAGGGTGTGGCCTGGGGAGGGGATGAAGGATGGACTTGAGTCTGCTCAGAGTTAGTATCTTAGGCCCAAAGTAGACTTAAACCTTCATGCTTTACATCAAGTCCAGCATAGCTCACCTGAACCAGACGTTCACACAGGACCAGGGAGCAAATTCTTATGAGAGAAGGATAATCGATGCTGAAATATACGGAGTTCTAACCACACATCAGGCACTGCACTAGTGCTTTATATGCACTTTCTAATTTAATCCTCACGATAACATCCTGTGAGTTAGGTCCTATTGTTGTCCCCATTTTATTGAGGAGAAAACATAGTCACTGAGAGCGATGCGGTCTGAGGCTGACCCAGCCAGAGGGAAGTGAAATTGCTGGACTCAGCAGCCTGAGCTTTTAGCCTCCTATGCACCTGTCTCTGGCCTCTGCAGCTACCACGCGCAGCTGCTCGAAGATTCTGAGCTTGGTATCCCAGCCATCACTTCCTTTCTCTCTGGACCTGAGGAACAGGAACACTGGCTGGTCCACAGAGGGTGGGTGACTTAAGGGTTGATGTACATGGTAGGACTGGCTGTGCAAGATTTTAAACGCTAAGCTAAGAAACCCAGATTTTATTCTCGGGAACCAAAGATGTTGTTTGAACAAGGAAATGGCATGCCGGAGATCAGAGTGTGGCCGCTGGCAGCTGGGAGCTGCAGTGACCAGGTGCAGGCAGCTGCAGGAATAGCTCAGTGGGTCTGAACCAAAGTTGTGGTGGTGAAGAGAGACTGGAGAGTCATTTCAGGATAGAATTGATAGGACTTGGCAACCGACTGGTATGCAAAGAGCTGCCTGTTGTCACTTAGCAATGAAATACACGTTCCCACACGTCCGGCTACACACTACATCTCAGCAAAGACATTTTTATGATTGGTAGGTATTTACTTAACATCCTTGCTTTACTAAGAAGTATGAATTGGCACCATCTCTGAAGAAGCATGCATTCCTAGACTGCTCTGACTTACGAGACCACTGTTAAGAAATGGTCGTTAATGTTAAAAAATAAAATAAAATCACGTGTATAGAATGCTACACATGTGCTTCTGTCATACTAGGACTTAGGAGGTTAAACTATTTTTACTTTTATGTCATTAGAACTTAGTATCATGACTTTGCTCATTTAGGGTTGGTGTTCTACCAACTTCTCCTGAATATTTTAGGGATGAATTTAAGAAATAAAAGAACAGGTAAAATAAATGTAAAGACAGAGTTAACGCATTAAAATGAGCAGAGGATAACATTTTGCAGGGCTTCTGTTTGACCTATTCCGTTAACACAGTACGTAACAAACTGTTTATGCGATCTATATCTATATATTGATGTGTAGTTGTTGCTTTTGTTTTGTTGTTATCGAATGAATGAATGAATAAAGACGTTTTCTAGGATTGGATATTGAATTCAATTCTGAGTTCCCTGGTTAGCTACGGGGAAAAGGGAAGTACAGTATACAATATAGTTCATATGATGTAGCTAAAGAAAAGATACATGTATCTGAATGAATAAGGTTTTGGTATAGCAAGAAATTCAATGAGGAATTTGTTTTATTAGAATTTTACATAAGACATCTTGAAGTAAATAATGTTAATTCTCCCTCCTTGTGCTTCCTTCTAGAACAAATTTCTTTGGTTGATGCTTTTTGTTTATTTGTTTGTTTTTGTGTGCTTAAAATTTGGGATGTGGTCAAAGCAAGGATAGAGAATTATCCAGTTAGGGTAGAAAGGCTCAGTAAGCAGAAGAAGCAGTGTAGACTGGTGGTTAATATGATGGGTTTTAGAAATGAGGGACTCAGTTCTTTACTGTATAATGGTGATGATGATGGTGGTGGTTATGTTGGTGGTGATGATGATGGTGGTAATAAATGATGGTGGTGATGATGATGGTGGTGGTGACGGTGGTGATGGTGGTGGCGGTGATGATGGTGGTGGTGGTGATGACGATGGTGGTAATAAATGATGATGGTGATGATGATGGTGGTGATGACAGTGATGGTGGTGATGATGGTGCTGATAATACCTACATCACAGGGACATTGTGAGGATTAAATGAGATAATAAATAAAAATGTGCTTAACATAGCAGCTGCCACAGAACAAGTGTCCAACAAATGATAGCCCCAAATTGGATGGATTCTGTCTGCACACTTGTGACAAAGGCAGCCCATTTACACTGTTTTCCTTCCTTTGTTTATGTCCTGTTAAATGTGAGTAGCACCACTGGTAATGAAGGTCCCTTGTTTTACCTCTTGGGTCCCCTCTTTCAAATGCAAAAAGACTGTGTGACTGCAGAAATGCTGCATAACAATGAAACTCAGAGAAATACAATTTCACGCATTTCTCATTGCATGGTATGCCTCCGTTAATTTGAGTAAACCTCAGGACTTCATCTAGACTGCAAGTCTCTCTAGGGAGAAGATAATGCCCTCTCTTTTGTCCCCTCTACTTCCCAGCTCAATTCCTTCAACCTCCCTATTTGGAGCAGCCCAGTATGATCTAGGCACAGAGACAGAGCAGCGAATAAGCAAGCAAAGTTCCTGCCTTCTCATGAAGCTTGAGTTCAGTGGGAAAGACAGCTAAAATAAGTGACAAAATGAATAAACAAGACAGGTTCAGATATTGAGTCAAGCAGGAAATTTAAAAGGGCGAGATGACAGAAATGACTGGCAGCTTATTGACTTGGAGATTGAGGAAGGATGTTCAAGGAGGTAATAACTGGATCAAGCTCTACACGGCAAAGGATGCAGCCACGCCATGAACTGGGGGGAGGTGTTCCAGACGGAGAAACAGGAGCAAGAGCAAGAGCCCCGAGGTAGAATGAACTTGAACTGTTCAGAGAGTAGGAAGAAGGCTCACGTGACCAGCGTATGGCTAGGAAGAGAGGGAGTATGATGAGCAGATGTCAGAATCCAGAGCTGGCTACAAAGAGAACTCTACAAACATTAAAAAGAGATTGAGTGGCTACTGGTCCCACACCTCTTACATCCCGGCAGAGTTCCCTATGAGTTTGCTTCCATTAAAGTCTTGAAAGGTATAGCTCTCAATGCAGAGACGTCAAAAACATCATCTAATTTGGTCCTCAGATTAACCTCAAGAGGTAAGTTTTTGGGATTCTTGCTTTATGGGTGATGGATCTACAATTTAGAGCACTTGATAGACATCTTGTAACTTTAAGGGGATGTGTTAGGAGTTGAACCTTCCAATCTAGGCCCTGAGTCTCTAACCACTACACTGAAGATGTTTCTCAGTTCTTCTTTGCCCTTCTCACCTCCTGTCATTTTAAGCTAACCTCCTAAGTGGGTCTACAGGGACATGGGGTGTAGGTACCAATGTTCTGAATCAATTCAGTGAGTTTGCACTAGCATCTTTCTCCTCCTCCTCATCGTCATTAGAATAGTACTCAAAATAGTTACAAATATCCCAGAAACATGCTAAGCATTTAGCATACACCATTACGTTTCCTTCTCCCAGTCATCCTAAAAGGTAGGTATAATTATCATTTCTACTTTATGGATGAGAATAAAATGACTGTTCAGAATGTTTAAGTAACTTGCCCAAGGTCACACAGCAGTGAAGCTAGAACTGAACTCAGACTCAAGGCTAAATAGACTTGGAACAATGTTGGTATTCACCTCCAACTGCATGAAGCAGAGACTGGGTCAGCCACTGGGGTCCACACAATGGAAGAAGATTCAGTTCGTGACCTTGAGAAGGTCAGTGTGTAGATGGGGAATCTCTTTTAAGGGAGCACAGACTTTTTTTTGCCTGACCAGTCTCCAAGGCAAAGTAAGCACAGAGCTTGTTTCTGTTTGACAACTCAGCAAGTTAGCATCTGGTTGTGAAGACAGGAGTGGAGGAGGAGCTGGGCAGGAGGAAGCCATCCAGTACTAAGGATCAGCATCCACCTCTTGGGAGGGAGAGGGCGGCAGCCCTGTGAGCAGCTGAGAGTCTTCACTCTGGCATGGGAGGTAACTGGAGATTCTGATTTCCCCAGACCAGACTACTGAACCACAGGCCAGGCTGTGGTTATTTATATTCCCCTAACAGCCTTGTTTACACAACCTGCCTGGATGCAAATCAGCGTAGAGGAGCATTGGAGGCAGTGAGGTGTGCAGCCAGCGAAGACTGGGGGATTGGTTTTATTCATGTAGTGTTAACACAGCTACACATGACTGCCTACACTTCTGCAGCCCAGGGAGAGAATGAGAACACGCAGTCCCCAGGACCCTTGCCCAGTCCTTCTGCTTGAGCAAGAGATAACAGAAGGAGTGGAGTTGACTGACTCTTCCAATCCCTTCCTTCACAGTCCATCCCTGACCTTTTTTTCCCCAACCCTATCGCCTGCCACATCTTTTATCCTCCCTCCAGCAAGCAGGCTCCGGTCCAGTCACTCTTGGCTCTGAATACGTCATGCTCTTTCATGCTTTTGTGCGCAAGGTCAGCCAGTTCCCTCTGCTCAGAATACCCTTTGCCCTTTCTCTGAATCTCTCTCTCTCTTTCTCTTTTATTACAAATTGTGTTATATGGACAACTGATGGGGCTCCAGATGGCTATAGGTGGTACAAAGGCAGAATTCTTATTTAATGCAAATATTTATTATCTTAGATCTGAGCCAATTTGAACAAAGACACTGAATATATAATAGTAGAGGTAAAATGTAGATTGGGCAAATATCTTGATGACTGTGTAGAGATTATTGTCATTTAGGAAATGCTGTTCTTATTTATCTGAACATGGTCTGCCTCTTATCACATGGGAGACAGGATTGGAATTATCTTTTGCTCTAAAATACCTCCCTTAAGCTCTAGAGTTCACACCATCTGGTTACATGACTTTCCTTTGCTCTCCTGGGTACTATCTGTCATCCTCTAGGGCATGACCCATGGTACCTAGAGGCTGTAGCCCTCAGAACTCTGTCTGTTTCCCATCACCAGTGAAACATACCAGTTTCCAAGGAAAGCTCACCAGATACCCAGCCTCCTCTGTCTCTCCGTGGTTCCTTCCCTCCCTCCCTCCCTTCTCTCTAAACCCTGGCAACCCTTAGTATACTTTTGTCAATCTGTGTTATATAAATTGAATCATGCAGTATGTAGTCTTGAGAGGCTGACTTCCTTTACACAGCATAATTCCCTTGAGATCTAGCCAAGTTGTTTTGTAAACCAATAGTTTCCCCTTTTCATTGCTGAATAGTATTCCATGGTATGGCTATAGCAGAGTTTTCTTTTTTTTTTTAACATTCACCTGTTGAAGGACATCTGGATTGTTTCCAGGTTTGGACTGTTATGAATACATAATAATATTAAGAATAAAGCTGCCATGAACATTTATGTACCAATTTTTGTGTAAAATTAAATTTTCATTTCTCTCAGAAAAATGTTCAGTAGCTAGGTTCCTTGATAAGTACATGATTAACTTTATAGGAAAATTTCATACTTATTTCCAGAGTGGCTGTACAATTTTCAGTCCTACCAGCAAGGTACATGTGATCTAGGTTCTCCGCATCCTTGCCAGCACTTGGTGTTATCACTATTTTTTATTTTAGCTATTCTGATAAGTGTGTAGGAATATCTCACAGTGATTTTAATTTGCATTTCCTTAATAGTTAGTGATGCTGAGCATCTTCTCATGTGTTTATTTGTACTCTTCAGTGAAATGTCTGTTTGTGTCTTTTGCCCATTTTCTGATTGGGTTGTTTTGTTTTAACTGTTGTATTTTGAAAGTTCCTTATATATTCTAGACAAAATACTTTTGTAGCATACGTGGTTTACAGATAATACCTCCCAGGCTGTTCCTTGTCATTTCATTCTCTTTGCTGGGTCATTTACAGAACAGTATGTCTCTCCATTTCATTTAGTCTTTGATTTATTTCAGCAAGGTTCTGTAATTTTCAGCATACAGATTCTGTACATGTTTTGTTAGATTCATATTTATTTCACTTTCTTTGGAGCAACTATAAGAAGTATTGTGTTTTAAATTTCTGTTTCCACATGTTTATTATTAATTTATAGAAATGGGAATGATTTTTGTGCATTAACCTTGTCTCTTGTGACTGTACTGAGTTTATTTATTAGTTCTGGGTGTTTTTGGACAGCTTGGGATTTTTCTATGTAGACCATCACATACTTTGCAAATAAGGGAAGTCTTCTATTCCTTTTCAATCTGTATGCCTTTGATTTTTTTTTTCTTACCTTATTGCACTGGTTAGAACTTTCAGTACTATTTTGAATAAGGGTGGTGAAAGTGGACACTGTTTCCTTGTTCTAGTCCTAGGGGAAAAGCATTCAGTTTTTCACCATTTAGTATGATATTAGCTGTAAAATTTTGTAGATGTTCTTTATCAAGTTGAGGGCATTTCCCTCTATTCCTAGTTTCTTCAGAGAATTTATCAGGAATGGATGTTTAGATTTTTGTCAAATATTTTTCAATATCTTATCATATGATATTTCTTCTTTAGCCTGTTGATACAGTACATATGTATATAACCAAGAATACCTTTCTTGACTCTTTAGAATAAGGTAGATTCTCACTGGAATTGAGGCAAGATGGTAAGGTAGGACCCCTCCCCATCAGGATGGGATTTCAGGACCAAAAGCAGGGTGATGTAGGCTTACATCATTGTGCTCACTTCTCTTGTCCATCTCACCATCACCTGTTTCTTCTTTCCCCTCTCCCCTAAACAAAAGCACTGAGATTTTGCTTTGCATAGTCACAGTTGTGGCTAAGACCTATTTACACTTGCTGAGTTCCATCATTGCTCATGAGTTTTGTGCTCCCCTGTGAGTGATGGTCACTGATCCTGAATTCTCTGACCCAGATTTATTCTCTCCACTGAAACCACGGTAGGGGCTTTGCATTGCCTCTAAGTCCTAGCTTGGCCTTCTACCCATTGTTAAGACCTGCTGTTGTTCCTGAATTCCAAATTCAGTGTACTCCCTCCCCCTTCTCAGCCATTCTAGATTTCCCAATGGAAAAAAAAATAATGCCAAGAAGTACAAATTTACAAGTGTGGCACCGAATAATGAATTGGGAATATAGTGACATACAAGCAATGAGGTTTTCTATATACTCTTCATTTAGCCAGCAATTTTTCTATAGTGTTATTCACAGATACGCAGTTACTCTTGACATTCCTCACTATTTACCTTGAGCCCTTTTTAGCATAAAGCATTCCACAGTCTGCCTGTGATTCAATAAATAAGCATGAAAAGGGTCTATCTTATTCAGCAAACCTATTCTCTGAGGTGTTTCTCCCCCATAGAATATAAAATGTGCATTGTTGCATACGAGTAAATTGGGGCAGAAACCTTTCAGAATGTTGCTGTTTTTGTGTATGTCTTATGAACATTCATGTGTTTATCTCTAAGCTAGCCCTGTACACATTGTGCTGTGTTAGCTAAATGTTAAAGTCACCCTGGAGTCACCCCAACAAGAATGGTGTTTTTGAGGCAACTTGAACTTAGCATAAGCTTTGTGTATCAAATCCTTTCTGAAGAGGCAGGGCGAAGATACATGCTTCTTGCCAAAGTGAGGAGAGGGGTTTATCAGAGCAGCCACTCAACTTTCAAGAAGCTTCTGCTTTTACCATACCTCTGCTCTCCCCCTAGGATAGATTAACCAAGCAGGAGTTGATACAGAGGGCACAGGGAGAGTGGGGCTCTGAAAACCCACCCACTTGTTTGTAGAAACCAGAAAACTGAGGCTCAGAGGATGAAATGACTTTCCAAGGGTCACGCAGCTTCTCTTGAATGAGCCCCCAAAAGGAAGGGCTCAGCACAGGAGCTCTGCCTTCCCCTGGATTTGTGTGAAAGTCTGACTCTGTGTCCCCACTTGCAAAGGGGAAAGGGACAGTCCAGCTCCTTAAATGAGCAGTGCTGATCCCAGATGAACACCGAGACAATGCTAGATCTTAACTTGGGAAAACACCCATTTTCAAATGGATAATAATCGAGATGTTGGATTAGATTAAAAATGAAAAATTGAGCATTGTAATGGGTCAGAGCAATGTCTTTCCTATCAAGCAATAGCCTTTGAGAAAGAAGATGAGCTTGAGAGGTCTGGACTTAAATCCTTCTGTTTCCCACCAGAATAGAGAACGTATCATGTACGGGGATGGCAGAAAGGATTGGTGACTCCCCACACTTTTTTTTTTGCCATCATGGTGCAGAAGAAGGAAATTGCTGTTGCATTAATAAAAGGACCACGCCAGCACAGAAGCTTTGCTGGTGAAGGAAGCAGGTCAGAAGAGGGCACGTAAACAAACTTGGTGGAGAAACTCTTCATTCCAGGCGTGTTTGTTTTTAAAATGTTGCAGTCCCAGGTCATGGAATTCATGAATAAAACCTCTTCCTTATTTTGGCTCAAAAGGAATAAAGATTTATTACCATCCTAACCAGGGAAACAGTATTGACCCATTGGCTATTTGAGATTTTTAGCATTGTGGGCAAGGAATATTTATTGCTTTTAATTACCATAAAGTAGCAAGGATCTTGTTTTTAATAGATTTTCCCCCCATTCTCCTGATCTTGGTTAGCAATTCTGGGTGTAAGAAAGAGGGGAAAATACTCTATCAATGTTATATAAAAATTCTCAGACAAAGATGACAAATTAAAAATGACCAAGGCTTGTTTTCAATCTCTCTGGCTTCTCTTCCATTCCTAGAAATCAAAATAGGTGTGTGTGTGTGTGTGTGTGTGTGTGTGTGTAGGGATGTGAACTGGCCCTCACTTGCTGAGTGACCATCAGCAAGTCAGTTAACCTCTCTGAATCCCAATTCTGTAGACTGAAATGAAGGTGAGAACACAAAGGGTTACGGGGTGGATTTCCATCTGAGCAAGAGCCTCTTGCTGGAGCCCTTTGAGGCGGGAAGAAGAGTTAGGGAATAGGCTCTCTCTTGGTCCCCATGGTTATCCCCTTGACCTGTGGAGAGTTCCTTCACGTCTCTAAACCTTAGTTTTGCCATTTATAAAATGGGAAGAATAGTGATGACTTTGCAGGGTCATCGTGATGATAAAATGTGATAATGGATTTAAAAATCCCAAGCAGGGTTCTTAGTACATACCGTTCGGTAAATGATACTCATTTTTTAATGGATGTCAAATGATCTGTTCTCTCTCTCTCTCCCTCTCCCTCTCTTCCTCTCTCTCTCTCTACACACACACACACACACACACACACACACACACACACACACACGAAAGATTCAATCTCTGAGCCAGCGTTTTTGGGTTGTGCTATTTCCAAGAGTTCTTGAGTTGTTGGCCCAGTCAGCTAAGATCTGTGTGTCTGAATCCACCTGTGGGCCTTCTGTGGCCGAAGGAAGGGAATCTAGAAGTCGCAGGCTGCGAGCTGACAGCTAACAGTACATGCTATTGTGAGATAAGGCAAACTCTCTTTACTCCATGTTGCCATTGAAAAAGAAAGACTGAATCCTGGAAAGTCTAACCAGCTCCACCTGAGAGAAGAGTACAGCTGAGCTGTTTAGCCCCTTAGGTATGGGTTTCGCAGGGAGGGTCGCTGGACTTCATTTAAGCACTGCTTCAGGTGTGCTTGGTCCCGCTTGCATGAGTGACCGTCTTTCGGTCCATCATCATCCAATTGTCTGACCTCGGGCAAATTTCTAACCTGCTCAAGTCTTAGTTTACTCCTCTGTAAAATGGAAATAACAAATGTATTTCTTCATGGGATAATTGTGAGGGTTAAATCAGGCCATCTGTATGAGGCTTACGTATCAATGTTTAGCCCAGGGTGTGTCAACGAGTAGGAGCTGTCATATAAAATCCCAGGATCACGGCTTCTTTTTTCTGCTGACAAGTTCTGAAGAGAAGATGCCCCCACACTGACTTTCCAGAAAGGAAGTAGCAAATTCACATATGCATTTGCACACTGTTGCGCACAATTAAAGTAGTAAATATAGACCAGGGTAAATACTTCCTAATTTAAGAACACCTGGACTGCCCTACTGCCTTAGGAGACTCAGTGTAGCCGTATTTCACGGAATGTCTGCATTTACAATGTGTGCTATGTGCACACCGAGAGTGAGATCAGCTGTTTGCAGGTAAAGGAGGGTGAAGATGCTTTAGCTCTGTGAAATTTTAAGGGATGAAAATATCTTAGGGAAGACAATGGGTGCTGTTTAAAGTATTACTAATAAAGGAAATGCTTTCTAACAAATGACCATGTGGACTCACCAATTGGCATCGGTGATACATGTCTTAGGTTAAACATCACTTAAAGAGATGCAGCAATATAACAGATGGCAATGATACGGAAGGGATGGAGATGGGGGGAGAAGAAGAATGAAGACACTGAGTGCAGGGAGAGAAGGCTGGGGAGAAAAGGAGGAAGGCTGGAAAGAGAGAGCAAGGGAGACAGAACACCAAAGAGAGGAGGAGAGGGAAACAGGGAGAGAGAGCAGGGTGCCATCACGGACAGTGAGAGGGAAATGCAGACAGCAAGAAGGCGGCTGATTAGGGACTGAAATGAGGCATTTGAAAGGAAGAATGGGTGGAGAAAGAAAAGAAGAGGGAAGGGGACCAGGACTTAGTGCCAGACTGGCTCCTGCAACAACCGAGTCTGTGGTTCATCTGGCCCACCTTGCTTTACGACTTCAGCAATGATTTTTCAGAGCAAGGGGCTCCAGCTGTGCTCCGCCGGCCTGCCTGCTTCCCCCTGTACCTGCTGGGAAGGCAGTGGTGCTCTCCGCAGGTAGGAACAGGCGAGAGGTACTTCTTTCTTCTTGCCTAACAACTCACTGCTGGACATGCTGGTCCTTGGTCTTGTCTTTCAACTCTTTGGGAAGAAAGAAAATAATAAAGGAAAAGATGAATTGAGATTCTTTTATATTTTTACTGAAAATGACCATGGACAAGAAACTTTTCCAAGTCAATGGCTCTCTTGTGGGGCTTTACAATGCCTCTGCACTAGCAATCAACACAACCGGGCGCTACCTCCTTTATCGCAGGGACCCTTTCAGAGCTTGCCGTGGTGCCGTTTTTGCCTTGGTGACAATCAGGTGTGTGCTGAATGTATGGAACCACTTGCCTGCTACCCCTTTCAGGCTGAGTACAGATCAGCAGAATGAACTGGTACATTTTGTAGAACTTTTGACTTGCCTGGATCTCAGCAAGCATTGAGCCCAATAAAAGCTGAAAAGACTGGGGTTCAGAGAGGCAAAGGGGTTTACTCCGAGTCACACAGCTGGTTGGGAGCAGAGCCAAGGTGCCCCTTAACCCAGGGCTCTTTCTTTGGCATGTGTCTCTCTCCTTTGAACCGTGCTAATCAATCTGTATAACCAACAAGAGCAAAAATTCCTTCCCTTAATGCAGTTCTGTCTCACTTGCAAATTGGATATTTTTCTTGGGAGTTAAATGTGTTTAAATGTATTTAATGATACCTAAATGCAACTTCTCTTCCTACAGAAGCCATTACTCATATTACTTAATGACCATTACAGAGAGCCTTTCAAAGGATTTTCTAATCTGTCCTCCAAATGTACACACAAACACAGTTTTCTAGGTCAATCTTGTTCTTAGTGAGATGTGCCCACGAATACTGTAGTGTGATAACAGTGGTTATTAAAGTTCCTGTTTGTACCATGTTCCATTTATCTATAAACGTTTTCATACTCACAGTCTCATTTCTGTCTTCACAATACCCATTTAAGAGATGAAGAAACTGGCACACAGAGTTTTTGAAGCTTAGCCAAGAAGGGAATGGTTTATTAACATGGGTCTTGGAGTTCAAAGACCAGAATGTGCGTGTATTTTGATTGGGAAGCTGTTCAAATGACTGGGGTTTTGGAAGTGAGACTGATCTGGTTTCAGATCCTCTTCTGGCATCCATTAGCTTTGTGATTTTGGTCAAGTATCTAAGCCTTCATTTTCTCATCCGTGCAGTGGGGATAATAAAGGCATAGACGTCATACAGTTGTTGTCAGAATTAAAGGCCCCCTGTACAGAGTTCTTAGCACAGAGTCAGTGCACAGCATCTCAGCCATCAGTATTTGATACAGCCTCCCCTCCCCACTGCATTACTGACAGATCCTCTGCACCTCTCCACTCCAGATGCCCAGGCAAGATTGCGTTTCCGTACTTGCAGAGGAAACGTGTTTTTCACATTTGGTAACAGTTCACCTGCCCTTCCGTTCTGCAGAGCACACGCCCATCCGTCCACCTCTCAGCTTAAAAGCGATCACTGCTGATGCATGCCTTTGCCTCCTCGCTTCCTTAACCCCATTTCCCTGCTGGGAATGAATTTTCTGCCCGATAGTCTTCCTTCTGAAAGCTGTTATATTTGTGATTTTTTAATTTTTATGTTTCAGCAAGTCGAGCGCTCTCTTTTAAAGAAACATAAAACATCAGCATCTCTACTTTATCCCGAGGACAGTCGGGGCACCAAAAATAGTCAAAGAATAAGCTGAAGTTCTTGCTTCCTTGGGGATTAACGCAGACGGAGGAGGCTTCTCTCGGTTAACTTGGGACCTCTGAGCATCAGGAAAGTTGTTTGGTCAGGAGGATGCTTGCCAGACAGGACACCAAGAGACTGGATGTTCAGACTGAACTCTGCTTGTAATTTAACGTTTGACCTTGGAGGGGAGGAAGGATCTTCCCCCAAGATCCCTTGGGGAGATCCCTTGGGGGGACCCCTTCCCCCAGATCACAGAGGAGGTGACTGAGTCTCAAAGAGGTTGAGCCAGTGGCTCAGGCTCACACACCTACCCAAGGAGAACAGGGTTTCCCACCCAGAATCACTGGACTCCACAAACCCACGTTCCCTTGTAGGGCCTCAGGTTTCTCGCCTATAGAATAAGGAAGTTGGATCAAATGATCTCTAAGGTACTTTTAGCTCTGACATTTTATTTCTATCACTGAAATTCTGTCAAGGCCCAAAGGAATCAATTTTAATGATTAAATTCCAGGGACACTGTAGCTGTGGGAGGGATAATTGGGGAACACGGTCAGGGCCTTTCAAATCAGTTCACACGATGACCCCCGACTCTGCCTAATTGTCAAGAAAGGTCCTTCCACCAGTCCTCAAATAGACTGAATCATAAATGAGACACATCCACATCCAGAAGTTCATATTAAACAGATATTTTATAGACCATAATTGCACCCAGACAATACAGTAAAATCTAGCTCACCTGTCATTCCATAATCCAAACCCCTTATTACCTGGCAAGAATGCATTTGCCCTGTCTCTGGTCTGCTTTTATAGAAAAATGAAAAGAAAAAAAAAAGTTACAAGTCCACCAGCTGATAACCTGGATTTATCTTGAGAATATAGATTCCATGATAAATTGAGATTTTAACTCAATTCCACACACTTCCTGTGGCCACCGCTATAACTTATAGCAATAGATGAAGGGACCAAACACAACATTCTGGGGTCTATTCACACATACGCACACAAGACATAATAACATAATGATACTAATCAGGATGAATTTCTCATAATTTCTTTTTAAAATTATGTAACATTTCACATGTATGCACTTCTGAGACACTACAGCAATTCCCTGGGGCAGGAAAACACTACTATTTTCAATATCCAGATGAGAAAACAAAACTCATAGAGAAATAATTGCTAGAGGTTAAGTCGCTCACACTTCATTGTGCGATTTCGTTTCATTGCTGTAATGATCACGGGAGGTCGCCATTTTATCTCCATTTCACAGAGGAGACGACTGAGTCTCAAGGTGGTTGAGCTTAAGGCTCAGGCTCACACACCTACCCAAGGAGAGGAGGCTTTCCCACCCAGGATCACCTGACTCCACAAACCCAAGTTCTCAACTTCGTTCCAGCCTGTCTGGTGACTTGTCCAAGGTTTCAATCCAGAACCACGATGGAGTCGCAAAGGAGCCCTGTCACTCTGCCTCCTGCTACTTTTAAGTGCTTTGCCCTCTCTCTCTGACGTACTGTGTGCCCCGTCTTTGAACATTAGTAAGAGTCATACGGCATATTTTTGCTGCATTTCTCTGTTAATCAGAACTGTGTATTTCCAACCATTCCTAAAAATGGAGAAGGGAGTTTACTTCTAACTTTGTACAAACCAATAAAGGCAAAGGAGAATTAGAAGTGAATTATTAGCGAGTAGGTTGAGCCTCCTGGTATATCTTGGTGACAGATGAGCAGAGAGGAAAGGGCTTGGGGGAAAGTCAGTAATATGCTCAGTTTTCAAAGGAAAGCCTACTTCTATTTCTGGGAGTTTGGAGCAGAGTGGAGGTGGGGGCCTTTACACCCGCTTCCCAGCGCCCGCTCCCAAATCCCACTTAATCTCTCTCCTGTCCTTTGACTTGTCTCCACCCCCACTGCCAGCTTCCCTTTCGGCATCACCATCCTGGATCTTCCACATGTAAAATTCCCTCTGCCCCCGTGCCTTTACATGGATCTCCCTTTCCCTGGGGTTTTCAGATTCCTTTCTTTCCATCAACCCTCTCCATCCCCCACTCCCTACCACACACATCCGCACCCTCAACCACATTTAAAAATCTCTTGACCTCAAATTACACATCCCTTCCTTAGGGAAGCGTTCCTAACCTCCATGCAAGGCCAGGCCACCCTGGTCCGTGTCCTCATTTGGCTTCTTCTCTTCTCTGTAGCATTTGTCATAATTGTTAGTATGTTATTATTGTGTTTTTGGTTCTTTGTTTAATTTCCATGTTCTCCACTAAGCTGTAAGCCACAGGGGGACGAGGAGTCACATCTGTCTTCCTCATCCTTTATGCCAGGCCCGGGGCTTAGTACATCTAGCCGTTTGATGATGCTGTATTTGTTTGTTGGCGGAATGAGCAAATATTCAGGGTTGTGCAGCTTGACCTTGACCTTGGTTCGCTCCATCCAAGAACACAGAGAGATTTGACCTACCTCCATCACCACATCTTCCCTCGCCATAGCTTCTTCTTTTCCAATACACACACGATCAGTTCCAAGACCTTACAGATTTGGACTCAGCTCTAGCTATCCTGAAGGTTGCCATGCAAAAATAAAATCAATTTTATTATTTCATCCACTTATTTTCCTTCTTTCTTCTCAACCCACAATTTTCTCCTTTGCTCAGCCATCATTAACATAATGTATCTGGCCTATCGAGGAGGAAAATGTATAATTAAAAAGAGCAGTCCTGTTATTACGTATCTGGACTGACTATTGGGTTAATTTATACCCAGGTAGCGAATAACCCAAATAGGTCATGCCTACAGAAAAATGCTGCATTTTGAGGTGGTGAAAACATTTACAGAAACCTCTAAAAGACAGAATAGTCCCTGATTGAATCGCTGTTTTTCCCTTTCTATTTTTTTTTTTTTTTTAACTTTGCAACGAAAAATGTTTTCAAAACATTTTTACCTTCCTAACAGCCAAAAGGTTGTTAAACCACTTCACACATCTTTCCCTCTGGGGTGTTCGTATCCACCAAAGTTAATGGATAGAAAATTAATGTTTCTCTCCAAATGTTTCCACAATCACAAAGCAAATAGTTGATTCTGCCAAGATGAGAGTGTAAATCTGCCCTTAGGAAGAGGCTTCCGTCACCATTACCCACATTATTTAGCCCAAATCCAGAGACTGACCCAGTTATCAAGAAGATTCAGGAAATGCGGATTCAGGTACCTCAAAGGCCATACTGCGTGTGTAACCGACCACACGTTTGATCAGTTGCCCACCCCGTGTTGTTTTTATGCCCAGCAGACTTAGTTTCCCTTGCATACAACACAGTTTGTTTTTTTAAGTAGTGCTTTCCAAATATTGTGACTCAAGTCAATACAAGTTGAAATATTTTCTAGGCAAGTAAAATGGTTTAATTATGAATCAGTTTCCAAGAGCTAGATTGCAGCTAAAGCCCATATGTCCACAGAATGGATGGTCTGGTACCAATTTATGCATTAGGGTCTCGTTTATGATTCTGTTTTCAAGGATCATCATTTAATTGGTGTTGATTACAAGGGAGAGGACAGCATTTTACTCAAAATGCAAGACATGAGGGGTCTAAAATTTACAGCTAGATCCTGATTTAATACCCCTAAGGAAAACCATACTCACACAAAATTCAGTAATGGTGATTCTAGTGTAATACAGATATTTGCCAGAGGATTGTTTTGTACCCTGGTCTTGCTGGATTCCAACCAAATACCACCAAGGAACAATGAGAAAGAAAGTAACTAATAGAAGCAAATATTTAATGAAACTTACTAGAACCAAATGTGGTTCCAAATGATTCACATGAATTAGCTTTTTTAATCCTCACAACTCACAGAAGTAGGTTGCTGTTACTATTCCCATGTTACTGTTGAAGAAACTGAAGCACAGAGAGGTTAAATGAATTGACCAAGGCCACACAGCTAATTAGTGGCAGATTCAGATTTCAGACCTTAGCAAGCTATCTTTTGAATTTATCTTTTAACCATCAGGCTAAATGGTAGGCGTGTTCCAGAAAAACAAAATATTTCATAGTCCTTGTTGGAGGATCTGCCTTAAATTCTGGCTTCCTTTTCTAGGGACAGGTCTGGGTCACCTAGAAGGCATGGTGTGCCCTGTCCACAGCCCTCAATAAGCCCAGCAGACGGCTCCCTGTCTCCTCTGACCAAGGCTGCATTGTCTCTGCCCATCCCTGGGTTAGTTAAAAGCATCTCCTAAGCAGAAGGTACTTCCTGGACCAAAATAAGTCATCACAAAGAAAAAGAAAAGACCTGGCCAGGTACCTTTAGGTCCCATGGAATACATGGCTGAGGATGCCTCAACAGAAGTGTTTCAGAGCTTCTTAGATACTTCTGGATTTCTTATGCTGTCAGTCACTCTCCAGTAGGCCATGCCTCTCCATCTTTGTTGCCTGTGCCCAACCAGGAAAGGAAAGAACATTGGTTAAGCCTTTATCTCAAGCACGATGTAATTTTCTCCTATTCCTCTTCTTCCTCCTCCTCTAACTGCAAACTCTGCCCTGCACTTACTTGATGGTTATGTCTACCTACCTTAATACCTTCTGATACAGTGACTAGGACCCTCATCCCTGTGGCTGTGGACCTTTGGAAATCATGGGGAATTGGTTCCAGGACCCTCATGGATACCAAGATACATGGATGCTCAAGTCCCTTGTGTAAAATGGCTTAGTACAGTCTGCCCTCCACCCCCTGTATCTGCGGGTTCTGAATCCGTTGATTCAACCAAGCATGAATGGCATTCACAGGTGTGGAACACGCAGGTAGAGGTTGCCCACTATACTTCAATAATACAGACCAGACAGACTCCTAGGGGATTTTACTGGTTTTATTTAGCTCCCACTCTATAGAAACAGACCAAGTCCCAGTCCAAATTTGTCTCAAGAGAGGTTCTTTTACCAAGATCTCACAAATGAAACTTTCCCAGGCCCATTTTCTAATTTAATCTTCCTCGGGACAAAGTATTATCATCACCCTCAAGACAAAGGGGTGGGAGTAAAGAAGGGAAAATTATTAGGAGACTTGGGATAATTAGGTTAATAACTTAGTACCTCATCCCTAGAGCTTTTTGATTCTATTTTGTCCAATGACATTTCAAAAATAAAAGCAATAATAAGACTGTCCATACCAACCAAAGCAATTCATTACTCACCTAGATTCCATTCCCCAAATGAGAAAGCAAACACACTTCCCCTTTACCACACTGTTACTGTCCACCTGGGTTGTATCTGGTTCCAAGGTCGAGGAACGTGTCTGTTTAACAGAAGAAGTCTGTTCAATTAGCTGGGAAGGGAAGAAGCAGAGGGAAGGTTTTTGTGTGTATATGGCCAATCTGAGCCAGAGCCATCCTGACCTGCAAAGGGTAGTAGTTCAGAATTCATTCCTCAAGTTATTAGACCTTCTTATGACTAACATGGATCTTTACAGTATCACAGATGCTATACCTTGAATGTTTCCTCATCATTTGGATCCTGCCTTGATTGCAAAGCTTTCTCTCCAAGGAGATGGTATAAACAAGTGTGAAGAGAATTGACAGGATATTCATGTTACACCAAGTATTTATTGAATACTTGCAAAGCAAAGGCATCATGTTATGTGGAAGTGATGGGCATGTGCTTTCTGTGTTTGAAGAACGTGCATTCCAGTAAAGAACGTGAAATAATGGCCATAAAGATGAGGTCAAAAAAAGTAAAATTCAGTACCATGTAAAATGCATAATTAAATCACTGTGGAAACTTAGAATAAAAAGAGATTTTACTTAGCTAAGGAATTCGGGGTATAATAATGAAGGAGGTAGTTTTTGTTCTAGAACTTAAAATGTGGATTTGGAGATGTGAGGGGCATTTCTGATTTTAAGAAAATAAACAAAAACAGCATGAGTAAGGCCTGATGTTAGGAAATGCAAAGTTTAGGCTAGTATTTCTTTAGTTTCAATGAGATAGAGTGGAAAATTAGGTTGGAAGTGTAAACTGGGGCCAATCAAAAGGTAACTTTGAATGCAGAGTTAAGGAATTTGAATGTTATTCTGCGGTCAGTGGGACCATAACAGAGGTAATGGGAGAGCAATATGAAAAAATCAGTTTGGCAGTACTGCTTAATATGGATTAGAATGGCAAGGCTGGAAACAGGGATCTGTATTAGAATGGGAAAGGGGAGGCAACTACTATTTATGGAAGCCCTACTACGTGCTAGGAGCTTGGTTAATCAATTTGCTATGTCCTTTCATTTCATTCTAATGACAAATCTGTGATGGTTTAATTCCCATCCCCATTTCTATATTTGGGACAACTTTAATGCCATCAGAATTCACACAGTGGTCATCGATGTAAGAGCCAATGTTAAAATTCACATTGGGGTTTCTTGGTTTAGGTTCCTTCTACTACTCATATTTACTGCAAGAGAGCAGACAGGAGGAACTGAGCCCTGAAATAGGGTAGAAACACCGAGATGGGCCTATGGAAGTTCTGTGAAATAGAGATGCTCCCCAACCTTGGAGTCAGACACACACCCCAGTCAACAATAACAGTGTGACACAAAGCATGCTTGCTTTTCCCTATGGGAAGTGAAATCCAAGTCTGTAATGAATTGTTCTGGCTAGCGTGGACAGTCTTATTATGGGGTCTCATGAAAGGATGTGATACTTGTTTGGATGTGAGAGAAGGAAGCCAAAAAGAAAAAAAAAACCACCATAATTTAGCCACTAAAATGAATTTATCCAAAGGAGGAAAGCACAAATAAATAAGTGGGAAGTAGAGAAAGATGTTCAGGTTTTTAAGGGACTCTGATAGGTTCATTTTAGACACATTTGCAGTATCAGCCACACCCAGCTGGAGGGGATCCAGCAGGTTGTTGGAAATGTAACAGTCGTGTTTAAAAGAATGCTTAAAGGTAGAAAAGGAGATTTCAGAATAACCAGTATCGAAGTGATAGTGGAAACCATGAACCTGGGAGAGATTTCCAAAGAAAAGAGTACTTAGAGTGAGAACGATAATAAAAGTAACATGCTTGGGGGGGAGGCAGTGCATTTAGGAGGTAAAAGTAAGTAAAGGAACTAAAAGAGGTGAGGAAGGAGTAGGGGAAGAGGCATTAACAATGTATATTACGGCTGTGGGAGAAGGGCTAAAGGGGAAAAAGTCTGCTGTAAGGGACATAGTCATTGTCAAAATTTCACAGAGGTCACAAAAGTTGAAGACTAGGAAATAATTTTTGATGTTGCAATTGCATGACTCTTGAAGGAGATTTTTCAGTGTTCGATGGTGTCACGTAGCAACCCACATTTCTGGAAAATAAACACAATGAAATACTTTTAAAATATCTTATTAAAAATCACTAATTGCTGAGCATGAATATGAGGAGTATGCCATGCAGTGGACTTCAAATACTAGCCAAATTTCTGTTGGAAATGGATAGCATTGCATTCATTTTTAGACATTCCTGATGGAAGGCCAGCTGTTGTCCATGGTGCTAAAAGAGTCATCTGGCATTATAATATTGCAGCAATATGACCAGTATAGTTGGAGTGAATTAGGTGTTTCATTACATGCCTCTATTTCGGGGATTTATTTTTCACTGAGATGAGATTTTTCATATATATTTCCCATCTGGAAGGGTTTTTTCCAAACTCCCCAATGGTTAATGTCTAGAAAGCAATTGCTTTTTTTTTTTTTTCCAAGAAATCCCTTGAAACATGAGTATAAGAAATCAAGGTGGGGGAAAAACAGAAAGTGGAAGATCTGTTGAAAAGGTTATACAATTCTTTCTTCTTTCAACATATCTGAAATCATAGACTGTCTACTAAATTGTACTCCTCCCAGTAGCACTCCCTAAGTTAAAAAAAAATTACTTAAATGATATGGAATCCAGGCATTCTACTGATAATCACAATTTTAAAATAAAATAGAAAAAATAGAACATAATTTTTATGAATAATCATGAACTAGTAGAATGACCGCTAATGGAGCCACAGTCATATTTCTTTCATGTTCCTCCAGAAAACGCATTTTTGAATCTCTAGAAAAACAGGCAATGTAGTAATATTATTCCCATAATATTCCTGATGAAGTCAACATGGCTACTATTCAAGGTTACACAGGTAGGATATACTGGGGAGAACTGTCAATGAACTTGTGAGTTTGGGGTTGAGTAAATCAACAACGTACTTTTTTTTTTTCTGGTCAAAAGTTCCGCTATTTGACTGATTGGAAGACCAAGTTAATTGGGAAGCAAAAGATTCAACTCATCACAAAATGGTTAACAACAAAATGTAATCAGTATGTCCATGATGCATTCATGATGGAAGAAGAATGATAAATAGAATTCACTATGAACAGTAGAAGGATGTACCTTTGGTTTACCCAAAGAAAGGAAAGGAGAAGACTAACAAGGAATGCAATAGCCATCCACTGTCGTTCCATCACCCCTAGGCACCGAGTGTTTAGGGAGCTGTGAAGAGCTGTCGTAAGAAAGAACAGACGTGAATGTTTACGAAGATGTGTACTTAACATTACATATGCTTCCAGACATAGTTACAATGGTGAGGAGGTTTGCTATAGAGTACTATCAGGAGATAATTCTCTAACTCTACAGATTCTTTGGAGATTTCTCTGGGAAAGGATGTTTATGCTAAGATCTGAAGAGTACAGAAGGTGACAAAAGAGAGTATTTCAGGTAAAAATAACTGCGTGTGTGGAAACATGGAGGCCACTGAGGCAGATATATTTAAGGAACAGGAAAACAGAAGGCCATTTTGGTCTGAAGAGTAGAGTGTGAGATATAAAAAAATACAAAATGGAGCAAGAAGGGATGGGGGTCCAGATCACGTTCAGGATATTGGCCTTTATGTATTAAGGGAAACTGTTGAAGGTGTATCAGGCAAGATTTGATCAGAGAAGCAGAATATTTATCAGAGGGATGGGACCTTATGCAATCTTGGGAGCTGGCTAAGCAGTTTATGTGAAGCTCTTGCTTCTGTGTCTGCTGATGAAGCCTGAAGTCAGCAGGGCAGGTAGCTGGGAAGTAAAGATGAACATAAAATAGAAGAAGCAAGAACAAACTGAATCCTGTGAGAATGAGTGGGACTCCTGGAGGAGAGACTGGAAACCATGTTAGTCTCTCACTACCCCAAGTCTCCCACTTTGATGGGGATACCCAGCAGGAGAAGCAGATATTTTTTGTCCCAGATAAACACGCCCCTGTCCCAGGAATGGGAGAAGCTGGAGGAGGAGATTCACGTGAGCTAGAGGAGCTTGCTGTGACCCCGCACCAACCAGGTGAGCCAACAGACAAGCACAGAGTCGGTGAGCTGTGATTAGTCAGGGCTCTCCGGAGAAACAGAACTATGAGGAGTATATGAACAGAACCATATGTGTGTGTATATGTACACACAGAATAAGAAATTGAGTCATGAGATTATGGAGGCTGGCAAGTTCCAAGATCTGCAGTAAGCAAGCTGGATACGCAGGAGATGAATATAAGCAGACTGGACACCCAGGAAGAACTGATGTTTCAGTGACAGCCTAAAAGCAGGAAAAACCCATTGTCTCAGCTTGAAGGCCATCAGGCAGGGTTCCCTCTTACTCACAGGAAGGTTAGCCTTTTTGGTCTATTCAGGACTTCAACTGATTGGATAAGGCCCATCTGCATCAAGGAGGACAATCTGCTTTACTCAGTCTACTGACGCAAATGTTAATCTCATGCAGAAACACCCTCACAGAAACACCTGGAGTAATGTTGGACCAAATGTCTAGGCACTCTGTCGCCCAGTAACACTGACACAAAATTAACCATTAAAAGTTGCTAGAGCACCTTGGTCCCTGTAATGATCATCCAAATGTAAAAAGGATATGGATACGTCTTCAGTTCTGCCTTTCAAATCTTGTCCACATGTCTTCTTGTCCACATTCATCTTGAAGTATCCAGTAAAGGGAATTCTGGGAAATGTAATGCCAGTTAAGTTGGCATAACACAAACCCATCACAAAGAGGTTTATCAGAACCGAGTGTAGGAAATGCCACACTACTGGCAGTGTGGGTTTAAAGTGGACATCCCCATCTTCCAATGGGAGAAGGCTTGAGGATAGCATTGTGGGTGGTCTCCTTGTATGACATTAACATGGCAAAGCAAAACCATTAAAGGAGTATTTCAGTCTGAGATACCAGACGCAGAAGTGCCCCATCACTGAGAAGTATCCAAGCAGAGAAAACATAATCTCTGCTCACAGATATTTCAAGGTCATTTTAAAATTGCATGGGTACTGAGGCTAAATGAGTCCTAGGGTGTTTTCTAATTCAAAGAGTCAGTGGTTCCTGTTCTTAAGGAAATTTCACATCTCGCAAGAAGTCGAGACTATTACAAGAAAAATTGACACAATGTAAGATAGAATAATTTAAGGAATTGGGTTGAGGGGCAAAAAAGAGAAAAAAAAATTAGGTGCCGTGGAAGGTGATAAAGTTGAGATGTGCGTGAGAAAAGGAAGAGCTTGGGGGCTTCAGTAAGGAGGGGGAATCCTAGTTGAGCATTGGAACAGGAGCTTGTTAGGAAGGAATTCTGAAATGCAAATTCTGACCACATCATCCTCCAGCTTAATTGCTTTAAATGCTCTAAGGATAATGTCTATAATCATTAACATGGTCTATGAGGCTTTGATGGATATGATCCCTTCCTCCCTAGCCACCTCAGTCAGGCCGCTACACCCAGCACCTGCTGTTACTGCTAAGATGACTTTCTCTTATTTCTTGAAGTTGCCAAACTCTCTCCCACCTTAGAGATTTTCTACATGGTACTGTCATGGCTTAGAATGACCTTGACCCCACTCTTGACCTGCATGACTCTACTCATGCTTCCATCTCAGGTCCAATACCATTTCCCAGGGATGCTGTCCCTGTCTGTATAGTCTCTCCCAGTCTCTGAACTAGGCTGATCCCTTAATTGTACACTCTTACTGCCCCTTGTGCTTCTCTTTTCTCCATGCTGATCATAATTGTGATTCCACAGTTACTTTGAAGCCATTCATTTGTTTCTGACCCTGCAAAGCTGTAACTAAGCTAAGCAGGGCAGCCGAGTATCGGATCCCCATCACCTGAAGTGCCATTCTGGGGCTGCTAGATATTTTTTGAATGAGCAAATGAAGGGAGAAGAGAGACTTTTGAACAGCTGAATCTTGAGATCCGGATCTTTGTAGATTAATCATTTAACTCAAAGGGCAAGGTGATTTCGGTTTTTGGTGCTGAAAGCATCATTATCTTGCACCGTTTTCAGCTCTCTCCCTATTGAAGCCAAAGCAGTTTTTATTTTGGATTTGCTAAACACAGCCGGAGCGTCTGCAGCATAAGAATAAGCTGAGCACATCCCTCGGCATTTCATGTCTTCCTTGGGTTGCCCAGGAATAGTTCATCATTTTCCTGCTCTCATAGGCTGAACATTACTTTGCAAACATCTGCTCTGAGTCCAAATTCCTAGGGAAACAGGATTTAAGACAACATTGTGTCTCTATTTCTGTGTTTACCTCATTTCCTCACTGAAGACTTTTTCCCTTGTGTTCCCACAAAGCTGAGAACCTTCTGCAAATCCTCACCTGGGAGTTGGTTGCAGAAGGAGTTCAGGGGAGAATTCTCCTGTCTGGGGTATTGAGTGCTTAGCCTCATCCCAAGTATTTACGCCTTCTCTGGGAGAAATAGGGGATGCGCTCTGGATCTCTCTGGTTTAATCTGATGAAAGAAAGTCAGGGAGTAAATCAAGCTATTAGTCGGTGAATAGAAATGTCTGTTCAGGTTTTTCAGGCTCTAATTCTTCTTTCAGCCAAATACAAATATAATATGGACAAAGAGCAAGGCAGGGTGTTTTGGACTCTGCGAGGGGGAGTTAGGGAAGGATTTGAAGAGGTGGTGACATTTGAGATAATCTTGATAGATAAGGAGGAGTTTTTCAGGTGGCCAAGGGGAAACGGAAACAAGTCAACGTAAGAAGGAGAATGTGGGTTGTGTGCGGGATGGATAGGGTGAGGTGAGAGGAACAGTGACAGCAGGGAGGTGAGTCGTGTGCATTTCCTATTATGATTTCTGCACTGGGGATGGTGAGGACAATTTCCACTCATGGACACACTCACTGGCCACATGAGCTTGGCTTGCCAGCAGACAGCCTCAGAAGTGCGATGCAGTCGGACCATCTGAACTTCCCTCTCCTGTCTCTATTGAGTAAACAGGGAACACCTAGCTCTGGAGCACCATCACCCTTTCTCTCTCCTCACTGTGAGGATTAACTGAAGGGATGCACAATATTGTTTCCGGAGGCCAGGTGCTGCACTCAGCCCTTTACCTCCATTTTCTCATTGAATCTTTGTGTCACTCCCGGGGAAGTGTAGAAACCTTTGGAGAGGTGATGGATGACATGTGCTCAAGGACACACTGCTAGTAAGTGGCGGAACTTGAATGAAAATCTGGAGCAAGTCTGGACCTGAAGCTTTTATCTGCTTGATTCTGGGCATCTCCTGCAGCAGGAAAATTGTGCGACCATCACCCCAATGTCTTATCAGTCATCAGGTGTCCTGTGCCGTGACAGATTCCCCACAGTGACTGAGTGGTGGGCTTTGACTCTCCACCGTGTTGTGCTGCCCCCAGCTGGAGACAGCTATTTTGCTGCCCTGCCCACTTGGCCACACACTTGATCAACCCAGTTCCCTCCATCGTTCCTCCTTTTTATTTTTTTCTCCAAGGGCTGCGATGGCCAGATTCAGAGTCGGTTGCCTTGGAGAGTCAGGTGTGACCGCTCTTGTTAAGGAGCCAGAGGCTGAGCTAATTATAGTAATTAAGGCTTCCTATTTACATAACACCTCTCAGGCAGAGGGAACACAGAGCTCTTTACCAGAGCCATGTGGAAGAAGCTGTCCAGCTCCCTTACCGGTGGGTTCCTGCTTCCCTGGAGACCTGGAGCAGAGGCTTGGAAGCAGCGTATGTGCCCGTCACACTGAATTGCCTCAGATGCAAGGAAGGAGGATGCACTGCTGGTGAAGATGAGCATCAGCCAAGCCTCCAAAGAATCTAGAAAGTGGGCTCCTTCCAGGGCCTAATAAATCCACACCCTGAAGCTACACATCACCATGTTATTTAGCCGCCCTTGTGTAGTGGGTGTTTTCGTTACAACAACAGCCAATATCAGGTGTCATATTGTTGCCACATACCTTACATCCATAATCTTTAACTCTTATTAGAGCCAGATATAGTAGTAATTATTACTCCCATTTTACAGATGAGGAAAACAAGGCTCAGAGAAGTTAAAGAATTGAATCTGTCATATAGGTAGTGAGGGTTGCAATTGATTTTTTTTTCACCCAGAGTATGTGGAATTGGAAAGCCCAGGAGCTGTCCACCGCACCATAGTGATCCTCTCAAGAGAGTCAAGAGAGACTCTCAAGAACTTCACCAGTTACCTAGCCCTTTCACCATTACTTAATCTTTATAACCTTATGATGTGAATGGAAGTCATCACACACACACACACACACACACACACACACACACACACACACACACACACACCCCAGATTCAGGGCAGTCACATCTCTTCCCTGGTCACGCCTCTAGAAACTTGCAGACATTGCTCTCACATCTGGATTTTTTTTTTTTTTACCGAGGCTTGTTGCTCTCTTTGGTCTAACTTTTTATTCAATTTGTATGGTCTTTTAAAAAAAATCAATAACTGGTTAGTGATGCCTTTAATAGATATTGAATGAATACAAATCTGGTGTTATTTATCACAGAAGTGATACCTTAATTATTTATTCCCCTCAGAGTAACACTGGCTGTACCCAACATCCTTGGTTTGGGGAAGTGGACTCCCATTCCTGATTCCAGGGGTACATGTCAGTCCATGGTAACCTCTTACGCATCAGAGTTATTTTTGCTCTGTCATCAGAGGATCATGACCAGTTGACATAAACCTCCTTGTTTGGAATCACATAGCTAGCAAATGGCAAAGATGGGTCTCTGAATCCATTATCTTCCCACTTACCTACATCTGAAATAATATTTAACTTGATACTAACCTTCGCTCGGTCAACAAATAAAGAGTTATGGGCTGGACACTGTGCCAGAGTTTGGGAAACAGGGCTAAAGGGACTTGGCAGAGTTCTGACCCTCATGGGAAAGATAGACAATAAGCAAGTAACCAAACACATATGCAAAGACAAGTTGGAATAAAGACTAAGAAGGAACGAAGAACGGTTTCCTTAATAGAGACTAATGGAGTAGGGGGAGGGAGTTATCTATTGAGTGTGGTTAGAGAGAGATGTTTCTAAGGAAGGAAAATCTAAATTGATTCTAAAGGATAAAAGAAGACAGCCGGGCAGATTGGAGATAAAGACACCCTAGATTTAGGGGGACCCTGTATGTAAAATCCTGAAGAAGAAAGCTTTGGAAAGTTTAAGGAACTGAAAGGAGGTGGGGGTGGCTGAAACACAGCAAGAGAAGCCCAGAGTGGGACATGAGGGGAGATGGAAAGATGCACAGGGGAAAAATGCTACAGAGAGCATGGCAAGGATTTGAGATTCTACCTCAAAGTAAACGTAAATTACATTTGAAAAAGATTACCGTGGCTCCTTTTCTCTGGAAGAATACAAATCTCTTTATATTTTAAATTTCACAGCAGAGAAGAAACTAGACTTTAGAGTCAGAAGGATCTAGATTTAATCCTACATCAGACACTTATTTGCTTTACATCCTCAGTGAGTTACTCATTCCCTGCTGAGTCTCAGTTTCCCCATTAGTGAGATCGTGGTTAAGTTATGCTGCAGTGACCACAAAAGATACCCAGAATCTCAATGGCTTCATACAACAAATATTAATTTTTTTTTCTCATTTGAAGCCCACTGCAGACTTTGTACAACCCTCCAGTGCAGAATTCACTCTTATTGGCTCAGCATTCCAGGCTGTTTCTCTCTCATGCACCTGCACATCACTGGTGGTAGAGATTGGTCGTTACGATTAAAAGGCTTCCATCCAGGTGTGGCATATATTGCAAGTGCTCCCAGCTTATTAGATAAAGCAAGTCACACAGCCATTCTTAACCTAGGAGCAGGGCAGAGGCTTCTTTTTTTTTTTTTTCTTTGACTTTTTATTTTAAAATAATTTTAAATTTACAAAAACATTTAAAAAATATTTTTAGATTTATAATTTTAAATAATTTTAGATTTACAAAAAAGCTGAAAAAATAGCACAGAGAGGTCATGCATACCTTTCACCTGGCTTTCCCTGATACGAATGACTTATAGACTCACAGGATAGTGAGAAGGACTACAACATTAGGATTACTTTCTGAGTATTAATTAAGCTGTAGCACCTATTCAGATTTTACCCTTTTTTCCTCCTAGTGTCCTTCTTTTCTGTTCCAGGATCCAACATTGCTTCTAGTGGTTGGGTTTCTTTGGTCTCCTCTAATGTGTGACAGTTCCTCAGTCTTCCCTTGTCTTTCCTGATCTTGACAGTTTGGATGATTTTACTGATCAGTTATTTTGTAGTTTCTGTCAGTTTGTGTCTGGTGTTTTCTCATGGTTAAGGTGAGATGATGCATCTTTGGCCAGAATACTCCAGAAGAGATGTTGTGCCTTATTTCAGTGCATCCTACCACGGGTGCATGATGGTGAGATGTCTTATTACTGGCGATGTCTGGTTTGATCATTTGGTGAAGGTGGTGTCTGCTGTGTTTTTCCACTGAAACGTTACTGTCTTTTCCAGAGGCTTCTTACTTACTGGAAGCCAAGGGTATCCAGACTTCACTGAATAATGGTAATAATAAATTCTTTACCCATAGAGCAGCAAATGTTATAAATAATGTGTGCAAAGTGCCTTGCCATATCTGGCACACAAGAAATACTCAATGAATGGTTGTGATTATCTTCCTTTCTTAAAAACCCTGGTGCTACTTCTTTGGGGGATCTCGTCCAGGGAGCTATGTATACTATACACAGTCAACCCTCCATATCAGCAGGTTCTGCACTGAAGATGTGTGATTGGTTGAATCTGTGGATGCAGGACCAAGGACTCAGAGGGCCAACTGTATTGGATATTGTGATGGTCTAAACCTGATAGCATAGCCTATTTGGTAGGAGGGGAATATGGAATCATTATACACTTTAGATTATGGATTGGCCAACCCTATCCTATAAAACAAATCTAGCTGCCACTTTTTTTTTAACTCAAGTTGTATTGTAACACAGACATGCCCATTCATTTATGTACTGTGTGTATGTGTGTGTGCATATATATATGTTCACATCTTTATCTAGTCATCTGTCGATGGACATTTAGGTTGCCTCCGTGTCTTGGCTATTGAAATAGTGCTGCTGTGAACATTGGGGTGCACGCATCTTTTCGAATTAAGAGTTCCCTCCAGATATATGCCCGGGAGTGGGATTGCTGGATCCTGTGGTATGAAAGCTGTTCTTGATGGTCTTATTGCCTGATCTCCCCCTAGTCATTCAAACTTCCTCTGGAATATTCTCAATTCTCTCCCTTCCTAGGGACACTATGACTTTTTACCTGCAGTCCACACCCTTGTTTACATCATCCCAACCCAAACTATATTTTCATGTTAATTCTCCACCTAATTAAAAAAAAATCAACACGGAAATTGATTTTGTTTTTGGACTTACTATTTCCCTTCTCTTTTCAATGGTGCTGGCTGCGATTCAAAGAAGACACGTGAGTAACCAAAGCCAACTATCTCCATAACCAAATCTCTGCTTCCTCTTGTGGGCGGCTGGAGATGGCTGCCCCTCCCTCTCTTTTCTTTATCCGGGGCACCTATCAACCTTTATCTCTTGACGGGAGCACTGTTTGATGGAGCATGGGTCCTGCAAAGATCCAGAGACTTTGTCAGCCACTGTCTTTTTTTTTTTTTTTAAACCATGTTGGTGGGGGGAATAACCTGTTGTAAATCCTGTCCAAAAAATACTTTATAGAGTCCACCTGTCCACAATGGATAAATCAGTTGCTCTAAATTAAAATCTCTAAACCTGAAAGGCCTGGGTCTGGTACTGGATTTATTCAGACGCTAGGGAAACAGTAATTTTCTAAGTCAACATCCTGACCCCGCTTGAGTCAGCTCCTGATCAAGATAAAGCCTTTCCTCACCACTTGCTTTGAAGGAATTAGACACGTGTCCTGGGGAGCAGAGTACCCACGTCCGAGGGACAGAGACTAATCAAGCCGTGTCAGCCTCAGTCGTAGGCATGCTGTGTCACAGATGTCCGCTGCTGGGTTCAGCCACTGCCGGACCCTGGCCCATGTGAGGATGTCACAGCCGGGAAACTGCAGCCACCCTGGTGGCTCCTCTGCTCATCTAGTGCTGATGGGTCATTAATTAAGCCTTCTTTCTTTATGCCTTCCGCTGGGCTTGAGGACACAATCGTTAGCCCTGTGGATCCCCTTGTGTCCTACTGTTCATTCTCTTTCTTAAACTTTGCATGGCCCGGCATCTCTGACAGGTGGTGGCAGCAGCACCTAATTCAAATGCTGAGCCTTGACTCCAGGGATAAACTTGGACATGAGTAGCCAGTCACTCACGTGGCTCATTATTTCAGCTTCCTAAATGCCCCTACCTCCCACACAAACCCACTTTTCCAGGACAGAATCGCAGCTTAGTCAGTAGGTTGAATCTTTGATTATCTCCTTGTTGTAAAGCTTGAAAGGAGCTTTGTGGGTTGGGTCCTTTCCTGTACAGGGAAGGAGCTAAAGCTCCAAGAGAGAAGGTCACACACACTTTAGTGGTGGAACCATGCGTTTTCTTGTCTCCCTTTTCATTCTTCTGCATCCCAGGGAGTTTAAGTGTAATAACTCTCCCCCCAGAACCGTGACTCTTCTAGCTCAGGCATCTTGAAGAGTGAAAGACTTCCACGGTCGTGGGGAATCCAGTCATTGCCAGGAGCTTTTAAGATCCTCTGGGGCCATTCTCCTCCAGCTGGGAGGTAAGTCCCCAGCAGGAATCTACATGGTGCCCCAGGACGTGGAAAGAGCCATGGGATGAGCTCCCTAAGAGAGCCCCTGAGAGCTTCAGGGAGACCTGGCAAGGTTTTGCATGTTTAAAGCCTTCACCCTTGAGGCCAGCCTAGTCCTCCAGCCTCTGGTTCAAGGAGTTGTAAGGATTGATACATTCCCTTTGGGAACTACTCTTGTGATGTGGTCTCACCTTCCTCCCCAGCACTAATTGGCTGCTACAGGGCAACCAAAATTTGAGGCTCCCTTGAACTTGAGCACCAGGCGAAATGGTCCTGCTGGCTCCTCCTCCCCTACCACCTCCTGAGACATTCGTTTTACCCAGTGCTTTGGGCAGCAACATGTTCAGTCATTTGACTTACGTGCAATCTAAGATGTGTACATTCAAACAAGGATATCACATAGAGAAGACAGCAAAGTTCTCAGGATTTTTTAATACAAGTAAAACACGAGACTTCGAAGAAGCATCTGTTTGTGGCAGGGCACTTTGTTTCCTGACCCCTCCCAGACCCCCAGAAGTAGCTTTCACTTGTTCTCTGCATTTTGGTGGCACTTGAAGAGAAACTTGAACTGATGTGATCATTTTGTTTGTGAATGAAGAAACCAAGCCTTGGCACTTGGGTGGCTTGTCAGGCTAGATGGGAGGGTGGGAAACATGGGCTGTGGTCAATCAAAGACACTCTTGATTTGTGTCTTTTTCAGCCCTGTGACTTTGGGGAAAATTTTTAACTTCTTCCAGACAGTTTCTCCAACTATAAAATGGCTTAAGACTAGATTTTGTGGCTGTTGAGTAAAATATTGCCTGTGAAATATCCAGCACTTGGAAGTTACTCAGTAAATGCTAGCCGCCTTTCCCTTGGGGCAGAGGCAGTGCAACCAAGCTCTTCAACTTCCTTCTCCGTTTACTGAAGCCACGTCTCTGGATGCATATTTTTATATCCTACTGCCCATCTTCACATTTTGTACTGTTTGGTTATTAGAAGTGGTGGCGTTTCCGTTTTCTTTACCATGGAAATTAACTCCCTGCCCCCTAAGAGTTCTGTCGCTGGTATTTTCCCAGTCCTTCATCCTTTAAATCACTGCTGGAATTCTAACATCTTCACAGAATGCACCCCCGTCTTCCTCCCAAGCCCCAATTCCTTATTGTCACCACCCTCTCAGAACATGTTGTAAGTTTTACCTGCTTTAAAACTTAGCATGTTGTGTTATAATGGTCTGTTTGTGGATCTGTCTCCCCACTGGACTATGAGCATGGACTGAACCTACTTCTGTTCTGAATCTCCAGTTCCTAATACAGTGGTGGGTGTGCGTAGGTGTTCAGTAAACAGATGGCTGCATGGATGGATGCATTGATGGGTTGTATCACTTTGCCCTCACTCCCTACAACAGAGAAATTAAAGTCTTAGATGCCCTCAGTGTCTAAGAGAAAGTAGACCCTTGACAGTAGGGCAAAACCTGGGGCCAAAAAGTGAATGCGTCTATGACTAGCCTCCCTGCCATCTTCATAGAGAACAACTCCACCACCACTCGTCCTGTGATACATCCAGCCCCAGGTTCATTTCTATCCTCACCACACACTGACCTTCAAGGCTGTGGCTCCCCATCTGTCTCCCTTCTGTGTAACCCGCCATCCACCATTTGCCAGTTCACCTCCTCTGTAATTAGCACCGCCAGCTCCATCTCAGAATGCCAAGCCAGGACCAGGAGTAATTGCTGCTCGAGATTCCTCCTGACACAAATGTTGACATTCTGTTGGCATAACTTGCAATAATGTATGCAGATTGCATCCTTCCAGGGCCATAATTATTACTTCTCGGCAAGAAATAGGTTATTCCCTGGCTTGATTTCTAGGAGCCAGTTTCACTTTCAGAGCTGGCTTGTTTAGAGGAAGAAGAGGGGAGAGGAGAGAAGAGACCTCAGAATGTACCCCAGGGAACAGAGTTGCAGGGTGGCCAAGTCTGGGCAGCGGGATGCAGCTGGAGGAGCAGTGGACTGGGACTCAAGGATCCTGGGTGACTCTGCTACCAGTTTGCTGTATCCCTTGTAACTTCCAGGGTTGGTCTGGAATGGAATCCCTTTAGGTGATGTTCAAGGCCCCCCAGCCTCACTTGACTTCCATAAATAAGGTGCTCTGATACAAGTGAAGGCATAATGGAATCCACAGGGACATAGGAGTGTTATGCAGTGCTAGATTAGAGATTGTTATTGAAGGAGTAGAAACATTAGAAAATATTGGTCTTCATTGCTCACTCTGTATCCTGTATCCAGAAAAATACATCATTGCATGTTGGGAACCATGATCACTGCTTGGCTTTCCTTCTTCCAGTTAAATCATCAGCTCTTTGTATCTTTAGAATAAAGAAGTCTAGACTCTAAAGCTCTGTTCTGTACTAAAATAAAAATGCTGAAACAGATCCCCATACTCTCACGAGGTCTGTTAGTATGTAAAATGGTTTTTAGTCTACTTTAGGACTTTTTCTATGAATATATCCTAGAATTGAAATTTTATTTGAACAATTTAGACACTTTGTTTATTCTGTTTGAGCTCAGCTTGGGATTCATTGGGATCTCTAGATCTTTTTCTGATTTCTCTGTACTTGACCAAGGCTTTATTACGTCTTTTTCTTTATGTGGGAAAAAGTATGTGATGACGTCTGGCATGGTCCCTGGCATGTAGCAGGTGCTCAAACATAAAGTCCATTCGATTAGTTGAAATCGAGTGAGGCTTTAGGAGGATTGGATGATCATTCCCTTCAAGGTTGGGACTGCTTTGCATTCCTGAATTTGCATCCTGTCTTGAGGCCTCGGAGAAACAATCTGTGTTTAGGCAATGCTGACCAAACTCTGAATCATTCCCAGAGAAAGGCATCATTAGTCAACCATTTGTATTTCCCTCTTTGGGTCTTTGGAGAAAGAAGTGGAGTCAGACAAGTGAGAATGATAAACAGTACCTGGCCTGGGTCCCCATTCTGAAGAAAATTGTTCCCAGATGAATGTTTGGGCCACTCTAGTCCAAAAAGGACTTCATGGTTCCACCCATAATGTGTGTGGCTTCTCCCAAATGGGGACCGAAGGCTGGAAGCACATCAGATGTTCTCTCCTCCTTCCTTTCTCTTCTCGTTTTACAGAAAATTCACCTCATCATAAACGCTACAGGATGTCTCCCACGGGGGCTTTCCTTCTCTCGCCACCTCCATCTTCACGCTGGCCCCCTGGGCTTCTGGCTGCTACTGCTGCAGATCTGTTGTCCAAATGTGTGAGGCAGCAGGGCCAGAAGCCTTCACTAAAGCTGCTCGTTAATTTGCCTGATGGGCTGACTCCAGATGCAACCAGACCCATTAGGAGACAATGGTTCATTTGGTGCTTCAACCCCTTTGTAATGAAGCGAGAATCCATGGGGTCCCATGGCTGCCTGGATGGAGAATAGAGAGTGGATAGCACTCCCCACACCTCTAAGCCTTGCCTTTCTCCTTGAAATAGAACTGGAACTAGGAGTCCAGACACCCCCCTTCTCTGAATCAGGCACATCAAACTTACAGAGAGAAGGAGAAGGATGTTTTCAGTGTCCATCCTCTAGCCATGTCAGTCTCATACTCAGGCATAGCTGGTGGCCACCTCCACCCCCACCACCCAGAGAACAAAACCTGAACTACCAATCAGAGCTGTAAGAACCTTCATGCCTGACTGCAAACTTTCCTTCCAACCTCATTTGCCTTTAACTTCCTCTCTCACTCCCTGCATTACAGTCAAACCAGACTCCTTTCCTCCACCAACACATGACCTTTGCGTTCTCAACCACATGCCTTTGCAAACTTAATTTCCTCAACCCAGAATGCCCTCCCTTGACCTCACCATTTCAGTCTATCAAAATCCTACATGAAAGACTAAGGAAAATGTCATGTCCTCACTTATAAAACATTCTTATTTCTTCTAATAGAAAGTAATTTCCCGTTATTATTTTCCCTCTTATTCTATTCAACCTGGACTTGGAGTCGTATAATTGTGTTTCTTAAAAGTCTCCCATTATGGGGTTGTGAACTCCTGTATAGGGTCACTTCCATCTTATTTATCCCTGATCTCCATGGTGTCTGATTTGGAACCTTGAATATCTGAGGGGCTTGGGAAATGTTTCAATTGAATGTCTTCTTCTTCTATTTTCAGGTCCTATTCTATATGGTATACCATCCTAGAATTACTCCAAGGACCGATTCTAAACAGGTATATGTTTTCCTTAGGGTCACCCTCTCTGAGATTTGGAATAGGTTTAAGACTTTTCTGATTCCCACTGAATAATTCAATGTGGATCACGACATTGCCTTGGTAGACTCAAACTGAACTACCCTGCAGGAGATTTACATCTCATTTTTCACCACCTTTGTGTGTTCTATACTTAGTGCTGCCTAATGATTGAATCACAGGGCAGCCCATGAAACCTTTTAATTTATCCTCTGCCCTCTGCCCTCTCCCCTAAGCAGCAGCTAAGCCATCCTTGAAAGATGACCCAGTCACGTTCACCCTCTAGAGCTTATGCAGCACCACCCATCCTCCCCTTTCTTTTCTGTTCCAGCAAATATGTAATAACATTATACATGTTTTATTAGGAAAAAATATTCCTGGAATCTCATTTTAACAAGTTTGTTTATTTATTAATTCTTACATTCAATAAATATGAATTGAACACATATCATGTGATAATTAACTATCTAGTTTACTTATGCATTCCCCTGCAGGAAACTGTTGAATGTCTTTCAATTAAATACAGAATAAAATTAAAGTTTCCTTTCTTGCCATCTCTCCAATCACAAATACATTGGCTCCTCAGCAGTCCACCCTGGTCTACTGTCTGTCCTCATGTTCTCTTGCCTGTGAGCCAATGCACCTGACATTCCCCATTCCTGAAGTTTGTCCCCAACTCCTCACCCCCCAGTTTCACCATTCCAATGGCTGATTCTATACTTTTATTTCAACTTATATGACAAATCCTCTAAAAAGCTTTTTTTTTTCTGAGTCTAAAGGCTGGGTTAATGGCACCTCTTCTGTGTTTCTTGAACCCCTCAAATATCCAAGGTTCCATATGAGGCACCATGAGAAGAGAGATAAATAAGATAGGACTGAATGTCTATGAGGATTTATAATAAATAAAAGATACATTCTAAAAATCATAACACTTAACCACATGGTATTGTATTTTCTGTACTTGTTTTTCTCTCCCATTAGACTATAAGAGTCCTGAGGCTAGCAATAATCTTTTGTTTCCGAGTACCATACCTGTAAATAGTAGATGCTTAAAACATTTACGTGCCAGATGGATGGATAATCTTGCTGCTATTCTTGCAAAACAAATACGGTAAATATGGTAGTATCCTCTGCTTCAGGGAGTTCATATCTAGTGAGAAAGACAGGATGTGAACAGAGAAATTGTAATACATTGTGGTGATTGCTACAATGGAGCCTGAATGAATGGAGGGCTAGCATGTACCTGACAACTTCTCAGGGACAGGGTGGAGAATGGTGAGTGGGGTTGCGTTCCAGCGTTCCAGCTCAGAGTGAGGATTCAGCATCATGAACAGCAGCTCATGTCCTTAAATGGATGTCTGCAGCAGAGCCTGGGTTCCCGTGGCAGTTTATGCATTGATTTCACATCCACGGTTTTTATCCCTGTAACCCAAGTCTCCTTATGAGGTCATATATAGCTTTTTGATATAATCTTCGTACACCCAAGGAATGACATGATTTCCCCTGAATTCTAGTATAAGTGCTACGACCTTGCCTTCTCATGCATAGACCTTCTACTTCCCAGCTGCCTACTTACATTCTGAGTATCCCCCTCTCTCTCACGATGTCCAGATATACAGAATAGGTCCCTCCACTTCATTCTGGCTTCAGATATTGTAGTGGCGTCTGGGCATTGTGTGCTGCCCACTGGTTGTAGTTCCACTGTTGGCATCCGTTTTCCCAGCACTTGAATGGCCATAGGAGAAGGTTTGGGGAAAAGAGAGCAATCTCTGACAGCCAAGTGACAGCCAAGATTTCTAAACCGTGGTTTGATCTAATGGCCCAGAAGCTGCCCGTGACCCTGGATGGAATGAATATCTCCTGGTCATAAAGTGAGAATCCCAAAGGCACCACAGATCTCAGTGACTATGAGAAAGCTGATACTACCTGACAGTAATCAAGAGGCTGATTTTTATTTGTCACTGAAATAATAAATCCGTAGTTGGGGTGCTAATACACATCTAGCACCCCCAGATCATTTTTCGTTCTGGGACCATACAGGAAGTTCCAAAGACACAGATATTCAGTTTCTGCCATATATCCTAGACAGGGGGAGATATTAAAAATAGATGATTAAAATATACTCTGTTTATGACAGTTATGGATGGTGCATGGGACACTGGAGCACACGTCCTTTTTGTTTGTAAAGTGTATATTTACAGGGAAGCCTTGCTGGGAAATAAAGGCAGAGCTGAGTCTGAAAGGATAAGAAGAAGTTATTCTGGCTAAGAGGAGGTAATGTTTCTCTATGAAGGAGGAAGTGGAGAAATACAGGCTCAGAGAAGAAAACAGTGAGGGTGTGTGTGTGTGTGTGTAAAATTCAAGGAAATTTGTGATATTGGACAGTAAAGTGTGAATCAAGACATGGCAAGAAATGAGGCTGAAGGGGATGCTAGGAGCCAACTAATGGAGGACCTTTAGAGTCAAGCTAATTAGTTTGGAATTTATACCAAGGGTAGTGAGAAGCCACTGGAGGCTTGCAAGCCCAGGGATATTGTGGCCAGATTTGCTTTATAAAACAAATAGAGGGTGAGCCTCATGCTAAGTCCGTGCACTTCTCTTCCTTCTCTGCCTCTTAAAAACCACAACTCCCTAGAATCAGTATAATCTCTCCTGCACCTAGTCCCTAAATCCCCATGGTAGTTCCCCCCCTTCCTGAGCAGAGAGGGAGAACAGCTGGTCACCATCCCACTTGAAAACTATTCTTGAGATGTTTCCCAAAATGTGCTATATGTCTCATTCAAATTGGATTTATTCTGGTTTCCACAATCAGTGCCCTAGTTAGCTGTTCCATCAGGGGTTCCTTGATAGATGCAGCACAGTGTCGGGAGCTTGGGATGCACTGGGTGGTGAAATGCTTGGGGAGGATCACTGTCCCTTAGGAACAGAATGCAGTGGTCCCTCTAGCTAATCAATGAAAATGATCCCCATCACTGCCTCTTTAAATTCTCACACAACCACTTGCATTTGTTTACTTTGCAAGAAACTTCCTCATTATCCGTATAATATTGCTTCTCAGGGAAGGCAGAGTAGAGATATTACACCTATTTCACAGGTAAAGAAAAGAGACCACAAGATCACAGGGGGCAGTAGAAAGTGGACTGAATTGGGAAGCAGGGTACCTAAGTCCTGACTCAGCCATCACCTAGCCGTGAAATACTGGCAAAACGAGGGTGTACGTTTACCCTAAGACTACAAAATAAAGGTATTTGGTTTTATTCATTCACTCAACACCTATTTATTGAGTACCCACTTTTGTGCCAGGAATTGTTCTAAATAGAAGTAAACCAAACGGAACTATTCCCATGGAACATACATGTTAGCTAGTGAGTTAGACAATAACCAGATAAACAAGGGAAAATATAGTATCAGACATATAAGTACAATGGAAACCACAAGGCACCTGATGGGACATTATGCTAGGTGGTGCTATTTTATAGAGAGCAATAAGAGATTGCCTCTCTGAAGAGGTAAATTTTAACCAAAAAAAAAAAAAAAATGACTGAAGACAAATGAATACACCTGGCGAGAAGCTTTCCAGGCTGAGCAAGCAGTAAGTTCAAAGGTCCTGAGGTGGGTATGTGCTTGACTGTTCTAAGAATAGCAAGGTCGACGTAGAGTCCAGAGCATGTGGGTCTTACAGGCTCAGGTGAGGGTTTGGATTTTGCTCTAGGGTGATGGGTGTCACTGGAGGGATTTGAGAAGAGAGGAGTATGATTGGACTCAGCTTTTTAAAAACACCACTCTGGCTGCTGTTGGATAATGGGGGCATTTATGGGAATGGGGGCAAGAATGGCAGCACAAACACCCTTGAGAGGTAATTGCAGTAGTCTAGTGGATGATGGGGGTTTTGGTCCCTTCAAGCCCTGAATTTCCCTAGCTTGCTGTAGGCTATGTACGGCCAAGTGAGGATTTTGAATTGTGTTCTAATGCACTCTCTCTTCCAATTTACCAGATATAGTTCAAATGAGCCAGTTTTACACTCCAAGCTATCCTAAGCCATTAGGGATTTCTTGTTACCAAGCATTAACTTAGTATTTTAGAAAAAAAAATCCACATACATATTCTGGAACCCTCATGTGTGTTTTCGGAGAGCGGTTGTACGAACAACGGAAAGCATCACGGTTCTTCCCGTTGTACCCTTTACTCATGCTGTCTCCTCTGCTCAAAGTGCTTTCCCTAATCCTGCCATTCCTTCAAAGCTCAGACAGAATACGTTCTGCATCTTTAGGGAGGACTTTTCCAATCATCATAGCCCACAGCCACATCTTTATATATCAAGCATCCGCTTAGTATCAGGTTCAAGGTGCTGGCCATTCAACAATGAAAGAGACAGGCGTGGTCCTTGTACCCGCATGGAATTTTTCTTCTTATAAACATACTGACAATTAATGTGCAAGCAAATAAGCCAGATAGTATGAGACAGTGATATATCAGGAATATGGAGTGTGTCATGGAAGAAAGTACCTGTAAGGGTGTTTTAGAAGAGTGGTCAGGAAGGTGTGTTTCTGCCCCAGATTCCTGATCTGTGCAACGAGGATGATACACACGAGGGTGCACCGATTGAGACGCCATACCAAAGTTCTCAACCAGATTCCTCATACCTAGTGTGCAGCTGATACATATTGTTAGGGTCTGAGTGAAGAGAAAAGAACAAGTAGGAACAGAGGGAAGAAGCTGAGGAAAAGAGAGAGGGGAAAAAAGTGCCTATTTCAGTGCCAAAGGTATCTGAGATGACATATTGTCAAGCAAGTGGATCCTATTTCTGCCTCTACAAAATGTGTTTCTGCAGCAGAGTGACAAAGGGATGCAGAGTGAGCACCTGTGCATGGGGCTGTGGAACAGGCTTTCAGTGCATCCCCACAGATGGGGTCCTCCTATGCACGTCCCCATGGGGGACACAGACCACCCTTTGATGGGATGCCCAAGGGTCCTGCTAAAAGGGATAAGAAGAGGTCAGGGTCGTCTCCTAAGCCCTCTGAATTACCTAAGGTTCTATGTTCCATAGGTAAAGTCATGGAGGTGGAGACTCTAATTTCTTCCAACAGTGATTCCAGTTTCCAATTAACATGCTAGGAATAGAGAGAGCAGACACAGACCTCTGGGGACACTGTCACTCCTCGGTGGCATTTGTTAAAATTAGCTGATGGGCAGGCTTCTTTTTCCCAACAGACACCATGAAAAGCTCACATTCACATTTATCCCTCTGACCCTACTCACCATCATGTTCCCTGGCTGAATAAAATGTGACTCTTCTCCTAAGTAATTGATGTTCTGTCTCATTCCCTGAAGCGGTAGAAGCTTAGTAAGGGAGATGGTGTCTCATCTTCCTTGTTACTGGTTTTTAATGAAATATCCTCTGGCTGACAACTTGTAAAAAGGAGGGTGATGATGATGGGCCCTAGTGTACCTTGTGCTCACCCCATGGTACTGGTAACTCCCACTCAAAGAAAAGACATGAAGAAAACAGAGGGTGGATAGGAAGGGAAGACAAGCTGTGGCCATAGTCACCCCCTCACCCACCTACCCATCCATCTCTCTACCCATCTATTTATTTTATATATATATTTTTTACTGACTTACCCATTCATTCATGTATTCATGCACTCGCTCACTTTATCTGTCAAAGTTCTTTGGTTACAAGCAATCCAGTTCTGAATATTTTAAGAAAACAAAAGAGAGAGTATTGGAATAAGGCCAAAACAACTCAGTCTCCAAGAGCTAAAAAGATTACTATGGGTTGAATTGTTTTTCCCTCAAAATTCATATGTTGAATTCTTAACCCCCAGTGCCTCAGAATGTGGCCATATTTGGAGTAGGATCATTGCAGATGTTGTAGGTTAAGCTGAGATACTGGAGTCCGGTTGTCCCCTAATCTAATGTGACTGGTGTCCTTAACAAAAGGAGACGTTTGGACAGAGACAGACATGCACAGAGAAAATACAGTATGAAGTGATACATGGAGAAGACAGCCATCCGCAAGCCGAGGAGAAGAGCCTGGAACAGATCCTCCCCTCGCAGCCCTCAGAAGGAACCAGTCCTTTTGACACCTTGATCTTGGACTTGTAGCCTCTTGAATTGTTAGATAACAAATTTCTGTTGCTCAAGCCACCAGTTTGTAGTGCTTAGTTCCGGCAGTCCCACCAAACTAATACGATGATAGAAACAAGAATTAGCAAAAAATGAAAGGAAAAAACAAAACCCTGGAAGAAAACAGGGTAGTTCCAGGGACTTCAGCAATTAGATCTCTGTGGTCTTCCTTGGAGCCTTCCATGAGAAGATGCAGCTCCAGCTGTCTTCCATCACTCTGTGTCTTCCTTCTGATCCTCACAGCAGAAATCAAACTGGCTCACCTGTATCAGGTGTCTCTGCCTTTGTACCAATTAGCCGTGGCCAGCAGAGGATGGAGTGGCACAGATCATAGCCACCGAGGAATCTCAGAGAATTTGGCAAAAAGCTGGGAGATCGACTATGTTCACACTGAGCATCTTCTCTGGTCCCAATTTTAAGCTTAAGTTCTAGGAAAATTTAGATTGCTGTTCAAGAAATTGTCCTCAAGCAATTTTACTTTGTCTGGTGGGGGAGAGAAAGCAGGTGCCCATTTAACTAGCTAGAAAGGGAAGCATGATCTGTAAGTGACGTGGGCATAGGGACAGGAGTTCACAGACTACTTCCTTAGGAGCTCAGGTCAGAATTTCACAAAGAGCTGGTACCAGATTTAGACCTTGACGTGTGGGTAAAGTCTGGACCTGAAGATATTAAGGGAAAGGTTTTCATTTATAAAGAAGAGCACAAGCTGAGACTTGGAAACAACAAAGGATTATCCATAACAGAGGACAGGGAAATGCATCTGCAGAGACTGAGCAAGACAGAGCAGGGTTAAGTTCATTCAGAAACACTGTGGCCAGATCGCAAAGGCTTAGGTGCTGGCGCAGGGGCTTGAACTTCGTTGAGCTGATAGTGGGAGGTCAAGATTTGCTTCTGACGAGGGCAATGCTGTGATTGTAACTGTGTTTTAGAAAGATAAGGCCAGCAGAGGTGGGTAGGATGTTCTGTCTCCATCTTTTTCTTCCAAGACTCCATGAGTCAGCCTTCTCCATGAAGCGTTCCCTGAGTTTCTCGTCTGGCAGGAATTTCTGCCTCCTCTGAACCCCTCTGTTGCTTTAACTGCACCGCTCTTCGTAGGCCCAGGAAACTTTTTGCTCAAGGATTTATTTGTTAAACAATTAGCAGATGCCCCCGTGTGCCAGACACGACAACAGGCAGTGGGGCTCAAGAGTTAAGTGGCCAGCCTCTGTTGGTGTGGAGAAGCTCCTCTTTCACAATTCCAGCTGTTCCATTGGCCTAGAAGACCTTTGAGGAGAGACCCCGCCCACCTCCACCCTCCTCCTTACCATGCTCCGTGCACAGCGTCAACTCCTTGTGCACTGGCCAAACCAGTGACTGACAGTAACGCCTTTTTGTTTCCATCGAGTGCTTTATTTCACATTAAACACATAAATCCACAAATATATACTCTGTGACCTTGAACGCAGCCACTTGTCGCTTGCTTGGTCTGAGCTTATAAAACAGAAATGGCAGGTTGATTGATTCTTTATCTTAATTACAAATCTTCTGATGCTTTTCTACGCCTGTGATATCATAGTATATACCCGAAATGTCTGTGCACAAGTACCTCTCGGTGATTGAACATTCAACCCTGAGCTCAGAGGAGCGGCAAATGGCCTCATTATTCCTTCTGGCATCCGGGAGAGGGAGCGTAGAGACAGGTGTCATTTTCTGTACTTTCTAAGTGAAGAAACAGGGGCCGAGGGAGACCTGGTGGAGGGACTGAGGGCACAGAATGACTTCCGCGTTGGAATCCAGAACCATCTCGTGAAAGATCATCAGGCTTAGCTCCCTGTTTACAGGTGGGGAAACCAAGGTCTAGGGTGAGGGTGCAACTCAAGGTACAGGGTGAGCTTTCAGAGGCCCTGGGACTGAAGCTGCTTTTCCCTTTCCATTATCAGTGATAAAGCCCTCACCCCAGACTTTTGCCTTTTAGCCGCTGGAAAGTAATAACTTCACTTCCTCCCAGGAAAAACAAGCTGCATTGGTCTTAGCTGCTCACACTACGAATCTCCATACAAGTTTTTTCTTTCAGCATCTCTTTACCTCACCCTCAGTTCCCCAAAGGTCTCTTACTGTGCTCAGCTCCTAGGACCAGGGAAAGACATGGAATCAAATAATGGATATTAAAGTATTCATGACTTCAAATTCCCAGAACTGTAAACATTTCAAACTCTTTCATTCAGCCATCCATCTAGTGAAAGGAGTCCTCCCCAATATCTTTAACTGATTATCACCGTAGGTGCTCATCAGGGTCTAGCTTACTTACCTCTAAGAAGGGGAACTCACTGCCTGAGTTTCTCGTCTGGCAGGAGTTTCTCCCTCCTCTGAACCCCTCTAGTGCTTTAACTGCACTGCTCTTCATAGGTAGCCTTTAGCCATCAAGCCTGCCTTCTCAGAACACACAAAAGTTTGTTTCCAATTGACATGGAAGCTTTTAAGGTTTTTGAGGACAATTTTCAAGCTATCTAGCCAGTCTTTATTTTTCCAGGTTAAATACTCTCAACTCTTTCAAGAGATCATCCTGTGAAATGGGTTCTGCCTTCTCATTATCCCAGTTCACTTGTCCAGAACTCATTCTGACCCTTCAAAATGAGGTGTCCAGGGCTGAACCTGGACCTCCAGCTGAGGTGTGCCCATGGGTTCACCTCCTTTGTTCTAGTCCTCATGGTCCATATTACTATCGCCTAATGCCCACTTAGCTTGTTTGTCTTGGACTCATATTGAGCTAATTATTTGTGAAAAGTACCAATGCTCTCTCATGAAGGCTCCTGTAAAGACACATTTTCCATTTAATTATAAAGAGCTTCTCCCAGGGAGACGTCACTTTCTGAGGAACGTCTGCAGGATCTGGATAACACTGCACTCCAAGGAATGACTTTCCAATGGCAGGCATTTAGACATGGGACGCTGAAGAGAGGTGAATAGTTTGAGACAGGCATTGTCCATATTCTTTCTCCTACTTCTTCTCTTTTCCACCCCTAGTACACCCGCCCTGTTTGCATCTCCTGTGCTCCTGAGGAACAGTGAGAGACCCCATAGGCATTGCAGCCTTTAATTCAAGCCTTCTTCTCAAACGTGGAAGTGCAGATTCCCAAAATATATAATTAGCCATAAATCTATGTAACTGTCTCCCAAGTGGCCTCCAGCCCTGCATCGCTCACGGTCATGGATTTTTACGGATATTTCATTAACACTGGAAGATGGCAGTTTTTGCTAATGATCGCCTAACATTTAATAAACACAGCCCAAGAGTTTTACAACCTGTTAACTTGCAAGTGGCAGTAATTAACCAAAAATGATAAATAATTAAGGCCTAATTACATGGTATATCAGTCATTTCATTTTCCAGCCCGTGCAGTAAGTGGGTTTGAACTGCCAAATAGGGCTCTTCCTCCATTTCTGTGTCATTGTCTGAGCAGGGCCCAGGGAGCACTGAGGCCACACATGCCTTTATAGGGGGGATGAGAGGAAAACTGGCTCGTTAGATCAGTAATTGGGCTGTTTCCTTTGCCAAAGCACATTCCCATGGAATCGCTTGCAAGCTTTGGGTTTGGAAGAAGAACAAATGGCTGTACAAGCGATCCCTGGCTTCTCTGAGACTAAGGAAGGCAAAGGCTGTTTGGAGAATGCAGTGTGTAAGGCTATGAGAGGCAGGCTCTCTGAGCTCTCCTCCAGTCAACTGTAGGACTGTGGGAAATGTACCTTCCCTAACTGGACCTCTTTCCTGTGTATGTGTGTGTATGTGTGTGTATGTGTGTGTGTGGGAGAAAACAAACCAAAAAAGTTGGGGGGGGGTGTCACTAATTGAAAAGTCCAGAAGATAAACACTCATGCAGCTATTAAAGGTTCCCAAAGAATATCACCAGAATCTCTCTTCATCTCTCAACTAGGCTTACTTTGTGTTGACCTCATATACAAACTAAATGTCCCCTTGGAGTCACCCATGGCTTCTAACACATTTCTAGGGTTACATCATTCCAGTTTATTTCCAGGGGGAGCTAGATCAGTTTCTAATGATGGAGAAGGTGAGATTGAAAACATTTTTTTGGAGCACTTCCTACAGTTCAATTAGATGCAATGTATTATAGGCATTGTCTTCTCGAAACTTACGATGAGATTATGAGATAGGTACCGTTATTGTTCCCATTTTGCAAAGGGAGAAGCTAGTCTAGAGAGATTCATGAACAGCTACAAAGAGGAGGGACTGGGGTGTGAACGCCACCCTTGCAGTTATGCAGAGCAGCTGAGAGATGTTTTTGGTATTCAGGACCCCATCAGGACCTCGACAAGAATCCTGTAGAATGGATATAAGTATATCCATCCTCATTTCACAGGTGGATCTACAAGCCCAAGAGGTTAAGATGTTCGCAAGAAATTATACACAGGCACAAGGTGTAGCTGCTTCTGCAAAATAAGGAGTTAATTCACATGAGCAATTTTCAGACTGTGATCTTCAGAAGTTCCTTAGAGACATTTGCCCCAGGAAAAGGGGCTGGGTCCGGATGATCCTTGAAGCCTTCATTCTGGAATTAAGTCAAGGTGGCTCAGCTTCGGTCAAGTTTACATATTGGGGTTTTGTTTATGGCTTCTGTTGGAAACTACTAAAAGAAGAAAAAGGCGTGGATACTTCAGCAGATTAAGATCCCTTCGAGCTCCTGACTGCTGAGTCCACAGTCATTTCTTGGGCCTGTCTTTATCAGGGAAGCCTCGCTGGGTCCTTGTCCCACCCTGAGCAGCAGCAGGGGAGGAATGTCTAACACCGGCAGCTTCATCATTAAATAAGCAGTAGGCGAGCAGGAAAGTGGATCCTGAGCTTTTTCATGGTTTACCGCTGCAGGCACAGGAGGACTGGACTCAGGGAATTCCTGGGGTGGGAGTGGAAGTCTTCCTTCAGGCATCTGTCTAAATCATCACAGACGTGCTTTCTCTGAGTCTGTGTGGGGTACTTACAGACAACAGGTCTGAGTCCTGGCTCTGCTGCAAACTCACTCTAGGACACTAAGTTCATCATGTTGTCTCTTTGGGTTTCAACTGCATCATATTTAATAATTATTCACAGTAATTCCATTGACTGCTTCCCTCCCCCTCCTAGACTATGGAGTGCCGTGAAGGAGAGGGGCTCTGACTGTCCCAGAACTCAGTGCAATGCCCGTACTTATGCACTCAGTAGGCATTTGTAGAGCACTCATGTAAAAGGAAGGGTTACACCAGGATACGGGGGGTCCTTCTCAGATTCCAGTCCTGCCGGAGAGTGTTTGGACTCTACTGAGTATGGGGAAGTCTTAAGAGTTTTATCTTTGGATGAGCAGTTGGTGTGACAGGTTGGGGAGAAGCCAAGCAACACTGAAGGAGAAACTGGGGGCTCTGTTTCATTCTCACCAGGCAAAGGAAGAGGGGGGAACCTAGATGCAGCCCCCAGTGGTGATGCCCTTAGTCCTCTGGGAGAGTAAAGAGAGATCAGTGTTCTGGTCCAGGGAGGAGCAAGTTCTGGGCGCTCCCAGAACTGATTCCCACCTCCTCTCACCATGTTCTAGGTCAAGCTCTAGGCCGAGTGGAAGAAGTCAGAAAGGTGAGAACGGGCTCCAGGGAATGAGGCAGAGCACCCATCCGTAGCCCGCCTCCCTGGGGGCCTTTGGCCCAGGAGATGAAAGGTTCAGTTGCCTATTATGCATCAGGGGTTGGAAGGATTGTGCTGTTTGAAGTAGAGCATCTGTTGCCAAGTTCATGTGAGGACTGTGGCTCCTGCCTGGGAAGGAAGTCAGAGAATACTTGGCTTATCAAGAGGCTGGGAAAACCCACCACAAAGAGCTCCCCTGGTTCACCTCTCCCAAACACACCCCATCCCACCCCCTTAAGAGAGGAGGCTTGGGTAATTGAGAGTGGTACATTTAGAACTGGTGCAGAGAATCCCAGATGGCCCCAGGAATCTGGCTCAGCCTCTATTAAGAAGGTGTTGGGTAACCTTGGGTGGCCTGCTAGACCTCTCTGGTGCAATGTTTGTCAAGTGAGAAGACTAAAGCTCGTTGCTCCTCTACCTTCTGGGAAGCTAATTAATAACTCAGCCTGGCAGAAAAAAAGAAAGCTTCCCCACCCACACCCCTGTTCCCTCTGCTACTGTCAGCCTTAGCTTCTCCCCAGGGGGCCTGGGGCTGACAGATGGTGGAAAGAAACAGGGAGCAAGGGGGGCTGAAGTCTATTTTTGGTTCCCGTTTTAAAGTTCTTCAAGGAACTTCAGCAAAAGGCATTCTCTGCTCTGCTTTCTACATGCTTCACACTTGACACAACGGTGAGGACATACTTTTCCAAGAGCTGGAAATACATGTGCACACACAGATGCACACTCTCTCATCAACAGTGTATATTGGCTTTAGTTATTATTTAGTAATTGTCACCTTGTAGATTTCCCTTTCACGTTTCTGGGTCTCTCTTCATAAAGAAGAGCCAGACAAATAAATAGGTGATTACAGTGTCAGCAAATCACCCATCAAGATGGGACCTGGAAGCTGCTCCCTCCAGGAAGTCTTTCTTGATTTAGTTCTGATTTATCCTGTTGTTCTCATAGCTGTTTTCTTGTCCTGGTGCTGATGACACTACATAGTGATTTCTGAGTTACAACCTCACTGGCCAATGGTAAGTTCTGTAATCACAGGGCCATATCTTTATTTCGTTTAAGGTCCTAGCACTCATATAATCTTGACCACATGATGGGTTCAAAGTAAACAGAAGCCGTTCTCAGAACTTTCCCAAGAGCTGCACCATCTGCTTCTTCTCTTTCTGAATAGGCTTCACTTTCCCAAGTCCATACACCTGCAGAAACAATTGTAACCTCTCAAGGGGATGCTTCTCTTACCCCACCTAGATTTTCATCTTGCTTGTGCTAACTCCCTCAAGGGTTACCATCTTCCAGGTATATAGTCTAATGCTGTCTTTCAAACAAATTTTTAAAAGTGATAATAAAAATACTATGTCTTGTCATTTCCACAGCAGTTTACATTTTGCAAAGCAGTTCATCTTTTTTTTTTTTTTCATTTAAGCTACCAACCTAGTTTCAAAGGAGACCCAGTGTCCCCCCCCCCCCCCCTCAGAGAGGCTGATACTTTTTGGATCCATCTCTACTCCTGTTTCAACTCGGTTGTCCTACTGTCTAGAGTATCCTTTCCTCAGCACACTCCGCACCCTGGTACACCTTGATGTTGCTGCATTAAATATTTATGCCAAGATTCATTATTTGTCCATTAAATATTTATCAGCTTGTGAGCCCGTATCAGACAATGCGTATTTTCTTCTCCAGGAACAGTCTGATAATTAAGTCTGCAAGCCACGAGTTTCTTCCAGGCAGCCTATATTTTCTCCTCTCTGTCCTGTCCCCAGAAGACCAGCCTAGCCTCCACAAACCACTTTACTCCCTGCCCTAGCTGCTCCCTTCTGCCTGGCTATTCTGGCCGCCTGTGGATTCTGCACCAAATGCAGATTATTTTCTTATCCAAAGTGGAGTTCGGGAATAGACAGTGTGACATGCAGTCCCTGGTGTTTTCTGGGAAAGTTGCCTGCTTTGGCCGCTGCTTCGGTCCCGTTTCTGAGACCTCTGTGTGCATGAATTAAATTTGTTTATTTTTTGCCTGTTGATCTGTCTTGTGTCAATTGGATTCTTAGGCCAGCCACAAGAACTCAAGAGGGATCAAGGGGGAAATTCCCCCCCCCCAACAGTCCAAATATATTAACTATCATTCTTACTTGGCGAAGTTGTAAGGGGTAAAATTTATTATTCTTACCTTACAAACAGAGGTGACCCAGCCTCTGCCAATTACTTAGAATTAATTGAATCTCAAAAAGCATTTAATACGTACCTGTGTTCAAAACAAGTGGATAGTTAGCATATGCTATTTGACTCTTTAGTGAGGGAAGCAGATCTTTTTGGTTCCCTGGTTAAATAAGTTGACTTCGCTTTGACACATGCTAATCTGCCAGGTGTATGGTGGGGTTAAATGTGACAGTGACACTATTAATATGATCTCAAGCTCCTAGTAAGCTCCTGGCTCTATTATTAAGTTCTCAAATACATCAGTTCCATTCGATCTCGCCAACTCCTTCACCCTCCCACCCTGAAATTGATGTTAAATATTTCCACTCCTTAGTTGCCCTTCAGATGGAACAATTTAAGTAACAGAATGTCCACATCAGTGGAGAAGAGTGGTCCTTGGACCAGCAGCATCAGCATTATCTGGGATCTTATTTCAAATGCAAATTTTAGGGTCCCCTCCCAGGAGCATTGAGTCAGAAACTCTGCAGTGTTTTAACACACCTTCCTCATGATCCTAGTGCAGGTTCAAGGCAAACAACCTCTGATTTATATTAAAAAGAAGCCCATTCCTTAAAAGAGATCTTTAGCCCTCTCTCCTCCATCTCAGCTACCTTGGCCCTTGAAGAAATCAAGGGATTTTTTCCGCAGTAGCATCTGTGTGTCTTACAGAAGATGACAGAGGCTTCCTGGGTGGTGCAGGCTGCTTCTGCATGATCACATTGAGGAGAGCTGTTCATGGAGTTCAGAACCTCCAGTCAACCTTTTGCTCCTATCTGTCCTTCAGTCTGTCAGGAAGACATTCCTCACTCAGATGATGACCCATGTGTTTTCATTAGCTCTTCTGGCTCCACAAAAATATGTGCTGTGGTTTTAATACTATCTACTTGGCTTGGAAGTAGGGGTGGGGAGGGAGAGGAGAGCACAGTGGGAGTTGTTTTTTTTTTTTTTCTATTCAGCCAAGTTTGTGTCACCTCTAAGCCTCCTGCACATCCTTCTTCAGCTACATTTTGGCAAAAGGATCCATCTCATACCACACAGACATCTAAGCATTGGCTTCATTACCATTGGACCCCAAGTTTCTACCATGATGCCAGACACATAGTAGGCACTCAGTGAACACTTGTGAATAAATGATTTGCACTATGCTTTTTAACCAACCGTGGTCTTCAAGGAAAGACCAGTAGCACACCAAGAAGCTGCTAAATTGTTCTTGAGAAGAAAGAGATTCATCAGTAGTAGCTGACCCCTTAAGATAAGTCAACCACTTTCAATAAATTCAGCAGATGCCTATCATCCAAATAAAATACCAACTCCTGAACCGAAATGTCAGCATAGAATATCATTTGCCAAATGTTGATTTATATACCTTATTGTACCTTCATTCTGATAAGGTGGAGTTTTATCATAGCTAAGAGTTTAGCAAGGAGTTGCAGATTCCATTATCATAAAAACATGTTTCCTTAGGTTCTCTAAGAGACAAATAATTTGGCAGGTCTAAGCTGTCATCCTTTTGAAGGAGGAAACAAGTGGTAAGAATAAATAGGAACTTTTCTAGCTTGAGAAGGAAAAGAACACATCCATCACCACATGCACGCACATCCACACACCCACACCCAAACACAGACACAAAACCCTCTTTTAAAGAAGAGGTGGTTGCTGGGATTCGTATTATTGAACAGTCTAGAAATCACACACATTCGCTGTGGACTCTCCAACTGTGAAGCCACCAAGCCTTTCTCGCTAGTGAAATGCCAGGATTTTGAGATCCACCGCAGGAAGTCCTCCCGAGGTGCGAGGGGTCAGGACGTGACGTCAGATGGGCTCCAAGGTGAGTAAGTGCACAGAAGTGAGATTAGAGTGTGCGCTGCAAGGGATGCTCTTGAGATGGTGCGCTCACTCCTGACCCAGGACAGGGCTGATCGACATTGCCTCAAGTGTCTTCTCGGGAGCACCTCATGCTCCTGGAGATGATCTGCAGCAAAAAGGCTTTCTGTTTGGTTGAATTTGGGAAGCACTTCCCCTGTTGGGTAGGCACAATGTGCAAGCGCTTAATAGAGGCTCATGAGAAGTCCTGTAGTCAGGAGTCTCTTCTTTACCCAGTGGTTGTGGAATGTGGTTTCTCAGTGAAAACTTCTGTTATATATCAACCTATTAACCCTCTGCCCACTAAACATACTTTGGAAAACAAATTCTATCTTTGAGACATGGGTTAAGAGATCACTTGTGCCTGGAAGTGCTGTGGAATTGCTGAGTCCCCTCTTTGTGTCCTTCATGTGTGGATACCTCAGACCGTCAAGACAGAGCCAGTATCCTCTTCATGCTTAGAATTTCAGCCTGGGTCTCACAGTGCTTGATACACAGTAGGTACTCAATACAGCTTGATAAGAGTTTGGGAAGTGTTGGTCATGAAACAGAGACCCTGAAAGTTTCCTCTGCATATGGCAACCTCAGATCTCTGCAGCTCTGGCTTCTGCTCCTTGAAGTGATAGTAAGATGGATTTATTTTAGAGAACAGGATTGAAATGGCCAGGGGGAAGGAGGGCATTAATTATGCCTTCTGGAGGGAGAAGAATCCTTTCTGTCAGAAAGATGAAGATTGATAGAGAATAATGATTAATAAGCTTGGAGAACACTGAGCACCTTCTCTGTTGAGGTGCTGGGAGGGATACCCAGGTGAACAACTGAGTTCCTCAGTTCTCCATCATGTATACTGCCTAGTGTGTATAGGATTGTTACGATGAACTGAGACCCGTGTTCCAAATCTTGCATTATAGTACCTGTATAAAGTCGCCTGAGACCAAATCTTTGATTTGAAAAAATAAATTATAACAGCCATGATATTTGATACACACATTGACTTTATTTCTCCAATAAGTAGAGTGGGCAGAAAGGAGGTTTGCTATGAAAGGTTCATAGTAGATGATGGGGATTTGGGGAAAGGATTCTTATTTCTTTGAGTCAATTCCAGAGAGGACTAATGTGTCATCTTTTCTTTGTGGATGGACTCATCAAAAAAAGAATTCTAAGGAACAAGGCTTATGCTCTTCCCATTATTTGTCTTATGATAGAAGCAATCGCCATGCCACACCCTGATTAGAACCTCCTATTGCCCACAAGTGGAAGGCAAGCAAGACCCTTCCCCAATTCCCAGAATCATTTTCTGATACTATCCTCCTCTTTTTGAAGCTTTCTTTCATTCTTTTGTGTCTAAGACCCACTGAACAAATTCCATTTTCCTTACGCAGTACCCATCTTTGCCTTGACACATGGTGTAAGCTTCGCCTGTAAAGCCCATCTGGTGAACTCCCTCTCAGTCTTCAAGACTTGGCTCAAGTGTCCTCTACTCTGTGAAGCTGTGCGTATTCTGTAAGACTCACACCTCTCCAGCCAGAGGGAATCTTTTTTCTCCTCCGTCCTACTAGAGCTCTTTGCATATTCTTTCATTTTGGCGCCATCTCAAGCATTGACCAGAGTGGTCGCCAATCATTTATCTGGAATAGGGTCCTATAGGACCCATGCTGATCTGTGAAGTGAGGTGGTATAGAGAGCCCAAGATTGGCAAGGACAGTGAGGATGAGGCTAGTGCTTCCTCGGGAACTCAGGAAAACAGGTATTTTCAAAAGGGCTCAGAGCATTTTAATATTTTATCAACCTGTGTGGTCATACCAGTGCCCACCAGCTCAATATTAGCTCTGCCGTCATTGTTTCTCATGACATAGATTTGGAATTATTTACTCGTCTGCCTTACCCATTAGACTGAGAATTCTTCCAAGGCAGAGAGACTGGTCTTGTTTATCTTTATGTCTCCAGAGCGTAGCACGGCGCCTGGCGTGGAGCAGTCCTATTGATTTCTGGGAAGAACTTACGGGCTCTCCCTAATGAATCAGGATGAAAGCATTTCCCTCCATCTCCAAGGAGGTGAAGCCCTGCACTTGATTGGTCATATGTAAATTTACCCATTGAGCTGTTTTGGATTTTGGTTTTGTTTTGTTTTCCTTTGAGTGGGCTTTTTTTTTTTTTTTAAAGAAATGCATAATTACGGTCGTAGCTCACTGTTTCATTTCTTCTTTCCTGGAATATACTGTAGGCCATTCCTCCAGTGGTGGCAGGGATGGGTTAGATGAGCTTTTTTTCCCACCTCTTAGTGGTAGGATTCAGGAATTGGCTTTGGCCGCTGCAGATAATGAAATAGACAGAGCTGGCCCCATAGTCTGCTTTGACCTAAAACAGTTTGGGACAAACAAGATGAGGAGAAAAATGATTGGGCCGACTTACAGGATAGAGCTTTCAACATTGGGGTTTGGGGCTAAAGCCAGAGCTAACGACAGTGTCATTTTGCTTCATATTTTGTCAGGCACTTAATGGTGAGGGATTCGGGGCAGTATTTGAAGATTCCCAAGCTCCCTGTTCATAATTCCGGTTTAACACTGCCTTAGCAGCACCCAAATCTTGCCCCAACTTCTAACACAGAATAGGATAGATTGAAGGAATAAAGGAAGGGTGAAAATAAGAAAGGAAGGGCAGCTGGAAAGAAGAAAGAAGACAGGGAGGCAGCAGAAGAGAGCTGTCTGTCAGTCATCAAGGTCATCAATGAGCTAATTGACAGACCGAAATATTGGTGGTGGGGATGCGCTGTCTGAGAGCATCCTAACAGCTGCTGAGCTGGTTCTGAATTTGGAAAACAATGAAATCTGCAGTAGGGAAAAAAACAACAACTTTTTTTTTCCCTGAAAGACAGAGCGTTGGTATTTCATTCAGAATCTAGGAGATTTTAGTTCTGTTACAGGGTACTGTTTCTTTCACAAATAATATTTTCAACATCATAGCCCTTGGCTAACACTGACTGATCCAGACATCTCATTTTCAGGTTGGCAGAACATCCCCTCCCATGCAGAGCTAGAAGTAGGGCTTCTGAAGGAACGTTGCAAAGCAAACCCAGCTCATGGAGGCTGGCTAATCTGTTTGCTTTGCAGTGTTGGCTCTGGGGCATGGGAATGCCACACTTCCCTGGAGCTGCAGACGGGCAGGAGTCCCTTGTTGAGTCATTAATAATGGAGAAAAGGGGGGAAGAATCCAGGTATGTGACAGTGCAGAGATGGAAACATTAGTGGCTGGGCTTGTACTCAAAGAGTTTCAAGTTTAGTAGGAAAAGTAGCCAGGCACACACACAAGTCAGGGTAGGAAGAGTTATGAGTCACAGTATAAGTCCAAATGATGTAGTAGGGCGATTTAGAGAAGGAGAGAAAGGATCTCTGATTTTTGAAGGGTGGGAAGTGAGATTAAGAGTGAACTTCAAAGAGGTAAAAGCGTTTGAATAGGCTTAGAAGAAAATGAGGAATTCCAATAAGTGATGGTTGGTGAAAAGGGATTAGCATAAGCTAATGAATGAAGTTTGGAAAATGTAAAATGTGTTACGATATACATAATGATGACTTTGACTTGTGCATAGAGTACAATGTTGCAGAGAACAAGAGCTGAATGGAGAGCAGGGGAAGAAAAAGTTGAATGACTATTTCTCGGAAGAGTGAATAGATAAGAACTCATGTTGGAAGGTGTTTAAGTCTACCCAAGGTATGAATCTGGAAACCAAAATGAATCTAAGGGAATTACTAGTAATTATCAGGAGATTCAAGATTTATATATTTCTATGTCTGTCTATCTATCTATCTATCTATCTATCTATCTATCTATCTATCCATCTATTATCTATTGAGAGGGAATCTATTACAAGATAGGGAGGTAGAATATTGAGAAAGAGGGCAGGTTGTTGCAGTGTAACAGAAAGAAGAGTGACTTTTAGAAGATGCATCTTTAAATCCCAGCTCACTTTAACTTCTTAAGATTCGTTTTGCTCATTAATAAAATAAAGATTAAAAAATTCTCAGGATTATTTTGAGAATTTTGGCTTGTGTAAAAGGATGACACCTGGAACATAATAGATAATTAACATGCTTTTTCCTTCATCTTGGTTGAAACATCAGATGCTTAAATCTTATACATCAGGGATTTCAGCATTAGTAAGAGTTGTACAAAAATTATTTAGCATCCAGTTCATTCCATCTTTTCTTTGCATATTGGAGACAAAGTGGGCATTGAGTTCAGTTCTTCAGACACTCAAGATACTCTATGAGAAGGCCACCTAACCGAAGATAGGGTTCTTGAAGGCAAAACTCATAGGAAATGGAAGCATGGGAAATCCTCTGATTCCACCTGTTTCACCAAGACAGAGTAGACAGACACACTCCTTCCAGATAGAACCAGACTTGACCAGACACTCGAGAGATTCGCAATTAGCACGTCTGGGTCTCTTTCAGTGTTATTCACAATGTCCTTGAATGACTCCATTTGATTCCCCTTTCAGGTGCAGATGGGAGACCGTTCAGCTCTCAACTAACAAAGACCCAAATGCATCTTTCCTTAATTAGTGTAATGAGGCTTTTGGTTCCTGCTTTATGACAAGTAAATGAATTTGCCCTTTTGGTGACAGGTCCTTCAAGGAATGATCTGAAGACTTGTGTAACAATGCCTCCCATGTCCTAGGTCATTAAAAACAGTTGTCCAGCTATGAAATCAGTTATGGATTAATACTGCAACAGGAAGACTGTCACATTATGAAAGGAGCTGGGGGTAACACTTATGTTACTGAGAGCTTTACATATGGAAGGTGTGGAATTACTGCTACTTGGCAAGAAAATGATAGTTCCAATACTCACATGAATTTTAGAGGACTAAATGTTCATCTCCAAGAATGACAATCTGGACTCTCAGAAGAGTGTGGGCGTGTGTGTGTGCACGTGTGCAGACATGTAGAATACCTATTCTCATTCTGCCCTACCCGAGAGCTAGGTCTTAGCATGGATTTCAGTACCAAATTACTTTAGAGTCCGAGTTTTTCTGTTATTCTCTGCATCACCACTGAATAGTGTACCTTTCTGTGGTACGCTGGGAATAGTTCTCTGGTCAAGGTTCTAATTTGCATTAATGGGATTTGTCGTGACAGTGTTCTACATGGATTTCCATGAGAGCTTTGAAGAAGGAGTTAGGAATATTCTTGTGGGATGAGGAGGGCTTTTCCCAAGGTGGTAACATTTGGGTTGGGCTTTGACAAGTGAAACAATGCGTGGGAAAGAAGACCAAAGGGCATTTAAGTAAAAGAAATAGCATTCATCTATTCAACAGAGAGTTGCAATAATGCATTCATATTACAACAGAAAAAGTACAAACAGCCAAGGGACTTGACCTATCCCTGGTGATGAGGGGGAAGGTCTTCTTACGTAGAATTAAGTGAGGCAAGGTGTGGTGAGAGAGTGAGGTTGTAGGCAGGGGGATCAGAATGTGAAGGTCCAAGGGCGTGAGAGAATTTATCTTGCCTGGGAAGGTGAAATTCTGTCAGCAAGGCTAGGGTATGCCATGGAAGGAAACAAATGATGCAGGATGAGCTGGGAGCAGCAGCTGAACAATGGAACATGAAAAGTCTTGCAAGCCATACCAAAGATTTTGGATTTTGTCTTAAGGACACTGACACATAATTAAAGAATTTTAGGCAAGAGAGACGTGATTGGCTACATGACTAAAAAAAAAATACTCTGGTAGCTGTAAGGACAAAGGACAATGGATTAGAGTGAACAAAGACTAGGGGCAGGCTGACAAGTCAAGAAAACTGAGTAATCCTACAAGGTGAGTGATGATGATCTGAAATAGATGAAAGCAGTGGGTTGGAGAGACGTGAAAGGTGGAGGTGGAAGCAACAGAATTTGTGTGCGTGTGAAACAGAAGAGCCTGCTGTGTCTGGAGAATGTCAAATGGCTCATTATGGACTGAGCACAGGCTGCCTGCGTGTGTGTAAGGAGAAAGGAGCTTGAAAGGCAAGTTGGAATCAGATTGTAAAGAGGCCTTGACTGTACTGAGGAGTTTGGCCTTACCATCAGGATTTACGAGCTATGCTCTCTAACTTCCCGTGTCTCGGTAACCTAAACTGTTCTAAACATCTATCGTAGGGTTCCAATTTCATTAGCATTTTAACACATTACCACATTTTCACCCTTGAGCGGCCAAGCATGGTTCTAACTTCATATTGGAGAGTAAGTCATAATCAGACAATCCAATACTTTCCACTCCATAAGGTTATTTTCTCGACATTGCCCATTGTGTAATCGCCAGCTCTCTGCTCACTTCATGTTGAGGTTTCACTTACCCGCACTGGCAGTTTCCATATTGTATCACTGCAACAGACCGCGCAGTGTCGGATTACAGGGAGTCAGAGCTGGAGGTGATCACTGAGAACAGTTTAGTTCAGTCTCTTCATTTTATGGTTGGGGCTCAGTCGGTTGAAATGATGGGTCCAGTCACATGCAGCTATTGCAAGCCCAGGGAAGACTCACTGAGGAAAGACAGTTTCATACGTGCTAGGTCTCACTTGGGACAGCTGTCCACTCCTTCTCCAATTATCTGAGATCTAGGAATCACTCCGATTGGATTTCCTTGGGCAGTCTTCTTCCACTCTATTTTGTTGTCTACCTTTCGGCTCAAAGTACTTAGCTTTCAAACTGTGCTCCATTTTCTTGTGATGCAGAGATTGCAAATGGGCTCCTGAGCCCTTCTGGGGGAGCATGGGGAGGGCCATTGAAGAATGTCAATCATCATTCACATTTCAGTGCTTTGAGCTGTTATTAACATACATAATTCTTACAACAACCCCATCAGGTAGGCACTATTATTTACCTGCTTTATAGATATGGAAACTGAGGCATTGTTAACTGACCTCATGTCAGATGATGACTAAGTGATGGTGCTAGGGTGTGCGCCTAGACCGTTGGGCAACGGAGCTTGACTTACCCTTAGCCACCCAATGTACTAGACTGCTCTTAAGCATTGTGCTGCAAAGCATCCAAATTCAATAAAACATCAAAAACTGAAATGCCAGTGTCATCTCATCATATGCTTGTATTAACAGTTGCCAATTTGTTGACTTTAGAAGCCTATTCAGATAGCATTTGTCATCCACAACACTTCCATCTTTGGAACAGTTGACTTTACCCTGTGAGCCCATAGTAATGAATGGAAGGTCTTGTTAAGCTGGGGCTGGGGTGGCTGTGCCTGGGTCATTTACAAGCCAAGAGGATGACAGCAGTCAGCAGTGACAGAGGGAGTGAGGCTAACCCAAAGCCATGACCGCGTGGAGAACAGCCGTCCTGATTGCTGTTGGCTTTTCAGTCTGTAGGTTCACTCATTTGTGACGCCCAGTTGAATTTCCTCTTTGTAGCTTCTGTGGGGTGCTGCCTCCTTGTCCTAGAAAGGTTTACTAACTCATTTGAAACATTCCTATTTCTAAACAGTGGGTTTGTGTGGGACAAAATTGGCATCAGGAGCCCTTCACGGTGGATTAGGGAAGAGATCAGTTCTCTGCAAAGGGACTTTGGCTTGGGGGCTGTCCCTTAGTGTCTGCTCCCCCTCATATGAAATCAGAAATGGAAGAGAGGTGACGTTTAGCTTACTGCCAACTGCTGCTGGAAACACAGATACGGATAATTTATCTACAAATAGCAGTTAAAAGGCTGACCTCCCTCTTCAGGAAATACTCTGCATACGGTGGAGATTGATAATAATATTCATCAATTACCCTTTATAGTAGTATTGTAAACGTTTTCTCAGACATCATTTCCTGTCTCTCATAACCTTGTGATATAGACAGGTAGTACCTTTGTTTTACACAAGAAGAAACCAAGGCTCAAAGAGGTGAAATAACTCTTCAAAAGACGTGAAGCTATTGATAATAATAAATACCATCTTCATAAGCTTCAAAAGTCAGCAAATTGGCCGGCAATGCCACTGTTAACACTAACGTGTAATAACATTGCTCTTTCGGTTTTAAATGCCTTGGTTTGTGGGAGCTGGTAGCACAGCATGTCTTGCCCATGTTTTATTTGTGAAGATAATCATTATTTCATGTTATAATCTCAACTTCTGATCTGCTTTTGCCTAGGGAAATGGAGTTAATAGATTGAAAATAGATGTTCTGTGAGTCGCATTATTCATGGTCTGGCCGTGGCTGCCAGAGTTCCAAGCCTATGTGGTAATCCATAACCTCCAAATCTCATGCCCATTAAATAGGAACATGATAGCTGACATGTACAGGATGTTTACTATGTGCCAAGCGCTCTTCTTTGGTTCTGTGTCTTAAGCTGAGCTAATCTTCTCACCCCCAAAGCCACCCTCCCAAATCCCTCCCCTGGGTCATCCTGTATTCCTTATCTATCTCACAATCCTCTTGATATCTACCATTTCCTTTGGGCACGTTTCTTTCACTCTCTGGCTTTAACTGAAATATGTTTGTTCTCTGAGTATGTTACATCCTCCACAGCCTTATGGAAAGGGCTGTTCTCTCACATGTCACACACTTCCAGGCCAGCAGTTGGAATAACTAGATGCCTCGCATCCATGATTGCGCCCCTGCTTTTTGCAAAAGCTTGTGTCGTTTGAAATACACTAACTGCTTTCTGCTTCCTCGTGGTGGTTATCTGCCAGCACTCTCATCACTCGCCACTTAGCTTCCCGTGTCATTGTTTCTCTCTCTACACCACGATCTATCCTCCTGCTTGGAAATGTCAAAATCCCAATGGCCGACTCACCCAGCATTCTAATCTCCCAGTTTCTTGACCTTAATTACCTCCAGTGAATTTTATTTCCACTCCACTTCAGCCACTTATTCCCATAAGCACACCCTAGATCCACATGACTTGAAACTACATCGTTTTCACAATACCTAATGCAAACATCCAAACTTGAGTCTTCATGTCTGTCAGTCCGTGGGCCATACCACTTTAACACTGTCTGTCAACACCTCCTGCCTTTGCTTCCTTTTTGGCACAACTTGGATTCTTTATTATCGCCATATCACAGAAGCTCAGTGCCTTTGCTCCTCATTCTCTCATATTGCTTGATACCTAGATGAAATTCATCCAAAATACCTCCTCAGTGCCCGTACACAGGCATCTGAACGCGTTTGTGAACAACCATGGTCTCAAACCTCAAATGTGCTCCAAACCCTGTGCCCCAGTCCTCCAGTGATTCTCCAGCTTACTTCTGCAGATAAAGAGATAACTGCATTCAGACACTCCGTTCTTTGTGACAGTCACCCTCCAGTCCATCCAGCCTTCACCAATACTTCATCAGTAGAGTAGAAAAGATCCTCCTCCCCTAGAAGCCGATCTCTGCCTGTGCTTGGCTTCTCCTTCCCTCCGGTTACGTCTGAGGAGGGATTTTCCTCTCTTCACATTAGAGGTCAATCCTTTCACCATGTCTCTCACTCAGTCTTCTCTCACTTCTTCTTTTCCTTCTGCCCTCATCCACCTAGCTCCTGTCTCACCAGCCTCTGTCCTAGGGATCCGTTTCTTCCCCATGCAAATGCACCCTGCCATCCCCCTTTCCCAGATACCTTTCCCCTGGACTCCACATCTCTCATAAATCACCACCGCACTCCCTGTCTTACTCTCACAGCCAACTTCAAAAGATGCCGTCCACTCTACTTCAACTCCCAAACACTCCTCAACCTACTCCAATCTGGATTTACCCCAACAATTCAAAGAAAATTCTCTTGTCAAGGCCAGTAATAACAACCTCAAAATCTCGTCATTAAATCCAGCAACGTTGGGGTGAGGATAGAGATCAGTGGTAGAGTGCACCTTCCAAGCTAAAGACGCTATAATTTGGCCCCTGTCAACTTATCTAACATTATCTTGTGCCCTTCCTCTCTTGCTCCAGAGGTGCACAAAGAGCTGAGCCCCAGAATAAATTTAGGGAGCCAACCCGGCAAAGGTGAACCCTTCTGTTGTTTTTCCTTCATAAACCTTGTCCATTTTTGTCCCAGTACTTACAAGTTATGATTTGAAATTGAACATTTGTTTACGTCCTTATCATTTCCTTCTCTCACTAAATTGTAAGCTACATGACTTCGGGGTTTATGTCTGTTTCAATTATTAATACATACCAGCAAGTAGACAGTGGGTACTTTATAAATAACCATTGAATGATTGAGTGTTGATGGAAAATAATTATAAGGTATAGATGTAGATAAATGGCATATTTGATATTTAAAGAATCAATATTTAGATTGTACTTTGGGTGACCTTAAATCACATTTCAAGTGAGTTCTGGGTTCCATGTGGCACCCACTCCACTAAACAAACACTGTTATTAGTGACTTAACACAATCCTCACCACCGTCGTGCTGTGGTTGCCACTGCAATTGTTAGCAGTATATTGAACATATTTACTGAATTCCAAGAACTTTGTGCTAGGCACAGAGTTGAAGAAAGAGTGGTGACACATTCTTTGTCTCCAGTATATTTATAGGAGAGAAAAGAAAGAGATTAAAAGGCAAACCAGTAAATTCAGAAAAAGCTCTGGAACTTGGACTTTCAATCAAGTTTCCTTTGACGACATAGGAATGAAGACAAGTGGTTCCAGGTAGTTTTACATGCAAATACTATCTTTATGTACTCAAAGCAGCACTTTAAAACCAGAAAACAGAAATATAAGTCATAGACTTCTTGTCTCAAAGAATTCATATCCTGGAGAAATTAACTCCAGCATTCTTATTATATTAATCTACACTCCAAACAGAGAATGTATTTCTGTTTTTATCCATAACATTGCTGCCAGATTAATAAGAATTTTCAAGATGTTAATGGATTGATTTCAGCATAATTGTAACTATATTAATTCAGTGCAATTACCTCTCAGTAAAATTTAAATGAAGCTAAATTGAAGAAATTAGAAATATTTGAAATCTCTAGCTGGAAGCCTGGAGGCATTGTAACCTTGTCTATTTTCATCTCAGTGAACTCGAAGTTAAGCTCCAGGAAGATGGCGAGTACCTTTCTTGCAAGTTGAAGAGGTTCAGACCCTACCACACTTTAGAATTTGGATTTTGCAAAGCAATCAAAGGGAAATAAAGGGGGAAAAAAACCACACACACACAAACACAAAACAAACCCTGAGATGCCAATTGGGACAAATGTACTCAATGATTCCACACATTTTTGGGTGCTTTATTACAAACAGAGGCTCACAAGGAAATATTTGGATGTAGAGAATCTAATATAGAAGCATAGCAGAGGCTACAAGGAAATCATGAGAAAGGTTTCAAAGTGCAACATCCTAGGCAAGGACTCTTACTTAGAAGGATTAACATCATGTGGTTAAAAACAGAAAGAAAAAACCCTAAACAAACAAAAGCACCTGAGCCCAGACGTAGACGATGAGCCCTGCCGTTTATCAGCAGATCAACTTCGGACAGGCCCCTTGGTCTCTTCAGTTTCCTAGGGATTCCTGCTCTTCTAACTTTGCAGTGTAGTTGTTGAGATCAAATGGACCTGAGAGCATCACTCTAAGTGAGGTAAGCCAGAAAGAGAAAGAAAAAAATACCATATGTTATCACTTATATGTGGAATCTAAAAAAAAAAAAAGCCAAATGAACTTATTTACAAAACAGAAGCAGACTCACAGACATAGAGAACAAACTTACGGTTACCAGGGGGAAACGTGGGGAAGAAATAAATTGGAAGTTCAAGATCTGCAGATACTAACTACTATACATAAAATAGATAAACAACAAGTTTCTACTGTATGGCACAGGGAACTATATTCAATAGCTTGTAGTAACCTATAATGAAAAAGAATATGACAAGGAAGATATGTATGTGTATGTATGACTGAAACATTATGCTGTGCACCAGAAATTGACATGACATTGTAAACTGACTATACTTTAATAAAAAAAATTTTTTTAAATGAATGTGGAAATATTTTGTCAACTATTAAAAGCTTTGCAAATGTAACTACAGGGAATGATTGGAAAAAGCATTTCAGAACCAGAATTAAACAACTAGGAATCTGGTAGCAGAACTTCTTAAGGACAATGTCTAATTTATGAAGATTGGCTCAGAAATATCCCCAAAGTCTCTAGTTTTATAAATATGCATGTTTCATTTCTTTTGGCTACTTAAAAAAGAATGTTGACTCAACTCTTTCATTGCACGTCTCCATGCTCAAGTCTCAGTGACAGGGTCTGTGAGAGCTAGTAAGTAAGATCCAGGATGTTAACACTACACGTTCTGTGTGAGCTCAGAATCGAATTGGAAGAGAAGGAAAGGCAAAGTAGATTTTAAGTGTTCACCTTGTGGTGGATGCTTTCATGCTAGATCTTACATATATGTTGCAGTAAATGAGGGAGAATTATTTTTCCACGTTATAGATGCAAAAGAGGTCCACAGATGCTAAGAGAATGTCTGAGGTTAGGGTTCTTGAAGTTCAGAGAAAAAAATAAATCAAAATAATTTTTTTAAAGTCAGGTACTTTCTATTATATTTGGTCCCCTTCTGTTAAGTTAAAAAAACATCTTAAAAATAAATGTTAACTCTGAAGCTAGTTGTATAAATAGTAAGTTCTCTGAATCTTGCACCCCCTCCAGTTCCTTGCATGGTGGTTTTCCAGTTTTCTGCTCAAAATACCACATTTTCAGACAGACTTTCCCACCCAGACTATCTAATGACAGGTCACCTTCACCCCCCCATTAGGTGTATAACTAGCGTTATTAATATGTTATTAATACCATGATGCTCATCTTTCTTCTCAATTATCTTTTTTTTATTTAGCTCTTTATTAAGGAAGGAACATAGCATAATGTTTAGGAGTACACATACAGACCAATGCCCTCCAAGAGAAGTATAATCCAAGTCTCATACAATTCTAAATTTCCCAGTACCTACATCAAAAAAAAAAAAAAAGTCAAAAGAAACAGGTCAAATTAACTTCAGTAATACATTTTGTTTAGCTCATCATATACAATATATCATCATTTCAACACGTAATATGCACACATAAGCAAGAAGATAGTTTACACTTACTTGCACTGACTTTGAAATTGTGTGTGACTTTACACTTATAGCACATACCAGTTTGGACTAGCCACGTGTCAACTTCTTGAGAGACAAATGTGCCGGTAGTATGCACATTGGAGAGTGTAGCTCTAGAGTAAGGCTGCCTGGGTTTCACGCCAGCTCCGACACTCCTTACCTGTTAAACCTAGAAATCAAACTCCATTAGGAAAGGGTCCTTATCTGCTCTATACACCTCTGTAACCCCAACACCTCTAAAAGAGACTGACTTGCAACAGGAGTTACTGATGGTAGCGAATGCTCATGGTGAACATGCTGGAACAGGTGAACTTTGAGTCTAATCTTGAACAGTGAGTTGGATTTAGACGTGCATAGAGGAGGGTAGAGACAGATCTAGGAGTCCAAAGGTCATGGGCAAGACTGATGACAAATGAGTGGATTCTTAAATACAGAACAATATACAGAATTGTCTTTCCTGTGAGGAGATGTGTAGAGGCAGAATGCTGAGCAGAATGACGGTTTATAATTGACGCTGAGAATTCTGCGGAGTCATAGATGCTGAACCAACCCCAAAGGGGTTTTGGGAACCAGACAGACTGAAATTGGAATCTCAGTTCTATCTGGATGATCTCAGTGGGCAACTTACTCAATTTTTTTGTGTCTGAGTTTCCTCATCTGCAAGAGGAAGAATGTCCGTTCTTACACACCTAAGGATTCAGTAAGATACTATATGCAAACCGTCAGACGTACAGTGTACCTTCAGAAATGTTCATCAGTGTGGGTGATCTTATAGTCACTGTTGATATTTATTAATATTTCTGTGTGGACGGAGAGGTCACTTGAAGCCTTGAATTCCAAACTGCAAACCCTGCACTACGACCTCAATAGTCATGTTGCTATCAATGCTTGTCTGCACCCCACCCCCGGCTCCCCTGATTAAACCCTTCAAAAACTCCATAGGCTGAAGCCCAGATGCCTTGTCAGTGCACCGAGGCTTCACCAACATTGTTTCTCCCTAACTCTTTATATATGACAGTCTAGCCACACTGAATCATTTAGAATCTCCCAAACAGCTTATTCAAGTTCATGCAACTCTGTTTTTGAACACGTCATTCCTCTGCTCTTGTTATTCACTTGTCTGTCTGGAAAATTCCTGCATCAAAAATCCATCCCAGGTATCCTGTCCAGAGGAAAGACAGGGATACGGGGCTGCGTCTTCTCTAGAGCGTTTTGTAATGCAGTTTCTTATTTACACATCAGTTTCCTTCGCTAGGTTGCCATATATTTGAGAGAAGGAGCCAAGTTCTATTTATGTGTGTGTCCCCAGTGTGCAGCACAAAATAGATGTTCAATAAATACTTGTTAACTGAATGAATGTCTGTGCTTTCGGCAATGGGAAACTCTTGGAGACTGCTGGGCTACCAAGGCTTTTGTTAATATCTGGACTATTACATCTCAATTCCTATTTGCATAACTCTTGAACTGATTATGTGGGATCCCCATCCTTCCTGAAACAACTCCTCTCAGTGCCTCACTTGTGAGAAAAAGATTAAAACCCCAACCAGCTCTCCTGGTATTCATCTTCCTCAGCAAAGCTTTAACGGCTCCTGGCTTATAAGGTGGGATTTCCTAATTGTATTTAAATCTCCTATCTATTGCTGGCCATAGACACGCTAACAAATGAAAGTTGTTGTGTGTGGAGGGGGGAGAAAGTTTTGCCTCTTATGGCAGGGAAATAGTTTGAGGCTATGTTTTAATTAAAATGAATATCTCCGCTATCTTAATGTTATTGCCAGTTAAGTGTAGCAGGGTGATTTAGAATTCTATAACACAATTATACTCTGGTAATGAAGCTCTGCAGAATTATCCTCGGAATTTAGAATGCAGAAGGGAGCAGTAGCTCTCATTTGTAACCATGTTACGGCCTTTATTGTTACAGTATTTTCTGTTTTCTTCAAAGATTAACTCAATCGTATTTAAGTCTCCGGCTACATTACAGAGAGAGGGAAACAGGGCGATGGGAACTGTTTTACTGTCCCTGCAGCCCATCTTAATGTTCTACCACGAGGACCAAATAGCAGGGAAATTTCACCAGAGCATATCATTTTTATTGTAGTTGCTGTAGCCCTCCTGACCCAGCTCCCCCGCCCCAGGCTGGTCCACGCAGTTCCTGGCTGATCGTCACTTGGGATTGTGGGATGGTGAGAACAGAGTTTGGAGAGCTAGCCCAAGATGGCTACATTCCAAGAGGAAGGAAAACAAACGTTGTCCTTGATCCTGAATCCCTCTAAGACATCTGGGGTGTGGTGAGGGCTGCTCTGCCTCGAAAAGAATAGTAATAGTGGGTAAAAGTGTGAATTCTGGGGACAAACCCATAATCCATCATATATCAGCTGTGGAACCGCAGACAAGTCATTCAGCCTCTCTGGGCCAGCCTCAGTTTATTGATCTGTAATATGGGGTAACAGTAGAAACTACCTCATTGAATGTTTGTGAGAGTGAGATGTTAGACATGTATCTTAGGACAGAGGCTGGTATGTGGTATGTGCTCAACGAGTAAGAGCTAACTTAATTACTAGGAAGTATTCACTCTTGACCAGCTAGTTTGGAGCTCTGCTTCTCCCCAGTGGCATCATCGGAAGATTGGCAGAAACCGAGTCATACGTGTGTATCCTCCCTAAATTCACGCTTATTTGAAAAGCTCAAAAACAAATTTTGATTAAGGGTAACCAATATTTAACATCTATTGTGCATAAAATCTTACACTAAGTATTTTAAGTAATACCGACATGAAGTATGGAGATCGTTCCTCAAGGATTGTACAGCCCAGTAGGGAAAGACAAGCATGCAGAGTGAGACACTAAATAAAAGGACATGAGGGTAGAATGCAAGGTAAGAGAGCATTTACCTTGATTAGGGAGGATTTTAATGATGGAGTGACATTTGAACTGAACCTTGGGGGACAAATAAGATTTTCATAGGCAGAGAATATTGGGAATGGCTTCCAAGTTGAGAGATCATCTGAACCAAGTCAGATTTTGCAAAGTACAGGGAATGATTAGCGGATGAGAGAAATCTCTGGCAATTGCCTGTCATAGCATAGTATGTTTATTTGGGGAGGGGCTGTAACATGGAAAATTTTGCAGAGGTGAAAGTCAAATCATTTGCATTCATAAAAGGCAGGTGAAGGAGTTTTAACATCACCCCATAGGAAATTGAGTGTTTCTGAGAAGAACCAGTCCATGAGCTGACCTCTACTATACGTACTTCTGGTTAACTTCTCGAGGATACAAGATGCTATAATCCTGTAATGCTATCCTTACATCAACAGACTCAACTTTGAGCGATACGGCAGCCACCCCTTCTCCTTGCTCCTCCCAAAAAGATTTAACCTAAACTTCAAAGTGAAGAAATATAGTTCCTTTTTCTTCTCCTCCATCATAACTACTGTTTATTTTGCATTTACTGCATTCCAAACATCGTACTTAACTATTTACATATTTTAGCTCTTAGCAACTCTATGAGCTTCTTTTTATTATTATACCCATTTTTCAGATGATAAAATACATGTTCATAAAGATTAAACAGCCCACCGTTAACTCAGCTAGTAAGCTGTAACATTTGAGGCAAGGGCTGCTTTCAAACCCCTTAAACAGAGTTCTACCCAGCCATGAATTGGGTCAGGTAAGTGATAGGTCATTAGGGTCTTGAAGGTAGAATTTTGTAGGCGTTGACTTGAGAGCCAACAGATGTGAATTATACAACCAGGTGACACCAACTAGTTCTAAGCCACTTGACCTCCTCAGGTCTTCCCTTTCTCCAACAGTAAAATGAAATGAAGGATCTAAAACTTTTTATATTTAGAGAGAACTTAACTGTCTGTTCTTTCATACCTGTTAATTTATTAGCTTTGACCCTCACAACTATCCATGACCAGGGCTTTGCCGCATTTCACACCTGGCAGAACTCAGGCTTAGAGAAGTGACTTGTCTAGTCTCCACAGCCGGGAAGTATCCAATCTTCTGCCATCTAGCCCAGTGCTTCCCCCCGCCACTCCAAACAGAAGCCATTCCCAGACTAGAATTTTTGCCATGCTTAACCTACTCTCCCATACAACTATTTTTAAAAAACTCTGAATCTTAACTTATCTCTTAAATTATTTTCTAAACCCTTACTGACCCTTTTAAAATCAGCATATAACACTATTCCTTCAAGTTATCTTTGCATAAGCAAAATAAAGGCACTCTAATGAGTTTGTGCAGAACACTTCTCTTCAGTATGTATGCTCTGGGAGGAGACTTATAGTGCATTTCTCTCTGTGCCGCTGAATGGATGGCATTAATAGTAATGCTCCTAGATATTTATATCACAAATCTCCCTTGTGTCCATTCTCTGGTCAAATGCTATTAAGCCAAGATTCCCCACTGATTCACAGTGATGTCAGAGGGTATGCTCAAGACACAGTCAAATCCTGAGCTCTAAAAAATTGCCCAAAACACCCAGGGCAGTGGCTGAGTTGAGCATCTCAGCCACAGAGCTGTCAGCAGGAGCAGCACATGTAAATGCTGTTTCTTGGATGAAGAAATGTAATCGTTTGCTTGGAAAAATCTCCCTGGGCTCTGAAATGGACACCCTGTAAATAATCGGAGCATTAATGAATTACAGTGAGAATCTACCCTGCTTGTCAGGATTCCACCCCTTGTTCCCTGCTTGAAAATCGCTTCCTTTATGGTGATTTGGAGAATTTAATCAGGTGGGTCTAAGCTGACATATATAGTATCTTATCCTGCTTGAGGTATCTGAAACTCTCCTTTCTCACATAGAAGTGGTCCCCTCTGCCTGGCTAATATTACATAACCTGACAGCCTGTGGTCAGAGATGACGATTCTTTCTCCTGGAAGTTGGGAATTGGGATACAGACTGAGTCCGTGAGCTAAGAGTTGGCAGGGTCCTGTCCACAGAAAGGCTGAGAGCTCCATTGTGTGGTGAGGTCATGGGGAGGGTTGCACGAGTGGAAGAGTTGACCACGGAAGATGGACTCAGGGAGAAGGGAATGGAGAGAACAAGCAGGAAGAAAAAGACATGAGAAGCAAGGTGACCTTGGAGAGAAAGGGAGAAAATATATGTCCTATTTTCTGGCCCTCCTCTTTGGGAAACCAGATGTAATTCTTGTTCCTGGGTAAAGGGAGGGATCTTCCAAAGCTTTCCAACAATTTTCGTTATTTATGTGTGTTAGTTGGAGGTACTGCTTTTGTCCCTTAAAGTACAAGTTATTTAAGGTCAGAGAAATTAGGCACTAGTGATATGCATGGCATTTCATGACTCACAAAGAAATGGATGTTTGACTGGTTATCAGGACTCAGAGCCTTGTTTTTACACTTGGATCAAGTGGCTGCAACCAATTTGTTTTTGCTTTAGTTGTTCTGCCTTGTGCAGTGTTCTCTGTTAATAGTAATAGAAAAATTTGTGTTAAAAATGATGTCTAAAATTTATTGAATATTAACTATGTTTCAGTGATTGGCCGAGTGCTTATATGAAATTGTTAATTTATTCCACAAAGTCACCCAGTGACATATTACTGTCAGTATTATTATTATTACTCCAGTTTCCAGATTAGCAAGCTGAGACTTAGAGTGGGTAAGTAAATTGGCTAAACACTCACATTTAATAAGGAGTCCTGGAGTGGGGTAGGGAGACAAATTCAGCCAGACCCTAGAGTCTGTGTTTTTAATTTCTCTACACACTGAATTCCTTGAGTATGCAGAATGGCCTGGTGTCATACATTTTGGAAGAATATTAAGAGACAAGTGAGGTTTCCTTTGGAAATGACTGGCTCAAACTATGTCTAATACGAAAGCTTTATATTTAATACTGAAAAATAATCTAATGAAATTTTTAGGGAAAGTATAAATACAGGGTTTACCACAGAGGGAAGGAATTTACAAGTAAGTTATTATTGCACGTAACTTTCAACCTCTTTCTAATAAACCTGGTTAAGGGCATGGATTATTCTGTCAAGAGTGCATTTTTGACTATTAGAATGAGCATTCATTAGCTGTAGGACTTTAAGAGAGTTACTCTGTTTGCACTCCAATTTCCTCACTTATGAAGTGGAGATATCATACACCTACTTCAAAAGGTAATAGTAAAGATAAAAGAGCAATACAAATGAAACACTTGGCATAGTGCTTGGCACATAGTTAGTACTTAATAATAAGTATCATTTAGATACTTCATAAGTGTTGATTATTGAGATGACTGGGGTCTAGGTAACTGTGTTGCTAAGATATTTTCTCTTTTTATTAAATATTCACATATGCATTTATACTCCTTCTAATAAGCCCTCGTGTTAATTAATAAGCTATGTACCTCTCTGGCATAGGTTCCTGACAAACCAAATCAAGAAAACATAGTCTGACAGGCATAATTCCATTTGAATCTTCGAGACAAAAGCCCTGTGAATCAGAAACCATAATCACCGTTTTATAGATGAGGAATCTGAGACTCAGAGAGGTCAATTGACCTTTGAAAGTTTGCAGAACAAGAAAGAACCAAAGGAAGACTTCATCAGGCTTTTCAGATTATTTACAGTCTTGACAGATTGTTAAGAGAAAAAAACCTGGGAGACTGGTGGTATCTGGCCATGGACTGTTTGTTCAGAAGGAGAGGGCAGTGAGGAAATGAGGCACTGAGCCAGAGTATGTAAGAATGACAGTGACACACTTTATTTCCTGCCTACAGACATTCAGAGATACCATCATCAAGGAGATAGGTATCAGCACTTGGGGCTGTCAGAAAAATTGTGTAAGACTTTGGAATGGGCCAAAAAAAAAAAAAATTAAGGGTCCTGTCTAGCTCACCCTTCTGGATTAGGTCTGCCTTTCATTGTCTTTGAGCTATTTTACTACTCGGTAATTTGGAAAAAAAAAAAAAAAACTAGTAATAATGCAAATGATTATTATCTGTAGAAATGCAAATTGTGTCCAATGGAGAAGAGTTGATTATTGCTTTATGGACATTAACCAGTTTTGGATCTATTTGTCACCTCTGTCAGTCTTCCTGGTTGCCTGTGGGTGTTCTTTAAACTCTCTTTTGAATGGATTGTAACATCTTACTGGTTCCCTCATTAATTCACGAGTTAAATAAAATATCTGGCATGTGTTTATTTCACATTTATGAGAGTTATGATTTTATCCTTTGCAAAATTGTTCATAAATAGGACAGGTCTGCCTGTTGCATTTTATAATAGACCTAATCAGGTACAAGCAAATGTTTCAGGGGAAAGTCAAAAGCCATCCTTTGCTTAGCACATACAATTGGACCAGAAACACACCATTTATTAGATGGAAGGGAATGACAGATGAGGACTGTGAGAGACAAGGAGGAAACGCTTCACTCTCTTTTCCCTGAGGAGTGGGTTATTGAAAAGCAAATGCCCCAGCTGCTTTGATGATAGCGAAGCAGCCTGAGGAGACAGCATGGGGGAGTGGACGGACAAAGCGACCAGGAGCCTGGCGCATTGAGCTCTAGGTCCAGCTCTGCCATTAAGCAGCTGTGTGACCTTGGGCAAGTCACTTAACCCTCTGTCTCTCCATCTGCAAAATGAGAGGCCAAAACTAAATTATCTCCAAGGTCCCTTCCAGCGCTAGCTGGCTATGGTCCTGTAATTCTGAAGACACTAGGTGGTCATGACTGAATGCCTCCTGAGCAATTCTTAGCCCAGAAATTAGCAGGCTTGTGGTAGAAGCCAAGGACTCGATGGTCTGTGAAATCTGGAATGAACCTCTCCCTTGTAATCTTTGCTTCCATCAAGAATAATGATGCCTGGCTAGGGAAAGCACATTGCGTGGGAAATAATGAACCATCTATGTAAAAGGACATGAACTTCAAAACTAGGCTTCTTACCAGAAACTAAAGCTTCTTACCCCCTGAGATTACTGTTATAAGAGATGTATTTTAATTGCTTCTAGAAGTGGAACCGAAAGCCATAGTTGAGAGATAAACGATGCTTTCGAGAGGTTTTGCTACTCACTGTTTACTTTTACCTAAAGCAATATGGAACCCTCCAGTCCTAGTGTTTACCTAGAGTTTGGGTAACTTCAGCTGAAAAAGATGACAAAGAATTAAGCACCCACTGGGGAGATGGATTATATGACCTCCAGTTTCCCCTGTACCACTCCTAGACCCACGTATTATGATTAGAAATAATGACTCTTTGTTTCCTCTTTTGTTTCACCTTCAGTTTAAGTGGTTGTGCATTATACTCAGTTGCACTAAGCTTGGAATCAGGAGGCTTCTATTTGGAAAATAATGTCATCTTTCCAAGCCTCATTCTTGCACCTATAGAATGAGGGAATTGGCTTAGATATCATTACGATACTTTAATTTTTGAAATCAGAGTCCTAGTTAGTACCTGCAGTATGCCTGTGGTCTCACAGGAGGGCAGAAAACAGGATTTAAAAGCAAGCTTCTTGACCTCAAGGAGTTCACACTTTAATTTCCCAGGAACATTTCTGTCCATTGATTTTTGCCTGTAGATCTAAAAGGCATGCAGAGTTTTATTTCATCTCAGAATCTATTTCCAGATTTCTGGATTACCTGGAAATTCTCCTCCCCAATCCCAGGCAGGTATTTTTGAGATATGCAATTGATACATCTCTTCAAATGTTTCCTCCACGTGACATGTGCTTCTTCCAGGTTCCCTCCTGGGAAGTTCACTGGGGTGAAACCTCAGGCTTCCCAAGGTAAAGGCAGTGATGGAAGAATTTATAAATAAATAACAAATCTCTGATTTCCTCTTAATCAGAAGCAGTAGCATGACTTCAGTGAGAGCATGACCTTATCATCCAGAGGTGCAAGGTAGTTAAACCCAGGAGGTTTGAAGTCAGCCAGAATCAGATCACAATCTCTCCTCCTCCCCTTCCTAGCTTTGTGACCTTGGCCCATTCCTTAATCCCTCTGAGCCCCAGTTTTCTGATCCTAAAATTTTCTGTGAAGTAAATGAGAAAATGCATGCAACGTGTTTAACACATTATGTGACCTATAATAAACATTCAGTAAATGGGGGCTATTATGAGGGTTATAACCAAATAGCATCATAATTCCAGGGTGACCAGAATGACTCTGTCTCCCCCTAACCCTAGTTTCTAGACCAACCACTTCACTCTGCTTGACCTCCGCTCCTCCACCTGACAAACGAGGAGATACCTGACGTGTCCCCCCAAATACCTTTCAGCATCGATGTTTTATAGTCGAGAAAGCAAATAGGTTTCATCGCTTTCATCTCTTTTGCCAACTCCCAACAGCTGAGAAGTAATTTTCTGGAATGTTCTTTTCAAATGGCACAGTGATGGACAGCATGGGTTCTGTAGCTAAACTGGCTAAGTGTCCAAGTTTTCTAGTTTATCTACCATGTGTGACCTTAAGCATCAACTTACTGAAGCTTGCTGGGCTTCAGTTTTCTCATCTGCAAAGTGAGGATTCTAAGAACACTCACCTCACAAGATTGCTGTGAGGACTAACCAAGCTAGTCTGTAAAAAGGCTTGAAAGTCTCACGTGGAGGGAGTGTTTGCTGTTACTATATTGTTGCTGCTGGTGGTGCCATTGTGGACTGAGGCCACTTCCAGATTCAGGAGAAAGGAGCGCTGTGACTGGCCAGCTATGTCCACCAAAAGCCCGGAAGGAGAAATGGCAACGTTCTTTCTCTGCAGTGACATAAGGTCATCTAGGATTAAAACAGGAAGTTGCTGATAGGTCTTTTGGTGGATCATTTGCTCTGAAAAAGAGAGAAAGAACGTGACCTTCTATACACAAAGCTGGCTTCCTTGGAGGAGAGGAGACTGGAACTTGGGCCATGAAGGTCGGGTAAGAGTTGCAGGGAGAGGTGAAGAGGGAAGAGGGGATTTTCTCTTTTTTAGATCTGTGGGCTTGAATTGCACGAAGCAGGACACAGTGTGCAAAGTTGTGCACAGAGAGCTGCCTTCTGTGGCAGAGAATGTGGTAGAAGGGGCTGCATTCTTGAGTCTTTCTGGAAATTTCCAGATAGGTACATATGGGTTCTGTTACAAAGTCTTATTTCTGGCAAAGCCTTTCCTTTCCAGAGGATTAAAAGAGGTCAGACTCTTGAGTCACAAATGATCTAACTGAGTCTGGCATAGAGTCTAAAATTCTAATCCTAAATCTCTACTGAAACCCATAGTGTGCTACATTTTTTCCCATTTTCTTTCAGGGAAATGGAGATTCTAACTTGTATTAGCCACTGACCAATGATAGAGTTTACTTAAATACGATAATTACCAAATACTTGGTGAAACCTTGAATTTACAGTGGAGCTTTGTTTGGCGTTGTGTGTGAGTAAGGATGTTGTGGAGAGGGCCATTCAGAAGGTATGACACACTAGAATCACAGAGTGACTTAAAGAAATGCAACTTCAGTGGAATCTTTCTAAGCTGAGCTTTTTTGTAATGGCAGCCATACGTGGAATACTCGCTACAGATCACTGTGGTGCCAATACGATTATTTCCGTTTTGCACGTTAGAGACCAAGGAATCAAGGCTTAGCCAGAGCTCTAAGTTGCTCAAAGTCTGTATTGGTTAAGTACTACTGCATGAAAAACCACCTCCAGAGCTCAGTGACTTAAACAAGAAGCATTTATCATTCCTAATAAATAAAATAGAAGCCTTTGGGTAAGTGGGTGGTTCTGCTGATCCGAGCAAGGCTTGGCTAATCTTGGCTGAGCTCAGTCATGCATTTGGTGGGTCAGCTCGGGGCTGAATAGTCATGGGTGGGCCCCACTCACATGTCTGGCATTGCCTGGCTGTCGACTGGGGTTGATGAGGATGACTGGACCACAGATCTGTCATCATTTAGCAAGATGGCCCAGGATTGCCCTTATGGGGAGTGAGAGAGAGAAAGACAGGGAGAGAGAGGAGAGAGAGGAAGAAGAAGAAGAAGGTGAAGGATAAGGAGAGAGGGAAGAGAGGGGGAGGAGAGGAGCAAGAGGAATCTGCTTCAAGGTCTTTTGAGGTCTATGCTTGGAACTGGTGGTGCAACTCCCTCAGCAGCCTGTTGGCCAGTCCAGTCACAGGACAACCCAGATTCAGGGAGTGGGGAAATGGACTCTTGGTACTGATGGGAGATGTGAAGCCTCACATCACATTTAAGAGGGCTTGGAAATAGAAAGAAATAAAGAGTTGCAGCCCTTTTTGGGGGGGAATCCATCAACTATAAGACCCTATGAAGCAAACAAGAGTTCATCCTAGACTGAAAGTCACTCCAAAGCCCATGCTTTTAACCACTGTGCTGTGGAGATTTAACTCATCTGCAATTAGTACTTCAATTTCTGGCTGGCTTCTTCCCTTCTGGGAAGGTTTAAACCACAACACAGAGGGTTAACTGTCAGCTGCTGCTACTCCAGTATAAGCAACCTGCTTGCACAGAGAGATTCTGCTCTGTGTCTTTATTTTTCCAGAGATTAAAAAAAAAGACCAATCGACAAGGTCCCTGTTGTCTGCTGGAGCACTGTGTGGGAGGACACGTGACATATTAAGCTCAGGTTCGGGGCATCTGTGTGGGAAGGAGAGGCACGTGTGTCCTGACAGTTGGTCTCTGGATTGAGAAACCAGTTATCAGTCAATCTCAAACTTCACCTCATGAACCAGCTTGTCTGGAACCAACGTACTTATGGGAAACAGAAGAAACTTCCTGGAAAACGACCCCATTTTCACCCTTACGGGGGAACTAACCCATGAGGAGGCGCAGTGTGGACGGCCCAGGTGAGTCTGCTGTCAGAAGCTCGGTTGCAGTGCCTCCGTCTGCAAGCGTTCTTTTCTAGGCAATTTCACTTTTGTTACCTCGTTTCATTTTCATAAACACTCTTGGAAGAACTGAGAATAGAAAATAAAGTTCCTGTATGACAGGTGAGGAAACCGAGGCGTAAGAACACAAAAGGGTCTACTTAACCTTGTAGGATTAGCAATGAGCTGCATCAGGGAAGCTTGTGACCTCAGGCCCTAGTTGGTGCTTTTCTCGTCTGTCCCACATCACTTGACAGAGATGAGTGACCCGCTCTCACTTGTCCTTGTGCCACAGAGGCAGCCAGGTGAATAACAGGCTGAAACACCAGCAAAGGAAAGATTTTGAACAGAGGCTGCAAAATAGCAACCTTTGAGCTCTATCTTCCCTGCAAGATATTGGAGTTGTGCCAATGCAACGTCTAAAAGGAAATGCTTTTAAAATATGTTGAAAGTATGAGGTTCCCTATAGAAATCCGGATTTTGTATTCTCTTGAAAAATAAGATTTAGGAATGCTGGGCTCACGGTCCCATATGCATGGTGACAATGTGTCAGAGTGCAGAAGAGGCAGCCCCTTGGGCTGGCCATCCCTTCTCCAGTTTTCCACAGTCTTTGTCTGGCCAGGTTTGCCCTTATGGTACCTATCTGCCCTTTAAAGGCATTTACCTTTACAGCCTCATGAACAAGTGACACTTTTTAAAAAAAAAAAAAAAACACATCCTGAGTTTCCAGGGTATCTTCTTGGGAATATATTTCCTCCTTCCGTAGTTGAGAATTTCTCCTTTTACCTTAATATGAAGATATCAGGGAGAATTCACTCATCTCTGAATAACAGATTACATGTTTGTTTGTTTTTTTTTTTTTTTTTTTTCATTTTGATCTTAGCCTCAGGTGTCAGGGGGAGCTTCCCCTAAGAGATAGCTCTCAAACTAGGTCTTGAGAGGTGGGTGAGAGTTAGCTGGGTGGAGAAAAAAGGTAAAGAAATTCCAGGTTGACAGTCTACGCTAAGCAATGTTTGCAATAGACTGTTGTGTAAGAAGAAATCCAAGCCAGCTACTTTTGCTGGAGGAAAGGAGTGGCAAAGATTGAGGGCTGCAAGATAATTGGCGTCTAGGTCCTAGGTTTGCATGGCAAGCGAGAGAGTAATCGTTATTCTATAGACAATGGGAAAATGGTTACGTGTATTAAGCAGATGATGAATTTCTGCACAAGATGACGTGGTAATACATACATTTTTAAACAGATTATCTGACAACCATGTAAAGGATGGATTTAATGGCAGGTAAAATTGAAAGCAGGGAGACCATATTAGAAGCTACTTGGAGAATCCAAGAGGTCATAGGGGACTCATTTGAGAAATCCTATAGGAAGTAAGACCAGGAAATCGAGAGATACATTATTTTGACATTTATTGAACACTAATTGTGTGCAGAATGCTATGGGAGAAATTAACTATCTAGTCCAACTTTCTGTGTAATGCTTCAGTCTGCTTTACTGCCTCCCCAGTAAGCGGCTCCCCAGTCTCTGATTGGTCACCACCAAATGACAGGGACTTAACTCCCTCATGCCACAGTCAATTCCCATTTTAATTATTAGGAGCTACTTCCTTATATTGCTTCCTTAAATTGAGTCCAAATTGTCCCCCCTCCTACAACTGCTAGTTCTGTCCTTTGGAGCTGCCATGACAAAGCTTAATCCCTGTTCTGCATGACAGCATTTCAGGTATTTGATGACAGGAATTGTGTTTCTCAAAAATCCTCTCCTTTTCAGCTTAAAAAAAAACACAACAAAACTCCTTATAGAGTTCTTTGGAGGAGTCCACGTCCTCCAGCTGACCCCAGCACATGGCTTGTTCAAATTCTACCCGTTGTTAGAAGTCTGTCTTCTGTGTCATCACCATGCTTCCAGGTTGTGTATCTGTGGACAGGCTCCAGCTTCCAGTGGATTTCTTAAAATGTGACACTCAGAATTGCACCATCTTTCAGAGCAGCGTAACCAAGGCGAAGGTGAACAAGGTTCCCTCTTCTTCATCTTTTGCATTTTGGGATACAGTGCCGTTCCTGATGGGCTTACCTGTGAGGAAAGGTCAGTACTCGGCTGGGGCAAGCAGGGCTGTAGAGCAGGTATGCTCGGAGTCTTACCCTGAGACCTGGAACATTAGCATCATCTGAGGGCTTATAAAAAAATACAGATTCTCAGGCCCTACCCTGATCTGATTCAGAATCTCCAGGGCATGGGCCCAGGAATCAGTATATCCAAAAGTTTTCAAAGCTGATTCTTACCCATGCTAAAATTTTAGAAGCACTTTTGTAGAGGGTCTTTGACTCTGCATCTAAGGAGATTAAAAGAACCCAGGCACTTACCCTGAAACAAAATTCTTCTCCTGCTCTCACATGGGGGCTTAAGCAACCTTTTTGAGGACCATGAACAGTGTCAACAGAATATGTACATCTTTAAATGCTTGGGGAGGGAACCTCAGCTAGGCTAATTAAGTTTTATAATCCAGTGGTTGTGGCAGAGATAAAAAAAAAAAAAAAAAGGAAAAACAGAGAGAGAGGGAAGGAGGGAGGGAGGGAGAGAAAGAAAAAAGAAAAAGAAAACACAAAATAGTAAGCCCTTGGTCAATCCATTACAGAGAGGACTGAGCCTCTGACCTTTACATTCTGCCTGTGCGATGTGCGCAGCAACTCCGTAACCTTTTCCAGCTGGAATAGAAAGTTCAATTAAGTTTGTTGGCTCAGAAATCTGCCCGTGTCCCGGAGAGCAGATTAGGCACTTAGGGGCTGCAATTATCCATCTGCTGCTTCTGCAAAGCTGAAAAGAATGCACACGTGCCGTACCTATCTCCGGGCATATGCAGAGGCGGATATGTGTGTATCTGTATGCATGTGCACATGCAGGGGCGACAGACAGGCGATGGCTGCAGCTGAGAAATTCAGCCGCTTCCAAATGTGGGATCTTTATGCATTGCTGGTGATGATTTTAAGTTAAACAAGAGCCTGTATTTTGGAACCTGTCCAGTTCTTGGCCACCAGCATTCATCCTTTCTTCATTTCTGGATCTTCTAGTAATCACCTAGTCCTCTCCCAGGTTTGAGGGCAGAGTGGATTTGATCATGGGTGGGGCATTTAAGAATGCTGCTTTCGATAGTCAGGGGACTAAATGTCAAGTCTGCCTTGCTTGGGGAAGCAATATGGTTAAGTGATTAAGAATACCAGCTGTGGAAATTGTGTCTGAATCTAAGTGAGTGAATCTACCAAGTCCAAGCTCATACTGCTCGCCACGTGACAGGTCAATACATTGAGAGATAAGTTGTTGGGACAAAGAATAGAGACTTTATTTGAAAGCCAGCAGAGTGAGAAGATGGTGCACTGGTGTCCCAAATAAGCATCTTCCCCGAGTTAGAATTCAGGCTTCTTTTCTACTAAAAGGGGAACGGGGGTGTGGTTGTTTGCTGCAAACTTCTTGGTGCCAGAATCCTTTGTTCCTGCAGCTGTCCACAGAAGTCTGCTCACAATGTCCCTATAAACCTCCAAGAAGACAAATGCTATTCTCTGTTCTGCAACTTTTTATCCCAATAGAATGGAAAAATATTATATCTTCAACACTGACCTCAAGGTCAGAGCCTTGAGAGTGGGCTATCCTGTATGTTTTAGGCTATAAGCAGCCTTCTTAATTTGTAGCAAAAGCAATAGTTTACAAAGATTAAAGTAAAAGAAACAGGTCCAACATGGAGTCACATTTATTCTTCCCTATTACATAAGTACAGAGATTACAAACTGAATAAACTTGAATATGTCCCTTTATCTCTTTGACTTTCAGTTTCCTCAACTGTAAAATGGGGGTAATAGTATTGACTTCATAAAGTGGTTCTGAAGATCCAACAAGACAGTGCATTTAACTGGCTGGCACACAGTTTATATTTTTAAAATGGCAGCTGTGTTTCAGTGACACTGAGAGTCACTCAGCGGTTTCGGTGCCTGGGTCTTTAAATCTCCCCTTTGACACTGATGTCCCACATCTGGAAACTGGGCCACCAGCTCCCTTTGCCTTGATTACATCCCTAGTGCCTCATTCACTCTAGGACTACACCTTGTCTGGTCCTTCTTTCAGAATCGAGAGTCCTCTCTGAATTTCACATCCTAAAGGCTGTTTTTTGAAGGCCAGGGAAGTGAGTTTTTTAAAGTGTAAATTAGATCAAATTAGTCTCCCAACTACCATCTCATTCTCTGCATAAGGCTCTCCAATGACTTTACACAGTATTTAAATAAAATTCAGACTTCCCACAGAGGCCGATAAGGTCCAGTAGGACATGACTCTAGCCTAGCCTCCCTTGCATTCCTTGACTTCTGGCTCACAATCCTTGGATGCAACAGCTTCTTTTTCAGGCCCTTGGATATACCCAGATCCTTCCTCCCACAGGACCTTTGCATGACTGTTTGTCTGCCTGATGCACTCTTTCCCATGTCATACCATCAACATTGAGTGCCGCTCCTTGGAAGACCTTGCTGGATTGTCCTTTCTAAATCAATCCACACAGTCACTCCACCCTCCAGTCACTGTTTTCCCAGCCCCATGCTTTATTTTCTCATAGTTTACTTGTTGTTCCTTTGTTACATGTTTACTACCTATCTCCTTGCCACTAGATTATGGAGTTCATGACAGTAGTGACCTGGCTGTTTGGTTCAACACAATATCCCCAGCACTGGAACAGTCCCTGAGGTCGAACGGGTGATCAGTTAGCGTGTGTTGAATTAAGTTAACGGATCCAAGTCTGGGGCCGGAGGCCTTTCTTTGATGACATTTGCTTGGGTCTTTGCTTCTGAATCCTCTGTTGCTTGGCTCTAAAACCCATTGATCAAGGCCTGTCAATACTTCTTACTCAACGTCCCCAATCCCTACTGCCTCACTAATTTATTTCCAGTTATCTGTCATCATTGTTTCTGGATGCCATGTTTTATATGCTAGCTTTAACTTCATCTCTCTTCCATACTGGTGTCTATGGGCCAAGCAGAAGACCAGCTCCAAAGGGCATATCTGGAAAAAACTCTTAATGAAGTCTAAAATTCGTAAGGAGCTGAGATTTACTGTTTCTCTACTCCTGCAGCCTCCCCTTGTACCATGTTCCTTGAGATACTGAATATAAAAATGGACAGTGACCAAACCCATACATGACAATAGAATGCTAGGAGCCCAAACCATCTCAGCACAACTGATCTCAAATAGTCAGAACTGGATCAATCACTGCCAGCCTCCTTCATTTTTGCCCCTGCTTCCAAGTTAGGACCAACAGTAGAAAAACCAGGTATGGTGGTCTCCGTTTATTTCCATATGCATATTCTGGTTATGTATTGCTTCAAAACCAATCATTCCAAAATGTAATGGCTTAAAATACACGATTTTGCTCATAATTTTGGAGGTAAGAATTTGAGAAGCGTTCCGCTGGGTAGTTTCCCCAGCCATGTCGCATCAGTCGGGGCAGGGGGCGATGACGGAGTCACTTCCAATGTGTGTTTTTTTTTTCTTAGTCTCGGGTGGGGCACATCTGACACTTCAGTGTGCCTTGGGTTTGTCTCCACTCCATGGAGCCCCAACACGTGTTGTTCTTAGGGTAGGCATCCTTCTTACATGAAAGCTGGCTTCCAAAAGGCAAGAAGCCCAGTTTACACCCAAAACAGCCCTTTGTCATAGCCATCACACTTACTTGGTCAGATTAACCACAGAGCCACTCAGACTGCAGTGGGGTGAGAGACATCGTATTACAGAATGGGGGCATGGCAACATCAAATTATAGAAGAGCTTGTGGGATGGGAGATTTTTTCCTGGCCATCTTTGAAAACACAGTCCGTGATTTCCCTTCCTTTCTGTTCTCGTCATGCTGGCCTTATTTCGTCATCACAGACACGTCATACTTCTTCGGAGCCCAGGTTTCAGGATATTTGCAAACACTGTTACCCCTGCCTGGAATGCCTTCCCTCCCCACCCTCATCCAGTTAAATTTGACTTCCACTACAAATTTCAGCTTCAGTATCACTTCCTCACATGTCCTCAGGGAGACGTTTTTCGATATCCCCTCAAAACCCACACATAGCGACTAAATCAGGGCTCCCCCATTTTCTTCCTTCTGCTGGAATTATATTCTTACTCTACTGAGTTCATCTCCATCCTGTTCCCCTTCCTCCTGCCATGGTTGTAAGCTGAGGGCAGGGTCCGGATGTGTTGGTCACTCTTTTATCCCCAGTGCCAAGTACACTTTCTGACACATGGTAGGTGCTAAATTAATTTTTGTTTAAAAAAATCAATTCATTTATTTAAACTTTTCCACCCTAGCATATGCCCGTAACAAGAGCCTGGTGTTTGAACTTGCCGTTAGGGTCTTCAGCCCACTGAAGATGTCAATTCGTGCAGAACATACACTTGCTTAATGACATTTAAATGCAAAGTTTTTTTGTCAGTTGTAATTTTCATTTAGTTCCTAGTGAATACTGACAATGCTTGCTAGAGGCCCCCGCTCAGCCTAGTATGGTGGAATAGCCTTGACTTTGGCTTCAAGAAGACTTAGGTTTGAATTTCTACCCTTACTAGACCAGCTGTGTGAATTTAGGTTGACTTGGTTAATGTTTCTGACTCTCCTAGTAGCTTCACCATCTGTAAGGTAATAATAATAATATATGCCTTATAGAATCTTCCTAAAGCTTATATTAGATAATAATCACAAAATAGCCCGAAGTTTAACCCAGTAATCACCCCAATAGTTCAAAGTTTATACAAACAATTGGAAATACAAACGTTAGCATAAGACCTGATTCTTTCCCTTTGAGACAGTCTATTGCCACTAGACAATGTAATTTTTAATTAATTTTGATATTCCAGCTTTAGTCTGATCTCAGTGTACCTTTTAAGGTAACTAGAAAATAATTCACTATTAGTCTTTTTTAAAAAATTCAAATTGACTTCTATTAAAGTCAGCATAATTGACTTATTGACTCTTGAAGAAGAAAAATAGGAAATATGTCCTCTGTGGCTATTCTAGTTGTTAATGTGTTTATTAATTTGGGTTTTGATCCTTGGTGGAAACAAAGATTTTTAAAAAAAAATTGAAGGGCCTTCCCTTATTTGAGAGGAATAGAATATATTTGGAAAACCATGCTGTTTACGTCAGGGTAATTCTTTAAAAGATCTGAATCTGATTTAGGTTTATCAGACCATGGAAAAGGAGCTTTATGTACATGTCGGGAGATTCACTCACACGTCCTGTGAGCATTTCAGTATTTGAAAGATGAAGAAACTGAGGGTCAGAGAGAAAGCATTGCATGGCCAGTAAGTAATGCAGTGGGAGTTTGGATGTAGTTTTGTGTCCGCATTAGCAAGTCCTCTTTCTGCTCTGAATCCTTCCATAGCTGTCCCAGCCATGAACAGATAGGCAAAGCAGTAGGGAACTATCCCGGCAGGGGAATTAATTTCAAGTTGCCTTAGTCATTGCTGTCAGACTCCAGAGCCCCGACATGGATTAGCAGCCTGTCCACTTCCTCCTCTGAGAGGAACCACCAGTCATGCTTGTGCGTGACCAGGGTGGCACCCTCAGAGCCTCTGCCAGTCCCGCCATCAGACAGGACGTGTCTGGGAAGAAGAATTCGCAGCCAACTGCTCCACCATCCGGGTCCTCATCTGTGTCAACTGAGTAATTTATGGATGCACTTTTTTCCTGCCCTGCAAAGGGAGATGCACAGGACCTTTGGAAATAATTCAATCTCTTTCAAGGGAACACATTTGGGGAAATTATTGTTCATGCATCTGAGTAAGAGGTGCTCAACCCTGACAAATATTTCATGCAATTATAGCAAAGATGAGACAGTGACAACCAGTGACCATCAATCATTCCCCAGATCAATAATAACCATGGAACATACAATCAAACCTAATCAACACCCCGTGATTAAAGAACAGGGCTTCTCTTCTTTGCTCTCAGGGTCATAGTCCCTTGAAAGAATTGGCACGGAGTCCTCCAGACAGCACACAATACAGAAGTCAATATCAAAAGATGGGCTTTAGAATCTAGCAGATCTGAGTCAGATTCATTAATAGTTGCTCCTAAACCTTGGACAAAATTAGAAGACAGCAATAATTAACACTCAGTGCACACTTTCTTGGGTGCCACACATCATGCTAAACATCTCATCTGCATAATCTCATTTAACCTTATACCATATGCATGATGTTCGGACCCAGTACACTCTCTACAGCGAGGAAAGATGAGCCTCAGAGAGATGGGCTGGCTTGCTCAGAGCCACACTCAGAGCAAGGGGCAGAGCTGTGACTCAAATCCAGGCCTGTCTGACCGAAGTTTCAGTGATTTTCAGACTGGCCCCACATTACGCACACCTGGAGAGCTTTTTAAACTAACCGACGCTGGGCCCCACCCACCCCACAACACCTGAATCCTGATCTCTGTGGCAGAGGACAAGGCGTGTATTATTTTAAGTAAACATTTTAATACATTACAGCAGACATACAGAAAAGCGAGCAAATAGAGTGTAGCACAGTGTATTTTCACAAAGCAAACATACCTTGTGTGCAGAACAAACCCAGCCTCCTTCAGAAGCCCCCATGTTTTCTTTCCCGATCACTACCACCCGCTCTGCCCAAGGATAATCGTCTTCATGATTTAAAACATCAGGCATTCACTTTCCCTGTTTCTGACCTTTATATAAATGGAGACATACAGCTGACACACTTCTGAGTCTGGTTTTGCATTACACCTGTGAGACTCTCTGATGCTGTGAAGGACAGGAGTGGTTTGTCTCTTCTTGTTGCCATAGGGTGTTCCGTTGTGTGAACACACCACAGCGCGTTCAGCCAGTTTGCTGTGGATGGGTGTCTTTCCCATTCTCGGGGATCACAAATGCTGTGCTACCAGCGTGCTAATTCTTGTGCAGACCTTTGGGTTAGCAAAAGCGCGTGACCTTCTGCTGACCGTCTCTCTAGGAGCGGGGCTGCGGGGTAACAGGATGTGCGCATGCCCAGCTCTAGCTATTCCAGGCCTTCTTAACAAGTCCCCGGGTGATTCTGTTGCACAGTGAGGGTTGAGAGACCATGCCTACCCCTATGTCACCTCCCTTATTTGGAATTTAATTGTTGTTGCTTTCTTGAACAACATAGTAACTTCATAATAAAGTGCTAGATAGAATAATTTACCATCTTACTGAAGGCAGCCTCTCTTCCCACCTCCAGTCCTCAGTGCCAATTCCCTGATCCAGGGCATTCCAACTTTTTGATGCCTAAGCCTCAAAGACTGGCTGGTCCTGAAAGAGGAAAGAGCCTGAATGCTTGTGTCCCTTTTTCTAGAAAATGGGAAGATTTTGTCATGGCAAAGAAGAGAATAATCTAACAGTGTAATTTTTGTCACTAAATCTCTTAGTCGTCGAAGACCCATAAAAGGGACTAATGGTGTTGAGAGAAATGATAAGCACACAACATGCATAATACAGAGCCTGGCACTCGAGAAATTGTCTGCTTATTAGAATTATGATCATCGCCATTATCCGTAGCAGTAGCAGCACAGAGGGAAAAATACGCTAGGGCTGTGGGTTCTTCATGAAATAGATTTGTTCTGCCATTTAAGAAGACTTACAGTGTGTACCATGGGCAGGACTCCACACACGGCACGATGAGTTTGGGAGGATCAAGCTGATCTGTCTTGAAGACGCTCACTGCACCTTTGAGCTTGTCTTGTCCACCGCGCTCATGGTGGTCATGGGGGTGCTCTTAAAGAGGGCGATGTCTCAGAGGAAGCCCGTCCCTACTCTTCTAGTGTTGAACAGAGGAAAGCGGATATCCGTGGAGGAGGGACCAAGAGCTTTATTTCATGCATGAAGGAATCTGTACACAGAGACCTCTTCCTCAGAAGCGGGATGCTTTAGTCGGTGGTTTTAGTCTCAAATAGGAGAGGCTAACTCGATTTGGCTCAAGAGGAAAGGGGTAGGGGATATTTGGTTGAAGGATTTCACGTGCACAGAATCTAGGGAAAACTGGACCTTGGGGCTTCAGGCAAGGGGATGTGGGCAACTCCAAGGACGGATGAGCTCATCTGTTTTGGCCTCTTTGATCTATTTGCTTTGGGCTCTGTCTGTCTGCCTCTATCTTTTTCTCACTGTCTCCCTCCCAGTCTCTCTTCTTTCTCTCCGTCTCACGAGTCCTCTCCAGCTCTCTATGCCTCCCCTGCTTTCTCCTTCTTCCTTCAGACTCTTATGCTTACTTGGTTTCTATTCCCCAGAACTTCAGCCTGCACAGGTCCCTGACTAGCCATGGACCTTAAATCTGTCTCAACCCAGCCTCAGAGTCTCCCTGCTCTATTTGTAACTTTATTCTGTGTCTCTTCATTCAAGCTCCCAAGATGATCTTACTGGCTCACTTCATCTTTTAGCGCTAGCTCCTTGAATTCCACGATGATTATCAGTGTACGGAAAGGTGTCCCCTGAGTTAGAGGCCTGACCCTGACACAAGCAGCTGTGGATGGCAGAATACGGCTACCTGATCCAATGCTCAAACCATTCAGCTACAAGACGAGCAATTCCCTTAAGAGGATGTGTTGAGTGGAAGGCGATGAAAGATGCTAAGAAACCTCTTAAAAGCTGCAGAGTCCCAATGTCTGAAATTTGCTTGGTGGGTGAACAGAGGATCCTGGGGAGCTTAGTGTCTTAGTCCTCTTTGAACACTCAGCAACTGGTTCATAAGGCTCAGTAATATTTTTGGAATAAATTTACTCACTCCTCTGTACTGTAACTTTATAATAAATGAGGCGTTTCTTCATGTCCCAGGATGTCACTTACTCATTCATTCAACAAGTATTTCCTGAGCATCTACTTTGTGGAGGCAGGTTTTCCACACTTGAGACTTAGTGAGTAAAACGGGCAAGACCCCACCTTTACAGAGCAGATCTCTTGATAGCAACCTCATGAGACCTTAAACCAGAAAAGTCCAGCCAAGCTCTTCCCCAAATTCTGACTCACAGAAACTGTGAGATATTAAATATTTACTGTTTTAGGCCTCTAAGTTTTGCATAATTTTTTATGCAACAGCAGCTGATTACTACCGGTGGCCAGTCAGTCCAGAACAGAGTGAGCCTTGGGGGAAGCTGGCAATTAGGTCAGAGAGGAAAAACATGTTAATATCACATATGACTGCGTAACTTATGAAAAGAAATTTGAATTTCCTGAATTTGATGGAAAACCGTTGGAAGGTTTTGGTCATGGGAGTGGCATTAGGTTTTAAAGAGATCATACAGGCAGCTCTGTGGAGAACAGACCACAAGGGGACAAGTGACAAGGCAGGGGGACCTGTTAGGAGGCTCCTGGGTTTGTCCCAGCAAACTATAATAATGTTATGGGCTCTTTAGGCTCTATTTTGAAAGGTAGACTCAATAGGCCTTTCTTATGGGTTGGATGTGAGACGTGAGAAAGTGAAAATCAGGATGAATTCAAGGCTTTTGACATCAGCAATTGATGAGGGAGAAGGGGTTGCCACTGGTGTCAGTGGGGATCACAGTGGTGGTGGTTGTAAGGGAGCAGATTTGAAGGCGGGAGGATGCAACATTTTGAGGTCAATGACAGGAAGAGAAGCCAGCCATGAAAACTGAGAAGGAACGCAGGGAGGCAGGAGGAAAATCAGGAGTGGGAGAGCAGGGAGTCTTGGAAGTCACAAGCAGAAGGTCCTTAAGAAGCAGGGAGTGGACGCCCGGACAGAATTCTGCTGAGTGTTTAAGTAAGGTGAACGCCAAGACCTGACAGCTGAATTTGGCATGATGGAGATGGTTGCTAACCTTGGGGATGAAAACGGCACCTTGCAGAAGTGCTTATAAATTCATCGGCCCCCAGTGTATTTTGCTAGTCTTCCTCTTTCTTGTGTTGTGATAAAATCAGTGCAGCAAGGCCATTTGTCCTCATGGGTGTGTGTCAGTTGCTCATGCCAGACAGCACACCCTGGTGAAATAAGACAGAGGTCCTGTCCTCTCAGATTTTACAGTTTAGTGTCATGGTCCTCCCGTCACATTCACTGGGGAAACGCTAAAAAAAAGTGTAACTCCCAGGATTAATACCTATTCAGAATAACGTGCGGGGATCGCCACGTCAGTAACTCCTACGTGGTTGTGGGGGCTGCCTCTTCCGTGGGTGGGATACGTGTCGGAAGGCAGGGCGTGTGTGTTATTCCTGACTCTATGACTGAGTTTGGGATTTTGGAAGAGAATCTTAGCCTATCTAACATTCAGTTTCTCCACCCACAAGGTGGGGAAAAAAAATGTCTCTTCTGCTAACCCTAGGGGCTGATGTGGAGAGAATATGAGATAATCAGTCGCAGTGTTGGCTTCGTATATTTTACGTTTCTGCACACAAGCCACAGATCATTGTTGTTAGTCAGTAGACAATGTTTGAGACTTATATGCAGCTATTCTTCAGTTAGTGATATAAAAATGCATTATTGGGGCACCTGCTATGTACAAATAAGGATCTTTCATTTTCCTTGGATGGACTCTTAAGAGGGGTTCCCTAAATTGGCTGTAAAATTAGTGGCTGATGACATTTTAATATACTGCCTTTCCAAGTACATTGCATTTAACGTCTTGAAGAAAATCATAAAATAATATAATTGATAATAATAATTCTTATCTTTTTATTGAAATCTTACCATGTGCAAAGTGCTGTGCTAAACAGTTTACGAAGAGCTGAAAAGGACTTTTGGAACTGTCTACCAGAGACCACAAATCAGTGGTACATTTGATCATCTTTTTAACCTAAATAGTGTTTTAAAAGGCAGCGTAACTAGCTACGAGACATGTTAATAGAAATGTAAAAATCGTAACTTCTTTTGTTTCACGGAAGATTCATAGCACACAGCGCTCCTCGAGCCCCAGACTTAAAGCTCAGTCTTCCCATTTCTCAGATTAAGAATCTGATTCTCAGAGAGGTTATATGGCTTACATAGGATCATTGGGTCTGTCTGAGTCTCTGGCTTTTTCGTAAAATTGCTTCCATCAGTTTAGCAGTCATCAGATTATCTGGTTCAGTCAATTAACCTGGTGCCTCGGCCCTCATTCAGCTCAGTTACCCACCACAGGCTGAGCAAAACCTCTTCCTTCACAGCCCTGACCTGCCATGATCTCCAGCACCTGCTGTCTCTCTGGAGGCTCCATCAAGTCCTACATCTTTTACATATTCCTTCCTCCTGCTCCCGCGCACATCACAGACAGAAACGTTCCATCAGGCATAAACTCCCAGTGTTTCCTCTCATGATCTCCTCCTCACCTCATTAGCCGCTGGGTACCCATTGTCTGGAAGACAGGTTTCCGGCATGGCAATTTAAGCAGTCAATTTAACTGGAAGATTAGAAAAAAACCTGGTGTCCAGACCATCATTTGAGAATATGCTGAGCAACGGTCCATTTTAAAGCATATTCCCTGCTCTTAATTCTTGCATATTTTTCACAGTTCCCAAACTCTAGAAATTCCAAGTTGTTTCTGCACCACTGGTTTCTTCATTGGTTCACATCTCAGCCCACATATCACCCCCACAGAGAGGTCTTCCTCTCTGTCCTACATAACGTGGCCCTCCACTGCGTTCTGCCTCTCTGAAATATGATGGAGGATTGATGGTTGGCCTCAAATCTCACTCTAAAGAGATTGTGGCAGACACACTGGAAAGTGGCCCCCAAGATCCCACCTCCTAGGCTTCACAGCCTGCGTGTCATTCCCTCCTGGTAAGTGTGGGCAGGACCTGCGATGTGTTTCTAACCAATAGACTATGGAGAAGGTGATGGGGTGTGAGTGCAGTCTGAAGGTGATTATGTGGTTACGTTACATACCATAGACCCATTTTGCCAGCAGACTTGCTCCCTCTCCGTGGCTGGCATGGGAGAAGCAAGCTGCTGAGAAGCAAGCAGATGTCCCATTGGAGGAGTCCATTTGGCCAGGGACTGTGGGCAGCATCTAAGAGCTGAAGTTTCTGCACTTAGAACCACAAGGAAATGGATTTGGCCAACAACCTTGGAGAACTTGGAAGTATATCCATCACCAGTTGAGCCCCCAGATGGGAACTGAGCCTTGACCAACACCCTTATTGCAGCCTTGCAGGGAAGGCAGGTTAGCCTTGCTCAGACACTTGAACCACAGAAACTATGAGATAATCAGTATGTACTCTTTTAAGCTGTGGTTTGTGGCAATTTATTACAAAGCATAGAAAACCAACATGGCCTATTTCTCCACACCTTTACCTTGGGTTTGGCTGTGGAACTTGCTTTGGCACATGGAATATGGCAGAAATGTTAGTGCACTGGTTCAGTGCATGGGCATCAAGACATCTGTGTTTCTACTTCTCTCTCGAATTTTTGTCATTGTCATCAGAAGCACGTGCCTAGGTGTGCCCACGGGTTCCAGAAAGAGAATGAGACCCCTTGGAGAACTGGTACTCCCCAGTGGAGTCCAGCCCAGATTGGCCCTTCCCCAGTTGGCCTGGTGATGGGCAGAAAACACATGCTATTCCTACTGTTGTCAGCCACTGAGTGTCGGTCACTATGACTCAATGGATAACCGGGCAGAACTAAGACTGGAGCCCAGATCTTCTGATTCTTAATGTGAATTTTCAGTAAAAATCAACCCAAACTGAATACTAATATTTATATTGGCATGATACTTCGGGATCTGGGGTTTACAGAAGTCATGGAGGGAGTTCTTTAAAACATTTGAAATTGTATGTTAAATTTTATATTTTGGGCATTCTGTGGGAGAGACAGTCTATAATGGCCGTTCATATTTTAAAAGAGATCTGGAACACCTCATCTGTTTAAGAACCACTGATACTAACAGAAATCACTTTCTTCCTTGTTAATCCAGGGAATTGTACTGTTCACCTAAGGAACATAATTCCCAGCCCCAATTCATTTCCCTTAATTATTTGTCTTAAAATTTTAATGGATTGGTTCTTGGTGGCTTTCAGGCAAGTCATAGTTTCTTTATACCGCTGCAGTTAAAAAAAAATCAGTATTTCCCTAAGGAGAGTGATTCTAATAAAGATGTTTTTAAAAATCCCAACACCAAGACAATATTAAGAACGCTAATTCCCTTAAGTTATTTCAGTTTTATGTCTCTGAAAGTTATTACTTTCATCTATGCAAGGGTGGCATATTGATGGGAAACACGGTGTTTTCAATTGCCAGGAAGAAAATATCTGGGGATATGATATGAACCCAAGGGAGCATGGGGTTCAAACCCCCTCTTTGCTTGCGTTTCCTAAATTTATTGCCTTGCAAAAGTCACTCCATCTCTGCACTTTGGTTTTCTTAGCCTCTAGGTTGGGATGATCATATCTAAATTCACAGGGTTGCCGCAAGAATTAAATGAAATAATAATGTGAAAGCATGCTTGGCACATAGCAAGTTCTCGAGAAATGCTGACAATTCAAATATATTACACTTCCTTCAGTTTCTGCTCAACTTGCAACTCTGCAAAGTGGGAAGGGCCACTTGTTCGTCTCAAAGTGATTGCAAGCAGAGTAGACGTGGGTTTTTGTTGATTGTTCAGTCATGCTCCTCCCTTTGGGAAGCAAGGGCTGTGCACATATCAGTATTATTATATTATCCATCTGGAGCTGCAACTTTGGAGTGTAATTAGCCATTGTGGTAAATGCACTGAAGAAAGAACGATCCTGGATGGCTTAACATTAATAGCAGCAATTAGCCTTTTTCTTGTTTTGTTGAGGACATTGAGTTTATGAGGCACTTTGAGAATTTCCAGATAGTAAAGGAACTTAAAGATAATCGATACACTTTTCTCCACTCTCAATGCTGCCGCCCTGGTCTCAGCCATCAATCCATTTCTTAAACTACTATGTGTAATATATATAAGCAACAAGGATCTATTGTACAGCACAGGGAAATATAGCCATTATTTTGTAATAACTTTAAATGGAATATTCTATATAAAATATTGAGCCATTATGTTGTACACCTGTAATGAATATAATATTGTAAATCAACTATACTTCCATAAAAAGACAAAAAGATTATTCCAGCAGCTCCTAACAGGTCTCCCTCCCTCTCGTTTTGCTCCCTTTTAATTCATTCTGTACTCTGCAACCAGAATGAGCTTTCTAAGATACAAATCAGATTATGTTCTCTTCAAAGTTCTTTGGTGGCTCTTCAATGACATCAAGGTAAAGGCCAGACTTTGTATTGATGTGTCCAGAGATTTCTGGGCTCCCTCTGTGTCTGCCAGATTAAGTTCCACTTCATTCTTCCTACCATTCACAATTCTTTCTAACGTTGGTGGTCGAGGGAGTTGGGTTCATTGCATGCCTCTATCCCGTGCCTGGCTCAGAAGCCAAGTGAAATTGGCCCAGGCCATTGGGATGCTATCATTTTAATGGATACTGCAGTCAGCGAACGTGGCTTTGGTCTGCTGGGCAAGGGGGCTTCTGCCTTCAACAACGGGGAAGTGCCCTGCTGAAAATTAAGTCACGGAGGAGCAGAGCAGAAGAGCTTCTGTATGCTGAAGTCTTCTTGGGTAGGATACAAGAAGCACAAGTCATAAAGGAAAATAAATCATAAGCTGGATTTTATGGAAACTACTGCTCTGCGAAAAAAAAAAAAAACCACTTAAAATTGAAAAGGTGAACCGCAGACAAGAGACAATAGTTGCAAAGATACATCTGATAAAGAACTTGCATCTAGAAGTGATAAAGAACTCTCAAAATGCATTAATAAAAAATAAACCAATTACAAATGGGCAAAAAATTTAAACAGATATTTCACCAAGGAAGAGAGATTATGGTAAGAAAAGACACAAGAAAAGAAATTCAACACCACAAGTTATTAAAGAAACGCAGATCAGAAGCACAATGAGGTATCACTGAACAACTGTTAAAGTGGGAAGAAAGTGAGGAAACTGAGGCTCATATTTGTTTACGGGGATGTAAAATGGCACAGCCATTTTGGAAAACATTTTGGCAGTTTCTTAAGTTACACGTGAAATTATCAAATGTGTTAGTTTACGGGGGCTGCCATGACAAAAGACCACAGACTGGGCGACTCAAAACAACCCAGGTTTATTCGCTCACAGTTCCAGAGGCTAGAATAGAAGTTCAAGGTCAAGGAGTCAGTGTGTTTGGTTTCTCCTGAGGCCTCTCTCCTGACTTGCAGACGGCCGCCTTCTTGCTGTGTCCTCACATGGAACTTCCTCTGCGTGTACACATCCCAGATACCTCTTTGTGTGTCCAAATTTCATTTTCTTATAATGACACCAATCAGATTAGATGAACATGCTCTCTAACAGCCTTTTTACCTTTAAAGGATCTTTTCCAAATACCATTGCGTGGTAATGTACTGGAGGGTTAAATCTTCAACATATGAATTTTGGGGAGACACAGTGAAGCCCAGAACACCATACAACTCTGCGATTCCCACTTCTATGTATTTATCCAAGAAAAAAAAAAACATATTTCCACACAAAGACATGTATGGGAATGATCACAGCAGCTTTATTCATAATCACCCAAGGCCGGAAACGACTGGAAACAACCCAAACTAGTGAATCCATCAACTAGTGAATGGATAAACAGATTGTGATACATCCATGCAGCAGAATGCTTCTCAGTGATGAAAGAAAGCAAATTACTATTACAAGCAACAGCATGAATGCATTTCAAATGCATTGTGCTAAGGGAAAGAAGTCAGACACAAAAAGCCATGTACCCTATGATTCCATGTGTATGACATTCTGGAAAAGGCAACAGTATAGGAACAGAAATCAGATCAGTGGTTGCCTGGGACTGGGGGCTAGGGGAGGGAATTGAGTACAGAGGGTCATGAGGGAACTTCTGAGGATAAAGGAAATACCTGTATCTTAATGGCAGTGATGTTTTAGTAAGTCCTGTGTTTGTCAAAACTCATCAAACCACACACCTAAAAATAGGTGAATTTTATTAAGTGCAAACTTTATTTAAAGAAATCATAGTTAAAAAGAAAAAGGGAGAAACTGGTAAGACCCAAAGAGGCTTATGAGCTCAAAATTTCCCCGGAAATTTAGTCATGGAGGGTCAACTCACATCCAGTGTCTTGTCCTAAGTATAAAATTTATTGAGATGCTAAGGAGAAAAATAGTTGTCCCCCCATATCAACAAAGGAAACTCATTCACCACTCTCTCTGAGAAGGAGTGACAGTGATGAGAATTCACTAAAGAAGCCACTGCCCATCCATGTCTCCATCCTCATCAGCCACAGTCTTGCACAGCCCTTTGATCTCAGGGAGAGCGGGACCTTTGAAAGGAGAAAGGCATGTTGATTTAAGAACTTCTGTGACCTTGGGTTTCACTCCTGGGAGAGTCATACACATTCCACAGCTAAGCTGTCTCATTTCTCCAAAGGAGTCATTGGCTGTTTCTGGGTCTCAGTTTCCCCACCCTTAGGAAGGATGTGTCTTGAGTTTCTCAGAGACAGATCCACTGTTTATTGAAAAAGAAACAATGGCGGTCGACATGTTTTCGATGCTTGCCATGTGCTGCTAGCTGCGCTCACAACTTACACGTGTGATAGGTGGTCATTTCACTTCCTCAACAAGCCCTGTTTTGTGGGTCCAATAGCTGACCCTGAGAGACAGGCTAGAGAGGCAGGCACGTGGTAGATACTGTTGGTGTCTTGCTTACTTCCCATCGCCCTGGCTACCTCAGTGCTCCTGGCCTGATTCCAACTGCCTGAGATCTTTCTCTGTTGAAACCTACTTTTCCCACAGAAGCAGCAGGATGAAAACGACGCGACTGCGTGATACTCAGTAGGACTCAGTACATAAATATCCCAGCTCTTTGGCCCCTTGGGTGGGATAACTCTGAAGTCTGCGCTCGAAACCAGCTTCCTGAATTTCCGTAGGGAGTTGACTCCTCCGATGCCCACACTTTATTGGCTGCCTTCCTTTCCTCTGTCTCACAGCCCATTCTGCCACTGTGCTTACTTCCCCATGGAAACAAACTACTTGCACTCCAGTCCCTATCTCTTGGTCTGCATCTAGGGAAACTGAAACTAAGAGCCATAATGGTGCCTTGGAGAGTTACTGCTGCCATAAGCCTGAAGACCTGTTCTCCAAGGAGGCTCAGGGACCGACCATGTGTAGCATTAAAATAAATTTTTTAAAAATTAGAGGGCATAAAGCTGTGGTCTGTTCTTCTTCAAGACTGACACCTCTCCCTGCAACTTTAGACTGAGATTTAATGGTACTTACTGTGAGCATCAGTTTGGTACTCTACCTGCACCAGCTCCTAAAAATCTTCACCTGGGCAGCGAAGATGGTGGTTTCCACTTTATGGAGACTTCATGGAGTTGTTGGAGAAAAGTCACTCCTCCAAAAACTAAGTTTAGCATTACTGAGACCAAAGTGAAGCTCATGAGTAAATCCAACCAGAACCATCCTCCTAGACCCCCGGTGCCTTCTCTCAGGTCTTCTTTTCTTTCATTCATTCTTTCTCTCCTCCTTGCCTCCCTCCTGTAACAGAGCCACAGACCTTCCAAATGCAGAGAGCACCCGATCTCTGAAAGGAAGAAAGGAATTTGCTCAGTGGCTGAATCAAACTAGAACTCAGTTTTCTTGTCTTCTAGTTAAGAGCGTTTTCTCACTCTGTACCCTCCCTTTTCTCCTCTTTTCTTTAATTTCTTCCTTCCTTCCTTCCTTCCCTCCTTCCTTCAATTTACTTCCTAGAAATAAAGGAGTTTAATCTTTTCTCTAAAAGGAAGTCATTGGACGAAGGTAGCCAGTAAGGGACAAATCACATGTAATTTTTTGGCATCCAGCTCTGGGATTTGATTGTTTTCACTGGCCTTTTGTGCTCTTTGTTTATACAAAAATCAATAGTTTAATAGAGAAAAGAAGTCCCCTGGCTATCTATTTAGAGCTGTATTACGTTCATTGCAGGGCTCTGGCTCTGCCCTGCTGCCTGCCGAGAATCCCTAGCTCAGATTATTTGGTGGAGCATCAGCCCAGCTCTCTGGAGCCGGTCCACCAGCTGCACCGTGATAATCATTGTAACACCAGTAACACAACCCAGACACACATCCAGGGCTGAACACGTCTCGGAGACACTTCATGGGTGGTGGCACTCATGTACAGAGTCAACCCTCAATAAATGCTTTACTAAACTGCTCCAAATTAGTCATTCCAATACCCAACCAGGAGACAGCATTACCCTTATAATGATAAGAGAAGAAGTGTAGACACTCTGCAGTGACTATCTGTTGTATTTCTCACTGTTGACATTAATTTGATCTCGTCTTCAGCATACTCACTCAAGGAAGCAATTATTATCCCCATCTTAGAAGTGAAAAAATGAAAGGAGTTTATGTGACTTGCAAGGGCAATGGCGGAAAGCCCAGTAGGATAACAGCATCTCCCTTATCTTGATAAAGCCCACATTTTCTCTGCTTGACCTTGGACCCTCTTGGCATATAGGAGAATACAACCCGAAGAGACTTAGTGATGGTCTGAACATCCAAGTCTTGGCCTTAATCTTCTCCCTTGTTCTTCCCCCAATTCTAGACAACAGAAGATTGGATTAAGCCACGTGGACCTCAAATTCTTAGCTTCCCAGTAACCCACGACCCATGCTCCAACACAGGATGAGGTGGGCCAGTTGGGCTCTTTCCTTAGGACTTAACACTTGAGAAACCCAAGGGGTGAACCAGGTGGTGGTGATTTCTGGTGCTGGAAAGTCTTGTAGACACTGTAACTAGGGGAGCCCTTATGGGTTATGCTCAAGGTGAGACAGTAGATGAAAGTTAAGGGTGGGAGAGAAGACAGAGGGAGCAAAAAAAGAGAGAGCAAGGTGGTTCTGTGTGTATGGAGACGAGAGAGAGGTAGCCAGCCCCTCAATTTCCCCCTTCTGGCTCCTTATAAAACCTGGTGGCTTGAAGAACCTCCTTTGCTTACTTCCAGATAAGGGAACAAAGTCCAAAGAAGTAACTTGGCTAAATTCTTGGAGTGGGTTAGTTGTGGAAATAGGAGAACTCAAATTTCCCAAAACCAGCATAGTGTCCTCACCACCAAGCCAGGGGGCAGAAAATTACAACCTGGAGGGCTTCTCTGGCTGGCTACTTATTTTTGTAAAGTTTCATTTGCAAAACAGCCACGCCCTCTTGATGACATATCATCTGTGGATGCTTTCAGGCTACAGCCTGAAAGATGAATAGTTGCAGTAAAGACCAGATGACCCACAAACCCCAAAATATTCAGAATCTGGGCATTTACAGAAAAAAGTTTTCTGACCTCTGCACTATGCCCAAGGAATTCATGGTACCTGGAGACAGGACTTGAGTTCCTAACTAAGATCATTTTAAGGTTTTGTAGATCCTGGACACTCTTACTTTGAGAAAATCTGTGAAATACCTTACACTCCACATTAAATATATTTTCTTAAGACTGTGAAGATGCAACCACAGTTGACATAGTTGACATGATGCTAGATTTTAGAGACACTTAACTCAGTAATTGATTCTGATTATACACATGACATTTGTGTGTATTTTGAACCTAACACTTCCTTCCCGACTACTCTGCCCCAGGGCTGACAGACACTTGAACATCCCATAGTATTTCCCTTGTACCTACCGACCCTTGTGGATAAAATGGCCTGGCTCATAGCAACTTCATTGCCACTTTCTCCTTTTATTTTCTCCATCCTATTGTTTTTAAACAGCTCTACCGAGATATAATTTACATGCCATAAAATTTACCCATTTTAAGTGTACAACTCAATGATTTTTAGTAAGTTTAGAGTTGTGCAACCATCACTATAATCAAGTTTCCATCTAATTTTAAGGCAGCTTTGGATGGTGTCGTGTAGTGTACATTGTCTTCCAAATAGCTTATCACCTTCCAAGATACGTTCCTTGAGGGCAGCCCTGTGTTTTATCCGGCTTCCGCAGTTAATGCTTTTTATTTGCCTGATTGCAAGATTACACTTTACTTGCATTTTAACTCATTGCATCCCCACAGGCCCTAAATGTGGCAGACATGGTCATTCCCAATTCGTAGATGAGAAATACTTAATGTTTAATCTTTCAACTGATAATTGACTATCCACCTGGTGAGTTTTGGGCACAATTCTGAGCAATGAGAGGGTCATCAACACGTCCACCTCTTGAGAAGTTTGGGGAGAGATGAGAGCTAGACACAAACAGTAAGTAACTAAAAGGAGAAATATACACTCCTTAGCAGTACTGCATTGTAGTTAAGTCTGGGTTAGAATTCTGGCTTTGCCTCCCATTAGCTTGTGATGTTGGGCAATTTATTTCATTCCCTTGACTGGAAAAATGGGCAGTAACATGCATATGGTGACTACGAAGATTAAACTAGTGATTCCATGTAAAACAGAGAATGGTGCTCAGAACACTGTAAAGTACAATTAATTTAAGAATAACTCTCAGTAACTGATAGATGTCCTCTTAGCATGCAACCAAAATTATTTGGGTGATTATTTGATGAGTCTGTCGGATGTAAAGACTGAGTGTTCAGAGCTAGCAGAAAGGATTCAAGGAGGGGAGATAGACAGGAGAACGGAGGAAGATGGTAGAATTCTATGCAAGAGTGATGCTTCCTCCCCATTGAACAAAGCCTTGAGAAAAACAATGAAAAGTCTACGTCTACAGGAGAAATAAATCGAGTTAGTATGCATGGATGTAGAGGCCACCTTGAGATTACAGGAATTTCCCAAGCTGGGAAATTGAGAGATTCAAGGATATTTTAGTTAGAAAGCAAAGAGAATCCCCCAGCTGTTATCGGAATTAAAGGAGTAACACAGTCAGGAAATACAGGTGCCTTTTAAGGGACAGGTTGGTAAATGGCCCTGTCTTGTTGGAGTAGGGAGAGGCCACATCCAGCTGAGGGATCTAAGGAGGCTCCCTGGATAAAGCAGCTTTTGAATTTGGCGATGGATCCTAGGCAGGGTTGCCATCTGCAGAGATGATGGTTAAAGGCATTTCAGAAGATAAAAGAGTGGGTGTAAAGGAGAAAAACTGGGACATCACAAAGGCACTTAGAGTAAAAGCCAGTTCATTTTAAGTTATAATCATATAAATAATACTAACTGCTATATATTGTTAGGTGCCATAAACTTCATATTATGTCATTGTTAAAGTAATACTGTAAGATAGATACTGTTATTACTATTTTGTAGATGAGGGAATTGAGGTTCATAGAGATTAAGTGACTTGTTCAAGGTCACATTGCTGGGATTCCAAGACCATTTGGATGCATGCCTAAAACCTGTGATCTCTGTTCATGAAAAACTGCAGAGGGAGTTCTGTTTGGCTAGGTGGGCTCGGGCTGGGCAGAGGACCACTCTGAGCTCCAAACTCTGGAGAGTCTGATTAAGGCAAACATTGTTTTGACTGGTTGGTGAAGAACAGTCTGTCATCTGTGAGCAGCAGACAAGTTGACTCACTTCCCTAAGCATGTTGCTTCCTTGTGCACAAAAGGAGGTTGGAATAACCACTTTTCAGATTTAATATGAAAATTAAAGGAGATAATTCATGTGGAATTCTCGTGTGGTGTGGTCTGTAGAAAGTACTCCAGAAAGGACAAGTAAAATCATTCTGTTTCCAGAGGCTGCTGTCACAAATTACCACAAACTGGTTGGCTTAAAACAAAGGAAATGGGTTATCTCACAGTTCTGGAGGTTAGAAGTCCAAAGTCAGGTGTCAGTATGGTCATGCTCCCTTCAAAGGCTCTAGGGGAGAGCTCTTCCTTGCTTTTTCCATGCTTCCTGTGGTTCCCGGCCATCTTTGACATTTCTTGGCTTGTAGGTACATCACCTGAATCTCCGCCTCTGTCTTCACATGATGTTCTCCGTTTGTATGTCTATCATCGTGTGACATTCTTTTCTCTGTCTATGTGTCCAAATCTCTCTCTTCCTATTAGGGTGCCAGGGATTGGATTTTGTCTCACCCTAACCCAGCATGACCTCATCTTAACTGGATTGCATCTACAAGACCCTATTTCCTTAGGTAAGATTCTGAGATTCTGGGTGGGCGTGAACTTGGAGGAAGGGGCACTATTCAACCCTATGCAGTCATCATCATTATCATCATTATAGAAGAAGTTCAGACACAAATGAACTTACTTACAAAACAGAAACAGATACACAGACATAAAAACAAACTTACAGTTACCAGGGTGGGAAGGGGGTGAGAAGGGATAAATTGGGAGTTCAAGATTTGCAGGTACTAACTACTACGTATAAAATAGATCAACAGCAAGTTTCTACTGTACGGCACAGGGAACTATATTCAATAGCTTGTAGTAACCTATAATGAAAAAGTATATGAAAATGGATATATATGTATATGTATGGCTGAAACATTCTGCTGTGCACCAGAAATTTGCACAATATTGCAAACTGACTGTACTGCAATTAAAAAAAAAAAAAAAAGAACTACAAGTTGCCTGGTAAAATTCTGGCGCAGAATAAGTGCTCACTAAAAGGTAGCCTTAAATAATAACAACCTCAGCATCAGAAACAACCATAATGATAAAAAGATAATGTGTATAAAGTATCTAATATCAAGCTTAGCACGTAATAGGACTGTTTTTCTTCTTCCCCAAAGCACTTAACACATAGAGATATACACACAGCAGGGTGCTCAATAAATACTGGTTGAACCAACAGCACATTTCAGTTTCTTGGAAAAAGCCCCACCATTTGTCTGTGAGGAATTGACATCAGCCGCGGGATGGAGCAGCCGGCGGGGCTGTCACCTGTGAGCGGGAGGTGTGAGTGGTTGACGGGCCAGCTCTCAGCTGCAGGCGCCGATGGCCGCTCCTAATGAGACAGAGTGAGAAATGAGCTCAGTCCTTGAGCCGTAGTTTAATCCTTCCCAAGGCCACCGGGGCCCAGCCCGGCGACACCGGCTGTTTTCGGATTCCTTTCTGGAGAAAGCATGAGCTGCTTCTGGGTTAATGGTGCACGGGTACACTTGGGACCCCTCGAGTCCTCAGCTTCTGACATCAACCAGCAGAGAGGGGAGTGGAGGGCTTGGATTCCGAGCCTGACTCCGCTCCAGGGATCCAAGTGGTCAGAGGCTGATTCTTTCCTATCCGTGACCCTCAGTCTCCACATCTGAGAAGTGGTCATGATACACCCACCACACTGAGCTCTCCTGAAGATGAGTGAGATCATGGGTCTGAAGAGAATTTTATAACTGGGAGGACATGCAAGCATGTAACCTGTCTAGCAGTCCCACCCTACCAAATCTAAGCTTCCCCTCCCACCTGGCAAGTCTCGCTGCTAATGTGAATTTCGTGTTCTCTCTTCACCAAACCACATGCTTAGGAAAACATCTGAAACTGATCTGAACTCTGATGTTCATGAACAATGACAACTCCAAGTGTTACTTCCCTAGGGCTTTCTTCCCAATAGGGACCAAGACTTTGAGCTAGATGAATTTATTTATCAAGTCATTCATCCATTTATTCATTCCTCTGTGCATCTATTCATTTGTTCTTAGATGCATCATCCATTTGACTGTGATTTATTGAGCATTTGCTCTGTGACAGTCATTTCCTAGGTATGAAGATGAATCCAGCAAGGATCCCAGTTTCACAGCACTTGCAGGCTCAGGAGGGAAGTGTATGAATGCAGATAATCAAGGCAAGGTCATGTTTTGTGATTTGGGGTGAGTCTTTTTCTTTCTCTGGACCTCAGTTTCCCAGCTGTAGAATTAGACAAATGGACCAATTGTTCTTAATTCCCTCCCCCTAGCAATCTAAGAAAAACTGTACTATTGAAAAGATTGAACCGGGACTCAGGACATGCCAGTTTTGGTCCTAACTCAAATCAGAAAGGTCTGAAGCCCTTTTCACTCTGTGTAACTGAGTCTACCAGTGTATGTGACATCTGTGTGCATGCATGATAGGACGGGGTGAAATAATCCCCAAGATCCTTCCAGCCTAGAGCCTTTTACTTTATAAGATCTGTCTACTCCCTGTCTGGGGGCCAGGGATACAGCAGTAACAGCTGAGTGAAGAGTCAAAGGAAGACACCAAGGAGAAAGCTCAGGAATGGCACTCCTGGAAGCCTCTACTGATGGCCAGCAGGTGTTTTCCCAGGATGCCTGGCATTCCGCTGCGGCTGGTGATCTCTGTCTTCTGCTCTCACAGGCGAAACATGGAAATGGCCAAGGCAGAGAACAGACATCTCCTCTCCCTCACTGAAGTCGTCCTGCCCCGACAGTCTGTGCCCTAACCCAGATTGTACCATCACACAGGAGGCAGGCTGGGACCTCAGCTGCCTGGAGGTGGGGGCCTGGGCATGGATAAGGCAAAGTCTGACTGAATCAGCCGTTCAGGAGAGGAGGATTTTGTGGTGGTTAGCCCACCGTTGATTTGTGTTCTGTTCTGGCAGCTTTCAGTAGCCCAGGGGCCCAGTCTCCGAGGTGGGACAGGATGCTCTGTGGCAGGCTTCACCATGATGCTAGTTTGTCACCAGACACACAGCAGCCAAGAATCAAGGCTGAAACAGCAGCCCTTCAGCCAGTGGCTGGAAACCTTCAGAGCGAAATCTCAAAGAATTTCAGAGATTCTAAAGGCTTTTTCCTTTTCTATGTGCTCTGTGGTATACTGATCCCTTGAGATAGCCCAGTGGTTAAGAACACACCCAACCTGCCTGCATTTGAATTCCGCCTCTCCCACTTCCCAGCTGTGTGCCTTGGGCAAATTTCTTTACCTCTCTATGCCTTGGTATCCCCATCTGCATAAAATCACAGCAAATAATGGAAACTGTTGAGATTATCAAATGAGTTGATGCTTAGAAAGCAGAATAGTGAATGTTGTCTGTGCAGAGTAAACATAGTCAAAGAAGTGTAAATTCTTTATAAAGTGGGGAGAGAATTATTTTTAATACTAATACTACAACCACCAATAATAATAACTTCCTCTTGGAGTTTCCCAGGGCACAGCAGCACGGTCAGCGTCTAGGGAAGTGGTCTTACAACACAGAAGCCTGATTAACTTTCTTTAACCTAGTGTTCCTCAAATTAGAATCTTTCCCCCTCTTGCATCACTTCTATGATTTCCTCAGAAAATGCCCCAGCCCAATGCACTCCTTTTAGAGATGGGAGAACTAAGGCTCAGAAAAGGGAAGGGGTTATCAAAGGTTACTGTGTCCCAGTTTTACTCAAAGATCCACAGCAAGGCTGGTATGAACGTGTCCCTCAGGATGAGGCAGGCCAAGCCCAGGACTGGTCAAACCAAGAGTATTGATGGGAAGACCTAGGAGAGGGACAGCCCTGGACCATCTAGAAGAGGGAGGCGTCTGCCCACATGGTTGTTTCAAGAGGGCTTCTTGGAGGCTGTCACCACCAATCTGAGATCTGGAGGATGAGAAGCAACCAGACCAAGGGTAGTGGGGATGGGAAGGGTGGGAGAGAGAGAAAAGGGTGTGCTTTAGGATCCAAAAGAAGTTCAGTGTGGCTGGAGCTCTGAGTGCTCAGACAGAGGCACCTAGACCTCGAAAGAGTCTCGTGAAACGGATGAGCAACAATCCAAGCTCAGCTTAGCAATGCACGCACATGAGTGGCATTTTTGAATTTCCAGTTTCATCCCATATAAAACGAGGAATGTTTTCTCTAAATGCCGCGCCCCCCCCCTTTTTTTTTTTAAGTTTTCTGGTTTGATGGAAGCCTCTCCATGCTGTTTTCAAGATCTCTGCATACGTTTGACTGTTACCCACTGTGCCTTCAGGCACTGAAGACTGAATTTTTTTTTAACATTTTTTATTGATTTATAGTTAATTTACAATGTTGTGTCAAATTCCAGTGTAGAGCACAGTTTTTCAATTATACATGAACATATATATATTCATTGTCACATTCCTTTCTCTGTGAGCTACCATAAGATCTTGTATATATTTCCCTGTGCTATACAGTATAATCTTGTTTATCTATTCTACAATTTTGAAATCCCGTCTCTCTTCCCACCCCCCAGCCCTTGGCAACCACAAGTCTGTGTTCTATGTCTATGAGTCTTATTTCTGTTCTGTATTTATGCTTTGTTTGTTTGTTTGTTTGTTTGTTTGTTTGTTTGTTTTAGATTCCCCATATAAGTGATCTCATATGGTTTTTCTTTCTCTTTCTGGCTTACTTCATTTAGAATGACACTCTCCAGGAGCATCCATGTTGCTGCAAATGGCATTATGTTGTCGGTTTTTATGGCTGAGTAGTGAAGACTGAATTTTGACTTGAGCTCAATCAGACACCCCAATCCGGGTGAACAAAAGAAAAGCTGATGGGATGTGTATGTCTGGGAGTACTTTCCTCTTTGCTCTTCTTGCTTTGTGTTGTCCATTTTTCCCAAATGCATTTCAAAAAGACCTGATAAGGAGAGTCACTGGGAGAAAGAGGCTGGAGGGATGACCAGAACAATTCCTACTTCCTTCCTTCCTTCCTTCCTTCCTTCCTTCCTCCCTCCCTTCCCTTCCCTTCCCTTCCCTTCCCTTCCCTTCCTTCCTTCCCTCCCTTCCTTTCCTCCTTTCCTCCTTTCCTCCTTTCCTCCTTCCTTCCTTTCTTTCTTCCTTCCTTCCTTTCTTTCTTCCTTCCTTCCTTTCTTTCTTTCTTTCTTTCTTTCTTTCTTTCTTTCTTTCTTTCTTTCTTTCTTTCTTTCTTTCTTTCTTTCTTTCTTTCTTTTCCTTCCTTCCTTCCTTCTTTCCTTCTTTCCTTCTTTCCTTCTTTCCTTCTTTCTCTCTTTCTCTCTCTCTCTCTCTCTTTCTTTCTCTGTTTCTGAGAACAGCTTCAATTTTGCCTGCTCAGCATCTCTTTTCATCCTGGGGATAAGGACGCCAATTTCCCTTTTTGAAACTGCATTGGACAGAGGGTGAATTGGACAGAGGGTGAATTCCTGACCTGTTAGGCTATTCAAACAATGCCAAGAAATCTGAATCTCATGCACAGTGGTACTTGCTGGATAAATGGTCGGAGCTGAGTTCTCTGCATGGCATTGTTTTGAAGAGATTGTTCATTTGTTCCTCCTTCCCAGGTCCCCAGAGCAGCCCCTGTCTCTCCCTTTTCAAGACAAGGGTCAATCCTTCCAATAATTTTTGTTTTGTGTGTTTGTTTTTCATTCCCTTCTTGAGTTAGCTAGAATTAATTCTGATGTTGGCCATCAAGGAACCCGCACATCTTGCAGCCTTCAGCTCAGATTGTCCCTTCTCCTTCTCACACTCAGGGATGTAAATGAGCTCCTTGCATGGACACCTCCATGCTACTGCTCACCTGGTGATCAGCGCAACTCTGTTGTCACACTTCCTCACCTTTTGCCTCAAGAGAAAGAACCGAGTTTCTCTTTGTGTCAGTAGAGTTGGGAATATTGGGGATACTCAATTAATGAGTGTTGAAAGGACACAGGAAACGTTCCTCCCCAGATTCCCCCACAGGGTTGTGCATGCTTTAGGTGCTAAGAAACGATACATGGTATGTTTAGTGGTTTCTCCCATCGTAGCCCCACAGGACATTTCCAGATACTCTAGATCAACAATAATATGCTGCAAAGCCAGGTCTAGGGTGATGGGAGGAAGAGGTCCGAGGGTAAAATTTAAGGAGGCACTCAACTGTCAATATCAGGGTCATACAAGTGCCATCCATGAAAGCAAGAACTTCCTTAAATTTTACACTTTAGTTGCAACCCAGATATGTTCTCTCCTTAATTAAAATACTACCCAACATCCCAATGCTTCCATATCAAATCCTCAAGCTCCTCAGCCTAATAACCACCTGCATTGTTCCATTTCTTTAAAGAAAGGACAAATATGTGATAAGATGTGGTGAATGTAGTGGGAAAAAACACTAGACTGGAAGGCAGAAAAAATGTGTCTTATTTCTGAATTTTCGTTCAGTAGTTGTGAGATTTTAGTGACGTTAATCTTCTGTGTATCAATTCCATCATTTCTAAAATGGGGATATTAATAAGACTTACTACTGTTAATATGTTATATTGTGAAAATTAAGTAATACGTTTAAAGTAGGTAATAATGCCTGGCTCATAGTAAGCATGATAAAAATGTCAGCTGCTATTGTCATTCTTTTTGGTCTTGATAAAGTAGGGGGTAATAATATTCACACGTAAGTTATAGGATTGTTGTGTAGTTGTAGGATTGTTCTGTATTGCCAAATTTTAAAAAGGGGGACAAGAAAGTGAAAAAAGTACACAGCCTTATACCTATACCAGATGGTTAATCTGTGATGTAAGAGTTTGGGTTCAAACATTAGATAGAGAAATCCCACCTCGGTCACACATTTGCCTTAAAATCTTGAGCAAATCAGGCTAATTTTCCAAGACCCCGTTCAGTTGTGTATAAATTAAAGATGCTAATAGCCCCTACCTCTTAGGGTTTGGCAAGAGTTAATGGGATGACAGATACAAGCAATCTGTGTAGATTCTGATACACAGGTAGTGGCCAACGCAACGTAGCAGGCGTGGTTGTTACTGAATTTCTGTCCAAGCGAGGGTTAACATGGCAGTTGTCTGTGACTTGGGAAGGTGATGTATGGAAGCCAATGGTTCTTTTCAGCCGGCAAGAGAAGGCTATCAATCGGTGAAAGTAAGCTGTAAGTGAAAATTGAAACTGTCAGATGGTGTGGACTCCTGCTCAGTCTCCGGCAGTTTTTTCTCTCTTTTAATTAAAAGTTTTTGTCTTCTGATGTAGCAGTGGAATAAATAACTTCTGCCCTCGGCACGCTCAGTGCCTCCCTGGAACTGAGGCACGAATGTCTTCCTTCTGGGGAATCGAGCGCTGGGACTTGCTCCCAAAATTCACTCAGTTAGCAGGTCATCCACACGATGCCTGCAATGGCTTTGGCTCCTGACCCGAGTTTAAAACCCAATTCAGTGACTTCCTGGATGTTGGATTTTGGCAAGCTCTTCTAAAACATGTCTCCCTCTACCTTTTGTTTAATGAAATGGTGTTAATAATGCCCACTTTAACATTTTTTTTTTAGAATTAAATCAGCAAAAGCATTTCTAGCACAATGACTATGCACAGAAACTCCTTGAATATGTAAGCCCTCTTCCCCGTCTCCCTTCCTTACTCCAGGCTCTAATGCCTTGTTCTCTGGCACCATTTGACTTTCCCAACTCAATTAACCAACATTCTCCATTTAAGGAAACAGTATGGCTCCATGATTAAGAGTGCAGACTCTGGGATCATACCACTTGGATATGAGACTTGGTTCCAACATCTACTGTGTGACTTTGATCAAAAGTTAACCTTACTTCAGGATGACACCTGCATCCCAATGTTCATAGCAGCACTATTTACAATAGCCAAGACATGGAGACAGCCTAAATGTCCATCAACGGATGACTGGATAAAGAAGATGTGGTATATTTATACAATGGAATACTACTCAGCCATAAAAAATGACAACATAATGCCATTTGCAGCAACATGGATGCTCCTGGAGAATGTCATTCTAAGTGAAGTAAGCCAAAAAGAGAAAGAAATGCCATATGAGATCACTCATACGTGGAATCTAAAAAAAAACCAAAAACAAAAAAACAAACCATAAATACAAAACAGAAACAGACTCATAGCCCCTACCTTAAGAATACAAACTTGTGGTTGCCAAGGGGGTGGAGGGTGGGAAGGGATAGACAGGATTTCAAAATTGTAGAATAGATAAACAAGATTATACTGTATAGCACAGAGAAATACACACAAGATCTTATGGTAGCTCACAGAGAAAAAATGTGACAATGAATATATATATGTCCATGTGTAACTGAAAAACTGTGCTCTACACTGGAATTTGACACAACATTGTAAAATGATATAAATCAATAAAAAATGTTTAAAAAAATCATTGAACAACAACAACAACAAAAAATCCTAAGTTTGATCAAACCCCTATATGGAAAGACCTTATACCTTATATTAGACTCTGAAACACCCTGCCCTTATCCATCCACTTCCAAAAAGGCACTAAAACTTTAAGTTAGTATCTTCCTCTACTCCAAGAAGCAATAAACTGTTTTGCTTTATTGAAAAAAAAAAAGTTAACCTTTCTGTTCGGGTTATGGCATTTAAAAAAAAAAAAATCTCTAAACTTAGTTTTTTGCAATAACCATTTTATTTTGATCATAATTTAGTGGATTAATAATTCAGGGCTCAGCAGGGCGATTCATCTTGGATCTATGTAGCATCACCTGGAGGGTCCACTTCTAACACAGTTACTTCACTCGCATGCCTTGTGCCTCAGTGCTCCTCAGGCTCCAGCTATTTCCTCATGGCATCTGATGCTCCAGGACCTCCACCCATGGTTTGTGTTTCTCATCACATGAGAATTTCAGGGTTGTTGGACTTTTTACCATTTCTCAAGGCTCTAAGAGAGAGAGAGAATTGCAAGGAAAGCTTCTCATGACCAAGCTTTAGAAGTTCCAGAACATCATTTCTGCTGCATTCTCCTGGTTGAATGAGTTATTAAGACAGCCTGGATTTAAAGAAAGGGGAATTTAACTTTCTTTTTCAGCGGGAGGAGCAATTAAAAATGAACAGCCATTTTGTAACATGTGACTCCCTTGGAGCCTCACCTTTCTACCTCAAGAGACTTGAGAATGAAATGAGATACTAAGCAGGAAGCATGTAGCTCAGCACCTGATACACAATAATCACTCAGTATAAAGCTGCCACTTATTATTAGCTGTCTCTTCTGCAGCCCAGCCTTCTTCCTGATGGCTACTGCCTTTCTCCTCACCACTCTTCCTGCCGCGTGCACACATACACACATCCGTTTTCCCTACTTCGAAAATAAATATGAAGGGTGGGCTCCAGGGGGGAAATGGGGGAGCCTCAGGCACCAGATTATGCCCAGGCTATAATTCAAGCCTGGACAACAGTAGTAGCAGAGGGAGTGGAAAACGTCAAGTTCAAGAGTTACGTTGGGAAGATCTCGGTGATTGACTGGTTGACTATTTGATGGGATGGGTGTGAAGGAGAAGAAAAGGGATGAATTGAGATGATGCCCAAGTTGCCGACCAGCGTGATTGGTTGGATGATGTTTTCCACCAACTGCAGATGCAATCTTGAGGTTCTGCTGGCTCCTGCCTCTTTTTCTTCTACACTTGTCTTCCCCACATCTGGGCAGCATGCAGACATCCTAGGCATGTAGACATTGCCCTTTCAGTAACAGGGAGCCCTGGTGGAAGCTTGTTGATGAGAGGAGTGACATGAAACAAGTTGTTCCTTAGGGAGATTACATGGTTCATAGCAAGGCGAGACAGATGACTACTTTGTATCAGTTGCAGTCTGTTCATATTTGACTCTTCACTGTATTAACACCGGCTCAACATCGTTTGCACAGAGAAATTGCAATCCTCTGGTGCAAAGTTGTAACTGTAGAGAAAATGAAAAAAACAAACAAAGCTGCTTTGTTTGCTTTCCTACTTAATGAGAACATAGGCTACTCGCATTCCCAGGGGGAGGGTAGCGATCGACTTTATTATTACTCCGAGGTCCTACTCTATCTCCATCAGCCAGAGGTGGCTTCCCAGATGGAGTCTGGCGCCATGCCTTGTGCACTGTCTCCAGGTTGACCCGTCTTTGTGATCTTTGGCTCAAATCATGGCTCATTTCTAAGCACAGCTCCCGGCTTCTCCAAATACCCTCTGGCCAGGGGAGGGCTCTTCTGTGATATTTGATCTGCCTTGTGACTCCAACTGGTGCCGACACAGGTTTGGTTTTTTTCTTAGAGTAGATGCACCTGCAGTGAAACCCGGGGCGGCGGGGGGTGGGGGTGGGGGGGACATATATCACGATGACACGAATTCAGATATAACTTGGTAGGTAATTTCCCCCTTCTTCATAGAAGACTTACTTTAGTTTTGTTCCTTAAATTTTGCAATAATGCGATCCCACGCTGTATGCAATTGAATTTTTGGACCCTATTTGGGAGCATTATAATGGAATGTAATGGTAACAGCAACAAAAAAAGCAGCAATGAGACGGATCACAATAACAGCCGCAGTAATAAGAACAGCCAGCTTAACAGTGTGCGTATCATACGCCAGGCATTGCGCTAAGCACTTTGTGTTCTTACCTCACTTAATCACCGGGAGAGTCCCATGTTTCAGGTGATGTTTATGTCTATACTGCAAGTAAAATTTAGGGAGGTCAAGTAGTTTGCCCAAACAGGTAATAAGTAGTGAAGCTGAAATTCAGCCCCTGGTCTTTCTGACTTGGTTTCCCTGGTGAGTGGGGACAGACATTATACCGCCCTGGAACTTTTCTTGGGCACCCTGGGTGGGACTTGAGCTTTGTCTCAATGCAGGAGTGGCAGCCTAGACTGGCTTCCTTTACTGAGTGCTGTAGAGAGGGCCTTGACATCCCGCTGGCTGGAAGATGGTAGAAGCATATTAGGCAATCAAAATGTAAACGTTTCCACTTAAAGAGCAAATTGTGGAACACGTAGGGGACTTGAGATCCATCACATTGGAATTCAGCAGCAAGGGTAAAGGATCTGGGGTATGGTAATAAGCTGCAGAGCAAGGGGCTGTCGGAAGAGTGGTGATTTAATTAAAGATAGCGGGGTAAGTTTCATCCCCCCACTGTGACTGACACAGGCAAGTGGCCAGGGCTCTGGAGGACAGGTGACAATCAGGGCCATTCACGGGGGCTCCGGGGAGATTTGCAGAGACTTCTTGTCTGCACTCTCTTCTGGCAGAAAAATCGTAGACCCAATTCGTGCATTGGTGACGCCATTGAGGCCAGACTGGAAATGTGAAGCATGAAGAGGGCCAGGGGTGAGCGTGCTGGGCTGTGGGGCCACCTGAGAACACGTACTTTTCCTGAAGGAACAGCTGCCCTTGAACTCAGGGTGGCATATGGCTCTTTTCATCTTTTAAGGGAAGCTGGATATCAGAATGTCCACATGAAATATGCAGACTTATAAATCCTAGGAAAAAGAAAGAAAGAAAAAAAAATCCTCTGGTCCACATCTGTTGAGCAAATAAATCCTGTGTTTCTGGTTGGAAATACAGAATTTATTCAAATACCATCTCTTGTTAGGAAACCTCTGTATTTATTGTTTGCTGGAGCTGTCATAACAAAGGACCACCAACTGGGGGACTAGAAGCAACAGACTTTCCTCTCACAGTTTTGGAGGCTAGAAGTCTGAAATCAAGGTATTGAAGTCATGCTCCCTTTGAAACCTGCAGGGGACTTCTTCCTTACCTCTTTCCAGCTTCTGGTGGTTCTCTGGTAATCGGGCACAGGACTTCAAGTTCAAACCCTCCAGTCACTTGATTGGCTCCACTGGCATCCAGCCCCCCATCCTTAGATGCTTTCTAGTAGTCCTAGTATTAATGTAACAGAAGTCACCTTTATCACTTGGAACATGACTTGCGAAGTTCCAGGGGTGTTAAGAACGCTGTGCCGTGGAACCGTGGATGAAGACTAAATTTCTTGCTATGAATTACCGTATCACAAATACCTTGGGAGAAGGGGCTCTGGAAGTCTTCACAGAAGAATCACTTTCGTCGGAGTGGTGTGGCTGTGAAGAGTAAATAGGATTTAATAGGTTTCTGCTCTTTGAATTCCCTATCCGAGCTGGTTTTTAACACCTTCCTTATTTCTTCATTCATTAATGAGTTATGTAAAAACTTGAAAGCACATACATTTTATGTTTGTGTGAGAGCTGTGATTTTACGTTGTGAAATTATTTTACAACATGGTTTATGCACGTGAAAACGTTATTCTGCGAAGGTGTCTCTAGAAGCATCAAACGACATAAAAAAGGCTAAGAAATCCAGCACGTAATCAATCCCCCACCCTTGGGTGCCTTCTGGTCCTAGACTTTTTGAGTATCGAAAGCCTTGTCTCTTCTCCTGAGGTCCTGCACCTTTGTCGAAGTGACGCAAGCCACATGGTGTAGCTGCTGCTTGAAAGAGGGAGCCGTCAACAGTAGCAAGGAAGAGCAGGGTGGGGATGGAGAAAGCAGAGGCACCGGCTGAGACTTCAAAATCAGCCAACCCCCTGGAATAAGGCATTACCATTTTTATCTGACGGGAAAGGAAAGGTCTACAGTGACGTGAAGAGCTGTGTCTAAACTCATTCTAGAATCCCGGTCCCCATTTCCCACAGGCTGTATTCCACAGGGCATTCCGGGGGGCTCCCTGCCCTCTCTTCACGGAAGGGAGAGCTCAGGAAAGCATCTCTGAGCTGCTTACGCTGAGCAGGCAACTGGCTTTTTATTGCAGCTGCTGGTCTACTCAGTAGGGCCGTGGCAGGCAAGTGTCAAGCTGGTTCCCTATTGTACACATCAGTGTGGCTGTGTTGTTGCTGGCGTCTGTGTGTGTGTGTGTGTTCTCTTTTTTTTATCACAAGTCTGGGCCTCCTGGTAATAGACTAAACATGAGCTGCTAAGTTGCCTTCTTCCCTCTGTGGATGTCATCAGTGTAATCAGGGAACAGGTGGGGACAGGCGATTAACAGGGTAGGAGTGGGGGGGGAGGAGAGGGGATCTATTCAAGAGGACAGGGAGCTAATCTGACCCTGAAGCTCAGATGCAACGTCCCCTCCAGCAAGGCTGCCACAGCGGTTATCGGTGGGAACAGCCTTTCTCCAGCCCCTCAGTCTCATTTCCAGGCTGGGCATGCTTGAGAAGCCATTACCATATTTACAGAGCTACCTGGCCCCACAGCACACGCATGAGAGGGTTAGAAAGACATATCTCTTTTTCCAGCTGTGCTGCTAACCTCGGCGGCCAGGCTGGTGGGGGGAAGGGAGGGCTCGATCCCAGCCTTAGAAGGACAGAGAGGATTAGGCTGCAGAACCTGGCCGGGGAGAAGGCACTTACTGGCCTCTTGCTGGCTTCTTCCCACTGGTTGGGCTGGGCCAGTGTGGCCAGCCTTGCATCTGTCAACCCTGAGACAGGACGCATGGTGGACTGCTGGTTAGGGAGAGAATCGCAGGGCAGCTAGTCTCAACGTCTGCTCCCTCTGCAACCTCAACCTAGTTCCCCAACTGAAATTCAAAGCTGTTGCTGGATGGGGGGACCTGGAAGCCGTGCTGGAAAGTGGACAGAGCATGAACTTAAAGAGTCAAAGAGATCTTATTAGTCGTAGAACCTTGGGGAGATTTATCTAATTTCTCTGAGCCTCGTGTTAGTCATCTGCCCAAGAGGGTTAATCATGGATTGTTGGGTGGATTTAATTACAGACATGGTTGAATGTGTCTTAATAAATGCTCCTCTTCTATGATCGGACTACCCTGTCTCACACTCAAGTTTTGACTTACATCACTGCACTCTGTGATGCTTTGTTGCAATGGTCAGAAATGGCCGTATAAATGTATCCACCCCTCACTACCCCATCCCCATTAGCACATGTGCATGCTTGCAATTTCTCTGTCTCTATCTGAGTCTGTCTGTCCATCTCACACATACAAACACACACACACATACAAACACACACACAAACACACACACACATTTTTGTTCTGATCAACTGTAGCACATCTACCCTGTTCTTTATACAACTTAGTGGGTTTTGCATCCAGGAATGTCATTCTAAATCTCAGGGTTGTAGTCCCAAATAAGGGTACTGTAACATTTCTAATTGTTTGTGTCTCCTGGCACCCTCTGTTCCCGTGACCATCTGGTTATAATATCAAGGTTGCAATGAAAGCAATGGGCAGTATACTCTACCCTCTGCCTTCAGTCCAGCTAAAAGCTGAGTATACTGGCAGCAATTGGAGAAAAAATTTACTACATGTTCTGACAGGCTAATGAGGAAGGGACAGCAACCATCTTTGAAGCAAACTCCTAGTTCTACAAAAACCTGAAAACCGAACCACGAAAAAAAACCTGTGGACTCACCAGGTTGGGACCATCTTTGAGTTTTCTTTATGGCCTCTCCTTCCTCTCTTCCTCTTCTAAGGAGAACAGATTCCGGAAGAGAGCCTTTAATTTGCTGATTAAAGATGTTGAGTGAAGAAGCAAAATGGAGAAGTCAGGCTGAGGGGGTGTTAAATGTATTTCCAGAACGAAAGAAATGGTGACGTGTGGAGGAAAAGCACACATGGGAGGGAAAGGCAGCCAGAAGGGGTATGGGAGAGACGCTGGATAGAAAGGTGGTGGTGCTGATGGTGGTGGAGGGTGATGTGACAACTATCGCTGGGAAAAGACCTGGGGAAATGGGGATGATCACAGGGACTGTGTAGGGAGCTTTGCTGTGCGGTGTGCAGTGTAACCATCTCATCTCTGTCTCCTGTGATCAGCGCACTCTGTATTTCGCATCAGTCCTCTGGGAGCTGGAAGTGTGAGTGAGGGTTGGGGTGGGCATGGGGCTGTGAACTGCAGGGACTGGACCCGAGGAGGCCAGGTTGTAATCGGGTTATAGGTACCTATTGCCAGATCAGCAAGCCCCAGCCTCTGGGAGCTTCTCTGGATGGACTCTGCAAGGGTGATGCCATAGCCCACATTCACAGGAAAAGGGGATAGAGAAATACCCGTTTCAAAGGCAGCAAAAGAGTCCTCTGCCTACGGCTCTCTGCTGTATTAGAGCATTTTGTTTAACAGAACATACTGAGGTTGGTAAACAGAGGAGAAGTTGGAAGTGCTACTTTTGCTCCCGGAGGTCCCAATCGGATGCGACTCCGTCTCTCAGCGGCCAGGCAGGAGGTGAAGCAGGAGACCTGTGCTTTGAGAGCCCTCCAACTGCATGAATCCACCTCCATCCACTCCCATGACGTGCATAGGCAGCTGCAGTGCTCTGTCTATCCAGATATATTTGTTTTCTCAGACTCTATCCAAATCCTTTCTCACCCACGAAGGAATATAAAGCCCTCACCAAGCTGTGGCTTCTCTGAGCAGCTACAGAACGGCGGTCATCAGTACAGTGCATTTGCGCCTCATGTGATCTGACACTCTCCTGTGTCCCTCCATGTCCTAGGTTCAGGCTGATTTCCCAGCCTCATGTCCAGCGACTACACTGCACACGGGTGATACGTTTTCTTCCAAGAGCCACCTCCCCCAGAGGGGATTCTGCTTATATCCTTGTCTTTACACAGGTTCTCTTACTAGTTTACTTTGAATAATGAATTAGTGTTTGAATAAGACATTTGTCTAAAACACCCTCAAATGACATTAATTGTGCATGTTTATAGCAGTTTATAGAGGTCACGTGACAGAATTAGTAACAAACGAAGCAAAGACCTTTAGCAGAGATTCGGTGATTATTCATGGGGATGTGGCAGTTGCACATTGGATGTCGCTGTAAATGAGTCTTTTAAAGATCACTCCAAAAGGCAATACAGCAAATTCTGGGAAGATGACACTGATGATACAGTTTTTGCAACTCCCAGAATCCCCCATAAAAACAGAGCTAGGATATGAAAACCAAACACACTGACAACATCTGTTTTTTTTTTTTTAAAAACCTGAGTTACAAGGTATCCTCCAAACCTCAAATTATGAGCAACAGTGGACACTTTGAGATCTTCCTAGTCTCAGAAGCTATGAGGGAGGAGAAAGAGGGGTGCAACAGATTCTCTGATAGCCCCAAACACCGGGCAAGGGCCAAATCTCTCCCAGATAGTCAACAGAAGGCAGGCTGAAGGATTTGGGACAGCAACCTTAACTGCTAGGTTTCCAGACACTCTCATACGAAGTAAAGTGCAGTAATTCCTAGCAAGGTCTGAAAGGGCTGGGGTAGTCTGAGCCGCCCAGTGAACCCTTAAAAGGATCTAGCCAAGTTCTATCCTAGGAAAAAAAGTCCCACAGGGATGGGAAACTGCTGGAAACAATCCAGATTAAAATGGACAGAGATGATAGAGCCAAAGAAAGTGAAGATCAGACAGAAGTAAGAGAGAAGCCAGGACATCTCAGAAAACACAGGTCATGTGATGAAGCAACAAGAGAGCCCTAGAACCGCAAGGCTGGAACATCTGTCCTGACCCACTTACTCTTCCCCAAAATTCAGAAAAATGAATTTCACATAACAGTAGGCAACAGCAAGGGATCCCGTCTGAGCCCTGCACCAATTTGTTGATAAAGAAAAGGGAGACAAAGGAGGCTAGTAATAACTCCACTGGCAATGAAAACACACACCATAAAACATTACCTGCAAAACAGATGAAAACTGTAGCCCCAAACGGCAAAAAAAGCCAAGAGAAATTAAAATAATGATGGGGAAGTGAAAAAAAAAAATGACCCAGAGTGACCAATACTGAAGCGTTCTAAAAGATATTTTGAGCTTCCAGGCAAAAGGACTAAGCCACTTAAAAAGGGCAAGAAAACTCCGTGGTCATCAGACTTCTTGACAGCAGCACTTTGTATCAGGAGACAATGGAGTGACATATTTAAGATACTCAAGGAAAGAACATATGAGCCATATATTATAAATCCAGCCAAACTTACTGTGAAGTATAAAGACGGCAGACAAACTGCTATCAACAAGCAAGAACTCGGGAAATATTGTTCCCAGGAGCCTTTACTGAGTAAACTGCCAGTGAATGAAAATGACTGGAGAGACGTTGACATAAGGCCTGGTGGTGAGCATTAACTATATATCTACCTGTAGGACCGAGTATAAATGATGGTTACGAGGGAGCAAGTAGAGGCTGTAACAACTGTATGCACTGAAATTTTAGGAACGGTGCGTCTACTTTTAAAAGGGGGGAAGCATAAGAAAAGTGGACGAAGCTTATGATTCTTTAGAGTTAGTAACTAGAAGTAAAAGGATCTTGTTCCAAATCAATTCCTGGCATAGAAGTGTGTGGTAAAGAAAGGATTACTAGCAAATTTCAACATTATTCATAGTAGCAGACGAATAGTCAGTTGCCAAAGGAGGATACTAGAGGTTTTATATAAAAGTATTAACAGAAAGAAGGCAATTTGACCAAACATACAAACTTTCTTAAGTACTCCATCCTCCAAAAAAAGAAAAAAAGCACACATAAAAAAATAGATATAAATAAAAGAGACCACACGATGAAGGGCCATCTGTATAAAAGATAGCAGTATACTTATAAATATAATATAAAATAATACGTCAGAACAAAATATAATAATCATATCAATAAATGCAATGGGCTTAATTTACCTATTTTAAAAATTTAGATTCTCTGACAAAACAAGCGCTATAGTCTGGGATAAAAAAGAGATATGGACCCTGAAGCTATAAGATATAGACAGGTTAAAAATGAAAGAAAAGGATGAGAAAATGTATGCCAGCAAAATAAAAATAAAAATAAATCAGAGGACATTTTCATCATACCCCAAAGAAAATACCCGTTAGAAGCCAACTCCCATTTCCCTCAACACCCGTAGTTCTAGGCAACCGCTAATCTGCTTTCTATCTGCAGACTTGCCTATCCTGTATGTTTCCTATGAACGGAATCATACAATGCGTGCTCTTTTGTGACTTCCTTTTTTTTACTTGGTGCAATGTTTTCAAGATTCACCTGTGTTACAGCATGTATCGTCTCCAGTCCTTCTGATTGCCAAATAATTGTGTGGATAATTCATTGCCTTGACGGTTACACAATTCTGTGAATATACCAAAAACCACTGAGTTCTAGACTCTAAATGGGTAAGCTGTTTGGTATGTGAGTTATATCTCAGTAAAGCTGTTATTAAATAAACAAATAAATATTCAGAATCTTCCTATCAGAAGAAGTGGACTTTAGATAGGGTGACCAACATGTCCAGTTTGCATGTGACTTTGCTGGTTTTAGCATTGAAAAGCTCACATCCTGGGAAATCCCTGGGCAAACTGGGATATTGGTCAGTACAGCTTTAGACCAATGCTATTTAAAGGAGACAAAGAAAAATATCTATAATGTTAAATTCTGTAAAGCCAAATAAAGATAGAGCCGTTATTTGCATTCATGCATCTCAAACTACAGCAAAAACATAAAGTAGAAATAACTGGAGGTACAAGGAAGAACAAAAACTCATAGCAGTATCTAACATACTTGGGTCAATCAGAGACAGATGAAGTGGACAAAATTTGATAAAATTTAGAAGGCCGAAACAACACAATGAATAAAGTAGATATCTAAATCTCAGTAATTCAGAATACAAATTATTTTCAAGCATGCATAGAATACTCATGCGGTTGTCCATATTTTAGGATACACACACACACATATGTGCCTCGTCACAAATTCCAAAGAATAGAAATAAATACACTCAATGACATAGGAAGTACCAAAGGACACTTCCTTACGCTGTGGCCATATTTGCATTCATTATCCAAATTAATCCTGTCACAATTTTACAGGGTAAGTTATATTCCCATTTCACTTATAAGAAAACTGAGGCTTTCAGAGGTAAAATAAATTATCCAGGGCACATAGGACTAATGTGTGGAAAACTGGTGCTTGAACTTAAAATCACCTGACTCCAAATCCTATCGGTATCTACACCTACATTATTATTCTACTGCGTCTTCAAAGTCTTTCTTGATCACCACAGATCCTACTTCTTGTTTCCTCCTTCCATTCCTTTTTTCCTTCCTTCCTTCCTTCCCTCCCTCCCCTTTCCCTATTCCATTGCCTCTCTTTCCTCAGAATTCCTTTAGCAACTTATCTGTACCCTTCAAGAGGCCTGCATCCAATTTTCCATCCATTCCGCCTCATCCCTCTGTGCAATGCAGTTGTCTCTGTGTGTCTCCTGTTCCCTGTCAGACGGGGAGCTCTCTGAAGGAAAGCCTCACACCACACACACACCCCTCCTGCAAAGCGTCCTTGTGTGTTGCTCAGTTCAAAGGCGTGTTTGTGCATTGCTTGCTGATAGTTTTGCAGCCAAGTGTCAGAATGTGCAGATTGACCCCACTGATTCAAAATTAGACTGATACTTGTCATCTACATAGCAGTATAATTGTCCCTGCATGTATTGATCGCACTTCTGTAACCCCAGAAGTCTCCTTGAAGTCTCCCTGCCTCATGAGAACTAGGGGAATCTCATGGTTTGAATAAAGCTGAAGTCCTCCCTCAGATTCCTGCTAATTCAAGACAGGAGTGAGATGTGGCGTAAAGAGTGGTGTTTACCTTTGTGCCTCTGTATGCCTTAGAGACCGCTTCACACTTGATGTAAAATTTAACCCCTTCTTCATAATTAGCAAGCACCACTACCATCATGATGATCTATTCCTGGTATCTGAGAGTATACTATAAGTTACAGAAAAATTCTGGGCAGCCCAGGGTGGGAGGAATCACATCAGTCAGTACCCAGTACTCTGCTTTCTGCCATTTTCCAAGACTCTCTTTTCCCACTCTTCTTCCTTCTACTGTTCCTCCTCCTTTCCTTTTTGTTATTCTGAGAGCTCCAAATTCATCTCCCTGTATGATAAAGAATAGCATCAACCTTCCTCTTATGCCTTCATGCCCACCTCATAATGCTGACATATCAAAATTTACACTTATTTCCTCCAAAAAGATGATTTTCTCTTTTGTAGCCTCTATTAAGTTTATAAGCAGCCTTCCCACTGTTGTACTTAAGATGCAAGTTACTGAGTGAGCCAAAGAGGCAAACAGGATGAGGTTCAGTCAAGGTACAGTAGGATAAAAATTGTTGGTAGGGATGTGCTGTGGAAAGCAGTTTGGTAGTTTCCCCCGGAGTTAAACTCAGAATTAACATCTCACCTAACAATTCCTTTTCTCAGTATGTATCCAAAAGAAATGAACATATACATCTACACATAAACTTACCTGAAAGTGAACATTTATAGCAACATTATCATAGTGGTCAAAGGGTGAAACAACTCAAATTCCCATCAACAGAGAAGTAGATTAATAAAAGATGGTATATCCATGCAATGGAATATTATTCAGCCATAAAAAAGAGCAACAGATACATACATGGATGAACCTCTAAAATAGAAGCCAGACATAAAAGCTCACTTATAATATGATTCATCTTATAAGATATATTAATAATAGGTAAATTTATAGAGACAGAAAGCAGGATAGAAGATACCTGGTGATAGGGGAGGGAGGAATAGGGAGTGAGTCTCTGTTCTCTGAGGGCATGGGGTTTTTTGTGGGATAATGAAAATGTTTTGAAACTAGAGAGAGCTGCCTGTTGCAAAATACTGCAAATAGTCTAAATAACACTAAACTGTACACTTAAAATGGTTAATTGTGAGATATGTGAATTTAACTTCAGTTTTAAAAATATACAAAACAAAACAGAAATAGCCAATGGCCAATGATATAACTGATACTGCTTGGGAGAATATCATTAGGAGAAAAAAAAATCAAACCCCACCTGCCTCCTCCTGGATGCCCTTGAAAGGCAAGCCTGAGATGACAGCTTACATGCAGGTAACGGTCCCAGGTAACAGGAGTGAGGGGCTGGGGAGTGATGAGAAAAGAAGGGGACACCAATATCAGCAGTGTCATCAAGTTAACTTCCACCCCAGAAGCTTGGTGCTCCAATTCACCAGGAACTCTTGAAAAGTCTTGACATGAACCTTAGAACTGTCAGGTTGAGGACAACAAGGGAGGTGTTTATCCATCCAGTGGTTAAGGTGGCCCTTCAGTCACTAGTTCACCCGCACCTCTGGTTGCACATATTTGAGCATCCATCAGGCTCCCAAGGTTGTCCCATTGCTCAGTGACACAGAAGCCCATGACCGGGAAGTGAGTGGAATGTGACACGGGCTAACAGGTCTCACTGCACCTGCATTCAGCTGCAGCAAGCCAGGTTGGCCCTGATCTCTGTGGCTGACACTGAGGTGGAAGAGATGTGGCTAAAAGGATTTGATGCCCAAGTGATGATCAGGTATTCAGCCAGGTGTTTTGGGTCAGGAAGCAACAAATCATGCGGTCACCCTGCCCCATTCCACCTTTCAGAGTATTTTGACTAAAATCAGCCATGTATGACTATCTAAGTCTAGTCTCCTTTGAGGCTCTTCACCGTTAAAATTAAAGGGACTCCTTAAATGCTAACATTGAGATCTCAGGCTTTAATGGTCTGGCTTGACTTTAGAGTTACATGACCAGAGGCTGTCATTTTCTTTGGCAAAGATCTTTCTTATTGTGAAAAGTTTCACTAAAAGCATCCATTACACTCATATGCGCATTAACAGATGAGTATCATGTTCCCCTGTATGTATATTTTTGTACTTTTATCAGTTTTAAAGGGTGTTCACTATATCAGTAAGTATTTGTGTGTCATTCACTGGGTACCAGACAGTGAAAAAGGCAGTAACCAAGGCAGGGGATAGGACAGATACAGTTCTTCTTTTCACAGACTTTACGGTCCTGAAGGGAATTTCTAATTAAGCACACAGTTCCAGGTACCAGGAGTGCTGTGAAAAGGTAAACATGACAAACCATGGGGACACCTCAGTGGGACTTACTCAAGTTTGGGGATTCAGGACATGTGGGAAGACTCTTCCAAACAAGTGATGTCTTAAGACACATTTTGAAGGATAAAGTAGGGGTTGACCGGAAAGCCTGGAAGGGTGTCCAGGCAACGGGGACTCTACCAAGGAAACAGGACAAATGTTCTCATTGTGATTTACAAATGAGGAAACTGAGGCTCAGAGAAGTGAAGTGACCTGCTCAAGATCACATTGGTAAAGTGACCCAGTTTAACAGAGAACTCACAGAATTTTTGCTTTATGAGAGCCTTTCAAGCAAACAGTTTTCTTCAAGATGAAATAGGATTTAATTACACTTGCATTAGATTCAAAAGCCTCCTCCTTCTGGCTAGCTCAGCCAGGGGCCTGATTATAATATCAGCAGCGGGACACCTGGGTACTGCACACCATCTGGGGCTAAATCCAGTGGGTGGGTCTATCAAGGGTTTGATTGAAATCCCCTTTCCTTGCATTAGTTTCCGCTATCTCTATCCATCAGAAATTCAAGCCATTAGTAAAACCCAATTTAATCTGCAGAAGCTGAAATATTCCTGCATTGACCTCCAGGAGGCCACAGCTTCCCAGAAAATAGCCTGCCCTTGGTCTTGTATGTCGGTATATTTATTTCCCTGCAATGTCCTTCAGTCCAAGAAAGACCTCCTCATTGGAGACCTGGTTCCCTGGGTGAGAGAAGCTGTTGCTGGGAGTGCCCACAAAGACTGAGACAGGCTCATGGTTCAAATGTAATTGTACAGGAGCCATGTTCAAATGTCTTTAAAAAAAAAAAAATTGCAGCAGTGCGGAAGAAAGAGTGGGCTCATCCAGTGGACCTCAGAGGCAGGATGAGACCAGTGGTTGGAGTTGCCCGGGGGTCAGCTTTGACTCAGTGTGTCTCGGGACCCACCGGAGTTGTCTGGCTCTATCCCTTGCTGTTGCCGTGTGGGATGCAGGCACAGTGAGCTCTCTGTTTTGGAAAAGCTGGAAGCAAGAATGGGTTATCAGCTATCAAATACGTGCAAAGGGAAGTTTTATGCTGGATGGAAAGTGAAACTAGAAATCCTTTAGGAAAATTTCTAACCTAATAGTTATCTTGTCCGTGGAGTGATTGGCCGAAAGACAAAGATACCAATACACCCTGCATTTATTTTGTTCTCCCTCTAAACAAGCTCTCTGTGACCTTCATATAGAGTTCCCTGGGCCCTCCCTAGGGCCTCTCATAAATGCCTGTATTTCTGGAAATTGCCGCAGACTTCAGACATTTCTCTCCTCTGTATTAAAATGTGTTTATCCTATGTCACGTCATCCTGAAATCTTTAAAGGTGCCCATATATGACAACGTATGATCTCACAGAGTAAACCAGTGATACTAGGTGTGCTCTCAGGGACTGTATGATAACAGAGGTCTTTAATGCCTTCATCCCCAAAGAGAGAAGCACAAATTTAGGAATCGAACAGCTCAATGCCGTCAGGGAACATGCAGGAAGAAATATGAAGTCAATAATCATCGGGAGTAGATATTGGGGTGTCAGGATACTTGGGTATCAGCTCTAGATCTCCACCTCATGAACCATGTGATCATATGAGAGGATCAGTCTGCCAGAGAAAGAGAAAAGGACAAGAATTTTTGCAAGAACAATGCATGTTAGGAATGAGAGCATTCAGGGTGGACGGAGGAGAGGGAGTGTCATGAAATTAGTCTTGAGAGGTGGTTTAGGGGTCAGACTATGAAAAATACTGACTGTCTCTCATGGAGAAATTTGACCTTGGTCTGTTAAAAAGTGTATTTTCTCTGAAGATTTTCTAGCAAAGGAGCAGCATGGGCAAAGCAGCATCCGACAAAAAGAAAAAAGGATACTTACAGAGTGGAAGACAGGGGGAAGGTATGCTCAGTGGTTAGAGTGCATGCATAGCATGCATGACATCCTGGGTTCAATCCCCAGTACATCCATTAAAAATTAATTAATAAGTAAACCTAATTACCTCCTCCTAAAAATTAATAAAAATAAATTTATAACAAAATGTATCTGAGAGCTCAATTAGGCAGCCCCAGTCCAGGTGAGGTGTGATCAGGACCCAACCCAGGATGGAGGCAACATAGGAGACAGTGTCAATGTATTTGGGAGTGAGAGTTCATGGAACTTAGGACAATTGCCCAAGGGAGGCAAGAACTGGGTGACAGTTAAATGCCACTCTGGGAGGGTCAGTCTAGACTTTCAGGAGCATTTTAGGAAGGAAGTAGAGTAGACTGGCTAAGAACACAGTGTTGGCATCAGTCTCATCCTTCGTTGACTCCTGGCTCTGCCAGTTAATAAATACATGAAATTAGCTATGTCTCCTCTCAGAGTCGTAATTTCTTCATCTGTAAAATGGAAATGGCGATTATTCCAACTTCATAAGATTACTTTGAGGATTCAGTGAAAAAAATCCTAAAGGAATTTAGCAAACTAATCAGTACATGGAAAAATGTTCAACAAGCATTACATAGAATTAATAATTATTATATCATACATGGAGGATATAAAGCAAAATGGGCTTGAAGGCATTTTTCCAGAAGTCAAATTTGCCTAGGTAAAATCAGGGACTTTTTCTTTTCTTTTCTTTTTTGTTTTTTGTTTTTTGCAACTGAAGCAGTGTTTCAGTTGCTCCCATGGGATAACAAAACCAAGGGTTTGAACCTCCTAAGGTGTTTCCATCTTTGTTTCTGCTTTTCTCTTTGTGCTGGTTTTGTTCTCTTGGAAGGCTTTGTCCTTATGAGAGAAGCAGGGCTGGAAGTGGTCCATGGCCAGGCATCTAAGCTTTATCAACAGAGACAGACTGGCTCCCTGGAGCACCATTTAAGATTTTTCAGGGAAAAATCCTGATTGGCCTCATTTGGCCAAGTCACTCCTGGGACAATCAGCTGTAGCCAGGAGCTGGGCAGTAGGATCCAGTCCTTATTCCTACTACTTGATTGGAGTAGTAGAGGGGGAGCATTACAAAAATAATGAGTCTGTTTGGACACCTGTTGATTGTGCTGAGCTGGCTTTATGATTCTGTGTAAGCGCTTTCCCCTTGCCATGAGGGACACACTTCCTCTGTCTGTGCTTTCTTTGCTGGGCACAGGAACCGGAAAAGGTGGCGGGCTCCCTTCCCTCCTGCTCCCCCCTGCCCCACCACTGCACCCTACCCCCTCGCAGTGCTCTCATTATAGGCTCAGTTGGCCAGATAACATCCCAGATCCGTGGGCACTGAGGGGCTGTGCTGGTTGGGGCGTGCTGTCTTTGCCTGGGCCAGCCACCCTACCACCACTTGAGATTCCGGGCAGAGCTATGAATGAACACATTTCAAATGCTATCAGTATTTTATGAATTTCCATCTACTTACTTTAATGGGGAACTGTAAAAGCATTTAACCATATTACACCCCATCTCTCAGGCACTGCATTATTCCAACAGAGCTGTTTTATTAGAGTCAACCACAGGGTTGTTGGGATGGCTTTATATCCCTCCCTCCCCAAATTTGTCCATCTGCACATATGTAAGTCTGTTTGTCTGTCTACCAGCCTTTCTCTAATCTCAGTACATCTATCAGGAAACTCATCAGTAGCAAAGATGGCACAGTTATGGCCATAGTGCGTGTGCACACACACCCATACCTGAGCGCACATTCATATACACACACGCTAGTGCACTGAGGAAGGTTTTGTCTCCCGGCCTTGCATGACTAGACTTGAGCTTTAAAAGGGCTTTTAGTTTAATGGACTCCCCTGGGTTCTCGTCTGGAGCATTTATTCCCTTGTCTTCTGGGAAAATTTTCTCAGGGAAACGTGATACTTGAGGCTTAAATATTTGAAATTAATGGTGAAGTGTCAGAGGAATGCTGGTTTCCCAACTCAAATCCACCACTTACATCTATGGTCTTGGGCAAATCACTTAACCGGGCAGAGCCCTCTCTGTAAAAGGGGGACTTCAGTAGCTCCCTTTCAGGGGTGGTGGGGATCGAGGCAGGGAGCCTGTGAAAGCCCTTCGTGAACTTCCTGCACGACAAGGGAACAACAGCAGACACGTGACTCCTGAAACTGAAGGGCTCGCTCTTTCCACTTCCGGGATAGTGAGAATTTCTGGGCTAGAACAGGCGTTTGTTTCTGGAGCTCGTGTCTGCCTGCACCGTATGCCTTAGTATGGCTTCCCTCCTATCACAGCTCATGAGAAGCCTTCCTTGGTCCCCGTCAAGGCTGGGTTACGGACCTTTCTCTGAGCTTCCACATCACCACCCGCTCTCTCTCCACATTACAGCATTCATCTCACTCTGTTATAATTGTCTTTCCCCCTTCCGGATGATAAGCTCTTTGTGGTCAGAGTTCAAGCATTATTTCTTAGGACAACCATCAAAGCCGCTGGGGATCTGAGCTCTGCCAGCCTCATCTCTTAGAAGGCTTCCAGCCACCCCCGTCTTCTCTGTCCGTTGAGTCTAGCCACCATTTTGTTCAGCACCTGCTCTGTGCCAGACAGGGCTCTAACCACAGTGTGCACAATAACCCACTCAGTCCTCACATCAGCCTTGTGAGTTAGGGACTGTTCTGGTCCCCCTTGTACAAATAGGGATGCTGAGGCTCAGAGACGATAGGAAACTTAAACACGATCCCAGCTAGGAAGGAGCAGAGGTTTGCCCTCTGGCGGTCCCATTCTGGACACTGTCCTCCCCACTAAGCTCCACTCCTTATTTATACTCTGTTCTACCCCGTTGCTTTAGTAAAACTGACCTGCACACAATTCCTCTTCTCTGTGCCATGTTCAGTACCAATTCCCCGCCTTGGCATATGCTACGCCTTCTCTCTGGAATGCATGTCTGCCTCCACTTTTCTTCCACTTGCCTTCGGGAGTCAGAACACCGTGCTCAGTGCCCTGGCTGTGTGTGTACCTAGCATGTCACTTAACAGTGTATCAGAGTCTGTTTACTTGCCTTTTTCTGCCCCTTAAACTGCGGCTTCTCGGGGCAGGGGCTGTCTGTACCTTGTTCAGGCTGAATCTTGGTATCTCATGTAGTTCCTGGCCCCTTGTGGAAAATTAGCCCCTTTTTGTTGACTAAATGTTCTGACACTCCTGAAATCTGAAAAGGCTTTCCCGACATTGTTGTCTCTTTTAACCCTAACTTCCACATAAATTATATGTGGAAATCTCTATCTTTGATAATATGCACAGATAGCTAACTAAGGTGCCAGGTCAAATGAAATAACTGCAAAGTAGAAGTTTGAGTAATGTGTGTCTGTCTGAATTGCTTAAGGGCCAGCCAAATGGGTTCTAGCGCTCCAAAGCTGGGTTGGTGCATCTGAAGAGTGTTTAGGGTAAGGATTTGGGGTCTCATGCTGATCTCTTTGGGACTCTTTGAAGAGGAAATTGTGCTCACAAGGTCAATGGAGAAATGAAGGAACAAAGTACAGACTTTATGCCTAAGCATCTGGGTCCACATGGATCTCTCCAAATGCTGAGCATCTTTGGTAAGAGATGCTGGTATACAAGGTTTATGGTCATAAAGCTAAGGATTTCCTACACTACTGTATATAGGTAGTGGGGTCTACAGAATGGACTTTGATTCCACTTACACAAACAGGCCCTTGGAGAAGGAGGGCTGCCTGCCAATTCACCCAAAAAGGCGGTGACCCATGGTAGGAGTGAGCACCGCCTCAGATACACTTCATCTTTTAAAGCCACAACGCTAACCCCCAAGTGAAATGAGGCCCAAAGAATGTCAGAGTCTGCCGTCCAGATTAGCAGCTTTTCCAAAGGGTGTATATGGGGCCTGTCCCTTCTAGGCCAGAGTACTGGACATGGGGCCGAGAAGTTCTTCTTTTACATAAAAGCATCCAACTTAAAATATCTAGGAGTGAAGAGTGCCAGGGCAATGGGTCTAAGACAAGGTTCTTAGACAGGCAGTCACTGTCCAGGTCGCTGCTAGAATGACCAAGCTAAGACATGGCATGGCAGAGTCAGATGACAGGCAGACTTGGAATAAAATGGTGGCAGATGAGAGTGAAAGGAGGAAGGTTCTAGGTGTTTGCTACAGTCAGAGATAGGACTTGCTTTGTCAGCCCCAGCGGGTCAGAGTGATGAACAAGCGTGGGGCTCACAGAGGACACCAGAAAAGTCATGATCTTCTGAGTCAATGGTTAAGGGGGATCTTGGCTGGAGCTAACCTTCTCATCTGTCTCCCTGGGTCTTGTGGTGCTATCTGGGCGGGAATGCCAAGCTTCTTCCCTTCCCCGGCCCCCTGAGTTCTTTCACCTTTAGCACGAGACTGAAGCCCATTTCTAACAAAGACATGAAGTCAGCTGCCAGGCTCCATCAGGCGCCTGTGTTCCTCCCCGCCCCACTTCCAGCAAAACCTTTCTCCTGAGCAGACAGAAAACATCTCAGCCTTATGACAGCCCCTCGTCACCCTGACGCCCCGTGTCTCTGCTGACATGATAACTGAGCGTGCGAGACAGACAGTGCTTGTGTGATGCTGGCAGCTTTGTAGTGGAATCGTAAGACTGGGATGAGGGAGGCGGGTTAGAGCTGGAGATCCAGGAAGCTGTGTCTTCTCCACTTCGCCCCATCTCCTGCCCAGCAGGTTGGTGAGACGGCAGCAAGCCTTCTCAGTCTAGAACCCCAGTCTGTTGTTCAAAGATTCTGAGCTCCAGACCTGATGGATTTCAGTACAAACCAGCTCAACTCAGCACAGGTTTCCTGAGATCCTACTTTGTTCCATGCAAAAGCGTTAGATGTTGAGTGGTTACAAAGGTGGAGAAGAAGCAAATTCAAATGGAAAATATAATGGAGGACATGCTGTATGCCAGGTACTGTGGTTACTGTTGTACATACACTTACATTTCAACATCACAGTAACACTATGAGGAAGGTATTAATGAAGAAACTATAAAAACTCAGAGAGGGGAAGTACTTGCTAAAATTATACCAGTCATGAGTAATGGATCTAGAGCTCCAGTTTAAGTCTGTCTGGTTCCGAAGCTTATACTGTTAACTTTTATGTTTTATTTTCTTCATTGAATGCTTTTAGGAGGCTAAAAAGATATATATATATATATATATTCACACACACACACACACACACACACACACACATACATACATATATATCAATTACTTTGACATAATGCCTATCAATAAAACACAGTCTTACTGTGACCAGAAGGAAGGCGTATGCCATAGAGAATTCATAGGTTTTAAAGACAGACACACTGGGCTTGAACTCCCTATTTCCTAAGAGCTGTGTCACACTATTGACCTCTCTGGATCTCACTATTCTCATCTGTAATATGGAATAATAATAATACTAATACTACTACTAATAATAATAATATCATCTATGTGGTGGAATCATGATGGGGGTTAAATTAAAAAATGTGTGTGAGGTGTACATAGTTAAGTGTTGAGTCTTCCTCTGTACAAAGCCTTCTTATGCAATCTCATCTGATCCTGATAACAGCGTTGAGCAAGATACTATTCTTCTTATTCTTATTATTGTTAATTATTATTATTCTCTGCTTGCAAGTGAGAACGTTGAGTCTTAAAGAAGTTAAGTAACCTGTCAAATGGTGTCAATAAATGGCAGTGTGGGACCTGAACTCAGTCTATCTGACCTCAAAAACAACTTCTAGGCAGACAAGGCGAGCTCCATTAGTAGACAGAGTGACTGAAGATCTGTCTGAAGATCACTCAGGACTACAGAATATGCTCCTTCACCACGTCAGGCTGCCCTCTTTGATAGGACGGACTATGGGGAACCTATATCTTTCTGTTGGCTCTGTAAGAACATTTCATTATACATAGGATGCTGTTTGGAAATTGCTCCACTGTTCTCTTTCTGATGGTTGATGTATGTCAATTGCATATATATTGAAAGAAAACAGAGCTCTCTTTTTGGTATCCATGGATGTTTCCGTAACTCATGCCTCAGAGTAGAGCATGTTCAATTACCAAAGATGTTTTTCTAAAAGAAGTAGATTAATGCCAATTAACAGGTTGAGATAGGAGTTGAGACCTTAGCCTGTTCACAGAGTGAGTTGTGATTTCATGTCATCCGACACGTGCATAATTACACACACCAGGAAGCATCCACCAGTGCACACATCACAATAAATGTGAGCTTAATTGTAAGTCACCATGCCTATATGCTTAATTACACATCCTGCTACCTGCAGGATTAATAACATGTAGTGTTACATGCACACAATCAGAAGAGGTGACATTTGATGACATTAAAAGAGCTAGGAGGACATAAAGGAGCAATTTTTAAACAGTTGCATGATGTGTGTGCCTTTTTTTCACTCCACAGAAGGCAACAGACACTAATTTCTACTCAATCAATCTATTGAACAGGTCCTGTCATTTTTACTTTCATACTATCTCTTATATTTATCCTTTCCTTTCCATTTTCATGATTGCTAATGTCATCATCTCTCACCTGCCAGTCTAAGGTAATTGGAAGGACACTGCATTGAAATCTCTCTCCCCAACCCTTGGCCAGCACCCTGGTCCAGGTCCCCATCATTTCTTACCTGCATCGCTGTAGAGGTCCCTACACAGGTCTCTTGGTTCCTCCTGGGTCTTAAACTCTCCATCACTAACCAGGGAATCAATGAAAAACTCAATTCAGACCATCTCAATCTTTAGCTTAAAACTCCCCAATGGCTGCATTTATCCACAAAAGCCTAGCATTCGGAGCTTGAACTACAGGGTCCTATTTGTCCTGCCCACCAGCCCAGCCTCTTGTCACTTGCCCTCCCTCTCTAAGGTCCAGCAGCACTGCTTTCTCTCTGTTCTTTTAGCAAACCTACCTCCTACCTCAGGTTGCTCTCATACATACGGATCCTTCTGCTCCCAAAAGTTCTCCAGTTCTACTTAGCTCATTAAATCCTACCTAAATCTCAGATCTCAGCTCAAATATACCTTATCTACAAGAATTTTCTCTAGTGCCCCTGACTAGGTTAGGTCCCACTATTAAACTCTCTCCTTTTCCTTCATTAAAAAAAAATCACAATACACTATTTAGAGTCATCTGTGCAGTATTTTGATTAATACTTGCCTCAGTCATAGTAAGTTCCACAAAAGTGACGTTTGAGTGTTTCATTTTCCATTACGTCCTCAGCTTCTAGGATATTTGCTGGCACGCAGAAGACTTTTAGTAAAGTTATCAGATTTAATGAATGAAAATAAAAGATGCTCAGTTAAATTTGAATTCCAGACAAACACTTTTCTTTTCTTTTCTTTTAGTTTAAGTATACTCTATGCAATATTGGGGACATACTTACACTAAAAATTATTTGTGCTTGTCTGAAATTTAAATTTAACTGGACATCCAATAATTTACCTGGAAACCCTACTTCTAAGCACTTAATATCTGATGATTGAATCAATGAATGAATGAATGAGTGACCAGATGAAGGTTCAGAAGACCCTGGTTCTACTTCAGCCCTGGTTCCTGGTTCCTGTTCTCCCCTCACGGGTCACTTGGTTTCTCCTCACATATGTCATGAAAGTCAAGGGTATGTAACTATCTTATTGGCATGAAATAATGGAAACCTATGGCAAAACCCAAATAATGGTTTCTCCTTGCCACAGTCCTCTCGAGGCCAGTTCTTTGTTTCTAGAATTATCTGACTGGCTAAATTATTCCATTCTTCAAATTCTAACTCTCTCTTGAGTAAAACAAAATTTAAATACCCTCCTTTTTTTGCATGATTTTTCTAAGCCTTTTGTAATCTGATGCTGTCACGTTTTAGATTTAATAGGCAGGGCTAGAACTAATATTTAATATTAGTAGTTAAGAGAATACAAATCAATGCAAAAAAATCCATAATGAACAAAATATCAAAAGTTTAAATGAAAACAGAATCAGTGTTACTGATTTTTCCCTTTTGCCTCAGGCTCCAGTATAACTTGGCACAGTACTTTTTATCTAAACTTTTGATATTTACTCATTAGAGGGTTATGTGCATTAACTGTGATTTCTTTAAAAATATTTGAATGAGAGTATTATTTATCTTGATTACTGAATATTTTGACAGCCCCTTCAATTTTGCACCCAAGATGAGTGCCTCACTCGTCTCATCCTAGCCTCAGCCTTGATAAGTAGAGACGATCTTTGGAGGGGAACCCATGGGGGAGGAGGCAGGCGGAGCAGACAGAGCAGGGTCTAATGTGTCTTGCTGAATTCCTCTTGTGGGCCAAGGTGGGTAGAAAGGCTTCCAAGCAACAGAGCGACAACTCTGATTGAGTTTTGGAAAGACTTTTTTTTTAAATTGAAGTTTCATTGCTGTACAACGTTATATGAGTTACAAGTGTGAAATTTAATGATTCACAATTTTTAAAGCTTATGCTCTATAATTATTATAAAATACTGGTTAGATTCCCTGTGTTGTACAGTATATCCTTCTATCTTATTTTATACCTAACAGTTTGTTCCTCTTAATCCCCTCCCACTAAACTGCCCCTCGCCCACTTCCCTCTCCCCACTGGTAACCACTAGTTTGTTCTCTGTATCTGTGAGTCTGCTTCTTTTTTGTTACATTCAGTAGTTTGTTTTATTTTTTTTAGATTCCACATATAAGTGATGCCGTACAGTATTTGTCTTTCACTAACATTTCACTTAGCATAATGCCCTCCGAGTCCATCCATGTTGCTGCAAATGGCAAAATTTCATTCCTTTTTATGGCTGAGTAGTATTCCATTGTATATACATATATACCACCTCTTCTTTATCCATTCATCTGTTGATGGACACTTAGGTGGTTTCTGTATTTTGGCAATTGTAAATAATGCTGTTATGAACACTGGGGTACATATATCTTTTTGAATTAGTGTTTTTCTTTTTTTTCAATACATACACAGGAGTGGAATTTGCTGGGTCCCCATGGTAGCTCCATTTTTAGTTTTTTGAGAAGCTGCCATACTGTTTTCTACAGCGGCCTCACCAGTTTACATTCTCACCAACAGCGTTCGTGGGATCCCTTTTCTCCACATCCTCGCCAACATTTGTTATTCGTGTCCTTTTTGAAAATAGCCATTCTGACAGGTGTGAGGTGACCTCTCTCTGTGGTTTTGATGTGCATCTCCTTGATGAATAGCCATATTCTGGATGCTGTTCTCGTCTGGAGAGCTGGTTGGTGGGATTGTGATGAAGGCAGGGAGGCCACGGAGGGATGTACTGTGATGAGCGACATGTGAGATAAGGCAGCGGGAGGAAGCGGTGAGGACAGGGAGAAACAACAGCCAGTGAAATGAAATGGACTAACTAGATGGGCTTGGAAGGAACGCCCTCTCCTTTAACCCTACTTCTTGGCTTTTCTTCTCTGCTTTCTATCCTCTGTTCAACTTAGCGTATCTTGTTGGAAAAGATCAGGGAAGCAGGGAACACAGAGGACTGGCTTGTTAGCTTCAGTGACCAGGACTCTGATGACATGGATACTCCCAGATTTATCTGCAAACCTTCTGGGCATTTACCCAGCCCCTACATAAATTAGGTCCCCAGAGAGCCATACATTGACTATCATACTCATTGCTCCCTGCATATAGGTTCCCAGAGGTGGGCCAACAAATTCACTTTCTGAAATAGTCTGGAAAGGGACCGTGTTATTGACACTCTCTCCCATGGTACTTGCATTTCAAAAAGCAATGGGTCCAGGAATTCATCATTTCAATTAAAACTCATCTAGGCCTCCTACAAAAAAGAAATATCAGTATTGCAGAGTTCTCGATCCAGGAGGATTCAAATTTGGCTTTCAGCCTGAAGCCACCATGAACTTGCTGTGTGGCCTTGGATACACTGGCTGGTTTTTCTGTGCCTCAGCCTCACCTCTGGGAGGCATCTTGTGTAGATAAGTGAGCCTGAGCTGTGGGATTTAAATCCTGACGTGGCTATTCACCACGAGGGTTGTGTGCCCTTGGTCACATTATTTAACCTTTCTGAACAACACTTGCCCTCTCTTCCCGTCAAGGAGAGAGACTGAGACCCTTCCTTGTAGGACTGTGATGATGATGGAAGGTGTCCATGCCTGGCCAGTGCTTAACACTTAGCAGGTATTCAGTGAATATTAGTCATCCCTTCCCTGCAACGGTTAATGGAGACAGGTAATAGAAAAGAAAAGGTACCCCCCAAAGGGTGGAATGCTATTTCTCAGCTGGAAAAAAAAAAGTGCAATTACATGCCAAAAACTGCTGACACAATGAATAATTTTGGAGTAATCTTACAGTCATATACACAGAATGCCAAAATTTGAGATGAAGGTGGATTTTGGTGAAATGGAATCTTTCAAGCTAACAATAGTGCCGAATAGGCAGAAGCCACTTGTCTTGTGTCTTAGTAAAAACTTTTTAACAGTGTACTTAAAAACAGTAATTTTCCATCAATGGTCTCTTCTGATAATTTCAGACGAAAATGATGGAACAGTATACTAGAGCCAGACCATCCTAGATTCAGATCATAAGGACTGCATACAGTTTAAGTCTTTGTTTTCCTTGGATATTCAGCTTAGTTATACCTTTAATATTCTTTTAAGCTGAGTCTCAAGTCAAAACAGGCATAGGCCCATCCCATGGTGCCACGCAGCGTTGGAAGTTTAAAGATTATTTTTCTCCGTCTGCAAGATGGAACCCAAACCTGCTTCTTAGGCGTCGTGTAAAGATGAAATGGAAGCACAGATAAAAAGAGCTTAGCTTAGTGTCAGATACAGAGCAAGGTTATATGTGACTATCATTGTTACAATGGTGATGAATACATAAAATGTTTGCTTGATTTTTTTCAAATATTTTCTGATTTTACATTGAAATATTTCACCCAGCAACAGAGCAGGGGGCCTGTGTTTCAACACCGTGGCCTTGGCCTTGTTGTATAACTTCTATTTTTCTTTAATATACATGCCATGGAATCATCACTTTAATTTTTAATTTTAAGCAAATGAATAAAATCATATTTAGTCTTATGAGAAAGGCATTTTTCCGTAGCAAAGTGAGGCTTGTTAAGACACTCATAACCTGGATTCTTGTAAAAAGTTTATTGGTTTATCCGAAGTCACTAAGGAATGTCTTTGACTCAGAACACTTTCCACCATCCTCCCCATGTTTTGAACTTAACGTTCTCTCTGTGGATTTTCTTCTAGAATATGTAAGTTTGAATTTGACTTTATATCCTTTAGAATCTGGTTGGAATACTCCTTTTTTTCCTCCTCCCTTTCATTCTGCCATTAGTTGGCATGTTTGCAGTGAATGCAAATCCATTTTTACATCAGCAAAAGCAAAATTGAATAAGAAAGGCCATCTGATATATAGTAAATCAAACAAAACCACAATGAATTTCAAAGCCCAGTATAAATGTAAGACACAGCATGATGTATAGGAAAGAAAAATGAGCTCAAATCAGGCGATTTGGAGTCAAGTTTAGACTCTGCACCGGCTCGCTGCATGACCTTGGGAAAGTCACTTAGCTTCTCCAGGTCTCTGTTTTATCCTTGGTAAAATTCATAATTAATCACTAATTTCAATTAAATGTATTATAGCTCCCATTGGACAATCTAAAAAAAAATTAAGCCTGAACCCCATCATGTAATTTGAATTTTTGCCAAGATTAAGTTATATATTAAAGTAACCGAATTTTCTCCTATTATGGAGTCTTAGATTGCAGAATCCCAGGTATAACATGTCTTGATTTCAGCAAAGCACTTGGTCAGGTTTCTCCTTATACCCTTCTGGACAAGTTAGAAAAACATGGATGAGATCGGTGGTTAATTAACCTGAGAGCTGACTGGAATCACCAGGGAAGTTACCGCGACACACACACACATTTCCAAGTACCACCCTCAACTATTCTGACTGAGGTTCTGGGTGAAATCTGGCATTCACAAGGATCTCCAATTGATTCTGAAGATCATCTTGGTTTGGAAACCGCTGGACTAGATTATAACCAGACGGATTAGTTAGTGGCTGAATTACCAGGGTAACCCACCTGGGTAAGTTACAGGTTTCCATCCTTGACCGGGTGCTTGTCAGCTCACGGATGCATGATTTGGTCGATGACATGGAAGGGATGCTGATCAGATGCACAGATGTTGTGGGAACACTTGCTGACAAAATAAAGACTTAAAGTGATCTCAATGAGTGGAATAATCGGTAGAAATAACCCAAGTGAAAGTTAAGGGATGCATGAACTCCTGTCCTTTATTTACAGTTTTGAAAATTAAAAACATAATATTGGACGGGATGTACCTGACCTCTGAGCAACTCATGGAGAATAGACATTGAGGTTTGAGAGGACGAGAGGTATAGTAGCTTTTTGAAAATAAGATAATTTTCATATGAAAACATTTTGTACATGGTCGTTCTGGTGAATGATTTTGAGGACCCTCTGTACTGTTTTCCATAACAGCGGCACCATTTGGCATTCCCACCAACAGTGTGTGAGTTCCCTTTTCTCTGCCTCCTCGCACTTGTCTTTTACTTTTCTGGTAACAGCATCCTGGCAGGTGTGAGGTGGTATCTCATTTGGGTTTCGATTTGCATGTCCTTGATTATTACCTACCATGGGATCTGACAGTCCCGCTTCTGGGTATTTATCCAAAATGATTGAAATCAAGATCTTGACGAGGTGTTCTCACTCCTGTGGTTATTGCACAACTATTTACGATAGCCAAGGTGACAAAACAGTCTAAATGTCCATTGACAAATGGATGAATCAAGAAAATATGGTATATTCACACAGGGTATATTATTCTGCCTTTAAAAAGGACATTCTGATATGTGTAACACTATGGGTGAAGCTTGAGGGCATTATGCTAAGTGAAATAAGCCAGTGACAGAGAGACAAATATTACTTGATTCCACTTACATGAGGTGTCTAGAATAGTCAAGTTAATAGAACCAAAGGATGGAGTGGCAGTCACTAGGGACTTGGGGGAAGGGGAAGTGGTGAGTTGCTAGTCAATGAGCATAAAATTTCAGATAAGCAAGGTAAACACATTCTAGAGATCTGCTTTACAACATTGTACCTGTAATCAACAATACTGTATCATACACTTAAAAAATTGTTAAAAAGTTACATCTCAAGTTACGTGTTTCTACCACAAAAAAATTAAAACAAAAACACCTATATAAAGTGTGAAACATTATGAAATGGCAACACCTGATCTCAGGCAGAGGCAGACCGGATGGGTAGTTAAAAGTCAGCGAGTCCTAGATTCAAATCCGAACTTGAGCTATAGGCAGCGGTGTCATCTCAGAAAAATTATTTAGTTATTTCATGCCTTGGCTTCCAAGGCTATAATATGGGAGTAACACTTTCCTAACCAGGGTGGTGTTAAGGATCAAAATGCGTAGCATACTGTCCAGGACACAGCGACTCTCAGAAGATGGTAACTATTATGTGAGGAATCCACTATATAATGTCCAGAAGGAAGGAGGAGCTAGGTCCGCTGTGTTCTGTAACTGCCAGGTGACTCCTGAAGAATTGTGTCCAGTTGGGGAGCCATACTTTAGAGGACTTATTCAAAGTGGGTGGTGGCACAGAAGACCAGGAGGAGGAGTGGCTATGGAGTACAATCATATGTATTTGAAAGTGTTGAGAGTGTTTTCTCTTGAGAAGAGACGCCAGAAGACGGCATCAAGCTAGCTAGAGGGAAAATCCAAAAAGCTGGTTTGTTTTTTGATTCCATAAGACAAAGCCTCACTTGAACATACAGGTCTAGATAGTATGTTTCGGGAGACACTTTCTAGGACAGAAGAGCATCGGTTCACCAGGGTTGGGGGGGGGGGTCCCTTCCCCCCTGCTGTGCCCAAGCACCCATGGTCAAGGTCTTTGTGAAGGGAACTCCTTCCTAAGGTCAGAGGTGGCTTGAACTAAAGACTTGTAAGGCCTTCTCGAATGACAGGATTACATGCTGGAGGTGGATGTGGGGGTGATGGCATTCCCAGTGCCTTCCTGAAGGCCCTCGTGTGCTGGATGAGTGTATCTGGAGATGGGCGGACATGTCAATGACTTGCTGCTCCAAAGATGGAAAGTAATTTGTGTCCCCATCTAGTGTAATGCATCTGTGTTTTCTCCCAGGGCATCAGCCAAGTGCCTACATATTGGGCCCATCCATCTTTCCTGAACTACAGAATTGGGGGGTTGCATTTGGCTAATGAACCTCTTCAGAAAAACATACTTCCCCAAATTAGGTTCTAATTGCATTGGGAAGCAGCAATTGCCTGTAACCTGATAATATTTCAGGAAGTTACATCTACCTGAGTGATTTAACAGCCAACAGCTTTGTGGCAGGCTGGACTGATAGACTTCTGAACTGACCCCCCACCTCAACAGCCTTTCCAGTCTTTCCACCTTCAACCTCCCTGCAGAGATCTATGTTGGAGCCGGAGGCAACTCTGGCTCATCAAAACTGGACACTGATGGAATCTTAATATCAGAAGATCTTACGATTAGGTGGGATTAGAGTTATGGAACTGACGCAGGAAAACGGATGTGGGGTGTGAGGAGGACCGTGTCCCAGATCTCAGTTGAGCCCCTGGGATGTGCCCCGCCCAGTGTGGGTCCTTGGCTTTGCACAGGAAAGAATTCAAGTGTGAGCCACTGTTGAGTAAAGGTAGATTTCTTTAGAGAGATACATACTGCATAGAGTGTAAGGCAAGGGAAAGGCAAGGAAAGATGTGTGGGAATTGGGTGCTCAGGTTAAAGTAAAAGTAGGTACACTCTCCATAGACAGAGTGCGGGCCGTCTCCAAAGAGGAGGGTGCGAAAAAGGGCCGCTCGGTGTGGTGGTGTCAGTTTTTATGGGCTCTGTAGCTTCACATGTCTACAGGTGGGACCATTCCAACTGCCCTGGGGAAGGGGCTGAGATTCCCAGGAGCTGGGCCACCGCCCATTCTTTGGCCTTTTGCAGTTAGCCTTGGGACTGTCATGGCGCCTGCAGGCATGTTATTTATCAGGCTGTTACAATGAGCATATAATGAAGCTCAAGGTCTACTAGAAGTCAAACTTCTTAATCCTCAAGGCCAACTAGGAGTTGAATCTTCCACCATTTTGGTGTTAAATTGCTGTCATTCCTTGAGTGGCTGTGCCCCGCCCCCTTCCCACTGTCTCAGAACCCCAACACTTAAAGTCTCAAGACTGGGGTAGATCTAAGAAAATCATGTAGTCCCACCCCTCGTTTAATCAGTTAATCCACTTGAAAGTAATATTCCTGGGCAGTAGCCTTGGACTCCTCCTTAAACATCTCCCAAATTGGGCAACTTGTCCTCAGACATCCCATTCTATTTTTGTACAGCTCTGAGAGCTAGAAAGGTCTTATTGAGGCCAACCCCGTGTGAATTACTTAGCTCCTTTGGGGAATAACGCTAACGAGGGTGATCATAACAGTGTACATTACTGAACACTTACGACCAATTAAACACTCCAGTAAGTACTTTTCCTGGCTTAATCCTGATTCTCATGCTTCAGGATACATCTTATGCATCCTATTCTATGGATTAAGAAACTGAGGCCAAGAAGGTTCCTGTGATTTGCCCAAAGATCAGAAAGTGGGTTTTAAGCCCCAATTCACATGATTGAAAAAGCTCGTTCTCTTAACCTCTTCCCTACACTCCAAAGACAGGTCTGTGGATTCTCTCTAGGGTGGGGCCTCTTCAGAGTACCTCCCCTAAACCCTACCCAAAAAAGAGACCACATCTTAGACCTGCGTTTCATCTCAAAGCTGTTTTCCAGGTTTGGCTCCAATCAGTATGATTATCATTGCCCTGGAGCAGAGGTTTTCAGACTATGTGCAGGGAAGCTTTGCACGTTGGATGAAGCAGCCCTGGGGGCCACTATGGGGCCTGAGAGGGGCCAGGATGGTAGAGCCCTAAGACATCACCTTCAGCCGGAGTGCCTTTGCACCTGCCTTTTTAGGTACTGGGCTTCTGTATAAGATCTCAACTGGAGAAAAGATTCTGTGGCTCATAAAAACTTGAAAACTATTGCACTAGACTAGGATATAGACATAAAATCTAAATGTTAATGGGGTGTCTTAGGCCAGTCCCCTGTACTGTAATCCAGCCCTTCCTCAGCTCCAACTCGGAAGGCATCAGTGCCCAATGTCTGTTGACTGAAGGAAGGCTTTACATGTCAGGGGGCAGCAGTGTTTCTTTACCCATCCTGTTCTTTCTCAGATGCTCCGCTCCTGCGCCGCCACCATCTCTGCCTCTGTCACTGGGTCTCCCTTTATTCTGCTCTTTCTTCCCTTGAAGCACAAATACGCTCACTCCCAAGCACGGCCCGTCCCGGTCTTCTCCCCTTACCTGCATCTGCACCTTTATTTCTTCCCCACCCCCGCCCCACCTAGATTCTCGCTCATAGGAGCTTGATGTCCGCATTGATCATGCCTTTTTAGTATTTTTGATGCTTTGACATTTTGAGGCCTTGCTGACTCTGAAAGGGCTGCCTCTGCCAATTCCCAGAGACGGTAAAGAAGTTGCCTGTAAGTGCCTCTTTCGTATGCAAACCGTCCACCCCAGAGGCAGCCTCCCCCACCCCCATCCCCACCAGCCACTTCCTTCATTTGGCCCTTACATTCTGGGCCACTGTTTTCCTGCCCTAATCACCCCCGGGACGGGAACCAGATAACTAGGGACAGCCCCTATGCCTCAGGTTCACTTAATTTATGTAAACCTGACAATCCTAAACCTGCTTATCCTGCTTCATCCATTCTTTCCCATGGAAACCACAGGAAAGGCTGTGGTCTGTGTTCACCCCAATGTCTTCTGCCTCCTAACTGAAACCTGTGCTTCCCCGTGTAGCCCCCACGACGTCCCCCCCTTCCTCTTGGAATCAGTGTGTATGACAAACTTTCTTTTCAATGGCAATCATCCCCATACCTGAATAATAATCAAACCTTTATTTTAAAGCATCTTTTTTTCTCAGATTTCAGCCCTCTTGCTCTCTGCTTCTCCAATCTGCATTTTTGACAATTATTACTCTCACAGAACCAGATCTGCTTCCCAGGATTCTTCCTTCTAGGAGGGCCCTAGAGGGGCACAGACCTGAGGTTTCTGAATACACACAACACACATACACACACATACACACCAGGATGTATTCCCGCCCTGCCCTCACTGACCGTCCCAGCTCTTAGCTCTCGCTCCAGCCCTAGGCCCTTCATGTCCCTCCAGTGTCTACTGGCCAGCAAGCCTTCTTGAATTTCACCCGCCTCTCCTCTCCTTAGCTTTGCACATGCCTTCCTTGGCCTGAGCTGCTTCAGCCACTCTAAGGGATAATCCCAAGGCCACTGCTTCTGCCACGTGTCCTTCATCTTTGCTCACGTGACTCCACTCTCTCCCAGCTTCCTGGCAATTGCCCACTCCTGTCCCAGGCTGGGCACTCCAGGAGGCTGGCTTACAGTGAGCTCACATCCAACATTTCTTGAATGAATGAATGCATGAATGAATGAATGAATGAATGAATTTGACTTGTGCTCTGCCTTTTCCCCCCTCCCTTTCCTCTCAGGAGCCATCAGACACACACACACACACACACACACACACACACTCCTTTACCAATGCCACCTCTGTTTATCTGTGAGCAAATACACACTGAACAGCCCAAAGGAAACCATTCAATTTCTTTTATGCTAAGTTGTCAGTGGACTGTCTTGAAGTGAGTGGTAAAGGTAGCATTTAATTTTTTAACCCAGGAAAAAGATTTGAAAACGTGGATTTGGGTTCAGGGAAAGGGAAGAGAAAGAGGCAAAGAAAAAGAAGAGGGAGCAACGAGTGAGTGAAAACACAGAAAGAAGGAAGGAAGAAAACTCAGTTGACCGACTGCTCTTCTCCGGACCAGTTCCTTGGTCGGTTGACTCCGGGAGGGTGGGCTATGGGCTTCATTCCCTCGAACCTTCACTTCTTTCCCTACCAACCCCATCTCTGCATAATCACGTTATTCTTGGAGCCCGGTCAGCACGTAGGGATGAAGCTTGTCAAAGGCGGCCAGTTGTACTCAGAGGCACATCACTGGGAAGTCCCAAAAAAGGCGGAAGATGCTGATCTAACACCTTCGGGAGCCGTTGGGATGCGAGCCCTCCTCTGCTGGGCCCCCATCCTGTGCCTCGTTCTGCAAACTCAGGGGCAGGTGCAGGTGTGGGTGACCTATTGCCTTCTGCTTCTGCCTCCTTGTCTAAAGAAACAGGACAGAAAGGTACAAGTTCTGGATTAAAATGACTATGTGACCTATCTAAGCTTCCGGAAGCAGATGGCATTGAAACAGTAAGTTTTGGATGAGCCAAATTGGAGGGAGGGGAGATCTGGTCCATTCAGAAGAACACTAAGCCATTCTGGGCCCTTTCCCCCTACCTCTGCCGCTCATACATCCAGAGACTTCTCCACCAGCCCATGCCCTGCTCCCTGCTAAGCCACCAGTAATTGCTACCTCCATAAAGACGTGGCTGGCTCCAGTGTAGGGGGATAAGGAGATCTGGGGCTCTCCGCCTGTCTGCCTGCTTGGATGGCGGCGTCACGCCCTGTCTCTTTCTGACCCTTGTTTATCTCTTCCTTCTCTTGTTCCCTGCTGTATTTTCTTGTAATTTCAGCCACAGGGGAGGGGAAAAAAAAAGTCAGATGTGGAGATATCACTGGAGAAAATGGCATTTACTGTTAATGTGGCGGCAAATGGCCTCCTCCCTGACTTGTGATGGTTGAACTCTCTTAAAGAAGGAAGTGACGCTGGCCTCTCCTCCAGACCCAAAGGCCAGGGAAGATTTTTCATCTGGATCATTAATTCTAAGGCACGATTTGAGCAACCACGCCATTCTGTGGGGAGTGTGCACTGTGGGAAAATCGTGTTACTACCGCACTTGCTAGGCAGAGCCTGGGGCTGAGAGGCAGGACCCTGGTTCCTGTCCACATCCGTGGCTCACAAGCTCTGTGTCCCTGAGTTAACTTTCCTAAGCCTCAGTTTTCTCACCTGTCAAATGAAGACAGTAGCATGTGCCTTGGCTGATTTGACTGGTGATGATGAGATTGTCATGAGATGGTGTCAATGGCGTTGGAAGTTAAAGCACTATTTAAATACTACTTATAATCATGGCTATTTTTTATTTGTTTATTTAGAGGTCTGCAGATTGCACACTCTGCACATTTTATTTTTCTTCCTTTCCAATACCGACGGCACAAACACCCTTCCATCTCTAGCTCTCCCTGTATCAAATCTTCCTTTCAGAAAAGTGTTCTGATCTCAGTCATCATGACGGAACATCATTCCATCTCCTCAACCATCCCCCACCACACCAGTAGAGCGGTCCTTCTGAAACACACACCTGGACCTACACACACACACACACACACACACACACACACACACACACACACACACACGAGTTTACTTAGCACAGTCAGGCAAAATGTAACCATCACCTACTGTGTGATCCAGGCACTGGTCCAGGGAGGGAATGGAGCACTGAACAAGACAGGGAAGGTCTCTGCCCTCCCGAGTTTTATGTTCAAGAAGGAGAGACAGAAAAGAAACAGGAAGACAACAAAAAAAGATCATTTTAGGTAGGGATAAGTTAGACGAGGACAGTAAAACCAGGGGATGAGCTGGAGTGACAGGAGCGAGGGCAACCCTGGGGATTTGGGCTCCAAACCAAGTAACAGAAGGAAGAAGCTGTGGGTAACGCTGGGGGAGGAGGGTGAACAGGATGAGAAACAGGAGTTACAGAGCTCAGCAGGGCTGCAAAAGGAATGGGGGTTGGTGGGCTGAGCAAGGGAAGGATGACGGAAGGTGCTGTGAATGGGGAAGGCGGGACCCTGGAGATTATGACAAGATTCTCATCTGTATCCTAAGGCCAAGGGGAAGCCTTCGCAGGGTGTAAAGCAGGGGAGGGACATGATCAGATTTACCTTTTGTAAAGATGGCTCTGGCTACTGTGTGGAGCATCAAATCTTCGCAGGTAAAATTCCAAATTAGCCTTCAAAGCCTTTTACCAGTCAGATCCAACTTCCACTTCCGGCCACATCTTCTATTACAATCACACACACACACACACACACACACACACACACACACACCCGTGCTCTTGGTAAGCGCAGCTGTTTACTGTTTCCTATGCACTGTGTTCTTTCACTCTTCTAATTCAGCAGTTGATGTCCTTTTTTCTGGTTGTGCCCTCCCTGCTGGCCCCAGGGACTCAACGTCTGTGACCTTCCATCCTGCATGCTTGGATGTGGGGCATTCCCAAGGGCCTGGAGCAGATCAGGGGGATAGTTAAGCAGTAGGTATTTAGCGCTCACCTGCAATGAGCCTGGCACTGTACTGGGCTCCTAGGATTCACGGGGGATGAAACAGACACAGTCCTTGGGTCCTCATGGAGCTTATAATCTGAAGGGCGAGAGAGGATAAAGATTAAATATGAAACGTGCTATGGAGCCTGTGGCTTGAAAGATAACCCAGTGCTGTATGTGCTTATCTTGGAAGCACAGAATCATAGATTTGTGGGATCGTGGAATCTGAAGCTTAGAGAATCAGATCAGACCAGGAGGAAAAAGAAAAAAAAAAACCTGCAGGAATTAGAAATGAATATTTATCAAGTCTCTGGAGGATGGGGTGTCTGTGTAAGCTTAGAAGTGACAGAAGAAACCACAAAGGAAAGGACATAAAGTGAACTGGAAACATACAGCAAATGTGACAAAGGATTACTATCTTTATTACGTAAAGAGCGCGTGCAAATCAGTTAAACTCACTAAGACCCCAGCAGATAAGTGAGCAGAGGGCACAAAGAGATCTCAAGCAAGTGGTTAACAAACACAAGGAAAACATACTCATTCTCTCTCATAATCAAAGAAACGCTTATTAAAACCACGTAATAACATTTTTTTGCCTATTGAATGAACAAAGTCTAAACAAAGGGAAAAAGAGGATGGCCAATGCTTTTGAGAATAGGGTGATACAGAAACTCTCAGGCATTGCTTGTAGATGTGTAAACTGGGGCAACCGTTTTGGAAAACAATTTGGCAACGTGCATGAAGAGTCTCAAAATACAATTTAATTTTAGTAATTTAATTTCTGAGATTTTTTTTTTCTCTAAAGAAAGATTCCAAAAATAGAGAAAAGATCTATGCATGAAGATTTTCCCCCCCTGGAGTATTATTTATAGTAGCCAAAGGGGGAAAAGAAAAGGACCAAATAGCAAATGAGAAGGGTACAGATGTCCATATAAGGAAACATTCTATGGTCGTTTAAAAAGATGTTTATGAAATGCTTATTCTGTGCACTAAAGTTAAGTGAAAAAGGAGGACGGGAAAAGGAATTACATATTCAGTACGATTGTACTCACAGGAGAAAAATCATCCACAGATTTGACTTAAAAGTTTCGCACATTGTTAGACAGACAAGAGCATCTCTGGGGATGGTGGTTTGGGGGCAAGGATGTGGCCCACATCCTCTAGGGCTGGTGACTTGGTAAAAGAAATGGAGAACAGTCCCAGACTTCCTTGGGGGTACCTGATTTAGTCCCCCAGTTTTTGAGTGAGCACCTAATGCTACCAAACTGGGTGATTTTGATTAACCCAGCCAGGGTCCATTTCACAAATGAGGAAGCTGAGATTCAGCATGGTTTAGTAACTTGCTCATGGTGCACTGCTCTGTGGTCCAGCTGGTACTGGAGTTCAGGCGATCTGAGTTCAAACCAGTCCAGCCTCTCACCTCAATGTGCAACCTGTGTTAGCGGACGAGCTTTCCCATTTACTTGGCAGGTGTATGTGCTTTATCTGTATGCTTTGTGGGTGTACACATCTTGTATGTATATTCAGTGGACAGGCCATCAGGCACCGTGGTCTGCCTGGATTGTTCCGGTTTAATCTCTGAAAGTCAGGAGCGACTGTTGCTCTCCCTAAATGTTGGTGCGTTTGACCCTGTTCTGTGAGCACACGCTTGGTGAGTGTCCTGTGCATCTCTTGATACGTCTGGGTTGGTTTTGCTGCTGCAAACGGGCTGCCCCTTTGGCTCCAGCCACTCCATCGGCTTCAAGCATCTCTAGCCCACGGCCGGACTCCTGTCCTGTAGGTCTGGCTGAGGGAGGAGGGGCTCGCGGGAAGCCCCTGGGTCTGGTTCCCACGGGCCAGTGTTCCGTTGCAGGCAGCCACCCTGGCACCATCCAGCCGGCTTCTTGGAAGCCGATAAACGTCCCTCCCCGCTGATCCCCCTGCTTCGCTCAGCCCAGGAGTAGATCTGTTCACTTTCATCAGACAGAAATGCACTTGCCTCTTGTCTCTCGCGGCTTAATTAGCTCTGATGCGGGTGGAGCTGTCCTTGGACGGCTTCCCGCAGCTGCCCTCTGCTGGCCGGCAGCCGCATTGGCGGCTGGAACTGGGGAGCCCCAAGCTCTGGCTTCCCCCTCACAGACTCCGGGGCCAAGAGGTTGGTGTGTCCCAGAGACAGCCTGAGATGGAGAGACACTCAACGACAAAAGACCTTATGACCGGTCCTGGCACACTGAGCAGCCCTTATCTCTCCCTCCTAGAATAAACAACAAGGTCCTACTGTGTAGGGAACTATATTCAATATCTTGTAATAACCTGTAATGAAAAAGAATATAAAAATGAATATATGTATGTGTATAACTGAAGTATTTTACTGTACACCAGAAAGTAATACAGCATTGTAATAAAAATTTGGGGGGGGGGGGAATCATCCGGTTTGTTGAAAGCACAATTCTAACCTTTATGAACTTGAGCAAGCAACCGCACTTCTCTGAGCCTTGACTTTCTCATCTTATCTGTAAAATGGGCACCACTGTGACATTTATCATTAGATTCAATAATGATACTGTTATTGCAATTGGAGCTGGCAATAGGATTGTTCAGCCTTCTCCACGGTGATAAAATCTGTGTTGATCAAATGCTCTCTGAGCCGGTTCTTGAGGTGTTCTTAAGATTTGACAAACATTTAAAAAAATTATTCCAGTGCGCCACGTGTTGTCCAAGAGATGAGAGGGTTATAGATAAATAACTCACTGAACCCAAGTCAGAGTGACGGCACTAAATCTGAAATTGAGGATTCTCCTATTCTGCTGAAGTGTGTTTTTAAAATAATAATGATAATAACAGCGTCTCACGTTTGTCTAGCATTTTTCAGTGTTCTGAGTCCTTTTCCAGGCCCCTTGGAGAGATAATGGATGTGAGCGCTTTAGAAAATAGACAGCTTTCTGCAAAATGAAGGTGATTTGTATTGAGAAGCGAAGTTTGTCTATATCATTCATTGACTAAACAAATCGTTTGCTCCTGTTAGATTGATAAAGACGATCACAGAACCAGAGGATCCTGGACCCTCAGAGCTAGGAGAGACTTCATCTCCATCCATTGCCGTCTGTAGGACAGCTGCCAGGCTGGGATCTATACTCCGTTTGAATGCTTCTGGGGATGGGACACTCACTTCCACTCTAAGCAGTGGTTGATCTGTCACCGAATAAGCAGATACATCGAGTATTCTCTTTCCTCTTACCCCCTAAATCTAGACAACCAGTTATGGTCATGTTGCCTCTAAATTTCCCTCAGCATCTTCATCACGACTGCCCCTGCACAGGTATCACTTCCATTGCAAGTAGAAGTCATTTTCTAATTGGACTGTCAACTTAAACTCCCCGCTCCCTTTTCGCCCCAATCCGTTGCCCTCATTGCTCGGCCACATGCAAATCCGATCTTGAATTTCCCTGTTTAAACCCTTTGCCTCTCCGCTGCCTGGAGAAGCCCAGCCTCCTTAGCAAGGCTTGTGATGGCCTTACAAGCCCATTCTCTGGCAAGACTTCTCAGAACTCCAGGAGGCAATTTGCTGTTCCCTTTTTTTTGGGGGGGGGGATCATTTAGTGCCTTACCTGAATTATAAGATATTCCCTGGGAGGTTGCCACTGTTTGTGTCAGTGACCTCCTTCTTCCCACGTGGGGGCCCGCTGGGGGCCATGGGTCACGTATTTTGCATTTCTGACGTCCTCTCCAGTGATGTCCTGGGATCAGTTCACTGCTGGTGCTGAAAACACTGTTCACATGAATTACGTGGCAGGGTTTCCCACAGGCGAACCTGGGAATTTTAGGAGTGCGCTGACCGTGTGGGTCCAGGTGAACTCCTGCTTCAGCAGCGGGGTTGTTGACTCAAGAGGCAAGGGGCGAGTCAGGACCCCAAAAACTGAAACTCTTACTCGAAGGCTTGATTGATCTAGGGATAGAGATGGGACAGATCCTTCCGGGGTGAGGCTCCCAGAAGAAGATGGAGATTTAAGCCAGGAAGGACCAGGGTACCTTGTAGCTTCTATAAAAATGGCAAAAAGGAATAAATCCTCCAGATAGGGGTCTTCTAAGTCCCCTGTGTAATGGAGAGCACTATAAAGTTTGAAATGCTTTTTCGCTGTAGGGAAAAGTGTATTGTTTACAGTCCTAGGTTTAGGATGGGAGCTAAGTCAGAGGGAGTGGATATGAAAGGGCTGTTAGAACTTCCTCATCTCTGGGTTTTTATCCTGGAGTCTGGAAAGTCTCCCTTGTCCTTAAGTCTTGGGGTCCCAGAATGAGAGTCCAGTAGGTATTTAGTCCACATTCAGGAACTGCAGCTGCTTAAGGGGTGAGCAGGCCTTAATGATCACCCAGTTCCACTCAATGGACAGAAACTCTCAGGCAAGAAGAGACTAATGCCCAAGGACACTGGGGCGTCTTGCCAGCCTTGGGTGAGGGGTGTCTTTGCATCACAAGGACACCTGGAATCGTGGGCTCCCCACACGCACGATTGCCTGTCTCCTCATATCTCTCATTTCTGTTGATCCCTTTCACTCTCCTCTGATGCTTCTATGAGGCACAGGCATGGTGGCCTCCTGTGGTTCTCATCACTCACGTTCCAAGACTCTCGCCGGAGAGAGACTGGTGTGAAAACCCCAGGCACACCCCGATTGACCTGGCTCCTTGCAGGGCTGATCTCTGGGCCAATTAGCTATGGTTTGGGGCCAGGGTCAAGCACCAAGGCACGGCCACCAGGGTCCCACCTCCGTGTACTGAGGACATTCCTAAAGTTGGGGGGAAGGACCAGGTTGTGAGCTGGGGGGCTGCTTCGGTTGATTTCCACTGCACATGCTGAACAATAGGGGGTCCAGCAAGAAGGCTGTTACATACCATCCACCCAGAAACCTCATTTTTTTCAGAACCTGGGATGAGGGAGCACTGTTTGGAGTCTTGGGTCCTCCCTTTAGGGAGAAAAGTTATAGAAATTCTACATGCTCTCTGTTTTATATTTAATTCTCAAAGCAATCATATAAAGAGGTCGTTTTCGCTGCCATCATGCACACGAGGAAACAGAGGCTCAGCCGTGTTAATGGTCTACCTGAGGATGCTTGGCTGGTTAAGGTCTAGCCTGGGAGGGGAACCTGGATCTTTTGATATCCTAAACCCTTGCCCCTGTCTTTAGACTACTTTATACCTTCCACCAGCTGGAAGGTTCCTTGACCCTTTGGAACTTCGGATTCTTCTTCTACAAAAGGTGACGCTTCCCAATATAAAAATTCATCTTTTCTATGTAATTTTCACACTTTTTTTCTGTTTTTCTCCAGTCCCAACAGACATCTGTGTCTCTAATTCTCTGATAACTGACACACCCCCTGTAATTAGAGGAAAGACACTCTTGCCCTGTGAATTACTGGGTGGTAAAGTAGCGCTCATTGAACTCTTACTCGGGATTTATGGGGGCGGGAAGGTGTATGGGGCAAAACCCAGGATATGAAGACCAAGGTTTAAGTTTAGCTTCAGACTAACTTATCTGAGCTTTACTATGACGCTTCCTCTCCAGAACCTCAGTTTTCTCATCTGTGCAAAAGACACTGCCTGCATCCCATAGATCCAGGGACCACGCAGTTGGGCCCCTAAGGAATCTTTCTAAAACCGATTCATTTAGGTGGACTTTCAGTTTGACAAGCTTCCTGTAATCCCCATCCCTCCAAGTCTTTGATTTTCTCATCTGTAAAATGACGGGAGCTGGACAAAATGCTTCGCCTCCTTCCAGCTCTTAAATTCAAAACCTCCAGTTTCTGTGCCCATGAAAATGCATGCCCACCGCTTGCATCTTCCCGCCTCACCCCTCACCTCACCCCTCCAGGGATTCCTACCCCTGCACAGCCGCCTAAGCTGGTTCCCTGCTCCTCCCCTGCCTCCCTCTCGCCACCCTCCCACTGACTCACTCACCCCCCAGAGCTCTCAGAGATAACTCCCAGCAGCAGGCTCTCTCCTCTCTGCTCTTAAGGTGGCCACACACTGGGCTAAATAAGCTGCTTGCCAGCATGTGAAGGGATGGCATTTCCAGCGCCACATCTGTTTTTAGCTTTGCTTTAAAGGGAAGCTGATTTGGGAAGCTGTTTGGAAGATGTCCCCCCTAATTTGGTGCTTGGGGCTTTGTGAAGGGGAGGATGCAGGGAGAGTTCCTCTGTGTCTCCTTTGGTGACGCCTCATGGTTCAAAGATCAGTGGTGTTTTTCTCGCCTCTCAAGCCCCTCAAGAATCATCTGGCTCCACCAGGAGCTGGCCATGTCTCGGTGGCAAAGTGTTAAGGCACTGGATGTGGAATTAGAAAGTCTGATTGGTTTTGCGATCTTGGGGAAGTCATTTCACATCTCAGAGTTTTTGGTTTCCTCATCCACAAAGTATTAACATCATAGCAGCAGTTACTAAGATACACAATGAAAATAATCAGAGCCCCTGTTTACTGAGTGCTGGCTATATACTAGGTGCTGAGATTTTTCACACACCATCTCATTTAATCCTCGAAATAGTCCTGGGGTTGAAATACTGTCTTTATTACTATTTTACAGATGAGTGAAGTAAAGCTCAGAGAAGTGAAATAACTTAACATCACCTAGAAAATAACCTAGCCTAGATTTCAGACCCAGTTCTGGGCGACTCCAGAACCTGTGCACCTAACTGTTATTCTGCCCTATTGGGCCAGACCACGTGGGTGGTGTTCCAGCCATCCGCTGCTATGCAACACGCCACCCCAAGCTTGGTAATGTAGAACAACAGCCATGACATTATGCTTGTGGATTCTGGGGGTGAGGAAGTTGGCAGGGCACAGTGAGGATGCCTTGTCTCTGCTTCTCAAGGTCTGAAGCATCATCTGGGAAGATGCAAAAAGTCTGGAGGCTCTTGGTTTAGCACCTGGGCTGGGATGACACGAAGGCAGGGCTTACTGGGAAACTGCTGATGGGCGTGCCTGCATGTAGCTCTCCGTGGAGACTGGGCTTCCTTACGGCATGGCGGCCTCCACGTATTTATACTTTGTACATTATTGGTCCAGGGGCTCCAAGAACGAATGTTCTAGTGAAAAAGTAGGAGCTGTGGGGGTTTTTATGGTCTAGCCTCAGAAGTCACACAGCAACACTTCTACTCCCCTGGTCAATGTGGTCATAAGTCTACTCAGATTCAAGGCTCAAGACATAGATTCACCTCTCAATGGATGGGGTTTTAAAGATTTTTGCGACCATGTATCAAACCACCATTGACTGGGTCAGCTGTGGGCCGTGTGGGGGCTCCAGGCTAGGTTGATGAGGGGACTGAAGAAGCTGATGGAATTGGGGCCAACAGGCCCTCACTTGCTGTGTGGTTGGCCTAAAAACGAGCTTTCCAAGCGTCTAAAATTACAAAGTTCAAAGTGGTGGAGAAAGCCCATTCTTGATCTGAGTCAGGGCCGTTATTCGAGACAACCTAATCAAGTGTATCCTGTAACGCTGCAGAGTTTTCCAGGCGGTGGTTTGACGGGCCAAGCTGATCGGGGAGCGGATTACAATCATATAATCTTGTTTCCTGAGGACAGATCGTGGTTGAGAACATGGGCTTTGGAATCAGACACGGGTTCAAATGCAAGCTTGACTCTTTCCTAGTTTTGTGACCCTGAGCGGATAACTTGACCTTCCTATGTTTCAGTTCACTCTTATGTGAAACAGAGTAATAAAAAATAGTGGCTCTCTCCTAGGGCTCTTGTGAGAATTAGATTTTAAAAAGCACTTAATGGGGCACCTGGAATTTAGTGAGCGTGCACACAACGTTAGTTATAACTATTCATTCATTCAAGCCCTCATTAAACAAATGTTTACTGAACGCGTACTATGTGGCAACCGGGGTCTTAAGTGTTTATTATTACTGCTATTATTATTGTCGCTGTTATCATCCGTGGACACTGTCCACCTGTTGATTGTTCAGGGGAAGGGTTGAATCAGTCGGGAATTAGATGATACAGGCTGGGGTTCAGGGAACCAAAAGCAACATCCAGTTGTACAGATTGGGTAACTCAGAGAAATAGGGAAAGTGCAAAACTCCATTTGGGCACATCGGTACCCAAGGGTCCCCCCAAGTATGTCAGCAAGACCATTTCCCATTTCTAGGGTGGATGTGCCTAATCTGATGGACTTGGGCGAGGGGTTGTCAGTTCCTGAGACTGGATGCTTGCATGATGGGGATACAGAGGGAGAAGCAGGGGCCACACCTTCCTTCTCAGACTTGAGAACCTCAAAGGAGATAGAGGATGAGAATGTGCTTTGCAGACAGGGAAGCTCTGACACCACTGGGGCTGAGGAAGATGCTGATGAGGACTGACGAGGATGACGCTCTGTGTAGCTGGCCTTGCTGTTTGTGATGCTCACCATTTTTTAATGTACCAAGTAGGAAAAGAGCAGGCTTTGAAGTCAAACTCATATTGGCTTCGTATTGGCTGTGATGACTTTGGCAATGTTTCTTTCCTTTGAACCTTAGACTTCCCATCTGGTAAATGTGAATGATAACAACAGTGACCATCTACACTGGTGTGAGTATTAAATGAAATCCCCATGTAAAGATTTTGGCATCAAGTAAGCCTGTGTTTTTCAGGGTCCAGGGACTCCTGCGTTAGAATCCCCTGAAGTACCTATTTCAAATACAAGCCTGAGATCTACTTCTACGGTCACTTCACCTCTTATTCCTCTGCACGTTTTCCTGAAGGTTTCACCGCCTGACGCACAGTATACCTACTCACTTCCTTGTTGTCTGTTTCCTCCACTTCTTTCCAGTAAACCCCTTAAGGGGAGGGACTTTTTGCTGCTATGCCTCCAGCCCCTAGAACAGTGCTTGATGAGTAACAATAAAAGAACGCTTGAATGAATGAATGGATGGATGGATGGGAATCTCTGGAAGGAGATCCTCAGACTAACCTTTTCTGAAGTCACCCAGGGGATTCTCACACACACTCACGTTTGAGAACCACTACGGAAGGTACCTGATCAACATTAGTTGATTTTTCCCCTTCCTTCCTCTTTTAGTGTCTTAAATTTGTCTAACTGGCTTAAAGAATCAAAGTGCCAAGGAGAGATAACAGAGTGATAGCTGTAGGATGGGTAGGGTCATCTGATTAACCCATCAACCCCCATCCTCGGTTGCAGGGGTAGAAAGGCGTTGAGGGGAGAGATGCTGACTTGGTGTATTATGGTGGCAGAAAGGCAGGGGTCCCTTAGGGGTCGACCTCTCACAACTGGGTGCCTGGGGTATAAGGGTCCTGGGGGTTCTGGAGAAAGCAGTCTCCCTATTGACTCCACCTTCTACTCAGTTTGACCCAGGACCTTGCTTGCTTGACTCACACTGCAGTAGACTTGGGACGTAGCCTAACTTTTGACCAAATGGGGCATGGCCTCAACTGCCTCAAGCCCAGCAAGACGGATCACGGTTCAGAACTGGCCCCTGCTTCCTGGACTGAGCTGGCTCTGCCTTGGGATGACAGCTCTGGCTGCCAGTCCTCGGAGAGAACCCAGTCTGTCAGGCTGACCTGGATCCAAAAGCCATGGGTATAGATGGAGGGTCGAGGTCTCACAGGGCACACAAGGGACAAAGGGAGACGGGGAAGGGAGTGGCATGCATGGTTCATAATTACATCTCTTTTGGCCTTGGAGGTTTCAGCAATTACTGGCTGTGCGACATTGGGCCAGTGGCTTCCCTCTCTGAGCCTTGGTTGTGTCATTCATAAACTGGGGGTGGTCACGAGGCTTTAATGAAGACCGGAGAACTTTGTTAGTAGTAAACACTAGATATTTTTCTTCTTTCTCTTTTCAACTTCTCAAATTACAAGTCATTTAAGGGAAAACAAAGGAGGACTTTGGATGAAGGAGGGTGACTGCTTCAGAAAGTGGAACACTCGATTCTGGGGACAGGAGCTGAGGGGAGGGATGTGCACACGGGGGGAAACTGGGAGCCACTTGATTTAAGAAGCTCGAGCTAATCAACCCCTCTCAGCTCATCAGGGGCCTCGCAATCAGGGCGCCCCGTGCTCACCTGCTGCTCTGCCCTTGCGGAAGCTGCCAGAGCCAATCACGGCGCGTTGTTCTCCCAGCTCTGCTCCTGGAGGAGCCTCCCGAGCTTCACCAGGAGATAGTGGGTATACTCACAGAATCCCCAGCCTGGGCTGTGGGACTGGACTGCCTAGTGCAGTACCTTCATTTCTCTCGTGAGGATACGGAGGTGATGTGACTTGGCCAAGGTCACAGAGAAAGCCAGATCTGGAGAAAAAGGGGGGCTTTTACATTCATCCCCCTGGATGTCCATTCACTCAATCATTGCCTGTTACGGATGCTGGACTTCAAACGCCACACGAGGCCACGTTGCATTCCTAATCCTATACCTCAGACTTGGTTGGGGGCCACAGACGGGTTTCCACCCACCCCTCTCCTCCCCTCATCTCAGTTCCTAGATTCTCAAGCCCTAGAAATTGCTAAGGACACCAGGAAACTGTAGATCCAATTGGAGTCAGTGGAATTTAGTTTATTTGAATTGACTTGAACTGAATGAAATAGAATTACTACACTAAATGGAAATAATTGAATTGAAATATAACAAATTGGATTGAATCGAGATTAATTGAAACGAAATCAATCGAGAATGTATTGAATCATGGTCCTGGGAAAGGTTTGGACATCACCTGCCGACCCCGCTCATTGTACAGAGAGGGAACTGAAGCTTGGAAAAGAGGGGAGGGCAGAGGGTAACAGAGGGTCAATGACTTTGACAAGGTCAAGCAGGTGGCAGAACCAGGCTTCAAAGCCAGGTTATCTGACTCCCAGGCCAGCCTCTATCCTGCCAGGTTGTAGCTCCAGGATTGGTGGGGTCTGGGGCTGGATTTCTGGAAGGCAAACAGAGTCAGTAGAAATCAGAAAGTGAAGAAACTTTTGGGAAATAATTAGGCACCCAATTTTAATAACCTTCTAGAACTTCTAATGAATGACCAAGCTTGTCCTCTGTCTTCTGAGGTTGGCTTTCTGTGGTGCTTTCTGTCTGGACTATGGTGGGAATGAAGAAAGAGAAATCTGAGACTCTGATAGTGGCAGAAAGAATAGCAGGAAAGTTGCAGGGGGATGATTCTCTGCGAAATTGCATTTACTTTGAGGAATAAAGATATTCTACTTGCAGCTGGCTACCTTCCTTGAATTCCCAATCATAGATCATTGTGCTTGAAAGTCTACTATTAGTGCCATTGTTTGGGTAATGTTAAAACAAAAATTCTAAGAAAATATACATGTGCTAACCGGAGGAGATAACATATTTAATATCCATGTATTAGTGTAATAACTTTATCCTGTGGGCTATCAAATACAAAAATGAAGCCTTGTGTGTAGGGTAGAAAGAAATATGATTTGGACGAGGGAAATTGGATCAGTGGTCAATGCTATTTTTAAAAACCGGTATAAATTGCTGTATCTGGGAATTTAAATCTGAAAGTCTCCTTAATGAGGAGGCATTATTCTTATGAGGCAAATGTTACATTGTAGTATTAGTTTGGACTCCTAAGGAAAAAGCAGAAGGCAGCCCATTGACCTCTCACACCCTTTTCTCCCTGCAAATAGTCATAGTTGAGCATCAGTGCTCAACAGAACACACAAAATTTCAGGAGTAATCTTTATACAACTCAGGGAGGTAAGGCAGGTATCCTTGGCCTCATTTACGAGAGGAGAAACCCAACCCAGAGAGGTCTTCAGTAACTCATCTTAGGTCTCTATGTAAATCCAAGGCGGAGGAAGGGCCAGACCTCCAAATCTTGGCTCCTCAAGTCCAGAGCTCTTTCAGACACGTTGCACCCTGGTGATTTTACGCCTGAAATCAATTTTTGTATTGTTCCTTGATCCTGCGGAATAAGGGTGGCAGAAATCATGGGGTGGGGACCTCAGAAAGCCAAGGGTGGCTCCAGTCCATTTCACAGACTTGAGCTGCCCTGGGGCAGCCTCTGGAGTGTGTAATCGCCCTAATGAGCCGCGGCACTTGTCAAGGTATCTGGTTCGGATTGTTGCGGTGACGTGGAGATAATTGGTCCTGCCACGGGAACAGCAAACTGGCCGACAGGCTCCTAGCGAACCACAGGCTAGGCAAGATGACACACAGAGGGATGCTGCCCGCTACCCTGGCTCCTGTGTTTATGATCTTACGTTTACGATCACAGTCATCTCATATCGCCAAGCTCTAAAACCAGAAGTGAGGGCTGTAGGAGGAGATGGGGGGGGAGGTGGGCAACGGAGATAGATTTCGGCACCAGTGTGGCTCCTCCCTCCACCCTTCAAAGGTTTCAGATAAAAGTGTATTGGATTCAGGAAGGAGCCACAGGGGAGAACTGCAGTCAGCTACCTTAGACCCACACATCTCCAATCCAGAGGACTCTAGGGCCCGTCTCGGAGCTTGGTCCTACCCTGAGCTCCATGTAAAATCCACAGAACAAGCCTCAGGCCAGCCACTAAGTGGCATTCCACTACTTTGGCTTAATACCAGTTTCCATTTTACCCCGGTTTCAGGAACTGGGTGATTTTTGCATTCCTTTATGATCAAGCCCCTATTTTTTCCTGTTTTTGCCCCTTGACTCTAACCATCATTCATTCTACAAATATTTACTAAACACTGTTTATGTGATAGGTTCTGTTCTAAATCCTGGGGATTTAATAGCTAAAAAGGTAGACAAAGTCTTCATCAAGATTATATTCCATGGGGAGACAAACAGAAAAACAAATGTCCACGTATCAGGCAGTAGTAAGGGTTATGAAGACAATAAACAAAAGCAAAGCATCAGAGGTGCTAATTTATTTGGGGGAGGGGTTTGGGGAGGGCCTCCCTGAGGATGTGGCATTGAGCACTGTACTGAAGGATGAGTCCTGTGGCTCTCTGGGGGGAAGTGTTCCAAGTGGCAATGGTCAAAAGTGTCCTAAGTGGATATGGAGACATGGGAATGTCAAGGAGTCATTAGAAGACCAGCAAGGCTTCAGTGCAGTGAGGGTGAAGGAGAGCCATGGGAAATAAGGTCAGATTGGAAGCTGGATCCAATTTCCTGCAGAGCTTTGGAGGCCAGGCTAAACTTGTCGGAATTCCCTAGATTCTGCCAGATTCTCAGCTGCTGGTGGCGTCCATCTGCGATCCAAAATGGCTCCCTCTTTGCTCTTGCCCAGTGATCCTGAGACTGGCTGATTCCAACCTTGAATGTCTTTCACAGCCTCGCTGTACAAGCCAGGCGCAGCGGGAAATAATACTGAAGGACTCATGAGTTCTTGTGCTTTGCTCCCGGGTTATTTGCTTTCAATCTCAGGACTGAGTCAAATCTCATTTCCACCCCTACTTGCTTTTTGTTGCCCCAGAGGGTCTATGTTACTGTCGTTGGTCACTGTGACAGTCTCCAGAAGTACTCGGGGAGCTGGCTTTGCGAGAGTAAAAAGTTTTGCTCCAGCAAAAGGAGCACTTTATGATAGAGATTGTAATTGGAAAGAAGTTTGAATAATTGATGAGTTTCTTCATTGCTGTTCCTGAGCAAAAAGGGCCACAAACGACCTTTCAGGCTCACTCCCTGTCTGTGTCCCTTTCTCTCCAGCTACACTCCAAGGCTGTGATTGCTTGCATACGCTGTTCCCTCTGCCAAGAATGTGTATCCCCCACTGTCTCTCCACTTAACAAATATCTGATAGAGGAAAAATGAGTAGTGCTAGAGGATGGCTGTGTCCCAGGTCTCGGTCAAGTCCCTGAGACACGCTCCGCCAAGGGAGGGTCCTTGGCTTCGCACAAGAAAGAATTCAAGAGGGAGCCATAGTGGAGTGAAGGTTGGTTTACACAGACAGAGTGCAGGCATCTCAGAAGCCCAAAGAGGCCACGTGGCATGGGGGTGGGTGTTTAGTTTATGGTTGTTGGTTTTGTGGGCTCGGTAACTTCATATGCTAATGAGTGGGAGGATCATTCCATCTACTTTGGGGAAGGGGCTGGGATTCCCAAGAATTGGGCCATCACCCACCCTTTGACCTTTTATGGTCAGCCTTGAAACTGTCCTGGCACCTGTGGGAGGACCATTTAGCAGCTATTGTATTACAGAATGAGCGTATATTGAAGCTCAAGGTCTATTGAGAGTTGAATCTTCTGCCATCTTGGTGCTAATGGCTGTGTCATTCTTTTAATGGTTGTGCCCTGCCTCCTTCCCTCCTGTCTCATATCTACTCATGAGAAAGCCTTTTTTTGAGAAGTCTCTTGACAAGTCCACATGGTTATGCTGTCCTCTGATGGGGTCCTTCAGCATCGCCCTGTGGCCCCACACCAAGTTTATGTCATACTCTAACTACTTCCAATCCTATGGTCCTACACCAGAGAGGGTCACCCTCAAGGATTGTGTAACTTTGTCATCACAAGCTGTACCGCTAAGTCACACTGCCCGAGTTCAAGTTCTGGTGCTTACTAGCTGCTTGGTTTGGGGTCAGTTGTTCAACTCCCCTGCGCCCCTATTCATCTCTCAAACTGGCATGGTAATAACGCTTAACTACTAAGTTTGCTTTGAGGTGATAAACTGTCAATTGCTCTTCTTGCTTCTTTTTTCACCCCTCTACATAGCCAGCACAGTCAGTTAAAAAAAAAAAAAAAAAAGACTGTGCTCTTTCCATTTGCTTTTCACATGCTTATGACCTATTTCTTACCGCTCAAGTCTCAGCTCCAGTAACTGCTCAGAAAGGCTTCCCGTGGCCATTTTAAATTCCCTTTTCAAGCCCTCCCGCCCCATTTCGCTTCCAGGTGGCGAGCAGTGCTATCGAGGAAGTGTTTTCAGTCCTGCCTCCTTCTGTAGACTGGATAGGACGACACTCTTGGTTCCTTGGTTTAGGTAGAACCACGCACCTAGTTCTAGCCAATGAATTGTGAACAAATAATAACGTTTGTTCTGTTAGAGCAGGTAGATTACTAGACATGAGAAGAGAAAGTGGGGCATGGGCCAAATGGCAGGAAACCACACATCTTGTGAAAAATGGGGGTCCTTGGGAAAACCAGCAACCTCCGGACTGACAAGAAACCACACATTTGGGGATGACAAGTGTCCTGGAGTCAGACAAAGAAAGGTGGGATGAAGCAGGAATCTCCAGCATCCAAATGCAACCTTTCACTCATTATACCCTCATCTGAATTCCCGATCAAGACTAAGTAAGGACAAAAATCCCTCCTCCCCTCGGGAAGTTGGAGCTGGGATTAAATTCAGAAAATACGACTCCAAACCTCTCCCTCTCCAGTGAATATTCCATTCCGCCCATTCATTTTTACATGCCATGTAACCAGTTTGCCAAAGAAACTCAGGGCAGCTACCCACCTGGGTCTGCCTGCTCTCCCCTTGAGAGCGTACTATCACTTAAGAAATCTTTGCTTTGCTTTCTTGAGCTCCGTGTCTTGTTTCTGAATTCTTTCTGTGATGAGACAAGACCTTACTCTCCAAAAGCAATTACTCTGAGCACTTATTTGCTACTGAAAGCCCTTCCACAGATTTCCTTCCCTCTGCCGTGGTAACCGGCATATTCCAGATGAGTCCCTATATGTTGGTGATGAGAAACCATCCCCTCGTCTTCTTGACCCCAAAGGAGCATAAGCAACAATAAATCTTAAGCCACTAAGATGCTGGGGTTGTTTTTCACTGTAGCACAGCCTCACCTAATCTGTGTTATATATCCTTTGTATTACTTATTATTGGCTATGAAAATTAGCTTCTTTTTTTCCTCCGTATCTACTCTTTCTTTCTTCTATGTAATAGAACTCAATTTTTTTTGCTAAGGAATGGCTGTACCTACATTTCCCAGGCCTTGTGACAGCTGGTATCACCATGTGACAAGCTCTGGCCAATGAGATGTGAACAGAAGCAAAGTTTGCCACTCTGAGCTTTACTCTTTTTTTTTTTTTTTACTAAGGTATTTTTTATTGATACATAAGCCTTACAATGAAAAAGCACTACAGTACAAAATTTCCACTATCAAACATTCAGTTAATTAATGTAGAATACTTTTTGCATTATTCTCCATTTTTATAAGCATCAGTGATTTTCATAAACATAAACTGATTACTTTGTTTTAAAGCTTAATGAAAATCTTAAAGAACATGACTGGAGAAAAATTAACAAAATTACATTTATGAAATATTTGCATTATTTTTGTATACAATTATTTAAAACTTGTATCTAGTCCTTCTTGCTTGCTAGATTTGGGTAGACAAAGATCCATATTAATATTTTTCCCTTGACAATAGATTTTTATCTGGTAAAGATACATCTGTATGAGAATATTCTAATTCATATATATAGATATATACCTAGTGAGAATCATCTTTGTTATAAATTTCTCTTTTGGATTTCAGACTGTCGTGAGTTCCATAAACTCACAGAAGTAATATGATTGTTAGATAAAATTTACTATGTGTCGTTCTTAGCTTCCATATCCTTCCTAATTTTATGTCTCCTGGACTGTGTCTCTGAGGGAGACATTTTTAAATCCCTCATTATGATAATGGATTTTTTAACTTAAAAAAAAAAATGGGAAAGCTATGCCCTTGCTTTCCTACTAGCCAGGAGGTGGAAATGATGAGCCCATCTTTAACTGAGTAGAAACAGGTGAAACGCTTTCCAGGAAGGAAGGACCCGGTTTTCCTGACACTGTGGAAGCGTCATACCAGCCCTCTGGAGTCCTCATGTCTGAGCTGTTACGTGGTTAGAAAGAAACTTCTTATCTCTTATAAACTAATGTTTCTTGGGGTTGCTACCTTTTAATCTTGTATAAACTAATGTGATTTGGGGTTGCCATCAGAGCCATCGAATCTACTTGCTTACCACTATCCTATTTCAAGTCATCTTGTCATTTATTCCATTGATTACTGTCTCTTCCCGCCGCCCCAACACATGCACAGGCCAATGCAGGTTCTATGAGCACAGAAACTGTTCTGTCATGTTCATTGCTGTATCCACAGAACCTAGCACAGTGCCAGCCCTTGAGTGAGGACTTAAACATGTATGTTGAATAATGGAGTGTGAATGACACACATTGATCACTGAATAAATTACTGTTAACTGTTACTAGATATTACTGTCTATATCTCACAACAGGCTTGTCTACTGCCATCATAAAGGTCTGATCACGTGATGATTCTTGAGCCTTTCGGTGTTTCTTCTGTTTGGAAGAGCATTTCTCTTCTTCCCGATTTACCCAATTCCTTCAAGAACGAGTTCTGGACTCATATCAGAGGCTGACAGAATGTCACAGAGAGAAAGGACCTTAGCTGTCACATGACATGGGCCTCTCAGGTTACAAGTGTGGGAACGAGCTCAGAAGCGGGGTTAACGTGTATCTGAGTCGACATAGGCTGTTACAACAGAATACCGCAGATAGGGGGGCTTGCCAACAACAGAAATGTATTTGTCACAGTTCTGGGGGGTGAAATCCAGAATCAAGGTGTCGGCAGTTTGGGTGGCAGGCGAGGCCCCATAGAGAGCTCTCTGTGGTCTCTTTCCTCAGGGCACTCATCTCCCATATAAGGGCTCCACTCTCATGACCTAATTATCTCCCAATGGCCCCACCTCCCGATGCCATCACATTAGGGGTTAGGATTTCAACATATGAACGTTGAGGGGGCACATACATCCAGTCCATAACTATTTGCTACAAGTCACACAGTTAATTGGTGAGAGTAGGGTCTAGAACCCAGGATTCTTGCCCTTGTAGTGTCTTTATTGTTACAAGAAGTTTCAAGTACTCTTGGGTAAGATGTTCTTGGATCAGCCTTAATGGATAGAGGTAGAGTGAATTTCTTAATATTTTCTACGTTGGGACTTTATAGTTACTGTGCAAAAGTGTCCTCAGTTTTACACCTTAGAACTTGTCCATAGCTGGAACCCAAGAGTGCTAAGACCACAAGGTGGCTTAGAGGTGAGTTCCATTGCTCCTTAACGTTTTTCTATGTGAGGACATGGAGGCCCAGAAAGATGAAGTAACTTCCCTGATCACACTTGGTCTGCTTAGAAACACTGGGAGGAATTTCTGGCGTTTTTCTAAGAAAACGGGTAGTTTGGGAAGATAAAGAGTTCCATGCCCCTGGAAATATTCCAGCAAAGGCAGGACACCAGATGACAGGGTTGTGGACAAGAGGCTCAAGGGTCACGTGAGTTTCAATAAGCTCTTCTGAGAACACTGAGAACAAATACAATTCAATACAATAAATAGAATATATGATAAAATCTAACACAATAAAATCAATTAGGTGACTTGAATCTCCTTTCTTTTTTAATTTTACCTTCTTCGAGTCCAGGAGAAGTGAAGGAAAAACTAGGGGGAAAAAAAAAAAAGAGCCTGGCATAGAGCAGGTGCCCAATAAATGTCCTTGAAATTAGTTAATATGTCCCCATTCAGTTTTTTGCAGCTTTTTCTGTTTCTCTAATTCTCACCGATTCCTTACATTCACAGGCAGGTAAGGGTTTGGAGGAATCTCCAACATCATCTGGTCTGGTAGTTCCAGAAGATTTGATAGATAAGATTCTCTGTTTCAAAAAAAATGCTTTCTTGATTAAATATTCACAATGCAAGTTAACATATTAATGATTCTGAGATGTTCCATACTAGAAACAAACAAAAAAACAAACAAACAAAAACCAATAAGCAAAAAAAACTTGTTGAACTTCTCAACCCCAGATTTCTCCACAGTATTTCATCATAGAGTCTTTAAAAAATTTGTTTTGCAAACCGCGAATATGTCAGCACACACTTTGGAAACACCAGTCTAGCCCAAACTCCTCATTTTGTGCATGAAAAAAATAAAGGTGCAGAGAAGGACAAGATGTCAGAGTCAGGACATAAACCCAAGTCATCTAATCCTGCGTCCAGTGTCTCGCCGGGAGTGAGACAGTACATTCCTAAAGCGGTTCTGAATGGTCAACGTTTCATTTAACAGCTCGTCTGCCAACGACTTGTGTCACAGCAATATGCGACCAAGACAATATTTTGTGGAATGAATTGGATTTACAAACCAGGGGACCAGCCCTGTGCCCTGCTCATTAGGAGCAATTTGCATGCGGAACATTAGTGTGACAGGCCCAGCGAGGGATTTGTTTAGCTCATTTAGAATAATGGAGACAAGAGATTAATCACTTGAACACTGACGTGCCTTGCCTCTGCGGCCCCATGGTGCATGCCCACCCCGCTGAACCTGACCTGACGTTATCTTGTCTCCGATCTTCATGCTCTGTCCATGGTCTCACCTATATGTCCCAAGCCTCTCGGGTCTGGCCCGAGGCTTCCATCCACAGAGCAGGGACCCACCACATGGCCTGGAGGAGCAACTCCGAAGCCAGTCACATTTGTTCTCCATTCTCCCACAATCTCTTTCTTGCTTCTTTTTTTTTTTTTTATTGAAAAATAATGTAGTTTATAGTTGATTTACAATATTGTGTTAGTTTCTGGTGTATGTCATAGTGATTCAGTTATACATATATATATTCTTTTTCATTATAGATTGTTACAAGCTGTTGGATATAGTTCCCTGTGCTGCACAGTAGGACCTTGTTTATCTATTTTATATATAGTAGTTAGTATGTGAAAATCCCAGACTCCTAATTTATCCCTCCTCCATCTTTCCCCTTTGGTAACTGTAAGTTTGTTTTCTATATCTGTGAGTCTCTTTGTTTTGGAAATAAGTTCATTTGTGTCATTTTTCTAAATTCCACATATAAGTGATATCATAAGATACTTGTGTTTCTCTGTCTGACTTACTTCACTTAGTATGATCATCTCTAGGTCCATCCATGTTACTGCAAATGGCATTATTTCATTCTTTGTTACGGCTGAGAAGTGTTCCACACAGTCTCCTTCTTGATTTTTCATACACACTTGATTTGGAATCACAAGTGGCCTCCCGGCCAGGTTTTCACTAATTCACATAGGAACCCTCCCTGTATCTGCTCTTATCCTTGACATCGTCCCTCCGAGGCAAGAACAGTCCTTCCCCAGACCAATGACCTGTGCCCTGCACTCCCATGCCCTCCCACCATCGCCATTTGCCTTCCAGCCACTGTTCTCCATCATCAACCCCTCCTTCTCTGTGGTACATCTCAGGAGTTAACAGATACATTTTCTTATTTCCCCTTTGCAGGTGTGTATGAACAGTTTGTTAACTTACTCAAGGTCACACAGCAAATATGATAATAATAAACTAATGCTCTATTTCCCTCCAGCCACTAGCCAATTTCTCTACCCTTTTTCCAATCCAGACTTCTTACAAACATTGTCTAGCATGCAGTTTCTCTGTCACTCCACCTTCGACTTACTCTAAGCAGATTCTACCTTATCACCCATCCTAAATTCACCAGCCATCTTCCATGAAGCTAAATCTAAGGTATACGCTGAAGTCTCCATTTCACTTGACCTCTGTAGCATTATTTGAAAACCATGACCCATTCTTCACGGGATCCTCTCTTGTTTCTCTTCCCACTTGGTGGTTACTTATTCTCAGTCTCTGCTACCAGCCCCTCCTTTTCTGCCTAAAACATTCAGGTCTCCAGATCTTGATCTGAGTCTCCTCTTCTCCTGGATTCTCAGCTTTGCTCTCCTGTGCTCTGAATTTTCCACTGTTCACATCCTCTGTAGGCAATTCAAAAAATCCCCTGTGACTTTAATGACCATCTATATGCCATGGTTCCCAAATTTATCTCCCCAGCCCAGACTCTCTTCTGAGATCTAAATTCATGACTGACTGTTGACCTAACATTGCCATACATCTCAGACTAAATTTTTCACTTCTTACCCAGCCTCAGACACATAACCCTTGTGCTTCTTTGCCTCTGGTGTTTCTCATCTCTGTCAATCACTTTATCTCTCATGGCAGAAACTTGAGAGTCATCGATGACACATTTTATTGTCTCTTCCCTCTTCTATCATAAGTCATCAATCACCAGATCCTGTGGAATCTACAACCAACGTGAAGTGTAGATCCACCCACTTTTCACCACTCTCACTGCCCTCTCACTAGTCAGAGACAGCCACGCATTCTCTTGGCGCCCTTTTGAGCTCTTCTCAATGTTAATTTTAAAATCACAGATCTGATTATCTTGCTCAACCACTTAAAGTCTTCACTTGCTTCCTGTGACTCCTAGAATGAAGGTCACAGTCCCTCTCCTATCCCACAAAGACCCCCGTGATCTGACTCTGCCTAACCCCCTATCTCCTCTCACTCCCCTCATCTCATCCTCGGTGCTCCCCTCCCTGGCGTCTTGTCTGCTACTCGAATGCACCTCACTCCCTCGTGTGTCAGGGCCGCTACCCCTGCTGGTCTCTTCTTCCTTTGAGGAGAAGAACCTCCAAGAGAACTATTTCCTGACCCATTAGAGCAAGTCAGTCCTCCTTGCCAATGACAAAAGCTCTTATGACCTCCTATGTTTTTCTTTCATTTGATTTATCTCTATTTTAATTGCATGATTATATAATCACAGACTTCGTGTCTGCTTCCTTGATTAGAATGTAATATCCCTGCAGGCAGGTATCATGTCATGTGTGCCTTATGGTTCTAACCCTAACACATAATTGGCACATAATCCCATGCAATAAGTGCACGAGGAATAAATACAAGTGAACCTCACTAAGCTTCCTTTGAAAAGGAAGGGGTTGGTTTCTCCATGATCTCTAGCAACTGACTCAGATCTAGGGTATTTCAGCCCAGGGTACTTGACCTCTCTGGTGGTATGTCACCCTGTCTGGGAAACGGAGCGACAAAAGCCCGCCTTGTCTGGTTCACAGGGGGAGACGCAAGGAGAAAGGGGGCCAAAGAGGGCTTGGTGAAGCTCTGTAATTCAAACTTTTTAAAACACTTTCTGCTTCAGACTGGTGCCATAGGGAGGATAGTAGGCTGCTGTCATGACACGTGACATTTTCATGATGTGTCATGAAAACACAGGTTTGGGTTTCTAGGACTGACTGACCTGCATGGCCTTGGGATCTCAGTTCTTCTAGGGTAAAAATGAAGCAATGGGGCCAGACACGCCACGAAGGTCCGTTCCTCCCATGTTATCCCATGATCAACTCACGTATAGCAAGAGATAAGAGATGGCTTAATCAAGTGCTCTGTATTTTCACAGAGAGCCACTAGGAAAGGGCAAAGCTTATCTCCAAAGGAAGGTCACCTTACGATGATACCTCAGGGACTTGTCCTCACAGACAAGTCCCGGCTTGGTTTCAGAAGCCAGGATTTTTTTTTTTAATTGAAGTATAGTCAGTTTACAATGTTGTGTCAATTTCTGGTGTATAGCATAATGCTTCAATCATCCATATAAATATATATATATATTTGTTTTCTTATTCTTTTTCAGTATAAGTTATTACAGGATATTGAATATAGTTCCCTGTGCTATACAGCAGGAGCCTGTTGTTTATTTATTTTATATATAGCGATTAATATCTGCAAATCTCAAACTCTCAATTTATCCCTTTCCCACCAGGAGCCAGGATTTTAAATCCAGGTCTGCTAGTTGTCGGTTGTAGAGCCAGGCACCACTCCCTTAAAGTCCCAGAGCCTCAGTTTCCTCTTTGGAAACAAAAGGGTAATAAAACTGACCTCCCTGAGCTGCAGGGAGGAGAAAATGAGCTCCCGGTTGGAGGAGTGGGTCATGAATTCCCCAGTGCTCTGCAGGTAGGGGACGCCTCTGCCTACCCATTCTGAGCAGGCAGGCGGAGTGTGAGCATCTCCTGCAAAGTGAGAGCGAGCCTGTTATCCTTCGAGGCAGAAGCCTGCTACAGAGCTTTGGAAACAAAGGGTGACACAAGAAGCCCGAGCACTTTAAAGCAGCACATTGTTCCCGGCTCTCAGCCTGCAGAGCAGAGCACAATTTCTTTATCCAGAGATGGCAAAACTGGGCCTGGAGTAACGTGATACTGGAGGCTATTGTCTCACGAATGATTTACTAGCTGAGGCTGCTCTGAGCTCAGAAGTTTGCACGCTGCCCAAGGCCCCTCTCTCCAGAAGGAATCTTGCCTTCACTGGGGAACGACTCTCTGGAGATGAATATGAAAACTCTGTTTGTCCCATGACACTCCTGGGGCAGCTCCATTTAGGGCTATGTCCTAAGATCATTCTAATGTCCACCTAGGTGGTTTGGTAAGAGAGGGACAGGACTCTCTGGTAAGAGGTGTATGTATTAGACTGTGTCTGCTAAAGAAATAACATTTTTATGCGTGTGTACGGAAGAAGAGCATCAAATACAAATTGTTTAAAATCCACACTTTGCCATTTACCATCCTCATAAACTTGAAAATATTGTTTACTTGTTTGAACCTCTATTTCCGGTCTTATAAAAGGGATATATTAGTGCCTCTGTGATAGGATCATGTGAGGCTTGAAAGATAAAATGCAGGTCACATTATAGGGGTTTACCAGGCATGAGTGATTTTTCTTCCTCTAAGAGAGGGCGGGGAGGTCATCAGAGCCATGCAATTTGAAAGGGAGGGTCTGCATCAGACATTTCTCTCTTTTGTTGCTGTATCGGTCACTAATGGTGCATAACAAGCAACCACAGATCTCACAGACCATGTGATGAGCATTTATTTATCATATAGCTCTGCTCATCTTAGCTGGGGCCACCTCGGTGGCTCTAAGCTGCAAGTTGGACAAGATCTGCTCTACTGTTTATTTTTTTATTTTTATTTTTTTGTTTTTTTATTATTTTTTAACATTTTTTATTGAATTAGTCATTTTACAATGTTGTGTCAAATTCCAGTGTAGAGCACAATTTTTCAGTTATACATGAACATACATATATTCATTGTCACATTTTTTTTTTGCTGTGAGCTACTACAAGATCTTATATATATTTCCCTGTGCTATACAATATAATCTTGTTTATCTATTCTACATTTTGAAATCCCAGTCTGTCCCTCACCCCCCACCGCCCCCTTGGCAACCACAAGTTTGTATTCTATGTCTATGAGTCTGTTTCTGTTTTGTGCTTATGTTTTTGTTTTTAATTCCACATATGAGCAATCTCATATGGTATTTTTCTTTCTATTTCTGGCTTACTTCACTTAGAATGACATTCTGCAGGGACATCCATGTTGCTGCAAATGGCATTATGTTGTTGTTTTTCGTGGCTGAATAGTATTCCATTGTATAAATATACCACCTCTTCTTTATCCAGTCATCTGTTGACGGACATTAGGGCTGTCTCCATGTCTTGGCTATTGTAAATAGTGCTGCTATGAACATTGGGGTGCAGGTGTCTTTTCGAAGTAGGCTTCTTTCTGAATATATGCCCAGGAGCGGGATTCCTGGGTCATATGGTAAGTCTATTCCTAGTCTTTTGAGGAATCTCCATACCGTTTTCCACAGTGGCTGCACCAAACTGCACTCCTACCAGCAGTGTAGGAGGGTCCCCTTTTCTCCACAGCCTCTCCAGCATTGGACAAGGTCTGCTCTACATGCTTCTTGTCCTCCTTGGACTAATAGCTGAGCCAGGGATTTTTCTCATGGAGAGGGTAGAGGGGCCAGATAGCCAATAGGAACATGAGATGACTTTTGAAAGCTAGACTCAGAAGTGACACTCTGTCATTTCCACCCCCTTTCCGTGATCCAAAGCCATTCATGTGATTCAGTCCAAATTTAAGAGGTGGCAAAATGGACTCTGCCTTTTATGGAAGGAAGTAAAAATCACCTGGTGAACGATACAGAAAGGAATAGAAAAAATGGGGCCATTAATAAAACCTACCACAGATCTATGCATCTGGATACTCTTTATACGTGTGGAAGGAAAACCTCCCGCAAAAGGTGAAAGGAGATTTCTGCCCACTCCCTGTCCCCACCCTTTCTAAGCAGTGGGAAGAAAACTATTTTCTCTGCCTGTTTCTAGCAGCTAAAGCATGAAAAATTGGAAAATAAATTAAGTAGACCTAGCCTATATTCCAGCCCAGGATAGTGATTCTTTATTAAAAAATTATATGTATTTTCATTTTTTAAAATTACTGTAAATTCATCTTTTTATTAGGTAATATATACACATTGTGCAAAAGTCAAAGGATCTAAACAGTCACATACAGTGAAAGGGATGTCTCCTTCCCCCGTTTCCCAAATACATTTCTCTGACTTAGACCATATAACCATGATAATTTGGTGCCTTCTAGGGAAATCCATGATACAATGCACCAGCACACGGATTTTTTTTTTTTTTTGCTTTACATAAAGGATACACACACCATTCCATACCTTGATTTTTTTTTCATGTATCTTATTGATTTTGCCAAGATATGAGCAACCACTTTCTTCTAAGCAGCTGCCAATTTTCCTTGAAAAAGGAGGATTTTGAATCTTAAAGGGATAGCCTGAAGGTTCACGGTCGGTAGAAATGATTTGTGAGGCTTCAGTGTGGTTAGGAGTTGAGCAGTGGGACATGAGTGAAGGGAGTCTAGGGGGAACGGGACACCTGGAGTGGATCGTTCCAGGGCCAAGAGCTAGCGTGCTCTCTCTCTCCATCTTTTGCTCCCTCCCTGTACCTACAGCCTTCCTTCCCATCAGTGCTGTGAGCCACCCATATCCTCCCACTACGTTTCTTCTCTACTGAAGTTTAAACGAAGTTGGTTTCTTTCATCTGACATCAAGAACTCTAACTAATATAGAAGGGTACTGGGAGTGACAGCAAGTGACAAATGTGGCTGGAAGATCTGGGTTTAGAAGGACCTGTGGAGGGCTGAGGATGGCGAAAATCTGCTAATGTGGAACAGTGGGAATCTCAGAAGTGTGTGCGAGGACTGGAAGAGACAAGGTGAACGAGGTCCATGCAGTCGTGACCTCCCACCCCCAGCATAATTCTAGATGCTGAGGATCCAGTGAAGGGAAAACAAACGAGGTCTCTGGCCTCCTGCAACTCATCTAAAGAGGCAGAGAAATAATAAACTAGCACAGCGATTGATGGCATAATATCAGGTAATGATAAGTCCTAGGAAAGGTGATAAAGAATGAAAGGGATGATATTTTAGCTGGAAAGAAGAAAGGATCTTTGGAAGAGAGGTCATCAGACGTGGCTAGGACAAGATGCTGCTCAGTTAGGACCTTTTCTACCTTCAGTCTGACGTCACAGACAAGGCAGAGAAGGCAGTCATCTGATCCACGGAATCTGAGAGCTCTCTCCTTTATTATTTATTCCCTAAAATTTTTGCTATAATATTTGAACTCCTCACTGTTGTTGAGTAGTTCCAGTAAAGACGCTGCAGGTGAATCTCTACCCGGGTGGCAGCATTAGTTCTCAGAGACCACTTACTAACACTCTCTGGTGACCTGGTTAACAAGGAGCTCTAAGGAGATGAGGGAGGATGCGTGAGGTTCACGCTGCACCTTGAAAACTTCAGTGACTCCGCGTAGCTTGTAGGCCCAGATTCACGTCATTTGGCACTTGGGGTACTTCATCATCAGACTCTAATTTATCTTCTCAAGGCTCATTCTCATTGCTTCCCTTGGTAGATTTCATACCATGATGGTGATAGATTAGAATGTTTTCCAGCAAATATTCACACCCCCTCCCTTTTCCCCTGGGGTGGGGTATAATCTCCTGCTTCCACTCTATGCCTTGCCATAGACAGTGCAAGGTGGGGAGAGATATGACCTAATCAAAGATTTTTAATGTGCATATGCAGTTTGGTTTGTCCTCTTGAGCTTCTGTGAACCAACCACCGTGAGAACAACAGACACAAGTAGTTGCTAATCTAGGGAGAACATGAGCACATGCGTCTGACACAGGCACCAAACAATGTCTGATGGAAAAAAAATATAAAAGCTTATTGTTGTAAGCAACCAAGTTTGGGGGTAGTTTGTTACATAGCATGTTTGCAGTAATAGCTAACTAATACAATAATTAACTGAATAATTTGCTGCTACCTCTAAAGATCTTATTTTTTTTCTTTTTCTTTTCTTTAATGAAGTATAGTCTATTTACAATGTTGTGTTAGTCTCTGGTGTACAGCATGGTGATCTAGTTATATATATACACATATGTTTTTTCATACTCTTTTTCATTACAGGTTACTATAAGATATTAAATACTGTTCCCTGTGCTATTCAGTAGGACCTTGTTGTTTATCTATTTTATATATAGTTAGTATCTGCAAATCCCAAGCTCCCAATTTATCCATCCCAGCCCTTTCCCCCCTGGTGATTTTTGCTCATAGCATCCCATCTGTCTGAGGTAGTCCCTCTCTCCCTAGTCATTGTATGTCCATGTCTACAGGACATAATTGCTGACATGTGAACTGGAGTCAAGAAAACCTGGGCTTTAACTTTGGTTCTACCACTTATTAGCTTTGAGGAATCATTCAATTTCCTGTGCTGCAGTTAGCTCAAGTGTAAAATCAGATGAATAGTATTTACCCTTATAAGCTGTTGCAAGAATTCAGGATATCATACAGGTAAAGCTTGGCCCTTACTATGTGCTCAGTAAATGTTTCTGATTTTTATTACTTGTTTTCTAAATAAATAAAATAAAATAAAATAAAATTATAAACTGACTATACTTCAATAAAAATAAAATAAAATTTATTACATGTTTTCCTAGATAACTTTACAACAACCCTTTGAGACAAGTTCTGTTACCGCCATCATTTTACAAGTAAGGAGACCGAGGCTCGGAGCAGTTAATGTACTTTTCTTGCAGTCATTAAGCGGCAAGATGAGGATGCACACCAGGCTGCCGGGTCCAGACTCTGTCCCTTTGCCCCTGTTATGTTGCTGGGATGCTCAGTGAGATTTCGTTCCGCTTCCCTGCTATACGCTTCCTGGGTCAGAAATGTAAGTGTCAGAGGCCCAAATAACAGAGACGTCTCACTCTAGCCCCGCTTCCCAAGTGTGAGACAAGCACTACTGATGGTCCAGGAGGCGATTTAGATGGAATAGGACATTGAAGACACAGAATCATATTATGAGAAAGTCATTTCCTTTTCAATTATCTTTAAATGTCAAGGGAAGATAATCTGAGTTGGGTGCTAACCGTCTTTAACGCTTGTAACACTTGCTAATCTCCCAACTTCCATCCTTTATTTATAATAAAGTAAGCGCGTGTTCCAAGCACAGCGCCTCTGACAATGACCAGTACCCTCTTAGAATTGCATTGACAGTGATACGTTTTCATCATTATTATTATTGTTGTTGTTGTTTACCCATTGTTTTCTATTTAAAATGTGTACTTCCGGCTTTCCATTTACTATGGTTGTTTAAAATCCCTCTGGAACACTCAATTATTCCACTAAAAAAGTTGATTTAAGAAAAACAAGTTAAGTAAACTAATAGTATAAATGGTCTATGAACAGTAAAAATCGTGAAAATGGTAGTCGAATGACAGTAAGTTTAGGACATACTGAAAGGGTTTTTGTATTTCACTTTTGTCTATATGTGTAGCAACCTTCCTCTTGCTCCCCAGCCCCGATCCCTGTATTTTTGTCCCTGTATAAGTCCAAACAACTTACAAGAATTAACTGATAACAAAACTGGATAGAGTTCTAAACATTTGAAATACAAACACTGAGCCTATTTGAGAAAATGTAGCTCAGTGGAAAACACAGTCACCTGGACAGCAGGAACTCTGGGATATCTGCTGGTACCCCCCGCCCTCCCCACTGCTTAGCTGTGCCACCATGTGCTCCAGCTCTCTGAGCCCCAGTAGCCCCGTTTATAAAATAAAGAGTTTTAATCGATGATCTCTAAGGCCCTTTTCAGTCCCAAAGTGTGTGAATATTTTCAATATTATTTTTATTAAAAGAATCACTTTACCATTGAGAATTTCAAATGTTTTTATAATAAACCTGCAGAATCAAGGGCAACAATATATTTGCAATAGAAAGTTCATTAGCATATTTTGATAGTTTTTGATCATTTTTGCATGTATTAAAATGAAACATTTGGTAAAAATTAAACATTATATGCAAATGACTGCAACAAGCCTACTTTTTGAATAATAATTCATTATCTCCCTTATAATATATGTGAGTGGCTTCTTTTTTTTCTGTACACCGTAGCTATTAAGTCAGCATGTTGGAAGTTTACCAAGAAGTATAACAGAGGATCCAATCTTTCATTTGCATAAATCCCAGAATTCCACCTGTCAAAAATTGTATGCTATTAATAGGTGACAAGACTGTCACTTGATGTTCATTTATAACTTTGTCACTGGGACCTAATGAACATTTAGGACATATTTCAGGAATTGTAAATTTTTTTTTCATAGAGAGAAAAGTGTGTTTGTGCTACAGCAAAAAGGTTTTACACTGGAAAGGTACAGCTAGCAGAGGCGTTGAATCTTTCTCTTGTGCATTCTCCCTTCTTTGCTTTTCCAAATAAAGAATCATATAATTACGAGATTAAGCTGGAAGGAAATTTGAGGATCATCTGCTTTGTGATGTTTACATTACAGGTGAAGAACTTTTAGCCCAGGGAGGTCTAGCAACTTGCTCGCGGTTACACAGTTAATGGCGATGCTGGGACTAGAATCCGTTTCCTGACTTCTTTTTCAATGTGTTTATGTGTTTCTACATATGTTGGTATGTGAGATATAAATGCAGAGACTATAAATACATACTCAGATACAACAACCATTAGGTGTGCAGACTGATCTCCAAGGTCAGGTCTAGGGAATCATGAAGTTGTTCAAGTTTCTCATCAATATCTTAGTTCTACTTCTTCTCTGATGTCTTTCTGGACCAGCTCCCCGAGCCAAATGAGCATCTTTCCTCCACACTGCCAGCACTTACTGCCCAAGCTACTTTTGGGGGGAAATTAACTTTTGCTGCCCCGTGACATTGTTTTCTTTACATTTTAATTCAGATAATTTTTACCTATTGCAGTAGATTCCTTGAGGAGTAAGACATTTCTCTCCCCAGGTTTCCATGTTTCATGACACCTAGTGAAGGGTGAGTAGGCAGAATGATTAAAATGTATTAATGATCTAACCTACTGCTTTTACTGAAATCAGTGATCTAAGAATGAGTAGCTGGTTGAAGATGGGGTTCTAATAAAATATATACAGCCTCCCGATGTTAATAGTATAGGGCAATGAATTGGACCAGAGATGTGTGGGGGGCACATTTGTGACTTTAACTAACTAAATGGTATGCCAATTCTATTTTATTAAAATAATCCTTAATATCAGGTCAATAGATTGCACATATATTTTACTGTGACCGTGTAAATAGTGATATATTTACAATTAGCCTGGGAAGTTCATGGCCACAATTCCCTAAGCAATGGGAATGAAGAATTACACTTACCAAGGTTGAGTCTGAAGATGCTCTGGAGTGTAGACTCTGGGCAGAGTGAAGGCCACTTGAAGACAGGTGAACAAGATTCACCTCCTTTCCCAACTTGCTCAGCTCTTGTAGAGGGACACCAGATTTTCAAAAGTATGTGATAGGATTGTGTTAGTTACCAAGAGGTTCTAAGCTTTGGAATCAGAACCACCTGGACTTGAATCCTGGCTCCTCTCTAATGGCTCTGCAAATAGTCTTTATGAGCTTTCTCTAATTTGCAAAATGGATCTAATTATGCCTACTTCATAGTATTGTTGTTAACGTGAAATTCAAGGTGAAAACATAGTAAAGTATTTTAGGCAAGGAACTTTCATACGGTAAGTGATCAATAAAGGGAGCTATTAATCACAGCAGTGGCATTTGTCATTGTAGTATTAAACAACACAGTAGGAAAGCAAGACCCTTACGGCATCTAATCGCACTAATTATGAGCTGCCTTCCCCTCTAACCATATGAACAGTCTGATCCTCTCTGGATTATAAGTTCCTTAAGGGAAAATGCATCTTAATCACAATACAGATAGGAAAACTGAGGCTCACAGAGAGTACTGCCCCAGACTCCAACAGTCATTCCCAATAAATCCTAAAATTTGAATAATATCAACTAATCTAGATAATTTTTGCATATTTTAAGACAAAAATCCCATTACTCCTTTGCTTATCAAATCATTGTGACCGGTCTCTTTCTACTTAGTATGATATTCAGTAGTATATATTTTAAATGTGAACCCCAATCTACCCTTCCTGCCTCATCTCAATCCACCCCTCAACGTCAAAAATCTGTTTCAGACTGTCTTATCTTCTCACCATTCTGTGAAAATACTCTATTGTTCCATTCTTTTATGCTGCCCTATTCATCCCCTTTTCTGCCTGGAGAAATACAACTTTATATTCCACAGTCAGCTAGGAAGCTTTCTTACAACAGTAAGAAGGGAATAAGAACCATGGTCACCATTTACTGAGCCATTATCCAAGCCAGTCACGGAGTCATGCCGCGTTCTGTGATTCCAGTACCACAGTTGTCTTGTTGACTTTGTATCTTGTAATTCTCCATCCACCTGCCATCCTCCCAACTCAACGTAACTACCTGAGGGCAGAGACCATGATCCACTCACTTGTGCAATCCCTAGCACAGATCCTAGTATCACCAGCGATGAATCAATGAATGGCAAGGTTAGGGTTCTAATTAATAAGTAATACTGCAGAGAGGATTCAAATATCAGATAGGAGATTGGGCTAATGGCTCTAAATTTCCTTCCAAATGTAAGATTGGTGATTTAGCTACCCCTATGTTCAAATAAAGCCCCCTCATGTTGGGAGTTAGGAATAAAAATAAAAAGCCAAGACACGGAGATCTCATGCATATTTGAGCTCCCCAGCCTCCTTAGCCAACAAAGGCTCAGACGTGGCTTCACGTACGGTTGCACATCTGGAGCTATTCTCCCCCCCCCCGCCCCCACCTTGGCTGAATCCCTGTGGCTTTTCAGCAGACCGTGCATGAGGGTATCTATAAATAATCACTCAAATATAATGCCACCCAGCCCGCCGGGTTAAATATAGACATTGGATTAGCTCCAGGGAGGAGGGGACAAGTGATTCCCAACTCAAAGAAATTTTTATTAATTCCATTTGCTGTGGGAATATATACAGTGGATGTTTCCTTCCATAAGGACACCAAAATAGCAATTAACTCAAGGCTAATGTTATAGCTGCTACTGTCTCCCCTGCTTAATCTCTCCCCATCTGGATCCCAACACAGATGCTGATGTGTCTAAACCTGTGTGTCAAGATGACAGCTCTCTCCACACCTGTTCTAAGTATACCTGCCTTACCCTGCTTACTGCCTCTGCTTCCCTTTGATGGGAGAGGGTGTTGCATGAGTTACAGCACACCACCTTTCACTTTGACACCTTGGATCTCAGTAGGATAGTGGAAAGCACTTACCTTTGGCTTCAGTCGGAACTGGATGGAGTCCTTGCTTCACAACTTCCTAACTGTGTGGTCTGGGGAAAGTTACTTAACCTATCTGAGTCTCATTAATTTCTGTATTCATAGAATGGAGATAATCCTGTTTACTTGATCATGCATGGGGAAGATTTCATAAGATACTTTGTGTAAATTGTCTGGGCCACCAGTAGACTCTGGGTAAAATAACTCATCTCCTTCTCACCTTGTAATCTCATTTTATAGACCTCTGGAGATGAAATGGTCATTAGTGATTATCTGGTCCACTGCTCGCATCTAATAGATGAGGAAATGGAGGGTAGGGGAGGTAAATAATGTGTTTCAGGAGTGTCAGATGGAGTTACAGATTAAACTCGGACCAGGATTCATGTGTACTGACTTCAGAACCACGGTTCTGCCTGCCACCATTCATTCATTCATTCATTCATGCTCACGTTTTAATATTTGTTGAGCTCTATCAAGCAGTGGGTGTTGAGGATCTGAAAATGGACAAGCGAAAGGTGACTCCAAGTTGAGCTCAAAACTCAGTTACTCAAAAGAGCTAATGATATTAGGTAATATTTTCAAGCTCTCTTCATACTCCACTAAGTACAGGAATTGTTGTAGGCACTGTACATACTTAACTCCCTTAATCCTACCCCAAAACATGTGAGATACGGATACTATTATCTGCCCAGTTTTGCCTATGAGAGAAACCTGAGGCACAGGAAGGTTCAGTGATTTGTTTACATAGTTGGTAAATGGTTGTTATAGGATTCGACCCCAGGCAGTGTTATCCCCAAGCTCACCATCGCATTATACCATCTCTTGACATCTCTTGATGTAGAAATAACACCAGTCATTTTAACACACCAATCCTGGGAAGCACAGGGACTGTGGGGGTTCAACACCCTACCTCTCCAGCCATCCAGGGGGAGACAGGGAAGGCTTCCAAGAGGGCCTGATTTGGAAAGTGATGCCCTCCATCTGATACTGTCAATGATACATGATATCATAACTCCAGAGATGAAAGTTTGAATTATGTGGGACCAGGCAAAAGACTCCAAGTGAATCATAGAAACACAAGCTAGAGGAGACCTACCTTAGGTTTGGTAGAACGTTACACTTATTATTTGCTCAAGCTTAACAGTTACCTCTTTGGGATGAGGGCAGGGATTGGACTGTAATTCCAATTTTATAAATAAGAAAGCAGATTTAGAGAGGGTGGCTTTGATCAAAGATGTTAAGCAAGACTGTAGAAGAACCGGGCACAGGATATGGTTCTAATTATTCAGGGAACTTTCTGCCCTTTATCCTGCTTCTTCCTCTTTTTTTTTCCCCTGGTTATCTAGCCCAAAATGAAGAAAACCTCAATAATTTAGAGAAAGGAATAATTAGTCTGCCTATCAGACTGTCTTCCCAAACATCAGATGTTGTTATAATCAGGGTTTGGTATGGTTCTTTATCTCAGACAGATCTCAGTGGAATCCTCAAACAAGAACCTGGAGGCTAAATATTCTGCATTGTTGACTGGAGTGAGAGAAGCCTTTGTTGCCAGAAGAGCGAGGCTATAGGAAGTGATAGACTTGTATTCTTGCCCTGGGAGAAAGATTTACCAACCCTATAGTGGGTGTGAGCAAAAGTGAGACACAGATAAGCCCATCATTTTTTAAAGAAAATGTGCTTTGGATCATACAGAGGTTGTGCTCTATGTGACAAGAAAGTGATAACATTATCGGTGGGAAGCTTTTTTCAAGACAGCCATAGCACTCTGATCCTCCAACACATAAACCTCGGTGGCCTCTGGCAGCATATCATTTTGAGGACACCTTTCTGATTGGATGAGTCAGCAATGAAATGTATCCCAGACCAGACTGCTTGCCATGTGAGTCTTGGGCAGTATGAACAGTCTTAGATTGCACGATCATCCAGCAGTTCTCAACGTCTTCTGGCTCACTTAGCCCTTTGAGAAGATGATGTAAAACCAAAGGCCTTCATTTAAAAAATGTACATTGGCAGATACATGGAAAATTTTAAAACACTTCCAAGGAGTCCACAGACTACCTTGAGGCCTCAACATAGTGATCTATAGATGAAAGTTTAAACTCTTAGAGTCTTTTAATTGCTTGGTTACATTTAAAAGGTGTTGGATTATAAATTTCTATGAACAGAGAGTATGTCTCATTCATTATTATACCTTCATTGACTAGGAACATAGTAGATACTCAAAAACCTTTGGTTGAATTGAACTGGTCTATAATAGAGTTAATTGCCATATGTATCAGTTAGCTCTTACTGCATAACAAACTACCCCAAAAGATAATGGCTTTAAATAATAACCATCTATGTAACTCATGATTCTGCAGGTTAGCAATTTGGACTGGGCTCAGCAGGGTAGTTCCTTTAGTCTCAGCTAGCCTCCCTCATGTGTCTTTGATCAGTTGTGGATCAGCTACAAGTTGGTTTTGTTGATATTGATTGGGTTTTATAATGTATTTGGGACCTTGATTGGGACAACTGGGCTGAATCATCTGTGGTCCACATGGTCTATCATCTTTAATCAGTGTGAATGAGCCAGTTCACATGATAGAGACAGGGAGAAACATACCTTCGTGCTCAGGATAAGTTGCCAAGGATACTCTCTGTCAAGGGTATCAAGGGTACCTTGCTATCAAGAGTGACATCACCTCTGGGTAGCATGGAGGTGAGTACTCCAGAGGAGATTGGCAGTGGCATGGTCACTGGGACAAAAAGGGAAGCTATGAATAGTAGAGGAACAGGGGTAAAGGATGGAAGATCAGTGAACATTAGGCTGACTAATTGCAGATTTTTAGGTGATAGCTCCAACTATGTAACGGAGGTGAAGACCACTTTCTCACCTTTCCACTATCACCATCAAGATGATGCAGCTTGGAATTCCTGAAATCCAAGCGGATGAAGCATTGAGATATAGGGTAACATTATTAATGTGACGCATGTGTACCGAAGAGACTGAACACACAGAAAACCTTCCTACCACCTCTCCTCCTGACCAGAATAGAAGGTCCTTCCTAGAGCTCTCATGGCCTTTGTACATGCCCCCATCAATAACATGACTGCCTGTTTAGTGGACTGTGTTTCCCAAAGAATATAAGTTCTATGAGGGCAGAGACCTTATCTGTAACACTATCATTCTCGTTAGCCTGGCATATGGTAGGAGTCCAATGATTATTGTTGATCCAATTTATTTACCACTCTCTTTTATGGATACTGCAGGAATTTGAGGGCAGAATGTAAGAGACAAGCCTAAGATGTAACAGAGTGACATGCAATGTCTAGACCTGTTTCCCCATCATCCCACAACCATCCATAAGATTTACTCTGTCCCTGAAAGTCTTGGAATCTACTGATTCAACACCAAGACCAGGTGTTTTCAGGAGGCGGTCAGGTTGCTTATGCCGGGTCTACCGAAATGCAAGCAGTTTTGATGTAGGTGGGAACACAATGCTAATAATCATAATAATCATTATGAAAGGGGCATGTTGTCCTTTTCAACTCTTATTAACCTGGATTTTGTTTAAGAGGTTTCCAATTAGCTTCTCGAATCTGCACAGTTAACCTTTACTGAGCTTTTCTCTTCAGACGCTCTCTCTCCCCAAGCCCTCCGCCCTCATTGCTGCCCATGGAGCCTCACAGGAATAGCTGGAATCCAGCCTCCCGAACAGCTCCCGAGCATGGGGTAATTGCAATATAATTAATGAATTAAAAAGAATGAAATGTTTTAAGTGCTTTCAATATTCCCTTTCCTATAATTATCTACAGGAAACATGTTCATTAACAATCTTGTGCTGACAGCCCCCAGGCTCTGGATAAGCTAGCTCAGCTTCCAATAAGAAAATGAGTTGACGACCTCGATATCTCAGGCCTCCAACTTCCGTGGGGAAAGGAGAGGCCAAAGCACGACCATCATCTGGCAAATTGTTGGCCAGGCCAGACTCCCTCCCTCCCCTTCGGTCTCAGGGGACCTTGATTAGTCTCATGTGCTCATGGCATTATCCCTGCCTGCCTCCCCAGATCCGTTTTTCACGGTCCCTCCAAGAAACACAACGCTAGTTGGTCTCTAGTCAGTCTCTTCTATCTCATCATGTTCGTAGGGTCTTCCTTTTGCCCTCAGCTAGAAAAAAAGCAGAATCATTAATTCACAGAATACATGAATGACTCAGACCCTTTAACGCTGTGCCTTGCAGTCAGGGGTAACGTCATCCATCACGGGGACCCAGAAGGTACCTAGAGCCACAGGGTAAGCCTGGCATAAATGCCTGGAGCTTAATTTTATTTGGCCATTTATATTAAGAGAAAATATTTATATTAAATAAAATGTCTGTGACTTACGAAATAGAATTTAAAACACACATGAGTTTTAAAAGATAAAGAATCATACTTTAAAAAATCATGCTAATTAGCGGGGGAGCTGCTACAGACCGGGTCCACAGTTGCTCCGGGGGGTACTTGGCTACTGACCCCATCACTGGAGATACTTGTTGGTAGGTATGATCTAATGAGGTGCCCCTACAATAGGTACTCTGTGTCAGCCCAGGGCGACTGATCTTATACTGCGTTATTTCCATCAAGAGGACAGAACGTACGAGGAACATTTCGGGGTAGGGTCCCGTCCCAGAGTGCCATTAGTCTATTTGTTTATTAGGCGTGTGGGTTTCCAATGTGTGTGGAAGGTACTAAGCCAGGTCCGGTGTAGAATATGTTGCTAAGTGATGCAGGGACTGTGCATCCAAAGGCTTTATAGACTAGTGGGGGGATGAGGTTTCTATCTATAAATAACTATAATAGAGGCAGGGCTGGGGACTGTGAGAGAGGAGCAATAAAAACGCTATGGACGTCCAGAGGAGGCGGATATTATCTCCAGGCGAGGGGATCTGAGGATGTCGTGGAGGAGGAAGATTTTCAGCTGGAACCAGAAGGACAAGTAATGCTTGGATGGGCCAAGAGGCAGCAGGATGGTTACCACCACGTCAAGAAATAACCCCTAGCAGAAGCGCAGAGACTGAATCCAGGCAACGGGAGTCTAGCCATGATGGGTCAGCGAGGGGGCACTTGAGGCTAAATGTACAGTGGGTGTGGCTGCAAGGAAGCAAGCCTGGAATTGCACTTTGGGAAGAGGGTGAAGAGGTTCCCGTGGCACATGCCAGAGGTTGAATCAATAGCAGGCTTTTAGCTTACGAGCGAGGGAAGGGATCTTTGTGTTTCAGTAAGACAGCCACGCAGCCAGGAGAGGCGCGTCTGGGTGTGTGGAGTGAGAGTGCTGGTAAGAATTCCGGTTAGGAAGTCGGTGAAAGAATTCATGCAGGCAGTAAAGAAGGGCCCATCAGACAACACTGGATAAAATCCCACCTTCTCTATTATATACACAAGAGGAGCCAGGCTGCCACTGTGCCTTGGAACAAATACAGATGCATGGAAATTGAGGAGTAGAAAAATTGTGATGTGCACAGGAGCCACAGGACGCACTGAAAAGGTCTGAAAGTTATTTTAAAAAATCAGTCTGCTTATGGATGAATAAAAAGGATGTGAGATATCTATATACATACATACACACAATGGAAAACTATTCAGCCATAAAAAGATTGAAATAATGTCATTTGCAACAACATGGATGGACCTAGAGATTGTCATACTAAGTGAAGTCAAAGACAAATACAATATGGTATCACTTCTATGTGGAATCTAAAAAAAAAATGACACAAACTTATTTACAAAACAGAAAGAGACTCACAGACATAGAAAACAAACTTACAGTTACCAGAGGGGAAGAGGGGTGATGAATTAGGAGTTTGGGATTAGCAGATACAAACTCCTATATACAAAATAGATAAACAACAAAGTCCTACTGTAGAGCACAGGGAACTATATTCAATAACTTGTAATAACCTATAACAAAAAAGAATATATGTATGACTGAATCACTATGCTGTATACCAGAAACTAACACATTGTAAATCAACTATTCTTCAATTTAAAAAAATCCATCTTTATATAAACAAACCATCTGAGTATACATTTTTGAGATGGGGAAATTGGTAACCAATAAAATATTTATTGGGGAGGATCTTTGGAATACCTGCAAAATTCTATTTTGGGTACAGGCTCTTAGAGGCAGGCTTGTTGGGGGGGTGCTGATTAGATAAATTGGGCGACCACATTTTTGGGCAGCTGTCATTGTCACAAAATGCACTGAGACAAGTGAACAGTTTAAGAGCTTGTTGATGTCAGGGCAGGAGAGGACCCAGGCCTGTGTCCATCAGGTGCCTTTGCCAGGGGTCCTGAGAGGGTACCGCGCAGAGTTCAAGGCAGGCAAAGATAGTCAGTCTGCCAGAGCCACAGAAGTAGTCATTTCCAGAGGCTCCAGAAGGCTCGCACCACTTGGCCAGTTTGAAGTCAACAGGAGGCGTCTCCATCCTCTGAGCCCAGGCCAAATTGTGTTGTGAGTTTTCCTGTTTTTAAAAGTGGTCCATATTTGTTCCTCTGTCTGAACCAAGCACCACTGCCATATCCTCAGGATGGTGTGGTCTCTGAATTACAATGGAAGGTCAAGACTTTTGATCTCACAAGGATGCCAGAATATGGCTTCTGGAGTCGAGCCAATTGGGTTGACTTTTTTTTTCTTTTCGTCTCTTCTTACTGTCTTTTACTAGGTTAGCAACCATGGATGAGTTTCTTAAAATCTGTGGGGTTCAGTATCCTTATCCATGAGCTGATATCATGATAGTATTTGCCTCCAACATTCGTTGTGTGGATTAAGTTAGATAATGCGTCTAAGTCATTAAGCAGAGAGTCTAATATTCATTACCTGCTCAGCAAAGGTGCCTTATCATTCTTCTAATCATCATGGTGGTTTTGGCGTGCTGTTCTCAGATGGTCTGGCAAGTTAGTCCTTGAGGAACTATATCGCCGTTTCATAATTTTCCTATCTGGTCATTGTCTCACAGTTACAACTTCTTGGAAGTTTTTTGTTTGCTTGTTTGTTTGTTTTTAAAGGGACTAAGCCCACACTCTGGTCTTGGGAAGCTGAGTGAAGTGTATGTATTACTCGGGATTATTTGGTTGCAGGTGACAGAAATCCAAGTGGCTCAAGTGAAAAAGAGAACGTGTGGTCTCGTAGAGCACACTTCAAGGATGACTGGAAAGCTCAAGCTGAGTTTCAGGAACCTATGCTTTGCATGTCTGTGCTCTGATGTTCTCTGTTGGCATAACCATCAGGAGATGCAAGATAGCCCCCAGCGGATTCAGGTTCACATTCTACCAGGTGAGCGACCCTTGAAGAAAAGATGTCCATTGGCTTGACGTGGCTCTCCTGTCCATCCCAAGTAATCCTCTGTGGCTAGATGGTTTGAATAAACTAACTAGGCTGGCCTGCTTTGTGTTCTTGCCTTTGGAGCCAAAGGCTGAAATTAGCCTCCTGAACCCCCGGACTAAGCATAAGAGGGGGTTGGTTTTTGAGTATAGTGGTTCTCAAAGTGTGGTCACTGGAGCCCCCTGGAAATTATCTAGAAATATAAATTTTTAAACACTATCCCAGACCTTTAAAATCAGAAACTCTAGAAGGAGGGTTCAGGAATCTGTGTTTTAACAAGCCGTCCATGTGATTCTGATGCATGATCAAATTTGAGAATCATCATTCTGGAAGAGGTGTAAACAATTTCAGAAAAAGAAAGATGGAACAACTAGAAACAACAGATGCCCATCACAGCTTGCACCCTAATAAATGATCATTTAACAGAAGAGGGATCTGAGGGTCCAGGAAATAATGGGAACAGATCGAGACCTCATGTCTAATATGCCCAGAGCCAGGTCTTAGACTCAGGTATTCTGGTTCCTAATCCCGCACTCCTTCCACCAAATCACTGTGAAAGAAAATGAGAGAGGAAATCCTTTGCTTTGAGGCATTGCACCTGATTGTGTAGACTGTTCATTTTTTAAGGAGCTTTTTTTTTCACCTAATAGTGGATTACCCAAATGCATTTTCAAGACATGAGCCTCTCTACTGCCCTAGAGGGAATAAGCCCCTAAGATGTGACGGGTATGTCAGGTAGCAGTTTCCATCCTGTATCTGCTCACATCCCAGAATACTTCCCCATGCCCAGAGGTTCTGCATAGCCAGATGACTTGATTATCTGTGGGTGCTGCTAGACTCTGGGGCTGAGTTATTCGTATTTTACATTTGAAAACCATCTCCCAGCTAAGGTCAAATGAAATGACCTTTGCAGAATGAACTAGACTGAAGTCAACAAGAATTTATTGAGCAGGGAGTATGTGGCCAGTGCCGTCAGTTATGGCTGAGCTTATGAGGGAGGAAGAAAGCACAGGCACTTTCCCAAAGGAGATCCCAATTCAGTTTGGCAGATGAGATGAACACAGCTAAAACAATTAGAGAATGTTACAGGCACTCCTGTCTTTCACTTGTGTTATTGTGTGCCCAGCACCTGAACCTTCTTTCTATATGTGGGGAGTTTTCCCCTTTACAAATCTTGATGACAAACAGTCTATGCCCTGATATAGAAGAAAAAAAAAATCCAGATACATACTTTCTTATTAACCTAGAAAATGAGAGCATGGTGGCCAATCAGAGGTGCCTGCCTGTAGGTAGTGGCATAGAAGAAAGACAGAAAGAAAAAAAGACTGGGAACAAATTTCATCATGGTGGCAGAAGTGACATCTGCCTGTGTCCAGGGCACTGGTGCCAGAGGTGCCAGAGGTGCCAGAGGCAGCACCAGAAGCCCTGTGCTGGGGGTGTGAGTGATGCTAGCTGTACAGTCCAGTGTTAAACCAGTGGGGCTGTCAGCTTCCCTACCAGATTGCTCATGCGTCATAATGGGTTTCGGAGGCATGGAATCCTTCGGTTTTCCAGGCCTTCTTAGTGAGGCTGTGAACGTCTCAATATCCTGCCAATAATTTTCTATTGGGTTTAAATTTTACCAGAGCCGGTTTCTATTGCTTGCCACTATGTATCCTGGCTAATGAACATTGCCTCCTTTTTGTTCCTCAATGCATCATGCTTTCTTCCACCATGGGCTTTATGTAGGGTGTTCCATCAGCCCAGGCCATGTTTCTCCCCTTATCTCCCATCTCTTTACAAGGTTAACTGCTACTCACTCTCTAACCCTTCAGATCCTATCTTGAGCATCATTTCTTCTGGAGTGTTTCTCCTCTTTTGCAGCCTCAGCACCCTACACTCTTCCTCTGAAACACTGTCCAGGCTCGTAAATGCATGGGTACTTATTGCTATTTGTCTCTTCAAATTAGACTTAAGCTTCATGAGGATAAAGACTGTGTCTTTTGCTCACCGTTGTATTACCACTACCTTGCATGGGTTTTGGCACATAGAAGCTGTGTACCACCTGGGATTGTTGAATGCACTGAGTGGATGCAGAGTGTTAGGATGTGTGGTCTACACTGTAAATACTCTAGCTTTTCTGAAAAGACTGTGGAAACTAGAGTGGGGCCAGGGAAAGTTTCCCAGAGTAGAAGGAGCTTGAGTTGAATCTTGACATATTTGTGAAATTTGGACTGGAGAGGACAGGGGTAGCACATCCCAGACTGACAGAACAGCATGGTGGCAAGAGCGGGAGAGGGATGTGTCATTGTGCACTCAGAGAACAAGCAAATGCTTTATCTGCTGGAACAAGCGGTCTGTGCAGGAGAGGAAGACTAGGTTAAATGGTACAGGTAGAAGAGGGTAGATTTTGATAGATTTTTATTGAAGGAGTCTAATCCTGGTTCTGCTATTTTTAAGCTATTTGGGTCTAGCCAGGTGTCTTCTCCTATCTGAATCTCAAGTTCTCCATTTGTGAAACAAGAATAACATCTAGTCCATGATTTCCTTGGAGGGAAGTATGTGGTAATTTCTGATGTTCCTTCTGTAAGTCAGACATGATCATCTCCTGCTATGAACCCTTCAATGGCCCAGTTTCCTACAACAAAGCCTGAGATCCTTAGCCAGGTTTTGAGGTTCTTAATCATGTGACTCACACCTCCTTCTCCAGTCTGGTTTCCTCCTGATCCATCTTCAGACATTGTTTGCATTTCCCCAAGCTCTTTTGTACCTCTTGTCTTTGTACATACTCTTCCCTCTGACTGTAAAGTCTTTCCCCTTCAACCATTTCCCTTCCAGGTCCATCTGGTGAACTTGTATTAATTATCCATTTAAAGCTAATTTATGTCATCTCCTCCAAGAAGCCTCTACTCACTCAAATGTAATCATTTTGACTCCCTGCATAGCTTACATGTATGTTGATGACTAGCTTTTCCACAATTTTTTTACCCCCAGCATTATCTTTGTGCCTGGAACATAGCAAGCACACAACAAATGTGTACTCAGTCAAATCTAATGTGCAAACTACTGAAAACTAGACACACTCACCCTACTAAACACTTGGTGAGTATCTATTATGTTCCTTCTAAACATTAGGCATCAATGGTGGTGATGGTGGTGATTGTAGAGGTGGAGATCCACAAAGGCTTGATGACAGAAGGGACTCAGAGAATACCTAATCCAATCACCTCCAGTGTCAGATAATGCAACGAAGGCCCAGAGAAGTCAGGAGTTTGTTTAAGACCACAAAGTAATTCAGAGCAAAGCAGAAGAACCCAGTCCATATGAGCCTTAGCTTGGGAGTAAGTCCATATCACAATCTGCTTTCATGCTTATTATGATTATAATTATTTCGCCTCTTCGCCACACTGGTTAACTCCTATTTTTATAGCTCTAGCCAATGTTATGAAGGATTCATAGTCTTTTTTTCCCCCTATCTTTATCATTATATTATATGGCTGTAACTAAGTCATAGCTTGTCTTCCCCCCTGTTTCAAAAATGAATATACAAAGAACGCCTTCCTAATATTTGAAGAGCTCATAAATTACAAATTCAGAGAACTTCCATTTCTGCCTACCTCCCTTCCTGCTGTAGCAGTTCTGGGAGTCATTTGGTGGTGCTCTGTAAATCTTAGAACCTGTAATGGAGAATGGATAATTCTAAGTGTGCATCTAAAAGAAATAGTTTGCAGCATCATTTGGAATAATGAACTATCCTGTAATTGAATAGAAGACCTGAGACAGCATGAATGAGATCATGTCTGTGAAACGGTCTGAACCCCTCCGAGGCAGCCACTCCATAAATACAAGGTACTGTTGTTCCAGCATTTGTAACACCACATAATATGAGCACTACTCATGGTGAGAGGGAAAGACTCTGTACGGGGTTTCATAAATAAAATCTTGTGTGCTCTTAGCTCCCAGCTCTGCTCCAGCCTCTGGGCTGGCACTTCACCCTGTTTTCCATCTTCCCACTTAAAATAGCATGAAAATGTTGCAGAGAACTCAGCAAATGGCACCATTCATTCAGTAATTCATCCAATATTTACCGAGCACCTACTACGCACGCTAGCCGTTATGCTGGCTTGTTGGTATCTTGATGGCATCTCTGTCTTCAAAGTCTTCTCCCCAGTCCTCCCTCTGGTCCCAAGAAGCTCCCACCTCGGGGGGTTATTTCCTCCACACTGAAACTCTTCCCTTGTGCGCTGAGCTCTCAGAGCTGACATGTGTGCAAACATTTTACACATCACTTTGGAAGAGCCTCAAAATGAGGAATCATCTCCATTTTTTTACCCCCACTCCCGTAAAAATGCCCTGTGGGTGGGAGCCTGCTGTGATACAGAGATAAAGGAAAACTACTGGTTTAGTCATTCATTCAACCAGTATTAACCAAGCACCCATGTGATCTAGGATAAGTTATCTACCCTCAAGAAAACAGATAATGAAGATGTATCCTTCCTTGTGACAGGAAGGATAAGTTTTGTGAATTTAAAAAAAAAAAAACAAGGTGAGGGGATTCAAACATGACTGGAAGGCATTTTAGATAGGATGGTGACATCTAGATAAGACCCAAGTGAAGTAAAGAACCAAGCCCCAAGTGAATAATTGGGGGATAATTATTGCAGGCAGAGAGAAAAGCCAGTGCAAAGGCCCTGAGATTTAGACATGCCTGTGATATTCCAGGACTGGAGTGGAGGCCAGTCTATCCAGAGTGCAGTGGGTGAGGGGTAGAGTGATGGGAAAGAAGGAGGTGAGAATTTAGGCAATGGATGGCTTATGCAGGGCATCTGACCACGCAGAGAGATGATGGGTGTTTCCTGGGAGGCATAGTTGATTACCTCTCATTTAAACTACTGCCATATCTCCTCACTGCTCTTCCTGATCCCAGTGTCTCCTTTTTCCAATCATCCCTGTGCAACTGGCTTTGAAATTTCCATCCAATTTTAGGTGAGATCATGCTACACCCTTCCTCAACACTTCTCAGTGGCTCTCTGACATTTAAAATACTAAGTTCAAATGACTCTTCATGATTTATTTGAAACCATGAAACCTCCTTTAAGTGGACGTGTCTGTATTTTCCAGTCCTTTGTCCCTTTATATCCACCTACCCTCCCTACACTCTGATTGCCTCAGGACACATGGCATGACTTGAGAATGCCCAGCCCTTCCTCATCAGTGACTGTGCCATTCCCTCAACCTTCTCCCTCTTCTTCATCACTCATCCTACAAGACTTGGCTCAAATGCCACCCCCTCTTCAAACCCACAGTTATGATGAAGCTCTCTTCCCCGTGTGCTTGTATACAGGTGTTTTATTTGTGCTGTGTTTAACTCTGCCTCAATGAATGTAACTTACGTACATGTCAGGTTCCAATGAGACCATCAGGTTCTTGAGAACAGATTCCAATATTAGTCATTCCCAAATCCTCTGCACTTTGCACAATGCCTGGCATGTGACCAGCTCTCAGGAAAGATTTTCTGAGTGACTGATGATCTTCACTGCAAGCACGCAATCACAGGAACTAACATTGTCGAGGACCCACCATGTGCTTCGTCTTGGAGTACAGAGGTTATCTCGTTTAATCTGCACAGCAGTCTGGGAGTTGGGGCTATCACCATGCGAGTTGCAAAGGAGGAGACAGAAGTTCAGACAGTTGAGGAACTTGAGTATGTTCAGTTGGACCCCAGAGCTTGTGTTCTTAACTGTTTGGTTAAACAAAAGTTCAAAGGTCAGTAAACTCCAGTTCCGTGATGGTCTGAACAATTTCACAGAAGGATGGAGAGGTTCTAGTTGACTGTGAAGAGGGGCTTTCTGGAAATGAAGGTCCTTTAGCTCTGAAATGAGCTCCCAAGGGCTTTGATGGGTGAAGATAAGAGTCCCATGTTCCCAGCAGGAGCTGGCTAGAACTCCTCACTCTCCAGATGACTGTTGGAGAGTTCATATTCCTAAATTTAGTCTAATAGTCCATATCTTATCCAGAGAGAATAAAGGACTCAGGGCTGTATTCAGAAGTTCTTGATTTTCATCCTGGTTCTGAGTATTACCTACCTAGAAAACTTCATCTTTGAAGTGGTGGCAGTATATGTCTCTAACTACAGAGCTTCAGAGAGTTGTCACAGGAAGTCATCCTCTCTCCCTCCTTCTAATAACATGTACTAAGTAGCTGTTCTGCTCCAAGAAAGCTTCACGTTCTCTAGTCCACTGTCCATGGACAGGTGACCTGATGTCCCTACCATCATTAAGGAGTTTATATTATATTTAAGGAGACAAGACATACATTCAAAGACATCTATGCAGAGCCCCACATTATTTATCAATTTATAATAAACACCAGTATAAGACCTTGTACATAAAAACGCTAAGTGTTTATGACTGATTGGCCGACTGAGTTCATCAACTAATTCAAGGAACATTTGTCAGGCATTACTGAGTTCCTGGCCTTGCAGGCTATAAAAATTATAAGCAGTTGGACCATTTATTTATGGGGTGACCTGAGAGGGCTTCACCGAGGAGGTGACATTTGAGAAGAGTCTGTAAATGCCAGGTTCCGTGAGAGCAGGAACTCTGTTTAATCTGCTTCTGTATCCCTGCACCCAAGGTGGTACTTGGCACGTGTGGGCTCGCTCTGTGTATTTGTTCAGCGAATGAATGAGTACAGTTGCAAAGGCCAGGCGACAAGTGCACGTGTTGGAGGAGCTGGGCCAGCTCTCTCCTAACACAGCCACACATGTGGAAGTCCAAGGAGTGCCAGTCAGCGTCAGGACCATGTGCGCAGCCTTTCACCTCAGTGACCTTTAGCATCATCTTTTGCCATCCTGCATCTGCACTGGAGACCCTCCTGAGATGTCTTCCAGGTTTAACACCGTATATCCAGAGTCTGAGCGATGGGGAAGGAATTGGGGACTCATAATTGGACTGTAACCCCATAACCCCAAATTTGCCAAAGTTTGTCCAAGACAAAAATGGAACCAATCTCCAAAACATGTCCATAACTCTCCAGTGGTTTTTGGCCACATCTACCCTCCAGGGTGCCTTAGACCCTGATCGAAGTGAGCAAATGCTACAACTCCTCTCTACTGTGATTCACTGGGTGGCCCTGGGTGAGTTACTGCTCCCCACTGGGCCTCACTTTCCTCATCAGGAAACTATTGAGGCTGGTCTGGACCATCCCCAGGGGCCTCCTCCCTCTGCTGTTGTGTGCTACATCCTGCATTGTTTCAAGTCAGCAATAGTCATAACCCATGACTAATATGTTCTCGGGCTGGAACATTTCTGCTTAGCCAGGGCCCACAGGATAGAGTGGGCTTCTCTGTGTGCTCCTACCAGCGCGGAACACGCCCTCCAGCTCTCAGAGATGGGCTTCAGCACAGCCACCGGCCCACACCAAGCGTGATGGTCCAGCCTCAGGAGACACAAGCTCACGAATTCCACGGCAGTGCCTGGAACTGGAAGCCTGGGCTCGATCCAGGCTCTCGGTGGGCGGATGTTGTCACTCAGAAGTCAGTTTCCCTCGGTAAATGGAAAATTCCCCTCTACCGAGAGATGATGCTACAAGGATCCAGAGAAAGGTTTTGTTTCAAAACTCCTGAAGCAGAGCTCATCGGGGGAGGGTCCCCAAAGTCCTACAGATGCAGCACTGAGAAATATTTTGCTGTATGGCATTAGAAAAATTATTTACCCTTTCCCTGCTCCTTTCCCAGCTTCTCTCAGGAAGGCTGCTGGGGAGGCACAAAGGTTTTGAGAGCCACACACACTGGAAGGAGCTTGATGATCTTCAAACCTTGCATATTTTAGACTCATAGCTGTGTTCTCGAAATTCTATGCAATGATGGGTGACCATCGAGGTCTTGCTAAAACTCTGTTTTTTCTTATAAAATGGACACAACGATTCCTGCTGACCAAGGCTGTTTTAACAATGAATAAATTAACTCTTGAGAAGTAAAATAAGAAGAGGGCCATGATGTAGCAGAGAGGAAGTCATAAAGCCTTCAGGTTCTCCTGGGCCTGGGTTCCAATCCTGGCTCTGTGCCTTTTAAACTGGGTAAACTTTGACACGTTCTTTTACCCCTTGAGCTTCGGTTTTCCAATCTGGCGAATGGAAATATCTTACTAGATAATTGTGGGGATCAAATGTGAAAGTATAAAAATGAATGGAGGGTAAAGTGCTTAGAACTGCTTGATTTAAAAAAAAAATATATGAGTTGCTATTTAAGAAGAGTCTTACATGGCACCAGGCACATGGTAGGCATGTGGCCAGGACTGTTTCCGGTCTCCATTTCTCTCTGTACAAGGTATGAAATCATAGACCTGTCAGCAAGATGCACTGTGCAATGTATAGTGTCTGTGTTTCTCGGGCGCTGAGGATGCTCTAGGCTTACTGGAAGTTGTAGGTAAAGAAAAGGGGAAATTATTCTGGTTCATGGTAATTTGTGAGACCTACCAGGATCACGGGAACATAAAAAGAAATATCTCAAGTCTTGCCCTAAGAAGGGCCTAAGAAGAAAACTTACTTTCCATTTTCATTATTATTATTTTTTTCAATGTTTAGTTTTTGGTCCTGTCCAGGGAGCAGCAACAGTCCCAGTCGCCACCTTCCAGCTCAGTGGTTAGGTTGTCAAGGTCAGGCACAACGGTGAAGATTTTGTTTCCTTTTGGGGGGTTGCATGAAGTATTCCTGGCTTCTTCTTGCAGATCTCAACACTTCGTACATTCAGCTTCTGCCAAATGGTGTCCCCAGACAGGGAAAGGTACCCCTGCAGTGCTGGCATCGAGGAGATCCCTGAGACCACGCGTGTTTTCCCCGACAACCGGCAACCAGGCATCAATGTAAAGAAGAGGCCAGATGTGTAAATCCCAAGCAAGGACTAAGATTCACGCACACTAGCACTTACTCCCTTGCCAAGAAAGGAGCACGTATTCTCTTTTCTGACCTACAAAGCAACCCTCCGTAGTAGGTCATTTTAGCCTCCTCATTATATAGGTGAGGACTTGAGCTTGAAGAGGACAAGTGAGTAATCCAAGCTCAACACACCAGCAAATAACACGGTTGGGATTTGAATCCAGGCTGTCTGGCTACAGAGTCTGTGCCTTTGACCTCTACCCATTCCTGCCTCTCAAAGACAGAAGCCTCTGTCCGGAGAGTAGCCACAGGGGTAACACTAAAGGCCTGGGAGCTAGTGCTCACCTGACGTTGACTTCTCTCCTCTTGGGTGAGCTCATCCCGAGCTGGCCCGCCGTGGGAGCGCCCCACTTTTGACCACGTTAGTTCCTTCCTTGATGAGGAATTTGGATGAAAATTCCATAGGGGAAAGCCATGGGGACCTGCGGCACTCAAGGAGCGGAGACTTGCCACCCTGGCCAGGAAGACTGCCTTATCACTGACATTATCTAGAATTGTCTGCTAGAAAGCTGGCTGAATTTTAACAGTTTTATGTTTATTCTTTCTTGATTGTATTATTGTTTTAAGATTCTCTACAGACAATATGCCCCTTTATTGCCTATACCCAGGGTGAACCGCTCCCACTACTTCACCCTAGGGACACCATGACGGGAGAGTAAAAATTCTGGGAATTACTTCCCCTCTGCCCCCACCCCCACATTAGCCAGAGATCTTTGCTTTCATGTGGTTTATATAATGAGGTTTGGACAAAGCTTTGAATGCAAAACACTGCTAAAAGAGAGTTTGAAACCACTGGCCAAGGTTTTTTTTTTCCTTGAGTTCTGTCCAGTCTCAACATTTTAGGGTTCTAAAACCGCTCTCCCCTGGGAGGAAGGATGCAAAGCACTGATTTTACATAAATGCACAAATTCCCCTGCGGGTACTTGGGAAGGACCCGTGGACATTTCACATCTCACGGCAGTTATTCCTAATGTCAGTCTCCATGACCATACATTTCCTTTAAAAAAAAAAATCTTTTACTGTGTGTTCACTGTTTGCCAGGCACTGTGTTAGGGACTGGCGTTTCAGGGAGGGAATGGATAAGTGGGTCCTAGGGGCCTTGGGAATAACAGGAGGGAGAGAGCAACAAATAATCCCAAACAAGTATATAATTACAAATTGAGGTCAGTGTAAGAGGAAAAAGATGATGTGTTTTTCAAGAATATCAGAGGGAGTTGTAATTTAGATTGGGGAGGAGTGAGAAGAGCCTTTCTGCTAAAGTCACATTTAATCAGAGACCTGAAGAAAAATTAGTGATAGATGGTAGGAAAGTGAGGGGAACAGCATTCCCAGAGGCAGGAACAGCACATGCAAAAGCAGTGAGAAGGTGATAAGCCGGGGTCCTTTGGGAAAGGAGATGGACCAGTGGCAATGGAGTAGGGCGATGGTGCAAAGGGAGAGGCTGGAGGGAGGTCAGAGAGGCAGGCAAAGGCCACATTTAACCAGCCTCTATAAGCCACAGCAAGGATTGTGGAATATTCTAAAGGCTTTAAAGCAAGAAAATGCCACGACCCAAGTTTTATTTTAGAAAGACCCCTCTGGCTGTGTCATGGAAAATGGAGTCACTAAAACTTGCTGAATCATCTCGAAATAGCTTTGTCACAAAAATAGTAGCCTCCTCAAATCTTAGTGAGAGAGTTGTAAATATAAGCTGTGAGGTTTGCCTGAGTCAGCCCCAGGTCTTTTGTGCACAGAGGTTCAGGGCTTAGAGGATCCCAGATACATCTCCAGCAGAGTTCCAGGCTACAGGCTGATGGGCCTCCCCCCTTCCCTTCTTCTACTGGGTGAATCACAGCTTTTGTCCAAAGTGGGCGGCTCCTCCTGCTGGCTCCCACCCTCCCCATCCCCAGCAGAGGAGGCAGCTCTGCCAAGTTCCCCTCCAAAGTCAGGGACGCCACCTGTCACACTGCGTCCTCCTCCTACTCGGACACCTGACAGCCTCCGTGACTCGTGAGCTGGGGAAGCACAGATCACCAAAGCTAACGGGACCTTAGAAACCATCCAGATCAGTCACCCAAACTACAAACTCAGGGAAAGGAAGGGTGCCCTTAAGGGCCCCGGTTAGCTAGGGGCAGAGCCAGGACCATGGTAAGCTGCCAGGTAGCTGTTTGATAAACACCTCCGTCATAGGCTGGTGCTGGAATGTGAACTGAGACATGGTAGGCATTGAAATGTGCTCTGGAATGGGAGTCTCAGTGACCTGAGTTCTAGTCCCAACTCCAGAGCTTGACCTTGGACAAGTTTCCTTCCTGTCTGAGCGACATTGCTCCACTCTGTGCCAGGAAAGGAAATCGTGCTACAGATGTCTGAAGTCTGTTGGAGCTCTCACACTGCAAGACAGCAGGACTCTGGGAGGGACCTAGAAAAGGGCAGTCCTGGTGACAGAGGATGTTTGACTAATCTCTGCAGTGGCCCTCCTCCTATCAATCTTGAAGAAGGTAATGGAACTCCTGCTATCAGAGGCCATCCATCCCCAGATCCCCCACCATGTCACCATCAACTCAGGACCCTACACAGCTCTGCTTTTCTTCAAAAAATTCCCCTCATGCCTGGAAGTTCCCCACTCCCTCCCCTACATCAAAACATATCTGTCCATTGCTCATCTTCAATGATACTCAGTCACAAAGCTGGCCAATCTGTGACCACAACTTACACAGGATATGAATAACTGGTGATGATGGTGGTGATGGTGGTGATGGTGATGTTGGTGATGATGGTGGTGATGATGGTGATAATGATGGTGGTGACGGTGATAATGATGGTGGTGATGGTGATAATGATGGTGATGGTGATAATGATGGTGGTGGTGATGATGGTGGTGGTAGTGATGATGATGGTGATGATGGTGATGGTGGTGATGATGATAGCACTGACAGAGCCATCCACTTCACTTGCATCTCCTCATTTAATCCTCCCCACCATACTATCATTAACAAACAACAAGGAAAACATGTTATACATGAGAAGCTTTAAGCAAAGAAAGGTACAAGATCTTGCTAAAATCACTAAGGTAGTCAGTGATGCAAATGGACCTCAACCTCATCTCCTGGCCAAGGTTGTAAGTAATTCACTATACTGATACAGAGTTTATCAATAAATGTGTCCCCCCCCCCACCCCTGCCCAAACATGAGATCTTTGCCGTAAACCCAAAAAGTGACATTTGAGAGAAGATCCGTGTGCGGGAGGATTGCTGAGGGGAGGCTGCAGTGGAGAGGAGATTTCAACCGTGCCAGGCAGGCAGCTGCCCACTCTGCCCGTGCTCTGAACCTGGCTTTGAGGTTGCATGTGGTGAATGACATCCTGGCCTCTAATCAAGGAGGCTTCGCTTCCTGGCTGTCTCTCCTTTTTTTTTTAATGCCACCCAGTGTTAACTTGGGTCTTTAAGAAAGTTCATTACATCCAAGTATATCTCTGAGAGAATCATTCAGAGGCTCCCCTGCCCCGAGCCCCTGCCTTTACATGAATTCATACCCATGGATGCACACACGCACACGCACACGCACACGCACACACACACACGCACATGCATGCACATGGAGGCATTAAAAAATCAGCTAATGCAAAAAAGAGTAAATGACACAAGCACCATGAATAATGCTGAGTTCCCAAGATTATGCATTTGTGTATCAAGGGTTGGACCTATTTTTACAGGTTTATAAGTGGTGTCTGCGGAGGTGGTTACGGAATATGCAAGCTTCCCTCCTTCCAGGATGTTCTCTCTATGCCCTGAGGGTGGAATAAGCTTCAGGAATCAGGGGAGAGAAAGAATAGGTCCTTAGTTTGTTGCGTAGTTGTGGGTGCCGCGTCCCCTCCGGCAGACTCGGTCCTTTGGCTCTAGATGGTTCTGGTCCCCTTGTTCCGAGGCACAGCTGTCCGTGGGGTCCCAGGTGCCTTGCACGGTGGTCTTCCCAGGGGCGGCATCCCCTCTCCTTTCCCCGCTCCACCCCACTGAATCTCTTCTCTCCTCTCCGCACGGGGAAAGCTTTGTCTCTTTCACTGCTGTGAAGCTCGCTCCACCTCCTCCCTCCAAAAAACAGACCACTTCCCTTCTTCCCGTGGTCCTTCTACGATGATGCAGCATAACGTCTCCCAAAGGCGCAAGGCATCAACGCCAGCTTCCTTCCTGGGTTACGGTGGAAAAACAGATGTCAGTGGGAAATAGCGTATTTCCTAAGTAACTAGTCCTTTTCTATAAGTTTGTTTAAAAGTCAGAAAAGATTCTGGAAGAATAAAATGGAGCCTGACGATGGGGGCCCTAGATTTTTGGTCTTATCAATAGGGAATATACAGATAATAATGAAGAAATAATCATAAGGGGCTATTGGAAGAATGAAATGAAACACAGGAAAACACGAAGTGCCACTCTTGGCACATAATCAAGTGTTCAGTAAAATGTGTGCACCTGTGTGTGTGTGTGTGTGTGTGTGTGTGTGTGTGTGTGTGTGTGTGTGTGTGTGTTTTCATGGCCTCCTACAAGGCTCCGGAAGGCTCATGGGATGGAACAGAATGGGTGACCGTGCTCTCCTTCTCTCGGAGATAAGTGATGTTCTATAGAAGCACTTCTCACCCTTCTCAAGCCTGAGCTGAGATTATAATTAATAGCTCTTCCTCACTCAACCCAGATTTCTTTCTCTCATGCTCCAAAACTCTGGCAGCCTGTGCACTTCATTTTTTGTTTGGCCTGAGGGGTTATTTCCATCGTCTGTGGCGCCAAGTGCCCCCCGGCCGTGGACAGAGCTCACTAAATGCATGGCGTGTCCTGGGCAGGTGCTTAAGGAGGCCTGGGCGCTCAGTGCTTCCAGAATGGCCTGGCTCCAGCCAAGTCCGGGCGGCGTGGGGAAGGGATGCTGAGGTCCACCAGCCTCCCGTGTGCTTACAGCTCTTCACAGCCAAACCTCCAGTGGGATTTAGTCAAGACGGGTGATGTGTTTTTCAGAGACTTTACCAAAAATCCCAAACTAACTGCTCGTACACTATGGCGAGATGAACGGCATGTGAGTTTCAGATCAAGGCCCACCCACGTGCATCTAAGACTTGGCCTTGACACACACTGGTGGAGACCTTGGGTGAGGTTCCCACCTGCCCCAGCGAGGATGGGTGTTTGCCTTTGCTCTTCCAAGCACTACGGCCTGCCCCACTGCAGGGAACTTTCTCCACTGAACTTAAGCACCCGTTTGCTCATCTGTGTTTCCACTAGCCCATAAATCATTTGAGAGTAGGGACCAACAGTGTCTTGGTCACCAGAGAAATCCCAGTGACTAACCAGTTCACTTCATTGTAGATGCTCCATAAAATATTTGGTGAATAAATGAGTGAATAAGCTAACAGATGGATGGATGGATGGACAGATGGATGGATGGATTTCTCTAAATTAGATAGTCCCTCATCCATCAAATGGCAGAAATACCATCTACTTTATAAAGATTTTATGGAGATTAAATAAAATGAGAATCACTAAACCCTTGTCACAATTCCTGGTATAAAAAAGCTACTAAGCAAAAACTGCCTCCTTTCCTGTGTCCCTCCACACCTGCCCTCCGGGTGACATGTTAACTTTAGCAGGTCTTGCCAGATAGCAATTGCCCAAATGTGAGCTTTCAGCATTCTCGTTCTTCACACACGGCCAGGATCATCTCTCAAAATGGCAAAGCTGGGTCATTTCACATTTTTACTAAAATCCCATCAATGGTGCCCCCAAATCAGTGAGCAAACCAGGTTGTCTATCGCTTTGTCACCAACATGTGTAGCCTACAAAGTTCTCCCTAAATTGATTCTCACCTCTCCAGCCCCGGATGGTGCCACTCTGTCCCCCAACCATGCTGATGTCATTTTACTCTCTGGGCTTAGAACGTGTTTGACTGTGCTCCCCTCGGGAACCTCTGTGGATGGCCTGTCCTAACTGCAGTGGCTCTCAGCCCACAGGCTAGGTCGGGATTCCTTTCTATAAATGCCCATAACTCCATGGGTTTTTTTCTTTTCTTCATTAGACACAGTTTAAAATATATACATTTGTGTGATCACGTGACTAATGCCAGTCTCCAATACGGATTCTGTCTGCTTTGCTATATCCCTGCCAACTAGCACATTATCCAACATATAAAAAGGATTCAATGAGAAACAGACTCTCAGGCACAGAAAACAAACTTATGGTTACCAAAGGGAAACAGCAGGGGGAAGGAGGGACAAATTAGGAGTTTGGGACTAGCAGACACAAACTACTACATATAAAACAGATAAACAACAAAGTCCTACTGTATAGCACAGGGAACTACATTCAGTATCTTGTAAAAACCTATAATGAAAAAGAATATATATAAATGTACAGCTGAATCACTATGCTGTACACCAGAAACTGACACAACATTGTAAATCAACTCTACTTCAATTTTTAAAATGAGTCAATGAATATTTATTGGAGAGTGAAACCCTAATCTTTCCCCAAACCCTGCTTTCATGCTCCTCCCTGCCACATACAGCCACCGACAAAGGTGTGTATCTCTTCCTTTTCATACTGCATTTAGGGGTCACCCATTGCCTTTTTGTCCCTCTGTCTGATGTGTTCCGCGCCAAGCTAACACTGACGCCCATGCTCTGATTAAAGCTCTGCACACGTAAGTCCCGGGGAACTTGTTGGTACGCTTTCTTATCTTTCTTATTCAGACCCAGTCCCCCACCAGTGCGCTAGGCGTTCGCCCCAACCTACGTCTTTGTGCCCTTTTTGCCTGCCTCCTCCCTCCAGGTCACGGTGACTACATCCCAGGAGCCTGGAGGGGAAACAGGCGGCTGACGTGGGAATCGTGGAGACACCAGCGATGAGCTTGCGGCATCTCAATCTGTCACCAAGTTCCCGGCCTTTCAGGTGCTGCTGGTCAGCAGATGATGCCCTAGGAGAGGAGTAAGGTTAAGTTCCCCAAACCCAGTTGTGAGCGGTCTTCACAGAGAGCCCCTTGCTTTGATCCAATCAATGGAAGGGTCAGGATATACACTCACTGGAAGAAATACACAAAGGTGACCGAGGAGCGTACGAAACCCGGAAGAAAAGAGTTGCACGTTCTTAACAGCAGCCCTTGGGACAAAAGCTCTTTTGCAAGACTTCATCTTGGATCAAGTCACACTACAGAGAGGAGTCCTGTCCCTGCAGGAAACTCCCTGGCCATATGATTTTTTTTTTCACTTTTTTTTTTTTTTTTTAACTTTTAAAGACTGCTTGGGTCCTGAGTACTTGAAAAGAGAGAGTTATTTACAGCATGTCACTTTGAATCAAAGAATCCAGGTGCCCTTGGATCTGGGAGCGTAGTCCCCGCCCAGTGTAGAGGGGAAAATGTGTTTAGAGATAGGCAGCCTGAAACCCTTGCGCCTGCACCTCCCAGCTGAGTGACCCTGCCTGAGTATTGTCTTCTTTCTGAGGCTTGTTAAGTGGGAGGACCTGTGCACATACACACAGGGTTGGTATGAGGTTACAATGTGACAATGGATACAAAACACTTAGAGAGACCCTGAGGAAGGGTCAGCCTCTTTCCCTCACAATTCGGATTCGGCAAATTCCTTGAGGAATTTCGAGGAGGTATGAACTGTCCTAAACAACTTCCTTATGGGTTTTGTTGGAGTTCCTGCCCTTGGCTGGAGCCACAGTTTGTGTTAGAAAGTCGGTCTTTTAATCTTCGCTGCCTGAATGGGACTTGAAATCTAATTCCAAGTGGAATTATATATTATTTTCCTGGAGAAAATTATATAGAAAATCATTAAAGGTGTACAAGTACACAAGAGAGATCTTTCTTCAGATTATTCACCTGTGGGTCCAATTTGTGATTGAGACTTGACATCTATTCATGTGAATTGTCTCTCTTGAGTTGACATTTTATCTCCATCCCTGCAGCCGTTTCCTCAAAGTTGGCTTCATCCGGTCAGTTTACGGCTATTTTTGAGTGTGTATCCATAGGTTTATGTCTTCAATACCTCTGGCTGGCTTTCTGCAAAAGTCTCCAAGCCGGCCCCTTGATGCCAATTCTTTTTTCATGATCCCTAAGGATTATCTTCTTAAAATTCTGCATTCCTATTGCCGCTCCCCTGTTCCCTGTTGCTTATCAGTATATCTTAATGTTGACTTGGACTTCATGGATTGGAAGGTCCTCCAAAATCTGGCTTCCCTCAACCCATCCAAACATCTCCCAGTGTTCCCTGCTCACCAGTCAAATCAAAATTATCTCTTTCTTCCCCAAACAAGTCACGCTGAGTCCCAGTTCTGCATTTCTGCTCAATGTTCTTACCTTTCCTGAAATGCATTTTCTTGTTATTTGCCTGTTGAAAGGTATACGTGTATTGACCTCTTACCCTCTAATCTCATAAAGCATATTTCTACCTTTTCAGTATTCCTTCACATTCTTCAAGGTCGATTCAAAATCCAGCCTCATCCAGGAGGCCTTTGCTTATCTCTTCAGTTTATACTGACCTTTCTTCTGAACTCCAAATCCATTTATAATTAGCCAAAAGCAGATTACTGTTCAGTTGTTCTCAAGTGCTTCACACAGCGCTTTGTTTCGGTGGTGTCGGTTTCTCTGTGCTTTCACAAAGAAGGCGGCTGCTGAGTTTAGCCCTGATAGGCCAAGTTATTAGGAAGTTACTGGTTGGATCACATGGCTTTGGGGAGATGTTTTAAAACTGGTTGGTGAGGAGGGAGCTACCTCCTCATGTCATGTCTCTGCCCATCTGCTCACTCCTTCTCTAGTCCTGCCTGGAGTATCCATTGCAGCATTTTGCTAGCGGGTGAGGCCACTCTGTCAAGAATTCTGTGCTCCTGCATGGCACTCCCTTTAGATTTTTCTTTGTACTATGGTCAGTCACATCTTACCATCACAGGTGTCTGATTCAGAAGTTACCTCCTGAGTAGATCCAGCCATGCCTCTATTTTCATTCCATCTCCCCTCTGCTTGCAACTGGGTGAGTAGTCAGAACTCTTGACGGGCTCTAAGCAAGTGACTTGAGGCAGATTTCCAGTGTCTGATTCCAATCTCTGATCCACTATCCCATAGAATTACCTTTTTACGTACATCGCAGAAATTGACGTAAGAGTAGAACATACAGATCATCTCTACCCATCTCACTGGACACATGATAAAATGATGACTCAGAGAAACTGTGATTTTTCTGGAGGTCTCAGAGCAGAGCAGGGTAAGGATCTCTACCCAGACCTTCTTTCTTTTTTTGGCCAGCTCACCTTCAAGGATGCCATGTTCCAGTGCACACAATGGGGAATCTAGCTTCTTTTGACTCCCAGCCTGAATCATACCAGATAGTCTCTGATGCAAACAATGACAAATTAAATTTATAAATACCACTTTCTTTCCAAGTCATTGTGTTGTTTGTAAAAAAGGAAAATGTCACATTTCAAGGAAGGTAATTAACACTTAATGGTAGGACAATGGGCACGTTGTGAGACAATGGAAATCCTCCTCTGTCCTTAGAGGCTGGACTGGATCCCAGTCCCCCAAAGTGCTCAAGGACAAGTTGGGAGTGGGATCACGCATCCCATGAGCAGGAGGGCCAGGAAACGTTGCCTTAAAGGAACCAGGGAAGGAATCTGGAGATCAAGCTTGACAATAGCCTCTTAGATTCTAATGATACCAGGCATAAAACTCACGAAGTCCAAAAGAAATGCTGGATTTGAAAAAGAAAGAACAAAGTGACACAAAATTAAATAGCTAAAGGCTGCTTGCAGAGTTGTAACTTTGACTCGGACTCCCAAATGATTTAATTCCATTTAAAACCAGCTCAGATTTTGCCACCTACACTAGACCTTTCTCAATCTTCGTTGTCAAGATAAATTGTTTGCCCCCAAATGTTGTCATAGAATTTGTTAACATTTCAGTATTGCCTTGCATGTCTTGTGATTTAGCTGTTTATATATTTGTCTGTCTTTCCAATAAATTGAGAGACTCTTTGGGACAGGGGCTCCCTTAATACATATTTATATTCCTTATAAATGGATGTAACATACTGCCTCTACCTCATCCCTTGCTCTAGGCAGACATTAATAATCAATCATAGCATTCTTTACCATAGTGCTTGGAAAAGACCTCAGAATACTTCATAACAAAGTCCCCTAAGCTGTTTCTATTGATCGATCAGGGTTTTCATGCAAAAGAAGCCTATACACGGCATCCTTTTATTACAGGCAGCATGATGGTTTGTACAGTGTTGGTGTTCAGTTAATATTTGTTGATTGGAACAAACTCCTGCCAGGTGTATCCAAAAAAAAAAAACAAAAAACAAAAAGAAAAAAACCTTAGGAGATTGGTAGATGGGGCAAGGGGGAAATGAGGTAGGAAAGAGAGGGGCATTGATCATTAGGACCTAGGCTATGAGTTGGAGGAGGAGGATTGTCCAGCACACAATTTTCTGATGGTACAGCAACCTCAGGATTTAGGATTACTACATCCCACCACGCGTGACAGAACTGGGTCCCAGGCAAAGACCTTTGGATCATTCACAGACAGACAGTTGGGTTCTTCTGGCAGGACCACAGCTTTTCTCATGGTGGCAAAGACAAGAGACATTCTAGAAGCATCTGCTGTAGGTCTGGAAATGAAATTTGCGTGCTCTGCATCTGGCACAGACTAAATGAATGAATAATCCAAGGTGGCTCCAGGAACCTTCTCTCCAAGCCTCACATGTCTCTATCATGTTGGCTCTTTATCTCTAAACCTCTTATTTTGGATTAGCCAATCCCTTCAATTTTCTTTCCTGGTGGTTTATTTAGCTAAGTAAGAGTATTCCTACAGGGCAGAAACTTGACCTTATGATAAAACAGAAGTTGTTGGCCATTTATGAAGGGGTTTCTTCTGGATCAGGTGTTCACTATATGGCATTTTGATGCAAAGAATAGCTAGTCACCACTTCCTTTGGTAGCTGGATGTGGATGGATTAGTCGGAGCTAGACAGATGTGGAGGTATTGACAGTTTCCATGCTGGACTGCGTCAGTATAATGAAAGTGCCATGAGAGAATCTGGGAGCCGCTAGAGTAGTTGGGAGGTCAGTCCATGGGAGTGAGCAGAGGGAAAACACATCCTGCTGCAAGGAGAAATGAGAGTGCCCAATGCATAAAAGGAATCCCTGACATGTTTTGCATTAACCTTTTTATACTGAGAGCCCATATGAAAACTCTCACCCGAGAGAGAGGAGAATAGATTTGAGGCAGATAAAGCCAAGATGCTGACCTTGCTCCAGCTGGAAATGTTCCTCTCGCCTGTTCTTCCTGATTCAGATGCTAATGGACAAGTGAGTCTATTAAGAAAAAGGAAAACCAGGTGCCTCGTGAAACAAACAACTCAACCACAGTAGCCCAGAAGACTCACAGAATTGCTGTAGTTGGTAATATACCTCTCTATCCCTGCTTTAGAATTTGCCCTCATACAGTAGTTCTCAAACTTCAGCAAGCAGCATAATTACTTGGAAGGCTCATTAATCAGAGTCCTGGACCATAACCAAGAGTTCCTAATTTAGTTGGTCTTGGGTGGGACCCAATTTTCATCTCAAACAAGATTTCAGGTAATGTTGGTGCTGCTGGTCTGGGAACTAGAGATTGAGGACTGTTCTCATAAGTTGTTAAATCCTCCAAAGCAGGGACGTTTCCTGGATTCTCCTGAGAACTGTGGGAAGGCTGCTTCATCCTGGAGTTGCCTCAATGTTCTGCCAGTGGTCCTGACGGGCTGAGGACACTCACCAGGCAGAAATATACGAAGCTACAGTTTGGCATGGTGGACACAGCCTGGCAGTAGGATTGTCGAGTTCTAGTCCATTTGTGTCATTGATGTATTTTGTAACAAGCCAAGTTTATCTCTCTGGGTCTAGGTTCCTCCTATGCTAAAGAAAGTCCAAGCACTGGATAATTGGTTGAGCTAGTTGGACTTTAAGAAACGCTTCATTGAAAAATTGTATCACTTTATCATAATACTATATGTAACTCCATGACCTTGGGTGATTTCTTAAACTCTACAAGTCTCAGTTTTCACCTATGAAATAGACAAAATGATTGTATCTACCTTGGAGGACTTTTGTCCTCTGAGAATATGAGATGATACATACACAAACCTAGGGAAGTGTCTGTCACTAGTAAATGTTTAATAATAATGCATTTTTATTTTTAAGTTTTTAATCATATAGAAGTTCACACATTGCTATGGGATTTGAGGAGAGGAAGAGAGACCACTTCTAGAAGAAAGATAAAGTTTCAGAGACAAAGGAGCGTCAGGGCTGGGTCATAATTATCAAGGAAGACTTAGTTTTGTAGATACTTCAAGTGGAGAGGAAAGGGGAAGGTAGGGCAAGGGAAGCAACCTGAATCTGGACATAAGGTTGGGAACATACATTTTATACCTAGTAATTAATTAGGAAGAAACTAAATTTGGTGGAAGTTACATGTACGAAGCAAGTAGAATACAAGAATGGAACTAAGGCAAAATAAGGGAGACCTTGGCTTACAAGGTACAGGATTTTGGACTTCATTTGGGAGACGGTGAGACATAATAATGTTTAGATAAGAAAAGTGATCATTGGACTTGGGTATAATCTTAGCCCCACCACTTAAGATATTTATGATCTTAGGTTGTCACTTTGACATTCTGGGGTTATTTCCTTTTGTAAAATGGAGAATATATGTACACACACACACACACACACACACACTAGTGCTGCCATGAAGATTAAAGAACATATACAAGAACACAACTTTAGCAGTGCTCCGCATAAAGCCTGACTTAATTCTTTTTTAACTTTTCTTATTTTGAAATAATTTAGATTTATAGAAGAGTTGCAAAGGTAGCACACGGCGTTCCCACAAACCCATCACCCTGCTTCTTCCTCTGATGTTAACATCCCGTGTGTAGGTGCTATATTCATGAAAACTGAGAGATTAACATGGGTTACTAACACGAGTTCTGTTAACTGGACAACAGACTTTACTTGTGTTTCAACAGTTTTCCCCCTAATGTCTTTTTTCTGTTCCAGGATCTGATCCAGGAGACCACATTGCGTTAGGTCGTGGTGTCTCCTTAATCTCCTTTGGTTCTTTGACAGTTTCTTGATCTCTCCTTGCCTTCCATGAACACAGTTGGACTCATTTAAAGAGTATTCAGGTATTTTGAGAATGTCCCAAACTTGAGTTTATCTCTTTCTTATAATTAGATTAAAGTATTTAGGGGAATATCAAAAGAGATGATCACATAAAATCAACGACATAGTGACATACACAGGGATGGCTACGTAATTTTGGGAGCCCAGTGTAAAATGAAAAGGTAAAGCTCCTTGTTCAACAAAAAGCAGGAAAAAAAATGTTAAAGGTACTAAATATAAACTTTTTCCTTTTCATCCACAATTTCTCTCTCACCTTTTTATGGTGTTTTTTTCTTTGCTATTTATTTAACATCATCCTACATAAAGAAAAAAATAATATTTAAAATTCTTGGCTAGAGTTTTATTGTTCATCATTGTATTGAGCAATGACAGTTTTAAAGTACGCATACAGGAGCACTTAACTTGTGTGCGGACTCATCAAAATTACACAATTCGTATTTTGACGCTTGCATGCGCACGTGTTTTGTTCTTACCCAAACTGTACAAAACTAACTCCACTGTTTCTGTTTCACTTCTTGATATCACACACTCTACCAACACTCTCTACCATCTGCTCACTGATGAATAAGAAAAGACTGAAGGGAAAGGGCCACGCGTGGCCCTGTATTTCACGTTCCTTCTGTTATCATTTCCAGCATAAATATGAGGCCGAAACAGGGAAAGAACAGGGAAGTAAGAAAGGATATGATAGGGTTTCTTGGTGATTTGTTTTATGCAGCACCATGGCTTTTTTCTTCTCTGTTCAAAGCAAGTTCTGATTCAAAGGGGACATCTGGCTTCTAAGGGCTGTCAGTCTCCCTGCTTACTGAGTCCCAGATGGAATAAATTCACCTTGTACTTGAGTCTTGCTGAACTTCCACGTGTCACAGGTTCACTGGAATCCTGTGCTCATGGGGCATCCTCTGTGTAAACAGGGTGCAAGGAATGGTGGGCATGCATGTTGCACATATATCTCCCGCTCACACACGTGCTCCAGTCCCCGTCAGACTTAACTTACAAAAACACAGCTCAAAGATGAAATGACTAATAATTTCAATGCACCGGAAGCAGAGCATTAAGTCAAGCGTGGGACCCTCCTGAGTGTAGATCCCTGAGTGACCGCACAGGCCGCACATCCGTGAAGCCAGCCCCAGCTCCGTGATGTCAGCATCACTGTTGCTCTTAACCTTAATCGGTCAGTTAAAAGGGTGTCTGCTGTATTTCTCCATCGCAAGCTTAGCATTTTTCCCTTGCCTTGGTTTTTGTGCGTGTGTGTGTGTGTGTGTGTGTGTGAAAGGTTTTTTTTGTTTGTCTAATACATCTGAAAAGAATGCATCTACGGTGAACTGGGACTTGCGAAAGCATTGGTTCAACACTAATGACATCTACAAGAATGAGCATTTGGGGAAGGTGGGGAAGACTACTTCACATTTAAAAGAATTGTAAACCGTAACCGAAATAAGCAGATAAAATCCCTATTAACACTTATGAAGGGTCTTCATAAGACCCTCCCCAGGATTTTGATTAAACTGGAGAGCGTGCACTGGCTGCTCTAGGGTTCCTCGCACGCGACACAGAAATGGAGGGGATTCCGCTGACGGGTCCCCATGTTAAACGTCCTCCCCACCCCCACCCCCACCCCGCCCCCCGCTTCCATCCTCCTGACTTGAAAGAGGAAGTGAGTCACCCCACAGGCATCATTCCGTTCTCTTGGTTAGAAGCAAATCACCGCGTCCAGCCCACACTCACGGGGAGGGGAAGGAAGCTCCACCTCCCGGAAGAAGGAGTCTCAAAAAAAAAAAAAAAAAATTGTGGACATATGTTAATATCACTGCAGTAATTAATAAATATTTTGGAGTAGCCAAGGCTTTTTGAATCTCATCACTCAGTGGCCAGTTTTGGAATCTCATGACCCACATCTTGCCTCCTGTTCTGCGCTACTGTGAGCCCAGCAGAAATACTGTGAAAAGCAAGAAAAGTCTCCCTGAACTATGAATGCTGGTCTCTTACCCGTAGGAGCCCCTAGGTCTTGGGACTGACCCAGACGATAGGTAAAGTGATCCTCTCTATCGAGGAACTGCGCTGACCTACTTTCCTTGGAAAATCTTTCCCTGCGTCGGCGCTGGGCAGCACGTGGGGAGGTGGATTTCTATTCATAGCATCCTCTCCAAGTGGATGACTGGGAGTAAGTAATTAGCGGCCTCTGGTGTAGGGAGCTCCAAGCCCCTCATCACCCTTGGCGTGTACACCATCTCCGCCTGCCCGCAGTTCCCCTCTTTTGGCAGATGCTGTCGGCACAAGACGCTGAGTGCAGGCAAATTACTTCCACTACTTCCTGCTAATTTCAGTACTGCATTCATCCAAGGCTCTCAAAACTCTTAATCCACGGGAATACGCTAACCTGAGACTGGGTCACAGGGGGACAGCCTGGAGAGCTGGGGAGATTGGTGACAGCTGCTGCCCTCTCTCTGAAGAGGATTCGTGTAGATAGCATCCCTGCCGGGTGTCAGGAGGAGGAATGAGACGGTCTTTTAAGGTCTCTTCCAATCTGGGGAGTCTATGAATATCGCTACAGCTGAGAGTGATTCTCCGTGCTTTTTTTCATCACGAACATGACGCAAATCCAGAAAAGCAGCTCTTTCAAAAGTAGGTGGTCACTAAACCAGGCATCCAGACACTAGCACTCTGAAAACACTTGCTGAGGAAAGTCCTTGAGTTTTTTTTTTTTTTTTTTTTTTTTTAGGGAGGGGGGAATCAATTCAGAAATAGATGTAAAAAAAAAAATAGTGTGCTTGGTAATACATGGTAATAGACTAATGGGTTTAAATTCAAAAGCAGTGATCTCCGGTTGCCTGGAAAAGCTATTGTAATTCTAAATTGTATTAATAGAAGCAAAATCTTTTCCATGAGGGTAGATAATTCTTCTCTACTCTGTAGTAATCAGACTTACCCCAGCCATACTGTTTCATTCTTGTTATAACTAGGAGCTTAGGAGAAAGTGACGATTTTCAGAGAAAGTCACCCCCGCTAGTGAAGGGTTTCAGAATCATGCAAATAGTTTAAAAAAAAAAAAAAAAAAACCTGAAAGGCACATAAAGCCTGAAAGACTGGGGACTCATCGACTTACGACTGTTACCATCACACAGGATGGAATGAAGTGTGAAAGAAGTTTCACGAAGCTAAGAGCAAGTTCGAGTGAAGAAGGGACAGGGACTTTTGTTTTTGCAGCATTAAAGGGAGGTCTTTCTCACATCCCACAGCTGTGCAGTGATGGAATAGTGGACCTTGCCACACACTCAACAAAGGTGGCCTGAGATGACAGACAGAAAGGAAGGCAGGGGAAAAAAAAATTTAAACAGCAGATGGTCTATTCCTAAATGGAAAGACTGTTGTACAGATATCAGTTTGGTCCATATAAATCTCTAAATGGAAGACAATTCCAATCAAGATCTTATTAAGATTGTGTCATTTTAAAGGCTTTCAAAATAGACAGCAAGCTGGAGATAATTTTACAGTAAACACCTGTATATTCACCATCTAGATTTTATTACTGACAAATCTAATGGTCGTCTCATTAAGATCTGATTCACATTGTATGGTATACAATTCATCTATTGAAAGGATGTAATTCAAAGCTTTTAGTATATTTGCAGAATTGTGCAACCCTCACCACCAATGATTTTAGAATGTTTTGATCGTTCCTTCCAGAAAGTTCCATATCCATCATCAGTCACTCTCCTTCCCACTCCCAAGTCCTTTCTACCATCTCCTAGCCCTAGGAAGCCAATAATCTACTTTCTGTCTCTATAGACTTGCCTATTAAAGACATTTCAGATAAATAGAATCACACAACATGTGGCCTTCTGTGACTAGCGTCTATCACTGAGCATAATGTCTTCAAGGTCCATCCGTGTTGCAACATGGATCGATACTTTATTGCTTTTTATTACCCCCTAGTATTCCATTGTTTGGGTATGACACATTCCATTTATCTGTTCATCCGTGGATGGCCATATGGGTTGCTTCCACTTTTTGGCAATTATGAAGAATGCTGCTATGAACATTTGCACACAAGTTTTTGTGTGGACATATGTTTTCATTCCTCTTGGGTATATAGGGGTGGAATTGCTAGGTCATATGGTAACTCCATGTTTAACCTTTCGAAGAACTGCCAGACTTTTTCCAAAGTACTATTAATATTTTACTATGCTTGTTTTATAACATATCTAGCCATCCATTCATCAACTCCTTTTCCCTTTCTTTTTTTTAATATCTCAGAGGAATCTGCAAGCATCTGTATAGTCACTCTAAAAGCTTCAGCATTCTTATCAACAGGACTCAATATTTATTTATACTTTTTCCTCCTGTTGTAGAATTTACATACAATGCGATGTACAAATCTTGAGGAGTGCACCGAGCTTTGACAAATGCGTTTACCTGTGTAACCCAAACCCCTCTCAAGATATAGATCCTTCCTGTTTTCTCAGTAAGTTTCCTTATACCCATTCCCAGTCATTCGCTGAACTCACTCTCTCCCGATACAATCACAGTTCTGATTCTTTTCCTCTGTAGGTTAGATGTGCCTGTTCTGGAATTTCACATAGAATAACCCATGCAATCTGTACATTCTGAAAGTAAGGTTTCTTTCACGAAGCCTAATGTTTTGAGCTACCAATACAGTTGATCTTTTGTATCTGGAGGTTCCACATCCACGGATTCAACCAAATGCGGATCAAAAATATTCAGGGGAAAAAAAAAATTCCAGAAATTTCCAAAAAGCAAAACTTGAATTTGCTGAGTCCTGGCAGCTATTTACATAGCATTTACAATGTATTAGGAATTGTAAGTAATCTAGAGGTGATTAAAGTGTACAGCAAAATGTTTGTAGGCTATATGCAAATACCATACCATTTTATAAGTTAGGGCTTGAGCATCTGTGGATTTTGGTATCCTGGGAGTTCCTGGAACCAATCCCCTGCAGACGCTGGATACTGAGGATGACTCTAGTTCATTCTTTTAATGGCACAGTGTCCCGCTATCCAGATAGACATTGTTTTGTTTATCCAATGACCACCTGATGGACATTTGGTTCAGTTCTAGTATTTGGCATTATTAAAATTAGTGCCACTGTGAACACTCATGAACAAGTCTTTGTGTGGATGTATTCTTTTATTTCTCTTAGTATCTTTGCTTTCTCCTAGGGTAGGTGTGTACTTACCTTTGTCAGAATCTGTCAGAACTTTTCCCACAGTAGTTGCACTGCTGTTATACTCCCAACAAGAACGTAACAAAGTTGCTCCGCAGCATCGTCAATGTCTGATGTTACTAGTAGATTACACCGGTTTTGCTAGGTGTGTGCTTCTATCCTGTTGTGGTTTTAGTTTGCATGTTCATGATTCGTGATGTTGAGCGCTTCATTATTTGTTTATTGGTCATTTATATTTTTCTTTTGTGAAGCATATACGAATATTTTGGCTACTTTTTATTGAGTTGTTTGCCTTTTCATTATCAAATTATAGGAATTATTTACATACCCTGGATAACAGTCCTTTACTGAGTATTTATGAATATTTTCTTATAGACTATAGTTTGCCTGTTTATTTTCTTAATGGTATCTTTTGCAGAGAAGAATTTTTAAACTTTAAGGAGGTCTCACCTATCATATTTTTTCTTTTACAGTTATGCTTTCTATAACCTGTTTAAGAAACGTTTGCATATCTCTGATCATGAAAACCATCTCTTATATTTATTTCTAAAAGGATTTATGGTTTCAGCTTTTATATTTCGGTCTATGATCCAGTGCAAATAAATTCTGAGTAAGGTCTGAGATTCAGTTTTGGTTTTTTTTTTTTTCATATAAATACCCAAGTACTTCAGCACCATTTGTGAAAAACACTTTCCCTTTAACATTAGATTCCTCTCATGTTTTTGTTAAAAAAATAGACGACCGTGGAAGGGTGGGTCTACTTTTGGACTCTATTGTTTTGATCTATTTGTCAATTCCAATGCAAGGATCACAGGGTTTAATAATTTAGACTTTCTGTATTTTTTCTCAGCAATATATATATATATTGGTTTCAGAGTAGAAGTCTTGCACATGTGTTGGTAATTTTTCTTAATATTTTACATTTTGATGCTATTCTGAGGGGAATTGTTTTTGAGTTTTATTTTCTACTTACAATTGATTTTTTAAAATAAATCCGTGTATTCTACAACCTTGCTAAGTTTACTTAGTCCCTCTTAGGGTAGCTTTCTAGATTCCCTGTGATTTTCTTTGTAAACAAACATGTCATTTCAAATGGACAGTTTTCTTTCTTCCTTTCTAATTTTTAATGCCTTTTGTGTCTTTTATTGTTACTGCAGACGGCTAGGATTCTCGGCACAATGTTGTACAGAGGTAGCAAGAGTGGGAATCCTCGTCTTGTTTCTGACCTTAGGGTTCAATGTGATGCCATGAAGGATGAGGTTATCCATAGATTTTACAGTTACTCTTTATTAGATCGAAGAAGTGTCCCTGTATTCTTCATTTTCATAAATTGGTGCTGGATTCTGTAAAAACTGCTTTTTCTGCATCTTTGAAATCAATGTAGGGCTTTTCTCCCTTTTTTTTTTTTTCTGTTAATATGGTGAATTACACGCATTGAACTTTTTTTTTTTTTTTTTTTTTACATTGAGATGAACGCTCACATGCCACAAAATTAGCCATTTTTAAAGTGAGCAGTTCAGCGAATGTAAGGCCAGTTTTGCATTCCTGGTATAAGCCCTTCATGCTCGTGATACACTACCCGTTTTTTAGATACCGTATTTGATTTACTAACACTTTGTTAAGGATTTTTGTTTCTGTGCTCATGAAGGGAACTGGTTTGTAATACTCTTTTTGTAAGGCCTATGTGATTGTTGATATGAGGGTTACGCTCATCTCACACAGCGCATTGGCGTGTGTTCCCTCCTCCTCTATGATCTGAAAGACTCGACATAATACTGGTGTTCTCTCTTTCTTAACTATTTGGTAGAATTCACCAAAGGAACACTCCTGAGTCAAGGGTTTCTCTGTGATAAGGTCTTAGATAAAAGATTTAATCTAGATGGTGGGCTAGTCATACTTCTGTTTACCATTCACATTCTGTTCACAATTAAGGAAATGAAATGTGAAGCACCACTGAGTTATTATTTTTCATGAAGTTGAGCAGATCTTCATCCTGCATCTGCACCTGCTAGGCAGATGACAGTAACAAAAATAATGTAAATTGACCTTCTCTTAACTCTTGCAGCAAATATTGATACAGGGCCCCGGGTTGTTGTCAGTTTCTTGTACCTGGTGGGTAGGCAGGAGGGTTGCCGTATCTCATGAAGAAGAAATCCAAAAATAATAGTCATTGCCTCCTGCCCCAATATACAAACAATGAAGATGGCTGTATTAGTTTTCTGTTGCTAGTGTGTGGCAAATTATCCCAAACTTAACGCCTTAAACAACACCAATGTGGTATCTTACATTTCTGCAGGTTAGAAGTCTGACGCAAATCTCACCTGGTTAAAATCAAGACATTGACAAGACTCTAGGTGAGAATCCACGTCCTTGCCCATTCCTTGTCTCATGGCCACTTGCTCCAGCTTCAAAGCCAGCAACACTGAATTTCTCTGACCATGATTCTGTGTGCAAAGCTCCCTCTGATCATACCTGGAAAAGGTTTTCTTCTGTTAAGGACTCATGTGATTAGGTTGGGCCCACTTCAGTGACACAGGATAATCTCCCCCTCTCAGGTCCTTAAATGTAATCACACCTTCAATATCCTTTTTGTCACATAAGGTAACATATTCACAGGTCCTAAGAATTCAGACATGGACGTCTTTAGGGGACCAACATTCTGCTCCCCATAAGGGGGCATCTTGCTGGCTCAGGAGGACTTTTACTCTGCTTGGGTGGTATTATCTGCAGAAATGTTTCTTTGTGCAGGTGTTGAAGATGACAAAATTTGCCCCACCGGTGAGAACACCACCTGGCTCCTTGTTGCTATGTCTAGCCATCCTCATACAATTGAGTTGGCATCCTTTACTAGCCTTAAAGGAATTCATATTCTCCTGTGACTATGGACAACTGCTCATCATAATAGTCCTTGTGACAACTATGCAACCCATTAAGTTAGCACAAAAAAAAAAATGTAAAACTGATGATATCCTATGTCGGTAAATATTGGGAGAAAGTCTATTTCTGTGTAATATTGGTGAGTTTGTAAATTGGATCTGGCTTTATGTGGGGAACGGTAGGGCAGTGAGCTAGCAACATTTCAAAAATGTGAATATTCTTCAACTTAGAATATTTCTTAGGTGTCTGTTCTACAGAAAAATATTCTCACCCTGCACAAAGGCGGGAACAAAGATGTTCTCTTCAGCGTTTGATTTGTGAAGTCATCCCTGGAAGAGTTGCAGTGATCATTAAAGGAGCAAAATGTTAAATATATTCTGGTAGATTCGCGCTTGGGAATATGACAGATGTTTTAAAAGGATGAAATAGATCTACATAGACCAAAATGAAAAGATCAAGATATAGGGAAGTAAAAGGGCAAGATACAATATAAAAGAATATGATCATATGTATGAGTGATACATGTATATATATATAAAGTCATGAAAAGACCTGGAAAGATTTAGGCAAATTTTCAACAATGGTTTCCATTGTGAGGAGAATTGAATATGGAATTGGGTGTGCGGGTTTTGAAGGCAGTCTTTCATTGTTTTACTTACAATTTAAAAATTTGACTCTAAAATGTATTTTAGAGTGAAGGAATTGTTAAATGACTAAGTAAAAGAGAGAAGACAAATCTGTCTTTATTTTCAAGATTTGATGACTCCAGATTCCCTGGTTTCTCTCTAAATCATGGAGTCATTAAAAGGTCTAATTCAGCTGATCTTATTCCAGAGCTAAGCAGTATTACCCCCATTCTCCAGACAGAGCCACATTAACTGCCTTTCCCAACAACCCGGAACTACTTGCTAGCGGAGTCAGACCTAAAAGAGAGATCTCTGTTTATTCATAGCCATAGTGCATCACTGCAGAGCTTTTAAGAAGCGAGTTTCTAGACACTTTCTGAACCACTGTGTTTTAAGTGTGGCTTCAATTCTTCACTCTGGCTACGCCCTTTCCCATGTGTTCTTGCAGTTCCTCCCACTAAAGGCCAGTAACCTTCTTGCCTCTCGAGCTTGGAGCTTGGCCGTGTGATTTGCCCTGGCTCCTGGAATGTCAGTAGACTTGATACAGTCCAGGGTTTGAAGTGCGCTTGTGTAGTGGGGACCGCCCCTCCTTGAGCGCCTGCCATCTCCAAGAGTAGCGCCTCCTCCCCCAGGCAGCCGCTGCCCCTTCACACTGGGTTCCAGAACAAACTTAAGTGGGACAAAGCCGCCCCTGGTGACCAACAGACGTGCTCCATGAAGAAGAACCCCCTCTGCTGATGGGCAGATCCGCAAGCTAAATAAATGGTTACTCTTCTGTGTCTCTGAGATTTTTCTAATTTTTTAAAAAATAGATGCCCTTTATATGGGTTAGGGTTCAACCAGAGAAGCAGAGTGACTGGGCACACAGACACATGTCACACGTACGCGTACATACGAATGTCTGTTCCAGGTGTTTTGAGTTTATGCAATTATGAAAGCTGGTTAAGTGTCTTTGTAAGACTGTTGTGTCCACATCTGATGCAGAAGCTCAAAGGGCTAGAAGAGAAGATGGATATTAATTGGATCAAGCCTCCTACGTGGTTCCCACTCTACTTAGCGTGGATGAATCCTTCACGTCATTTTTATCTGCGATAGATTCTCAGGAAGATGGAGACCACCATGGGTGGGAGCAGGGAGTCACTGGGGGCCATGGGACATTTAGAGGAAGGCCATCCTAGGTCAAATGCAGGGAAGCGGGTCTCTGGGAGCAGCCTGAGGTCAGTGGGTCCTTGAAGAATGAGACAGGTAAACAGAGAACGCACCTCTTGGTTTGGTCCCTGTGTTCCACTATCATGTGTGGTTGTTTTGAAGTCTGATAAACCTTGAGGCGGGTGGGGATGGGAAGGTGAAATGCAGCAGGCTGGAACATGCAGGCAGAGGTTGGGACAACATGGAGACCTCCCCGCTCAGGAACGAGGAAGTACCAGAGAGGGAGTGCAGTAGAAGACAGTCCAGAGCAGCAGGAGAGACCGCTGGGCAGTGGAGCCCCCAGTGAGACAGCCAACATCAGGCCTGTGCAGCAAGCCTTTCCAAGGGCTCCCTGGGTCCATGGCTGGGGGCAGTCCGTGGCAATTCCCTGAGGGCCTGAGAGATGGACAGGGCAAGAGCTGGAAGGTGGTAGCACCCTAGTCCCAGAACAAAGGTCCGGGGATAGAACTGCCATCCCCAAGTCAAGGGAGGAGCTTTCACTGATGCCCTTAATGTCCTGGAGGGAATGGAACACCACCTCAGGGGCGACCGTGTGCTCTAGGAGGGTGTTTTGGTTACTAGTCTAGTCCTAGCATGGTCTGCTATATGACACGTGGTAGCCACTCAAAAACTACCTATAACTGCATGAATGTGTATCACCGGCTTTTCAGATGTTTCCAAACACCAGAACTCTGGCTCCATCACTAGTAGGTTATGAACCTTGGGAGAGTTATGTGATCTGATTTGGCCTCAGTCTCTTCATCTATAATTTAGCAATACAGTCTCATTCAACTCATAGGTAAATGGTGAAAATACATGTGGTGGAGGATACGTGCAGGCCCCTGCTCATAATGAAGAAGAGTCCAAGTGTGTGTTATTTTCCTGCCTTACTGGTTAAAATCTCAAGTCAGAGACCTGCTTATAATCAGACACTGTTATCAAAGCTAAGGCGTCAAGCAAGGGCTTGGGTGCAATGAACGTCCCAAGGCATAGGTGAAGGAAGAGCCAGGAAGGGAGCTGCGTTCCCTTGGGGGCTCCTGAGGGTTAATTAAGGACTCAGGTAAATTCCCCAGCCCCTCACCCCCAGGTCAGGGTGGCCCCAGAGACCGGAGCGGGCTTGGAAGCAGGCAGGTCTGTGCGGGTTCCCCACTCCAGAGCTGTCTGCCTCTGAGAGCCGGGGCCTGAGGGGAGGCGGCGGCGGGCTGAGTGCACAGAGATGCAGTCGGGCTCAGAGCAGAGAGCAGCTAAGAGACTGCCAGGTGATTTACAGCCTTTAAATGGCGCTCCCTTTCTGCAAAACTCTTAATTTAATAGACAAACATCTTGGGATAAGGGCTCACCAGAGACAGGGCTGATGGGATAAAGGCTGGAGGGCGACAGACCTGCAGAGGGGAGTCCATAACTCTATTATGAAAACGGAGAAGTCCTGTCCCCTCCCCCAAACGGCAAACCTGAGACGCGCCACCAACAAGGGAGGTGGGAGGGTGAATGTTCCAGGGGAACAGACTCCAAGTCCTCATGCCTGAAAGGGAAGTTAGCCTCTGAATCACCCGGCGTCTCCTCACCTGAACATTTTGCAGGGGAGGAAACTGAGTCACAAGGAGGCGAGATACCTCACCAAGGTGAGCTATTAGCGAAGTCAGTGCTACGATCTGGTGCCTGGGCTTCCACTGTATCATTTGTGCCGCAGTAGTTGGTAAACTCCTGGTTGGTCTGACACATGGCCGTACCCCTGGTGACTAGCCGAGTGTCAGACACATCGTAGGCCCTCCATAAATTCTTGATGAAGAAGTGGAGTATCTGTGGGGCTTTCGGGAACACCCTCCTGGAAACCTGCACCTTCCCCTCAGCAAGGCGCTGAGGTTAGTGTCAGGGAGTTGACTGTTCTGGTCCTCATCTGTTCAGGGTTTGCTCTCCCACCTCCAGCCAGCCCATGGCTTGTCTCGTCTCGGCAATCTCTCTCCTAGCCCCTGCCTCCTTTCTGGAACACAGACGTCAGGCCCTGGCCTGAATACTGCAGTAGGAGAGCCAAGGAAGGGGGTGCTCGCTCAGGTAAGGCAGTGAGATGGGAGGTCATGAGTGGATCACCTAAGCTGACCATGAGTAGTGGTGGATGTGGAGTTGGAGGGTGATCCAAGGCCCGGAACTTGATGTTGTCAACTTAATTTTCCAACCTAAGTATTAGTAAGTGTGCAGACTACAGGTAAAATAACATCAGAATGAGCAAGTATGACAGAACAAACAAGATTAAGGGAACTGGAAACATCAAAAATACAGAAAACCCAGACCAGGTGCTTTGGAGGAGAATCTGAGGACTCTCAGCCCAGCTCCCAGATGGTTCCTTTATTGGTCTTTAAAGAACTATACTTTGGGTCTTGATCTGACAATACTTTCTTCTTGGATTTAACTATGGGTTAACCATAACTAGTGTTTCAAAATGCTAAGCGTATAGGTACACTGGTAGCAGTGATATAACAAAGTTCAAGTCCTGTGTCTACTTTTGACTGTGTACATGACCTAGAACAATTCATGTAGCTCACAGAAGGCCCAGTCTTCTGCGTTAGATAGTGGGCGCGCTCACAGAATCAACGTCAATGGGTTGTTGGGAGACTTCCTGAGACTGAGTGTAATGCCTGGCCCGCAGTGGGTGTTTGATAGGCGTTAACTAATATTACTGTGTGTGGGTGTTGAGGTGACGCTTTATTTTTGTTTGTGACTCCCTCATGCTCATCAAAGCATCCTCAGAAACTGCCCGTGTGGAGCTACTTCAGGCAAAGTGCTTTAGGTACCTTCTCATTTTTGGATGGCTAGTCTCATTTTGAATACCAGCTACACTTCCCAGCTTTTAATTTATCTTTACAGCGTTGTGTTTCCTCTCATCAGCCTTGGTGTGGAGGACCCTCTTTTTTCCCACTGTGCAGTTTTTTTGATTTTTTTTTTCAAAATCAGATTTGGTTTTGTTTAACCCAGCAGGGGATAGTTAAGCATGGAGCCCCTATTACCTGCTAGATGTGGTATTGTATGTTTTACACTGCCTTATCTTTATACCCTACAGTGCTTTTTAAAGGTTAAAACGGGAATAAAAATTACTCGGATTATAATTATATCACACATAAACTTCATTCTTAATCTCAATTTGCAACGTATTAACTAACAACGGAAGGACATGAAAGATTTATTGATTAAAATTTTCCACGGCATGAAGTTTGGAGGACTAGCCAGTATGCTGAATCGTAATCAGGATTCCACAGTTTCTTGGCAAGTGAGAACACTGGGTCAACTTAAAAACAAAAAAAAATTGAATATAGACTAGTAGCAAGTGTTCACTTGAATTCGAAACCCCAACTCTACAAAGATAGGCTGAAGATATGGTTTAGAAGAAAGATAGGTTAAAAAGTTTGAGATTCTATTTCAGTTTCAGTGTGGCACAAGTCCACAATGAGCTTTGACTGAAGAGTAAATTCTAACGCTATTGCAGACTGAACTAAGAGTAGTTCCATGCTCAGTGAAGGAAAGTGCTAACTCCCCTCTATTTAATCTTGGTTCAACCATGTCTGCCGTCTTGAGTTCAATCTCAGTGTAGGCTCCATGATGACAAACCGGAGTGTGGCTAAAAGAAGTAGAGGAGGAGAAAATCAGATACACAGAATAGTTGGATAAACTTTAGTTTTTTAGCCTAGAGAAGGGAAATCTGGGGAGAAGTAGTTTGGTAACTATCTGTAAACATCTGAACACTTGCGCGGGAAGACACTGAATGTTAGAATAGTACAATCAATGGAAATTGCAGGAAGACACCAACTAACTCAACATCAAGAGTGACTTCCTAAAAATTAAAGCTTCCTGCTTAAGCAATTGGCCATCTTATAGCTTCACCAGCCTTGATCAGTCACACACAGGGTAACCATCACAGCCAGCAGGTGCTACAGAGGGTGTTGAGTGTTACAGAGGGTGTTGAAACAGCATTGTGAAAAGTGAAGGGCCGTAAATATTTGTTGAACGAAGAACTGACAGCTATGTTCATTGCTTCTTTGAATAACTGATATGATTAATTTTTAGAAAGCAGATTTTCACTAGCATGGAGAGATGGCTTTTGAGAAGAGGGTTGATTAAAATTGGAAGGGGAATGGATAAAGGAAAGCAGTTGCCCACCAAAGTGGAGGACTGAGACACAGCATGGATTTGGAAAGAAATTACATGGATCATATACTCACATAGAGCATTTCAGAATTTATAAAACATTCAGCCGCATGATTTGTGATCTAAGTCTCACCAACAAAAATGGTATAATAAGGTATTACTGTCCCCACTTAACAGATGAGATAACTAAGGCTCAGACAGGTCAGTGGATTGCCTGGGGTATAAAATTGGGTTTCAAAGACCGGGTATTTTAAAATTTCAGATCCTCAGATTTTTTATAACTATGCCCCATTCCTATGGGTATAGCTATAAAAAAAGGAATAGACATAGAAAAATCGAGAAGTTATTCCTTTAGATGTGGCGTAAGCTGAAAATGTAAGTAATTTCAAGAGCTTTTTTTAATTAAAAAAAGTAATAAGAAAAATGAGAGTGTATCATTCCAAGCAAGAAAAGCTAAGAAACCATGAGGGAAAAAACAAAGGAACGTTGTAAAGAAAGGCACTCAAACGGGAGCGGCGCAGAACAAGAGGCGAAGCTGCGAAGTGGGCTGAATTCTGGCTCATTTGTTCCTTCCTGGACTTGATGTGGCCACGTCCACAATGAGGTTGGAAGGAAGGGGAGGAAGAGAATGATGTTTCCTTTGAGAGCCAGGCATTATTGCTTTGCTGTGGTGAACAGGTAGTTTTGAAAATTACACACTACGGTGGCAGGTAATTTATTTTTTATAAATTGAGTCCTGAGTTGAAATTGAGAAGGGGGAAAAAAAGAGATACCTGAAATGATTAGGAAGGAGTAATATGGGCTTGCCTGCATGTGGCCGGTGTGATTAGTACCCAGCGTTACCTGGAGGGGGCCATGTCCATTCTGCTCTGAGGAGCCAAATGTGACCTTGGCCAAGAACTTACCTCGAGAGGGTTTATGCCTGAATTCCCAGAGGTGGCCAGCCTTCTGCCCCTTAGCACCTAGTAATCTCATTACTGTAGCACACATCACAGTGTATTATAATTACACCCCTCTTTGCTTGTCCGCTCTGCTTCAGTGGAAAAACCAGCACTCAGGCTCAGTTAGGGTCTGGAGATACGACAATGGTGGTGAGTGTTGGTGCCTGAAAAGCTGAATGGTGAAAAATGAACCCCTAACATGATGGGTGGAAACACGGAAGCCCAGAAAAGAGAACTGAGGATCTGAGGGAAATCAGAGGACAGTCCTTACTAGGCACACGGTTTCACCGTACACGTTGTACAGGGAGCAACGTGGACTTTACCCTGTTGGAGCTTCCCATCAAGGGGGGAAGACAGACGTTAGATCAGCAAGGCAAGGCGTCATCTCAAACGCACAGTGCGCCACAGAGAGAGTTCAGGGCGATGTGGGAAGGATTCATACGGGCCTGGAGGGTCAGGTAATCATACCTGATGCCACACAGCCTGTTAGTAATGAAGCCAAGTCTAGTTCCTAAATCTGCTTCTTATCATTCTAGTCATTTCTTCCTTATTTTTTGTAATAATTTTTTAAAGTTCTGTTTGCCCTAAACTAGGGGTTCTTTAGAATTCTTTAGAATCTTTCTGAGAATTTGGTGAAGGAGATGACTCATCCTTTAAAATGTACGTCTAAGCCCAACATGTCAATCTGGATGTAATTTTGGGACTTCGGGACTAGATGTGGACTCCCAGGTTTTGAATTCCTGTTCTGAGCGATTTCCTAGGTAACATCTAGCTCTCCGCTCTTTTGGATCGTTCCCAACCTGTATCCCCAGCTCTGATCACTCCCTTGCAATCCCAGCTGCCCTAGCAGCTGTCCACAGGGCAGATCCTGAGTAGCTCCACCAGGCTGTGCTACAGTTAGGGTGCAGCAAAAGCTGAACTTGGTAAACAGTTACGTGTGCTGGGGCTGGGGGTGACAGTGGCGCTGAGCGCCTAGGAGAGCAGGTTTGTGTTGATAAAAAAAATCTCATTGCACAGGTGGAGATGGCTCATAGGCAGTTGTGAAAATGTGCTTGGTGCTCAGGAAGAGGCTAAGAAGGTGGCAAGCTAAGCACTGTTAAACTTGCGAGTGGTGGTTTAAGCCTTGAGTTTGAGTGATATCATTCGAAAGAGAAGAGGGAGGGGGAAAATAGAAAAGAAAAAGAAAAGAGGAGGAAGGAGGAGGGGATTGAGGGAAAAGAAAAGTAAGTGGAAGGAAAAGAGAGAGGGTCCAAGAGGATCCTGGGGAAGAAATTGTAGTATCACAGGAAGAAACTATTCCAAGGAGGAAGTGATCAGTACCAGTTGGCACAGACACTCAATAAGAAAAGAAGCTGAAAATGTCCCTTGGGGTTGGTTGGTGCCCTTGGCAGGAGGACTGTGAGTGAACTCTTAGGAAAGAAGGCCATATTTTCATTGGGCTGGGGAATTCATGGAAAACAAGCAGGTAGGAAGAGTCAAGATAGAGAACGTCTTCACAGGAGGCATCTTCGAAGGACTGAAGGAAGGTGGGTGGAAGAGGAGAACGTGGCAGGCAGGTGGAGCTGCTGTGGGAGGGAGAGGATCACTGAAAGGAAGACATGTCCATTCTGGCCATGATGGAACGAAGTCTTAGCAGGGATGTAAGGACATAAGTTCAAAGACATGCAACGGAAGGCAATAAAAGATCTTGAAGCAGGAGAGAGGGAAGGGAGCAGCAGAAACGCAGCTCAGTTTGAAGGAAGGGCACGGGGGCTGTGAACTGAGGGGCTATAGCTGCTCTTGATTCTGCCTGAATGGCTGGAGGCTATTTCTTTCCTTCTTTTCTGCCACGTTCCCTTCATGGCAGCCAGAAGTCGCAGGGCTGGTTTTAAATGGCCCTGCAGTCTGTCTCAGTGTCTGACTCATCGGGAACTCAACCTTTTTAGAATACAACCTTTAAAGAAAGTTTAAACATTAGACATCAGAAACAAAGGGGAAAAAAATGCTTTCCCTAATGCTATTTGCAAATGTCATTTTAGGGCGGAGGAATCTGGTTAGGAAACTGTGAATCCTGTTTCACTTTCTGTGGCTCACTCTAAAGTGTGAGGAAGAACATGCAGACTTCTGGAACCTTCCTTCAGCCCTTGATGCGACCGAAAGAGCCATGATTTCCGATCCTGCATCTGCTGTCAGTTCCTTCCTCTGGGTCCTGGTGTCCTTATTTGGGTGAAGTGAGACTGGGCGTGGCTGTCTCCAAGGTCTCTTTCAACCCAGAGAAAGAGCCTAAGACTTGAAATCACAAAAATTACTTGGTACCCAGAGTTTCCATTAAGTGGCACATTTAGCTATGAATCATATTTCACAAGATGGAGAAGTGAGAGAAAATGAAAGGATAGAACCCTGAGCAAGGAAAAAAAAAAAAAGTAAAAGCAGATGTTCTATTCTGATCTCGTCTTTTCCAGGAAAGTTCAGCCCTTTTTCAAAAGCTCTCTGCACAGAGATATCCTGCCAGGTGTCACTGACTCACAGGGACAGATCAAAGCTAGTCTTAACAGCTGTTCCTTCAACTTGACCTGAGAAATACCGAACGCCGAAGGCAAAAGGCGTGAGTACGTTGCATCAGAGCGTGGTATTAGGACAAAATGAAGCTGAGGAAGCTTGCAGATAATTTTTACACTTGCCACCATTCTAGGGGGTCTCGAGGTGAGGACCCAGTACTTACTGCCTTCACAGAGTCTTCTGGGTGCATCCCTTCTCTCTAGGAGGAATTGTGAATAAGCCCAAGGGGCTGTGAGTTAGTTGTCTGAAGGTAGAGTTTGAAATCTGCTTTCACAGCATCACAAATGGAGTGGCTTTGGGCTACATAAACTCTCTTTTGGGGGGGAGGTAATTAGGTTTATTTATTTATTCTTAGAGGAGGTAGTGGGGATTGAACCCAGGACTTCATGCATGCTAAGCATGCGCTTTGCCTGCGTGGGCTATACCCTCCCCCCTGGGATACATAAACTCTTGAAATGTCCAGACTGTTCGTTATTCATATTGGAATAAAATATACTTACCTTGCAGGCTAATTATGAAACCATATGGGACGCGAGAAGGTTGCTGCCGTTGGAAGGTAGTGGGCATGGATTTCAATTCCGTCACGTTTCCCTGATCCATTCATCATGATTATTTCGTTTCTTCTGTGTTTTCCTCGCTTCTCCCACACCTCTCCCCCATTCTCACTCTTTACTCAGACTTGTTACCTGTTTCTCAAGAAGATCAAAAAGAAGGTTCACGTAGCCCACTGCCATGAGCAGTCTACTGGGATCTGTGCCCACACAATCTGCCTTTCCTCTTGTTACCAAAGATTAGTTGTTCATATGTCTATGTAAGGTCAGCCTGTCCACTTCTGCCCCTAGATGCCACCCCTATGTCCCCCACCTCCCAGTCCAGCCTCTGCTCAGGGTCCCTGCTCTAACAGTCTAGAAATCATCCTAACTTCTCGGAATCGAATGTTTTTTCTTCCTCTCTGGGTAATCTGACTAATTAACATGAAAACATAAAGCAGTGTCTCCCATGGTTAAAAAAACGCTCCCTAGACCCCACACCCACCTAGATGACCCCCTTTATAGTACATGGCAGCTTTGTTCTTCTGCTTCTTCAGGCCTGAACTCGGCGCTCATCCTTGACTCCTGTTTCTCAGACCCTACGCTCACTCAGTGCACCAGCAAATCCTGCTGGCTCTCCTTCACAATATGTCCAACACGGAAACGCTTTTCACAGCTTGAGCTGCTGACCAGCATCTCTCCAGGAAACATCTTGTGCTGCTAACCCCAACGTCTCTCCAGCAACAGCCCCTCATTGGCTCCCTGCTGGCCACCCTTGCCCCCTCGGTCTGTTCTCCTCCCAGTACCCAAGTAATCCTCTTAGAATATGAACCATATTTGTCTTTTCTCTACTCAGAACCTTCCTCTGATTAATGGCTTCCCATCTTATTCAGAGTACCAAGTCCTTACAATGACCTATACTGCCCTGTCAGTCTGGACCTCTCTGGACCTGACAGGGTAAGATATCCTCCCCTTCCCTCACCTGCTCCAGCCAGATTTGTCTTTCTGCTATTCTTTAACCCCATCAACCCATTCTCTCCTTAGGACTTTTGCTTGTGACCTTCCCTCCACCTAGGATGCTCTCATCCCAGGTGGTTCATATATTGGTCTCTCATTTACTCCATGCTTCTGCTCAATGATGACTTTCAGAGAGGTCTGTGATAGCCATCCTATAAAAAGAGTACATTCTATACACAATCTCCTCACACGCTGTCTTTAAAGTCTTTTATATATTTTTTCACGACACTCGTTACCTTTTACATAATCAATTCCTTTACTTACTGATGTGACTATGATTGTCTTCTACGAAAATGAAAGAACGCTACCCTGTCACATTCTCAGCCCCTGGAACAGTGCTTGACATAGAGTGGAAGCTTAAAAGTTATTATATGAATAGATAACAAAGTGGCTTCATGTAATTTATTTAATGTTGCACAATCTTGGTTTCTTCAGCCCTAGGAATGGAGGTCATGTTTCCTACTTTGTAAGATTGCTCTAAGAAACAGAGATAACTTATATAACAGAGCAGGAGTGTAGTAAACAGCACGTATCATTATAAATGTTGTGCAGATAATACATGCAAAGGCCCTGACATGCTTCCTGACATGGAGCAGGGCCTCAGGAAATTGCAGTCTTCCACGCTCAGAACACATCTTCTGATGAGTTAAAGAGATTTACTATTGACAGAAAGTTGGATGGAAAAAGTTCAGGTTTTGCAGTTGCGTAACGTAGTTCACATTCTGATTCTGCACTTACAAGGAGCTGGACTTCAAACATCTCTTAACCTCTTCTTAGTTTCAGATTTTTTCATCTGCAAATGGAGATTGAGTTCAGTCACTAACGGCTAATGATTTAATCAGTTGTGCCTTTGTAATGAAGTCTCCATAACAACCCAAAAAGATGGGGTTCAGACAGTCCCTGGGTTGGTGGACAGGTGGAGGTGCTGGTGGAGGTGCTGGGAGGGTGATGCCCTGGAGAGGACACGGAAGCTCCACGTGTGTTCTTTCCCTAGGTATTTCCTTATCCATCTCTTCCATCTAGTTATATCCTTTTATAATAAACTGGTGATCTAGTCAGTAAGTGGGTTTTCTGAGTTCTGTGAGCCTCTCGATCAAATTAATTGAACCCAAGGAGGGTTTGCAGGAACCTCTGCTTGTTGCCAGTCGGTCAGAAGCACAGTGATAACATAGACTTGGGGTTGGCATCCTGAGTTGGAGAGGGGTCATTGGAACCTCCAGTTTGTAGTAGTTGGCTAGAAGCACAGATAACAACCTGGGCCTTGACTGGTGTCTGAAGTGGGGTGGGGTTGGGGGCAGACTTGTAGGAATGAGCCCTTAAGGTGTGGAATCTGATGCTATCTCCAGGTAAATAGTGTCTGAATTGAATTGAATTATAGGACACCTAGCTGTGATCAGAGAATTTCTTGATGCTGTGGAAATCTCCTACCCGACACACACATTGGAATTGAGTGCAGAACCCCAAAGGTCTAGTTCCTCCAGAAACTAGAAAGAGCAATGAAATGGATTTGCAGTACTGATGATATAGTGCAAGAGCAGGAGAAAAAGAAAAGCAAAGTTTGGGAAACACTAAGGATGTTAGTCATCCTCCAAGGAAAAAAAATCCTTAAGTCTTAAAGGAAATTACCCTTTCATTTAGAATCTATTAGGAATGCTATGCTCACATTTCCCTTTAAATCTTTCTGCACATTTTATCCTCTTCTCTGCATTGACTCTTGCTGACCCTCAAGAACTCAGTTCTAACTTATTGTATCAGTCAGCCTTCACTGTGTAACAAATTATCCCTAAATTTAGTGGTTTAAAACAATAACTGTTTATTTTGGTCATTATTCTGAAATTGTCAGTTTGGAGTGGGCTTAGCTGGATGGTTCTTCTGGTCTCAGCTGGAATCAATCATGTGTCTGTGGTCTGCTGCTGGCCAGGTGGAGAAGGCCTCTGCTGGGGTAACTCATTTTTGCCCCACACAGTGCTCCATTCTCCAGCAGGTCAGCTTGTGCATGGAGTGATCAGATGCTTCTAGGAGAATGAGCAGAAGCTCCCAAGGCCTCTTGAGGACTCAGCTCAGAGTAATACGCTAAGGAACTTCAGAGTCACATTAGAAAGATGAGATACAGTGGTTGTAAGAATTGTGTGAATTTTTTGTAATCTGCCTGGTTCACCTCGTGTCCAGAGTTTTCCGATCCTTCCCCACAATCCCCAGATTCAGTTAGGTGTCCTGCGGTTGCCCCTGTATACCAAGCACTGGATTTTTAAATATTTATCCTCTCACTGAATTTTAACCAAACTTTACAAATTAGGCATCTTTATGGTTATTAACCCCACCTTAGAGATGTGGAAGGCAAGGACCAGAAACTTCCCACGTCCCTTCATCTACACATGGCAGAACTGGGAGTCAGGTCCAGTGCTGTCTGACTCTAAATCAGAGCTGCTCAGTCTTAGCACTATTGGTTCTTTGGACTAGATGATTCCTTGTTGTGGAGAGCTGTCCCATACATTGTAGGATATTTAACGGCATCCCTGGCCTCTACCCAGTAGATACCAGTAACATGCCTCTACTTGTGACCATCAACGTATCTCCAGACATTGCCGGATGTCCCCTGAGGTGGGAGGGGTCAGCAAAAACCACTCCTGGTTGAAAACCACTCCTCTAAACCATGCTTCTCACCCTATCTTGCAATACTGTCCCTTCTTGGATGAAGGGGGGTTGAGCCAGTCTTACTTAGAGCCAACACACAGTATATGCTTTTATCCTAAAGAGGAAGGTGGGACTGAGGCAGAGCTGAGGCAGGGGTGAGAGCCGAGACCACCATTCCATCAGGCTCCTCTCAGAACTCACTCTTCTGCATTTAGCCTTTCCTCTTGCCAAATGCTTTCAACTTCTCATTATGAGCTCAGCATTCTCTACCAGGTTACAGTCAGTGAGAACCAGCCAGTTCTCCCAGGAATGTGAAGAGATGGCCCTAGCGCAGGCAAAAGAGAAAGCTCCAAGTTGGAATGGCTTTGCTTTTGGTGGCGGGGAGCTAAATATTTCATCTTCATAAAATAAACATAGATCGTCTCATCATGAAATATACATAAAAATGTTTAAACATGTTAATTATTAAACCAATATTGATTCATATTGGATGAGGCATTAAGGGAAAATTAGCTAATGTATTTAATATCTCCTCCACAGTTGACTGGTATCAGAATTCATCATATCTCACCACCAATAATCATAAAAGTGGCAAGCAATATTTATGATCAGGGGTGAGTGAGTGCCGGGCAGGAAGTGATGGGGATGGAGGAAATATGAGGATCTCGAAGATCCTTTCAGTTGTTGCAGCCCATCCTCGGAATTTCAGACATAAATCACAGGATGCAGTCAGATCATCAATGTTTGATAAACCTTTCATATTGGGACAGTTATTGAATATCATTTGGATCTGGCTTCCTTCTCAAAAATGCAACGGGATGACAGATGCAGCGTAGAGTTAGAAAGAGAATAGGAACAGGGCTTAAAAACCCTGCGATTGAATTGTCTTATTGACTTTTTAAAGCTTTAGGCTCTATTTACTCATCTGCAGAATGGGATAATAATATCCACTTGGTGGCAATTTTCTCTTATCATTTTGTATGCTTTTTTTAAAAACTGAAGAATAGTCAGTTACAATGTGTCAATTTCTGGTGTAGAGCATAATGTCCCAGTAATATATATACATACATATGTTTGTTTTCACATTCTTTTTCATTAAAGGTTATTACAAGATACTGAATATGGTTCCCTGTGCCATATAGAAAAAAATTGTTTTTAAATATTTTTATGTATAGTAAAATTAAAACATACAAAATGTTTGTATGTTTTAACTAACTTACTTACTAAATTTCAAATCCCTTAAGAGAGGAGACTTTTCCAAGTTTGTTTTTGTTTTTGTTTTTTCCTGTGTCCTGAAAATAGGCTAACTTAGTCATTTAAAAATCTGCTCTAGAATCAGAAAAATATAGATCTGAATTCTGTATCTTGGAGCAAGTTGCTTTCTGTCTTTGTGCCTGAATTTCCTCAGCTGCAGACTAAGTTAGTTACCTCATCAACCTGCTATGAATATAAAATATTACAATGTGTAGAAATTGGTAAGATCATAGCAGGTAGGAGGTATTAAATACTTGATGAGCGTTATTACTCTGTTTTTCTAGAGCAGTGACAAATAGCTAAGCAGTTGACAAATTTTCAATAAAATCTCAATAAAATCAGTAATCCATGAACTTTTAACACAGAAATAACTTTAAATATCAGCTGCTGTCAGTAAGTTTGACATCATCAAGTCAGCTTCTAGCAGAAACTCTGCCAGTGATAGGGACAAACCTTGAGAAGGAACTCGGCTCTCTGAGCCTGCAAGTTCAGTGTCCTTACACCTACCCACAGGTTCCACTGCTGGGAAGGGAGCATTTGTCTTTAAAGTGAAGACACGACAGGGAAGAGCTGCTTAGAGTTCAGCTTCTGCCATCAAGTCCCTTAACCTCCGAGACTCAGTCTCCTCGCCTGGAAAAGAAAGAGGTCGAAAGATCTAACTCACAGTCTCGTTTTGTGAATGAAAGGAAATGGACAAACGAACACAACCACATTTTGCCAATTTAGATACATCAGATGCCAGATTTTCTACACGTTGAGATGTATTTTTTTTTTTAATGTTTTCAACATTTCTGAAACTGGGATAGGTCTCCCAATTGATACATAAAATTACAAGAGTACTTCTCTCCTTTTCCTAAGGAGATCTTATTAAATCTGTTGTGTGTCTTATAATTGGAATGTCTTCAAATTATGAGACAGTGGTGTTACTAACCATCCCATCATACCGAATGGACCCTCCCAAGAAATAGGGCTGCATCACCCTGGATCAGCTATGCTGGGTGTTCAGGTAGTTGCTAATAAGTGAAAAAGGGTAGGAGACCCCTTGATGTATTCTCTTATTTTCTTCTGCAATGAGGGCTATTGACTTGTCAAGGGGTATTCCGCAGCTCAGAGGTGGGGAGGATGGCAGGCACATGAATATATCCCCCACACACTTTCCCTAGATGCATTTTGACATCTGGGAAAAGTTGATGAGAAACAGCTCCCTGTTATGTATCAGGACTCATCAAACTCTGAGACTGAAAACCTCCAGCAGTATGTCTCATCTACCAGATGTTACCCAGATGCACTGCAAATTGTTATCAGAGCTCAAAAGAGAAGAGAAGAGAGCATTGCTGAAGCCATGAAGGCATATGACACGGCAAACGGTGCATTTAATTTCAACTTAATGTGCGAGAGTGTGCACTAGATTAAATACCATCCGATCATTAAAAACATATTTATGGAAGTTTTGCAACTTTGTCAGGGATGTGTAACTAATAATATAGAGTCGTGAGGCCTCGAGAACATCTTTGTCTTAATCGACTGGTATTTAGTTTGGATTATTGACTGTTAAATCAAAATAAACGTTTTCACTTGAGATTTGGCATTTCATTTGTGACGGATTTGTCTTCATCCAGACTTTCATATTGGACACCCAGTTTGCCCATAAAAAAGCCCACTCTAGTTGAATCATAGAACTTCCACGTTGGGAAAGTTCTTAGAAGTCCAATCTCCCCCCAGCTCTTTTTGGTGCAAGTGGTGTCATCTGTTTTGAATTGCAACTATATTTTCTGAATAAATGTAGTATTACTGCACTGGGGAAAATTTGGAAAATAAAAAGGCAAAAGAAAAAGTCAGCTATATTCCCTTTATCCAAGCATTTCCTTCTCATTCATTTTCTGTATATTTGTGTGTGCTTTGTACACAGTGATAATTGTGGTATACATGCAAATTATTTTTTATTGAAGTGTATTTGATTTACAATATTGTGCTATTCTGGTATATAGCACAGTGATTCAGTTATACATATACACATTATTTTTTATATTCTTTTTCATTAAAGGTTATTGCAAGCTACTGAATATAATTCCCTGTGCTATACAGTAGGACCTTGTTGTTTATCTATTTTATATATAGTAGTGTACATCTGCTAATCCCAAACTCCTAATTTATGCCTTGCAAGTTATTTCCGTTCTTCCTTTTTCATTCGTACTATTTAGTTTTCATGACCACTGTGTTGAATAACATAATACTATTCTACAGAATGGCTATGCTCTAAAGCACTGAACTATTTCCCAATGTTGAGACACTGAAGTTCTGTCTTAAGTGGATCCAGGTTGCCCGAGTTGGAATCCTGCTTCCACCCACTGAACAACCTTGGGTGTGACCCTGGGTGAGTTACTCAACATTTCTCTATCTCAGCTTCCTCCTTTGTAAAATGGGGATAATGTTGGTATCACCTCATTCAGTCGTTGTGAGGGTTAAATGGATTAATCCATGTCAACACGCTTTTAAAACTGGCACACAAGGAACACTCCATAAGTGTTAGCCCTTATGCTGCTAAGTAAGTCAACCATGAAGATTCTGATGCATTTTCTTTTTCAGAATGTTGAAACATGTCTTTGAGGGGGATTCCCAAACCATTTTCATGAACTCTCATGCAGATGGTGACCCACACCCTTTTTGAAAATGTCCAAAGTCAAAAAACCTGTTACCTCCTTAGATAGATTATTTCACCTTGGAAATGGCTTTAATTATTGGGGGTGTCTTCTTTGTGTCTCATCTAGAATCCCATGCAGTGGTTTGATTCAGTCCTTGCATAAGGCAAATTATATCAATGCATTGAATCCCAAAACGTGTTCCCTGGGACACTAGTGACCCCCAAATCAAGCCATCCAAGTTACAGTGATCCCACCTCTATCTGCTGGTCTCTCTGTCCATCACCACCGCCCTAGGCTAAGCCACCAGCATCACCTCCAGTCCTGGTCGCAGCAATAGCCCCTTAACTGGTTTTTACCAGTGCTCCTGGCACGTGGCCACCAGTCTGGTTTAAAACCAAATGCTAAACTAATCACAAGATGTCTCTATGTAAAGCCCTCCTAGGGTGCCCCCTTTCTTAGATTAAAAGCTGATCATGGTATACAGAACCTCCCCTGAATCTTCCCCCTCCCCCTTCTCTCCTCATCTCTCTCCTCTTTGTCCCGTGTTTGCCACATTCAACCATGCTGTTTCTCGTCAAGTCCCCCGAGTGCTCTCATGGTATGGGGTCTTCGTAATGTTACCCCCTCTGCCTAGAAATCTCCTTTTACCCTTAGCCAACCTCTCCTGCCCTTCAGGCCTCTCCTAAAACGTGTCTTTCTTAAGGAGGCCTTTTTGGAAACTTCTACATAAAACACGCTTATCAGTTTTACTCTATCGGGGTAGCTTGCTAATTTTCCTTCAAAGGGCTAGTAAACAGTTTGTAATCATATGTTTATCTGTGTGCTTGTCTGTACAACCCCTCACTGATATACCTGGGCAAATGCATTTTTTAACTGAGCCTGATAGTTATAGCCGAAAGCAAGTTCAGATAAACAATGGTCATCGATAATCTACCGTCCCCTCTTCTGTGTGCCTAAGACTGGAAGGAAATAACCAAGGTAATGTTTATCGAATAGTTCTGATGCTCTAAGCCCTGTTCTAAGAATTTTACATGTACACTTTTATTCCCCAAATGTAAACACTAATTAATACTGCCCCAGTTTACATCTAGAAGGGACTGGAATGTGCACAAAGTCACACAGCAGAAAGGTGGCAGAGCCAGGATTCGGACCCACACTAGCTCTAGGGACCATCTTCCCACCACTACACTAGAGAAATGCACCTTCGAGGGCCTTAGGGAGGAATAACTCACAATGCGCATGAGGTACATTTTGCACAAAATAGGAAAATAAATCATTCAGTGATGCATTTACAGACTAGGATATTGACAGGGGTATTAAACGAATCTTTTCAAGGTAAAGTATCCCATGATTTAAGGTGATATTATTATTCCCCTCAAAAGAAAACACGAGGAGATCATCACGTCAGAAGAGGAAGCACACACTGCCAAGTGGTTTGGGAGTGACTTCATGGAAGGACTGGCTGCAATAATTATATACAATGTGTGTTGGCCTGTGTGTGTCTTTAGCTATATGCACACACACCTATTACATACTCGCATACCTACCACGTACATATAGATATAAAAAAAGCTACTAAAATTTGGAAAAGCTATACAGATTTTGCAAATATATACGTATTCAGTACTTTTCTCTCTTTTTAATAGCTCTTTTTTTTTCTATTTATAAACGTACTCCATACTTGTTTAATTGATCAAAAAGTTTCCAAATCTTTGTTCCTCACGTGCTGTCCATAGTAGGGAAGAACTATCATTGTTGCAGGATAAGAAATCTGAGGCTCTGCCAGGTGAAGATGCTTGCCTGAAGTAAGTTAAATGGGCAACTCAGGACTAGACTCTGAAGACACAGAGGAGAGAGCAACAGCACAGCTAAGGCGGGCTTCTGAATCAGGGCAGGCTGGGTCTACGTCACACGTGCCAGCAGAGGACCTTTTTAACCCTTCTGACTGATTTCTTCATCTGGACAACTGGTATTGAATGCCCAGTTGCCAGGACTCTTGTGAACATTCAATCAGATGATGTCTTAGAGACCCCTGATCTGAAATGTAGCATTTATACTTAGTTGCTCAACACATGAAATTGTTTTTTGGTTTTTTTTTTCCCTCCCCACCATCCTGGCCCCTTTCTCTTTTTCTTCTGGCTCCTCTTTCCAAAACAGCTCCACTGAAGTGATGTAATGCTTCAATTGCCTGACCCGGTCCTGCTGTGGGGTCACGGCCATGGCCTTGCTGGATAAAAGCACTACATAAATACACCTCCTGGAAATGCTGACATAACCTCAGTTACCATCAGGTGTCGCCTCGGGAGGAAAAAAGATGGATGTCTTGATCTCAGCTTATAACTCTAGGGGAAACCGGACATAGGCATGGCTTCTCATCCTGGACATCTCTGAACCTGACGGGGTTAGTTAAACCCAAGGCCTGCTGCAACACATCCACAGATAAAAGGTCTCTGTGGATGGATCTACCCTTAAGTTCGTCCACAGTTCCTTCCTTCCGACCCCTTTTTATTCCTTGGGCGTGTCTGGAGAAGTTAGAAAGAGCAGGGTTTGGAGGGAAGGTACGTTTGAGCAAGTTTGCAACTTGCTGACTCAGTGACCAAAAGACAAACCACCTTCTTTCTCTGGGCCTCAGTCCTCTCAAAAGGAGAATGATGGCCCATGTCTTGGGCTTCAGTCGGCATCAGACTCGAAGCTGTCCCTGGAAAAGAAGGCGCTGGGTTATTCTCTCCCTCGTGTGGTTTCATCGGGAGGGTGTCCGAGTTGGGTTGACCCAGTGAAAGCCCAGGTCCTCGGGGCCTCCCTGGGCAGGACCTGGGGGCTGCTGTCCTCCAGATCTCTGACCCCCACAGCATCCTTTGGGAGAGGGCTGTAGGGCCCTCCACCCTTTTGGCTTCCACCTGCCTGGGTGGTCCCGGACACAGTTATGCAGAGGGGTCCTCCATCCACCACACCATCTGTCTGCAGCTTTCTCAGCCTGGGGCAGGAATCATGCTGCATAGACATGCTAGGAGCCTTAATCAAGACCCCTGAGGGTCTAAGGTGCCATGTGGCAGGATGCAACTTGTCTTGAGCATGCCAGCAGTCACAGCCCAGGAGTAAAGTCCAGGACTCAGCCAACACTTTCACTGCAGATGGGGCCCAGGGTGGGGTGATGCTGAGATGCAGAAAGACAGCAGTTGGGAGAATCAGTACTAGAGTCAGCCTGATGAGGTCTGAACCTTGACTCTCTCATTTCTTATCTTTGTGACCTGGGGCAAGTTGTTTTACCTCTTTGATCTTCAATTTGCTTTTCTGTAAAATGGGACTGAAAAGGCACCTACCTTTTAAGTTTAAGATCATGTGTCAGTACATATCAACCTTTAGAATAGCATTTGCATCCAGGAAACTCAATGAATCTGAACTCATGACTAAGAGCTACCACCTGTGGCATGGGCTCCAGGTATCAATTTCTGGGTTAAGTCTTCAACTCCTCATAACAACTGTACGAAGTTGGCTGTCATCAGTCCCACTTTACAGATGAGGAGGTGGAGGATAAACAAGAGAGATTCCATCACTGTCCAGGGTCGTGCAAGCCCACTTTTCCTTGGTCTGATTCCGAACTTTGGCTGAACCTGTAAGCCATACGCAGTGGAAACTTATATTTTCACCCATAAAACAGTATCAGTAGACATCTACTGATATTTAAGTCGTCTAGAAGTATTCATTTACTTAAACTTCATGACAGATTTTTGAGGTAGGTGGCATTATAATCCCTATTTCATAGGAGTAAACTGAGGGGATTGGAAAAAGTCATCTCGAAGGGTTTTGTTTTGTTTTCTTTAAACTATAATTTATTTAATTAAACTCAGTGTTTTCCTAGTGCGTTCAATGGAGTACTAATTTTATAAGTTTCTGTGTAAAAGAAAGGCTTCTAAGGCAAACATGTTTTGCAAATTCAGCCCAGGAAGGTCCCCTCTTGGAGATTCATAATGTATATTTGCATATCAAAGGGATGGAGGAGCCCAGTGGGGAGGAAACCTGTTAAACTTTGTTTAACCCAGTGTTTCCCAAATGGATTTGACCTGAGAGATCTACCACCCCCTCCCCTTCTGTCTCACACACCTGCACAACATCTGTCAACATTCTACAAAGCCTTTTGGCAAAGTTCATTCTAATTCAACTCGACCTACATTCATTGAAGGTCAGGTCTGCGCCCATCTTATCTTTACTGGGCTTTAAAGGCATGCAAGAGAAGTTGGGTTTTTTTCCTTTTCCTTTTTTTCTGTTTTCACTGCCAGTTCATAATCTTCTTGAGAGGAGAGAAATAATGCATGATAAATATTTAGGAAATAATCCAAATATTCATTTAGGCGGTTGATGCAAAGATGCCAGAGAGACAGGAGTGTCGTGGAATAGAACAAGAGTAGCCTGGACAGAGGAAAGATTTAGGCTGAGCCAGGCAGAAGGAGAACCTCGGGCTGATCTTCAAAAGTTAGACAACTGGGCTCTTGAGCAACTTCCCCTTACCCAACAGACACTGATTTATCAGTGGTGGGAATAGCCCGTTTCTAGGACTAGGTGTTTCAAACTTACAATAACAATTATTTTCCTTGCAAGAATGTCAGTCACCTGGGTTGTTCATTATTAGTATTAGGACTGTAGTTATGAAATGAGATGATTCTATGGTTATAAGACCTAATATTTGGTGTTACCCATCTTCTTCTAGTGCCACCTCATCCTTCATGACTCCTGTAGGGTTCTTACCTACTCTTGTCACTTGGATCTCCCACTGTTTTGCTAAACAGAACAAAACTCTCTGACAAGGGATATGGGAATCACACAATGGCCAACAACTGCCCCCTTTTCTTTCCAATATTCTTATTCCTCATACCTATTGATTCTGAACTGCCATCACTTTAGAACCATTGGCCACTTCATGGAAATCTTGTTTCCTTATTAATCCCTCACACATTCAGTTTTCTTTTTGAAAACTCTATAGGGTAAATGACTATATTGGGTTAGGTGACTGGGAGAAGGAAGGGCACACTGAGCAGTGGGTCCAGGAGAAGGAAATGCTAGAAGGTGGGAAGTGAGCACATGTACAAGAGATCTGAGAGCAAAGTCCAGACTGAAGTTTTGCAGGTGTGTTGCCCCAGGCTGGGACCCCCTCCCCCCCGCCCCACTTAGCTTTCTTCGATGAGCTGCTGGGTTCACAGCAACATCTCAGTGCCTCTCACTGCTTCCCGGTTGCTGCCCCTTCTCTGCCAAGTGGTCCCAATGCATCTGCTTTCTCTGGACATATGCTGACTCCCTGCCTTTTCTGGGGGTGTTGGTGTCAGAATCTGCCTCCAGGATAAAGCTCTGACCACTTCCTGTCTCATCTTTTCCTTGTTAAATTTACTGACTGAAATATTCTTTGGAATTTTGGGACTAAAAGGCTACAACTTTGCACCAAGCTACATGGCTTGGAAGTCGTAGTCTTTATTGATTCAACAATTATTCAGTTTGTTTAATATGTATCCATTATCCACTGCCTAATATGCACTCTTCTGGACACTAGAGATACAGGTGAGGGATTCTGTCTTAAAGAATCAATGATTACATAGGAAGTGAGCCCATGTTTTTGACATGATATGATAAATATAACAGACATACCCATAATATGAAACTGGAAAATAACAAAAAGGATTCTTTTGGGACGGATATTGGAATTTATGCAGGAGGTCGCATTTGATGGTCCTCAGAAGGTGAAGAGGGAGAGTGAGTGTCAGGGAACAGACGTGGGAAGTCCAAAGCTCCCGCTTGTGCAGGGGATAGAGAGTGGAGTGTAGCCACCAAAACCCGGCCCTGCCGCTGACCGCCTGAGTTCAAAGCCCTCCTCTGCTATTGATCAGCTGTGGCGTCTGTAACCGGGGGTGATCAAACTCATGGTTTTTGGGAACCTCGGCTTTCTTGCCTGTAAAATTGGGATCACAATAGTGTCAACCTCATAGCATTGATGTAGAGACTGAAAATGAGTAAATGCACACAGAGCAGTTAGAACAGCCTGGCGCATAGTGAGTTTTGAGTGAATGTTAGTCAATGTTATTAAATCTAAGAATTTAATCAAAGCCCTGACTATGTGCCAGTCGCCGTCTAAGGACTGGGGATAGTGCAAAGAATAAGACATGAAAGGGCAGTGATCTTTTGGAGTATGGGGAAAGACAGAGAATAAGGAAGGTATATCTAGGTAATTTCAGGTGATGTTAAGTACTATGAAGAAAACCAAGGTGCAGTGATGGAGTGCTTGTCTAGGTTCATCAGGGAAGCTTTCTCTGAAGACGTGACATTTGAGCCAAGTCCCCAGGATTGAAAAGGACTAGTTGAAGATCTGGGGACAGAGGTTTCTAGGAAGAGAGACAGCAGGGGCTAAGGCCTCAAGTGAGAGCTGTCTTCCCAGGCAGAAGAGTGGAAAGGAGGCCAGGGTGGCTGGGGGAGGAGGGAGGGAGGCGGGGAGGATGGTGTAAGAGATAGGACTGGAAGCGTTAGCAAGAGCCCCCGAGGTAGGACCCGTAGCACCCAGTAGGAACTTGATGTTTATTCCACATTACAAAGCCAGCTAGGTTCAGAGTTGAATGAGAAATGGGGCTGGAATGAACAGAGGACGTGGTTATTTCTGAGCGTTCAAATTTACTAGGCGTAAGGGATGAATACACAGTCTGCTTACTTGTTGGCCACTTTGGACCAGAGGCCCTGCAGAATTCTCCCTCCTGCTTCCCAGAATGGACCCCTTTCATTAACTAAAGTGAACATATCAGTGACCATTGCTGTCGGTTCAGCCCTGATTTTATACCCTAAGCAAGGAAGGAAAAAAAAAAATAGGAAATTATTGTTGAAATACAACCGTGCCTTTCTGTAGCTGAGGTTACTAATCCCATTGATTTAGCCAAATACGATGGAGGGGAAAGACCCAGCCTTGAAAGATGCTTCCTTCTTCCAGCAGCCAGGGTCCTGGCAAGCTGCTGGTACCACACTTAAAGGAGGGATTGAAGATGATACAATGGAAGGAGTGTGGACAAAGACGTGAGGAAGGTTAAGGGTACCACCAAGGGTGGTAAAGCAGGCTGGGAATAGCCACAAAGGGAGGTTGTTACCACCCCAGCCCCAGGCCTGATGAAACCGGGAGTGGAGTGGGAACCAGATAAAGTCTTAGCTCTAGGAAAGGGCCACCTAACAGAGATGTGGCTTTAACAGAACAACGTAGCCTCTGCAGAAGCGCACAGGGAGTTTAAATACCTGGATTTCTCTCTCTTCCATTGCTGGTCTCCTGCCAGGCCTCACCGCTGGATGAACCTGTTAGAAGTTAAAAAAACAAGCGGGTTGTAGTAGGCAGAATACTACTCCTTCAAAATGTCTATGTCCCAATCCCCAAATTGGTGCATATGTTAGGTTGCATGGTGAAGATTGTGCATGGAATTCAGTCGCCCATCAGCTCACCTTATGGTAGGGAGATTATTCCTATCTTATTATCTGGGTGAGCCCAATGTAATCAGAAGTTTCCATAAAAATGGAAGAGGAGGCAGAGAAAGGAAACTAGAAAGATGGTACCAGGAAAAGGATTCCTCTAAAATTTAAGGCTTTGAAGGGAGCCAAGAAATGCAGAGAGAAGCTGGAGGAAACAAGGAAATGGGTTCTCCCTTAGAGCCTCCAGGAGGGTCAGAGCCCTGATTTTATTAGCCCAGTGAGACCCATTTCAGAATTCTGTCCTCCAGAACTTTAAGATAATACATTTTTGTTGACGTTAGCTACCAAGTTTGTGGTAATTGTTACAGCCAGCGTAGAAAACTCACACTAGAGCCTAGATGATGCATTACATGAAAGGACAGAGCAGGGTGAGAGAGGGTAGAAAGAGTGCCTGAGGGTATAGTGGAGAAGATTCTGCACACCTGGGTTCAAGTCTTGGCTCTACCTTCGCTCTATGGCTTTGGTCAAGACACTCCACTTGCCTGGAATCTAATTTCTTCACCTCTGAAGTAAAGGCCCACCTACCTACTTCACTGGGCAGCTGTGGAGTCAAGTGGCATAACGGATGTGAAAATGTTTGATAAACAAAGGTCACCTGGAAGTTAGCCATCTGAAATCTAATGACCACACCAAAAATGACTGAATGCAAAATCTCCACTTGAGACATTCCTGAGTTTAAAGCTTTCTACCTCTTGCTTACATGATTTTCCCATTATGCCTCTTTTCAATGTGAAAAATTAAGGCAAGTCTCTAAAGCATACTTCCCCATGGGGCCTGGAGCCATCCTGGCTGGGTTATAAATCTTTTCTTTCAATGTAAAGATTTATGGCTCTTTTTGGAAAAGATAGGTTACAACATGCATTCACATAATCATGCATCTAGACACACGTTGCAAATTCTAGAAAATGAGGCTGCCCAGGAGAGACATAAATAGGGAGCTCATAGCTTTTTAATCACACATCCCATAAGCAAACAGAACACCCCCTTATGCATACAGACATGACACGTGTTTGTATTAATTTATACTTTTACATAAAGTGTCCCCAAATAACTGAACTGGCCAACTCCCTCTGAAGCACACGGATGTCAAGACCATGAATGAATGAATCCCCTATACTTCCCTTGCCAACACTGGACCCACAATGAGTTTCAGGGCCAAATAAATGCTTAACACCAGCAGAAATGTGTCTCCTGTATGACAGTCATAAGGAAAAGTCAAATTACTTTTCATGGCTTTCAAAATGGCTTGAGGAAGACAAGTTGGTTTATGTATTAAATTTATCTGGAATTTACATTTTGATTGGCCAACAGTCTGGGCAAATTCCACAGTAACCTATCGATCTGACAGAGACTTTTGACAGCTCTGAACAATTGCTGAAATGGCTTTTAAAACCCAGACAGTGAGAGCTGGGTATATTTTCCTAGTGAGCCATCGCATTCATCTTCCATCAGCCCCCGCCCTCCACCAGCCTTGGGGTGGCTTTCAATAAAGCAAATGGAGACATATTTTCAGAGATGCAAGATGAAAATTCTCCCGGAGTCTCCCTCCACTGCTTCTCCTTCTCCTGGCTCCTCACTTGCTCCCTCGTGCCCTTGATCACACGTGCTGGCTCTCTTTCCCTCCTTGTGAAACCCACAGTCGGTCAGGGCCTGCTTGCTTGAGACTGATGGAGATAATGTGTGTCTCCAGGTTACCAGTCTGGCATCTTTCTAAAATATGCCCTCGTCTCTTGACCCCAGCTTCAGACGCTGAGCCAGGAATCATTCTGATTTCTCTCCTCCTGTCTGAAACCGAATCTCTCTCATCTAAGAATTTTTTTATCCTTCCAAATCCATGTGACTTGTTACAGGGTGTGTCTGTACCAATCATTTCTCACTTATCATATCTGTCTTGGATTGCTGAAGTCTAATTCAATGAAAAGTTAAGTACCTACTGTGTTCGGGTTATTGGCTAAAAGGAATGCCCAGGTAAAGATGAAGTTGAGACAAGCCTTCTAGGAGATTGTAATGTAAAAAAGCAGTGGATCTCAAATGTGGCACCCAAACCAGCAGCCATCGGCGTCACCTGGGAATCTGTTAGATATGCAGCTTCTCAAGCTATACCCCAGATCTGAATCAAAAATTCTACATTTGTGTTTTAGCGAGACTCCCATGTGGGTCTAATGCAAGCTAAAGTTTGAGAATATAAGTCATACATTAGCTGAGACATAAATACAAAAGCTGGTATTGATTTCTGTAAATATAATAAAAATAACATCATAACGCTAAATGGGGATTCAAGAAGGAAAGCTTGATAAACTCCATGAAGCAGGGTAGGGAGAATCTGGAGAACAGCAGGAGGGTTTCAAGAGGAGAGACCCCTATGTTGTGCTTTGAAGGAGAGTCTAGAGGACATTTCAGACCAAGGGCAGAGTAGGGAGCAAAGGAATGATACCAGCATGGCAAATGCCCAGCCCTGGAAATGTTCTTTTCCATTCCCTGCCCATAGCAGACATTACTAATAGATCACGGTACTTTGTCCTGTTGAGGGCTGTAATGGTCTCAAGATCTTTCTAAGCACATTTCTCCAGGTCGCCAATAGCAGTCAATTCGAGTTGGCAGAGATTAGTTTATTTCCTGTATCTGGAAAGAGTCAGCACATTAAAGGAAAGCTCAGCCAATAGACCTTCCCTTGGGGGCACCTCAGGGGATTCAAGTTCAATAAGAAACAGATTACATACAGCCTTGAATGCCAACTAAGGGTTTGAGCTTGTTACCCCGAGCAATACGGAAACCATTAAGGATTTGATCTAGAAAAATGACATGATCAGGACTATTTAATCATTAGGCATTTTGCCTTCTACTGCCTTTAGATAGTGGTTTCCCAATTTGGTTCCCCATTAGAATCACCTGGGGAGTTTTTAAAACTCTGCTCAGACTACACCCAGGACCAATTAAATTAGAATCTCTGGGGATGTGATCTGAGCATCAGCGTTTTTTAAATCTCCACTGGCAATTACAGTGGGCAGCCAAGTCAAGGACTTGTAAATGTATTGAAGTGAGGATCCTTTGTTATCCATCTATTTCCATATCTTGCATCAATCTACTTCAATGTCTAGTACAACAATAGGGAAGTGGCTTAGAACCCAGTTGCTAGAGCTGATGGGGTGCTCAGTTTCCTTCTGTGTACATCACCTTCCCTTCTCAGGTGGGAAGCTTTGGAAACAGGCACAAGCCAAACATCTTGAAATCATCCTAAACTTAAGCAGTTGCATACCCTGCGAAGAAAACCAATGGCCCCAGAATCTGCCAGAGTTGAATAGATCCGGCTCCTCTTTCTGTCCGTGCTGGAATGGCTCGTGGAGAGTGTGAAATACAGCAGAGTTGGATGCAGGGTCAGACAGGTGAGTGTATATTAATACGTGGAAAAGAGTAGGTTAGCAGACTGGGAGGGAGCTCTCAACTGGAAGCTCAGTGTTATTTACTCTGAGTTCAACTTTTTTGCTTTGTTTTTCCCAAACCCCAAATCTCATGGTTTACTATTGAATTACTCACATCTTCCTTATAGCTTCTTTTAATGCTCTTCTCCCCAAGCAGATTAATTCCACCTTTGCAACTCTCACAGTAACGTTTAACTCTAAATTCGTATTCCTCTTCGGGAAGTTGGCCCTGCACAGAATGCCCTTTCATGCCTTCTCCCAGCGCCTATTTCTGGAAGTCCCGACTGAAATGTTTCCTCCTTGACTCCCCAAGGCAGATTTGGGGCTTCCAAAACTTTGACCTTTATCAAAACACTTATTTATTGTAGTGAGATGATTTTCCGGTTTTTCTTTCCTTCTCTCACTCCTGATATCATGTGAAAGCAATATGTGTTCCTTTACATATATATATATATATATATATTTTTTTTTTTTTTAAGTAGGAAGTTTTAAAAGTTTGAAAATCTTTTGTAATTCTGTCTTCCAGACAAATTACTGACAATGGCTTAGTGTTCGAAGTGTTTTTGGTGTATATGTGTTAATTTCTTTGAGATCATAACTTTTGTAGAAAGTAGTAATAGAGATATCGTAATGACACTGTAAATGAGGCTTGCGTAGGATTTTTAATTTAAAATGACTCCATCAATTTCCATCACATGGATGTACCACTACTTTAATGAATCAGTCCTCTCTTCTGGAGTATATTTTTACTTCTGATTATGCTACTATTAAAATTAGGTGCACAGATACACACAGACAAGTCTCTGCTATACGTATTTTCGTCTATCTTATTGTCTGCACTACAAATTAATTTCTTTGGATCTTATAAATGGGAAATTGCTTCAAAATATTTGAGTATATTTGGCTCTTGATACAGTAGGCAAATTGCTTTCTCAAAAGACACACAAACTTATATTCCCAGCAGCAGAGAAGAGTGCTTATCTCATAGGTCCCTCTTTGGAAGAGAATTTTGTTTCCCAGTTTTGCTAATTTGAGAGGTGAGGATAATAGCTCATTGTTTTGATTTGCATTTATCGAATTGCCAGTGAGGTTGCTTTTTTAAAACATATGTTTATTTTATTTAGCATATTCATTTTCTCTTTTATGAATTGCCTCTTTCTGACATTTTATGGCCAGTTATCAATGGAAATCTGAATATTTTGTGTCTCATGTTAAGGATAAACCCTCATTGTGTTACATTAGTTTTGAATTTTTCCAGTTTTCCTCCCCAGTATTTCAATTTTGTCTGTGATGTTTAAGTAGAGATTATTTTATATTTTTATATAGCAGCATCTAGCTTTTCTTTTTGTAATTTCTTCCTTTTAAATAGAAATATCCTCTTTCTCCTTGTCCCTCAATTTGATCAATATCACTATTACTTTTTTTTGTTTTTAAAATTTTTAAAGCATTCAATTCAACTGTTTTATAATTCTGTAATCCATTAAAGTAAATGGTGTTGGTGAGTCCTGCCCTGCCCTCTGAAGCTTTTAACCTCCTGTAAAAAGGGCTCATGACCATGCATTAAAAGTAATATTTTCCTCACCAACACGTGATACCATTTTAACGATATATTAAATTTCTGTGCATGTGTGGGTGTAAAACCCAATCTTATTTTCCAGTACCTATTTTGTCCATTGACATGTCTATTTTTTTTTTTACCAGAAACATAATGCTTTTATGATTTTTGATGTATAATATTGGAAGGTAAATCTTTCCAATAATTCTTATTTTTCAAAAATGAGCTACTTTTTCCTATCATTATTGTAGATGAATTTCAGAATCATCTTGTCAAGTTTCCAGAGATCTTGTCAAGATTTTGATTGGGAAATATGATAAACCTGTAAGTTAATTTAGGAAAAGCTGACGTCTTTATATTATGAGTCTCCTGACTAGGAACACTGTTTATCATCCTGTTTGGTCAAGTAATTTTTGCATCTCACAGTAAAGTTTTGTGCTTTTCTTCATAAGCATCTTACATATTTCTTGTTAAAGCTATTTAAAGGCATTTTATATTTTATGTTGTTACTGTGAATAAGACATTTAAAAATCCTATTTCCCAACTAGTTACTACCAGTAAAGAAGAATGCTGTTATTTTGGCATATTTACCCTGTAACCAGTCTCTTTGCTAGGCATTCTTGTTAATTCTAATAGTTTTTTAGTTGATTCTCTTGAGCGTTATTTATACCAAAATTTATCTTTTGCAAATAATGATAATCTGCCCCTTCGTTTTAAGCCATTATTATTCTAGCAAAGCTATCTCTATTGCAAAAAAATAGAAACCTATCTAACACAGCATAAGAGAAGTGAGCGTGTCTGGTGGGGGTTGTGAAGGGGCTGTTATGATGGACACAACCAGCCAGTGCCAGGGAAACAGGAGCCTGGTACAGCCCAGTCTCATGGGAACCGGAGCCAGGGAACTTACAGGAAACGAAAAGTCATTCTGTCTGTCTCTTTGAAGCTACATTGATATTTCACTTCCCTCCACATCTTAAGCCTGTAATATCTCCCTGTCTCTACCCAAACATTCTCTGCTGGCACAGGCAGCTAAACGTATTCTTGTCCTCTTTGTGCTGACATCCAACGTGCCCTCTGACTCTGTGTCCAACACCCACCAGGGTCCGATTAGCCACTGGCCAGCTAATGGATTAGCTGATGATGGTTCAGAGGTCCACACCTGGTCCATGCAACACTGCCCAGGTTGGGACTAGGTCATATGCTAGAAACACAGCCTCTGAAATCTGAAATCTGTTTCTCCTCGGGGTCTGTGAACCCCTTTTTGGGCAAGTTTTGTTGGTTTCATACCATGAATGAAATAGCTGTACAATTTCTTTTCTGCTCTTGGAGCAGTTTATAAAGTATGAAAATTATCTGTTTCTTGAAAGTGTGAAAGAAATTACCCGGAAAAAAAAAAATCTGTTTGGGACCAGTACCTTTCAAGGAAGTAATTCTTGGGTAACTCTTTCCATTTCTGTCATAGCTATTGCTCCAGTGAGGTTATGAGTATTTCTGTTTGTTTCTTTACTAGACCATGACCTCCTGGACAGCCAGAACTGTGTTTCATTTATCTGTTTGAGCCCAGTTCCAGCCCAGGGGCTAGCCCTGAGCAGACCCTAGATTTGTACTGAGTTGGAGTAATTTGAATCAGAGGAGGCATAGATAATAAAAAGAGGGCTAGATGTGAGTCAGAGGACTAGAGTTTCCATGTTAACTGTTTTTTACTAATTGGGAAGATTCAGGTCATTTGCTTCACTCTGAGTCTCACTTCTCAAACGTGTACGTAATGAGATTTCCTCCAAAATCTCTACCCTGTTTTCACATTCTCACTTAAGCTTAGATGTAAAAACTAAATTTCTCCCAGGGAAATTAAAGAAAAAAAAAAATGACAGCTCAGAATTTTGTGTTAATCCTTGTGGAACCAGAGGGGTATTAATAAAAGTAAATAAAGTATACATGAATTTGGTCTTATTTACCCTCTTACAGTGGAAGATAATCATTTGTTAGCTCAAGCCCCAAGGCATTGCCTTCTTGACAGCTTAGAAGGTATGTGTATGAAATTTAAACTTTTTTTTGGTGAAAAAAAACCCCAACATAGTACCATTGTATGTGCCTACTGTTTTAATGTGGGTTAAAAATCCTTTCCTGACAACTTACCACATTTGAAAATGCAAGCTGGACTCTGAATTTGTGCATTTTCTGAAGATGCTGGCTTGGTGTCAACGTTTCCTGGTCCTCGTGTCCATATTGATAGGAGTGTGTGTGCACATTCATAATCTCTTCTAATTTCGATCAGTTAGAGGCCAGAAGGCCTGATTCACATTTATGAATCGTTCATGTGCCCTTTGTTTTCTTAATCACACATGGTATTTGGATTGATTGATTGCTGTCTGACTGTGGGAGAGGAGGACAATGACCTTCACACGCTGGGGCAATTGGGTGTCTTCCTTGCCCTCTGGTGATGATCAAGGGCAGCTCCCATCAAGAACACCTAAATTCAAAGAAGTCAGCATTCTGCTCAATGGAGTCCTCAGGTCAGGTCACACCAAACTCCAGTTTCTCATGTGCATTTCAAATATGAAACACAAGCACTGATTGCAAATCTGAAGACATTTTCATTTTGCCCAAGGCTCGGATTTTTAATTAAAAAAAAATAAATAAACCTGTCAAGGTCTAAAAGAAAGGGGCTTAGGTATTCCGGCCAATGGTTTATTCTAAAATCCAATAATTGCAATTTCTTCAGCAGCAGGAGGCAAGAGACCTTCTCTAAGGCTGAATGTCCCATAAATGGATGGTAGCCAGATTCCCAGCCTGTGAGACAGAAGGAACTTTACAAGAGGAATTCTACTTTGTGGGCCCAGGACAGGATACCCTGAATGCATCTTTGCACGAAATAACTATGTATATTAGGAGCAAGAAGACCTGGTTTTTCAGTTTCACTTACTATCCAGTGAACTTGGCCATTCAGATAAATAGTTTAAATACAAAATTTAAATTTTAAACACAATATTGAAATTTATAACAGACATGCCATTGTCCCCTCAACTCCCGATATTTCTAGCCCCAAAGCAGAGAAAAGGCCTGTCTGTGGATGATATGACCCCAGCCTGTTGGTTATAACTAATTGACCCAGAGAAGTACCACTGACACACTCAGCCATTTGAACTCCGTCTCTCTGGGATTTGAAGTCACTAGCTACAAAAGGGACTCGGTTAATTCTGGGTACTGGAGCTGTAAGAGCCAGTGATCTCCAGGGCTAAAACAATTGTCTTGACATATCCTTGATGAACTGTGGTTAATCCTGGTCCTTAGACAGGAAACTAGTGTGTGTGGGTAGATAGAAGGAGGGGGAGAAGGCCAAGTAGCCCTAAAGAGAGACAGAGACAGAGACGGAGACAGAGAGTCAGAATGAGAAAACAGACACCTGATAGTGGCCTGGAAGTTGGGTTCCAAGAGAGTTTCTCACTTCCTTTCTCTTGGATTTCTTTGAGCCAATTTTTACTACTAAAAAAAAACCCAAAAAACACAAGAGAATTCCATAACTTTGTATCTGAGGAGACTTTAGGAACCTCTTGTCTTACCAACTCATCCAATTAACAAACATTTATTGAATGCATTTTGTAAACAAGGATCTCTAATGGAAGCTGAGAAATCACAATGAGAAAGACAGGCATACCCTGTGACTTGGTGAAGCTTGCGTTTTAATGAGAAAAAAAGAACAAAAGCAAGATAGAGAAATAAAACTCATAAGTAAACACATAAATGGAAGCACATTAACGAATGTACCAGATGAAGGAAAGAAACAAATAGAATTCTGAGAAATAGAATAGGCCTCTTTTAAGAAGAGTGGCCAGAGAAAGTCTCATAAAAAGTGATGCAGAGTCTAAAACCCAAAGAATGAGAAGGTAATGACTCTAAGAAGAATTGGGGAAACTGAGTTTCAGACCTGATCCATGTTGGTGCATTTACTGGGAATGAACTCAGGTGTAATGGCCCAATTTCATGTTCTTTCTCTGTGTGAGGCAGAAACAGCACCAATTTTGAGCCACACAGAACTGGATATAATTATTCATTCTGCTATGTAGTCTTGGGCAATTCAATTTGTTCCTCTGAATCCCAATTTTCTTATTTGTAAAGTGAGGATAAGGGCGCTTGACCTGCAGATTTGTTGTGAAGTCTAGCAATAATGCATACACATGCCTAGCCCAGTATACACTCAACAAATAGTAGCTATTCCTATAATGGCTGTTTTTATCTCTGAGCGTACACTTCATCAAAGTGCATGGGCAAGAAATAACAGCTTCACACCTTAGGTCACTGGAAAAAGAAGAGCAAATTAAATCCAATTTGAGCACAAACTAGAAAATATGAAAGATTAGAGAGGAAAAAACAGTAACATAAACAATAGAAAATAGAAAAGTAAGCAAAAGCAAATTTTTGTTCTTTGAAAAGATTGACAAAATTGACAAATCTTTAGCTAGACAGGCCAAGAAAAAAGAGAGAAGACCCAAATTACTAAAATCAGAATGAAAGAAAGGGCGTGATTACTGAGATTACAGAAATTTTAAAAAGGATTATAAGGGAATGCTATAGAGAGCTGTATGCCACAAATTAGAAAACCTAGAATAAATGACCAAATTCTTAGAAAGACACAAACTACCACAACTGACTGAAAAAGAAACAGGAAATCTAATAACAAATAAAGAGATCAAATTAATAATAATTTTTAATCCCACAAAGTAAAGCTTGGGACCTGATTCACTGTTGAGTATTATCGAACTTTTAAGGAAGAATTGACATCAATTCTTTATGTAGTTTTCCAAAAAATATCAGGGGAGGAAATAGTTTCCAATTTATTCTATAAGGCCAGTATTATTCTGATACCAAAATCAGACAAAGACACTACAAGAAAAAAATAAATTAAATATCAATACTTCTTATGACTATAGATGAAAAAATACTTTAAAAAATACTAGCAAAGTCCAGCAAAATATATAAATGATTATTCATCATGACCAAGTGGGTTTCACCCCAGGAATGCAAGGTTAGTTCAACATAAGAAAATCAGTCAGTGTAATATACCATAGTAATAAAATAAAAGACAAAAACTACCTGATAACTTCAAAAGACACAGAAAAAGCATTTGACAAAAAAAAAAAAAAATCCAACATTCTTTCATGATAAAAGCAGTCAAAAACTAGAAATAATTCCTCATCTTGATAAGAGGCACCTACAGAAAACCCACAGCTAATAGCATTCTTAAAGTTGAAAGACTGAAAGCTTTCTCTCTGAGATCAGGAATAAGACAGGAATGTCTGCTTTTCCCTTTTCTATTCAATGTGTACTGGAAGTTGTACAGAGCATTTTGGCAAGAAAACAATATAAAAGTCATTCTAATTGGAGAGAAAGAAGTAAACTATCTCCATTTGCAGATGACATGGTCTTGTATATAGAAAATCCTAAGGAATGCATGAAAAACTGTTAGAGTTAATAAGGGACTTCAGCAAGTTTTTAGGACACAAGTTTGATATACAAAAATCAACTGTATTTCTGTTCACTGGTAATGAACGATCTGAAAATGAAATTAAGAAAATGATGCCATTTATATGAGCACTGAAAATAAAATATGAATAAATATAACAAAAGAAGGTCAAGACTTGTGTTCTGGAAAATATAAAATGTCATTGAAAAACATTAAATAACATACAGATAAGTGAAAATGGATCAGAAGACTTAATATTGTTAAGATTTATCTGTAGATTCAAGGCTAACCCTATCAAAATCCTATCTGACATTTTTTCAGAAACTGACAAACTGGTCCTAAAACTCATATGAAAATACAAGGAACTCAGCGTAGAAAAAAAGTCTTGGGGGGAGAAAAGATACATCCACATCTTGGGAATTCACAGTCCTGCTTTCAAAACTTACCATAAAACAACAGTTAACCAAGGTAGTATGGTACTGCCATAAAGATAAAAATATAGATACATAGAACAGAATTGAAAGCCCAGAAACCTCACATTTATGGTCAATATATTTTCAACAAAGATGCCAAGACAATTAATTCAGTAGGGGAAAATTGCTTTGTGTGTGTGTGTGTGTGTGTGTGTTTTTTTTTAATGATGCTGAGACAACTGAATATCTACATTGAAAAGAATAAAGTTGGGCCCCTTCTATACATCATACATAAAACTTAACCAAAATAGATCAGAGAATTAAACATGAGAATTAAAACTATAAAACTCTTAGCAAAAAATATAGGAGTAAATCTTTGTGACCTTGGGTCACATTGGTTTCTTAGCTATGATATCAAACTCACAAGTGACAGAAAAACAAAGAGATAAATGGGACTTCATTTAAAAATAAACTTTTTATCCTTCAAAGCACACCATGGAGAATATGAAAAGACAACTCACAGAATGGAGAAAATTCTTGCTGATAATGTATTTGTTAAGAGATTTGTATCCAGAATATAGAAAGAACCCTTACAACTCAATAGTGAAAAGACAACCCAATTACAAACAGGTAAATAATCTGAATAGATATTTCTCTTAAGAAGATACACAGATGGCCAATGAGCATAAGAAAAAATGCTCCACATCATTAGTTCTTAAATAAATGTGAATCAAAACCACAATGAGATACCACTTCATATACTATATATATATAGTGGAATATTACTCACCTATAAAAAGGAATCTTGTCATTTGTGACAATATGGATGGACCTTGAGTGTATTATGCTAAGCAAAATAAATCAGACAAAGGAAGACAAATACCATATAATTTCACTTATATGTGGAATCTGAAAAGCAAACAAACAAAACAAAACCAAAATTCATAGATTCAGAGAACAGATTGGTGGTTGCCAGAGGGAAAGGGGTTTGGGGGAGTGGTGCAAAATGGGTGTAGGGAATCAAGGGGCACAAACTTTCAGTTATAAAATAAATTTCATGAGGATGTAATGTACAGCATGGGGAATACAGCCAATAATACTGTATTAACTTTGTATGGTGGCAGATAGTAAGTAAACTTGCTATGGTGATTATTTTGCATTGTACAGATATACCTCAGAGATATTGCAGATTTGTTTCCAGACCACTGCAGTAAAGCGAATATCACAATAAATCAGGTCACATGAATTTTTTGGTTTCCCAAAACATATAGAAGTTATGTTTACACTCTATGCCCTGTAGTCTCTTAAGTGTGCAATGGCATTATGTCTAAAAAATATACAAAAATATACATACCTTAACTAATAAATACTCTATTGTTAAAAGATCATCGGAGCCTTCAATAAATCATAATCTTTTTGCTGGTGGAGGCTCTTGCTTTCATGCTGATGGCTGCTGGCTGACTGATCAGGGTGGTAGTTGCTGAAGGTTGGGATGGTAATTTCTTGAAATAAGACAACAATAAAGTTTGCTGCATTGATTGACTCTTCCTTTCATAAATGATTTCTCTGTAGCATGTAGTGCTGTTTAGTAGCATTTTACCCAGAGAAGAACTTCTTTCAAAACTGGAGTCAGTCCTCTTAAAATCTGCCACTGCTTTATCAAGCAAGCTTATGTAATAGGCTTTGGTGTCATTTCAACAGTCTTCACAGCATCTTCACCAGATGTAGATTCCATCTCAAGAGACCACTTTCTCTGCTCATCCATAAGAAGCAACTCCTCTCCACTGAAGTTTTATCATGAGATTGCAGCAATTCAGTCACATCTTCAGGCTCCACTTTGAATTCTAGTTCTCTTGCTATTTCCACCATGTTCTACAGTTACTTCATCCACTAAAGACTTGAACCTCTCAAAAACATCCATGAGGGTTGGAATCAGTTTCTTCCAAACTCCTGTTAATGTTGATATTTTGACCTCCTTTCATGAATTATGAATGTTCTTAATGGCATCTAGAATGGTGAATCCTTTTCAGAAGGTTTTCAATTGACTTTGCTCAGATCCATCAAAGGAGTCATTACTACAGCCTTGAGAAATGTAATTCTTAAATAACAATGCTTGAAAGCCAAAATTAGTCCTTGATCCATGGGTTTCAGGATGGATGTGTGTTAGCAAGCATGAAAACATTAATCTCACTCTACGTCTCCAGCAGATCTCTTGGGTGACCAGGTGTCTTGTCAATGAGTAGTAATATTTTGAAAGGAATCTTTTTTTCTGAGCAGTAATTCTCAACAGTGAGCTTAAAGTATTCAGTAAACCATGTTGTAAACAGATGTGCTATCATCCAGGCTTTGTTGTTCCATCTCTAGAGCACAGGCAGAGTAGATTTCACACAATTCTTAGGGGCCCTAGGATTTTTGAAATGGTAAATAAGCATTGGTTTCAATTTCAAGTCACCAGCTGCATTAACGCCTTACAAGAGAGTCAGCCTGTCGTTTGAAGCTTTGAAGCCAGGCATTGACTTCTCCTCTCTAGCTACGAAAGTCCTAGATGGCATCTTCTTCCAATGCAAGGTTGCTTTGTCAGCACTAAAAATCTGCTCCACAGTGTAGCGTCCTTCACTAATTATCTTAGCTAGAGCTTTTGAATAACTTGCTGCAGGTTCTTCATTAGCACTTGGGGCCTCATCTTGCACTTTGATGCCATAGAGACGGCGTGTTTCCTTAAGCCTCATGAACCAGCCTCTGCTAGCTTCGGACTTTTCTACTGCAGCTTCCTCATCTTTCTCAGCCTTTACAGATTTGAAGAGAGTTAGGACCTTGCTCTGGATTAGTCTTTGGCTTAATGGAATGTTGTGGCTGGTCTGACCTTCTATCCAGACCACTAAAACTTTCTCCACATCAGCAGTAAGGCTGTTTTGCTTTCTAATCACCTGTGTGTTCACTGGAGGAGCACTTTTAATTTCTTTCAAGAACTTTTCCTTTGCATTCGCATGTTGGCTAACTGGTGCACGAGGCCTCGCTTTCAGCCCATCTTGGCTTTCAACAGGCCTTCCTCACTTTAAAACTTAACCATTTCTAGCTCTTGATTTAAACTGAGAGATGTCCTCCTCATCCTTCCACTTGAGCACTTAAAGGCCATTGTAAGGTTATTAATTGGTCTAATTTGAATATTGTTGTGTTTCAGGGAACAGGGAGGCCTGAGGGGAGGGAGAGAGATGGGGGAATGGCCAGTTGGTAGAGCAATCAGAACACACGCAACGTATATCAAGTTTGCTGTCTTATATGGGTGCAATCTGTGAAGCCCCAACACAATTCCAATAGTAACATCAAAGATCACCATAGCAAACAGAATTATAATGAAAAGTTTGAGATACTGTGAGAATTATCAAAACACGACACAGACGCACCAAGCGAGCAAAAGCTGTTGGAAAAATGGTGCCAACAGACTTGCTTGATACAGGGTTGCAACAAACTTACAATTTGTTAAAAAAAATTTTTTTTAATGTAGTACTTATCTGAGAAGTACAATAAAATGAGGTATGCCTGTATACACATGTCAAATCACTATGTTGTACACATGAAACCAGTATAATACTGTATGCTGAATATACCTTAATTAAAATAAAAGAAAATGGGATATTCCCACAGATGACCTCCAAAATGGAGGAGGGTGTAGCTCAGGGGTAGAGTAGTTGACTACAAATTGTAGGAGCATTCTTGGGTATTGATATGTGGAAGTGCTGAATATAAAGTGGAATTTTTCTCATTTTTTTCCACGTTGACATATATTTTTTTTAAAATCAGATAAAGCATTGATGATGATATTGAATGATGATAATTACCATTTGCGAGCTATTTATTGTATGCCAAATCTACGCAACGCTCTTCACAGACATTGGTTTCTTTAATTCTTGCAACAACCCTATATGATTTGTTTCATGTCCCCCATTTTTAGTTGGAATACATAGTTCCAACTATTGATTTTAGTTGAAGCTCAGATATGTTAAGTAACTTACCCAAAGTCACACAGTTCATGGAGACAGATCCAAAATTTGAAAGCCAGGTATGTTTGATTCCAAAATCCACACTGTTAAGCTCTAATTATAATGCTTTGATTGCATTTTTTTTCTATTTTTCACATTTTTAAGTCCATAATTAAAGCATGCTCATTGTAGAAAACCTGAAAAATGTACAAGTGTGTCTTAGTTAGCAGTTGAGGGCAACTGAGTATTTGAAATGTAGAAATAAAATTGCTAACAAAATTATGATATGGATTAATATTTACTGCTGTTAATGGATGCTTATGACATATTAATAAGTGAAATATGGGTTATTAATTGAATCATGTGATCTCTTTACATATATATCTTTATTATTTACATATCTTATATATGTAAATTACATGTTGAAAATATTTGTGATGAGAAAGATCTAGAAGTGCTTATATCAAAATGCTAACTGTTTCTGAGTGGATCTGGACAATTATCTTTCTTTTTGCTTTTCTATATTTTCTAATTGTTTTAATATGATCATCCTTGACTTCTGAACTAATCAAGCCTTTGGATTAACCACTGTTTTCCATTTCCTTTGAGAATGATGTCTAATGCCCACTGCAAGTTAGACCCTTCTAGCCAGCAGATTGCTCTTTGATACTTCAGCACACTTCTGCTTTCACTGACTTTCCATTAACCTATAATTACAGGTCCTGATCTCAGCAGATAAGAGTAACTTTACTGTTACAAGAGCAGGAGGCGTACCCAACATCAGACAATTAGTAAATGGTCTCTAGTCACACAGTTGAGTTTCTTTTTGAAGTGAAAGTACCTCACAATGAACTTCAGAATGACTGTTCTACACATTCCCAGGCGTTGTTTTTTGTTGTTGTTAATCTTTGAGATGCTCCTCTTTCCTTGTCATTGTCTTCATATGTTTCACTGTCAGTCTCTATCAGAGAATGACAGCAGCAACAGCCAACAGATCAACCTTTGGTCGTTTAAATCAATTCAGTTAAAAAAGAAGGGGGTGGGTGCATTAGCTATTTTGAGGGCAAATCCTACAAAGTATTTATCTCAATAGAAGACATTGGTGATTTGGGGCTATTTTTGTCTCATTTTAATTATTCAGAATAACTTGGGGAAAAGCAAAAAGACTGGTGGCAGATTCATCAGCTTTTATTAATGATTACAAATTACATTTCTTAGAAAAGACAACAAACACAGCCACCCCTCTCCAGGGAGTTCAGAGAAAGACATTGCTTTTCCAAAGAAGGTCATTTGAGTGAATTTCTGTTCATGATAATAGATCTCAGAACACTAGTACAGAAAAAACCCTTAGATACTAAGTCCAGTACCCTGTATCTCACAGATACTAAGACACTGAAGCTGAGACAGGGGACGTTGGTGGCCAAAGGGAACAAGAGCAAATCACTGGCAGATAAACGAGCAGAATGAGTCTCTTGCCTTGGTCCAGGGTTCTTCCCACACAGCATCAAGTTGTTAAAGTATATGGGTAAAATTTACAGGGAAGGCAATAGGGAATGGTGTAGACTGTGGAGAACTAGATGAACACATCTACAGAATGGATTTGGCTTCTGACTCTTGGTATACATACCCTACTATATCAGATATCTCATTTAGAAACTCCAACACGTTTATAAGTGGCTTGCTTCATTTACATGGAGTGGATGACTTCCTGGTTTCAAAGAAAGGGCCCTAGAGCTGATTAAACTCAGTCTCCAGTTAAAATATCTTCTGCTGCCATTAATCTCAAATCAAATCCTTTCAGTGATGGGGAGCTTGCTGCTATACAATTTAGCACATTTGATCAGCAACCAGCCTCGGTCATTGGAATTCTCTTTATCAAAACAAAATAAACTTCTTCTTAATTTCCACTTCCTGGTGAAACTTTTACCTTTGAAGCCGAACAAGAATACATCTTATCCATTTTGAAACTGATAACTTTTGAAACACACGAGGATGGGTTGCATGTCCTTCCAGACTTTCTCATCTCCCTTAACCATTCTTCATATGATATATGGTATTCAGCTGGGTGGTGTGTTCAGAAAGGTGAGGGGAAGTCCCTCCAAACCAAAATAGCTCTTCTGATAGTCCATCATCATGCCTAAAAATTAATCCAAGGTACTAAAGTATTCAAAGAGATGTCAAAAGAAGTGGAAGAAAGGTTCAGAAAGGAAACATGGGGAGGGTATTTGAAGTTAATATTAATAACAATGACATCTAACATTTATCAAGCTCTTACAATACGCTAAGAGTCTGATGAAATCCTTATGTATATTATTACATTCAATTCTCACTGTTACCCCAATAGATAGGCATTTTAACCCCATTCTGTAGATAAAGAAATTGAACCTCAGGAAGGTAAATTGACGCGTTCAGTTTCACTTAGCCCCGAAGTGCAGGGTCAGCATTTAAACCCCATCTACATAATTCCAAAATCAGTGCTTGTACCTGCCACCCTGGTAGGAAGTATTGGAAAGTGGACTGGAATTTGAGATAAAACTCTTGGGTATAAGATCTACCGTTGCCTGCTGACCCGAGCCATTTACTTTATCTCTTTGAGCCTCTGTCTTTATCTCATTCGTTGTGCATAATCCCTTCACTTCTGTCTCATCTTTCCTACTTACAGTGATGCAATTTCCAGATGAGAGCTGAACATTCTCTTATTAAGAACATTTTATGGTTCCCATTGGCTAAGGGATGGAAAAAGAAAATGTGTAAATTTCTTTGCATAAATGAGGTCCTTTCTTCTTTAAACTCCAGCTCACCTGTCCAGCCTTTTTTTGGTAATTCTTCATTGGAGCCCCTGAAAGCCAAGGCACTCTAGAATGCTTGCACCCAGCAACCTGAGGTACACTCTCTTACCTTTGTGCTTTTCTCTCTGTCTTGAATGGCTTTTTCTACCTGGAGAAACTGTGTCTAATTTTCACATTGGAACCAAAATTACCCTCCATTCCCTTCACTCCCTGGGCCCACTAGAACTAACCCATCTTTCCTCTGGCTCCTTAAGCCCTTGGTTCATATCTTCATCACCCAGAATCCCCTGTGCTGTGGTCTGAATGTTTGTGTCCCCCCTAAATTCCACATGTTGGAGTCCTAACACTCAATGTGCTGGTGTTAGAATACGGAGCCTTTGGGAAATCATGAGGATGGACCCCCGCCCTCCATGAGTGGGATTAGTGCTCTTATAAAAAACAATTCAATGATGCCATTTGTAGCAACGTGGATGGACCTGGAGATCGTCATTCTAAGCAAAGTAAGCCAGAAAGAGAAAGAAAAATGCCATATAGTATCACTTATATGTGGAATCTAAAGACAGACGAACTTATTTCCAAAACAGAAACAGACTCATAGACAGAAAACAAATTTGTGATTACCAGGGTGGGAAAAGGATGGGAAGGGATAAGCTGGGAGTTTGAGATTTGCAGATAATAACTGCTATACCTAAAATAGATAAACAACAAGTTTCTGCTGTATTGACAGGGAACTATATTCAATATCTTGTAGTAACCTATAATGAAAAAGAATATGAAAACGAATATGTGTATGTATATGTATGACAACAATGTTATACACCAGAAATTGACACAACACTGTAAACTGACTATATTTCAACTTAAAAAAAAGAAGGGGGAAGAAAAAAAAGAGGCCCCACAGAGCCCCCTAGCCCCTGCCACCTTGTAAGGGCACAAAAAGTCTGCAACTTGAAAGAGGACCCTCACCCGACCTTGCTAGCACCCTGATTACAGACTTCCTGTCTCCAGAACTGTGAGAAATAAATCAGTTTTGGTTGTTTGTAAACTGCCCAGTCTCTGGTATTTTGAAACATCAGCCCAAATGGACTAACTCACTCTGTTTACATGCTACTTTTAGAATGTGGATTCTCTGAAAGCAACTGGCATAATTTATTCATTGAATTTTATTCACAATATATAACACAGTGCCATGTCTGTTAAAAAAAATGAAGTTAGCACCTACTATGTACACGATGCAACGCATGCTGGGTGCTACATCATCCTAGCGCTTGACAATTTCTTTAATAAAGGGACAAATGTATAAAACCAGAAAGACTAGGCTTCCTTCCGCCACAACAATTAACATTTTATTAAATGTGATGAATTCCATTTGCCACAAAACAACGACCCACAAATGACTTTCATTTGGGTATAGAGATGTGTTTCTGCGTTCAGACAGCAGAAGATAAAATCAGGTGCCCTGTCATTATCACCGCCACTGTCATTATGGTTATGATGATGAATATGAGATTATTATTATTTTTATTATCTTTAGCAAATGAGTTTTCTTTCTTTCCCCCAGAGCTTCCAGGAACGTTTCTCATGTGTTTGCAGCTGTTCCATCTTGTTTTGACACTTCTTGCCGGGGGGCGGGGGGGGGGGGTGGGGGAAGAGGATCCAGAGGCTGACCTCGCACTTGGGCTGGCCTGCTGGCTGCAGACTGCCCTGCGGCTGCCGCCACCGCTTTGTCTCTCCCTCCGCTGCTCTCAAGGCCACCACCGATCAGCTCGCTGAGGGCTTTACAGCTGCAGCCTTGGACAGGCCTTGGAGAAATTGATTGCAGTCAATTCCCAGCAGACTGAGCCCCATCGGCTTGTCTTCTGGTCCCACCAATGAACACCTTGGCCCCTCTTTTTAGTTACTCCGGTAAGCCTTCTGCATGTCCTCCAGGGCACAGGTTGGAGAAGAAGACAGAGAAGCGGGGGGCTGACGTAAAACAGAGTGGGGTGATTTCTTCACTCATGCCGGGAAACTGGGTCACAAGTGCTCGTTGTGAGTTTAGAATGTGGATTTGATATCGGAGAGTTTGATTAGAGACTCAAGGATCAAGTTGAGTTCAAGACCCAGCACAGCCAACTAATTTGGTAAACTTGCCAAGTTAGTTCACATAGCTGGCACTCATTCCTAAAATAGAAAAAATTAAAAAATAGTAAGACAACCTTAATAACTATAAACACAGGCAGATATAGATAAAAACCATCACCTGTACTACAAATATGATGAAGACAAAGATGGTGAGGACTACTGGTGTTTACTGAGCACTTACAGGAGATAAGCACCGTGGCAAACACTTTCTGTAGGTGATTTCTTTCTTAATAGATTTTTTTAATCACCCTATGATATGATATAGGAAGTATTTTTTTTCCTCATTTCATATAAGTGGACACTGAAGCTAAAAAGTTTAGTTTATTGTCCACATTTATAAATTGGGGCTCAATCCCAGGTTTCTCTGAACAGAGAGCTCTTCTATGTTGTCTTCGTAAGACACCAGGTAGCTTACAAACCACGTTCACATAAATTCCCCTGATTTTATGTTCAGCCTTGCAGCTCTATGTATGTGTAGTAAGAGATACATTTGATACAGGCATCTTGGCTTGATACGCAGGTAATTAAAAAGTCTCAATTCTATTTCTTTCTCAGAGCAAAGGAAGCTCTATGCCCCCAGTATTTACATATTCGCATCTGAGCTTTTAAGACAAACCAGAAGTGTGGAATGACAGTGGTCTCTACCTCGTCTGACCACCACTCTCTTTACGGCTTCAAAATCACGTAGGGATTGATTGTCATGGTGTGCACAGCAGACAACCTGCATCAAAATCTCCCAGGGGACTTGTTCAAAAACAAATTCCCCGTCCCCTTCCAGCACTATATAATCAGAATCCCTAGGGCAGGGACCCAGGACATCGCATCTTAACAGGGACCCCTGCTGATTCTTGTTCTCAAACTAAAGTTTGAGAACCACTGTGACTGAACACTGTTCAGCCAGAACTTGAATTCAAGACAGTACATCACCCTCACTGTACCCCCGCAGGTCCCGCGTCCTGCCACCTTCACAGAGGGTCTAGTACCTCTCTATATTCTTTGTGAACTGAAGTCTTGCTTGTCTGCCCATCAGCCATCTGCACATCCCCTCCTCCCTCCAACCCCCGCTTTCTTTCACACAATTGTCAGTTTCATTGAGGGGATGTACTTGGACATAGAGGATGAACCATGAACTTATTAATGGCAGTCCCCATTCCTCTATGCTGGTGATCGACGATGGATGAGAATGTGATCTAATTCTGGTTAATTTGAGGCAAAATCTTTTGGGGAGACTCCTGGGAAACATTTTCATTTCCTATAAAAGAAATCTCTGTAAGGCGAAGGTCCTTTGCACAATCTCCTTCATACTTTGGACGCAGATCTGTGAGGACATGATGTCTGGGGATACCACCTTCCTCTTGCCGTTCTGAGCTGACCACCATAAGAATGAGAAGCCTGTGTGGTGAGGGTGACAGGACAGAAAAACACAAAGGGTCTGCATGCTTGAAGACAAGCTTAGAGCCACTCAGTCAACCCTGAGATCAATTGATCTGGTCTAACTCTATGAATCATGAACGTCCTTTGGGCTAAGCCATCATTAGTCCATGGTTAAGTCTTTGTTAGATTCTTCATGGCAGCCACCAACATCTTAACTTTCTCCTTGCAAAGCCTCGAACTTTAGCACTTTTTCCCTTCAAAATCTATGGAGAAAAATTGTTTTGAGGCTTTATCAACCCAGTATGCTACTTTTCCAGTGAGAGAGTTAGAGGAAGAGAAGTTAACATGGTCATTTAACTCTGCTGTCAAATATTGGATGTCATAACTTGTCTTTGGCAGATTCTAGATGGCAGCCAGAGCTGGTTCTATAGATCTGGGGTCAGCGAACGATGGCCCACGGGTCACGTCAGGCCCGCTGCCTGTTTTGTAAATTAAGTTTTATTGGAATACAGCCACACGCTGTTATTTACCTATTGTATATAGTTGCCTTTTATGCTACAATGGCAGGGCTGAGTAGTTGCCACAAACACCCATAGCTTAAGAGCTGGAAATACTCTCTAGCCCTTTCCAAAATCATTGGCTGGTCCCTGATAGAGATAAACAAGTTGCTGGTCAAAGAAGCTGTCCCGTGTTTTAGATACCAGATGGGAAGGGGACCATTGGAAAACTTTAAGCATCAGACTTTTACTCCCATCCAAACAGAAGGGCAACCCACTTCACCACAGGTGTAGACAGGAGGGGCGTCTCTGTAAGCAGAACCAGTATGTCCTCACCTAAAAGAACCTCAAATCTTCCCCAGCCTTGGGACAGGCAGAGGGTAGAGAGTAGCAAGACTCAAACCTGGTTGCATGTCAGGCAAGTGGCAAAACCCAAAGGAGCCGTGAACACAACCAAAAGTCAAGCTGGGTCAGTCACTGAGATTCAAAAGAGGCTAATGTCTTAAGCTGAGCTGTGTGCTTTCTGGAACTAAAAACCAGAAGTAATAGGCTTGGGGAATCAGGGATGGAGGGTCAGGTGGTCCAGCCTAACTCTGCTGGACTACAGTTTATAGGTTTGGAGCTGGCTCTTAACTTGCTATTGAAGGGCTTCCTAGCACCATCCAGCTATTTAGCTGCTGAGAGTTCATTGAATAGCTGATGGAGAACCCACATTTCTGTGTACTGTGAGAGAGCCTACTTGAGCCCCAGATTTTTTTACTTTAAGGTATGAATTACCAGATAAGCTCCTTCCCTATGGAGGAATTCTGTAGGCACCCAAACAAACATCACATTTTAGGCACAAAGGCAGGATGCCTTTAAGAGGGCATTTAAGAGCCACACGTGGGGCCTGGCTCACCTGTGCCAGCTTGGATGCCAGCGCACCTCTGGTCCTGTTCTCCTATCGTTAAAATACAGCAGAAGGGGTAGCAGTAAAAATACACATGGGGGGTGCGCGTGACATTCAGAAGCATGTGAAAAAGAGCCTTCTAAATTATAAAATGCTGCAGCAATGTGAATATTATCGAATATGGCTACGCCTCACGGGCACTGTGACTGCCTGCAGAGTGACTTGGCCATGGAAGTGCAGCTAAAATAGCTGTCTAAATCAACCTACTGAATGGCGAGAATTCAGGACTCTCTTTTAAGACGCTGGAGAAATCCTGCCAAGTGGGTTCTTTCTACCGAGTGTAATTGACACAGAGGAGATCCTTGTGACAGTAACTAGCCACCAGATTCAGTCTCTTCCAAATACCGCTCCTTGTCAGAGATAATAAAGCAGTAGTACCTGCATGAGTGTGAATGCCCATTTTTCTGCTCGTTAGCAGGGAAATACTCACGCAGCCTGGTTACCTAAGAGCTCCAGCATACAAGTCTAATTAACTGGGATACAGGGATCTAAAACAGGATCAGGCCAGGTACTAGGATGTGCATGGCAGCACGATCTGGGAAACCGAAAACTGGGTTAATACCCCAAACAGTTGAAGGGATGAGTAACTTGTAGGGCAGCTGAACAGGACGTCCCAGACAGAGGCTACAAGTTCAGGCAGATCATGGTATCGTGTCCAGGGAGGTCAGCTCAGCTCGAGGGAAAAAGACAGCGTTCAGACATGGAGGTCGGAGAAGAGTGAACAGGATTGGGGCTGTTTGACCCTCGAGCAGAAAGAATTCACTCTCTTCTCTGTTTGGTGTTTATCTCTTTCTAAAGAAACTCTGAACTAGTTCCAAATTCTTAATCATGGGTGTAAGACAGTGTGCTCTGAATTAGACACAATCTTTAAAATAATACACGAATCCGGCATTGAACTTGAAGGGTGACTGCTCATCCTGTCTCCTGGACTTTCCAACACACGTACAGCCCGCTTACATGCATAGAATCAATCCTGTCTTTCCAGTTTGTTAAGTGCCGTGATGTTTACCCAGATTCATAGACTTCCCTCTGTTGAAGCTTTGGACATGGCCCGGCCCATCCAGCACTGAATTTGTAGGTAATTTTATATGAAATACTTACAGCAATGAGAATGAATGATCTACAACTGTAGGCAACAGTCAGGATGAATCTCACACATATATTTTGAGCTAAAGAATATAGGCACAAATGATTCCATTTTTATGAAGTACAGAAATGGCAAAATAACTCATGTTGTTGAACACATGATTCATGTGTCTTCAAACACATTGAATCAGAATAGTGGTTACTCTCAGGGGGGTAGTGAGACAGGAGGGAAGGGGGCAGGACACAACCACTAAAAGAATGACACAGTAACTAACACCAAGATGGTGGAAGATTCAGCTCCCAGGAGACCTTGAGCTTCATTATACGCTCATTATAATACATTAGCATGCTAAATGGCACTCCCACAGGTGTCACGACAGTTTCAAGGCTGACCTTAAAAGATTAAAAAGTGGGTGATGGCCCAGTTCCTGGGAATCCCAGCCCCTTCCCCAAAGTAGTTGGAATCATCCTCCCACTTGTTAGCATAGGAAGTTACTGAGCCCATAAAAACCAGCCTCCCTGCACGTTGTGGTCGCTCTCTCGCGCCCTCTGAGACAGCCCACGCTCTGGCTATGGAGAGTGCACCCACTTCTACTCTAATCACCCACACACCTCCTGGCTGATCTCATTTTTCTAGACGACCCCATGCCCCTCCCGAATTCTGCCTATAGAACGTGTTTCTCCTAAGCCTCTCTTGCTCTCTCCCGCCTTCGGAGACGGCCCACACTCTTCTGCGGAGCGTGTACCTACTTTAAACTAAACACCCCCCACGCCTTGTGTCCTCTCTGGCCTTCTGAGACAGCCTCCACTCTGTCTGTGGAATGTGCATCTCTCTGAATAACTCGACTTTTACTCAACTGTGACTCTCTCTTGAACTCTGTCCTGGGCAAAGCCAAGGACCCTCACTTGGTGGAGTGCGTCCCAGGGACCCGCCCGAGACCTGGGGCACAACCATCGTCTTGCGCCCCATTTTCCTGTATCAGTATTACTAGGAGGGAACATCAGAGGGGTCTGGTGGACACTGATTATGTTCTCCTTCTTAATTTTATTTCATGGGTGCATTCAGTTCATAAAAAATCATCAAGCCACGCATTTATGATATTTTTACTTTTCTATGCATGTCATACTGACATAAAAGTTTTTTTTTAATGAATAAAGAGCCAGGGATGTAAGACAATGAAGCCCATGAGCGACTCAGCCAAGAACTAACTGTGGCACGTTGACAAGTCATTTTACCTGGCTGAGCCTCCGATGTCCCATTTCTCAAAGGGAAGTAGTGATTCCTGCCTCACAAGGTGGCTGTGAATATGAAATTGAAAGGAAAGACTGCATGTCAAGTAGTTCACACAGTGCCTGGCCCGCGGCAGGGCATCCAATGTCTGGCTGCTTTTATGATCGTGTGGTCTTTACATCGTCTAGGCTGACACCCCTTCAGACTGAATGTTAAGTTAATGTTAGTCATCGTCTTGGCTTCATCGAGTGACAAACTTACTGTGTGCTGAGGGGGCACCCAGGCTGTGCAATGAATGCAGGGGAGAGAGGAGGAATGGTGTGAGACAAGGAAATACAGCAGATTCCCCCTTATCTGCGGTTTCACTTTCCGTGGTCTCAGGTACCCCCGGTCCCAAAATAGTAAATGGAAAATTCCAGAAATAAACAATTCACAGACGTTGAACTGTGTGCCATTCTGAGCCATGTGATAAAATCTTGCACAGTCCTGCTTCTCCTGGGATGTGACTCGTCCCTGTGTGCAACATTTCCACACTGTATATATACGCTACCTGCCTCTTAGTTTAGAAATAAATGTAGCTTCTATGGGATTCTGTACCATCTCAGTTTCAGGCATCCACTGAGGATCTTGAAACGTACGCTCACGGACAAAGGGGTGCGGCTACAAAGCTGGAAAGCTCGTTAAGGGGACAGATCATGGAGGCAAAAGAAGTCCAGAGGTTGGATTTTATTCTGCAAGGAAAAGTTACTGAAGTTACCCCTTTAAGAGAGACATCATATGGAGCTGAGCTTCAGCCAGATTCACTGTCTAGCAAATTTAACAGGATTAAAACAATGGAGACCTGAAGACAAGCGTTCCCTTATAGAAAGTGTATCAGGTCTCCAGAAGTCAGACTGTGATGAAGCGATTCATGTTACTATTATTAATACCATGAGCAATAACGGCGACCACAGTCCCTGGTATTTTATTGTGCACCTGCTAGGTACCAGATATTTTAAAAGCATTATCTCATTTAATCCTTACTCGGAGCACGATGAGAATTGGCGTCATTTATCAGGTTCTCACTAAGTCCTAGGCACTGTTCCAAGCCCCTGATACATATTAATACATTCAATCCCGACAAGAGCCTTTGGGAGACAGGTACCGTTGTTGTTTTCAGTTTATAAATGAGGAGACTGCAGCAAAGAGAGATTAAATAACTTGTCTAAGGCCACCCTGCTGTCAAGCGACAGAGCTGGGACTCGAACCCTGGCAGCCGGACTCTGTGACCCAGCCTCAGACCCACGACATCATGTCGCCCTCCTGGGTGCGATTGTGCCCAGATTCATAAGAGCTGAGACAGCAGTCAGACCACTTGCTCAGAGTCACAGAGAAAGAGGGAGAGACCCTGGTTTGCATGATGATGCGGTTTACGAGCTTTGTCACCATCCGGTCTGCTAAGGGCAGTAGTTTCCAGTCATGCTTGAAAACAAAGGACACCTCCATCACGTGTTTTAGGGAAGAAAAGCTTAGCAGTAACAATAGCGAAGTTTACTGAGTCCTTACAGGGCTGGGGCAATGGTAGGTGATACAGTGTTACAGGTGCTAATTAACCCTTATAGGGACTCTTTACGGAAGTACTGTTTTCATACCTGATTTACAGATGAGGAAACTGAGTCCCAGAGAAGTCACAAACTAGTAAGTGGGAAATCCAAAATTAGGCATTCAGCAGCTCAACCCAGAAGCATGCTCTTATCATTTAATCCAACTGTCTCTCAGCCCTAAGGATGTTGATCCGAGCAGCCGAACCCCCCTCCCTAACCCCATCCTCAGCTAATTCTGTGCTCAGCGTTGTCCTGGGGCAGTTTTAAAAGCATTCCAAGTCTTAACCACTGCACGGAGTTCTCAGCTAACCTTCCCAGAGTGAGCTACAGCAGCAAATTCCTTCCCAGGTTAGTAGAAAGCCTCAGGCCTCAGAAGAGCAGGTGCTTGCCTAACCCAGGTGTCACCTGCATCTGATGTATCTCATTAGCCTCCGGGAGAAACACGGTCTGGTCTGCTCCTTCTCCCAGATGCAGCCTGTGCCGCAGAAGGAAGAGCCAAGGGCCTGCTTGTGAAGGAGCCAGAGTCAGCGCCTCTTGTGAGCGCACAGGAAAGGCGGCTCCCCCTCCCCACCACCCCTCAGGAGTGGACAGGGCTCTGTGATGATCTAGGGAGGCCATCGGCCCAGAAATGTGGCCACAGCCAGCGCTCAACTTCCAGAGCATCCGGTGAGAGGAGTTCAGAGGCTTCCTTCCCATAAATGTCCCCACTGTCTAATCTTGTCTTGGGGGTCCAGCATCCTCCCCCATATAATCAAGTCTTGGAGTAAATCTCCTTGTATCCACCAGGGTTCAAGCAGAGAAGTAAAAGCAGAAACTCACCAGAAGCAGAGCCAGTGGGACATGCACACACATACGCACACATACATACATGTGTATGTAATATACATGCGTGTGTGTGTGTGTGTGTCTGTCTGTCTGTCTGTGGAGCGGGCCGGAAATCCTAGGGCAGGAGCTACATACAGTATGTTGGCAGAATTTCTAATTCCTCAGGAAAATCTCAGTCTTGATCTAAAAACCTTTCAACTGATATGAGGTGCATCCAGATTATTGAGGATAATCTCCCTTGAAATTAATGAATTACGGATGTTAACCACATCTACGAAATATCTTCCTAGAAACACCTACATTCGGGTTTAATCGCCTAACTGAGTACTGGCCTCGTACCCGGTTATACGCATAACTTAGTCCAGCCAAGTTGGCACGTGAAGCGCACCATCACGCTTCTCGTGGGACAATGGAAAACGCCCCAGGATAGTGGTTATGGCTCTTCCTGTTATCTTGGCCAAGCCCTTTTTTTTTGTCTGAAACTCAGTGCTAAATTTGGCAAAATGGATGGGGTGAAGAAAGTGGAAAATGTGGAAAACGGTAGTTTGTATCTGTTAATCCCACACTCCTAGTTTATTCCTCCTCCTTCCCCCACCCTTTCCCCTTTGGTAACCAGAAGTTTGTTTTCTACATCTGTGAGTCTGTTCCTCTTTTATATATAGATTTATTTGTTATTATTTTTTAGATTCCACATATAGGTGATATATAGTATTTGTCAAACTACTCTGCATAAAACAGATAAGCAACAAGGATTTACTACATAGAACAGGACTATTCAATATCTTGGAATAACCTATAATGGAAATTAACTTGAAATATATATATACGTATTTATAACTGGATCACTTTGCTGTACAGCTGAAACTAGCACAATATTGTAAATCAACTATACTTCAATTTAAAAAAATGAGGAAGGCGTGAAAGTTGTCTAGAGATATTTGAAAGTGTGTGTCATGGAAGGAACAGGAAAGGAGCACGACCCTTGAAAGTCATGAACACATCAGCTAGTGGCAGAGAAGTAACGAGAGGGCTTCTTGCTGCTATTACCGCTAAATAAATAAATAAGAAAATTCCTAAAAATGAAGACTTGGAACGCCCTTTTACTAAACTTGACAAAGATTCAGTAAATTCTTACCATCAAACCGATGGGTTATTGTTTATAAATCAAGTTTGATGAAGTAATCACTGTCTGTAGTGGTTTAACGATGAAGTTAAGGGAAAAACTTCTACTTTGCAGATAATATAAAATAAAAACTTTTAAAAAATTAAAGAATTTTAAAAAGTTTTACAAACAAGCAAACAAACAAAAAAAAGGTTTGTATTACAGAGTGCCAGGGGGCAGGGCCAGGGCCATTGCCTAGAGGAAGTAATGCAAATTTCAGCTTGACCAAGGAAGTTTGTCTCACAGTGAGATTGTGCCTTGTAAGACAATGACCTGCTTGCGTCAGGAGGAGTTCAAACAATGGAAGGAGCATTTATTTTGGGGAGAACGATATAGGAGACATTAAATTTGACCTTTCAGCGTGATCCTTCTTTGCTGCTAGTGAGGCTTGACTTCTCTCCTTTCCTCTTCCTGGACCCTCCCCTGCTTCCAAAATTGGTCAACTGACTATGCTAGGCAACATAAGATGTAAACCATTCCCAGAAGAACTATTACTCATTATCACCCATCAAAGGCATTCTCTAGGTTTATTCATGAGATTAACTCTCTATCACCGGGGTAATCTCCTAAACCCATTTAGATAACTCTCACCCAGCCTGGCACCGTGAGATAAAGCACAGGAACAGTTTTTGATTTGGTGGATGAAATGGATTTACCAAAGCATACATTATGAATGTTGTACCCCAAACGTTGCTTTGCATAAAGATCCAATGAGACATAGGCGTGGTCCCCGGCCTCAGGCAGCAGGATGACCGAGGGAAAGACTCAACAGCCTATTCCAGATGTATTGTGAGAACTCCATGTGGACGGGACCATGGCGGACAGGCAGGTTAATTCTGTTGAGGACGAGGAACGACAGTGTTATACATGGGGAATTTTGGCCAACTTTGAAGACCAAAAAGATATGGACAGACAGGTGTTCCGGAGAAAAGCCTGTTGGATGAAGAGCAGCGCCTGGTAGAGTTAGGGCAGAAGGAAGGTAGGTACTGAGCTGAACCTGGAGATAGTTTAAGAGAAAGATTTTACAAGGGCTATGGGAATAATGATGATATGCTTCTTAATTGGAAGAGAAGATGGGGTCTAGAATAAAGGAGGAGATTGAAAAAGGGGGGAAATGTGACGATTTCCACTTAAAATAAACTACCAAAGGACAGGCTTTTATGAGGTTTTTCCTTGCTACCTCTTATCTGAAGGTGTGGTGGGGAGTTGCCCTGTGGCTAAAAGGCAGCTGTCTTGGTGGAGAATGTGCCAAGCTCATTGGGTGGCCTCGGATACCAATCAGAGCCCTGGCTTTCCAACCTGCAAGATGTGTCTAATATCCCCCGCTCTGCAGGCTTACACCAGTGCTGCTCTGTAAGCTGTAAACCTCTGTGCAAACACTCATGTACTCAGGGACAGATCCTGTTGGTCCTGGGGGATTTCACAGTAGCTTGAGACCAAGTCCAAAATCAGTTAAATGGTGCCATCCAAACGAAGGTGGTGGAGTTGACAGGGAGGCCGGTGACAGAGACGTTCACCTTGTGGCCATCAAAGCCACGCGCTGGGTGTCGGTGGAGTATGTGAGCTGCTCGGATTGTTCGGTGTGAAATTTAATTTAGGCTCCTGGGTGAGCAGGGAGGAGGGCGTGAAAGCTATGACACTGGTTAATTTTATGTTCTACAGGCCCAGCAACCCCAAAAGTATATTTCTCGGCAAAAACTGAGAACCTGCAGGCCACTGCCTGCTAAGATATGCAGTCCAGAGGGAAAATAAAGATAGTGAGAGGAAAAAAAAATAAAGAATGTATCATTTCCTGAAATCAAATAAACTTACAAGCTTCCATCTCATTGGGTTGGATTGACAGGCAGAGAGAGAAAGGCAAAAGAGTTTCTTTTAACTCTTGCCAATACATTTTCACGTCACTGCAAACACACCTTAGGGGGTGGCATTCGAAGCCCTTAGCCTCTGCCCTGATCCATCTTTCCGTGGGCAGATCTGGTCATATTTTGCTCTGGCTCAAAATCTTTCTTGCCTCCTGGTGCGCTACAGCATAAAACGTCAACTTCAGTTGTAGCAGGAACGGACTCATGACCGTACCTCCCCTCACCTCCTGCGTCGTGTCCTTCAGCTCACATCCCCACCCAGTGCTGGCTCCACCAGCAGCGTGGACGGATGGGTTCCCACGTCGGCTGCCTCTTCCACATCTGTCTGCCTTCGTACGTGCAGGTTCCGTCTCCCTGGAATTTCTCCTGCTTTGGATCTTTCCCAGGTTTCAGGAAAACTCAGGCTGTACAGGGAACAGCTATGAGCCGAGGCCTGGGTACCCAGTAGGCCTGATGCTGGCTATTTGCTCTGCTGAATCCTGGCTTCCACCACACCTGCCCTTTCCTGATTGTTACGGAGATTCAGTTGGTTAACGTATATATGAGGTACGGAGCACAACGCTTGGCACATGGAAAATCATTGGTAAGTGGCTTATTTTCATTATTAATTTGGCTCCAGTTTTATTTCCTCTGTGAAACTTTCTTTGATCCTCACATGCAGATGTAGGCGCTGTTCCCACCACTCTGTGAATGATTCCATTGTGCCTTGAATGTGCATCAATTACTGCAAACATTGTGCTTAATATTGTACTTAATAGTCATTTGCGTGTCCCCCCACCCCCATTACACTGTGTGTGTGGGTGCGTGAATCAAAACTGGCCCTTTTTATATGCCCAGGGCTTAGCCAAATGCCCAACCAGCACCAAGTAGATTCTTGATAGACGTTGGCGGAATTTGTGAAACACAGAATGGGTGAATGATTACCTGCATGGATCACCCTGCAAGGGCTGAGTCGAGTGCCCGTTCTCCAGTAAGGTCTTCTCTGTCCCAATCAATAGAAGAAAAGGTCCGTTTCTGTGACATATCTCTTGGCCAGAATCCTCACCCCTGCCACCATCATGTTGTGAGTGCCACACAGGAGGGTCTGTGTCTTATTCAACCCCATCGAGCCATTCGCACAGGACCTGGCACATGGTAAGAACTCAGGATATGCTTTTTCACCATCATTCTCTTCCTCTCGTGCATCGTCACTATTCCCAGGGCAGACAACATTTGTGCTTTCATCGGGGTTAGCGTGGGGGAAGGGTATGCAAGAGGCAGAGATAGCCATGGGGCTGGGTTTGGTGCTCAAACCACATGTATAAATGCAACCTGTGGCAGAAGCCTCTGGAAAACTGTCCATAATAGCTGCGGAAAATCAATATTCAGGAGAAGCTGTGAAAAAAAAAGATAAGAAAACACGAAGTGCCTTACCTAGATGGATACTTGTTGTAGGCAAGAGGGTCTGTGTCAGCTCGTGAGAACAGTATCACGGGCCATTTTGGGTCTGTTTAGGAAGCTATCAATGGAGAGTTTCTGAACAAGGAAAAGCTTTGAAACCATTCCAGATAAACACAGCAGGAGGTAAAAATAATTATTGGATTAGTGCATGTATATTTGGAACTATTTGTAGAGTGTGCTTGTATGTGAAGGCAAATCATCATAATGCAATTTAGGAAGGGTGTATTATGAGTCAGTCACTGTTCTAAACCCTTTACACATATTAACTAACTCATTTAAAACACACAACAACCCTATAAGGCAGGTATTGTTATTCTCATTGTGAAAAGAGATGCAGGTACAGTGAGACACTTGCCCAACGTCTAATGGCTGGTAAGTGTGAACCTGGATGGGTACCTGAGCAACTGACTTCCGAACTGATGCTCTCAGTGTGTGTAGAAAGGGTCTGTGGGTATTGGGAGTAACTGAGGGGCACGTGAATGCAGTGTGATTTTTTAAAAAAACATATTCAACAGGTGTTTACTGAGCACCTACTTTTTGTCAGGTCCTCTGCCAAGTTCACTGGATGATACCAGAATGAAGAGGATGACACAGTCCTGCTTTCAAGGAGCTTACAAGCTGGAGGGAGAACAGTGGACTTAAGTAGATATTAAGGAGTTCAGTTCAGTTGAATAAATCCCTTTTACCATTGATTCTGTGTTAGATACTATGCCCAGCCCAGAGAAATAGAAATGAGTAGGGTGTGATCCAGAGATAGTCAGACCACGGCGGGTTTTGCAATTAACACAGCAAACGTCACAGGCGCGTTCGACACCAACTTCCTCGCAGTATAAACCCCAAACCATTGGACCACAAGCACATAGACCGGCTTGTAGGTGATGCTCGTGAAGTATCTGTGGATTGTTTTACACACACGCACACGCACACACACCCTTGGCTCAAATCTTGTGAACAAACTGATGCTCATCCACGCCTCCCTGCCGATGGCCACTCCTATTCTTCCCTAGACAGGATCCCCACGCCCTTAGATTGTGATTCTTAGGTAAAGCTACACCTTGTATGGACACGCCTCGTTCCACCTGATGTGTAATTCACCCCTTCCTTAGCACATAAGTCCTCTTGGCAGCTTCTCCCCAGCCCCACGTGCATCCAGCACCCACACCCACATGGGTACACGTGTGTGCGCACCTGCTCAGAGACCTGGCACGCTCCCCCCTGCCCACCTGCACCTGGTCTCATGAGACACGTCAGCTCCGCAGAAGAGGATTTATCTTTTCTTCCCCGCAACGTAAAACAGGCTCAAGCCAACGGCCCGCACAGACACACATGAACACACACTAGCACTGCAGACCAGAAGACAGGATGGAGCGGGGTGGGAAGGGGGTACCCAGTGCTTTAACAAAACCTCCTCATGGCCCCATCCAAGCCATGGGACTGCGAAATGCATGCTGTTAAAATTAGATCTGAAACCAGACTTCAAGCAGAGGTATCAAATCCAACTCCCATTAAGGCCTCTGTCTCTCTGTCCTTGTCTCTCGGTCTCTCTGTGTGTCTCTCTAACCCATGTACCCACAGACACAGACACACATACATATACCCCTTCACACATTTTCTTTGGAAAAAAAAAAACAGTTGACTGCAGAAAATAATTTTAATCAACGTCATGCCAGTGTGGGCTGAGGGTGAAATAGGATATTAATGCTTTTATCTCTGCTGGGGACATGCCTGAATTCACCATTGATTCCGTTCCAAGTCGCACCCCAGGTGTGTTCCCATAGCATTTCTGCATTAAGCAGCTGCGAGACCAGATCTAACATCTTTTATTATCTCGGCAAAGCTGCACACACTGAGTGGTGGGGCCGTAATAAAAAGATCCAATACCCCATTAGCACAGCTAAATATTTGACTTCGAAACTCAAGTGGAAAATGAAACGCAGTGCCTGGAGAGGAGCAGGGAAGGGGCCGCGACGCCAGGGAACTGAACCACAGTTCCCTCCTGTTCTGTGGCACTTTACAGTTTGCGATGCCTCGCTGGTGCATCTTGTCACCAAATTGTCACCACGGCCCCCTGGAGTGGGCATTATCAGCCTCAAAAGTGAGGGAGCTGAGGCTTGGGGAGGCGAAGCCCCGTATGGCCCGACTCTGGGCATCTGTGGTCTGGAAAGTTCAAGCCACAGTAGCATTTACTCCAGGTTTTTTTCTTTTTTTATTTTTCTTCTCCACCCTCTGAGAATTTTCTAAACAGAAGATATGATTTCAGCGTCACATGAGGGAGAACTGACCCTCCTGCCTTCCTTCTTTCTCTCCCAACAGACATGTCTTAAGTCCCCACTATGTGCCTACTACGTGCCAATCCTGTGCTGGATACCTGGGACGGAGAATCCAAGTTGGGGACTGATGTGGTCCCTAGCATCGTGAAACTTCCCATGTGTCTAGGACGAGGGATAGAATGATGCTTCTATGGAGGAACAGAGAAATGCCAGGAGTTAGAAGAATTAAGGGGATGGGATAGGGAAGTCTTCCCAACGAAAGGACATCAAAGCTGAAATTAAAGTGGGGACCAGGGGAGGAGATGGAGCGTTTCCTAGAAGAAATATCACGTACAGATGCTCAGAAGCGTAAGAGGACATGCTAACTTGAGTCTCTGAGAGCAGTTCATTGCAGCCAGGAGGGGAAACTGGTAGTAAATTGACCAGCAAAGTAGGCAATGACTAGACCACAGAGGGGTTAAGGGACTGAGTTAAGAGGCCTTTGTGCCGACACAGGTGAGAACAGCTGGTGGTCATGGGAAAGGAGAGGACTTTCTCTAGCTTTAATGGGTAAGTACATCACGTGAGGAATGCAGATTCTGATTGAGTAGATCTGAGATCGAGGCTGCAGTTCTGCCTTTCTAACAAGCTCTCAGGTGAGGCTTAAGGTGTGGTCCACAGACCACGCTTGAAGAAGAAGGCTTAGACCTCTGCTTATTGAACTTGGTGGCTACTAGCCACACGTGGCCACAGAGCCACTGAAACGTGGCTGGTTCAAACAAAGGTGTAACCAGAGGGTAAATTATGCCCTGAATCTGAAGACTTCAGTTTAAATAAAACAATGACTAAATTTGATCCTGTCTTTCTTTTTACTTCTCTAAATGTGGCACTAGGAGAGGTTAGGTTACCTGTGTGGCTCACAGTGTGTTTCTACTGGACTGCACTGCTCTGAACCATCCCTCTGCCATGGTTAATTTTCTTACAGTTTCTTTTCTGTGCAGGGCAACTTCCTTCCCTGAGACTTACGTCCACTGTTCCTCCTCCGTAGAAGGACCTTCTAGCTATTAATATCTGCCAACTCGTTCATCAGATAGTGTTGGCTCACATCAAGCAGAGGGTCCTAATTCTAGAATCACCAGAGGAATTGATAACCTAACACTGACTGGTTCTGATTTAAGTTCTTCTCCCCAGGTGAGTCTCATGTGTTTCAAAGGTTGAATGCACTAAGGGAATATTAACACTCGAAGGAAATCTAGACTTAATCCAACTCTTACTTTACATATGGCTAGACCAAAGCTCAGAGATAGGTATTTAGCTAAGGTCACACCCACTGGTAACCTAAATTTCTTGGTTCCCATCGCTTATCCATCTCTCCTTTGTAGCCTAGTGTGAGTATTATTCACACTGGCCCATTCTTGGCTTCTTTTTTCAATGGTAATTATATTTGAATTCCTTTATCACACCTAGAAGGAAACTGCAGAGGATCGGGGGCCTGGAGAGACAGAAAAAGACCCCCTTCTAGGACCACCACCTCTGAGGGCTAGTGAGGGGCCGAGGCCAGACACCAAGTGGATAAATGCCCAAGGTTCAAACAAAACGGTGGCCTAGTTTAGTGCATAGAAACACTGGCAAAGGTAAAGGTTCACCCACACACACACACACACACACAGGGATGGCTTTATGTATGACTTCATTGTAGGTTATGTCAGAAGCCCAGGGCCCTTCATAAACAGGCTGCTGTGCGGGTGGCCCTTTGGGGTCCCAGGGGTAGCCCCACCCAGGGCTCCTGACCCTACCGTGCCTCACGCCTGGTTTGCCAAAGCCCAGTTTTGGTGACGGTTCCCATACAAAGAATCCTCCTCTGCTCCCTTCTGTGGCCTCTGACCGATGACCCTAATTGTAGTGTCCTGAGGGGTTTCGGTAGGTCTCCAGACAGTTTCAGGGGCAGCTTGGCAACTCAGGCCTTCTCTTGGAGGATGTCCCTTTCCCCTTCTCTGGGCTCATATTTTACAGTTTGACACAGAATATTTAGAAGATTCTCCATTCGTTCTAATTTCCCCTAAACACGCACTCTGGGCAGGAGAACGGGTTTGTAGAAACATTGCCTAGTGACTCCTACTGAACAGGGAGGTAGTTCAAGGCTGGCGTTTGTGCCTGGACACCATCAGTCCGGTTTCACACACTTTCAGACCCGGGAAGGGCCCTAGAGGCCACCGTGTTTAATCGCCTTCTCGTATGGCCATTGGCCCCGAGGTGGGGAGACCTAGTCGAGGCTGCAACAGCAGAAGGTGGCAGAGCAGGAAGGAGATCTCAGGGTCTAGACTCCCAGCTGTCTTCATGGCCCTCAGTGCGACGGTGTTGCCCTAAGGCCCAGCCAAAGTCAACTTCAGTGTTTCTCAACTGACCAGCAAGACCAAAATGAGCAAAGCTCTATTCTTGCCCTCAACAGGCTTTAAATTCAGTATGAATTTATACGTGCAATTGGGGCTGTGATTCCCAGCGCTTTGGTTTCTCATCTGGTTATATGGGCTTTCGTCCTTGGAAAGTTTTTGTCTTTTAATAATTTATATATTTTTTTAATTTTTGGAGGCGAGAGGGAGGTTATTAGTTTTATTTATTTTTACTTATATTTTATGTTTTTAATGGAGGTACTGGGGATTGAACCCAGGACCCTGTGCATGCTAAGCACGCATTCTACCACTGAGCTACACCCTCCCCCTTGATTTTTGTCTTTTACTGCTGTATCTCTATAGCACCTCCATCCAATAGAAAGATAATGCTAGCCACATTTGTATTTTAAAATTTCCTAGTAGTCATGTTAGAGTAAAAAGAAAGTGGCGAATACGGTTTTAATGTCTTCGATGTGAACAAATATATCTAAAATGTTATCTTTTCAACATGCAACAACATTAATGAGATATCTTATATTCTTTTTTTCATACTAAGTTTTGAAAAAAAAACTAGAAAGAAGGGTCAAAAGAAGTAAAATTAATTTTAAGAACTAGTTCAGTGTGTATTTTCTACTTGCAGCACAATTCTGTAGCCCCATTTTGGTGCACCAGAGCCACGTGGGGCCAGCGGCTGCCATATTGGATAGCTCAGCTCTAGGGCTTAGAAAAGTGCTTGGCACATAGTAGGGACTCAAAAATATATATATTTATGAATGAATGAATGGACTGGAAAAGCCCACCTCATAGATCACTTAGTATTGGCCAAGTAGTACCAGAGAAGGCGAAACCAGGCAAGAGGATGGCAGTGACTCATTCTGTAGTAGTTCACTTAATTGCCTTCCTCCAGGACTAAAATTAAGTGTGGCACCCAGCCAGGGAGCAGCCCCGGCTTACCCTTGGCCACGGTTCCCCCAGTGCTCAGCACAGCCCCTGACATATAACAGGTGGCCAGTAAACGTGTGTTGAGGGAAAGGTCACCTCACTAATTGGTAAGAGAGCAGAGCAAAGCAGAGGCTTCTGCCTCCTGCCCAGGGCTCTTTTCATTCTACCCTGCTGTCATGGAAATTGATTTATGTTCAGGACCTGGGAGAGCGCATAACAATTGCATCAAGAACGTGCTGGTGGGGTGCAGATGCCGAGGCACAGATTACTGTTCAAATTTCTTCGTGAATAGGTGTCCAGTGGGCACAGTTGGAACACGTTGTGTCGGGACCTGAAACCGCCTGCAGTCGGGATGCTGGATGTCATTTATATGGAAGACGGGAGCCTGCTTCCTCCCGTTCCTTTCAAACAAACATATGCTTTTGGGATGTGCCTGGGGCTCACAGGACGCCAAGCCACAGAGTGTCAGAGCTGGGAGAGCCTACCTCAGATGTCCCCTGTCCTTTCGTCATCATGTATCTCCATCTCCCCATCCTTCAGGGACCAGATGAGGGTAACACCTGTGACCCCTTCTCAGATCTGTCCTGTGCAGGGAGGAACATCTTTCTTCTCTGGCAGAGACAGATCAGAGTTCCTGTCCCTCTGACTGCACTTACTGGTTTCCACTGTGTCTCCCAGCGAGACCGCATTCCAAGGAAGCTGTGTCTTAGAATCAAATCATTCATCACTATAAAATGTCAGGGTTCAAGGGGGCCTTGCCTGTCTTCTAAAGCCGTTTCCCAAACTTCAGGTATTTGCATATCACCTCATGATCTTTGTTGTTGCCATCCTCACATTCCTAGTGATTCATTTCCTTTAAAGCGCTTTGCTTTCTAACGTTAAATAAATTTATTTTTGAAGGAAAACAATAATAGCTTTGAAAACACAAGCATGCACATTACAGATATACTCCATCTAAACATAAATATATAGCTATTTTACTATAATCAAAATGTATTTAATATTTATACATGGCTGTAGAGTCTCTCCGCATCTCCTAAAACCAACCATGCCTCTACCAGTGACACACATCTCACTCTTAGAACATTTTTCTCTAAGGCATCACCCTCATCAGACAGAAGATTGAGGCTCAGGGAGAGGCAGGCTCGGTCCCCCGGCGGGCCTTAACAGAGATTTGGTAGCAAAGCTGGCTTGGCACTCAGACTCCTTGGTTCTAAGACCAAAACTCTTATCAGCACATCCTCCTGCAGGCTGAGCAGCCAGTGGTGAATTCTATGCCTCAGTCTGAGGTTCTAAGGAAACAGAGGCTTTCAAGTTATAGATTCGAATCCCAGCTGCACATCTGTGGCTGCACGAGTTCATGCCAAGGGCTTACTCCTCCCTCATCTGTGCCTTTCAGGAAATGGAGATGATGCACAACTTGGAGTTGTAGAAACAATTGCATTTTTAACCTGGCTCACGAAAACCTCTGCCCCTCACATTATCCAATAAAAATATAAAGCAAGGTCCTCTTAAATTTTATAGTAGTCACATTAAAAAAAAAGTAAAAAGAAACAGGTGAAGTTAATTTTAATCATATAGGTCATTTAACTCATCATCTCCAAAATATTCTCATTTCAATATGTAATCAATTTAAAAATTTTAATGAAATAGTTCCCTTTGTTATAGTACATTTTCGAAAATCCAGTGTGTATTTTCTATTTTAAAGCGTATCTCAGTACAAGCTACAGATTTGCCTCGAAAAACATGATCCAAATTCAGATTTCCTCAAATCTATGCATTGAAAAAGTAAACTCACATGGCTGAGCTTCTCAAACGCACTTAAAATTGTTCCAGGAACTCAACTGAATCAGCCTTTAAATTTAAATTGAAACGATATAAAATTAAAAATTTTAATTCCTCACCACACTAGCCGTATTTCTCAATAACCAGATGGGGTTACCGTAGTGGACAGCACAGCTAACGTTTTATGTTGTTTGTATATTTCTTTCCTTGTAAAAGAGTCATTGCACGTATGCTGAACTTGAACATCCTCAGGATACTGGCACCTGCAGTGGTTTATTGGCTCATACATCACAGACGCTGATGAGGCCGACTGGAGAGATACGGACACCCCCATTGTAAAGACGGCAGAACTAACACTCAGGAAGGTGAAATGACTAATTTAGTGCCACACGAGTAGTAAATGGCAGAGCAAGATCTAGAATTCGGGGCTGCCAATTTCCCAAACAGGACCTTGCTCAGAATCCTTTGGGAAAATTCCAAGTTCACCTACTATTTGAAAAATCTGATTTGAAGACCAGCCTACCAAGCTCATTCCTTTAAAATACCTGTTTTATCACATAGTTGGTGTTATGTGTTAACAGTTTGAGCCCATCTTTCCTCCTTTCTTTTCTTTTTAAGCGGAAGGGGAGATGAGATTATTGTCAAGATGCTGAACTAATTAGCTCTGCTGTAGGTTTACTTAGAAGGCTCATTTTAGCAGGTGTATTATTTAAGCATCAGATAACTGATTTGTTAATAACTCCTTTTCTTCCTCTGGTGAGTATAATTTTCTTCTCTGGGGTTCAAAGAGGTAAAACTTTCCCCACCCAGAGACCTGATTGTAATGTTCAATCTTTGATAAGGTTTATTCTTACACCAGGTTTTCTGGTTTTCTTTTTCTTTTTCTTTTTCTTTTTTTCCCTCCCCCTAGGTTGCAAGGTGTGTGGGAGTGCTAATCTGCATAGAATCTTTTTTCCTTCTCCTCTGTTTGTCTTCCTTTGACCGTTTTCCCTTGCAAAGGCAAATACAATAATGACATCCTACTTTCTAAAACCCTTTTCATCCTGATCGAGTTCCGAGCGCCACAGAACACATCGCATTTCAAACCTTATGGAAATGCAGTCTTACAGGTTACAAATTTAGACAACATGAAAAGTCAGACACGCAGGGCCCTTGAAACACATTAATTCATTCAACGTCCCCCGTCCTCTGAGCAGCTACAATTAATCGTCTCTGAGCTAAGCTGAGACTTTTGCTAAAGGTAGCACAGACCTTGTTAAGAGAAAGGGGATGATGTTTATTTATGCGTCTGCATTTCCATGTGATTATTGGGAGCCCACGCCAATCTTCTGGGTTCAAACCAGCAATGTTGGAAGAGAAGCTTGTAATCTCACTGCCATTTTGAGGACAAACCAAGCATTTGTGTCTTTTTTTTTTTTTTTTTTAATAGCTCACTTCTCCTGTTCCTTCTCCCCAGGGCTGAGGAGTCCGTGTTTCTTGTATAAACTGTGCAAAGGCTGCCTGTAATAATTTAGAAGAATACATCCCGAATGCCTACCATCTTGCGTGAGTCCTCCTTTAACAATAGCCTGCCTCATCTCAAACGATGGGTGTCCCTCACCCGCACTGCCCAACCTCAGTTTCCCGGGCTCTCTGCCCTCAGCCATGTTGGGATTCTTGTCTGGACCAAGTTCCTTCCTGCCTCCAGACCTTCTTATTATAATGTTCTTCTATCAGCACTTCTGCTGCTGGCTCTTTGTAATGTCTCAGGTCTTGGCTCAAACAGCATTGTCTCCAACTGACCTGGTCTGTTAACCTGCCAATTTGTATCATGTTTTCCTAGATTATTGTTTCTCTTGCAACTCATCTCAGTGTGTTGTCTATTGTTAATTTGTGTAATTGTTGTCTAGTCCTCCCCATAAGTAGCCATAAAATTGAGTGTAGTAGAACTCCCAGGAGACTGTTCTCCTTAGATACATCGCTCTTGCTAAAGAGAGAGTTTGGGGTTACCCAGAGTGGTTTTACTGCAAATGTCAGCGTTTAAGGTCCAAGAGTAATTTCTAAGTCTATCATCCATGCTGGAAAGTCCTTTAAAAAGTAGCAGCTGTTTCTGCAGTTCCCCCATTTTGTGGCTGGAGAAAATCATTGCTCAGTTGGTCAGACTGATAAACAATATGGCAGGAAGATTTCGAATCCCTAACTTCTCCATCCAACTACTTGACATTGTTTTTGCCATTGGTACTCTCTCTGGGGCCTTCTTACTCAGCTCTGATATTTGTAGTTAATTTCTTTTAGCTGTCTATAAAGCAAAGGGAACCCTAAAAAAAAAGAATCAACAGAAATCCTTTTCACCGTAACTTCAGCCTAAATCAAGATGCAAGTAGATTTTCGGGTGAAGAAATAAGCTTGTTTTACACTCCAGCCACATAAACTAGACTTTGTGGGAGAGAGGGAGATGGCGGTCAGGGAATAGAGATTGTACCATTGTTGAACGTCAGAACTTCCAAGTCTTCTCACATATATTGTCTCATCTAATCTTCCAATCAAACTAGAATAGTGGTTACCATTTGCATTTTCCAGATGAAGACTTTGGGACACAAAAAGGAAAGTAAAGACTTTTTGGGGAAGACTCTTGGATTGCCATATGTACCATAAGGAATATGTGTGTGTATTTCAAATGGATTTCAACTCAAGTGTTTACTTAATCTATTGGTAGTTAACAATGGAGAGAACAGAACTGTGAGGAAGGATTCTGAGGTTGTATGAGTTTAGCCAGAATAGGGGATGATTGATTAACAGTGTCTGTCAGGGACATGGCTGTGTTGGCGGTAAAAAGGCAGATAGAACACATGTCATATAATTTAAAAACTTTGGGAAATCCCAAGTTCCAAAGTACTAGACATCTGTGTAATCTGGAGTTTGAGTCATGGAGACACCAGGATTCTATTTCTGACTCCCCCAGTAATGAGCAGTGTGGTCTTCAAAAGGTCATTTCCTTCTCAAAGGTCATTATAAGTCTGTAAAATTTGAATATTGTAATAGATAATTGATAAGCTTTTATCCAGCTAAAATCGTCTTTGATTTTACAGGAAGTTTATAAAGACTGTGTTCTTAGAACATGCATGCTCGTATTTAATAGCATAGTCCATCCTGACACACCAGTGTATTTTTTCTCCTCTTTTTCACTCATACAGGTTACTTGAATAGAATATTTACTTTTATAAACAATGTAACTATTTAAAACGCCAATACTGACTCATTTTGTGTAAGATTTGAAATACGTCATGTGCTTTCTCTAACTTGTATTGAGAAGCAGTCAGATTCTCATCTCTTCTTATTTTTCATGGTGACTGTAGTTGACCTGCACAATTCATTCTGTAGACTGAACATATGCTCATGAAAGCAACACAGTAGAAAATCGTAGAAGCAAAGATGTGAAAAGAGGATCAAAAGACTCTAATTCTTAACATTATAAGGAATTTATCGCCTTCCTATGACAAAAATAATACATGTTCAACACAGAAAGATTAAGGCAGAGGAGAAAGAAGAAACAGTGGGCTTGCATGCATCGTCCCTGCTAGCAGAAATTATGTCTAGCTTGCCAACCGTTGTCTCTCCAGTGATTTGTAGAATGTCTGGGACTAATTAATAAACAGATTCTGAATATATGAATAAGTAAATGAATGCCAGAAAGAAGAAAAAATAAATAAACGCACCTAATCCTGAACCACAGAGATAAACACTGTTGAGATGACTTGTACCTCCAGCTGGACTTCTCGCTGACAAATATAAACATATTCTTTTGTGAAAATCAGCTCTGCGGAGGTATAATTTACATACAGTAATGGGCATCAAGTTTAGGAACACAGTTCAATGAGTTTTGACAAATGTATACAGTCATGCAACCATTACCGCAGTCAAGATTAGAATATTTTCTTCATCCCCAGTAAATCTCGTAATATTATGTAGTCAGTCTTTTCTCCCTCCTCCTGGCCCCTGACAGCCACTGATCGGATCGCAAAACGAAACAGAATCTGGAGTCAAACAGTTATGTAGTCTTCCTTGTCTGGCTTCTTTCGCACAGCAGAAAGCTTTCGAGATTCATCCACATTGTTGTGTATCATTAATTTGGTCCCGATCCCCTTTCTGCTTATACAAATTTATTTATCCCATCACCAGTTGATGGACATAGAGCTGTCCAGTTCTGTCTGTTGTTACGAAGTGCTTAGCATTTCCTGAACAATCCTTCGTATGGACACGTGTTTGCCTTTCTGTTGGGCAAATAGCTAGGAATGGAAATGCAGAGTCAAATTTTAACTTGATAAGAAATTGCTGATTGTCTTCCAAAGTGTTTGTGTTATTTTGCATTCCCACCAGCAATGTGCGAGAGCAAAGCTTGCTGTTGTCTTTCTTAATTTTAGTCATTCTAAATGGGCACGTAGGAGCACTTCATTGTGGTTTTGATTTGTATTCACCTTATGACTCGGATGCTAAGTATCTCTTCCTGTGCATCTTTTGCCATCTGTATATTATTTCTTAGTGAGGTGTCTGCTCAGATGCTTTTTTTCCTTTCTTTTTTAATCTAGTTGTTTATCTTTTGGTAATGGAGTTGAATGGGTTATTTATATATACTGGTTACAAGTCCTTTATCGGATATACACTTGTCACATATTTTTCCCAGAGAGAAATTTGCCTGCCTTTTCATTTTCATTACAGTGTCTCTGGAGGAGCAAAGAATTTTTAATTTTGGTGAAGCCCTATTTGAAAATTCTTTATGGTTTCTCTTTTGGATATCTTACGGATGAAATCTTTTCCTCATCCAAGGTCACACGGATTTCCTTCTATGTTATCGTCCAGAATTATTTTTTAGCTCTTACATTTAATTTTATGATCCATTTTGAGTTAATTTTTGTAACTGGTATGCAGTAAGGGTTGAGGTTCATTTTTTAATACTTACATATCCAATTGTGCCAGCACCATTTGTTCGAAAGGATAATACCTTTCCCCATTGAGTTACCTTGGCTCCTTTGTCAAAAATCAATTAACCAATTATGCCTAAATCCATTTCTGATGTTCTGTTCTGTTCCATCGATTTATATGTTATCCTTACGCCAAAACATCCCCATCTTAAGAGTGCATTTTTATAAGTCTTCCAAACAAGTAGTTTAAGTCTTTCAATGTTTCTCTTTTTCAAAATTGTTTTGTTTATTCTAGATTGTCTGCATTCATTTTGATTTCCACCAAAAAAAAAAAAATGCTTATTGGGATTTAGATGAATCTATTTACTAATGTGGGGAGAACTGACGCTTAAAAATACTGTCTTTTGATTCATGAACATGATACACATTTCCACTTATTCACATCTTTTAAAAATTTTCTTTCAGTAATATTTTCTAATATTCAGTGTATAGACATTTTTCATAGTTTGTTAAATTTACCTCTGAGCACTCATGCTTTTTGATGTAATTATAAATTATACTTGTACATACACATATATGTTTTTAAAATTTCACTTTCTAATTGTACATTATTGGTTCATAGGGAAACTATGAAAAACTATTTTGGACATTTATCTGATCTTTTGCAATCTGCTAAACTCACTGATTTCTAGTAGCTTTGAGATAGCTTTTGGGGGCTCTTGTACATAAATAATAATCATGTTATCTGCAAATAAATAAATAAAGACATTTTTACTTACTATTTTCTGATCTGTATTTCCTTTTGTTTGTCTTGTGTTATTGCACACTCTAAGACCTCCAATACAGGAATGATTAGAAGGAATGTGAACAAACATTCTTGCCTTATTTTTGGCCTTATGGGGAATATGTTGTCTTTCACTATTACGTAAACTGAGAGCCATAGGATTTTTGTAATCCCTCTACCAGATTGAGAAATTTATTTTTCTTTCCTAGTTTGCTGAAAGATTTTTTTTAGCACTAATAAATATTGGATTTTTTCAAGTACTTGTTCTACATTGATCGAGATAATCACAAAGATCCTTTGGTTATTCTATTGCTATATTAGATAACATTGATAGGTTTTGGAAAGTTGTTACACTAAAAAGAATTTGTCTGATCTTTGTCACGTCTACACCTTTGCAATTTCCTGATTGATAGAAATGTCCTGTTATTCATGGTTGGTCCCTGGGAATGTGCCTGAATGTTTGCTAATGAGGCAATTCATGATGAATTCTTAGTTTCAAGATGGAAGAGGGCCTTGCAGGAAAGACCAGCCACGTTGTTAAGAGGCTTGAGGTTTTGAGCCAGATGATAGCAGCCTGATTTCTGGGGAGAGAACAGGAGCTGGAGATTGAGTTCAGTCCCACGCCTAATGCTTCTATCAGCCACGCCTACTTAATGAAACCCCAGTACTAATTCTGGACACCAAAGTTCAGTTGAGTTTCCTGCTTAATTAACACAGCAGTGTGCCGGGAGGGTGACATGCCCTGATTCAACTGAAAGAGGACACGAAACCTCCACGTTCAGCATCCTTCCAGTCTTCATCCTCTAAGTCTCTTCTTTCGATTGGTCTGGATTTGTATCCTTTATGATAAAACTGATACGATAAAAAAAAAAAAAAAAGCACTTTCCAAAGCGAGTCATTCTACTGAACTACTGAACCCAAGGGGATGGTGAAAACTCTTGAATTTGCAGCCAGCTGGTGAAACGAATGAGCGGCCTGAGGTCCCTGCAATTTATAACCATTGTCTGAGTCATGGCAGTCTTCTTAGGGACTGTGCCCTTAGCCTGTGGAGCATGTGCCAACCCTGGGTAGTTAGTGTCAGAACAGCATTGCAACATCGCAAACGTTAAACCAACGTTTTATTCTTGAAAAAACATGCCACCTACTCTGAAAGATTTATCCGTCCAAAATATCACTGAATTCATTTTGTTAATATTTTGTTAAGGAAATTGTTGCCTACATTCGTGAAAAATATTGTTCTATATTTTTCTTTTCCTTTCGTGTCTTTTAATGGTTCTGATGTCAGAGTCAGGCTGTATTCATAAAACACATTAGGAAGTGTTTTATTTTTATCCGAAATGTTGGCGTAGGATCGGTAATATTACTTCCTTAAAGACTCGGGTGAATTCATCATCGAAGTGACATGGGCCTGGACTTTTATTTGTGGGAAAGTTTCTAAGTGTGGACTCAATCACTTTAATAGATGCCATGTTCTAGTTATATTTAATTTTTCTTCCGTGAGCCTGTAATTACAGTCATTCTGGTACGTACTACATTTCATCTGAGTGGTCAACATTTTTGTCGCAAAATTTGTGGTGTGGTGTTTGTGATGTGATAGTCTCTTCCTGTTCATTTGATGCCTGTGGGTCTATAATAATGTTCCCTTTTGCATTGCTGATATTGCTCATTTGTGTCCTTCATTCCTATTAAATCCGGCTAGAGTTCTGTCAAATTTTGCTCTTTTCCCAAAATCGGAGTTTTGGTTTATTAATTTTCTCAACTATTTGCTTGCTTTCTATTTCTTTGATCTTCATTCTTATCCTGAGTGTTTCCTGGTTTTTTTCTACTTACATTAGATTTCCTTTGATCTTCCTTTTCTGGTTTTTATGTATTGTTTTTTGTGTATTTTCTAGTTTTTATGTATTATGCATTAACTTGAGACTTTTCTTCTTTTCTGAAATAAGTGTATAATGCTGCAAATTTCTGTCTCAGCACTGGCTTACCTGCATCCCACAATTCTGTCATGTCATTTATTTATTTTTTTTTATCTTCACTCAGTTCAGAATGTTTTTTAACCTCCTCTGTGATTTCTTCTTGGACTCATGGATTATTCAGATGTGTGTTGTTTAAATTCAAATATTTGAGGATTTTTTTTTTATAAAAGCACTTCTGTTTTCTGGTCTCTAGTTTAATTCTATTTTGGTCAGAGAATGTACTCCGTAAATTTTTGATCATTTTAAGTTTATTTAGATTTTTGGGGTGCCTAGAATGTTATGTAGCGCGGCATTTTCTCTTGAAAGAATAGGGGTCCTGTTCTCATCCTGTGCTGGTGTTCCTTTGAAGCCTACTTTATTTGATGTTTAATATAGACACTCCAGATTTCTTCTGTTTAGTGTGAGCATGGCATTTTTCCATCCTTTTGTTTTAACCTTATCTTTGGCTTTCTAGTTAAGTGGTTGTAAGCCCCATACTCTTCAGTCTTGCTGTTTGTTACACAGTTGGTTATGCCTTTTATTTGGAGTTTGACTGTGTATATTTAATTATTGATATGGGTCGGTTTATAGCTAGGGTGATGCTATTTGCTTTGCATTTGTACCACCTGTTCTTTGCTCTCTTTTTTGGTTTACTTTTCCACCTTCTTAAATTAAGCATTTTCTATGATTTTTACTTAATCTCTGCTATTTGTTTACCCGTTAATCCTCTTTTCCTATTTTTTTAGTGATTAGTTGCTCTAGGGTTTGTGGTATACATTCAACTTATTACAGTCTATCTTCAAGTCTTATTATATCAGATTACATATTATATAAGAGCTCTGCAGCAGCATGCTTCCACTTCCCTTATTCTGGCCTCCATGCTGTTGTTTTCATAAATTTCCACTTTCACATATGTTATAAACGCCACAGAAAACTGCTAACATGTTTGTTCTAAACAGACAACTATCCTTGAACGATATTTAACATTATGAGAAAAAAGAGACACACGTGAAAACTATATGAACTGTTAATTTTAAAATTTATCTCCTAAAGCATGACCTTGCATTACAGTGAACGTGGTTCATTCAGTGACCTTCACCTTCCTCATCTTCAACTTTGATGACTTAGAAAAATGTCAAGGGGCCCTTTGAAAACAGTGGTCTCAATATTACTTTTCATGGTGCATCTCTAGCAGGAAAAATGTCATAGATAGATATTTCTATATGTAATATATTTATTCATGATTGTTACACATTGCCGTACCTCTACAGTATATTTGTCACAGGACATGCATAAGAAAAACACCTTAACACCAAAGGGTAAAAAATACAGAGAAACAGAATTCTAACATCTTCTCAAAACTTACAATGGACTGTCTTCCCATCTCTAAGATGTATGTTTACGCACGTTGGAGAACACTCCTCTCAAATGTAAAGCAGTATAAAATACGGCATGGACAGGCAAGGTAATGGACCTGCCGAGCTGACACATGGCAACTCAAAAAGGCACAGAGTTGTTATTCACATGTTGTAGGTAGGGAAACTGAGGCTTAGCTAGGTAAGAGACTCACCTAAGTTCACACAGTAGGTAAAGAGAGGAGTCCAGTCTAAATGCAAGTTTCCTCGTTCTGAATCTAACTAACTTTTCTTTCCACCTTTGCAAAATGATATTTCGTGCTTTATACATATGGACATCATCAAACAGCCTAACAACTGTCATTAAATCAAAGATCCTTCATAACGTAATTAAAGCGTTAGATTCCAAAACAAATCGCGTAAGATGTTTTTTTTAAATGAAGACAATTTAATAATGAAATAGTAACCATGTTAGCATGTGTCGATGACATTTAGTTCTATGTTTCCATATCATTTGCTCTTAATTCTTTCATTTCAGGTATGACAGGAGGTGTGGTCAGTGGGAATTAACTTTACTTTTCCAATTAATAAGGGGGGGTTTTTGGAGAAAAGTAGGCCTAAAAGAATGGCATGGAATTGGGCTAGAAGGAGGGAGGGGGAGCATTTGGAGACTGGAAGCATCTTTGAGGGAAGTCCCAAGTCCCAGCTTCTTTCCACCAAGTATCACATGGAGCAGACAGTGAAAGACTGGACCAGATTCAGTCACCGACCTGGCGATGAAATTCTCCATTTTCCATTATCAACTCAGCCAGAAATCCACTCCCCCTGGAGCCATACTTAGCCAACTTGCTCTGTCCCTCTACCCTGCTTGGTTCATAAACACAGATAGAGGCTTGGGGGTGCATGGACCCACCCTCTCTTCCCCAAAGGGCAGACTGGTTTTGTACAGCATCAAGCAGAGTGCAGGGACCAGAAATGGTTGTAGTAAATAAAATAACAATATTAAATCCTGTTCGAAATTCTGTGAGTGGTGGGTGAAAGGAGATAAGAAGAGAAGATGCAGGATCACAACAGAAAATCTTCCGCCCACCGGCAGTAGTAAAGTAAATACATTTGAGAGAGCTGCAGTTTGGTATGGGAGACGGAGCGTAGGCTCGACAGTGGGGAGACCTGTGTTCATGCATTCAGTTCCGCCACTCCCTGTGGCTAGATTTTGAGCATACCTCAACCTTATTTTCCTCCGTCATGAGATATTTCAAATGAGCATATGATCATTGATGTCGGAGGGGAGGGTATAGCTCAGTGGTAGAGAGTGTGCTTAGCACGCATGAGGTCCTGGGTTCAATTCCCAGTGCCTCTGTTAAATAAACAAACAAACCTAATTACCTCGTCCCCAATTAAAAAAAAATTTAAAAAACCAATTATTGATGTCACTATAGTGTTATTCTGGATATAAATGTGAGAATAAATATGAGAGTGTTTAGTTAGCATTTATTGTTTACCTTCTACGCGTTCTCCAGAGTCATGATGAAGTCACTCTTCCCTCCCAAGTTCTGATCATTATATGACCTTCATCTAATGTGACCACTTCCTCTTCCTAAATCCTTTGGAGCCATTAGTTGCCACATTACAAAGAGTAGGATGAAATGGATGGAATTCATTATGACATTCCATTAAACGCCACATATCAAAAATATCAGCACTTCAACATGTAACTAATAGAAACAATATTGTGGATATTTCACATTCCTTTTCCATACTGTCTCAGTATACAGTGGGTGCTCTACACTTACAGCAGATATGCGTTCACACTAGCCATATTTCAGTTTCACACGTGGCTAGCTGCTGCCCCATCCAAGAACAAAACAACTTTCCTTCTTTCTGTGGACTGCACATTTCTTCAGGGGCACCCTTGAGTAGCACCAAGCACCCAGGAACCTGGAGAGCCGTCCATTGTACCAACTTGGTTTTGGAGTTTTAATCGTTTGAACTCTCTTTCCTAATAACTGAGATTTAAACATCAGATTGAAAATGGGAGTTGATCTTTCAAGGTCATTTTAGCCCAATTCAGTGCCACATGGATACTTCTAAAGGTCTCCCCCCAGTCGTTCAGGCAGGCAAAGCTGGGAAGAGAGATGAGAACCCCAGGGATCTCCTTTAACTATCCAACAATATTTGAGAGCTGCAACGTTATTGGATTCCAAGGGTTCTGTTTGTACAGCCTGAATGCAGATGTGCCCAAGTGTATAAGACCCTTGCTCAGTCTACCATATCCTAAATTTGGCAGGCTCACCAAGGCATGAAGGCTTATGCAGCTTACATTGGATGAGAATGGTGATGGTTGTTAAAAAATATCATCATCAACAACAACAAAAATTAAAAACACAAAGATAAAATAAAGATTCCCACATCCACCAACGTAATGTTTTATCTCAAGTCTCTAGACCCAAGATCTAGGGCCAGACAAACGCAATGGAATCTGTTAGTCCTGAAATTTCATAGCTACTAATGTGTGGGGAAAGCAGCCATGGATTTCTAAAAGGGCAGAAACCCTGGGAGGGGTCTGAATTCCTCTATGTTTCTGCAGAAGCCTGTGGGAAGCATCCAGATACGATGATTTAGAAGGCAGTGGACGCACACTGATCCTATCTAAGGTAGATGGCAACTTCCCAGGAGACAGATGTTTGTGCGATGAATTCTGGGCACAGTCAAATAGGAGCAGCACTTGGAGGGGTATCTGTTTGCAGAGGAGGAATGCAGTTCGCATTTCACTAGAGACCTGGAGAGCCGCGGAATATCAACGCAGCTCTCCAGGAGCGCATGCAACCTTGTTTGAGCTTGTGATGAACAGGCGTAACTATTCCGACTTGAAAAATAACACATGCTGCAAGCGCTTGAAAATGGCTTGGAAAAACACCTCCCTGCTTTCCTCCCAGCTCACAAGCTGCGTTTTGTGAAAATAGGAAGAGGAACAGGGAACGGGGTCTGATTCTAGCTTATTGATTGAAGGACTTTGCAGCAGTCTTGTCTGTGAAATATCAAAGGGAAACCAAGGGGCCCCTGCTCAGGGAACCCCTTGGCTGCCATCAAAGGAGATTTGCAGGGCAGACGGGACATATCGTGGCCCACCCGGGGTGGCCTGTCAGGGATTTGCGGAACCTGCCAGAGCTGGCGTACTTACTGGGTCTTTTTCCAGGTCCCAGGTTCATTTCAACCTACAGATAATTTTTTTTTTTAATAGTAGAGTGAATGTAAAAAAAAAAAATTGCCTCCTCTCACTCACATGCTTTACCTTTGCTATTGTACATGGTGGGAAATGGTAACATTGTACACACTAGGGGAATATTTTCCATTGTTTATTTAGCCCATAATCTAGGTTAATGCACCAAGCAGAAAACATTCTGCTTGCTCGTTATGTGTTAGAACTTTTCATTCTTATATATGGAAAAAAAAAAAAGAGAGAGAGAAAAACTGATGATTGGATTGGATTAGGTATTGGTGAATCTGGCATATTGATTATTAATTTATTCATTCATTCAACAGCCATTTGCTGAAGGCATGTTCTGTGCCAGATGACACTCTAGGTTCTGGGTTTTAATCCTGAAACTACCATGAGGTCTAGGCCACTTTCTGAACCTTAATTCCCTTGACAATGAGATAATTCACAATCTGAATTCATCATACACTGAATTGAGAATTACGTAATATTTTTATTACTAAATTCTCGGAGTTAAAAAAAATCATTTGGCCTAATTTTACCTATGAGTAAAGTGAGACTCAGATGGGAGAAACAACCTGGCCAATTGAACAAAGAGCAGAGGTGGGATTTGAACCCAAGTTTGCCTGGCTCCAAAGACTCTGCTTCTTACCACCATGTGAAAGTCTTGGCCACCCAGAACTCTTCTTCTCTAACGTTTTACTATGATATAGCCAATTTCACATATTAACCCTTATTGTTTCCATGGGAGAGTAGGAGCTTTGTGACTGTTTTTACCAGCCAGCTTTTGGAGACAGAGATGATCTCTTGGTTGGAGATGATCTGGTCAGATAGAAAGTGGATCATTGTCATCCTCAGGCCCAGTTCCTTAGAGTAATGTGTCAGCTGAGATTCTGTTGCCATAGAGCTAAGTCCTGGGCAGCAGAGTTTGTGCTGCACCTGGTCCTGGATGTATAGCTCCTGGATGTAATACAGCAGGCTGCCACATAGCAGTTAGGTTCCAAGTACACCCCAGAGCTCATGGCAGGCAGAGATGGAAGGTGCTTTTGAGATGCTTTCATGCAGTCTTCTCAGAACTGAGGACCACAGGGGTTAAATCATTTCCTTAGGGTCTTGTATTAGTAGGAGTCTCCATGGTAACAGAACTTATGATCTATATCTACCTATCTATCTAACTTAAATAGAATTTACAAATATAATCTTATATTTTAAACATACAGTAACACATATAATACATATAATAATATATAATATGTAAATTATATCAGCAAGCAAAAGCTGATGTCCCAGTCAGAAAGCAGTAAGGCAGGAGAAGTGTTCTCTTATTTAGAAGGTGTGGGGTTCAGCTGTTTTGTTCTATTCATGTCTTCAACTGATTGGCTGTGGCCCACCCACATTAGGGAGGGCAATCTGCTTTACTAAGTCCATTCATCTAAATGTTAATCTCATCCCAAAGCACCTTCGCAGAAACACTCTGAATAATATTGGACCAAATATCTGGGCACCCTGTGGCCCAGTCAAGATGACACATCAAATTAACCATCACAGGGTCACACAAGGAGAACCTGGTTCTTGGGTTCTTTCTTTTCACATGCTGATTTTGCAGATCTCTCAATAGATTGATCAGACATGGCCATTCCATGTACTTCAAAGAAACCAATATATGAAAGCTACTGATACAGATCCAGGAGTGGGAAAATGCCCTATGCAGGTTATTACTAATTGTTTTATTGGTATTTTCAATACATAGATATCTGAATTATGCTCTGTAGTCTACTTAAGTCAGGAAAAAGAGGCAGTTAAAACAAAACATTTCTAGCTTCCACCTCCTAATCACATGTGCTTTCTCCTGTTCTTTGTGATGCTTGTGCGTTTGGGCATATAAAGTTAAAAAAAAAATGAAATCAATTTTTACTATCTTTGGTGATGTTAAATAACATCATGAAAATATTTCCAAATTATCTGTGATCACTGAATTGTAAAATGTGTAAGGTTCAGCAGTATTTAAGACTGTCTCTGATGAAGTATTCTGGGATTCTGAAATAAACCTGAGAAATTTGGATGAAAAATACCATCTCCGTGTTGAAGATGAAGATCAGGTTTTGAGAGGTTGTTGAGAGAGATACAACAAATTATGAAGGTGAACATCCTGAGTGTTACCCATTGCTTTTTGGGTGAAAGTTTTTTAAAAAATTATTTAAAATTTAGAATTATTTGTGTCTTTTCCTAGAAGAGACTAATGGCTAGATTTGATTAGGGTGAAGTGGGTTGGTGATGTGCACATTTGTTGGACCACTTATCTCTTTTTCACATTTTTGGTAATAACACCCCAGCTTTCTTTGGAGGAGTCACCATTTTCTCTGAATCCATATGAAGAGGTGATATTGGGTCATTCTCTGAATTTGGAGCTTAAAAGGACCATGATGGAGAGTCAGCAATGAGAACACACCATATCACAGCCAACTGGACAGAGTCTTAGGACTTTGATTGGGACGTTGGGGAGCATTAAACATTTGTCTTCCAGCTATGTATAGAGAAATCTGTCTGAGCACTTAGCCAACCCAGAGAAAGAACTGAGAGAGGCAGGATGGATCCTGATGACATAGAGCCAAACCCGAAGCAAGTTCTATGTCTGTTTCTTTCAGTTACATGATCCAACAGATTTCTTTTTTTTGCTTCAACTAGTTTCATATGAGTCTCTTGTCATTTATAAGCAAGAAAGTGCTAATTGATACAGCAACTTTGATTAACTACTCCCATTCAAAGCCTGTCTGAAGTTGTTCTTGCCCCCTGGAGTGTGTAGCAATCCTGCAAAATGATTAGCATAGAAAAGTATACGGCTTGGTTGTATGATGGTCTGATTATTCAAGAGTGTTATTATGAGCAAGATCTAACACAGGCAAATGTCCTAGCAGTGAAGAACAACGACGAAATTCATTAACCATGGCTTTGTTTACCCTCTGATTGTTTAATCAAACAGACATTAATTTGTTTCTTGGGATCCCTGTCCCTAGTAAAGCCTGCAGTGCCCACCTATCGATGACAGAGAGTTTGATATCTACAAGTGTGTCTGGATTTTAATAAATTATGCATTTCGCACAAGCAGCAACTCAGCAACTCAGGGACTCAGGCTCCGTAAACAATTTTCTGTGCTGACATTTGTAATGAAACATAGAGAATGAGAAAAGCTGTGCAGTGTTTGACCTTCAGAGTAGAAAGGTAAAGACATCCTTAACTCACATTTAGATAATTCTTTCCATTTGATCTTGCCGTCAGAGAGGCATGCTTTTGTCTCACACGTTCACAGAGGAACGTCACCTGTCTCCGGGAGAGAACACACAGGGCTGACACTTAGGTTTCATCTGCAGTGACAAATCTAATTGACTGGTAGTTGTTGCCTGGAGCGTTGTGCTAAGAAGAGTTTTGGCGTATTGTGGGAGAGGGCTCCATGATCAATTAGCAACAGCTGCCCCAGGCAAGCGACGGACAAGAGGTAACACCGAGGAGACACCAAGACATATTGAAAATCTAAGAATATCTGGTGGTTTGAAACCAAATAAAGATTAGCCAGCTAAACTCAAGCTAATTGCGGTAGAGGTCAATGATAAACAGTGACCAAAGGATACTTTTGTTATAAAATAACAAGCTAACCATACCTTCTCAAGGACAGTAACCCTGAACCAAGAAAGAAAGTGTTTATGTGTCAGTTTAATATCACCGTGGACTCAAGTAGATGAGGCTTGCGGTCTTGTGTCACAGTTTGCGAAAGCGCGACGCAGGCTGGCTGAGCATAGCAATTAAAAACACAGACTTACAGGACTGGGTTTCAAGCCAAACTTCAGCTCTTCCTAGCTGTGTGTTTGTAAGAAAAATCATTCTACCTCTCAGAGCCTCAGTTTCTTCGTCTATGAGAATAGAGATCACCTGTGACTCGTGGCTCTTTGGGGAAGAATTTTAAGTTAATTTATTCAATAAAATAATATTTGTGAAGCTCTTAGCAAACTTTCTGGCACATTATAAGCATGGGACAAGTGGCAAAGAGAACAGCAGTGCTGGTGATATTACATCAGTGATGGCAATGTGGTCAGAATTTGTCATGAATGGGGTACTTACAGTATGGAAGTAGCATATACAATTGGGGTGTAAGGAAGTTTTCGCCATTCAAAAAACAAACATACAAACAAAACCTCTCTGCCCTGTGTCATCCGTTTTGCTCTAATGGCATCTAATTAGAGGTGGCAGGAAATCATGGCTAAGTGCACTGAATTGTCAGCTCAACTGTATGCTTTTAATTTTAATTTGATACTTACTAATTCTTTTTTCGTGGGGGATGATAATCATAGCATCTACCTATTGGGATTTTTGAGAAGATTACATGAGTTAATACACAGAAAATAGTTGGAGGCATGCCTGGCCCAGAGTAAGTGCTAAATAAAGGCTGTTATTAATAATTACTAATCCCTAATCAGAGGTGTAACACCTCTAAGCATGCCTCCAATTGATTGAGGCTCACTGCATGTCTGGCTTCATGCTAAACTCTTGTCTCCTTTAATCATTACAGTGACCTTATGGGGATAAATGACACTTCCTAAGATGACTATATGTTCCCAAGGACTGCTATAGACTAGATGACTGACTCAGAGAAATAGGTACTGGATTAATTATTGGATCCCCATTTGCCGAATGAGGACATTGAGACCTGAAAGGGTTAATGTGTGTACAAGGTTTCCGATAAGGTTTATTTTGTGCCTTCCTGGCATGTGGTAATGCCAGGTGCGGCCCCAAATCTGTTTGACTCCAAAGTCTGTTTCTCATATCCACTATGCTCACTGAGTTGAAAATAACTAGTGTTTATTTACACCTCAGAAAAAATGATGTCACCCAAATGGAAGACCATCTTACTGGGAGCAAGCTGGTGGGCAAATACGAATTCATCTTCACACACCCCCAGCCCCAGTGATCATGCTTATCCGGATGGAATTAACTTCAAAATTATACATCAACAGGGCAAGGCTTTGTATAGAAAATAAGTCACTGGATGACGTAGCTTTTCAAGCTGAGTGAGAGGGATTTCTCATTCTCTAGCTTTGGAGGCATTTATGGGTGGACATGAGGAAGGCCATCAAGGATTGAGATGTAGTATAGGAACCCCCAGATATTTAGCACAAGCAGCTATTGCCACCTGGTCATGCGATGTCAGAGATGAAAGAGAAAACCGTAGAGATGGCTCCATCCAAAGACCTAATTTATAGACTATTAACTTTCCATTGCTGGGCAATAAATTTAGTGTCTTAAAAAACACATATTTCTTCTCTTACTGTTTCTGTAGGTCACAGTTCCAGTCATAGAGAGAGTGACTTGAATCTTTACTCGGGGTCTCATCAGAGTGAAATCAAGGGGTCAGCAGAAGCTGTGACTGTCATGTGGGGCTCGTGTCCTCTTCTAAGTTCGGAGGGTACAGGCAGAATCCATCTTCCTGTGGTTGTAGGACTGAGGTTCCCGTTTTCCTGATAGCTGTCAATCAGGGACTTCTTTCAGCTCCTAGACACCACCTCTGCTGTTTGCTTTATAATATAATTTAATCATAGGAGTGATATTCCATTGTATTCACGGGTTATAGCCACACTCAAAGGAGACAGGATTATACAAGGGCCAGCGTCCCTGGGGGTCAACTATAGAATTCTGCCCATCAAATAAGGTGAAAACAGAGGACAAACAGACTCAATTTGTCTGAGGAACAGGGCTTACTAGAGACAGACCTGGATTAATGGCCATTCACCTTGCTCCAAGTTCACCTCACTACTCCTATTTCTGCTCTCTGTAAATCAAATGCTTCAAAGTTGTGTATCTACAAGTCAATCATTCTGATTTATAATGCTGTATTATTCAGGATACATTTGGTAGCAAGTGACACAAAACCCACGTCAAACTGGCTTAAGTAGAAAGGAAAGCTGTTGGCTCGGGGGTTAAGTGCCTGTCCGGGACTTCAGGCACCTCTGGATCTATTTTGTAGGTTAGAGTTCCTCCAGGTTGCCTTCATTCTCAGCCAGGCCTCCTCACTGGGGTGGCAAAAATAATTTCCAGATCTCCAGATCTTAGCTTGGATTCTGCCAGCTAAGCATATCCATTATTATTATTTTGGCTTTAGGAGCACTTTTTAATAATGGTTCCAGTAAATGTTCTGGGACTGACTCTAATGGTACCTATCTGTGTCAGTACCCATCTCTAAACCAAGCACAGTGACCGTGGGAATAGAACACCTTGACTGGCCAGCCTTGGTTATGTACCCTAGAGCCAGAGGGTAGAGTCAGCACCTGTAGAATCAAATGAACGGAGAAAGGCTGGTTTCCCAAAAGAAAATAAAGGCCCTTTAGCCGAAGAGGAAAATGGACACTAGGCAGTTGAATGCTACCAATAGCCTATGTAGGGCTCCCCCTAGTGGAATGTGGCAGAGAGTGAAAGCTGGGGTAGAGCAGAGCAGGTGAGAACAGAGAATAGAGGGAAACAGATTGAACCAAAACAGTGTTTCACAGACAGCTAAAGAGAGAAGTGGTACACCAGCCTTGATGAGTTTGAATGTCTGGGTTCAAGTTGTGGGCCCATCATTACGAAATATTATCTTTATGCGAGTCATACTAAGTCCTTGAGTCTGTTTCCTTTTCTGCAAAGTGGGGCCATCTGCTATGCCTACGTCATCCCTCAGTCATTGCAAAATATAAGGTTCCGAAAAAACAAAGCAAAACAAGGGAGAGACTTTCTGAGATTCCAAAAGGGCTTACATGTGCTGAATTATTAATTCAAGGAGAATATTGAAATTTGCAATAAGGTTATCCTTTGAGCCTGAGCCAACAGGATAGTATGTTTCTGAATAACTTTTCCAAAACCCATTTTAGTAATCATATTTCACCAGGGCAATGGCCTGGGAAAGCTCAGACCTAAGGGAGCTGAAACTTTGGCAACACGGAAGAAATAGAGAGGAGAGAGAGAGAGAGAGAGAAAGCTGAGCATGTCTACCAAAAGCAATCTGCATGTGCTCATGTCCAAAGACGTCCACTCTCATGGCTGGGGGAGCCAGGTGGTAGATCAGGAAGGGTGCAACTCCTGGTCAAGGTGTTTGTAGGTGATGGTATGTTTCCAGAATTTCAGTATGTTTGCTGAAAGGACGCAGCCATAGCTGAGGATACCAAGGGCAAGAATCACGTATGCAAATAAGCTTCATAAAAGGTAGAAAGGGGAGAGTACCAGTAGCCTTAAAGACTGAAGGGCTTAGTCGGGGAGGATGGAGCTCAGTGGTACAGCGCGTGCTTGCATGCTTGCGCGGGTTCAATCCCCAGTACCTCTGTATAAACAAACAAACAAACAAACAAACAAACTCCTAATTATCTACCCCCTCCCCCGCCAAAAAAAAAAAAAAAAAAAGGTTGAAGGGCTTAGGAAGAACCCCTGTTTTTTCAGTAAATGTATACTGGACATCTCCCATGCAGAGGGCTAGGTAGCAAGGTGACTATGGGCTTGGTTGGCTTCTGTAGCAGGGAGACTGGGTTTGAATCTGGCACTGGTAGGCAATATTGAGCAATTTGTTTAACCTCCTCCATTTTCCTCATCTTAAAACAGGGGTTATAATCATAATAATAGTACTGATGGCACAGGACTGTTTGAAGGATTAAATGAAATATTATTAGTGAAGCACACAGAGTAGCTCCTAGGACATAGGGTGTGGCTAATACACATTCACTGCACTTGCGTGTACCAAGGTCTTATGCAAAGGTATCTTTTGTGCCTTTGGGTCTTAGTTCTAGCTTAGGAAACGTAAATTAAACAAATAATATCACCAATAATTGTTTAATTACAATGATGATACATATCATGAAGGTGACATAAAGGGTTGTGAGAGAATTGATATCAGGGGACCGGCCTTGGTCTGGATGTCAGAGAAGTGACATTTACCCTGATACCTACGGGGTGAGCAGAGCTTTGACTAGTAATGGAAAGTGGCTTCTGACAGAGGGAACAGCTAAACACAAAGACCTAGGGGCATAAAGGAACTTTGTAAACTCTAGTAACTGGGAGGGGGTCAGAGTGGTTGGAGTGAAGGGGGACACATGATAAGGGGAGAGAGATCATGGGAAGCCTTGCACATTTCGTGTTAAAGTGCTTTATGCAGATTGAAGTGGCAGAGGCTATAGCATGTGAACTAAATATTTAAGGAGGGATCAGACCTGGTTATGAAGAAGTTAAGGGCTGCTGGGAGAAAAAGACATTGCAGTGGAGGAACAAGTCTAATTTAAGGGCACAGAGAGGGGGTACACTGGGAACCAGGATCCAGTGAGCAGTTAATTGTTGCTAACAGAGAAGGTAGAGGGGTGGTAATTAGGTATAAATAAGATAATAAAGAATATGGGACCCAGATGATGGAGGGCACTGAATTCTGGGCAGAAAGTTTCTGACTCTGATATTTTGGTATGTAATTAAACATCCTCCAGGCTCTGGGTAAGTAGAATGGTAGATAAGTTTTGTGCTTGAAGTGTCCTGGCCCAACAGGTTTGGGAGAGAGAAAGTGGGGGGGGGGGGTGTGGTGTGTGAATTTTTATTTTTATTCAATTAGAAGATGCTCATAAAAACCTAAATGGAAGACATGGAAGGTTTGAATGTTGCTCGTATATAGTAATCACTCACTAAATATCAGTTCTTATTAATTCAACTGCTTTTAAAACAAAATGGAAATGACCCTTAACAGGTGCAAAGTGTTATACCTCATATAGAGGCAAAATTTTCCTTCTCTTAGCTCTTGTAGCATCTCCTATAAACCCTGTACATGCCAACTACATTCTATAGGGCATTGCGATTGTTTAGGGGTAAGTATGGCTCTGCAATGGATTTTCAGACTCCCAGAAGACAGAGACCAGGGAAGATATTTATTTTGGAATCTTTCACATCATCTCACGTTCAGTAGGCACTTAACAAGTGTAGACTTTTTTCTGCCTTTGTTCAGTCTATTCTGAACCCAAAGCATTCTAGATTAAGGGATTTTTTAACTCCTTTGAGATTTGACAGGAGTAGTAAACTTAAGCTTCTGATGCAGCAGCAGGTCGTTCAGACCCTGACAAATAGGACCAAATCGTATCTTTATTTAAGGTGGGGAAAGTGAAACTTCCATTTCAACCCTGAACATTTATCTATATTTCTTATGTATTTCTAAGGGAAAAAAAGCTGTTACCTGTTTTTCATTTTCCCTCTTGGCTTCCCTTTTCCAATTTCTTAAACTCAAATCTAAATGAAGCAATCTGTAAAATCCAAGATCAGGCTGGAGACCATAAAAGTCATCTACTGTATAGGTCCTGAAGCTGGAGTCTGGGTATAGACATCCATGAATGAGATTGGCAAAGAGGAATTCAATGAAATCCATGCAAAATTTTGTGGGCGTTTTTGTAAATATATTTTTCACAAGAGATAGGTTCCATAGAAATTGTGGGATTCTCAAATATGTATGTATGTGACTCTAAAAATACAACCCAAGGCTTATCAAATCATCACGTTGTGAAGACTAAAAAGAACTGTCCCATTGTCTCATTAAATGTCCTTGGAAAAAGGTCCCATTCTAGTATCACCCAAGCTCTAGCGACAGGAAGTTCTTTCTTAAGTCTACCCTAAATCCCTTGGCACCTCCTCCCCATGCAAGCCCTTGGTAAAATTCAGTGGAAATAGCAAACAGCTGCTCACCAACACCCACCCCAAAGAAAGAACAAGACATTTCTCACATATCTCAAGCTGCCTTAAATGTTCTTTCTTTGGCAAAGAAGAAAAAAAAGAAATATATTTTTGGCCTCTAAACCTTTTCCCACCCGTGTGTATTTCTGCAGAAATGTTATCCATATGGTTCTGATTGCTTCCTCCATAAGTCATTAGGAATGCTTTGCACTGAGAACTTTCCTGATGACCGAAGAGTCTTGGGAGACTTTCAAAAATGGCCCTCTTAGCCTTTCTTCATAGAAACAGGGAAGCTAAACAGAGACAAATGCAAATGAACTAAGACCTGGAAAGGATGAAGTTTTATTCAAAACCCAAAAACCATAAGGCTTGGGTGAGTCTTAAATCTGCCCATGAGAAGCTTTCATATCCTCTTCATGGATAAGAGCTGAAAAATTCTCTGTTGGCGCAGAGGGTGTCATGGTTTCAGCCATTTCAGTTGATATTTAGAGTTTGGTGTGGTGACCCCATTAAATCCTAAGCTCTTTCAATCACCCCAAAGCTTCCCCATTATTCCCAGAGAACACAGTAAAGATTTTGGACTTAGACTTGGGTGTCGAATTCCTGACTCCATCACTGCTAAGTGTACCGTTGCATGCTACTACCAATCTCATACCTCACAGCATTAAACATTATAAAACATAACATAGGGAAACCCCAAATGAAATGCCTGATGCATGGTAACAGTTCAAAATTCTCTCTCTCCTTTTCCTCTTTCCCTCTGTCAGAGTAATTGGAACTGGAAAATGTTCTATGTTTCCTGAGGGAAATACTGACTGTGTGAGGTGCAGGAGAGGAAAATAGGAAAATGTTCCATAGTGTTAAAAGTCCCCTCTTTCTAAGGTATCAGGACCACAGCCCATCTTGGGAGACTGATCAGGAGAGAAGAGCTAAGAGGAGTCAGTCTGTACGTTGGTCCTCTTCTGAAGCTGCCTAACTAGGTGTTTCAGACGGATTTCAGAACTGCATTCCCGGCAGGACTGCTGTAGCCTAATATCACTCGAAGAGGAGTATTTGAGCTGGAAGATGATGGAGAAACAGAGAAGGAGAGAGGGAAAAATAAAAGGAAGAGATGGGGTAGAAAGAGACAGAGAAAAAGGCAGAAGAAAGAAAGAAAGAAAGAAAGAAAGAAAGAAAGAAAGAAAGAAAGAAAGAAAGAAAGAAAGAAAGAAAGAAAGAAAGAAAGAAAGAAAGGAAGGAAGGAAGGAAGGAAGGAAGGAAGGAAGGAAGGAAGGAAGGAAGGAAGGAAGGAAGGAAGGAAGAATAGGAGATAGAGACCTGGAGTTGCGTGCTGAGATGGATGGGAGAAGCAATGTGTGTTGTGAGTGCCTTTCTTCGTGGTTGGAATCAAAGACAATGGTTCCTGCCCAGAATCTGAGCCTGGGCCAGAAGCCCAGGGAAGGAGAAATTTGTCCACGCTAAAATGGAGAAGTTTCTACCAGGCGGAGAGAAAGCCCTCCGTTGGTCAGTGGCTGGAGAGCTGTCCGTGGTGCTGACTACCCGTCCTTAGGAGCAGAGTTGAGGACAGCAGAGAGCGGCTTTGAAATGGCTCCTGCTCCCCTCTTTTCCACCCTCCCCTCCTCAGCCATGCGCTGCTCCGACCAGGCTCATTTGGTTATCTTCTCTCTCCTCCTCTCTTTTCCCTTCCCTCCTTGTCAACTAAATAATTTTTCTCAAGTTTTCAATTCTTCACTCAAGAATGTCTCTTCCATTTTGTTTCAAGACTCATCTTCCTCTAACTCACTAGCCCCTAGATCCTTCTGGGTCTCCATAGTTATCACATCTCTCTCCTATCACCCTTCGGATAATAATAACATTAATAACAATACCAATCATAATTACACATAACATGATTTGAGCATTCAGCAGGTGCCTGGGAGTATTCTAAATTACTTTACATACAATGCTTATTTAAATATTACACCAACTATGTTAGACAAGTGTATTGTCCTATTACACATGTTAGATAGTTACATTATCCTATTATACCAGTGAAGAATTGAGGCTTAAGAGGTAAGCTATTCCGCCAAGATTACATAGTTACAGGATTCTTAACAGTGTGGAGTCTGCGCTTTTACAGAATCTGGGCTCCTTTAAATTTATCATCACTTTTTTCTTGTTTTGTTCCCTGCCCCTTTATCTGCCACCTTCACTGATGCTACCTACCCTTGCCTAAGCTTCCAGGAACTAAGAACCTTCGTTGCTGATTTGGCTTTAATTAAAAAAAGAAAGAAAACAAAGTAAGCAAACATAGAGAAAATGCACTGTGAGACTTCAGACTGTGTTCTGGCCTTCTTTTCTGCTTTAGGGAGAGGCCCCGTGTCAGCAACCCCAGCCTGCATCTGAGTCTAAATTCAGTGTATTCGGTTCTCTGTGTTAATGCCTTAGCCCCCGTACCCTCGCCCCTTTCCTGCCTCTGGCGGTACCGAGAGAACTTTGCGTCCCCTCAGCTTCTCACTCCTACATCCTGCCCACGTAGAGAAGCTGTTGCTTAATTCTGGGAGATTACGTGGGCTCATGCCTACACATACAGAGAAACAAACAGTGTTAAGTACTCACGGGGAGACAAGCAGATACAAACGGACCGACAGGGGCACCTCCCCAGACAAAACCGTACTCGGATAGACACGCAGAGACATACAAGCACCCTCATACCCAGAAACACTGATACTCGCGACGCACACAGCTACAGACACGCTTAAGAGCATCACGATGCAGGGGTCCGCGCACACAAGCCACACTCAGTCCCTTTGGGCGCTCGGACTCGGAGACACGCCACCCTATTCCCAGACCCACAAGACTCCCCTGTGGCTCAGCCTCGGGCCACCCAGGCCGCCCCTCCCTCGGAGGAGGCCTCCCTTCTCTCTCTGGTCCTCTCTTCTCTCCTCCTCCGCCTAAAGATGTACAAAACACTCCTCAGAATAGACCCCGGCTCCTGGCTCCTCCCTGCCCGCCCCCCGGCAGCCGCTCCCCCATTCATTTTCGCCCGTCTCCGGGTAAGTCCCTCCCCCCGCGTAGCCCGGCCTCCGCTGCTCCCCGCCCGGAGACCGCGGCGCACTTGGACTTCCCTCTCCATTCGCCAGCCGCCTCGCTCCCGGGCCCCACGGCTGCGAACTGATCTGGCGCGGGGGGAGGAGGAAAGCGCAGGCGAGCGGACGAGCGAGAGGGGGAGAGAGCGAGCGAGCCAGAGCGAGAGAGCCGGGAGGCAGAGGGAGTAGTGACCGCCTTCCGGAGCCGGGATTCATGCCTGTCCTCGGGACCAGCGAAGGGGACTTTACGGCTGAGTATGAGCCAGGCTGCTAGGAGCCAGGTACCCCCACGCCTGCAGTCCCCGCGCCGTTCCCGGTATGCGAGCTGGACGCAGGGCTCTCCCAAGTTCCCTCCGAGCCGAATAAAAAGCGTCCGCCCTCAGCTCTCCGCCAAAGACGGACATTGACTCCAGGTAAGGCGGCGCCGGGCGCAGCGCCGGCAGCCCCTCTGCCCTTGGAGACCGCCCCGGACCGCATTCGGGGCGCCCCCGCCCGCGCCGCCCCTCCCCCTCCCGGCTCCCTTCCGCGCTTCCTTCGGCCGCCCCGCCGCCAGCGAGTCCTCCCAGGTTCCCGGGAGGAAGGGTCGGGGGGGGGGGTGTCTCTCTGTTCTGGGGCGCAAAGGGTTAAGTGAGGGTCTTAGTAAGTGGCGTGTGCGCTCCCCGCGCGCTCCCGACGTGTGTACCATGGTGGGAACTTGATGTGGTGGTGTGTGTGTTTGCGTGTGCGGCGTCGTTTGCGTTCGATGCGTGTGTTTGTGGTGTGTGTGTGGGTGTGTGGGTGTGTGTGTAGGCAAGGGGGTGAAGAGAGGTCCTATAACCTACTTAAGGCACGGTTTGTGTGTGTGTGCGTGTGTGTGCGCGTGCATGTTTGTACGTATGTGTTTGTATGTGTGCGCTTGTGTGTCTTTTTAATTAGATCTCTCCAGCTTCCACAGAATGGGATCCTTATTATAGGATCACGTAGCCATCGGGAAACCCGCTGTGGGCTCCTCTTGGGGCTCTGGGCTTGGGATTTGGGGAGGATTATGGGGCTCGGGATGGTACCTTATTTAGCCCAATACTGGAACCCTTGAAGGAAAATTTTTCCAAATGATGGAGATCTGCTACACTTGGACTCATCGTTTAATATGAAGGAGAAATGGCCAAACCCTGAGGCAATGAGACACTGTCACTTTAAATCCCACACTGGGCAGACTCCAGGATTCTGATGGGAATTTGGAGTCACTGGGTAGTGGGTGACAAAAAGAGAGAAGTCAGCAGTGGACTCATCTGGGGCTTGGCAAGTCTAGGATAGAGTCTACCCTGCCTCTCTCGGCTCGTAATCACAACAGCATAACAGTACCTCCTGCTTCTGGAGCTCTTGGGGTGGATCTGGGCAAGTTTGCACGCAACCCCCTCAAGGGAGGGGAGAAAGAGTCCTCGGGGACTTGCTCATCCATCATAGTTACACAGAATTGCAGAGGAAATTTCATTTGGGGGCAGCTCGGGGTAACATGGAAGGAGATGGATGGGGTACTTTCCTAAGGCAGATTCCTCCTTCCCTTCCCCATTTCAGGCAGGCTTGGGGGGCCCCAAGAGAATGTCCTCCTAAACTGTGCCTCCTCATGGCTCCACTGGACTTAGGAGGATACTGGGAGAAGGCGGAGCGGCGGGATGTGTGTGTATGTGTGTGTATGTGTGTGTGTGTGTGTGTGTGTGTGTGTGTGTGTGTTTCAATGCCGAGGGAGACCTACAATTTGGGAACCGATTGTGGGTGGGGAACTCATGGTAGAATGTGGCAGTAACTGACTTAAACTGCTGTTAATTTGCACCTCACATCTCTTGCTTGGTTCTAATATACTGCCAAGGGCACGGGGGTGGAGGGAAGAATCCCCATAAGGAAGACAGTTCGGGTCATGTCCCTCTTTCCTCTTTCCTCCACCCCTTCAGAGGTTCTTGAGGTAAGTCCCCTTGGCCACCCTGGCTAGGTCCTGCTAGGCTTGGACTCTGGGGTCAGCCATTGATTTGATTCCCGGATGCCTCTTAGAGGCTTGCCCTACTCAGCAAAAATGCTGAGTTTTACTGCTGTTAGCATGGCTTCCAGACTCGGCAGCTGTTACTTTCCCAAGGTAGGAGGCAGCCGTTCTGCTCTTAGGCAGCGAGGCTCGGGAGGACAAGGGCTGAGACACTGGGATACAGACGCTTGTCTACCTTGGCAGGAAGGGGCCACTGAAAAAGCCTTTTAGGGAAAAAAAGTAGAAAAATACTTGTCTTAAAAAAATACATATATGTATATATATATATGTATATATTTATCTTCTGGGAGAGATAAAAGCAAACATGTGTTTGCAGGAATCTGCCCTGGCTGGTGGGTGACGGTGCTACCTGCAAGCACTTGCAGACACACCATTCTCTGGCCAGAGGCTGATACCTCACAGACTGAAGCTGTCACAGGGCCACAAGGAATCTGCTTCGGGAAACTCATGTCAGAGCAGAGGTCCCTAGTTCATCTTGGGTGGGGTGTGTGAAGGCAGAGGATGAGACCCCATGTTAGGAACTGCTCTCGTTTTCTCTCTTTTTCAATTCATAGACAGTCGAAGCTGGAAGGCGTATTAAAGAGCAGACAGGCAGGGCTCTGTAGCCCAAGAGGACATGAGAACTCCCCAACGTTCTCTAGTGAGGCGGTGGGATGCCCGGGGCTAGAACTGTGATGCCTGACACCCAGAGCAGTGTCCTTTCTGCTCTGCCACACTGCCCAGGGGGCTACAGATTGCTCTCCACCCCTGCCCTACCACCGTTCCCATCCAAGATCATCGTTTGTCTCCCCTCCACAAACTTCTCATTTCAGAGATGCATTTCAAAGCTTCTCCATTTGGAAAAGTGACCTGGAGAGAAAGGGTCCAATGTCTTAATCATGCCCCCCATTAGACAGACAGAGACAGACAGACACACACACACACACATAGAACACACATTCTTTCTCCAGTGCCTTCAGAGAATTACATACGGGCAGGGACCCAATACTGACCGTGACTGGCAGACAGAAGCCAGCAGAGCATCTGGACTGTACCTGAGCTCTTTATTAAAAAACACTTTGCTTTCCAGAGAGCCAAGTGTACACCCATCTATCCATGTAAATACTTCAGGCAAACTCATTTCTTTCTATTCATGAGACTCTTACCCCTATCCAGCCATATGTATTCCCGTCACAGGAGCTCGCACGTGCACACACGCAGACTTGCACTTATGTATGCACATGCAGATTCAGAACTCCTGTCTACTTGCTATAGTCCCCCAGAAGGGAATTGCCCTCTCTGCACCACATCGCGTTGCCCTTTAGAAAAGCATCACCCACACGAAGACTGGGCCTCATAGCTCCAAGGAGGGGGAAACATAATGCCTTGAAAGATGCGCTCTTGAGAAGTCAGAACCAGGCCCACGCGAAAGTCTGCTCCCGGACTCCTAGATGCTCGTTTAGGGGTGCGGGCGAGCATGGAGAAAAAACGTGGGAGTTTCAGGCCCATGTGCAATAGAGCCTTTCCACGCAGGCTTTTCTGGGGCTGGTTGGCCCTTTAGCTCCCAGAAGGGGGAGCTGTGACTCCACTCCAACCAAGGAGAAACAGCTCAGAGATTCCAGATCAGCTGTTGGGCCCCTGTTGAGTTTAGACAGTCCAGCTCAGGCTGCAAGGGATGTATTTGAAATTGTACAGGCGGGGACCGTAAAAACAGTCCCCCCGACCCTGGTCAGTCCAAATGAAACATCTCCTTCGTAGTGCTTACAAGAGTTTATGCTTCTGACCCCAAAGCCTCTATTTCCCTAGAAAGGTCTCTGCCCAAGGGGCCTTCAGTTGTGTGAGGAGACGTCTTCTGATTTGTGTCCTGTAGCTTGTCCCCTCCCACTTCCTTAGAAGAAACCCCAGGTACCTGAACAGGTCACTGGGTAGGCATCTCCTACCCTTCTTCCTCTCCCCGCTCTCCCCTTGCTGAAATCCAAAGGTTAACAGACTGGCCTCCGAACTCCTGGTAATTACACGAGAGCCAAGGCGGGGGTCATGTGAAGGGGACAGGCCTTCACACGTCACTCTCCAAATAATTCCCCTCACTGTTTTCCCATTCGAGCCCTTTCTGCAAGGAACCCCTGTAGGACTTTCTCTCCTCCCTCTCCCAATGTCCGCCTCACCTTTTGAAAATTCTAAAAATTCTATCTCAGCATCCAGCTCAAAGGACCCTTCCAAGAAGCTATCTCCAAATCTTATTTTGTAATTAATCTCCTTCTACCCTTTCCTTTCGTATAATTTTGTCTGAAACTCGATTTTAGCTTGTGTCTCTCTTCGCCCTGTTTTATAACTCTGCAGGCATACGTCTCGCTTGCCCTGTTCAATGCCCTGTTCAATTGCCTAAGATCTTAAGAGTATCCCTTTATCCCCAGGGACTGGCACAAAGTAGTTGCTCTAGAAACCTTTGCTGTTACGACTGAATTTGAGTCTCATCAGCAACCGCAATTTCTCTCTCTCTTTCACTCTTTCTCCTTCTGGCAATTATTTCATATTCACTGAAAGCAATGAAATCATGGCTTCAAAATTACACCACCTATACCAACAATGTCGGGGTACCAGTGATGATACAGCCAGGTCAACTTATACCCTGCTTGGAAGGAACGTTACCCTACTGTGTTCCAGGATCTTTAAGTTTGTACCCATTTCATCTTCCTTCCAACCAGTGAAGCAGATACAGACTCCTTTATGGAAGAGGAAAGTGCAGCTCAGGATGGCTAGATCCCTTGCCCAAGGTCACATAACCAACAGAGCTAGAATTTGAACCTCAGTCCTCCTTGCTTCAGCATCTCTACTCTTTCCATTGAACCACTGATGGTTAATGATAACCATTGTGGATGGCCAACAGGATTGGGTTTTTCAGGAGATGCTAGAAATAGCTGTGGGCATATTATTAACTCTTTGAAATTCATGTTTCCTAACATTCATCAAAGAATCTCAGTGTTTTAAGGTTTCACTATAACCAACCCTTTCTCCTTATTCAAGAATCAAGAATCCTTTTTGGAATATCCATAAAACATGGCCATTCAGTCTCATTTTTGGTACTTTTAGCAACAGTCAACTCTTGGCCACAAAAACCAGCCTATGTTGCCGAGGGAGCATTTTGTTGAAATGTTTTCTTACCTTGATGCTAAATCTGCCTTCTGTCCATAAGTCTCTAAAATCATACAACATTGTAATTCTTTTCCAGTCTTGCAACCACAAGTATTGTCTTCCAGACTCAATAGGCCTGTTTTCACAGCCCTATCTCCTGTAACATCCGTTCACACCCTTCACCAAGTTCAGCATTGCCCTTTGGGCATTGTCCAGTTCATCTCGCTTATGGAGTAAGCCACAAAAGGGAGAGGGTGTCCTGAAGCTGAGTGAGGATTAAAAGCGCCATTCATTCCTTTCTTGATTCAACAAATATTTATTGGCTGCCTACTGTTTTTCGAGCATTGCTATGGACCAGTGCTGCCACGAAGAACATTCTGTGACGCTGGATGTGGTAGCCTCTAACCACAGGTGGTGGCTGAACACTTGAAACATGGCTAGGGTTACTGATAAATGGGCTTTTCATCATATTTAATTTTTATTTTAAATTAAATAGTGTATGTGGATAGCGTCTCCTGTATTGAACAGCACAGATCTGGATGTTAGAAAATTAGCCTGAACATGGTCCTGTTTCTCATGCAGCTCATTGTCTAGTAGGGGGAGATTGCTGATAAGTGAGTGAACAAATAGATATGCCAAATAATTTCATGGAATAGTAAATGTCAGGCAAATAATAATTGGGGGTAATAGGCTAGAAAGGAATGCAGGCCACGTTACTTTGCATAGAGTCATCAGGGAAAGACATGTCTAAGGGGGTGGCATTAGTGCTAGGATTTAAGTGAGAAGGGGCCAGCCATGTGGTTCTGTGGGGAAGGAGTATTGGAGGCAGAGAGAAAAACAATGAGGAGGTCAGTAAGCAGAATCAGACTTAGGAATCTAAGGGAGAGCGTGGCTGAAGCTTTTGAATGAGAAGGAGCATGTCACGGGGTGAAAATAAGAAAAGGAAGCAGAGGCCAGATCACAGAGGCTTTGCGCAAGATGAGGGATGAAAAGTCTAGACAGCTCTCCTTGGAAATCTCCCTGCTTAGGAAGTAGGATTCCGAGCAGCGAGCAGAGGAGAATCTGGAGATTGATGGAAGCTCATCATCAAGGACTCCTGCTAGGTTTTCATCGTGTCCGCTTTTAATCAGTCATGTCAAGGAATTTTTCTAATCTTAATTTCTAGTCCTGCTCTGAGGGCTACACACTCTGGGAATACCCCAAGTTAAAGAGAAGGAGAGAAACCTGGAGGGTGGAAGTGGAGAGAAAGGGAGGAGAAGAATGAATGAATACCTGGGGAGAAGGTAATTGAAATGAATTCTGGGGAAATAGGATGAAAGCTCAAATTCATCACTTTGGATCAGCACATATTTATTGCATATCTTGTCTGGGAAAGGCCTTGAAGAAACTGACTTAAGGGGTGTGGTGATGAATCCTAACAGGAGGAGAGGAGGTCTACAAATCCATAAATAATTCTCATTTGTGGTGGACGGCTAATTGCCCTCTCAGAAGTTCTGTGAGAGTTTGGGGAGGGGGAAGATTAGAGGAAGACACAGAGATGGAGATAGTGGGCGCTGAGGGGGTGGGGGGGTGGCCATGATTCTAAGGTGTTGGAGATCAGAGACCACATCTTTTCACTTCATATCCTCATTAATTCCAAGTTTCATGTACTAAGAGCACAGGGACTCAGGGCACCTGGCTCTAGTCCTGGCTCCTACCACTGTATATCTGGACCACCTTAAGAACATACCTGCCCCTCTCTGGGCTTGCTTTCTGCAAATTGAGAAGGGCCCAACAGTGGCCTGCCTTCCTGAAGGGATGTGCCCGGCTCTATGGAAATGACGCATGACCATGATGAAGTTTTTGTAAAAGCAGAGAGAGACCCACGCATTATGGCCACGCGTCATCATAAGGTTTAGACGTCTTCTCGAAAATGAGCACATCAAAAAGATGTCGGACCGCAGGGCACAGACTGTGACTCAAGACAGGGTAGTTGCGTGGGACAGGTGTGCCATTCTTGTAACTCTTATTATCGATGTGATTATGGGGTTATGTCAAACCCACTGTCCTCCTGGAGCGTAGAAGCCTAAAAAGGCTGCTTAGAAATCCATAGACAGTCCTTGCTACTGAGGGGGCAGAGAAGACAATTAAGAAGATAATGAGGCTGAGGGAAAGTGAAATTAATTTCTTTTTTGCCTATGAAGGTGAGGGGGATCTAAGTCTCTCAAAGGAACGATCTTTTGGAGATTGCAGGTGGCCTTCAGGAGAACAGACTGAACAAGACTGGGTGTGAGAAAATTAAAAGCGATAAATTACCAGTCCTGCCTGCTATCCCCTGGAGGACACTCATAGGAATAGAAAGCCTGGTGCAGACTCTGAATATATCTTTCTGAACAAATCTTGATTTCCATTTGTGAGATTTTCGCACAGGAGGCAGAGCTGCCTACAACAAAGTCAGGGCCATCTTGGGAACAGCTAAGAGACTGTATTCCCCCCCACAAGGGTGAGGAGGTATATTCAAAAGGCAATTTAAAAAAGTAAGATGCAATCGTTTTTATGTAAACTGCAAAGGTCAGAGCAGCAGGGCTCCAAGTAAATGGCCCATCTGAACAGCTAGAACCCTTTGTAAGGGTTAACCCAATACTGGCCCCGAGGGGTTTCTGAGATGTAATTTATCTAGCCTTTCAACGGTCCTGCAAATGAACTAGTGGGAACCTCTCTGAGAAATAATGGACCCTGGGGGTAATGTGGAGCAGCTAAGTTATGGATTACAAGTGGATTCGGATGGAGGAAGGGCAAACATCTAGGATACAGTTGCTTTTTAGAGGACCCAGACTTCCAAGGGGTTAGTTCATACATGGATGAATTACTAGTGGGCTCTGGTATCCCTTGGGACTCCAGAAACCCCAAGATCGATCTGGAAGAGCTTTCTGAGAATTGTGGCAGAGACATCTGCTTTAAGTAGGTACATTTTGGTTTCCATGGTGGTGGATAAGCTAAATTCCTCATGGAATTTGATGGGCTCTGAGTTTACAGACACACGATGCGGGAAGGATCTCCAAGGAGGCTTAGCTGGAACTATAAAAGTGTGTGCAAAGCATAGGAGTCATTAAGAAAAGAAAATCAGCACTTCGGGTATGTTTGGGAGTGTAGGGAAAGACTGGAATGTGGATTACCTGGAGGGGGTGGTAATATGGTTTCCCTGTTGGGATAAATTCTGGAGGCACGATTCTTTGAGATGAAGTGGTCCTCGTCCAAGCCAACACCAGAGATGGCCAAGGGAAGGGAGAATTGAGAGGGGTCATAAAGAATTTTATTCTGAATGCATATCAACAGGACAGCGTCATTTAAATTCCAATGAAGCCTCACAAGTGATACTGGAAAATATTCCTAGATCAGCCACGGTTTTACCTGCCCTCTCCTCTCATTCCTGACAGTGGGAATCACACATTTAGGCAGAGCATAGGATAGAACTTGAGATCTGGAAGGGTCTTCACCCACAATATTTGGAAATGGCTGAAGTATCACAGTTATAAAACAATTCTTGAAGCGGGGCAGTATCTGTGCCAAGCATGTGACATATTCTTTGTGTGGTCGTGGGTATGTGATGTGGATATCTTGTCCAGTGTTCTCAGCAAGCTCATGCAGAGGTGGTATCATCCCCCATTCTAGAGATGAGGAGACCAGGATGCAGTGCCGTGGTGACGCTTGTCCAAGGTCACACACTGAGTCTATAATGTGTTGAGGATTTGTACTATCTCTGTCCCACTTGAAAGTGTGGTGGTTGGAAGTGTGAACACCGGAGTTTGAACAGCTCTGCCACTGGCTAGCTCTGAGACCTTGGCTGGATTACCTAATGCCCCTGTGCCGGTTTCCTCATCTGTAAAATGAGGATAACTGTGGTCCCTCCTCATGGAGATATTGTGGGGTTTTAATGGGTTTATATGATAGGTGCTTTGAACCATGCCCAGCAGATCATCCACATTATATAAATTTAACCATTACTAATTTTTTTTATTACTACTCTATCCTGTTGCATTTGATGAAATATTGCCCACGCCCCAGGTACGTTCCCCAACTGAGAATGTCTGTTAGGAAAGAGATTATTACTAGTTCATGGCACTGCTTTGCAAACGAGCTTTCTCAGTCATTTTTACCAATCCCCTGTCGCCTAATGTGGCAATGTGATACCAGCCACGAGGGAAGACACTGAGAGAATGGGAAAGGCATTGAAAGATGCAAAATGATTGAGGCAGTTTTTTTTTTTTTTTTTTTTTTTTTTATTCTTTATATTACCATGTGTCACGATCATCGACCATCAGAGCTGAAAGTCATCTTCAGTATAGTCCGGGTCGCTTTCTCATTTTTTTACATAGACACTTTTTTCGCTTTAGGATCAAACTGTGTCCGAGTTGGTTGTGGTCCCCCCTGCCCGCTGCAGCCCATGTCATTGTACCTCTTGACTTGATTTTCTAATCTAGAAGACCAGGGTGTTCGGCAGGTGCCTATGGGAGAGCGACTGATTGACAGCAGACTGCATGCTCTCGTGTGAACCGTGTTTATCATCCTCTTCCTCACGACTCCCGTCTTCCTCACTTTATTTCATTTATCTTACCATCTGCTTGCACATCTTAACATATTTTTATCTTATTCAACATAGTCGTACTCTGAAGTTGGAATTTGTCTCTCCGTTTTCCAGATGAGGACCTTGTGGCTTGGAGGTGAATGGATTTCCCACAGATTTACAATAACATAGGTCTCAAACCCGCGTTAGCAGACACTAAACATAACATCCTTCCACTGAACTGCCCTCCCTCCGTCCACCTTCTAAGGCATCGTCCAGCCCTTAGCAGCTTGGTGGCTTCCTAAAATCAAAGTAGATTATCGCCGCTTGGTCTCCATTGTCTTAGGCCAGGTCCATTGCTGCAAATCTCTAAGCCTTCTGTCACACAGGCCCTGCCCTCAATCCAGTCCTGTAGACGCCTAAATGAGAAAGGCATCTATCTTACGTGTGTTCCGGGAGATGTTATAAATGGTGCCACTGTTTGGGAGCTTCTTAAATCTCCTTAATAACCTGCATTTTGCTTTCGCTCCTTCTTTATCTGTCAGCATCATGAATATCTTCCACACTTCCAGTGCTTTCTGGCTGCCAACTTCACAGCCTCTTAAAATAGTAATTTAACTTCACAATGCCTCGGCAGGAAACCTTAGCTTAGCATTGTTTATTTCCACCCTTAAGTAGTGGAAGCTCAAATGTTGCTGAGATCAGGGCCAGGAGTCTTAGAATAAGCTACTTTCTAACTCTGGGCTGGAGCCAAGAGCCAAGATCTTACTTTCCTTGGGAATAGAATCACCAATGGCACCTCTGGTAACAGTAGCACTTTTAAAAGTAGCTCAGGAAATAGGGTGGAGGTGGCATGAATTGTGACAGCCAGATGTTGTAAGAGAAAAAAAAAATACATGATATATATAGATAGATAGATATAGATATAGATAAAGAGAGAGAGAGAGATCTGTATTTAGTCCCTCCCTCTACACACACATACACGCAAACACACAATATATATATAAATGAAAAGAATGTTGAATGTACTTGAGAAGAGATAGCAAGGAAAAGAGCAGTGGATAAAGGGGAAGATGACCACTTCCATCTCTATTAATGGGACACAAGCACAGATATAGTCATAAGATCATGTGATCAGAATGTGATCTGGGGATGGGACTTCCAGCCAAAAATGGGATGGGGAACACACTCGGTCAATAAATCTATACAAAAGCCCCCACATATTCAGCTTCACCAGTAATCAAATAGATGGAAATAGCAATGTGATACCACAGAGCATCATCAAATTGTGTATGTGTGTGTGTGTGTGTGTGTGTGTGTGTGTGTGTGTGTGTTTAATGTGAGCATCTAGTCTTGGCAAGAATGAAGAGAAAAAGACACTCTCCTGTGGCTTCGGCGGAAATCTTTATGGAATGCAACCTTTTATGAAATGCGACTTTCATTCTTTCCTGTAAAACATTGTTTATGGAGCACCGGTTCGGTGGAAGGCGTCGTTCTAGGAGCTATAACTACAGCAGGGAACCAAACTGAATCAGCCCTCACCTGCTTGGAGATGATGTGCTAGTGCGGGAGAAGATAAGTCAGTAAACAAGGGAACATCTAGTGTGTCAGATGGAGATGAGTGCAATTGACAGGCGGGGGGCACGGCGGGAGAGGGCGTGCTGTTCTGTAGAGACAAGCGATGGAGAACCTCCCTGAGATGCTAACGTTGGGCAGAGACCTGTAGGTAGCCTGGGGAGAGCCTCCCAGCAAGAAGAAAGTCGTGGCGGTGGGACTGTGCGTGGTGTGTTAGGGCCAGGGAGGGGACTCGGGTGGCTGCAGGGTTGTTGCAGTGAGGGGATCAAAGGGAGGGAGGGGAGAAGCCGGGGTTGCCTTGGAGCAGGGTCAGCTCTTATTTCAGTCACTCTCTCTCTCGTTATCTCTGTCCCCGTTTTTTAAAGAAGGTGCAAATCTTTCTATTTTTAGAAATTCCCCATTCTAAGAAGTAAATTAATTATGTATGTGAGAAGAAGGAACTTTATTAGAGCGTTTGGGGGGGAAAAACACAACAGAACGAAGCATATAATGGAATATCTAGAGTCATTCAGGATGATAGCGGAGGGCTACCTTTATAGGTTAGAAGCTGGGATGAAGATATGGAGCATCATCTGTAAAATGGGGCTAATGACAGCCCTGAGCGTTCTGCTGTGAGAATGAAGACGATCATATGTATAAAGCACTTAGCAATGTGCCTTGTATACAGTAAGTGCTCAATCAGTGGCATTCATGATGACATTTATCGACACGGATGTATTTTTTGGTAAACTATTGCATTAAAAAAGACAACATAAAGTGCCGAATGTTGTATATTTTAAAAGACGGACCCAATAGCTGAGTGGTTATCTTCAGTGAGAGGCTGTGAGTGGGTTTCAGTCTCTCTTTTACACTTAACCTGTATTACCTAATATTTCTTGAATGAACATGCATTACTTGGATAATGAGCATTTTGAGTAGTTGGATGTGGTGGATCAGTTAACAACTGTGGGTAGAAAAAAAGACCCAAAGCAGAGACTCGTGCTTTAATGCAGAGTTTCCTAAATTTCTGAGTCACCTGTCTTAAATCAAATTTAAATGGACTCATATTTTTTTCTTTTTTTCCTTTGACCTTGGCCTGAGCAATAATAGTCATAAAAAAACTAATATTTGATAAGTCGTTTAGACGTTGCAGTACACACTAAAACAGCTATCACACCCTCAGAAGACGAGCTGTCTCACATGTGCATCATCTGGAATCATTTTACCTGCTGGTCGTATTTTGTGTGCCACGATTTGGAAAACACAGATTTAGTGGTGACCGCCCGAGAATTAGAGGACTTTAGCTTTGAATTTTAGGTAAATCACATCTGTTCTCTGAACCTCTGGTTTCCTGGATTGTGAAGTGAGGGCTTGAGACTTAACCAAAGTTGTAAGAAACCCTCAGAGGGGCCCCTGCAGGAGGAGGAGGGGAGTCCATCCTCACCTCGTCATCCGTATCAGAGCATCTCTAATTTATCTGCTTCGCTTTATTACTCTTGGATAAGGGTTGAATAAGGGGTTCCAAGGCTTTAAAAACTGACTTGAGATCATGGGTTTAAACATTAAATGATCACTATAGGGGACTCCCTAATGACAGATTTTCGCCCTAGATTAAGTCATTATCTTGGGTTCTTTGGGAGGCTATATACGACCATGACATATTCCCAAGGGTTTAGTGGGAAGAGGAGGCGTATGTAAGACGATGCCCTAGCCACCCTTGTCATCACAATGCGTGGCGTATCATTGCCATCGACCAATTAAATGAATTCAAGAAGGCGGGAGCCATATTCAGGGCAGCCTCCTATGGAAATGAAGTATTTCTGCAGTAAACCTCAGAAGTGGAAGCGTACTAATCCAAGTTGCCCAGGGGAAGCTCGGGACAGGCAACGGCATTGGAGAGACGGATCTGTCCTCCTGGAAGTGGAAAGGGGGCTTTCCATGTAGAGGAAATAGGGGGCACAAAGACGCAGCTCCAAGCTTGTGTGTGTTTCTCATCATAGAACCACAGAGTGTTAGAACCGAGCCTTCTAGCTCAGTCCTTTCTAGGACTTTAGGATCCATCATATCCGACCCTCCTTCCCCCCACCCCCACCAGATAAAGAAATTAAAGCTCTGGCAGAGGGAATGTCATGGCAAAGGCCACAGTCTATTACTGGAATTGTTCAACCTAAAACCCCAGACTCCTGACTCCCAGACAACAATTATGCTTCTGGCAGAACATTGTCATGTCGTTTTGCAGGGCACACTGGTTCTTTTGAAGCTCTGAGAAAATGGCGTTGTGTAGTCAGATACATTTGGGAGCTGTTTCAATGAACTACCCTCTTCCTGGAATTCAGGTTGTGTACAAGCACATTTAACGTTCTGACAAAGTCCTGTAAGAGAGATTTTTAAATCTTATTTAAGCTTTCCCAAAATTTGACCACATAATTTCAACTTTCTATATTTTTCATTTAATTTTTAACAATGTTCTACATAACTTATTTTCGAAAACTGCGCTAGACATAGCTATCTTCCACAGAAAAATAAAAAATATTATGCCTGTAGAAAAGTTTTATATAAGAAGATCTGATGGTCTGGATTATTTCTGAAATGATGGTCATATTAAGAAAATTATTATCAAAGAAGAGTGAGAAGGGAAGTTTCCCAAATTTAATGTAAGTTTCCCCTTCCTTCCTCCCTCGCTTCCTCTCTGTTTCCTTTCCATCTGCCTTTACCATTCACTTTCCTGCCTTTTTTCTCTCCTTCCTTATTCCTTTCCTCTGTCCCTCTTTCAGTTCATTTCTGCTTCCCGCCCCCTCCTCCCCTTTTGTTGGGGAGTTACTGTGTTCCGGATTCTGGACAGGCTTCAAAGAATAGGACATTTTCCTGATCTGAAGCTCTGCTGGTCTGATAAGGAGACCGATGTGTAACCTGGGGTAACACAGAGTAGCTGGTGCTGAAACTGGAGCATGCACAGCATGTTAGGGAGAAGAGAGGTCTGTCTGTGTGAGCCTTAAAGTTTGACTAGCCAGTTGGGTAGATGGAGGAAGGGCATTCCAAGTGGAGAGTGGAAGATGACATAGTTCAGTCTGACTGGGGAGCGTGCTCAGGGGTCAAGTAAAGACATAATTGAAGGATGGGACGTATAAAACCTTAGAACTCATGTTAAGTAATCTGTGTTTAGAAAATTAGAAGACAATTGACTTGATCAGATCTGGGATTAAAAATGACAAGGAGGAGGGTGGGAGGAGGGGAGGGAGGATCTGATGGCCTTGGAGCAGGTAGTCAAAACCGTTCTGATGACCAACGGAAGATGTCCTTCTAGGCTAGAGCAGTGGCCAAAGAGTGGATAGATTGGAGAAACAGTGACGATGAGACAAGGGACAGGGAGGGGTTAAGGATGACTTCCGCCAAGGTTGTGCCAGATCTAGGCCTGCTCTCTCTAAATAGTGCTTCCAGAAACAGCAGGGTCTCAATTATCTCACCGTGGGCTGTGAAATTCTAAAAAAAAAAAAAGTTCTCAAAACAAGATTAAGTTTAATTTGCTTTAATTGAAAAATAAACACATGCCATGTACAGCCCTCTCAAGAGGAGAAGGAAAAGCTAGAAAATGAAATGAACAGTTGGGTGCGGTAGGCCGTCGTCAATTATCAGAAATTCTGAAACGGGAATTGGTATTAGTTGAGGATGTTAATTTGGGGTTAAATTCAAGGGGATGGAAAGTTTAGGTCTTCTCTCTAGGCATCGGTTTTCTTCATCTCTCACCAGGTTGTTATTTTTATTACTATTAAGGACATTATCATGGAATAGAATCTGCAAAAATACTGAATCACTGTGCTGTACACCTGAAACTAACATATATTGTAAATCAACTATACTTCAATTAAAAAAAAAAAGAACGTTATAAGGCAGTTGTGGAATAAAGGAAGGAGTGTTGAACATGGAATCAGACAATTTGGATTTGATTCTTTCTCTGTCATGTTCATTATGTGACCTTCGGTGAGCTGCTTCATTTCTTAGACTCAGTCTCCTCATCTGTAAAATGGGGATACTGATCCCTACATTGTTGGATTCCTATGAGGATTCTGTAATTAACATACATGGAAGGTCTAACATACTGTTAAGAGATGATGGAGAAAGGAGGAAGAAGTTTAGAAGGAGCAACCTGAAAAGAAGGAAGTGGAATAATACTGCAGTAAGTCCAATTGACTCATTCAATCACACAAGATTTATTGAGAGCCTTCTGTGTTCTGATGCTGGAGGATACAATGGCGGGAGACAGCTGAGCCCTGTCTCTATGCCACCTCTCTTCTGTTAATCAGTACTCCCAATCTTTTGGCGGTAGCATGGGGTCAAGGAGGAAGATTAGGCTAAGGGAGGTGTCTGGAAACCCTTTGGATGTGTTTTAGGGGCCCTTACATCAACTGGGCATCCTTCTCTCTTTTCACAACCACCTCTCCTTCCCCGGTCAAATACAGGTGCTTTGACCCTGACGTAGGTTCCATTAGTCTCATGGGGAACACAGTCTAACAACCACATTCATACCCAGGTGATGGTGGCTTGGAATGGTAAACTATGTGTCTGATTCTTGTAATATTGGCATCTTGGAATCATAGTTGTAGAATCTGAGGATAATAAAAACTGAGAGTCAGCATCTCATGGACACACAGAATGTAATATTTATGGAATGTAAAAATGACTCCTAGTACCACCAAATCTTACAAATCCATAGAATCATGAAATTAGAGTCTCTTATAAGGGAATGACATTTTATGATTATCTGGGCCACCTTCCTTCCTAGTTCGTGGAAAATACTAATATAGCATTAAAAATGCAAACATTCTTGAGAATCATTATACAAGAAAAAGGTGGCCATGAAGGAAATACAATGCTTAATAACACTAGTGGTAAATATATTGGCCAAGTGCACTCATGATGCACTGATGGTGGTTTCTGAACATGACAAAATTTCTTGGTGGTGATGGTGGGAAAGTGTCAATGATTGTTGACCTCACTGATACCTGGACAAGCACTTAAATCACAGAAAGCTTGAAGCAAAATAGGATTCAATGACTTTGCTCACTGACCAGCCCTGCTGTAATTATTCATGTCGTCTTTTTATAAAACAGTCCCCTAAGTATTGGTCTCCTTTCTTAGGACTGTGAGCTCCACAAGGTTGAAACAATATATGGTTCAAGGTTTCTAAAAAATGGCTTCACATAGCTGGACCCTTCAGGCCTCCAGTCTTACTATCTTCTCCCTCCTAACTTCCTCTGGTATACATGCGGTCAGCTCCTGTTGATCTGAGTCCTTACTTATGTTTCCTCTGAAGTACTGGCTTGTATGGCCAAGATTTTTCTTTTTAAAAAACACCTGGCATCCGTCTCGCGTGTGGTGGTTTCCTCCACATCCTCTCACAGGACCTCAGATCCATGGCTTATTTTGACTCGTACAGAAAGAACCTGGCTTAAGGAAGTGTGTAGAGTGTGTAGACCTCTTTGCTGTATACCATGGAAGCTCTGTGTGTGTGTGTGTGTGTGTGTGTGTGTGTGTGTGTGTGTGTACTGCTTACATAAAATGTGAATTTGGATGTTTTTCACATGACCGTGCAATTCGAATGTGCTCATGGATTCCTACGCGCATCACTATGTGGGTGAACTTGTGTGGGAACGGATGTGCTTATGAATCGCTAAGATGCGTACATGATTATGTGATTCTTGACACCCATTTGTTGAGTGCTGCATAACTGATAATGAAGTCAGTGCTTTCATAGACGCTAATATATTGGATTTTACAACTACGAAGTAGGTTTTACAGTTTCTGTTTTGGAGACATGTCAACTAAGGCTCTTAGAACTGAAGTGATCAGGGCTGGTACTTGAGATAGAATCTCTACATTGAAGACTTTTGTTTATATGTTTTTTGTGTCCGAGTGTGCTTGGTGTGTGAGGACAGGAGTGTGTGTGCTGTGTGTATGTGCACACTTGCTCACGGGTGTATGGGTACGCTAACATTCCTTTTTTTTTAACATGCATTTCTTAACACCTGTGGATGTCTATATATGTATGAATGTATTTGTAGTAAATACGTATGCACCAGCTGAAACCATAACCATCCAACAAAGCAAATCTGTGACTTTGGTTTTGGGGGTCCGGGGAGTGGACTGTGTGAGCTGTAGGGGAAAAACAACCAAGAGACAAAGGATGGACAGCTTGGTGTCAATTCATCCGCAGTGCCGACTTGACTATGTGCTTTGCAGGGATTTTTTTTACTACAAGTTATTAATCCTTGAGATCTTTTTTCAAAATAAGTATATCCAGGCCAACCCTGACCCACTGAATCAGATTTTTCTTGGTAGTACTCTGATTTCAGTGATTTGAAAAACATCCCCCAGCGGTTCTGAAGAGCATCCTTGACTACCAGCCTTGCTCTCCGGCAGCCTTCATTCAACAGCAGTTCCCGAAGGCTCATGTGTGCCCCATCTTTGGGAGCGGGGGAGGGTTGATTGACAGGCGGGATTCCAGCCTCCACCGTTCTGGAGCCTCACCCAGAAGTCTGTGATCTGGACCCAAGATCTTTTGAAAAGCATCAGGTGTGTCCATTTCAGGTGAACCCAAGACCTCAGTGAGTGAAATATTAACTTTAAAGATAGAAGAAGAAGAGGGAACCAAAGGAAGCAAATATCGGAGGGCATTCATGATACAGAAGCTTAAGGAGGGGAAAGAGAGAAAGAAATGGAAGGAAGGGGATGAAGAAGTTGAGGAAGCTGTCAGGATGCCCTGGTGTGGTCACTCTGGAAGGAGCAGGAAAAGTAGAAACCTAGAGTACAGAGATTTTTTTTCCTCTGTGCTTCACTTCTGTCATTTCACCAAGCGCCTACAGGAACTCTCTGAGGCAGGCCCTGGTTTTCTGCTTTGCAGATGATGTGACTGAGATTCAGGCTTCAATGATTTTTTTTTGAAGTCACACAGGAACAGAGCTGGGACTCGAACCCAGGTTTTCCTGCCATGTGCTGCCTCCCTCCATTCCCACACCTCCCTGCGCTGTTCCTATGGGGAGGGTTTCTCAGAGTCTGACCTGAACCCACATAAATCTCAAGAAATCTGACACCCCGCCAAGCCACATAAACATTCCAAATTCACAGCACTGATGCTCCGAGGGGCTGAAATAGAACTTTGAAATTCTCCTTCACTTTTAATTAAAAAAAGATTTAGGCCAACCCTGGGTTCCCAGTTCTGTTTAACTGCGACTGCTTTTAACCGTTGCTGTATTTTTATTGTTGCAAACGCGACGCACCGATCCATCTTCCTCGTAATGCTTCTCGGTTTCTGCTCCATCTGTTGAAGAGAAAACATTTGCAGAAATCTCTCGGCTTCTCTCCAAGGGCTGCAACTTTGGTTGTAGCAAGGAATGCAGTGCAGGAAATGGAGCTGGCAGTCGGTGAAATCAGGAAATTGGCAAAATCTATTTGCAGCATCTTTTCGATCATTATTTCCCCAAATGAACAGTTCTCCCAGGTGTCCAGTCGGTGCCATTACATTCCCCTGTGCGCACTGCATCAAGGGTTGTGCTGGGCACCCCTCATTTAGGTTTTTCCACTCGTGTTTATAATGGAACCATTAATTCTGTTCTCATTTTTGTCTGTCCCCTATTCCAAGCTAGATCCTCCATTGGGGTTTTTCTAATTAAACTATCATTAGTTCCTAATAACAAGGACTGTATGTGGTGTAGAAAAGCTTTTGGACTTGCGTTGGAAGACTGAGTTCAAGTCCCTACTTTGCCGTGTTTTAACCTGGCAAATCACTCAAACTCTCTGACCCTGGATTTCCTGAGAAAGCCTGGGGATGCGGTAAGGCTCAAATGGCTGAATTAAAGCCCGAATGCTCTGCAGGTTTGTGAAGTGCCACACTCACGCTATATATACCCAGTCATGCTATTAATCTGTCAGTTCATTCTGTTTGTTCATTCCTTCATTTACTTGTTTATTTATGGGATGTTTGCTGAGTGAATGCTGTGCACCAGGTGCTTCTTCGGTGTGGGTGATGCTGACCTGAATAAGGCGAAATCCACACCCTCCGAAAGCCCACATGTGTGGAAACAGAGTGAATAGGCTGTGGTTTTTCTCTTCCTGAGGGATCAGGGGATTCTTCAAAGAGGGGATGACCTTGAACTGAATATTAAAGAATAAGAGAGCATTTTTGGCAGAGGGATTGGATTGGGGAAAAAGTAACAGAGGGGTGAAACAGGTTGGGATGTGCCGGAAGTACCGGCAGGGAATCTAGAAAGTCAAGGCAGAGATTCCGGGAAGAGACGTGGAGGGTAAGGCGTGGGAAATTTTGAGGTAAAGTGACCGTGACCGTAGCTGCTAGTTGACATGTAGAGGTGGGAGGGAGCCACTGATAGACGTAATCAAGGAAGTAGCCCCATGTGATATTGTGACTTATAATAAAAAAACATCTGTTTGGTCTTCATTTCCCCTTTCTGGCACAGAGCTTTGAAAACGCTTGGAATTTCCTAAGTGAGCAGAGCTATAAAGGTGTCTTTTGTTATGTTAATGAGGTCGCTTTTGAAAAGCACCCAAGCGCTGGAGCTGGATGCCAGTGGAGCCAATCAAGTGATTAGAAGGTTGGAACTTTGAGTCCTACCCTCCATCCTCTGGGGAAGGGAGAGAGGGTAGAGGTCGCATCAGTCACCAATGGCCAGTGATTTCATCAGTAATATCTCTGTAATGAAGCCTCTCTAAAAACCCTGAAAAGAGGGTTTGGTGAGATTTGGGGTTGGTGAACACGTGGAAATTTGGGGAAATTTCCTCTTCCTTGTCCTTTGATTCTCTTCCACCTGGCGGTTCCTGAGTTATATTTTCTTATAATAAACTGATGATCTAGTGAGTAAACAGACTTCCTGAGTTCTGTGAGCCGCTCTAAGCAGATTCATCAGGAGGGGGTTGTGGGGACCTCTGATCTGTAGCCAGTCAATCAGAAGTATAGGTAAGAACTTAGACTTGTGATTGGCAACCTGAGTTAGACAGGTCATTGAAACCTTTAATCTATAGCCAGTTGGTCAGAAGCACAAGTAACAACCCGGGCTTTTGATTGGCATCTGAATTGTGGGGTGGGGGACGGTCTCTGGGTAGATAGTGACAGAATTGAGTTGAACTGTGGGACACACCAGCTGGTGTCTGAGCATTGCTTCATGTTGGCGTGGGATCCACTCACCCCTCTACCCCAGTCACAGTGAAAATGGTTCTCAGAATACCAGAAGACCCAGCATTCATGAGAGATGCCTTTTACTGAACACCTGTTATGCATATGCCAGACGCTGTGTTCATGGTTTGCATTCATCATTTCATCGAATGCCGTGGAAGAGGTACAATTCGACTGGTGTAGGAACTGAGGTTAAAAGAGATGACATGATGTGCCCACATAGACGGTGGGCCCCACGCTTGAGGCAAAGCCAGATCTGTCTGCCTGTCGTCTCTGCTCTTAGTCGTCTCACTAGCCTGATGGGCATTTTAGAGCTATCTGGTTGGCTCTGAGAAGGAGCTGGTAAAGAGGAAGACGCTGAACAAGTAACAATTGTGGTTACTCCTGAGGATAAGACAATCCCTTAGAACTCTAAAAAGACATGCTGGTGGTGGAATTCCCGACTTTTCAAGGAGGCGTTTTGGAGCAAGGAGGACAGTAGATGTGGGCAACTTCCTGGTGCACGGAGGGGTGGGGATGGGAGTGGGAACATGAGAGGAAGCCGGGCCCTCTGGCTTCTGTTAATTAACATCCTTGACATCGACTCCAGTGGGTTCTTAGGAAATACCTAACATTTCTGGATAATGTCATGGAAGCTGCCTTTGTTGGCAGTCTACCAGGGACAGAACCCCAAAGTGAAAAGGCCATAAAACAACTCATAAACTTTATTTTTTTTCTCCTTCTATAATTATATTTTTATAGCATTTTAAAATTCCTTGGAGGAAGAGCCATAGAATCAGACGCTCTGTGGTCTGAAATGTCTCTGAGGTTTTTAGCCTCTTTCGCAGTCTGTGAGTGCCAATGCCCACACTTACCTGGCCCCCCTCATTCTGTTGCTGGAATTTCTGTGGGGCTTTTCTTTCATGTATGTGACTTTCTGTGCCATTCTTCTTTGGTCAAGACTTACAGATTGACGGCTTTCAAATGCTGGTCTAAAGTTTGGTGTCTAAATATGAAGAGCCATCTTTTCTTTTGAGTCTATACCCTCCCTATTTCGTTGCTGGTTAAAATGTACTTTCTTTTATAAAATGTGGGTAATAGTACCTGCAATTTCTGTTTAGCTGAATGTTCTTTCCGAGAACAAGAACATGCTGGTAACTTTGTGTTGGTCCCCAAAAGTGGTTTTATAGACTGGACTTGGCCATGGAATCTGAAAGGTTGCTGCTATAGGTCACACAGAATAAGGCTGTTTCTCATTCCACCTTTGAATAGTGGTCCCATCTTCATATATTTCATCATCTCCTGTAATACCTTGGTAATGTCTTGCCCATAGTAGGTCATCATTACATGTGTGATGAGTGAGTCTCCATGTAATCAAAAATGGATTGAGTATCTTTTCTATGTCAGGGCTGCTTAATGTAGTGAAGGCTGCACAATAGAATAGATAAATTTCAGTCTCATGAAAGCTTACCATTAAGGCTTCAGAGCTGAGTAAGCTTAGTGGTTAAGGGTTCAAGTTCTGGAACCAGACTGCCTGGATGTGAGCCCATTAACCAGCTATACAACCTCAGGCAGTGTACTTAACGAGGTACTGCCTCACTTACCCTATCTGTGAAGTGGGTATAATAAAAGCCTGATAGAGTTGTTGTGAAGATAACATGGGTTTACCCAGGTGAAGCTTTTAGAGCAGTGTCTGATACATAAGAAACGCTCAGTAGATATTAACTCCCATCATTAAGGCGTACATTGTCAGAAACGGAGTAGGAAGCCCAGGTTGACTTGATACTGAAGACTGGGGTTGCAGGTATAGCTCAGTGGTAGAATGCGTGCTTAGCATGAAGAAGGTCCCGGGTTTAATCCCCAGTAACTGCATTAAAAAATAATCAAAATTAAAACAATTAAGTTAAAAAATTCAATATTAAAAAAAAAAAAGAAAAGGCCAGGGTACATAGTCCTGCTGCACAGCTAATTAGTGGAGTAAACTTGGAAACGTCACTTAACCTCTTTGTATAAAACCAGATTCAGAACAGTCAGTAAGACTAATGAGCCTAGGATGAAGAAGTTGAAAAATCTCCAAGAAGAGGGACCTTAAAGAATGAGAAGGGTATTGCTATGAAGAAGACAGTGAGATGGGTGTCCGTATATGGAAAAGATTTGGAATTACCTAGTTTCCTCTTTCTGGGAAGTTCTTTGAAGAATTCATAAGATTATTCTTTTTCCTTCCAGGGTGGGGGATATTGAAACTATTGCAGCTGATGGAACATTCTTTTTCGCGGAGACACTGAGAAATAGAATTTCCATTCTCCCCCAAAATTCATTCCTGTGATGCAGAACTTTCTGATTATAAGGGAGTTGATGAAAAGATGAAACTGAAGTTGAAAAATGGAATTAAGGGCAGTCAAGTTGTTAGAATGTGGTTCAGGGACTGGAATTGTTATGAAGTATATTTAAGATGAGATCAGTCTGGAAGGGTTTTCTGTATGACGAGAGTGGAATCAAAATGTGTTTGTGAATATCCAATGAGGCACCGGTTGTAGGTGCTTCTGGCTCTCTGGGTTTTGCTTGTTGCCAGAGATTAGGCTGCTGTCTGGCTAATACCTGCATCCAAGATGTTGCATAAATTCTTGCTGATTTTCAGAAGTTTGTTAACAATGTCTTTTGCTTATTTTCATGCAGAGAAAAAATAAATGTAGAACAGTAAGCTTATGAGAAGAGACTGGCCATGTCGGGTGGGGCCAGGAAGTCTGAGGCTCTGTTTCTTCTGTGCTTGAGGCATCTTGGTAAGCCCACAGCAGGGGTGTTTGAGAGTCCCTCTTAGTAAAACAAAGGTGTTTGCACAGTTGGATGGGAGCTGTGGCAGTTGAGGTTCACTGCCTGGCCAGAAACTGGGAGGCGAAAGTAGGTGCATAATTCAGCACTGGGTAAGCATTTTAACTAGAGCATCTTGGAAATCCGTCTATCCCCTTACGCATTCATCTATTCACGCCATGAGCATGCGTGGAAAGACTCCTCTTTGTACTAAAGGCTATGGTTAAAATGATAAATAGATACATCTGTGCTCTTTAAGAAGGAGTTTAATCAAATGATAAATATGTTCTACACCTACTGTGTGCTAAATACTGACATAAAAGTAAACTAGACAGTATGGCCTTTACTCTTAAGGGGCTTACAATTTAGGAGGAAGATTGATGTTAAGCAAATATTATATATGAGAGAGCTAGAATATGTCTATCTATCCTAATAATAATAGTAGTAATAAAAATATGTATTTATTGAGCATGTACTATGTGCGAGGCACAGTTCTAAAACATTTTATTATATGTACTCTCTGAAATGATTCTCCCCGCCACCCTCTGAAGTAGGTAGAATACAGTTACTGTCCACATCTCACCAATAGGAAAATGGACTCGGAGATATTAAATAAGTTGCCCAAGGAAACAAAAAAAAGCCGCATAGTGGGAAACAAACTGAGGTCTTCTGACTCCAGTGCCCTTCCTCTTATTTTCTTTCCACCTGTCCCATCTCTCCAGCACACATGGTAGGGGCTCTGGAGGAAAGAGGAACTAACACAGTTGGGTTGGAGTGATGGGGTGCAAGCAGGAAAAACACCCAAGCTGGGGGCGGTGGGTCTAGTAAGGGTTCCTTAGGAGGACACGTCCAGGAAGAGCATCTCAGGGTGTGAGAACAACGTGGTCTGGACCATCACAGACTGTTGAGGAAGAATAATTAGCTCTGAGTAGAGGGGTCGGGAGCAGCCAGAGAGTCGAGGCAGGAGAAGGGCGTTCTGATTCTTCCACATGGCACAGCCTTGGGCGGGGAGCAGGGTCTCAGAGTTTTGAACAGACGGCCCTCGGTATCTGCGGATGTGGAACCTGCACATAGGGAGGGCTGCCTGTACTATGGCATCTTATATAAGGGGCTTGAGCATCCGTGGATTTTGGTGGCTTTGGGATACCAAGGGATGAGTGTAACCACTAAGGATCACTTCCTTTGCAGGGACTGAGTGAGGGAGGAAGAATTCACTGACCTGATTAGAAAGTACCCTACAGAGATAAAGAGGGAGGAGGCAGGTATTAAATGTCAAAAGATGGGCTTCCAGGTTTAAGAACTCCTTTGAGGGGCATGGATGGCTTTCAGACAGGGTGCTGTGCAGGTGGAGTAAATATTTTGAAAAAGCCAGACCCATCAAGTTAAATGTAAATGCAGGGAATGTGGAAAATGAGAGTGGATGAATAGGGAGAAGGGCTGCCTGGTGCCAGGTGGGGAGTGGAGCGGTTGTTAAGTTCGGGGTTTATGACTTGGAGAATGTGACCCATATAGGCAGCTTTCTCTTACTGATGTGTTTTTAATCGGATGTTCTTCCAAATTCCACCCTTCACTGACTCCATATCTCATTCCCCGGAGGCAGTGTGAAGCAATCTGTTTGCATCTACCCTTTATACAGCTGTGGGTCCGTCTCCCGTCACACCTGGTGGGTCACATCTTGGACACAGCACAGCAGCCAAAGTACTGCTGTGCTGAATGACCTGGAGGAAGCTCAGCTTGACACTGTGCCCTAATAATAGTAGGAAGCATTTAGTACACACTTCCCATGTTCCAGACAGACACGCTGTGCTAAGTGCTTTACATGCCTTAATTGGTTTGATCCAGGCGACAGCCCACTGCATTACATTAATCTCTATTTTATAGATATGTAAACTGAGGCAAAAAGAAGTAAAGCAACCTGCCAATGTCGTGTAGGTAACTAATGGCAAACCGAAGACTGGAACTGTGGGTGTGTCAGTTCCAGACCCTTGTACTTAAGCTCTCTAGTGTATTGTTTGCTTGCTGCCGTGCATAGATTTTCCAGCACAAGTGTAGGGGCAGTTTGGGGGCACTGCTATAATAATAGTTGTCTTAGGAATAGGAATGAAAGTAATATCAGGTCACCGCTAATATCGCTGAGTTAGTTTTGCTCACAAATCACCAGTCACACATGGAGGATTCTTATTGGTCGCATCTCTGGAGCTCTCCCAGGTGCTGAACATACTGATTCTGGGTCTAGTTCCAGGCCATGGTGCAAATACAAGTAAGGGCCCCATTTTGTGGGTACATAAATGGAGGCTTAGATGGGTAATGTGATGTTCCCAAGTTAATTGTGGTAGTTGGCAGATTTGGGGCTCAGATTGAGGCTGGTCTGGGGCCAAAGTGCTTGGTCTTACAGGAGATTCTGTGAGGGCCATTTGCCTTCTCTTTGTTTCTTTGTCCTAAAACAAAGGAATTGGATTCGATCAATGTTTCTGAAATGTCAGTCTTTCAGGTACCACCTTAACAACTTGTGCTCTATTTTCATTCCATCTATGTGACTTACACTATCTTTCCTTAAATGAATCCACTTCTCATGTGAATGCATAATTTACAAAGGAAACTTCCTATCACTACCACTAATTTCTTTCTTAAAAAGCATTATTTCCACTAAATAGATGGTAACTGTACAAGTACAATGAAAACAAAAACAGTGGGATGGTATTCTAGTTTATAGTCTAGCTTACACATTCAGCTATGTTCTTGCCTGCCCACATCTCCAATCTCTAGACCTTCCTTCTTTGTGCTAAAAAGGAATATTTTAAAATGTTAGAGAGAAGCTAAAGGCTTTCCAGTTCTTGCATTCTTGACTTCTAAGAAGCTTTAAAGGCTCCTCCAATAGTTGGAGATTCAGTTTGAGAGAAGTAGATTTGACTGGATGGTTCACTCATTCCAATGGAAGGTATGACTCTAGACTGAGCTATGGAAGAAGGAAGTAAAAAGAGAGCTGTTGATATGCTATAGCTGTCCTGATACATCCAGAAAGGAGGCAGGGCCTGGAGCATACAAAATACCCAGTGCTGGAAATTCATTCCTAGAGCTGCATCTCTCCATTCTAACCTTTTCACTCTTTTATCAGTTTTGCCTTGATACTCCTTAGCTCCCTACTCTGTGGCCTTTCCCATGATTCTTAACTACTTGTCTCTCTCGTGTTCTCCAGAGAACAGAAAGGACTGATTTCCATGTAAAGAGCTCTGTCTAATGAGGATCTGCCTTTTAACTGTTCTGTAAGAGGAATTAACAAGAACCATGAGTGTACTGTGTCCTCATCCTGAGTGGAGCATTTGGCATATGTGATTTCACTTCCCCCAACAACTCAATGAATGAAGTAAGAGAGAGTTAGTGTCTCATCTGACACATCAGAGAATGAGATGTGGAGGGTATCCATAACTCAGTTAAGTTTCTCAGCTTCTGAGGCCTGTCAAGTCCAACTGTTTCAGATCCCACGCTTTCTTCCTGTTGTGGTGAGATGCTGAAGGTTTGCCTGGTTTGAGGAAGAGGAGGTGCTTGGGTTGGGGGCCGTCCCTGGACTGTCCCTGCACCCTGGGGCTGGGGCACACTGTCACACCTCTCTGCTCAGCCTTTCTTTGTTCGCTGGTAGACCGATAATGCTAATGAGACTCTACTCATGGATCTGAGCCCCTTGGGGGCCAATTAACTTCACTCTACCTCAGCTTCCAGGAACCTCAGAACTAAATCCAGATCATTTAACTCTTCCCAGGTGCCTGGTAACATCTCTTCCTTCACTCATTTTAACTATTCTTTGTTCCATTTTTATTTTTAATTGTCCTGATTTGTACCTTATTTAACTTTGTAATATTCCTTTAGCTGTGTCTGGTGGTAGGTGGGGTATGAATTGTAGATAAATAAGTAAAATCACTTTAGTGTTATCTCTATAGAGGGAGAATGGTTCACGGGGCCTCTTCTGGTTGGAAAAGCTGAGGCTGTTCCTGAGAATGTGACTTGGAGAGATGAATCCTTTCTGGAGCACAAGGGCACTTGGGGAGGGTCCAAATCTGGCCCAAGACCTGTTTTTGCCAATAAAGTTTTACTGGCACATAGCCATGCCCCCAACTCTTTTTTTTAATTTATTGTCTATGACTGCTTTCATGCCACAATGGCGGAGTTGAGTCATTGAAACATGGACAATATGGCCCATAAACTAAAATGTTTACTATCTGGCCCTTTAAAGAAAAAGTTTTGTATTCCTGAGCTAGAGGAAAACAAGGTTAGTAGGAGCTTCTGTTCAGATAGAAAAAGAAATTTAAGTTTTCTTTATCTGTCCCGTTCATTTAGTGCCTCATTTTCCCTTTCCTTCCTAATTTTTTCTTCCTTCCCTTCCCTTCCTCTTTCTCCCTTCCTCTCTCTTTCTCTTTCCTTCCCTTCCTTCCTTCCTGCCTGCCTTCTTTCCTCCCTCTCCTCCTATTTTAAGGTGAAAGATTCCTTCTTTCTAGTCCAATCGTTTCCATTTATGAGGAGGACATTGAACTCCGGAAACAGGAAGTGACTGCCAGATAAGGTGGCCCAGCCAGTGGCGGCGTGAAGGGACAGTCACTTCTCAGCTGGTGTTTTTTTCCTGGCGTCTTCCACTGTGTACACAGAACATAGTTAGGAACTAACAGGAGATGAGAGAGAAAAATATAAGAAATGCATTTAGCACAGTGCCTGGCACATAATAAATGATCAGCGAAGCTTAGCTGATTTCAAGAGAAGCCCCATCTAATTGCAGAGGCAAAAAAAAAAAAAAAAAAAAAAAAATGTACCTACAACCCGAATGCCAGAAACGAGTCAGAGCCTTAGAAGTTGGTATTTTCAAGTCAGCAACAAGATCATCCCGGAGAGCCTCCTGAACCCCAACATCCCCCCCTGCATCATGGCCACCTCTGAGCCCACTTTCAAAACTCCTACCTGAAGCCAGTATCCTCATTTCAAAAGTGGTGGAAGTTGAGTCTCAGCAAGAGGAGTTAGCTTGCCCAAGGCCACTTAGTAAGGTGGGGTGACAGCCAGGACTAGAACCCAGGTCTCCTAGGTTCCCAACACTCTTTCCACTGCAGGATTCTGTTAAGTAACCAAGGTTAGCAGCATATATTTTAAAGGCCAGAGATTAATTATATCCCCTTCAAGCTTTAGGATTTGAGAAGGGGCTGATGCAGTCAGGAAAGACTTCCTGGAGGAGGCAGGGCTTAGGTGGGACAGTATAGACAGAGAAAATGTTCTCCACTGATAAAGAAGCAGTACACTTCCCAAAGTGTTAGGAAATCAGACTTACCGTGATTACAGGATCTATACTGTTATATAGAAAGCAAAAGCAAGGTTAGGGAATTAGATTAGATCTAGTTAAGGGAGAGGCTTGCTTGTTTAATTATGCTAATAGGCTTGATCCTGTAGCCTAAGGTCACAAACAAACACGCCTGTTGGCACTTGGATGCCTTGTATTTGACCCTCCCAGTTCAGGGCTGGGGGAAGGGTCATTTGTCAGTGCTTAAAAATGGAGAGATTTCATATACAAATCTAGATTTCCTTCTGACTTCTGGGAAATCAGGTGACCTGGCAGCCCAGAGACATCATTTCTACACAGAAGCAGTCTGCTGTCCTTGACTGGGTCATGTGCCTACGATTTGTCACTATGCTCCCTTCTTAAACTTATCTGGGCAGTTACTTCTTGTTTCTCTAGTTCAGTATCTCTGTACTGACCACTCCTTTCCCTCACGTGTGTGCCTGGACTCTGTAGGCATTTGAATTCACATTCCCTGAAGAAGTAAAAATTCATCATCATTGTTATGAAGAAATCAATGTTAGAGGGTGTTTATTTGCTCGGCACACATTTATTGAGCATCTATTTCCTGCAAGGCTTTAGAAGAGAAGGCTTGTGTTCAGGAGATGAATTAGGAGGCTGGTCCAGTGGTTCAGATGAGAGAGGATGGAAACTGCTTAGGAACAGATCCATCCATCGTGATGAGGAAGAGGTTGGACCCTTCTCTTTCAATCCTCATAGTCCTTCTTCTAAAGAGAAAGCTGCCCTGTTCCATTTCCACAGAATCAGGGACCTATCCTTTTAGACTTTTTCACCTGGTTTCTTTTATACTACCTTCATCTGAGAAGAAGGATCCATCTTTTTCCTTCTCGTATTCTCTCTCCCTCTCTCTTCCTCATCTTGTCAAAGGAACACATCCCATCTGGTCCTGACTCCCTGCAATTCGCTCCCTGCATACAGAGTAGATGGTTCTGAACCTCCGAGGGTGGGCGTGTACCTTCACAGACCTGCCTGGAGGAAGGCAGACCAGGAAGAGCCAGGCTGGCAGCGTCAACCTCGGTGAGCTGCCTTTTCAAATCAATACAACTGCTTTGTTTCCACCTCTGCATTTGACTGCGGCATTCTCCTTCCCTCTGCTTCCCGGCACAGCACGCGCGCCCTCTCCTGTGTTTTGCTCCCACACCTCAGAGCCCACCCTCTCCATCACCTACCTCTCTGGTGTGTTCCCTGGAGGCTCAAATGTCTCCATCCCTCGCACACATTACAGGATGATTGCTCTCAGAGTAATGAGGAGCTGGATTGGGGAAGTTCACTGGTCCTTATTCTAAAACAAAACAAAACAAAACCTTACCAAAACCATCGCTGCCTGTAGGAATAGGAGAGGATGTCTGGAGTAGTAAAAAGTGTTTCTAGAAGGAGACATGAAGGCTTCATCTTTATTCTTGGTTTCTGCCATTAACCAGCCCTGGGACCTTGGGCAAGCCTTGGTTTCCTTGTTTATAAAATGAAGCAGCTGGACTTGATTCTCTTTAAGGACCATTCAACCTAAAATAGTTCAGAGCATCAGGAGGACATTTCTGATGTTTTATTTTCAACCTATACGTGACGTGTGATGCCAGGGAGACATGCTGACCTGCCAGCCAGGAGACTTTTACCCATGTGTCAGCCTTAGTAAGAGCCGCCTCCCTGGAGATCAGGCAGTGCCCAGGTGAGACTCCGTGAAGAGCTTTCTGATTGCGTGAGATCTTAGCGGTTCTTAAGGAAGGCCCTTTCTCTTCCCTGTGGATTGTCAGGAATAAGATGCACATCAAACCACGCAGTGTCAAGGTTCTGCACTTTCTGGAACCAGAAGGCTGGCTCGGAAGGCACAGTTGGGTCCCTGCCCACCTTAGGAGAGTGCTGATAATCCCACAGAAAGCTGATTTTAGGTGTAAGTGTGTCAGTGACCTCTCTCTCTAGCCCGTCGCTGGCACACGGAAAGTGCCCAGGAAGGACCTGTGGAATGAGTGAAAGTCACTGATATTCGATCCTAGTGTGTCTCAGAATGTCTGCGTGGGAAAGGCCCTGAGGGATCATTTAAAACCCCCATCTGTTTTCCACACGGGCAAACTGAGGTCCATGGTCAGGATGAGACTTGACCTAGGTCACAGGATGTATGAGGCCAGGTCAGGATGGGAGCCCAGACATCCTGACTCCCAAACCAGTGCTTCTGCCCCGGCCAGCCCTCACGGCATCCCGCAGTGTGACATGGCTCCAACAGCCTTAGGTTAACCATTCCCAGAAGCCCTTCTGGGTTTTGTGGAAATTATCTGAGCCTTCTCGGGGCTGCCCAGCTGGAGGCTTCTCTCCTCCTCCTGGGCTGGCTGTTTCTGGGGGGCTCTGTCAGGAGAAGGTTATCATTTTCTCCCTGTTCCCCGGCAGCTCACGTCACCCCATCACTCACTCTAACAGACCCTGCTGAGCACCCACAGTGTATCTGGAAGCCATTTTCTGTTTGGAAGTCGGTGGCGGTCAGCCAACGTTTCAGTAATATTTGCTTTCCTAAGGCTTAGACAAATCAAATCCATTCACTTCCTCAGACTCCATCCCTCTTGCTTGGCATAATTTCCCCTCATCCAAGGCAAACCAGAGTTGAACATGGTTTCTCTTTCTCTTTCTCTTTTTCCTTCCTTCCCTCCCTCTCTCCCTCTTTCCCTCTTTTCCTTCCTTTTCTCCCTCATTTCTTCCCCGCTTCCATCCCTCTCTTCCCCGCTCCCTTCCCCTCTTTTTCTTCTTCTTTCTCTCTCTCTCTGTGTAAGTTTCTTTTTCATTTCACCAGTGCAAAAATCATAGCCCAAGATAATGTTAAATTTGGAAGAAATCTAAGAAAACACCTAAGCCAGTTGTCCTGATTCTGCAGGTGCAGAGACCAGATTGCAGAGACGTGAGGGTGTCAGTTACCCCGCCTTGCCCCTGGAGTGGTGGTAGGAATGGGGCTAGAATTGAGGCATCCTGACTCAGCCTAGTCCAGTGTCAGTCGAACCTCACAGCATCCTCTAATTTATCCTCCATAAATAAGCCTGCTTCCGGCTTTATCTGTGCTGATTGTTCTGGGACTGGGGTTGGACCTAGGAGGGAACAGGGCATCAGGTTTGGGTAACCTTAGGACCATTGCTTCAACTCTCTGGAACTCAGTTTTCTTGCCTGTGAAGCGAGGGTTCTGCTCCCCATCCTGCAGAGGACAGTGTTGCTGGGGGGCTCGGATGAGGTCATGTGCCCCCCTCGGTTCTCCAGTGCTCGATATAGACCCACTTGCGCTGCCTGCTATTACTAGCCTTCTTCCTTGAACAAGAGCTTTCAACATTTCAAAGTCCTGTTTATTCTATAATGAACATGTGGGGCACCCCGACAAGGAAACAGGTAGATATTTTGGGGCAAAAGATCTCTTTTAGGATCTCTCTTCTTCATCCATCTGCCTACTGTGTGCTTGGCCCCAGACCCAGCAGGGGAGCATCCTTCTTCTGGGACTGCATTTAAAGCCGCCTCTGCCAGGGGGGTGTGCCAGCTAGAAATAGACCAGGCGTCTCCTTTAGAGTTTCACAAAAATGGATCCTTTGGGTCAAAGGCTCCTTAATCTGCAAAACACAAGCTGGTTGCCTGACTTGAGGCCTCAGCAGACTTCCTACGCTGGAAGGGGCTTTGGTATGGAAAAATAGTTTGTGTTTTGAAGATTAAGGATCCTTTCATCCAAAAGATGCATTTTTTTTCTTCCCCTTCTTTCCTCAAGCTCCCAATGAAACACCTTGTTCCTTTCTGGCTTAAAACCTGCAAGCCTCCTTCCTTATGCACAGATGGATCAGGCTACTCTGCACATTCACAGCCTGTGAGAAGGAAGGCACCTCACTGAATGCCCGGTGCCCCCTCTTTTAGGACCTCCCTCCTCTCTTCTGCCCGATATGGGCCAATCATCCATATAAACACATTCAAATCTTCTGGTTTTTTTTTTTGTTTGTTTGTTTTTTTTTGTTTGTTTGTTTTTTAAGACTCCAGCTTCTGGAATTCCACCTTCAGAATTTATGAGGAAGTCTGGAAGGGAAAGTGCATTTTAAAAGCCAAGGTTGCTTGCTCTTCACAGACTACAGGAGCTTCAAGACATCTGGCCTGGGGACCAGATTCCCCAGCGCAGTAGCTGACAGTGCAGTGTGGGGCTAAGGGCCCAGACCTTTAAGACACCTAGGATCACGCCTCAGCTCTGACATCCGTGATGTGACTTTGAGCAAGCCACAGCTCTTTCCTGACCCTTAGTTTCCTTATCTACAAAATGGGAATGAATAGTAATGTTACCTAGTGTGTCTGTTAGCTACCGTCCCCCATCTCCCTCCCCCCAACATTACCAATTCAGTGGCTTTGAACCAGTGGCAGTTATTACTAAGCTCATGCATCTGCGGGTCAGCTAGGGGCCCCCGGATCTATCCACCCTCACTGATCGAGGCTGGGCTTGTCTTCTTCCCGCGGTTCAGCTGGGGCTCTGCTCTAAGCTTGGCTTGGCTGAGGCACATTAGCTGGACGGTCTGTTACCCCGTGTCTTGCATCCTCCTTCTGAACCCCCGTCACATCCATTTTGTGGCAACAGCAGAAGCACAGGAGGTTAAGCGGAAACCTACAGGGTCTCTTGAGATACAGGCTTAGAGCTAGCAAAGCATCACTTCTGCCTCATGCTAATGACCAAAGGAACTTTGAAGATGAGCCCAAATTCAAGGAAGGAGGGACGGACTCCATTCCTTAAGTAGAAGAGCTGGAAAGCTCCACGAGGAAGTACCTGATTAGAGGGCGGGGTGACTTGGGGCCATCGAAGTAAGCTACCCATTGGTATTGTGGATGTCAACCGAACTAATGTTTGCAAAGTTCTTGACACATCTCCTGTCATACACTAGTTGTTTATAAATCAGTTTCATCACAATCATCATTATAGGAAGGACTCAAAAATGGTGGCTAGAATGATTAAATCCAGATTTCCTAAATATAGAAACGCAGAGAGGAAAACAGATGCTCAGAAAGGTAATGAAGCTTTCTGGAAATCACACGGATGGGACTAGTTGAGCCCTTAAAAATCAGGTAGTGCAATATATTTTTTTTTAATTTGGGATTTGAAGGTCAATAGGAAGGATCCTGATTCTATCCCAAGGTGAGCCTTGACATTCCAACAGCAGGGAGGCATTTCCCAGAGTCAAGCAGTGGCCTCAGAGGACCTAACCCATCTCCCTGCCCTGCCAGGATGGTGGATCTTACAGTTCAACGTGCATGATATTCACCTGGAGCATTTATTAAAAACGTATCTTGGGTTGAGACATTGCTATTATCTGGTAGGACTCTGTACGCTGGTAGCAGGAGAGAACCAAACTCACAGTGGATTAGGGTTAAAAAAAATAAAAAAGGAAACATTAAAAAAAATTTTTTTAAATGACGCACTAGCTTTGAAACCCTGGGTAAATGACTGAACCTTCCTGGCCTCTGTTTCCTCTCCCCTTAGATGGGAGTAATAATCATACTTTATCAGAGGTTTGTTTTGAGGGCTAAGTGAATTATGTACGTTTTATTAAAATGATGTCCTGGTGTTAACCTTGCTGAGTGTCCATTTCTCATTTCTGGAACGGGAGGTATAAGCATCTGCCCTGTGGATGTTAAAAGTGGCTCTGAGATCAAACGGGACCTCCATCCCTTTGCCGCATGACGTCCTGCTGGAATGCAAGGTTGGAATGAGGAGTGCCTTAAGGGAGCGGGAGTGAGAGGGGGTAGTTACAGTCACCAAACTGACCATGCTTTTTAAAATCTGTGATTGTCAAGCCAGTTACCTGCTTAAACCCTCGCACGTGTGTCCCCTACCTCCTTCTTTGGGTTCCAGGATCGTCATGGACGAACAACAGTTGTGACAGTCCTTTTAGTTCACGCTTTTAAAAGCACTGTGTAAAGGAATAGAGCCATCGCACAAGACCTAGCAGAGCTCCCGGGGCTTCTATCCAAATGGATCTACCAGGAACCTTTCATCTGCTTTCATTAGTGACCTGTTGGAAACATTAAGCCAAGGGTCAGAGCTTTTGATGAGTAAATGCTGAAATTTAGGTTCAGGTGGAAACTTAAGTGTTTTATTTATTTGCTTCACTGAGTATGAAGAATAGATCAGCCACAGGGAAGAATTCAGAGCCATTAACTCAGCAGAACACTGTTTATTTATTGAACAATTATATTTTGAACACCTGTGTGGGGCCAGTTCCCATCTTTGGCATTTCTTTCTAACTCCAGGATCTGCAGTATATCTCTGTAGGGAGAGCAGCCTTTTCTTGCTCATCTCTGTATCCCATGCAGCATCTAGTTTAGTGATTTGCACACAATAGGCGGGTCTGGATGATTCCATGCCTTTTGCTTACCAAGGTCCCACTATCTGAAATGCCTTCTTCTATTAAGTTTTTTTTTCCTCCCTTCAGCTGGAAAATCTTGAACCATTGGAACCCAAGCAAAGTCTCAGCACCCCTGAGAAATCTTCTTGAACTGACTGTGTTTGAGTCACTTTTCCCCTCCCTTTGTTCCAACAACACTTTGTGTTGGTGTCTGATTAAACTCAATCCACTGATCTGCAATTTGGGGTATACACATTTATCTCCCTCACCAACATATGGCTTCCTGAAGCTGTGGACACTTTTTTTCTATTTTGATTCCCAGCAGCAGGTGCAGAGTTTAGCATTCCACCCCAGTCCCAGACCCCATGCTGTTCTTTCAGTCAATTTCCTTTCTCTCCCATATCTTTCTTTTCTTCTTTAATTCTGTATCTGTCCTTTGAGTTTATTAATATCCTTATCCTTCCATTGACTGTTTGCTTCCCTCCTTGGCGGAGTGAAAGGAGAAGCGTTGACGACTGCTTTTTTGATCTTTCCTTCTTTGCCAAATACTCTGCAGTTTATGTCTCCGTTTATTCATGTCCCGTTCAGGCTTTAATCTCCTTCAGTGAATCTGCGGTCTCCATCAAGGCAATGGAAACTGTCAACCACCTTTGCATTATCAAGTCCGATAGGCATTTTAAGTCCTTATGTTGGACCTCTCTGTGGCTTTTGAAACTTGGGACTTTTCATGATTTCTGCTCCTCTGGCTTTGACACTGTTCTCTCATGATTCTCCTCCTCTCCGTCTTACAATCCCTTCTCACTCAACTTCATGGGCTTCTTCCCTCTTCAGTCTGCCTAGATATGAGCCTGGCTGCATATTTGTTTCAATTGCTCTTATCTCACCCGTGTTCGTTGGCTGTTCCCATCCACTGCCAGAGCTCTAACTACCGCTAGTTCATATTGATTCACAGATCTCCACCTTTAGTCCTGGCCTCTCTTTGATTTGTACTGAAGGGTTCTATAACCTACTGAGAATTCTGATTTAAAGGTTCAACAGACGCCTCAAACTCTACATGTCCAAGAAGAAACTTGTCATTATTCATTTGAAATCCATTAATTTTTCAGTATTGTTTATTACCATGAATGACATCATCAACCCAATCATCAAACCCGACTTAGGAGTCACCATGGGTAGGTACCTTTCTTCACTCCACACAGCCAGATAGTCACTGAATCTTGCAAATTTTGCCTCTCTCTTTTTTTTTTTTTTAACTATCTCTCTGATACCTTGTTGAGACCATATCTAGCCTAGACTATTATAATAGCCTCCTCAGTGTTACCCTTGTCCCTTCTTAAATCTACCGACTACCCCACTGAACATGAAACTCTAACATAGAACTCCTCTGTTTAAAAGCCTTTATTGGCTCACTGTCGTCCCACAGGACCAATCCTAGCTCTTAATTTGTTCACTCACTCAAAAAATACTGAATTTTGTGCCTATCACATGATTGGTTCCAGTTCCCGGGCATACATGGGGGCGGAGGGGCTCCACACTCCACAGAACACTGAGCGTATCCTGTTTTTGTCCTGTTACATTCTATTTAAATTTCCTGTTTCTGCGTCCACCTCTGACTCTGGACTGTGAGAGCTAATTAAAATATTCGAGACTCAAGATATGTTTGTTGAGTTTTTACCCAACTGGCTTAGAAAAGACATTCCAAAATGTTAATTTCACTTTCCTTTTTGAAAGAGCTCCTGCAGAGACTGCTGACAACTTTGAAGGAACGCTTAAAAGTCAGCCTCCCTGAATTTAGATCTCCCCATTTCCAAATGCGGCTCCAGATGAAATATTTATGAAGAAAAGCATGCTCTACGTAACTTACATTGTTAATTACCCCCCCAAATTGCAGTATTTAGGATCCCCCCAAATCACAAAACAAGTATTCCACACATTTCCCTTTTCTTTCAGCTTGTCATGGTCTTCCTGAGGTTCAGAATTTCCCGAAGTTTCCTACCGCAATTTGACTTAGCCATAGTCCTCGTTAACATATTTACAGTAAACTTGTGATTGTTCGTGATTGTCTAAACAGGAAAACTACGACAGGACAATGTGAGTTTTTAGCTTAGTACATGAAAGCACTGAGTCACAGAACTTAGAATTGCCTTAGGTTGTAAATCAACTATTCTTCAATAAAAAATAAAGTCTATGCAAACTTCAAAAAAAAAGAATTACCTTAGGTTGAAATTCAGTTCTGCCATTTTTAAATAATTCGACATCACAAAAATAACGTTATTTTTTAGAAGAATCTCCATTTTATCATCTCCAAAATAGAAATAATACTGTTTATCTCATAGGATGGTTCTGTGGATTTAATGCCATTGAGCATGTGAAATAGTCCAGCATAGTGTCCAGCATCTAGCAGGTGCACAGTATTCTTGTACTCACCCTTACTAATGCATTTAAAATTGAGCATGAAGCATGAATAGCCTAGTGTAAAGGTGGGCGACGGGAATGGACGTTGTAAGAAGAGCAAACAGAATAAGCAAAGACAGTGAAACATGACTTTTATTGTGTCTCCCCATCAGTGCAGTTGGGGAGAGAATTTAGTGAACAGGGAGACTTCAGGGTGGGATGTGGAACTGTTAAGTAGAAAAACCGAACACACAAGTGATCCAGCTCAGAGATGTTGAATGCGAGACTAAAAGGCGGGGCAATTGAATCTGTTTAATTAGGGGTGTGTCATGGTCATATGTGTACCTAGAAAAATCACTCTAGCAACTAGAATGGTGCTTAGGATGGAGGTGCCAGAGATACATGGACCAGTAAGACCCATAGGAAGATGACTGTGATAGTCCACGTGAGAGAGCCATGTTTAAGTGACAGGTACCAGAGGAGGATGGGTTTCTGGAGTAAAGTATATAAGGGGAAAGGGAGGAGAATTACAGGGTCACACTGAGGCTTACAGGGAAGACAGGAGTAGGATAAAGTTGTCAGAAGACATGGACGAATCTGAAAACAAAGTCAACTGACAGGATGTGGAGTCGGTGGTGGTGAGGGAGATGGCTGAATAGGGTGGAGGAGGAATTTAGGAGAAATCTCAGTCTTCTTACGGGCATGATTCGGGAGACTGTGCTTCACTTGAATGTGGAAGGCCTTGAGAAGAGGAAATTTGAGAGAGTGATGATGGCTCTCTTCTGGGATACTTTGATTCTGAAAAGCCCATGGGATTTCCTAGAGATATTATTATGTGGTTGAAAATAATAAAATATACACGTTATAATGAACACTCATTCCAGTGGTTTCCAGGCTTTTTTTGTGACCACACACATGATACCCAGTGCAATTTTTTGACTACGTTTCTCCCTATGAATGTATGTATCTAGATTATTTATGCATATTCCCTTCACTAGTTCATATCACAGCTCCCCAGGGGCTCACTGTTCACATCGAGCGAGGATCAGCATTGACCATTGTATATGCAAATCCATATTTTGATGAAGCAGAAGAGCTTGATCATGTTGAATTGTTTTGGCCAATCCTTGAAAGATACGATTAGATCCTTACTGTTTTGGTTTGGCATTGCAATGGGGTTGGTCCTCCACCATTTTCTTGTTCATACTGGTCTGAATTATTATCAATAGTGTCATGCACAGGTTCTTTCTGGGCCACTGGCTTATTTTGTGAAAGTTGGTTTACTTAAAATCAGATGCCATAATTCGAAACTCCACATCTCTAAGGTCATATATACAGACGAGGAAGGAAAGATGGAAGCCGGCTTCTTTGTGCTGTGGAGGGCTTCCACTCTTCACTCTAGTATCATTGCTGACTTGTGACGGATACTCGGGCTGAGTGTTGAAAGTGGGTAATAAATACATCACTGTAAACTCTGATACTCTTTCCTGCTTGTGTGTCCCGATTAGTAAATTCTAATTGGAGTTCATTGGACTCTTACATTGAGCTGAGGAAGGGAGTAAAGTGTTTTAATACATGAAATCTGTCGACTGAAATAAACGCACAACCTAAAAATTGAGAGTTATGTTTTATTTGGTGGACATTTCTGAGGACTCAAACCCCTTCAAGCCCAGGATGTCAGCCTCCCAGAGCGCTCTGGGGGACTGCTCCGAAGAGGTAGGGGAGGACCCAGGATGTATAGGAGTTTTACAACAAAGACCAGGTAGTTGGAACCTTAAAAGATTACTTGTTAACTGAAGAAAACCAGACATCTCAAGTTAAAGAATTTAGCGCTTTTCTATATATGGGAGGAAGCAAACATTTGGGCTCATTGAATTCAGTCCTTTGACAAGCACCTCGCTATCTAGGGCCAGCATCCTGTCCTTTCTTACTCTGAGTCCCCTCAGAGGGCACATTGTGAGTGGCTGCAGAGGCCGGGCTGCAGGTTTGTCTTGACTGGGGGGTGGCGGCAGCCGCTGATGACTTGATGGCTTCATGGCTTCAGCTTTCTTTGTTTACTAATGTGGTTTGCAGTATTTTTTGCTCACAAATCTTTTCTCTGTCTAAACAGGATTCAGAGTAAAGTCAGGGGAAAAAACACAAACAAAAAAACTTAATTCTTGTCTCACTCTGTTTAAATTTACTTTTATGAGTTTTCCCTTGACAGTTGGATGAAAGTGAAGGCAAGAGTCCATGATTTTTCCCAATTACGTTCAACATTTTCTCTGTTCACCTTTCCATCTCATATGTAGTCTCAGTTCCATAATTAAAGTGTCCAGCGTGTTACAGCAAATAAAGCAAAAAAATATTTAAAGTGGAAACTTCACTTTTCCTCCAGCTTCTCCTGTGTTTCCCCAGCTTACGATTTTGTCCTGTTGCCTCCATCTTCCTGACCTTGACCTTGACTTCTTTGGGGGTTGCGTTTGGTCAAGGATGCAGAGATAGGAAAGTAAAAGAGTCTTCCTTGGCTTCCACTTTTTTGACAACTTAGCCTCAGTTCTCTGTGGGCTTGGCAGGCATTTGGCGCTAACTTTTCAAAATTTGCAACATTTTTGGAGGGGGGCATCTTTGGGGCTTCCCTTCATCCCTGAGATCTCTCCCTTGTGATTCCTTTGATGAAGGAAGATGCATGTCTTTTCGGCTGCTGGCTGACCACTCATTCCCTGGACCAGTGATCCATGTCAGGACAGTTCCAGATCCTCTTTCTGGCGTCCCCTTTCCCCCCAGTTTGGGATCTAGGGCAACCTTTCTCTTGGGTGTGGCCCGCCTCCAACCCACAGGGGGAGCATTCCTTTTGCACATGCGCTTAGCATTTACTTTCCAGTCTGCAGCTTCTACTCTGCCGCCAGGTTTCAGCCCCCTTTAGAATTCCCTCTTTAGAATTCTTTTTTTAGATTTCTGCAGTGTGAGTCAGACACCCAATCTGCCATATCCCCCCAAGCTCCTGGGGACATTTAGCTCGTTCTTTGTGTGGTCTTGTGGAAGCTTGAGATGCAGGGCTTCTATCCTGACTCCCGCCTTGAGTTGTGTGGGAGTGGACAGGACGATTCACAGCACGCTGTCATCTCTCCCTCGAACTCCATGGGGATCCCAACGGCTCACTCTTTCTGTCATCCTGTGGGTGAGAGGCTAAGAATCTCAAAAAGTGCCTTGTGGCTACCTTTTTTGTTAAGTCTTGTTCAGCGGTCATGCACCCCTCTTTTGAATAGAATAGCTATTGTCTTGGTCTTTGACTTAAAGCGAGACTAAAATAATTGTGTTTAAAGTAAAATAATTGTGTTTAAAGTCCCGTTTGATCCCTATCTGAATTTAAGAGGGACTTTTAAATGGAGACTAAAATAATTGTATTTAAACGCCTGTGTACCCTTATCTGAACCCCTGAGTACTGGAAGAGGTACTCAGCCTCCTGTTACTGCCCGATTTACAAGTGAGGAACCCGAGGTAAAGGCGTTTATTCACGCGCTCAAAGTCACCCGGCTGTGCAGCTTGGTATCTCCTGTCTTGTCTGGATGATGTGTTACCTGGGGATCCAGGCTGAGGAGTTGAAGCCTGGATGAGCTCATCAGGCGGGTCCAGACCCAGGAGGCAGGCACTGTGGGTGACCTCAGAAGCGGTGAGCAGCCTCAGGGCCCCTGAGGGTGGGGGATGGAGGAAGCATTCCCTTCCACCCTCTGGCCCCAGAGGAGGAGCTTGGTGACAACTGCTGCCGGAAGGCCAGTCTCTCTCCTCTCTTTTGCCTTCTTGTGCTCCTTGGATGTAAATAATTTACAATGGCAACAATTAGAGAATGTGTGGGCTGAACCCTTTCCCTGAATGACACTGCAGGCTTATCTATAGCGCAGTTAGCTGCGGGCCCCTCGTGCTATCTGTGCGTGCTCCTCCACGCTGACCAGGGCATCTCAGTGTAGCCGTGAGCCCGTGACTCATGGGAGGTCACAGTGGGGTCAAGGACAGGGCTAGGAAATAGAACTAGCCTCTCTTTCATGGACTCTAAAACCCAGTGGCAGGAAGGTCCCTTTGTGACCCCTGAAAAAACAGCAGCTCTGAAATGCATGGTGGTGGATCTCCAGGGCTGTCTCTGGGCTGTGAGGTTGGAGAGGCGTGGCCATGAGCATGGGAACTTTCATTTGTAAGATATTTATTGTCTGTTTGTTCGTTGATTTTGAAGGGAGGAGGCGAGCGCTCAACCAGTTGTCGGGGGAGTGGATTGGGTTCTCCAAATGTTAGTAAGAACAAAGAGATGGATGAGTGACCTTCCCGGGAGGTGTCACAGAGCAGAAAAGGCTCATTCCAGCCCTGCGCTGTCCAGTGAAGCAGGCTACCATCCACATGTGTGATCGCAGAGGTTTAGCAGCCACAGTAAAACAATTAAAAAGAAAGAGGTGAAATGAATTTTAATGATATAGTTTATTTACTCCAGTACATCCCAAATAGTAATATTTCTATATATGACCAATATAAAATATCAGTGAGATGACATTCTGTTACTCTGAGTCTTTGAGATCTCGGGTAGTTTATGCTTACAGCACGTCTTCACTTGGACGAGCCACATTCTGAGCTCTTGGTAACTGCCCGTAGTCAGTGGCTCCTAACTTGGGCAGCGTAACCTCCAGTTCCAGCTCTGACGTTTACTAGCTTTGTGGTGTTGGACTAGTTACTTATCCCTTCTGGACCTCGGTTTCCCCTCCCCTCCACGTATAAAATGGGGACTGTCACCTCTCACGGGATTGTGACGAGGTCACATGTGTAAAGCCACACGTGCAGTTTCTGGCACGTAGTAAATGCTCAATTAATGAGGGTTTCCTTCCTCAGACTGACCTGCATCCTAACCAAACTGTAAGCTCTCTACAGGAGATTGAAGTCCAGCTCGGGCTCTGACTACATCCAAATGCAATCCGGTCTCACTCTTCCCTTCCCTTCCACTGATGTTTCTTTTTCCCTGAGGCTCTGCAATGCTCAGTCTTTCACTCTCTTCTGGTCTCTGCTCAAAGACGACTTCACCAGAGAAGCTCTTCCTGAACCCCTTGTGTGTGAAGCGGCAGCCTCACCCTCAATCCCCTCTTACCGGCTTTGCTTTTATTTAGAGAAATCCTCACCATCACACATAGAGTCAGTCACTGCTCGTGTGTTTATGCCTCCCAACCCAATAGCTAATCGCCCTGTTCACTATATAATTTCCAGCTAACGGGGTAGATGGATGAAAGTATTGAACATCCGCAATGCTCTGCCCTTAGCGTATGGCCCTTAGTACGGAAATGAAACACACAGCTCTTGTTTGATGAGTTCAGAGAGAGGTAACGGGCGATGGATGGTCCTTTGTGGGTCCTAAATTCTCACTCAAGTCCCTGCCACATTTGTGCTACCCTGGGCATACCCCCCCATCACTCTGCCCTCTCCCACCCCGAGACTTGTTTGATGCTACCTGCTCTTCCGGAATTCCCATTTCCTCACCTCTGTGTACTAAGACCTCACGAGCTATTTAAAGCCCTGCTCCAGTACCACCTGTTTCATAGGATCGTTTCCGGATCTCTCGGTTGAAAAACATTATCTCTGGCCTCTCTACTTCCACTGGCCTCTTCTCTTTGGCTCTAGTATTTACAACGGCATATTTCGTATTAGAATTACTCATGCCTGGGTGTACTCCCCCACCATATTTTGAATCTCTAGAGGGCAGGATGTAATTTAAGCTGGATGGGGTGAGGGTGTGGATGTAGTGCAAACCATACGCACCTTGTAATGAGATATTATGTGGGTTGGATTCCTGAATCTAATATTTAGGCCTTGTGAGCTTGGGAAAGTTATTTAGTGTCTCCAAGTCCCAAGGGGCTCACGTATTAAATAAGAGAGCTGTGTCCACCTCAAGGAAGAAACCTGTTAACATCTGGTCTGTGCTGAGTGTCTTGGCTGCTACCAAGAAAACAGACACTTTTAGATCCAAGTACACAATAGATGCTCCGTAAATATCAATCATGTGACCCTTCTGTTAACCTGAACCTCTAGTACAGTTGGTGCTAAATATGAGCTTGTTTACAGAATGGGAGCCACAGTGTCGGTCACAATAGGACAACGTTTAGGTAACATACATACGAGTCCTTGGTTTTGCCCAACAAAATATCCACTTCTGTTAAAATACACCCCTTGGAAACTTTCACTTTCATTTTCAGCCTTCTGTGGATTATTATGATTTTCTAAGGTTTCTTCCACGAAGCACTCATCTGAGATGCAGGCTGTGTCTTAGGCCTCAACTACAAAGACGGCTCAGACGCAGGGACATACACTCACTGCCCCGTGGAGGCAACATGGCGGCATGAAAACCAGGAGCCAGAAGACAGGGGTCTGACCCAGTCGGCCACTCAGTTCATGATCTTGTAAAAAAAAAGAGTTAGATTAGAGCAGAATTTAACTTCTGCATCACTGACATTTTGAGTCCAGTAGACTTTGTTGTGCGGGAGGGGCTGTCCTGTGCACTGGATGCGGTACCCACCGGATGCCAGGGGCGCCCCCTCAGTTGTGATAATCAGAGATGTCCCTTAGGGAGCAAGATGGCTGCCAGTGGGGGAGCCTTGGGTTACATCTTTCAAATTTCAGCTAATTCTCAGACTCTGGCTGAGGTCTCACGCTCTTACACACACACACACACACACACACACACACACACACACACACACACACGCTGCTGTTCCATGTATGGCCTCATTTCACTTTTGAAAGCGGTAGTGTTGTGAATTCTGCTCCCTTGCAAACAGTCTTACAGCCACGCACTTTCGCAAAGGCTCCCACCCTGCACCCACTTACAGCAGAAGCTGTGCGGAAGGGCTGTGCGGGTGACACGCTGTGACTTCCGTGCGTTGTCGCTCCCCACCGGGATCTCTGAACAATCGCCTCCGCCCCCCCGCTGGCCACTCAGGTGGGCTCCGGCAGACAGTTTTGGCAGCTGGAGCTGTTGCAGTTCCGCACTCAACATGTTCGGCTTTGTTTTAGGCTCTGAACAAAACTTCAGGCCCCAGCTCTGCCAGCCCACTCTTGTGCTCCCGGGCCTCTCTCCTTTGCCCCCGACAGCTGGGGCTTGCATTGCCAAGTAGATTTCTGGAGCTACTCGGCATAAAATGATGCAATTGGACCGCAGAGGGAAATAGCCCATTGGGTTGGAAATTCCTATCTCTCTCTTTTTGATTTTCTCTTGCTTAGCTTTACTTTCTTCCCATTTTCAGCTGGAAAAGTAGACAAAGAAAGTGTCTTGTTTCTTCATGTTTCTATATGGTTTTTACATTTGATAGAATAGTTTTGTCCTCACCATGTTTTAAAATGGTGGCCATAAAAATCTGAGATCTAGAGAGACGATATGACTGCCCCGAGTCACACAGCCACAGCCACGAGTAGAAACTGTCTTTTAAAGGTTCTTGCCACTTAAGGGCTCACAGCCCAGTGAACGAGGCGGACACGGAAACAAACAAGTGTAATAGAAGATAGTGAGCGCTAACACGCAGTTCTGTGAGGGAGCGATTAGAGCCCAGACAAGGAAGCAACCAACACTTCTTGAGAGGAAGAGAGAAAGGAAATGACCTTTGAGGACCTGACTTCAACTTGCTACTGAAGGATAAACAGGACTTGGCGGGGCAGTGGGGGCAGTATGAGCAAAGACACCCCCAGCAGGGAGTAGGTGGCCGTCATCTGTATCAGCGTTTGCCACGGTCTGTATCCCCGTCATCATGGATGCCGACTATTGAGCACTTCCTGAAAATGTTAGGCACCGCGTGGGACCCTTTACATAAACGGGGTGAAATACATCGTTTCATTCGCACACTAGTTCTGGGTGTAGGTGCTGCTGATGACCACGTGTTAGGGACCAGGAAGCTGAGACTCAGAGAAGTGAAATCCTTTGCCTGAAATGCTACTGTTTATAAGGGATGGAACCTGTATTCCAACCTGCCTTTCAGTGCAGAGTAAGATCAGCTCTTCAGGAATAAGGGGGTGGGGGGAGGCTCAGACAGCACAGTGTTAATCCAGTCAGGAGGAGGAGGATGTGATAATAAAAAGGAACTTATCCATTTTCCAAAGGCTAGGCGTGGCCTGTGGTTCCTCTTCCTTCCTTCCTTCCCACGAGAGCCCCTACCTAAGCTCTCCCTTCATCTTAAGCATTTCTCCAACATGGCAGCCCTGTACTGTGCTGCCACTCAAAAAAGAGGTGGGCAAGACCCCATCTGGTTCCTTGGCCTTTCGTTCCCCTTCTGGACACAAGGGAACCTTGAGGTTCAGAGGCACTGAGAGGTGGATCCTCCAGTTATGTTTTCCTTGGGGTAAAGGGGGCATCCCACTTACCACTGCAGAAAGGGACGCTGAAGAGTTCCACAAACTCTTCATCTGTAAGGTGGCCAACCAGAGAGTCATGATCATGGTGATTAGGTTCCTGTCTCATCGCAGAAAGAATTCAGAGGCGAGAAAGAGAGGTTAAGAAAGTGAAGTGAGGATTTATTAAGGGATGGACAGTACACTCTCAAGGGGAGAGCGGGAAGGCTCAGGTGAGCGGCTGCCCTGAGTTTCTCTGGCAAGTTAGTTACACAGAGTGTAAAAATAAATGGTGGAATATTCACCAGAGAGGGAGGGGTTTGGGGTCCTGTTCCCTGATTTCCATCCCATCTCCACCTTCCCAAAGGGAGGAGGGATTTTTGTCCTTATTTAGTCTGGATGGGAAGTGTCATGGCCTCGATGCATGGTGGGTACTTCTAATCTGCAAGGCTAATTTTATTGAAATGAGGGCATTATGAGCAAAAGGTTACATTCAGACACTGGAGAGTCCTGCCTTTTCCCACCTTTCTTTGTTGGCCTCCAGGCTGCTTGTCACTCCAAAATGTGTGGCTGCTTATCAGCCCAGAGGTTCCTGCTTGTCTTTGTTTGCCCAGGGAGCCCAGGTGTTTACATGATGTGTGGTCTCCTGTATTTGGCCTGTGCCCTCTTTTTTGCCCAATTCCTGCTGTTTGGCTGCGTCCCCATTTCTCTGCTTGTATCTAGCGATCTGCTTGCCCTGAGACTTTGTGCAGCCACCTGATAGTGCAAACACAATGCGTGTGCTCAGTGGGTCCGTGTCTGTGTGAGAAGAGGAGAGAAAGGAATTCTCATTAACTGAGTCCCTGTTACGAGATTCGGGTTGTTTGCGAAGATAGCAGAGGGCGGACACTGGAGTTCTGTCTCCAGGTTCCTTCCTGGCTGTATGACACTGTTTCTGCATACGTTCATTTCACTCATTCTTTCAACACGGATGCCTTGAATATCTACGATGTGCCAAGTGCCAAGATAAAGGCACTTACGACCGTCCTCTATTTTGCATCCCTAAGAGGTGAAACAGTCTGTACACGTTCACGCATGTTCACACAACACGTGGACAACGAAGGAGCCTGGGGATCCATAGGTGCCCTGCTCTTAACCAGAAACCGCGCTGACTGTTGTAAACCCTGCCCCACCCTACTGATGTAAGGTGTTATGATGAAGGCTTGTGTTAGCAGCATTTTAAAAATTTCCCTTTGTCTTTCTCTCTCTTCCTTTTATTTTGCTTCCCCTCCCCTTTTTTCTCCCTCTTTTGCTTCCTGTTTCTTTCTCTCGCTCTTTTTTTTTTTTTTTTTTTTTTTTAATTCTTTTCTCCCCAGGACTCCACAGAATGGAGCAAGAATGAGAGGAAAAAGGCCGGCAGAAAAGCATGAACTGGAGGTTTGTTGAGCTCCTCTACTTCCTGTTTGTATGGGGCCGTATCTCAGTGCAGCCCTCCCACCAGGAACCAGTTGGGACAGACCAACATGTCTCCAAGGAATTTGATTGGCTTATTTCAGACAGGGGGCCTTTCCACCACTCCAGGAGCTACCTTTCCTTTGTGGAAAGACACCGTCAGGGATTTACAACCCGATATAAAATATACAGGTAAGATCTGGGCTCAGCTAACCCTTGCCTTTCATTCCTTGAGTGCTTTTTGCGGGGTCCTGCATTGGCATGGACCTTGCTGGATGGAAGAGTGCCTGGGCCAAGGGTGTTATGCATGCTTTCATTTGTAATTAATTGATCAACTAATGAATTTATTAATTTGCATTACATCGCACAAGAGAGTAGCAATGACAAGGAGAGCGTGAATAGCTAATTTTTTTTTGAGTACTTACTGTGCGCTGGGAGTGGTGCTTAGTTCTCTGTGTGCAGGATCTCATTTAAGCCTTATAAGAACCATCAGAGCTAGGTCCTATTTGTCTTCTCTACTTTATAAATGAGGTAACTGAGCTTCAGCTAAGCGAAATCACTTGTCTAAAGTCATAGTCAGTGAGTGGTGGGACTGGGAGTCAAACCCTGTTCATTGGGATTCACAGGCACAGTGTTTTCAGTCCCTTACGTCAGGTGTAGGCAGTGTTGTTTTGCGATGCTATTGATAAACCAATCCTACACAAACATATCCACACATTTGGCAACAAGCAGGGACATTCAAGGAGCAACTCTTTCTTGAGGAAGTCTGAGCAGTTTTGGGCCGATTGGAATCCTACTCGTCCAAAAAGGACTTAGCCCAAAATTTGGCCAAGTCCCTTTTTGAAACCTTCTTAGCCTCTCCCCACTCCACGCCATCACCCTCTCTTTGATGTTTCCACAGCTCTGTACACTTATCCCTCTTTAGTTGTCAACCATTTGGAATTAGAGTGCATTCTTGTACATCCTTCTCACCTAACTGGAAGCTCCATGAGGCCAGGACTTCCATAAGATTCATTTCTGGATCCCCAGAGCGATTTTTTATTCTGCTTTATAAGCACGCAAACAATATTGTGGACTTCAGTTGGAGAATGCAGAAATCTCTAGAGCTGTAGTCGTGGTCTTGAGGTCAGAGAAGAAAGTCAAACTCTAGTACTTCTGAGCCAATTAGAATAGGAGAGCGAGGAAGCATGGTGGAGGAAAGAATCCTAACCTGCAGCCAGGAAGCCATGAATTCAGGCCGTAAGTCTTCTACGTATTCAACATGAACATGGGCATGTCTCCTTTGCACATTGTGTGACATTGTGCACTGGGGGTGGATGATTCACGAAATCACAATCAGTTGCAAATGCCTGTGATGCTGGGTGAAATATTCAAACCCTAGTTTGAAAGTTGGCCCTCTAGTGATTGTGGTCTTGGCAATGGTTCCATCTGTGCAAGATGAACTTTCTGTGAACCTTGAAGACTGGTAAATAATCAGAGAGTGATGCGGGAAATGTGCTCCGGGCATGATGACCAGCAGGAAGACAGGGGGAAATGAATATGGGGTGTGTAGGAAAAAGAGAAAAAGCCCAAGGATGAGAAATATAAGACATTTTTTTCTTTCACAAGAGAAGAATCTCGGAATTCCAAAGATACGATTATTGACTTAATGGGTTACCCCTTGGCAGAGCTATTCCTAAGCCCACCCAAGAACCATAGTTACCTACTTAGCTTAAAATTTAGATCCTTGACATTGTTTCTGGCCATTGCTGTGTGTGAACAGGCCTAAACCAAGTCTGGGTGCTCACTGATTACTCCACAGAACACGCACATACCTGAAGTCCCTGGGCCTCGGAAAGATGCAGGCTTGAGATGCTGGATTTAGGGGAACAGAAGAATAAAGGTCTAGATTTCTTACTCTGTTGGTGTTTTGTCAGCTAATAACATCCTCTTGGCTTTATATGTGGCTTCCTCTGACACTTGAGCCTCCTGAGGACACTTTAAGGTTGGGAGGACGAGGGCCCATATTCCCATTTTCAAGATCAGGAGAGAAGTGACTGGGATAGTTCCGTAGCCAAGGAAAGGTGGAGCCTGGACTGGAAACAGAGTCTGATGATGAGTTTGCCAGCACTACAGGCATCCATTCATTGTTTACAAACGTATCTTAGCAACTATTGTGTGCCTGGCCCTGGGGTTGGCACTGGAAAAAAGTTGGCTTGAAGACAAGCAGTCATAATAGGACATGGTGAGGGCCCTACCGGGGTGTTATAAGGGAGCCCTTGTGCACGTTAGATGATTGCTGTGTCCTCGTGATTGCTGTTGAAGCGACGTATACTTAAATGGATACCCAGGGTTGAACTGCAGATGCAGAATTCTCCACACTGGTAGCCTTTTTTGAACACTTTGGATGCGCCATGAAGGGAGGGCATTCGATTCTCACGACATCCTCTCTGAGGCTGAGCAATGCTAGAAAACCAGGACACGGGGAGGTCGACTGCATGGCCCTCGCTCATCCATCGCTAAGGAGTGGAGCTGGGGCCCAAACACTGATGCATCTGACCCCAGAGTCCTCCTTTCAACCACTGAGCTACGTGTCCCCGCTCCCCCACCCCCGCCCCAGCATGGCTTCCAAATGTAGAGCGTTTCGGGGCTCTGAAAGGGCTCGTACGAAGGTTTTCCCTCCCAACCTCTCTGTAAACATTTTGGGGGGAGGTTTAGAAAAGATGAGAAGTAAAAAGTTGCTAATGAGTTTGGGGTCAGGACATCTGGGTCCTCGGTCCAGCTCTCCAGGCTCTGGTCTTGTGACGGTAGGCCAGCTTCCTCCCCCCCACCAGATGCCACGTTCCTCATCTATCAAATGACAGGCTTGATGTGGATCAGTGCTTTGCTTTTTGAAATCTTGAGGATGGATGAAAGAAGACATAGAAGTCACAGTAGTACAGGGAGGCGGGGGTGATCCGGCAGGACCCCAGGCCTCACACAGCCCTTCTGCCGAAGAAGGTTTGCACCTGCTTTTGTGTTCAGATTTCACCCATGCTTTTCTCTGGAAGCCACTGCTAACACAAAGTTTACAATCATCCACCAAGCGGATTTCTAAGGTCCTTTCTAGCTCTAAAATTAAGTGTAAGATTAAACCAAGGTCACATGGTTAATTAAATAGTGGAGTTTAACCCAGAAGTCAGGCCCCTGGTCATCTAGTTATTCCTTCCTTCCTTTATTTAATCCTCAAATAATTATTAAGCACCAGTTCCAGGCCCAGCGCTGTGTTCAAGGCAGATGACACAATGGTGAGTAAAACAAACACGGTCCTTGCTCCCACAGGATCGCATTAATTAAACACACACACAAGTGCTCTAAAAGAAAAAGTGCAGGACAGACATCACTGGGGGATCATAAGCATTGATTTGGAACCTATTATGTGCAAAGGTTAGGTGGGGCGCCTCTTTACCTGGACACACATACAAATAGAAGCTCAGAGAGGTGTACTCATCTGGACCAGGTTCAGACCAGAGCAAAAGCCAGCCAGAAAGTGTTCACTGGGGCAGCTGTCAACTGACATTTTGTCTTCACCGCTTTGCTGACACACTAAGGCATGTCCACACGTGATTTCTCGTGTGTCTTCCTGTGTACTGGCCTGGATGGAGCACATTAGAAACTTGACATTTGCATCACAAAAGAAAGGCTTTACTACCAGAACGTGCCAGATTGTCTGATGCCTTTCTGAAATGTCTTAGAACTCCAGCTTCGGCCAGGTCCCCTGACCTTAAGACCCAGGCTGGGACCCAGAGTGATCTGGGAGGAAGTCTTCCCCTCCTCACTTAAGTGGGTTCGGGCCATCTCTGTCCTCAGGCATAAGCAGGCAGTCTGGCTTCGGCTCATGGAGTCTTGGTAGGGAGCCAGTGCCCCTGGCCATGACGAGAACCTTTCAAATTAAATCCCAGCATAAGTCTTCTCCTGTGTGGCTTCACAAACTGAGCAATAATGTGTGCACAAACAGTAGTGTGGGTGCCCGAGGTTCATGCTCTGTCGCTCATAAGTCTGAGCAGACGCACAGAGGCTGGGGGAGTTCTCGGCTCTGGAATCCAATCCACTAGGGGGCAGCGGCAGCCTCACTGATCTTGGAGGCTGAGAATCTGGGTGCTGGCTCAGCTCGCCTGCCTCCCAGATGTGTGATTTTGGCCAAGTCATGGTACTTCTTTGAGTTCTTGTTTTCTCATCTGTAAAATGGGAATATTTGCTAAGATAGTCTCCAAGTTCCTTTCCTTCCCTGAAATTCTGTGATTCCGTGAAATGTTGTCATTTGAAATTACAGCATGGAGTACTGGAGAGGACTCTGGACTTGGAGTCTGGAGGCTCAAGTTATTCTTTTTTTTAATTAAAAATTTTTTTTTATTCTGGAACCACTTTCTAAATTTCTCATCCCTGGGCAGATTTATTCGTGCATCATTCACTCATTCATCCATCCATTGCTTTAGAACTTAACGCCAATCATATTCTGTAAACTGCTGTGATTTGGTAATACAGAGATGACCAAAGGAAAACAGTAAAACTCATATACATACACACCCCCCGACACACACACCCACGACCTGCAGTGTCCATCTCCTCCTTCACCAAGCTCAGAGATGGGGGTGGAAGACTCAGGGAAAAAAGAGAGAGAAAGCCAACAATTGTCATTCTGCAGATAGGTATGGATAATAACTGCTCAGATATTCTGCATTCTTCTCCGTAGACAGGGCTGATGGCATCTGTCCTACCTACCTGTTTAGATGAGGTCAGCTTGATGTGATGCTTTGTAAAACTTAAATGTTCTTAGATCTGGAGATTTTTTTCCATTAAGGTTCTAAATCATTATTCCGATAAAATTTTCACTTTCTGTTAAGCCCATACATATATTAATTGCTAAATACTCACCTCCATTCTGTGAGGGAAATACTAGTCTTGTCCATATTCCCAGTGAGGAAACTAAGGTACCTAGTGATGAAGGAGATGGTTCACATCACATGTCTGGGAAGCAGCCGAGTTAGGAAGCAAAAGCAGGGCTCGGAGACTTCACAGCCTGAGCCCTGAACTCTGTTTGGTCATAACCCTCTCTCAGTTCTTACTTACTTAGTTTATGACCAAATATGGAGAGGTTTCCCAAATATGGAGAGGTTTCCGTTGACCATGAGCAAGGTGTAACCTCTCTGAGACTTAGTTTCCTCATCTGTGAAATGGAAACAATATTAAACGCCTTGAGTCATTGTGGCCAGAAGTAACTTAGCTATCAAGCAAACAGAGCTTGGAATTTTGCACAAATGCCGTTCCCTCCATGACCTCAGAGAGCTGGTTGTGTTACCAGAAATGATTCCTTTTCTTCTCATGATAATTTGAAAGTCACTTTGGTCCAAAGAGTGTTTCCTGTGTTCCCACCGCCTTTTGGGGTTTTACTTTTCTGTTTATCTTTTCCTGACTTGGGGACCATCAGTAGTTGCTGTCAATTTGGCAGTTATTCCAGAGGTGAATTTAAAAGGAGAATTGCGGTACCCTTTGTAAGCTTTGGTTTCGGAGAGTCGGGGAAGGGGAGGCGGGACCCCGATGATGACGGTCACTGTGCCACAAAAGGTGGTTTCCTATTGAGTGATTTCCCCTCCAGGTTTCAGAGCAAGTGGTTTGTGGCTTATGGTGTACCTTCCTTTGAGCCTTGAATAAGTACCTGAAAGTTGAGTGTAAATCAAATATTGGTAAACCAAGTCTGATTGCCTAACTGGCATATTTATTTCAGAGTTGCGTGAATCTTAGTTCTAATCCACTACCTTGGTGGTTCCTTCACGTGTTTCACAAAAATAGATGTAGTAGGTTTTGTGGTAAAGCTGCTTCACTAAATGCATGGGGCTGGGTGGATGGTTCTACTGACATGAATGAGATGTGGTCCTGGTCCAGAGATCATTCAAGGGTATATCTTGGGCACCTAGGTTTGCTGGTTGCTGTACACAGGATAGTTGATGCTGTATCTGTATCAGGTAGACAGGTCTCTGCTTTTGAGGAGCTTACAGACATGAGGTGGTGAGAGAGAAGTCCACCACGCCACCGTTAGGATGCTTGTGGTTGAACTTGAAAGAAAACCGCCAAGCTCTGGATTCCAGATAGAACCTTGATATCACATGGTATCTCTTAGTGTGGCAAAAATTAGTTGAAATCAGTATTTCTTGAAGTATATGACATGGAACTCTGGTTCAGTGCAATGTTAAAAAATGTTTTCCAGATAAAACTTAAGGTGGTGATTATCAATCAGGGGTGGTTTTGCTTCCAAATGGGACATTTGGAAATGTCAGGGGTGGGGGCAGGTGTTATTGGCATCTGATGGTTAGAGCCAGGGATGAGGGAGACTGCTGAACATCCTAGGATGAGGAGACAGCCTTCTGCAGCAAAGAATTAGCTGGCTCACAATGCCAGTAGCATAGAGGTTGAGAAACCTTGCTCTGGAGCAAGTATTTTGGGGGAAAAAAAAAACACGGAAAAGGGATGATGGGAATGATATTAGGATAAATGGTCTTAGATTTTGGTCATCGTGAGTTTGAGTTGGAATGGCGGAAATACAGGCCCCAACCAGTGCAACGGCTGGGTTCCCAAAAAGTCTGGCTGCAGGACCAAAGGGGAAGGGATTTTCCATGTTTTTAGGCATGATCTCAGACCAGGGGGGCAGTTGATGCATTAAGGAAGGTGAATCAGTTTTTGTGTCCTGCTGCAGAAAAGTAGCATTTAAAGCAAACTAGTGCTCTACTCCGGAAATAAAAAGCCTCCATCCCTCCAGGAGTTCTGGGAGATTTGGTGACCTTGTCCGCTGACTGCAGTATGCCTACCTTGGGAGCTGAGACGTTGAGACATCACTGTTAAAACCAGCCTGGACAAAGTGCCTTTACCTACTTTCTCTTCCTTTAAGAGCATGCCAAGTGGGCTCAAAAGAAGACGAGACTCGGACGCTGTCCCATGTTTGCCCTTGTCAATTTCAGCCACTTAGAGCCTTTGCCCCGACCTTTTCCTTCATTTAGCCCAAATTTCCGGTCAAGCTCTCCCTGAATAGAGACGGACGAGGAGGGATAGCCAGCAAACATCCTCCAGGCCACTTGGTGTCAATTCAGAGATAATCTTCGATTATTTAAAATTGATCTTCCACTTCCAAGACCAATAGCTTTATTGCTACCAAATTGCTGCCTTTGCTGCACTTTACCTCTTTGCTCCCACGTTATTACTGAACTGACTTTTGTGAGCTGCAGACCTTTCTTTGCTGCAGTCTCTGTAGAGCAATTGTCCAGCTTTAGTCAGGAGCAGTGTCTGAAAATGGACTGGCTTTTGCACACCTCCCTCAAAAGGACAGACTGACACAGGGTCTTTAAACTGACGTCAAATATGGCGATTGTTAAGACTGCGGGAATTAGGCGGATAATGAAGACAAGCCCTTGGGGCTTCAGACTCTGTGCCCCAAATCTTGGCCAGGGAAGAAAGAAAGGGATGGGATCCATGGTCTGGAGCACCTGCCACTCATTCATTCCTTGAAGTATGTTTACCGATCTCCAGATTCCCACTGACCAGGTTCAGCAACAGCTCCCTGGAGACATGGAGAGAAAAGACTTGATCCCTGACCTCAAGGAACTCAACGTCTCTTGGGGAAAATAGATTGACAGGCAAATCACCCCACTGCCATTTGCTAAGTTCCCTGATTGATCAATAACCTGGGTGCTGTGTTTGGGAGTGGGGAGAGGAACTGCCCTTGGCATTGGGATCATGAATCTGGGGAAGGATACGTGAAAAAGACAAGTCTAGGCAGGCACCCTAGAGGGAGGGGTACCAGAGTCAGTCTCCAAGGAGGCTTAGGATGTTATAGGAAGGTGGTGGAGAGAAAAGCACCCAGGCAGGTGGAACAGCGCCTGCAAAGGCAGGGAGGCAGAAGAAAGCCTGGACCTCCAAGTCTTTGTGTGTGAGTGTGTTTTGAGTAACGCAACGGTCTCCTCTTACCCAAAGTTTCACGTTCAGTGGTTTCAGTTACTCACAGTCAACCACAGTCCAAAAACATTAAATGGAAAACTGCCAGAAATAATTCAAAAATTTTAAATTGCACGCCGCTCTGAGGAGCACGGTGAAATCTCGCACTGTCCAGCTCTGTCCCTCCCGAGACCTGAATTGTCCCTTTGTCCAGTGGAATCCCCTCCTGTTAGTCAGTAGCCATCTTGGTTATCAGATCAGCTGTCTTGGAATCTCAGTGCTGTGTTCAAGGAACCCTTATTTGACTTAATAATGGCCCCCAGGTGCAAGTGTGGTGATGCTGGCAATTCAAATATGTCATAGAGACACGGTGAAGTGCTTCCTTTCAGTGAAAAGGTGAAAGTTCTCAACTTAATACAGAAAGAAGAAGAATCATATGCCGAGGTTGCTAAGATTTATGGTAAGAAAGAATCTTCCATCCATGAAATTGTGAGGAAGGAAAAAAAAGAGGTTCGTGCTAGCTTTGCTGTTGAAATTTAAACTGCAAAAGTGATGGCCAGAGTGCATGACAAATGCTTAGTTAAGTTGGAAAAGGCATTACTTTTGGATCATAAGATATTGATAGAGAAAGAAAGGGGGAGGGACCATATTCATATAACTTTATTATAATATATTATTATAATTGTTCTATTTTATTATTAGTTATTATTGTTACTCTCTTACTGTAGTTTATATATCAAACTTTATCAAAGGTATATAAGCATAGGAAAAAAGGCATAGTATATAATATATAGTGTTGCATACTGTCCATGGTTTCAGGGGGTACTCCTGCAGTGATGGTAGGAAATAAGGCTGGATGGGAGCTGAGAGCCAAAAACGAAAGGAATTTAGGATGGCAAATTGATTTCAAGCAACCTTCAAACTCTCGTTAATTGTCAGAGTGTTAGTACGTATCTCTTTAGAGCAGTGGTTTTTGTTCGTTTTGTTTTTACACTTCTTGACCTAACTCATGCTAAAAAATACATTTTACATGGACACTTAATAAACCTAGAGATATCAAGATATGTCATTGAAATGGAAACTCATGGAAAAAAAAAGAAAATCTTAAACCTTCCTCCCTGCAATGCATCTTGATATTTCTGCTCTATTCTCTTCTAATATAATCTATTCCCTTCTGATTTGTTTATTTTTAAAAAATGCTGGTGCCTACCAGCAAAATTGATTTCCACCTCCACGAATGGGGCGGGCCTTGCAGTTTGAAAAACACTGACGTTGAGTCTCTGTTGTGGCTACATTTTGGCTCAGAGGAAAGTTGTGCTATGCTGGATGAGCAGAGTTTGCCGTGGGTTCAGGTTAAGCAGGTTAGAACCTGGTGCCTTATCTGAGGGGCAACAGAAAAACAAGAACAGTTTGCAACCTGAGATTGACACGGTCTGCTTTTACATTTAGAAACACTGCTCTGGCTGCAGCGTGAGGAATGCGTGGAAGGGAGTAAGAGAGAAGGATTGGAAAGCTGTGGAAGGGATTCAGGGAAGAGGGAGGGCACTGGAGCCAAGACAAAGTTGATAAAGATGAAGTTCACTAACCAAGTGCCACTCAGGTCCACCAACAGAGATGCTTCAGACCAACCCGGGCTGCATCCGGGCATACCTGCCCCAGTTCCGTTCCCGGCACCCTGTGGCAGGATGCATTCTTTACTGGAGAGTTCTCCAGCTGCTGGATGCCTTTGTGTCTCTTAGGACAGGAACCAGAACTCCGAGGTTTCTGCCTCCGGGCTATTTCTTTATTTCTCAAGTCCTTCCTTCTGGGCATGAGAATGACTGGGTCTCATTAGCAGTGGATTCCCAGACTGGCTGGAGGAAGGCTTTGCATCTGGCCCTATATCTGCACCTGACTTGTCTTCTATGGAAACTTCCAGCCACAAGTCAGCATCTCAGCCGATGCGAACCCTAAAACAGCCGCTAAAGCTTCGTGGTGCAGAGCGAGTCTTTAGGCTCAGGCAGACCTTGGTGGAAATCTTGGCTCTGTTGCTTCTTACCCATGAGATCCTGGTGTGTTACTTAAACTTTCTGAACCTCAGTTTCTCCACTTGTAAAACAGGGATACATTCTAAGATTGTTGTGAAGATTTAAAAAGATAACAAACGGTCCCATTTAGCAGAGAGCAAGTGTTTGAGGACTGGTCACTGAAACAAATTACCCTTTTGTGTTTGAAGCACTCATACCTGGAAATTCAACCGTAAAACTCTGAGAAGGCTTGCAGGAGACCTCCAACCATCAGAGGGGTGCTTGACTTCTGTGCACTGTGGCCTAGGTGCTCAAGAAGGCAGCATAGCCCCATTCTGATACTAAGAAGACACTTGGTAGGAGGGAAATATGGAAAGAGAACCACAGAGAGAAAGATTTCTGACACCGCGGCACACGTGGCAGGAATCTACTGCCTATGCACTGGCAAAGTATTCTTAAGTGATCAGCATGAGTTGATTCATGGAAACAGTCCACGTCCCATGATTTGCAAGCATCTAATTTATTAATCAGCTCAGGTGATGGGAGCAGTCTGGGACATCTCATCTTCCAGGTCCCGCTGCGCCGTGCCTGCCAGGTTGTCTTCCATGTGGATGGCTCAGGAGACATTGGTCCCCCAGGGATGGCTTCTCACCCAAACACCTTCACCGCAATCACCAGCTACAGGAGGCGCTGGGTGTGTGCCCGTGGTGGGGGTAAGTCTGCTTTGCCTCAAACCACAGCCTTGTTGACAGAAGGCCAGCGACCTCCAGCCCTGAGCACTTGTGACAGCCTCTCTGTGACTCTAGTGTGACACCTGGCTTTCTACCACATTGATGGGGGAGTGTGGCTCGTGTGAGAAAAAGAGGTTGCGTATAAATGATATGGAGGTCCGCACTACTGAATGGTTTGGGACTGTCTGATTTGGAAAGGAACTGCTCACCTGGGCGTTAATTCAGCCTATATTTGTTGAGTCCCTATCATGTGCAGGGACTGCGTTAGCCTCTAATGACACCAAAGCCTTACTGATCTGTGCCCTCAAGGGCGCTAAACGTAGCTGGGGAGAGACAGACAGTAAACAACGCAATTGCTACCTCTGATGGGGAGTGCAGGGAAAGAAGCAAGAAATGAAGTCTTAGGGCAAAGAAAGGGCACTGAAGTTAGTCTTGCAAGATTAAGAGAGGCTTTAAAGGAGAAAAAAAAAAGCTTTTTTTTTTTTTTTTTTAATTAAGATCTGGATGAAGGAGTTAGGCAAAGGAAGGTAGAGAGCACTGTGTGTGTGTGTGTGTGTGTGTGTGTGTGTGTGTGTGTGTGTGTGTGTGTTTTGAGGGGCAGACTTGTTCTGGGACCTGCAGGTGAATCGGTGTGAGTGAGTGATAGGCAGAGAAATGTTAGCATGCAGGCCAGAGAAATCAGACGGGGGTCAGGTCGCGAACCTCTGTGGCTGTTGTGTAAAAAGACTTTGAACTTTTATACCCTAAAGTGGTGATCCTGTGCTTTTTTATTTCAAGATGCTCTTAAAGCCTCAGTGATTTTTATCTCCCTAGGTCAGAGAAATCTAATAATTCTGTTTATTAAGTAGTTATAGCCAAATAACTAAATTGAAGTACCTGCATCCGCAAAGGTTTAGTGGCCGTGTGGAAAATAATACATGCAACTCTAAGGAAAAAGCGGTATTTTTATTTTATCCTGAAATAACCACAGGTACCACTTCTCAAATCTTGCAGCCACCCTCCTTTCCTGTCCCTCATTAATCTTTCTGCAGTTTGTAATTGGACCAACTGCCAACAACGCACCTTGACAAAGATGTGCCATTATTGAAGGGAAAGGAATGTAGTGTGTCTTCACATTGAAGCTGTGAACTACCTCAAGGTAGTGGTTTTTCTGATGCTCAATAAATATCAAGTATCCCTTATTTCCCTTGAATATTAAAAGTATCCCGCTGTGCTCCTGTGAGTTTGCTTTGGTTCTCTGCAGGGTCTCCATCACACAATCTAGGAACCAGGTTCTAAGGACAGTAGAGAGCTCTTTAGAGGATTGTTCCCAGAAGCGAAGCATGCTAAGGTCGTCATCTTAGAAAGAGCACTCCTGCTAAAATGGAGAGAATGGGTGGATAGGGGAAGTTGGGAGAGGGTGCAGAACGTATGGCAGGAAAACAGAGTGCTGTGGCCCCCAGCCACGTGAGAAAGGGGAGTGTCTCGGACAGAAGTAGCATCGATGGAGATTCGAGATATATTTTATATTTTAAAATAATTATAGATTGGCAAGAAGTTGCAAAGACAGTATAGAGCGATCCCACGTGCCCTTTGTTGTGGGATTCCTCACAAAAAAGAATTTACCAAAGAGAAAGATGAAGATAGAAAAGGAGTTTATTAGATACGCTGCTGTAGGCAACAGTGGGCCACAGAACAGAGGTGTCTGTGCACCCCGGGGGTCGGGTCGGTTGCTGGGTTCTTTTATAAAGGAGGGTACCCCTTAACTTCTTGTGCTTACATGACACTGGGCACAAAGAGGGTCGCGAGGTGCATGATCAGCTCGTGCACAATTCTCTGATTTGATGTTGAGGTGACAGGGAAGGGAGGGGGTCTTGAAAGCGTAGGACTAGTGATTTTGGTAGGGGGTTGTGACCCGTCGTGGTGACAGGCATCCGGGCATTGTAAGGTTGATCATTAGTTAGTTCAGCTAAGGCAGGTAGGCAGTAAGAAAGGAATGTTCTTTATTATCTGTAAAAGGCAGCAACCTGACACCTGAGGGGCCTTGGAGCAAGAATCTGCCAGCTGTCTGTGGACCCCACACCCTTCACCTGTTTCCCCCAGTGGTTGCATCTTATATAACCATAACATTATCAAAACCAGAAGATTGACATTGGTACCTGGTGTGCGTGTGGTCTGTGCCATTTTATCGCGTGTGTAAATTCACGCAGCCACCACCACCATCAAGATACAGAACGGCTTCATCACCTCAAAGAGTTCCCTTGTGCCCTCTCCTTGGAGTCACACACACCTCCTTGTTCCCATCATTCCTAACCCTTGTTCCCATCGTTCCCATCGTTCCGAGCAGCCACTAATTTGTTTCCTTTCTCTGTAATTGCGTCATTGCAAGAACGACATGTAAGAGACATCTCAACCTGAGATACTTTAAGGAGACAGAATTATCAGGGTTTGAACATGAAGGTTGAGAGGGAAGACTCAAGAAACAAAGTACTTAGTAAGATCATACCTTAAGTGATGGATCATTGGATGTAGGTTAGGCTGGGTGGGTGGTGGTACTTGTCATCAAGGTAGAGAGCCTTGGAAGGCATGGAGACTTTTGGGGGATCAGGTGTATTTGAATATGATGAGTCAGCTTTGGAAAAGTGGAATTTAAACTACCTGGAACATTCAAATAGAGATTCGGTAGGCAGTTGTTTTATAAATGGTTGTGATCCTCAAAAGAGAGTGCTTGGTTAAAAAAAATACAGTGTTCAGAGTCATCAGGTTACCAAAGAAGACATCTACCAGTGGCCTGGGAGGAGAATCAGGAACAGTCGATACCCTGGAAGCTAAAATAAATGACTGTTTAAGAGGGCAGGTATGGGTCACCAGAGGCTGTGGTTTCTGATACAATGTATGAGGTAAGAACTGAAAATCGCCTTTTATACTTAAAATCTTGACCTTGGCAAGAACTATTTAAATAGAATGCTGGGGACAGAAGCCAGATTGCAGTACATTGAAAAATAAGTGAGAAGCAAGAGAATAGATTTTTTTTTTAAGAAGCGTAGCTATGAAAGGCAGCAGGGATATGAAATAAAAAGGTTTTTTTGGTTGTTTTTCTTTGGTTCCTGAGAGGGAAGGGACAGTTAAGAGAGGGAGAGACGGATGCTGAGGGGCAGAGTGGAGTTGTTTTTGAGGAAGTCATTCCTGGGGGGGCCGGGAGGGAAAGGATGAGAGCACAGATGGAGGTAAAAGGAGGGAAGCCTTTCAGTTGAAAGAGGAAGAAAGACGGGAAAGAGAGGTGTGGGTGCAGATGGATCTGTTGATTTTACTCACGGGGATTTGAAGGGACTTCCAGTGGCTTCTGTTCCCTTTGTAAGGCAGGATATGAAGCCAGTTGCTGAGGAAGGGGGTCCTGGGGAGCGCCAACAATGTTGGTAATGTTGTAAAATAGTTATTCTGAAGAATGGCAGAAGGATCTGATGCAGGAAATAGAAAAGGATCACCAGGAAGAAGATTTGGGGCTTGAACCATGCTTGCAAATATCAATTGTGGGTTACAGGCTGGGATAGTTGTGGGCTGTGAGGCTGGGATATTATTCTCCAAAAGAACTGAACATGGGAGGTAAGGTCATGGATAGTGGATGTGGGTTCAAACAGGGTGGGGCTTTGCCAAGTGAATGAGATGGAAGGACAGCTGGGTAAGGGTTAAAGGTATGGGGCAAAAGTCAATGTAGGGGTGGATCACTGGATCTCAGTCAACCCAAAAGGAAGTGAACAGAGTAGGCAGTGGATAAAGGGAAAGGAGGCTGCCGTGGGTCTAGTGTCTTAAAGAGCTGGGGACAGCTATTGTGACAGACAAGTCAGACTGGAATACAGTGTGTCTAGAGCTAGAGGGACTTTGGGAGGTGAGACACTGAGGGGGTGAAGATCACTGAGATGCAGTAGCTGAAGGGGCTGAGAGGCTGAGGGTATTGGACGTGAGGCACATGGAGTGAAGACAGGACCTGGGGCGAAGACGCAGTCTCTAAATCAGGGCTGACGTGTTCAAGGAACAGGAGAGAAAGCCTCGGAGGCTGGTCACTGGACCTGAGAAGGAAGATGCGAAGGAAGGGGATGGGGTGTGGGAGGAAATACAACGGAAGATTTGCATCCAAGTCTTTGTACTTTTCTCTATTCGATCTTCGAATAATGATCTGTCCTCTCTGAACCTCAATTCCTCCTCCTTAAAGAGGAACTTATAATTTCTACCTCCTCCCCTCACCCTAAGATAGAGAGAATGATGCTTAAAAGAGGGAGTGGAGGTAAATGTGCTTGGTAAACCCAGCACATTCATGTAAATATTGGCCCCATGGTTCCTGTTTACTGGCTCCCAGGCGCTGACTTTGGATTCCTTCCACTGCTCTGATAAAAGATAGTGCTTTGGTACTTAATTGCATCTGAATAGCCTGATTTCAGAATATCATTTTTGGATAACAAAGTGAATGGCAGCTGGAATATTGGAGGCGGACTGTTAGATGTCCTATCTTTTAGATGTCCAGAATAAATGCGCGGGAACAGTTGACCCAGACAAATTGACCGATAAAAGGATAACTTGTGCTTCGACATAATACGTTCAGTATTCTTTTGATTTACGAAAAAGCACTGGGGCACCCAGGCCCGGGATGCTTGTCAGCAAAAGGGAAGTGTAGGTTGTATTGCATTTCCCTTTAGACAGCACGGAGTCCCTAACAGCTTCTGCTCAGCCTGCTCTGAGATTTAGTAGCAGTAGTCCTGGTGGTGGCGGGGGGAAGGGAAGGCACGACCAGAGAGGGGGCCTTCCGAAGAGAGAATGTTCAGGAATCGGAGCCTCCTTACGAGGTGACCCTCCCACCTTTGATGCTGCAAGTTGAGCTGAAGTGAATAAGCTAATGGGAGGAATTCCAAAACAGGATCCAGTTGCAATTCATTCCAGAACCAAGAACAATGTTGAGAAATAAAACAAAGCCCAGGCAGAATGGAGGGAATAAATTAGCTCAGTAATGATACTGAATATATTGATAGCTACATAACCCGACAGCCTTATTGAGTCATTTGCTCCCCACATCAGCCCTAGGTGCCAGCTACTGCCTTTAAACTGGTTTTACAGGTGAGGAAATGGAGACTCACAGAAGTATTTGACCCAGGGTCACGCAGCTGGGAAGTCACATAACTGTGATTCAAACCCAGGCGAGTCCGGTTCCAGGCTCGGTGCTTGTAACCACTGGTTCTGCAGAGCGCCAGGGAGGTGAAGGGACAGGAGCCCCGCCCGGGACTCCAGGAGCCTGGCTCTTCATCCTTGGCACTGAATCACCTTGTGACCAGAGCAAATTTTCCTTTCCTGATACTCCACGATTTTAATCCCCCCCGCCTTGTGCTCTCCCTTTTTCTTTCCCTTTTCCCTTCTCCTTTTTCTTGCCCTTCTTCCTGTTCAGATATGCCTTTCCCGTGTAACGCTTTAAAATTCACAAACCGCTTTCCCAGATGAGGGAGGTAATACTATCTTATTTTAAAGATGAGGCAGCCAGAGCTTTGAGCAGCTGAGCAGTTTGTCTAGTGCGAGATACCTGGTAAGTGGCGGAACATTACCTTGCACGCGAGCCTCCTGACACATCCCTCAAGGCTCGTTTAAACTGTCCCACAGTTGCCTTTTTGTTGGATGAGCCCCTGCTTATCACTGGGACTCAGTCTGGGGCCATCATTCATGTTGATGGCAACACTCTTTAAGAGAGGATGGAGAAGAGTTTTGCAAACATGCGGCACTCCATCTGGTACACTCATAAGGATTCCAGAGGTGATATTTGAAAGAAGGAGAAATAAAGTCTATGCAATTCTTACACAGTGTGGTTCCGTGCGTCCCTTGGCGTCTCAGAGATTTCAGAAGATTAGCTCTCATTGAGTGTCATCCCCTGACTCTGGGAACAAAGTTGTTTTTTTTTTTTTAAAGACTGTTTTCTTAAAATTAGCAGATCCATGTGGCATCATTAAAAAACAACCAACTCCCCACACTTGAGTGGAGAGATTCTTTTGTCTCTGGCCAATGGAGGATGATAGAGGGAAGACGCAGAGCTGCCCCATTGTGCCACTCTATTTATTTCAGTCTACTCTGTCATTCACTTCTTTTTTTTTTTGGATCTTATTCTTTGGCTAAGTACCACCCACCTACTCCTGGGAGACAGAGCCAGGTGAGAGACATCTTCGAATGTCTCAACTTCCTCACCTGCTTGTTACCAGGTGCTGGATTTTTTCGGTACTAACTTGGAAACGTGTCTCTCAAAGAAAACTAGAGAAAGTAGCCCCTGACACTGGACGGGTATCTATCGTGTGCAGGAGGCTTGTGAACTTATATATACAGACAATGTATGTACTGCATTGGGAATCAGAAGTTCTTCATAGGCTAGAGCCAGAGAGAGAATTAGTGGTTCCTAGAAGACAGTCTTCCAGGTGAGAAGTTTTTCAGAGTTGCTGGAAGATGAGAGGGAGCACGCTGATAGAACCGAGGAGGTGGTCACCCTCCTGTCACCAGAGCAATTCTCCTTAACATAGTCTGACCCAAAGAGAATGTAAGCACAGGTGGAAAATTGGCTTCAGGGACCTTTGATATGCTTGGCAACTCAAGGTTGCACGGCTTCACCTGCAAGGGATACTGTCCTGTCATTTATGACTGGATAGAGCACCTTTTTTCTAATTTTCATATGAAGTCTATGAATGGAGGTCCTGAGACTCTGCTCAACCATCTAGGGGACTGTCTTCTATCCCAAGGCTATGAGGTTGAGGAAGAAGTCTTTTCCTACCCCTTACCAAAGATACCCCAACCAAAGGTGCAGTCCTAGTTAAGATGTGCCAATGTCCTCCTCCAAAGTCTACCACTCCCAGCCTTTGTTTTGCCTTTGATGATTAACACATGGTAGGCACTCACTAGTTGTTTCTCGACAAAATGACTGATGAAAAACATTGCTTTCTGTATTATATTTTGGCCCCTTTTTCCCACTTCTCATCGCAAGGAGTCTACTGGTTGATGAGATCAAGGCCCGTGTTCTTTCTCCAGAGCATTTAGAATTAGATTTTGCATGCGTCAGGCCACCAGTTTGTGTCTGACATATGGAAAAGTTATCCCCAAAAAGAGGGAGAAATAAGTACCGAGTGGTGACCTTTACCTCTTACATAGCTGGCCTCCAAGAGTCACACACTGATGACGTCATTCACAGTGAATTATTTTCAGAAAGTGACTGTGAGGTTGAAGTTATTTGTCGTCCTGAAACGGATCTCTTCAGGTGAGATGAGAAGAAAAAAGGCTAGTAGGAAAGAGTCCTCGCATGCAGATAGACTAGACGTTTAGCAACCGCCCCCACCATCTGTTCTGGTCCAGATATGTCATATACAAACCTTGGTCCAAAGACAAGGCATGTTTTCACGTGGCCTTTAGTGAGTTTTTAAAAGGAATGGTGGGCCTCTGTCTTAATAAATAAACAAATAAGTAAATAAGTAAGTAAGAAAATAAGGAAGATTTCAGAAAAAAAATTCAAATGTCTTTTTTTGTTTTCCTTGAAAACGTGGTAAGTCTGGTCAACCTTTGCCATCATGTGTGCAGATGAACAATGGACTGGAACTGTGTCACCGCTGCTGCCCTCAGATGTGGGTGGCGCCCAGACATTACGACTAAGACACTGTGGTAGTTACATACGTACTCGGGTATCATTTTCAGGATCCTGGGAGCCTTTGAGATTCTGATTTCCTAGGTCATTTACATTACCTTGTTTATGTGCCTATTTCTCTGATCTTCAGGGGGAAAGGTCAGTGTAGCAGGCTTAGTGTTCCTGTGTGTATGTCACTAGTCAAGTTCTTGTAACTGCTCCACCACAGAAATGTGGCTCTCCCATGTCTACTGATGAGGTGCCTGTGTGGTTCAGAGGAGTTAATGAGCTTGTCCCAGGTAGCATAGACCATGACGAAAAGAGCTAGGAATCCAGTCTAGAGCTGTGTGCTCCCAGAAGAGTGTATGCAATAAACATAAAAGCTGAGGCACCTCTGAGTAGGGATAATGAGGGATAATGTCATCATATATTAAGGATGTTATTCAAGAACTGGTCCTTGGAACCAGGTCTTTCCTAGGCTGGATCACTCTCAAGAGGGAGAGCTTAAAGCACCATGTGAATTATTTTAAAATAAGGTGCTCAGTACCCTGTAAACTGAGCATTTCGAATAACCCGAGATGGGGTCCTCAGAGAGGAGAGAGAAATCAGATGAGATTCGCAAGGTGGGCTTTTGTCCCCCATCCCAGCGTTCTCACTGCCTTTGATTTCCTCAAGATGAAATCAACCAGACTATTGGGCTATTTGGGGGGGGGGAATGCAGATAAACCACATGATAGTGCAATTCAAGGGTTCAAAGGGTCTTGGGGCCTGGAAAAGGGTTTAAAAATCTATCTAGCACTTAACTTCTCATTTTCTATTGACTAAACTGATGTAGGAATGTTGAGGTGACTTGGTCAAAATTAGTCATGCTTTAATGACAGACAGAAGGCTAGAATTCCCTGCCCAGTGAGTTCCCCTTGTCCTCTTGTGGGTGGCCTCTTATAGCATGTCTGACTGTCTCTGATCCTTCAAAACACCAAACAGCACTCTTTGGGCCTTTGAAATCAGAGCTTGGTATTGTCAGTTATCTTGTCTACCCAGCGACAGCGAAATTTCGTACGTGCGAAGGCTGTACCCGTAACTCTCCATATTTCCGGCACATAGTAGGCAAGCGTTAACATTTGTTGCTCTTGGTTAAAAGCGATGATGGTGATGACGCTCTTGATGCCTTCGGCTCTGCAGAGGGTACATCCTTTATAGTGAAAAAAAGTTGCCGATACGAGTGATGTTGGCTGCGGCGAAGATCAATGATGACAATTTTGCTGGTCGTAACAACAGTAATATCTCTGATTGGTTCCAACGCTGCTGTTTTAATGGCGATGGAGATAGAGGGATGACTGTGAGTAATGATGACGGTTTTGAAGGTGCTGCTAATTGGAAGAGGAGGAGGAGAAGTATCACTCTGTTTCCAGGTTGCTCATCTTTTCGTCCAGGCAAGTTGGTGGCTTAGTTTGAGCTCAGTTGGTCCTCCTTCCTTGTACAATCTGGACCCCAGTTCTCCTAAAAGCAGCATGAGTTAGCAGCATGCTGCAACCAAAAATCAAAAGCTTAAGTAAGTGTTTCTTTCTTAATGATAGCAGACACCACCAATGAGGCACCACAAATCCATTGGGGAATCAAGAAAGCCTGATGGATAGTCAGCGGGGGGAGAAACGTACAGAGGGAGAGAAAGGATAAATAGTCAGAATGGCAAGATATAACGAGTCTTGGAGTCAAAGGCCTGAACTTGAAGTTCCCTCGGTGGCATTAATCCCGATGTGCAAAACTTGGGCAATCAGATGAATAATTAGATTAAGGTTTCTGAGGATGGCCTCTGGGGTCAGAAAGATCTAAGTCGAAATTGTCCCTCTGCCACTTAGCTGTGTGGGCTTGGGTAGCCCAGTTAACTTCTCTGAACTTCAGCGCCACCCTAGCGATAAAATAGGGACACTGTTACTTACTTTTCTGGCTGGCGAGAGTTAAAAGTAGATAAGTGCTTGAACTCAGTCCCTCAGTGCCTGCCATACGCATGCTGGATTCCCACTGTGGTCCCCGTTCTATTTTGAACGTGCAGATCCATTCGGCACCAGCCCCATGAGAACCAAGACGGTCTTTTTCACTGGTTTGTGCCATGTCCTGATTTCAGTGATTCTCTAGCACTTTAGGGTTGTTTTTTTTTTTTTTTTTCCATGCCGGCAAGAACTGAATTAGTATGCGGAGGAGTGGCTGGTCCACTCCACACTGCAGCAGGAGCCCGGTGCAGAGCAGGCGGCCTCGGGAGCCGTGCGATGCATTGCTCAATGGCAGGCGGAATGAACCGGGGCCGAGCTAAGCGTTGCTTGTTTCAAAAACCCTGTCATAAATTAACGTAAAGATGCTCTTTTTTTCCTCGCCAGCCAGAGGACGGGCGCGTTTCACTAGGCAATTAATCTTGGCTGATCTATATTAAATATTTATCTGCTGAAATGAGCCCAGTATTGTAGTGGTATTTTTCATTAGAGGACTTTATCATTTCCAAAGAGATTTCCATGTGCCGGCTCCCTTGTACATATTAAACCCAAATTTCCTGTCGAATGACACATCTTTCTTGGCGGCGACCTTTCCTCTCTGTAACAAGATACTGATATGTTAGAATTTACAGGGTGATAAACACTTTTATTGAGAAGGAGGGGGCGGGGCAATCCAGTATTTGCTTTCCTAATAAAAACCCGGAGACCAGGGATGTGGAAATTGGTGCTTGTTTTTCAGCAGCATCTGGTGAGGAGGCAAGAGTTTAGGAACTGCTCTTGAAAAAGCTCGGAGGAATGGGGGAGCAAAGAGTGGCTTTGCTAATTGTCTTTACAATTCCTTGTATTTGAATTGAGTCTTTTACGTTCATTTCCATGGTCTCATTTGACCCTCACAAACAACCTAGGAAAAAAGGTATGAATATCTCCATTTTAGAAACGAAGGTTGAATGTTTTGTCAAACACAGAGATGGGGGCAGAGCTGGGACTGGAACGCTGATCTGATGATGGCTGAGTTCAGGACTCTCGCCTGTACCACACTGCCTCCCACAGGGAGAAGCAAGAAGTGCAGCTTCATTAGCTGTTGGCTCTGAATATGAAATCCTGGACACTTTGTTAAACATGATGGTCAGCCTCGGTCTAAGCTGTGCCTCTAGAAAGTGCACAGGCATTTCCAAGGCTAACTGAAAGAAAAATAGAAGAATGATGCAAAATGAGCTAGCAGAAGAATCAAGAGAGGGGAGGGAAGGAGGGGGAGAGAAGAGATCTGGTGGCAGGCTTCGCAAATGTTAATGTGCATTCAGATCAGCTCAGGATCTTATTTAAAATGCAGATTTGGATTCAGCAGGTCGGGAGTGGGACCTGAAATTGTGAATTTCTAGCAAGCTCCCAGATGACCGTGATGCTGTTGGTCCAAGGACTACAATTTAAGCAGCAAGGCGGTGAGAACAGCCTAAGGAGGAAATAGGAGGGAGGCTGGCATCACTTGTCCGTGTAGCCCTTCGCCTGGAGAATCTGAGACGAGGAAAGGGTTGTTTCATTTCACTTCCCTTTTTCAAAATCCTTAGGATTAAGCTTGTGTCCCCTGAAAGTAGTGGGTACCTTTGTGATCTTGCGGTTCAGCAATTCTCAAACTTAAACCTGCATCATATTCAGCTGGCGGGCTTGTTGAAACAGATGGCCGGACCCCACTGACAGTTTCTGAGTCTGGAGGTCTGGGGCAGGGTTAAGGGTTTTGCATTTCTAGCAGTTTCCCAGCTAATACTGCTGCTGTTGCTGGTCTATCCAGGGACTTGGAGGGACCGCTGTTTTGTTGCAACCCCTTCACTTTAGAAAACATCACAGGAGGTCCTGAGAGAGAGAAAATGACTTCGTTTACAGTTATAGAACCAGCGAGGGGCAGATTTCCGCCTCAAACCCTGTTAACTCCTAGTCCAGTTCTTTTTCTTCTTCTCTATAGCTGTGTGCCATAGGTCAGGTCCTACCATCAGTTTCTGTCCTGAAAAAGGTTTAAGAGGAATCTAAGAAGTGGTGGTCAGCGAGGATGATGACTTAGGCAGTTGTGATTAATATAACATTGAAGAGAAAAGAACCCACTTTCTTCCCAGGGGTGGAGAGCATTTGTGTCCGCGGTGCACATGGAAACATGCAACCGGAGAGGTAATCTGTCACCTCCCTCCCTCCCCTGTGACCAGCCATTACTCCACACTTGGTTTCACTCAACGTGAAAAAAAAAAAAAAAATTCTGGGCAAAATTAAATTGGATGGGAGTTGAAAATAAAACAACATTCTTGCCCCTCACTTCTCTTTCGTGATACCTTCCTCTTTTTTCCAAAGGTCATGGCGTTGCTCTTGGCCTTGCTACGTGTTGAATTTTTACAAGGCTTTTCTGGAACAAGTGGAGATGGGCTTATTCTTCATTGCATCCTTTCTTTGATTTCTCTCTTTTCCTTTGGTTACCTATTTTTCTTCTTCCTCCTCCTTCCTCTTCTCTTTTATGTTCTTCCCTCCCTCCCTCCCTCCCCTTCACTTCTCCTTCCCTGGAATCACTGGATGGCAAAAGAGATCCTCAATCATCAAGGCCGACTTACTCGTCTCCCAAGTGGGAAAGCGAGGTCCAGAGCCCCTCAGTCTTGTATTGCTGGGTCTTGTGGAAGGGCCGTGACCAGGGTCTCGGCACTGCTGACAGCATGGCTGGGGCTGGACCCAAGGGTCATGTGCCTCCTGACCATGACCTCCACCCTTTTCCAGCTCAGCCCCGTCCCCAAGGCTAGCACGCTCCTCGGCCGTGATGTCTCCTCTACACTGATTCTCAGGCATTGCATAGGGGAGGGGATGAACCAGGAGAGTGAAGGTCTTGATAAAATTGTCCAAACCCTCCAAGGATGTGGAGAAGCCAACACTTTCAGAATTTTCTGGATTTTTTTTTTCAAGAATTCAGTCTGTATCCTCCCATGACTCTGTAATTCCACTTTAGCAATCACCTTCAAGAAATACTCACCACATGTGCCGAAGTTCACTTACAATGGCATGTTCCACAGCCCTGTTTGTACTAGCCAAAAAAGAACCAAAAAAAGGGAAACAAGCTTAATATCTATCAATAAGACTATTCAAATAAATTAGAGGGCACCCTTACAATATCATAAAGCCACTAAAAAGTGTGTACTTCTGTGTGTCCCGATCTAGAAAAAGAAAACAAAAAATGATATTTGTCCTATGAAAAATAAAGCAAGTTACACATGCACACATGACCCAATTTTTGCTTGAAAAAATGTGTCTATAGGCATAGATGCTAGATTGCTCTAAACATCAGTAAAAGAAATAAAAGTACAAAGCTATATTGTAAACTAGGAGAACAATGAGTGATTCCAATATTTTTTCAAAAAAAAAACTGCTCTCCGTCTTCATATTTGCCCTCCATGGTGATTTATTCCCACCCACAGAAAGTTCCATTCAGCCTTAATCAGTCTGTCCCCATCTCTCTCTCTCTTCCTCGCGCTCTCTCTCCCCCTGCCTATAACTTTCTGTCCCTCCGCCCCCTCCCCTCCCTCTTTTTCTCCTAGTGCACACCCTGAGTCCTGAGTGAGTCCTGAATGCTTACATCAATGCTAAAAGACCCGCAGAGGAAGAACACTCCTTTCCTGGTAGCTCTTCCGCAAAGGCAGGCTGATTGATTGCAGATTGCAACCAGCTCCAACTTTCTGTCCCCAGTGACAAATGAAGAGCTCTTAAAAACAGAATAAAACATCCCAGAAGTATCTCTGCCGGGCCCAGCGTGGACGGCAGTGAGCAATGAGAACTGTGTGTGATTCCTGACCTGTCGGTAGCCTGTCTCATTTCTACACTCAGGGAACCAGTGTACGCGGTGCTGGCCGGACTCCTGGGCTTGGCACTCACGTCCCGCCGTCATCCACCCCCAAACCACAATTATCCCCATCATCTCCCTTGCCTGTACCTTCGTGCTGGTGGCTTTGAGCGTGTCCCTGTTTCCTAGATGCACATTCTGTGGCTTTACTGACATCCTTGCCGCATGTTCCACTCCTAAGCTGTCTTCAGGACCCGTCTGAATGCGTCCTCCTCCGAAAAGTCTTCTTTCATACACCATCCACTCTTTCAGAATTAGTCAGTCTTCGCTCGCTCTGTTACTAGAACAGTTACTCGATGCTGCATTTTACTACGCTCAGCAGGGGCCACACTGCCCTTGAGGACAGGAATTGTGTCTTTCTCTTTGGCTACGAAGTTCTTTCTCTTACATAGTAGATGTTCAATGAATGAAATAAAGGATGACGGAGGAGGGGAATGATTACGTAATAAACTTAGTAGTGGATTCCTGATTCAGTTGGGCTTCCTAAATAATTACTATTAAATCTCAGTTGGGCTTAATTCAACTGCATTTCAAATACTAGACATTGCACTCATGTTCTCACTCTTTAAGCCACAGCAGCCTTCCTCTCTCTTTATATGTTTCCATATATCCATAACTCTAACATTAATTTTCTAAACACTTGTCTGGGCTCCCAAAAGTCTCTCTTGAGATCACCTACCATTTTCCTTATGTTGGACATTTTATTTTATTGCTGTCTTTTCAAAATTATATCCAAGGCTGTTACAATCCTCTTTGTGCACATAACATTTTTCTTCTTTTGAATTATTTCCTTAGGATGGAGTCCCAGGAGAAGGATTATTAGGTCAAAGCAGATGAACATTCTTCGAAGCCTCATTAATTTTGACCCCACTAATTCAGAATTTCTGCTGATTTGGGCAGGTAGTGAGGTTTCTTTTATTCACTCTTTGAAGGGAAAATTACTAAATAAGACATGGGCACAGACACCATTTCCAGGGCGCTTTTTGACAGTCTTTCATGCAAACATTTTGAGCGTTTTTTGCAGGCATCCTTCTCTTGTATACAGAATTGATATGTTAATTATAATTTATTCTCGTCAGTTCGTGAGTGCAGGCTTCAATGATCAACACTTGTTTAACTAATTTCCACCTTCCTCTGCACAATGGATGTGAATGAGGTTTTGGCTCCCTCTGAAGAGTCCCCCACTGGTTTCATCTGATGCAAAAGTGTTAATCACCTTTTACTTGCTGGATGCTAGTTTGGGTGCCAAGGAAGCTGGTGTATAAGAGACAGCCCCCTCTTTCTAGGACCTCATATCTCAAAAGGGAGACTGACAAGTACACAAATGCAGCAGGTGGGTCAGGGAAACGGGTGGTGCAGGGACCAGAGGCTCTCACAGCCCCTCAGAGGGGCTCCCCACCCAGCCCGGGGCCAGGGCAGAATTCCAGTGGTTAATCATGTAACTGAATTCAATTCCAAAGGAGTGGCAGTTTACCAACCCAAGACCTTACAATAAGGACGGGTGATTTATTTACTACAGGTATTTGATGGTGTTGGTTTGTTTTCAGATATTAAATTACTCAGCCTTTTCGTTAATTCAGATTGCGCTTCCCCCAAGCAGCCTCCAGGGGTGTGGCTTTATTTCTCTTCTCTATAAAGAACATTGGGGAGCGCCTGAGAAGATCAGCTTTCTAAGCTTGGCTCTGTTATTGATGCGTTCTGAGCCCTAGCCAATCAGTGTGCGTGTCTGAACCTCAGTTTTCTCATCAGTAAAATGGAAATAAGGGTTCTGCTTCCCTATTTGGGGTATTATGAGTGGAAAAAAGTCAATTGACAGACAAATGCTTTTAACGTAAAACAAAGATGGCAGGTGAGTGAATTTGTCTTATTTACTTAGTTCATACAAGACCTCGCTTAGCTTTTCAGGAGTCCTTCATCCATCTCTTCGTTTGAAACCCCGCATTGGAGAGGAGTCACGGATATAATTTATGGAATGTGAAAAGGGTTCCCTAATCAGCTCTATATGAGGCCAGAAAAAAAAAAAAAAGCCAAACAAAATCAGCAATCAGTCAGGGAGGCAGCACGGCCTCTAACTGTGGGGAATGGTTTACTGCTCAGAAGATGAGGCTCTAAATACAGCCAGTGCCCTCTGTGCAGCCCGGCTGCCTGAAAGGATGCAGGTGGGGGGGTGGCCTGAGACGGGTGAGAGTGGGGGCTCGGGGGAGTCAGGGATCCTGGAAGACACACGGGATGTCATCCAGAGCAAACCCTGAATCGTAAATATGGAAGAGAGTCCCAGAGAAGGCGGGGAACCAGAGACCAGGTTTGTCTACTTCGCCCAGGCACTGGGGAGGGAGCAGTGGGCAAAGGACCCAGGGGCGCAGCTGGAATTACCAGAGATGAAGGCCAGTCCTGAGAAGGATGCGAGTGGCCAGCTACTGGGAAGTTCTCCCCCTACTATTCTCCCCCCCACCAGCTTCACTGAGATAAAATTGACAACAAAAATTATATTTACTTAAGGTATACACGTGATGTTTTGATGTCTGTCTACGTTATGAAATGATTATATGATCAAGGTAATTAACATATCTGTCATCTCATATGGTTACCATTTTTTTCCTTTGGCAATTAAGATTTACTGACCTACTCACAGACACAGAAAACAAACTTATGGTTACCAAAGGGAAAAGGGGAGGGAAGGGTACATTGGGAGTTTGAGATTAGCAAATACAAACTACTATATACAGAATAGATAAACAGTATGGTCCTACTGTAGAAACTATACAGGAAACTATATTCAATAACCTGTAATAACCCATCATGAAAAAGTATATATATGTGTGTGTGTGTGTGTGTGTGTGTGTGTATATATATATATATATATATATATATATATATATATATATATATAAAATGTATATATATATACACACACACACACACACACATATATGTATAACTGAGTCACTGTGCTGTACGCCAGAAACTAATGCAGCATTGTAAGTCTACTATACTTCACTTAAGAAAAATAAAAATATTTACTGTCCTAGCAAATTTCAAGTATACAACACAGTATTATTAACTCTAGTCACCAGGCTGTGCATTGGGTCTACAGAATTGATTTGTCATAAATCACTGAAAATCATTGAAAAATTCATACCCTTTGGCCGCCATCTCCCCACATCCCCCACCTCCCAGCCTCTGACAACAACTACCCTGCTCCCTGCTTCTCTGAGAGTTCTTTAAGCAGAAGCTGGTGACCTCTTTTTCACATACATCCAACAAGGCGGGTGGGGAGTAATCGGGAGGAGTGGGGCGGGGAGGGGGGGCAGTCCTCACAATGATCTTCAAGGCTTTTGTTTCTGACACCGTACTTCCTGCCTCGAGGGATTACTAGTATGCTTAAATTTCTGGGAACCTTTCTTGTTTTCTGGTAAGTTATCATCTTCTTGTCTTAGCTCAAGATGAAAGATACCTAGTTCTGACCATCAGAAACTCATCATTCATCTGTTTCACTCTGTAGCCTCAGTCGGGACCCTTTAAGTGGCTTTGGGTTTTTCCTCTAGTTCGGTCCCGGCAGGCTCTTCTCTTGGCATCGGTGGTGTGGTGGTATATATTTAACAACTGTTCCCGATGTTTAACAACCATCAGCAATGTGTATCCTTCCCGCACTACAAAAGCTCTGATGATTAGGATTTTCCTGTTTCCATGGTGGAAATATTCTCCCAATCAGCTGGGTACCATTAAACACTGTGTTAGGAAGAGGACCACATGACCAGCTTTCACGAGCCAGGAGGAGCTGACTTCTGCAAATCAGTGCCTAGAACTGAGTTCTCGGTTTCCTTTATGGAAATTTCATCGCATCTGGTTTGTTGCAGAAGTTAATGTATTGGAAGAAGGAAGAATGTAGTTGTTCTAAAAAGGTGGGAAAAGTAAAGACAGGGAGCAATTCACATGTCCTTCCACAGGGGAATGGATAAACACATTGGATGCATCCGCAGATAATTATAAAGGAAATTAAGAAGGAAAAATATATGTTAGCACAGCTGCTTTGAAAGCAACTGGGTAGTATCTTTATCAATTAAAATGTGCAAATCCTCTGATCCAGCAATGCCTTCTCTTCATATCTTCCCTAGAGGAAACGTGCCTCCCTATACCAGGAAGCATGGACCAGGGTGTTCATTGCCAGATGACTTGTGAAATAAGAGTGGAAATATTAGAATTGGCCCAGATACCCACTAGGAGGTTAATGCATAAATGCATTGCAGTTTACTGATGGTGCAGAACACTCTGAAGCAATTAAAAAGAATAAAGCACAACTATTTTCACTGATGTAAAAAGTTCTACAGGGGATTTGCTGGGACAAAAATGCAAGTAACAGAACAATTCACAGGGTAGTGTTCCCCACATACTAAAGACACAGACACACTCGCACACGCATGCACACACACAAAACAATACTTTCCAAGAGCATATTTATACACATATAAACCCAAAAATAAAAATCAGGAAGGTTTTATCATGATAACAGTGATTATCTATAATTAAAACCTCTTTAAAAAAAAGAAAGCAAAGAAACTGCATTCACGTATTGCTTGGATAATTAAACATAAATGAACTGTCATTAGGAAATATTATGATGGAAACTTCTGGACCTTGTTTTGGATGTGTTTAGGAAAGTACCCAATTAAGATGACTGTTAGAGATATTTCAGGAAAATGAGTCCTCAAGCAAAGACGTTTTGTCTGGTTGCCACCAGAGGGGAAAATGTAAAAGAGAAAGGAAGAAGACAGTGAGGAAGAAAAGATAAGGAACTAAAGGAGATAAGCAACAGAGGAAAAGTGAAAGACAGGGAATTGGGAGGCAAGGGGAAGGGGTGAGGAGGACGAGAGAAAAGGGCAGAAGTCTGCGGCATCCGATGGGCAGGACAGGAAAGAGGGCGTGGCTCTGCCCTGCTGTGTGTGGATTCTCTTCTAGGGAAGCTGGTGTGACAGCACACCCTTCCCAGCTAATAGGCTCCATTTTGAAATACGTTAACGCCTGTACCACACAGAACGGGGGCCATTACGGTGAAATGTGCGCCATCAGGGTACTGGGTTCCCAGAGACTCACGGTTCTTTTCTTGGGATTAGTGTATCCTGCAAAAACTAGTGAGAATAGCACTGTGGGTGTGCCTGGGTCTTGCTCCTTACAGAGGAGTAGAAGGTCTCCTGGTGCGGCCTGGACCTGGCTACAAGCATCCGATGTTGTTGCATTGGACCTACCCAGTAGTGGGGTTCACTTCAGGATTAGTCTTGCAAGGTCCATCATATTAAGGCTATGCGTGAAACCTCCCCACCTCTCTCCTTAGCACCTGAGTCATGTAAATTCATCAATCAGAACAGAGGACCTCTATGGTCCTGTTGGACTCAACACATGTTTCATGAGCAGCTGCTATGTGCCGGGTGCTGTGTGAACAGAGAAAGAGGGGACAGAGATCAACAGAATGAGTTAGAACCCTAAAGGATCAAGCTCATGGTTTGGGGGGTCATGAATATACACGTAACTCAAGGGGGGACCAAATGGCACAAAAGAAAGGGGCGATTTGATGTTAACAGTCTCTAACGCTGCCTCACAGATTGGAAAGTGTCCTATTTATTTGAACTGGGACTTTTATAAAGCGTTTATTAAAAGAAAAAATGTTTTTTTTTTAAATTATGCATTAGAACTCTGGTCATCCATTATCAGGAGTCAAGAAATGAAACTAATTGAGGTACACAAGTCCGCAAGGTCCAAGGTTCAAATTCAGCTCTGGGTTTACTTATGAGTGACATTGGGCACGTAAGTTTCCTGTCTAAGCCTTCATTTTCTTGTTTATAAATGGAGATATGATTTAACCCACGGGGTTATTATGAGCATCAAACAATGTAATTACATAACATACATAGCATAGCATATGTCTGCATGTGTGTACATATACGCTATATATATTATATATACACATACACATGTTTGTTTATATGCTACATATATAATGTATATACAGATATGTGTACTGTATACACATAAAATTTAATTAGGAGATCTTCCAAGATAAGGGCTGAGTGTATTCTCTGTGGCTTGGAGTCACCCTTTGGTGCTTTATGATTCTGACAACATCACTCACCTCTCTGAGCCCCGGTTGCCTAATTTGTAGAATGAGTATCAGTTGATTCTGTGCATGTTTTCTCATCTGGGCTCTGGGGCTGACCTGTGAAGTTGGCAGGGCTGGAACTACCCCTCCCATTTTATAGAAAAGGACCCTGGTGCACAGCAAGTCAGAAGGACTTTGTCAGAGTCGCCTAGAAAAAGAATGTGTGTCCCTCGGGCTCTGTGCTTGGTCTCTTCCACATCGCGGCCAGTGGGGTCCAAGCCAGTGAGATGAATGCAGACCCATCCAGCTTTCTTCATTGCAGGAGCACATGAGCTCACAAAGGCTCTCTGGCATCTCCACCCAATCCATCCCTCCGCCGCCAGGGTGGAGCCATTTAATTCTGTTCACACTTCATTTTGCTTTTCCTACTAGAGTTTGCATCTCTCTCCTGTGCCTTCACACCCTTGTGTCCTGCTTTGCAGGAATGGGTCACTTAAGGCCAAAAGAGGGAAGCTGGCTTCTCCCTTCATCCTCATTGCCTGTGATGTATGTGCTGTTTCTCTGAGCTGGGAAACACCTGCCATTTAGAGAACACAGCCTGTGGGCGGGAGGAGAGAGGAGGGCAGAGGTTTCCTTGGCTGGGCCATCTGGGGAATGACTCAGGATAAATAGAATGTGATTGACTCAGTAGAGTAAGGTCACCTGTCCCCTTCACTCTTTGCTTTTTGAGCATCCTAGCCTGCTACAATCTGTATCTAAGTCCAGACATTTGAGTTTACATTCTGATCGTCAGTTTCGGCTCCGTGTCAGGACCTGAGAATACAGAGGTAAAGGTGATCTGTCCTTGGGAAGCCCTTCAGCCAGTAGGAATATAAGCAATGGACAAAGAGAATACAGTAGTTGCAAAAAGATTTGGTCTAGCTGGGCACCTGTGGGCAAGTAACATAACCTCTCTGAGCCTGAGATTTCCGCATCTGTGTCTTGGCTTTTGTTTAAAACAGCTGAGTGAGATAATATGTCGAACACAAAGCTCAGAGGAGGTGGTCAGTAGTTGGTATCTATTAATGAGCACTGAGGGATCATTATAAAGGGCCAACCAATTCAGGCTGGAGAGGCAGGGTGGATATTAGTGATCTGGAAGGTTCCTGGAGGAAGTGATGCTGGCCGTGCTGGGCCTTGTGGGGTGAGTTGGACTCCGTGGGCCGATCCTTGCATGACTTTTTCACCCCCTTCCATCCCGCCTCCGTGCTGTTTTCAGTCCAGTCTCCATCCTTTGCTTACAGGGCTCCCGACCCCTGGAATTCCTTTATACCTTTTGTTTCTCACTCAAATCCTCACCACCTTCCAAAATCCAGCAAAGTCCTGCCCTTACATTTACCTAGCTTCTCTGAACTCATTTTTTTGTTTGTTTGTTTGTTTTCTTTGGGAGGGTGTAATTAGGTTTGTTTATTGATTTTTAACGGAGGTCCTGGGGACTGAACCCAGGACTTAATGCATGCAAAGCATGCGCTCTACCACTGAGCTGTACCTTCCCCGACTCCCTATCTGGGATTCAGATGAAGAATCAGCCAGGGTTCACACTCCTTTGCCCTCTGATTGTTCCAAAGAATCATAGTAGGTATTGACAAGGACTTCAGGGAAATCCTATTCAAACCTTCGATTTTATGGACCGGGAATCTAAGGCCAAGAGCGGAGAAAATTTACCCAAGTTCATGGAACTCTTTGATGATCGAGCCAGGAGTGGGCTTCTAGACTTACCCTGTTTTACCAGAATTCTCTGAATTTTATCTCCTTGGGTAAATGGATCTGTGTCTAGAGTAGCTGCTACTGTCTACTCCCCGCCCCCCTCCCGCGCAGTGGGTGCTGACGGCTCCTAGACCCGAGCTCGGGAAACCGCCCAGCCCTGCGGCCCCGCCGCCGGCGCGACTCCCAGCCCTGCTCGGTGGAGGGGACCAGGGCTGTTCCTGCACGGCTCCCCCAGGTCCACATTCCCTGACCTAACAGCCGCCTCCAACGGCAGAGAGCCTACCCAGCGAGGCTTGGCTCAGATTGCTCTCATTTTGACTTACAAACACGAGTAAATGGAACATAAATGCAGACGACCCTGAGTTACCCAGTGAGGAAGGGAGGGAGGAAGCACAGAAACTGCTGTTGCGGAGCGAGGTCTGCCTCCGCGAGTTTGGCCACGAGGGATGCTGGTCTCTTATGTTTGTTTCTAGAGCAGGAAATGGTGTGGACAGGAAATGCCCGGAAGTAGCGCGTTCAGCACGCACAGGGCCTGTGTCCCCTCTGGGCTGCCCCCGACACCCGTGGCTCTCCGCCTCCTTGGAGCTGGCTCGGCGGGGCTGGCAGGCGGTGTCCTTGAGGCATTTTCCACAGTGTTCTGGGCAAGAGCGGTTTCGTCTGCTCCTGGGGATTCATTATGGAAGCGCTCGCTTCAGCAAGGATGCCCAAGAAAATGCCACTTTTAAATACTGCATTGTCTGTCTATCCATGGATCCATCCATCCATCCATCTATACACACATGCCTACATACATATATATATACATATACGTTCAATATGTGGCAAAGTGCAATAGTATATATAATTATCTTTTAAAAATAACTTACCTCAACTTTTAATTTTAAAATGTTTTTGAAATACTTCCAAAAAGTAAATTTTAAAAAATGTAAAGAATGAAAAGGGAAATCAGCAATTATATACTCTTTTTAAAAATGATTTACTTAAAAAAATCTTTTTACTGAACGTATAGTTGGCTTACAATAGCGTGTTTGTTTCAGGTGCACAGCAAAGGGGTTCAGTTATACACATACGTATCCTTTTTCATATTCTTTTCCATTAGGGTTCCTTATAGGATACTGACTAAGCTTCATGGGCTATATATCCAGTAAATCATTGTTTTTCATCTATTTCATATATAGTAGTGTCTATCTTGCCATCTATGTATCTGTCTATAATAGTGTGGGTGTTAATCCTACACTCCAAATTTATCCCTCCCCACTGCTTCCCCTTTAGTAACCATAAATCCGTTTTCTATGTCTGTGAGTCAGTTTCTGTTTTGCATATACTCTTTACCTACATTTGAAGATCATACGGGTTTTGCTACATCTGCTTTCTCTCCCTGAATCTCTTTCTCTCTCCTCTGAGATATCCGAAATGTAGACATCACACCACTCCCCCTTTTGGCACGCTTCTTCTAGAAATACGGGTGTGCATAAATAATAAATAAATAAATTTACTAATATAAATAATACATCCTCCTATAAATAATAAATACCTACATTTCATGGTAAATAAACAATTATACTATTAAACCCCCCCCCTAGGAAATTAACAATAGTTCCATAATACAATCTAATAAGTAGTATATGTTTATTCATACATCCCCAATATTCACCAAGGTTCCTTCATTGCTGTTTTTCCCTTTCCAAGATCCAATCAAAGTTCACACAGTGCCCTTTTTTTCTTTTTTGTCTCTCCAACCTCTTTTAATATAAAATTAGCCACCAGAGGCTTTATTTATTATTATTATTTTTTTAATGGAGGTACTGGGGACTGAACCCAGGGCCTCATGAATGCTAAGCATGCGCTCTGCCACCAAGCTATACCCTCCTACCTTGTTGATTATTTTTAATGACATTGACTTTGTGAAGAATCCAGAGCAATCAAGTGCTTCCATCCTGGATCTGTCTGTTTCTTGGTAGTGGTGTTTAACCTGCCCCTCTGTCCCTGTATTTCCTGTGAACTGGAGGTTAAGATATACCGTTTTGGCCAGAATACGTCATGGGTGATGCTGTGAATGTCCAGCGCACATGGCCAGGGCTCTTGCTTTCCCATGTCATCTCATGCCATCACTTCTGTCACTGTGTGTGGACTACTGAACATAAATGGCTGAGCCGTCCCTCAGGCAGCTCTCAACGAGCGAACTGAGTGATATATACCCCAGAACAGGAGACACTTGCGTTCCCAGGTTGTAAGTAATTCAGGCATCTCTGTAACCCTGACCACCTGCCCATCCTTTGCTCACCCACCAGTGGAACACATATATATTGAACATACAATCTCAATTGTCTCTGCCTCCAGCAGGGCATGTTTGCACCAGCAGTGTGAACCCCCAATTACCTTTCTCCTCAATTTAGGATGCACCATTTTCCATAAATGTTTATCCTGAGGGTCTGCACAGGCTAGGCTCTGGGGATGATGCATTAAATGGAGAACTCCCGGTGGTACCTGACATTACAGAGCTTAGAGTTTAGTTTTCTCTACTGGATCAAATTCCTTGAGAGGGAGGAGTCATCTTGTTAACCATTACTTCCCCAGAATCCAGCAAAGGACTTGCTGGGCAAGTCATGTTGGGCACCAGCTGGACCAGCCTGAGAAGGTCCCACCTTCTCCATTCCCCTCTCCCAGGATTGGTCAAAGTCATAGACTTTGAATGGACCATGTGTTCCAGGGTGGGGCCTCGGAGGGGAGGTATTGATCAGCCTGTGCTGGGAAGTGATCTCTTGGTCTCCCTTCTGCTTTGCACTGACATGTGTACCCTGTCCTTGAAATGCAGTGGGAAACTCAAGACTGGGAAATGAAGCTGCGGAGGAGAGGTGGGGAAAGCTTGCCCTCAGATCAGCTTCAGTTCAAGGCTGTTCATGATGATCTGGCTCAAGAAGCAACCTTCCTCCCAGGGACCAGCTGAATTCACTTGCGTTGAGAATAGAAGCACCACTGGTGACAAAGGTTTTCTCTGGGAAGGGCTCCGAGTCTAAGGAGGGGTTTGTAGACCCCAGCGCCCCCTCGCCAAATACTATCTCAGTACCACCCCCTTCATACCACCCTCAGTAGCTGGCGTCCGCAGGTTGAATGAATGGTCAAACATCCACGAGTCTCCCCTCGTGATCATGTGGTCAGACCCCTCTTCTGACATTACCTGCTGCTACTCCCTGCCCCACACTCACCATCCTGCATTCCCCACATCTCCAGGTGTCTCCTCTGCTTGGGAACATGCATAGCTCACTCCCCACCTCCTGCAGGTCTTTTCTCAGCAGCACTGGCCCTGACCGTCCTATTTGAAACTTCACTCCCTTCTGCCAGCACTTCCAGTTGCCTTTCCCCTGCCCCCACCCTTCCTTTTTTCCCATGGTATATATCATTTTCTATTTTACTTACTTAAAACATTAAAATTATTTTTGTCCATCCCCTCCTACTAGAAAAGAAGTTTCCAAAGGGAAAGCGCTGTGAAGGTTTTCAGTGATAGATCTCACGTGCTTAGAATAGTGTCAGAGGCTTAATATACCTTTGCTACATGGATGCATGAATGGGATGAATGAATGGGTGAAAAATCGAATGGATGAATGAAGAGTGGGACAAAGTGGTAAGAGCTGGGTGTATCTGGAGTCCCGCCACCTATGGAGCAAATAAAAATCTCTACACATAGGGCAGCCTTGAGGATTAAACACAGGTATTTGCAATGTGCTTTGCAAACTGGAAGGCACTGTATAAATGTTAACTTTAAAAGGGGAGGGGGAGGAAGGATTAAAAAAAAGGGAAAGAAATTGTGCAGTAAGGGTGACCAGCAAGGGATTATCTGAGCAAACTCCCACAATCCCAACGCAAGGGTGGACGGGATAAAACACTAGTAATAAGAAGCAGAAGAAACTCAGGCTAAAAAAACGCGTCATACTCCTGAGGAAGGGGAGGGTGAGTTCCAGGAACATTGACAAGCAATCTACAAGATGGCAAGTCACTGCACTCAGAGTTGGACTGGTATTAATAATCTCACAGGGTCTGATGGGGACAAACCCCATGTGCAAATTAATTGTAATCTAGGGTCATGAGATGTTCAGCTACCTGCACTGGGAACGCAGGGTTGGAAGAACAATGATTATAAGATAATACTCACCCTTCATGAGCCCTCTATATGGCCAGCCCTCCCCATCCATTATCTCTAATGGGAAACTCATGGAGGAAGAGCCATTATAATCCCCCTTGAGCAGGAGACAAGCCCAGAGAACTGACATGATTGGTATAAAACCACTGTCTGATTAGAAGCAGAATTGGGAGGAACTCGAACCCCATTCTGACTTGATTTCCAGGCCTGCCTTCGTTCTGCTTCATGCTAGTGTCACTCATGTTTTGCTTTGAGATGGAGGCGTTCAGGAAGTTTCCCTAAATGAAGTAGGATTTTATTTTGGTCTTGATGGATCGGATTTGGACGGGTGGATTCTCTGTGTTTCACAAATATTTCCTAAGCACCTAGTAAGTGCTGGGCAGGGGTAAGAGGCTCATGCAATGAACCATCTCATGAGTAAGACAATGTTCCTGTCCTCTTGGAGTTTTCGTTGTAGCTGAGGCCTGGAGAGTATGTAGAGAAAGATAATACGGTGTAAACAAATGGGTAAAATAATTGCAGATAGTGACACAGTTGTCCTAAATAAATGAACGTCGGGTATTGGGATGGGGGCTAGTGTAGCTTTGGTGGTCAGAGATTGCCTCTCTGAGCCAGTGGCATTGAGCTTTGAATGAAGCGGGGGGTGGCATGGGGAGATCTGAGAGGAGTGCGCCCCCTGCAGGCCATAAAAGTACTGAGGGCCAAAGCATGCAGGCCTGTTGAGGACAGAAGGAAACAGAGGGTAGTGGCGGAGTTCATGGGAGAAGAATGGGAGAAGATGAGGTTGGAGGGGTGAGCAGAGGCTGGTTCACGTGACCAGAGGTAGAACGGTCTCATCTGAAGTTAATTACATCAAAGTGTTTACTCAGCTTCTATCTCATGCATCCTCCTGGCTCCCTTGCTCACCTTCTCAGTGCCTTTGCTGGACCTTTCTCTTTCCGATCTCTAGATATTGGAGCACTCGGGGTCTCAGTCCTTGGCCCATGTTTTGATGACCTCATCTGTTCTTATTCGTTCACCCGGCTTTATAGAATCTGTCCTGACAATTCACATTTAAAGTCCCAGCCCAGACCGCTCCCTGAACGCAGACTCATGTACCCAGCCAGTAAATAGCCGCCTTGAATGTGCCACAGCAAAGTCAGAATTCTTGGTTTCTCTTTTCCAGTGTGCTCCTCTACCAATGTTTCTATTTTTTTGTAATTACTTTGTTGTAGGGGAAGCAATTAGGTCTATTTATTTATTCATTTAAATGGAGGCACTGGAGATAGAACCCAGGATCCTGTGCATGCTAAGCACGTGCTCTACCACTGAGCTGTACCCTCCCCCCTCCAATGTTTCCATTTTTGTCTAATGACATCACTGTTGACCCAGTTATTGGTTCTCCGAACCCAAAGCATCCATGGGTCTTCTCTTCTTTTCACATCCCATACCAGCACATGCAGATTTTACTTACAGAATACATCTCCAGGGTTTGTACTATCTTGACTCTCATCCAGGCCTCCATCAGTTTCCTCCTGGACCATTGCCACCTGGTGATACCCCTGCTTCCACCTGGGTCCTCTCCCCAGCTTCAGCTCCTCTCCACAAAGCAGCCAGAGTGACATTTCTGAAACCTAACTCAAATCCTGTCATCCTCCCGAGACTCCTCCAGTGGCTTTTTGTTACACGTAAAACGAAATCCAAAGTCATCATCGTGGTCCACTAAGACCTACGACACGCGGCCCCTGCCACCACTCCCTCCTTCTCCAAACTGGCCTTCTTGTCATTTTTCAAATACTCTGAGCTCACCCTCAGCCTTGAACATGTGGCAGTTGCTTTTCCCTTTGCCTGAAACAAATCCAAGTCTCCTTTACCTCCTTTAGGTCTCTGGTCCTATTTCCTTTCATTAGGGAAGTTTCCACCACCCCCGTGTAAAAATGACCCCTCTCTACCCATGTCGTTTTCTGTCTTCTGACCTCGTCTCATTCTCCCGCAAGACTTACCACTGTCTGGCATGTCACTGCACACGCCCTGCTTGGCTTATTGCCTGGCTCTCACCAGAAGATGAGCTTGACAGTTTGCCTGTCCTTTTCACTGCTCGTTCTCCTCTGTTGAGAACTGCCTTGAACATAGCAGATGCTCAAAAAAGTAATGGTTGAGCGAATGAAGAGGTGAGAGTTCGTGGAGTCACCTCACGTGGTGGTCACTGCTTCTCGGCTGTTTCAGGGCCCACTAGTGCCAAGCCTTGAGCTAAGTGCTAAGAGTCCCCTGGAGAAGCTGTGTTGTTGTCATTCTCAGGCAGAATGCATCACGTAGCAGGGACAGAAAGACGTAAACGGGCAGCTGCAGTACAGAGTAGTAGCGACTCTGATTGGGAAATGCAAAGGGCCAGCTACTGGTAACGAGGAATCCAGTAAAAAAAAAAAAAAAAAGGAAATCATTTTTCCAGCAGCACCCAGTACATGAAGGTAGGAGAACCTGGAGGTAAGAGCGGGTTTTACACTTGATGGGGTTTAATGAAAAATAAAACTCTGTACCTGGTGGGGCCAGGGGGCACATTAGGCATCCGAGGAAACGTGAATAAAGTAGGCAGGGCTGGTCATGGAAGGCATTCTGCTCAGAATGAAGAGGTCTGGGCTATGTTTTAGGTCGTGGCTGGTCTCTGGAATGTTCTTAAGAATGTAAGGAAAAGGTGAAGGTGTGTGATGTGAGTTCTGAATGGGTCCACAGAGCAGTTCCATTTGACTAGAGCAAGGATAAGGTAATAGAGGAAGGGGATGGGAATTTGGGGACTGACTCTGGTCATGAGGAATCTTGAATAAGAATTCACAGAGTTTCCTCTTTATTTTATAGACAGTGAGGGCTCATCGATGCCTTCCCGACACTGTGGAGGCGGTGGCATGAGCTAACCCACACTTTGAGAAGATAATTCCGGCTGTGATCTTGAGCAAGAATTGTAGGGTTGTCAAGGTGGAAGCTGGGGAGTCAGGTGGGCGGCATCTGCACCTCCACGTGTCTTGGCTGAGAACCTCATTTTATTTAATCCCATAAGAGCCCTTTCCTGCAGATCTCTGGACTTATTAGATGCACGACTGCTCGGAAAAGGGAAAAATGGAAAGCACGAAGGTGTTAAGGGTTAATTCCAAAATTCCTCACTTCTGAGGCTTAAATTGCCACCTCTGCCTACGCGTGGAACAGGGTGCAGTCATAAATAGAAACAGGAAGTCACTGAAGACTTGGGCAATTTGGAAACAGAGTCCTGAGGTAACTTGCCAGACTCCAGCGGCTGAGCATTGGCAGTGAAACAATCTGATTGTGGAGGGTGCCTAAAACACGAGACTCTTAAATGCTGGAAAGGAGAGAAAATCTATTCATAAACTTGTACTGCCCTGATTTATTGAAGAATTATTTATTGGGCACTTTATAACTTCCAGGATTGTAATAAAGCAAAATAAATAGAATCCCCACCCCATGTAGGTTTCTGCCCAGCAGAGGGGAGTGACAATAGTCATCACACAGGTCCATGGTTGCCATGTGGGTTCAGGGGTGGGGGGATCAGAGCTGGCTGGGGGAGAGGGGGAATGTTTCCTGTAGGAGTGACCTTCCTGCTGAGGTCTCCTTGTAACAAACTTATCCATTTTGCACCATATTTATTGGAAAATTATCATTTGTGATTTCCCCAGAACAACGCAAGTTCTTGGTCTATGTTGTTCAGGTCTGGAGTCCTAGCACCTGAAGGAGAGACAGAACCCCGGTCAGTGCCCTAAAGCAAACAAACAAACACTTATTCAAAAAATGAATTAATGAATCCGATGTTTCCTGTCTAAACAAAAGTCCAAAGGCTACTAATTCCATCCAGCTGTCCATTTTACAGAAAGGGCAAGGGAAACCCAAAGAGGAATCATTGCTCATCAAAGGTAGTCCGGCTTTGTAGGGTAGAACAGACAGTAGATTTTGGTGCCTTTGCTCGAAGGCCAGTGCTCATTCTTCTAGACCCAATGTTAGCCTTTGTGGGGACCAGAATGGTGGCAGCGTCTCGCTGAAAATGCAAGAGGTAAGTTAGAACTCTCAGATAGTTTAAGAACAGTTCATATAAACGCATGGATTTGAGGTTCATAACAAGCAATTCGCTTGCTAGACAGAATCTTGGATTGGTTGTAATCTTAAGTCACATCTGGTGTGCACATAGTGTGATGGAGAGAGAGTTAAACCTGGGTGTGTTTTTGAACCTGAGTTTCTCCATCTGTGAGATGGGGGTGATTATAACCACCGTCCAGGGAACTTGTGCTTAATGAAAATCACCTGGCCCGTATCAGGTGGTCAATATATATTTATACTTAGGCATATGGATTTGAAAAATCAAGCATGTCCAGTGTTGGAAAAGGGATATCACTCGTGGCTGAGTCCACGGGTTTAGGTGGATAGGCGTCTTTGTAGGAGAGAAAGGGGCGGGGCTCTCCTGGAGAGTCCCGAGTGAGCTTGCAGAAGGACGGTTGCTAGGCAGTGACGCTGGTAGGATGTGGCCATTCAAATGCCTCATGCCCAGGAAAATAACGTGCTAGTTGTTTGCGGGGACACCAAGAAAGAGGGACTGAGGGATCATGTGATGGAGAGGAACCATTTTTATGTACTTTAGAAGAAAAAAAATTGAATGAAAATTCAGAGTCTGGGGGTAGCCACGGGATAAAGCAGGGGGCTGACATCTCTCAGTGTGTTTCAGAGTAGTTTCTGAGTAACTCAGAGCTAGAAAAATGTGAGTAGGTAATGTCTTCAGTAACTTTCACTCGTCCATGCGCCTATGTGAGACCAGCATCCCTGGCAGTGGTTACAGTGAGACGTTTCCGGCTCACCTGGAAACTCAGAAGACAGTTCCTTGTGTTCTTCCCTGAAACGCACAGGGTCTCCTCATCGGTAAAGACAGCACAGCATCACTTTCTGTGTGGGTCCTGAATCCCTTCTCTCAGCATCTCTGTCAATCAGTTATTCAAACTCTGCTGCAATACTTTCAGATAGGGGTCTCCTTGCGATCCCCCGGCAGCCTGTTCTACCCTGATTGGTTCTGACAGCCAGAAAGAGCTTGCTTTATTGAGTGAGACGTCACCTTGCTGTCATGTCTTCCTGACCATTGTAGTTCTAGCCAAGAAGCCAGGTTTTTATGGCATGACAGCTTATCCCAGTCCACCAACTAGGAAAACTGGTGGTATCTTCCTTCTTTGTACGGCGTTTAGGCGATCACACACCTGAGAATGCCCGAGACCCCCAGGTGGTATTTTTCATCATTGTATATATTAAGTCAATTACCTTGTTTAATCATCATATCATAAATTCCACTTGAAACGTGTTTATTTTCTTAATTCAGGTGTGATCTGGGCTTTTTTTAAAAAAAATCATTTCCTTCTAATTTGCATTTAAATAATGACTTTGTTATTTCGGCTTCAAGCTGCTTCAAGCAGGCTGCATAGAAAATATCCTTGTTTTCTAATTTTCTTTGGTCCAGTAGTTTTAAAATACTTTTAGGGCATAGGAATCTTAAAAAAACAAACAAACAGAATTTACTGATCTATCTCTAAGTAGCTCAATGTATAAATCTTTGATCTGACATTTTCTATTATTTCCTAAAAATACATTATTGGACTGGCTGGCTCAATGGATTAAATCGGAATCAGCAAACTTTTTCTGTGCAGGACCAGATAGTACATATTTTATACTTTGTGGCCCCTATGGTTTCTGTTGCAACTACTACACTCTGACATTATAGAGCAGAAGCAGCCATGGATAATGTGTAAACAAACGAGTGTGATTGCATTCTGATAAAACTTTATTTACAAAATAGGCAGAGGGACAAAATTGGTCTGTGGGCCATAGTTTGCCGGCCCCTGAGTTAAATCATTCTCAAGGACTTTGGTGCATTTAAGTTAAGCAAAGGATGGTTTTAGATCCCCTATTCCCGGTAGGAGACCAGAAAGTCAGTGAATGTGTGTTGAACGGATTGAAGAAAAAGATGTTTCTTACCTAGTTTTTAAGTAGGGATAGGGAAGATTTCTACAAAAGGAAACAAAAGAAGAACCTTTCTGGGAGTGTGGATTTGGGGGAGGCTCTGAGATGGGAGCATGCTTACTAATCCTAAAATGTTTTAACAAGAAAAAAACATTGGCAATTAAATGCAATATTACTTGCTGGAGAAGATGCGTTGTGGCAGGGGGAAATTAACAGAGGTCTGGGTGTCCAAGACCTGGATTTTTAAAACCAGCTCTGCTGCTGACAGCTGTGTGTCCCTGGGAAAATTATCTCCCGTCTCAGAGTTTCCGTGTTCCCACTGAAAGACTGAAGGCAGTACAAAGACGTTCTCTGTAGTCCCTTGGAGCTCTCGGATTTTGTGATCTGAAAAAGAAAATTCATATAATTGCAATGTTTAATGGGATTTATGATAATTGGAAAATAATTGCTGCTCCAAACTTTTATTAATCTATATTTAGTTCTGAGTCATGCTTTCACAATAGATGCTTTGGAAATAAGCAGAGAGACAAATGGAGTAAACAGAATTTTAAATATTTTATTTATATGCAGTTTGTGTAATCCCTGGAGCCCATGGGCACATTAAGATCATTTAAAATACCCATTAAAAGTTATGTGTTATGCGACAAACTCCCCTTTTAGAATGCCTTGCCAAAGGATAAATAGCTAACATTTACTGAGTAGCTACTACTGCCAGATTAATTGCATTCATTATGCTTAATCCTTCCAGCAACCCTACAAGATAGGTACCAGGATTCCTGCTGCACTAATGAAGAAGCTCAGAGAGGCTGAGCAATCCGCAAAGGATCACTCAGCTGATGAGTGGCTTTATGCTGGGATTCAAAGCCAGGTCTTTCTGACTGTAAACTCTGAGCTCCTCTCTCTCGGTGCCACGATGTTTTCAGGAAAGGATCTGTTTTGTGTCCGTTTTCCAAACACTCAGTGGATGATCATTTGCTTTTTCCTCGATATCCCATGTTTTGTTCTTCTGCAGAGCCTCGCAGGTGCTCCTGGCAGGGCACTGTGGGAGAGCTAATGCTGGTCCTCCACTGGCATGGGGATGCCGGAGTAGGCAGAGGAGGAGGGAGCAGGGAGAAGCAGGGAAGAGCCCAGCAGAGAATCATGGAATCTGAGTTTCTGTCCCAGCCCTGGCATGGATTTGCCATGTTAACTTCACCGCCCTGGACCTCAGTTTCCCCCACTTGCGATGGGCATGGCAGTATCCCCTGCCTCTTCCAAGTTGTCAGGAGGATGATATAGAGGATGACAGAGCTTTGTAAAGGACCAAGTGCTCTCCAGATCCCACAGAACTGAGATAATCGGATGGGGCAGTAGATCGGGATAGAGGACGCTGAACCTGAGATCAGGAACCCAGATTTCAGTCCCTCTGACCATCCACGGTGCTGAAGTCTTGGGCAAGTGCCTTTGTCTCTGGGTCTCAGTTTCTTCATTTGTGAAATGACAGTAAGTCTTGGACGGTTGTTCCAAAAGCTCTTCCATCTCCTGATGTTTTGGATTCTGAAAGGCACCGAGGTAGCTCAGGTGACTGAGGGCGTCTCAGGAAACTGTGGCTATGCAGAATAAAATAAAGCAACCCCGTTCTGCGCTGCTTTCCCCAGGATGAATTCCTGTAAGCTCCCTGGTGGCCCCTGCCCACAGGAGCAGTGCTCCCGGAAGAATCCCAGTAGCTTTTCTGGAGATGGTGCATTTCTACAAAAGCTGGACCATTCCAAGCTTGTTGTGTTTTTGTTTTTAGCCCAATTTCAAGACACTTCCCCTGGATTAGCTGCCCCCATTTCTCTGAACTTCATTTCCATAATAGCCTTCAGAACCGCTACTGAGATTGGCAGGAGAAAAAAAAAATGCCATCACTTAAGTGAACATATGCAGGAAAACAGAAAAACTCACATACAGATTGTGAGCAAGGATTATTTTCTCTACAGTTAAGTCCACATCTTTACTTGTAATTAAAGTAACACTATTCTCCGTCACGTTTTCAGGGACAGCTTTGTTTGTCGGTTTGTTTGTTTTCTGCTTTTCCTCTCCTCACCCTTCCGGAGCTAAAATACCCTGGAGATCCACGTGGCCGCTGCGAGTCCTCAGCCGCCTTCTCACTTATGTGCTGGGACATGGCGGCAGGCAGGGGATTTGTCGAGGACACCAGACTTGTTAAGATGCATCATTTCCACTTCGCATGTGCCCTTGGGTTCACCTTTCCCCGAGCTGGCTGGGGGTCATGCGGGGAGAGGCTGGGAACAGCAGGCAACAGATCTGTTCTCTCTCCTCTTTCTCTTTCTCTCTGTCAGCTCAGTGATTTCATGTCCTCACTCCCTTCCTCTATGATTCACCTCATTCATCTCTGGGAATAATTTTCTGCTAACAGTCATGGAAGGGGTCCCAGACCTCCCCCTCGCCCCTCCCCAGAGACTCAAAGGCTTATTTTTATTTCACTTCCAAATAAATGCAACCAATGGAATAAGCCACCCAGGAATAAACACATGCAAACATCCTGTAACCGGAATCAGTTATGCTTTCGGCAAACATTTATTGGGGATACAATGTCTATAAAATATTCGAAAATGCATCCTTGGATTAAGTCAGATCACTAGAGAGCTTCTTGTTTAGATAGTAATGTTTGACTCTCATGGTGTTGCTTTACCAAATGGTGTTTCATCATATTTATTAGGCAACAATGAGCCAATGAAACATTGGTGGATTGTTGAGGACATAACCCACCAGGATCAACTACACCCATCTCGTTATGAAGAATTATGAGAGATAGATGTTTGTATCTTGTCATAGCATCCAGGAAATCTGTGTCTGCAACAACTTTGAACAAAAACTGCTGTATTGTCTTTCTGACTGTATGGCTCTTTTGTCTGTCTGATTCCCTTTTTCCTTTGGCTGCAAGGAAGCTCAGTGACATTTGCTGTCCACTTCTATCAAGTGTTCAGGACTTTATAGAATTCATTTTGCATGCTAATTTTAACCCCACTTTTACTTTATTTTCCTCTTTTTATTTTTTTCCCATTGTTCTGTATAAGTCTATACAGTAGGTGTATTTTGAAGACCACCTCCAACCATTTCTGCCATGAGATCATATTCAAGGGGAAAAAAAGAACATGCTTTGTAAAGAGTACAATGACCCTTCACTTCTTTAGAGGTCACTAGTAATTTCAATTACCTGTATAACAGTGGAGGAAACTGATATTTATCCAGCACTTACTAAGGACCCAGCGCTGCTGGAGGTGTTCTCCTCGCAACCCTGAGAAGTAGAAATTGTCATCTCCCATTTTACACGTGAGGAAACAAAAGGGAGATTTTTTTTTAAGGACTAGAAATATTATAACTGTGTCCTGTGCAGATAATAATAACAATAAAAATACCAATAGCAGCTTACAATTGTCCATGCCCTGTTGCAGTTTACAAAGAGGTTTTCCAACCATTATTTCATTTAACTCTCAGCACAATTGGGGGTGATGCTTTTTTTTTTTTTTTTTTGTCTTCATCACATATATGAGGAAATAGACTTGGTGGGACTTTATAAATGATCCATCCATTTGTTCAATTCACACTCGCTATTTTTAACGTATTTCACAGGAATCGAATCCCACCCCCAAAATTCTACCTACTGATAACTTTAAAAAGAACAGGATGGTCTTCCTCTCCTGTCCCACCTCCCCCTCCCAACCATCGTCCACTACCCCCCAACTTCCCATTGGAACCTCTCCTGTCACCATGACAACAATGATAATAGTGATAATAACTGTAACACTAACATTTCACTGAGGGTTATTATGGTCTAGAGACTGTGCTCCATGATTTAATATAATCCTAACCCCATCTGTCTAGTGTAGATACACTTCCCCTAGATGGCTTCTCCACTGTATGGCGTGTAAGCAAACTCGTCATGATTTTGTAGCTAACTGCCGGCAGAGTCAGGCTTTAACCCAAGATTTCTATCTTCCCCTGCCCAGGCTGGGAGATACAGAGCTGAAGATTGTCTAATACAATCATCTCGTTTCCCAAGAGAGGAAACACACACCTTCCCAAGGGCACAGAGCCAGAGCGCCTGCCTGACTCGCTCTTTTCTCCTTCAGTGCAGCCTCATTCTCAGTGTGTCATTGAGTGTGTGCGTGTGTGTCTAGGAAAGCAGAGGGCTAGCAAAGAGGACAAGGGAAGGTTACTATAAACGTAGTGTTTAACTCTGAAATGAGAGCCTTGGGCTCATGCTTTTTTCTCTATCCTTATCTTCAATTCTGCGACCCTGGTTCCAGCCTCATGCATCCTCTGCCTCCGTCATCACTCACCCTCCCACCTTCCGCTCCCCCAGTGGGGTGGGCCTTGCTGCAGCCACCCCATGCCTTCCATCCAGGATCTTTTTTGAATCTCAGTCTAATTGGTTCACCCGCCCCACTGGGATGCTTAATTGGGCATGAGCGTATCCTGTACCATTGTGAGCGCTGCCTTCTCCTCCCAGGGGAATTTGCTTGCTCTGTGGGCTCAGGAGGCAAGATATATTTTACATTGTGCTCAATTCACTGAGAACCCATATGAAAGTGTTCCGGGGCCAGCAGAGCAGTTCGACAACATGACAAGGCTTTTTCTCTCTTTTATTTTCTTTTACTTTTTTTTTTTAAGGAGGCATGTTGCAGTGGAAAGGACACTGCACATGGAGTCACGAGCCCCAGGCTCTGATTTCAGCCCTGCCAGTCATTTGCTGTGTGATCTTGGGTAAATCAATTAATGTCTTTGAAATTTGGTTCTCCCATCCATGAATGGAGTGGGTAGATTTGATGACTTCTATGAAAGGAGTTGCAGTGATGCTTTTAGAACAGGGCTCACACTCACTGTGGGCCAAATCGGGCCTGAAACCTGCTTGTGTAAATAAAGTTTTATTGGAACACAGCCATGCCCATTCATTTATTTATTGTTCCTGGCTGCTCACACTGTAAGAACAGAGTACCTAATGGCTACGAAACCTAAAATATTTATTATCTGGCCCTTTACAGAAAAAGCTTGCCTACTCTTTTTTTAGAACATAAATTAGATTGTCTTGTTGCTCAAAACCTTCTTTTGACTTTCCATATTACTTAGAATTTAAAAATAAAAAGTCTTTACTAAATCTAGAGTGGCCTTTTGAGGTCAGTGCCAATTGCATCCCATGTTTTGATGTTATTTTTTCCTATTATGCTTCCTTTCATGTCATCTCTTCTGCTCATCTGCTTCTCTAGGCCTGTGTCCTTGATCCTCACCAAACCTGGCAAACATGTTCCTACCTCAGGACCTTTGCACCTGCTATTCCTTCTTCCTAGATTATTCTTTCTCCACGTAGCCACATGGTCTCTTCCTTATTTCCTTCAAGTCTCTCCTTAAACCTCATTAAACTAGGAAGGCCTTTCTTGACCACCTATATACAACCACCCCTTCACTCTATCCCTAGTCATTCCAACCTCCTTTCTCTGCTTTATTTGTCTTCACAGCACTTCTCTCCTTCTGACATGTTACACATTTGTCACTTTATTGTCTGTCCACTCTCACCAAAAATGTAAGTTCCCTGATAGCAGGACTTTATCTAATTTGTTTTCTGCTGTATAGTCAGATCTAGAAAAATGGTAAGTGCTCAGATTTTGAAAGCATAAACCAACTGTTTTCAGGTCTAATGTTGTTTGAATCTACTTCTGAATAGTTCTCCGTGCTGTGAAGACCTTTTTCTTAAGTGCATTTTGGTAAAGAGTATAAAATTGTGGACTCCTGTGCCAATTACAACATCCCTATGATAGTCACAGAGTCACATCAACTCATTCTTAGAACATTTTTGTCTGGATTGTTGACCGTTAAAAACAGAGTTTATTGAGAGTTCGAAATTTACACCTCTTGGGGAGTGATGGAAATGTTAGCTATCTTGATTGTGGTGGTGGTTTCATTGATGTACACATCTTTCAGAATTCATCAAATTGTACATCTGAAATATGTGTAGTTTATGTACAGAAATTATACTGCAATAGAGTTGTTAGAAAAAAGAACAGAGTTTATAGACAGAAATCTAATAACACAGTTTGATGCACAAGACCCCTCATTGTGTGGTCCCTAACAACCTGTCTGTCTTTACCTCTTATCATTTATGTATCACAGGCACATACATACACATGAATGCTTCACACACATGCATCTTTCTTATTCTCTCTCCTTTCCCTCCATTTTTGCACATGGAGCTCATTCTTCCTGAAATATCCTTCCCTTATCTTTGGCCAGATGCTATGCTCTCTTCAAGATTCAACTTGTACAGGAGAATTTTTTGACACCACCCACCCCCTTCCCACCCCAGCCCGTCCTCCATACTGGGTCAGCGATTCTCCTGTCTGATCCCTCTATGATGAAAATGACTGCTGCAAATAGCACATCATAGTTTAATAGCTTTCCACTCTTTTTCAGTAAGATGGAACCATTCCTTAGGATTAGGAACTGTCTGTGGTGCTGAACAAGCGGTGCCCGCAGAGTCAGCCCTTCATAATAACACCCCCCAATTACTGAGCTTTCCCCAGGCTCCTGCAGGTCACATGCACCCCTCACTTAGGCCTCGCATCCGCCCTGTGGAGGAGGGGCCAGAAACCCAGCATCGGCTTCCTCCTTAGTTTTTTCAAGGAAGCAACACAGAAGGCAGGCCCTGGGTGTATAGCTCGCGAACATCAGAAAGAATGTGGAGGCTGTTGAAAGAGAGAGAGAGAGAGAGAAAAGGAGGAAAGAAAAGGAAATAAAAAGGAATTAAGTCATGGGCTTATAACTGGATGGCAGGGGTGGCGTTAGTCCTTTGTAACAGTACTTGTTTTACTGTGGTTTTTATATTCGCCTTCTTGAGATCTACTTTAAGAGAGTGACTTAAGAATCAGGATTTCCTACTCCCAGCTCTACCACTGAGCTGGGTGACTTTTGACTTGTTATTTAACCTTCTCTGTGTGTAAATGCATGTTAGTTCTGAGGAATGTAGACATATTCCCATGAAAAAGAATAGTAACTCAAGGTAAAAGTCATATATATATATATATATATCCCTGTATATACTGTATCATAATATATAACAATAATATACTTGTCTGTTATACTGAAATGTGTATGTTTCCATGCATATAGATACATATATATAATTTCATAATTACATGTGTATATAGTTTTATAAGTTTCAGGACTAAGCTGATGAGGAAGCACTCTTTTCTTAGCAGTATCTGATGGATCTCATTGCCTTTTATGGGTCCGCTAATGCTAAATAACAAATTACCCCACAAGTTAGTGGCTTAATACAATAATATTTATTATCTCAAAGTTTCTGTGGGTAGAGAACCGGGCTGTGGCTCTTGCCATGCTGCAGTCATTTCAAGGCTCCACGGGTAAGGGGCTGCATCCCATCCCAGCTCACGCACATGGTTACTGTTAGAATCCAGTCCCTTGGGAGGTCTCAGGTGGATCTCTTTTTTTTCCCCCTGTGATCTGATGTTTGTTCTTTTCTTAACTGAAGTACAGTCAGTTACAATGTGTCAATATATGGTGTACAGCACAATGTCCTAGTCATGCATATACATACATATATTCATTTTCATGTTCTTTTTCATTAAAGGTTATTATATATTGATATTGAACAGAGTTCACTGTGCTATTCAGAAGAAACTTTTTAAAAATCTATCTTTATATATAATGTCTAACATTTGTAAATCTCAAACTCCCAAATTCATCCCTTCCCACCCTCTTTCTCCAGTAACCATAAGATTGTTTACTATGTCTGCAAGTCTGTTTCTGTTTTGTAGATGAGTTCATAGTGTCCTTTGTTTTCTTTTTTTTTAATTCCACGTATGAGTGATTGCATTTGGTAATCTTTCTTTTTCTGGCTTACTTCACTTAGAATGACGATCTCTAGGTTCATCAATGTTGCTGCAAATGGCTTTATTTTACCTTTTTTATGGCCATATAGTATTCCATTGTATAAATGTACTACAACTTCTTTATCCAGTTATCTGTCAGGTGGATCTCTTAATAGAGCATCTTGCAACATGACAGCAAGAGAGAGAGAGACAGAGGCAAAGAGAGACAGAGAGAGAGAGAAACTGGGGGGAGAGGACAAAACGAAGTTGCCATATTTTGTAACCTAATCACAAACTAACATTCTATCACATTCACATTCTATGGATTAGAAGCAAGTCATGGTGTCCTGTCCAGTCCCCACTCAAGGGGAGGAGATTACCCAGGGGCATGAACCAGGGAGCAGTAATCTTTAGGAGCCGTGTCACCCACCACCTACCACAACTATAAAATTCCCCTCAGCTGGCTCTCACATCCCCAACTCTCTCCCCATGTCCGGTCCCCCAACTTGCTCCATTCTGCCGCCCTTGCATTCTCTTCTTCACGCACTTCCCCTCCTGTTCAGCTCTCCCCCTAACGTACCGTGTATCCCACTCTTGCTCACTCTCCTCCTGCCCTTGCATCCATGTGGATTTTTTTTAATATTTCTGTTTATCTAAATCCCATGTGAACTTCAAAACTATGCTTAAGGTATGACCTCCTCACTCAAGCTTCCCGAGAGAGACCTGAGAAGTCTGTGTTCCTTCTGTGCACTGGCGTTTTGGGTTTACAATGAGCTAGAAATGTCTTGTCTGTCCAGCCAGACTTTGAGCTTCTTAAGGACATGAGACTCTGACGTGTCCACTCCCCGCCGTACACGTGGTATTTTGCAGGTAGTTGGTGCCCTGCCCGGGTTCACTGAGTGCAATTGATTGACTTCATACATACCTATGACGTGCCAGGTACTAGGCGGACTTTATTTAGAATCCGAACTAGATTATGAATTATGGACAGAGATTTCTAAAGGAGACACAGACCGTGAAGCTTGAAGATGTACTCCAATTCGAAAGCCTTTTTTCTCAGGCACAGTTTTCTCTGCACCAGGGGTCAGACTCCACCACCGGCTTACTGGGACGTATTCCAGCATGATTCCCACCCTGTCCTGCTGCTTCTTGCTCTGTGCCCTTTCCTTCATCCGTCTCTCCCATCTTGTGGCAGGAGGGAGAGACCTCTTCATTAAACTCTCATTCCCATCATTTATCTGGGCTGACCTTAAGTCCTCTCGGCTGGTCTGTTTTTCTCAAGGGACTTGGAGCTTGTAACTCAGGCAGGTCGGAGAGCTGCTTGTTCCAGGGGGGCGGTCCATCTTTGGTAGGAAAAGAAGTCATTACTAAAGCAAAAACCACCTGAACGCAAGCCCTATAAATGTCTACTTACATTTGGTTTGCATGCCCCTCGTTCATCACCCGTGAACCTTTAATGATTTACATGTCTATGAATGTGTGAGGAAATAAAAGTTATAAAACTTTCACATCGGATTAGTGCCTGGCATGGCTCAATGGTATTTTCACACCCCATGTTTCATGTCATCTTTGCATCAGCAACGGGAAATCAATAATATTAATTGGATTCTAGAAATAAGGAAATGTAGCTCCAGAGAAGTGACATCCTTTGCCCAAGATCACACCACACAGTTTACAAGAGGCAGAGTAAAACCATGAGTTTGGAATTCCAAGTTCAGTGTTCTTCAGTGTTGATTTTCTCTGCCATTAATGAAGGGAAGAGTGGGAATTTCCTCACATGGTCTTCAGAACACAGCTTGATTTCTTCCAAACACTACTTGCTCAATGAATGCATGTGGACAGTTTGAATTAAACTGAGCTCTGGGCTAATTACTGGATTGTGAAATTGTCTTAGAGCAGGGTTCAAGTTGCTTTGTGCCTTACTTCTTATGCATTGCTACACAGCCTTCCTTCTTTTTATTCTTTCGTGTATTTATTCATCCAGCTAGCATTCTTACGAATTCTACCATGAAACACGTACCATGTCCCTAAGAAAATCCCATCCCTATGGTATCACTCACGGTCTAGTGCGGGAGATGAATAAGCAACTAGACAGCAATGAACTTTGCATCCCTGATGCTCTGTGAGCATCATGAGAACATGACTGTGTCTCTGGTTCACTGCAGCAGCCCAGTGACGAGAGCAGTACTCAATAAACCTTTGTTGGGCTGATCGAAGTATCAGTTAACGCACATTGAAAACAGTTGTGGGCACTCTCTCACCTAAGGAGAGACGCCTGGATGGGATGGTTGGATGGACTTTGGCTTGTGGGTAGAGGTGGTAAGCTGAGAGTCTCGCTCATCTCTCCTGCCCAGGGAGTTTGCCCGTTGGAAGGTGAGGAACACAGCCATCGAGAGGAGAGACCTGGTCCGTCATCCAGTGCCCCTCATGCCAGAGTTTCAAAGGAGCATCCGCCTGCTTGGCAGGAGACCCACCACTCAGCAGTTCATTGACACCATCATCAAAAAGTACGGCACCCACCTGCTCATCTCTGCTACCTTGGGAGGTAGGTCGACAGCTGCTGGGCCACAGCCTTGTCATGACTTTGAGTCTGGGATGGAGGGGAGCGCGGGATGCCCGAGGGTCAAAGCCATCTTAACACCTTTGCCATCGTCCATCACTCAACAGCATTTATTGCCAGATAAGCCACGTTGTCTTGGTTGACTCCATCTCCTGGGAGAGTCTAACCTGAGAATTTACTCAGTTTTGTGGAAACACAGCTTCACCCTGGAATTAGCTCAATTTGTTGGAAATGTTTAATCTTATTATTGTATTAGTTCCTTTGGAATGTAGTCTAGTCTGGGGAAATAATTAAACTTCAGATATTATTTAGAGAAGTGGCTTTATTTAAGTCTGCTTTAGGAACTGATAACTTGAGGTTATTTTATAAACGGTGTATCCTTTGTATCTTCTGTGGGTTTGGAGTAGGTTAATAGGAAAGCAGACTAATTGCTCCACTTTTCTTGGCTTTCCCCGCCCCTCCCCATCATGTCCAATTGATCTTTAGAGGAGTGAGGATAAGAGCGGAGGATAAAAGGGAGGAAAGAAATGCAAAGAAGATGGGAAATGGTAGAGACTGGTGCATTTAGGTGCTTTTCAGTGTTGCCCACAGGCACCCTTTTTATATTATGAGCTACACTCCTTTGGACATCAGTTTTCTGCCACAATCACTGGGTCCACTGAATTTTGAGAAAGCCCCTTTGGTAGTGGAGCACCGTGCCACGTGCTCAGAGAGCTGCAGAGCTGCATTTAGATACAGCCTCAGCCAGCTAAACAAGATTGGTGCTTTGATGCGGGCAGGGCGGGGTAGACTGAGGCAGAATGACAAGAGTCGCTCTCCTTCAGAGGAGGGCTGAGCACTGTAGGCTGGAGTGGTCAGAGCAAACTTTGTGGAGGAAGTGGCAGTTTGGTTCAACAGGAGTTAGCTGGGTAGAAAGAAGATGGTGACGCTTTCTAGGCTGAGCACACAGTACATAATTCAAGAGAAGATGAGATTAAAATTTTGATGATGTGGAGAGATTTGTTGGACAAATTCACTCATTCCTATCCACTACTTAGCTACTCATATTAGCCACTCCTTATTGAGTATTTGCCCATGGTAGGCTCTGCACATTGTCTTTAGTCCTCCGAAATGGTAAGTTAAGTTATATTAACCCCGTTGTATAGATAAGGAAGCAGAGTCTTATAAGAGATATAGCTAGTAAGGGACAAAACTAAGTTTTTAGCTTAGAATTTTCAGTGCACAAATCCCGCATTACTTTTTTGACCCCACACCTGTCATCTCTTTAACCATCTCATTCACCTGCCAACCCACCCAATCCAACAACACGTATTCATTGCCTGTTGCTAGTCAGGTATTAAGTGAGACTTTGTTAAATCGTGTAGTAAAAATTCTATTCTATTATAAAGCAGAAATGAAATCACTTCGTCAGAGTGTGGCATTAACCAGTACCCTCCTCTTTAAACTTCCCCTACCTCCCCTTTCCCTTGGAAAAAAAAAAAAAAAAAACAATTATTGGGGCCGATGGAGATCTTCCATTAGAAACTGTGTTCTGTCTGAGTCCCTGCAAATCCCAAGTAACAAAGACTTTTTCTTTTGCGGTGAAATATATTTTTAATTCCTCCAAGGCGAGGTGGTGAATTATTCACAGAGTCTTGTTCCTCTCCTGTTTTTACAACACAATATTTTAAAATATGCAAAGCTTTGGGCGGAGTTCCAGTATTGGACAGCAAGCCCTAAGTGCTCCCTCCATCCTCAGCATGGAGGAGTGGGGGCAGGGGAGGGGGAAGGATGTACTGTTGACGGAACACAGTGTACCAGCAACCCTGTTGAGGTCCTTGTCACAGCATCACTACATTCACTCATTCCTGGAAAAATGTTTAAGAGCCTCCTTATGCAATGGGAGAAAAGGGAGGGGGTAGGCTGCGGGGCATGAAAGGATGGCCAGGCGCTGGAGTTAGATTGCCTGGGTTTCAGTCCTGCCTCCTGCCTCTCACCAGTTTTGTGTCGCCTTGAAGGTCTACTCAATACTGTCAGCCTTGGCTTCCTCTTTTATGAATAGAAATAATAATAGTACTTCATGCTTACTGTAAAGATTAGACAAAACAATGCAGCGAAAGGGCTTGGTGTGGTGTTCGGCACCTAACATATTGTTACTAGTATTATTGCTACTATTATTGTTGTTATTATTTAGTGAGGATAAAAAAATGGGGGACTCAGGATTAAAGCCCTTTTCTACCGCTCACTCGATGAATGGAGGACCTGGAGAAATTCACTTTCCTGTCTGGCTGTCAGTTTTTCCATCTACATACAAGGAGGGACAGAGGATTGGATTCACTCTAATTTTTCCCAAGGAGAACACCGTATTCATTTAGAAGAAATGCTTTGATAAGCTGTTTGAGGTGTCGTGTGAGTTCCTAAGGGCACAGTCAGACAACAAAAGATGATCCTTAATCTGTCACGTATTGGGAGTTCCTTTGACTCCCGAGGGAGAGGGAAGAAGTGAGAAAGAGGAAGTGGAGCCGGTGGGAGGGCTGACATCTGAGACTTTTCCACCGGGATCCTCACATTTTGGGTGAAATCTATTAAACTGATGAAGTACTTGGTATGAGTGATTTTATATGGATGGTGGTGAAGGGAAAAAGTATGGATCTGGGATGACACACATAAATACAGGGAGAGTAATTTCCCTTAGTCCCTCTGAAGGTCATATGTTGGACCAAAGGAGACACCTTGGATGCGGGGCATCTGTGTGATCTCTGTGATGAAGCTTGGACGCACACATGAGGGTGCCTGCCTACCTGCGTAGATGGATGTGCACAGACGCGTGCCTGTGCTTGGATGAAAGTTAATCTATGTGCAGACACATACAAATGTGATGCACACATGCATACGCCTTGGACTCATGCATATGGATGCAATGTATGCATGTGTGTGTATAGGAGCTTGCACACGTATGTGAATGTATGTCTGTTGCACGAGTGTCTTTTTATGTGCGAGAGCTCATGGTTTTGTACTTGTGGATGTGTTTGTGTGTGTGCTCATGATTCCCCACCCTGTACTTTGGGAGATCTCCTTTTGGTTGAAAGGAAGGCTGAGAATAAAGTCACAGGGGCTCAGAAGGAAAGGAGAGATGCCCCAGGGGCCTGACATCCAGACATCCCCATGCCCCACCTGGGAACAGTGCCCCCTGTTGACTCAAAAGGTAAAATGATTGGCTCCCACCTCCTCCCCCATCCCGTGTGTCTGAGTCCCACTATGTTCCCCTCCAGAAGCAGAGCTGCAGAGAGTAAGGCAAACAGCCCCCAGAGGACTGAGAGATTGAGCAAAGGCCTGTGTGGGGTGAAGAGGCAATTTACGGGAATGCCCAAATGGGAAGGCAACTCTAAACAGAACATTCTCTTAATAAACAAGAAATTAAGTCTTAATAATGTAGCAAGAAGCCCATTAACCCCTCTTGATCTAAGGTTTCCTTCTGCCGGTTCTCAGCCCAGAGGGACCTGGGCTTTTTCACCTTCTTTTGCACGGGCCCCTTGGAGAGCCCGAGCTGACACTTGTACTATTTATTTCCTCTGCCTCCTGGCTCTAACTTCTAACACAGATTCATTTATTTAATCACTTGCCTCTCTACCTAGCTCTCTGTTCATCTGTCCATTTAATCATCTCTCTCCCCATCCATCCATCTATCCATCAAATGATCGCTGGATATTCACTCTTCATTGGACCTCAGAGAAGCATCGGGAACATCATACAGAAGAATCAGACAGAGTCCTTGCTCCCCCAGGCCACCACTCACCTCGCCTGGAACTCAGTCTTATTGTATAGAAAGTCATTTTTAATCCAAATCTATTCCAGTCACTGTGGACTCCAAAGGGTGGACGATCACATTCTCCTGCATAACCCGTGAAGGCACCATGGGAAGCCTGAGTTTCCTATTCTGCACCCAAGTCTAGGCTTGTGGAACCCAGAGACCAATTCTGATTACTAGAAGATTCCAGTCTAGTCGTTGCGGCAGAGAGGTCACGCAGTAAACACTGTAGAGCTGGACCACTCCATATTTTATCTGTTCACGCACAAACATCCTGATCATTTGTTGTTGTTGTTTTTGGCAGGGGAGGCAATTAGGTTTATTTAGTTAATTATTATCATTGCTTTTTTAAATGAGGGTTCTGGGGGTTGAACCTAGGACCTTGTTCATGCTAAGCACATGCTTTACCTCTTGAGCTACACCCTCCCCTCTTTGATCATTGGTTAAGCACATAATACATGCCCATGCTGTGCTAGGCAGTGACAGGGAAATGACGAAAGACTTGTACATACTCACTGACTGCACAGAGCTCCTCCTGAAGACCAGCTATTAAACAAGCCACCACTAGGAAATGTGACAGGTAGCGTAGCAGAGAAATAAGAGACCATGACAGCGTGTGGTTAGAGTTCTTAGTTTAAGTAAGCAGTGGGGGATTCAGGGAAGGCTTCCCAGGGGAGGCGTTATCTTAGGTGGCACCTGAGGGATGCGTAGAGGTCAGCCAGGAGGAAAACAGAAAAGTAGAGTCCCAACAATGAGGGAAAACAGGGCACACGTGTGCAGGATAGACCATCCCTAGAGATGGGCAACGGATGCAGCTGGAGAGACAGGATCATCAGTGTCTTGTGTCCCAGATTATCAACAGGGAGGCAGGCGCCCTTCTTCCAGACTACATCCACTCTATGTATCGCTCTGCCTTCTCTGTTCATCTGGTACATAGACTGAAATGATCCCCCTATGTCTCTGTCTCCCTAGACCAGTCTTGGCTGATAGAAATATAACATGAGTCACAAGTGTGAGTCACTTGTCACTTACGCCATTCTAAATGTTCTCTAACCACATTTTAAAAGTGAAAAGAAAAAGGGGGGGAAATCCATTTAACAATATGTTTTATTTAAGATAATATATCCCAGAAACTATCCACACATAGTGAATAAACTATTAATGAGATACTTTACTTAAAAAAATACTTTCCAGATCTTGGAAATCCACTGGGCAATTCTCACATCTATTGCGTCTCCATTTGGGCTGGACACATTTCAAGAGCTCAGTAGCCACACTTGGCCAGTGGTTCCTGTATCGGACAGCATCCATGTCATTAGCCAGGGACTCCAGAATGGGGACAAGGTCTTATTCATTTGTCCCCCGTGCCTGCCAAAGTGCTCCGAACGCACAGAGCGCCCAGCGCGTGCCTGCTGAGCTAAACCGAATGGGCGCGCTAGAGAGGGGTAGACAGAGGTGACCATATCTCTCTCGGGGTTGGGGAGTGGCTGGGAAAACCCACCAGGAAGGGGACAGCTGGGCAGGTTCTGAAGCGTGCACAGGGGATGTGGGGGTCAAGGATGGAGGAGGGGTAGTGAGAGGAGGTGACATTTGAATTGGACTCAGAAATCTGGATAGGATTTCAACAGTGAGACATTTTGGGGAGGGACAGAATGGCATTCCAACAGGGAAAAAAAGAAAGTCTGAGAAAAGCCTGGGAAGAAAATTGGCAAGACTAAATGACTGAGGCAGAAGGGAGGGTGTGGCTGGGACACACGGAGGGAGCCGGTGCTGGAAAGACAGGCTGGGGGCTGCCTGTGAGGAACCCTGAATGACAATGAACTGGTGTGCTCCGGCCATCGTGGAGGGGTCCGAGGCAGAGGAGTTCGCCTGTGGGTCAGGACAGGGCCCGCTTCCAAGGATTACCACTAATCTTTCAAAAGTAAATTGTTGTTTGTTTTTCTCTCTTCAACTCAAAAAATCATCGGCATTCTAAAGAAATTCCAGTTGTCTTAGGTCTCAGCTTTTGTCCTTAGAAAGTATCGCCAGTGTTTGTTCTCTGACTGTCCTAGTGCACTGGGTTGATTCGATGTAAGGATAAATCTCATATGATTGGCATTTTTGTGGTAATTGGACAGTGGGAGCGAGCACTTCCGCTGTGCTTACCGTGCGCTGGGCAGGGCTCGGGTCCTTTGTGTGATTAACTGACCTAATCCTGTCACACCCTCGGTAGGTACAGTTAGTGTCCCCACTTTTACCCATGAAGAAACTGAAGTGTATAAAGGATAAGTCGCTTGCTCCTACTGTGAGCTCAAGGCCAGGGGGTGTAGTTCTAGAAACTTCTTTTTACTACCACTGCCAGCCATCGTTGATTGCCACCACGAATAGACACTGGCCTCAGGGCTTCACATGGATTCATTAGTGTATTCTTCTTAATGACTCTACGCGGTAGGTGCTAGTCTTCTGACTTTGCTCATGAATACACTGAGGAATAGAGAGGTTAAGCAATGTCCCCGAGTTCACAGTTGAGAGAGCAACCAGAGGCACAAGGATCAGACCATTGAGGCGGTGTAGTGGGCGCTTCCTGTCTGAAGTTCTGGTGGAGCATCTTGTTATCCAAAATAAAAGGCACCGTAAGTCAGTACATTTAGTAATCCATGCATGCGTTTCTAAGGAAAACGTCATGGAATAAATTATGTAACACTTTATATTTCTCTCTCTCACTCTATGCCTAACTTTGTTGTCATCTTCCCTCTCTCCCCAGATATAACAAGAAATATTTACTGAATGAATGAAAAAAATTGACATATTAACTATTTACTCTCTACTATATGCAAAACACTGGACTCTGTACAGGGATGAAGCAGTGGCTAATATAGAGTGTCTGACTTCACAGAGCTGACAGTTTAGTTTTTCCTCTATGTAGACACACTCATTATTCTTATCTGTCTATCTGTATCTGTGTCTAAACTATATCTTATCTATCCATTCGTCCATTCATCCATCCATCCATCCATCCATCCATTTGTCTAGGAAGGGGTAGCAGAAGGAGAAAGAGAAAAAGGAAAGGAGGAAAGAGGGAGGGGAGAGAAGAGGAGAGAAATGAGAAGGAAAAGGAGGAACAGGATGATGAGGAGGAAGCAAAAGAGGAGGAGGAAGGAATGGGAAGGGACCATCTATGGCAAATCCATCATTTGACAGAAGAGATTGAGCCGCAAAGAGAGGAAGTGAGTTGTGTTGTGAGCTGATGCTGGTGAGAGCTGTGAAGTGGACTGGTAGGCGTTGGACTTGATGACTGAGTTTTTTCAGGATTCTCGTCCTCATGGAGCTTGGTGCTTACAGCCACCTCAGGACTGGCTCTCTTTCACTGCGCTCTTGATTTTCAAAGGCAGAAGGAAAATCTGGGTGAAATTAGTGGGAGCTTTGAAGCTCTTTTCAGCATCCAAGCCCTGGAGTCTCTTCTCCCATCCCAAAGCTCGATAGGTGGCCTGAGCTCCTTTCCTTTTCCGTGCAGGGGAGGAGGCCTTGACCATGTACATGGACAAAAGTCACCTGGACAGGAAGTCAGGGAATGCCACTCAAAGTGTTGAAGCTCTGCACCAGCTGGCCTCGTCCTACTTTGTCGACCGTGATGGCACCATGAGGAGGCTCCACGAGATCCAGATATCAACTGGAGCAATCAAGGTACGGCTTGAGGGTGGCTTCAGGGGACAGGTTCTTAAGACAGCAGCACGCAGCAGGGGTAGTCTGGGAGTCGGTGGGCAGAGGGAACCCCTGGCTGCATGCCCATGGAGCTGACAGTGCCCCCTGCCAACTGCTCTGAACAAGGTGGTCAAGTGCCGGGTGGTATCCTGAGCATCATCACTAGGGGACCACTTGTACTAAATGAGTAAATCACTGGGCGTCCTGGCCCTGTGGTCATGGCATAATTATCAACAGTATATTATCAACTCCCTCACGCCTAGAGCTCTGTGTGGGTGATTTCCAGGCTCTCTCTCTAGGTGAAGAAACTGAGGCCACAATGGGTAAATCATTTTCACAAGGTCACAGAGCTCGCAAGAGTCAGATTGTGCAACTAACCTAGGATTACTAAGCTAGTAATTACTAACCTAGGTTAGTAATCCATTAACCCCTGTGTCTTTTATTCCTCCCCCCCCTCCATTTTACAGATGGAAAAACTGAGGTCCAGCAGTTAAAGACTTTTGCTCAGGGTTACACACCTAGACAGTATGTTAACAGGGACCAGAACTCTATTCTCTAGACCAGGGGTCAGCGAGTATTTTTTTGTAAAGGGCCAATAAAATGTATTTTAGGCTTTGTAGTTTATATGATCTCTGCTTCTGCAACTTAGCTGGGCTGCTGGAGCACAAAATCAGCCATAGACAATGTGGGAAAAAATGGACATGGCTGTGTTTCAATAAACTTTATTTATAAAACAGGCAGTCTGTCATGTGTGGACACATGCTCTTCTCCACCAATAGACCCTTCCAAGACAGTGGGAATGCTCTGCTAGCCAAGACAGTGGGAATGCTCTGCTAGCCAAGACAGTGGCTACCAGTCACATGGGGTGACGGAGCACTTCACATGTGGCTACTGAGAAACTACACGTACAAGAGTACTTTTTTTTTCATTTTAATTTATTTAAATTTAAATAGCCACATTGGAAAGAGCAGCTGTAGACTTTCAGTTCAGTGCCTTAGGGCATAGGTCCTTAAACAAACCAAAAAACTGCACTTTAAATGCAGTAAATTCAGGGATTACCTTTATAAAGAGAATGAGAAAGGACATTTTTGATATAAAGGATTCGTTCTTCAGAAGGTTTCAATGAAGATTTTTATTTTTTGCATCTCCTATTTTCTTAAACCAGATTATACCTGCATTTTACTCCTCAATCTTCAGTCTAATTTCTTCTGAAAAAGATGCAGACCTAGCCTGAGATGAAGACTTGAAAAGCTCTCTCTAGGGCAAAAGCGTGCGCGTGCGCGTGTGTGTGTGTCTGTGAAGGGGTGGGGGTTGCAGAGCAGCGTTAGCGAAGATTCAGGCAGATGAGTCAGAAATTGACCAGGAGAGGAGAAAAATGTGGGAGGTAAGAAGGAGAGAAATAAATCAGCTCGACAAACAAAGAGCCAGCTTATCTGAGAAGAATCACCCATATTGGGGGGATTATGTTGTTCGGGAACTCAGCACAGAGAGACAGATCTTTATGAAGCTATTGGAGTCCGAGTGAAGCAAAGGCCTGGTTTTCATTAGCACCAAATGGTTCTCTCCCCGCTGGATGGGATGCGGAACGGCGATATTGAAGCTCTGTCAGAAGATAATCCTCTTTTGTGCATCCTGGAAGTACAGTCTGCCTCCTTACAAGGAATTTCCCAGAGAAACCGCACAGAGGCCACTCAAGAAACCATTCTTGCAGTAGTACTGTCCTCAACACTCAATCTGGGACTTGGATTTTTCTAGCCATTTCTTTTTAATTGAAGTATAGTTGATTTACAATGTTGTGTTAGTTTCTGGAGTACAGCATAGTGATTCAGTTATACATTTTTATATATATTCTTTTTTATATTCTTTTTCATTATAGGCTATTACAAGGTATTGAATATAGTTCCCCGTGCTCTACAGGAGGTCCTTGTCATTTATCTGTTTTATATACAGTAGTGTGTATCTGCTAATCCCCAACTCCTAATTTATCCCTCCCAGTTCCCCCTTTGATAACTGTTTCTTTTCCATGGCTTTGAGTCTGTTTCTAGCCATTTCTTCGCCCTACCTCGAAACCCTGTTGGCTAGAATTACTCTCCCTGCCAGCTTTAAGATGAGCAGCTGACCCAGGGGGGAAGTTTTGCCCGTGGTTTTCCTTTCCTGAGTGTCTTTAGCAAAATGAATCAGTAGTTTTGACTCTAATTGAACAACAACTATGTTATTATTCTATACAAAAAAGAATAAACTATTTTTTTAAAGCAAAGCCTAATAGCCATCTATTTACATACTGTTCCCTAAGTGCTCAACTCTTCAAAAATGCGATCCCTTTACAATGAGGGTGGGTAACAGTATTACATTTTACAGATAGGAAAGTTGAGGCTTCAGAAGGGTAGTTACTGACCTAAGGATTCGCAGCTGGAAAAAGGCACAGCTGGTGTTTGGGGATGAGTGTGACTCTGTCCCAAGGCATCACTCCCTTAAGCAATCAGCGCTGTGTCTTTAGAGCTGGACGCAAACCACAGAACAGTCCTACAAGTGATTGTGTTAAATCATGGGACGTGAAGACTACGGAGATGAAGAATCCTCTTTACATACTAAAGCATTCAGATTTCCACGTTCCTCTGTTGTCCACCACCTCAATTACTCTAAGACCATGTTTTAGAAACACACCATCATACGATTGAGGTGTTTCTGTCTGCAGTGGAGTGGACTGTGCTCTTTGCTAATTTTTTTGGCCTTTTTTGGAAAATGGGAATCGTTTTATGGCTCTTGTCTAACAATAGTGCATATGCACTCGCTGATAATGCATATTACAGTTTATGGAGACTTTTGGTAATAAGATGCCCGCCATTGAACACATGCCACGTGTCAGGCACTGAAACCTTTCAGGTTTAGTCTCACAACCTTCCTGGAAAGGATTTACTAGCTTCAGGTTGCAGAAGCGTAGAGAAGTGACTGCCTCAGGTCACACAGCAAATGAATGGCCCAGCCAGGATTTAACACTGATTCTTCCTAATTCCAAAGCCCAGGCTTTGGAAATACACTCTAGTGCTTCTACTTAATATTCCTTCAAGTGACTCTGTGACGTGAGAAGCAAAGGTGGAACCTGGGTGCCCTGGCTCCAGTCTGTGTGCTAGATTGCCCTGCTATCCTGTTGTCCGCTTGGTGACAGGCATGGTCCTTGGCACAGGCCAGGGGCTCAAGGAGCAGCCGTTGGCTCAGGCCAGGAGACCTTCTCTGCTGCCTTTGCTCTTCTGGGGGCTGACTCTACAGGATCTGTCCCAGACAAGGGCACCTGTCTCACATCTGTCACCTTGTCACCGCTCCAGGTCACAGAGACACGCACTGGGCCTCTGGGCTGCAACAGCTATGACAATCTGGACTCTGTGAGTTCCGTCCTTCTGCAAAGCACGGAGAGCAAACTGCACCTTCAAGGTAGGATGTCAGCGGAAATGGTGGGACCAGAGGCGGGGGTAGGGGCAGCCTGGAGGAGGAGGGACGGTGGGCATCAGGAGGCATGATGTGGAGGGAGAATGAAGAAGAAGATGAAAGGCAGAGAAACCAATGAAAACTGAAAATATGGAAATTAAGACAGTTATGATATGATGTCTTTTTTAAAGTTTTAACATACAGGACATTAAATTCATGGTTATTAATTAGTTTTCAGATATAAAGTATGGAAATGTGAGCTTTATCTGATTATTTTGATGAAAATGTCTAAACAGTGTTATTTATAGATGCTCTAGATCTAACATATATTAAAGTTTCATATCGTAGCGTCTGAATTTCCCACATTATTGTGTTTGATTCTCAATGTATTTTGGCAGATGTTATTTGAATTCCAAGAAGTATAGGAAATTTTATAGAATTTTTGGTTCTGTGTAATCTTTCTCCTTATTTGTTAATCGTCTGTGGTCATCAATATATTCACACACACACATGTGTGCTTTTAGCAGAATTTACAAATAAGAACATTCCAATGCTGGCTTGAATATATACAAAGACAAATCATCTTAGGCATTGCTAGTGAAACTGTAATAATTATAAGGATTGATTTGTTGATATATATAAATATTTGTATTTGTTTAATATCTATTATATGTCAGGTCCATGTTATTTGCTCCATATATACTCATGACCTTAAAGAAAATATACTCTTTAAAAATTGTAATTTTATCCTGATTAATTAATTCATCGTAAAGAGGAGAGGAGATTGTAGGGGGAAAAATGGCAAGACTTTAACTATTGATAGTGCTGTTTTAAAAAGCATAATTCATAATAGCAAAAAAACACAAAACAATGTAAATATTTCAATTTCTCCACATGAAGAGACTAAATGAATTATGTAGCACCCATGCAACATAATATTAGGTTGTTTATAAAGAATTTCCAAGATATGTGAAAATTATTTGATGTAATGTTAATTTTAAAATCGATGGTTTCTGATTGAACGTGTGGCATGATCTTAATGTAACAGGATAAGAAAAAAATAACATTGCGAGGAAATATATGGAGATGTTAAAAAAGGTTACCTCTGCGTGATTAGATTATAGATGATTTATTTTAGGCTTCCAGTTTCTTTTCTAACTTTTCTACCACGATCGTGCATTAACTTTATAGTCAGGAAAAAAAATGACACGCTTTAACTTTGAGCAAACTGAAAATGTGACCTTCTGGAGAGGGATATGCTAAAGGGGATTCTGAATGTCAGTGGGAGGAAAGTCGCGCTGAGATTGGCAGGTCGAGCTAAGCAAAGCCTAATATGACTTTTATATTCTGGTTCCTTGGCAACTCTTTGATTCACGCTCCTGATATAGAAGATGGTTGGGAAGTGGTGCAGGGCGGGCTTGGTAGTGTCACTTGGGAGCAGTGAATGAAAACCCATCAGGGGAGTTCAGGCCAAGAAATTGGTTAAGTGTTAAAACAAAAGCCAACAAAATGAAACCTCAAATACATGAAGAATAGCCCTACCCCGTTTAGTGGAGAAAAGAGTAGACATGGGTTTGGTAATGCCTGAAAAGACAGGAGTAAGAAAGACAGACCTACCTGGGGGGCGCCAGGATTTTCAGCGTTAGTTCCTGTGATGCCCACAGTGACCTTGTGGACTGAGAGCAGCGTGGGAGTCCAGGACGAATAGCTCCGCTCTGCATCTGGTCAGCCTGCTGTGCGAGTAGGAGGTGGAGAGACTTGTGAGTTGTAATTGGAGCAAATTTAGACGGATTAACAGGATGTCACTAGGAAGTTATTAAGATCTTAGGGACATTTAGAAGCTGATTTACTGGGAAGCTAATGAAACTTAATATTCTAGGGCTCCCTCACCTTCCAAGTCCCCAACTTTTCTCATTCTAAATATTCACGTTCTCATCTAATTTGGGATTCCTTTTCTCAATAAGCACCTATCGTATAAGCCTAAATCTTCAATCCTCCAAAATCCAGGTCTGCCATTAATTATATTATTAGAAGTATGCTAGTCACACAAAAAAAGGAAATGCCAGCTTTGTTCTAGTCTAGATTGATCAGAGCACACCTGGAGGATTGGGTCCAAGTCCGAGACACACATTTCAGGAGGGTCGTAAAGAAACTGAAGGAGAATGTCTTACAAGATGAATAGCTGAAGAAGGTTGACTTGGAGCAAAAGGACTTGTGTGCAGATACCCAAAGGGCTGTCTTACAGAAAAGATAGTCAGATTCAATAATATGGATAAAATGGGCCAAATCTGATCTACTTGCAAGATACTACAAAGATCCCAGCTTTTAACTGGAATAAAACTCAGTATAATTTCAAACTCAGTATAAAATAGATCTTCTAATGCCCAACCCTGGAATGGCCTGCTGATGTATATGGTGACTCTTTGTTATGAGTTATAAGTTGGTGACATTTGCTAGGGATGTGACAGAAATTATTTAACCACCATTCTGTTGGGTTGGTGATTGAAGTAGGTGATCTTTAAATCCTTCTCAATACTGACTCTCGAGTTTTGTGACGATGCTGAATCACCGAACGTTTATTGAGATTGACTATGTGCCAAATCTAGTGCTAGATGCTGGACATATGAGCACAAATCAGGTCAATTCAATTCACCAAATGTTTTTCAAGAACTCATGTTGCATCAAGCAAGGCACCAGAACACAGTGGTGAACAAGACAGACATACTTTTTGCCCCACAGAAGTATACACTTTATCTGAGACCATGGGCTTAAACAAATAATAATGTGTAATGGGTTTGAAGGGAGAAAAGCTATGAGGGTTCTTTGATACCCCATAGTATGGGGACCTAACCTACTAGAGAATCAGGAAAGTTTTCTTGTTAAAAAGATGCACAGGATTAGCCCTTAAGAGTGAAGAGAGGGCAGGGGCATAGATACGGAGAAGAGTCCTTATGAAGGGGCATTCAAGGAAATGAAGCGACCTTAAGAGATTAAAGCAGAGACTTCATTGGTCAGAAAGGCAAAATAATCTTTCCAATCCCGGAAGGCAGCACACTAATGAGTTGAACATGAATTTGAGAGGAATGGGAACCATGGAAGAATTTTTAAAAACAAAGTAGCAGGAAGAGATTGATGCTTTGGAAGATTGCTCTGGTGACTGTGTGGTCAATTAATTAGATAGGAGTAGATCTGAGGTTGGTGATCTGTTAATTAAGGGTGACTGCAGTAATTCAAGATGAGATGTCATATATTTAGACAGTGGAGGTAGCAGGTGGGATGGAGAGAAATAGACCAATCATGGAGTGACTTGGGAGGCATCATGACCGAGATTTAGTGAAAATATCATAAAAGATTTAGATATTTGGGTGCATGGAATGCAAGGATAAGATAGAGAGGATGGACAGGAAAAGACATGCGATTCAAGGTGGTACGTAATATAGTAAAAGTAAGGCTTATTATTACGGCGATTCAGAGAAGGAGGTAATTTATTCTGTTTGTTTAAGTAGAGGAATCATAGAAAAGAGGAAAAAAGCTTTTTAGAAACAAAAGAAACAAAAAAGCTTCTAAAATAGTAAGAAGAATATCTCATGACTTTTGGGTAGACTGATATTTATTCAATAACATACATAAAGCACAAAGTATAAAGAAAATGACAAATTGGCCCATATTAAAATTAAGAATTTTGGTTCATCAGAAGATGCTATTCATAGAATAAAAATTCAAGCTACAGAATAGAAGGCAATATTTGTGATATATGTACTTGACAAAGAACTCTCATGTAAAATATAAATAACCTCTAAAACCAATAAGGAAAAGGCAGACAATCCAGTGAGAAAAGAAAATGGGTGAAAGACATGAACGGGCACTTCACAAACAAGAATATCAAAATGGCAAATCAACATTTGATTTGCCTAGAATTCAGAAAATGTAAATTAAAACAACTTAATGTCATAACCCAGCAATCAGTTTGACTCAAATGAAAGAAACACTGACAATATCAAGGAGTGACAACGTGGAACAGTGGGAACTCACGTGCACTGATTCTGGGAGAATAAATTAATACAGTCACTTTGGAAAACTCAATATGGCCCCACCCCACGACCCAGCAATTACAACTCCTAGGAATATGCCCACCAGAAATGCTACCTATGTTCACTAAAAACACAAATGTTCATAGAATTTTTTTTATAAATAGACCCCCAAATGGAAATAGCCTCAAATGCCCATCAGCAAGAAAATGGATAAATAACTTGTCACACAGTCATACGATGGGCACAGCACAGAAATGAGAAAGGATAAACTACCTTTTTATGCAACAATATTGGAGAATCTCATGAGTGTAACCCTGAATAAAAGAAGCTGGATGCAAAAGAGGACATGCTGTGGGATTTCATTCTTGTATTCCATTCTTACCCAGTTCTTATACAGATCAGAAACAGTAAAGCAAGTATATTGTTTTAGAGCTCCAGAACCTCTGGGGAGGAGGGATGGGGAGGGAAGTGATGGAAGAGAGATGAGGGAGGTTTCTGGAGGTCTTGATGGTGTTCTGTTTCTTGATCATGTGTGTTTACTTTGCGCAAATTCATACAGCTGTACACACGATTTCTATGTATGCGTTTCTGGGTACATAATATGCAGCTATTAAAAATGTATTTAATAATGTGCTCTATCTTGACGTCCTCTACAAAGAGAGATCATGAATAAAGCAGAGGCAGAAAAGAGCAGGAGATGGTCCAGCCCAGCTAGAAGGGAAGCTGTGTGGACTGAGGGTAGAGGAACCAGAAATAATAGATCCTGCTTATTAAGCACTTCCTTGTGTGCCAGGGACTGTGTTAATTTATTTTTATTATATGTACATTCACATATTTGTTTCTTGTTTATTTTAACTTACACTTATTTGTATTATGTAATTGCATTTACTGCACTTTTAATTCTCACGGCATTCCTATGGGGAAGGTATAAATAACATCCCCATTTTGCAGATGAGGAAACCGGGGCTGAGAGAAGTTACTTAATAAGTGATTGAGTCAGAATTTTAACCTCAACAGCTTGACTGCAGAGTTTCTCCTTCTCAAAATGGGTTGTTCTCCATTCCTCTGTTCCCCTCCTGATGCCTCTGAATGAGGCTGAGAGGGGAGATTCTGCAGAGGTTTCTTTTGATAAATTGAGGATGATATGAATGGTGCTCTAATGACACTCCCTTCGTGGTATTTCATAAAATGTTCACAAAACAGGGCAAAGGTGGAAGGAAATAGGAAAAAGAAAGAGGAGGATTGGAGAAAGAGACTAGAAATGAGAAAGAACAGACCGTGGAAATGCACAGAGGCTATTTGTAGTCAAAGCAGCAACAGCCGAACTGGTTGTAATAACGCTAATGGCATAATGATAACTTTTTATAAAAATAAACTTCTTTATACTTCTCTCTCCACAAAGCCCATTGGGTGTTTTACTGACATTGTCATGTAATTTAATCTCGTATCCATCTGGTAAGATGAACATCCGGAGAGCAGACCTCTGCCTCGGTAACTCACTGATGCGGAAAGGGATGTAGAGAAAATGTTTTGCTGAAATCTAGGGATAATCCAGAAATGTATCCATTCATACGTTCACTTATTCATTTGGTAATATTTGTTGACCATCAACGTCAGGCGTTTTAAGAGCTGCATGTAGAGCAGTGGATAAGCTAAGCCTCAATCATTTTGGAGTTTGTATTTAATGTGTGGGTGTTGGGGGAGCAGACAATAAACATGTAAACAAAGAAATGTATTTCCTTTAACAATCAGAGAGATAGTGAGGGAATAGGTCAAGTAGAAATTTGTAGACCATGGAACAGACTTTAGATTTTACTCTGAATGAAATGAGAAGCCATTGCCAATTCGGGCAGTGAAGTAACTGAACCTGGCTCACATTTTAAATGAATGACTATGACTGCTGTGTAGAAAAGACTTAGGGGGCAAGGTCATATACAAGGAACTCAGTTAGAAGGCTATAGCGTTTAGCAAGGTGAGAGAAAATGGTGGCCATGACCATGATAGCAGCAGTGAGGGTTGTGAGATGTGATTGGGGTATGGGTATATTTTTAAGTAGAGCTGACATTATTTGGCAATGGACTGAGAAAATGCTTGTGAGAGAAAGACAGAAGCAGAGGATGACCCCAAAGCTTTGCCTACGGTGATTACGGTGGGAGGGACTCATTTTGATGGGACAGAAGGGATTAGGTTTGAACCTAACTGGGTTTGAACCTAGGTTGGAGAAGTCTATTATATATACAAACGTATATGTTGAGTGGACTTTTGGAAAGTCAAGGGAAACTAGAGAGATGCTATTGAATGATATGAGTTTGGATGAGATTGCCTTGGGAGAGAGTGTAGACAGAGAAAAGAAGGAATGCAATCCTTAAATCCTATTGTGCTGTGGGGAATTGAATGTCAAAGAGTTGGGATAATGGGAAAATAGTGAGGAACAAGGAAAGAAAGCTAAGGAGTCACCAGGGAGGTGAGAAGAGAGCCTAGAGAGTGTGTGGGATCCTGGAAACCAAGTAAAGAAGGTTTTTCAAAACAGAGGTCTTTGTCAACCATGTCAGATGCTGCTGATAGGACGAGTCAGATGACCACTGAGACCGGGGTAGTGGATTTCACAACATGGAGGTCGTGTGTGACCCTGACAATGATGCTTCAATGAAATTATGGGAGTGGATGCCTGAGTAGAATGAGCCCAAGAGAAAACAAGAAGAGAGGAAGCGAAGGCAGGGGACATAGCAAACTCTACAGAGGAATCTCACAGTAAATGGCACAGTGGCAGAAGGTGACGTGGAGTCTGTGAGTTTTTCTTCTTTTTTAATGTAGAAGCAACAAAACTTTAATATGCTGATGGAAGTCATCTTCAGAGAGGGAAACATTGATTCTGTGAGCAAGAGGGATTCTTTTAGAGCCAGAGTTGAGCAGGGAAGCGTGAATAGGATCTGGTACAGGACTGAGATGATTTGCCTTAGGGAAGAGCTCCTGCAAGTTCATACCTACTGAAGGGATGGAGAATTTATGAGCCCACAGATGGGTGAAATTCATAGTTGTGGTCATGGGACCATTTTCTTGAACTTCTGATAACTTTTTGTAGATTTGTTATAAGATTCTTCAGATTTTAATATCTCTGAAATTAGAATGTTTCTTATAACTGCTGGCATGTCATAGTTTAATTGGCAGGGTATTTTTTTTTCCCTTGATGTACACAAAACAGTGGTATGTTTTACAATAAATGGCATCTTAGATTCAATGATATATGATATTTTTCTCAGTGAAAAAGAAGTGAGGTCACCAGCCCACCCTCAGTTTCCAAAAGAGAAAGATGGCCCAGAGTGCAGTAAAAAATCTTTAAAAGATGGGAGGCTGGTCAGTGAGGGGATGTGGGATGGAAGACTGACAACTTCAGGCATCATCTACACTCTGCACCTCAGGGAGGATGCCTGAGACTCTGCTGTGTTTTGAGCACCTCCTCCTAGCAGTCATGTTCAAACGGCTCATTTCACTTATTGGTCTGAAATCATTTCTCTTCCTCCTTCTCTTTCTTCCTTCTTTCTCTTCCTCCTCCCCCTTTCTTTTTTTCTTTTCCAGTATCTCTTCTTAGAAACCTCAGCTCCTTCCAGACTAGGCTCTAACTCCTATCAATCACACACTCAGAACCTCTATATGACCTAAATGACCTCCCTTCTCTCTTTGAGTTCAGTCCATCTTTCAGTGCCCAACACAAACACCTGTTCCCTCATCATAAATCCTTCCTTCTTTACCCCTGTCTTGGTTCACCTTCTCCCATCATCATTTCTCTCCTCCCTGGATCATTGCAATTATCGTCAAACCAGCCTTCTTTTCTTTAAAATTGAAGTGTACTTGATTTACAATGTTGTGTTAGTTTCCGGTGTACAGCACCGTTTTCTCTTGGGCATATAACTGGAGAAAACTCTAATTCAAATTAAAGATCCATGCACCCCAGTGTTCATAGCAGCACCATTTACAATCACCAAGAGATGAAAACAGCCTAAATCGCCATCGACAGATGATTGGATAAAAGAGTACTCAGCTATTAAAAAAAAAAATGAAATAATGCCATTTACAGTAACATGGATGGGCCAAGAGATTATCAGACCTGCCTTCCTGATTCTGATCACTCCTGCCAATCCATCCCCATTGAAGCAACCAGTCTGCTCTTCTTAAAATCAAATCAAATACTGTCACTGCTCTGCTGAAAACCCTTGACAGTCTCTGATTTTGGTACAAGGTGTAGACCTAACCAAACCCTTGCCTATCTTCTTGACTTTGCCATCTTCCCCATCCTGTTCATACCTGCATCCCTACTCCAGGCCTATGTTATTTCTTATGTTTTGCTATGTGCATCTTTTGTTGTTTGTTTTTTATTACTTTGCACCTTTCTCCAACTCTTGGACTTCCACCTCTCTCAGAAGAAATTCTCCGACCACTCCTGCCCTAGGATTTTAGGTTATTAGGTACCCTGCCCCCCTCCTTTACTAGGATTTGTCACACAATAGTGTAATTGTCCTATTATTAATCTGACTCCCTAGCTGGAGTATATATTCCTCATTGGCAGGGGCCATCTCTGTCTCTAGCATGATGTACAGAACCTAGTGCACAGTGATCAGAAGATATTTGTTAAATGAGTTTATAAGTGAATGGGTAAGTGATGAAATGAATACATCACCCAGCCCCTAGAGAGCTCCAGGTTCTCTGAATTCTTACGATTCTCATTCTACACCACACTGGACTGGCTCAACCTAATGACAATTTCCTGAGGGCTTCCTCTATGCCAGGAGCCTTCTTGCATGGCTAACAGTCTTCACAGCTCATGTGGCTTCTCTGTTGCATTGGATTCCCATCTTTCAGGCAAGCCCCTTACTCCTCCAAACGCCACCTCTTCTGAGAAGCCTCTTTCAGGACATTTTAAGCCTCTTCTACGGCATTTTTTTTTTTTAACTTCATCTTGCAACCTGTCCATTTGCGTCTGGGTTTTCCCTCTTCTATTAAATTTGATTATAAGCTTCTTTAAGGGATTCTGCCATGTCAGCTTTGTGTTTCATTGTCTTCAGTGCCACGCTGTGGATGTTGAGATTCAATATGGACTGAATTTTTGCAGAAGATTGATGTCGCAGAGACAAGAGAAGGAGGGGGAGAGCAGTTTTAATTGTGCACACCAACTATGATCTAGTACAGTGCGTGATATTGTAGAAAGATACAAAGAAATATAAAAGGCGGGTATAGTCCTCAAGAATCATAACTTACAGCAATGGATCCCAAAGAAAAGATGTGCTGAGATTAGTGGTCAAGTCCTTTGAGCATCATTGTTCTCTTAGGATGTGTTTTTGATTTGTGTATTTCTGTCACTCAGATGTTTCTGAGCCCCTGTCTCCTGCTATTGAGCTGAAGTTAAAATAAATCCAGGTTTCCGGCTATGATGGGAGGAACGATGATACAGGTTGTGCTCAGGAGGGATGCATCTGGAGGTGGGGGTGTGCTAAGCACAGAACAGAGACCCACCGTCCTCTATGAATGAAGCCCGTTCTCTCTAAATTCACATTCCTGCAAACTCATTTACTGGGGACCCACGAGTGTGCTAGGAGACAAGGAAACAGGAAGTGAATGAGGTGACTGCTGCTTGCATTCAAGGAGCTCACAGACCAGGAGGAACAAGACCATAAACACACATGATGTGATGCGGCACGTGGTCTATTAGAACTTAAGATACGTGCAAGGCGTGTTTGGTTGCCCACACAGGGGGTGCCTGAGATTGCCGAAGGCTTCCAGGGAAGGCAGTAGAAAACAGGGTGAGGACGTGAAATGACGTGAGTTGATCAGCTGTCATGTACTAAAAGCTTCACGTGTTATAGAACTGATTCTATTTTCCAATTCATTGAGGTATAATTTACATACAGAAAAATCCACCCTTTTGAGCAGAACAGTTCTAGGAATGTGACAAACATATCCAATCATGTAATCAAGAGACCACTACAATCAAGATATAAAACTGTTCTTTTAGCTTTTACACCGGCCCCGCAAAGGAAGCTTTAATGAGGAAAGTGAGCATCAGAGAAGTTGAGCCTTCAGTCTTAACTTCCCAAGGCCGTGGCGTTAATAACAGCTGGAGCTGGAGTCACAATCTGAACAGAGAGAACTGAGCACCTTTGGGAGACAGAGGTAGTGGCGGTGCAGAATGCAGCAAGCAAAGGGAGACAGGTTAGAAAAGACGCTGCAGACGTCAGCTGATCTAGGGATCAGGGAACACAGTCTTACAGGTGTCATTTCGTTTTTATCACGAATTCTATGAAGACGCTTAGATTTAAATTAAATTAACCTCTGCTTAAAGCTTCAAGGGTATCTTCATGTTGAAATTTTATTAAATTTTTAAAGTATGCTGGGAAAAAAGTATGTTGGCTTCCTTATCCTTACTGATTTCATAGTTTAGACCATAATGTCTCTTTTTAATATTTTTTTTAACTGAGGTATAGTCAGTTTACAATGTTGTGTCAGTTTCTGGTGTACAGCATAATGTGTCAGTCATACATATACATACATATATTCCTTTTCATATTCTTTTTCACTACAGGTTATTACAAGATATTGACTATGTTTCCTGTGCTGTTGAAATTGTTATTTAGAAGTCTCTCTGCCCTGATCCCTTTTGCCAGTTTAAATCCTTCTCTGACTCTGTCTTCCTCACTGAAACTTAAGTTCCATGAATGCAAGGATTTTGCTTCTAATTTTTTGCTTTTTCTCTAGGCCTAAAAGAGTGCCTGGCACATAATAGATGCTTAACTGATCTTTGCTTAATAATTGAAATAAGAACAGCACCGAATAGACTCATAGAAAATCAAGGTTGAATGACTCTTAATGATCAACCAGCACAGAGGCTGGCAAACTTTTTCTGCAAAGAGCCCGATGGCAAATATGTTAGGCTTCGCAGGTCACACACAGTCTCAGTTGCCACTGCTCGATTTTAATGTGAAAGCAGCTGTCAACAATACTTAAATCTGTGTGGCTGATTTCCAATAAAATCAGTTTGTGAAAATAGGCTGTAGGGCAGTTTGGCTTATGGGCCCCAGTTTATCACCTCTTGTAGCTGTCAGTATAGGCTGGGTTATGTTGTGCTAACAAACAATCCCTGAATCCCAGTGGTGGGCAAATGTGAATATTCATTTCTTACTGATACTACATCATGGTCACAAGTCAGCAGTGACTCTGCTTCATGGAATGAAGAAAGACAGCTATCTGGAGAAAAGTGGCGGCCTCCAAATTGAGCGTGGCTCTTCTTGTGGAGATGGGGAAAGAGAAACTGGTGGATGCATATGTTCGTTCTCACACCTCCATTTTGGAGGTTGCATGTATCACTTACACTCACATTTCATTGACCAAAACATGTCACATGAACCCATCTGAGTTCAGAGGGTGGGGATGTGTAATTGTTTCAAAGGGAGAATCCTCATTGATGGGTTCTCTGGAACATTCCTACAGTGTCAGCTTTCAAATTCTGCTTCTACACTTCCAATGGTGGGGAGTCTTCTATCTACAAAGGCACCTTGTGTTATCCCTCCAAACTTCTGATCGTTAAAAAGGAGTTCCCATTCTATGGTGCTGAACTTTGTTTACCTGTATCTTTCATGCAAGGATTCCAAGTTGGCTCCTTAAGGTCCTGCATTATAGATGACGATTCTTGGGAAAGTGAAAGGTTACTCTATCCAGCAGGGGGAGTCAGAACCCACCCACCTTCCCCGCCCCCAGGTAGCTGCCTTTGTTCATTTCCCAGAGCGCAAATGACCCGTCGTGGAGACAGGGCTGAACTTCTGAATGAGATCATAGCCTTTTCGCCCTTTCTGCACAGTTTCACCCGGTGAATTATCGTCTTATTTTCATTCCACTCCAATGAGCTGTCAGCAATGGATACTGTAATTCACGGCAATAGAAACACAAACAGATGGGTAATTGACCTGCATGCCTTCATTATACTGGAGTTCAGAATGGCTGCTGGAGCCATGAAGTCCTTTAGCTGCCAGTCTGAAGTCCCTGAGCTTTCACAGGAAGGGGGGTCAGGCTGACTTTTTGCAAAAGGTGCAGTCCTTGTTGTTGCTCTCCCCACCTCATGCTTTTCAGAAATGGACAGAATTTGACAAGCAGAACTTAGCAGGTACAAGACAACAGCTGGGACTCCTAGAGGGCTCAGCGATACCCACGGGGGGCCACATTCTGATGCAAGAACAGGACAGAAAAATATTTATAGTCAACCAAAATAGAACCTGTATATTTTTCCCCCTTCCTCTTAGCACTGTAAGAGATCATGCATTTAATATTTAATGAAATAGGTCAGAAAAGAGCAAATCCATCAAAAATATTACTATGTTAGGTAATTAGGATAGAGAATAAAAATAAAACAAAGCTGAGGGGGAGAAAAACAGGAAGATATAGGGTCCTTGCCTTGAACAAGACTTAGATTGATCCAAGGTGTGTACACGGACTGATCTGTTCTCAAGGGACACTCTCCGCATGGAACACAGGGGTTGCCCTCCTTCATCTCCTAAGACCTTACTCATGTTTCAAGACTCTCCCCGCATCCTATACACATCACAAAGTGTCCCATAATTATTGTCTCCAGACTTATTTCCTTTTCATCTTCATGAGAGATCACTGATGTATTCAATATTTGAAATATATTTGTTAAACACTTACCACTTACCTGATATGATGCTACTTTTTATGTTTCGATCATCCGTTAAGGCTTTTTTCTCTTGTACTTGGATTCTGTGCTCTGGTTTTGAATCTCCAGGCAGCCCCTCTGTGTCCTTAGAAGCTAGGAAACGTCTCCTCCAGCCATTCCTCAGGTACTGCTTGTTGAAGGAAGGAGAAAGGCGAAGAGTTCCTCTCAGCAAAAGAGCAGGATCAGGGTCAGAGATGAGTGTCGGACTATAATCTCCAGATCTTTGGACCCTCAGTGTTAGTTGATAGTGTCCTCTTTCCAGACATGAAATGCTCCCTAGCTCCCTGAGCACTGTCGCCTGAACCAGGTGTCAGCTCTAAATGGTAATATAGACATTGCCCTGGAAAGTTTTCAGGGATCCGATACAGGGTTGCCCTGAAATTTCTTCTGTTACTTTAGCGCCCTCTGATGGGTGAAACCCAACAGCACAGTGAGCCGCCTTGTCTTTTTCTGAATCTCAGGTTTCCTCCTTGCCTGTCAGAGACCGGTATCCTTGACCTTTGTTGTTGTAAGAGATGCTGCCCCTCTAATGAGCTGACAGATCTCTGCTCCAGGTCATTCTGCCCTTCAGAGCTGTGATCTTCTCTGAAGCACTGGGACTCTTTCTTTCCTTCTCTGGGGAACTTGGAAGTAAACAAACAAATAAAAAAAAAAAAAAGATGAACCTTAATCAGAAAGGAAGGCGATTGCCAAGTTGGTTCTTAGTTGGAAGGAGTGATATTGCCTGAGGCCTTTGCACATGCTGTTCCACTTTCCAGACTCCTCTTCCAGTGGATCTCTCATCCCCAACTCCGGTTAATCCACTGGATCTCAGCCTCAATGCCAATCCTCTAGGACACTGTCTGTGACCACCCCCATTCCATGGGCTAGGTGTTCTGCCTCTGTGTTTCCTGAGCAACACTATGCTTCTGGTAAAGCACTGGTCTCACTGCATCCGAGCAGCTTGTACACAGGTCTGCCTCCTTCCTAAATGGTGAGGTCGGTGAGGGCAGGGGGTTGCCTGCCTTACTCACTCTGGTACCCACGGCACGGCGCCAGGCACACAGTAGGGCTTAAGCAGTTGTGTGGAAAGTAGACTAGAGAGAAGGAGAGAAGAAAAGAAGGAAAGATGGAAGGGAGAAGGGGAGGAAGGAAGGAAAATTCACTGAAATACAAACAATGTAATGATAATTATGAAGACCTACAATAATCACTATAATGCAATTAAGACAAGAGGCACTCTTAGCATATTTCCTACTGGCCCAAATGTGGCTACTCAAGAAGTATTTTTCCAAGAAGGGTCCAGGTAATGGATTATGTTCTAATAGGGTGTAAATGGAGGAACCTAACATTTATTGAACACTTAATTACATCAATGTCTTAGCTCAGGTATAACAAAACAGCACAGATGGAGTGACTTGGAGGAGGCATTTCTTTTGTTTTGCTTTTACTATTTTTTATCAGATATAGCTGATTTATAGCATGTTAGTTTCAATTGTACGGCAAAGTGATTCAGTTACACACACACACACATATTCTTTTTCAGATTCTTTCCCATTATAAGTTATTATAAAACATTCAGTATAGTTCCCTGCACTATAGAGTAGGTCCTTGTCTGTTACCCATTTTAAATGTAGTACTGTGTATATGTTAATCCCAAACTCCTAATTTATCCCTCACCCCACCACTCTTTCCCCTTTGTAACCACAAATTTGTTTTCTATGACATTTATTTCTTACTGTTCTGCAGGCTGAGAGGTCTAAGATCAAGATGCCAGCAGATTCTGTGTCTGGGAAAGACACACTCCTGGCGTGTAGACAGCTGCTTCCTCGCTGTGTGCTCACATGGCCCTTCCTCAGTGTGTGCTCGTGGAGGGAGGCGGGGCGTGGGGGGGCGCCTTCCTGTCTCTTCCTCTTCCTGGAAGGGCACTAATCCCATCTTGGATGCCCCACCTTCCTGACCTCATCTAAACCTAATCACCTCCCAAAGGCCCCACTCCTAATACCATCGCATGGTCAGGGTCGGGGGTCAGCAGGAATTCTGGGTGTGGGGGAGGGCACAAACATTTATCCCGTACAGCCAGGTGTTTGCTGAGATTCCAGTTACGCCTTTGCTCCCTTTATTTACTCTTCACAACAGCCCTGGGAGGTGGTTATTGGAATTTTAACTCTGCAGGCAAGAAAAGTGAATTTCCAAAGGCCAAGATTTTCCCATAGGCCACTCTGTGCCAGAGCTCCCACAGGGACCCCAAGCCGGGTGTTTGTCTCAGTTCCCGCCCCTCCCCAGTGGGGAGGCAGGCAGAAGGGCCCTCGGGTGCTGCAGAACAAGGGCGGAATTCCTGGATTTGAGTCCCGAGTCTGTCACTGTAGTTGTGGCGCTGTGGACATGTCCGCAACGTTTTTACGGACAACTTCCTTTTCAGTTGGGATAAGAAAGAGGACGGTTCTTTCATTCAACAAATGAGGGCCTGAAGCCCCCACGGGGCTTGGCCCCGTCGTACACTGTGGGGGTCTGTCATGGACAGACAAGGCCTCCGCCCTGCCGAAGCCCGCTCTCTCGTGGGGGAGAGGGAAGAAAACAAAGACGAGTGAATAAGATCACGTCCTTCAGAAACTAATTCTACCAAGAGATGAGAAGAGGCACTTGAACTTGGGTAGTCTGTGTACGTCCCAGTGGCAGGACAAGGGAGCCGTGCAGAGATCCGGGAAAGGAATATTCTAGGCGCAGGGAAGGACCAGGATAAAGACTAAGGAAAGAACAAGTTGCCCCAAAGAGGGAACTGAAAAAGGGCAGGATGCCTGGTGTGTTCTAAAAAAAAAGGAAGAGAATGTTAGGAGGTGGGAGGGAGGCGAGGGACTGTGACAGAGGGAGGACATCAGACCTCAGCACCAAAGCCTGTACGTGAGACTCAAAAAGTCGTGTGCAAAGTGTGTGTTGAAGGCAGAGTGGGAGAAGGACTGAGGGAGACGAGGCAAAAATCAGGGAAAGAGACGGCAGACGCCACCACCACATTGGCCATTGCTGTGCACAACGGTGACATGTTCCGTTTTAAAGTATCGTAAGGTTTTGTTTTTTTTTTTAATAAGAAGATTGTTTTAAGTGTAATGAGTTGGGGGAAAATACTCCATTTGTGTAGCATGGGTGAGCCGGTGTGCCAGTGGAACTTTCAACTCTGGCCTTCCTGGGTTTTGTGAAGCAAAATTTATATGCTTGGCACTCGTGGCGGCCTTTCTCGCTCATTCTCCGAGTTTTCCTTTCCTTTCCGTGTGTGTGTGTGTGTGTGTGTGTGTTTGTGTGTGTGTGTGTGTGTCTGGGAACGATGGGGACAGAAGATTCCACCCCAGCCGGCAGCTGTATATCTTTCAAACAGTGCTTCCCCAGGCCAAATCCCCCTCCGAATTATTTACAGCTTACATTGAGGCCGGCAGGACTCAGGCGCCATCCAGGGGATGCTTAGCAATGGGTCTCTTTGTTGGACCCAGGTCATCGGGAGACGATGCGGGCGGTGACTGCTACGTGAACCCCCCACTGCCACAGGAAGGCTTATGTAACGTTCAACAGTAATGACATTTTGCAGAAAAGTGCTTTTTAATTGCGATGTCTTCATTATTCTCTTTCAAATTCGCCCAGGAGATTCCGCCTCAGAGACAGCTTGGCATGTTCTGGGTTTCCATTTTTAAAGAGCAGCCAGTTTTGTGTCTCAGCTGCTCCCGGAAAGCCCCCCACCCTCCACATCACCTGTTTTCAGTTGCATGAGATGGGGTAGGTAAAACTGCCTTTTGTATCCTTGCCAGACGGAGAAACGATTGGACGTCATTTTCTAAAAATGCCCTCCCCAAACTCCTTTTGGGCTGGGACGGAGAAGAGAACATTTTATCCCCTACAAAAGGAAGAAAGAAAATGATGAACCAGCTAGAAAAACAGGACCAAGAGTCAGGTCTATAGAGTTTCTTTAAGCAAGAGAAACGCAACCCCAATCCATAGACTCAGATGCCTATAGGGGATTGGGATCTGCTAAAAATAAATCTTGCTTGGGAAGCGAAAATGGTGATCCAGATAAAATGACTCAAGAATGCCTACTCGGAAAGACCTGTAGGCTTGGTTTAGGACTTTCACTGCTCGATTTGGTTTGCCTCACCCTTTGGTAGTTGCATCGCAGCCCTCTGTGCAGGAGGACTTCCGAGCCGTGACTCAAACTCATCTGGACCCTTTGCTCACTGGGTGGACCGTCGCCCCTGCTGCACGGCTCCGTCTGTTAGAACACCTTCCATGCGTGTTGCCAGAGGACCCTCTTTCCCAAATAGCCCTCCCACCGGCACGAGTCCAGCAGGCATAAAATTCTAACCCCTACAGCTCGTGGAAGCGCCCCAGATATCTGAGCACCGCCTTCTGCGTATCTCCTCCCTCTGCTCACATACTCACAGCCATTGTTCCTTCATTTGTCCTGACGTTTCCGGGGAAACTTCAGAAAACTTGAATCAGTGGGATGGCATCACGATCATCCTCCTCAAAAACAGGAATGAATCACATCGATTGTCTACCTGCCATGTGCCAGGAACTGCTTTAGACACTGCAGGAGCCCTCTCACGTCGTCCTCTCGCCAAGTCTCGGATGTAGGGACTAAAAGTATCTCCGTTTTAGAGAAGAGAATGGGGGGGGCCTTCGAGAGGGTGAATGCCTCTCTTGAGAGGACGCGGGCGGCGAGTGGAGGGGCCTGACCCTAGCCGGGCCCGGCTCTCGGCTCCTGGGCCGTGGGGCCCTGCCGCAGGCCATGCTGGGAGCACGAGCTTCTTTTCCACATGGCCTGTCTGAAAATAGTCTTTTTTAGTGGCGATATGAAGACAGGTTGAAATGATGAGGGTTTCATTTTTTTTTTTTAAATCATTTGAAAGCAAGAGAAAGAAAGATAAAAATCTAGAAACACAACTGCCAAGTAGAGAGTGAGAGAAATGCTGGGTTTATCCACCAGATCCCTGGGGAGCAGGATTAGGGATGTCTTTGAAACATGATTGAGAAAAAAAATTCATCCAAATAACACGGTTCTTGTTTACACTGTGGGGAGGAAAACCGTTCCCCTGATGCACGTTGGTGGCTACGACCGTCAGTGGCTCCCAGTGGGGAGGAGAGAAATGTCCTGGGTGAGAGTGCTGGAGTGAACTGATTTAGCCCAGAGTTGGCCTTTTTGTTTTTCTGGGCACTACAGGCAATAAATCACCTGCTGTGCTGACATTTCACGGGGCCGGAGCAGTGCTCGTGCCCAGATAAGTCCTTCTCCATCACTGGCTCTCAGGATCAGCATTTTGATTAGCCAAGTACAGAGAGAAGATCAGGAGATGTGGTCAAGGGTGCTCAGCCTCCAGCCATGAGCTACTTATTTCCTCTTGGTGGGCTTTGCCTTCTTCGTTTTCCAGCAAAGAAGAGAAAATTAATTTTCTCTGATGCCATTCTCCACTGATGCGTGTGTGTGTGTGAGAGAGAGGGATACATTCGTCCTATGAAATTATATAACTCTACTTATATCATTCTTATCCTCGAAAACTACCAAAGAACGCCTCCCCATTATTCACAGGCTAAAGTCCAAATTCCTTAGCTTATAATAATGACCTTTGCACTCTGGCATCTGCCCTTTTCTAAGCCCTGTTCTCCTTCAGCACTGCACCCCCAGCCATCCAAATTTACTTCATTCACCAGCAACCCGCAGACATGTTAAGTTTTAGTTCTTACTACCCCTCTCTTTAGGATGTTTCCAGTTCTTCTTTTTTATATCACGATCGCTTTTCCACGTTCAGCCAGCCCGAATCTCATCTCCTCTACAAAGCTTTCCCTGCTACCCAGGCAACGTTGTTTGCAGCCTTCTGCCATCCAGTGCCACATATGGCCAGCTCTCCTGTGCGTCTATAAAACTGTGTTATGATGATGTGTGTCCAGGTCCTCCTCTGCTGATTATATTGTAAACTCCCCAAGGACAAAAAGCGTGTGTTTTGTTGTTGTTTTTTTAATCTCTATAGCCCTAGTGCCTAGCTCGGGACGTGTGCTGTGTAAATAGGGTTCATAAATATTAGAAGAAAAGAAAAAGAAAGAAATCAAGGAAGTGAGGAAAAACAAACAATAACCTTGTGCTTCCAATAAGGGTTTTCTCCCCAAATGGAGAAGGTCTATTAACAGGTCTGGCTCTAGCCTCATCCTAACACAGTGGACTCGAGTGTGCAGCTCAGAGATGCCGAGGTCATGACCTGAGATGCTGAAGCAGAAGCAACGTAACTGGAGGCCTCGCAGATTATGATCTCGGCGGACCCGGGAATGGTTTGGTTACAACACACAAGGAGCAAGCTAGCAGCTCCGGAGTCCTCTGCATCACCTCTCGAAACTGCTAATGAAACACCTTTTCTAACCTTTCTCTTCCCCCTTCTTGCGATTCTCAAACAGGTCTTCAGATCATCTTCCCTCAGTATCTGCAAGAGAAGTTTGTCCAGTCGGCCTTGAGCTACATCATGTGCAACGGGGAGGGGGAGTACGTGTGCCAGAACAGCCAGTGCAGGTGTCAGTGTGCCGAGGAGTTCCCGCAGTGCAACTGCCCCATCACCGACATCCAGGTCATGGAGTACACACTGGCCAACATGGCCAAGGCTTGGGCCGAAGCCTATAAGGACCTGGAGAATTCAGGTAGGGGCCCTCGGGGTATTTGCATGCATGGCCCCGCGCCAAGTCTAGACAAGGAGACTAGCTGGGGGGGAGCCTGGACGGGGGTGTATTCAGGGACCCCCAGTGCTTTCACTTTGGAGGGTCTGGAGCCATTTTAGTAGCTGTCAAAGAGTAGGCACTCAATAAATCTCCACCCAATGGAATAATGAATAGCATAATCGAGTTTGCGGTCCTACAATGTATTGCTTCTGCTGTCCCCAGAGGACAGAGAATCAGAGAATCAGGCCACGTAGCACACAGGAAGGCTCTGGAGAGAGGAGGCAGAGGGAGCTGCACTGATTCCTGAGTCTGTGTGCGTGTGTTTCTCTCTCTCTAAGTGAATGAACACACATTTATGCCTAAAAATGTGTGTGATATACGTACACATATGTGTAGATACTGATCCAGAGATCCAAAGAATTCACGGACTTCCATCCCTGGATGTCACTTTCCAGGTAACTTGGTGATTTCTTGTTTTTCACGGTTAAGAAAAATGAATATCAGGGGAGGAGAGGCAGTCGTCACTCAAGGCCATAAAGGAGGTGGGGTGCAAAGCTGGATCTCTGCCTCTCGGAGCTTCTGGTTCATGGGAAGTCTAGGCATTAATCATACAGCTATGCAGATAACTGGGACAGGTTAACCATATGTGTGTAAAGAATGAGGAACAACCCACGTGCAGATCGCACAGAGGTGGAGGTCAGTGCGGCCAGGAGAGTCAGAAGAGGCCGCCTTGAGGAAGAGCAGAAGTCTAGGTATCTCGGGGTGGCACCCACATCCGAGGGTGAGTCCAGGTCGACCAGCAGGAGGCACCTGGGAGCGAGATGCCTGCGATGTGGGTTAGGGCGATGGTACAGGGAGTGAGCATGGGAAATGGGCAGAGATGCTGAGATACTTAGAAGGGAAACTGAGCGGGCTTGACGTTAGGCTGGCTGTGAAAGTGGAAGAGAAGGGTGCTGAGATGAGACCCAAGGCTTCTTTTAGCTATGTTTGTTGGACAGTCTGACGGATGCTGGTACCATTCACCGAGCTAGAGCACCCTGGAAGGTTTGGAAAGAAGACTGTGTAACCAGGTTTGGACATGAAAAGCTTGGGAACACTTGGGATTTCCAAGAAGAGATGCCAAGTAGATATTCAGCATTTAATACGTGCTCGGATATCTGTTAAATAAATGGACGCATGTAGAGAGCATTTCTGTTTGTAACACAACTTTAAATTCCTTTAATCGCCTACAACAACTGCATTAAAGTAAGGAGTGATATTCCTGTGTTACAGAGGAGGGAGGGTGCCAAGACCCTGGTGTCTTCCCCAGGGTTCCACGGTTAATAAGTGACAGGGCTGGTAATGGAGTCCCTGATTCCACATCCAGTGCTCACAGCAGCTTTGGTAACTTATTAATTCTACTTTACCTCCCCGAGGCCTCCGTTCCCTCATCTGATAAATGAGAGGACATGTTTGTGTTTTCAGTATTTGAATTTATTTAAATCTTTAGCCAAGGAACCCTTTGATCAAACAAAATCATACCTTGGAGCCACTGTGTAGCACAGATAAAAGCTGAGTTTTATAGCGCTGTGTTTGAAAAACCACTGGCTTCCATGGACTCTAAGCCCCGAGCCAGCTCTGGAGCTGGAGCACACATTGCATCCGTGACTCTGCTCCCCCAGAGTCCCTGAGTGGAGCTGCGGATGCCTTATGAACCTGGACCTGCCAGTGCATTTAAAGTCCCAGGAATTCCTGAAAGAGGAGAGGTTCAGGATGGAAATGTTATCTGACGATTATTTGGCCTCAAACAAAAGAAGCATTTGATAAAATGCTTCGGCAAAGAGAGTCCACCGCTTGCTAAAAGGTAGAGAGGGAGGTAGTCTGCGTGCACAAGCCGTAGGGACCTCTGGCGTATAATCCTTATTCCCAAGGAAGAGAAACCACTTGGTGTGGGTGGGCAGGTGGGAGAGGAAACACAAAAGCTGAGATGCTGCAGAGTGAGCTGAAGAGGCCACGGCGATGATTTCTGTGCCACAGTGTCTCCCCACAAGAGCACACTTTCCCTCTCGACATCCTGCACTCAGCCATTTAACATGTTTGTACCGATTAAGACCATCCGTCCCCACACGCGTATGTGGCTTGTACGTCTGTATTCTCCTTCTGTTCATCTGTAGCTCGTAACCTTCATGACTCAGCACCAGGTAATCTGGAGGAATCAATGACTGGCCAAAGGTAAAAGCCATTGATTCCTTCATGGCTCGAGCGTTGGTGATCAAACAGGACCTACTTTACACCCATGAGTGGGGGTCTACACCTCCCTGAGGGGGAGGGGACCCTTCTACTTTTGGCCAAGAAAACTAAATCATTTTAACTTTTAAATTAGATGTTCCTATCTGACCCAGATTGAAAGGACTCTTAGCTCCTTCAAGGTCAACAGAGCCGTCTACAAGATGAGCTGCGTTGGGGGAGAGCTGGATTGGCCAAAGCAGCGCAGAGACATTAGGGCCGGTCCCCTGCCTCCAGCTGGCTCACTGAATAAATCCATCAGTGCGGATGGGTGTCATCCTTTCAATCTCTCACTACCATCCCCTGAGCACTTTCTAGATGTTGAAAACTACTTAGGCAGACACTGCCCTATGTCATCCCTCTCAAGATTTGGATTAGATGCTATTAGCCCCATTTGAGAGATGGGGAAACTGAGGCATTAAGAGACTAGCAGTTAGACAGCTGCTCAGAAGTCAAGACTTACTCTGAACTCATGCATGTCTGACTGTCTATAAGGAGATGTCTGAAGTCTAATATGAGTCAGAGACTCCTGGTTCAGCACCTTAATATAAAATATATTAGGATTTTCAAAATAGTTTTTTTTCTCCCAATTCACTGATCGTCTTTATGTCTTGAGAGTAAGTGTGATATGCTAAGTAAGAGCATAGAATTCGGAGCCAGTGTGTAGAGTTCTAATTCCGCCACTTACTGGCTGTGTGACCTTAGCAAGTTAATTAACTTCTCTGTGTCCTGGTTTCTACAGAAGGGGGCGCTAAAAGCACCTGCCTCGTACATTCGCAATAAAATCACTTATATGTGTTAGGTGTTTAAGACTGAGCCTGGTGCTTGTTGAGAGCTATGTAGGCATTTTTTTTTTAAATAAAATGAATGCCTGTGGTACCTGAAATTTCCTTGTAGGTTTTATAACATGAAGTGAAAGTATTAAACTGCAGATAGATAGATAGATCGATATTCCAACTATTTAGCCCTTTTTTCTTGCAAAATAATCTCCCCCTTAATTCTTTAATTTTCCTAATAGTTGAAGGAGGGAGTGGAGGGGAGGTGATACTGGATCGGGAAACAACAGCTCAGGTTTTAGTCCTGCCTCTTGTTTCTCATGGGCTGTTCTACCCCCAGAAAATCATTTTCTCGCTTGAGGCTTCAGTTTCTCCAAATGTAGAACAAGGAAGCCGACCTAGATCATTTCTAAGGCGGTGTCAACTTGGCGCACATGTGGACACACTGAAACTCAGCCTCACAGACTGAGGCAGAAACCTTCACAAACACGAGACTCGAGCGCTTGTCCTCATCTCTTAAGCTGGAGTCTCCCCAAATGTGACGTGACGTGAGCTGGTCCACACCTGCAGCTTCCAATGAGAGTGGGTCACCCCGTGGGGCGCTTGATTCATTTCATTCCTCTGTCAGACTTGCAGATGCCATCAAAGAGGATGTTTCAGTTGCTGCTAATATCCTCTCACACGTGTCCCTCTCACTTGCTACCTTCCTAAACTGCGAAGTGAGAGCAGGTCCGGGGGTTTAGTCACTTAGCAGGCAACAGCATTTGGCTAGAATGTGTTAATGGTGTCTTCATCATATTTATGTTTCCACTTCATTGTGATGACCCCCATTGTACTGAAGGCACATGACGGTGATTTTCTATGTAATCGGATAATCGACTCAAAATAATCAACTCAAATAAAATATTAACTACAGACAGGACAAGTGATATGTGAAGGGCATTCTAAAGGTGGCATTCGAATGGCAGAAGCTTGGAAAGCCCTGTCTTAAGCAAGGAGGCAGGACACGGGTTCACACCTGCAGTGGGAATGGTAAAGAGCCATGGTTGAAAGCATGGTGGCCTCTTCACTGCCTTCCGGGAGCAGAGCAGGCCGGTGCCGTGTCCGTAGGCCCCCAGCAAGCTGGCTCCATCGCCGGCCTCCTTCCTGGTCGGTGGGGCTGAGCCCTGGAGGCAGCCTCAGACGGGGCCAGCCAGGCTCAGCCCTCCTCCCTCGGCCTCTGTCTCTTGCTAGATGAGTTTAAGTCGTTTATGAAGCGTCTGCCCAGCAACCACTTCCTGACCATCGGGAGCATCCATCAGCACTGGGGCAACGACTGGGACCTGCAGAACCGCTACAAGCTCCTGCAGAGCGCCACGGAGGCCCAGAGACAGAAGATCCAGCGCACCGCCCGCAAGCTCTTCGGCCTCAGTGTCCGCTGCCGCCACAATCCCAACCACCAGCTGCCTCGAGAGAGGTAAGTGCCACCCAGCCACCGCCCCTGCAGGCCCAGACCTGGCGCTCGCGGCCATTCGCGTGTCGCAGAGGAACATGCCATGCGGAAGATGCGCTTGGAGCCTTGCGTGGGCCAGACCCGACAGGTTCCTGGATCATCTCTGGCTTCTCCCCTGCTGGCCTCTGGCTGCCCTGGATTTCTCTCTGTTTCCTATAAACACCCTGAACGTTCAGCCTCCGTGGTCTGTCTGAGCCGTCTGGCCGAGGAAAGAAATTAAGAATAGCCCTGACTGCTACGTGACGTCATTCTGGTTGCTTAAAATGTATTATCTAATTTTAAAATTACTTGGCAAAGCAGATTTGTAGCATCCCCATTTTAACGGTTAAGAAACTGGGTTAATTAATCAAATAACTTATTTATTGAGGGCCTTTGATCAGGGAGTAGAGTGAAGCAAAGGATGCAGCGAGCGTGAAAACGTTAAGGAGGCACCTCTGGTCGTGCAAGCGCAGGATCCTCGCTGGAGAGCGAGTGCCCCCTTAAATGCCTCCACGCCTTGTTTCCCTCACCCTAGTCCCAGCCCTGCTCTTGCTGGACCGAGTCTTCTGATCAGTGGTGGAGAACACAGCGGTGAACGGGACAGATGGGGTACGTGCCTTCATAGCTCTTAGGGTTCACCCACTCTCTCAGGGACCCACAGGGAAGGAGCTAGGAGTCTCTCAGACACCATCCTCCCAGGGCACGTGTGAGCTGCACCTGGGGGTTTTCTGTGGGGGTGCCTTCAGGGTTTCCATGAAGGCATCACGAGAGGGCGAGAAGGCAGCTCGGGCCCCTCCTGTTTCTTTCCGCCAGAGCAGCGATGCTTTGATCTGTTTCATAGTCAGAGGTCCCACGTTCAACTTAATTCAACAAAAAGAGGTCCCCTCTTTAAAAGACTGAGGCTAAGTCACCTTCACTTAACAGAGTCTAACATAAAATACAAAACATATATTTTATGTGTGATTGTTACCCCCATTGTACAGATCAGGAAACTGAAGCTCAGAAGGTTAAGGAATTGGTCCAAAACAACCATGTAAGTCAGTAGTTCTTGATGGAGGTGATACTGTCCTTAGGAAACATTTAGGAAGGTCTGAAGACAGTTTGGAATGCCATAACACATGTCAGGGTGCAACTGCAGTCCCCACAACAAGGAATTATCTGGTCCCGAAATTCAGTGGTGCTGAGGCTTGGAAACCCTGATGTAAGAGGAAGAGACAGGATGTCCCCTGACTCTTAATACCATGTTCTTAATCTCCCTGCTCTATGGGCACTCAAAATTTAAAAACCACTGTATTCTTCTAAATAGTCTCCCTTCATCCCAACCACCCCTACCCAAGCACTTATTTTCATTTTTTCTAGACTCAGATTAAATGCCGCCTCTTTCAGGAAGTCTTTCCTGATTGCACCAGCCACTACGGAAGGCCCCTTATTTTCAGTTCCCATTAACCTAAAACCCCCACATTAGTGAGCATATTTTCTCCTATTTTCCCATAATGAAACCTTCCCTCTGTACACTCAGCCATGCTCATCTCTGTTCTCCCCATTCCCACCAACTCGGAGCTCTTGGCTTTGCCTCCAGTTTGCTGGCACTGGCTTACTTGTTGCAACACTGACGAAGCTGGAACTAGAAAAGGGGTGGAGTCACACATGGCTTCCTTGTCATCTGCAGCAGGTGCCCCAACTGCCACCGTGAGTGGGTGTCTCGAGTGGACTCCATTTAGACCCCTTGGGCACCTGTCACGTGACCTGCGTCAGGCACTGCAGGACATTCAGAAATGACCACAGTACCAGTGCCCTGAAAGATGGCCCTTAGAGGAGGGGTGAGGAGGGGTTCTGTGGGCAGTCAGGAAGAACTCCCCTACAGCTTGCCTCCTGCCGTAGCAAAGTACCACAGACGGAGTGGTTTAAAGAACAGAAACCTATTTTCTCACAGTTCTGGTGGCTCGAAGTCTGAGACTGAGGTGTCGGCAGTGGGTTTCTCCTGAGTCCTCTCTCCTTGGCTTGTAGATGGACTTCTTCTCCCTGTGTCTTCACATGGTCTCTCTCTGTGTGTCTGGGTCCTAATCTCTTCTCATGAGGACACTGGTCCTCTTGGGTTCCGACTCATCTCAATGACCTCATTTTAACTTCATTACTTCTTTAAAGATCTTGTCTCCAAATAGAGTCATAATGGAAGGTACTAGGGATGAGAACTTGAACATATGAATTTGGGGGGATGGAATTCGGTCTAGACCACCATAAGGGGAGGGTGGCTTTGGGTCGGATCTTTAAGTGAAGAACCTGTGCATCCCCAGAGCTGACCACACGGGATGCAGCTGTGGGGAGGAGGGTAACACTTAACCATTGCCAGACTTGAAACAAATGTACCTGTCAGTTTCGCTGGTTGTCCCCCCAGAGAATGAAGTGGAAAGTCCAAAAGCCCCAAGACATGGGGAAGACACATTTGTTAAAGGTGAGGAGAGTGTGCGGGGCGCAGAGCACAGAGCACCATCAGGCACGCCGGGTCCAGGGAAGGCTCAGGAGCACTCCAGGTGAGAGAGGAGCTGGACAGACATTAGAAGGGAGGAAGGAGGGACAAAACTGGATAATGGGAAGAACACGGAATAGAATCGGGGGGACTGGACGAGATCACACCTTACCATTAGCAAGTTGCGTGACCTTGAGCAAGTCGCTTCGCTATTCCATCCACACGTGTCCACATCTGCGAGTAAGTTGCTCTCCCTCCACAAGCCATCAGGTGTAAACAGCTAGGAACGTCCGGCCACCACTGGGACCCGCAAAGAAGGAACTGACAGTGTTGCCTTCCCTCCTCCTGAGATGAGAAAAGTTGCTCTAATCACTGCATCTTTCCTCCACTCACCTGGAGAGGAAGCCTCACGTCCCATCTTGGCAAGTGATTCAGTTGTGTCCATTTGATGTGTCTTGGACGCTGGCTCCTGGGAGGGCGGGGTCGCAGAAATGAGGATCTGTGCTGAGTCCTCTGAAGCTTTCCTGGGAGAGCTGAGCCTCCTTGCTGGCAGTGGGCTGCTCCCGGCCCTTTGAACCTGAGGCTTTAATGAGCATTTCTCACACCAGCAGACAGGGCACCTCCCTGCCACAAAGCAGCGTCAGACAGAGGTGCTAATGCTGGGGACCCTGGGCCACTGGAGCTGGGCAAGCTGGAATTTGCAAATGAACCGCTTGCTCTTCTACAGATTTGTTTGTGTCCTGGGCCCCGTGGGAGCTGAGTGCACCAAGCAGATGCCATCACTGGTGTCAGGAAGGATGGCGACGTTGAGGCGGGGTGGGGGAGGAAAGGGCACGGGCTTTAGCAGCACACAAACCGGGTCTCAATCCTGGCTCCATCCCTTACTAACCACGAGGCTCTGCGTAAGTCCCTGCGCCTTGTTTGCAACATGGGATAATACTGGCCTTCAGGCTAAATATGAGGATTAAGATTTAAAAATTCAAAAAGCCTAGCAAAGTGCCTGACTCGGTTAAGAGAGAGAGAGAGAGAGAGAGAGGTGTCACTTCGTACAGGTTTCACCTGCTATTCGAACATAGAGCATTTCTATGAAACCTTTCATAAGCTGAAATGACATAAAGTGTAGAAGCAATTATCTTTTTTCTTCTGACTTCTTTTCATTAGGAAAAACATGTCTTTTGTTGGTCTTTGGTAAAAGCGAAGTGGCATAAGGCAAACTTTCGAAATGTGGGGGATCCTTGTATGTGCATCTTAAAGGTCAGACACTGTTCTAAGCGTCTTACAGGAATTAACCCATTTCCCCTCTCTCTACAATGTTATGATCTAGGTCCTCCTACTATCTTACCATGTCTATTTTACAGATAAGGGAACTGAGGCTCAGAGTTTAATAAAATACCTAAGGATAACAAATGCTCTTTATGTTACTAAATGTTACGTCAGAGAGGTGTTTATCTATAAAATTTAGCGAGAAGTCAAATACAGATCATTGCAGCCTGGTTTCAAGGCATGCTGGCACTGTGATATTGGGCTGGAAGACAAAAGGGATGTTCTGGTGGTCAGTTTCTGCCTAACAACTCACCCCAAGATCCAGTGGCTCAAAGCGACATTTTACTATTATTACCAGCGCTCGGGATTCTATTGGTTAACTGGACACAGCTGGGTTGGCTGGGGCTAGGGGTCAGTCACCAGGGCACTTGGCTGGACAGAGCTGGCAGCTGATGCTGGCTCTGCACGTGCCCGCTCCACGGGGCCTGGGCTTCTTGCAACAGGGCAGCATCCTGAGACTAAGAGGAAGTGATAAGACTTCTTAGAACTTAGCGTTGGCAGTCAGAGAGCATCACTTCCGCCATATCCTATTGGCCAAAAGCCCAGCCCAGATTCAAGGGTGTGAATACCGGGAGGCGTGGGTCACTGGGGGAGGAAGGAATCTTTGCTGGAGATTAAGGATAAATTGAGTATAATTGGAGCGAGTGGTGACCCTCCCCTATGTGGGGCAAATAAGATGAATGACAATAATGATAATAATCATCACAGTATAGTAACTACCCCTTATTGAGCAGCTATTGTAACAGGCAATGGAGGATCAAGGATAAAGATTCTGGGGTCTGGCTGCCTGGATTCAAATCCCAGCTTTATCACCTGCTTGCCTTGTAACCCTGGGGAAGTCACTACCCTCCTTGAGTCTCGATTTTCTCATCTGCTGAAGATTATACAGCAAATAAAAGGCAGGATTCAAACCCAGGCAGAGTCCTTTCCTGTAACCTCTACGGGATTCTGCCAGCCCCTCAGGCAAGATGATCCCAGGTATTCGGGTCACCTGCCTAGACCACAAACTGCATTGTGATGGAGATCACCTCTTGTTGCAAAGGAGGGAAGGAGGGAGGGAGGAGGAAGGAAGGAAAAGAGAAGGGAGAAAGGAAAAAGAAAGGAAGAGAGCAAGGGAGAAAAACAAAGCTTGAGCAATGAATTCTGCTGGCTTTGTGCAATTGCATAAATGTTTACTGACTACCTGGTCTCGCAGCCCCGTGCCAGCCACTGGAAGGCACTTAAAGATACAAGCAAAGGGGTCTCTGTCCTCAAAACATCATTATCTAGCCTCAGGATGTGCTTTTGAAAAGGACACTCTTGAAGCAGAAGACCTGAGTTCAAGTCCTGGCTGGGTCCTGTGTCAGCTGGCCGAAATCCTGAGCCCCAGCTAAATCCAGGCTGGGTCTGCAGCAAGGAGTCCAGAATGAGAACGCTGGGCGCAAAAGGGAGGCTTGGAGGGGGCGGGGTGCAGGCTGAGTAGGGAACAGTGTCTCCTGTCTCCTCACCTCTGACCAGAGCAGCTCTGTATCCATCTTCTTTACGGGAATTCTGAATGAAAACTCGTTTGGGAAAATAAGGCTTTTTTTTTTTTTTTTTTTTTTGGCTAAAACAATTTGAAAACAATTGGGCTCAGTTCTCTCTGAGTTCTGAGGTCCTTCCCAACTCCTAGGAGAAATATCGTTCACAGAGAATGAGAGGGAAACAGTTCCACTCCAAAATATTGGTAGAAGAACGGTAATTGAATCTTTGAACCGTGTTGCTTTCTGATGATGCTAATTGGTCCACTCTAATGAGTAGTTTCGAGTGCAAATGGAGATCTTCTGCCCCAAATTACAGCGGCCTTTGAGCTAAGTCTCCCAGAACCCACCCTCATCACTTTGCAATCTATGTTCCACGAGGCAGTCAGAATTACTCCTTAAGAAGCAAATTTGATCTCATCACATCCTTGCTTACAACCTTTGGTGATGAATCCCTGCTCTTAGGAGAAGAAGCAACATCTTAAGATGGCCTGTAGGTCTGCCATGATCCGGCCCCTTCCGGCCTCTTTCGCCGTGCTTCACGCCTCTCCTGGGCTCTCTCAGCTACAGTCCCATGAACTTTCGGCTCACAAAGTGCACGCGCTCCCTCCCACATTCACACATGCTGTTCCCTCTGCCTGGAAGGTGCCCCCTTTCCTTTTTTTCCTGCAGTGGCTCCCATGTACCCTTCAGATCTCAGCTCAAAAGGCTTGCACTGAAAGGCTACCCTGGGACTTGTGTTACATGCTTTCCTGGCAGTCTGCCTTCCCAAAGGAAGCCCCAGTCTCAGTTTACCACGTCACCTTTGTCTGTCTCTTTATTAACACCTGTCTCTCTAGTGAGACCATCAACTCCATGCGTGTATCCAGATCCATGCTTTTCACCACTTTTCGTAGCATAATTTCCTAGCACGGTAACTGGCCCACAGGAGCTACTCAAACAACTTTGCTCAATGAATAGACAAATAAATTATTTTCTCCTTGAAATGGAGTCCCAAAGGCATGTTGACATAATATTTTTAAATTTAAATTATGTCTCATGGCCTTACAATAATCTACGGATTTTTTCACATATTATATTGTATATATTGTATATTTTTTGAAATTCTAAATGACATTCTTTATAAATTAGGAAAATTATTCCATAAGGACAATCTAAGATACAAGAAGGAATAATGAAGAAAAAAAAATCGTATGCATGTAAGTCTAAGCAAATACTGTGTCATAAAACAATAATTATAGCATTTTTAAGTGTCTGGGACAACAGCATGTAAGTCAGAAATGGGGTAATCAATCAACAAAGTATTCAAGAGATACGGTAAGATACTGTCTTCCTCATTCATAAATAAAGATATTTAGGGCAAAGCAACTTATCCAAGGTCACTCAGGGAATCATGGCTAAAATCCAGGCCCTCAGGCAGTGACCATCCAGGCGGCACGATAAAATGGAAATTGCAAATAGAAATTGTCCTTAATTGACCTGTATCCAAATCCTGTTGCTAAGTCCACTACTTTGGGAAATGCACCCCAGTGGGGGGGGGGGGGGAGACAGAAGCAGACACTTCCCAGAGTCTATTAAATTCAATGAGATGAAGAAGAATTCCTAGCACCGATAAATGTCAGCGCGACCTGCTGTTCTGCCCCACGTCCCATCCTGATTTCTGTAGAGGCCAGAGACCCGTGGACTTTCACTTGAAGGCAAGTGGTATGATTATTGGCATTTTCCGATGACTCCAGGTCTTTGGTTTATTTTTCCGTCTCGTATTCACATGGCCTTGACCCAGCCGCCCCGGCTTTAGCCAAGCACAATGCAATTATGCATGGCGGAGAAGAAAACCTCTCGGGGGCATACTCCTCAGGCTCCAGTCCTCGGGCCACGTCAGCCTTTAACGAACATCCGCACCAGACAGTGTTTAATTGGTGTCTACGGAAAGTTGCTGGCTACCGAGACAGTCATTATCTCTATGACGAGGAGCCTCCATCCCCACGCAGGTTTTGATTCTTCTCTCTGAACCCTATGCTTACTTGCCTGTGGATTTAATCTCCATAGACTCCTGCAGTGGGGCAGACGGGTGCGACTTCTTAAATTTTATTGAACTGAAGTCAGTTTCAGTTTATTAGACTGACAGTCCCTGCTCTCCCACTTATTAGATGTGTGACCTTAAAGAATTTCCGAACTTACCTGAGCCCTGTGTTTCCTCACCTGTGTGATCAGGATAATAAGAAGAGCTACCCCACAGAGTCGAGGTCTCAGTCAGTTTATATAATATATGTGATAACCTACACGGAAATGCACAGATCCAATGTAAACATGATCCAGAACACAGTAGTAAGTAGCAGATGCTAGATGTGGGGTGAGACACTGTTTCTGCTTTTACTCAACAGATGTTTCCATCCAAGGAGAGAAAGCATGAGCCCAGCAGGATGTAATAATGCAGGAGGGAGGCCACAGGGTTTCAGATACTTAAGACTTCAGACTCTGGGGTCTGACAGGCTAAGGTGTGCACCGCCACTTACTAACAATGTAACCTGGGTACCATATTACGGGATCAGAGCTTCATTTTTCCAGTTGATATGATGGAGATAAGAATAATATCTACCATCATAAAACCAATAAAAGAACGTATATTTGCCACTTTTAGCATATAATAAGAAATCAAGCACAAGGCTCTCTATCAGGAAAATTTAGAGATCAATGATGGTCTCAATGAACTGAAAAAGTTAAGTTAAAATAGGGAATTCTGAGCTGTATACAATGCTGCACATATACAAACACCATTTATTTTAACTTAAAAACATATAGATATATATTTCTTGGCCAGCCTTTTGAAGTAAGGCCAACACTTCTTTTTTTTTTTAAACAGTGTTGGTATATTCTGTTTGACGTTTTCCTGGCTGGCTTTGCATAAACCACACTGGTAATTGTACAATATTTCCAACTTTGGTTTATTCAAAGTGGAGCAATGGTTTAAAGACTCTTAAGAAGCAATCTAAATGTTTGTAGATTTTTACGAGCTCTTCCAAGCTTTTTCAGGTACTTCCCCTTTATTTAAATTGATGTTCAATTGAGTTCGAATGAGTTCCCACAGAATAAGACAGCTCACATTCCATTGATTTATCTGACTTTTTAAAAAATTGATTTGACTTTTAATTCCATGATCTCATAATAGCACATACAACTGGCACAAGCAGGTTTGGGAGCAAATGAAACTAACTCTCGGGGAGTGGACTTGTTCCTTGCAGGGACCAGAAGCATGCAGGCTTCAAAGGACTGTGATCAGCCTGATGGAAGGGAGGGTGACAGTTGTGTGCTAAGTCACTTACATGCAGGTCAGTTACATGAGCTTGTCCTGAGACAGAAACTCTTATTCCTGCTAACTCACCACTACAATAATAAATAATGATAATAACAGTTAACATATAATGACTTATCTATTATGTACCAGGCACAGCTTTAAATGCCTTACATAATTTACCCATTGAATCCTTACAACAACCCTATAAAACAGATTCTAGTATGCTTCCCACTGCATACACACAGAATTTGAATAGCAGTAAAGGTACGAGGAGAGAGAAATAAATTTCTGTCAGGGAGACTGCAAGGATCCCCTTTTCACTTTGCCTGGATGATAACATTCATCCTTTAAATTTCAGATCCAGCCCTCATGCCTCAGTGATGCTTGTCTCGACACAAAGGACAGGGTTGCACTGCCAACAGTACATCTTTACTGCCTCCCGCATGGAATTTTTTTCCAACGCTTGGCACATTTGCAATTGAGTGTTTAATCCCACACTTCCCGACCACAAATTCTGTGAGGGCAGGGATTCTGTTTTCCTTGTTCACCAGTGTGTCCCCCCCCCCAGTGACAGGCAGAGTGCCTGGCATGTAACGACGCAGCACTGGCTGAACTGAAGTGAGAGAGCATTTGAGATGGAAGTTGAGGGATGAACTGGGGGTGGAGAGAATGGCTGTCCATTCAAGAAAACAGCATATGCTCGTGAAGAATTGACCGTGAGACTAGTTTCACCCAGAAATAGGAAATCAGAAATCAGAGAGAGCACATAAATCAAGACTGAGTACATCCAGACAACATGGTATGAAATCCTGGGGAGCTGTATGTTCAGAGCTTCTGGCCCTCAGTCTCCTCATCTATAAAATGAAGACAGTAACCATACTTTCTCCACTAAGCTATTATGAGGATCACCCAGGATATAAACACAGAGTCTTTAGCATCTGGTAAATGGTCAACAAATATTAGCTCTTGGTAGCAATTGTCCTTGTTGCTATAGAATAAGATTAGACCAGTATTTGGAGATGAAATTACAGAGTGATTGAAGACCTCGCAGTGGAGTTTGTGTATTATCATTTAAGTGATGAGTATTCATTGGAAGAAATATATATAAGGAATGAACTCCAAAGTGTGAACTAGAAAATCAATGGAATCTCTCTCCCAGGTGTAAAAAGATTCAGTGTTTCCTTCTGTGCTGACATGAGCCTTACCACAGACCTACGGAGTAGAGCGGTGGTTCTCATTCACAGTCACCGGGAGGGCTTTTTGAACAGCAGGTGGCTGGACCCCCCTCCCCCACCAGGGTTTCTGGTTCAGTAGGTCTGGGATGGTTCCTGGGTGATACTGCTGTTGCTGGTCCGGGGACCAGACTAACCTTGGATGGATTAGAAGCCTCTCTTTGCTGCCATAAATATGGTCTCACCTCACTATACGTGCACTTGTTCAAAACCAAGCAAAACTGAGGGTGAACTGACAGGATGCTGTGAAGGGGTGACGGGGCTGAGGGGACAGGAGGAAGTGGGTCATTGAAAAAGTTTAGGAAATGTTGAATTAATTAAAAAAAAACTAAACAGAGAAAGGGTCATGCGCATATTTTTGTCAAATGTATTTGGCTGTAGAACCCTTCTTTTTGAAGTTTTTTTCCTGAGTTTGGGTTCCTCAGTACACAATCTTAGAAAAGAATGATTTACTCCCGGTTAGGAGGCAACGTCCCAGTTTCCTTGGTTTGGTACCACAAGTTGTGATTTCCCGTCCTGTCAGCAGACACCCTCAGCCTCCAGCCAGGCTTCTTTGAGTGGAGTTTCTAACACCGACACCGTCTGCTTAAGGAGATGTTAATAGCGCTGCACCCCAGCGGGTACGGCTTCTGCTGCAAGGTGGCGCGGCTGCTCACCGGCAGGGGCAGCATGACGGCAGGAAGGCACTCGGATTCTGGTATAACCAGGGAATACATTTACCCCATCTGGCTTAGCGACATTCCTAACTTTAGAAAGTAAATGATAAGCAAGACAAATACGTGGTGTGTAAGACCGATACCTCATGTACAGGTTGTTTTATTTTCAGAGGGCTGTCATAGCACTGGTCTGATCTGACCCTTACGATGACCTGGTAGAGGAGCGAGAATCAGGACTAGACTCAGATTTACAGGAGAGAAAACTAAGGCTTCCAGAGATGAATGACTGGCCCGACATTATGAAATGATGCTCCTTCTTCTCTGCCATCCAACATGGGCGTCCTCATTTGTTCTTGGCAAACAATATATACATGAATATTTACACTGAATCTTCATCTATCCATTCCTTCCTTCATTCAGCATCTATTTAATGATCACCTACTAGGTTCCAGGCATTATGGAAGGGGTCGTGGTAGAGTCGCTGACAAGACGGGGGCACCTCTGTTCACAGAGATCTGGGAGCGAGCACGTAAAATAAAATAAAAACTGGACTTGTACTCATGTGTTACCTTAAGAATCTGAGGCCTCGAGATGGTGAAATGGCCTAATATTACAAAATCAGAAAATGTCACAGCTGTCAGGGCACCTAGAAGATCATCTAATCTATTCCTATCCTTTTATTAAAGAGTGAAATGAAACAGAGTGGAGAGTGGCTTGGCCAGAGTAAGCATATTGGATTCGTACTGCTTTGTAACACAATACTGCACGTGTAGAGGCGGAAGGCAACACACATTACTATCTCACAGCTTCCACGGGTCAGGAGGCTGGGCGTGGTACGGCTGGATCTCCTGCTGATGCCTCACAGGCAGAAATCAAGATGTTGAGCTTCTGGGGAAGAACCTGCCTCCAAGCTCTGTCCATTGTTAGCAGAATTCAGTTCTTTGTGGTTGTCGGACTGAGGCTACTTGTTCCTCCCTGGGCATTGGCTGGAGTTCACCGTTAGCTCCTGGAGACCATCCTCCAGTCCTTGCGCATGGACCATACCATCTTCAAGGGGACAGAGGTGCAGCAAGTTCTTCCGGTGCTTCAGGTATCTCTGAATTCTCGTTCTGCCCACAGCCAGAGAAAAATCTCTGCTTTTAAAGGGGCACCTCTGATTGGATTAGGTCCACCTAGATAGTCTCCCTGTCTGTACGTCAACTGTGCCAATAACAGAAGGCAGTCTTGGGAGAAGTATCGTACCATAGTCACAGGTCCTGGGGGTCAGAGCCTGGAGGCTTGGGGAGGGAGGGGCATTTTTACTAGCTAATACAGCTGCATGGCTTGGTAGTACCTGAATGGGGACAGATGCCCTGAATTCTCTTTGGGGGCTTCTGGTATACAGAAGTTTGAGTACGTATTGCTGTATAACAAATTGATCCAAATTTAGGACCTTAAAGCCCCAATCATTTTATCATGCTCATGATCCATGAGTCAGGAATTTGTGCCAGAATTGGCTCGACAATCCTTCAGTTGCACAGGGAGTTACTTTAAGTCACTCTTTGGTATTCAGCTGACAGCTGGGCTGGGCTGGAGGGTCTGAGAAAGCTCACATGTCTGGTGCCTTAGCCGAGACAGCCAGAAAGTTGGGCTTTCTGTCTCCAGGGTCTCTTCATGTGGTGTCTCCAGCAGCATGGCCAGATTGCTCATCAGTGTCCTCAGAGCTCCAGGAAGGAATCTGCCAAGAGACAGGAAGTAGTCTCTTGAGATCTGAGTCCCATAAACTGTGTGACTCACTACTGCCGTATTACACTGGTCAAAGGAGTGGTAGAATCTGCCGGGATTCATGGGGGAGGGAACAGAGATCTGCTGCCTGTGGGAGGAGTGGCCACCTGTCATACCTCACACATCACTGGGTTTTCATCTGTTTCTTTTTCCAGTGCAATAGAGTTTAGTGCAGAGGGAGGTGCACTCTTCAGAGACCTTGTGAAGAAACGTTTTGTGATACAAAATTGCCCTTTAGAACCTTTGTCAATCAAGATTGTTGTTTGGTCGATTTATATTAAGGTTTACGCCCCTTGTTACATGCTTCAGCCTAGGTCCATATTTTGTTGGTTGTTCTTGGAGGCTAGTTAAAGGGAGAAAATGTTCCATAATATTATTTTATCATATGGTGATTATATATATATTATATGGTGATTATATATATATGTACTTTATATATATATAATATACATGGGTACCAGAAATGGGAAAGAAGAGTATTGTGCCAGTTGCTCGGTATTCCAATTACGGAATAATCCCAAGTATTTGTTCTGGATCCTGGGAAATAACCACAGGAATTAGCCACTGGACCTACTGTGAGAGGCACCTGAGCTCAAACTCCATTGATCGCCTGACCCTCATAAACACTTAGTCTGACTAGTGGACCTCAGTGACATTGTGTGTCCCCTAGCATTAGTACCAGTTCTGAGCCAGTGTCCAGTGCACAGTGCACAGTCCCCAGGGAAAATGCTGTCGGTCCCTTTGGGAGAAGCTAGGAAAAGATGAACAGGACACATTTGTGGCAGTGTATGGGGTCCTTTCTCAAGAGGAAGATTCTGGTTCTAGGCTTTAGGTACTGCTTGAGTGACCTCGGGCAAGTCACACAACTTCTCTGGGCTCTGTTTCCCATGGACCAAACTTTGTCCAAGCATCGTTCCCCTCTGGAATGCTGAGAATCCGCCGCACTAAACCCACAGATAGCTCCCTCTACTGGAGTACATTGCTACTTTAATAGTCCCTGACCTACTGGGGTGTGTGTGTGTGTCTGTGTGTGTCTGTGTGTGTGTGTTGCAGGGGGTGGCAAAGTCGTGACAAATACCTATTCTATGCACAGAATTGTCCTCCTGAGGAAGAGGCACAAGCCCATAAGTAACCCTAGGCTGGCTCCGGGCAGCCTGCTGCTAATCACAGAAGCCAAGACACCCTCCCAATCATGGGACAGTGAAGCTTTTAACTAAGAATATCTTTTGCACTTTTCCCTATGTAAGGGGATGAGGAAGGCTGTGAGGCCAAGTCCTGCAGCAACCCAAGGGTGCACAATCCGGGTGAGGGGCTTGGAGATGCGTGCCAGCAGCTGGGCTTAGCCACGAGTGATGTGCAGGGTTTGTTCAAGCCAACAGTGCCAGGGAGGTCTCCATCCCCATCCCTGTTTACCATTGTGCATTTGTTTCACGTAGGGCAACTGACTCACTCGGCTGACGTAAGGCAGAAAAATAAGCATCTCCAGACCCATTTTGTTGTTTCTAGTTTTTCCGTTTTTTGTGTCTTCCCTGGGGCTCAGAAGTAGCTTCCTGTTCAGAATAGAATCTAGAGGCTCAGAGGATCGAGTCAGAAATAGAACCAAATTCTCATAATTTCCATGGGGAGCTCTTTCTTAGCCTCCTTCAGAGCCACGTTCGCACCTCCATCCCCCAAGTCAGCCAACAAACTCACACCTGGGGTCAGTTGTAACCCTGGTGACGGGACAACTCACTGGTGACCTTGAGGAAGTCAGACATCACCTTTCTGAGCCTAGTTTTTCTTATCCTTAAAAATTCTTTATACCCCTCTCAACCCAACCTATGCCACAGAAAAGTTGTGAAGATCAAAATTAGAGAACCAAACAGAAGAGCTTTAGATAGTTTAAAAGTGCTATAAAAATGTCACGTACTGCTTGCTGCCTTAATAGTATTATCCTGGTTGTGATAAAGGACGATTTTTTTTGGTCAATGTTTTATGGAAGTGATAGAGACATATAACAAAGGAAAATATCGTTAGGTGCACAGCAAGATGACTTTTCACAAAATGAATTCACACATGTAACCAGCACCAAGATGAAAAAACAGGGCATCACCTGCACTGCAGAAACCCCCCGTGTCGTCTTCTGGGCGCCATCAGCCTTCTCTCCAAGGGAGTTACTCCTCTTGTGGCTCCACTCACCGCAGCTCGGTTTTGCCTCTTTTTATGTATATATAGCGTGGACGCTTTTGTGTCTGGCAGCTTCCACCTCGCGTGCTTCTCTGCGACGCCGCCACACTGTCTTGCGTGGGTTTTGAGACATTCATTCTCAAGAGTATTCCACTGTGTTGGTACAAGTCTGTTCCACGGTGGATGGTCACTTGCACGGTCTCCCGCTTGGGGCTGTGACAGATAGTGCTCTGCCTCACATACGTCTTTGGGTGAACGTCCGTGTGCATTTCTGTTGGATATGTACTAGGGATGGATTTGCTCAGCTTTACGGCTACTTCAGTAGACCCTGCCACTTCTCCACCCTTGCTGAACCAATTCTCTCTGTTGTAGGTAGCATAGGAGAGTTTCCATCGTTCCACATCCTTGCCCATACTTAGTGTTTCTCATCTTTTTAAAAATTTTCTATTTATGTATTTATTTTTCCGCTGAGGTATAGTCAGTTTACAATGTTGTGTCAATTTCTGGTGTACAGCATAATGTTTCAGTCACACATATGCATATATACATACATATATTCCTTTTAATATTCTTTTTCACTATAGGTTACTACAAGATACTGAATATAGTTCCCTGTGCTATACAGTAGAAACTTGTTGTTTACCTATTTTATATACAGTAGTTAGCGTCTGCAAATCTCAAAGTCCCAGTACCCTGGTAAGCATAAGTTTGTTTCCTATGTCTGTGAGTCTGTTTCTGTTTTGTAAATAAGTTCATTTGTGTGTGTGTGTGTGTGTGTGTGTGTGTGTGTGTGTGTGTGTGTGTGTGTGTGTGTGTATCTCACATATAAATGATATCATATGGTATTTTTCTTTCTCTTTCTGGCTTACTTCACTTAAAATGATGATCTCCAGGTCCATCCATGTTGCTGCAAATGGCTTTATTTTATTCTTTTTTATGGCTGGGTACTATTCCATTGTACAAATACACCACAGCTTCTTTATCCAGTCATCTGTCAATGGACATTCAGGTTGTTTCCATGTCTTGGCTATTGTAAATAGTGCTGCTATGAACATTGGGGTGCATGTATCTTTTTGAATTAGAGTTCCCTCCAGATATATGCCCAGGAGTGGGATTGCTGGACCATATGGTTAAGTCTGTTTTCAGTTTTTTGAGGAATCTCCGTACTGTTTTCCATAATGGCTGCACCAAACTACATTCCCACCAACAGTGCAGGAGGGTTCCCTTTACTCCACTGTGTTTCTCATCTTTTTTTTTTTTTTTTTTTTTTTTTTTTGATTTGTAGCCATCCCGCTGCAGCAGTGCCTCACTGCAGGTTAACTGGCATTGTGCTGGTGACTAATGAAGAGGAGTTTCACGTGCCTGTGGCCTTTTGAATATCCTCTTTCATGAAGTGCCTTTTCCTACCCGTCATATCATTTGCCTACTTCCCCTTCTGGCTACTTTTTTTTCCTGGGACAAATCACATTTATTTAACAGTTGAGTAAGAACCGTCTCAAGAAAAATAAAAATTGTGATAATTGCATCTACTCTGGTTTAAAGACATCTAGGAAGGAGAGGCAAGCCTCAGGGAGCATAAAATGCCTTTGACTGGCCCAGCATCCAGCCCGTGTCGGAGTTATTTATGTATTATAAATACAAGCTTTGATTGGGTAGTGGTATTGCAAATATATTCCCTAACTGAGGGTTGTCTTTGCACTCTTTACGGTATCTTTTGATGGATATGTTTTCATCTTAATATAGCCCTATTAAGCAGCGTTTTATTTTTTTTCCTTTATGGTGAGCTGTGTTAAAGAAATCGTTGCCGACTCCAGTCTCTTAATAATGCTCCTGTATGTTTTCTTTCTTTCTTTCTTTCTTTTTTTTTTTGGTTAATCATTTCATGTTTTATTCTTATAATATTTGTGCTTTTTTGATTCATATGTTTTTTAAATTGAAGTACAGATGGTTTATGTTGTGTCAATTTCTGGTGTATGGCATAGTGATTGGTTATATATATATTACTTTTCATGTTATTTTTCATTATAGGCTATTACAAGGTATGTTTTCTTCTAAGAGGTGCTTTGTTGACATTATTATCATTTCACTTTTCACATTCAAATCTGTCATCCATCTGTTAGTGACTTGGGGACATAGAAGAGATTAAGTGTCAGGAAGAGGTTTTATTGTCATTGCTGTTTTAATATCAATATTCAACTGACCCAATGACATTTACTGAATTCTTTCCCTGGGTTTTTAAATCTATACTTAATTCAAAGGGACCATTTTCTTTGTGAGCTCAAGAGGAACATGGTAGTTTGTGTCCACGAGGGAGCGTGTGTACCTATTATATGTCAGAAGCTTCACATACATTATCTGATCTGAGTTTCAAAACAATCCTGCCAGTAATGTATTGTCATTCCATTCTGTAGTTGAGAAAACTGAAGCTTAGACCAGCCATTAGCCCAAGGCTCAGTAAGGAGCAGCAGAGCTGTGATTCAGTCCCCAGCCTTTTCTGACTCCAAAGCCCGCACCGACCTCTTTCTCCGAACATCATGGTGACAGCATTTATTAGCGCTGTGGAGGGTGAGTGACCAGTGAGACTAGGATATTAAGTTATAATCAGCTGGGCTGTTCTAGTAACCAAGAGGACTGTTTTTACCTGGAACATTTATAAAACACAGTTATGCTTTGCCCTCGGTGATAATAATGGTTAATGGTCAGTCATAGCTCTCCTTTCCCTGCAAACCTCCCAGGAGCTGGGCGTACCTGATTCCAGTGCTGGAGACAAAGGGTGAGGTGGGTCTCACCTTCCCTATTTGACAGATGAAGAAACTGAGGATCAAAGAGGTGAAGTAATATGTCCAAGGTCAAACAGCAAGGTCAAATATCCAAGGCAAAATGGCAGTAGAGCAGGTCCAGCATTTACGTAACTGACCCCCACACCGTCAGCTGGCTCGCCCACCGCACTGCCCAGATCACCGATCTAGGTGACCGTTATTGTACCGCAGGGCGAAGTCCCTTGGCCCTGATTAGCCCCGGCTCCCCTTCTCCCCTCTGGGCTGCATCTGTCATTCTCCTGCCTGATGACTGCCCAGGAAGAACAAACCACTCTTGCAGCCCTCCACCCGGGAGCTCCCTGCAGCTTTTAGCCTTTCTGTCAGCCCTAAGGAGGCTTCTGGATCCTTCCTTCATTTGCCTCCAGCACATTCAGGCCCCTAAGCAAAATGCTGAGTTTGAAAATGTAGCTGATGCTGCCTGTCACCTCTCTCCAGACACAGAACTATATAATTGCAAAACACTGTTTCATTACCCTCCCCAATTAAGCTCCTGACAACCTATTTTTAAAGACTCCACTGGATTTTCATCTTGCTGCTCTCCCGGCTACCTCTACCTTCCGAAAAATAGACCTATTGCCTCCATGCCACAATTCCAAGCCAGAAAGCATCTTCATCGTGGCAAGGGACCACAAAACTCTTCTTCTGGCCTTTTCTTCCATTGCTATGGGCTGTTCAACATCGTGTGTAGAACGGAAGAGAAGAAGGGAAAACAGGCTATTAAGGCAATGATAGAAACTCAGACAGGGGAATGATTAAAAGCTAAACATGAATCCGAGGAAAATCATGAACACAGAGTGAGTCTGATGGCCAGTTATAATCCACACTAGCACATCCATAAACCAAGGCTTCTTTCAGCAGAGCCCCAAGCATTCTGACACCACTGATGTATTTATCTTTTATCAGCACTATTCCACACACACACACGGAGTCATGCACAGCACCACCAGAAAACAGTGCATCATCAGAAACCTAAAAACAACGGTTTGTCTTCCCAGTCTAGTCTATGGTCTACAGAGTATACATGTTGTGGAGTCTCACGGAATTATTCAGACACCCATTACAATGTCAAAGAAGTGCCAGGAAGCAAGTACAGGGCATAAATAAAAGAGTGATTCAGAACTCCAATTTCATTTTTTTTTTCATTTCCTCTCCAGTTTTAAATAAACCCTTCTGGTAGGCAAATGGGAGTTATGGATTACAGTTTTCTATTTTAGCCTATATCTATCCCCTGCCTGCTCCTTGGTGCTTGATTTGTATGATCTTCCCTAAAATGCCACTGGCCTGGCACTGCCTTCCTGTCTTAGGCAAAACCTCCAATTAAAATCAGCAGGAAGTTTGCTTGAATTAGGAATCCCAGCCTGGGCTCCCCACCCGGGGGGTTCTAAAAGGGAGACGTGTGCCTTTGAAAGCACTGATGGGAAGCCCTGGGTGGCATAGCCTTTGTCCTCCAAATGATGGGCCACTCCAGCTGTGTCACTGGGAGACCTGTCAGGTCGCCAGAAAATCCTGGCTGAGGCCAAGACAGAGCCTGCAGGGGAGCAGCGGTGGTGTCTCGGTGGCCCGGGGCTTAGCTTCTCCTCCAGTCTGAAGTTTGAGAGGGTAGGAAAAGTACATTGGGGAATGGAGGGACCTCTGGATTTGGATCCAGAAATTCTGAGCTCTGGTCTTCTACGTCCATGCTGTGTGACTATGGGAATGTCACAGCCCTTCTCTGGTCTTCCGTGCCCTCTCAGTAGAATGGAAATCACAAAGGAGTCCTATAGCATGGGGTTGATGTGAGGATAAAGGGTAACTGTCATGATATGGAAAGCACTCAAGAAATGTTGATCCTCAACTGAAGCAACTGAGTCTCAATGTTCAGGTCTAAACCTGAGGAAGATGGGCTGAATATTATCCAAGGCTGCTTCTCCACGGTTTTCTGCTTCTATGGTCCAAGCTGCCTCATGTGTAGCCTCTGTGAGAGCCTACCAATCAGGTGCCAGGGTTTTCCAGCTTTAGGAATAAAAATGCAGCCTCCTGCCCTCCCCTCCTCCCACTTTTCTCCCCTCCCCTCAGCAACACCCCCCCCAACCCCCATCAGAGTGAACTGAAATCTCATCCAACTGAAAGATGTCAGTTTGGATGTATTGGAGTTGAGCTCTGGTTGCAAACAGAAGATGTTTTGGATCCCTAAGGATGGAGAAGAGCATCTTAGAACCTGGTCCTCACTGCCATACACTGACTGCCTTGCAGTGGGGCTGTGTCCGCCCTTTTTGAGACCCCTCGCCCCACTTCTCTGGGGCTGGCCTATTAAGCCGCTCCTCCGTTGCCAGGGTTGAGGCAGGCTGTCACCAGCCAGCCTGGGAAATGGTATTTATAGATCTCAGTCCCTCCTACCCCCGGTCCCCGGCCTCTCCCCGAGCACTTGTCGGTGAGCTCCAATTATCTGTGAATGGAGGAGAGGGACCCTGGCAGGTCCAGGGGAAGCAAGGAATGTGGTAATAGGCCCTTCGCACGCTCAGACTTTCTGTGTTTTTCCATTATTCCAATTGAGCTCTCTTCTTGCGGCCTGCTTCCTCCTCCTTGCTGGCCTCGTCTTTGTACTTTCACATTGCAGTGCACAGCGACAAGGCACTGATGTGAGATGCGCCCTGATGCTCGAGAGCTGGGTATTTGCCTGTGGAGTAACTCTGTGACGTCAGACGAGTTATCCCACTTCTCAAGGTGTCGCTCTCTTCTTCTGTGATGAGGTTGGTTATCCACGTGGCTCCAGGAGAGCCTCCAGCACAGCGCCTGGTACACAGTGAGTGCTCAGTAGTTGTAAGCCGTTGATTCCCTGCGCTGGTTTAAGGTGCTGCCTGCCATTGAGCAGGGCAGGGTTTCTCAATATCAGTGATTACTACTCCGAGCACTGGCTGGAGATGGAGAAGGTGTGGGAGGTTGAGCTGATCCAGATCAATTGCTCATCATTAGAAGTCACTTGTGCTAAGAATAAGCATGCAAAAAACTGGAAGGAGCTTGTTTTCTGGTTTTGCTCTTCTTTTCCAAATGAAGTCCTGAAATCTATGGACAATTCACTGACCTTGAGAATCAGGGCTCACTAGTCACACCTCCACCCACCCCCACTTCAGAAGAGGACAGCCTGCCCTCAAAATGGCCCATGCACGGTTATGACACATGAAGGTGCGGCTGAGTGTCTTCGTGCCTAGTCTGCCCGCTGTAATTTCACTCCATCACATTCTCCGCTCCAGGTCCCTCCTCCTCATCTGGGTCAGGCTCCCTTGTGTCCCCCGCCATCTCCAACACCGAGGCCGTCTCTGCTCTCATCACGCTTCCCCGTGCTCCCCTTCCCTCCCCGTTCCCTCTCTCCTTCCCTGGGCCTGGCGCCCCTGCTGCCCCCTCCCTGCGCTCCGCCTCGTTCTGAGCCCTCTTGCTGTGTCGTTAATGCCTTCTTTGATACAGCCCACGACCTCATGATTATTCTGAGGTCAGGAGATGCAGGTGCCACGCAGCTCTCCAGAGCGCCTCAGAGGGCCTCTGTCCCCAAGCCCTCCTGCTCGACGGGCCTGGAATCCTAATTTGCCACTAGTCCCTTTGCTTGTGGCAACCTCACCGGGAACTTTCGTCTCCGTCTCCCTACCATTGAGGATGCTGAGAGTTCAGGCACAATGTGGCATTGATTCGAGGAGTGGGGGCTCCGGCTCTGACAAAGGGTCCCAATGATGAGACACGGGAAAGGGGGTGCTCTGCGGGGTTATAGAATGCCTCGCAGATGGGGACAGAGGAGCTCCAAAGGGGGTACTGTCCTGTCACTTGGAGAGGGAGTGACGGGGCAAGTGTGGGCCATTTGAAAGAGGCATTTTGAAAATGACACTCTCGTCAGATGGAACCACGCAATCAGGGACGTGTGGCGGGCCCCTGCAGCTCCCAAAATATCAGATGACTCATAGCCAATATTCAGTCAGTGTTCTGGCTGGGGAGGTGGGAGCCGCGTGGCTCATTATCATTCCAGCTCCGTCTCCTGAGGGCCGGGCCTGCTGCTGGTCTCCAGGCTGTAATAGGATTGGTCTCACGGAGCAGAGACCGGGGAGGCCTGGAGCCCTGTGGGTGGAAGGTCTTGAAAACTAATATGCAGTTCAGGAGGGAGAAGAGAAGGTTTTTTTTGTTTTTTTTTTTTCTTTAAATGAAAAATAAGAAACAGTATTACTTTTGTCTGTTCATTCCTTCAGCAAACTTACTTAGAGCCAGGCTGTAGGCTAGATGCTCAGGAAAGGAGTCACCCCCCCCCCCTCCGGCTCAAGCTGGAGAGCCTGGAGGGGAAACTGACCGAAAAACCAGAAGTTTCAATGCAGTGTTTTGAATGGCACGAGGGAGGTTTCCCTGGCAGGGCCAGGACGGTTCTGTGGATTTCAAAGGCAGAGCAGTTTCTAGGAGCATTCTAATTATTCCCCCGTTTTCTCTCCACTGATAAGCAACTCACTTGAAGCAAAGCACTCCGGGAAGCCGTTTCAACAGTATCCACTTTCAAATGTCCCGTGTACCCAAACGGTTTCCCTCCAACCCCAGAGAGATAGCGAAATCCCCGAGCCTGTCTCAGTGCCTTCAAAGGAAGCGCTTACTCTCTGGGATGAGAGTACTTACTATTATTACCTATTTAATAATTGGTCTTTGGCAGGTTCTGTGCTAGTTACTTTGAATACATCGTCTCATTCAGTCCTCTCTCTCGCTGCATAAGCTGGGCTTTGTTATTCTCGTTTTAGATACGGATACTGAGGTTTGAAGGCACGAAGCGACGTGTTTCTGGTTACCGATCTGAGCACTGAACTCAGTTCTGCTTGGGCCGATGTATGTCCTTTTCAATATGAGGCTCTACTGCCTACCGCCACCTGGTTCTTGGGCTTGGGGACTGTGGCTCAGCAGTGGAAATGATAGAATAGATGGATTGCTAACACGTCCCACCACAGGCAATGCAAAAGGGCTTCTGTGTCCAGTTTTCTAAAGTGGGGATCAGGAACCACGCCACCACCATCGTCAGCACCATCAGCATTACCACCGCACAGCACAGCCTTCAGAAGGGCTTCCTTGGTGGACTCTTGCTTGAAAAAAGCCACGGCCATGAGCCAGGAGATCTCTGTATTCACTCACTGTATGATTTCACCTCCGAGCTCCTCTTGCTGTGTCTAGAAGCTGGAGCTGAGAGTCCCTGCACGGGAATAACAAGAACTAACTTTTATCGAGTCCTTAATACCCACCAAGTTCAGGGCTAAGACTTCCCATAAAAATTCATGAAGTTCTCACTGCAGCCCTGTGTGGTAGGAATGATTAGGAAGGGAAGGAAACTGCCCAGCGTTCCCTCAGCTCAGAAGTGGAGGAACTGGGATTTTAAGCAATCTCTGTCGGACCTCAAGCCCCAAGCTATTTTCAGGGTGTTGTTGTGAAGCTCAAGTGAGAAAATGGGAGTGAGTGTGCCCTGTGGGGGGGGGGGGGGCAGTGCTATACACGTGTAAGGGATTATTTGTAGCATGGAAGACAGCCAAGAGGTGATTCGCACAGAAATGAGGAAAGATGAGAGGCCACTAAGCTGACTGTCTCACATATTTTTACCTGTTCTCCTGTTGCCTCTTATCTGAGTGAGTATCTATCTTCATTGGAATGTCTCAGTGACTGGAATCTGGGGACAGGCTTGGGTTCGTTTATAAGCATGTTGAGGGGCTGTGGGGAGGGGGACCTAGAGACACACGCTGGGATGGAAATTTCACTGACTGGAGGGTTTGGAGCTCTGAAGAAGGGCAGAAATCACGTCCTTCTTAGATGTCTTGAAAAGCCACTGTGAGGATCACACGAGATCACCAATATAGAATCACTATGTGATCTCCAGAGTAATACAAAACATAATTTGTTTCTGTTGAAGTTGTTGGCTGTTATGTAACCTCATGGCAAGAATCCTTAAAGAGGGCAGAAACTTCTGACACAGGTTAAAAGAACTAACCCCTAAATTCTTCTTTATTGAAGATTTTTTACAACCTGCTGTCATCCGGCAGGGGGTTTTGAGTTGATAGACTTTCATTTTCTGAATCCTACTTCTTTGGGGCTAATGAATAATAGAGCCATGGAGCTGGAAGGACCTCAAAGAATAATTACTCCAACCTCTGCACTTTACAGATGAGGACATTGACCATTGGAAGGATAAAGTGTGCCGTCGCAGAGCTGGTCTGTTCCATCACAAGGAGTTACAATGTCGCTCTTGTAGTTTATAACCAGTGCCTTTCCCATCGTCACTGAGCTGCCCAGTCCTTTCACTCTTCCCGCAGCTCCACTCTGCATGAGTAGTTGGATTAGCCCAGCTCCACTTTGCGTTGGCGGTTGCATAACTGTAAGTCCACCCGTGATGGTTAACATTTTCCATTTCTCCTCCATTCCCCCAGGACAATTCAGCAGTGGCTTGCAAGGGTCCAGTCGCTTCTCTACTGCAATGAGAACGGGTTTTGGGGAACGTTCCTGGAGAGCCAGAGGAGCTGCGTGTGCCACGGCAGCACCACGCTGTGCCAGCGCCCCATCCCCTGCATCATAGGCGGGAACAACAGCTGCGCCATGTGCAGCCTGGCCAACATCTCGCTCTGCGGCTCCTGCAACAAGGGCTACAAGCTGTACCGAGGCCGCTGCGAGCCACAGAACGTGGACTCGGAGCGCAGCGAGCAGTTCATCAGCTTCGAGACCGACCTGGACTTCCAGGACCTAGAGCTGAAGTACCTGCTGCAGAAGATGGACTCGCGCCTCTACGTCCACACCACCTTCATCAGCAACGAGATCCGCCTCGACACCTTCTTTGACCCCCGGTGGCGCAAGCGCATGTCCCTCACTCTCAAGAGCAACAAGAACCGCATGGACTTCATCCACATGGTGATCGGCATGTCCATGCGCATCTGCCAGATGCGCAACAGCAGCCTGGACCCCATGTTCTTTGTCTACGTCAACCCCTTCAGCGGGAGCCACTCGGAGGGCTGGAACATGCCCTTCGGGGAATTCGGCTACCCGCGCTGGGAGAAGATCCGCCTCCAGAACAGCCAGTGCTACAACTGGACTCTCTTGCTGGGCAATCGGTGGAAAACGTTTTTCGAGACGGTCCACATCTACCTACGTAGTCGGACTCGGCTCCCCACCCTCCTGCGTAACGAGACTGGCCAGGGCCCCGTGGACCTCTCCGATCCTTCCAAGAGGCAGTTCTACATCAAGATCTCGGATGTGCAGGTGTTCGGGTACAGCCTGAGGTTCAACGCTGACCTCCTTCGCAGCGCGGTGCAGCAGGTCAACCAGTCCTACACGCAAGGCGGCCAGTTCTACTCCTCGTCGTCCGTGATGCTCCTGCTGTTGGATATTCGGGACCGAATCAACCGCCTGGCCCCTCCCGCGGCCCCGGGGAAACCCCAGCTGGACCTGTTCTCGTGTATGTTGAAGCACCGGCTGAAGCTGACCAACAGCGAGATCATCAGGGTGAACCACGCCCTGGACCTCTACAACACCGAGATCCTCAAACAGTCGGACCAGCTGACGGCCAAGCTCTGCTAACCCGGGACTCAGCCGCGGACCTTCCCTTTTGTTGTACAAAGCAAAGCAAAAGAGAACAAACGAGAATTTGTAAAATGTAATTACTGTTCAAAGGAAAGGAGGAAAATCTTCATTCGCTGGAAACTGAAACGTTCTAGAGACGGTCTGAAACCGTTGGGCATGTCTGTTACTTCTATACTCTGTCACGAAGAAGGGTCTCAGCCTTGTGAGGAGTTTGGAGGGGGTTGCTTCTTAGGCCTCAGGTGCTGCAGGGAGGGGTGGGGAGAGGGGAGAGAGCATATGCAATGAATTGTAAAGGTCTCTGCTGTGCAGGTGCTAAGATTAAACACTAAAAGGAAAGAGAGATATATGTAATGTACAACCGACACTGCCATTTTTCCTCGTGGGAGGAAATGGACATAGATAAAGAAGATATTTCTTCGGTTACGATTTCTTCCCTCTCTATGTTGAATTCCTTGTGGTTCTTTGACTCATTCGCACACAAGGGTGGGGATGCAATGACAGCGCCATCTTACCGGGGGAGCTTCTCTCATGCCGAATAAACGGAAGCTGATTGAAGCTGGACGATAGGTGGGATCGGAGGGGGCGCGGCAGGTGGAGAAGCATTCACATAATCACAGGGTGTTAAAAACAATAAGGAACCTTAGATACGAGCTGGCTGAACTCCTTGATTCAGTTTGGGAAATAGAATCAGAGAGAGAGAGTGTGCCTGTGTCTACACGTGCGCAGATACGGATTTGAGCCCTGCCTTCTGACTCCCCGGGCAGCTCCTGTCCCAACTCACGCGGGCCACTTCTATGAGTTTCCTCCTCCAACCCAACTGCCAAGGGCCGAAGTAGTTTTCAGTCTCAGGTGGTTTTGATAGCTTTTTCCTTCAATCCAGAAAACCCTTTCACCTACCGTCTCCAGAAAGAAATGGTGTCCAACTTCCTAAAAATGCTTTGCATAGTAAGTAAATCTCAGTTTGAATAAAAATCAATAACAAAAATAAACTAGGGTAGGTTTTAATATTGCATTGATCTGCCAGACTGACTTGCCCAAGTAGGTATCTAAAAAGCGATGCTTTGATAAACGCCAAATACACACACAGATACACACACGCACACACACAAGTACAAATAAACTAACACTGCGACGACTTTGGCATTTGTGAAAGCAGAGAATCCTAGTGTGCGACTTGGGGTCTAAACTGAAAGGAGAGATGCAAGAAGGAAAACTTGTTTCAAAACACTCCTGTAGAGGATTTGGGCAGATAGCATTTCTTCCTCTCCAGGAACTCTGTGTTGCTCTTTTTGCTAAGGTGGTACTTACCAGAGGTATCTAGATACTAGAGGTATCAAGTATCTGAATCTTCAATTCCATGTTAGCAGAGAGACAGGATCACAGACTTCAGGGTCGGAAGAGAAAATAGAACTCCTTTGGTCTCAACAGTCTGCCCTGTGCACATCTTTTCTTTACCATCTCCAGGCGATCACCCGTTTGCTAACTGGGCCATTCCAGGGGCATGAAGCTAATTAGCTCTATCAGCAACATTCTTTGGATTCCTCTTTTACTGAAGGGGAGCAATAGTGCTCATTCCAGCTTGTCTTATAAAACGGATCTAATTATTATCCATCAGATTCTTCTACACTTTACCAGCTTGTGTGTGTGCAGTTTTTTCTCATGTCAATGTTTTTGTAGATAAAATACAAAAACGATCTCAGGAGTTACTGGAGTCTGAGATAATATGACTCAAAGAGAATACCCCCCCCCACACACACACACAGAGTTTATTTTACGATGAAAGGAAAGGGCTTCAGTGCATAAGAGGTAAAGAGCTATCTAGTTGATTTACGTGGGTGTGGGTTGGCGGGAGGCAAATGGATTCTTTTTTTTTTTTTCCTCCATAATAGTAAATTCCAAATTTAATGCCCTAGTTTTTAGTACGAAGTAGCATATATTTTGATGCCAACTTTAATATTTAACATGCACTTCACATCAACGTAGTTGTTTGGACCTCAGATTTTGAGAGGGTTCCAAAACCCTCTCAAAATTTAGGTTGGAAATTCTTCATGCCAGAGGTCACATAGAAGCTGTTTATCAAGCACAAGACTTTGCAGAAGGTCAGTTAATCATCAAACATCTCTTCAACACTTAGCAGATGAATGGGGCATGCCAGAAAAATGAGATCGTAAGGGAATGGCCCATGCTTTTGTGCCACTCACAAGTTAATGAGAGAGAGAGGAACCAATTAAAATAATACACCATAATTACAGGACGCCATGATGAGTGCTGTTGTGGGGTCAGCCACACAGAAAGGAGCCCTGAAGAAGTTATGGACTCTGTTCGTGGGGTTGATACAGGCTTTATGTGGGCACATTCATTCCGAGTGCTGAAAGTGAATAGGACTTGGATAAATAACAAGGCTCAGAAGGGGCAAAGGAACAGAGAACGGAAAAGCACAACGGAATAAATCTGCAGTTAAAGGGCCAGTTAAAACAAGAGCCTTAAGGAGGTATCATTTTGAATAGTTAGTCCACCAAGGAAAGAGAGGATTTTGACTCTTTATGAGAAACTGAAACAAGCATCTGTAATCCTTATGACCTGAAGAATGGATTTGAGTCTGATTTCCTCTCCACTGTTTCTCTTCCTTTCCCTTTCATCTCTCCCTTCCAAGCAGTTCCAAAGACTCAGAAGGTCATATCCCTTATACTTCCACAGTCCTTCACAGACTGCCGGGCACTCCCCATAGGCAGTGTGCTACCCAATCCTCATCCCAGTGCAATTAGAACCTTCAACCCGAGGTCCTCCCCAGACTTCACCAGCTGTGTGTGTGTGTGTGTGTGTGTGTGTGTGTGTGTGTGTGTGTAGGAAAGACCTTTTCCCTTTACCTTGACAACATTAACTCCATCACTTCATATTACAAAAAGAATACAGCATTGTCTAGTAACTGGAAAGGTCAGGGAAGTAGAGACATTTTCAAGGGAAGAGAAAGATTCAGACATCAAAATATTTATTCAGAAGTGAAGGGAAAGTGCTTTGCTATAAAAGGACACAAATGTTCTGTGGATTTCCACATGTCTCCTGCCTGGGTCCAGCTCTTTGAGCTGACAAGGTTCCCCTCTTATCTGAGGGTGGAGAGAAAAGCCTGAAGACGTCAAGTGAGATTTTAATTCAATTAGTGTCTTACCCATTTAATGCAGTGGCCAAGGACCTGTGGTGTCTGATTAATATGCTTATGCTAAGGCAAAAGAGTGAACAGAATGCCCATTTGGATAAGCCTGGCAGCAAAGCGTGGCATTGCTATGGAAACCACAGAAGGCCATTAATTAGCTATCAGATAAAATCATGGGGAAATTCTGGACCCTGGCATATCTGCCCCCTTCAAAGAGGAGAGCATGAAAGAGGTCACACTAACAGCAAGGCTCCCCGCGTTGATTAAAATCAGAGTCGCGCCGAGACTGTACGTCACAAGTGGAAGAAAGACTGGGAAGTAAAACAAATTGACACAATAGAAAAAAAGATGCTTTGGGATTATCCAGCCCCAAGGATATATTTTTAAATGTTGAGTATCTTGTTGTTGTCTCTGTTGATAAAATTATCTCAATGACAATTATCTGCTATTCGCTGTTCTGTGGAAAGAAAGGGAAAAGAATAATATGGACCCGTAGATGGTGATAAATAATTGGGGGAAAATATCATAGAGTCAAATGGTGAGGAGCGATTAACCGCTAAAATAGTAGATGAGGACCGGATAACTTTCAAATTATAGCGGTAAATTTTTTTTAATTAAAAAGAAGGTAAAAAGGAGAACAAAAGAATAATTAAAATAGCTGGATACATAAACAGGCATAATAGCAAAACTTATAACACAAATAATCACAATAAATGTCCTTGGACAAAACTGGTCAGTAAAAAGACAGGTGGTCAGACTACAAGTTATAAATTTAAAAAGTAAGGGGGAAGACAGTCTGACAATTAAAAGATGGATAAAGGTAGCCTAGACAAATATTAACTAAAAGGAAACTGATGTAGTGCTGTTAATAGCAGTCAAAACAGACTTTAAAGCAAAATACATTATTAGAGTTAAAGATGGTCAAGTCTTCAGGGAAAGTGGAGAGAAGAGTGGACACATAGGACCATAGACTCTTTGGAATAAAGGGATCATTAAAGGTCAGTAAAACTTCAGCCTTCACAGACGAGGAGTTATACCCAAAGTTATACAAGTTACTATACTGAATACTGACCATGATTGCAGTTCCTTTTTCACTGTCTCAAAGTATATGATTGTCCAGTCCAACCTCCTAGCCAAGACAAGAATCAGCCCCATGACATTAAAACTAATAAGGTACAGAAACTCACATGTATTATGTCCCCCTCTCTCCCTCTCTCTTTTCTATGTCACCAAAATCTTATAGTTAGGCATTTCTTCCAGCTGAATATCAGTGCAAATGTTTGGTCGGTTATAGTGAGCTCAGACTGAGCAGAGATCATTCTCGTCCTGAAAACTGAGTCATTACCATTGGCTCCAGGTCTGCCAACCCAAGAACCTGGACAGAGGAGGTTACTGAAAGAACTCTCTCCTTTTGCAATATTCCTGTCCCTCCAAATCACTGTCAGGGAAGGAAGTTACAAGTGTAAGGTCATTCCTTACTTCTCAGGATCAGATCCAGTGGTAAGCATTCTATGTCAAGGCACACAGTACATTCTCTGACTGCTTTGGTTTGGAACCTTCTTTCCTTCCAACAACTCAAGTCAAGGTGGATACAGGCAATGGAATGGGATAGTTTTGGACCAATGAGCAGGAAGTCACCTCTCATACAATTACTTTGGGGGGAATTACAGATCTTTTTGAGAAATGTGAAACCTCTAGACTCTTTCCCAATAAAAATACCCACATATACTTGTGAATAATATTTCATATATCCCTCAATGATCTTTCTTGAACACTCTAGGATGCCACAATCCTTCAGTAAGTACCTCTGATCTAGTCTAGACCCTTGATTTTATGAAATGTAAAACTTCAGCTTTCAGAGACGAGGAGTGGTACCCAAAGTTATCCTACAGGTTTTGAACACTGAGCATGAGTTTAGTTCTCTTTTCACTATCCCAATGTTACTTTAGCCAAGGATTGCATGTCAATTACTGTAGTTCATATAGCTGAATCCCGCCTTCAGGAAAGGCAGTTTTTAACATTCAGATAAGCACCCTGAAGGAAATGTCAATTATGGTCACGTTAATAAAACCCAACGTATATTAAATCCCAAATATATTAAGTAGATACATTCTGTGTAAGTAATGACTAGAAGACAGAGGTCTCCAAACCAGAAAGTAATGAGCCAGGTTAAAAGCTGCGCAGGCGTGTGTTGGTAAGTATCGCATCATCAGTGGCGAGAGAGAGTAATTCACTGAATCGGGTACAATAACTAGTACATGAAGTTGGAAGGAGAGGGTGTGTGTTCCAGTCAGTTCTGTCTGCTCTAACAAAAATACCAGAGACTGGGTGGCTTAGAGAATAACCAGTTACCTCTCACAGTTCTGGAGGCTGGAGATTCCATGATCAAGGCACCAAAAGGTTTAGTGTCTAGTGAGAATCTGCTTCCTGGTTCACAGAGGGCTCTCTCCCCACTGTGTCCAAACATGGCAGAAGAGACAAGAGAGCTCCTGGGAGTCTCTTCTATATGGGTCATGATGTTCCTGCCCTGATCTGATCACCCCCGAATCTCCTAATACCATCCCCTTGGGGGTTAAAATTTCAATGTGTCCTTTTGGGGAGGGCACAAACATTCAGTCTGTGACAGCGTGTGTGCATTGGTGGTATAGGGGTGAGCACAGCTGCCTTCCAGTCTATGACAGCATTAAATCAATTTAAAAAAAAAAAAACCCTCCATTAAATAGCTTGGAATAAACAAATGAGCTTCATGAGTCACAAACTGAGTTTCTCTCATTTGAGTATCTGACCTCTACGCCCCAAATTCCTTGCTTGCTAGGTGTCCACCAAAATTGCACTGGCTCCACCCAAGGGCCAGTATTTCCCTAGGAACCTGAAGTATGAACAAGGAGTCTCTCCACAGTCAAGATTTCACAGTCTCGATAAAACTTCTAAATGGAGCCATTGATGCCAAGAAGAAAATGGCTCTGATAAAAAATTTAAATGGAGTCTTCAGAGCTGATTGATAAGGAGAGAGAAGGGACAGGCAAGCCACGGGTCTGCGTTTCTGTGTCGTTGTCACCAGGGATGGCCGGGCTCTCCCTGCCCGGTGATCCCCGTGAGCCCTAACCGGGACCGAGGTGGGCCTGGCTCTGCCACAGGCTTGCGCCAGGGAGGAAACTGTAGTGTGCTTATAAATTAGAGGATGATTATAAACACTGCCAAGGGGTCGTTAATTACATGTGATTAATTGTGTAACATATCATTATAAATTAATAAGAACGTCACCTAGCATTTGGTTAGTGAGTGCACAGAAGGATGCTGTGCTTAAAGCCTAGACCCAGGAGCTGGGCTTCCCCGAATTATGAGGCACCTACACAGCTCGGATTAGAACTCAGATTCCCCCAGTTTCCAGGTGAGCGATTTAACTGTTACGGTCAACATCATTCCTGACTTAAAATCATGGCAGCAGAGAGCTGTGGCTCTGAGCGCAGCCTAGAGACAGGAGAAAATAATTGGAGCTCATCCATTTAACTAACTCTGCGACTTGACTGAGACATTTAACCTCTCTGTGTTTCAATTCCTTCTTCTGTAGAAATGAGGTTCTTAATAGGTTCCTCTCTCACATGATTGTTGTGAGAATTAAATACTTTTAAGAGCCTAGAATAGTGATTGGCATAGAAGAAGCCTATCTGTTTGTTAAACAAGTGACATAAATAAAATTATACCTTAGATAGACAGATATGCAAATTAATGCGCTGAGTAAGAATAGCTAACATCGGCTGGGCTCATTGCAAAGGCCAAACATGACAGTAAGAATTCGATGTGAGCTACTCACTTAATTTCACGGCAGCTCAGTGAGGTGGGTCCAATTATCACTTCAGTTTACACATGAAGAAACCGAGTCTTAGAAAGTGAAGTAACTTGTCTGCGGCCACGCAGCTAGTGATGGAATTATGATTTGTCAGTCTCCAGAAACAGGTCTTCTAACTGTACTACACAGTCTCCCCACCAAGTGCAAATAAATGGCCTGACAAAGTTATTTATAAGAATAATCCAGACCTTGGAAGTCACCTGGCACCACTATTTTATTCCAGAACCGTTCCATTCCTCTGTGAGCCACAGTCAAATGTACCCAGATAGCTTTAAACCTACTGACTCCTGGAGTCACAGAGCTTCAGCAGGGACCCAGGAGGAATGGGCTTTCTAGGACAGATTTTCCACCTGGAAGAGCAGGATCTGGCTCAGAGCCCATACACATTTCATACTCCTGCTCAAAGCCTGTTGGCTCCAGGTAGGGCCACCATCTCTCTGGGCAAAGCACTACTGATTTGTGCATTACAGGAAAGACCAGTGCTGAGGGAGTGAAACGTGCAGGTGGCAAGGCCCAGATAAAAGCCATCGTCTGTTCTCCACACCTGTCTTACAAAGAGGAGGCCTTTGATCTCAAGCTGGGCCAGCTCCTGCATTTTAACATGGTCGGTCAAGCTGGAACCAGTCTGATCCAAGGCTCCTGAAGTCCACCCCTGGCCCAGCCAGTGTAGACCCACACAGCTGGAGGGGGTCTTCAGGATGACTGGGGAGGATGGACAGTGACTTCTGTAGACAGTGGGAGGGGTTCTGTGAAGACGTCTTCCTTGTTCTTTGTTCAGCTTCCTGCTGTGACCCCATTTCTCAAACTATTTGCACCTCTCCCCATCCCAGAAGTCCCAGAATTGTCATTCTTGGCCATACATAACATGCAAGCCAATTTTCTTTCTCTTAACAGTGACACAAAGACTTCACTGACAGAAAGACAGAATGAATAAATTACACTGTGATGAAAGAATTTTAAATGTTTACCAAAAAATCACTTCTACATGTATTTTTTTTTCAAGCAACGTCTATGGAAAGGGAAATGTAAGTGCCTATTTCATCTTCTAACCTTGTAAGGTCAATCAGGTCTTAGGAAATGGGATTCACCACACGTTTACAGAAGAGGAAGGGAGGCGCACAATGTTTACTGCTCCTCTGTGATGTCCCAGGTACTCAACGTGTATTTAATTCAAGCCTCATAAATCCGGAAGAGAAGAGTTATTATTATTTACATCACACAGATGAGGAAATTACAGCACTCGAAAGGTTGGTCACAAGTTCAGTTTCACAATTTACTTTGTTAGCACAAAATTCAATGTTAAGATGGAGTGGTCAGCAGCATGGGACCTGGGGCCTGAAGAGATTCGACTCTTGGTCCCCTTTACAAACTCTGTGACCTTTGGAAAGCTACTTAACCTCTGTGGAGTTTCTCCATCTGTCACCTGGGGAGAATAAAGCTCTCAGTCCATCCAGTTGCCATGAGGATATTTCTTTTGCCAGATTTGCACCCTTGACGTGAGTTAGTGCAGGTAAGGGGCTGCCTGAACCCCCTAGGTACATGGTAAGCACGCAGTAAAAGTTAGCTTTCACGATTCCTTTGGGCAAGGCATGGATAAAGACTGGCGCTTGAAATCACGGCCCTGTTATGCCCTTTGGCTTCCCCTGTTGAGCATGCATCGCCTCTGCTGTCATCTACAGCACAGGGGCAGAGTGGAAGACTTAGACGAATTCCTAGCTTCCAGAAGTTCACGGGCAACTAATGGCAAAACACTCAGGGGGAGGACAGACTCAAAGAAGATATCATTTTTAAATGATAAAAATGGAATCAGGGAAAAGGAGAAAGAAGGAACGAGTTCATAAGAGAAGTCATGAAGAGAACCAGCTCAGAGTGCCCGTTCCCAGCACGCTTTCTGACAGCCCCGTACGGCCTCACCTCATTTCCAGGGAAGCAGGGATGTTGCTTAGCAACCCAGCCAGGAACAGCAGAGTGAGCTCTGTGCTGGTCCATTAAGGGCTGCTACTGCAGTCCTGAAAAGGACCAAACTTTTGCTTAAAACCCCACCTACAGCACAAGGGGCACCTGCAAAATTGGAAGCAACTGTGTGGAGAGTTTTCTGGGAGGTTCAGCTAAGCAGAAGGCTGGCTAAGAGGGGAATGGTATAAATTAGTGCAAAAATACAGACAGAATTTTTTTTTTCACTTCTTTCAAATACTGCACAAACTTGATGTGCTAAGAAAGATCTGCCAAGCCAAGAACTTGGTGGGTCCGCTTCATGGAATGCTGATGTAGCAACTGAGGCCAGCAGGACACGCCCAGTTTCCAGCTCATGTGGGCCACCCTTCCCTACAACTGCAGCCACTCCATTGCCACCTACAAGTTCAGTCTTCACGTAAGATCTGTATAAAATATTGTTCTTAGTCAGTAGAGATTGAAGGTGTCAGGGTTCAACTCTATATTCATGGATTCAACAGATGTTTTTTGAAGTTTGCAGTTTAGAGAGGAAGACAGACATTCACGTCAAAGCGTGATACATGGTAAGGAGTGGGAAGTATGAGATGCTATGGGGGTATACAGCATGGACCCCTCACTTTGATTGGATGGGGAAGGGGGAAAGTCATGGAAGGCACTAGAAGATCTGATGTTTCATGAGTCTTGAGTGATAAACAAGAGTTGAACAAAGAGTAAGGGAAATGTGTTCCATGTGGTGTAACAGTTCACACAATGGTCAAGTTTGGCTGGAGATGAAAGAGAGAAAGGGGAGTGTGAGAGGGAGGCAGAGAAGGGAGAAGAGAGAGGAATGAGTTGGGGATGGGAGTGAGGAGGAGTAGAAAGAGGAGAGAGGAGACAGGAACGAACTAGGGATGGGGATGGGGAGGAGCAGTTACAGAAGGTAAGAGTACCATGTGATCATATGATGCAGGGTCTCGAAACTCATATGAGGATTCCAGACTTTATCCTAAGAGCAACTGGCAGCCACTGCAGAATTTCAAGCATGACAACAAGTGATCACATCTACTAGCATCCAGTCAGCCCTCTGCTACCCCACGCTAGGCTTTAACCCCGTGCTTGGGTCCCTGGTCTCGTCTCTTGAACTCCCAGCTTGATCTTCTGACTTGTTTCCCCTGTCCCTGAAGAAAGGAGAGCCTGCATACTTTGGGAGGTGGTGGGGGTGCTGGGGGACCTGTCACCACCTTTTCCCTCATGCATGGAGTCTGGCTCTTGAACCTGAATTCGGGTGTCACCCACTTCCCTGCCTCCCCTTCTGACTTCATGTGTTTTAAGACTCAGCCGCGGGGCTTGCCCTCCTGCCCCTCCTCGTGTGTCGTGGCTGCCCCTGATGCTGTTAGATTGGACTGTCTCTCAATCACCCACTATTGTTCTCTTCATCCAGCTGATACGAGGTGAAGTTCAACTAAATGGTCATCTTCCCTTAGCCTGCAGAAGCTGTGTCTGAACCAACTACTCACCCAGGAGTGGATCCACTCCCAAGAACTTGTCTCATATGAAGTCCTGCTCAGACTAGTGATGACGCAAGAAATCCATCTGGTCCACCTGCCCCTTTAGAATAGTGGTTAAGGGCACACATTTTGGAATCAACGTCCCTTGAGGGTGAATCCTGGTTCACAGCAAGACTTAGCTGTGTGGCAAGTTAGTGCATCATTCTGAGGCTGGTTTCACCATCCTTACATGAAGATATTAACACCCAACTTTGGGGCTGTCATGAAGATTAAGAGAGACTGTGGAGATAAAATACATGGAATAGCACCTTGCACATAGTAGGAGCAAAATAAATATCTATGCTTCTCTCTTCTTCCTCTGAAAGTGCATTATCTGCTTACATTTCTGTCTTTGATCCTTCCAGCGACTTTCTAAGATTGGAGGATTAAAGGAGATTATGTGCATAAAGTACCAGGCATACAGTAAACACTAGATAAATATTAGCTAGTGTTATTAATTACTATCATTAATGAAGCAGAATATCCTGATTAAGAGATTAACTGTGTCTTGCTTTCTTAAATACAGGCTCATCACAAATGAACAGAAGGAAGCATCCATCGTGACTGTCCTTTGGCGAATTCACACGTACCACCCACAAAATACAGCATTTGTCCTTCAGGACTCTACTGAACCCTGGAGAAAGGCCAGCAGCTCCTTCATTTTCAGAGACTGTCCTGCAGAAGACTCCATCTGGGGAGGTCAGCAGAATGGCTGCATTGCATAACTGCGTGGGGACCAGTCTCAACCATCCCAGGCTAGAGGAATGGTGTCTTGTGCAGTAGTTGAGAGTCACGATGGCTGTTATGTGCTGAATCACGTCCCCTCAAGTTCATATGTTGAAGTTCTCACCCCCAACACCTCAGAATATGACTATCTGGAGATAAAAGAGGTGATTAAGTTAAAATGAGGCTGTTATAGTGGGCCCTAATCAAATCTGACTGGTGTCTCTACAAGAAGAAAAAATTTGGACACACAAAGGGACACCAGTGACGAGTGTATACAGAGTAAAGACCTTGTGAGAACACAGAGAGAAGTGGCCTCCTTCAGGCTGGAGAGAGGGGCCTCAGAAGAAACCAGATCTGCCGACTCCTTGATCTGAAACTTCTTCTAGCCTCCAGAACTGTGAGAAAATAAACTTCTGTGGTCTAAGCCGCCTAGTCTGTGACATTTAGTTATGGCTGCCCAAGCAGACTATTTTGGTGGCCCATCGAAGAACGAGGCTGCAGTCACTGCGGAGGCAGGTGGAGACAGACAGGCACTTGGATCGGAAGGGAGAACTGGTTCTTTGGGGGATGACACGGTAGGTTGGATTTTCTAAGAATGAGACTGCCCTCTGCTCCCCATGGGGACGAGAATCTTTGATGCAACCGCTGGGCTGGATGCTTCGGAGAACTCACACCTGGTGTGTGGCCGTGAGGGAAGCATCCATGCTGCCTGGCGAAGATCCTGGGGCACGAGACAATACTATGAGTGACCTCCGTGTGACTCTGAGGAAGACGTGCGCAGGGTTCCTCCACACATCTCCACATGATAGCTGCAAGGGAGGGGTCAGCAGAGATCCAGGACGGGGCCACTGCCTCAGTCCCCTGGGACCATGTATGTGCGAGGCTAAAGCAGCATGCAAGAGGGGGCTGGCGGGAATTTCATTAATGAGTGTGACAGTCATCCTCCTAATCAGGTAAGTAACAGCTCAGAAACATACCATTTACACAGAAAAAAAAAAGTAACATTTCTCACACCTGTGTGTGATGGAATAAACTAGTCTCTGTCACATGTAAGTAGGCAGGAGAGCTACGAAGGCGCTGTGGTAGCACAAGAGGCGTATTTTCCTTGATCTCTTTGGCATCCCTCGCACTAGCACAGCACCTGGCACCAGGTATGTGTTCAGGAAGCAGTTGTGGAGCGAAAAAACCAGACCACACATACGCTATTTTCTTTATTTCAGACAGAGGCCCGCAGTGGTAAGAGAGGCCTCGCCGAGGTCACACGGTGAATCATTAACAGACACAAGATGTCTTAGTGGGTTTGAGCCTCCATAACAACATCTTAAGCTGGGCAGCTTACATAGCAAGCACTCATTTCCCATAGTTCTGGAGCTGAGACGTCCAAGATCAAGGTGCCAGAGACCCACTGCCTGGTGAGAGCCTTCTTGGTTTACAGGTGGCTGTCTTCTTGTGTCTTCACATGAAGGCAAATGAGAGCCCCAGACTCTTCTTTTTATAAGGACACTAATCCCATCTGGGGCCTCCATCTCATGACCTCATCTAAACTTAATTATCTCCCAATGGCCTTGCCTTTCCATAGCATGACATTGAGTTATAGGGTTTCAAGATATGAACTGAGGTCAGGGGTGGGGAGTATAAACATTTAGTCCATAATACAAGGCAGAACTGAAAACATTTGACTTTCATTCCAGTGCTCTGCTCAAAGACTATGTAGATATTTAACCTCCTTTCTCCAGAAGCATCTGGTTCAGGATTCTGCCTGGGACAGGCCAATGGATGGGTAGAATGATCTGGTGTGACAAATCCTCTTTCCCTCTGTCCCCTTGCGAAGGGAATTTGCCATCTTCTGTGATCATCAAGCTGGCAACATCAATCTGGATGTTTATTAATGACACTGACCTAAATCTGTCACATTGCAAGGAACCCTTCGTGGCAGCTGGGATTTGCCGCCAGAGAACAGCTTTATTGCACATGGAACTCTCTAATAAGCTGATTAAATAATCAAAAAATTTTTGAAGCCGTAATACATACTTTTCAGACATCTGATAAGAAGCAGAGTGAATGGAAAGATGCCGCGTGTAGAAAGCAGAAATCCTGTTGGGTTAGAAGATGCTCACACTTTGATTGGGGCACGTTTCTCCTGGCCGCCAGAGCAAAGGTCTGCTGTGGTGATGTTCTCATTTAAACCTTTCCTTGGTTTGTTTTGATGCCCGTTCAGCATATGAGGGATAGTCACAGGTAAGCCGTGGATTTGGTTGAGTAGGATGGGTTGACATCTGCCTTGGCCTCACGAAGCAGGACCCTTTTATGACTTATGCACCTGGAATCGAGCTGAAGGCTCAAATCTCTTACTTCTCCAAAAGACTCTGAAAGAAATCTAGGTATAGCCACCCTCATTTTAAAGAAGAGGAAGTGGAGTCTCAGAAAACTCTTTGACTTTGGGACTTTGGAAGAGTTGGAGTCACATGAGCTCTGTCTCATACCCCAGCTCATGTTACTGAAATCATTCATTCCTTCTCTCATCTTGCCAGCCTTGCACACCTGCTACGTACTTGGTCCTGTACTTAGCTGCCTCGAAGGGAAAGGCAGGTCCTCCCCAGTCAGAAAGTTCTCACAGTATTCTGTAGTGTAGTGATCTTCTAATTGAAACATAGACCTCATTCTTATCAGTACTTTTCCTTTTTACTAAGAAACCTAACCTTACAGATGAGGATAGTACGTTACGATTAACCTTTACGCGAGAAAGGATTAACTTAGCTACTTGGGCTGTTCAAACCTTGCAGATTTCCAAGGCCTGTCTCCGGGACTGGCTCTCGGCCAACTGCTGAGCAATGAGCTCTAAGTCCTTGGAATATTCTGCCTGATAAGAGCGTTTCTGTATGCCTGGGGCCTCGAGCCAGGCCGCCAGTTTGACCAGATAGTTCACACTAACAAATGTGATTTAGGGCGAAAGTCTACTTTCGCTCCGAGGACCTGGAGTCAGAGTGGCTGGGGTCGGTCACACACGCAGACACTGCACGCCTACATAACTGACCCCAGTAAAACCTTGGACACCAAGGCCTAGGTGAGCTTTCCCGGGTGGCAGCACTTCACCCATATTGTCACACGTCATTGCTGGGAGTGTTAAAAGTGTCCGTGCAGGTCCACAGGGAGCGGACAGCCGGAGGTTTGTCTTGTTTCTCCTGGACTTCATCCCATGCATCTTTTCCTTTGCCGATTTCAGTCCGCATCCCTTGGCTGGAACATACTCTAAAGTGAATATAACAAGTCCTGAGTACTGTGAGTTCTAGCGAAGCACTCGGCCTCGGGGTCATCTTGGGCAACCTCAACACAACCATCCACTTCCCCATCGATCGTCTTGTTTCCTCGTCACACTTTGGAGAGCGCCTGCATTGGCATATCCATCGTGTGAAGGAGAAATCTCAGGCTCCCTGAGGTCAAGTGCTTTCCTGGATGGTGTTCGGGGACCCAGTGTCACCCGCATTCTAAACCACTGGAGATGGGGAGTGATGAAGCAGCTAAAAATGTAAGCATCCCCAGTCACACTGGTAAAGGAGAAACTGGGAGAGGTGGTTTAGGTGTACGCCACAATCAGCCCCCAGTGCTAAACCTCAGAGTTACAGATATGCCCACCCTTTTTTATAGACAGCACCAGACAACCACAGACCTCTCTCCTTGAAGATAAAGCATCCGTCCCTAATGTATGGCATGTCAGTGTTGAGGAGAAAACATTTTTTCTTCTACCTTTCTAGGTTCTCTCTGCTGGTCTAAGAATTAAATCAACATGGGGCAGATTAACAAGAGAAAAACAAATCTAATTACATATGTTTAAGGATCCCATAAGAATCTAAAACCTCAGACAGACAGGCAAGTGAGATTTATATGCCATCCTGAGCTAAGGAGGATGAGATAGGGGTCCAGGACTTCAAAGGGAGGAAGACAATTCACAGGGAGACGGGATGAGAAAATGTTTGGAAAACAAATGTTTTCCATCTCCTGCAGAGTAGTCTCTCTGATGTAAAAATAAGTTCTCTTTGGTAATAGCTCTCTTTCTGGTACAAACTCCCTGTCTAAATTATTTTAGGCAGTTAAGGGGGAGGTGAAACAAAAATTTCCTAAGTCTTTTGTGTCTCAAAAATAACCAGCCCCAAACGATCGTCCTGCCAAGGACACATTTTGGGGTGGCAAATTTTGCTCCCCTACATCGGAGAGAAGACTTGACAGGTAGGCAGACCCCAGAGGGGAAAGGTCAGTCACTTTTCCAAACACCGCTGTGTGAGGAAGGAGCGAGGAGGTGGAGAGTGGTCTGGAACAGGCTTCTAGTCAATGCACGTCCGTCTGCTGGAATCAGGGAGCCAGGGAAAGAAAGTGCCTTGCAAGTTGCAGGAAGTAACTGGTGTTGCCAGGACTAGAATCCCCAGCAGTCCTGCCGCCCAGGGCACACTCTCCTGACACCATCCTACATTGACTTCACAGCAAACACTGTGCTTTTGATTGTTGACTTCCAACTCTCAGGGTCTCAGTGGCGCAGGGCACTGCAGATGTTTAAAATGCAAAAGGCCCTAAGTAACCTTCACTGAACTTAATTAACACCACCTATTTAAGGAAAACAACTCCCCTCCCTTCCGACCCAGGACTGTTTCCCAAAGCCTGATACTTAAGATAAGCAGAAGCCTTTTATTGTGCTCAAATTGCTCCACATCTTATCGGAATGCAGCCAGGCCCTCAAACCCGGCTCTGTCAACCACTTTTCTAGGCCTGTTTCATCTCCCTCCCTTTTTTATGAACTAAAAAACCTTTCCTGAGACGTAGGGGTCTGTGTCTCAGTTTCACTCCTCCATTTGTTCATCAAATGAACATCCATTAAGCGTTAGCTATGTGTCTGCTGCTATTCTCTGGGGACCCAACAACTCAGTATTTGCCTCAAAGGGTTTATTCTCAGTTTTAGGAAGTGAGGCATGTTCGCAAAGAACACAAACGTGGATCCTAAGAACTGTGATGCAACATCTGCAGGACAAAGTCAGGCGGAAATGAGGGAGTGGTCTCTTTCGGGGTCAGTCATCCTTATTTGCATGCAAAAACATCTCCTCTCCTTCTGCCTTCCCATCGATGCCTCTTTCCCTCTGCAACTTCCATTTGCCTCTTTTTGGCTGCACTTCCCAACTATTCCTAACATCCACTCGTGACTTGGCCTCTATGCTCAGTTTCTAGCTCCCTCACCAACCGTGATGGTTCGAACCAGATGCTCCACGGAGGACCAGCCTGGTGCTCAGTCTGTATCAAACCCAAGTGCCACGCAGATTTGGGCTGGACATGACTTGCAGCCTGCTTTAGCATCTTTTGCTGCAAGGCTCTTGCTAACAGAACCCGAATTGTACCTCCAGAGACCTCGAGCCTGCAGGGTACTTTCTCTGGCAAGCTCCTGTCCGGGAACTGCTTATCCAAGCTGAAACACGACCCACTCACCTCCTGGTTGCGGGGCAAGATTTAAAGCCCTAATGGTGTCTCATCGATTTCTTCAGGTACGCTCAGAGTTGGCGCTCTGCCCTTGCATATTTTAATTGTTACTCTTCTTGCATCCGGAGGAGATTTTATCAGAAGGAACACATGTTTGAAGAAGCTGAATTAAATACAGGCAAACCTCATTAATTCAGACTCCACTAATTCAGGCTGGACTGAAACATAACTTTGTGTTATCTAGAAGGAAAAAGATTTTCTAAATAAATTAATGGTGCGGATAAGACTGCAGGGGGAGGAAAAGGTTTCACCTGTTTAAAAGGCAGTCTTTCCAAACACCTTCTGGGATTCCAGAAGAGCCATCAACATATAAACAATTTCTTTCGTGTTTGTTCATTAAAGCTAAAGACTTTTTCTTTGAAGAACAGTTTTCTACTTGGAAAATGTTTCCTTTAGTTTGTTCTGTCGAGTTGGGAAATAAAGAGGCTGAACATCTTTTAAAATATATACCAATCCACTCCCCTCCATAATGCTAAATATATTATAGACATATTGTACCTAAACATAAATACCTGTGTGTATGCATTAAAAATACAATGGAAACATCTTAAAATAAAGTGGTGTATTTATGGTGGGTAGGACTAAAGGTGATTTTTATTTCCTACTTCATATTTATAAGTATTTTCTGTAATGAACTCATTTTTACCATCAACATCAAATGTTAAAAATATCATTAACATTTTCTAATATTTAACAGATCTTTTCCCCAGATGATTTATAGAGAATAAAGTGAAATCACATCCGGCATTTAAGGATGAAAAGGCTTGGTGAGAAGAATGTAAGCTCACTTACCCCAGCATTTACCTCTTGCCGCCCTTGTTGGAGGCAGCTCAGTTCTGAAATCAGGTTTAGAATATGAAGTGAGCGAGGACTACTTTTCATTTTGTATCAGCAGCCATTTATTATTCTGCGGACAGGGCTGTGTGGGTGAGGAGGACAAGGGGATGCTGTCTTTGTGTGTGGTTTCCAGGAGCACAAAGACGTCATGGTCAGACAGGCAGCTCACATACAGCACAGCTGATGATGTGACCAATGCCTTACAAGCCACAACAGGCGTGAACTGCCTCCAGTAAAACCCCACCAGCTACTGTCGGTCACCACTGCGATCACTGCAGCCATATTGAATACTTCATTTACACCAGGTAATTTTCCACGTGTTTTCCAGACAGACTTGACTTCCTTTGCTACAAATAATCATGGGTGGATGCTCAAGGATATGAAAGAAGTTGCCCAGGCTCCCACAGCTGATACGTGATAGAGGTAATATTCAAGCTCGGTCAAAACCAACACATCAAGGGGCCAAGATGGCGGAGCAGAAGGACGCTCTTAGCTTGCCGTCTCGCACGAATACACCGAGTGACATCCGCCAACCCCCCCATCCACTCAGAACACCTGCTGAACTTTGACAGAACATCGCCTTCTTCAAAAGACACACTCGCCACAAATCTGATAAACAGGTTTATACTGTAGAGCACAGGGAACTATATCCGATACCTTGTAGTAGCTTGTGGTGACAAAGGATATGAAAATGAATATATGTATGTTCATGTATGACTGAAGCATTGTACACTGAAGCACTGTACACCAGAAATTGACACAACATTGTCAACTGACTATATTTCAATTAAAAAAAGTAAAAAAAGACAACACAAAGCTCCCGCCCTGAATGCCACAGCCTCAAAGCCAGACTGCGTTCCGATTATCTCAAATATCTTTCCAAGAAGAGCAGTCGGAACTCTAAAGGGCCCTTTAGATGTCTGATGTTCATTCTTGAATTTCAATGTTCGATGCTTGAGATAAGCATGGGTTTGGGTTGACCAGGCAACTCCCTTTGAGACTGGTATATGTTTTTGGGCTCAGAGAAGGTACATTGTATAGAAAGAACACTGGACGGAGGGTCAGACATTTCAAATTTCAAGCCCTGCTTCTGCAACTAATGAAATGCGCAGACTTGAGCTTTGTGGTTAATCTCTCAAAACCTCAATTCTCTGTAAAACTGTCAAGCGTTTCATGGCACCTCAGAAAGTTTTATTTTTATTAATCTACTTTATAATTAATAGCATCCTCATCTTCATGATTTCCTGTTCCTCCCACGTCTAAACATAAAATGCAGAATTCTCTGTCCTAGCCGGTGTAGAAAAGCTTTTTTGACCTCCCTCCACATCCACAGGGGATTGGCTCCAGAACCCGCCGGGTATACCAAAATCCACAGATGCTCGAGTCTCATAGCTGGCCCTCTGTAGCCACAATTTCACATCTCCAGATTCAGCCAGTCACAGATCATGTATAGTACTATGTTTATTTTTTAAAAATTGTGCATAAGTGAACCCATGCAGTTCAAACCGATGTTCTTCAAGGGTCAGTTGTATTTAACATGGGTTTCAGTGGGCCTTTCGGGAAGTAAGAGCACCCTTTTAAACAAAAGCAGCCCTACTCAAGTCCAGTCCGCCACCAGGCAGGTGTTTATAATCTTTCTCCTGCCCTAACTTTTTAAAGCCCAGATCTGAGCTCAGATATTTTCATACTGATAGGATAACGTGTGAGTGAACAACCACTAAGGAAGGCTGCTCTCACTGAAATAGTCTCAAAATCTCGGGGTCATCATGTACGAGTTTATTTCTCTCATACCTTAATCCAGTACGGATCGGGTGGTCCTTCACGAAGGCTTCCCTTTAAGTAGTAACTTGAAAATCCAGACTTCCTTCTTCTTGTCATGTTTCTGGCTTAAAAATGTGTCATCTGATGATCTCTGGGAAAGAAAAGAGGGAGGGTTTTACTGAAGATTTCAGGGGCTGGCACTGCACACGCATGGTGTATCCCTTAGGTCACATTACATTGCCCAGAATGAGTCACGTGGTTTTAGCCGACTGCAAGTCTTATCGCGTGCTGCCCAGGAAGAGGAAATGGAACTCGTGGATATTGTGGCTTCTTTTCTGTAAGCAGAGCTGAAACAGTGCCTCTGTGCATCAGTGTGTCCAGCGTTTATCCTCACTGTTTTGCAGTTTCAGAACTGTTAACCCATACCCGCCATGGGAAACAAGTTTATCAACCTGACTACAGTGTTTACGTGCAGTTTCTTTGTCTTTGGTCTCCTGGGTTCTATTCACTTTCAAAGTTACTTAGGTTGGCATTGCCCTCCCCACCGCCACCCTCACTGGGGCTGTTCCATACATTTGTAATATAGTTGGATTCTCTTGTCACAGTCACAGTGAGCATGCCTTCCTCCTAAATTATTTTTTTTTTACTTGCATGTATTGAGGTTTGCTCTTTGTGTGAAGAACTCTGTGAAGTTCCAACTGTTTGACAGTGCATAAAGTCATGTATTCAGCACTACAGCAGCGTGCAGAACGGACTCGCCTCTCTAAAAAATCCCGTGCTTCACCTAGTCAGTCTCCCGCTTCCACCCTCCTCTTGGCAACTACTAATCTTCTTATTGTCTCCATAGTTTGACCTTTTCCTGAATTTCATGTAATTGAAATTATACAGTACACAGCCTTCTGAGACTGGATTTTTCACTTAGCAGTATGTGTTTGAAGTTAATCCATGTCTTTCACGGCTTAATCGCGTATTTCTTCTAATTACTCCATTTTGTGGCTTCACTGCAATTTGTTTATCCATTTACCTATTGAAGGACATCTGAAAACTTCCCAGTTTTTGGTGATGATAATACAGCTGTTATAAACATTCACATACAGATTTTATATGGACATCAATTTTCAAATCTGCTGAGAAGAAACCTAGGGGCACAAATGGGGGACTGCATGGTAAGACTATAGCTGGCTTTGTAAGAAACTGCCAAACTGTCTTCCAAAGTGGCTTTACCACTTGCCTTCATAGCAGCACAAGAGAGAGAGTTCCTGTTGCTCTGTATTCTTACCAGCACTTGGTATTGTCAGCTTTTATATCAGCCATTCTAATGGGTATGCAGTGGGTAAGCATCCTTTGAAAACTGCAACTATTCTGAGGTCACAGTGGACGTAGCCAGGTAGTGACTCAGCAGTGCCTCATGACATAGGCATCCTTTGCTCCATGCAGGGGTGTAGGGGCTACCTGGCAAGGTGGGGACGGGAGGGAAGAGATAATTTTGCCCATGATGATTGGATAAACATCTGCTCAGAGTTAGGCTATATAAAACCCTCACTCTTTAGAAGTCTGAGAGATTACCTAGTGAAAACTCTGACCTGACCTGTCTCCTAGGCACTGCAACCCTGACCATTTGCAGTGGTCTTTTCTGAATCCACCTCCTGCCAACCTCTTTAGAACACAGGTTTGCTGCTGGACCGTCTCTGTGATCTTTTCCACATGGCATTATCAGCCAAATAAAGATAAACAGGTCTAGATCATCACCAAGAAAACCATGACCTTATAGGGTTCCCAGGGAAGCACAAGAGATATATTCTTGTAGAAACAGCAAAATTGATCGCTAAGGAGAAGAATGACCCCAGGGAAGAGGACACAGTAAATAATTAGAGGAGAAAAAACCAAACCATTATAGAAACTAAATCATCATGAGAAGAAGGGAAAAAAACGTAGAATCAAGACTTCACTGAACACCAAAAACAAAGTTATGAAGGACAGGTTTAGAAGAAAAATATAAAATAACATGAAAAAGAATAAAGAGTAAAAGTGATTGGAGAAAAAAATATAGCTGCAAAATACAGAAAATAGCAAACATATGAATGATTAATGTTCCTGAAAAAGAGAACAAATTAGACAAAGAACAATATTCTCTGTAGTGTAACAAAAAATACTAAATTAAAGAAACACCTATACAGACAAAGTGGAAGGGTGCAACAAATCCTGGAAAAGTTGATTTAACAAACAGACAGACAGATAAAACCGTATCAAATGTGACACATAGCTGAGTAGGTTATTCAATTTCAAAGATAAAGAATGCTCTTAAAGGCATTCCAAAGCACACATGATTTCACACAGAGAAGGGAACAGGGAGTAGACGGGCTTCTGTTTTCATCTGGGCAACACTCAGTGCTAGCAGACAGTGAAGCAATGTGTACAAGCAATGGCTACCCTCATCCAAAGGAAAGGAAGTGTGACTCAAGGATTTCCCACCATGCCAAATCAGTGTTCAAGCACAAAGGCAACCGAAAGCCATTTTTATACATGGCAGAACTCAGATGAAACGCAACCATGAGCCCCTCTTGAAAAAAAAGGAAAGAAAAAAAAAAAAAAACCTGGTCATAAAATCCAGTCAACCAAGAAATGAAGCAAAATAAAACGCATGGAAAGGAGGAACTCTGAAAGCGAAGTTCTTCTGCACTGAGTTTATTTTAATGTAGAACTAAGGTTAAGGAATGGTGAGAATGTTGGTTACTATGCAAAATGTAACTGCTGGAGATCATGAAAGTCTATATATATGAAAATGAAACTCACAGAAAGTGGAAGTAGGAACACGGGAGTTGGAAGGAAGTGTGTGTGTGTGTCCACGTGTGCGTGTGTATATGCTATTTTCTTATTTTTCACTGTGGCAGGAGGACTCTACAATTATTACTTATATTATTAAACTGAGAAAAACATATTTAGACAGAATATTACTAACTGTAAATGTAACAAGTAAGTTTTTGTTTTTTGTTTGTTTGTTTGTTTGTTGTCAAAGAGCCTTCCCACTTATCAGGAGGAAATCAGAACAACACAATGACTCAGAGAAGCATGTGTCCGAAAGCAGAACACAGAAAATCCAAAGGGCATAAAACTAAGAAATTCACATAAAATTAATGGAAATCAGACGTATTATTCAATTACGATGGGATAAACCCACAAATTATTCAAAAAAGTCCATCATAACGACTTGGAAGACAACATGAAGTTAGAAGCAATTAGAAGACGTGCCTTCGAAAGATAGCAGAACACTGAATAAAGTCACATGATTAAAACAAAAGCAAACCGGGGATTAGTTATAAGCATAAGAAAAAATTTAAATCAGAGTGAAATAAGATAAAGAAGGGTACTTTCTACCAATACATCAATGGAGATCTCATGGCCATGAATTTTTATATTCTTAATAGCACATTGATATCAAGGAAAAATGTGAAACATGTTTAAAATTAGTGTGTGGAAACAATATTGGTAGGGCTTTTTAACTGAACCCTCAGCATAAAGAAGACATAGAAGAAAATAAAATAGATGAGATATTACCTAAATATCATAACCAATGAGACAGGTAAGATTAGTTCTATACTGAAGGACAGCAAATACTTATTTTTTACAAGTGTCCATGGAACATTTACATATATCAGTCTCGTATTTGTTTATGAGTAAAGCATCAATAATTGATCCAATGTAGACATTAAAAGATCATATTTTCTGATCGCAATAAAATCATAATGAGATTGTGAAGACAGGGACAAAATCAGAAACTGTACCCATCCCACCATCTTCTTTGAATGACCCTGGAACAAAGAGAAAAGTACGGGTAACGTTGCTGAATATCTAGAAAATAACATAATGAAAATGCCACAGACTGGGCTACGTGTAATTATGCTCACAGGACAGTTCACAGCTCTGTACACCTTACTGTATAAAAAAGCATGACTGTAAGTGAATTAATCATCCAGCTAAAAAGATTCGAAAATGAAAAATTAAGTACGAGGAAGGCAAAAGGTAGGGATTAATAAGTAAAAAGCAAAATTAGTGATTTTCAAAATAGAACACAATAAAAGTTAATGAATAAAATGAAAAGTGGTTGCTTCAGGAACAAGAATTGGCTATGAACTACCCATCTACCTTAAGAAAGTATGTATATGCTTGTGTGTGTTGAGGCAGGAGGTGGGGAGGAGGTGACTGGAAAAAGACAATATTGATACCAAAACCAGACAATCAGGACAAAATAGAAAAATGCAGATATATTCCATCTCTGATTGATATAAAAACTTTACAGTCTTAGCAAATAGAATCCATCTTTACATGAATGAATAGATTAACACATTTAATCAAGTGAATTTTTTCCCTCTAGGATGGAAAGGGCTATTCAAGATTAAGTATTAAATTAATATTAATTACTATCTTAATAAATCAAAGAAAAAAAGACTCAGGATGTGGTTATCTTAATCAATGACCAATAGATGAAGATAAAATTTATCTCTACCTGATTTTTTTGGTGCTTAACAAAATATGAAATAGGTATCAAAGATTCTTCCTTAACCTATGTCAGACAATTATAATCCCAACCATCTCTCAACAAATACATTAATATCATGTATCACTTTGGAACTTGAAAATATGACTCCAAAATTCACCTGGAAAATAAGCATGAAGACATTGCCAGAACCATTGTGAACAAGAAGAGAAATGTGAGAAGTCTAGCACCATCCGATATTAAAATACATTACAAAGATACAGTAATTGAAATGATGTGTTAAAAATGAACAAACAAACAAAAAACAACGTGTTACTGTAGCAAGAATAGATCAACACATTAATGGAACCCATAAACATTCTCTACGTAGGTCCAAATGTATATTGAACAAATGGATGATTACAGAGTTTCAAATGTGAGGGAGAAAAATGGTTTACTGAACATATTTTCTTGGACAATAGGCTAGCCATTTGGTATAAGCAAAGGAGTGAAAGCTAAATTACAATCTTATATTTCACACCAAAGTAAATTCTAGGTTGATCAAAGATTTAAGCTGAAGTGTGAAACTGTAAACATAAGGAAAAAAATTATAATTTAAAAAAATCTTGAAGTGGTAAGGCCTGAATATATTTGACCTAAAACCACAAACTACCAAAGTACAGGTGATTAACTATACATAATTTAAATACTTCCATGCAATCTTTAGAATCACAATCAAAACTTTTTTAAAAAGCATGAGAACTTGATATGCAACACACAGGGGAAATAGCAATCCCCTCACGTATAAGAAACTCTCACCAATCAGGAAGAAAAAAATAACTATTGCTTAATGTGAAACTAGAAAGGACGTAAAAGAGCTGTTTATAGCAAAATGTGTCCAGCAATTTAAACTCTAAGAATTTATTCTATACATACGGTTGGTCACATATGTGTAAGAATTTTCTCTGACTGTCCAAAGAGGATGAATCTAATTAATTAAGATATATCCATCCAATGGGATACTTCATAGCTATTCGAAAGATTGAGAATTTTCTTATGTGCCATTACACAAGGATTTTTAATCTAGATTTAAATAAAATAACAAAATTGATGTACAGACCAGTGTATAGTATGGCTTCATCTGTTTTGAACAAATTACATAGAGGATGCACACAGACACTTGCTTCCAGTTTCAACATTTCTGAAAGTTTCACACACACACACACACACACACACACACACACACACAAACAGTCCATGGTAGTGTTCTTTGGGGTGTGGAGTTGAGACTGGTTTTCAGGGAGACTTGTTTTTCCTTATTTTACCATTTAAACTATTAAGGTTTTTACCTTCCGCGTGCATTTCTTTTATAATGAAAGTTTTAAAAGAGACAAAATGGTCGTTTTTTTCTATGAGTAAGTGACAGCTGGGCAATATTATTTGCAAAGAAAAGTTTTATAGCCTATGGTGAATCAATTTACAAATATATTAAATATATTTTATCTTTAATAAAAGGAACCAGTAGATGAATTACATGGTGGCTGAAGGATTAATCCGTGGAGACATGCAGGTGTTAGATGGGGCCCTAGTCTTGCTGCTAAAATACACATGATCTGCGTTCATCCACTCAGCAAAGCAACTGTGTTCTAGGCAGGCAGCTTACTTTCCATGAGCTTCAGTTTCACGTTAGTATGGGGATAATAACAATAATAATCATTGTGATCTCCACGAATACCTATCTCATAAAACTATTATAAAGATTAAACAAGCAAATGGCCATAAAGCTCTTAGCACAGTTCTTGACACAGTAATTACTTAAAATATATTAGCTATAATAAAAAGCAGAAAAAAATGCCAGCCATTCTCTCATTCTGAGATGACCTGTGAAGACATTACAGACAGAGAGACAGAGAGGGGTGTGGGGAGATGAGACAGAGAGAGACCATGCTAAAACACAGATACATCTATCTATCTGCTAAGCACCACATGAGATTCACATTATTTGGAAACCTGTTTTTTTACCCCTTGGCAATACACTGCTTATACCTTCTATATCAATAAATAGACTTTTCTCTCCATGCTACTCTATTTTCTTGCCTGCATCTTTGCAAAGACCCTCAAGCTATCTCCCTCCCTCCATTCTTTCCCCTGTTCATGTTTCTTAACTTCACAATAGTCTTCAAGCCTTCCCCTTCACCCCGAGGGTCTGACTAACCTCAGGCACACTAGGTTTAGGGCAATCTAATCCTTGTTTACTTTTGTGGCTAAGATTTCCCATCACACACCTCCACGAACTTGACGCTCCTGTCACACCTTCCTCAGCAGAGCCAAGTACCCAAGCACGTGCCTTCAGAAGGCCTTTTGGGAGAACACAGGCATGGAAAACACGTCAACTTTGGACCCAGACTGCCCTCCATTGTAATCTGGGTTTCAGTACCCACTGCAGTGTGGCCATAGGGCATCCACTTGCCCTTATTTGCTAATAAAATTTGCTTTGGATGAGACAAAGTTTTCTTGTTTAAACAGCAGAATAATTATTGGGTTTATTAGCCAGAATACAGCAAGGATTAACAGAAAATACAGTGTTCCCCACATAGCAATAATTGACTCAGTGTTTTTCTTTTTTTCCTTTAAAACGGCAGCAGTCTTTCTCACATCTGGACTTTTTGTTAAGCACCTTAGTTCTGTTGCTAATGCTTACCTGGATTATTACAAAAGGTCTCCAACTGACTGGTCTCCAAATCTCCATTTGGTCCCTCCTCCCATCCTTTCTTTCAGAGTCCTCTTTCTAAGCATATCTCTGACCACGTGACCCTGCTGTTCAAAAATCTTCTGTTGAGTGGGGTTAATCTCCTATTACTCCCAGGCTGAACTCCCCTCTCCTGCCAGTACATCTCTCCAGCCCCGTGACATCCCAATTTCCCTACCTACCCCTGTGCTTCAGCAGTCTCCAGACCTTTCCCATCCCTGTGCCTGGACTCAAAAGTGGCACTTGCTTCCAGAATGTCCTTACTCTAAACACTGCCTTACTCTAAACACTTCCTCCTTCATGCTCAAATTGCAAATACTTCCCTGAAAATTTCTTGGATGCAACTGGTTTTCACTTTTTAATATGTGCAGAATACTCTGTGGATCTTTTCCACATGTATATCTTAACATCCTGCCTTTTGAAAAATCTTCTTTCTTCTCGAAGATTGGGAGTGCCTTGCAAACAAGAACTATAACATTCATCTTTGTACTTCTGTCACCTGGAACCACAGTTGGAACATGAAGGTAATTTGAAAGAATGCTCATTTTAAAAAGTGAGTGAGTAAATGACCCACAAGCATGAATTCACCTCTAACTCACTACTAACGTGGTGTGGTTGGAATGCAGTTTAATCATGATTTTAGTGCCATTTTATTGTATGGAGGGCATCATAGTGATCATATATACCAGTTTTTGAAACACTGACTTTATGCTGGGCGATGTACTTGACATTTTATATCTATTATCACATTTCATCTTAACAACCCAGCTAGACCCATTTCGTGATCTCTATTTTACAGATGAGAAAACTGAGATTCAGAGAAGTTAAAAACCTGACCCGCTTGCCTCTGACACTTATATACTTTCCCATTATATTAAATAACCTATGGAAATATAGTTCTTTCTTTATGGCACAGCCATGGTGGGACAGCTACTGTGTCTGGCCTCTTACGTCTGTTTATTCTTATCATTACGCCCATTTTAGGACATGAGATTCCAGAGGTTAAATGATTTTCTCACAGACATTCACTAAGTGAAGAAACAAAAGTGAAAGTTCACATCTGTCTGGTTCTAAAACTTCTCTGCCATAGATGAGACAATCCAGTTGCCCTGAAAGGCATGCCACAAACTGTTTATTCCACTCAATGAGATGTGATGTGATTATTCATTTGTCAGGCTGGTTCAGGGTGTTTATGTGGGAGCGAGTTAAGAGGAAAAGTATCTGAGAACCAGATCACCAGGGGCTTAGCATGCCTGTGGTACCATTTGAACCTACTCCTACAGGCAAGGGAGAGGCAGTAAATAATTACAGCAGGGAGACACACGCATAGGAGCAATACCCATTGGAAGGTGTTTCAGTGGTGCCAACCAAAGGAGTTGATGGCCAAGGCAAAGAGGATGGAGAGAGGATGACTGAGTCAAGAGATATTTGGCAAATTATCTGTTTAACAAGTTTAGCAACAACCTCTTGGAACAGACTGCATGAAACAAGGTGAAGTTCATTACAGCCTCCAATGTAACTGTTAAAACAAAAGTGAAATTTGTGGTTATTGTTGCCCAAGGGACTAAAGTTGACTGTGTTACCATCAGTGGGGACGAGAGGCCCTTCAACAAGAAAAATGATCGTTTTACTTCACCACATTATGTGAGTTCAAAAGATGCCAAGGTACGGCGCTCACGTGGGTGTGTGAGTCAGTCTCCCCTCTGTAAAAGGATCGATAGCTGTTCTAATGGCTATGGCTACAAGGCACTTTTTACAACTAATAATTGTGGAAGGGCTGAATCCTTCATAATAAAATCTTTAAAACCTTTATAAAGTTTCTCTGTAAAGCCATTTTCCTGGGGAGACCTATAATTATCGAAAGGCAAGATGGAAGTATAAGCCCTTTTCTCATAAACACAGATGGTATGAGCCTCAGCTGGGAAAGCTGAGCGTAGATAAATAAAACCCAGATGAGAAAATGAACCAGGATCAATTTTTCTTTCCAGTATATTTTATTGTATACAAACGATAAAGCATAAACAGCTTCTGATTTCCCACCAGACTCTGATAATTTTCTTTTTCTTAAAAAGACTGGCTAACACGGAATCGCAAATTCTGTTATTCAAATATACATGCCACTTCCACCTTCCACGCATTCTGCTGCAGTTAACCCAATTTTGTATGTGATGCTTCTTATTTTTGCTTGAATTTGAAATTCAGGCATTTAGTTGCCATTCAGAATCTTCTTTCTCCTTTGATCTCTTAAAAATCATGGTGGCGGGCGTTATTATACTCCTCCAATCTCTGCTCAATACACCAGAGGATTCTTTATTGCTCAAAAAGCAAAGAAAAGAGAATCTAGTTAAACTCAAGTTCACCCCAACCACTGATCCAAACAATACTCCTGCTTTTAGAACCCTTTTCCAAAGTTATACTTCCAAGCCAGTCCCACTGGGCTGGGACAAGCCTCATTAACTAACACCACAGGGGTAGAAGAAGAAGCAAGAAGCTAGAAGACCAAAACTCCATATGGCCTGGGCACTCCATTTAATCACCTGCTTCTCAGTTTCTATAGATCAAAAAATGACCACAGCTTGGAGACCAAATAATTGTAATCTCTTGTTACAATCTTGTTTAATCAATAGTAGCTATCTCAAGTGCTTCCTGGATTCCGAGGTGGTCTCCAGGTTCAGGAGGAAAGAGTATCATGATTGATTAGTGATGTCTGCCAAGAGTGCAGGATGTGGTAACTACAGCATGAGTGCCAATTTGTTGATATTTCTGGGATATGGTACTTTTAGTTCTTGTATGATTCTTGTTCCCTCTTACAGAAGAGAAGAAAGATTGAATCTTAGACCAAGCATGTAGATTGAAGAGTTATGGGAAGGAGAATTCACTATTACAGAATAAGAGGATTGAACAGGGATTGAAAACAGAAGATAATCTACAGGTAAATTATTGATCATACGACAAGAGAGCCAGGGAGGTGAAAGTAGAGATAAATATTATGTGCAGGCATATAGATGGGCTGAAAATTGAGAGATCTGTTATCTTTAATTGGCATCTCCCTGGTGTGATGCTTGAGGGACCACTGTGAATAAAGGATCAGGAAAAAAACAGACTCCTGATGTCTTTGAATCAAGATTTCTATCATTTTACCACTTTAGTAAATAGGAGATATTTCATGACATTCAGAAAATACTCCATAAAGAACAGTAAGTCAAACTAGGGTCGATCTCCACCCCCTCAGAACATACAGAAATATTTGGAGACGTTTTTGATTGGCATGACTGGAGGGACGGAGTAAATGCTGCTGACATCTAGAAGGTAGAGGCCAGAAATGCTGGCAAGCATTCTACAATGCACAGGATATCCTTGTATAACAAAGAACTGTCCAGCCCGAGATATGAATAGTGCCAAAGTCAAGAAATCCTGTATTAAAAGAATGAATGGAAGAGCAAATGATTAAAAGCTCTGTCCTGTATGTACTCTGTTGTGCTGGAAAAGCCAGTGTTCATCAACATATTTGATCTCCCCTTTTCCTCTAATGTACACCTAAATCATGTTTCCTACTCTTCCTATACAGTCAAGTGCAGCCAAGTGACTAAGTTTGGCTCAGTGGGAGTTTGGTGAATGGAAGTTACATATGGCATTTCTGGTTATAATCCATTAATAAATCTTCCTATCTCTTTTCTTCCTCTTGCAGTAGCTGGATGGCAAGCAGTCCTATGATCTAGAGGAGGAAGAAGACAGAAGACGAAGGGAGTCTAGGTACACTGAGTGGCTGTGCAGAACAGAGCATGAGGGATCACATTGTGAGAGAAAACTAACTTCGAATTTTTATTTCATTAGACCATTGAAAGCGGAGGCTTGTATGTTACAGGAATCAGCCCACTTTGAATAATACATCTAAAATCTGACCACTTGGACTGCGTGTTGTTCCCTAGCAAGAAAAGCCCATCAGACTTTTCCAACCTCTGCTTCTCTGTCTGTCTCTCCATCTCTCTCTTTCCCTCTCAACTGTCTGGCACGAGGATACTTTTTTTTTCTTTCTTTAACTGCTCTCTTATGGCCTCTGTTTCAAGTTTCAGCTTCTCAATTCTAAGAAACTCACTCTTATCTATTTTTTTTCCCCTGTCCAAAGCTGTTGACACTCTACATGAGTAGTTACAATATCACAATAGCAGGAGCAAGGGGATGTGCCTCCCGTTTATATGTAAAACACATTCCCTTTACATATCAGAGTTTATATATCAGAGTTTCTAAGATCCCTGAAGCATCATGACTCCATAACAGATTATAGGATCCTTGAATTATTTTAAGTTCAGGAGATAAAACATACAAACAAAGCATGATGCTAGGCTCTATGGGTCATAAAACGTGTTACGTACAATGCTTGTCTTCAAAAAAATTATATCCTGGAAAAAAAAAAAACAAATGAAAACTACATTCAAGCTAAGATAAGTACATTATTAGCATATAGGCATATCTCGGAGACATTGCACGTTGGTTCCAGACCACCAAAGAAAGTGAATATTGTAATAAAGCAAGTGACGCAATTTCTTAAAAAATACAACCAATTGGTGAGTATAACAAAAAAGAAGCAGACTCACAGATACAGAGAACACACTAGTGGTTACAGTGAGTAGGGGAGGGGCAGCACAGGGGTGAGACTGGGAGGTACAAACGATTGGGTGTAAGATTGGCTCATGGATGTATTGTACAACATGGGAAATATGGCCAATATTTTGTGATAACTGTAAATAGAAAGTAACCTTTAAAATTTGTAAAAAAAAATTTTTTTTATTTTAAAAAGAAAAAATACAGTAAAATGTGTAAAAAAAGGTTATGTTTACACTATACACACTGTAGTCTATTAAGTGTGTGATAGCATTATGTCTAAAAAAGCAATGTATATACCTTAATTAAAAATCCTTTATTGTTTAAAAATGCTAACCATCATCTGAGCCTTCCGTGAGCCATAATCTTTCCCCGGTGGGGGGGTCTTGCTTCAGTGTTGATGGCTGCTGACTGATCAGTGTGGTGGTTGCTGAAGGCTGGGGTGGCAATTTCTTAAAATAAGACAACAGTGAAGGGTGCTCATGGATCGACTCTTCTTTTCAAGAACAATTCCTCTGTAGAATGCGATGTTGTCTGATAGCATTTTATCCACAGTAGAAGTTCTTTCAAAATTGGAGTCAATCCTTTCAATCCTGCCACCGCGTTATCAAGTTTATACCATATTCCAAATCCTTTGGTGTCATTTCAACAATCTTCACAGCATCTTCACCAGAAGTAGGTTCCATCTCAGGAAACCCCCCACTTTCTTTGCTCATGCATAAGAAGCAACTCCTCATCCATTAAAGTCTTATGTTTATAACAAGTATAATAATAATGAAAATGTGTGAAATATTGTGAGAATTACAAAATGTGACACAGAGACACACAGCGAGCAAATATTGTTGGAAAAAGGGCACTGATAGCTTTGCTCAAGCCCAGGTTACCATAAACCTTCTATTTGTAAAAAAAAAAAAAAAAAAAAAGCCAGTATCTGCGAAGTGTAATAAAATGAGGTATGCCTGGAAATAAATTCCTTAGAAGTTCAAGAGTGAATGCAGAAATTCAGAATTCTGAAGAGACCTCAGGAAAGGATGAATTGAAACACTATCTTTTCAGATGGGTTTCAGAAGTGGGTAGGATTTTAAAAATGACTATAAGCTAAGGAATGGAGTCATGAAATGCCAGTTATTTTAGGGGGGGACAGGAAGTCCAGTCCATCAGGGTCTAGAGCTGCCCCATGCAATAGAAATACAGTGAACCACAAATTAAAGCCGGGTGCAAATTTTAGTTTTTCAAGTAGCCCCATTAGAAAAGGGAAAAGAAACTGGTGAAACTGCTTTTAACAAGATATTTTAACTCAATATATCCAAAATACTATTATGTCAACACTTGATAAATATAAACATATCAATGGTACTTTGCATTTTTCATTCGAAGTCTTTGATGTCTGGACTGCCTTTTGCATTGACAGCACATCTCAATTTGTACTAGTCACATTTCAAGAGCTCGCTAGCCCTGTGTGGCTCGTGGTTACCGTGCTGGATGCTACAGGACCAGACACGCGTAGGTTGAAAGGCCTGGCCCTTGCGCTTCTTGACGTCACCCACACCGCCCAGAGGATAATCATTTTGCACAATAGTGCTCAACGCAATCTGTTGGGAAGAACTGTTTCAATTAATGCTTCCATGGGAGATACAGGTTTCTGAAGTTTCGAAGACAGACATTTCAGCTGTGATGTCGAAGAAGCTGATTACCATGGAAGAAAGTCTTAATTGGTTACCCCATCACCTTTTCGGGTGTCAGTCTCTACTATTCGACTTTGACATTTTAATGCTTATTTTTCTGTCTCCTTAACGGCACAAGATGTACTGCGGCAAAATCACCAACATCACCCTGGGATCGGAGGTCTTTTCGTCCTCAAACTCTTGTCAGCCACATCACTAACTTCCGACCCTGAACGGCGTCTGGGTCTTCTGGAGCCAATTCAGTTGCCCCAAGAGTTGCTTTGCATCCCCAAGAGTTGCTTTGCATGACTTTAGAACTTTTGCATTCTGGATTAATTTTTACTAAAACCAATGTCTTCATTTTCTTTTTCTAATTTTCAGTTTCAGTTCTGCCATCATTTTTTTCCCTTTTGACCTCAGGGCTTGTCCCATCACCCTCGTCTTCTGAAATTCTCTGTAACTTCTCTTGTTCAGGTGCTCACTGCTCACTTGATTTCAATAACCTTCAAAATGACTTCCTGATGTACGTCTCAGCCACCTCCATCCACTCTCTAGCTGTTGCTCAACTGACAGTTCCAAAAATAACCTGGGGGTGCTTTTTCTCCAGAGATCACCACTGCTTCCGCAAAAGTCTCACATTAGCTGTCAGAGGGCTGCCTTTGCTTCTTAATGAGGTTTTGTTTTATTTGGTCATGCACTATGTTTAATAATAATCATAAAAATAATAATACTTCGAGATGCCCCACTGAGTTCACCTCAGAACCACAACGCCTAGAATCTCCTGCCTAGAGCACTCAGCCCCCCTTCCGTGATTCTGAGGTCTCTGATGGATCAAAGTCCAAACTTCTCACAGCCATAGCTGTCAGTGAACCGATCTCAGAATGCTTTTTGACAGACTAATATCACACCAGATTTCTTTGGTGATATGCTTCCTAAACTTACTGTTTCTATAACAGAAGGGGTAAGAGGTGAAAAAGTTTTTGATTGCTATGCACCAGGTACGGCGCTTCAGATGTCAGGCTTACCTTACTTCAGTTCTCAACACAATCCAATGAGACAGGTGGCATTTTATAGAATAGGAAATGAGAGCTGTGATCTCGTCCATAGGGTCACAGAGCTGGTATATAGTGGAATGAGATTCCAGCTCTGAGCACTGTCAGATTTTAGAGCCCAGCAGTTAAGCACTCAACTGTGTTTGCCATCCCTGTAGCGTTACTCATGATCTTTGTCAATCTGGAGAGCCTGTCACCCGAGTCTCCGGGTAACAGTGCCTTTCTCCTACCACCGGGCGCCAATGCAATTCTGCCTGCCTCATCTATGACGCCTTCTCTGACTTGCCCTGATAGATCCTGCCTACTCCTTCAGTCCTACAACAGAAGGGTTTGGCAAATATCTCCATAATACTGTCTTTTACATCGGTCGCTGTTTATGAGTATCTCGCCTACTGGCTCTTCGTGAGTCACTCCAGTTCTTTGCATCTCAATTTCCTTTTCTTAAAATGGAGGTTCTAATGGTGCTTAACTCAGAGTGTTGCTGTGAGAAAGGAACGCCAACGGGATAATACATGGACAGACCTTAGGACAGAGCACGGAACACAGGAAATGATCAACACTGGTTAGCAGGTGAGCTGTTACTGTCCTCACGGTTAATCCCATTTAACTGAGGATAAAGGAATTTACACTAGACAGTTCCATATTCTCAGTTCTTAGGGTCACATCTTTTGCCCAGTAAGTTTCTCATAAGTATCTGGGGAGTTGAATTGTGGTGAACTGCTGTTTTTTTTTTTTTTCCCACCTCTCTTGGAACTGCTGCTGCGCTGAGGGTCCTACGTTTATCAGCATTCTGCTTAGCTGACCTCACATGAATCTCTGTTTTAGAATTCTTTGCTTTAGAATGTCTGTCTACTCACTGTGAATCTGCTATTTTAGTCTTTCTTTTTTTTTTTTTTTAAGCTGTCTCTGCTCTGCTTCTATTTGAGGGGCTGAAAATAAAGTAAGAAATAAGAGAGGTTAGTTTCCATTTATACGGAGCGTAATTTCTAGTAGATGCGTAAACAATATACAAGCCTATAATAAATATACACAGTCTGAAAAATTCAAACACTGTAAGCTAATAGCGGATATAGATTAATTGGGGGAGATGCCGCTTTAATAAGGTACAAATTTTCTCTGATGAGACTTGTATGATGGAAGAAATCAATCAAAGAGCCAGGCAAGAGTGTTCCCAGGTAAAATGGATAGCACATAAAAAGTCCTGAATTTGAAATAGGTTTGGAGTTTACCAAGAATATTAAGAAGAGGCTGTTGCAGAGAATGTTAGAAAATGAAGCCCACGAGGGTGGGGGAATGCACCAGTTCATTTATGGTCCTGCTATAGACTGCAATGTGGAATTTTTTCAGGCTTTGGTGTTTCCACTGGAGATTTTAATACACACATGACATGATTTAGTTTACATCTGAAAGCACTCACTTTGGTTCAAGTGTAGTGAACAGAGTGTAGGGGGACAGGAGAGGATGCTGGGAGAACTGTTAGAAGCCCGTGAAGAATTCCAGGTGATGGTGATGGTATGAATTACTGTGGGACATGCCTGCATTTAAGATACATTAAAAATATATATATAAGAGATATAAAAAATACACAGAACTCTCCTATGCTTCCATAAAAGTACAGAGACCAGAAAATAAATTTGTATGAAGCCATCATACAGCTAATCAACATTCTATGGTTTTCTCTTTTTTTCCCTGCCCTTCTTTTCTTCCTTCCTTCCTTTCTTTCTTCCTTTCTCCTCTCTCACTCCTCAGTTCAGGGGTTGGCAAACTTTTTCTGTAAAGGCCAGGTAGTAAGTATTTTCAGCTTTGAAGGCAGAAATTACCATGATAATTATTCAATCCCGCCATTGTGATACAAAAGCATCCCTAGACAATATGCAATGAAATAGGTGTGAGTTCTAATAAAACTTTATTTATAATCCCGGTGGTAATTAGAGTTAACTCATGAGCCATAGTGTTTTTCGCCCCTGCCCAGAGTCCTAAGAGGAAATATCAAGCATCTTACCATGCTGACCAGCAATTAATTCAGTATCTCTACCTCATCAGGACTATCCCTTCCTCTTCTTCCTCCCTCTCCTCATTGTCATTTTTGTTGCTATATTACCATCATCACACATAACGGAATTATGAGCTTATCATTTACCTAATATCTAATCTGTGTTCAGAACCTCCTCATTGTATCAAAAATGTCTCTGTTTACAAGTTTTCTTTTTCCAAATCAGAATCCCTATAAGATTTGCACACTGAATGAGGTTAATGTGTTTCTTAAGTCTACTTTCTAACAGTTTTCTCTCTCTCTTTATGTTAGTTATAATATATGTTTTTGTTTGGGGTATAATTAACACAAAGTCTAAATTGTATAGTTCAATAAATCTCACATACTCATATAAAAATCTCACAGATAATGAGCCAGATAATTTTGAGCTAAATGGCCCTTCCTGGTCAGTACCCTCTAAAAGTAGCCAACATTCTCCCCTGTGAAGTGTAGATTGCTTTTGCCTGATTTTGAATTATTTGTAAAAGGAAACTCTTTCTTCTCTTGTAAAATTAACATTATTTTTTTAACAGGATCTTTTGTCACGTGGACTTGCCCACATTTGTATTTGTTTACTCATAGCGTCATCGTGTATGTTCCTCTATCCCCTGTATGTCCTAAGATCTGAAAGTTATACTAGAGAGCTGATTGCATTCAGGTTCACAGATATTGACTGTGACTTCCCATTGCATCCTGGGGACACATGGTCTGGCAGTCACCTTTTAAATGATCTTATGATTGGTTTTTGCATTCTGATGATATTTTTCTGACTCATTCTTTATGAAGTTCCTCACCAACTTCTCTCCTAATAGACTTAACAGCCTTAGATGTGAGGTGCCTTGATCCGTACTGTTTCACTAGAGTAGAGAATATTTTGGAGAACAGACGGGCTGGATATTAGATGGGAGAGGAAGGCAGGAGCAGAGACATTAGGTGAATGTTGGCACCATTGACTGATTAGGGATGATACGGTTTTGATGGGGAGAAAAAATCAAGATTTTGATTTTGGAGGTGTTACATATGAGATGTCTATTAAATATTCAGATTTATTTATTGAATTTAATAGATGAGTTTCAAACTCAGAAGGGTTTGTGACTGAGTATCTAAATGTGGGAGTCTTCAGTAATCTTTGAAGCCTGTGGATAAGGTGCAGTTCCCAAGGAAGGGATACAAATAGTGAAAAGGCTCCCAAATGAAGACTTCAGTGTGACTGTTACACAGTCCATGAAAATTTTAATATTCAAGGTAGAACATACCTTAGAAAACTCTACGCTAATCCTGTAATTTTCCAACTAGAGAAACTGAGGTCTAAATGGCAAAGAAACATAACACTTGGGTTAGACAGAGAGGACATGGAGTCAGAGAGCCCTGCCTGGCCATGTGTCACCGCAGGACCCTGAATGGCAGGAAGGCGCTCTGAGCCTCACCCCCCTGGTGAAACAGCAACGCTGAAGCCGCGGCAAATAGCAAATGCTCCTTTAGGTCCACCAATTCCCAGTTCTCCTACCTCGAGAGAAGCTTTCTCCAGCTTTCTCCAGCCTGCCTGGCACTGACTTGCGTTCCCCCTGCCCCTCGGTGTGCCTCCATCTCAGTCCTTCTAACCCTTCACGGTAACTCCCCATCATGACTGATTCTCCCCGGAGACTGCGCTCTCCTTCAGGGCTTGGTCAGCGCCTGACACATTCTTGAAAATCAAGGACCTAGTGCTTTGCCTGACACAGAGGAGGCACTCAGGAAATAATGATGGAGGAAAGAAGGGAGGGAAGGGGAGAGGGAGGGAGAGACGGATATGGAAATCTCTCTTACTAGATGGAGTTTCTGCAGACCAGGGACATTTTCTTCATTTCTGCATCTCCAGCCCTTATGACAGAGTAATAATAATCAACATAACCATACTAATAAGAAAAAACCCCACATGATTGTAGGATCATTATCATCGGCCAATATTTTATCTTTATTTTGCACGCTGCCTACAGAAATTTTGAACTTGGGTGCTCTTTCTAAAGGTTTCTTTCAGGCGACTAACATAAGGCCCAAAGAGGGGAAGTCACATGCTCCCGGTCAGGAGTTAAAAGCATCAGAACTAGAACTTCTTTTCTGCAAGTCTCCGAAACGCCTTCTTTGGCTCAAACCTGGAAAATGTTTGTGGAATGAGGGAAAGAAGCGACAACTCAAGCGATTGGAACCTGGTAACTGCTCCATAAATGTTAGCTAATAACATCTTTAATTTCCTATTCATTCTCGAGTAAGGCCGCCCCCATTACCAGCCTACATTGAGGCTGCAGTTGTTCATACTCATACGTTACTCCCTAAATAGCTCCCACATTTCTGTCTTGTCTTTGAGACTCAGCAGTAAGCACCTTGTGTGCTGGGACAGCACCTAGAAACACCGTTATGTCTCTCACTGTTTTAGCTCTAGCACCAGCTGAACAGTAGGTGGTCCATCAATGCTTCTGAATAGATTGCTTGATTTTTAATCTAGAGGCAGCTCTGTGCAGAAGAGGGAACATTAGATTTACTGGCAAAGCCTCTAGTCCTTGGTTTAATTACCAGCTGCACGTGGGAAGGGGGCCACAGGAAAGCCACTTAAAACTCTCCATGCTTTGATTTCCGAAAAACAAAATTGGGATGATAGTCTCTGTCCCCATAACTCTCAGCGGTATGGTGAGGTTCAAACAGGATAATGCAAACCATAAATTGCAGTGCAGGGCCAAGGTTTTTATTATCCCGGTTATGTAATATCCCTCTCTGCCTACTCGCTGCATATTACCGCCTTCTCATTTAGGTGAACACTCAATATTCGCCAAATGATTTTCCCTAAATCAATAATATAAACAAAGAAAACAAGATGATCTAGTAAAAAAAGTCTCAGGAAATTGACTCTCAGGACTGTGCATACAGTATTGTCTTGGAAAGGTAGGCTAATGTAATATACCACTAAATCTCTAAGTCAGAGAAGGATTTACCAAAAAGCTTGCAAGTCAATGCATTTTCTACAATTCACTCTAGCGCAGCAATTCTCAGGAGATAACGCCATTAATACTCCATTTCAAATTAAGAAACATATGCTTTTTCTTCTCTTAAAAAAAAAAAGCAAGGGAACATGGCCCATTTTCTTTCCTTAACAAAAACAAAAGCTTTTAAAATGATAAAAATTGACTCTGCTTGATAAAACAGCCATCTGCATCTGATTTAGTTAAGTGTTATTCTTGTGTATTTTTATATTATTATTGCTGGTGGGAGAAAAATGCAGACATACAAGGAGAGGTCTTTGGAAAGGTCACAGAATTTCTAGTTCAATTACCCCTGAAATTTTGGTTTCGTTCAAGTTGACCCGAAAATTGCATCTTCATCCTGAATGCATGGATTTAAAGTAAGGCTTGAGGAAATATTTCTAATTATTTATGTCTAATATCTAGCCTTCTCCCTCCCCCACTTTTATGATGTTGGTGGAGATGAGATGTTAAGAAACTTTATAATGAAGAATAGCTATTGCATTTGGCATTTATATGACCCTCTAGTATTGTAATCATTTTTATTAGTTATTTCTCATGTCGGTTCTGGGCGAGAGATCGGATCAACTTAGTATTCAGAGTGGGTGAGCTCCCCATATGCTGTTAACTCCAATATGATGGTCATAAACACCAAATGGCATGCCATATGAAACAGGCACAGGGTGGGTTTCCCAAATATGCAATTAAGATAACCGGAGATGGCATCACCTGTACAAGTGTTACAGCAGTTTCTGATCAGTCTCCTGGAGATGGTTCCTTTAAGTTTAGGACAAAGGAAACAGGAGAATAGTTTCCTTAATAACGCTCATACATGGGCTGCGCTGATATTACCAGCTGAAATCTGAAGATAAAATAACCTGCGAGAAAGCGGGCTGGATGTGGTTTTGGCTATACAAAATGCTGCTTGGATTGTGTGGCTTAAAAAAAAACAAAACGATGAATATTACTACGGAAGGCAAAGAATTAGAAGACCAGAAGACCTGGATTTCAGTCCCCTTGTCTACAAACTACATACTTCATGACTTGGATCTTTGCCTTGTACATCTTTGGTTCTCCTTTTGGTCACCTATAAAATGGGTACCGTGACGTCAGCCTCTCAGAGGAACACTGGGAAGAAAGAGGGATGGCTGAAACGGGGCAAGCTGGACTCAGAGAGTTATCAGAGAGCATTCTAAGCAGGAGGAGCATCATGGGCAAAGACAGTGGGGGGCAGTCCTGATGTGTACGATGCAGAGACTCGGTAGGGTGGAATCTGGTAGGTACCGAGGCCAGCAGTGAGATCTAAGCTGGGACCAGATCACAGAAGGATGGGGATGGTAGGCCAAGGGCTTTGCAACGCTGAGATGAGAAGCTATGGCTTGGTTTCCTTTGGTTTTGTTTTGTTTTTTACTGGAGTTCTTTATAGTTTGTTCATTTTGGTTAGCAGAGCAGTGAAATGTTAAGTGGCTTAAGAAAAAAAAAGTAATCCAATTAAGTAAAATGCATTGGAGTGGGAAGAGAAAAAGCAGGGAGACCAGTGGGGAGACTTTTGAAAAATGCAGATCAAATCAGTGCAATTGCAAAAGAAATGGAAGGTAGTGGAGAGCTACGGGGGCTGGAGTTAGAATTCTGCATGCAGCCCTGCTCTGCATGATGGATACATACAGGCGGTATGTGTTATCTGTTATAATTTCCTCTGCTGGGCTGTCCTTTGCAATTTGGAGATGACCCCTCTGATGGTGATTACTGTGTTGTGTGCAGCTGTGGCTGAAGAAAGTGACTGGAAGGCGCAAGATTTATTGTATGAGTCAGAAAGCAGCCTTGTGGAGATGTGTCTGTAAGGCAGATTCAAGCTTTCATTCAATAACCTCCCTTTCCTTTCAGAGCTCCCTCCTGCTTCCTGTGTCCAGTGTCTTTTTTCCCATGAAGGAAAGCATCCTAGAAGCTAAGACCTCTATGGGATGGGCTCATAAAAGAAGAGGGACAAAGATATTGGCAGACGTTGGGACTAGAAAATAGTGAGTTCAGAGTGGTAGAGGATTGGGTTCAAATTGTGTTTTTACGTCATAGCTGTTGCACAAATGCCATAGTTTCCAACCTTAAGCAAGAATAAAAGGTTTTTTGGTTTCAGTTTCCTCACTTGTAAAACAGATGAGCAAATGCATACTTTTCACATATTCTTCTGGAGTAAATATGATGATGTACCTAACGGATTCAGTAAAATGCCTGTTCACAGAATGAAAGACAAGCAAATGCTAACTATTCTAATGAGTGTGGAGAACTTTGCTTGTTACCACACTTCACATTTTTTCCCTCCCATTTCTCTCTCTGTCTTATAATGACATCAACTACCTTAAAACAGGTTGCCGTCCTTAAATATTACCCATCCAGTTTGGACACTACTATGGAGACACAGTTAGTTAGTATGAGGTAAAATTGGGGAGGTAGTCGGGTGACATGTAATTACTGCAGACTCTACCTTCTGACTCTTAAGAAGCAAATATCAGAAAGAATGGGCACAGTATGATAAAGATCTTGCAAGTAAAGCACACATTTTAAAATGAAACAGCTTCAAAGGTTTACTTCTCCAGGGAAAATTCTGTGAAAGGAAGAGTAGGTAATTAAGGTGGACACTGTGATTGATACTCAAATATTCGAGTCCACTGGTCTAAGCCAGTGGTTTTTAACCTGGGGATGACTTTATCTCCAAGGAGACATACGGTAAGGTGTCGAGTTATTTTTGGTTGTCATAACTGGGAAGGGACGCTGCTGATATGCAGGAAGCCAGGGATGCTGTTCCTTCAATGCACAGGGTAGCATTTTCAGGACACAGAATCGTTTGGCTTCAGAATGTCAATAGGGTGATAGTTGAGAAATCTTTGTCCAGGCCAATCGTAGTGACTCTCTCCTTTCAGCCACTGATGGGTCCAGGAATCCAGCCACAAGTCAATGAATGTATCACATTCCACTGGTGCCTATTATGCACCCTGGGGTAAGCACGCATTGTAAATTGGCTAAAGGAAAAATGTACCTCAAGACTGGGAATCTCATTTCCCTACTCAGTGCGAATAAGTAAACAACGCTTCATTTGTTGCTGGCCACCACCTTGTGAGCTGTAGATAAACGAATCTTCTAAAAAACCACATATCCCAAAGACAGCAGAGAAGAAAGATGAAGATAACGTAGCTTCTTAAAGACACTGAGTCTATTTACCTTCAATTCTACCCCAGTTCTGCCAATTTCATGATGTGAAATAATAAATACCATCTTTGTATATGTCAGTTTATATAAGATTTATTCCTTTTTTCTTTGCAAACATAATTATACCAACTAAAACCCTGAACAAGTGATCTCACGATTATCCAGACATTTTACTTTCTTTTATGGGTTCTCTTGCTTAGAATGCAAACATTACCAAGCAATATTCTCCTCCAGTTTAACGCCCTGGCCTACCAGGGGACAGACAGTACTCCTTCCTTCAGCTTTTTATGAACAGAGCTTAGACTGGTTAGGATTAACAACAACCACAAACCAAAAACAAATAAAGGAAATTTAAAAGTACCAAGCAATAATGAAAAGAAAAGAAACTCAGAAGAGAAAAAAAAATATTTTCAAATGAAAGCTGTTATAAAATCTCTAGCCCCAGTGGTTGTCAAAATCCAACTCAGTTAAAAAGTATTTAGCATCTATTAAGAAATATTGAGAACTCTGCTGGGGGCTGAGGGTACAATGACCAAAACAAGCACAATTATTTTTTTCTTAAGGGATGTGAAGGCTTGTGTAGGGGCACGGATGTGTAAGGAGGTAATGAGAGTGTGTGCGGGTGGGGGTCCAGGAACAGTACAGGGAGTGCGGAAGAGAAGCAGCCCAGTGGAAGAGGGATTAAGCTGGTCAGTTCCCTGGTTCCTCCCTCTGCATCTCCTGGTCCATTTCTAAGTGAACCATTCCATCTTATAATCCACCTCTTAGAATTATCTTGCTTGATCCCTCCATAGTCAAGAGAGAAATTCTCATCATTTCACCCATCTATCGCCCATTCCTTTGTTGCTTTGTTTTGAGAGACATAGACAATGACCTGTGAATTCCAGCACCAGCGCCACTCAGGGAAGAACCCCAACACAACACCCCTGGAGGTGAGGAAGGATATCCGGGCAGCCACGCTTTACAGTCATTACAATTCAGTGCAAAACAGCAGAGGATGACACTGTAAGAAACTGTGATTGGAGTAACAAACATCACACACACACACACACACACACACACACACACACACACAGACATGGGAGAGTCACCCCCTCGTAGACCATTCAAGGGATGCACAGTAGAAATGCAAAGAGAGGTGAGCAACATGAGTATCTGGGTAGAGTAAAAGCGAAGACAGCATTTGAATAGCAGAGAACTTGGAGAGGGTGTCACAGAGGAGGATGGGCAGGGGAGAGACGTTAGGAGGAGTTGTTTTAGGAGAGTAATGACAAATTTGTTCCTGGTCACGTTGCCTTCAAAAATCTACTCGGATCACAGCCGACTTTGGAAATGTTGTCACATTCCAGGACTAATTAAAAGAAGGACACATGAGAACAGACATAAGGAGGGAAACAAGAAAAAAGAAAGAAAATACAAGTTTTTCTAAACTCTATCTAAGTGGTCAAAGATACAGGGAGGTAATGCGTCTCTCCTGTTTCCCACCCCTACCATTTTTGTCAAGCATAAAAAATAGACCAATTTGTCATTGTGTCTGCATAATATCAGGATAAGAGTGTACTGTTCTCTTCCTTTAGCAGAGGTCACTGGAAAGAGTGTCTCCAAGATTGTCTGAAGGAAAACAAATGAGCAAGCCCCCAAATTGGAGGCGAGGAGCTCTGCTGTGGCGGGGGAAATGCCGAGATGATGACTGTTGGAAAATTGCATCGGGTTTATCCAACACAGGAACTGTTTTAATCACTGCATCCAGGGACCTGCTTCAAGGACGGATGGATAATGCATGTTTCAGAGAGACTGATGCGGAGATAGTGCGGATGCTCAGACGTCTTGGGCAGGCCATTAAGTGAGTGAGCAAACGTCCTTGCACATCTGCTTGGGGGTGTGGGGCTCGGAGTTTCAAAGGAAATTTCAAGGTTTCCCGGTGGGCTCAAAGGAGCACTGGGGGAGGCAGACTCTAGGAGGGCTCTGGAGAGAAAGAGGAGGAGGTCTGTTCTGCAAAGTCAAGTCCAACCAGGGCTTAACATCTCCTCTCTCCATCCCCCCATCCACTGGGAGTAATTGGAAGACGGATGATTGACAGGCAGTCAAACAGACACTCTGGCAGATACACTGACCTTGCTCTATTCTCATCTCCAAACTTCCAGAACCTTTCTTAGGTTACTGACTCAAGTGCCAAGAATTTAGGGGGGCACAAGGGGGTGGGAAGTAGGGGCTTATATTTATGATCAACCTTGTGAATGTAATGGAAGGAGTGTAAGCTTTGCAGTTGAATTATCCAGGTTCATATCCCAGCTTTGCTGTGAATTACCTGTGCACCCAAGTCACTAACCTCTCCGTGTCTGGCTCTTCTTTTGCAAGGTGAGAATCAGTGTTCCTAAATGATGACCCTTGCCAGCCTAAAACGTTATATACAAACATCAGTTACATACAAATATCAGTGTGACAGTGATTCGTCTTTTATATTTGGTATTCGTTTTTTGTTTTTCGTTTTGTTTTGTTTTGTTTTTAATTGAAGGGGTTGCTCTGTGACCATAGACATGTCATATCACCTCTCTGGGTCTTAGTTTTCATCTATATTAAATGAAATAGCCAGAAAGAGAAAGAAAAATACCATACGACATCACTTATATATAGAATCTTAAAAAAAAAAAAGACCCAAATAAACTTATTTACAAAACAGAAGCAGACTCACAGACATAGAAAACAAACTTATGATTATCTGGGAGAAAAGGGTTGGGAAGAGATAAACTGGGAGTTTGAGATTTGCAGATACACACTACTATGTAGAAAATAAATAAACAGCAAGGTCCTACTGTATAGCACAGGGAATATATATTCAATACCTTGTAATAGACTAAAATGAAAAATAAAAAGAATATGAAAAGGAATATATGTATGTATATATATGACTGAAACATTATGCTGTACACCAGAAATTAGCAAACATTGTAAACTGACCATACTTCAGTTAAAAAAAAGGAAAAGATGCAAAAAAAAAAATGAAGTAGCACTTCGATTAATGATACACATAATAACAGTGATATTTGAGGGGCTCTTACTATTTGCCAAAGCTGTTTTTATTACACGTGCATTAACTGCAAAATTAGCTTTTACAGGTACGGCTGGCAGAGCTGTGATGTGATTTTGGACGTTGCAACTTCCAGGCTACTCCTCTAACTTCTCCAGTATTTAATCCAGTAACACATGACATCAGAATAATACAGGGGCCAGAAACAGGTTATTTGCTGGTCCCTTCTCAGTCCTACGGATGGATCTTACCCTCCAAAAAAGCTTTGTAATTAGCTGGAGGAGAGAAACGCTGGTGCCACTGGCAGCTTCTCTGGGTGTTCATTCCTGCAAGGTTAGAAGGAGAATTGCTTTGGTTGGAGATAAAGGAAACAGTATTTTTACAGACACTTCTCAGGAGGGAGCCACAGAGCCACAGATTGTTTCAAAGATGCAAGAGACAAGAGAGCCCAACCGGATCATTTCAGTTTCAAGGTGGTGAAACTGAAACACAGAGACGGGTAGGGTCTGGCCCAAGCTCACACAGCAAGACAGTAGCAGAATAAGGGTCTGGAACCCTGCTGATTCCTAGGGGAGAGCTCTCTCTCTTACACTCTGTGCTCAGCATTGGGCTCAGACCTCAGCAGTGAGTCCCTGATGAGATCTCTTATGCACATGGAATTAAAGCACAATGATCAAAATACTAATATATTTTCACGCATGGATTAGAAAAAAATGACTTTGAATAGGTTTGAGCACTTCTCTTGAAGCAAACATTTGGCTACTTGCTTAGTACAAGGCTGGGTATGCAGCAGGTATTTAATTGACACTTCTTGAGTTGGACTGAACATCTTGGATAGCAGACACATGACTCTTACTCATCACCTAATTGTCCCTTCCCTCTCAGGTCCTTAGCTGAGTCTATGCTTCGAGGACATAATTTCTTGTCTCTATTACTTGTGAATCAGCCAACAGATCATCTTCTATTTGATGAACAACTTGGAATCAAAAAGACCGTATGGAGCGCCTGTTGCTCCGCTATTGAAAGAATGCTTTAGCATGATTCCTGGCTCATAGCAACCTTCCATAAACATTTGCTATTAGTATTGCTGCTTGAAGGGCTCATAATGGTGTTTGGGGATAAATGCTGACTAATGAAGAATCCCCATTTTCTCCAGGAAGCCTCCAAATGATAGGGAGATTGTCACATTAACAAATAATTATATCATGTTACAGTTATTCAGGGTGAAGTCACAGAGATTTGTAAAAGACATGTAGAGAGTAGGTGGTTAATTATTCAGTGCTGTTGAAGGCAAGCTGAAAGCAGACTTCATAGAGAGGAAATGCTGAATAGGGTTTTGATGGGTGAGTAGGAGTGAGGAAAACTATTCCAGGAAGAGCAAACGGGAAGGGGAAAGCATGGGGCTTGGATTATTCAGAACATTCATGAAACTGCAAATAGGCCATTAGTCACTGAGCAGAAGTATATGAACATGTCTGTGATGGAGAGGTGTTGAGCAGAGATGAGGCTCCAAGCTAGGGAGAGGCTGATTCCTAGAAGTTCACCAAATTCAAGAGCTCGGGTTATAGATTGGAATCAACAGGCAACCCTGATTGGGTTTTAAATGGGAGAATAATATGGCCAAGTTTGTATCTTAGAAAGATGACTTTTTAGCAGCATAGATACCAGAAAGGAGAGGGAAATATCAGGAGGCTACTGAAATAACATAGATATGACCTGGCAATCCCACTTCTGGGTACACATCCAAAGGAAATAAAAACAGGGTATCAAAGAGACAGCCGCACTCCCATGTTCACTGCGACATTATTTCCAATAGCCAAAGTATGGAGAAAAACTAAGTGTCTATGACCAGATGCGTGGATAAAGGAGGTGCGGTTTTTACATAATGGAATATCATTCAGCCGTGAGGAAGAAGGAAAGCCTTTCCATTTGTGACAACATGAATGGCCCTTGAGGGCATTACGCTAAGTGAAAAAATCCAGGCAAGAAAGACAAAAACTGCATGACATCACTAACATATGGAATCTAAAAACTCAAACACATAGAAACAGAAAATAGTGGGAAGTGGTTGTCAGGGGCTGGGGGTGGAGGAAAGGGAGAGAGGTTGGTAAAAGTGCATAAACTTGCAGTTATAAGATGACTAAGGTCTGAGGTTCTGCCGTATAACATGGTGACTACGGTTGTATAACTGAAATTTAAGAGCGTTGAACTTACATGTCCTCACACACACACACATGCAAAGATAAACAGTAAGGAGATGGACGTGTTAATTAACTAGATGGGGGAATCCTTTCACAATGTGTACGTACATCAAATCATCACCTTGCACACCATTTTATTTGTCAACTATACTTCAATAAAGCTGAAACTTAAAGAAATCATCTTTACAACCGAATTAGGAAAAGATCAAGTTTAGGTTTAACAGTTTCTCTTGTGCTCACTTGAATGTGGTGGAAATGTCTTGAGCCTTTAACTACGGGAATCAAAAGATAATAAACAATGGAGAGAGTGGAAAAAAAAAGAAACAGCATAGACGAGAGATAAAAGATACCTGAATAAACTGGCAGAAGAGGGGGAGAAACAGACAGAAATTTAAGAAACCGACGTGACCAGACTTGGTGAGCGTCTGGTGGAGAAGCTGAGGGCCGCGTGGGGGCCCTAGCTCCCCTGGTGCGGGTGTGATGAACCCTGCATCACAGGAGGATCCTCCACCTTCTACTGTGGTCACATCCTTTCCAGCTCGGGTACCCAAGCGCCCCTTGTTCATGCGGGATAAAAAGCTGTAAGAGCAGACTGTTCTATTTCCAGAGCCCGCTCTGAATGGGGATCCTGGCAAAAACCTTCCCCCTGCTCCTCTCTGCCCTGTTGTGTTTATCACTTGAGCTACTTGTCTTTGCTGAGCGAACATGACCATCTGTTACTTTAACCCAACTATGACAAAGAGATGCCTTTCTTTTCCCCCATGTCATTTTGTACTGCTTGGGTGACACCTCAAGGAAGAAAAAAAGGCAGAAAGCAACAACAAACGGCATCCGTGATGAAAAGGGAAAGGCTAGACTTCCATGCCTCACACATTTTTGCAACTAGCCACATAAAAGGACCCGCAAGATGTGTGGTAATACAGTGCAGATACGCATCTACTGTCTGTACACATTGTATCCCTCGCAGAGTCCATTTCTTAGAGTGAGGTTGGTTTTTTTCCTTTTCTTTTTTCTGTTTTTGTAATCTCCTCACCTGGCAACACATGTTTGTAAAAGCAAATGTTCTGAGGTCAGTCACTATTCTCTCTGCAACACATGGTGCCTAAGCCCGGATTATTTAACCTGTCGACTAAACCTGTCTATGACACAAATTCAACCTACTTTCCCCTCAAAAACTCCCACTTGCTCTGCTCAGGTATGGAAAGTCCGTATCACATGCAATTACCTGTAATTCTCAGGACAGGGTCTGCTTTTTTCCATCTCTACTCTCTTAGCCCAGAATATCCTTTTCCTACATCCTCTCCGGACTCCCAGCTCCAGCTTCAACAACCTCGTTTCCACTCTGTAAGGATACCACGCTCCCTCCCTCTTCAGGACCTGTCCTCTGCCTCCTTCCCCCACCTCCCCTTAACCCAGTTACTGCCCCAGCATCACTCCATCAAGGAAGCAGGCTGTCTCTGAACATCCTTCATCACCCTCACTGAATTATATCAAGTCATACTCTACTTTCTTATCGCATAATAGCTACAGTAAATTGTAATGATACACATATGTGATTATTAGATTAATGTCTATCTCCTCCCCAGACTATAACCTCCATAATGATCACCACAGCCTCCTCGATGATCAAGGAGGAACACAGGAGAATCTCAAGAGTCACACACTGACTAAACAAGGCACTAGAGGAATGAACGGATTAACGAACGGACCTGAAAATCCTATTCATTCTTCCAGGACCATCTTTAACGCCACCTCCCCTATAATGTCCTTGTCTTGTTCTCCCTTTAACCCACCACCTTAAAACAAAAGTGCTGAAAGTGATTTCTCCATCATTGGACTGTTTAGAACATAGTTTCTGGGTCTCCCTTGTGAAATTTTTGGAGGCTGGCTTCTACAAGCAATAAGGGAGCCATTTTTTTGAATTCCTGATTAATGGCAGAAACTAAGGGAAAAGCTTCTCTGAAAACGGGGCTTCCCTTTAATATTTAGGGCTTAGACCAAGATTTGGCTTCTGAAAGCTATTCTGGCCTCGTGCATTAAATAGAGCCCTCTAGAGCATCTCTGGGGTAAGCCCAGACTCTGTTTAAGTGCTTTAATTTAAAGAGAAGGGATCTGATCCCGAGAAAGGAAATAAGTTGTCAGCAAGTTAATGGCAGAGTCTGGTTAGGAACCCAGGTCTCCTGCCTGCCAGCTTAATCCCTTCTTCAATATTCTATGTTTACTGTCATATAAAAACAAACAGATATGGCTGAGAGAAAAGAGAAAGCTTATTTTTTTTCCCCTCAGTTAGAACACATTTCCTAAAATGGGACCAGCCTACATATTATTTATCCCGGACGGTAGATTCCAAGTTTAATAAACCAAGTCTTCTTGCCAAAAGCTGGCAGAGTGATTCTCTACAAAGGTGCAAAGAACCACTAGATTAGCCCACATGCATCATACACTGGCACGCTCCTGGGGTGACACCACATTGAGAACAAGAAGGCCCAGATTTAGGTGTCAATAATGACCAAAAATGATTTTATGGAGCAGAACATTAATGGAAAGACTTTCACAATTTTAGAGCTTAAGATTGCTTTGGGTAAGTACACATTTTACTCGAATATATACGTGTAGGAGAGGTGGTAATTGAGGCTGTCTTCAGTTTAATCCATTTTAGCAAGACAGCGTGGTTTGCGGGGAAGAAGAAACTTCTGCTCTACCACGAACTTGCTTTGCAAACTTGGGCAAGTCCACTCTCCTCTCAGCTTCACCAAGTGTAAAACGAAACGCTCGGATTGGCTTAATAGGTAGTTTCTTCATAAATAACCTAGTCTTTGCGGTTCAACTGAGTACACAGTTAGGAAAGACCGAAGCGTGAAAGGCACTGCACTAGGTGTTTCAGACACAGAAGGGAGCAAAGCATGAGCCCCGACTGCAGGGTATTCAGAGCCGAAGAACAGGGCTGATACATACACAGTCAACTTCAGGGACTGTGATAGAAAACAAGAGAAGACTCAAAGAAGCCATGTTAGGAAACAAAAAGAACTTACAACTATGGACAGAGAGGAGTCCTTTTTTTTTAAACTTATTTATTTTAAATTGAAGTACAGTTGATTTACAATACATTAGTTCCAGGTGTACGACACAGCCATTCTGTATTTTTATAGATCATATTCCACTTAAAATGATTATAAAATTGGCGGTATTTTCTCTGCTGGACAATATACCCTTATAGCTTATTTATTTTATACATAGTAGCTTGTCCCTCTTAAGCTCATACTCGTCTCTTGCCCCTCTCCTCATGGGTAACCGCTAGTTTGTTCTCTATCTCTGTGAGTCTGTTTCTGTTGTGTTATATTCATTCGTTTTATTTTTAAGATTCCACATAAGTGAAAATATGCAGGATTCGTCTCTCTCTGACTTATTTCTCTAAGCATAACACCCTCCAGGTCCATCCATGTTGCTGCAAATGGCAAAATTTCATTCCTTTTTAACGGCTGAGCAGTAGTTTTATTTATTTATTTATTTGCTTCTTTGTTTATTTATTCACTTATACACACACGCACACACACACACACACACATCACATTCTCTTTATCCAGTCATCTGTTGATGGACACTTAGGTTGCTTCTGTATCTTGGCAGTTGCAAATAGTGAGGCTATGAACATTGGGGTGCCTGTATTTTTTCAAATTAATGTTTTCCTTTTCTTTGAACATATCCCCAAGACTGGAATTACTGGATCATATGGTAATTCTATTTTATGTTTTTTGAGGACTCTCCAAACTGTTTTCCATAGTGGCTGTACCAGTTTATGTTCTTACCAACAGTGCACAAGGATTTCATTTTGAGAAGAGTCATTTAAATGGATGAAAGAATACAATGTGCAATGTTGCTAATAAACTTTAAAATATCTGGAAAATTACTTTCTAGATAAATATAAATGATCCAAATGATATAAGCATATGTTGAAAATCTAAAATGCACAAGTGATCATGGATGTAATGTGAAAATCATCCAAGTAATGCAGAAACAGTAGATAGCCCAGAGTGTTTAATGGAAAGATTTTAAAATTTCTAAGAATCAAAGTCTCTACGCGATTTTCATAGTTCTTAAGCACATTAAAAAGAAGGGATGCTTTTTAATTTATTTGTCTAATTTGTAATAAACACTATACTTATTCCAAAATGTGAGAAATACAGCATATAATTTTATCTGCACATAAATGGTAACTAGCATGAGGAAAATACTATTAAATTAGGACCATGACTTCTAGTAATGACCACTTTATGAGAGCAGGTGTTTTCCTACACAGATAACAATGATAAAAATTGGACAAAATTATTAAAAAACATTTGAAGACATTGCAAATAAGAAAGAACAAGTGAAAACTGGAGAAGACCTTATACTTCAAAGACTGATGCTATACCAAAACGAACTGTGATGTTGGAACTTTCTTACCAAAGAGTGCTGCCCAACCCTCACGGATCTCCAGTGGCAGAAAAGTGGAAGACTCTTAAGTTATCAGAGGGCAGGGATGAGAGCTGGTAAAAGAACCAGAAGCTTAAGGGATAAATCTTCATTAATGGGAATCACAGAGAGTGTATAATGTCTGCCCCAAACTTTCGCTGACCACTGAATTATGTAGAAATGGGAGACACCGAGAACTCATGTCTAAAAAAACCAACAGGTTGAAGCCAAGAAAACAAACAAAGATATATCAGCTGCTGTATACCGCAGGGAGAAAGAATTTCATTTGGTTACAGCCAAGTTAACTGCCTATTAGAACTGGCACAACAGATTCCAGAATCCCTATAACATATTATCTGCAATGTCCAGTTTTCAACCCCAAATTACCAAACATACAAAGAGCCAGAAAGTCTGACCACTATGCAGGTACACAAACAAATTAGTAAAATCCAGTCAACAGAAGCTGACTCTGAGTGTGTCTGGCTATTGGATTCAGCAGACAAAGACATCCAGACAACTAATGTAAATGTTTTCAAAGATATAAAGGAAAATAAATTTGAAGAATTAAAAGAAAATAAGGTATTCATTAGTGAATGGAAAGGAAATGTTAACAGAAACAGAAACTATGAAAAGGAATTTTTAAAATTCTAGACCTGAAAAGGGTAAAAACTGAGATTAAAAAAGTACTGGATGGATTCAACAATCTATCTGAGACGGTGGAAGAAAAAAAATCAGTGAATTTGGAGAAAGATTTCTAAAAAGTTTCATGTCAAAATAACAGAAAGAAGAAATATTGAAAAAATATAGAAAAGGCTACAGCACCTAAGAGACCCAAGGTCAAGACTGAGCAGTCCAGCTGCTGGGGTCCCAGAATAAGAAGACAGAATGTGGCAGAAAAACATTTAAAAATATAATGGTCAAAATTTTCCTAAATTTCTTGAAAAAAATCATTAATTTACAGATTCCAGAAGCTCAACAACCTCCAAGGATTATACACGTGAAAAACAAAAAAAACAGGTAAACACATCATAGTAAAATAATTGAAAGCCAAAAATAACAGAAACAAATTAAAAGCAAAAAAAATAAATAAATAAAAACAACACATTACAAGCATGGACATAGTAATATAATAAACAGCTGAATTATCATTAGAAACAATGAAAACTGGACATTGGATATAATATTTAAAGTATTAAAAGAAAAAAAAACTAAAGTTGTTATAAGGATATTTTCAGATAAATTAAAACTGATAGAATTCATTGTTATCAGACATAATTTAAAGAAATGCTACAGGAAATCCTTCAGGCCAAAAAGAAATAAAATCAGATAGTGACATATATACAGGAAGGGCTGAAGAACACTGGAAATAGTAAAATACCTATGTATTTTATATATGTTGATATGCACATGTTATAATATACACTGTCATCCCCTGATATTGGCAGGAGATTGGTTCGAGGAGCCCCTGCATATTGCAGAATCCACAGATGCTCAAATCCCATAGTCGGCCCTTTGTATCTCCAGTTCTGCAGGCATAGATTCAGCTAACTCTGGATTCAGCAGCCACTGACCATATAGTACTGTACCTATTTATTGAAAATATATATATATTTTAAATCCGCATATAAATGGACTCAGTTCAAACTCAAGCTGATCAAGGGTCAACTGTATATATTATATATATCTATATGTACATACGTAATTTTTCTTATGTCAGTTAAGTCATCCAGGAATTAGAGGCTTAGATGGGTTTAGATGTGATCGATTATTTTAAGGAAATGTTTGCAAAGAGTTAATAAGGAGAGAACCTGAGTAGGTTGAGAGCCTTCAGACTACAGTGTGGGTGCAACATCTGTGAACAGGAAGAACAAAAGATGGATTGGATAGAAAAGGCCTCAGCCCACAGTACATCTCTGAGAAAGTCTCCGCCAGAAGGCCTGTCAGAACAAGCCCACACTGAGCAGGGAGGCACCAATGCTGGTGTCTCCAGTTTGCTTCGTTGTTGGCTCTGAGCAGCCCAGGGAGAGCATGACCTCAGTGCTTATGGGACCAGCACCTGGAGGTGTCGGTTAACTGTTCTACCCTCAGCATGTGCTCTTGAAGGAGGTCCAACCAATGCATTTCTACAGTCATCATGCTTAATTCCTTTAAAGATAAATGGCTATTTAAAGCAAAAAATATACCATAAGCATTGTTGGGTATAACACATCTGTGTAATATTACAGATAAAGATATGCTTATATATACATATTTATACATAGATGTAGATAGATATTACCTCTGTCTATCTTTCTCTATCAAACGATCTATTTATCTGGTGATAAAAATTCAAAACCAAATAGAGCTAATTGTTGGTGTAGACGTCAGCACAGTGTTTACCTGGGGAGTAGTAATGAGGGACGAAGGTACAATGGAGCCTCTGATGTGCCGATCGATTTCTTGGTGGGTTACACATGTGTTCTCTTATGGTTTATGTGCATACATGTGTTACATCACAATCAAAAGTTTACTTTAAAAATTCAGAGGCTGGATTTATAAAATGAATAAAGATATTTTAGCATTTATCTTCAAGAGTAAACCATCTGAGAACAGACAAAAATATTTGAAAGATTTATTAATTTATTAAAGTATTTCTGTGGGTTTGAGTTTATAGGTTTGGTGTCAGGGCAACTTGAGTTTTAATCTCAGTTCTGCTAGACAATAAGTAACATATATCTCAGTTTTCTTAACTGAAACAGATATATAATAATTGTATCTATTTCACAAAGTCATTTGAAAGGATAAATCAGATATATTTTGTGGGAGTATTAAGCATTGTTGAAATATTATGTGTTGGTCATGATTAGTAAATGGTACTATTAATAGTGTTAATGATAATAATAGCAATAAACTTTATATTTATATGAACCCAAATAATGTAAAAATAGAGTAGTAGTAGAGGAGCAGGCTGATGGATCATTTTTAAATGTTTATAAAGTGATCTGAGTATATATGTGAATCAATATATAATACTGGTAGCACTTCAAATCAATTGGGATTGAATAAATTGTATCATAAATCATTTTCAGATTCAGAGGCAGACAGCAAAAAGAAATAAAATTTTTGTGAGACATACATGACAGACAAAGGGTGCTATAAAAAACCTTTTATGAAACAATGAGAAAAAAAAGAGATAAATACTGAAGTGGAAAGTGAATCAGAGGACCCAATTACTAAAATTACTCTCTCTTATATATATTTATTTATATGAGTTTAATATACAAAGGAAAATATATGTCACAGAGTGATTACGTTAAAACGACAAGATACTTTTTGCTTATTCAATTGCCTATCAAATATCCTATATATTTATATTACCTTGGTGAAGAAATGCACATTTGTGCTTTTGGGAGTGCAAATAAACAGGATCTTTTGAAAAGCTGTTTGGAAATGTGTATCAAAAGGATCAAACTTGTGCATCCTCATTGATCTAGAAATTGCTCCCACTGAAATTCATCAAACAGAAGTAATGGTGATCACACCAGAAGATTTAGCTATTAAGAGAGTAATTGCCCTCTTATTTGCAATGTGAAACTTTCGGACACAACTGTAGTTCAAATAATAGGGAATTGTTTCATTCATCCAAGGAAATACTTTCCAGCATTGGCAATGATATTAGGAAATAATTTTAAAGTCAGGCGATAATTTACAATATACTCTTCCATTTCAAAGAGCCACTTTCAAAATGATATGGATAATATAATTATATTTTTGCAAAATAAACACATATATATTTGGAGAAAAGACTAGAGGTAGAGTCCATCAAAATGTTAACAACAGTTGCATCACAGTGCCAAAATTACGGATAATTAATTTTATTCTGTTTATCGAGATGTTTTCCAAAGGTTTTATGAGGTGTATATATTACTTCACAATCAAAAAGAAAGCTATAATATTTCAATGTAATCTCCATAAAGGTAACAGTATCCATAAGGTGGTCTGGTAGTAAAAAGAAGGGAGTAATAAATGCTCTTTGCAAGGATAAAGGTTATGTTTGAGTTTTGGCAGTTCAAAAAAGACAAAAGGCATACAAAGATTGTGAAAACTCTTAACAGCAGGCAAGGGGAACAGCATGTAAAAAGAAAAAGGAGTTTGAAGGCATTTTGCAGAGAATGGGCAAACGTTAAATGTGGAGAGCTGTTAGATGTCTACCTTTTACTTGGTCTGGGTTGGAGTGAAGTTGGAGACATAAGCAGAAGTCAGATTACGCTAGGTCATCACATCATGCTCCGGAGCTCGGATTTAGTCCTGAGAACCCCTGAATCATCAGAGAGCATGATCAGATCTGGGTGTTAGACATGGCCCTCTGGCAGCATTGCAGGGGATGTTTGGTATTGCTGGAGAGCCAATGGAGATCAGACAGTTAAGAGGCCATCACAATGGTCCATGCATGGGTGAGGGCTTGCAACACTGCAGTAATCAAGGAGAGTCAGAGACACTTAGGGCAAAGAATAAATAGGACTTGGTGACTATCAACATGTGGGAAGTTGAAAGTGAGAAAATTTTCAAGGAACCCCTATTATGTTATTTTGCATGTATGACACATAGATGTACAGATGAAACCATTTTGCCTTATTTTGCCTATATACTTTCTATTTATAAGATATAGAAAAGTATATATATACACACAGTTAATTAAAAACACTGATGAGTTCTTGCTAATTAACCAAACCAAAACAAAACAAATAAAATGACTTAAGGTAAACTGAATGAGGAATGAGAAGAACTAAGAAACACAAAATTAATAAAGAAAATAAAAAACAGTTCAAGCCTGTTTAGGTACCAAGCAAGACCTTTTTATCAAGAGAAAAATATTGATGAATCTATAATTTAGACTGTTAAGAAAGGGCAGTTTGCTTGTGTGATATAGATTCAGGTGTTCATGTAAAACCACATCTTTTCCCTAAAAAAAATATAAATACATACATATATATATATATTTTTTTTTTTAATAAAATGTTTCATATTGGTGAATGCAACTGGATTTCTTTTTTTTTTCAATTTTATTTATTTATTTTTTTGGCAGGGGGAGAGGGAGGTAATAAGGTCTATTTATTTATGTACTTTTTGGAGGAGGTACTGGGGATTGAACCCAGGAATTCGTGCATGCTAAGCATGCGTGCTACCATTTGAGATATACCCTCCCCCCTTGCAACTGGATTTCTTCCATTCTCTGTCCCATTTGTATTTGAAGTTCTTTTCATGATTGTTGCTTCTTGCTAATAGCATAACTATAGCATTATATAAGCTTGCACTGTAATCGTGACTTCTATGCTAGTGTGGAAGAAATAAGTGTGGGCAGGATGGCACCTTGGGTGACACAGGGTGAACAATTTTGCGAGTCATGAGACCTTTTCCTGCTGCCTACAGCACCCACTCCTAACACAACACACAGTAAGTAGCTGCCTTCATCAGTTTCTCCCCTGTTGGAGGGTGCATTACAAAGATGAGGCAGGGGCTCTGTTAGGTAGGTAGATGGATGCGTGGATGGAGAGAGAGAGAGATGAGCAGAAAGGCGTGTGAACTGTGAATTCAAATATTTAGTGAGTACCTACTAAGAGCCAGAGAGAACCAGGGTCAGTTCCTAAAATAACTGAACACACATTTTCCAGTCTCCCATGCCAGTGCCTGACAGGCCCCGGTAATCAGCAGGAGCTCAGAACGCAGTCACCTAAATGGGAGCCGTCTTGACCATTTGTCTCCAGTGTGACCTGTGCACATGCTGCTTTAGCAGCCAAGCCTTCTGTTTTCACGTGCAGAATCTGTCTGCGTTAAGGGCAGAGGAAGGCAGTGGGGTGGTATCCAGGTGGATTTCTTTACAAGGGGTGGGGGAGAGGGAGGCACCTCTTCCTATCTCTAGTCCGAGAGTCCGATCACTGCCTGGCCCGCAGACTCGTCCAGTACGTGTGCATCAGATGGTGAGAGCGGGGAGGGCTTGGGAGCAGAGGTGCTTCTTCATGGGGGACACCAAATGCCTAGTGATTAGGAGCACCGACTGTGCAGTCATTCTAACTCAACATTCTGATGCTAAAAGCTGCTGTCCCAAAGTCATTCAACTTTGGTCAAATTACATAACCTCTCTTTTCCTCAATGATACAGAAATAATGACAACCACCATTTATTGAGTAACTACTATATTCCAGCTACTATAACGTAACCTCTTTTAATCTTCAAATTGTCTCAGTGAGTGAGATAACGCCCTTTTCTCCATTTTATACATAAAAAAGCTGAGACACAGAGAGCCCAAGAAACTTGCCGGGAGTTAATACGCGGTAAGCAGCCTGATTCCCTGAATACCACACTGACTGCTTCTCTCTGTAAGTGATGGGAGGCAGTGATGTCACGCTACTGTGTCAACACGAAGAAGTGCTGGGGGACTGTTTAGGCCAAGCAGCAGTAGAAGTGACCTGCTGGCACCAGGAAGGCATCATTATTATAATAACAACAATCACCATTTCCTGAGTGTATATAATAGAGTCGGCAGTGAGGTGGATGCTTATGTACTTTATTTCATTACATCTTCATACCTCCCTTATCAGGTAGTTCTTCCTACTCCCATTTTATGGGCAAAGAAGGTGACAGGTCAAATAACTTGTCAAATGTCCCACTAGTTAGGAAGTAGCAGATGCAGAATTTGGACCCACGTGACTGAGGCCCCTGCGTTTTTCTTTATTCCAGGGTCTCTGCCCACAGGTGAAGGCATGTTAGGGACTGGCTCTTAGTCCATCGTTATACGAGGTGGGAGTGCTGGAAACTAAAGGCTGAAGCTAGTTCCGGGGCAAAATGCAATCTACAAAACTTGGATTTTATCTTGTGAACAATGGTGAACCGTGAGGAGTTCATCACGAGTATGACCAGAAGTTGTCCCCCGAACACCTCCTGAGAACCTGTCTCTGCCGTGGCTGGCATGCTAGCCACCACAGCCCCCAGGTGCACTCCTTACGCCCTGGCGACAGGTCTTCTCTGAACATGTAGTCCCTAGTTGTTTTGTCTTCCTCTGGTTTCCACACGGTTTACTGACAGTGCTTCTCACTGGACACGGAGCAGTATTTTTATTTTATTGACTAATACTTGCCTTTTCATCTAGGTTGCAATTTCCTAAAAAATAACTGGCATCGTGATTTCTGTGTGTTAAATGCCTTTCCTCAGGTTTGCACCTAGTGGGTACTTTAAAAAATGTTAATTACGGGTGATGTAATAAATATGGCATTATTTTAAAAGGGCTGCCTCATCTCCAAAAGAGTAAGCTAAGGGAGAGAGAAAGTTGCTTCCTAGTCAAGAGTAAGAAGATCCAAACCATCCCAAGGTGACCAACGGTGACCAAACTGGGACAGATTTCTCCCTGTCATGACCCACCCCACAATTTTCTCATCTATCCAAAAGGGCCCAGACTTGTTCTGAGGACTGTACGTAAAAAAAGAAAGGAAAACACCAGGTACTATGCTAAGCATTTAGGAAAGATTTACTCATGGCTTGGAGGTGAAAGTGTGATCCGAACTTGGAATCAGAATGTTCTCTGTTTAAATCCTGGCTCCACCTGGGTGAAGGCTACTTGTTACAGGCTGAATTGGGTTCCCCCCAAAATCCACATTTTGAAATCTGAATCCCAGTACCCTAGAATGTGACTGTATTTGGAGACACGGCTTTTAAAGAGGTAAGGAATGTGAAGTTTGATCTCATAGCTGGGCCATCACCCAATATGCCTGCTGTCCTTATAACAGGAGGTTAGGACACAGACACAGAGGGAAGACGATGTGAAGACACAGGGAGAAGACGGCTGTCGACAAGCGAAGGAGAGAGACCTCAAAAGAAACCAATCTTGCCAACACCTGTTCCAGACTTCTAGTTTCCAGAACTGAGAAAAAAAATAAACGTATGTTGTTTAAACCACCTGGCCTGTGTTCCTTTGTTATTGCAGCCCTAGAAGACTAACGTGTTACTTAACTTCTCTGAGGGAATATTTATTCAATATCTTGTAATTTCCTACAATGGAAAATAATCTGAAAAAATATATAACTGAATTACTTTGCTGTACATGTGAAACTAACACAATGTTGTAAGTCAATTAGACTTTAATTTAAAAAGGGGGTAGCAATACTTAACCTCAGGGTACTCTTAGGAGGCTTAGATATAATTTACGTAAAGCAGTTAACAGGCATTTTATAAATGACACCTGGAAATTATCATGATGGCAGTAATAGTAAGCCAAGATACTGTTGACGCTAGCCCACAGGGCTACTGAAGGGATCGACTGAAGAATGATAATTTTGATGTGAAAAGTAAACTTCAACCTCTGTAATCAAAATGCCTAAATGAGAACCTTGGCTCCACCATTGATCATGCACACGGTATTGATTATTCTCAGTTTCCCAAGGTCTCGCCTTCCAGCCTGGTAAACATGACTCATAGCCTACCTCACCAAGTCGTTAAGAAGCAGCGTGCTTCATACCATGGAATAGTCATTACTGTGGTCAGAACGGTCCTAAGCCCTTGACCTGTATTATCTCATTTAACATGCACAAAAGTCTAATAATCTAAAAGTCTAACATGGTTATCCCCATTTTTATAAGGTAAGGAATTTGTGGCACAGTGTGGGAACTTCCTTCACGTCACAGAGTTGGTAAAAGGTGGAGCCAGGACTCAAACTTGGACAGAAAAGCAGAAATGAAAAGAAAAAGTAGCATATCAGCTCATGAGACACTGTCTTATCTGACGGTATTGTTCCTTCCCATGCTTTGGTATCAGTTTGCTCTTCAGCCCTGAGGAAGAGTGCTCACATTCCCGCCAGGACTAGGATCTTAATCAGAGAGTGCCTGGAGACCTGTCCACTTCTGAAAACAATATACTGGCCTAAGCGCCTCTGAGGAATCTCCTTCTAGTCCCAGGTCCCCTGGGGTGGACATTAGTGCTCTCTGACTGCGTACATGGTTCTAGCACCTCATTGGGGAGTGGGGCCAAGTGACTTGGTCATCCAGTAAAGTACAGACAAAATTACGTGTGTTACTATTGGGTTGAGATCATTTAATTGCTAGTGTGAGATCCTTAACTCAGTTTCCTTTCGACATGGTGGCCAGCAATGTTTGCGAGGCTGCCTGCCCCTCTCCCTGAATCCTAGAGTGGCTGCAATGACCACAATAATCCTTGTGACTTACAATAGACATTCAGCTTAAATGAGAAATAAACTCATGTTGATTTCAGCAACTGAAATTTTAGGGTTATTTGTTACTACAGCATAACTTAGTCCACCCTAACTGATGCACCCATCCTATTAGTCAATTTTAATTGTCTGCCCTGTCCTCCTGGGAGTCTTCCCTGTTTGATCATACCTTCAATCTCCTTATGCTTTCTTTCTCCACCTCTGTTACTTTTGGTCTCTTTCTACCTTCAATTCCTTCTTTGTATTCTATACAATTCCTTTCTGTAGTCCTCCTTATGAGGTGGTTGGGGGGGTGTATCTCCCTGGGGAAGTCTAAGTATAGTTTAAGTTAGGGATAAAAATCACTGTGTCTGCCCTCCTTCTGTTTCAAATTAGGATAGAATGTGGAATGAATCCTCTGTCCTGCTCATGAAATGCAGCTTCTGGAGACTGATCTCTGAAGACTAAGGCACAATCTGGGTCATGGCAGCCAAATCCTGCACTTCAGACCTTAGCTTCCCAGTGATGAGGCTGTGTCCATCCATGACTGCATGGAGCATCACCACTTAACAAGGACAAGAGGGACTGATTTGTCCCTAAAGGGCCTTGAAAATGCACTCCACACATGTGAAATGGGTCAATAAAAACAAGAAATGAAACTGAGGTCAGAAACTTTCTTTAGAGAGGTAGTAAATAACATCTGAGGCATCCTCGGTGCTCTTGTCCCCACAGAGCTGCTGCAGATTCACTGGGAAAGGTACTATTAATACATAGAGGAAACGCCGGTGCTGCGTGGTGCCCCAGGAACCACAGGCCCTGTTCCCAGGAGGAAACAGGGAGCCATGAGGAAATCTTGCCAGCCAGGCTGTGTCCATAACAGGCAAGACTGTTTGCTTCAATTTCTAATTCCTGACATTTCAGGTCAGAATCCCAGGGCTATGCTAGCTGGTTATGACTGGGGCTTTGGGTAGGGTCTAAGTATTTTAAAGACAGGGATTAGATCTTGTTCAAGGTTATATTTTAGTACCTAGCACAGTCCATGGCATGTAATATAGGCTTATGATTTTGCCGAATCATTGGATGGATATACGAGTGTCTTAGTCCGTTTGAGCTGCTATAACAAAAAATACCATAAACTGGGGGAGGGGGAAGTTTATAAACAATATATATTTATTTCTCGCAGTTCTGAAGGCTGGGAAATCCAAGATTATGGCCCCAGCAGATTTGGTGTCTGCTGACAACCCCCTTACTAGACAGCTGTCTTTTCACTGTACCTTCACATGGTGGAAGGAGAAGGGGAGTTCTGTTTTATACTATAAAGGCACTAATCCCACTCCTGCGGGCTCTGCCCTCACGTTCTAACCACCACACAGAGGCCCTGCCTCCTAACATCATCACATTGGGGGTTAGGACCTCAACGCATGAACTGGGGAGGGACACAAATGGATAAACTGCTCTTCATCCCTCTGCCTTTCTCTCTCTCTCCCGATACCCTCCTCTGTTCCCGACCATGGGCTACATCCTCTAGTGAATGGTATATATTCCATCATGTTGACAATTGTATCACCTGCATTTACCACAGCACCCTCCTCGGAACTCCCCAATAAGTGATTGTGTGATTGATGGTCTAGCCAACTTTCATGTAGGGAGAGGAGGTTACTCATATAATTAAACACTTCCTGAGCATTGTCCATGGGACTGTCCCTGTGCCAAGCAATAGGGATAGGACACCAGTAAGGCAAGGCTCTGCTATTCTCCTTCCCACAAAGGATCTCAAGTGTGTTCTGTAAGTGAGGAACGTGTGAGAACACATAGAAAAAGGAGAGGGAATCTTCCCCAGAAAAGAAAGAGAGGGGAAAAAATGGCCTCTTAAAGTGGTGACCCTTGATCTGAGGTTTGGACGGATGAATAGGAGTTCGCCATGTGGATACATCAGAGGAAGAGTGTCCCAGGCAGAGTTTATATCCATGTTAACATCTGCCCTTTCCAATTACTCTGGGCATATAAACGGACAGTGGTTGTGGGCCATCTCCTAAATCTTTAGGAGAGGCACAGTGAGAACTTGGTCTCCCTGAAGCTTAACGTGATGCACCCTTCAATGAGGTTTCCTCCAGCCTTCAAAGCTCAATCAAGTCTCATCACCTCTGGGAAGGCTTCAGATTAATCTAGCAAAGATTTCCACCCTGTGGGCTCAGAGTCTATAGCTCTGTTGCAGAGCAAGCTGTGTGATCTCAGGGAAGTCACCTTCAATTTTTTTCATCTGCTAAATTAAGGTTTTAAGAAAACCCTTCCCTTGAAATCGTAGTATAATTAATGACACAGCACCTGGTAGTTCATCATCCTCTCAGTTCCTTGTTTTTTTTCTCGTCTATAAAATGTTATGATAATAAAGTGAGTCAACAAAGATAAACCCTTAGAATAGTGAGTGGCACACAGCAAGCATATAGCCGTGTTAACTATTATAATTCCTTAATTCCTACAGCTTATTACATCCCTTCTTTAATAGACACTGTTTGGTATTAATAATAATAATAATAATAATGCATGAGAGCTGCTTTTTTCCCCTATTAATCTAAAACTTCTTCTCACCCTGATCTCAGTAGTTAAAGGGACTGGTGGTCTGAGATCAGGGATCTTGTCTGAGAATTCTAACTCCTGGTCCATCCAGCAAGCTCCTTGGTTAAGAATGGAAGCTGGTGAATTATCCAAGCTGCCGGCACTCTGCTCCTCTGAGCCCTCTGTCTTCCTCCTTGGCTGGAGGACACTGTGGGGTTATCTGCCTTTTTCCCAGTGATGCTGGCAATATAGGCTTTTCTGCTGCTAAAAATATGCAGCTCGAGATTCAAGGTGAACCAGATTCATTGATTTTCAACCTGCACAAAGATGAGAGGGAAAATCGTATTCAGGGACTTCTGCTTGGAGTTGAGGGTTGTGAGAGACGTAAGGTTTTATTTAAAATAATAAAACAATTTTAAACCATTCAAGTTTCTAGTCTGACAGATAGTCATTCATAGAGATATACTAGCCATGCCTTCTTGACAGGAGACGGTAGGGAACTTCTCAGTTGGAGAGACAGCCCCTCTGACACCAAGGGGTTAACCATGCTACACCCTGACCTCTATCTCTCTGGGGTTCTTCCCTGGTGGTTCCTGGTCCTTGAAGATTAGAGAGGCCTTAGATCCAGAACCATTCAGAATTCTTTCTTCTAGGGAACTCCGTGAATCATGGCTTCTGAACTAAAATTACATACGTAATATTTCTCCAACAATAACAATGTGTGGTGTGAGCACTTGCTCTAATCTGTGGGTTCTATGGTGAACATACAATGTATTTTTATAGTAAGGACAGCAGAGATGTAAGAAACAGAAATACTGCCAAGAAGATGTTACAGAGCTTGGTATACTCAGTGAATAATAAAAAAATGAATATGCAGCCAGGTATCATGGAAATACTCTCGATAACTTTCCAGTGGTGAGAATCAACATGAATTGAGTATTTTAGCCAGAAAATAGGCTAGATATTATCCATAAATGACTTCATGTAATCCTCACCCACAGGGTGGTGACAAAGAAAACAACAGCCCTACTTTACAGATGAAGATACTGAGGCTGAAAAGGATTCATCAGCTTGCCTAAGACCACATAGCCAGGAAATAAGGAAGGAAGGGTCAGACCGGGTCCCCAAAGCTAGTGCTTGCTATGCTAGGGCAAACTCTCTCTTTCAGCCCAGGGAAAACCAAAGTTTGGATTCAGGGTACGCCAGCAGAGTTGGTCCAGGTGGGGCCCTGAATCTGTGGCATCAGCATCACCTGGGCACTTGTTGGAAAAGCAGACCCTCTGGCCCACCCCAGACAAGCTGTATCGATAACCCTGGGGGTAGGACCCAGCAATCTGGACTTCAGCAAGCCCTCTGGGTGATTCAAATGACTACTCTGGCTCCAGTGATGTTGGTGAAGAGAGAGAACCTCAGAGAAGCCAAGTAAACTGCCCACATTCCCAAAACCGTGCTTGGAATGAGATTTGTTTTCCTTTGAACATGTGGTGTTAGGTGAGGTTTTTTTCTCACATAGAATAAATTCCTTAGTAGCTGAGTTTTAGTTTTCCTAGCTACCAATTAAAAACAGAAGCCATGATATACCCCGAGAAAACTATAATTTGAAAAGGCACTTGCACTCCAGGGTTCACAGCAGCAGTATTTACAACGGCCAAGACATGGAAACAACCTAAACGTCCATCGATAGTTGACTGGGTAAAGAAGAGGTGCTGTATATATACAGTGGAATACTACTCAGCCATAAAAAATAATGAAATAATGCCATCTGCAGCAACATGGATAGACCTGGAGATCCTCATACTAAGTGAAATAAGTCAGATGGAGAAAGACAAATATCACATGATGTTGCTTATATGTGGAATCTAAAAAGAAAAAAAAATACAAATTTTATTTACAAACCAGAAATAGGCTCATGAACATAAAAAACAAACTGTGGTTATTGGTGGGGGGGAAGGTGGAGCCGGGGAGAGATTAGGAGTTCAGGATTTGCAGATACTAAGTACTACACATAAAACAGATAAACAACAAGGATCCACTGTACAATGCAGGGAACTATATTCAGTTTCTTGTAATGAGCCATAATGGAAAAGAAACTGAATATATAAATATATGTATATATGTATGAGGGAATTTCTTTGCTGTACACCTGAAACTAACACTGTAAATCGATAACACTTCAATAAAAATAAGAATAAGAAAAAAAACAGAGGCCATGGTGAAGACTCTGGAAATCAAAAGCATCTCTCCTATTTACTCGCTCTGTGGCTCAGGCAGTTTATTAGACTCTTTGCGCTTATAGCTCCTCATCTGCTAAATGCCCATTCCGGCTGTTAGGACAATCAAGGAGAAACTGCATGTTAAGGGCTTTTGCACAGTGCCTGGCACAGAATAGATCCTTAGTAGATGGTGAGCTTGTCCCTGATATTAAGGACTCATCCTCTTTCTTTCTAGATAAAATAGAGAAGATTCTTATTTAAGCCCTGGAGCAGAGTAGGTGCACAATAAATGCTCAGTCCTTCTTGTGCTTTCTAATTAAGGCACCTTTCATTCTTCTAGACAGATTAAGTACCTTCCAAACTGATGCTTCACCTCCTGGGTTTTTCCCCAGTAGCCAACTCCCCTTAAGGTCAAGCAGTGAAAATGGATTCTGGGGAAAGAAATTCCGAAGCGACTGTAATGGAAAGAGCTTCGGTCAACTTTAGCATTACATTCTTGATAAGAGAGTCTGCCCCAGAAAAGGAGGTGCCTTGCCACCCTTTCTCCTAAGAACTCAGGTTATTAACTATTACCCCCGGAGATGCCTCCCCGCCACCCAGACACATGCACACCCTTTCTGAGCAGCCTTTGCTTTTCCCTGATGAAGCCCTGGAGAGTCATTGCATCCCACTCGGTAAAATAATGATTTAATAAGATGCTTAATTATTTTTGAACCAACAACAATATTTTGCTGAATACTATAATTGCATTTTCCATTTTGCTAGAAAATTGAATGCTGAGGAGCACGTGAAGTTCTCGTGTCAGTGTACAGCCTGGAAAATCGACAGACAACACCAAAGGCAGGGGCTTCTTTTGCAATCAGCCATAATACCCTGAATTCTGAGCAACAGGTTTTGCGGACTCTGTGAACCCAGCTCAGGAGGAAAAATTCATGTATTTGTAATTTGATTGGCAATGCAGAAAGGGATGTTAAGTTGAGCTAGGCAGGCATGAATTCTATACAAGGATTCTACAGTCACTGATATGTAATTTTGTGACAAAATTGCACCACCTCTCTTAAGTCGTTATTTACCTCTCTGAAATGAGGATAATAATAATGCCTATGCTCTTGGTCATGGAGAGATTTAAAAGATGCCACAGCTGGTAATGACCGACACCTAGTAGGTATTGAATAAAACAGAACCTTCCCTTTGGTCCAAAGAGATAACCTAGAGAAATTGATTTCAGCACTTAAAAAATAAACCAGAACAAGACAAACAAAAATGGGAGAACAAAGCCCCCGGACATTGCTGAGATGAAAGCAGAGCTCAAATCATTAAAGTGAAGTCATTCTGGTGCTTCGCCCATCCGTGCTTATCACTCAGTTCATGTCACACTTCTCCTGCGTGGTCTCTATACTTTTGTCCCCTACACTCAGCAGATAGCACCGATGACAAATTGTTGTTTACATGAATTCACAAGGCTGTTAGTCCCCACCGCGTCTCCTTAAAACACATCCTTGCTTTTTGCATGAAGCTGTCTGTGCTTTCTTTACAAATCTTTCAGTTGCCTAGTTACTGGCCTAATATTGATAATACCTGCTGCCTCGCTTCCCCTGCTTTGCTCTGGAGCACAGAGGGTCCCCAGAGCTCTCTGTGGGCGTGGCTCTGCCCTAGACTGCACACTGCGGTTTATCATCCTCCAGTTTCTTCTGCCCGAGCTTCCGTTTCTCCATTCCCCTTCAAAATTCCATGGGAGTTTTCCAAAAGCTAGGCACTAGCTTTCCCTGCTCTTGGTACTCACTTTACACACGTCAGGACATGCCCCCTTGTAACAGCCAAAGCAGTCTGAACTTGATGGATGTGTCCCAAATTGGGGACCAGAAAATGTGTAAACTTAGAGTCTCATAGAGTCTTTACTTTTTAAAAGCTTCTATTTTTTCCCCTCTAAAAACAAACTTGATCATTATTTAAAAATTTAAAAATACTGAAATTAAGAAAAATAATAAAATGTTTTATATATATACATATATGTAGATGGGCATCTATCTAGGTGTAAACGTAGTTATGATACCACATAAAGGTCACTCTTATGAATGCTGTGGTATGTTTTCTTCCAATATTTTTTCTCTGTATCCTTTTTTTAAAAAATAATTTGGTATTAGTATATACTTTGTAATTTTATATTCAGACTCTTTCAAATTATTCTCTCTATATGCATGCTTTTATATTAGACTCTCACCATAAGCATAATTTAAATGACTTGGCTGCATACTATTCCCCTGAGTAGAGGAATCAGCTTTCTTAACTAATGTTGTACCATCTAGGTGTTTTTTTCCCCCTTATCCTAAGTAATTCTGTGATGGGCTACTTTGCCTGTAAAGCTGCCATTCCAGCAGGAGGCAACAGATCATCAATAAGAAACAGTAAATAAATGATGTAGTAGATTAAGGACAAAGGGGACAAGAGTCAACAGAGTGACAGTTGCCCCTTTAAACATGGTGGTCAGGGTAGACCACATCGAGATGAAGGACTAGAAGGAGAGAAGGAGGTCAGCCATGCAGATATCTGAGAGAGGGTCCTTCCAGGAAGAACGAACAGAGAATGCCAAGGCTCTGAAGGAGAAGAATTAGAAAGTGGAGACAAAGATAATTTAATACTGTTGTCTAGGGTCATGCAAATGGTCATGGCCCAGAAGATCCAGGTTGCTAGGATCCCATCAAGTGTGACTAAATTTTCAAGACTGGAAACATCAGGTGATAGAGAGTGACCAGGATGATACCATTCCCTCAGCTTGACTCCACTTCGGGCAGGTTTCTGACCATGGGCCCTGATATCTCTTAGATGAATCTTTTAGAGAATTTATTTCAGAAAACATACAGTCTTAAATTCTTTCTCTGCCCCTTTGAGATGTAAATCTTTTCCCAAACTCTTGCAAGTTTTACAGCTCAGGAATGCCTTTCTCAAAGACCTAGGAGCCATCCCTTTAAAATGTAAGTGTGTAAGGAGACAACCCCCATCTCTTAGCCTCTGTGAGAGGGCAGAAGCCTAGTGTTAACGGTTAATGCATGACAATTAGCAAAGGCAGATGGATTAATCCCCATATAATGCCCCCCTCTTCAGATCATCTCCTAGCCCTTTTCCAGTGGCTCACCCAGGTCCTAACCTCCTGTCTTTTGTTTCAGCAGAGTTTAAGTCAGTCTCTCTCCCCTATTGCAGTAGTCTTGAATAAAGTCTTCCTTGCCTATTTAACTCCAATGCAATTCTTCTTTGACAAAAGGAGTTGTCTGGCACTTCTCTAAATGTGTCCCTTGAAACTCTGGTCCTCAGAGTTTGTCTACAAGCATTCATCTCGATCATCATAACACACTAACTGATTTAAGGCTACTTCCCCAGGGTTCCACAGCTGCACAGATCCAAACCTTCAAAGGCATTTCTCACTCTTCACATCCCACATCCCACCCATTAGACAATCCTGTCAGCTCTACCTCCATACTATCTCCCAAGTCTAGACTCTTCTCTTCCCTTTCACTTCTGCACTGGTCATGCCATCATCATCATCACTCACTTGGAATATTGCAATGGCTTCCTAACTGGTTCCCCACTTACTTGCCTCTTATTGTTTATTACAGCAGGAAGTGAGAGAGAGAGAGAGAGATCTTTTAAAAGTGAGATTGCATCCCATCTTTGCTCATGAGTGGTTTTCCACTACACTTTCAACAAATTCCAAAGTCTGCCATGGCTCCCAAGTTCCTGCCTACTTCTCTGATCTCAACTCTTCCCGCGCTGGTGCTTCTTCACTCCATCCCAGCCATTTTGGCCATTAAAGCTCTCACCCTGGGGGCCTTGGACCCTGATGTTGCTACTGTGTAGACCCCCCATATGGCTTCCATTCTCTCTCTTCAGCTGCCTGCTGACACATGCTTTCCTCAAGTCATCTGATGGTCCCATCTGCAAGAGTGAGTCTTGTAATTCCCTATCACTGCGACTTCTTTTCATAGTGCACACAAGGATCAGACTTGATGCATTTATTTTATTATTGTCTACACCCCTCCCTCATTAGCATGTAAGTTCCATTTTGTTCACTATTACATTTTTGTAGCCTGGCAGGGTTCTGGTAGAAAGTAAACATGTAAGCACTGAGAGAATGAGGGGATAAGTAAAAGACCCTAGGAGTGTTGCAATCAAAAAACAGTTTCTCAACTTTCTGGTCTACTATTTCTCAGACCTATTCATTCACCAAATCCTTTCCCATGCAACACTTTTTAACATGGAACAAAATCAGAACACATGGGTAGGGGCTGATTGAAAATGGCTGAAATATAGTAGTTTGTATGTGCTAATCCCAAACTCGTAATTTATCCCTCCCCCTCTTTCCCCTTTGGTAACCATAAGTTTCTTTTCTATGTCTGTGAGTCTGCAGATACACACTATTATATATAAAACAGATAAACAACAAGATCCTGCTGTATAGCACCGGGAACTATATTCAATATCTTGTAATAACCTATAATGAAAAAGAATATGAAAAACAATATATGTATAACTGAATCACTATGCTGTACACCAGAAACTAACACAACATTGTAAATCAACTATATTTAATTTTAAAAAACAGCTGAAAAATCTTTGCTCTTGTGCTCATCAAGAGGCAAGAGGGGAGAGTACAGCTCTGGTGGTAGAGTGCATGCCTAGCATGCAGTAGGTCCTGGGTTCAATCTCCCGCATCTCCATTTCAAAAAAAAAAAAAAAAAAAAAAAGACAACCTAATTACCTCCCTTCCCCACCCCAAAAAGAGGCAGGATCTATGTTGCCTCCTTTGAATTCAGATAGTCCCTGTGACTGCTTTGCACAATAAGTGTGGTGGAAATGGTGCTTTGCCAGTTTCTGGACCCAGGCCTTAAGAAATTGGCAGCATCTACCACCAGTCCCTTGGCAAACCCTCTTGGATCCCGAAGCTGCCATATACAAAGTCCAGTTATCCTGACAACGCCATGCTGGAGAGGCCACGTGCAGAGCCCAGCCTTCCAGCCATGCCCTCAAAACACCAGAAATGTGCAGAGAATCCAGTCAGCAGCCTCACAGAGCCCAGCTTTCCAGACATCCCCTCAAAACACCAGACATGTGCGAGAAGGTATCATGCACTCTGCAGACCAGCCATCCACCAGCCAGATACCTCTGAACAATGCCCATTGCCACCACATGGAAGAGAAGATTAGCCTCTGAGCCCTGGCCAATCTCCCGACCCACAAAATCATGAGATGTAATAAAATGATTGAAATTTTAAACCTACTTGAACCCGTCTATATTTTGGACAATTTGCTGTATAGAGCAATAGATAACTGGAGTACTGATGTAATAACACGCTTTTCATTTTTTTTTTTTCCAGATGAGAAAACTAAAGCCTGAAGAAAAGAAGGTCACCTTCCCAGGTTCACAGCAGACCTGGGACTAGCCCCGGCATCATCTGACTCTGGTACAGCGTTCTTTCCACGAGCAAACAGGTTTGGGAGTCACTCTGAATTCCTGTGCCCCCTTCTCTCACATGGGCTGACCCCTTCGGTTTAAACTGACATTTACTGAACACATTCTAGGTGTCAAACCACAGACTTGGGAACATTTACATACTCATTTCATTCAGTCCCTCCAGCCAGAGGAGTTCTTTGGGAACCCAGACTGTGCAGACCAGAAAAGACGGATGTCATCAAGGCTATAAAATGAAAGGCGAGTCCAGCCAGAGTGTAAATTGACCAGAATATATTTCATTCTCCTGGCTGCAAGGCCTCCAGCTTTTGAATGAATATGTGCTTAACTATTTATAATTGACCTTTGCACAAAGGAACATGAAATTTTTATAGCCCAAAGCTTCATTTATTAACTTTACTGGAGTGTAAAATATTGCTGTTTGCCATAAATTTATACCAGGACAAACAATATATATGCTAATTAGTAGTCATGTCGTTGTCTGCACGCTGTGGTGTTGGCTGGTCATTTCCAACAGGCAAAATAGCAGAATTCAATCGACAAATGACAATTGCATCGCTTGATACTCGCTGTTCAAACAGTGAAGTCTGGAGTGGTGAATTAATGGTGTTCATTATAACGAGTCCATTTCCTTTTCATTTCCTTTATAAATTAGTCCAGGTGACATGCTGAGTCCCTTCAAAAGTGGCTCCTGGGAACCTGCTGAGATACACCTGCAAACCCACAACTCAGCAGAATGCCTCCGGCTCCCATCCTGTGGTCTGCAGGTTCCTTCTGGAGTTTCAAAACCTCACTGAATGCTTCAGGCTTGGAAGGGGCCCCAGAGGTCATCTCTCCTTGTTTTTATGGAGAAGGAGACTGAGGCTGAGGGCAGTTAAGTATATTGTCCAGAGTCACACAGAAGGACAGAGATGGACTCAGGGCTCGAGAGTAGACCTTAGGGGGAAATGAGGCTGGCAAACCCCTTACCCATTTGAAAGATGGGAAAACTGAGCATCATGGAGGGCAAGCTCAAATGTTACATCCTTTGGGGAGGCTGGCACCCCTAAGTAGAATCTGTGGCTTCATTCTACCCATTCATGTATCTATCCATTTAATAGATGTTTACTACCTACTGTGTGCTAGGTGCTGGAGAAAAGATGGTTATCCAAGTACACATAGCCCCTTCCATCATGGTGTCTAAAGTATAGAGTAAGAGACATGTATTAATCAAACTGTCACACAATTATATCCCAGCAAGATATGACAGGCACTGTGAGTGTTTTGAGGATGGCAACAAGGAATGTGAGCTCATCTGAGGGGCCGGACATCGTTTGTGAGCTGAAATCTGAGTGATGAATAGGGACTGATGGATGAAGTGTGGTGAGAAGGCAGGTAAAACATATTCTAGACAGCAGTAATAGCACGTGCAAAGGCCCTAAGGTAGGAATAAGCTTGGCCAATTATAGAATAGGAGTAAGGCTGTGATGATGTGTGCCCTGAGTGAGGGAGAAAGTCATCCAAGGTGAGTCTAGCCAGGTGTTCCCCGTTTTGATCATACTGAACTTTGTGGGTTGAACATACAGACTTACAGAGAGCAAATAAACACTTTAAGGAACATGGAAAGGATATGCAAAAACAGAACGCTTTGTCTCCACTGTAGCACATATTACATTGAATTGCAGTATTGCCCTCCTGGCTAAATGTTGGCAAAAAAGAGCCTACCATTTTGTCTTCATATTATGTGGTTTATTCCTTCCCTTCTCCATTGTAATGTAAGTGTGAAGATGCAAAATATTCCAAAGCCGCCCCCTCTTCCTCTTTGCTGACATAATCCATGTCTGAGACCAAATCTCTAGCTAAATACTCCCCTGGTGATATATAAGCCAAAGCCTGCTTATATTTTCCAGGAAAGCTTTTGTTCCTTAATAAAAGGGGCAAATGAAGCTCTTATGTTCCCCCAGCGTTCTTATCATCTTGAATTCAAATGCAATGTCTGGAGCTGTAGCAACTATCTTGTGACCATGTGTTGACAAACATTAGGAAATGACCAAAAGAACTATTAATATACAGGCATCGCTCTCAGTATGGTTAAGCAGTCAAAACAGTCCCTCGCTCTGGACACTTATTTGACCAAAAATAAATAAGTAAATAAATAAATAAACTTTTATTAGTTTTAGCCACTCTAGCCAGTTGTTTTGTTTTGTTTTTGCAGACAATCACAGTTCTATTTGGTACAAAACTCCAACATAGTACTGATCACAAAATAGTAACAAAATACATATTTATGCTCTTCTCAATTCAGTCACTTCCCTTTCCACCAAGATAGTTTTCTTATACATTTATCCACTCTTTCCTCTCTTTATTTAGCTGATTGTGCATACTCAGATACGGGACAACACAGAGAGAGAGAGAGAAAAGAGGGAAAAAAAGGAAGCAAAGTTGGAGAGAGAGAAAGGAGAATGACATTACTCTGGGAAGCTTAAAACCCTGTTGGAAGCTGAGAGACTTACACAGGCAAAATAATAACTCCACACGCCACCTTGTCAAGGAAAAGGGACAGAGCTGTGTCCCAAATCCAACCCTGCCACTAACAGTAGTGGAACTTTGGAAGGTCGCTTCACCATCTGGGAACTCTGTTTACTCTTTTGTGAAGTAAGAAGACTTAGATAGTCTCTCACTTAGTACTTCTCAAAAGGCATCCGTGAACTACCAGCATCTAAATCACCGATGAGACGTTAAATGCAGGTTCCTAGACTTCACACCAAACTAAGAACCTCTGGGGCTGAGGATGAACGACTGATGCTCCGAGAGTGGTTATGGCCCCGAAGTTGGAGAACCACGGTCAAGTCCCGTTCTTGATTTAGCATTCTCTGATTCACTTGCGATGAAGTACAAACTCTATATTTTACATTGTACAGATAATGCAGAAAACTGACGTTTTCAAGCCTTGTTTTAATTGACTTAGCGATGATTAAGAGTTAAGGCCCCAGTGCAGCTGGAGATCCTAGCTCCTCCTGAACCAGAACTGAAGTTTAGTGGCAATTGCTGAATTAAATTATACAAACCTCCACAGTGTTTGCTGCTGGAGCTGTTCACAGTGTTGTCAAAATACCCTCTGTGCATATGAATCTGTGTGGATGTGTGTGTGAACACATGCACGCCCGTGTATGAATACACGCACGGCCACATGTGGATGGGCACATGCACACGTACATATACTAATGTGTGTGCATACGGGCCAAACCTGTATCCCTCTATGTGGCCACGGGTGCTTACAGATGCACCCATTCCTGCTCATCAATGCTCACACGGTCACACGAAGACACACACATGCATATAAATGGATCATTTTTTGCACCATTTGCTATCGATCCCAAATTGAGTTATGACTAGAAGACAGTAATCCTCTTCATGGAATACTTAATTTTTACCACAAACCTTGAAGGAAGTAAAACCATTCTCCCCGTTTCAGGAAGATACAGCTTAGAGAAATCAATGCACCTGTCCAGTGCTGTCAGGCTAGGAATCCGCATGACTTGAGTTCAAGTCCAGGTCTGCCTGACTCCCAGTGATAATGGATCACAATGCAGTCCTGCTCCGTGAAGAGTTACTGGATGGTAATTAGTAATGGAGTGATATTTAGCAGAGTGAAACATTCATCTGGATCCCCCAAAAGAGCCCCCTTTACCGGGAGTAGAGTCTGGTCTAGGATCCCAGATGAGAGGCACATTTTAAAGACGGAAGGAATTGAAACGGTCTTCAGACCCAAATGGCCTTACTCCACATTAAGGAAGTTGAGGCCCAGGGAGGAGAGTGACTTGCTCAAGGTGACATGATTGTTGTTACCATAGCAACAGCGGAAGCAGAATCCCCTGTTCCTCATTCCCAGTCCCAGTCGCTCTCCCACTGTCCTGAGAGCTTCGCATCCTTTCTTTTATTACAAAAAGACAATAAAGACTTCAAGGTTACCTTATGGTATCCATAACAATGAAGAAAATCAGCGGAAATTTCCTTGACAAACAGAAGCTGCAATTATCATTGTTATTATTGTAATTAGTCTGTTTGCGTTTCTGCTCCCCCCACCGTTAGTGCTTAGAGTCAGTGGACAGACATCAGGACAGGCTAATTAAATATGCTGCAGTGCCTGTCACAATGTCACAGGAATCCAAGAGACAGAGCTTCATGGACCAATCACCTCAGTCCCCCAAAGTGCCCCATCTCATAATTAAAAATTAAACCGTTTTCCAATGAAATAATTTTGTTCATTCTTCTTGCTCCCGCTCCACTAACTGTGGCACCAGCTAAATTTCGAATTAAATAATTCAACTGCAATACATTTAAAATAGATCACGTTTAGTGCCACACTTCCGATTGGCTGCGAAACCAGGCCACTTAAGCAAGATCCTCATAGATATCACCCACCAAGGGTGTGCCGGCCGCAGGATTTCGTTAATAAGGGCTGGCCCCCCTCCCTGTTTGCTCATTCTCAGGCTCTAGCACAATGTGACCTTTCTGCTTTTGGTCCCCCTCACCCATTTTGTCTCATCTTTATCCCTTTGTTCTCATTTGCGCCCCCTTTGATCAAAAGCTCCCGTTAGAAAACAGAATCTTCCAGTTTGCTTTTCTGCTGGGCTCCTCTCGGCTCGCTCTCAACGTCTGCTGACTCGCTCAGGCAACAGAGACCCATGATGACTCTCCCTGTGCCCTGCGGAGGGGAGGCAGGAGGCAGGGTGGGTTAAGGGGCTGTGCTGAGTCAAATGCTCTCCCTCCTCCGGGGCTGCCAGTCTTCATCCAGTTCGGGCTGCCGCGATCTCACAGTCATTCTTTCATTTGACAAAGCATACGTAACCAAAGCCTGCGCTGCTCATGGTCCTCGCCTGGGGGGCCAGCCCGGCAGCAAGGGGCGCTGTGGCAAAGAACCCCAGATGGGGAGGGGGCATGGGCTTGATGTCTGGGTGTGTGATCGCAAAGAGGTCACCCAACCACTCTGGACCTCAGTGTTTTCTTCCCTGCTTAGACATCACAGTCTTATCTATGCTCAGGCTCACAAGTAAAAGGGAAATCCGAACCATGAGTGACTTCCAGGGAAGGTGAACCAGGATGAGGAGGTAATGAGGACAGCAGAACGAGAGAGATCAATTACCCAGGACGGGTCAGGGATGGTCCTCTTCCCTCAGCTCAAGGATCCACGGAAGGAAGGAAATTCCTGTCCCATTGCCCAAGAGGAGAAAGAGGCTTTCTGTTTCTGTTTTCATTCTTTCTTTCCCCCAGAGGGTGACTATTCACTTACTTGTACGATTGGTGAGCTTGAGAAAAGGAGCTGGGTGTGCACACCTCAGCCCTTTGAGTTATCATTTTCAGAGCCAGCCTGTCTACAGGACCCCTGCATCTCCATTGTTCAACGGTGTGCTTACAGAGGTGGTCTCTGCCTGGACTGGGGGGTGGGCTGTGCAGTGGTCCAGCGCTGTCCATCCCAGGCAGGTGGGTACATTTAATTCAAGAGTGAAGGATAAAGAAGCCTTTGGTGACAGCTGACCTGATTTATCCTCCAAATAAGCTTTTGTTGGTAACAGATCTGAGATGTTTGATTTTCACTGGTGTGTTTCTTGAATCTTATCTCTCAGTAAGTTCAGAATATTGTAAAGGAATATGAATTAATCCTTTATTAATCATAATAAATCTTCTAAAACTCTTTTTTTTTCCCTGCAGTGGCCTGAGGAAAGACACCAAATGCCCCTAGGTAGCAGGAGGGACAGAGGAGTTCCTCAGAGCTCTGCAGCCACTGAGGACCAACAGAGGCTGTGACAAGCAGACGTTTCAGCCCTGAAGTGGCGGAGCGCATCCCCCGAGGTAGTGAGCGCCTCGCCACAGGCTGTCCAAGCCATGGTGCCTTAACCGCTGCGCTGTCATTCTAGCACTGGGTGGCTTGCTTTTTTGTGCAAATGGAAGACACGATAGTGGAGGGAGTTTGGGACTATCCCTGGGCCCTGCTCCACTTGTGCAAGTCCTGTCACTTTCTTCCGCAAGAGCTTCCAGGATAGCTGCGGTCTTGAATAATTCATGATTGCATTTGCCGTTTGCAGAGGTGTGTTTATAGAGAGAGGACACAAGTTTAGGATGTGGCACTAAGCACTCAGTGAGTGCCTCTCCTTCCTGTCAGTGCCCTCCGCGGGGACTCACACGTGCACACCCGCACGCGTACTCACACACACGTCATGCACACACACACATGCTCACACAAGTGCCCCAGGAGGCCATCTTTTTGTCTTATTAATGCAAGTGTGCCTGAGTTGCATAGCCCTTTTGGAGCAAATACAAGGATAAAAATAAATGGAAAACTATGAAAAGGAGAAGCAGAATCTGGACTCAGAGAGAAGGCCGAGTTACGATGCTCGGAACACTCAGGCCCACCAGCTCGGGGCAGGCAGAGGAGATAGATGGTTGGGAACCCCACTGTGTGGTGTGGCTGCCAGAAATGTGGAGGCCGGTGTGGTTAGAGACTGGGGAGGGGGTCATCCACCATTACATAGTATCACAAAGTAGCTGGAGTTGGTCAACTACTTTCAGAGACTCGTGCTTGATTTGAGGGGGCTCCAAATGGACTCTCTTTCCTGGTCAGGTCTAGCTCTCATGGGACTGGATTTGGAGATGAGGGGACCCTGCCAGCCTCACAGGGAATGGAAAGGCCTGCGGCTCACATGGGTCACAAGACAGGCCCCTTCATTCCTGCTTTCACTCTGTTTTTGAATTCCACAGTGTCTACCGGCATGGGAGTGTTCAGGCCCACCATGCATTATCCATGTTCTTGGGGCTTTTGTAAGTTAAATATTAATTAGCAATAGGGAGAGCCCAGGATCCAGAGTCAGTGGTGAAGGGCTGACAGCATGCAGGTGGCAGACCAACTTATTCACAGATTCTCCATCTGAGCTGTTAAAACCATCCTGCTTTTTTTTTTTTTTTTTTTTTTTTGCCAGCTTCCAGTTGGGTCTAGGGAGAAAAAAAAGTGCAAAGTAATTTGGAGAAAGGTACAAAATGGAAAGCGTCCCTTTCCTGAATAAGACTCCTTTGTTAATTCCCCATGAATCCAACGCACAGAACAGTGGGGAAGAGCCCCAGATTTCGTGACTGAAGACTTGGGTTTGAGACACGACTTTATCACTTACTAGACCTGTGTTTCCAGGTGATTCACTTAACCATCTGGTCCGTAGTGGCCTCATGCAATAACTGCGGAAGGTTATAACAGCCTTTCCTTCAGACACAGTGGTTGTAATTGCAGGAAATAATGGATATTAAAATGCTACAGCACTTAATACACCAGAGTCCCTGTCGTTTTCCGATCTCGAATTTTGTGAGATTTCTGGGATTAAATAAATTGCATGACATGAACATATGAAAGGCCCTGATGAGCCCTGATGTAAATAAACACCAAGTACATATAAAAGGACAGAAATCTCATTTAGCTTTGGAAACTAGTAGTTTCAAAATCTAATTTTACCCTTGAACTCAGTCTCCGGGAAGCACCGTTTAATGTCTCATTTCACGAGTTTTGAGGGATCCAAGGTCATACAAATAACTTCCATTTTGGCAGACAGCAGAGCGCAGACTAGTGGAATTGGCACCCAAGTCAGGGAATGCATTAAAGGCCATAAAGCACACCCTCGCCCCTGCCAAATATTTTGCTTGACAGTTTTGCCAAAGTCTGGTCCTGGTTTGGCTCAGTGAGCCATTAAAATCATCATGGCTACATCCTCAGAAATCAGGACTCAGTGGACATTGGGCCAACTTTCTTTCCTTATGCAGACCTCAATTTCCTCGTCTGACCTATGAGGCAAATGCCATACAGACCATCAGCATCAGAATCACTGGGGTTTGAAGACACAGATTCCTGAGCCCCAGACCGTGGACAGAAGGAGAATTTCTACACCATCAGCTGTTTCCCCTGTGGGGAATTTCATACCCACTGAAAAAAAAAAGAGCTAGTGGTCGAGAAGAATTTCAGAGCCACACCAACATGAACATCCTCTGCTCTCTCTTTACGTTCACACCCTTGAAACAAGGTATCCAGGGGAAAAATCAGAGGTCAAGAGGACTGGACACACAGTGGCTCCTCCCCAGTGGACAAACCTCCTAAAACAGGGCTCCCCACCTGCACACATCTCTGAGCCCCACGTCTGACGCACAGCAGAACCCGCCAGAGACGCTTCACGCACGCGTACACAGATGCCTCTCTGAATTGGCCCATCTGAAGCCAGGACTGTTGGAGTGAAACATAAAATATCACAGCCTTGATTTAATGGCCTTTCAAAGTCCCTCCTGAGCGGCCGGGGAGCTCCCTGTCTGTCTCCTTGTGCACCGTTGTGCTCGTAAAGCTGTCACCATTAATCACTGCCCACCATCCTGAGAGCATTTGGGTCGCACATCCAGGGAAGGGATGCGGTTACTCAGAGGGTCTAGGTGTGGTCGTGGCGGTCTCAGTCCTAGCCCACGTTTTCCCACATTCTCAGTGTGGGCAGGGCATTTTAGCTTCTATCAGACACCTCCCTGGAAATACTGGCCCCTTTGCTTTTAAGTTGGAATGTCCCCTTTCCAAGCTGCCTAGAGCCGGAATCTGAATTGATTCCGAGTGCTTCCGGCTTCTGCCCGGACCCTAGGATTAATTAACCTATAAACACCTGGGTATTTACTGCAACTTGATTTTCAGGGCTATCATTGTAGACCAGCAATGTCCAATGGAAACATAATGTGAACCACAAAGGTGAATTACGTATAAATTTTAATATTTTCCAGTAGCCACATTTAAAAAAGTAAAACAAAAAAAAGTAAAATTAACTTTTAAAATATTTAATAATGTATTAAATTTAACTTAAGATTTTCAATATATTATTTCAATGTTAAATCAATGTAAAATTATTACTGGGATATTGCACCTTTTTTTGGACCAGGTCATTAAAATCCAATGTGTATGTTACACTTACAGCATATTTTACTCTAAGCTAGTTACATTTTAACAGCTAGTTGAATTGTACCAATTCATTAGTTGGTATTTGATAGCCATCTGTGGCTCCCACATTGGACAGTGCAGCTCCGGACCAACAGGAGGGAGACTAGTGAATCCCTAATCCATCCATTCAAACATGTTTTGAGCACTGGCTGTGGAACATGTAGATCCGGGCATTAGGCTAAAGAGATAAAAGCCATTAGACATCTCTGGTCTCCTGGAGTTTATAATCAATTAGGGGTGACAGACAATAGAATTAGAGGAACAAATGGACAAAATAAGTTCATTCTACCATAAAGGGATGAAGAAGAAGAAGAAGGAAAACAAAAACACAGGTTGATGTGATACCAAGTAACCCAGAGAGAGGAGAGCGATGGGCTAGATCAAGTTATAAAGGAAGAATCTCAGAACAAGAACCTGAATGATAAGAACTCACTCATCTACTTTTTCACTGTCATCATGACCAAACATGGACCATCTTGGGACCTCAGTGATATAAAGTGCTATACGAAATATTTAACTGAATTTCTTGTACGTGAATAAGCACTGAACTGCAGTGAAATCAGACTATGATCCCTGTACAAGCAGGAGACATAGTCCTAGGGCCTAGAAACGTGTCTCACTCCTGGTACCGGCTCAATATATATTTAATGGTTGGTCACACGAATAAAGGAACAGAGACCCTTCACAAATCTTGGTTTTGAGATTAAATGAGGTAGTGGAAGGCTAAAAAATGTTAATTCTGGTTTTTGTTAGCTGTTCCTTTTTTGGGGCTGTGAGGTTCAGTCTGGTCCCTAAACAATAACGTGTTCTCAGTACGTACCCCACGCCTGCAGACGACGGCAGTCGGTCTACCTTGTGGATCAAAGAAAGGAGATCTTTTTGTGCTCACTCTTCCTGAGACATAGGAATAGAAGACCAGGCTCAGAAAAATGTGCTCGTAAGTACCAAGATAATTTGTGAAAATGTCAGGACTTTCTTTGCCAAGATATGCAGACAGGAAATAAAATTTAAAATGTTAAGTACAGCCTTTGTATTTCAGACCAGCAAGAGCTAGTGTGAGTTCTGTTGTTGTTTTTTAAGGATTATCATATTTTATAAAACTTTGGGGAGAACCTGCCTCAAGAGATCAATATTTTCAGAACGGTAAAAAGTGATTCAGGAGTGGGGTCACTCAACGTAGTATATTTCTACTGCAGTAAAATCTGGTTCATTAAAGAAAAAGATACTTGTAGGACTTTTATTTGCTGTGTTTATTCATTTTTAGTACTTTTCGTTACCTCCCTCTTTCCTCTGCGACTTTGATCTAACCAGCTATAGTTCTGCCAATAATAATGGCCAACACACATTAGCACTAACTGAATGTCAGACATTCTGTTATCTGCTTTAAATGAATGATCTCATTTGATACTCAAAACATCCCCAATATTTTTGGAAAATTGTTATCCTTATTTTATAGATGTAGAAACTGAGGCTAGTAAAGGTTAAAATATTTGCCTAAGATCATAGGAGAGGGGTCCTCAAATTTTTGGTCTGAGGATACATTCATATTCTGTGTTAGTTTTCAATTTCTGCTATAACAAATCATCACATACCTAATGGCTTAAAGCAACAACTTTGCCAAAACTCAGTTGGGCACCTTTGTGTAATTCTAATTCTGGGCTCTCTCTTCTGGCCCGTTGATCAGTGTGCCTATCCCTGTGGTAACAGCACACCATCTTAATTAATGTAGTTTCTTATAATCAGTCTGGAGATCAAGCAGATGCATTCTACCACTTTGTTCTTCCTTTTTTCAGAATTTTAGAATCATCTTGTCTCTATCTACAAAATAATCCTGGTGGGATTTTGATAGAAATGGAGTTAAAACTTTATACTAATTTGGAAGAATAGACTATGAGCATAAATATGAGACTAAGAACAGAATATGAGAATATAAGAATAGACTTACTATGTTGAATCTTCCAGTTTGTGAGAACAATACGTCTTTCCATTTATTTAGATCTTCTTTGCTTTTTTTCCTTCTGTATTGTGTAGTGTTCAGCAAACAAGTCCTACACATGTTTTGCTAGATTTACACCTTTTTTAGAATTTTTTTAAGTGATTGAAAGTTGTATGTTATTAATTTTGGTGTCTCCAATGTTCACTGTTAGTATAAAGGAATACAATTTTTAAAATGTTTATCTTATATTCTGTGAGACCTTGTTGAACTCATTCATTGGTTCTAGCGTTTTTTTTTTTTTTTCTTTTTTTCCTTACTTTCCTTGGGATTGTCTACGTAGACAATCATGCCATCTTTAAATTGGGAAATTTTTATTTATTCTTTTCTGAGTTGTATGCATTTTATTTTATTTTCTTACCTTACTGCACTGGCTAGAACTTCCAGTACTATGTTGAATAAAAGTGGTGAGAATGGGTTTCTTTGCCTTGTTGCCACTCTTAGGGCAAAAACATTCAGCCTTTCAGTATTAAATGTAATGTTGGCTATAGTTTTTTTGCTTGTTTGTTTGTTTTGTTTTAATAAATACTCCTTATTGAGAAGAGAAAGTTCTCTGTTCCCATTTTATGAGAGTTTTTATCATTAATGTCAAATTTTGTTAATTTTTTATGCATTGATTATTATGATCATGTAATTTTTTTGTTTAGCTTGTTCAATGATGAATTATTACTCGGAGACTGACTGCTCTGGTTTAACCCTAACTGTTCTAACACTAACTGGCGTGCTACAGTTTAATTTTGGCACGAGCCCCCAAGAGTTACCACAAACCCCTACAAGGATGCACAAGACCACCTTCACCTTGGACCGCAGCCACATATTCATGGGGGTCCCCAGGCCACTCACACTTCCAACTAACTGGCTACAAATTCCAGGGTCCCCATGACCTCTTCAAGTTCCATAATTGCGACTCACAGAACTTAGGAACGATCTATACCTATGATTACAGTTTAATTATAAATAATACAACTCAAGAACATCCAAGTGAAAAGACACATAGGATGAGGTCTGGAGGAGTCCTGGACAGAGCTTCCATGCCTTGTTTTTGGAATCAGAGCACATCACACTTCTAGCATATTGATGTGTTCATCAACGAGGAAGTCCCCTGGTTTCTGAGTCCAGAACTTTTACTGGTGTGTCATTTTATCATCTTAATTTGAGGATACTATTGTCAAAGCTCAGGTATTGTTAACAACCATTACCAATTAACAATCATTAACTGCTAACAACTACTAATTAACAATAGGCATCGGTTATACATGCATATACACATGTATATGCTCATTTTATATGACATATAGCTGTAATTCATTAAATATTATTCAATAGATGCCCGTTTGCTTCTCACTTCCTTACCAGAACAAAACAGCTGTGTCTTACTCATTTTATCGCCCAGGGTAGGAATGATAACAGCTACCATTTGTTGAGTCCCTCCTATGTGCTAGATCCATTACATATATTTCACCTTCACAAAAGTCCCGGGAGATACACATTATGACCTTTAACTACCCAGGAGGAAAACAAGTCTCAGAGAGTTGGGGCTACATACTCCAAAATCACACAGCCATGATTTCGGTAATTTTTAACGCTGTAATTGTTTTACCGCCTCTTTTGAAATACCTTCTTCGTGACTCCTGCACCTACAGGCTCGGCCTGAGTAGCTCAGGTGCTCTCCGTTAGCCTGGAGAAACTTGGCTTAGATTCCGGAAAGACCTCTGCAGGTGAAGAATCCTCTTTTCTCGTTTAGCCTGTTAAACCAGGGGGGTGGGACATCTTTATGCTGCCGAACGGTCACTTCTCTCGCCTGTTAATCAGCCTTCCATTTTGGTTTCCGGCCCATCTTGTCTTCCTGAGCCTCACAGGCATTGATTCTTCAGCTTAAGCCCTGAGAGAGAGCTGCTGTATTGATAAAATCCCTACTGTTACTTCCCGCCCCGAGCTATCAGAGAGAAGGCTAGCAAGATGGGAGATACCGCGAAGGCCAGAATCTGCTGGACCTGGCGCCTGATAAGAGGGTAAGGAAGACACTGGGGAAAACGGAAGAGCTATGGCGACTGTGTGTGGTTCTGTCTCTGCGAGACTGCGGCCAAAAAACAGTGCAGTCAATATCAACCATGATAACGACTAATGACGCTGATGACAGACAACATTTACTGAGGGCTTACTGCATCCGTGTCAGGCCCTGTCTGGAGAGCTCTGCAGTATCAACTAATTTAATGCGACACTAACCCTTTGGAGAAAATTATTACCGCCTTCATTTCATAGATGTGAAAACTTAAGCAGGGGAGTGGAGCTATCGGCAGGGGTAGAGAATTAGAACAGGAAACTGATCAAGAAACTCGTTTTGTGTTGGAATTCCAGGGAGCGTAAGGCGGAGTTCTCTAAGCCACCTGTTTCTGCTCAGTTTCATGGAGTTGAAGAAAGTGTCAACTGGTAAAACTGGGCCAGTTCTAGTATCTCCCCGAACAACAGCCTCCTGATCTGAGAGCTTCTTTAACTGAAAAACAGTGTTAATGATGAACTCGTGGCTCCCGAGGTGTCCTGGGAACCGAATGAGGGGAAGAAGGTAAAACACCTGTCCCACAGCAGACTCCTGCCCAGAGACCTGTGTCTCTCCCGCCTTCCCCTCCTCCCTCCATCTCTCCTTCGGCATCAACAGCCATGAGGAGCAAATCCAGAGTGATTGGGAAAGCGTTGTCCAGATACAAGGTGAGTTATTTTCAAAACTTCTTAAGCTATAAAAACAAAGATATTTTTCAGTTTCTAGAAAAAAAGAAGATACAAAATCATGTTCAATACTGTTACTCAATGCTCGTTGACAGATGACTGGATAAAGCAGCTGTGGTATATTTCTACAATGGAATACTAGTCAGCCATAAGAAAGAATAAAATAATATCATTCACAGCAACATGGATGGACCTGGAGATCGTCATTCTAAGTGAAGTAAGCCAGAAAGAGAAAGATGAATACCACATGATATCACGTATACCTGGAATCTTAAAAAAAGACAAACAGACTTATTTACAAAACAGAAACAGACTCACAGACATAGAAAACAAACTTACGGCTGCTGGGGGTGTGGGGGAAGGCGTGGGAAGGGCTAAAATGGGAGTTCAAGATTTGCAGATTCTAACTAATGTACATAAAATAGAAAAAACAAGTTTATACTGTATAACACAGGGAACTACATTCAATATCGTATAGCAACTTATGGTGAAAAAGAATACGAAGAGAAATATATGTATGTTAACGTATGACTGAAGCATTGTGCTGTACACCAGAAATTGACAAAACATTGTAAACTGACTATACTTCAATAAAAAAAAATTTATATATATACACAAAAAAATACTGTTACTCAAATATAACGGCTCTGACCTTGACCAGACCCTAAGCTCCCTGAAGGCAAGGTCCAGGCCCGTCTCTATTAAGCAACACACTGCCAGCATCCAGCGGGACACCAGGCACAGGGCAGAGCTCTGTACAGATTTGTCAAATCAATGAATAGACTTGTAGGTGTTTTACTAGACTTTTAAGAAGTATTTCTTCAGTACTTGCCATGTTCCTAACCTGACATTTCTTGCTGTTTATCATTTTACTCTTTCTTTTTCTGGTGTGTGTGTGTGTGTGTTTCTGCTGCAGAGATAAAATGCCTTATAATGAATATAATCTATTCCCTATGGTTGACAATTTGGTTTCTCCATGTTTTTTGGTTTAGTTTCTTTCTTTTTTTTTAAATTTTAAATATGACGTTACTGATAGCCTTCCAGTAATCTCTGTGTACGTTTGTGATCCTTTTTTCAGAAGAAATTCTCAGAAGTGGAATTTCTAGGTAGGAGGTCTGTGCTTCAATACTCAACATTCCTTCAGTTCACACCATGACCTCTAAAGGTCACTCCTAGTGACCTCAGGACTCAAGATTCCCAGTCCAGAGTAGTTTTCTGAGCATCCCTTGGCAATTTCCCAAAATCCCCCAACCAAATTCTGGCCAGGAAGGTCCAGAAAAGCAAATTATTTTTAAATGCCTTCAAGGAATCGAGATGTTGCTGGCTGACAGGTGCTCTCAAGAGATGGGGCCAGAGGCTCTCTTTAGCCCTCTGGGGCTGCAGGGAGAGAAAAGGCGAGGGGAGGACTAGCTTTTGCTAAGGAAGGGCTGGTGCACACACACATGCACACATGGGCCATCACTGAGCAATTTTTTTTTTCCCTTTTTAAGCAGCAGCAAAACGATAGTGAAAGAAAAAGATGTGTGCGTTCTTTAGGGGAATCTGTGGAGCCATGAACAGAGTGTCCCCCAAGCCCAGGAGATGTAAACAGCAACAATCCTCCTGTGTCTTTAGGTGCAGTGCTGCTGCAGCTCCCTCCGGGCGGAGGAGGGACTGGCCTGCGCTGGCACTGCTCCACTGCAGTCTAAACTCCTTGGGGGATTATTCTGAAGACACCAGCGAGGAAGCATAGTAATACCTCTGCCGCGATCCTGCTCCTGCCTCCGCTCCGGGATGCAAGCACCGATCTGCCTTGGCTGGTCCCTTGGCCTCTGTTCACTTTTCGCATGGCGGAGGGCAGCTGGAAATGGGGACATTCAGCTCACTTTTCCCCCTCCTCCCTCTTCTCAAATCTTTCAAGGCAGTGGGGCTGGGAACAGCAGAGGATGTGAGGTGCTCCTAGATGCCCTGGGGCTTTGGTGCACTGGAGTCCGGCCTCTGGCAAACGTCCCCTCCATCCTTCCTCCCCTCCCTCCTCCAGTTCTCTTTCCTTCCCAGCCCCTCCCCGAGACAAAGCACACATTTTTTAAGCAGACTCCTGGGCTATGCAACTTTATGTGTCGTTCAATTCTTCTTTTCTCAGTTTTGTGCAGGCCCCTGTGATTTCCCTTATTTCCTTGTTTGAAATACTGGCCATCCATCATGGGCTAAAATCCAAACATTTTCACAGGGCCTAAGCCCCTGTTTCCTGCTATTTGTCCGCTGTTCTAGCCTCACACCTTCATTCTAAACATCTTTCGGTTCCTGAAATGTATCCTATTATGTATTCTTTCCAGGCATTTATCCGGTTCCATTCGGCGATCATTCCATTTACCCCCCTCCTCGGCTTTCACTTGCTTCCCCTCTCCCGTTCTTCAGGTCTTATTATGGACCTTGCTTCCTCGTTGACCCTGCGCGTAGCAACATTAATTGTCCACAGTCCATCCTCCAACTGGACCATGGGAATTCCTGAGGGCAGGGGCCACGTCTGTCTTTTACAGTGTTGTCTGTCAAGTTCAGTTCCTAAGGCAGAGATTACTAATTGTTCACCAATATCTGCTCTCCTCCATTTATTTAGAGAAATTCTACATTTTCGCACAGCATGTGACCACTGAACTGTAGACAACATATTGTAGCTAACCTTACCGCCTGTTATGAGTGAGGGATTAAATTCTAGCCGTTAGTACGTGCGTAGAAATAATGTATGCTACACAAAAGAAATGGTGGTGTACAATCCTGCCTCATTCACCTTTCCCAAAGCCTGGGAGGGGAGCAGAGCTGGAGACATGCCTGGCATGGAGGGAAGGGCCTAAACGGCTTCTTCTAAACCAGGCATCACTCTGCCTTATCATTTATGTTAGATCCAAGCAGCGTGTAAACACTTAGGGATGTTTACTGAATAAATAAAGATTTGTGCTAGAGAAACAAAACAACCGAGTCATAATCCACCAACTGGAAGAATTGACAATCTATCAGGAGGGGTCAGACATGCACGGAAATCAGTCGATCGACAAGTAGTTATTGTGATCTATGTGCTAGGACTCGGGGATACACAGGCCAGAGGGTCAGAATATCTATTTGCCCTCGATGGGTCTGAGAAACTCATGGGTCTGAGAAACAACATAGCCAGTTACACTGATAACTCGGGCAAAAGCCATGCATGAGCTGAGAGGGGACTTTCTGGGATCACAGAGAGAGATTAAGCTCAGATCAGACAAACTAAGGGCTTTCTAGGAGGTGAAATCTTGGCTGAGTTTGGAGAGCCAGCTGAGTTGAGAAAGGAAGACAGGCAGGCCAACAAGACCAACCATGAAGGCTTGTAAAGTCCTGGCATATTGGAGAATGAAGGTAAAATTCTGTATGGTGAAGGCGTGGTTATATATGTGCATGTCGGGTTGATGGTCTGGGAGGGGATATGATAAAGTTGGACGGTCAGAAAGTGGCAAATGACGTTTAGCTAAATTCCGGTGGAAGGTCAGAGAAGTAGGTCAGCAAAGAGGTGCAGAGTAAGAGAGAAATTCTTCGTGTAGTCATGACAAATAGTAGTAGTGATAAAAATAATTACAACAAAAATTAACAATAGTTACTACCCTTGAGCCTTTGAAATGTGCTAAATATTTTATATATGCCATCTCATTATATCCTTATACCATCTCTTTGAAGTAGCTGCATTGATTTTCCACTTTTCATAGGCGGAAATGAAGCTCAGAGAGGCTGAGTGGCTGACCGAAATCACACAGTTGGTAAAGGACAGAGCAGCAACCCCAGCCCACGTCTGCCTGCTCCCAAAACAGATGCTCTTAACCTCCAGCTCATAGACTTGTAAAATGCATTTTAATGATAGGCAAGCTGCGGTGGTACCGAGAGGGGGGGGGTTATGCTTTTTACATGGAGAGCAAAGCACTGGCCACCCCCAGAGTTCTGAGGTGCTGGGATCCATTAGGGCCCCAGAGAAGCTACAAAAATTTAAAAATGGATCCCCAGGTGTCTGCACTTACCTCCCTAATGCATTCTCCCCGAAGAACCCACTGTCATCTACTGCAGGAGACAGATAGTCACCCTGAAGTCGTAAAGAGCAATTTATAAAATGTGCACCAAAAAAGTAAAACCTCGTACTTGATGCTGATGGGTGGATAGAGTGGGGCAGCGAATATTTTCTTATTATTTAATTTTTGAAAAAGAGTGCACAGTTTTATCCTATTTATAATAAAAGTCAGGATATAATAAAAGCATCTCATCCCATCAGCAGTCATTTCTACAAATAGAGCGCTGACGCTTTAGATATTAACATGTGTTATAAATGTCATCGATATATTAAGACTTTTCAGACTGTCTATCTAAAAATAGAGGGGAAACCAGAGGGAGAGAGGAGAAAGACACAGAACTGACTAATTCAATCAGAAAAATGGGAACTTGTTCTTGCACAATTAAGTCTTCTATTTGTGAGCGGTGCAAGTAAACACCTGAATCTGATTTTAGTTTGAATTTTATTCACCAGCAGAGTGTGATGCAGAAAGGGAGAGGAATGGAGGAGGAGGAGGAGGGAAGAGAGAGAGAAATGAAAATATGTGGAATTAAAGAATTTCAGTATTAAAACAAGACTCAAATTTTCCTCTCCAAGCATCTCACTTCGCACGCGGGGAAACTGAGCCTTGGGGAGACTGCACAATTTAATCTAGGTCAGTGTTGCTTGACGTTAGACAAAAAAAAAAAAAAAAAAAAAGCTTCAGAAATACGAGCTCCAAATCAGGTATTAAAGGAGAGAAGTGGCATTTTTTCTAAAGAAGAGGGGAAAGCACTGTGGGTGGGGAAAGCAGCACTGACAAGGCTTTGGGAAGAGGGGTTAGGGAGAAAGAGGAGGAAGGGAACATCGACAATGTTTAGTACTCACCATTTGAAAGGAGCATTACATATATTATCCAATTTAATATTCATGACAGCCCTGGAAAGGAGGGCAATTAGACCCATTTTATGCATGGAAGTTCAGAAAAGTTAAGTCATGTGCTCCTGGGAGGATAACTAAGCTGGCTACACCTGATCCACGTCACCCAAGGTGCCAGACTCATTCTCAGCAGTGAGGACAGCATTCCCACTCTACACCAAGACCTTGGGGTCTCAGCATCATGGGGTGATATGGGTCACCTATGCCAACCGACCACTGCACAGAAGGGCTCCCTCGGGTATGAGTCCCCTTCCCTCTGCCTGCCCTAACCCTTCCCACTGCTTCCTTTCCTTCTTCCCCTTGGGCAAAACTATAGGGCAAGGCAACATGTGTCCTACATTACACCCAAGGTTGTCTAATTCCACTAAAAATAATAGAAACCAGTCATTGTACGATCACTTCTTGTATGGGTCAACTCTACAAATAACTAAAAGTCTAGTTTATGCCTCAAATTCAACTTGTTGTCACAGATGTTGCAGAAGAGGCTGCAGGGGCAGGCCATGGAGGGTGGCAAAGGGCATACAGGAAGAGGGAGGGAAAGAGAAGAGATTCTGTGGGATTTAAAAATAAATATTGTGAAAATGGCAGCTGTGGTTTGGTTACGCAAACTAGTGCTGTCGTTGTTGGTGGTGGTGCCAGTGTTTGGAAGCCTTCATCTTCCGTGGAAACCTATAGCCATAGCAACAGTGAAGGAGGCTGCTTTTCCCCCTTTCTTCTTCTTTCTTTCTTTCTTCTTTTTTGTCATCATCATCATTTTCTTCTTCCATCTCTTCCTTCCCCTTCTTTTTCTCACTTTTCTGGTCATTTATAGTGTAAACATTTTCTTTTTTCATGCCAACTTAGCTCATCATGGCTTAACCCCCTAAGGAATTTTGCATTTGCTTTTTAATTTTTGAAAACACAAATTATTTTTATGATAAAGACAATTCTTGCTTAGAGTAAAAACAAACAAAAGAAAATGGAAAGTGACAGCTCTTCAATGACCTCACGCCCAGGGAACCACTGTTTCAAGTGAGGTTGGGAACTAGCATTTGGTGGGTAGTAGCCCTGCTCTGGCTTCCTTCTGCTTGGCTTTGTGTCCCAATTCTACCACTTCCAACCTGTGTGACTTTGAGCAAGTGACTCAATTTCTCTGGATCTCTAAGTGAAAAAGTGTGATCAGTGTCACAACCTATTTCTCAGGATTGCTTGTGAGGATTAAATGAAATAATGCACATTGTCCCAATACCTGGCCCCCAAGGACAACTCCTACAGGTTAGCTGCTCCAGGACATCCTTCCAGACACACAAATGCATATGAGCAGCCAGTTAATTCCATGTATTGTACACGTGAACTCTTCTTTAAACATTTAGTCCATTTGATGGATGTACCCACTTAGCTCTTTACTGATAGTAATTTAGAAGGTACCCTCTTATTTGTTGGCTTTTTTTTTTTTTTTTTTGTAAGCAATGCTGCAGCAGATGTTGTAACAAACATTTGAAAGGCTCCTTCATTGTATCACTTAGGCGGTCTGTTTGTTATATGAGGGTCTGCTGGGTTGCATGATATCCTTTCAAAAAAGGGGGGAAAGATTTCCAGCGGTCATTTTGTTTGCACGGTTTCCCCATGACTGGGTCTCCCATGGCAGTTCACTCAGCAAGGGTTTACCTAGAGCTCCCGTGTGTCTGCAGCTGAACCCAGTGCTGTTCCATGTGGGGAGGCCCCACGTGGTGATGAAAGAAGGAGATGTTGATGTAGGCCCTCTTGAGAAATTGAGGCATTCAACACAGCAAAAACAAACAAACACATCTGAAGTCGTCTCCCAGTGTTGGTAGGAAGCCATTGCAATTCACATTATTACTGCTCTATAAATGTCTTTTGGTTTTGGCTATCCAAATACTCTCAACATTTATTTTCATTTCTTTGAAAAAGATCATTTGGCCTCAGGATCCCCTGAGCCTGAGGATGACCTGAGTCTTAGAAGAACCTAACTGGCTTTATATATTTCTTGTCTGTGTCCTAACTCCTTAGCACCTCATCACCACCACAGCCAAAGGGCGCTATTAGAGTCCTCTGAATTTTTTTACTTTTCAGCTGCTCAGCTCTCCTGTGCTTAGGGAAATACTTCCTTGCAACTTTTCTATTTCAAAATATCACAGGCCAGAACCACTGAGACTTGGGTCTGCAGCGGCGACCAGGAGGAAAACCAGAGAAAACAATAAGTGGGGAGAGGAAAGAAAGAGCTGACATTTTCTTCTGGACTGAATAATGTACTTGAATGTTTCATTTTGCTGTAGATTGAAAGGGGCTTAAGGGGGAAAGAGGTGAGAGGGAGAAGGAATGAGAAAGATACAGGGACATGTAAGCCCCAAGAGGTGGGCATTGCCATCTAGAAAGTTATTTCTCAGCCGGGCTTCGTTCTCAAGCTCGCTGCTGAATGACGCGCTGGATGTCTGGAGATGGTTTCCGGTGCTCCTGTAACACCTGGAATTGAACGTGCTGGGTGTGGGATGAATCTTCCACCTCGGGATTTATTGAAACTTGTTCAATGTCCCTGTGTTTTGTTTCTTTTTTTGTTTTTAACACCTTATTTAATTCCCCATCTCTTTTTTTCTCATAGTTATTTTTAAGGTACAGAAGAGAGGCCCAGGAAATGTTTGCTTTCAATCATCTGAACATGCCCTTCCTATAATAGAAATTATATTCAAAACAATAGGAGGAGATCAACTCGACAGTAACAATGCTTCAGATGATACATGAACTCTGTGGAACAGAATATGTGCTTCATCCTGCATGTTTGTCTTAAAAAGTGTGTGAGGAAAGTCTGCACGTGCCCAGATTGATTCTCTCGCATAGTATTTACTATGAAAATATGTAGGACGCACATTATGAACATGCTCTTTTCAAATAAATTGTTCTGAGATGGATGCAAATTACAGTTCACACTTCTGTAAACTTCTTAACTCGCTTATAGGACTTAAAGGAAAAATACGAATTCACCAATTACGTTTTAATGGTACTCAGAGTAAGTTGCAAAAGACCGATGCAAAGTAGATGAAGTTTTTAATTCACATTTGGCACAACTGCTTAAAGACTGGAAAGGGGGAAAAATGCAATGGCATCTGAGGGAGTTGGAGAAAGATTAAAGACTCCGTATCAGTTTCTAATAAAACTCTGCACCGAGAAGATTCTCTGCATCGTGGGAAGGAGGGAGGGAAGAAAGACGGAAGGGAGGAAACAAGAGGGAGAACATGGCAGATGAGGGAAGGGGAAGTGGGACAAGAGCAGGACAATCTGATGTTACAGAAGATAAGAAAGTGTTCCGAAGAGCAAACATTCAGTGTGGGGTGACACGGGGAATCTCCACGGGGACGCCAAATGGAAGATATGTGAGAATGTGTGAGATCCTGGCCACGTCAGCAACAGGAAGTGGAGTGCTAAGTGCCTGGTTTAATTAACAGGCTTCAACATTAGACTAGACCTCTTCCTATCCCAGCTTTTCTACTCACTAAACACATGGCCTCGGACCAGCTCCTTGATGTCCCTGGGCCTCAGTCCCCTCACATGTTAAGTGAGAATGACAATACGTAGGGCTGCAGAGAGAACAGAATGATGTAATGCCTGCCGAGAGTTTAGCACAGTCTGTGCATGTTACACCCCTCGCTGCTTCCATTATTCCTATTATCATTGCCCTTTGGGAAGACAGTGGCTCAATATATAGAAAGCACCCTCCATGTATTTATTCCCTTTGCCCCAGCAGTCCCCTCCTGGAAATGGATCTCAAGAAAATAATTCAGCGAAAAGATCAAGCTAAGTGCTCATCACCATAGCATTAGCCATAATTGCCCCCCAAATGGAACAACTTAAATGTCCATCAATAGGGAAATAATTTATAGTAAATTATGATGTATCATCAGAAGAGGGTATTATGCGACCATTACAACGATAATTATAATGCAGCATCACAAACAAAAGCTTACAATTTACTGTTAAGTGAAAAAAATACATAAATGATATACACAGTGCAACTGCAGCTTGGTACAAACACACACGCATATCGGTAAATGCTTGCATCTTATATGCAAAAATTGAGATAATTATGTATGTGTGTTCACGTAAAGATTTTTTTCCTTTTTACAAATTGTTTTTTAATATTGTTTTGAAACCATCTATTCAATAATAAAAATGTGCAGCAGGAAATGACTAAATAGAGCCCGTTGTAACTCTCATCGGTGAATTAGTGGTACAGATGGATGTGCTTAAAGACACGCATACAAGGGCTTTGCGACATTTATGTGGGCAATGCTTATAAACAACGAGCAAATAGCTAACACTTATATAACTTTCACATGTGCCAGGTACCACAGCCTGGGTGCATGATTCATTATATACATTGAATTTTCACAGTAACGCTATTTCACAGATAAGAAAACTAAGGCACAGGGTGGTTAAGTAACTGGCCAGAAGTCACAGAGCTACTTAACAGTGGAATGGGATTTGGATCTAGGCAGTCTTATCCCCAAATCCAACCATCACATTCACTGTGTTCAGCCAGCGACACCGTGGCAGGTCTGTGACCAGTGCAGTCACACCACACACAGCCCCCGACTCGGGAGGATCACATGGATGGGTTTAAAGCTCTGTTGCTACTGTCCTGAAATTCTTACTCATTTTATCTCTGAATGTGTGTTTTGCGAGAGAAGTCTGACAGGACCACGGAGCACGTGCCGAGTGCTCTGAGACACTGCTCACGTGTGGTTCCACCTTCTCGAGATGTGTCCTCGGACTCTACTCTCCAACCCTGGTGCCCTGGGACCTGCCCCAGTTCCATCTCTCCTCCTCATGGCCACTGCCGCCCTCCACCCCCGGTGGTGACCAGATCACAGCGGCAGAGCAGACACCACATCCCACCATCATGCTCCGTCCACAGTGGGGGCCTGCGTGAAGCCATGTTGCAGGGTGGGGCTGGGCCTGTGCCTGGCGGCCTCTTGGGATGGGGAAAGGTGGTGAGGGTCTTGCCCTGGTTTGGTATCATCTCTGTGCATTCAGTGGGCACCATGGCAGCAGCCTTCTGCCCACCCTCAATCCAGGTACTTAACACGCCCCTGCTGTAGTTAGAGGTTGGGGTCCCCTGGGGTGTGGTACATGGTTTGGGGTGGTGGACCTGTGGGAAGTACACATGGACCTTTCCACCCTGACCAAGGCCCAACTGTCTATTTTGCACTGGTCCCCAGAGATTTTGTAGCTGATCTTCATTCTGCTATCATTTTATTAAACACACACACAGACAGACATAAATGTAGTTAAAATAGAGACCCCTGGCCTCGACCTACCATAAATCAGAGGACACAACAGAGGGGAGAAACACAGAAATGAAGTTCCCGCCAGTGGCCTGAGAGCGCATGTTCTGTACAACTTCACTTCAATGATATGACTTAATTCATGGGTAGAGGTTATAGTATCTTAGCTATCTCCAGTACCAGAACTCACAGACCAGCCCTGGGCAGACATGGTGTCAGCAAGGGGGTGACGTTCCTCCGTGGTTAGCCTGTCACCATCGCCCTTGGACGGGGACCCAGGGACGGATGCCACAACAGTGTGACCTGCTGGCTTTCACTGGTCACTTGACTCAGTCAAGAGAGGAGTAAGATCAGCTTTGCTCAGGTCCTTCTGAGAAGTAAACCAGGTGACGTCCGTGAAGCAAGCATCACACTGCCTGGCCCAGGGCAAGCGCTCCGCACGCGGGACTCGTTATCCAGAGCCGAGGCTAACACTGCATCCTGGACGTTGAAGGGAGACCTTTACGCTCCAGATACCATACGGGAGAGACGATGACGAAAGCGTGACATTCTGCTGGGGAGGTTTAAGAATCAGATAGTTTCATCTTCCCGCGAGTTAAGCACACCTAAACAGCAGGTACTAACAGGTAGAACCAATATATACGTGCATTTTTTTCTCAGAAACATACCTTGAATAGGCTCCCACACTCCTGTAAAGGCTCAGTTGAGTTTCCAAAGTTATGTGAAATGCCACATGGTAGAAACGACTTGGTTTTGACAAATCAGAGCAGGTGTTGTCAGCTTACCTTTTGTTCAGGAAAAAAGAACCTGAGCATTTCCATGGGGAGTCTGAGATTTTCATAGTTTCAAATGGACTATTAGATGCATGAGACACTCCCAACTGAAGGGAGCCCTTTATTTTTACCTCGTCTAATAAATAAGAGAGTGATTAAAGTTAGCCAGACTGTGAGGGAAGAAAGCAATATTTTGGACAACTTTTAATGTGATAAAATGTTTGTATACATGTTTAAAACCAACTTGACTGAGGGGTCATTTACAATAAGACAAATGGGCCCATGTTAAGTATAGAAATCGATGAGTTTTCACAAATGTATACATTCTTGTGGCCACTGCCTCAGTCAAACTCTAGAGCATTTTCTTCATTCCCCAAAATTCCATTGTGTCCCTTTCCAGTCAGTTCCCACCCCTACTTCAGATGGCCACTATTCTGACTTCTATTACAATAGATGAATTTATCCTCTCTAAAACTTCGTGTAAGTGGGATCAAACACAATACACTCTGGTGTCTGGTTTCCTTCCCTTGCACAGTTGTGGAGGTGGTCAAGTCCTGTCCTTAATAACATACGACCTACGTTGTTGACATTGAATCTGACATTGTTCATCAAAGTTACGATATTTTTAACTCTACATAGACAGCGTTGCACTGAAAGTTCTTTCCATGACAATCACAAATCTGAGGATTTCATAGTTTTGAAAGCAGTTTGGTGAGCAATTTGGTGTATACAATGACCCTTTTTGTTATTCTAGTAAAAAAAAAAAAAAGAATTTCTCACAGAGAAATTTTCTTGTGGCATTATTTTGAAGTCCTCTGATTCCTTTCTTCATTACTGATAAAAATAATTTATTAATTTAATAAATATTTATTGAAAATTGCCGGCAGAAGTGCAAATGGCACAAGTATTTGAAAACCTCTGGGCAATGTCTTATAAGGATAAAAATATATACCTACCCCGTGGCCCCAAATCCCCCCATTAGAGATGAAAATATGTCTTTAAACAAAGAAATAAAAATGTGTGTTCACGAAAAAAAGACTTCTACAGGAATGTACATGCAGCTTTACTTAAAATAGCCCCCCAAAATGGAATAATGCCCAACAACAGGTGACTGGATCAACAAAATGTGACATAATCATATTATGTAATAATATTACAATATAATATAATACAAGCTGTTTATATCCAACCACAAATAACAGATCTTGGCTATCTGCTCCCTCCTTTTTCTGTAATATGGCAGTGAGCTCTTAGCCTGTATTGTAGAAAAGTGTATAACTTTGCCATGGGGACTGGCTGTATCACTGTCTTAGTCTGTTTGAGCTGCTATAACAAAATGTCACAGACTGGATAGCTCACAGACAACAGAAACTGGTTGGGCGAGGGCCTCCTTCTGAGTCAGACTTCTTATTGCATCCTTACATGGTGGAAAGGCAAGGATTCTCTTCTATAAGAGCCTTTGTAAGTGGTCTCTTTTATAAGAGCACAGATCCCATTGATGAGGGCTCCACCCTTCTGACCTAATCACCCCAAAGACCCCCACCTACTAATACTATCATCTCTGGAGGTTAGGGTTTCAACATATGAACTGGGGGTGGGGTTACAGGATTGCAACCAATGCTGACTAAAATTCCAAAATATGTCTCCATAGCATCCTGCCATAGACCCAATGAGGCAGACAATGCTCAGAAAATGAATAGCATTCATCTCTGCACCTTCCATATCCAAAAGCATCGCAGAAATTTCTAGTGCTCAATGACTGCATGGACAACGGAACTAAAGTGATCTTTCTGCCCTGCAGGTCATTGTGACCTCAGATCACAGTGACTAAATATTGATATTTGGATAACACCACACATGCCCCAGAATCCTTTGTTATTTGTGGTCTGACTTGACTGAACAACTCTTCTGTGAAGTCTGTAAAATAGGAGACACAGGAAACAATGTGGGACAAGAGGATGACCGTGTCCCAGGTCTCAGCTGACCCCACCACATGAGTCCTTGGCTTCACACAGAAAAGAATTCAAGAGGGAGCCACAGTGGAGTAAAGGTAGATTTATTCAGAGAGATGCATACTCCAGAGACAGAGTGCAGGCTGTTTCAGGAGGCAAGAGAAAAGCCAAGAGGTAGTTGCTCAGCTCAAAGCAAAATAGATACACATTCCATAGACAGAGTGTGGGCCATCTCAGAAAGTGAGGGAGCAAGAGGCCATGGAGGCACAGGGATGGGTGTTTAAAGTAGCTACACACTCCTCATGCAGAGCGTGGTCATCTCACTCCGAAGGGGAATGGCCAGGAGACATGGTGTTAGTTTTTATGGGCTGGGTAACTTCATATGCTAACAAGTGGGAGGATTATTCCAACTACTTTACTTTGGGGAAGAGGGTAGGATTGCCAGGAACTTGGCCATCACCCACCCTTTGACCGTTTATGGTCAGCCTTGAAACTGTCCTGGCACCTGTGGGAGCACCATTTAGCAGCTATTGTATTTCAATGAGCGTATATTGAAGCTCAAGGTCTACCGGGAGGTGAATCTTCCACCATCTTGGTGCTAATGGCTGAGTCATTCTTTTAGTGGCTGTGCCCTGCCCCCTTCCCTCCTGTCTCACAGGCACTTTCATTATCTCTACTTCCAGATGAAGAACTGAGGCGTAGGGGGCTTCATCGGCTGTCCTAAGGCCACACTGATGGCATCGCTGCCATGAACTTGGTATCAAATCGCAGACTGAAGATCTTTGCCTTCCCTCAACTCCAGAGCTCCATACGTGACCATCACGCTACCCGTGAATTTTGTATGTTCAAGAATATTTCAACTTTTGCTCAACAGGAGGAGTTTTTCATGCTATGAATCACAGTCCCACCCTTTTTCATCTCTTTATGGAGATAGCCCAAGGTCCGTGGTAGAGGTGTGAATTGAACTTAACAACTGCTGATGACAAAATTCCCCTGGCCATGCACCGGACTGTGTTTATACATAATAACCACATCAGGGGGTTATGAGGCCTAATTAATTACTGTTTGTAGAGCAGCCTGAGATAGGAAGATGAAAGGTTTTATCGGAGTGCACAGTATCCGGGCAGGAGAAGCAGGTAGGCAGAGAACAAACAAAAGACACCCAGCCAGTGAGGCAGGCAGAGCCAGTGGGAGGGCTTCATTAGCGGATTCCCGGGATCTGCAGGTTCCAATCCCAGTAAAGAAACCTGAGTCTCTCTATCCCCTAGCTGCAGTCAGATAAACAGACCACAACCATGATCTGCCTCAGGGGCAGCTTGCATTTGATGCTGGAGGCAGATTGCATGGCTCTCATTCTGAGGGATTGCTTTAAAAGCAGAAAGATCAAGGCGGGGGATAGTTCCCTGGTCTCCTTCAAGTATGAGACCATCCCTGCAGCTATTTTTCCACATTTTAAGAGGAATTTGCCCTGCCTTCAATAGAATATTTTGACTGTTATTTTGGACTTGGGGTTGAGTCCACAAGATTGAGGACCAAACTGGATTCTGGTTCCTTCTACTTGCTAGGTGGATTCATTTAACCTTTTGAGCCCTCATTTTCTCAAGGTTTGTTGCCAATGGGAGATTTCAATGATAGCTTATGAGGGCATCTGGCCCATGGTCCATCATGACCACTCCACAGATAAGAGCTTTAATCCTTCAGGACACACCTCACATAGCACCTCCTGACGCCTTTATTTAGGAAGAGAGGAGCTCCAGGGGGGAAAGTTGTTTACCGGAGACAGAGACAAGTCTGAAAAAAAGATAAGAATAGTTCTCCATCCATGTCTTATTTCCCACACTAGGAAAACTGCAGGATACCTGGAGAGGAAGAGAGCTCCCCGGCACTGCGGGATTTCACAAAGAGTTTAAATTCTCTCTTGCTCTGTGTGTGTGTGTGTGTGTGTGTGTGTGTGTGTACTTATTTATTTATTTAAGAACCAGTCTTGAAATGTACCTGGATTTTGGAGCCAAGGAGATAGAGAGATCGGGGTTCAAAACTGACCCTACTCACTCACTGTGTGTGATCTTGGACTATGTCAGAGCCTTAGTTTCCTATTCTGTAAGAACTGGGACCAGATATTCTTATGGACTGAAGGTTTGTGTCCCTCCCCCAAATTCACAGGTTGTAGCCCTTACTCTTAATGTGACTATATTAGGAGGTGGGCCTCGGGGAGGTGATTAGGATTAGATACGGCCATGAAGGTGGGCATTAGTACCCTTATAAGAAGAGGAAGAGTCTAGAACTTGCCGTGTCCTGTGGAGACACAGCAAGACAGCCGCCAGCCGCAAGCCAGGAGGGGGGCTCTCACCAGAACCTGACCTTACTGGCAGCCTGATCTGGGACTTCCGCCTCCAAGACAGTGCAAGATTAATTTCTGTTGTTTGAGTCACCTAGTATGTGGTATTTTGCTAATGCAGTAAGAACTAAGTTCATACCTGTATCTGTATCTACGTGTACATATATAGCTATAGATACATAATAACATCATTTTAAGGCTCAAATAAGGCTAACCACCTAACCCTGTGCTGACAAGAAGATGTTCAATAAACACTAGTTCTCATCTCCCCTTTTGTTTTACTATAAAAGTCAGCAACTTAGCTTTAACTCTTTATTGGCTGAATGACTGCTTGGTTCTTGAAAAACAGAGCTGGATTGCTTGATGATTATTCCAGAAGCTAACGTGTTTTGGGATAAGGAAGAGAAACTCCAGATGAAAAATATATTTGTATATGCAATTCCATTATTATTATTATTATCACTATTACTATTTACTTGTACTCAGAGCTACTGCTGGGGAGACAAAAGCCCCAGCAGGTTAACAGGAGTGTGATTTATTGCCATCTTCCCTCCAGCAGGAGCTGGAGTACATTCCCACTTGCCAAACGTTGCCTTTATTCCTTGGAACAAAATTGCGAGAGACTGCGGCTTCCTGTTAGGCAAGCTGAAACAGCAGGAGGGTCAGTGTATTTCACAATGCATTCTGATTTATAAAATGTGCCTAGCAACTTATGAATATGGATATGATTTCTGCCAACAAAAGGTCATAAGGCTCCCAACTGGGGGAGACAATATTTAAGAATGCAAGGCCGTGGCAGGGATTAAGGTGAGGAAGGAGGTTCAAGGAAGGGTACAGAGTTCAAAAGGTCCAAGAGGAGGCACACACGCTGGCAAAAATAGATAAAGATCAAGAAGAAGGCACGAAACAGAGGCTGCCCTGAAGCCAGAGAGAGACTGGCCAAGGAGGGTACAAGAGATAAACCAAGAGGGATCGGAGGACGTAAGAAAGGAACCCAAAGCGGTTAGGAAAGAGAAGAAAGAAGGAGCAGGTCAAGGCCACCTTGAAGTACTTATGTCTTCAGAGAGGATGTGAAAAAAAAAATACTGTTAATAATGGACCAAGAAAAAATTTGTGGAAGTCTTTCCTGTGGCATTTAAACTAATAAATATGTATCACTCGCATGGGCTGTATAGTGTGTGGTATATGGAAACGTAGCTATTTTTGGTGTCTTCAATTAAAGAATGCCCACTAGAATATAGTCAGGCATCCTATAGGACTGGTCTCACGGCCAAGGTTAAAGAATTTCTCAAGTGTTGGGAAGTCTGAGTCAGGTTCTAAGAGCTGGTACTTGGATGGGTCTTTAGGTATTAACAGAGTTCTCCACATAGTTTGATTGGCTCATCTGAGAGGCTCATGTAGTGTCGTCAGACACTAAAATAGCATAAGGAGAATGAAAAAACAAAGGGGACTGACATCTCAAGAGGGCCTCCCATGGCCAGACCCTGTACATAACCATCTAACACACTTCCCAAAGAATGTTGTGCTGCATCTCATTTGATTTTCCACAACAACCCCACCAAAAGATGGCATGATTCCATGGCACATATCATGTCATTTCTAACTTATTTGTATCCATTCTGATAATGGGACCCTACATGACTCCTATCCAGCCTGTAATCCCTGGGGGTAATATGGAGATGACTCAGGATGGAGCACGTTTACTCAGAGCATCATATCCATCTAACCGTAATCATCATTGCTTAGTTCAGGGGTGGATAAAAGACCCAATTCTCTACTCATAGAATAAAAACATGGAATAGTCATCACAACCCAGGAATAAACTTGGACCCAGTTTTGATGACTACTTTTGATCTTCTGAATATAGCCCCTCCCAGGGACTTATTATTGAAAAGAGTACAACTCTCTCTCCGGCTCTCTCTCCACTTTGAGTTGGGCTCCATCACTTGTCAAGATGTCAAGAGCTCTGGCTACCACAGATTCTACGTCTGCTAACATTAGAGAATCTTATATAACTTTTCTGAAGATTCAAAAAGCACGCTGACATATAAATCTCTTATAAATTTCTACTACCTTAAATCATTCTGTTCAATTTTGTTTACTCCAAACACATTTGACCATGCCAGGTTTTTTGTTTTCCAGAATATCTATTTATATGTTCTTTGATTAATATTTTACATAACATTATTGAGTCTGCTAATCTAAATAAATATTCATAAGGATATTATTGAGAATGTATTCTTTTTTTTTCTTTTTTTTTACATAAGTAAGTCAAAGCTTAAAAAATGTGACTTACATGATCTAGGTCTCAGAATACATGACAAACTTGAGAGATAGGCTAGGAACCCACGTCTATCAACTTTAAAGACCTTGCTCACTTCAGATCCTTCAGGCTGAAAGGAACACAAGAAAATGGCTAAAAAAAATCAGAGCCCATGCCTCATTTACTTGTAAGTTTCCAGAAACTGATCAAAGAGTATCTGCAAAGTTTCCAAGGAATCACCACCAAATATTTAATTCCTGCTAAAGTTAAATCCTGTGAACTCAGGAAAACCCCCTTTCATGTAATATTCATCAGATGCATTTTGGCATCTCCGTCCAAGTTCTGGCACCTGCCTTCCATTAGCTTAGGCTCAGCAAATGGATAAAGAAGTTGGGATTTCAATTCAGATGTCTGAAAAGGACACATGTACTTTTAACATCTTTGGTCTACTTCCTCCTTGCAAGTAAAACATGAAATCTACAGCTATAACTTTTGTCCAATGAAGCATGTGAGAGGGGGTTATGAAAGATGGCCAAATGATGTGCAGAGGAAGAGCTCACAATTTAGGCTGAACATAATCAGGGATCATTTCACATGAAGGTGGCTTTTGAGTTGCATTCTAAGAGGAGGATGGAATTGTGACAGATGGAGATGATCAGCGAGGAACATTTCAGAGCCTCTGAGATCATTTCCATACACTTCTTTATTTCTCTTGGGCAGTGAACACACACTGACATCAACTTTGGAATCTGTCGGGTTCTCTGTTAACTGGTTAAATACCTTTTCCTAAAAGAATGGCTGGCAGAGAGACTAATGTTCAACTATACTCTTAATAAAGCTTCTCAGTCAACCTATCCTTGACCCAAGAACTCTTACAACTCTAGAAGACAGAAGATTTTCAGATGTGTAAAAATGATAGAAAAGTATCCTTTCTGAATGTTCCTACTGAGCAAGAGGGACTTGTCCTGGAAGAAGTGAAAGATAAAAATTTTCCAAAGTATCTAGGGAATGATTCCCAACTCTGAGTTTTATTTAGCTCAACAAACCACACCTAAATGAACAGGAGAGAACTGGGATTGTCATGTTAGGAGACAGGTGGAGGTATTTTCATAATAATAGCATATATGAGTCAGGGCTATCGTGCAGGTGATATCATCCATTATCTCAATAAATCTCATGAAGCATATGCCTCCATTAACCCCCCCCCCGCCCCATTTTCCAGATAAGTAGGTTAATTTTCAGAGATTAATTACCATATCCAAAGCCACAATTAGATGCAGATCTTGGATTTGACCTCAGGGTCTCCACATCCAGAGACCCTGTATTGAACTTTTATGCTTTATCTTCTCCCAGATGCCTCTTCCTCTCTGTACGCTGCTGCAGCTGACTGGCACGGATGCCTCCAGCCACCCAGTGAGTCACAGTTCTCCCACTAGAGCTTATGCCGAGTAATGTGGAACAAATCCTCCTCCCTATTACTTCAAATGACATGGGAGGTGGACAGGAAGTAGGAATTAGTGAAAAGTTAAGTTTATAGGACTTTTACGAAATAGAATGGTATTCAAAACAGGTGTGCCCTACGTCCATTTAAAGAGTATTGAGAAACAATCAAAGGCAGTTACTTGAATTGCATTGACAAATTAATATCTTAGCCAGCCCCGTGAAAGAAATAATCTAAAGTTATTTATAATTGTCTTATAGATTCAGTGAAGCTGTACCTTCCTTGGGGTTTAGGTTCCATAGTCAGCTTAAGGCAAAAAAATGTGTATAATCTAAATTAACCTTGAAAATCCTTCAAATGATAATAATTACAATCATAAATATATGGTACTAAGTATGTGCCAAATACTCTATACGGAAGTGCATTCAACCCTCAGAACAATCCTATGGGGAAGTCCAGTGATCACTCCCACTTTGTAGATGGGAAAACTGTGTCACAGAGAGATTGAGTCATTTGCTTAGTGTCCTGTTGATGTTAAGTGGTAGTTCTGGGAGTTGAAACTGATCAGCCCGGCTCAGAAACTGTGTTCTTAACCCCTGCGCTCTATTGTCTATTACCCATAAAATACAATGCGATTCCTTATCTCCTGTAGTTGACCTGGCTTAGGGGCCACAGTGTATAACTGTTTCTTTAAACAGCAGAGACACACTCATCACGGCAGAGTGCTCACGCCACGACGCAAGAACAGCTGATCCAGGCAGCTCTCCGTGGTGCGAGAACAGCTGACCCACTCTGCTGGAGCACGCACACATCAAAGGGGCTGTCGAGACAGTTCCCAAATTAAATTCATTTTTATATTCTCTGCTTCTGTCTTGCTTTCTCATAAAGTTGGCACTGGTGTACACTCGATGTGTTTATTTTTCTACTTATTTTTACAGGAAGGACTCATGCACCTCTTCCTGCCACCATCACCAGAGGTCTCTCCAAGAGGCATGCGTTTAGGATGCAACTCCACGTACTTGGTAAATTAGTTTCCCCTTACTGGAAGCAAATAATAAATTGATTCCAAAACTCTCCAGGAAGAGTTCCTCCTTAGTTTCAACATCCTGGCTTTATCTATGAATAGGCTTAACTACCCCTCAAGAGGAGGATGGAGGATGTAGTTTGGTGTAGAGTTAAAATTATTTCTCTACAGAAGTTCAAGTAATCTAGATATACTTGTGTCAACAGGGGAGAATCTGAACAGCATGGAGAGGAAAACAATTTGCATAAGGATACATAGCGTATCCCACATTTATGTAAATGTTTACAAAATGAAATGTAATGACATGTGATGAGGGGTGGATGGCCCTGGGGAAGGCGTCTGCAAGAGGCTTACTTGGAAATTTTACTTTATCCCCTTAGACTGTGTATAAGGTCATGGATGCAAATAAATTGTTTTTCTCAATTTAAAAAAAAGATTTATCAACATGGATTCATTTGTGAGTAACAAAATACATATATTTTATGTTACTGAATTTGATATATATAATACAGATAATTTGTCAGAAAAGGAGTCAACTAAATTTTATAGGAAGTCCTCTTTAGAGGAAGCTAGAAATGGACAAAAGTAGAAACTCTCTTTTTCTGAGTATCTGCATAGTAACAGTAGTAGTAATGAGAACATGTTTCACTGAGCACCCATGGGCTCCAGACCCTCTGCCAGCTGCTTTATGTACAAGGTCCCTGACAGTCATAATGATTCTGCAATTTTGGTGGGATTTTTCCAATTTTGCAGATGAGTAAACCGAGTCTAAATGTGTTTAAGGAGCTTCACCAAGGGTCACAGCCCAGATGCAAACCCAAACAACGCCTTCCACCTCTCCCTTCCATCGCCCCTGCTGCTCAGGCAGCTTTGTGCTGGTTTAAAAGATAACGCTTTATTTGCCTTGCCCTCATCGGATGCATGATCTCATTTGTCTCTTCCATGTATCTTTTGAAGTCGGTAGGAAAAGTAATACCGGCTCCATATTGTCGACGACGAGGTAGAAGAATGGACACACGGATTGCCCATATTCACCGTCATTCATTCAGAAATCCTTCGCGCCGCGTACTGTGTGAGAATCTAGAACTACGCAGTCAGCAAACATATGAGCTCTGCACTCTCAGGGCTCGGAGTCTGATGAGACATGGACCTACCATCTCAGAAACAGGCCTACAGGGGCGAGCTGGGCTGACCGGCGTGCAGGCAGAGCTGAAGTGCTGTGGACACACACGGTACAGGGACTCAGCTGCTCGGAGAAACCGAGGAGGTGCTCCTGGTGGAAGGACCAGTGATCCTGACCTGCGAGAGGGGCACAGAGCTACTCAAGTGGAAGTGGGGCAAAGTAAGCGGCGGGGAGGGGCCTGCTTGAAACGTTGCAGGAATAGACTCACAGGGAGAGAATACGTGCCTTAAACAGACAGGAAGTCAGTATTTGGGGCTCTCAGAGGGCAAAGGGGAGTACTGTAAGGGTGAAACAGAGCCAGATCACAGAGTCCTGAGGGTCCTGTGTTAAGGCATTTGTTTTTTGTTTTTGTTTTTATTTTCTTTTTCACTGTGGAGAAGTAGAAAGACCTTGACAAGTATTAAGCAGAAGAGTGATTTCTGCACTTGAAAAAAGGCCCCTCTGGCTGCAGAGAGGAGAACATATTCAACAGAAGCTGGAGTGGAGACGGGGAGGCTGCGAAGGAGGCCCTTCCCGGAGTGGGAGCAGAGTGAGAGGAGGGCGGAGTGGCTGGAACGAGGTAGTGTCAAAGGGATCGGAGAGAAGTTGGTGGATTTCAGACAAAAAAAATGAACAGAACTGAAAGATTGATTGACTTGAGGGGTGAGGAGAGGCTAAAGAAATGGCAGAGCCAGCCGCCTGGGAGCCAAGTCTAGGGCTCCACACAATGTGACAAGGCCTGCTGGAGCCAGGGACTTACTCTCAATTTAGATCTTAACTATATCTGGGCAACGAGCACAGAGCATCAGGACTAGCGATACAGACGCTGCTTAGGAAATGGGGCCACTTCCCAAGTTCTGCTTGATATTTTGGAAGCTGGACTTGTGGGAATCCGTGGGGGAGTTGTGTGTAGGTGAGAGAGAGGGAGAGAGTCAACTTTTTTCTCCTGCCCCAGTTTCTATGAGCCGCTCTGTCTTTTGTGCTCTGTGCCAAGAGGAAAGAAAACAGATTGTTCTTGCTCAGAGCTTTCAGCTGACTCCACTGGTGCCAAACCCAAAAAAGCCCTAAGAACATAATAATAATTGCTCATGTGTACGCAGAGCTTTACAGTTTACAAAGGGCTCCACGTTACACTCATAAAACTGTCAACCCTGTGAGGCAAGCATCCCACTATTAATTTTACTTCAATTTGAAAGACAAAAAGAATGTTCTGAGAGGTTGAGTAACTGGTTTAAGCCTTACGGTGGATGCATCGGCCACATCTGACTTTATCCTGAATTCTCCTCGCACTGGCCGTACCAGGCTTGAGGCCACCGTGAAGGGAGCTCCAGTGAGATGAAGGACTATGTACAGTTCGCCCCTGGGACCCTCCAGGCACGGGTTCCAAGGCCCCTGCAGGTACCAAAGTCGCGGACGTGCAAGTGCCTTCTACAGAATAGCCCTGGCCAGGCCGCGCTCGGCGTCCGCGGGCCCGGGGACTCTAGTCCTTCCCCGTCTACAAAGCCCTTTCACACCGGGCATCTCACTCTCATCATCAGAACAGGACTCAAGGCATCATCCTCATTTCAGATGAGAAAACAGAGGCTGGCAGGTGACCAAGGTCAAACAGCCAGCAAGCGACAGAGTTGGGAATTGAACCCAGCTCTTCCTCTATTGTCCTTTTCCAGCTCCCAGGGCTATTGTTAAGCTAAAGAGCACGGGACCTCAGGTTCTGAGGGAGAGTTTTACGCAATTCCAACACGCTATGTGTTCAGGACGCTCTCGCAAATCCCCACCCCAGGTTACAGCCCTCAGCCGAATGAGGCCAGGGCAGCAGCAGCGAGCAGCGGTTGGGTTAAGGGCAGCTGTCCTTGCAATCTCCTAATTGGAAATAATTGGGATTCTGTCTCAAACCACAGAGCCCTGATTTAGCCAACTCAGCCTCAACCAGGAAGCATCTGTTGCCATCTCCAATGGCAACGGTTCAATCCCCACTCCAGCACACCACGCTTCCCTGCCAACTGGCAGGCAGCGACCCCTCAGAGCCTGCAGGCTTCTAGATCCCGCGGAGGCCTCAGGAAGAATCCAGTGCGGTCAGCCTCCCCAGTTAGCATAAGGGAAGAGGCGGGGAAGGGGAAAGGCAGACCAGGGTGCTGAGGGCTCTCTTTTGGGTAAAGAGGAGTAGAATTGCTAAGGATGTGCCAGGCACTGTGCTGGGAGGTTCAGACAAGCAATTTACTTCATAACCCAGTGAAGCAGGTGAGAATGCCATTTGGAGGTGAAAGAAATAGGCCCAGAGAGGTTATGCTGCCCGTCCAAGGTCACACAGCTAGTGAGTGGTGAAGCTAGGATTCCATCTCCTGTCTCTCTGGTACCGAGGCTGTGTGTGCTCTTCTCAAATTTCCACTCTTTTTCATTCCCGGTTTCATTTGTGTCTCTGTGTCAAGGCACAGATCAAGAGCCACTCCCTCTTTCAGGCTCTCCCTGTCCCCTCAGTTGAAAGTATAGGCAGCAAGTAGTGTCCCCAAATTCAGAAAGCTGGGGGAAGAGCTTGGAAAAGAAACCCACAGTTGTTGAGCAGCAAATAATGGTTGTTTTTCTCTCACCTTGCTTGTGGGATGCTGGAAACAGACTTCTGTTTATTATGCTAATGAATCCTCTGTGATTCTCCATTGCTGATGTATAATTAAGATGGCCTTTTTAAAAATACCTCCTCCTAGAGTTTGGGAAAACTAAAGTGTTTGTTTGGATTGCTAATAACTAATAACAGGAAATATGGCCACTGCTTCCAAAAGAACTACAAGAAATGAATGAGCAGCCTGATGGCACAGGGAAGATACTGAACAGGAATACACGGCATTGTAGGAGGAACGCGGGTTCAGGATAAGGGGGGGTGGGCAATCGTGCTGTTTCCAGGCAGCCTATTACGAAAAACCTTCTCAGGGCCACGTTTTGGGGAGAACGTTGGCAACTGGATCAAGTCCAAACAAGAGTTCCTAGATGGCAGAAGGGCTGGGATGATCCCATACAGGGCTGGTCAAAAATCAATGAATTCCTCTGGGCCTCATTTTTAAAATATATAGATTCAATGCAGTTGGTCTTTCTCAAGTTTACTTCTTTCCTTGTTAGTTGTGTGTTATTATGTGTACGTTTAATGAGCGTGAGAGAATAGTAAATCATGGTTCACTCTGAGGATCTGTGCATCAAATATTCAGTGATCACCTGCCATGTGCCTGATCATGCAATTCCAGATGCATAGACAACATCAATAAACATGGGCCTCGGTTTCATGGAGCTTACACTTTAGTTGTGTGGCAGGGAAGATGCAAACAGACCAATGTATGGAGAAGACCACTTCAGATTGTAATAGGGGATACCAAGAAAACTAGACAGGATATTGAGGGTAGTGTGAGAAACAATGATTCAGAAAGTTAATAACTTGGGTGCCAAGACGGTGGTAATTTAACTTAAGATCTGAATGATCAGAAGGGACCAGACAGGCACAGATCTGGGGGCAGGGCGTTCCAGGCAGAGGCAAAGCTCAGGCGAATTTCCTAAAGCAGAAATCAGTTTGGTGTGTTTCTGGAACAGAAAGGAGGCTCTGGGGTCACAGTGGTTCAGTGAGTAAGGAGGAGAGTTGTAGGAGATGAGGGGAGAGGCTAAGCAGGGCTCAGATCGTGTAGAACCTTGTCATGAGAATGGATTTATTCCACCTGCCGTGGAAGGAAGTCTTGGAGGGTGTTCTGTTAAGGAATCCCATGGTCTGTAAAGGAGAAATGTGGACCCTATCCATGATACAATGTACAAAATCACAAAGTTGATGATTGTTTTAGAGGCTCCCAGCCCTCCTTACGTCCCATCCACGTTCCTATCAATTTCACAGAAATCTAAGACAGCTTCTAGTCTTACAGGCATGAGTGTATTTGCAGGAATTACGAACGTTATGCTGAGTGGCAATAAGAAGCAACCATCTTCGACAATATAAAGAATACTGAGCAAAAGAGAGTTGGGATTTATCAAGTAAGAGGCAACAGTTTGAATCACAGGCTCCAGCTTCCCACCTTTCCTGTTTCCTTCTCTCCCCACCCCACCCCCTGGAGCACAGGAGTTTACTGCTAGACAGAAAGTCAGAAGTCCTGACAAGGGCAGGTGTTCATAAGTGACAGAGAGGGAGGGAACCTCCTTCTAGCCAAGTCCTAACATTCTTACCATCTCTTCCATGGAACCTCTCCAAATACTTGTAGACTTTATTTGTGAATATATTTATTTTTTCAATTTTCAATGTACGCTTCGTGCTGTAGCCCGACTGGATTGGTATTTAGATGGGGCCTTTCTTCTCCCACGAGCCAGAAAACAACTCCAAAGTGGGGTCTCCGTTTTCTTGTTTATTACATCCCTCACAGTGCCTGTGTTCTGGGCTGACTTTTGTCCCCTGCCACCCAAAGTCACAAGCTGAAGTCCTAACCCCCAGTCTCTCAGAATGGAATTGTATTTAGAGACACGGCTTTTAAAAAGGTAATTAAGGTAAAATGAGGTCATACGGACAGGTGAGCCCCAATCCAGTAAGACTAATGTCCTTACAAGAGGAGATTAGGAGACAGATACGTGTGTGCACAGAGGAAAGATCACGTGAGGACACAGGGAGAAGGTGGCCACCTGCCACTCAGGGAGAGAGGCCTCAGAAGCAACCAGCCCCACCGACACCTTGACCTTGGACTCGCAGCCTCCACCACTGTGAGAAAATTAATTTCTGTCAGTTAAGCCACCCAGTCTGTGGTCACGTTGTCATGGCACCACAGCCAGTGAGCACCGACTGACATGGTACATACGACTGGTCACTCTCCCCTGCTAAGCTGTGAGCACCCCAAAGGCAACCGCTATTAAGCTCTGGACCCAAGGTTCCTCGTGCTAGGCTTTGCACCCAGTGAACAAATCTAAACATTACTAAAAATGGCAGGCCCAGAGAGCTTAAGTGATTTCCCAAGTTCACTCCGTAGCAGCACAGGAACCTGGCTCTTCCCTGCCCTGAGTCAGAGGAATCACAAGGACATGGTCCTGAGAGCCGGATTCAAGGCAACAGGACTGAGGATGTAGGGAACACGGAGCACAGCTCCGGAAGCTCCAGTCCATTCAGGAGGACAAGTGATTAGGGACAAGACCCAGGCCCACCCATGCTGAAATATGCGAGCTTGAGGGAGACGTCCTGGTCCCCATATCTGCCCCTCTCTCCACACCAGGTGTGCCCCTCCCCACCCACTTCCTAGCTTCCTCCAACGGCAGGATGAGTTGTTAATCTGATTGGTCAAGTCTGAGTCACAAACTGAGGCACAATTAATAGTAGACAGGCTGACTGTGCCTTCAAAAGTAGGGACCAGATATTAGCATCTTTCTTGCACGCTCTTTACCTTTTCAAGGGCCTCCACTGGGAACCAGCGGGGTCATTTCCCCCAGGCAGGCTCAAGTGTGCTGGAGCAGGAGGATGTCTAATTAAGCTTTGAAGCAACATATCAACTCCACCCCAGCTTTTTACCAGAGCCACGCTACATTATTAGAGACTGGCACACATGTCTACACACAGTGGGGAGCTGGATTCCCAGGTGGTCCCGGTTCCTTGTTTCTCTCCGCAACATAGTGGGTGGGAGAGGGACACATTTCAGGTCCCCATCCATATAAACCCTCTCTCTGGCTCCCCTATCACCTTGCAGCCCCGGACCCTCCCGTCTTCACCCGAGTTCCGTGGTGTTTGCCCAGAGACAGTTGGGCTGCACATCCGTGGGCGTTTCAAGATCCTGTGAATTATGCAGATCCTGGCTCTTATATCATCAATTATTCTGGTCCTTCATGCAGGCCTGCGTGGGCTGCATCGTGTGATTTCTGGTTCTCGCCCTGCAGAGACTCTCAACAGCCTGACCTTTTGAGTCACTTCTTCACAGAATTGCTTTTCTTAATTCGTAATGCCCCCCTCCCACCTTTCTCCTCTCGACACCCACTTTGACTAGCACACTGATACCAGACTTGCAGCCTTTACAACCTCAGCTTCCCTTCCTTCCTCTCAAGTGTGAAGTTCATCACCTAAAAAAATAAATCAAGTGTGACTCTCCCCCACCCCACTTTAGTTTCTTAAGCATGTTAAAGCACTGATTTATTTCCCAAAATAATGGGGACAGCGTGATGTTCTAAAAGGGTAATTAGAATCTTAAAAAAACCTTTTCTTGCTTTGAGTATTTAATTCACTTTCACTTTAAAAATTAAAAAAAAATTTATACATATATACACACATAAAGTTCTCTTACATAAAGAATAATATTTCCATTAGAAAAAAGTTACTAAAGCTAAAACAAGAAAAATAAAATGTATCACTGTATATCTGGATACAGATGCAATTTTATTTCACAGTCTACTGGCTGAAACGGCCTCCTGAGGTCGGCTGCTCTGAAGCATTCTGTTCCCACTCTAATAAAGATCCAGTGGCATTTAGGCCGAGGTGTGCTGCAGGTAATTCTGCTGCTGCTGCTTCATTTCCAGCGTTCCCTGAAGCCAGAATAATGTCAACTACCCAAAAAGCTGGAATCTGGGAAGACCAGGGTGGCTGTGAACCCCTCTGCCCAACATCAAGGAGGAGAAAGCCACCGAAACCACAGGGGAGAGCAGGTCCCAGGAAGGGCCCTGGCTCCCCTTCCTTTCTATATTTTGGGGAGTCGCTCTGTAGAGGGGTATGTGGTCTGGTCCATGCTTCACGTCCTTCGCCAATAAACATCTTTGCCAGATGGTGGGGTTAACCAACTGCATCTATATTAAATGATAACTGTCACTCTTTCTTTACCTGAAAGTTTCTCTGTTGAAATATGCAAATGTTAAAAAAATACTAAAATGTACTAAAATAGTGTTTATCTCCCCAGACCTCCTGGGTGTGTCACACAGCAGAACTGATACTTAAAATGTGTCCATAGGGCCACCTCCTTGGCCAATGCAGAGTTCACTCTGGTAGCATTTTAATTTACAAGTATTTGGGACTTTTCTAGATCTCTTAGAAATATTGATTTCTAATATAATTCCATCTGATTGGATGTTATACTTTGTAAGATAGCTAATTTTTAAGAGTTATTGAGACCTGTTTAATAGTCCGACACATGGTCTACCTTGGCAAAGGTTATGTGTACACTCGAAAAGTTGGTATGCTCTGTAGTTTCTGGGAGTCCTGTGGCATAATTGTCACTTATGTCACTGTGGTTGATTGTGTTATCATAGCTACATCCTTACAGAATTTTAAAAAATTTATCAACTATTGAAGAAGAGTGTTAAAATCTTCACTGTGCTTATGGATGTATTTTTCTTTAATGCTGTCGGTGTGCTGCATGTATTTTAAAATCCTCAATGATGATTCTGGATTTGTATCTTTTTCCTTTTAACTCTGGCAGTTTTGTTTCATGTATTTTAAACTCTGTTGTTACACACAGAAACACTTGCGACTCCTGCGTCTTCCTGACCCCTTTTCAGCATCAAGTGCTGCCGTTTATACTCTGTGCTTTCAATTAGAAACCACTTTGGTAATCATTGCTTCAGGTAAGGATCACCAGTGTTGCTAAAACCAGTAGGTAAAAGTTTAAAGAAAAACAGGACATGTACATGGTCTCAAAGAATCTCCCAATAAGATACTTACTAATGACAAACGCAAAAATGGGAACTTTAAAGGAGAAACCTGGCAGACACCATCTTAATGGAATGACCAAAGTTAATCACCAGAAAAAGGACAACAATATTGCTGTCCTAGAAAGTGTTGCCTTTCTTCCTAATATTTTGCAGAGAAAAGGACACAGTATCACTCCTAAGGTCCTCCTGCGAAAAATGCATCACCTGAGCATGGTCAGGAGGAAACATCAGACAGGCTCAATTTGAGAAACACTCTACCATGACAGCCTGTGATTTTCCCAAACCTCACGGTCATGAAGGACTGAGGAACCATTCTACGTTAATGGAAGATAAAGGGGCACAAAAACTAAGTGCAATATTTAATGCTGAATTAAAGTCTGAAATAGAAGAAAAATTATTTTTGCTATAAAAAAGACCTGAGAGGGATGAATAGTAAAAATCAACAGGATCTGTAGACTAGATAATAATATGGGAGCAATGTTAATTTCTTGACTTTGATCATTGCGTTCTTGTTTATGTAAGAGAATGTCCTGGTTTGGGGGAGACACACCATGAAATATTTAAGTGTAAAAGAGAATTAGGTATATATTCTCAAGTGATGCAGGAAAAAAAAAAAAGATCTGCAGGCTTGGGGGAGGTGTGTGGACAGATCGTCACACAGATAAAGAAAGAAAAAGAGAGGGAAAAAGGAAGAAGAGAAAGAGGGCTATGGAGAGAGAATGATATTGAGGAATGTGCTGAAATATCCACATTTGGAGAATCTGGGTGCAGAAGACGTAGAAACTCTTAACTATTTGGAAAAATTTTCTGTACATTTGAAATAATTTTAGAACAAAAAAGTCCTTGTCTTGAAGACTCCTTTGTCTGATGCTAATATAGTCATGTCAGCTTCCTTAATGTTAATGTTTGCATGGTATTTTTTATTCTTTTAACTTTCAAGCTATCTGTAACTTGGAATTTAAACTGCACTGCATCTTGCTTTTTTATTTAGTTTGACAATCTCAGCCTTTTAATTGTAACGTTGTGTTCATTTAGATTTCTTCTTATTATTCATCTAGTTGGATTTAGGTCTACAATTTTCTTATTACTTTGCTATTTGTCCTTTCCTGTCTTCATTTGGGTTAATCAAATATTTTCTAGCATTTAATTTTAATTTCTTAAACGGCTTTTCAGCTATACTGCCTTTTTTTTTTTTTTTTTTAATAATGGTTGCCTTAGGGATTCCAATGTGCATCCTTAAGTTATTATAGTCTCCTTAGAGCTAAGGTCACTATTTCCAGTAAAGAGAAAAAACTTTGTAACAGTGGAGTTCTATTTACTGTCCTCCATTTAAAAAATTTTTTATGGTGTCATATACCTTATATGTCTGCAATATCTGTAGTATTATATATTTTTCTGTAAATATTCATACGCATTTTCAACATGATAAGAAAATTTTTCAAAATTGTCTTTTATGCTTCCCCTTCTGCTGACCACTCCTGGCACTTGTTATCTCTGTAGATCCTTTAGCTTGATGAACTTCCTTCTCATTTCTTGTAATTCCAGTCTTCTACAGATAAATTATCTCAGTTTTAAAGAAATTGAAAAGTGTCTTAATTTTGTCTTCAGTTTTCATGGTTATTTGTGCTAGATATGGGCTTTTGGGTTAACAATTTCCCACCCATTCCCCAGCACTTTTAAGATGCCATTTGATTGTCTTTTGTCCTCCCTTGATTTTGCTGAGAAATCAGCTATCATTTATAACCTTCTTTTAGTGTATCTGTGTCATTTTCTTTGCATTCATTCTATGTTTTCTTTTAATGTTTGATTGTTTGACTATGTCTTTAGATGTCATTTTCTTTGTTTTTATCATTTTGGGGGCTTTTTTTTTTTTTCCCTTTTGGATGTTCTTGGGTCTGTAAATCTATGTTTTCAAATTTGGGGGATGTGTTAACATTATTTATTCCATTGCTTTTCTGACCCCTTATCTTGCCTGTTTTTCTGGGACTCCAACATATGGATGCTGTAGTGCTTGGCACTGCCCTACAAGCCACTGAAGCTTGGCTGTTTTGGTTTTTTTGCAGTCTTTTTGTTTCTCTGTGCTTCATTTTAGATAGTTTCTTTCATTATATCTTAAAGTTCACTGATCTCTTTTGCTGCTGTCTCTGACCTGCTAGTAAACCGAATCAGTGAATTTTTCATTTAAGATATGATATTTTTGTTTCTACAATTTTCATTTGGTTCTTCTTTCTCGGCTACTGGAGATTGACTTATTATGACCATACTTTCCTTTAAGTCCTTAAATATTTATAATAGCTGCTTTGAAGTGTTTTTTACTTTTGTTTTGTTGATTACAACAGCTGAGCCATCTTGGGGTCAGTTTCCAGGCCTGGGACCACACTGCCCAGCTCCTTTCCACAACTAGTAATATTGTAAATTATTCTTATATACTGGACAACATGAATATGACACTCTTTTGGTGTCCTTTTTAAGAGACTGTGAAGTTGTATTTTTTCCTTCTAGAAAGGCAGCTGATTTCTGCTAGAGAAACTCCCTCTGCAGGGTCCCTGTGAGTGTGCAGTTCTCCATTGCTTGAGCCTCTCTTGCAGGGTCAGCTCACTACCTCCAACTCTGACTATGGAAAACTGACAGCTCAGACTAGTAAAATTTCCTCCCTTTGTGTCTAACCATCACGTGCTTTGTAATTTCACCCAAGAGCCACACAGACAAGTGTGTTGTCTTTTTAAATGAGAGCGAAATTTTTTCTGGGAGAGGCTTTCATAGTTTTTTATCAGATTCTCCAAGGTCAGTATTGCTTAGTACTTCACAGTATGTAGTTACTTCCTAGTATGTAGTTATTAGAATCCTCTCTCTCCTCTGGATTACTTAAAATGCTGTAAATAAGGCTTAGGAGGAAAGACACTGGAGCCACACCATCTGGGGCAAATCCTAGCTTTGCTGCGTGGCCTTGGACAAATTACTTAACCTCTCTGTGCTTTAATTCCCTCAGCTACAAGGATAATCATATGAATTATCTACCTATTAGACTGTTGTGAGGATAAAATCAATCGATGCATGTAAAAATAATTAACAGAGCCTGGCATGTAGTCAGTGTTTGGTGAAGATCCGCTGTTAATATAGAATCAAAATTTCCTTTGGAACCAATCTGTTATATCACCGTAAGTGGATTGCCTGTAATCTACCTCAATAGGAAAACATTTTTCCATTTGTTGTGAAAACAAGCAGATGTTCCTTCTTTTAAGGTGAAATCTGGGGCAATAACGGGGATGGGAGAGAAGGGGAGGGGAGGGAGCAGACGTGGCAGGAGCAGAAAGTCTCACTATAACCCATAAAAATGTAAAGCTCAGAACAAAGGTTGGCCTCCAGTGGGTCTTGCACAGCATCAGAAGCATTTGAGGAGTGTTTAAAAACTTTCTGAGTCTCATTTCAGACCTACTAAATTAGAATCACTGGGGTAAGCCCTGGGAATCTGCATTCCTTTGATGCCTCTAACACACCCTACTCTCTTCCCCAAGATGACTCTGGTGGCACAAGTCCACGAAGCACTGTTTAGGATACTGGGCAGATTATCCTTAAGACCATTTAGCCATGAACATACATGATTCTACATAAGACAGTGATCGGCACCTGCCTTGTTTTACCGATGGATACATGGAGAATGCAAAGGAAGAGTGTCTCAACTCTATTCACCCTGATAATAAACAGAAAGGTCAGGCCAAAAACATGTCTAGTGACTTCACAGCTGGCGCTCTCTCTGACACACTTATCTAATGATTGTTTCTGTTGACTTAGAGATTGGGCCTCTATCATCTGCTTCAGAGGCTATTCTGACAAATGATCCGTCTTAATTTTGATAAGAGTCATTATCATCTCAGCTTATTTCTCTTTAAAATTGGTACAGTCCTGACCTTAAGGAATGAGGATGCTGTGAAGTTTAATTAACAACAGCAGAGTCCTCAGATGCCTCCAGATGGAAGTTACTGTATTGATGCTCAGTATTACTATCACTGCAATTTACCAGTTGCCAGGTTCGGGTCACCTGCTGGGCTATGTGTTATGCTGCATCTGAAGGAACAAGGCAGAAAAGCAAGCACGTCCATAGGCTTGACCATAGGCTTGCCCACTCCTTATACCTGAGCATCCCAGGGGGAAGACAGAGATTCCCACAGTTCCTAGAGAAAGCTCGTGGAGAAGGAATGGGATAGAGTGAGCTCTGGCTTCAGAGGCAAATGATGATGAGCTTGAATCCTGGGCCTCCCGTCTGCTAAAGAACTACAGGAAACTCTTTTCACCTTTTCTTGGTGTAATGGAGATAATGCCCAACTTTGATAGTTGTTTAGAGGAGTAAATGAAGAAATGCATGCAAACTCCTTTGCATCACACATGATACGTAGTAAACATTGCCTAAATGACGGATTCCGGAGAAAGAAACTGATATAAAGATGCAGGGGAGAGAATAATGATAAGAGAAAGAATAACACAGTAGACTGTATCCATTCTGTAAAGATCATATAGCTACATTAAAGCAGTCAAGAACATGATGTTTAATGATGATATTTCGAGACAATAAAGACAGGTAGACGTTCATGAACTTACTCTGTACTTATGGCAACACATGGTAGGTGACCTGCACTGCCTTCATTTGACCGCTGTGTAACTGTAGCTCACAGATAGACTTGAGGTCACACAAGTCATCAAGGTAGAGATGTGCTATGACCAGTGTTCTCTTTGCCACAGGACAGCTGCCTCTCATATCCACGTGGTGGACAGAACTTGTGTGATTAATGGCCACATGTTTTGTTTTTAATCCTAACGTAGGGTTTTGTATTTGACAAAGTAACTTTTGAAAACCTTAAGAGATACAACAAAGTATCCTTTTAACATCCCAGTGTTAATTTTTCTCTTTTATCTCACAAATCAGCAAAGGAAATAGAGTGGCCATCATTATTCCCATTTTATTGACATGGAAACTGAGGCTCAGAGAGCATTAAGACCAAGAGAGTAACTAATTCACATAATTTATAGAGAGATCAGATGCTTCTTGGGTGTTTACATACTTGTCCCGTTTTATTCCTAATCATATCATCATCTTAAGGCAACATTCCCTGAAGGCTGCATATTAGGCAGGGCCAAGATGTAAAAAGAAGCTGTGTCCTTTATTCCTCAGGAGTGGGAGCAGGCACCTTCTACCTAAACTGAAAGAGGCTCTGACAGATAAATATTTTCTCTCAAAAGAGTCATGGGAGCTCCTGGGTGGGGTATTTTGTGCTTGAGATATTCAACCCTCAGTCCCCCTGAGTCCCCTCCTCTGTGCCTGAGCAGCGGCATCATAATATCTGCTGGGGTGAATAACAGCCTCCCCTACTGTGCTCCTTCAGACTCAGGAACGGCCCAAGAGGTCCTGAGAGGGCTGGACCCTGGAGGGGAGGCACAGCTGAACCTGAGACGTGCTGAGTGACACCAAGGCCTAGGATTTGATTCTGCTTCCTTCCATCCTGATTAATGTCACAGCTAATGACTCTCTGGACTTGGTGATGTATGATGCTCTGTCGGGGACAAAAAATAATTGAACTTTTACTGATTAAATAAAACATCTTCATGCAGTGAAAGGTTTTGCAAATGAATGTAACTCACATGGAATTATGCTGGCAGGAGAGTCCCAAGGAAAAAAATCTTTTAAAGACCAGGGAGCAAAAATAAAGGGAGATCAAGTGTAGGAGACAGGGCGGGAGATTTTAAAAAGACAGAGAAAGAAGAGAAAAGACTTGTGTATGTTGAAAGGGATAAAGAGAGACAGTTGGAGAAACAGACTCAGCTTGAGACAGAGATTCAAGGACATTAAGACAAAAGAGCAGAGATATTGACAATGTCAGACATAAGTAAGGATACATTTGGCAGTTTTAGTGAGTGGACTCACAGAGGTATTCAGTAATACTGTGCAGACTTTGTTTTACTGAGGTATAGTCGATTTACAACGTTGTGTTCATTTCTGGTTTACCGCATAGTGATTCAGTTACACATATAGATATATATATTCTTTTTCATATTCGTTTCCATTATAGGCTATCACAAGGTATTGAATATAGTTCCCTGTGCTATATAGTAGGGCCTTGTTGTTTATCTATTTGGTGCAGACGTTTTGAGCACTTATCTCAAATAATGATATCTGCTAGAGATCAGTTTATTCAACAAATGTATATATTGAACACCTTCTCTGTGTAAGGGACCGTGCAGAACCTGGGGATACAGTAAGCAAAACACATGTAAAACCTTCTTTCTGAAGCCTAACTAGAAAGACGTTCATTAAACAAGGAGAAGAGAAACAAATATCTGATTTCAATGTTGCAATTCCAGTGATGGATAGATCCGTGGGTGTAGAAAGGCATGTTTAACAACTAGACCATATGAACATGTGATATAAGTAGCCAGGGGTAACAGAAGCCTAAAATCTATTTTTCTCTTCATACAATTAGAAGGTTCAGAGAAGCGGAGAGCTTTGACCAAGCTTACAGAGGAAAACATACCTAGAAGTGGTATCTATGACTAAGTGGGATTTAAACAAATTAACACATTTTTTATTGAGAAGTTAAATAAATGTAGAATAGTTCAAACATGTAGAAAACTATAGAAATGGACGGGATGGCCATCCGTGTATCCACCACTGACTTCTATACCCTTAAGTCTAAATTACAACCATTTAGAAAGAAAAAGGTTAACTGAGCGCTTTGCATGTCAGATACCTACTAGCCTTGCCCTTTGATCTTCCTGATGATCTCAGGATGCAAATGTCACACCCCTTTTCCAGGTAAGACAACTGAGATTCAAAAGATTAAGGAACTTTCTCAAGTGTGAAAAGCTTATAACGGGTATCGTCTGAAATTTCTACCCAGGGCTGTTTAATTCCACGCCCTTCCTGATGTGCTACGGCTCAAGGACAAGAGGCAGAGAAAGAATCAAGAACCCTCGACTCTCTGACATTTGAAAATAGGACGCCAGAATACCTTCTCTCCTATCCCTCCCCCCTTCTTCTTTTCACTGGCTAGGTGACTAGGAGATTTATTTTTGTTCCCTAAGGATTATTCACATGTTCACTCCCACCTCATCTCAGGTCTAAAGAAAGTTGGCAGGAAAAGTAGCACACCTGTTTCTCCTTTTCTGCGTCTTCCCTTCCTGTTCACATCAGCATCTGAAGCTGCCATATTTTGTTAACTCCTCGCCATGATCCCTAACTGAAGGCAATATGCCGCAAACTTGCAGCAGTTGCTATGGCGACCATGATGTCATAAGGTGACACTACATGTTCAGGTGAGTGTGATGATGAATTCTTTTTAATCTAAGATATTAACTTTATAAAAATATAGAATGCAAGATGCTAAAGTAGAAAGGAAACAGAGTTGTGCAGAAACTCAACATTAGTGCACATTTTTCTTCTTAGTAATCAAGTTGGACTTGACAACCTCCATATGGTCTTTTCCTGCTCTAAGATTTTATAATTATGGGGGAAAATGAATAATTGCTTCTCACAAAAAGAAGCAGCATCACTGGCCAAAGGTTGTGAGGTTAGGATTTAAATAGGACTCCGAGTTGAAGAGCAGGGTGGTCTTCCGGAAAAAATGGTTAAGATTTGGGCTCACTTCCACTGAGAATCCATGAAGCTTTCCTTTCTTCTAGCCTCAGTCCCACCAGCTGTTAAATAGGAATAAAAGCACGGGGCTTTCTGTAAAGTCTGACTGAAACAACATGTGCAAACCACTTGGCAGATACTGATTCTACTTAAATATTATTTATTTTCTTAGCTTTAAATACTTGCAAGGATATGTCATTTTACAGCATGAGCTCAGGCAATTCATTCCATTTCTTTTAGGCATAATAATTTCATTATCATTTATAAAAATGAAGAGGGTTGGGAAAAAGGAAGAGAGAAGAGATACAGAAGTATATGAAAAAGCTGGATATGAGGGGAAAAGGTTACAGATGGATATGATCTCATTCAAGTCCTTCTAGTTCTAGACTCCAGAATCCACAAAAAGAACAGATATACACGCATGCATTGTTCTTTTAAGTATGCAGTCACATCCAATTATTGCCAAAGATGACAACTGATAAATAAAGCAAAATATTTAAGCCTTAGTGAGCATTGGTGAGTGGGATGATGCCCCTGGTCTGAGGTGGTCTGAGACTTCAAACTAACTGGCATGGTGGTTAGACAAGGGATATTGCACTTGAAGGAAGAGAAGTTACAGGGAGAGGTGTGAGAGTCATTCTCAACTCTGTGAAGGTATTTTATATCCTAAAGGGAGAAGACTTGCTTGGCCCTACAAGTCAAGAACAAGACCATTGGATGAGACTATGGATTTTAGGTAGAACTTCTGTACAATCAGACTTTCCACCGGATGAGAGTGAAACTTTCAAAGAAGCTGAATTTCGATTGCCAGAAGTGTCCTTTCCAACATTAAGGCACACGTTGGGGCGCTTGGAGAGGTACCATGCATTAGAGGGAGGGTGCACTGCAGGAAGAGGGCTGAGGAAACAGTGGACTGGACACCTCCAAGATAAGCAGTCGAGTCTCTACTCTGAGAGGTACATTTTAGTATGAACAGATAGTTGGGATCTGCCCCAGAGAGCCAAGTTTGAAACTGACATACACACACACACACACAAATGCCAGCGATGGAAATTCCTGTATAAATGCAAAATTTCCTTTTGCCTTCCAGAATCAATTCAACTGCTAAGGTTTTTTACATTTTTTGGGCACCTTTAAGAAATGGGATCTCTGGTTGACTATGAGAGACAGCTGTCATTTATAAATGATGGAGGGGATGGTCCAGGTAGCAACTGGACGGTACAAAAAGAAAAAATAGTTTGTCCTTGACTATAAGCAGTTCCGCACGGATTCATTAGCTAGCTATGACCGTATAAGAATCTGTCTGATCTGTCTTTTGATACCTAAAAGTACCATGGCAATATTGGGGGATAAAAAGGAGCCATCTAAACACAATAAAACCATTCTGAAAAGAACTGTCGCGAGTATTTTGGGAGAGGATGATGGGCTTTGGAAAAGGGGTTCAGGGTAGAGATTAATATTGGCCAAATATGGTTGAATGGGAATTTCATGCCTCATCAGTCATAGACTTGCTCATCTGTGAAGTGCTCTAATGTGTTTTAAAATTTTTATGGGTAGTCATTACAAAAATAAGCACACCATTAAGCCGATCATCTTGAACCATAGGGCAGGAAGATGCTGATGGATGCAAATACAAGACAGACATGGCAGGGCATGAGAAGGTCCATCATGACCATCCAGTTTTGGGGGTGAGCCAAGCATTTAAGCCCAAGCCTCCATTAGGTGTGTACCGCTCCCAAGGCTCTGGACTACCACCAGCCTGGTACCAACCCAGTGTTGCACCAGATACATGACCTTGAGCAAACTATTTCCTACTCTGGGCCTCAGTTTCCCCTTCGGGGCATGGCTGTGCCCTTCAGCACCTAGTAGGGAGCAAAGGACAGGGCTACAAGATACTAGTCTTGGCCCTAGGGCCAGGGATCACTGCCCTCTCCTCCATGACCACTCGCTGGTTCTTGGACCCCTCTTGAATCTTTATAACCCCTGCCCCTTCCATCTTCATTCCCTGATTCTTGCAAAGTCCTCAGGCAAGATTGTTGATTCAGGCTATTTCTGGTCAGTCTTCATTCATACAACAAACAGATACCAAGCGCTGAGCTAGGTTGACAAATTTTTTTTTCCTGAAAAAGGCCAGACGGTAAATGTTTCAGGGTTTGAGGGTCACAGGGTCTCTGTTACGCACTTTTCAATGCTGCCGTGATAGTGAAAAATTCACCCTAGACAATACATAAACCACCAGGAAAGGCTGTGTTTCAGCAAAATGTCATTTTCAAAACAGGTGGAGGGCGAGCTTTGGCCATGGGCTGTAGTTTGAAGGCATGTGAGCCAGATGCTGGGCGTTACAGGATGAATAAAATCCAGGACTTAATACCAGAGTTCTGAAATCTATAGCCTTTTCTTTTTTTGTATGAGGCCAACAAGACTGCACTGTTTGTTTTTTATGTAATTTTAAAAATTGAGATATAATTGATAAATAACATTATATAGTTTCAAGTGTACAACATAACGATTCAGTGTTTACATATATTGCAAAATGATCGCCACGGTAAGTCCAGTTTATGCTGCAACAGCAGAGTTGACAAGGACCTTATGGCTCATAAAGCCTAGAATATTTACTATCCTATCCTTTGTAGAAAGTTGTGGATCCCTGACTTAGAATAATAAAATGGATATTATTGAATAACAATTAAGAGCAAGGAGTTAGGAGTGAGGCAGACACTGGTTCAAATCCAAATGCTATTAATTATAACAAAAATAACCAAGTGTCAACTATGTGATAAGCATTTTAGTAATAATTTTTAAAATTGTATTTAATGTGCTAATCACAGCAATTAGACAACGTAGTAATTATGGTGGTACTCAATTTATAAACTCAGAGGTAGTTTACCTAAGCCACACACCTATTAGAGTAGAAGAATTCAAATCGAGCTCTGTGTGTCTCCAAGCTCAGGCTTAATGAATCTGGATCGTGAAGGATGAAAAGGGAATTTGCCAAGTTGGGGGAAGAGCATTCAAGGCAGAGAAACAGCTTCTGCGAAGGCAGGGAGGCATGCAGGCAGGTTCTGGGAACAGGGAGGAGGCATTCAGAGGAGGGAGGAGGCTGAACGGAGAAGGGCAGTAGGGTCAGCATACGAAGAGGCTTGAATGCCAGGGGACAGCTGGTCCTTGCAGTCTCTTTAGCCAGGGCTGGTTGGTGTGGACAAGCTACTCAGCTATGGTAGAGAGTATTAAACCCCAGGGATGTGGGTTTCACCCACATATTAAACTTTTTCATAGCGTTATGACATCCTCCGATGCATCAGCGGTGACTAGTTCCGGCATGAAGTTCAGCTCCTTTCTTGGAGCAAACAGTGCCTCCTCCTTTCTTAGGATGCTGCTCTTAAGCAGTTGCTCACCTCTGATATTCAGAAAAATTAAACAACCAAAATCTTAGCCTGCAGGGGTTACTATGGAATTGGAGGCCTGGCTCATTTCTGAGGTGCCAGGAGGCGTTAACTTATTTTAAAACACACACAGGAACACAGTGGGATACTCACTTCAAGGGCAATGCAAGTCTTTGCTTTGAGCTTCTGTTCACGAGCCAGAGCTGTCAACGTTTGACATGAGTCGTCTGCATCTTTCATGCTGTTCAGAAAGGGAGACTGTGGCCCCAAGAAGAGAATGGTCTTCCCTGGGTCAGATAACTGCTTGGACAATGGTTTTGAGCCAGAAGGCCGTGTGATTTTGGTTCCGGATGAGTCTGACTGGGCAAAAGATCTGAATATGGTTGATAAACCATTTGATTGCACAGATCAAAACCACTCCAAGATGCTGGCTTGATAAAGAGAGGATGTGGCCCTCAGAAGAGGATTCTCTTCTGAAAATCATGCTTAGTAAAAGGACTGGCCACTTGCATAGAGGAAGTTCAGTCCTTAGAGCCACAAGGAAGGGCAGATCTCAACCCAAAATACAGACATACTTCCTGTGAATTAGAAATGACAATGGACTGATCTTAGTCATAGGGTCTCTGAGGGCCGGCTCAACACTTCTTCCCCAAGGAAAGTCTTGTGTCTAAAGAAAACTGCATGTCCTCACCGGAATCTAAGGAAGCGTAGCTCAAAATGGATGCTAAAAGCACAAAATTCCTTTGAAGTCTCCTGTTTTGCGGCAAAGTTCCATACACACTTGGAATTCAACTCAACAACATGCCCCTTCTTGTTTTAATACAGCCTTTGAAATATTCATTATCGTGCAAAACCGACCCTTGGTGTATACCTGGAGGTATGGATGCTCTAATCTGAGAAACAGCAACTGATATCATGGAATAATTGTGATCACAACATCTCAGAGTTGAAGGAGGTTCATGGAATCACCCTTTCTGATGACCATCCAGTACAGGGTGATTTCAGGCCATCTGATGTCCCTTCTAATTCTGAGACTATGAGCTCAGACTTCAGTGAATCTTTACATCAATACATTCCCAGTGAGGTGTTGTTTTCACTCCCATTACAGTAATGAGTATGGTATGCAGTCCAAATGCTTAACAGTATTATAAAATGCTATATAGCATTATAAAATACTATTATAGTACTATATAATACTATTACAGATATATGCATATGTGTATATATATATGTATGTTTCAAAAGAGAGATGAAACTTTAGATTATAGGCTTTGGAGTCAGGGAGACCTGGTTTAAAATTCTTGTTCTTCATGGCTGTTTAGCTCTGTGATCTTAGGCACGTTTCCCATTCCTGCTAAGCCTCAGTTTCCTTACGATAGAATGGGAATAAAAAGATCTTCCTGCCAGAGTTGGTGTAAGCATTCAAAGAGGTAAGAGACATACCTCTCTTACCACAGTAACTGGAACATATACCATGTAGAAAACAGTAGCTGGTGTGTTCATATGTGGGCACGCACAAATGTGAGTGTCTCTCGTGGTGACCAGCACCAAACGTTTTAATAAAAACATGTGGACTTGAATAGAGTTGAGTCACATGCTGGTAACAGAGGGGTTTGTGGATTTCAAGGCTAAGATGTAAACCGAAAGAACCATCCACTGACAACATTTGTTCCTTTGCTTCTTTGGCTCCAGGAAGCTCCTGAGACACAAGGATTTCTGGAACTCATTTCTGCAAAGCTGAGAGTGTGCATGTCTTCTGTGCTCAGACATATGCACTGCATCTCAGACACAACAGATGGCTGGCTCTCTGCACACGGACCAGCTCTGTAGAAAGGCACCGGGCATAGCAGGGGAGAAAGAACATCTCCCCAGTGCTACTCTCCTTGAATTGAAGAATAGGTTCCTTACTTCCCTTCACTGACAACAAGGAATCAGCCGGACTCTCGGGATGCCTCCTAAACCCAGGCAGGCGCACTGATGTTGTTCTAAGCTTCTGAGTGTCTGCTCCCCAGATCCACAAGAAAACTACAGATTAAGGAGACAGAGCTAATTATTTCTCCCTGGGAGAAGGAGCGTGCCTGGGAGATGCTGAATTTCAGAAGTCCTTTATCCACTGAAGACAATCAGGACTTCAACCAAGTCACTGGGCTCGCAGGCGGTTCAACTCCCTAGGAAAACACTATCTCTAGGCAGCTCCCAGCATTCACTAACTTATCAAAGCACAGAAAAAAAATCTTTACTACCCAGAAACTTGGTGAGATATCTTACTAGGAGCTGTATTCCATATGCTGAATGTATATATAAAATATAACTCTATTTATAAAATCTTTTTCCTGCTTCTTTTCCCCAAATGTTCTACTTTTCGAACTGAGCAGATGGGGGTCTCTCGTCTCCCCGCTTTGGCAGCTCTGAAAGCCCGAGGAATTTCAAGGTATCTGGATATACAAGGGATCCTTGTCATAGGAGTCTCGTAACTCAAATTCAGATGGGTATGGCTGTGCAAAAGTCTTCACTGCACAAAAATGCCCCCAAGACCAGTTGTTATGAAATCGGACTCCACCGAGGTACCTACCCTGTTTCTTCCCACCTTGTCAAAATAATTTCTATGTTGGTTAGGCTATCAACAGTTTTATAAAATATTCTGAGCACCCACAATCATACTGAGAATACAATGCTTATCAGCTGCAAAAAGAAACTGCAGCCCTGGGAGAGCTGTATCATGAAGTTGATGAAAATGATGTGAAGATTCTCTGGACTCTCACTCTGAGCCACCGGCAAAGGAGGATGAGTCTGACCAATTAACAGCCGAGAAAGAGAGAATCAACAAGGACGGTGATTAGGAGCTTCAAAAGAGAAATATTTGAATATCAAAGGATTAGGAGAGGCCTCGGGGGAAAATGATGAATCTCTCAAATATTTTTACAAAAATTACCTTCCTCCTAATCATGATATGAAAGTTAAATGCAAAGTGAAGGATTTCATTTCATTTGATCATACAATTTTGTCAGAAAAATTACTGTTAAAAAATCAAGACCTGGCTCATTTTCTGATCATTTTACGAATTAGCATGCCGCGAAAATTATCAAATAAACTCTGCCTCCATAAGCTAAAATAAACTTACATGCATGCATTTTCATTTCATTTGCCAAACTGAACCTCCTGCATGCTTTCTTCTGGAATTGTGTTTCTATTTGAGGTAGACTCACTTTTGAGGGGATCTGGTTTCAGAGACGGCTCCTGTGTGGTAGTTAAGGTAGTTGAGATGGTGTGTGGAATCCGGAGCCAGGGCACCTGGGTTCTGAACACAAGTTCTGGTACTCATTGTATAACACGGGAAGGTTAGTTGACTTCCCGGTGCTAAGCATTCTTCATCTGGAAAATGGAATTAATGGTAGTTCCATTTGGGCAGAGAAATGGGAGCAAAGCAGGGGATACTGTATGGAGAGGCATCTGGTCTACCCTCTGTGATGCAGTGTGTCTGACTCCTTCTCTGGGTGCGGGATCTACCGCTTCCAACTAGGGGTGGTTAATTTCATTCTTTTTCAGACTCCCTTCTGGAAACGGCAAACTTCTTTTCTCCCAGTTACCATCTTCTTTCTCTGGTCAGTCATCAAGTATTTCCAGAAGCCACGCGGACCATTTCTCAGGCTGCACAAGATTAGGTAGCCTTTTGCTATAACTCCTACAAAATTAGAGTATCTCTGTAGCTTCTCCGCTTCAGTTTTTTCCTTTTCTTCCTGTGTCTGCTTCAGGGAGTCATGTCTCTCTAAGCTAAGACGAAACATACACACACACACACCCAGAGTCATCGCTGTATCCCTGGTACCTGGCACAGGACACCCCTAGCATTATCAGTGAGTGTTTGTCTCGTGGGGCAGATTGGGCAGCAAGAAGAACCCTGGAGTGACAGGGATTGGCCCTAGAAGTCTGAACAACTTGTTTTTCTCTGAGCCTCCTTTTCCAGAGACTCTGGAGTGGAGAAGTTGGATTAGCTAAGCTCTTTGGGGGTCACTCAGCTATAATGCCCTGTAGGTTGAAGAGCTAAACCTGGAGACAGCTATGCTAATTTTTTCTCAGCTTGTAACAGGAAGTTATCCTGAAATAGTGATGAGGGCTTCCATCCGTGCCCACTGATGCATGTTCGGGCCTGGTAGTCTCTCAATTTAGAACAACCTGGATTCTCTCTCTCCACTTGTAAAGCTTTAGCCAAGGTTACTGGGGTCGTTAATCCTTGTTTGAGAACTTGTTCCTCTGGCTGTGCATCCTAATTGTCACCAGAATCACTGGTACCCTTCATTGTGAGCTACCATCTGCCAGACAATACACCAAAAAGCACCTGTCTTATATTACGTGATGTAATCCTTGCACAAACTCAGTGGGATAGAAATCATTGTCCCCATTTTTGAGATTGAGACCACTGAGGCTAAGAAGAATTGGAAAATTACCATGGAAGTCTCCTGGGTAGTAAATCGCAGGAATTCAAACTCTGGTCTTTCAGGCATCAGAAACCACACTTTTAACCATCACATCCCACAAACTCCTAAGTTGTGTCTACCTTTATTCTGTAGTACCCACTGTCTGGCAATACCATGTGGTCTGCATATCTTTTCTTCCAGGTCACAAACCATTCGCTCCTCATATTTGTGTGTGTTGTGGGTGGAGCTGGATGCATGTTGAGTTGCTAAGTCTTCTAAAGGTCTATAAACATGTAAAACAGGAGATGTAGGAGAGACAGAATGGTGTGAGCCATTGAGAATTTGAGCTTTGAGCTGCTGGCTTTGAACCTGGTTCTGGCACTTCCGAGCTCTGTGGTTTGGGTAATTTAATCAACTGCCCGATACCTCGGTTTCCTTATCTGCAAAATGTGAAATAGTATTTCCTACTTCAAAAGATTATTGTGAGCATTAATGAGCTAACAAAAAATGTGAAATATTTAGAATGATGTCTGGTACATATTAAATATGTTGTGTGTTAAATACCATTATTTTATACACGTTTGAGAACGCAATTCAAGTGAAATCTTCTCAACAAATTTTTCTAAAATTCTCCCTCTGGATTCCCATTCTCTGGTATCTCATTAGGAAATTACGGTAAAATACATTAAAATGCCACCACTCCTACCAAACAACAATAACAATAACAAAAAAAAAATCTTTGGCTCATTGAGTTTTCTGATGTTAAAGGTGTTTATTAATTACACAGATCGCTCATTTCCATGTGTGACTCAGACCTCAGTAGCATAAATCTCGGTTTTTGTAGGCTTTTCACTTATGTGAAAAATCAATATCCTTTTGACTTTTTAATCCCGTCTTGGCTGCTAGGAAGCTCACAGTTATATTCTGAATCAGTTTCGCTAACTGAGAAGAGCGTAGGATCTGCATAATTTACATTTTCCCTGAATCTTGAATTCCCATATAATTTATAAATTCCCTGATTTCATTCTTAATTAGTTTATGTTTTTTGCCATTTCATGGTTAGTCTTTTGGCTAGTCTCCTCACATTCTCTGTCAAATAGAATAGAAATGAGTCAATATAGGAAGGACTAGATTTGTCTTTGCAATTCCATAATTTCTAGCACTGTTTTATAGACACGGATTTAGACTGAACCACCACTAAAGAAAACCAGAGCGGGGCAGTAGTTAAAGTGGTAAAAGCATGTTTTAATCTGGAATTACTGCAATAGAGAAAAAGAGACCTCCTTGTAGAAATGAGCTCAATTCTGATTACCGAGAAATGTGGGGATTTATAGCTCAGGAGCAGAGCTGGGGTGGGAGCCGGTGTGTGGAAATGACTAAGAAGGTAGGGCAATTCTTGCTAAAAGCTCTAGCAGGGTTCTCGCTGAGGGCAGGCCAGGGTGGTCGGATATCGCCTGGGGGATGCTCAAAGATGAAGAGGGCGATCGGATACTGAGGGAGGAGGATTCTGGCTCAGTCCACTTGGTTTGACAAGAGTCTTGCTAAAACTGGGCTCTTGGAGGACATGCCCAAGGATGGAAGATAGTAGATAAAAGGCTCAGAGAAGACTGACCAGAGTCTGGGCGAGGGGAGGTTAAGGTACCTTCGCCACCATATGAACACGTCAATACCCAGCTATTCTTTACTTCATGGTTCAACCTAGCACTGTCTCAACAGTGCTGGGGTTTTTTTGTTTGTTTGTTTTTAGGAAAAACTTCAATTCTGAAGTATTAGGAATAAAGGGAAAATACATTTTTTTTATTTCTTTGGAAATTAAAATGACATTTCTGCCACCCTCTCAGCTTATCAATAGTGTCAGTTCATTCGATAAACATTATACCTGTTTGCTTTGGCTCCAACGTGACATGTAGTTGATACCTCGAAGCCCTGTTACTTCCAACTACGTTTCATATTTAATTTATTACATAATTCTCCATAACTGGTTTTATTGATGAACTGTAGAGTGTAAAATTATTATTTGTCAAAGATTTCACAGTACTTTGTAAAACTTCATAGCTCCCCCCAAAAATCCATCTCTCTCAAGGCATTTGAGAGGGAAAGAAATCCAAGATAAAGAACTTCACTGGGTTACGGATCTGCTCTGCGTGCTGTCTTCATCCCCTACATAAACACAGGAGCCTTATTTTTCAAACGGGCTTTCATTTAGGAAACAGATAAGAGGGACTCAGTTCATTTCTACCAATACTGAGAATCCACCACTGGTTAGGCTGAGGGTAAAATGTGAAAAATAATATTTCCTACCTCTGAAGAACAGCCTATGGGCTGCTGCTGCAGAAACACGTACAGTTTTCAGCGCGATGCGATTCTGCCCTCATTTTCTCCTTTTTAATTGAAGTTCATGCTTCCTTCTGATAACTAAACATCTCCCACAATCCTTCAACATTAGTTGTAATTTAAACAAATACATTAAAGGCTGTGGTTTTCTTTAGGCCAGCCCTGCCGGGGCCTCTGAGAGGCAAGCCCCCCTCCTCAAACCGTTTACAGATCCCTGCCAGTGAGAAAAGCACAGGGAGCTACAGAAGCCCTCTCGGAAGGGGAGAAATACACAAAATGTCACACTGAAAACAACAAAGAAAGAGCGAACTCCTGAGCACTGGTTCCACTGCCGTCTGAACCCACTTGATCTGCCTCTAGCTACTCTAACTACGTCACCAAAAATATGTGGCCCTTGTGTTGACAGATTTGTGGAGAGAGTCATGGGATTTTTAGATTTGCATAAGATCGTAGACACCACCTCATATTGAACTTAGAGTTTCCAGATGAAAGAAACTGAGGTTCAAACAGCTGCCAAGTCTTAACCAAGGTCAGGACCCAGGCCTCTGACTCAAAACGCTCTTTCCACGGTCTCAGGTGTGTTCCCCGGAGCCCTCCATTTCTCCTAGATGTGACTTTACCATCTACAGCCCGCTCTGGTTCTAGTTCACGTAACAGAAGTCTTTTTTAGGAATTCTTTCTGCATCACAGTGTGGTGCGCGTGAGCCTGTCACTGTGAAATAATATGTGTTAAATCTCATTATGCTATACACCTTTTTTAAGAAGTAAGAAAGTAGGGCTTGGGTGATTTTGTCGGTCTTTGTGGGTCTGTTTCTCTCATCCTCACCGCCTCTCCTGTTTCCATCCTCCTGAAATGGGAGGAAGTTGATGGCAGACGACAAAGGAGAAATGGCTCATGCTTCTTCCAGTCAAAGAGTGTGAAAGACTCAACAGAGCTGTCACACTGAAGGCAGCACACAGAATAGCGTGACAGCAACGACAGCTGGGAGCGCTAAGGGCTTCCACTGAGTCTGCCAAGGGTGGAGATGACCTGGGTGTGTCCTCTCTGGACAGGTGGGCTGGTATGTGAACTTTCTGATCAGTCATGTGGGCTGGTCCAAAAATAACTCTAGAAGACGATACTCTGAGCTGTTTCCACCATGGGACCATGAGTCATGATGACAAGGATCACGTTAGAGAGGAGGAGGAAGACGAAGTCAAGGAGGAAGAAGAAGGGTCATTCTCACATGTGTCCACGTCCACAACTGATGCTTCATAATTCACAGTCACTTTTCCTGGCCATTATCTTACTGAGTTTTTGCAACCAAGTCATCAAGCATGTACTTTTCTGCCCATGGAATGGTTGAGATGGTTCCACCAGCGAGGCCAAGTAACCTCCAGGAGTCTCGCTGGCAGGTGGAGAGATGCAGAATACATATTTACTCAATCATGCATGAAATATATACTGGCCACTATGATCAAAGCCCTGGAGGCACAGCAGCGGACACTAGAGATAAAGCATCTACCCTTTTGGAAACTTACTCAACCGACTTCAACTCGAGAGCTGGCCAAGAAGAGGGACTGAGCTTTCAACAATCAGAAAAATACACAGCATTTTAGAAGTTGTGACCAACCTGAAGATTACCAAAGGGAGAACTAATTTAAAGTGAGGTGTTTCACGGCACTTTAAATCTTTATCTAAATGGTGTATCATTAAATATAATTAGTAAATCTAGTAAATGTAACATTCCCATGTTTGAAAAAAGAATTCTATTGTGATGAGAAACTATCATAGCCGAATGGAAAATTCTTCAATGCATAGGACCATAGTTTAGGAAAATAAAATCGGAACAAAAGAGCAGACACAAGTGCCCCCCTCCACGTGGACGCAGTTTAACAGTCTTTGGATGTAAGTGATAAAACCAGCATCTGAAGGGCTGATCTTTCAAACTCCAAACTTACAATTATGCAAACGTCTCCTCAGGACATTCGTTCACTGAGAAAAAAAGAGATACTTTAAATATGGCCTTTGACTTCTGCTGAAATGGCTTAAGGTGACTTACCAGTTAAAACAAGTTGGAGAAATAACATTTAAGGTTATTTGAAAAGGCATTTGAGAAAAAAGTAGAGAGAATTGGCACTTTCAGGCACTTGAGTTGAGAAGATTACAGTACAGGGACAATTAGTTTATTTTCTGGCAGCTAAGCTCTAAAGAGAAACATTTTGAATTACACAATAACAGAAAACATACAAATTCATCTGTAGAGAAAACTCTTTCTGGACCTTAACCCAAGAAGAAATTTAGCATATACACCCATATTTAAAGAAGAAGAAGAAAAAAAGAAACATCATTCAGTACACATTATCTACAACCAGAGTTTCACAAAAGATTCAGAAATTCTGTTCTCCTGGGTGATTCACAGACTGGCCTTCCATAAAGGCAGAGGGTGTGACATTAAATCATAACTCAGGGCAGGCAATTTTGTGGGAGGCTGATATAATGGTGTCCAAGCATTCCCTCTGCTTTCTGATGCCCTAACTTAATGCCTCAATAGAACTTGGAGACTTGAGATGAATGGCTAGTTAGCATGTCCAGTAAGCTTCCTTCCTCAGATGTAAGGTATTTTAAGCAAGCCTCGGGAAAGGACTATATTTCATTCAATTCTTTTTAAAAATGTTTCAGGTTTATTAAAGTAGTTGTGCATATTTAATGTATACATTTTGGTGAGTTTGGACATATGTATACATCTTTTATACCATCACAACAATCAAGGAAATAAACATAACCATCCCCTCCAAAAGTTTTCTTGTGTCCACTTGCGTGCGTGTGCGTGTGTGTGTGTGTGTGTGTGGTAAGAACACTTAACATGAGATCTGTCCTCTTAAGTTTTTAAGTACTCCATGACCTATTTTTGTTTTGTTTTGTTGGGGGGAAGTAATTAGGCTTATTTGTTTGTTTATTTATCAGTTATTTTTAGTGAAGGTACAGGGGACTGAACCCAGGACCCCACGCATGCTAAGCATGCGCTCTACCACTTGAGCTGCACCCTCCCACCACCAGCGTCATGTTGTTAAGCTATGGGCACAATGCTGTAGAGACGATCTCTAGAGTTTATTCACCTGGTATAACTGAAACTTAATACTCATTGAACAACTCCTCATTTTCCCCACCCCCATCCCCTGGCAACCACCCTTCTGTTCTCTGCTTCTCTGAGTTTGTCATAGACACCATATAATGTGGAGTGATTCAGTGTTTGTCCTCTGCGACTGACTTATTTCCTTAGCATTTATACTGTTTCCAAAAGGAGATGTTGCACTAACTTTTTCATTCACACATTCCAAGCATGGTTTTAAGAATCGAAAGCCAGGGGATGGCAATAATGTTCCTATCATAGTTCACAGTTTTAAAAGTCTGCTTTTGCTCATTGACCATTATTTAGTCATGTTAATTTGAGAAAGACTGTTGGTCAAAAGGGCTGCAATTATTCCTCTCTTTGTAACCACACTCTTTGCAATGTGACAATATAGCCCCTCCCAGTGGGAGACAGCGTTCATTTCCCTACTGTTTGAAACTGGCTGGCTTTAGGACTTGCTCTGTCAGACATGCTGTGATTGACAGTGTGCTGGTTCTGAGCTTAGACCTCAAGAGGTCTTTCCCACTTCATCTGGGTCTCTTGGAACCCTGCTGATACCCTGTGAAAACAAACTTGGTCTAACCTGCTGGATGATGACAGACACCAGCCTTCAGCATCCTCTAAGCCCACGAGCCAAGGACCAGCCAGCCTGCAGAAGGCTGCCTAGAGGACCTGCCCCTTACCGTAGATGCAGGCGACAGCCCAGCCAATACGGGGACTGCTCACCCGAATCCAGCTTAATTTGCTGACATACGGAATTGTGAACTAAATAAAGTTATTCTTTTAAGCCACTAGTTTTAGGTGGTTTATTATCCATCAATTGGTAAGTTTATATACATTAAGAAATTACCAATACTAGCCCCTTATTTTTGCTCACAACTTTATTGTTCAAAAGGTATTTTGCACATAGTATCTCAATTGCCTTCTATCCTGAGTCTCCTTATTAAATAAAGAAACATGATCACAGTTTCCTTACAGGGTTGTGAGGATTAATGGAAGCATGAGGGCTGGAACATAGCATATGCTCAACCGATGTTCCAATCCTTATTCTCTACTGCAAGTTTCTCAACTTTTAAAAATCATTGCCTACCTGTCTCTATCTAGAGAATTTTTAGAATTTTTCTTCCTAATTGAACCCCCCCCATAAAATTTTACTACTATCAACATACTATATATATCCATTAGTGCACAGTGCAAATCTGTGCTTTAAAGAGTAAGACTTCTTTGCCCTGAATGAACCAATGTTAACTCCTCTGGGGTAGCATATCTTCCTGTTATCACTGAGAATCACAATCTGTTGCTATCATGATATGCATTCTTTCTTCATGCTGGACTTACGAAATGATTTGCACACATCACTTAAAAACTGCAGGCCTGAAAGGTGAACCTGGGTCTTTTGACTCCAAGCCAAGCACTCTTGGTACTCGATCAGGGGGCATGGGTTCAAATGTGCATTTAATCTAAGGTTGGATAAATTGAATCGTCTATCTTTACAACTCTGGGGTGAAAACCACCTAATTAAACTGCTTGTAGCTGTTATAGAGAGAGAGGGAAAGGCTCTATAAATGCTTAATAATCATGCTGACACAACTGGAAGGTGCTATTTGCTTCTCTGTGTATAGAGACGGTTCTTCAGACGAAGAGCTCATTCTCTGGAGTCATCCATCCAGCCTCGCACTAAATTCACTCACACTAGATTTCTTTAAGGATTTATAAGACAGAAAGGAAAATAGCAGCGAGACAGATGAAAACATTTCCGTGATGCAGGCATAAAACTCTAAGGGCTAGGAGTGCAGAGGGGAGCCACAGACAGGGAAAGACTGGAGAAGATTAAACGTGTACGTGTCACTAATCACTATATTCAACCTTTAAAAATGCTCTTTGTGAGGAAAGGCGTCTGCAGAAAGAGAGTGTATAAGGAAATGTGAAACCTACCTAGCCACAAAGTTCGCAGGATTATTAAGCTCCAACTGGCTTGCAGCCAAACACAGTGTGCCCCTCTCCGGTCAATTTCACCTGACCTTGGTTAAAGAAGCAATTTTGCTTATGCAGATGAGGAAGGGGGTTTGCAAGGAACTGAAAATATAAAAGCACCCAGAATCTGCTCAATATTTAGTTTAGTTCTCAAGGATCTTGGAGTCTAACTGATTATTAAGCAATTATCAACCCCTTGCTAAACTAGTTTCCTCCCAGAGGCTCCTGGTTCTTTGTTTGAAGAGCCATTCTTTTTTCTTTTTCCCCACCCAGGGAAGAGTAATTAAATGAAGAGAAGTGGTTTTACTATCCCCAGAGGTTTCCTGCATCAAGAAAGAATGACGAATGTTGGAAATAATTGCAAAAATTTTAAAAAACAGAAAATAATGTAGGGAGAGGCCTTAGAAACCATCTGAAACACTATCATTATTTTACAGATGAGGAAACTGAGGCTTCAAGGCAGGAAGTGATATCTCTGAAATTCACAGATGAAGCTAAAAGCAGAGCGTGTTTATCCAACGCCTATTGTACCACACTGGCTTTTACCTCCCACGAAACAATGGTCTGCTGCCGCCTTAGGTATCAATTTAATTCTTCCACATGACTTTAGGGAAAAAACTCTTCTGGAATTACCTTCTGGCTCTTTTCCATTTAGGCTGAATGGTGAGAAGATCCCTTTTGCCAAAAGGACCATTTCAGCCCCTCCCTGTTCCACCATGATCACCTGCTCACTGAAGCACAGAGGTGATTCAGGAGAGCATCACCTGCCATTGGGTCAGAAGAGCAGGCCAGCCCGCTGCCTGCTGAGCCCCCTTTCCTTCTCATCCTCTTAGAGTGAAACCCTATTCAAATAGCACTTCTGATATCAGCTGCTCTTCCAAACACCTCCTTCCACACAACTTCTCCCCCTTGTCAAGTATATATCCTGGTCCCAGTGGCCATTCCCTTTGTGTGTGGTTCCATGATTCTGGAAAACCCCATGATCCTTTCTGTCTCCGTTTCATCCTCCTGCTCCATTCTTCCTGTCTTTGGTGTCCTTCTTGGCTCTTTAAGAAACCCAGCTTGGTGATTTCATAGGGCTGAGTTTTTTATAGCCTGCATGAGGCTTCCTTGCTTAGCACAGCCTACAGTTACTACTACATGCCCTGCCCTCCCTCACCCCAGAGGCACTGATCCAAGGACTCATGCTCTCACGCTTTTCTCTGTCTTTGGGGTTTTCTCATGCCTGGATTCTCTTGACTTACTACTTCTGAACTCACTAGCATGAATGGTGCCTTAAAAATTTGGATGAAACAATGCCTTCAAGGATTGTTATGACATAGCTGTATCGGATTAGGAAAATCTTTTCCCTTGTTGAGGAAGCGTGCTTCAATATTCATTCATTCATTCATTCATTCACTCATTGTCCCAGCATGCATATACTGAGCCCCTTTGGGAAGTTTACTGGTGTCAGTTCAAGGGTGCCTTCCCAGAGAGGTCATATGAGGTTACCTCCTACCTAGCCCTGCAGAAGCCAGAGTGACTCATTCCAGACAGGAAGCAGACTGTCCTAGCCAGAGCCTAGGGGATGCAGAAGCACCCTTACCCGCAGGAATAAGCCTGTGTTAGAGGTTTGGTTTGCAGAAGGGGAGTTTGAGTGGGGGGAGGACAGAATGAAGTAACAGCAGATCTGCCTTTCACAATCCCTCTTGCAGCTGAGGAAGGCTGCATCCTGCAGTTGAAAACAGACAGAGAAGGGGACAGAAATAGCAGCACCTGCTTAAATCCGCAGTCTCACAACCTGAACTCCTGGAACGAGATGTGCCTGCAGGAAAGCGCGCTTGCCACGGGGAACTGCAGAAGAGCGGGGCGGCCCTTAACATTGTTTTAATTCCCCAGGTCCCTGCATTCCCTGCGTCTCTTCTTTCCCTCTCCATCCCACGGGGTGTCAGTTTACATCGCGCATAAGTCTGGGGCAGAGTTGGGGTGTGGCCTCAACTAGCTCAGTGATCAAGACAGGACTTTTAGTTTGAGGGGGCCTCAGTTTCCCCATCTATGAAATCAGACAGTTGGGCTTGAAAATTTGCTCAAGTTCTAGCTGGTTGAAATGAAGATCCTCCTTGCTGCAACTCTGCCTGCCCCTCTATCCCCCGCAGTCTGTCCTTCTTTCCTCCCTCCTCAGTGTTGCAGAATCTTTTTCTATCCCTGCAGGACTTGGGTTCAGAGTTCTAACGTTGGCCACAGAGACAGTAACGGCTATTTCCTGGCCTCACATCTCTGTGTGCTTTTCTCCCCGTCATGGAAACTGGCAGGGGTAGAGGAAATACGGCTTCTGTGAAGGGGCCAGAGCAGGAGGAATATAAGGTGGGTGCCCACGTGGGCCAGTTTTGTCAGATCAGGAAGGCTTTTTATAGCTGCTGCTTGACTCCAGGACTCTTTCAGTCCCGTCTCTGCTCCCTCCTCTCTCTCTCTGTCCCTTTGTGTCGATTTCCTCCACATCAGACACCCCAGGCCTTCAGCCCACAGCGGTTTTCTTCTGTTTTGTCCTTGTCCACGCTCACTCTGGTCCCTACTCGGCTGCCATCATTTCTCCTCCAGGAACCTTGTGTTCTCCAAGGACCAGTTCCAACCTTCATCATACATTCTCCCCTTTTACTCTCCCATCCCTCACACGTCCCCTCCCTCTCTTCTGCACATCTTCCCTCCTCTACCTCTGCCTTCTCTTTGCTCTCTGTTTACCCCACATCCTCTTTCCTATTTCATTTCATTCTTCCCTGCCCTCCTCTTCTCTCTTCAGCAACTTCATGTAGTGGAAAGACCAGAATCTTGGACGTAAGGTGGACGTTGATGGTCTTGGAGAAGTTGCCTCAACCTCAAATGCACAATTGACTCCTCTTCAGAATGGGTCAATAACAACTAATATGCAAGACCACTGTGTTGATAGGAGATGGCATCTGGGAAGATCCTAGGTCCGGGGAGAGAAGATTAAACATGGTGCCTTGAAAAGAAACACCGGCTGTTACAATAATCGCCATTATTTTCATCATCAACGTCCACATAAATGGCAACAGCAAAATGTTCGTCTTTCTCCAACTTTCCCACCTTTTCATTTCCGCAGCCCCTCTTCCAGCCCAGTTTCTCCTGAGCGAGGTTAAGTATCCTATTATGTGTTCTCCTAGCCCCCAGAAGCCCCCCTCATGTTGCACCCATTCATAATCGCCTGTTTCATCTCCCTTCTGATGTCTCCCCTGGGAGCAGGGCCCCGTCTTGTTCATCGCTCTGTCTCTTGGGCCTCGGCCAGCGCCAGCAGTGTAGTGGGTACCAGGGCCAGGACTAGAGGGAGAAGAGGAGGTGCCTAGATCCTAGCAGTTCAGAAGATACTCAGAGTCGTGCACCTGTAATAGGCACTCAGTAAAAATGTACCAAATGGCTTAGTGGGTTACTTCTTTCTGTCTCCCCTTCCCTTCCATTTTGTTAATTACATCAGTCTCTCCCTCGCTCTGTCTCTCTTCTCTCTGCCTCTCTTCCATAACTCCTGTTTCACCCATGACAGTCATCGCCTGATTCTGTTCCTTCAACAACATCCGTTTTCTCCCCTCTCCCCTCTGTTCCTCCTTCACTCTCCCCCCTGCACCTCCCCTCGGGCCCTCCCCAGCCCTTGCTCTGTCTACTGACTTGAATCTGGGAAACTTTCTTATCGTGGCCTCTTCCTTTATTGATTTATAGGGGGTTATTTTGTCCACGGAGGAAAAGGATTTCTTTGATACTCCAAAGGATCAGGCTGGGCACAAAAGCCACGGACAGTTTTTGTTTGATGTGGACAGTTTTATTCCCATTCAATTCCCTGGGTTTTCAAACAGCTGCAGATCTCTGAACTCAAAACATCTGAGCCAGTTCATCCTCCCTCTGCTGAAAGTACATGGGCATTTTTTAAAAGTCTTTAACAACCTGTCCTGTACCTCACTGAATGGAGGTCACATCATTAGTAAGGCCCTGAATTCATCCGGAAAAGATAAAACTGTTAAATTACGAATAGATCTAGGCACGGGTCTTTAAATGAAAGTGAAAGGTACAAGCTAAAAACCAAACCACTTCCTTCTTCCTGTCACATGTTTGTTGTGTCCTGCACTTTCTAAGGTCAAACCCTTTTTGAACATTTAACATCTACCATTTGAGCTACACTTTACCGTGAGCTGCAAAATCCTGCTCTAATTAGGATGTAAAATTGCCTTAGAGAATTTTAAATGTAAAGATTTCATCAAATAGGGCACAGATGGCTTTACAGATTCTAAGAACTGATTCATAGGTTTATATGAACAACTGGTAGACAAACTGAGCAGATATGTGCTATGGGGTAGACTATATGTTCTATCTGATGTCGTCTCAGCCCAAGTTTCTGTAAACTTTCCAGAGGTTTACCATGTGTTCGCTAGCATGCCCAATTTGTAAAGTATAATACTAGATTCATTATTGGCTCTAATCACACATGCAGAAGGGGTTAAGTTCAAGAAGATGACACTGTAGATTCATAGAAAGGCAAATCATTTCTGTGTGGAAAAGAATAGGGTAGCACTGAGCTGGGTGAGACCAAAGATGGAAGGAGGACCATCTTACCTATCAGACATGCCTAATACTTAGTGGAAAGATTAAGAGCTTTTACACCTTCTCTAGAGAGAAATTTAGCAAAACTTGATAAATTATGAAAAGCATGATGGGTTTGAGCCAACATGTCCACCCTGAGGCATGTATTCTACAAATACATTGACACATGTAAGAAAAGATGTATACACAAGGTGAACATTGAAGCACTGTTGGAAGTAAAAAAAAACATGACTAGAAGTAAGCTAAATGTCCATCAGTAGAAGAAATTATATTACACAGGTACCTTGAAATATCTTGCAGCTGATAAAATGAATGAGATTTTATGAACAGTAGAGTAAATCTTTCTGTAACAAGACCAAATGTTAATATCACCAAGAGTATGGTACCTCATGATGTGTCATTGTGGTTAGAACCATGGCCTCCAGGATGCCCATAGTAATATGTTTTTGGTTAGGAAGGGCTAAAGGGATATTCTCTCAGGAGAGTTGGAAGGCGGGAAGGACGCTGTGGTCATTTTGCAGCAGATAGATACAAATCTCCTAGTTATTCAATCCAACACTAATGTGGATGCTGTTGTGAAGGGATTTCATAGATGTAATTAAAGTCCCTAATCAGTTGACTTTCAGTTCATCAAAACTGAGATTATCCAGAGTGCACCCAATTTAATCAGATGCAGGCCTTTAGACTCTTTCTAAAAAACAGTCTTAAGCACTCCCTGAGGCAGATTCTCTGGGTCTGCAGTCCGTCTCTTCTCTCTGAATCTTCCTCCCCCAGCATTACTTGTGTGTGAAGATTCTCAGCTCCTGACTGTGGGCCCCAGTCCACCTGGGATCCTTCCTTCCTGTCTGTCCTACAGACTTGGGACTTGTTTAGCCAGCCTCCACAACTGCATAAGCCAATTTCATCTAGTAAATCACCACACATACATACACATATGCATGTGTGCACGTGTGTGTGTGTGTGTGTGTGTGTGTGTGTGTGTGTTCTACAGGTTCTCTTTCTCTGTGGAAACTCTGACTCATCCACCTTTAGTGTAAAATTAAAAAACAAAACACGTTATAGATAGCAAACACAGAAATCATTAACCGTGGTGGTCTCTGTGGAGGGGATCTGTGGAATTAAGAAGAGACAAAAACAGTCGTGGGAGGAGATGTATTCCTACCTTTTGTACTTAACCTTGTGTTTTAAGTGATTCAAAAGGTCATGCCTAACGTTTTCCCTTTTCTTATTGTAGGAAACAAAGCACAGTCATCTTAACGATTTTTAAGTGCACGGTTCATTAGTGTCATATTTGCACTGTTAAACAGATGTCCACAACTTATTCATCTTGCAAAACTGAAACTCTGTTCCTTTTGAACAACAGCTCTTCGAACAACAGCACCTAGTAATCACCGTTTGCTTCCTGTTCCTGTGACTTGCACTACTCTAGACAATGCACATAAGTGAAGTTGAATGCTTGTGGCCACGCTTAATTTTAACACAATGTTTGAAAGAGATGCAAAATCACAGTGCCTAGCCAGTAATATCTTTTCTTTCTATGGGGAGGCTATCATGAGCATTGGTTGACTGATGGCTTGATTAGTTGTCTTCTATACCTCCAACTCAGACCTTTTTCCCATTTATTCAACAAATGTTCATTGACTGCCCATTTATTCAACAAATATTCATTGGTTGTCAAAAAGCATGACCTATCAGATTGGACACCTGGGGACATGAAGATGGATAAGGTGAAATAATAAAAGTTGTATTGATCATATTGGCTGTCCTTGGAGCCACTGACACAATGCATATGACATGGCCACCATGATTGCAGCATTGTGATTAATAACAATGAAGCCCAATGTAGAGCCCAAGGAGGACAACTGCTACCCCCTTCCGCAAACCTGCTGATGGAATCCGGGGAAGGCATCCACCCCTGCTCTGTATACTTGCAGAAACAAACATTAGGGCAATATACTCTGTGAGCTGCCTTGATTCATGTCATGTGCCCTTGCTTAAAAACAATCCACCGAGGCACACTTTTTACTGAAAGAAAAGGAAAGGGACAAGATCGCACAATGCACTAGAACCTGGCTTATTTTTTATTGTGTTTAATTTAATTCTAATTCTCTGGGCAACTGAAGAACAAAGAAAATGTCCCTTTATTCCTTCTCCTTCCTGTATTTGGATATGCTAATATTACTGCTATCAAAATGATAATTTTATGAATGATAGTTTTTGTCACTCATTAAGAACTTACAGTTTCTAAGTCTTTTATGGGGGTGGATAAATTTAACCTTAACAAAGAGCTGGCATCATTCAAAACAGACGTCCTGTTGGTGAACACTTTCAGAGTCAGTTTATAAATTTCACTGTATGCAGGCCCACGCATGCACAAGCAAATATATTATTTTTCTATTGTTTTCTTCATACTTTTTTTGAAATACAGTTGATGTACAATATCATATATGTTATGCTGTCCAACATAGTGATTTGCAATTTTTAAGTTATATTCTTTATAGTGTTTATAAAATATTGGCTATATTTCTTGTATTGTACAATATATCCTTGCAGCTTATTTGTTTTATACATAATAGTTTGTGCCTCTCAATCCCCTACCCCTATCTTGCCCCTCCCCTCTTCCCTCTCCCCACTGGTAACCACTAGTTTGTTCTCTATGTCTGTGAGTCTGTTTTCCTTTTGTTATATTCACTAGTTTGTCTTAGTTTTTAGATCCCACATATAAGTGATATCATACAGTATCTGTCTGACTTATGACCCAGCAATTCCACTCCTGGTTATATATCCAAAAAAATGAAAACATTAATTCAAAAAGATACATGCACCCCAATGTTCCTAGCAGCATTATTTATAATTGCCAAGATATGAGAGCAACCTAAGTGCCCGTCAACAGGTGAATGGATAAAGAAGATGTGGAATAGCTATTCAATGGAATATTACTCAGCCATAAAAAAGAATGTAATTTTGCCATTTGCACCAAAATGGAGGGACTTGAAGGGTATTCTGCTAAGTAAAATAAGTGAGGCAAAGATTTTGGAGCCTCCTTCCCCTTCCAATTCTACCCTAGGATCACTCTGTTTCCCCAATTCCTGGCTCATCTTGTGTGATTGGCAATAAATATTAATAAATAGCTTATTACAAATAGTATGGATTTGGGATTCCAGAAGACCTGGGTTCAAAGACTACTCCATGGGTAAGTTACTATTCTCTGATACTTTAAAGTCCTTATCATAAAAAGGAAAATTATTGTGAGATATAAACCTTATGAGATTGTTTTGATGATAAAATGAGAAACTCAAACAAAATAAGTAGCATCATGCCTGGCACACAGTAAGTGCTTAGTAAACAGGTGCTATGATTGGCTTTTTAGTAAATGACCCCAAAGCATTCTGAAGGATCAAGCCAAGAGATTCCCCTAAAATAACTACTTTATAAAACATCACTCCATTGGATGGCTGAATCCTGGTATGTATGTTGAATACTGAGCCATGTTTCTTAAAAACAGTATCCTATGAAGTGAAAAATATATGGGATCTCTAAATTCGGGATAAAAGCACAGAAAGAAAGTCTGGTTTGTTTAATTCCCTTGTACCTCCGGTGAGAAAGCAGTCTAGCAAATGAAACGGCATGTTGGCAAACTAAACCAAGGAGCAAACCTGAACGAATCCAGGCTTTCTCTACACCTGGGGGGCAGCACAGCCTGGATCTCACCTTGTCAGACTGGAATTTCAGCACCGACAAGTCTATTCCAGTCTTCCACAAGCCACCACGCTTCCCAGCTGTGGGCATGGTATTGCTTTGACCCGCTTGCTCCATCACTGATGCAGAAGAGGGCCGCGAGTTTGCCAGTGGCTGATTTCTGAATTAGGGATGAGGATCATACATCCACGAACAAATCAACTCCGTCTTCCTAGCAATTTCCTCCCTGCCTTCGCCTTCCAGATGCAAGCTGGAGTCTGGGAGCTGCTTTGGAACATTATGGTTGTTATAGAACCAAGCTATAATTTTCAGGCTCATGGAAGACGTATTGGCAAAAGTTGACATTAAGTGGAACTAATTGCACTGTAACCGCTAAATAACTAAGAAATAACTACCCTGTAATTTATGGTTCAGTGTGGACTGTTGAATAACTTTGGAGCTCTTTGCATAGCAGTGAGGCATGCGCTGCCAAACTTTCCACCATTCAGGGGGCCTAGAAGCTGAAGATGGAAACACAAACATGCAAGGCTGCAGTTCATAAAGACCACCTTTTCTACTTTGCGGATACTGGCTTCACGCCAATGCTTAGTGGATGAGAACTGTGCCTGGTAGAGTCTTAGCTGCAGGTCCATTGGAGGTTGAAATCCCAAACCTAGTGCATGCTTGAGGGGTATGTCTTTTATGCTATGATTCTGCTAATGGATAGGCATTCTGCCATGGACAAACTAAATTAAAAAGAGAAAGTAAGGGCACGTGATGAGGCATACAGAGTATTGCTCCCATCTGGATGAGAACCTTAAGGTCTACTTAGGCTGAGATTCCAAACCATCATCTGAGCCACAGCCTTAATATGGGACTCTGATCATTTTCCATTAACTATCGTGAAACTCTTCTAACTGGTATCCCCATCACCCATTTCTCTTTCTCACCTCTGTTACCACTTACCCTCCAAAGCCAAAAATGTGCTCAGACTACTTCCCTGCTTAATCTCCTAAAATGACCTCCTGTTACCTAAGAAAAATGTATTTTTCAAAGCTGAGATCCATGAAACACTAATCACAAGAGATACATTTCTTAAAAAGGAATACTTCTCTGGTAAAACATATTTTGGAAATGCTGAATACCCTTTTTAGAAAGTCACATCTTAAGGCTCTAAGAAGTCTTAGAGAAAGGATCTTGTTTGACTTTGGTTAAGTTAGTTTCGCTCCGTCTTTGATCACAGAAATTCCTGCGTGTATTTGTGTGTGCGTGTATGTGTGTGTGTGTATAACACCTCTCTTTGTACCTTTATTGCCCCAAACACCCTAGTATTCCCTGAAAGCCTTTTTGAGAAACACTGGTCCCCAATTTAGATTCTAGCTCCTTAGCTTACATATTTCTGGGATGTCTTATTGTGTGAACATTCTCTGAGGTAGTCCACAGACACTGTCTCCATGACACTTTCCCTATCCTGCCCAAACGGATTTAGTTACTCCTTTAGGTTCTTACAGTGGTCTGTTTGGGATCATTAAAAGACCATGTTGTTTTATAATTCTTTGCCGTTTGGCTCTAAGACAGTACTTCTCAACGTGGGAACTACTGACATTCCGGACCTAATAATTCTTTGTTGCTGGGGGCTGTCCTCTGCTTTGTAGGATATTTAACAGCATCCCTGGCCTACCCCAGGGGCACCAACACCACCCTACCACCCCATTATAATAATCAAATATGTCTCCAGATATTGCCTACTTTCTTGTAGGGCATAAAGTCACCCCTGTTTGACCAACGGATCTAAGCTGTGAGGTAGTAGAGGCCAGAAGTTTCATCTTGCTCATTTGTGTCTCTCCATACCTAATGCCCATGGTTGATTGACTAGAAATATTTAATGATGTTATTTCCATCCCCCAAACCTTTTCTAAACTATGGAGACACAACAAATAAAGCAAATTCATTTCATTAAAAATATTCACTACATATACTGTTATACTAATTTAATCATTTAATGATTGTCATCCAGCCACATTTCCATAGGCCTACTTGTTTTTGAGAGATTTACTGAAGGAAACAAAGAGAAAGAAAAAGTGATGCTAGGTTGTTGATATGGTAAGAAGCAGTTTGGGCAAATATTAGATGGTAGTATCTCCCATATGTTTATTGTTTTTACATTTGTCAACCTTCCCAACCCTCCATTTCTTCATCAGTAAAAGGAATGCACTCTTCCTGAGGGGAGGGTACAGCTTAGTGGTAGAGCACGTGCTTAGCATGCCGGAGGTCCTGGGTTCAATCCGCAGTACCTCCATTAAATAAATAAATAGATGAATAAATAAATAAGTAAGTAAGTAAGTAAGTAAGTAAATAAATAAAGTGAACCCAATTACCTTCCCCTACAAAAAAAAATAAATAATGAAACAAATGAATGGATTCTTATCTAATCTCTCAGTCACAAAAGGTTCCTCTGATGGTAAATTAAAATACTGTAAGATTTAAAAAAAAACTTTCTTCTCTATAGGACAGGGAACTATGTTCAATACCTTGAAATAACCTTTAATGAAAATGAATGTATGTATGTATATGCATGACTGGGACATTGTGCTGCATACCAGAAACTGACACGTTGTAACTGACTGTACTTCAATTTAAAAAAGAGAAAAAAATAAAATAAGATACATATTGCAGAAAGAGTTTGAAAATTCTAGGGCACTCGAGAGAGGAGCTGATGGTCTTATACCCAGTACGTCAGAGGGCTAGACTACGCTACTTATACATTTATTTTTCTCCCAATAACTAAAACACAAACATCTAAAGATTAAAAATGGTTTTTAAATTTTAATTTGACATTTTAGAGAGTAGTGTCTGTAAGTTATTTTACTAATTTCCTTTTTAAAAAAACCTGATTGCATTGCATTTGCACATAATTGAACTGTCACTTCATGAGACAGAACCGTCGTTTTGAACACTCAACGCGTGCACTGACTCACTCAGCCTCCCTCTGGAAGGTCTGAATGTTGTGAGCTCCGCTACCATTCCTCGGTTCTGTTTGTTTCGCATGATGTGTTACTTTCTTCCACCAGCGGCATGCCCTGAGTTGTCCCTCTTACTGACTTCATTGTGCTCTTGCTTAGAACTGCCTTTAAAATGTGCTGACCCTACTTACCTTCTATAACAACAACAACAACAAAAAACCCAGAACCACGAATATATTCGATTCACCTAGAAGCTAAGTGAGAATAAATAGGACCTGACGATTTCCTTTCCCATGAAGAAAATGGGTGGAGATCACCACACAGATATTGAGATATCACTTTTTAACTGTGCAGAGATCTGTTGCTACTTCCCTTCCTTTTAAAGTTTCAGACTGTATTATCATAAAGAAATGGCATGGATGTTCGGTTGGCCACCAGACAAGAGAAGGATGATGTAACATTCTGTGCACAGGCAGAGGTAGGGAGTGTGTGTGAGGGTGGCGGAGAATGGAGAAGAAAACAAGAAACGATGAAGAAAAAGAATAATGGAATATAGTGAAGGCAAGGGAAGGAGATTTGGGATATTAATCTTCTCCTCTAGATGATTTACTCCACCTGTACTATTATTATTAAAACATTCTTCAGAGGATTCTCCTTGTTTTAACTAGTATTAGTTAAACTAATATTTTGGTATGTGAAATCATGGTTATCTTGAAAAATGGAGGTTGGCGCTCAAATGTAACAGAATTTTCATGTAACCAGAGCCTCTCTTTAGAATGAATTGATTTTTCCCCCTTTTTGGGGGCAGGGAAAGTAAACTTAAGCTTTTAGTTTCCTACTCTTCCCCCAGGCAGATTCTCCCTCCGCTGCTACACTGAACTTTATAAAGCAGAGAGCTGGTGATACGTACACCCCCTGACATTGCCTATACACGCTGTCTTAATTCCTTGATAAAACTTGAGAAGATCTTTATGATCTAGGTCCAGGAACTCTGTTTTTCAGAATTTTGATTTGTAAAAGAGGAGTGATATTATCTAACTCAGTGTTTCTCGAATGTTAATGAGGATACAGATCACCTAGGGATTTTCTTAAAATGTAGACTCTAATTCAGGACGTCTGGGATGTGGCCCAAGACTCTGTATTCCTACCATGATTCTCACTTTATAAGGTCTGTGTAATGATTAAATGAGATAAAATTCAAAGCTGTAAAAGGACGAGGTATATAAAAGCTGATGGTGACTTATTTTTAAATGATGTATATAAAAATAGAACATCCAGAGTACAGTTGGAAAGATATGATTAACTTTTTTGAAGCACAAAGTTTTGAGATTGGAAAATCTGGGTTCCAGTCCTGTATTACCTCTTGAGTCACCACTCTCTGCCATCTAGAATGGGAATGACTGCCCATCTCACAAGGATTAAATCAGAAAATGTATGCAAATACCCTCATTGATTCTAGCTCGAAGAACAGGCAATCAATGCAGGGCAATTGTCTTATTATATTGTTACGAAAGACACAAGGTATGAATACTGGTATCCTCTTCCTTTTGCACAAATTGTGTGTTTAAGATGGCTTCCAACTGCATCCAGAGACTCAAAAAGAAAATTTTAAAAATGGTAAAAGAAATTATTAGTATGATTAATGGGAACATTTTACTTATAATTGAAGCAAAAGAAATTTGTGTCTAAGATGGCAATGGGAAACCATTTGAGAATGTTTATCCCAATACCCATTTATTTTCAATAAAAATAATAAAAAGACAATGTTTTCATGCCGACTAGAATTATGGAGTGGGAGTTTATAAATCCACATGTATTTTATTTATTCAGAATGGTTCAACCTGAATTGCGTTGAAGTCTCCTTTGATGAGACTTCAGTTTTTGAAGAAAACTTTTGAAGAAAAGTTTTGCCCTGAAAATTAAATGCATGAAGCATATTACATGGAGGAAGAGAAGGAAGAAGAGGGTGCAGATAGATTAATGCTTAACTCTATTAGATGGGGTCATCATTTACTGCTCTTTTATCAGCCACATTAGACCTCTTTCCTGGCAGTACCTTCTAATAGGAAGGTTTTACAGTAGTCCTTGCTACACCAGGTAATATATAAGTGTATCCTCTGGAGCAGGGGTTGGAAAACTATGGCTGTGGGGCCAAATCTGGCTCTCCACCTATCTTTGTAAATAAAGTTTTACTGAAACAGAGCCATGTACATTTATTTACATATTATCTACAGCTGCTTTCACCCTCCAACAGTAGAATTGAGAAGTTTTGATAGAGACCGTATGGGCAGCAAAGTCTAAAATGTTTTCTGGCATTTTACAGAAAAAAAATTGCTGAAATCTGCTCTAGAGGAATGTAAACCTAACATTTGTTAATATCCTACCATAGGCTGTGTACTTCATCCACGTTATTTTAAGCAAAACTATTTTATAGGCATTTCCTCAATGACTTTTACTTGCCAGGAAGTGCTGCAAATGCAGCAATAATCAGTAAGGCAGTGTCACTGCCAAATTATCTTATCAAGGTGAGCAAAAGTGATGATGCTTATTAATGTCAATTGTAAACCGCTATGGACTTACACGGTTTGGCTATCTAATTGATGTGGCCATGGAATAAAATACAACTTGAGATAAACACTATTATCTCCATTTTAACAACAAAGAAACTAAGACTCAGAGAAGTTGAAAACCTTGCCCGAAGCCAAGCAGCTAATAAGCACCAAAACTGTATTTAAATCTATATATTTCCAACTAGAAACCCATGTTCATTGCCCAGCTGACACTGCTTCCGGAGTTGTCTCACAATTGTGTCTCCCTAGTGTCTTACCGCTCATCTTTCCTGCCTTGCCTGGCTTCAGGAAAGTTTCTATAATTCAACCATCTTTCTGGCATGTTACCATTTCTTAACTCCATATTCCCTTTGGATCTGTGCCTCCTTCGTGCCTTACCCACCTGCCTTAATGTTCTCATCAATATCTCCTTTATGTGCCTTGATGTGAAGTTTCTCAGGATCCCTGGCTCTGCTCTGATCACACTATTCCAATTCTCAGAATTCTCTCACTATTCCTGAACAAAAGAATCCATGATCCCCCACCAGTCAGTCACTTTGGACCTAAAGATAAACAAGCATTGAATAATTTCCTTCTGTTTATCGTTGAGATACAGATGGATACTGCGCATTATCAGTCTCTCCTACGTCTTCAGGAATTCCACGCGGAACGATACAGTAAAAGCATAGCAAGGAAGACCCTTAGGCATGGAATCAGTAACCTGGTTTTAGGTCCTACCTCCCACTGTTATTTTCCCATTTGTAGAACTCATATAATTATAGGTATCTTACAGACTTACTGTGAAGGTAAAATGAGCCACGTTTTGTGATGGCACTTTCTGTAAATACAGGTAATTGCACACATATAAGGTGATAGCATTAATGTTAATTTTACTACTAGGTATTTTGTAAATGCATTTGAGCTGTCATGCTCATTATTTAATATTGGAATGTGATAGAGAGGAAAAAATAAGAAAGAACATGGAGGATTAGAAGGAAAACATGAGCTCAAAGTACTGTTTTAGAGGAAAACAGAAGCTGAGCATAATTTGGAAGAGCCAAAAGACACAAGGGCAGAAGACTTCTAATCTATGGAAAATAAGGGAAAAATAAGGCATAAAGGAAAACATACACCCTCATGTCAGTTCTTTCCTGAGGACCTAGAAATTGCTTCTCTAACTCAAGGAACTAAATGCTTCCTCTTACTTAATGCATATTTCATTGTTTATAAAATCTAATTGTCTTACAAATAATACATAATGTTTCATTTCTCTTCTTACTTTTGATTAGTTTTATTAATCAAAAGTGTATGGACTGATAACTACTTGGGTATGGGTTTCTTTTGGGGGTGATGAAAATGTTCTAAGACTGATTGTGGTGAAGTTGCACAATTCTGTGAACAGACTAACAACCGTTGAATCTTATACTTTACACTAATCCACAATGGCAGTCTTTGCGCTAATCACCAAACACGTGCAATAGTTTATTTATCTAGGTGAATAGAAGGATTGCATTTTTGGCCCACCTTAGAATTATACATGTTAAGTAACTTGCTCTGGCTAATGAACAATGAATGGGAGTTCCAAGCGTCACTCAAAGATGAAGGCTTCATGAGCCAGTATGTGATTTGACACATTTCATTTTTCTGCCTTGACAATTATAGTGGAAAATGTTGAGATTAAGTCTGTATCAGGTTGGGCTTCTGCCCACCCCTGTTGTGCAAATATAAGCAGGAATTAAACCTTTTCTTTAATCCACTGACTTGGTGGTGGTGTTTGTTACTCAGCATAACCTAGCCGATCCTGACTGATAAATCTAAGCTGTTATAAACTAAACTGAAAAACTCCAAGCCTTCCCACAGAAGCATTTGCAATGGCAAGCTCACCACAGAGAGCAGGACAACATGTAGGTAGATTCAGTAGTAATTTTAGGAAGGACCAGTATGCATTCTCCATTTCTTCTCCAAAATTTACCAGTTAAATAAGCCACCCCTTCCTGAAGGAGTAAAGAGGTTAGAGAAAGGCCATGAGTCACTCCAGAGAAAGTTCCATCTTAGACACATGGTTCCATGAGAACGGAGATTCTTCTTAAACAAGGAAGTAATGCATTTAAACTCACTGAAGGGATTTGAGTTCTCCAATGAGAAGTATTGTAGCTCCCTACCCTCCTACTTCCTCCCATCCTTTCTTCTCCTCTCTGCTTCTCCTTCTCTTCAGATTGTGAGGATGAAGTGTGCTGATGGACATGAACATGTTTTGGAAATTGCAAAGTGCTACAGTCAAATTAGTCATGATTTCCTGTTCTGTGAAATGAATACAACATTCCCTGCCCTGTTCACCTCCCAGAATTGTGCAGAGTCCCATTTAGATGGGAGGATATAAGTACAATCACTTCATAAATTTTAAATATCCCCACTTTATTCACCATTGGCTGAGAGAGGATCTGATTATCTGAGATAAGTTGGGGTTAAGTGTGAAAAAGACCACTGTGAATATATGTTTAATCCACAAACTTCAATGCAGCTCCTGTGACTTACAACAGTGATGTACTGATCTCCTTCTGTTGACTCTATGTCCACCTATCAATTTGTCTTCATGTTCAACATCAGGCAGGACCTCTGAGGACCTACTGTGTGCAAAGCCTCTCTGCCATCTGTTGTTGAACATGTGAGATAAGCTGGAATTAAACCTTTTTTTTTTTTGGCCCCTGAACTGTTGCTGTGTTTGTTACACAGCATAATCTAGCCTATTCTGACTAATACATCCAGTCAGTCATAAATCAAGCTGTACAATTCAAAGCCTTCCCTGCAGAAGAGTTTGCTTTGACAAGAGTAGAAGAAAAGAGTGCTGTTTATTGATCCCATAAATTCCCAAAACTGGTTAATAGAGCTGACTGAGATGACTCGGAGTTTATACTACACTTAGGTCTTCTGAATTAGTACATTACCATTGGCAGCACACAACCTTAGTTAGACGTCCTAGTAAAGGCAATGATCAGCAAAAGAGAAGAAAGAAAGGATGGAAAATAAGTTAAGGGAAATTTCAAGGCTGATCGCTACATGAGGCGGTTTTCAGTTCCATGTGTCATTTTTGGCAGCCACAGGTAGCTCTGTAACTGAAGTTGGATTTCTTTGCAACAAAGGAAAATAAAACCAATGCTATAAAAATACACCTGCCCCTCTCGCTACCAAATGAAAAGAAACTGGACTGACTAATCCAAAGCTCTTTTTGGATTTCATATCACTAGTTCAGTGTTTAAACTGGGGAAAAGGTTAAGAAGCATGTTGCATTTTCATCTGCTTTTGAAGTTCTCCTGAGAAAAACCTGCAATTTTAAAGGTGGATGAGGTGGATGAAACACACACACACACACTCCTAAGACGTGAAGAGAGACTCATTAACATGGATAAGGGTTGAGAAAACAAAGACAAGGTTTGAGCCTTAAAACCAGAAAGGCAATGAATCCACTCTCACCTAAATGCATTTGCTAGATGTAAAAAGTAAACATGACCCTTTCAGAGCTTTCAGAAATGAGAGCCAATCTATCGCAAATAATATGGAAAAGAGAGAGGATCCAACGTTTGTTGAACACCTACTATGTGAGACAGGACCCTGTATGCCTATGAGCCTCACTTTCCTAGAAACTTTTGTAAAACACTTGTTATTTGATGGACATCTGTTAGGAGTTTTCCATCTATCATCTCAGTTAATCTCATCATGACTCTATATAGATGATCTCTCTTTTCAGGCGAGGAAAAATGAAGCTCAGAAAGTTAAAAGAACTGTACTATCCAGCCAACCAGCAAGCTGGGAATGTTAAAGTTTGAATCCCAAATCAGGTGGACACCAAAACCCAGGTAGTTTCCACGCTGCCAAACTTTATCCATGGTGTCCTGCACTGTGGATAAAGTTCTTTTACAGCATCCCTCGGCTAACATCTTACCAACACCAGAGCTAACAATTTCCCATGAGAAGCTGGATCCCACAGGATGAACGGAATCAGCCTCCTTGCAACTTCCAGTCCTTGATCCTAATGGAGTCTTCTAAAACAACACAGAACAATAGTCATTTCTAGACTGGAAATAGCAATTTAGCTGCTATTCAATCTTCACTAGGATATTTCCTGAACCCTTTAATCATTAGTTCAATGTTCCTTTAAATGTGACGGCTGTAAAGGGACCACGCTCTGTTTTGTAGAGAGAAATGTGCCCATTTAGTTCTCAATCATTCCATGAGTATAGCATTCAGATTTTAACGTTTCGCTGTAAGATTCATAAAACAAATTCTTCACCACTTAAGACTTCTCTGTTTATAATGATTTGCATTTCCCAATTGCCAGAGAAGTGATACAAGCTGCGGTGAAAAAATGACATTTCACTGACACACAGTGGACAATAAAATGACATAATTATGTCCAACATGCATGAATATTTCAGAACTATGCCCAGAGAATGCTAAATAAATCCTTAAAATTCTGCCACTGCAGCAAGCTTTCCGTTCTCCTACTTCACTCTACTTTCTGCTCATAGGCTTTTTAAAGGAATTTTGCCAGGAGAATCATGAGGATACTTCTTGTATTTTGTCATCTATCCTGTTTCTGTCATTCTCTAAGGAGCTCATTGGATTTATCCCTTTGACTCCCATGGATTATTTATTAAACACTTTTTTTTAACGTGTGAATTTTAAAATTCACAATTTTGCTTTCTCCCACTGAGAGAAAGCAAAATTATTGCTTTAAGTGGTGACACAAATACAGGGATTTTTCTTTTCTTTTCTTTTAATGTTCTTACCTCATTATGGACCATTGACCCTGTAACGTAAGGGGCATATCTATACCTCCAGCTCTCTGGCAGACTTTCTGACATGCAGAAGACCTCAGTAAATGCGGTAACTAAACAGATTTATGGGAATTCCCATTTGCTATAGAAAAGATTCCTGCATGACGGGCAGGATGGGGCATCGGCACCAGCCTTTGAATTTCTAAGATTCCATAATTTTCAAAAGAATGGAACTTGGGCACTGTAAGATCATCAATAACTCCTGAATCGTCCACTGTCTTTCCAACAGAATTTAAATAATTGTTGGCGACGTTTAGAATGTCTGGGATAAAGCGGCCTCTGCCTGTGTCTTCATCTCAACCATTCTCACACTTGTTCCTGCCACATCACCCCCACTGGCCTTATTTTAAAGTCCCAAAGGAGCTGAGATTTGCATACCACACGTAGGGTTTGCACAGGACGCTCTCTCTGCTTGAGTGCTCTCCCCTACCCCTACTCCCCCAGCTTGGGTTACTTCCTCACTTACAAACTCTCACTTGAATCTCACTCTCCTAGAGGGACCTTCCCTGTGTAGCCCCTGCACAAGACCAAGTGCATAGCAGGTCCTTAATAACAAGAAGCTGAATTATCAAACTGTTACCAACCACAATGTATATTATCGTTACTTGACTAAGTAAGAGACAAAAACATAAGCCATGCCATTGAAGAATCTTTACATTAAGGCTAAAACCAAAAAGGATTTTTGCTTGCTTTGATGAAATAATTTTTATTCTGGGGTGTATTTGTGTAACATCTTTTTGTGAGGAGGAGCTAGTTTCCCCTTTTATGAAATCTTAGGGTAACAGATGGGGTCATGGGCACGTGTCAAAATCAAGAGATCTAGAATACATGTGAGTTTATGACCACATTCACACCTAACTGCAGCTGGGACTCGGAACAGCACCAGGGGGGGACAGTCAAACCTATTCTCGCGATCTCATTTAACAGGAGAGGAAACAAAGAAGAAATGAGGTGAATTTGTGGGTGCTTCATCAAAGGGGTAGGACCTGGAGAAGCCAGATAGGGTGCAGCTCTGCGGAATCTTTGGTCTCTGGACTTTTCTTTATTACTTGTCAATCACTCAAGAAGAAGGGCAGTGCCAGATGCCCATAGCAGCAAGAAAGAGGTAGGTGTTTGCAATCCCTCTAGTCTTCTTGATAGGAGGGTCCGTAACCTCAAAGAACGGCTGCCCGTCCAGGGTTCAGGTTCAAATGATAAATCATTCTGAGCAACCAGGAGAGCCCTACCTTCTACCTTCAAGTACAGGCCACTCTACAGTTGTTGAAAAAGCATATGCGGAGTCAGATGAAACGAACTCACGCCCAGGGTCAAACTGGGGTAGGGATGTTATCGGCGCAGTGAACAGCCACCAACTTTCAGAGTCTGAAAATAACGGAAGTTTGTTCCTTTTACACAGAAGTTCTGTTTCAGGTCAGCAGGGTGTTCTGCTCATTATAACCACTTAGGGACCCTGGCTGATGGAGGACACAGCTCTACATACACTTCCAGGCTTACTACAATCCTTCAGGGTCTGACACTGTCCTGATAATGAAACACTTCCACTTCAAAATGACACACAGCTTATCTGTTCACAATTTTGGGGTCAAGTCCAGTTACATGACAATACCTACCACAAAGGAGTGGGGATGTAAGATTTTCCCAAGTGCCAAGAAAGGAGAAACTCTGGAATATTTTAAAACAGACTTAATAATTACTATAGTCTGCTTTTCCAATGGCAAATGTTTCTTTCTTTTTCCTGCTTATAAAACATATGCATTCCCAAACCACCAAGAGAGGTAACTCAAGAGAAGCTCAGCTCAAGAACTCAAGACAGCTCAGCCACTCACTGTGATCAGCTTGAAGTCCAGATATCTGACTGGTTCCCTTCTTCATCAAGTCCAGAGGTGGTTCCCTTCATTCCACAGATCTGAGCTAAAAATATGAATCAAAAAGACACATTATCAGCCCTTATACAATAGAAGAACATGCACAGAATTACCACAGTAAACACTCCCAACCACAAGTGGAGGAGACACAATAGCTGTTCTGTCACAATTTTGAAATCTCACTGGAGAGATGGGATAAGGTTTCCTCTGCAAGTGGAAGACGTTCCCAGACGTGTTTCTTATTCTGCTCCCTGGATGGGCCCCCCCTTCCTTTGTCTTCTGTGGTCCATGGGCCTCTCATGGTCCATTTCCTGTTAATGGAAATGAGATTCATCCATTTCCATTAACTTCCTTGGGCCACATCAAAAAGTGGGCAGTGGAGAATGTGTGCCTCATGTGGTGGCTGAGCATCTTCCTTAGCTTCTTCCCAGCTTACGAATTTGAGAGACTTAGTGTTATTTTAAATCTCAGATGTAGACTGTTCGTAATTTATTTGCAGTGCTACTCACTTAAAATGTTAATAGCCTTCATATCTCTTTGAATCCAGACATTTCTATATGCCAATACTACTCTCACTGCTCCTTTCTGGATATACTTCTTAGATTTGCTGTCTTTGTTTGCTTGCCTCCTCTCCCTCCACCCCCTGCAACCTTAATTACAACAACTTCAACTTACGAGGCTTCCGTGGGCAAGCCGAAACTGTCCACTTTTTCCCTCTGAGCCATTTTCTGCAATTGAATGCATTTACTGGCCCCGAGCTCTTAATTACACCCTTCCTCTGAAACAGCTTCATCGACTCAGAGATTTTAACAGTGGCTGTGATGGCCGTTTCTTTCATTTGATCCTTGCTGCAAGTCTTAAGTTTTCGCTGGCCTTTGTTATATTCAGTGACGTTCTCCATGACATCTTTTTATAGATTTTATTGGAAAACAATTTCCTTTTTTAATCCTCTAAGTCCCTGAACTTTCTGAGTCTCTCTGTTCCCTTCTCCTTAGAGTCAGTTCTTCGATGAACTCACCCCTTTCTTGTAGTATCTACAAGCACCTGTATCACTTATCAAGTCACACAACATAATGGTGATGATGACAACCCTAAAATCTCAAGGCCTCGCCCCAAGTCCAATGCGGATCAACAGGGCATCTCTTCATTGCAGCCTCTCAGGGCCCAGCTGGTTGCAGACACCACCTGTCACTGCAGAAATGGGAAGACACCATAATAAAGGACGGAACGTCCTGTGGAAGTTTCCATCCAGGGAAGATACAGGATGCTTCTGTCCGCGCTCCATGACATGTTTAACTTCATGGAAGCAAAGAAGCATGACACTGAAGTGTGACCTTTAGCAAGAGAATCAGAAGAAATACCCAGTGACCGACCCTAACGGCCACGACACCCTATGTTGTTAAAACTATTCAGGAAGATTCCTCTTCCATTTGTTCATTTTTTTTGCTATTGTTTTTCACTGTACCAGTCAAGGACATTCAATTTAGAGGGTCACCAGACTGAGAAAACTGTATACATATACTGTACACCCTATTGAAGTACACAGGCTCTCTGTTCAAGGTGAGCCTGGGATTTGGCCACCAGCTGGAAAGCCTCTCTCTACTCCCTCCCCAAGACTTGGGCTCAGGGGGGCAGCAAGATTTGTCAAATAAAAGTGCTAAATTGTACACCCTGTCACGAGGCTCAATCTAAAACGAGGATCCTGACACAGATCTCTAACCACAGCCACGAACTGAGTAATGTTTTCTCTGACCATGACCATGATTGTGACATCTGCAGTTATAGGATCTTGAATACACTATTAAATCATCCTTTGCCTCAGTGTCCTCTTCTGTAAAATGTTATGATCAATTGTACACGCTCACAGGTTTTATCTCTTTGAATGTCTTTAAGATATTTACGAGATACCAAAGGCTATATTTATATTAAGCATCATCACTGCTTTCAGTAATAGTACTAACGTACTTGCCATTTCTGTTGTTTGTTGACCTTGCAGAACAACAAAGACAATTCTGATGGGTAAATGGAAGGAGAGATTAATATCACCCTCAAATTATTTCACTCCCTCCGTTTATGAACCAGCAGAAAACCTGTTCCTAGGGTCAGGAGTCTTCCCAAGTGTGTTGGTGGCGGAGGGTGGAGGGGATGGTTGGTGGTGGTGGTACTTATGTTTGCACAGACAGCTAGAATCTACATTTACACTACTGATGGGGGGTGGTATCCGCTTCTTCCGGCCCTAATTCCAACATTAATATTTAGTACATATGTAGAAGGATTTTGGAGCAATGACAGCTATTGTTATAATCTATAACAGATTCTTGAAAAAGGCATTCTAGCTCTGGATGAAGTTAGGGATAGCCTTCTATCTGGGATGCTTTAAGTTGAAGCTTGCCTAGAAACAAAGCTGGGGAAGCTCATCTGTCAGGGCCCCGCACAGATGTTACGTTCTCTTGAAAACCTCCCATGATTTTAAGATGGTCTCATCCTTGTTTATCCGAGAGGCACAGGACACCTGTGCTTCAGAACATGGCAGCTGCGTCAGACTCCCTCAGCTCCCATGCGGGTTGGCTAGTCACTGTCTGTGTGGCCTTGGACACATTATTTAACCCATGCTTCTCAATCTCCTCATCCATATACCACTTGGCATTATATTATCAGCCTTATAGGAAATTTTGTAAGAATTAAATACTATTATATATGTAAAAACATGTAGAAAAATACCTGACAAATGGTATACAGTCAATAACTATTTGCTATTTTTCATAGCATGGTACTTCAAATACAGTATCATTTATATGCCTACATACCTGCTTTCTGTATTCAGACTGCAAGCACCTTGGCATTGGAGAAAAGTGCCATGTAGCACTGATATAAAATACTATCAATGGTAATCATTTTAATAATGAGAAACTAGTATTAATTGGACACACACCCCATCCTAAGCATTTTCAGGTGATTTATATACAGTATCTCATTTAACCTTGTTAATTTTGAAGCAACTGAGGCTCAGGTACTTTAAGAATCTCATTCAGTTGGGAAGGCATTGTGCTGAATGGTGAGCCTAGATCTACATGACTGTAAATCCAACACTCTTAACCACTAGACTAGATTATTTCACAGTATGCAAACTGCCTGTCTGACTTACCCCCCGTCCGGAACAGCATCTCACACTTAGTGAACCTTCCCTAAATGTTTGTAGGGACTCCTGGGTTTGAGGAATGGTGATTAATTGTGATTGCTTAAAAATGAATTACTAAGCATATTTTGAAGAGTTCTTCCTCTCTTTGCCTCTCATCCTGTATTTTTTTTTCCTTCCTTCTAAAATTCATATCTGACCCTATTTCTCCTCTCTTTAAAACCTTCAATAGCTCCATTTCTCACCAGACAAAATCCAGTCTCTTAGTTTTTCATAGTTTCTTTCCCTTCCTGTTTCAGCTTGAAAACAAAGCTCAATGAAGAGAATGAATAGAATGAATCTTGGTTTCAGCTGGTTACATAAATTGCCTCATTTCATCCTCCAAAAACATAACACCCTTTCCAGCAGGACAGGTGTTAATACTATTTCTGTTTCACAGCTGGGACGACTGAATTCACTTGGACAAGGTTACAATACTAGTAAGTAGTGGAGGGAAATGTGAACTGTGGGGATCTGGCTTTAGAGTCTGCGCACTGGCTATGAAGCGGCCTGCGCTGGTTGGATGGGACCATCTACAAGGGAACCAACTCTCAGTTTAGAAGTCAGGAGCACTTCCCTAATGAAGTACGCCCAAGTATGTTCACAGAAGAATCTGACCATGAGTAGGAATTCATCTGGTGGAGAAGACATGGAACAGAATTTTAGCTAGAAAGAACCACATGTGTGAAAGCTTGGGAGAAGAGAGAGAGAGGGAGAGATGTATTTCAAGTCTTCAGAACAATGGCTATCTTAATGATGTTACCCAATATACCTTTTTAATTGAAGCTTTTTTCTCCCTAATATTATCTCTTGATCCAAATGTCTACATGTACAGGGAAAATACGTGCCCATATAGACAATACCGTATTGGACAATCTCAGTGGGCCATGGACATTGTTGGCTAAATTCATATTGCTTGTAAGTGGAAACCAGCTGTGATGGTTCACAAAGGGAATGCGGTTACTCCTTTTGATTTGATGAAATAATCTGAGTCATCTTTCTCTGTATCTTTCCAACACCCCAGCTTCTATAATCTCCCAGCCGCCACCTCACCTCTTGTCCCTTTTAGGTCTGGCTCCCTTCCTGACATCCCTGTACTTTTATGCTCCACTGAGACAGAAAAACACAAACTCAGCTCCAGCAGAAAGCACAAATATGGAACTAGAACAACACTTGCGTTAAACGCATTGAGTGTTGCATGGTCTGGGACTTGTGGAAGCATCTGTTCAGCCAGGCTTCTGGTTGAATTAAAATGTACTGAAGCCAGGTCAGCAAAATCTGGTTATGTTGGGCCTTCCTCAGGGATGGGGAAACTGCATGCAGAACAGAAGCCTCCATTAGGTGATTTTCCCTGAAAGGTTTATTTCTGTCTTTATGTATAAAAAAAATACGTACACATCATATAGATATATTTAGTATCGCTAATGATATTTCAGTGCTGATCAGTTAAAACTTATCAGTTGTAGCTTAATAATAAGTACCACGTAATCAGCTGCTTACTGAACATCACCGTCCCACTAAGGTTCTAAGAGAAAGCCCGTTTCCCTGAACTCCCCCTCCTTCCCATGTAAAGGAGTCTCTCCCCCAGTAACACTCCTGGCTTCTGGCAAGAACCTTTATTCTAAGACTCTCCCACGGAGGATAAGGAAGTCATTGACCATTGGGTAGCAGAGGTGGGTCTATGTTTCTCCATTACTTATAGATGATTTATTACAAATTAGTAAGTATCAGGAATTCACTCTGTCATTTCCTCTCCACCCAGTGAGTCTGTAGGGAAGTGACTGTGGATCATTTGCCCTCTAGGCATGATTCCAGGACCTGAGGAGGGTGGGGCAGCATAGCAACGGGCTTTAGCAAGTCCATTTCACATCACAGTTAGACAAAACCACGTTGTTCACAAGTTTTAAGAGTAATAAATGTAATATTTTATCTTAAACCGGCTGACTCCTGGATCTATTTTCCCCTTGCATCAGAATTTGGGCAAATCTCCTTCGAACATACGCATATATATTTTTTGTGACATATACAATGTATACCATATATAATATATACACAGTACACATACATAGAGACACACATCTTAAATTTATAATGGAGAACTTACATATATGTGTGTATAGGTGTGTTAAATATTCTATAGAGGTTATATCACAGATATAACTTTGAATATAAACTGATGAATATAATTTTTGAATATGAATTCTTGACATTAAGATTTAATTATAATAACTTTAAGGAAATACGTATTATAATCATTTTACAAAGATCGCTGCTTAAGCTAAGAGACCCGAAGCAACTTCACCGCAATTGTGCAGTCAGTCAGCTGACATGAGAACCCATGTTTGTCTAAATTCAAAGCTTATGCTCATACCCAGTGAAACCACTTCTTAACAATTACTCGGCCCCTTTTGGAAGCCGGGCTCAACTGTTGATAGGTAGGGGAAACTGGATCCAAATTCTGGCTCTGCTGCTTATTGTCTATGTGATTTGTAAACCAGGAGATCTTAGGTAAGGTCTAGTGTGGGAAGAAACAAAGAGAAAAGAACAACCACCCTGGAGGCCCTTGGTAATGAAGGCGCATTCTGTCCATACAACCGCGAGGAATTCAGCTTACTAAAGAATTCTGGAGGAGGGAGAACAGAGGTATCCTGGAGAAACTGTCAGGATATAAGACTAGAAACCAACACTGGGACTTGACCATGAGGGGCTTTGAATTCTAGGCGAAGAACTTTGGACATTGCATTTGCTTGTTAGTATTAATAATAACAAACCAAATCCTATTTGTCAAATACTCCACTAGGTTTCTTTTACATTATCTCTAGTTTTTAAACCAACCCTAACATGTAGCTGTAATTATTCTCACATGATTGGTAGGGGGACTGAGAATCACACCTTTGCTGAGAATTCCTGACAATCTGACAGGCGAGCAGTCACGTGATTTGAGGATATGAAATGGTTTTGTGAAAACTGAGACCTCTGAGGTCAACCTTGAAAAATTGGAAGCGTTTGAACATGAGAATTCGAGGAGGCATCAGCCCAGGCTATGGGAACAACCTAAGAGGACACATGGGGATGAAAAATTAATAAGGCACCTGAGAGTTTGGGGAGGGCAACAGTATGTCACCCTGAAATTTCTCTGTAAGGTGAACCAAGAAGAAAACTTGCTCCAACATGTTCTTCTGAGTCAATATGCATTTCTTCTTCCCATCCTGAAATCTAGGCTCCATGGAGGGATCTGAGGAAGGTTTCCTATTACTGAATTGGATGAACATCTTACAAAACAGCTGTATCTTTATCAAAAGACAACAGAACATTAATTTCTCATCGGTCTTGGGAACTCATGTAAAATGTATGGGATGATTTTTAATTTTCTCTAGTGCAGGTGGCGCACCGTGGTGGGGGTGGGGGTGTGGAGGGGAGGGCGTTTGTAGCAGAATCAGTTAAGTCACGCAGACCCGTGCAGGGAATGACCTTGCTCGCATGCCGAACTTCAGGCGGAACAATAATGAGAAGGTAGCAGAACTAATCAATTTGGAACAGGGCCCATTCCCTCCACCACAAGGGCCACTTAGAATGCAGGCGGTGTCCTGAGCTTTTCCTCAAGCTTGCCCTTTGAACACAAACACAGGCTTTCTCTTACGTAACTCAACAGAAAATGTAGATGCACCGTCCAAAATCGAAGCAGAAAGAGTCTCCTTGCCAATGTAGCTATTGTTCTTTTTGATACCCTTTTCTCTTCTTCGAAGTCTTCTTTATTTTTTTTTCAGATGTTATGAAATATTTAGGGCATCTTACTAAACTCCATCCCCTTGATAACCCCCATAATCCCAGAGTGCTTCATAAGCTCTTGTAGAACATTTGTACCATCTCTCTGAACAAGCACAAGTTTCCCTGAGCCTCATTTTATCCATCAATGAAATGGAGACAAAACAGTTAAGGTTTTTGCAAAGATTCAAGGGGAAAACGCGTGAAAGTCCATTTATGACTGTGTTTTAACCCTCTAGCCCAGACACATCTGCTTTTGAAATGTAACTTTAGCACTAACTTGTTCCTCTTAGGCAAGTTTCTTAATCTTTCTGAGCCCTGAGTTTTGTTTTTAAAAAACAAAAATACGTCTATCTTGTGAAATTGCTGTGAAGATTAACTGATATAATATTCATGATACAAATATTTAGTTAGTTGTTATTCATCTCTGTAATTTCCATAGCTCTTTATAGGGTACATATTACTTGTACGGTACTGGCATCTTTTAGGGATTGAAAAAAATAATTCAATAATCATAAATTCAGGCCAAAGGTAGTTTCTTTTAATATATGCGGTTCCATCTGTGTTGTCGATGAATGTATTTTTCACCCACATGGATGCTTTTGTCATCAGCGCCGTGGGAAGAAGCCCAGGAGACCCTGCCTCTCCTGAATTCTGGAACCGGGAGGTCTAAGAGGCGACCAATGCCTGAGAGTTAGAGGGCACCGAGTGCTCCAGTCAATGGCAAGGCTCAGCCACACCCAGAGAGCTACTGCGATATGATGAGCACAATTGTCCCCAAGATCTGCTAAGAATATGAATTAGATTGTAAATAGCAAATCTTCTCTGCTTCAGGACTTTCAAACTGTGACATTTCTAGACAGGGACAAAGTTTTGCAGCAAACTGAAAAAATGCAGTGCCGCTGTCCACCACTAACAGTTGGCGTAGTGGCCTCCACAGTGTCAAGCAGAGCTATGAACAAAACGGTGTCGCAACAGTAACGTTTTAGAATGAAACATAGTTTGTGACAGAGGACTTTCAGCACCTAAAAATTCTCTGGGAACACACAGACTTTCTGGATCTGTGTCAGAAGAGTCACATCTCCATCAGGAACAAACGGCAATTACATCTGCTTTTTAATTTCCATTTTTCTGGACTATTTTGTGCTTCTGTGTTAATGTAAGGGATAACAACAAGCTTTAGGAGGCTGAGAGGGCCTGTCAACACTCACACAGTAAGATGTTGTGAGACCAATCAATCACCAAGTCCAGTCGCTTAGGAGAAAGAGATCAGTACACACTGAGCTCCTACTAAGCTACGCTGTGTTGGGTTATATGTCAGTTGTTTTTTTTTTTAAATAGTTGCTGCATGTGATCCTCACAAAATCTCCATGAGGTCAGAATCTTTTGGGATACCTTATAAATGAAGATTCAGATGCTCAGAATTTAGCTAATAATGAGTGGACTCCTTGGGATTTGCTGGCCGAGCATAAATTTGCATTACGCACATTTTCTAAGGGTGGTGGTTCTGCTAAGTGGGAGCCCCTCTGTTTAACTGAACAACTGTGATAACTTGGGATAAGCACCGTTGGAAGTAGGAGCTGGTTCTGAGCTGAATCATAGTGTCTCCTAAAGGAAAGGATAATTTAAAATGCTTAGAGAAAAGTACTCGAGAGAAGAGGTGGAAGTCAATTAGAATGATCTTTATGTGCATTAAGAGGAGGAGAAAGCAAGCCCCAGTGGTGAGAGGGGAGAGGGGTTTTAGAGAAGTTCTATGTTTACACCAGGGAACTGCTAAGTTGTCTGCTTAGACATGTGTGGTGTAATCTCCGCCTTGTCCATCTTCCCCTGTGATATTTTTAATAAAATATATGTTGCTCAACAAAGCTCTGGTGCAAGTGAATTAGTCAGATGATTTTAAAGAGGGGTAGGTTTCTGAGTCTAGCTGGGAGCCCAGATGAACCAGGAAATGATATCTGTACTTAGAGGATGCAGAGAAAATGAATCAGAAAAAAAGAACTTGCCTTTATGTCACAAAACTGACACGTGGCCTTCCTGGGGCTGCAGGGGTGGGGAGGTGGGGATGGGCATAGTGTTAATGTCTGGCACATGGTTACGGGAAAAAAGTTAAAACCGCTCAAAATATGTAGAGTTTAACTGAATTAAACAGATGAAATAAATCATAGAAAGTGAGGAAAATCCAGAGTTCAATTCTAGCACAGAGAAGATGTTAACTTAACCATCAGAGTTCGTCCTTTCTTCATCAGTGAAATGAGACTCTAGGATGACATGATTTCAGAGACTCCACTCAGTGTCTGCATCCTTTACATCTACAGCCACTTTGGTTTGTCCTCAGACACAGGCAAAGCCACTAATCTTAAGGTCCTCTCACTGTGCTAAGGAAAACATCAGAATCTCCTACTCTGCAGAGGCCACTGTGCTCAGTGTTTCCAGCATGAGTCAGAATTCTTGACTTGGAAGATCAATCGCTTGGTGCCTGAGGCTATCACCAAAGGTTGGACAGAAGGACCTGATTACACTCTATGACTTAAGGATCAAGAGATAAGCTGTGTACCCTCCACTTTCTACCATATTTCATCTCAGTTTGCAGCAGTGTTGTCACCAAATAGCAAGACCCATGAGAAGAGCTTTGGCATGAGAAATAATACCCACCATTCCATCTGGAAATAGACTCTTACTATTTTAATTGACTATACATTTTATCGAGTCATCCAACAAATATATTTTGAGTGACCACTATGAGCCAGAACTTTTGTGAGATGTCTAAACTACAAGAAAGAAGGAGACAGAAATTACTTTTGTCCTGTTATCGCTTAAGTTTAGCAAGAGAGATAGGCAAGAAATCAAACAACTGCAATTAATGATGCAGGAAGTAATGTGATGGACAAGTACAAGATGTTATGAGACCACAGAGAAGAGTTACAGAGTCCAGACTTAGGGATCAGAGAGTCCTTGTCAGAGGGTATGCAGTTTAAGCAGAGATTTAAAAGATGGCTCTGACTTAGCCAGACTTAGAGAGCAGAGAAGACACCTCCAGACAGAGAAATCATCTCCTAGTGGTCCTAAGGGAAGAGAGTAGATTTGGGCATTCAGGACACTTGGAAAAGATCAGTCCGGACAGACCACAGAGCTGGTGAGGAGTACTGAGAGGGAAAGCTAGAGAAGCAGACAGGGGCCAGCCCTTGAAGTCTCTGGGAGCCACTTGAAGGTTTGGGACCTTATCCTATGGTCAACAGGGAGTAATTGAAAGGTTCAAGCAATGAAAGACATAATCGAATACACATTTTTTAAATGGAAGTATAGTCGATTTACAATGTTGTGTTAGTTTCTGGTGTATAGCACAGTGATTTAGTTTTCAGTTCTGTGTGTTTATATATATATATGTATTTTCCTTTTCATCCTTCTCATATTCTTTCTCATTATAGGCTATATCAAAATATTAAATACATTCCCTCTGCTATACAGTAGGACCTTATTGTTCTATGTATTTTATATACAGTAGTTAGTATCTGTACATCTCAAATTCCCAATTTATCCCTCTTCCCTTCCCTTCCCTCCTGGTAGCCATAAGTTTGTTTTCTATGTCTGTGAGTCTGTTTTTGTTTTGTAAATAAGTTCATTTGTGTCATTTTTTTTAATCCCACATATAAGTGCTATCATATGGTACTTGTCTTACCCTGACTTAATTCATTTAGTATGATAATCTCTAGGTCCAACCATGTTACTGCAAATGGCATAATTTCATTCTTTTTATGGCTGAGTAGTATTCCATTGTGTACACACCCCCCACAACTTCTTTATCCAATCATCTGTTGATGGATGTTTAGGTTGTTTCCATGTTCTGGCTATTGCAAACAGTGCTGCTATGAACACTGGGGTGCACACATGTTTTTGAAATAGAGTTTTCTCCAGATGTATGTCCAGGAGTGGGAGTGCTGGGATATACAGTAAGTCTATTTTTACTTTTTTAAGGAATCTCCATACTGTTTTCCACACTGACTGCCCCAAACTACATTCCCACCAACAGTGCAGGAGGGTTCCCTTTTCTCCACATCCTCTGCAGCATTTATCATTTGTGGACTTTTTAATGATGACCATTCTGACCAGTGTGAGGTGATACCTCATTGTAGTTTTGATTACACATTTTTAAAGTCTCCCTGGACTTTGAGAAAAGGTTCTGTATGACAGCAAGGGTGAAAGCAGTGAAACAAGAGATGGTGGCCCAGGGCCCAGAGTGGTGGTGGTGAGAACGGAGAAGAGTGGACAGACTTGAGGTATATAATGGAAGTCTATTTTGTATGAGATTTAATCATTTTACTCCACTCTCTTACTGGCACTTTCCTGTTCCATTCTGTATCTCCTGGATTGTGCAGCTTTAACCAACTGCCATGCTACTAACAGAGGATAAGCTGATGATGTCTGTTAGCGACTTCCCAACACCAAGTATTACTGACCAACCTATCCTAAGAGTCTACTTAATGTGTTGGTATCCTTCCCCATTCCTTCATTCCTTTGTTCAGACCTGTTTGTTGGCATCTACTATATACTAGGTGCTGATCTAGACACAGGCGACATAAGAATGATGGGCTAAAGACACCATTTCATGGAGCTTACAGTCCACGGGTATTGCAGACAAAAACTAAGTATATGACTAGATGAAAATGTAACCTCAGATAGTTCTAAGTTCCATCACAGAGGGTGGTGACACAGACTGACCAGAAGTGGCCACTTCACATCGGGGGATCAGAAAAGTTCTTGCTGAGAGGTGACATTGGAGCTGAGACCTGAGTTCTGAGAAACTCATGCCAATATCTAGATGATGCGTGTTCCAGGAGAGGGAGCGGTGAGAGGAATGCCTTCAGGTGAGACACGTCCCCCGACCACTCTCATGTCACAGCCTAGTCTTCACTGCCGCTCCGTCTTGAAACCCCTTCTGCTGCTCTACTTTCTTCTTCTTTTTTGTAAAGGACCCATCACTTCCTAGACACTATACCCTGTACATTTTCATCTTCTTTATTGCTTGTTGTCTCTCTTCTCCGACTGGAACGTAAGTTTCCAGAGGGCAGGGAGACATCTCTTCTGTTCCCTGGTACCCTCCCCGATGCTTGGGAGAGTCCCTGGCATGGTCCTGATGCTCAGGTATTTCGTGAGTAAGTGCATTCAAGGGTGAGTAGGTGGTTAGGAACAGAAATAAGGGCCATGCGGCTGGAGCATCAGGCTGGTAGGTGAGTGAAACCTCACATGAACTAGGGATGGGGAGATGGATCACGCAGAGCTGTACGTAGACCCCAGCAAAGGGTCTGGCCCTTATTTTAAAAACCCTCTTCTAGAGGATTTTGCATGAAGGAATGAGGAAATTGATTTACATTTTCAGCAGATCACTCTGGGTGCTGCGTGGAGAATGAATTTTAGGGAGTGAGGAGGGAGTAGAAGCAGCGAGAGCTGCTGGGGAGTGAAGACGTCAGTGACTCATAAGCCCATTTCCTCAGCTTTAATGGACTGCTGCTCAGCGTTCTCTATCCTTCAAGTGCCATTTGCATTAGCTTTACAGTAATGCCTTATGGGGGATCTGCCAACTTCCTTTCTCCTGGCATGGACAAAGGTAACAACAGCCTGGAGCCGGGTGCAGAGCTAATTTCGGGGAGCATCTTTTATGCCAAGAAAGCATAAACATACTTCAGAGATGCAGCCTTGATTAAAAATACATGGACACTCTGTGGATCTAAGCAGAAGACATATGGCCTTTGATTGCCTGGCATTTTCCATTCATACAAGAACATTATGGCGCTGCATTATGGATGAGTAGACACCTTTCACTATCTTAAATGAAGGACTTCATGTGCTTTTCCTTCCCCGCCCCACCCTCCATCAGCCTCCCCCCATTAGTCAGAGATTGAACTGTTGAAAGAGGTCTTGATTAACTGGACTTTCAAATGTGTCACAGGAGCGCTTTCCACAGTCTTTCCCATGGAGATGAGGACTAGCTGTGCCCCGGAGGTGAGGGAGTGTCTAGGCCACCAGCTCTCCTTGCTGGCCAGTCCCCTCGATGTCTCCTTCACTGTCTGCCTCGGGCAGCAGCTCGTACTCCGCCACTCCAATCTAGCACAGGCGAATTAACTAACTTTTACATAAAGCATCCACCACAGGAACTTCCTCTGTTTTCACTGAAGCCTCTCACTGAAATATTCTGATGCCTTCCTCACCTGGAGGAGCAAGACATCACGATGCTTATGACAACAGACTCCATCAGAAAACAAACAAATAATAAACAGAAGACCTGGATTTGAATCCTGAGTTTGTCACAGACTAGCTGTGAGATCCTGGGTCAAGTCAACTGATGCCTTTGATCCTCAATTCTCTTTTCTGTGATGGGGATAGTTCTTACATTCTGTTGGGTGGTTATTCTGAAGCCATGCCACGAGGTAATACTATATCAAGGGCTTAGCATGGTGCCAGGGACATAGTGAGTCCCTTAAAAATTCTGGTTACCATGATTGCTTTCATATTTCTCTATGTGCTCTACATACATTATATGCCTAATTAATGTTTTACTTAAAGGAACCACTTAAAAAAAGTTATGATGCATTATGAGCTAGAGGTGCCAGTTCAATGCCTCTTCCTTCTCTGTGATGACTTTGTGAATCACACTGGGCTGAAATACTGTCCCTCTGTCCTTCTCTAACTTGCAAGTCTGCATCCCTTTGGGTTTCTATTCAGTGCGGCCTGGGGATGAATACCACCAGCGTGGAAGCCAAACTGCCTGGGTTTACATTTGGCCAAGGTACAAACCAGCTGTCAGACTTTGCAGTCTGACAGTTACATCAGCTGCTTGAGCTCCAGTTTCTTCACTTACAAAATTAGGATAATAATGCCACTTACCATATAGGGTTGCTGTGAGTATTAAATGAATAATACATATAAAACCCTTAGCACAGGAACTTGATCAATGCAAGTGATCAATAAGTATTCTCATCATCATTATCATCCTTATCATCATCATCATCATCATCATTATTTTGCTCTCTGATAGCTCTTATATAGACTTGAAGACAAGTGTCATATTTTATATGTTTGTATTCCCTCTTGAAGATCTTTGCATTTCTAATGTCTGTAACATTCTCGGGGTAACACTAGGCATGTTCTGTTATCCATGACTGACTGGGGAGGGCTTTGGGTGATTAGCCATGCCGGTTTTCCTGGGACTGTCCTAATTAGCACTGAAAGTCCTGTATCCTAGAAAATTCCCAAATGCTGAACAAACTAGAACAGTTAGTCACCCTGGCAGACTGAAGGAGATTAGAGCTCACAAATTCAACTGTTAAAAGAGGGGGCTTGAAGGGACAGCAGCAATTAGACGCAAATGTGTAAGAGATGATAAGCATTTGTCTGTTGGGAGAGCAGGATGTGTAAGGGTTATGGTACCAGCACACCATATACTGGGTAAAACCTTGACACTAGAAACACAAAACAGATAGTCAGGTTTGCCCTGAAAAAGGCAGAGGAAAAAAAGTACCAATGTTTACTGAACATTGCATCCTTATATATGTTAAATTATTCCCCTTAATTTTAAAAACCCATCAAGCCAAACCAATCAGTGAGAAAAATGGTAATTGAGTATATGCTATGTGCCAGGCTTCTGCTCTGTACTTTACATGGTCTCACCTATTTTCCTTAATGATCCAATACACTGCTTTTTAGAACATCTACTTTGTAGATCAGAATCTACAAAATGAGACCCAAGCATCAGTGTCTTTTCAAGCTCCCCAAGTGACTCCACTATGTACCTCTTAGAATTCTAATTTAATTGATCTGGAGGTGCAGCATAGGCTTTGGGGGTTTTTTAATATTCACAGGTAGGCTGAATAGTGTTTCCCCCAAATTCATGTCTTCCTGGAATTACAGAATGTGACCTTATTTGGAAATAAACTCTCTGCAGATGGAAAGATAAACTGCAGATGTTTCGTTTTGCAAAAGTTAAGATGAGGTCATACTGGATTACAGTGGGCTCTAAATCCAATGACTGGTGTCTTTGTGAAAAGAGGACACCCAGAGATACATATGCAGAGAGGGTGGCCAGGAGACAATGGAGGCGGAGACTGGGGTCATGCACCTACAAGAACAAAAAGGCCAAGGATGGCCAGGCATCACCAGAAGCCAGGAAGGATTCAACCCTAGAGTCTTCAGAGGGAGCACGGCCTTGCCAACATTTTGAATTTAAACTCATAGACTTCAGAAGCGTCAGAGAATGAATTTTCATTGTTTTAAGACACCCAGTTTGTGGACATTGGTTATGGCTGTCACAGAAAACTGATATAACATGTAATTCTATTATGCAGCCGAATTTGAGAACTACTGTTCTAGTTAGCTTACTTCAAATCATACTGGGTCATCTTGACTTCGATGTCATCATTTAGGTCCTTAATCCCCTCTACACCATCTCTCACATTTGCCCTGAAAAGGGTAGAATTCTTACAACAGTGAAAAGAGACAGACAGGCTTCCAGGTTGGACCTTCCTGCATTAGCTATGTTTTAATGACCCTCACAGGGCAACAGGGACACTCACACTTCAGGGATCATGCACCCCGTTCTGGTCTGTCGCCATAGGCTCGCGCCCCTTTCTTGTCAGATCTTCCCTCTAAGAGAATACCAAAGAGAAGATTTTCAAAGAGAAAAGCACAATCATTACAGTTGAGAAACTGCTCTTGAAACTTATTAGCTCGTGACTCACACTCCTCAAAGGAGCTAATACCTTAATTTCACATTTCTCTGCTCAAATGCAGACCAAGGCGTAAACTGAAATGAAACTTCACACTAATGGCTTCTTAATTATACCCATCTAAAAGCAATTACCTGAGTTTTAGCAGATACAAAGTTAGGGGTGATGGGACCAGCAGATGAGAACTAAGATGAAAGGTCATGTGCAAAAAAAAGATCAGTAGAGAAAAGATAAAACACAGTGAGGAGAGAGGGGAAAAAAAAATCCAGAGGTAAGTAAAGGTTGATAATTCCTAATAATAGTACTGCCTGGCTTCTAAAACAAGTTTGCCCCTTTCTCCCCCAGCTGTTAGAAATGAGGCTAAAGAAGAAACGGTTATTTCAAGGTAGAAACTGACTAGATGTGAGACTTTGATTCCTGAACTACAATTACTTTATGCCATGTTTTGAGCCAAAATTTGCTAAATTGCAGAACCAGGATTTTAAGCAAAAGTGATTGAATAAATATTCTCTGTATGTTATCCACTAAAAGGGAGCATATATAGCATGAGCTCAGCTTGCAAAATCCCACATCACATTCTGTGTGCACGTGGGTGTGCACATGTGCACACGTGTGTGCACAGAAGGTTATTCACCAAAATGTTCAGATGTCATCTTTTGAGTGGGAGATCCTGGTGGCACTCTACTCTCTGCCATATGCTTTTCTATCCTGTTCAGATTATTTGCAATGATCTTAAATTCATTACAGATAAAAGAGTGACACTAAAAATAAGAATCAGATAAAAATCAGCCAATTTAGTCGGGAAAAGGCAAGTCCATTTAAAACTGGACTGGTGTGGATTCCAGGAGCAGGTGTGATACATCTCTCAACATAGATCAGGGTCCCAGATTGAAAGCCACGGGCTGGAATTCATCCCATGATGTCTTAATTGGGTCTACATTTTAAAATTTGACTGCCTTTGGATGTACCCTACAATTTAATTTGCCACATTATTCTTCCTCTGTCTCTCTGTCCCTCTAGGTCTCTGTCTCCTCTGTCTGTCTGTCTCTCACACGTACACACACACAGTCTATTTAACTTATTCCTCTTAGTTCACCTGTCACTGGGCACATGGGTTTGCAACCCTCTGCACAGATGGCGTCTCACTGTCTATAGCCTCCTCATGGAGAGTAAAGTTAGTATGCACAGAAATGAAGCAGTCTTTGAAGAGAATGAGTGATGGGACTCCAAGTCCTCAAAGATCTTCCTACTTTTTGCCTCATGCTTCAATCATCTGAGTCACTTCCTGGTTTAGAATCCCTAATGTTTTTTCCCAAATGTTAATATCATATGATCTTCATGGCCAGAAAGCAGTTATAGATAAAGCATCGTGAATTGAACTCAATACCAACTTCCAGTCTTTGATGTCCATTCAAACATTTGTATTTTTGCCATGATTCAAGATTCAGAGTCAGTGGGCAGTGTTGGTTTCCCCTCAGATAAGATTCCACACCCTATCATAACATCTAGACTCATTTTCATTTTTTGTGACCAAATTCAAGAGGTAAGAAACCTTTCCTACCACCAACAACAAAATTAAAGCCAAAGCTACTGATATCCCCTACTCTGTGGGTTGCTTTATCAGAGATAATTCACTTTAATTTTCACAATAATCCTCTGTGGCAAGTACTACTCTTATTTTATAGGTGAGGACATTGACACTCATTGAGATAAATAAAATTTCTGAAGATGGCATAGCTTTCAATGCTAGTAATGAATCAACAACCTAAGTTAGCCTGATAGCAAAGCATGAACCATTTCCCTAGACAGATTCCTGAAACAGATCCCCTGATGGTGGTGTGCTGGTGTTGGCCCGTGCTGGCTTGTGTGATGTGATTGTGTGCATTCCTCAGCTCCGTGATGTCATGTCAGTAACTTGAAATCAGCCATGAAGAGGGTACTTATACCCTGGAAATCAGCACCTGCTAAAAATCAGGGCTTTCTGTGGGGGAGTGGAGAGCCACCTGATAAAGATTTACTGGCTTACCACTGTTTCTAAACTAGACTGGAATTCCTTTCATTTATTCAGATTTTATCAAGACCTCACTATTTGGCAAGCTTGTGGTTGGCAACAGAGAGAAAACTGGTACTAAGATGATCTCCAACTTCATAAATGCATAGATTAATGAAATTTGACATGGAAGAAAACCAGCGATCGCAATATCCAACAAGTATCAAAGCAAGAAGTAAAAAGCCACCTCACTATGCCATAAAGAAAATAAGGCCTAGGGGTTTAATACGTTAACTGCAGCTAGTAAAATTCTAGTAAGAATTTTTCACATAGATCCTACTTATTTAACAACTAAACTTTCAAATTATAGAAAATAGAACTCAAACAGACATAAGCAATACAGGCCTTTTTTATTGTTGCTTCTTGGTGTGTTTTTTGTTTGTTGGTTACTGTGACATGTACAAGAACTACGCACTAGATTTTCCCTTTGTTCAAAATAGCTTTTTCCTCCTAACATAGTCCGATCTAGTCTTTTAGTTTTATCTTACCTTTGAATTCTCAGAGTAAATGGCATCTCCTCAGAAATGCATTTCATGATCACTAAGATACCCCTATAGTGTCTCCTAATTCTTTTACTTAGGGTTACGAGTTGAATTGCATCCCTTCCCCACCCCAAAATGATAATCTGTTGAAATTTAAACCCCCAGTGCCTCAGAATGTGACCTTATTTGGAAATATGATTTTGCAGATATATTTAGTTAAGATGAGGTCAGTAGAGTGGACCCTAACCCTATACAACTGGTGTCCTTATGAAAGTGGTCAATTTTGACACAGACAGATACAGAGATGAAAAAAAGGCCAACAAGAATATACAGGAGAAAACACCATGTAAGTATGAAGGCTGAAATTGTGGTAATGCATTTACAGCCAAGAAATGCCAAATGCTGCCATCAAATCACCGTAAGTTAGGAGAAAGGCAAGGAACAGGTTCTTCATCACTGCCCTAAGGAGGAACTGGTCCTGCTGACACCCTGAACTAGGACTTTCAAAGTGCAGAATTGTGAGGCAATAAATGTCTATGATGTAACACCCCCTAGCTGGTGGTTCTTGATTTTGGCAGTCCTAGGAAATTAATATACTCTATTTCAACTTCACCATTCTAGCTATCTTTTTGTTTACTTATTTATTACTTTTGCTCCTTTTTCTCACACTGGAATATGGGGACCTCTTATTTAATGCTATAGCTGGTTTTATACCATCGGCTGTCACCTATTAAATACTCAGCACAGGTTTTTGGAAACAATACAAGAGAGTTTATTGACTCATGTAGCTTAAGAAAAAGCTAGAAATATAATTTTAGGCAAGGTCTGATCAAACCACTTGGGGAAGTGACCAAGATCCACAGTCAGTCTCTCTCTCTGAATCTCTCTCTCTTTCTCTCATTGTGGTATTGGCTTCTTCCTAGGTCCAGGGTCTCCAGAACGAATCTGATGATCCCTTTTACCTCAGATTCCATCACTCAGGAATTTCAGCTATAAGCAGAAGTGGCCAACAGTAAAAGAAATCTAAAATGAGAAAGACTTTCCAATGATTCTGGGTGGCAACAAATATAGGTATTTTCCCCATGGGGCTTCATGGGTCCACATTTAAATACAACAGGAGAGCGCGCCTGCACTTCTCTTCTGACACACAGGAAAACCTGGAACTGATTCTCACTTGCCTTCATTGACCTGAACTAGGGGGGTCATGGGTGTATCACCAGCCCAGTGACCCTATTGCTGTGGCCAGAAGCCCGAGGTGGGCAAGGTTACTCTATAAACTAAAGTCATGCACACTGGGGGTGGGGTCATTGTCATGCAAAACTTAAGGGCTTCTTGGAGGGAAGGAAAATGGGGAGTTGGAGCCTAAGTCCCAACCAAAAACGTTCACAACATCATCCAAACATAGAAAGATATTTTAAACATTTTGAGCCACTAGCTTCCACCAACATTTCCTGGGCCAAACAGTTACTATGTCTGAACTAACGCCTTTTCTCTGTTGTTCTTCCAAGTTCTACTCTTTCAAATTCATTGCTTTGTTTAATCTACGGAGCTCAAATTCAAATTAAACTGACATTGGCATTACTCACGTTCTTTCTTTTTTTTTTTCCAAAGTGGTGACTCACTGAGTGAATCTGAATGGCTTCAAAAGATTTTCCAAATCTCAGAAGCACCCAACTGACCCTTTAAAGACTGGAAGCCCTACTTAAAAATAGACAGATTCCTGAATATGGGTCTCAGTATATAAGCCGATCATTAAACATGGCACTATCTACAATTCAGAAAGAGAGAAGGCAAAACATTTCTTCAGATTTATTTTTTATTATTGTCGTGGAGGGAGGCTTATTCCCTTTACCAATCGGTTTCATTTTTTTTGGATTTTTTTTTTTTTTTTTTTTTTTTTTTTTTTAGTTTTCTCGATTGATGCTCTGGGTAAAAGCTTCAAACGAACAAAATTTCTGCTAAAAGCTGTACTTACGTGATTCTCTCAAACCACTAGCATTTAAAGGCTAGAATGCACTGGTTTCTAGGGTATAGAAATAAAGGATTTAAGAACACAATTAGTAACTTGTTCCAGCAATTAGAGCTGAGTTTAATTACAAACTAACCTCTTGATAGACCATTTGACAGTCAGTGCAAAGTGAGGGAAAGAGATCAGAAAACTGCTAGGAGCAGCAGCAAAAGAACTTTTCCACATATTTATTTTTGCTCACATGATCTCCAGGCCTGGGGTTGCTTTTATGAGGGAAAAGGTAACAGATTTTGTTCTGTAAAACGGTTCACCTTTTAACTTAGCAACAGGGTTTTATTTCTGCCTGCTCTCTCTCCCACGGTTCTAAGAATCAAGCTGGGATCCTGGATTCATAGCTCATCAGACATCATGGTACCCAGTGTGTTTCCTCTCCATCCCCAGAGACATGCCCATGTTCCTCGTGGGGAGGAGGGCAATGAGTGTGCTCAGAACCTAAAATGTTAGAGCGTAACGGAGCTTAACAGCATCTGATTCAACTCACACATGTTACAGAATTGCACACCTGAGTTCTGGAGAGGCACCCGAGGGCACAGAAGGGGACTGGGGCTGAGACCTCAACACGGGATTCGATACGAACAAAGTGTACTCTTTGGAACAAAGGAAAGGTTTATGCTGCCTATGGTTGCACTGGAGTAATTTATTTTCTTCCTGTTAGCATTTTCAAAAATGGATCCCTCAAAAAGACAAATAGGAGGCTGTCCTTTCAACGTTGCATTTTTTTTCCCTTAAGTACCAGGACTCAGATCCATTTACTGGGCGTGCTGCCCTGATGCAGCTCTGTGCAGAGCCAATTACATTAGCGGCAGTGGGGGCGAGCGTGTGGTTAAGAATTCGGGGAATTGGCATCATGCCCCGTGCTGCTATCTACTAGCCATAAGCAAGCTTCTCACCTGCATCATTTTACCTCCCTTGACTTCTGAGCGGGAAACAGAAGTTCTTACCCAATATTGCGTTTATTCAGCATCATTGAGGTGCTACTATGTGCCGGAAACCGTACTAGGTTCTAGTAACTGGATGGAAACCAAAGCCCCTGATCTCATAGAGCTCATATTATAAACTGGGGATGCCTCTGACAAGCTGGACATTTGAGTAGAGAGATGAAGGAAGTGAAGAAATGTGTCAGGTGATGACTCAGAAGAAAAGCATTCAGAGGGGAGGGTATAGCTCAGTGGCAGTGCATCCCTACCACCTCCATTAAAAAAAAAAAACAAAAAACCTAATTACCACCCCTGCCAAAATAAAAGAAGCATTCAGAACTGAGGATGGGCTAGGAAGATGTTCCTCAGGCCTGTATGACGTGGCATAAGAAGCCACGATTTTTACGTGGATCAAATGGGTAGTGCCTGAAGTAACAAGGGAAAAGTTGAAACATCTGTGCTAATAATATACTGTGTTACTTTGATTAACGGGAATCACATTCTGTTAAGTTGATAGATGAGTGACTCACACTCAGTTTTCTGAATTTTTCCAAATTTTCTAAAATTAACATATACTACTTTTCTATACTTTATCTTTAAAAAGTTATTGAATACATAAAATTTGGATCCAGGAAACGCTGTTTTGGAGATGGTAGACTCTTAATAGCCTGGGTTAGAATGTTGTCTCCACCACTGGCTAGCTTTGTGATTTTATTTTATTTTTTAATTTTATTAATTTTATTAATTTTTTTTAGCTTTGTGATTTTAAAGGTTTTCTTTTTTTGACTAAAATTATTTTTACTGAAAATCTGTAGTTTGGTTGAGTATTTATTTCAATCCTGCAAATCTCATTTTCCTCCTTTCTCAAAGAGGGGTTGGAAAATCTGTACCTGGAGGGGTTTTGTAAGGATGTAATGATATCCTGAGATTTGAGGATGCAGTAGAGTGGATGTTCCCAGTAAGGGCTCCATAAAGGTTAGCTCTTACAATATTATAATCAGGGTGGTTGGTGCGATCATTTGTCCCCATTTGTCCTGTAACAATGTCCTCCACTCCCATGGAAAAATGTCCTCGAGCCAAAAAGCCTGCTAGAATAACTACCATGCACACCTTGCTTTCTAAATGGACTGCAAAAACAGGTCCAATTCAGCAGGTTTGAAGTGAGCTACTGTCCAATTCTTGCTTCTGTTGCCAAAAGAGGGAGCGGATGGAGTGCCCAATGCCTCACCCCCACCGCCAGTGCGAATAGCTTGTCCTGCTGACCCCTTACTGTGCGCAGCACTATATGATTGGCCAGAGTGGAGGTTAGTTATTTTAGTCTACTTTGTTGCAGGGGTGAGGTGAGAAGTAGGATGCAGATGTTGTGACTTCCAACTCAGCCCTCTTCGCCCTCACCTGTACTGTCAAATCCATCATGAAATGACAGGGATCTCACTAACACTGGTCCTATTTCATTAGAATATACCGTAGTCTTTTTAAAAACAAAATATGTGATCACAATCAACTCATAAAAGAGTACAGTATATACTTTATTCCCAAACTGTGTTTTCTGCTAAAAATAAGGCATGTCTAGGGTCCTAACAGTTTACTCTTATTCATAGAAAACTTACTCTCTTTGGAAGCAGATCTTTACAGGTATCGGGTCACAAATACCTGTGAGAATCCAATTAAAGTCATGAATGCTGGACAGTCCCCCAAAATGCCCTTTCAGACATACAGTAATTCACAAGATCACCTTAGACCACGGTCACTATGAAAACAAACGGCCCCTAGTGTAAACATTTCACACTTGCAGTTTCTGGTTTTCCATTGTCTTGGCTATTTTTACTCTTTGTAGGGTGGCTTGGCTTAATCTTCGAAGAGTCTGGGTTACTTTTAGCCTGGGAGCTTCTGGAAGCAAAGAAGTACCCTCCCTTACTTCCCACCTTCACTGTCTATTCAGCAGTTTTTTGCCAAGGCTCCTGAGTTCCCCCAGTTTCCCCTTAGACATCAGACAGCCTGGAAAAGTCATTCAGGTTGAGCCTGGCGGCATCAGCTTGGGCGAGTAGGAAGCACGTGGTTGCCGAGTCTCTTCCTCTTCATTATGAGGTTGTGCGGAGTGACACACCACTCCCATCAAATATCTCCTTATTTGTTGTAATCTACTGCACAGTATGTACTAACCCTACTTAATTTAATTACGTTTATATATCATCTGGTGGGTACAAAATAAAAAATTTAGCCCCTGTACTCAGTGAGTTTACAGGTAAATTAAATAATTCATATCAATAGTAATATTATTCTTTGCACTTCATTAATGTATTGATAATTCACAATCAGTGATGAAAAACATTGATCAAGGAACCAGGATATGCAGACATCATTTAATCAAATCCTCAAAAGCAACTCTATGAATTGGGCTTTGTCATTTTTAGATCACAGATGAGGAAAATGAGACAGAAATAGGCTAAATAGCTTGCTCAAAGTTACACATCTTCTAAATGGCAGAATTTACAGCTATTTGACTCCAGTCCTGCTTCGGACCACTAAGCTCTGTTGACATTCATATGTATTAGAATGCTTTTCTAGGCAAGAGGAAATTCTTTATTTTACCATACTAATTTTGGGCTACAGGTTTTCTTATAAGTGTCTACTTTTAACAAATGAAAACACTGTGTCTTGGTCAGTTAAATGACTTAAACACAAATTCATTCATTAATAAGTGGTAAACTTGGGGTCCAAATACCAAATTCTTGGTTTTAAGTTGAGCACACACACAGACATACACAAACACACAAACACAGACATAACTGGAGGAAAAGTTGCAAAAAGAAAAATATACATGAGGAAATTAAACTCTAAGATGAATAACTGAATAATAACAGATTTTCCAGGTAGCCAAGGGCTTATGGGAAATATTTGGGACCCCAGAGATCTGAGGTCCAGTCAAGTCGCTGCCACTACCACCATCACCACTTTCTTAAGCAGAGTGTTTTGAGCCTAATTGTAGCTTATCTTAGCATCTGATGGTCATGAGCACTGACGGAAAGCAGCAGAGATCTCAAGACTCACCAGTTTGTGAAAAAGTATTTATTCCTACAGTGATTAGCTTCAGACTGATCTGTTTTCTAAGTTTTGTCAATTCTGGCTTTGTTTGCCTTCGTTTCTGTCCTTGTTGACAAACTCCCCATAGCTGCTTCTCATCTGTCAGGGCTAGGAGAGAGAGGGAGAAGAGATATTCCCCAGAGGAGGGGAGTGAGTGAGTGTGTGTGTGTGTGTGTGAGTGTGTGTGTGTGTGTGTGCGAGAGAGAGCACGCGCGTATGTATATATAGTTTGAAAAAGTGCCATTTCATGCATTGTCTCTTTGTTAAACTTTAGTTCCTTTAATTCTTTTCTGAAGGTGGAATCACTTGCTTTGAAACTTGATATGAATGAAGATGACAGGATTTTAATTTTTACCCAAAGGGGAGCAGCGATGATGGGAAGACTGAGAGACATCATCTAGGCAGCACCTCCATCTCTGTGCCACATCTGCACCCTGACTTGGCTTCTCCCCTCCCTCCTAGCCCTCAGGGAATTCTGTCTGCCCGATGGGCCACTGGAACCCCATAAAACAAACTGCTCGCGAGATCAACAATTTCTCCCGGTCTGTCTGAGCTTATGTCTTGGCTCCTGACTGTTTCAGGTACCGGTGTTTGAAGTGAAAGAGGCTGACAGCAGCAGAGGCAGTAACAATCCTAGCTAATATATGCTCTTGCTGGGTTTATACTATCTACCACGCCACCGCTCATCTTACCTGAAACTCATTTAAAAAAAAAACACCTGGAATTTTACCACCTATCAGACTTATTCTACATGCAGCCTATTACCACTTTGGACAGGTATTTTTATTCAAGTGCTGGTTGAAGGGCCAGTCCTCAGGCTGGTTGAGCAGTTGGCCTGACTTGCACTTTGCTCTTCACCATCTACGTAAATGCGTCACGTGGGCTGATACGACTTTAAATGCGCTATTTACATAACCTCCTGGGATGAGCTGCAGATATTTTCTCCCACCTGTGTGAAGTGGAAGTGTACACAAATGTCCTAAGATGATCTCCTCCCAGCACTTGCATTCATTTTCAAGTGAGGAGTGGGTTAGGAATGGGGAACACTGGAGAACAGACTCTACGTACGTTTTCTAGCAGAGCTTAAATTGTCCCCGCCAGTGTTCTGCGAGCATCACACCTTTGCTGCCGTATGAATATAATCACTACTTCTCCTTGGTCGATAGCACCTCTTAAGGCTCATCTATAGAGATGCATTACATTATTGGTAATGACATGCATGCCATTTACTTTATTAGATCTGAAGTTACCTGAGGGCAGAGAGCTGGTTATTAGCTTCTCCTACTTTTTTTTTTTTCCTTATCCCAAGGCATGCACAACAGAGGGGCTCAGTGTTGGTTCTCTAATAATGATAAAGATAATTCCACACCTCGCATTGTGCATGCAACTACAATGTACACCTTGCATTGTCTTACTAATTGGACTTTTATCCTCCCCTTGCTTTGCTCCAGCTGCAGAGGCCATAGCTGCTTTCTGGATCAGGGAGGGAGAGAAGGGTGAAAGAGGGTGAAATAAATTAGTATTACCAATCAGCCAGGCCTCGTGAACCATGCAAAATGCTTGCAGTCAAGCTATTTCTTGGCACAAGTGGAACGGGATGATGAAAACAAGCCTTGGAACCTCACTGCCTGGGTTTGAGTGGTAATCCAATCATGTATTCACTGCATGGCCTTATCACATTATTGGACCTGTCTGCACCTCACTCTTCCCATCTGTAAAATGAGGACAATAATAATGCCTACTTTATGAGTGGCTGAAAGTATTAAAGGAAATAAGCCGTGTAAATTACTTGGAATTGGTGCTGGGCACATATAAAACTCTAAATAAATATTAGCTAGTGTTATTTTGTTCTAAGGTAACACAGTGAGTTAAATGTCTACATTTGAATAGCATTTACAAATAACAGAATCAAAACTCAGACATTGAGGAATGCAGTTAACAAGTGGTAGAAACCTGTGTTTGAACTCAGTTCCAGAGGCTGATAATAATAAGCACAAGGAAGAAAGAATTGAGAATAACCATGCGATTTATTGAGTGTTCAGTGTGTGCGCAGTCTTGAGATAAAAGCTCTGCAGACACCACCTCAGCTTACCTGCAGCAACAAAACAAGATAGTTTCTATCCTTGTCCAACTTTTATAAGTGATAACCTTTGGCTCAGAGAGACACACTGTTACGTTACAGGTGGAGCCAGAAGGAAAGTGGGTGTTCCTGATCCCAAAGCCCACACACTTTGTTTCACCTCTACCACGGTGCTGGAAATCCACTTCCTGCTCTGAAAGACAAGGGGTTCCAACAGCATTGGGGGGCGGAGGAGGAGCTGGTAAAAGAATGAATGTAAATGGTATTTTGAAAGAGAGCCATTTACAAGAGAGATTATAGACTCTGTTTGAAGATTTCCCCAGAGGACATGTTAAAAAGATGGCTTGCACATAACCTAACGAGAGGTTAGATGAAACGCACCAGGCTCTGTGGAGGCGGGATGCACACCGAAAATTAAATCCACGTTGGAAATGTTAATAAATGCATACACATGTTCTTGTTTGTAATGTGCACCTTGTTTTTCTCATTTTCTCCATGTTAGAACAGTGAGGGCATCTCCATTGGATCTCCCGGGACCTGCTTCTTCCCTCTGGTTGTTTCACTTTCTCTCTATTTCTCTCCCCACCCCACCCTCATGCCCTCTAAATGTGATTTCATAGCCTGAGATGCCCATGATCCAGGAGCGCGACTACTCACAGGGAATCACAGGGAATGGAAGGAGGAGAGAAGTCTCTCTCGGGGTTTCCAGGCCAGGCAGTAGCCATAGTGATGCTAAAACCAATAGCATCGTATCACTCTCTCACTTAGATTTCCGAGGGTTTCCTTTGATGCTTTCATGCAATGAAGTCCAGGCACCTCTGCAATATATTTAAGGCTCTAGTGTGCTGGCCATTCTCCAGCCCCACCTGCCGTTGTGACTTTTCATGCCCCCTACCTGTTCCCTGACATGCCCTTTCTCACTGAAGACCTCTTTCATTCATTCTTCATATCTAATTCAAAGGGGATCTTTTTTGGTGAAGTCTTTCCCTGCGATTCCCCAGGGATAGTCAATGGCCCTGGGCTCTTGGTTTCTCTAGCACTTTAAATCATCTTCTCTGCATTATTAATATTAGTAATAACACATGGTCATCATTTATCGAAAGCTTAACATGTAAGGAACTAGGCTAAACATTTTACATGAGCTTTCTAATTTAATTCACCTAATAAATATATTAGACTCATTTTATCCCCATCTAAAAATGAGAATGCTGAGACTCTGAGATGTTTAGAAGACATTTTAGTACAGCCAAGAGGTGGCAGAGCCAGAATTAATGCTCTGACCCCTCTGATCTCAACACCTGTCTAATGAATGATTACCCTTGACCATCATTTTACATTCATGTATACTGGTTACTCACATAGGTAGACTCACTTTACCACTAGCCTTGGGTATGCCTGAAGGGAGAAATGTCTTCTTTGTCTTCTGAAGAAGGTAGAATAGTGGAGTGGACTTATATTAGAGTTACACAGACCTGGCTGAAATTTTAGCTCATTTATTACAGAATTTCTCTGAAAATCAATCTCTACTTCTATATAAGGGGGATAACAGCACCTGTTTTTATTGGGCTGTGATGAAGAGGTTACGTATCTCTAATACTGAGAATATTGTCGCCACTTCATAAGGGCTGGTTCCTTTTTCTCTTCTTTCTGTGTGTCTGCTCAAGATCCTGGCCCAGCATGTAAATCCAATATAAGTTTTTTTGTTTGTTTTTTTTGTAAAGGAAATAAAATAAAATGAAACGTGATTTTAATCTCAAGAGCACATCAAGGGAAAAATATGGTTACTCCTGGTGACCACTGCTTTATGAGCTGAGTTCTCTAGAAGTCCTGGCAGGTTGAAAACTGTGCCTTTCAAGTAAGGGAAGCAGAAGGATAGGAAAGGGACTATTGTGAATAAGGAATATGGGATAAGCTCAGCACAGATGGGAAGGAAGGCAGGTAAAGGAGGAAGAAGTGAAACATCCCTGGTGTTCAGTGTCAAGATTTTGGTCCAAACGACTCTGGAATTAAGACCTAGGTACTGGTACATCATCACAATGCAAATGGGGAGGAGGAAGCAGGGACATTTGAGCTAGATTTCTAGAACAGCAGTGAGACAGAGAGGAAAGCAGAATCTTTAGGTCTTGGATGCCAATTCTTATTCTGCCGCTAGCCAGTTTCAGGACTTGACAACAATTTTTCTCCCAGAAAAGGAAAGAAATTATATCTATCTTGCCAGAGTCAAATGTAGAACAGTACAAAACAAACAAAAAAAGCTGTCAAAATTTTTTTAGTATAATATGAATACAATGGGCATTGACTCTATGGATCTTTATTTCATTTGGTTTGGTTTCCCCCACATACATCATGTCCTTTCTGGATCGGTCACACGCACGGCTACAAAGAAAGAAGAACATAAATGCACTTGTTGTTCTGTTTGACTTCTATCCAGTTGTCAAAGTGCTTCCTACCATCACGCCTCGGTGTGAAGTTTCAGGGGCTGCGGACAACTTCAAGTTGCCGCTCTCCTACCAGACGGCAGAAAGGTCAGGTCCAGCTTGTCTCCTATTAAGGTTTCCCTTGGTCACTATCAGAAATCCAAGCCCCTTGGGGCCTCAGCCAAGCACAGTGCTACTCACAGCATACAACCAGAGGACAAGGACAAAGAGATTCATCAGCATCAGGACATTCGCATCGACTGACTTTTCCAATCATTCTTTTGTTCATCCACAGTACCCACTCAATGAAAGGCTGCTGGAGCTTGTGGAAGGACAAAATCCAAATAAAGTGTTTCTTGTTCTTACGGCCATACTTGGCACAATTAACTATACCCAACTGGAAATCTTTCTCTCACCTTCAGAAATACCATCCTCTTTCTGGCTCGATATGCCTCATTTGCCTCATCTGTGAAATGCAGCTAAATGGTATGTACCTCATAGGGATGATGTGAAGACTGAATGAAATAAATCTCAAGATGTCGGCACAGTTGCTGGCACGTGGCAATATTTAATCAATGACAGTTGAAAGACCAGTGGTGATGACAATACCAACGGCAGTAAAAGTCACTGCTCTAGTGTAAAATCGATGACCATTGTAATTCTCCGCCACGTCCACTGCTAATTTTCCTGAGCCCTTATTTCTGAAAGTAGTAAGGAGGCAAGTAGCCTGCTGCTTCATAACATCACAGAAGAGACTGGCAAGGGAATTACCAAGAGGAAAGCCCTCCCTTGAGAAAACAGAAGCCATGAGAAAGGAGCCCCTTCATTTCTCACTAGCAAATCCACAGCCACCTCCTTCGGTGCCCATCTCCTATCAAGAGGCAGACCCTCTGTAAGAGTTCTGGGCCTATCCCTGCTCAGCTGTTCAAGGGCTTTTCCTCTACACATACTCCCCTTTCCCCAGCTTCCACAATACCAATCTCACCTTCTCTACTGAATCATTTCCATCAGTGTATATAATGCAGCATCCATCACCTATTAAAAGGAACCCTCTCTTGACCTCCCGTTCTCCTCCAATTTCATTTCCTCCTGCTGTCCCTCTAACTTATTTACTCCTCGTCTTCCATTCATTCCTCAACCCACTCCATTTAAGTTTCTATCATGATCGTGCTAGAATATATGTGGTCAAAGTCACCAATAACCTTCAAGTTCAAAACCAACGGATTTATTCTATCCTCATCCTCCTCAGTCCCTTTCAACACAGTCAGTGATCCGCTCCCTTCTACACATTCTCCTCATTCCATTTTCACAGGCACCTCAAGATTAATGTGAATAAAACTGAAGTTTGGGGAAGAAAACTGAATAAAGGGACTGAATATTCCCCAAACTTATTTTTTTTCCTCAACTTTCCTCTTTTTGGTAAATGAGTTCAATATAGACTCGGATTTTCAAGCCAGATAAGGAATCTCTGTGATTCTGATTCCCTTCAGTCTCTTCCTTCATTTTTTTCCTGTTTCTCTCTTATCAGTCATATCCAATCCATTATCAATCCATCAGGAAGTGCAGAATCTCTTCCAAATGAATCCCGAATCTGTTAATTTTTTTTTTTAACCTTCACTGCCACTACCCTCATCAACTCTCACTGGAATACCGCAACACTTCCTCATCGCTCTCCCACTTCTTCACTATTCTCTTCCCATCCACTATCTACTTCAACTCAGTCTGAGCATGATTGGATTTTCCCTTGCTGGATATCATTTAAAGGCCACCCACCACCCAGAACACAAGTTCAAGCTCCATAAAATGGCACAGATGGGCTTTAATCACCTGCCGCCTTGACTGTGTGTTCGATTTCCTCTCCTGAACCCCTCCATTCCCTCCTTTATGTTCAGGAAACATGGTTTGCTTAGGGTTCTTGAGACAGTCTCTCCTTCTTCCCCCATTAAATCAAACTTAGCTCCTCTCCCAAGAAATCCTCTGGGAGTTTATCACTATTTTGTCTCTGATGCACTGTGTCTTGTGTATGTGGCTTTTACTAACCATTTCTTTATATACTTGTGTGTTTTAATGTAGTGATTCTCCAACTTGGAAGCACATTGGAATCAACTGGAAAGTTTAAAAACAAAACCAAAAAACCACTGCCTGGGTCCTTTACTCAGAGCTTCTGATTTTATTGGCTTGCAGTATGCCCTGAGCACCAGGAAATTCTTAAAATCTCCCAATGATTCTAATGTGCAGTCAAGTGGGAGACTCACTCCTTGAGGTGAGGGATGCTCTGTTTTTATTTTTAATGCTTGTATCTCAAGTGTTCCATGTTCTGTCTGGCATATAATTGAGATTCAATCCACTTTGTTAAAAAATGTACTTACCAATGAATGAAAAGCTTAGGATACAATAAGATATATAATTCCCAAATGAAACAGGTAAAGCAAAGTTAAAGAAAGTGAATTTTGGGCAAGACTTGGAAAATAATAAATGCTTGGGATAGACTTGCAATAGCCCAGCAGTGTTAAAATCTGAAGGAGGCAAATGAAAGTAAATGGAATGCATAAATAGGGCTATTCATTGTTGAGAATGGAGAATCCTGAGGCCATTTGCAAGATGAATAAAAGGAAATGAAGAGTGAGAATTTGATGTGAGACTTGAAAGGGAGGGGAATATTAACAAGAGGCCAAAATAGGGACCCGTGGTAATTTTCTTAGAGAAAGTGACATGAATTGACAGGAGGATTTAGGAGAAAGATACATTCAAATTGTGCAGCTCACTTTTCTGACCACCAGCTGTTATTGGGGATTTGCATTCAAGTGAACAGAATATTTTTTCTTATTGACTGGTACCTGTGGTAATGACAATAATCACAGCTGAGGAAGGTGGGGTCTCCTGGTAAAAATAAATAAGAACTTTGCAAAGTACATGTTTTACCAGTTAACAGATGTGGGACTTTTGGCAGGTCACTTAACCTCTGTGACTCAGTTTCCACATAGGCAAGTGGGGTAAATATGCACCCCCTTCTCACAAAATAATTGTGACAAATAAATGTGTTAATTTATGTAACGTGCTTGAAAAAGTCCAGCATAGAAAAAGTAACAATAATTGCTAATTCTGTCTTTATAGACATAGAGGATAGCTCATTGTTTGGACAAAGCCAAGGCCTCCATATGGAAGTGTCAAAAGGAAAAAGTGAGATTGTGATCATTTAAGTTAGAAATATAAAAACTGATTTCCATTTTAAAACTAAATCTATAGATATGTATAAATATGCATTTCATCTCCCTCTCTTTCAGACATACACACACCACCTTACAATTGTAGTAAAATTACCAAATTGACAAACAACTAAAATGATTCTCTTTAAACCCTTAATTATTATCAGATTTATATATATAATCTCTACATAGGCTGACCAACTGCTGCCTAGGAGAGGTCATTAAGGCTCCACTGATTAGATAAGGATAATTTGCAATTAGCTGAGAAACTGCAAGCATGAAAATGGGCCCATCTACATTTCTTGAGTATTCTTGAAACCGCTGTTCTCTTAGTCTAAACACTCATATAACCCTATTGATATAGCTAATTAATTTGATTAGAAAATTTTAAATTTCTTAAGTTTTTTATATCAGAACTTTTGTGTCCAAATGATCACAGATCATTCCCAAACTAGGTTAAAATTATGGTCAGTTTTAAACTTTTCCATAAGCCTCCACATTCCACTAGGCACATCAAACTATGAGAGCGATAGATGTATTTCTTGTTACCAAAGTCTCTGTTATTGACTGTCTGTACCTCTGCAAATCTGCTTCAAGGCTGCCAGTGTCTTTTTCTCAGTAGTGCTCATGAATATTTTTCTTCTTTGGAGCCTTTGAAGCACTCACAGTCTGAACCATATAGGTCGGTGTCCAGGAAGAAATGGTGGATCCTAATCTAGCCCTGGAGTCAGACCTTTGGTGAAATCCCTTTTGGTTCTGCACTACCTGCTTGATCCTAAGCAAGCTAACAGAACTCTCTCAGAACCAGGGACTCCATCTTAAAGGGGAAGTAGTAAGAGTTCCTGTCTGGAAGCTTTTTGTGAGAGTCGCCTGAGATCATGCATGGCATAGAAGACCGTCTCAATGCATGATACCCGTTATCAGGTCTTACCATACACTTGTCGATTTTCTATAGCACAAACTTGGTTTGTTCTGATACTTTGTAGGCTCTTACAGGGAAGAACAAGTTTCTCCTGATTTGGGGTCTTCTTTCATTTCTATAGTTCCTGGCATGAAGCATATGGGTGACAAATATTTCTTGATTCCGCTGTAAGATTCTTTCCTGTAGGTAATGCACTTTCTCAACGTAATAAATACTGTATATTTTAGGCAGGATATGTAGGGAACGTGTGTGTGTACCGGTGGTTATATCTACACAAATCATATATATATTCAGTAATATATCTATAAATTACAACTATGTATGAAATAAATGTACACACACTTTGTATTTAAGCCATATACACAGGTATACTTACATATCAGACCTTGTAAACAGATACACAGATGAAATATACAAAGAGATGCTTTAACTTGGTTAAGTGTTGCTAAGGTCTAAGCCTTAGAGTAGCTATTTTACCATTATATAAGAATGATTTGTAATTAGTATACATACACATAACCAATATTCGTACATGTACAGTAAAACTTCTGAGTTAAAATAGATGGATTATCCCCATTTATCTTTTTTGGACCACCCTATCTACAAAGGTGTCCCTATTTTTTCCCACCAAAGTAGTGAGCTGACATACACCTCCTCACCACTGAAGACAGAAAGGAGTGGTGTGCTGCAGTCAGCTTGAACCAGCTCACAAGCAGAATCATAAATTTTCTGAGATTTTGCAAGCCAGTTTTTAAACAGGACCATTAGTAAAAATTAAATTATATAAACTTACAATTAAATAAATTACGTTAAAAGCAAAGCTACTAAACCCTCAAAACTCAACACTTCCTAATTAGTTTTTCTACGTTTTGCTCCCACTTCTTTCCGTGACGTTATTTATGTCTATTGCATCTGTGTAGTGTTGTGCCCATACTACATAACGGCACGCTAGTGTGTATTTCTTCCCACTTCTGTGTTCTGTGATGTCTTGTTGGTAGCTGGTAATGAGACTCTTTATACCATAGAAATCGGCTGATGCTTCAATCAATGCCTTTTCTTTTTCTGGGGAGTCAGCCAGTTGTTAAATATTTGCCATCACACCCCTAGAGGACCCTTCTCTCCTTTGTGATATGTATTATTCTTGAACACTGGAGGATTCGTAGCTAAATAAGGTAGTTGTGCAAGAAATGTAGCATTGGTGTATAGATATACATGAAAAAGATAACCCACATAAACCTAGCTAAATTACATCCAATAAAGAAAGCACAGAGCGTGGAAGGGGAGAAGATTTCCCTGGAAACTGTCACAGAACACATGCACATGCTTTTGAGTAATGAATTTAATTTCCAAGCTTCACAGAAAGCTCTTTCCTGCCTTTGCTCCCCCTTAACCTTCTCCTGCTGGCTTTCTCTCACCCCTCTACCCGAGCTTCTTAAAGAGCTGCAGGGCTAACCCGTATCCTCCCTCTCCATTACCCACTAATCTGTCTCCACCCACATAACTAAGGCCATCACCTCCTACTGCCTCCCGCACAGCCGCGTTAATCGCCCCTTCCAAGCTCTGGTATAGCGACCTTCAGCCTACATGATCTGGGTGACAATCTTAGGGGCCCTTCCCACACTGTCCCTGAGCCTGCCTGCCTCTCTTCCCTTGTGTTCACGGCCAGGCCAGGTCTGCTGCTTAGAAACCATGCTCCAACCCCTTAGCTCTTCTCTACCCACTGAGGTATTTATCACTTGTGGTCAGAAAATCAAATTTCTTTCCACCTTTGTTTTTCTCTAATTACTTTCTCCAGTCCTCTTACAGGCTCCCAGGAGACTGAATGAATCTCATCAAAAATCACTCAAGGAACCCTTGCCGAAGCTGTGGGTGTTAGCACATGTTAATCCAGTTTCAATTCTTTAATACCCCTGAAATGGGGACGCAAGGGTACTCTGTAAAGTCCACAAAGGAAAAACCAGAAACTGTAAGTTAAAAAGCAAAGCATATGATTTCTGGTCCAAGTAAGAACAGACATCCCACTCTGAGTTTAGCATCAGCATAGTCTGATGCCGAGGTAGTGAACCCTGACTCCGGATCATTTCAGAGCCATCACACAAATGATGCCAGTGTGGAGTAGGAGGTTGGATTAAAGGTTCTGTCAAGTCCCTTCCACTCCAAAATCTTCTCATTCCATGAATCCCTGAGTCACAGCCTGAAACATCAGCCGTGGGACCGATATTTTTGGCTACCATTCATCTCTCGCTTCTCACCCCCCACGCCTTGTATAATTTATCACGTAATTTGTATCCCTGCTTGAAAACAAAGTGAGATTTCTTCATTACCAGGTCCCCGTTGGGTTTTCGGTCAGTTCTTCTTGGAAGTCACCCTGCATTGCTTTCTTTCTTTGAACGGAACAAAAGGATAAATTGTCCCCAGTGATAGAGTGAAGTATTTTTAAAGAAGGGAAAAAAAAAAAAAAAGACGAAGTAAAATAAACTATAAAAGAGTCTTAATCAAGCATTTCAGGATAAAACAGGAGGAAAGATGGGACTTGAATATGCAGAGATAATAGCAGTTCTTACCATGCCTTTCATCCCTGGTTCTTAAGCCTCATGTGAAGCAATATTATTGCCCTAATTTTTCATCTTATTATTATTTAGCATTTATATTTGCAAGGAGTTTGGGTTCATTTTTATTGGTAATCTCTCATAATCTCATGGTGGAGAAGATATAGACAGGGCCTTCTCTGGTTCTAATGAGATGAATGGGTCCAGACAAATTAAAGGCTCTGATCCAGTTTCTGTCTGGATCTATCAATGGAATAGGACTAGGGGCAAAAGTGAGATTCTGGCACTTGACTAGAGCCTGCATTTTAAGCAGGGACATTTAAACCGTATGTGTAGGAGGAAGCATTGTGAGATGGAAACAGCACTGTGTTTGCGGTCTAATGATTGACCTTAAGAACATTTTTTCCCTCACTGAACCTTGATTCTGTCTTAAGTAATATATGGGAGACATAAAACCTCCAACACTAAATACAGTCATTTTGAGAATATGTTAAGGTAAGGCATTTGAAGCAAGAGTTGTATTCTGTAAAATTTAGTTCTCTTTCCCATCTCTTTTGATGTGTGCTTAGGGTGTGATTGTAATTCTACCAACATGTAGATTGAACCCCAAGCAGCGTGATAAGTGGTAAGTTCTTGGGAAGCAGAGATGCACGCAGCCCACTCTACCCTTGAGGACCTGACTCCACAGCTCCCAGATAGAGTACGTTAAACGGGTGTAAATTCTTTGCTATTCAACCTATTGAAAGGTGAAGTCTGATAACTCCAATGACTTGCTTGAGAAACTGAGAATGGAGGAAGTAACATTATGCCAGGTCCAAGACTTTAAGAGGACTGACAGCTTCCATCTTGCCTCTTAGAATCCTGACCTTAGAGACGTCATGTGTATATACTCCAACTGACAGTCCCACTGGAGCCCATGCTTACAACTGACCTAGGAGTAAAGCCATCCTGGATCTTGCATAACAACCCATCTGCCAACCAGCTACAACCAAATCATCTTTGTTGATATCAAGTGGAATAGAAGACTCCACCAACTGGTCCCTGATCAAATTCCTGGCCCACAAATATATATGACGTGATAAAAGAGCTGATGTTTTAAGCCATTCTATTTTGAAATAGTTTGTAATGGATAACTGGAACACCAGTTACATTCCTACTACCAAAACGGGAGCCGCAAGAATGGAAAATTGGAACTCCAGTATTAACCACGATCTACATTTCCAACCTAATTTTCCTGTCTACTTTCCATGCTTTGTGCTTCTCCAGAAAAGGTCTTCTGAATGTGAAAGGACCATCTGCATATCTTCCTTCCCCTATGGAAAGCTCATTTCTTTGCTGAGTATTTTTTGATAACCTCTATCAGAGGATAAGAAATGTTGTCTGTTCTAACATGCAACGCAAAAATCTCAGTAACATAGCACAACAAAGGCTGATTCTCTCATGTCACAGACTGTTACGGACCTGGTTTTGCACTGGAGTGCCTCCCCTCAAGGAGGTATAAGGGCTCCAAGCCCCTTACCTCTTATACAGCCACTGTCCCTTAGGGCCTCCTTGATATTCCCCATTGGATCCTCTAGATAGAAAAATTATGCATGAGCCAAGAATCTCATGGGGAATGGTAGAGGCCACAGCGGAGAGTGGCATATGTGCTTCCCTCAAATGTCATTATTTAGAATCAGTCCTGATCCAGCTACAATGGAAACTAGAAAATATAGGCTACCTATGGGCTCAGAAAAATGAAAGGCACTGTTAAGTTTCTCCACTGTCTCTGCTCCACCACTCTTGCCAGAGGTAATCCATTCCTCAACCTGTAGACAGTGTTAGAGATAGTATGAATGTTTAAATCAGTCTTCATTAGATTTGTGCCAAGGCATATCTAGCTGTGTGACCTGGAGAGATTACTTAACTTCTCTGAATTTCAGTTTCAGTTGTAATGAGGATACCAATATCCATGTCATACACTGAGCAACACAAGTGAAATATAGGTCTCATAAAAAAATACTCAAAAAGTATATTTCACTCTTTCTTTCAACATGCCTCCTAAAACACTCTCTGTACCCAAGATGGACAGTCTCTCCTTCTGTATCCTTGGCAGACGCTGTTAATCAGTGATGACATTTTATTTTCTCCTCATTCTGTTATTGGCCTCAGAATTCTTCCTAGTATGCCTTTCCAGGCAGCCAACTCGATATATTAGAGTTAGCTTTTAAAACACAGCCTTATTTGTGATCTTTCATCTAACACGTTCACTTGACAGAAAATCTTGCTCTTTGGTTTCTAGTATGGTTATGTTTCTTTATAGGCACATTTGCTCCTCCAATGATCTGTTAACTCTTTGAGGATGGAGATTCTGTCTTTATCATCTGTCTATCCTGTGTGGTACCCAGCACAATGCTTGGCACTTAACAGAATAACTGTCTTTGAATTGAATATATAGTACAGGAAATAATAAATACTGCTTATTGAGAGTGGAATACGCTGGAATGCTTTGCATGCACAATTTGATTTAATATTAATAAAAACTTTATGAGGGAAGAACTATTATTGTACAGACTTTGTTGATGGAAAAAATTGGGCCTTAGAAAGGCTGAGTAACTTTACCAGAGTTTTTTGCCTAACAAATGAGAAAACCTGAATTAAAACCCAGAGTTCCCTGACCCCAGAGTCCATGACCCTAACCACAGGGCTATATCATTGTCAAGTCTAATCACATGTTTGCCCACATCTTTCAAGATCACTCTTGGTTATGGAGACAGAAGAACTGATTCAGGGACAAGAAAGGAAAGGAGGAACAGGGTGGAAATAGACCACTCAGGGAAACTGAGGGGATGAGCGAGGGGGAGGGAGGCAGATCATCTGAACAAAGGGAAGGGGAGGTTCGCATGGAACAAAGAGAACAGAGGAGGCTGCGAAAGACAGGAACTTTGATTAACATGTGGAGCCTGCACAATTTGCTTTCAGACTAATAAAAATTAATTCCTTTTAGAAAAGAAGAAAAACACTACAAATGAACATTTATTAACAAACTCAAACTAGAGCACTCTATCTGGAAAAGGCTTTCTGCCGCCGTGATTTCTTTACTTAATATTTCTTCTTTGTACTTGCAAAACAAAGACAAGAAACTAAAGTGATTTTTTTGAGGGCTGAGTGTCAGACACGGAGCTAGATGCTTTTTGTGTATTCATTTATTTAATTTTCAATAGAGCCCTGAAGGGTTTTTGGTAGTATCCAATTCCACAAATGACAGAACTGAAGCTTAAAGAAAAGGATTCACTTATGCGGTACCCACAGCGAGTAAGTGGGAGACCTGCATTCTGTTTGAGACTAAAGGCTGTTTGTTTTTCCCATACATGGCAGTTTTCTTTAGGATCTGTATCGATGGACCTCATATGATTGTATGTTACTTATTCACTTCCTTATTTTGTATTCATAGAAATAGGACTTCATCCAGAATTTTCTCTGCCTATAGAACAATTCCTGGCATTCAGTAGGTATTTAATGTTGAACTGAGTGAGCATAACACCTGGACATAAATGGCTAAATGTTGTTTATGCATTGGATCTGAAGATTGTGGTAGGAGTTGCATAGATGGTATCAGTGGAGTGAAATTTCTTGGAGCTGACTGTTCCTAACTGTCCATAAATGTGAACGCTGGTCTTTACTAGTTGGTCTGTAATGTAAGTTCTTGCTGCTTCCACATATTACTGTAGGACTTTTTGTGTCCTGTGCCTCTGCACTGTTCAGAAATGGAAGGGCAGTGCAATAGGAAATAATTAAAGGACTGGAAAAGGGAACTTGGGATGGGAGATTAAAAGAATTCAGCCTGGAGGAAAGAAAGATACGGGGCTGACTTAATAGTCCTTGAGGACCTAAGAAGATCGCATAAGAAGGAAGGTGACCAAGCTCCCTTCGGAAAAGAACTGGGCTTAGATTAAAGCTCTGAAGACTTAGAGGAGAATTACTGAAGAACTGCCTGGCTATGGGTCCTCAGGCACAAAAGCAAGCTATATAGAGAAGGCGGTCTTTCTTCCCTCCTAGACACAGTCATAAAGGGAACAAATGTCCTTATGCCTGGTATTGGGGGTACTGGTGTCCTATAATAGCTTCATCAATTACTTGTGCCTCTACTGTGTGCCTGGCATTGGAACACACTGTGATGATGCATTTTTCTTGCTACTGACTCAGAAAGGAAGAGTTATGTCCATATTTACAAATGAAGAAGCTGAGACTCAGGCGTACAAAGTAATTTTCCTAAGTCAGACTGCTAATAAGTGACAAGATCAGGACTGAAAACCAGGTCTGTCTGGCTCCAAGTAACAGTGACAGCAAATGAGAACAAATGGTACCTGTTACCATTCACAGACCACTTCCAACGTGGCAGGCACATTGTGTTAAGGGTCTTTGTGCATTATGTCATTTTAACCTCCCCACAACCTTACTTAGAAAGATTTTAAATCCACAATTCTCAAGAGAGGAGGCACTGCAGAATAGTCATGTTACCTGCCCAAGGTAATACACCTAGTAAATGAAAAGCCTGGATTCAGACTCAGATCTGTCTTGCTCTCAAGACCCTGCTCTTCTTTGTACAACATGCCACCCCCAAGCTTATATATGAATAGAGTTAAGAGTCTCCAATAGACCCCAATCAGTATCTGATATATACTAGAAATATAATGTCACATGGGAAGGGGAGAAGACTGCTTTCTGGGACAGACCGGATAGGGCGACCACACAGAGAGTAACGGAAGAAATGATGTTATAAGGGAGCCTTTGTGGATGGGTGGGGTTTTTCTCTCAGACACAGGGAAGGAAAGAAAGAAAACAGATTACAGAAGGGGTGAAAACTGTGCACAATTAGCAATACTGAAATTCAAATAACTAAAAGATTCCAATTCCAAGACTTGTATTTTGAAGGAAGGGGAGCAGGAGGAGTAGGAACTACTTCCCAGCTGAGGTCCAGAGAGGTAAAATGACTGCTCTAAAGGCACTGGGTAAGTTGGGAAACTCCATCATTCCAACCCTGGCCCCCTAACAGGTCCTCCTAGGCAACCACTTAACTTTGTACATGGTCACAGTGACACAAATTTCCCCTCAAGGGCTGAGGAAACTGTCCGTTCCCTCCTTTACTGATTTCCCTGAGATTATGGCGAGAATCAAAGACAAGTAATAAGTTTATTATTATTATTGTCTTTATCATTAAAAGTTTCAGATATTCAACCCACCATGTTTTTGACTGCTTTGAAATACAGCAGTTTTCCTCCTGAGTATATGCCCAACAATAATTAAAGCAAATTGGAAGAGCCAGAGCTTACACATCTGTCCTCTTAGTTACACGTTTACATGAGGTGATATAACATTGTCAGTTTCATTCTTTTTAAATATAAATGATTATGAGATACATTAAGCCCAATTATGGAGAAGATTCATGTATTACTAGAAGCTGGACTATATAATGATAGTAGCTCACATTTGCAAATCATTTTTTGCATACATTGTCTCCTCTGAACGGCAGATTAACCTGTGAAACAGAAAGGGCAGGGAATCATCCCTTTATCGGCAGATGAGAAGTTCAACACATAAGGAGATACAATGATTTTTCCAAGGTCACAAAGCCAGTAAGAGCAAGAGCAAAACCTATGGTCAAATTTCTTCTTAGATTCATACTCTTGCTTCAACTGTCGTAGCTTTGACATGGTGAGAAGAGCCTAGATTTTGGTGTGTAATGGGTGAGGGGAGACTGGTGCCGGCTGTACTCTCTGTGTGCCCTTGGGGAAATCACTTTACCTCTCTGAACCTCTATTCACTCACATGTAAAGTCAGAAGAGAAGAATACTCACTTTCATTGTTTCCAGCATTAAATGGGACATCATATGTCGAATGTTTGGCATATAGAATGTTCTCAGCACCTGTGAGTTCTCTTGAGATGTTATGAATCCGGGATTGTCTTTGGGAGAATTCTGATTTTAATTTTAAGGGGAAATGAGCCTCATTCTCCCTGGTCAGCTCTAGGGGGGACGAGGCATTGTGCTGCTTAAAATCTTTATCTCCACCCCCTGGTACTGAACATGGGACATGGGACGTGCTTAGCACATACTGTTTTTGAAGACTGAATGGGAGAGTGGTGGTAATGTCTTCTTTAATATTTGCTTAGTCTTGTTCACACTGTGATGCACTATCCAAAGAGCTCGGTGGATTTTAAAAAAGGTCCAAAACAAGGTCCTAGATCTCACTCTCAGGGAGCACATGATGAATTGCAGGTGCAAGTGTAACAACACTTAGAGGCATACATCAAAAGGACTGGCCCCAAAGAAACCCCGAGCATGGCAATCCAGCCATCTCTGTTCTTGAAAGCACCTGCAGAATCAACTTTTTAAGAGGCCACATCTGTCACGATCCTCGGCCTATCCCTCTGGAAGCTCTCTCTCTGGAGACTTATTCCAAAGACAAGTCCAAGGACTGCAGCATTCCAGTCTCTGATAAATAAGCCCCTCTCTCTGATAGCTTCAGCAACAGATAAATCTGTCCACCCAAGGACATTTCCCAAGCGGGACGGGCTGCTTAAACTCCTTACCAGATTGCAGCTGGCACCCGCCACGTTGATTTTTCCCTCTCCTTATAATCATAATGGGATCTCAGCAATAAAGATGGATTTGTTAATTTCCATCCCCTTCTCACTTTCTCTTTTAATCACTGTCGAGCATAAATTAATTTCAGCTTAAAGAGCTTTCAACAAGATTCCGTCATTGTCTAGGGCAGTAAAGGTCAAAAAACAGGAGCCTCTGAAAATACTCATCAGCTGTTTGCCAGGAATAAACTTTAGTTATTGACACTTAATTATTTCTATTTTGTCCATGGCAAGCTGGAGTCAGCAAGAGAGACAGAGAGGGAAGAAGAGAGGGAACAGGGAGGGAGGGAAGGAGAGAGAGAGAGATTGAGTGAAAGATGCTACCCAATTTGATCACCCATGTTGAGTATTACATTTTTTCCTGAATCTTTGTTGAAGCAGACTTCATTTTCAGAAGTTTCCTTATCAGGTTTGATACTGTTTGTCCATTTCTTTAGAGTGAAATACAGATTCAAGTGTTAGGTCACTAGGCCTGTTTAAATTCCAGTTCTGCAACATATCAGCCAGGCTGGGATGCCCGGGGAAAAATATTTAAGTTCTGAAATTCTCTCTCTTAAAATGCAATAATTGTACCCATCTTGCAGAATTATCTTGCGGCACAGATGAGAGAAAGGATGTAAGATGCTACCTGCTGAGCCTAGTATGTCATAAATAACCCATAGTAGAACGACAATTAAAGGTATTTCCTTTATGGGTCTGTCACTTGAGAGTCTACTGCGATACAGGAAGAAATATATGGAAACATGTAAGATCATTAAGTAATGCTTCTTTTTTCCCCCACCATGAGTGGAGGAGGGTCAGGAATACAGCGTAAAAAGGCCTTCCCAAGTGACCTCTGAATATAGACAATGTTCCATGCTCTTAGTCAGATACCGGTATGAAGTCTGGAGTTACTCAGATCAGGCTTAATCCCCATTTCTCCCCTTACTTGCTAATTATGTGGGATCTTAACAAGTTAATTATACATGTGAACCTTAATTTCCTCAACTGTATAACAGGAAAAATATCCCCCACATTTGATTGTTGATGAGGATGATAAATGACATGATATAGGTAATCAATGAACTGAAGACATATTTCAGAATACTGATAGCAGATATATTTTATACTTTATGTTATTAAACAAAAAATGATAAGAAAATTATTAATAGTAATATCTAATACATGTATTGTGTTCCTTATGCTAGAGACTTCTCTAAGCATTTACATATAATAGCTTATTTAAACCTTAATAAAAGCCCTACAGTGAGGGTATCACTACTGCCTTCATTTTACACGTGCATAAACAGAGGAGGGCAGAGGGATTATTTAATTCACCCAACAGGATACGTACAGTAAGTAGTGAAGTCAAGACTGAAAACAGTGCATTTTGGGTCCATGGTCTGAGCCCTCAAATCATTTTGCTACCCAGCTCCAAGGAGGCAGCGGAAGCAGGTGGTACACTACTTTTTCAGATCCTAATAAAGTGGTGTATAATTCCCATACATAAACACTGGTATCCAGTTCACAGCCAGGAGGTACAGCGGTGGAATTATAATTTAAAAAGCACAGATTGGGAACTTCTGGGGCCTGGCCATATAGCAGTGCAGCACTCTCAAAACTCTGTAAGGCCACTCATAACTGCAGGGGAGAAACTGCATGATTTGAACCTCATGACAGCCCTGGGAGGTGGGTATTAATAATGCCTGCATTTTTGCCTATAAAGAAACGGCTACTTAGAGGACTGAGTCACTTGTGTAAGAATACACACCGGAAGTACTGAAGCTAGATTTGGGACTCAGCTCTGTCTAATGCAGGACCTGGGGATTTTAAAGCCCTGGCTATATAGCATCTCATTTAATTGCAGCATTTATTCAGGAAAAAGCAGCAGAGAAGGAGGATACGTTTTCTTAGTTGTTCTTAAGCTTTTAAAAATAATTTTTTCTTTCTAATGCTTTGTCTCCTTTCTCTTATCAACTTTAGCGCCATCCCACCCCCTGCACACATCTACAATTTGGAGATTCCAGAGGGAGCAGTTTAAAACTATTTCTAGTTGTGCTCCAAACTCAAAAGAGTCAGGCACACACATAATTTCTCTCAAGGACCTGTAAATAAGGTTGCAAGGAATGGGGTATATTTCTCTGAAGCTAGAGGGCTGTGGATATCTGTGGGAAGTGGAGATGAGGGCTTCCAAAAGAGAAATTTAACTAGTATTTGATGATTTGAGAGTGATTTGTTTTGGATCTATCTGGACTTGGCCAATTTTATTGAACCAGCATCCACAGGAGAGAACATTAATGCTTTTAATGTATATTACAGCAATTACATTTGGCTCAGACCAGTAAACCCAGAATTCTAGACCAGCTTTTTAAGGTGAGTTTGGATGATGGCCATGTTCTACGTCTCTGTCTATAGGAAGGGCTAGTAACAGTTTTTAGAACTTAAAACCTGTGTTCACATGCATTATCTTAGTTCATTCTCACAAGCTTGCTGGTTGCTCATTATTATCTCCACATTGCCAGCAAGGAATGAGAAAAGTGAGACGATGATTTGAGACCACTAAGACCATATTTTTCCCCCAAAATATACTCTGTCAAACATTAGACATTGTGCTAAGCCACTCCAGAAGCCACTGAAGGAAAAAAAAAATAGGGGTAAGTGGCTGGAAGTTTTCCACTTCAGTCTCAGCCACAGTAACCCTGCTTTAAGTTTCAAGCAATACTTATGGAGTATCTACTATGTGACAGGCTGAGGATAGAGTTTTGGCCAAGATAGTACTGTGGGTCCTTTACTCACAGAGCTTCTTTTTAGTAGGGAGTCAGAGACATGCACTAGCCTTTATGCAATTACATTTCTAGTAAGTTCTATGATGAAAAAGATAATAGTTCTAATAGGAGCTGATCTGTCTAGGATAGGGGTGTGGATCACCAATAAGATTTCTTTTTCACAAAGGGCTTTAGCTCTTTAAATACTTTGAAAGCCAATAGGTTAAGAAATTAACTTCACATTTAATGAGGCATCCTAGATAACTCTCAAAAAAAAAAAATCTAAACCTTTTTGAAGCTCCATTTTTGTTTCCATCTCCAGTCTTCACAATTTTTTTTCACATAACCCTCCAAGATGCTCCCCCTCCCATCCTTATATATCATCTCCAGGTTGGCTGACCGTCTCAGTACTGTCTGCACACCATCCTCTATTCTGACCACACTGTATCCACTGCTTGAAGTTCTATTTCCATCTCTTTTCTTGACTATATTTGATCATTTTTTCATGACCCATTCTTGGATTTTTTTTATTACTACATCTACCCATGTCAGTTTTCATTTCTCTGAATTCCTGTTGTACTTACTATCCATACTACTCAATTTAGACATTTTCATACACTTCTTTGAGTTTCTGCTTATTATTATTATTATTATTATTATTTTCTCTCTTTCTTATAGATGCCCCATCTCTCAAACTCAGAAGTGGTCTTAATATCTCATGACATTCAAAGTTCATGATGTTGGACTGGATTAATAACTCTTTTATCTCCTCTTACCAAATCTCATCTCATCTCATTCCATTCTATTTCTCTCCAGTTAATGACTACTGACTTATTGCTGGGCACTGTGCTGGTTGCTGCAGCTTAATTTTAAGGAGCTTAAATTCTGAAGTAAAGGTGGAGAGCTGGTATAGAGGTAGGGAGGGAGCAAAGAGAGACGGCTATATGCAAGAAACAAAAAGCCTTTTGAGTGGATTTAAAAGAGAGAGAGAGAGAGAGAGAAACATAGTGGAAGCAGTGATTAATCCATCCGGAGTGTCTGTATAGAGGTTGGAATATTCCTTTAACTCTTTGAGAGACTGATGATGAATGTGAGATGTGAAGAATGACATTCTAGACAGGGAAACAAGAGTGAGCGGAGGTACCAAGGTGCATCTGAGAAACAGTACAGAGGGGAGAAGAATATGGATTGGTTAGAGATTTGGGACTTTACCAGGAAATGAGATATTATTAACTCTTTCATGAAGTTACATGAGTTATCAATAAGAATTCATTTTGAGAGAGATTTGAAAACATCTGTGTGCAATTCAATGGTAAATATATTTTGGATCATTTATGGAATTATCATATAATCAATATCCTCACACTATTTCTTTTTTAAAAGAAACTTTTAATTTTCAGATAATTATAGATTCACTAGTTATATATTATATAGTTGCAAAAATAATACTGAAAATTCCTGTGTATCCTTCACCTAGTTCCCCCCATGGTTTCCATCCCTGACCCCTGGCAACCACTAGTCTATTCTCCATCTCTGTAACTTTGTCATTTGAGAATATTATATAAATGGAATCATACAGTATGTAACCTTCTGAAATTAGCTTTTAGTAATATTTTGCAACTTCAACCCCCATATTTCATTTTTCCTTATGCTTTTTAAATGTTTAAAATTTTTATTGAAGTATAGTTTATTCATAATGTTGTGTTAGTTTTAGGTATAAAGCAAAATGTATTTTATATGTATATATTCCATTATAGGTTATTACAAGATATTGAATATAATTCCATTTGCTATACAGTAAATCCTTGTTATTTATCTGTTTTATACATAGTACTGTGTATCTGTTAATCCCCCCACACTATTTAAATCCCTTTATTTTATCATTCTGTTTCTACAGGGTTAGGAGTGAATGATGATGTGACATGAAGAGAACAGAAATTTTTGATATTTTAAAAAGAAAAACACACAAAGTAAAACTGAGTTATCCTATTGTGCAAGGTAGTATATAGTCATAGTGAACTAAAAGATTTAGTGAGAATGATGGTTACGTTTTAAATACGTATATAACTGAAACCTCTTTATATATATCAGCATTTCATTAGCAGGAAATGAAACAGTCAAAGTGAAAGAAGATTTTTCCCTTAAGTATAATTTTTTAAAAAAATTTTGTGGGAATTCTTTTCTATTGATTTGGTCCTTCAACATGACTGGATATGAAAAATAATATTAGAAATCAATCAAGATGGCGGAGTAGGAAGACATAGAACTCACCTGCCTCCATGAACACGTCAAAAACACATCTACATGTGTAACAATTCTCACTAAAAACTAACTGGAGCCTGGAAGAAAGACTCCTGAGCAACCAAGACTGTAAGAACGATCCAGATGGAATTGAGTAGGAAGGTAAGAAAAGCGATCAGGTCAGGACCTATGCCCCTGGGAAGAGTTTCAGAGGAAAAGGGAGATTACATGGTTGGAGATCCACCCTGAGAAGTGAGTGGTTCAAGCCACATACTGGGCCCTCAGTCCTGGTGTCCAACACAAGGAAGATGAACCCCTTGGTTGGTTGGAGGGCTGCTGGGACTAAAAGGAGGGCTGTGGGAAGCCTGGACTTTGCTGGTGAGGAGCATGTGTGCTGGCTTGCTCCCAGGGTAGGAAGGAGAGGGTAGCTGAGGACTGCCCTAGTGCTGCCTTGTTTCCTGTGACCAACCCAGCACATAACCAGCCTGAGCAGAGAAAACACTCCAGCCCCAACTACTTCAGGTTCTGCGCTGGAGTGAGGGCTGCTATGACCAGGGAGAGGATGTGGAGAAAAGGGAACCCTTGTACATTGTGGGTGGGGATGTAAATTGGTGTAGCCATGATGGAAGACAGCATGGATGTTTCTCAAAAAACTAAACATAGAACTACTATATGATCCAGCAATACCGTGTCTGCTTATATATCCAAACCCCCCTGATTCCAAAATATACATGTACCTCAATGTTCATAGCAGCATTGTTTACAATAGCTAAGATATGGAAGCAACCCAACTGTCCATCACCAGATAAATGGATAAAGAAGATGTGAATCACACACATACACACACACTGGAATATTACTTAGCCATAAAAGAGAGTGAAATTCTGCCCTTTTCAACAATGTGGATGGACCTAGAGAGTATTACGCTTTGTAAAATAAGTCAGACAGAGAAAGATAAATATATGTGGGATCTAAAAAAATAAAACAAATGTATACAACAAAACAGAAACAGACTCACAGATATAGAAAACAAACTAGTAGATACAAGTGGGGAGGGGGAAGGGGTAAGACAGGGAAGATAGAGGTATGGGATTAAGAGATACAAACTACTATGTATAAAATAGAGACACAAAAAGGATATATTCCATTCCACAGGGAAACAGAGCAATTATTTTGTAATAACTCTAAATGGAATGAATCTATAAAAAATATTGAATCACTATGCTGTATACCAGAAACGAATACAATATTGTAAATCCACTATATGTCAATAAAAAAATATTAGAATTTAAAAGAAAAAATAATAATAATAATAATGACAGGGGCTCAAATAATAGTCTATCATATCAAAATCCAAAAAATGAAATCTGTCAGATAAAGTAGAATTTATCTCCTAAACACTTCCTTCTACTGGTAAATCCTACACTGATAACAGGATTTTAGAAGAAACCATGATCATATTGACATTTTTTTTTTCCTGTTGGTTTCACTATGTGGTTTGTGTTTCATTTATAAATACAATTTGGTGGTAAATACATAAAAGCAAAATTATTTTAAGAAGTATATGCCCAAATTTATGCTTGAGTAGCATTAGGATGAAAATAATTGAAACATTCATGGCTGGGCCACAAAAAAAAAATTCTTTATTTTTAAATAAGAATTACATATTACTTTAATTTACAGTTGATAAAGGAAACCACTGAACAATTTTTGGTGGAGAAGAAAGCAAAATAAAATCTATGCTTCAAAATAAATATTTTAGCCACTATTGAAGGATAGATTGAAAGAAAACTAAGGCGGGGGCAGGGAGACCAGATAGAAGTAATTGTGTCATCTGGGCCTGACAATACAGGGCCTGAATCAAGACAGTGGCAGTTGGAATGGAGAAAGAGCGAGATTCTAGAGACATTTTGGTGCAATAATAAACTCTTGTTACTGGTAATGATGATGATCGTTTAGCAGCAGAGAAGTTGCACCCCTGTGCCAAATGCTTCTAGGGTCTGTAGAATTCAGGCCAGAAATTTGGAAAGGGGTATTTTGTCAAGCTCTTTGCCTTGGAATCGTTGTCCTCAATGTGCAATGGCTGATTTGATTTGATTACTTTGTGTGAGATACAATCCAGTTAAATCAAAGCCATGTCTTTGCAGGAATGGAAGGTCTGTGTAGGCAATACAAGGAAAAACTTCAAAATATCTCTACTTCATCCTCCTAATTCTGGGCAAGAAGTCTGAATTAGAAGAGTGTGGTTAGAAAGGCAGTAGTGGGGACTGGTACATAATGAGAAGATGACCAGCCAGAATTTTATTTCTCCTAATACTGTCAGATCTGAGAACTACAGAGGGAGAGAAATCACCAAAGGGAGAGGTTGCTCCCTCTTCACAAATATGAATGAGCAAATGGCAATTCCTGTTCATTAAAGTTCTATGGAGATAAAGAAGGAAAATCTGTAGATAATTAGCCGATTTCTCAATCTGTAGAACTCAGCTGAGCATAAAGAATAGTCTTGCTATGGATGCATGTGGTCATCACCTCCAAATGGAAAAATCTGTTCATCTCCGTTAAAGAGGCCTTTTCATGTCATTTGCTTTGAAGCATTAACAAAAAGAAATACACAATTAGAAGGAAGGATGTGCTTCTCTATTCACTGCCCCTGACTTTCGCCTCAGATAAAGCACAATCAGAAACAATGCTATTTTCTGCAATTTTGACAACAGAGTGGCAAGAGTATCGAGATCCCCGCCCGCCATGATAACGTCTAAACACTATGTCCTTATTAGTAGGTCTCAGGGCCAGGATGACCCCAGAAAGGAAAGGTAGTGCCTCATTAATTTCAATCTAATCTCAAGTTTGTAAAATGTCATGCTCTTTTCCAGTCATACCATAATTGTGCGATGTATCATAATCAAGTCTTCACAATAAAAGGGGAACCTTCTCTCATTCTCTGAGAGTCCACACTCTTGGTAGCTTGCTTTTACTCTTCCTCTAGGTATGAATGACTCACAAATCTATATGGAGCTCCTCCTTAGTCTTCAACCTTGGCCACATCAGAGTGATGTATTTTATCTGAAGCCACCTCTGATACACCTGTTAGTGTTAATCATTGCCTTCTCCGCACTCTCAAAATTCACAAGTTAGCGCAGACTCCTTCTAATTTATTGTTATTATTATTAATCTTGGCTGCTAAGAAATTGAAAGCAGTGATGGTACCTTGTCATTTTTTTTCTTGGACTCTTCCAATGCACTGAACAAAGCCAGGCTGCAAGAGCTCAACAAGTTTTCCTGCAAACGGAGGTCTTCTGTATACCTTTTGCTTCATTTGATTCTTTCAAAAACTCTATGGCGGGAGGGTAATAGCTCAGTGGTAGAGCACATGCTTATGAACATGTACGAGGTCCTGGGTTCAATCCCCGGTACCTCCATTAAAAAACAAACAAACAAAAAACTCTATAACACACCACGTCAGCTACGATGTACTCCAATTAAAAAATTAAGATACAAGAGTCTCAAAGTAGTGTTATGAAAGCCCCAAATTGCATAGTTTGTGGTTGATATGGTAAAGCAACAAAGACTTTGGTTTGACGCCCGGATGCCAGTACTCTATCCTCTACACCATTTGTGCAAAGTTGGAAACATGGATATCATTGTCACCACAGAATTGGGCCTCAGAATTTCTTTCATCAAATTTTTTTCCACTTCCATTACTCAGAAAGCTCAAGAGGTCTCTTGTTGTTGTTGTTGTTATGGAATAGGACACAATTCATCTTTGTATGTCGGCAATGCTTCCATTTTCTCGAAGTAAGAGGTGCCATGTATTTAAGAATGCAAGATAAAATAAAATTAAGATGGATCTTTTAAGATAAGTGAAGACCTCTTAAACACTTAGAATCAGGTCTGAGAACCACAGTTCTAATGTTCTAATATCCACTGTATTGTTTAGGTTATTCAGAAGCAAAGATATTCGAAAATACAGAGTTTTAAATAAGTTCTCATCTCAGAGGTCAACAGATTGGCACTGCCTTGGCATCCTTCCAATTCTCAAGTTTCCAAAAGTTGTGGTAGTCATTGCCATGGTCCCATGCTAGACACATGGGGCAGTGCAAGTCTTCACCTATACAATGTAGAATCCCACATCATAAAGGTGTTTTGATAATCAACAGAATAACATTGGTCAAATGCATTTTTTTGGTGCTTGACACATAGTGGGTTCTTGATAAAGCTTATTTCTTAGTCTCAGTGTTTTTATTTGTTGTATTAATGGTGGTGGTGGTCGTCCCTTCCTCTTCTTTCTTCTTCTTTTTATTCTTTATTTATTTTTATACTTTCACTTCTTAAAACCCAACTAGATAATATACTTTTCTGGTTAAGGATTGTAGCATCAAAGAGAGAGTGAGCTATTCAAGAAACCCTTAGTCAACTTTTAACCAGGTTTCCCAGCAATAATTCCCACCCTGCCCCTACTTCATAATAGGCACTACCCAAAATGTTTAGAACTTTAGTAATTTTAATACCCAAGTGGTTAAATTCTGTCACTTTTACTAGAATTATTCTTATAGTCGTTCTTCAGTACATGTTTAGGGAAAAAAACACATTCAAAGTCAGCAAGCTTCAAGGTACAGGAGACAGTTATGAATTCTTTTTTTTTTTTTTAATTATTTTTTTCTTTTTTTTGGCTGGGGGAGGTAATTAGGTTTATTTATTTTTAATGGTGGTGTCGGGGATTGAACCCAGGACCTTGTGCATGGTAATCATGCATTCTACTGCTTGAGCTATATCCTCTCCCTGTTTTAATTCTTATTTATTTAAATGTAGTTACTTTACAGTGTTAGTTGCAAGTGTACAGTGAAGTGATTCAGTTATACACATAAATGCATATATATTTATATTTTTAAGGTTCTTTTCCATTACAGCTCATTGCAAGAAGTTAGATATAGTTCCCTGTGCTCTACAGTAGGTCCTTGTTGTTTATCTATCTTATATATAGTAATATAGTTACCCATTATTTGATTATATGCTGCTCATAACTCCAATGTATAATCATGCTGGGTTCTTCTTCCTTCCCTATATAAACTTATCATACAAAAAAGATTTTTTTAAAGTTCTTAAATTAACTTAGTATCTCTTGTGTAGTTTTATCTATTTTTCCTAAGAATGCAAATTCTGACCTGGGTCCATACCATTTTCTCTGGACTTATCCTTTATCCCCTTCTACTTAAGACTAATGACAGGCTTTCTTAAAATGAGTCACTTCTTGCTTTTTATTTTTTTCTTCATAAGAGCTGTCAACTTTATACAGTAACTCCAGTGTCATGGAACCCTGAGCAAAGTTTAAATTAAGAGAAAGAGGACTGGAAGATTACCCTACTACTTGGAGTTTGGGACCCATGAATTTCCAGGGACTGTAAGATAGTTTTGTTCCATGGACCCCATATGCCAAATGAGGACGTATTCCTGATTAATTTTTCTCTCTAATAATCTATAGCCAACAATTGATAAATAGTAGGCATCTAATAAAAGTCTCATAATGATAAATATATATATATATATATATAAATTACAGACAGGAAATTCAATAAGCTGTAGACAACCATGGTTCTCTAGCAGTGGTGTGGGTAATTCCATGATTTATGATCTCCCATGAGGAAGTGTTAAAGTTAATATTACAGAACCATTTCAAAAAAAAACCCCATACAATCCCATTATGTCTGTCATTCTCAAATTACAGTACACAAATCATTGGTGGGCTACAGAAGTACTTTTGGTGGATTGTGAATATAAAATCATTTTCATTCAGTACTTCAAGGTGAAGGATAAATCACTTCATATTCTTCCAGGTTGACTTAAGAATTATCTTCTAAGAAGTGCAATGATGGTCACCAATATTTTATCTTAGTAAATTAAAAATTAGTACCCAGCTAAAATTTACTGAGGACTCTATTGCTTTATAAAGACATCTGGTGTCATGGGACCCCTGGCAATGCTGAAAATCTCCCATGCACATGTGCACATCTCTAGAGTTAGTCTCCAGAGTTTTGGAAAGAGGTACCATTGTGTCACCGGCATTACCTTAAACCAGCTGTGGTTTTCAATTGCTGCTATGTTTACCATTAAACTTGGGACATTGTGAGTTTGGCCAAATAACGGTAAAAGCAGCTTACTGTGAGTTTTTATTTAGCTATCTTTATGAAGTGCAGTGGCACCCATTTATACCACCGCATTTCTAGTCACACATTAGTTGTGGTTTGAAGGAGATCATCCATTTACCTCTTGGAAGATTTGGTTTCTAATCATCTTCCCTTTCCCACTCCTCACTCCTTGATCCCCTGCCTGTTCTCCACGCAAGTGACCTTCCAGTTAATTCCTGCCTAGAGGTAGTTTTTCTAAGAAAAGGGAAAAAGGGGTTTGGTCAAACATAAATATAGACATAATGAAGCGAGATACTTTCTCCCTCTTTAGACATTCTTCTTTCTCGAAGCAGCCACATTGTTTCTTGTTGTTTGTTTACCACTTAGAATAGTGCTCAGAGCATCACAGATGCTCAAAAAAATTTTATTAAATAAATTAATAAATACAGAGTTGTAAAAAGATACATGGGTACATATTTGAATATATATATTTCAATCTGTATATCATTAACTACTTTTCACACTAAAAATTCTTCTAATCCTTACAACAATCTTATGTCGTTAGCAAGGCACTAATGCTATGATGGCGTACATTCACAGATATACAAGTTGAGAGCTGAAAATAATTCCCCGAGGTTAAGAATCTATTTAGTGACAGAACTGAGACTTAACCTCAGATTTTCCTAGTCTTCTTTTGGTGGCTTTTTTCACTCTTCTTCCCACCTCTCAGATTTAGGGATTCTAAGTGGAACCCAGGATGGCTTCCTGGATTCCCCTGGCCCTACTTCCCTCTCTCTGATCCCCTCCAGAGACATCCTGGGCCATGCTGAGCTTCCTCCAAGCAGCGAATCCTTAAGTGCTGAAACGCTACTCAGCAGCCAGTTGGCACTTTTTCAAATGAGCCACTGAATGGCAAATGCACAGATAACACTGGGATAAAATGAGCTCCTCTTACTGATTTTTCCAAACCAATATGGCACGGGTGCTCCCTCTTCATGCCATCTCCTCCCTCTGCCTGGAGGCATTCTCTGCCCGTCCATCATTTTAATTAGACATTACACCTGGCACAAATGCTGAGTTGATTAACCTTAAAGGAGCTGAATAGGTTCTCTGATCGTTAACACAGGGCCCCTGACATATTATAACTCATGTTAACATGTGCTGTTGCACAAACTCACAGCTTCTTCAGCCCACTTTCCAAAGCCTCCATGCGGGGTAGCAGCATCTACAGAGAGCTCTTCATGAAGCGTGCTCCCATAATAACACCATGAAAAGCAAGATTTAAAAGATGGATTGGTGTGGACTCTGCAGATACCACTCCTTAATGTTTATATAAATGTACCTTCTGTGTCAAGGGGGTTTCTAAGGGATGGCCCTTTGCGTTGGAGTGTTGTAAAGGAGGAAATACTGCTTTTGGAGATGGAAAACATGGGGTTTCTTCCTGTGCTGACTCTGATCTTTGAGTCATTCCTTAATTTCTTTGGATCTCAAACTCCTTACATGAAAAATGGAGATTGCAAGGAATATGAGGGTGTCCTTATGTTGTCTGTAGCTGGGGCCATAAGCATGCCTCTTCCCTAGGGTGGGGGCCCCAAAGATAGGGCATAGAGACAATAGCAAATCCTCATGCTTTAATCCTGGTTAAGTAGTTGCTGCCTGAAGTAATGTATTCTTTGCTGGTGAGGTGGTCAGTATGCCAGAAATATATAAGGCAGCCCTCTTTCTTTATCTTCTCCCAGATAAACTACATAAATCAACTCTTATAGGTCCCTTCCCATGGGTCCTGACTTAACACTTCCACCTCTACAGAGCTAAAACTTCTCCCTAGTAGAAGCCACACCTGGACCTAATCTCCTGTGATAACAGGATGGAGAGACAGAAAAATTAGCCCATGGGGAGGAAGAAGGAAAGTTTTTAAGATCCTTCCCGTCTCTCACCAAAGCTCATTCCTTTTAAGAGTAAGAAAAGATCCATTTTTCCATGACGGGTCCGGGATTCAAGTCACAGATCCACCCCTCTGGTTTGCTCTGAGGGTCAAAATAATAGGTAAATTAGATCGTGAGCTTCAATGATAACAGGCACTGGATTTAACCAATTGATTTGGTGTCTCTAAAGCTAAAAACAACGCCACATACACAATAGACACAAAGCATGTGTTGAATGAATGGCTTAAAATAGTTGGAACTTCAAGCACAAGCAAAGACTGATGGAAAACATATTAGTGTCTCAATATTTTTATTCCTCAAATAACACTATTTTGGTGGCAAACTATTCACTTATACTTATTTTGGTGTAGGAGAAGGAATTCATTTCTGTGATAGGCTGTCTATCCAACCAGTTAGGGCTGAGCACTATTATTAGATCTGGGTTTTCTTAGCTGAGTGACTTTGGTCAAGGGACTTGTCTTCTCTGAGCCTTATTTTCTTCCTTATTGCTTTTTGACAATTAAGTGAGCTAATATGTATAAAGTTCTTGGCACAGAGTCTTATATGGTCAGTACTAAGCAAATAGCACTTCATTTTAATACACCCAAGTGAAAAGAGGAAAAAAAAAGGTAGAGAGACAGTTCTTTGAGTTGCTGTCAATCAATGCTATAAACAAGCAGAGGAGAGGAGAAGGTTAAGTTCCCTTGCTTTGCCTTAAAATGTAGGGAGAGATCAGTCTCTTTGGCAGTTCCAGGAAATAAGAATTTGTGTTTTGACACAATGATCTTATTTCTTATATTCTTGTCTGGGAATCAAAGGCAAGGGCCGGAAGATAGCCCTCTGCGCACCTCTTTTCATCTGTTGGAACTTAGGGACTTCAAAGGTGTCCCACTTAAACAAAATCCCTGACCTCTAATCCTTGTCCATTTCTGTAGAAAGGTCAACCTCTCTCAGGCTGGTGGCAAATGAAGCAACGTCCAGACTTGCAAGGAAGCCTCATAGACTGGCGCCTGCACTGTGCTGCGTTAATCGGCTTCATCTGTGAAGAGCACAGGACCTGGGATTTCTTAAAGAGCTGTCCTCATGCTGCCACCCTTGCTAGAGAAATCCCGCGGTACACAGTGTCACCCCCTCAGGAGGCTCTTCTTGGCGTCCACCCTGACCCTCCTGGGCAGCGTGCTCTGATGTCCGCCGTAGCATACTGTATACCTCTGTTTCATGCTCGCCACGTGGCTGGGACCATCCGGCTACCATCTGTATCCCTCATTTGACTGTAAGCTGGGACCCTTTCCTATTTTATTAGTCTTTGCCTCACCGGCACCAAGCACAGTTCTTGACACTGGGGAGACTTTCAAGAATAGGATTTTGTTTTTAATGACTAAAGAAATGAACAAATTAACCAATAAAACAAGATGGTGCATTAGGGAAGATGTACCTTCCACTGAAGAAGCACTGGGTTTACACACAGGTTCTTCTGCCAACTGACCGAGTGACCTATGCAATCTATCCAGTCTTTCCAGATCGTATTTTTATCACTTGTAAAATAAGGATAAATACACAAACTGTACTAGTTACTAAGCTATTTGTCTCTCAGCTTCAAATCTACCATTCTATACTGTGCGAAACATTTGTTTTCTTTGCCATCTGGGGGTGAGGTTGCTGGTGGGAGCTCGAGGGAGGCACCATGACAAACCATGACATGGCATGATTTTTCATATTAAATTCTCTCTGTTTAGGTAACTGGTGAAGTCTCTGTCTCCTGACTGGACCATGGCTGACACACCTACCTTGTACGATATATGAGATATCATATCATAAGGCATTGAATGCAATGCTCATCTTTTATGAGTAACTTACTAAACAAGTTTATTACTGTTATTATTATTTAGTATGTTGGCTTGCTTTTTATCATGGTAACACATACATAACATAACATTCGCCATTTTAACCACTCTTGAGTATACAATTAAGTGGCAGTAATACATTGATGTTGTTGTATAGCCATCATCATTATCCATCTCAAGAACTTTTCATTTTCCCAAATGGAAACTCTGTACCCACTCAACAATAACTCTTCATCCCCTGCTTCCCTCAGCCCCGGGTAACTACTACTCTATATTTTTTATCCATGAATTTGACTATTCTAGGTACCTCATCCAAATGGAATTATGTATTATTTGACCTTTTGTGTCTGGCTTACTCCAATTAGCACAATGTTTTCAGAGTCTCTCCATGTTGTAGAATGTATTAGAACTTTTAAAAAGTTTAAGGCCAAATAGTATTCCACTGTGTGTATATGACACATTTTTGTCCATTCATTCATATATCAAAGGACATTTGAGTTGTTTCTACCTTTTGGCTGTTGTGAATAATGCTTCTGTGAATGTAGGTGTACAAATATCTGTTCATAACCACGTTTCCATTTCATGCCTAGCAATGGAGTTGCTGGATCACAAGGTAATTCTACGTTTAACTCTTTGAGAACCCACCATGCTTTCTTCCACGGCGGCTACATGTTTTTTCATTCTTGCCAGCAGTGCACACGGCTTTCGGTTTCTTCACATCCTGTTACTCACACTAGCTATTTTCTGTGTTTCTGGATAACAGCCACTCTAACACATGATACGGGACATCTGACTGTGGTTACTAATATTGTTGTTGTTTCTAATTCACAAACACCTTGAAAAGAACATTCTCCCATATTAAAACTACGTACAGATGCCGTATTTCAGCCCTGGGAAGACCAGATGAAGAGGAGTGTCTTAAACGATGGTGTTATTGCTCTGATTCTAACACAGCCATAACTACCATGTTTCCTAGGAAGGCATAAACCTTTTCCTTTGGTTCCCTTTACACAGCATAGACGACTTAGAATACAAACTTCTCTGGTAAGATCAAGATGATAAAGTAGGAGGACTCTGGGCTCATTTCCTCTCACAGATGCATCAAAACTAGAACTACATCTAGAGTGACGCTCGCTGAAATCGACCTGGGGAAAGCAGGACACATCGTCTACCACAAAGGCCGTAAGGTAAGATCCACATGGAGTCTGGCAGGACGGGAGGCGAGGCGATCCGGATGGGAGCTGCCCCCTAACAGGGGAGGCAATGGAGGAGGGGGCATCACAGGTTCAGAGGTGCTGCCTGGGTAGCGAGTGGTTTGAGCCACATGTTAGGCACATCAGCCCTGGGGTCCAACAACAGAAGATGCATCCCCTCAGCTGGTATGGAAACCAGTGGGGCTTACCAGACGGCTCTAAGAAACCAAGACTCTGCTCTTGAAGAGCCCACACAGGCTTGCTGGCTCTCAATCACAGAGTCGAGGCGGCGGATTGAAAACTGCCTAGGGCTCTGACCAGCTTGCCAGGACCACTGCAGCATTCCCCTCAGCCTTCACTGGAGTCCTGCTCCAGCCCCGCCTGCTCTGGCACTGCTCCCTACTAAGGTGGGGGTTATCCTTGCCAATGAGAGTGCTCACACAGGAGAGAAGGAAGCCAGCTCAGGCCCCAGCCCTGCCTCTGACCGGGGTGGAGGCAGCCATTGCCAGCTTACGTTTGTCTGCACACACCCCAGAGGGAATGACACTAGCTCCAGGGCAGATAAGGCCATGGCAGTGCACACTTGGGAGTGAGCAGGGCCCACTCAGCGGTGTGGCACCAACTTCTCTGGCCCCAGCCCATTCTGTAACCAAGGCACACACAGCAGGGAAAAAGTGGAACCAGTACAGAAGTTCAGGCCCAAGCCCTCAGGGCCCATCCACACTCCAAACCAAGGGAGAGTCTATCACCACATTAAGAAAAAACCCAACTCCCTCAGGGCTCCTGCTGCAGCCCTTTGGGCCCCGACTCAACCCCAAGAGGGCAGTGAAAGTCATGGGGCACAGGAGAGGGCCAGATTTAACCTGACTCTGGCTCTAGCCCCTCCACCTCACATCCCACTTCCCACTGAGGCTGTGGCTACCAGCACAACCCAGAGGAACAAGCAGCCCATGCTCACTTCAGACCCAGCTCCCCCAGCAAAGCCACATGCAGACTGCACAGGGACACTCCCACATGAGGATGCTCCCTCAAGACTGTTCTAGGTAACAGTTTCATCTAATTTAACAGAGACAGCAAGTTAAATAAAATGAGAAGACAGAGGAATGTTTCAAAAGGATGAACAAGGGAAGAAAATACTGGAAAAAAAAAACCTCTCTAATAAAACAGAGATAAATAATTTAACTTATAAAGAATTCAAATCAATAGTAATAAGTTGCTAACTGAATTTGGGGAAAGAATATATGAACACAGTAAGACTTTTAGCAAATAACGAGAAAAAAAGAAACTAGTCAGGGCTGAGGAATACAATAATACAGTAAATGAAAAACAATGCTAAGGGGAATTAACAGAAGATTATGTGACACAGGAGAACACGTAAGTATCCGGAAGATGGAATAGTGGAAATCACCCAATCAGAACAGTGAAAGGAAAAACAAACTTTAAAAAATGAGGGAAGTTTCAGGGGCCTCTCAGGCAACATCAAGCATACTAACATTCGCATTATAGGGGTCCCAGAAAGAGAAGAGAGAAAGGGGTAAAAAATGGATCTGATGAAACTATGGCCGAAAACTTCCTGAAACCTGAAGAAGGGAACAGATGTCCAGGTACAGGAAACACAGAGAATTGCAAACAGGATGAACCCAGAGAGACCCACACCAAGGCATATCATAATTAAAACAGCAAAATCAAAGATGAAGATAATTCTAAGGGAAGCAAGAGAAAAACGAAGGAGTTGCATGCAAGGGGACTCCTCCATCAGCTGATTTTCCAGCGTAAACTCTGCAGGCCGAGAAGGAGCGGCACGATCTACTCAAAGCAGCGAAAACGAAATTTAACAAGAAACCCTGCAACCTAGGCTGCTCCATCCAGCAAGATCATCATTCACAACTGAGGGCGAGATACACAGCTTCTCAGATAAGCAAAAACTAAGAACTCATCAGTACTAAGCCAACCTTACAAAAAGTGTTAAAGAGATTTATTCAGTGAAAAAGAAAGGCTACAACAAGAAATAATAAGCTATAGGAAGGGAAAAATCTAACTGGAAAAGTCAGAGAAAGAGAAATACTGTGTATCTTCACTTACATGTGGAATGCAAAAAATGAGACACAGAAGTCAATATAACAAAACATTAACAGACTCACAGATACACAGAACGAAGTGGTGACCAGTGGGGAGAGAGCTGGGGGGCATGGGCAAGACAGGGGATGTGCAATAAGATGTAAAAATTACTAGGTATAAAATTACAATACAACAATGTAATGTGCAACATAGGGAATATAACTGTTATTTTATAATAACTTTAGCGCATGATGCATAAAAATACCAAGTCACTATCTTGTACACCTGAAACGAATACAACATTATAAATCAACTATACTTCAATAAAATGACTATTTAAATAATGTAAAAATTAAAAATAGAGTGTTACAAATCATTAAAAAGGATAGACAATGTTCTAGCTCAAAAAACAAATCAAAAATTCCCTGATAAATTTGGAGGAAGAGAGTAAGAAATTTAACCAAAAATGTAAGAAGCAAAAAAATTTATATTTAACTCTCATTTAGTTTTATAGTTTTATCTTGCTTGGTTAAATTAAGTTGGATCTGATAAAAGTCACTGGATTCTGTGTTCTGTGTTAGGGGTACAGGTTAAAACAGAGACTTGTCCCCACCTCCTGCAGCCATCTCCTGCAGGAGAGCACCACCAGATAATATCAGAAAGATAATTTTGATCTGTTGAAGTATGCATAGATAAGTTTAATCACTACAAGGCTCACAGAAAATGCCTGACTCCACTGACTTTATGGATTCCAGCCTTAGACCTATCTCAGTATTCCAGGGTACCACTTCCCATCTTGTCTCCATATGCCAGGTGCTAGATTACTTAATCTGGGCCTTGGGGAGATGCAAAGCGGGGTAAAACAATAATTTTAAAAATAGCATCAGATATCCTTTTAGAGAGAAGATTGTCTTTGTTTAGAAAAATACCTCAAAAAACTTCCTGGAGTGGTTGATGTCATTTTGAAGATACAGGTTTATAGGGCCTTAGGAAACAAAGAAATAGCTGAACTCATTTGGACAGAAACTATGGGATGAAAGTAAAAATGGAAAATAAAGAAGATAGGAGGATAGAGAGGAAATGGGACAAAGGGAGACCAAAAACCATGCGAGGTGGATGAACAATGACAAGCAGAAATAACTAGAGGACTTTCAGAAATAGAAGAATTTAATTTTGAGTGTGTGTGTGTGTGTGTGTGTGCATTGCAATAAAAATCCCTTTTATCACTTGATTCTTCAATAAAGTCATCTACATATACAAGGCTGTCTTGAGAATTTTTTTTGTTTCACTATTCTTTTTAGAAATCCAGAAGGGAAAAAAAAATTAGCTTCCACATCAAAGTTGATCTACTGCAGAACAGTGGAGTATCACAGCGCAGGGTGAGAAAATATTCCCTGAACCGTTCGAGTAGAAGCAGAAATTTACAGCCAAAGACGGTCATGAGAAAGGAAGACCCAGGAACTTCACACGCATACCCACGCGTGTGCACGCGCACACGCACACGCACACACGCACACACCCAACAGGGAAACCATTAGAAAAGCTACAATTGATGGCGTGGATGTTTGAAGTATTTTTACCTTGATTTTAAGGCCAAGTGACTGTGTAACTGGGATACCTGCAAACATCTGAGATCTCAATATAATGCAGTGTCTAAGGTATAACTGGAATCGCACGCTTTAGATTTAGTCAGAATCAAGTTAATTTCTTATTTTTGCCTCACTGTTTTGGGATATGTTGCTTCACTTCTCTGAGCTTCAGTTTCCTCACCAGTTACACTGATAAAAATGTCAACCTCATGAGGTGTTTGCAAATTCAATAAAATGATGTGAATCAAGCCAAGAGGTGAATCTTGACCTCACCAATCAATCATAGATGTCGTCTCTGACTCTTTTTGGCATATTCACCATAGAATTTATGTTACAGTCCTGTTGACTCTCATCCTTCCCGGAATATAAACACTTAGTGAAAAAAAGTACTACCAGCACACTTTTGATAATTTTTGGAAACACTTTCTTAAGTACTCATTTCCCTACCAGACTGTGAGCTCCTGGGGGGCAGCAGTACCTCATGCATCTGTGTACCATCAGTACATCAGAGCTATTGGCTGATAACAGATGCCCACAACAGATATGCTACCTGGACAGATGGATGGATGAAGAAATGAATGAAGGCTCTGCCAGAGGATGAAGTATAATCTATGTTCCCCTGGCATTGGCATTTCAGAGGAATTCTGGGAAGGTATAGACTGACTCAGAGAATTCTAAGCCTGGACTTCAAAGTCCTTCAGGCTCTGACTCTGCTTTTCCAGAGCTTCATCTTCCATCATCTTTTCCCCAGGTTTTATTCCCCATCAATTCTGACTATAGTGGAAGTAATAAGCAGGTTTACCTGCCTCATCAGCTTCCATTTCTCCACTCCCCATTAGTCCCAGTTTCCATTTGTGGTTCTGGGTCACAGTAATTGTTTTATAATTGGGTATATGACTTAGATCTGTCATTAAAGAGTGAATCTTATGACTTTTGCTTGCAAAGCTAGAAGACAAAACTGATTCTCTGTCCCTTGACTCTGTCATTTTCAGATGTGAGGCTCAGTGGTGCTATGGTCAGTCTTGCTATCATGAGGAATGTCATGTTGAAGACAAGAGAGGAGGGAAAACTCCAGCTTCATGTGAAGAAATGGTACCAAATCCCAGATGGCGTCATGAAACAGATTCAAACTCTTTTGAAGTCAACATGGCATCTCATTTACAAGCAAACAGCCCTGAAACATTTTGGGTTTGGCTCCAGACCACTGCAACAGAGTGAATATTGCAATATTGCAAAAGTTACACAAACTTTTTAGTTTCCCAGTACACAGAAAAGTTATGTTTACATTATACTGTAGTCTATTAAGTGTAATAGCATCATATCAAAAAAAATGTACATATCAAAAAGTACTTTATTGCTAAAAAATGATAACCATCATTTGAGCCTTCAGAGTTGTTGTAGTAACATTAAAAATCACTGATCACAGGTTACCTAACAAGTAAAATAATGATGAAAAATTTGAAATATTGTGAGAATCACCAAAATATGACACGGAGACAGGAAGAGGAAAAATGCTGTTAGAAAAATGATGCTGATAGACTTGCTAAAAACAGGATTGCCACAAACTTTTCATTTGTAAAAATAAAAATCTGTGAAACACAATAAAGCTAAACACAGTAAAACTACATATGCCTGTATTAAGCTACCAGATTAAAAAAACTTTCCTTATAGTTTATCATCTAAATCAGCTGGAGATGGACAGTCTATTGCTTGACATTGAAAAATAATTAACTAATGGAGGAAGGTTGTTGTTTTTAACTCCTTTGTCTTTCTTCAAAACTTTTTTTTTTACTGATGATAGACTACTTCTTTTTATTTTGGAAATTATTCCTCCTCCCTACGGTATTGTGAAGTCTGCTCCATGTCCTTCACAACCAGAGCAAGTCAGAGCCCTCATGTACGTCTAATACACACAGAGAGTGAGAGGCTGATCCTGGAACAACTAACCAACAGGGGAGATAATGGAAGCCTGAAGCTTCCCTAGGGTCCTCTTCATTCTATAAAAAGAGAATCTAGTAATAATTAAGTTGACAAGAGGAAAAAGCATTGAATGTAGAATAGGGTCTTGGAAACCTAGATCCAATTATTTCTGAATCTGGATCCACTTCTTGCAATTCCCAGCTATAAGACTCAATAAATTCCTTTATTGGCTCAATCTATCTTGGGTTGGAGTTCCACCATTTGTAGCTGGAATGGTGCTAATGAGGATGTTGAACCTTTCACAGATCCTTGAAGTTCTTTTAATGATGCCTGCCTCAGCGCTCTTGCATATGCTGTTTCTGCCCTGTGGAAAGTGGTGTTGAAATATTAAGTTTTTGTGGCATAACAACCTCCTCCAAAATGTGTCCTGAGACACTCATTTATTTGCCTCATGATTCCACGTGTTAGAGACTTGGGATGAGCTAACCTGGATGGCTCTTCCTCCCTTGACTGGGGTCTCTGATGCAGTTCTGCAGCTAAGCTCTCTGCCTCTGGAGTGGGGTGGCTGTTATCTGGAGTGGCCGAGCCACACAGCTTTCACCGTCCAGCAGACTAGCCTACACTTGTTTGTATGGTTATCTCAGGATTCCAAAGGCAGAATGGAAGCATGCAGTTCCTGTGGAGTTTGAAACTTAGGGCTGATTCCTTCTTCTGTAGTCACTTAGACAAAGCAAAGTTGGTGGCCATCCCAGATCCATGGATGATGTAGAGGGGAAGAAAACAGACTTTACTCCTTCATGACAAGAGATACAGAATCTAATTTCAAAGAGGCTCAGATACAGAGACAGGAATAATCACAACCATCTTTGCCAATTATCCACCCCAGGGTCCAACTGATAAAGTTCTCCTCACCATTTTAAAACATTGTTCACTTGTGCTTCTGTCTTCAAAATCTTCCCTCATCCCACATCTGGGAAAAACAGAATTTTTTTGACATACAGTTAGTCCCCATGAAATACGTGGTGAATGAACAGACAAATGAATGAATGGATTTCTTCTCTGTGAATCCATCTTCAGACTATTATTGTCCATATTGTGTTCCACTGCAGTCATCCGCCCTCCCCTTGGAATGGAGAGCTCTTTAGTGAAAGAGGCCATAACTTTCTCATCTTTCTCTCCCCAGTGCCTGATACTGCTGTCTGCAGGGTAGGCATGTAAGTGTGTCAATGAACCCATCTCTGCCCACAGTGAACTTTAGTTTACCTTCTTCCATACCCAAAATGACCTGCCGATGTGGCCAGAGACTCTGTTCTCTGACAAACTGGATTAGAGCGGTTCAGAACCACAAAAAGGACAAAACTCAGAATAGATAGTTAATCATAACGAAATTAGCTCAGTGAGCCTCCATCTAATCAAATCAAATATCCGTTTCATAGGCTTACGGACACAATCATTCTTGCAACCGAGAGAGAGCTAGGGAGAAAGCACGTGCCGGCGACGACGTGAAAGGGCTGACGTATCTTTATGTGCCACTAGGGACTGAGAGGCAAAAAATAAATAAAGGGCCACATAAATTAATTGCAGTGGTTTGGTATAACCTAATCAATTTGTGACTGGGTGGATGATGGAATTCAGTAGGCTGTGCCAGACAGTGGAGAGAAATAAATAAATTCTTTCATTTCAGATGAAGAAATTATCAGAGATATATGAAATCTGACGAGAGACTCAGCCAACATTTGTAGCAATGAATTTTCTGTTAGCTTATTCTTTGTCATATATCTCTGTGTATATATGCATACACACATGATTTTAAAATACATGTATTTAACTGCTTTTTAATTAGACCCTTATTTTGGCATTTATCCAACAGGAAAAGGATGCGTAAAAGAGTTCCTGCATTTTTGTTAACGTGTGTGGGAAAAGGGCATGGCGGGCAGAAACTGGGAGTGGGGCAACGAGGAGGGAGGTCATAAGATTGAGGAATTCTTGGACAAGAAGACAGAGATGATTTCTTATATCAACGACCTCAGTAAAGAGAATTTATTTAGCATTCACTATATGCTGCACACTGTTTGGCCTCGAGAATAACAAATCTTAACTCTTTTATTTCAGACTTGAATATTATAACCTCTATTTTGTGGCAGACTGCCAACAGAGAAATCTGGGGTAACTGTGCTGATGTTAGCTGTTCCCCAAATTTTATCACACTGGCATTTGTACTAATTATGGTAATCATAATGACGATAACTAGAACCATCACTCTATAGCTTATCAAATATTTTCATAAATGTTGTGCTTTGATGCTCACTACTGTGCTATGTTGAGATCAATATACCCATTTTATAGATCTGAAAAAAAAGTGAGGCTAATTGACATAGCCAAGATCACAGAGCTACATTGGTGGAAATACCTGATCCATACCACAAGCTGCTGTAATTACTCTAGGTGGCCCATGTTAAATGTACTAAGTATTAGAAAAAAGAGTTTATCAGGATGTTAGACCATATGTCTACAAAATGGTGTTTTTCTACAGTTTGTTTCTTATCAGTTCAATTCAATGAAAAGCAATTTTACTAACATTTTATCAACAGAGACTGACTTACTTGCTATCACCTCTTTACCTTCCCTTCCATTCATTCTCTATTGTCATAGTGATCTTCAAAAAATGCATTATCTGATCACTTATCTTTACTGGTTAAAAATATTCAGTTGCTGCCAATTAACTTCCTAGAATTTAACAGTTCAATTTTCCTAGCAGGGCATTTAGAGCTCTTAATTATTTCTTTTTTTCTAAAGGAATCCTGCTGTTTCTCAATTCCTTGACTCTACAAGCTTCCTCTCTCTCTTGTCCACAGGGTAAATGTCTAAGCTTCCTTCTGGTTTCCACTTGAAAATTATAGACATGCACTCATCCAGTCACACGTCCATTCCCTCATTTATCCTTTCATTCATTAGGCTACCGTTCATTGAATGCCAACTATGTACCAGGAACCAACGTACACAGGGCACAGGCACCAGGGATGCAGTGAAAAGTGGAAAAACACAGTCCATGATATTGTAGAATTCCACTCTACAGACATCCTTGGCCCAGTTGGTTTAACCTCTCTGCTCTTCCAACTCCCTCTTTTGAGTACCCTAATCCTAACAATCATCAACATATTTTACCATTCAGCAGAAACTTTGTATAAATACACTTCTCCAACTCTAGACTGTCAGCAATTCAAAAGATAAGGCTGTGTCTGCTTCACCTGTTAAGTATCCTCACTGCCTAGCATTGGACCTTCTGTATATTAGCAGTTATATAAATGTTAACTAAATAAATGGATTGTGAAATTGATTCTACCTTCAGATGTTCAGCTCCTCAAGTGGGCATGATGTGGCTAAAAGCTCAGGATGTCAACGGAGGCACCCTTGGTTCAAACGCTGACTCACCCACGGACTAGCTGTGTAACCTTCACTGTGTTATTGAACCAATGCAAACCTCGGTACTTTTATGGATAAAGCCGGGGGGAAAAGCACCACCTCATAATCATTTTAGGCAGATTAAACAAGCTATTCAATGCGTGATCTTTATCAGCACATCTGACAAGTACATCAAATAAGTGGCACCCAGTATTGCCAGAGACAAAGAACCATTTATGCATTATCACAAGACAGGTTTTAAAACGGTAGTTGCTAAATATCAAGCATGTGGGTGAAAAATCCAGATTTCAGATTTTCACAGAGGCAAGACTTATGTTTTTTTCTCTTCACGTATGTGTTCTGGCTTTGTTTATCTACTGCTTAAGACGGAGAACTCTTAGTGTACGTGGGAGTCCTCCACATAGCCCTCCTCCCGCCCCACCCTCATGTCCATAACCCAGTTTCAAGAGGCCTGTCTGAGATGCCACGAGACTGTCAGTGGAGTGATGGAAGTAGGTCTCATTAGCGGAGCGGTCCAATTATGTCCAACCTTCCCCCACCATAGAAGCAGCCTGTTTCATGGGCTGTAAGAGATGTAAGGGTTTTCAGGATTTCAATGAAGATATTTATGTTCAGGGTCATGGGAAGAGGCTTTAAATGGGGAAACAGCAAAAGAAAGGGGATCTGTGAAAGCTGCTCCTTAGCAGTATCCTTGGGCTTCTGCTAAACGATGACTTTGTATAATTAAAATGAACAAAGTATGTGACAATGTCCCATCTCTGCAATCACAGCATTTTTTCTCTCCCTTTGTTTGACTGCTTTGTTCATCTGAAACTGGTGTTAAAAAAATAACAGAAATAGAAGTTGAACGTATTCCTACAGGGCTGTATTTTTAGGAGATCACCGCTTTGCAGAAGAGGCCCGGAGGTTGCAGAGTCTAATTATGAACTAAGGAAGATGGTGCTGGGAAGAAAAGGGGCACTGGAGTGAGAGTGGAAAGGAAGGGTGTAGGGTAGGCTTCAGTGGGTGGTCTGCTTCGTGCCAAACTCCCACCAGAACTAACCACAAGCTCCCTGGTGAGTGGAGGTTTAATTATCAGGAAACAGGAAGACACTTTGGACTTAAGCATCACCAGCACACGTTTTTGAGGCAGAAATTTTCTAACTGGTTGTACGAAGAAAAGCAACCCCTCCGCTACACCATCCTCAAAGAGATACTCCATAGTAAATGCTTCTGGAATGAGATGAAGCGAAGGAAATCAGACCGTCAGGGAGACAGTGAACAGAATGATGCCTAACGGTGCGGACAACTGGTAAAGGTGCTGAGAGGGTAACCACAGAGACGGTGTTGGGGATGAACTTTTTATATCTTTATCGATGATCACAAAGAATTAAATAGCACTTGAATGTAATTTATTATTAGTATTGATTTATGAGTTAGTATGTATATTTATAGCTCTTTTATATCTGCCAAGTTCTTCCCCATCATCATTTTTCGTGTTTTATGCCTCAAAGACACTACAAGGAAAGTATTCTGGCGGGTGGGGAGAGGTGGATGCCATTCATCATGTTAGAACTTTGTGGGTAAACTGAGGCTTTCAAGTCGTGATAAGACAGGTGGCAGGGAGATTCTGAGTTAAGAACTAGGACAAAATTAAGTAGGTCAAAGGGAAGAGAAGTGAAAAAAAAAAGTCCTCTGTATTGATCTAAGCCTGAGAGGACAGAAATAGGCACTGGGAAACGTGCAAGGGATGCAGCAAAATAAATCAAACTACAGCTGGAGCAAAGATGAAGAAACACAGGAATGGAATTGGTGAGCAGGGTTTTGGGGTCCGAACAGCCAAGACTTGATAAACTCAGCAAGTCTTTTTTAACACCAGATGACAAAGGTGCTTTATGCTAAAGAAAGCACCACTGTGCCCTGCTTTCTCTAGCTGATCCTAAAGTAAACAGATGCTTTATTATAATAGACCACATTTAAAGTCCCAAATTACTACTTCTTTCTTGGCCTATTTCAGATGCAGACTCAGAGTAGGCATTTATCAGATGATAATTGAATGAATGAAGGATGCAAAAATGAAATAGGCAACATGAAGAAAAACTGTGCTTTTCCTATTGCTCTCTTGATGTCTAACTTATCTATGGTTGCACAAAGAGCCATTCTAAGAAAATTGATGGCTGAAAACAGTTAGCGACCATTTAATACTGTTCATGAGGCTGTGTATGAATTGGGTGCTTCTGCTGATCTAGAGAAGCTTGACTGCTCTCAGTTTGGTTTGCTCGCGTCTCTGTGGTCAGCTGGTAGCTTGCGTAGAGAGGCACTGGCCTAAGGCCTCATGCTCATGTTTGATAGCGGCTGACTGCTGGCTTGTGCTACAAGGGTGACTGGGCCACAGGGATATCTTATCCTGCAGACTAGCCCAGGTTGTTCATAGGGCAGAGGCGGAGGACTAAAAGACAGGGGAAGTGTGCAAGGTCGCTTGATACTCAGGCTCAGAACTGGTGCAACATCATTTCTGATCCATTAATCGCCCACGGAAAGTCACAAAGCTAGCTCAAATTCAGGAGAGTGCAAATAGACTCCACTTCTTGATGGAAGATGCTGCAAAATTACCTGGTAAAGGGGTGGGTAGAGAAAAAAAATTACTCTCCTTTTGCAAACAATCTACCTGGACTGAATTTCTTGAGTCTCAAGGAAGTGCTCATAAAGATCATTCTGGCAAAACATTTCTATGTGGCACAAATAGAAAGTTAGGCTGAGCCAAATTATGCATCAACTGAATTATAAAATAACTGAATGCATACCTTCATGTACGCACGCTAATGTGAACTATACAATTAAGTACAATTGAAGCAGAACATGCAAGGTTACACACACAGTAACTGCAGCCTTACAGCTTAAATTGGTTTTCTTATTTTACCACTCAGTAGCTCTTACTTATTTTCTCTAATTCTCAATTTCCTAGTCTAAAAATGGTTATCATACTAGTACTGGTCATATGGGGTTACCATGGAAAATTACATGAGATAATGCCAAATGAATTATGCTTTTAAAGCCCCGTCAATTGGCCAGAATAACTGGCCAATATGTATTTGTTATTATTAGTATCTGCAAGGATCACACTTTAACGAGAATAAAAGAATGATGTTCTTCCTCCCTTTTTTCACTACTGATGGGAATGTAATTTGGTGCAGCCACTAATGGAAACAGTATGGAGATTCCTTAAAAAGCTAAAAATAGAGTTACCATATGATCCTGCAATCCCACTCTTGGGCATATATCCAGGGAAAACTCTCATTTGAAAAGATACCTGCACCCCAATATTCATAGTAGCACTGTGTACAATAGCCAAGCCACGGAAGCAATGTAAATCAACCTAAATGTTCATCCACAGATAATTGGATAAAGAAGTTGTGGTATGTGACTGTGTGTATAAATGTATACATTTACATATACATTTATACACACAGACACATACACACACACACATAATGAGATATTACTCAGCCTTAAAAAAAAAAAAAAGAATAAAATAATGCCATTTGCAGCAACATGGATGGACCCAGAAATTATCATGCTAAGTGAAGTAAGTCAGACACAGAAAGACATATCATATGATATCATTTATATGTGGAATCTAAAATGACACAAATGAACTTATTTACAGAAAAGAAGCAGATACAAGACATAGAAAACAAACTTATGTTGCCAAAGGGGAAAGAAGGGGAGGGATAAATTAGGAGTTTCAAATTTGCTGATACAAACTACTATATATAAAATAGATAAACAACAAGGACCTACTATATAACACAGGGAATTATATTCAATAACTTGTAATAACCTATAATAAAAAAGAAACTGAAAAAATTTTATGTAATATATATATAACTGAATGCTATGCTGTATACCAGAAACTAATGAAACATTATAAATCAACCATATTTCAATTAAAAAAAGAATGATATTCTTACAGACATAAGGTGCATCTTTTCCATTATTGCAAGTTTATTCACCTTAACCATTTACACATCAAGCAAGACAAAAACTTCCCTAGATATGTCAAAGGAAACACCCTCAACATCCATCCCACACTGATAAGGCCTGTGACCTCTGATTATTAATCTAGCCAAACTGACAAGGTCCTGGAACTGGCAAGGTTGTCCTTTGTAAAGAGTGGGATGATGTCTTCCCATGTCATACTGGAGACTGACCTGACATTAGGGAAGAATGAGAATGGGTGGAATCTCACAGACCTTAAACAGCATCCCCTGGTGCTTCTATTTATCTGCTTTATGTGATGTGACTTCCTAGCTCTGCAGTAAGAGCCAGCACACGAAGGAGGCTCAGATCTCATCTGCCCACAAGGCCAGAGACAAGAAGCATAAGGGAAGGAGGAAGCAGAAGGAATCATCAAGGATTTGAACCATAATGAGAGTGGTTGTGTTTTCTAGTTTGTTCCCATGTTATCCATGATTCCAAGATATACAGGCATTATAGAAAAAAAAAACAAATTTTCTGTCTCAATAAGTAGTTATTTAACAAAAATTGAATCTGAGGCTGTGATGTTAAGTAACTTGTCAAAGGAAAATAAACCAAATCTTTGGCAGAATCATGTTACTACAAATCCAGAGTCTCAACTTCAATCAATGTAAACAAACAAAAAAAATATTTTAAAAATCAGTGTTACAGAATTTGTCTTTTTATTTCCTTATCTTCGCAAAGCTTTTATCAATGCTTTGGATGATTGGTTCTCTTACTATATATATGTACCCACACACATGTGTGCGGTGTGTAGTGTGCGTGTGTGTTTGAGAGACAGAGCAAGAGAGAGAGAGACTTGCTAACCACGTAACTATGTAATATAACTGAAAGGACATGACTCGAGGATCTGAGGATCTAGCTCTACAGCTTACAGATTTACCATTTTAGATAATTACCTTGACTGCTCTTATCTTCATATTCCTTTCTGGGTGGAGGTGACAAGGGTAGGTGGATTTAATTTTTTTTAAGTTATATACATTCCATCTTATTACCTTACAAGGTTTCTTTAAAAATGATTAATTCTTAATATTTGGAGAGAAAGTTAGTGTACATGATTATTTTATATAAACCAGAGGCCAATCCAAAGGCAAATGGTGATTCTGGTCTTCACTCTAACAACTCAGAACCTAGCCTGTGTCATCTGGGGTTTGTTAGGGATGCAGATCCTCAGGCCCCACCTCAGGTCTACTGAATCACCGCATGCTCATTTTACTCAGATTCTTGAGTAGTCAGTATGCACAAGAAGGGCGGCACTGGTGTATACCACGTGGATGAGGTTCATGGTACCCTAAATGGACACCTAAAATGCATACAAAGCCCTGTTGGTAAGTGCATGTAGGTGCTCTTCCTGGCTAGAAGGCTATTGCATTCATAAGATCTCAGAGAGGTCTTGGAAGAAGAAAATATCCAAGAACCATTATACCATTGCTTTTTTAATTGAAGTATATTCAGTTTACAATGTTGTGTCAATTTCTGGTGTACAGCCTAATGTTTCAGTCATCCATATAAATACATATATTCCTTTCCATATTCTTTTTCATTGTAGGTTACTACAAGATATTGAATATAGTTCCCTGTGCTATACAGCAGAAACTTATTTATCTATTTTATATATAATAGTATGTGCAATTCTTGAACTCCCAATTTATCCCTTCCCACATCCTTTCCCCCCCTGGTAACCATAAATTTGTTTTCTATGTCTGTGAGTCTGTCCTGTTTTGTAAATAAGTTGATTTGTATCTTTATTTTTTTTAGATTCCACATATGAGTGATATCATATGGTATTTTTCTTTCTCTTTCTGGCTTAATTCACTTAGAATGACGATCTCCAGATCCATTCATGTTGCTGCAAATGCCATTATTTTTTATGGCTGAGTAGTATTCTAATATATATATATATATAAAATCTTCTTTATCCAGTCATCTGTTGATGGATCTATTGCTTTAACTGCACGATGATTTTCTTAGTAATTGAGATATTTTAAATTTGTTCAATAGTTAATGCAGATTATTGTCACATAAAAGCAATAAAAGAAGGAGTAAAAGAAGGAAGGGGGAAGGAGGATGGGGAAGAAGAGAAGAAGTGGAGAAGGAGGAGGAGGAGAAGAAAGTAGGAGAGAAAGGGGCAAGACGAGAAAAAAAGGGGAAAAGGCAAAAGAAGAGGAAGAGCCCAAATAATCCACACTAAGCCCTTGAACAAATGTTGAATGTGATGGTATTTAGTTGAAAGGATACAGCATGGGAAGCTAAAGGCCTGGCTTTGAATCTTGCCTCTAAGCAAAAATCTCTACGTGACCTTGGAAAAAGTCACTTCTCTATCTTGGACCTCAATCTCTGCTTCTGCAAGATAAGGATGCTTAACTATGTTATTTCTAAGATCCCTTTCGCTTTTAAGATTCTGTACATTCTACGCTAAGTTGTCAGCTCAGTCTTCGATCCAGAAGCCAAAGGTTTGTCCCCTCCCCACTGCTAGAATAGAGAGAGAAACATACACTGTTCCCCCAGGATTTGATCATGGAGTTGGACTGACTATATTTTAAATACAGACAGATATCAGAATTTTCTTTGCAGAATAGAAATTAAAACTTGAAGGAGAAATAGTGTAAATATTCTGAATTAAGGGAAAAATGGGGAAAGGTTGTCATTTTACTCATTCAACTGTGGCAGGAGAGGATGATCAGATTTCTCCTTGAGATGTTGTTAGGCTTAGGACAAGGAGACAAAAAAAAAAAAGAAGTTACTAAAGCATATCCCAAAGAACACCAGTTCAGAGAAAATCGATAGGTGTTTGACAGAAATATAGTATGTCTATACTTAACTTTCCAGAGAATGGGGATGAAACCATTTAAGTCGTTTTTCTTTCTCTGCGAGATTGCTATTACACAAACTTTGCTATGCTTGTGTGCAACATCGTTTGTTAAAAGATGTAGAAGACGCACCTCTTGGTAAACTGCTTTCACCATGAGCATCTTTTTCTTTGTGTCAGCGTTGTTGTGCCCAAACAGAACATATTTTAGGAAATGCTATATGAATTTAGGGAAGGCACTTCTCTCTTCATGATTCTTTCATTTTCTCCTTCTGTACAAATGAAGGGGTTGGATTAGATCTCTCTAGTGTTCTTTCTGGGTATAAAATGACAGTTAAATAACACCTAGAAACTATCACTAGTTGAATTTGAGACAATAATGAGCTAGTGCAAGCTACAAAGCAGGATAATAAGTCTGCCAATTTGTGGAGTGAACCGAGTCATCACCAGAATGTTTGCTCTGGTCTCTTTGTGTATCTGCTTTCTGCTTTCTTCTGCAGATCCCCTTCCTCTGCTCAGCTGGAAACACAGCCAGCAGCAGTTTCCAAGCCTCACGTTCCTTCTCTTACTACAAGAAAAGGACTGACTCTCTTCCTTTATTTCCAGGTCAGATTCTCCTAGGGAATACCTCTGCTTGGTCTACTCGGCTCAGGTAGCTGGACTAATTATCTGTGGCCAGAGAAGCAAGGTCACCTAACACAGACCTGACAGCTGATGCCTCTGATTCTCACACATGAGAAATATCACTGTGAGCTGGGAATTGATACCAATGATCTACATTAAAACATGGAAGGGATGGCCAGGATTTTGCCTAAGATATGTCAGGCAACTGGTGTGGACGCAGTAGGACAGAGCAGTTGAGGGCAGATCTTGGGGGGTTTTAATGCTCAGGTAAGGGGATCTTATTTGATCTAATTCTGATGATGATGATGATTATTTTGCCCAGTGGTTTTGAAAGTCAGGCCAGTGTCAGACTGCAGACATAAGAATTACTTGGGGGAAGAGGGTATGGTAACTAAAACACAGAGTCCTGAGCCCATTCCTAGTTCAGTAAATTGGGATGGAACATGGAAATCTGTGCTTATTAAAAATTTCCTATGTGACACTGATGATCAGCCCATTTTAGAAGTCATTTAACCTGGTATAACTTTACAGTGAACTTATTAAGTGTACTAGTTTTTGCTAGTTTCTGAGACACACATTCACAAACATTTATCCTTCCCTAAAGAAATCTGAATATTAAGGAACATACAGCTTACAAGTAAATAGCCATAAAAGATTAAAAAATCACTTGGGAGCTTAGAAGTATGGTTAGAACTAGAGGTGTTGTGGAGTTAGCAAAGATCTGACTGAGGAGGAGATGTTTGAGTCAAGTTCATGATGGATTTACTTAGAATATTCAGAGGAGGAAATTTATTCCAGGTGGATACAAGAACATAAAAACAAAATACCTGAAGGAGGAAAGGGCTTCTTAATCTGACGTCCAAAGGTACCCCAAGGGGTCAGCACACTTGCGTGAAAAGTATTCCTTTATTTTTACTAATATCTAATGGAAATTTACTAAGTCCTTCAATTAGACGACAAACAACACTAGATTTAGTAATAGCTGCAAACATGTCACCATTAGAAATTCAGTGTTTTTATATTTGATTAAGATTTCAGCAGATATTTTGCACTCACTTTTTTGCTCACCACTAATTAAAAATCACAGTAGCTACAGATTTAGTACTAGATCTTGTCATTTAATGAGTTAACGATAAATAATTTTAATGAGTTAAAATCGAATTTTTTATTTTATTTTATTAAAGCATAATGGATTCTAATCAACTAATACAATATTATATTAGTTTCAGGTGTACAGCACAGTGATTTGATGTCCATATATTATGAAATGATCACCATAATAAGTCTGGTTACCATTTGTCACCATGCAAAGATAATAAAATGCTACTGACTTTATTCCCCATGGTCACGTTATATCCCCAAGGCCTACTCGCGTTATAACTGTGAGTTTGTACCTCTTGATCCATCCATCCATTTCCCACCCGGAAACAGCTCTGGAAACTGCCTGTCTGTTATCTGTATCTATGTCAGTTTGGATTTGGGGCTTTTTGTTTGTTTACTGTGTTTTTTAGATTCCACATATGAGTAAGATCATATGATATTTATCTTTCTCTGACTTACTTCACTTAGCATAATACCCTCAAGGTCCATCCATATTGTCGCAAATAGAAAGATTTCATTCTTTTTTGTGGCTAAGTAGTATTCCATTTTGTGTGTAGGGGACTGTGTTTGTATACACATGCACATATACATATACCACATTTTCTTTATGCATTCATCTATCAACGGACACTCTGGCTGCTTCCGTACCTTGGCTATTGTCAATAATGCTGCAGTGAACACAGGGGTGCATATATCTTTTCAAATTAATATTTTCATTGTCTTTAAAATATATCAGAAGTGGAATTGCTGATTGTATGGTAGTTCTCTTCCATTTTTGAGGAATCTTCATACTGTTTTCCACAGTGGCTGCACTAGTTTACAGCCCCCTAACAATGTGTGAAGTTTCCTGTTTCTCCACATCCTTGCCAAGACATTGTTTCTTTTCTTTCTTCTTTATTTTTCTTTGCTAACAGTCATTCTGACAGGTATGAGGTGATATCTCCTTGAGGTTTTGATTTGCATTTCCCTGATGATTAGTGATGTTGAGCATCTTTTCACGTGCCTTTTAGCCATCTGTCTCTAAAATTTTACATATTTTATAACTATTTTAATATATTGTTTTTCTTTATGATTTTATAACTTTTATTCATGAACTTATAAAAATTATTCTGAGAAGGTGTTCTGGTTAGCTTCTGCTAGGTGACAGATTATCCTAAAATTTATCAACTCAAAATAACCATTTATTTTCTCACAATTTTACAGATCAGGAATTTGAGAAGGGTACAGGTAAGCAGTTGTCATATGCGCTCTCTCATGTCATTGTAATTTACTATTGGCTAGGGCTGCATTCACCAGAAAGCTCAACAGTGCTAGACATCCAAAATGGCTGGGAGTTCAGATGGGACTGCCTATCCATCAACCTCACCTTGTGACGCGAGCTTCTCACATCATAATGGCTGAGTTCTGAGAGGGAGCATCTCTAAAGGTAGTATTCAGGAAGAGAGTGTTCCAAGAGATCAAGAAAGAAGAAACGAGACTTGTGACTCACTTCACATGTCACTCAGCATCACCTCTATCCTTTCTCTGGGTTACCATGAACCAGTAAGACCAACCTAATTTCTAGGGAAGGCAAAATATTTCCTTGGTCTTGTTGGAATAAGTGTCAAAAATTATGGTCACCTTTCACTGGCTGCAGAAGGATTTCACAGGCTTCACGAGATTGTCAAAGATGTTCATGGTATAAAAAGCATTAAGAACACCTGCTCTAGAACACATGCTTAAGTAAAGAGTGTATTCAATAAAAGAAATGGGTGTTCCTAATTAATATTAACTTGAGAGGGTATCGAAGGTAGCCAGTAGCCAGCAGCCAATCTATACTGAGCCATTACGTATAGCTTTTCCAAGTTGTATTGCTCCACTATCTGTTAGGGGAAAAAAAAAAAAAAAAAAAAAAGAGAGAGAGAGAGAGAAAAAAAGAAAGGAAAACATTCGACTTAACCTTGATAGGTCAAAAAATGACAGAACTGAGCTTTGCCCCCAAACCAGAAGAGCAAGCAAACAGTTTCGTAATGGTGAAAGCATCTTGCTTTTGGGGAGGTAAGACTTGTCGTTCTCTGTTGAATATAATTAAAGGAGATGGGAAAGAAACGTGAAGAGGCCCTGTATCTCTGCTCAAACATGCTGCAGTGATGGATCAAAGAGATGGGAACTGACACCTTCCATCTCCGGGATACCCAGAGTAGAAACACAGTCAGTAAGACAGCCTGCTCACTGATGTGCAAGGCCTCTTCGCCTACGAGAGGGAGAAAGATGAAACCTGACAGCACTCCCCTCTCTAACTCTTCACCTCTTTCTACTACTAGTTGGAGGTGGAAGAAGCCTTCGAGTGAGAAAGAGTTGAAGTTTGTACCTACGGGATCTTTGGGTGGGATTTTTAACTAGGTCTTTAGCCAAGGACCTTAGCAGCTTCACTTACAGTGTCTAGATAAAAGATGGCTAGGAGGGTCACTAGCTTGAGAGAGAAGCAGAACTCTTCAGGTTAGGAGATTTACAGTCGTCGGAATCTGATGTATCTTACTGTTTTGTTTAGGAGACATCTCCTTAATGGATCACTGTCCATGGGGGAGGTTTAGGGAGACATGTGGCTCAGGAGTCTTACGTGTGCTCTGGGGATATTGAGTACTGTAGGTTCTCCAACTATAGCTGCAAGCCCCTTAAAGGCAAAGACAGTTCTGCATCCCCAGTATCTATCAGCGTCTGGTAGACAGTATGCCTTAAATGAGTGATTGATAAAGGAATTAATTATAGTTGAATGAAATAATAACCTAGAGTATAAACTAGCTAGCTGGTCTATAAAGTCCTAAATTATCTGGCCTCTAACTAGTTGTCCAATCACTCATTATTCCTCCTTCCTCCCTTGTTCACCAAACTAAAAAAAAAACAAAAAAAACAAAAAAAAAACACCAAAATATGTATACATCTTAGCATGTTTGCCCAGGCTGCTCCAGCTCCCAGGAGGTAAAAAAGACTCATTTCCAATAGGTGGTTAGAGAAACTTCTCTGAGAAGGCAATACTGGAGCAGAGATCCAAAGGACAAGATGAAGCCAGCCCCACGAAGACCTAGAAGTCGGGGTGGGGAGCATAACTCAGAGCAAAGGAGAGTATAAAGGCAGTGCACCAGGAGTGAGTTGATTGTTACTTTGTATTTAACAGCAAGGCAGCTGTGTGGCAGAAGGACAGTGAATGTAGTGGCAGAGCAGTACAAGATGAGGTTGCAGATGAGAGTAAGGCAGGGGCCAGATCACTTAGAACCTGAAGGCCTGGGGGGAGCTTGGATTGTGCCAGATGGGAAATGGGCAGTCATTCAATTGTATTAAGCAGGAGCGGGCATTATCTGATTGTCTTCCAAGAAGAGAATCCCTTGCAGGAAGACAAGTGTGGGTGCAGGTGATGCATTAGAAGGTGATTTCAACAGTTCACATGAAATATCAGTTCAGATCAGGGTGACAGCAGTGAAGCAGGAGAGAAGTGGAGAGACTTAGTGCATATTTTAGAATCAGAGTCAACAAGATTGTCTGGTGGGCTGAAGGAATAAAACGTAAATGATTAATTAATGAGAAAGATATTCACATTTACTGGTAAACAAAAGGAAATGCAGATAAATAATACAACACTGAAATGTCATTTTTTTCCTCCTATCAAATTGGCAGGTACTTTAAAAAATGGTACAATCCTGAAACTGCATGAGTTTTGAAAATCAATCTAATTGTCCAACAATCAAGGATCAGTTAAATACATTATCGGGCATGCATATGTTTAAATGCTCCATGCCCATTAAAAATGATGTTGTGGAAGAACACTTAATGACATGGAAAACGTTCACAGAAAGTTTTATCTTTTCAACAACCAGCTGTCAGGGTCCATGCTTCTTGTTAAGTACCAAACGGATTTGTAGTGATGGAAATGTTAATATCTTTAAAATGTGTTGCAGAATTTCCCTAGAAGTGGGGTTACTTTTTTAAAGAAACATGCCTGGCAAATTTCTTGGGGTGAAAGCAAGGCTGTGAAGGCATGTACCATCGAGATGCAAGGTTAACAGAAGAGGTAACTATACTCCTCTGTAGTAGAAATAGAAATGTTCAGAAAGATAAACTCCTTGGGCCAGTGGTCTTTGGTGTGGAGTTTGAAAAAAGACGGTCGTATCATTTTTGGTCTGCCGCAATGCAGGATGAACCAGACTCCCCAAGTTCGGGATGGTGAGGCAGGTCATAAACTCAGTGAGGATATACTAATGGTCATGAAAACAAAGCTCTCCCTTCTCTCATACTCCATCCTCCTTAGAATTTGCAGGAAACCCAGAGAAGACTTTCAGTTTCCATAGTATAAGGGCATGGTGTTTTGAACCAATTTTTCAAAAGGCAAAGAGATCTCAACTCAATTGTTAAAAAACAGTATCCCAGGTTATAAAATTTAAGTATATTCTAAGGATAAAGACTTAGAATGTAATCAACACAGAAGGAAAGGTCTTTAAAGAGCATGCAATGCAATCTTGTTAGGAAGAGAGAAACTGAGGTTCCCGTAAAGATGTAACACAAAAAGTTCCAATAGATGTGTGTCCACAGGTTAATTCTAATCATGAAAGGTACAAAAGCTGGCACTAAATGCAAATTAAAAGTTGATCCCAATGTGAAATGGGGTGTCTGACACTCAGTGCTCTGACTCGTCATTGTTGATTGACAGTCAAAAACTTATTACTCACTCCCCACGTGTGGATGACTTTTGCAGACTCATGGAAAGAGCCACAGAATGTGTTTTCAATTTGTCGTTTTCCATCTCCATATTGCCTGTGGTTCCAGGCGGCCCTTAAACAGAAAGTCCGTGGCTCAGCTAATATTTCATTTTGGAGATACCATCACATGCTGGTACCCTGGCATCACTGAAAGATTAATATCAACGCTGGCTGTCATTTCTAGTTAGCATGCTTGAGGAAGGCGGCTGGGCGCGAGGAAACTCTCTGGACCAGCACTGCTTTGGAAGGCAAAGGCATGGCTCGGTTATTTCTGAGTCTGGTGAATTTGTACAAAGCCCTCAAAGTCACAGGTCTTCGTTTCTCCATCTGAAAATGGGAACCATAAACTTGTTCACATTGTGAATATTTGATAAGCAATGAAAGAGGGAAAGACCCTTGTGAACTTTAAATATCTATTCAAATATAAGGGAAGAAGGGTGTTCTTAAACCTACAGGGGTTTGTCCTTTAAACTACTAGTCTTTGCCATGAAAACTCCTTTCTCTCTCACTTAAGCCTCAACCACATTAGAAGGCAGGTATCACACTTCTTCTCTCTTTATCTCTCTAGCAGTTTTATGAAGACAGGGTAGATGTATATACTGCATGTTTATATCTTCCGCGTGACCGAAATAGGACTGAATAAATGTTACTATCGTTAGAATGGTTATTATCATTGTTTCTATAAATCATTTATTACTAGTATATAATTATATAATATTAATAATTTTACTATTTCCACTATTACTATTTATCAGGATCTTATGCATGAACGTATCAGACGCCAGGCTTAGCATTTTCATCACAGTTAGGTATGATTATCCCCTTTATTTACATGAAGAACCTGGGACTCTAAAAAGAGAGAAAGCTAGTTTTACCAAGTCAAAATGACAGAATCAGGATTTAGATCCAATTCTGTCTGACTTAAAAACTGGTGCTTTCAGTAGCCTCCCTGCACTGCCCCCTTTGGGAGGGTCTGGGTAGAATATTTGACCATCTTTACCTGATGATATGAGCTTGGTCCAAATTTACCCATCAGGAAATCTTATTAAAATCCTATTTTCTCTACTACACAGAGTGATGTCTGCCTCGAGATACCCCCAAATCACTCTTGCTTTCTCTCTGCACTCTCCATGGTGATTCCCAGGCCACCACTATCCCCCTAAGTCCTATCTGATGTTCACTATTGAAGAAGAGATGCAAAACCAAACGTATTCCTTCTGCTAGAAAGACGATCATTGTAGATCACAATCTTTTTCATCTGTCAATAGCCCCCACCTCTGGCACAATTTCAAATACACCCACAAACAGAGCAATCCAGGGATATCTTGGTTGTTCCAGAGACATGGCTCTACTCCTGATCACTGGCTCTGAAGAGGACGGTCAGCACAGCAGAGCACATGCAGTGGCCTGGCGGAAGCTTCCTGATGCTCACACTGACTGCAGACAAAAGTGTGGCCCAGCATCAGCCTGACCAGCACGTCCTCACTGCCACTGAACACCCTCGGGGAGAAAAAAAGAATCTGATGTGCCCTTCAGATGCGCCCAGAAATCCTGGTGTGGAAAACAGCTCTCAGTGTTGCAGAAACCTGGAAAATGTTTCACCAAGAACAGAGGGAAACTCATGAAAGAGAAAACCAGGCATAGGTATAAAATTGTTTGGGAGAAATAATATTCTGAGCCTCATACTGGTATATGTGGTATAAAATAAAGCTACTTGACTATAGTGATTGCTTTTTCATGTACAAGGGCCTGTTGACTGTGTCAGTCAAAATTTCTTCATTTTGCTTAGATAAGAGGGGTAACTTTGTGTAGAAGCTAACAAGAGACAGAAGAATCATAGACCTGCTCGCTCCACCATTAATTCATTGACTCATCGAGTCATCCATTCATGTATTCCTTCATTACACCACTCATTTCTAGAGAGAGATGGTGCAGTTTGCAGTAGAAACTTACACTTAATAAAATCGGATTTCAAAAGGAAACAAATACAAGAGCCAGTAAATACAGAATATAGGTCCAGAAAATGTATACAATACTTGCTAAGTTTTTGACCAGGAGCTAGGGAGAAAACGGAGCTGGCGTGCTAGGCCAGGAAATAATTTCCTGAAGATACAACTTCCTCTGTCAAGGAAAGAATATTCCTTTGCTGAGAACTGTAACAGAATCATTGGCGGAAGGAATAATTTAGATGCTTCAGAATGATTCTAATATTTGTCTCCCTGAAGAGCAGCAGGCTAAGGTAAGGGCTCTGAAATGACATGCAAAGCCTAGTTTTGAGCTTCCTACAGGTAATGATAAAAAGTCAATGCATTATATGAAATGATGATGACTTAAAGTTTTTATTTATGCTGCTTTGAATTTGGAAATAAATTGATTACCCAAGCACTTATCTAAGCATCTAAAGGACATTCATAAGGAATAGAACAGAATCCTAGAGAAGGATAACTTTTTTCTTAAAAAAAAATTCTATAAAACATGTTATCATATTTAAATTTAAATTCTAATTATCATCAAATGTCATGTCTCTATTCAGATTAAATCATTGTTCCCCCAAATTATATAGCTGGTATATTCAAAATTATATTCAGAATCATATTAAGTACTGTGCTTGAGGCTGAATTCATAACCTTTGGGGTTTCAGAAACACTAGGGTTTTGGGAAACAGAAGTGATTCTCCTAGGTGGAAATCTACAAACTTGATAAAGATAGCAGAATTTATTAGATCTTTTTAAAGGTAAGTTATAGAAAGTCTTCTAGGAAATACAATCTTGGCTCTTCTTTTTCCCTACAAAACGTAAGTACTACAATTTCTGTTCTTTTTAAATAATTAATTTAGATGTTACATAAAATGAAAAAATGTATAATTCAACGAGTTTTAGCAAAGATATACTCCTTTCTTGCCCACCCCAAGAGTTCTATCATACTCCTTTGGAGCTATCCCCACCCAGTACACATGACTGATTTCTATTCCCGTAGAAAACTTTGCCTGTTTTTAACTTCATAACACATGGCATCATACAGCATGCATTATTTTGTATCTGCCTTTTTCTTTTCTTTTAATTTAAGCTAAAGCTTTTGAGACTTGTTTCATTGTTTTGCACACATTGATAGTTTTCCCTGTTTTACTGCTGCATGGTGTTCCATTGTATGACTGTATCACAATTTGTTTGCGATTCTTGTTGAGAGGCATCTGGGTTGTTTAGGCGTCTTTTGCTCTTATGAATGAAGCGTCTATGAATATTGTTATACACATTCATAGGTGTACTATTTCATCTATCTTGGTTAAATGCCAAGGAATGGAACCATTGTGTAAGTGTGTATTTAAATTTATAAGTAACTGCAATTTTCCCAAGCGGTTAAAACCATTTTACATTCCACCCACGATGCATTAGAAATTTAGTAATACCACATTGCTATTTATACTTCACAGCAACAGTCATTTTGATTTTAGCCATTTTAGTGGGTAGATAGAGGTATCTTAGTGACATGGTTGAACATATTTCCACTTCTTTTAAATGAAAGTCTTGTGCCCATTTTACTGGGTTAGTCTTTTTTTTTTTTTTTTTTACTGAAGTATAGTTAGTTTACAGTGTTGTGTCAATTTCTGGTGTACAGCATGTTTCAGTCATACAAGTACATATATATATTCCTTTTCATATTCTTTTTTATTATAGGTTACTACAAGATATTGAATATAGTTCTCTGCTCTACACAATATAAACTTGTTGTTTATCTATTTTATATATAGCTGTTAGTAGCTGCAAATCTCAAACAAATTTATCCCTTCTCACCCCCTTTTCGCCCTGGTAAACATAAGTTTATTTTCTATGTCTGTGCGTCAGTTTCTGTTTCATAAATAAGTTCATTTGTGTCATTTTTTTTTAAGATTCCACATATAAGTGTTATTTTATCCCACAATTTTTGATATGTTGGTTTTTTATTAACATTTCCTTGAAAATAATTTCTAATTGCCCTGTGATTTTTTTCTTTAACATATAAATACAGAAATGAGTTGCCTACTTTGAAAGCATTTGTAAATTTTCTAGGCATCTTATTGTTTTTTATGTATTATTTAAGTCCATTGTGGTCAGGGAACTTACTCTGTATTACTTCAACCCTTTGAAATCCACGGGCATTTGTTTTATGGCTTGGCACTGAGTCTGTCATAGTGACTATCCCTGTGCACTTGAGAAACACATATGTTCTGCAGTTACTGGATTAGCGTTGCTTGTTTAAATATAAATCACGTCAGATTCGCTGTTCAAATCACCTCTAGTTTTTACTGACATTTGTCTAATTTTGCTATAAGTTACTGAAAAAAGAATACTGAAATCCCTATAACTAAGTCTAGTGTATTTCTCCCATACTTCCACCAAATTTTTCTTCATGTGTATATAATCTGTTATTAGCTGGTTATACATTTAGGATGAATTAATACAGTATTGTAAAGCGATCTACATTATCTCTGGTAATACTTTATCTTGAATTTTATTTTGTTCTGATATTAACATAGCCACACCAGCTTCCAAATGCATATATTTGCATCCTTTCAATCCATTCACTTATTGTTTTCATCTATTATTTTCACTGTCATCAATTGACTTTAAAATAAATTAACAAACACTTTTATATTGACTCACATTTATTATTTTCTGTTCTCTTCATTTTTCCTTATGGCTCCAAAAATTACCATGTTGTATTGTATGCCTTAAATCTGAAGAATTTCGGCACTTCTTACAGTGTGTATCTGCTAGATACACAAGAATGTTTTGCTCTTGTTTATCTGAAAATGTCTTTATTTTTTCTTCATTTTTGAAATGTATTTTCATATATATATGAAGGGCTAGATTGACAATGTTTTATTTTATTTTTCTTTCTCAGAACCTTTATGATGTCACCCCATTATCTTTTAACTTCCTTTCTGTATGCTCAAATGCTGGCCTTTATTGTTGTTATTATTATTTTCTTGTATATAATGTCCCTTTTTTTTTCTGTCCTTTAAGGTTTTTTTTCCTTTCTTTGGAGACAAACTCTGTCCACTTTCTTCCTGCTTTTGACTGCTTTCTAATGTCTTGAAACTATTTATTTTTCCAGTTTGAATCACTCTTAGGATCTGGACATTTAGCCTTACACAATGTACTCTAACATTACTAGAAAACAGAGTCCAAGTTTGTTTCTAGTATTTACCATATATTTGTATTCCTGGTAAGCTCCATTCTTTTGTGTGGACCCACACTTTTGTCATATCATTTTCCTTTTGACTAAAAACATCTTTAATATTTCTTTTAGAGCAGGTGAGATGATGACAAAGTGCTCTCAGCTTTCCTTGTTTGTAAAAGTAGTTCATCTTTATTTTCAAAGATGTCTTTGCTGGGTACCGAATTTTTAGTTGACATAACTATTTTCTTTCAGCACTTCAAAGACGTAGTTTCATTGTGATCTGGGTCACAAATCTTTAGACAAGTCTGTGGGTATTCTTATGTTTGTTCCTCTCTATGTAACATGTCTTTTTCTCTGGTTGATTTTAAGAATCTTATCTTCATCACTGGCTTTCAGGGATTTGAATATGATATGCCTTGGTGTGTTTTTCTTTTGTGTTTAACCTTAAGTTGTTTGGGTTTTTTTCCCCAGCATCTTGGGTATGTCAGTTTATTATTATTATTATTTTTTAATTTGAAAACCTTCAGCCATTATTTCTTCAAATAGTTTTTCTGCACCTTTCTCTCTTCTCATTTTAAGATGTGTATGTTAGAGTGTTTGATACCGTCCAACAGGTCACTTTGTCCTTGTGCATTTTGTTTTGTTTTGTTTTGCTTTTATTCCCTTTCTGTACTCGAATTTGATGGTTTCTATTCCTTGAATTCAAGTTCTTTGATCTTTTTGTTGCCCCACCTCACCCACCATGGTATTCAATCTTTTATTAATCCCATCAGGGAATTTTTTTTTGTTTCAATATTTATGATGCTTTATTTTTCATCTCCAGAATTCCCATTTGGTTCATTTTATATACCTTGCATTTCCCTCAATATTGTCCTTGAAGTCACTGAGCACACAGAATGGATTTATAGTTGCTATTATAAAATCCTGATTTGCTAGTTAAATCATTTCACTAATTTCTGTGTTAGTTTCTATTTACTTGTCTTCCTCCAGCTTTTGTGTCACATTTTCTTATTTCTTGATATGATAGTAAATTTCCAGTGGGTTCTAGACACTGTGAACTTTACATCATAAAGTACTGGAGTTTTTATAGGATTCTTTGTGTGTGTGTGTGTGTGTGTGTGGTTGTGTTACAATAAAATTCTATTGACAAAATCAGGTGGTGACAGGATTTGGTCCCCAGGCTGCCACTGCTGACCCCAGATTTAAATCTTCTAGAGCTTGTGAAAACACAGATTTGTGGACTCCCCCACCACCTCCCATTCACTAAGGTTTCTTTTTTTAAAATCATATCCAAAACAATAAAATACTTAGGAATGGATCTGACAAAGGAGCTGAAAGATTTTTACATGGAGAACTACAAAACATTGATTAAGGAAATTAAAGATGACTTAAAGAAATGGAAAGATATCCCATGCTCTTGGATTGGAAGAATCAATATTGTTAAAATGGCCATAAGGCTAAAGGCAATCTACAGATTTAATGCAATCCCTATCAAATTACCCATGACATTTTTCACAGAACTGGAACAAATAATCCTGAAATCTATAATCACAAAAGACTCAGAATTGCAAAAGCAATACTGAAGAAAAAGAACAAAGCTGGAGGAATAATCATCCAAGACTTCAGACAATATCACAGAGCTACAGTAATCAAAACAGCGAGGTATTGGCACAAAAACAGACATATGTATCAATGGAACAGAATAGAGAGCCCAGAAATAAACCCACAGACTACAATCAATCTTCAACAAAGGAGGCAAGAATATACAATGGAGAAAAGACAGTCTCTTCAGCAAGTGGTGTGGGGAAAACTGGACAACATGTAAATCAATGAAGTTAGAACACTCCCTCACACCATACACAAAAATAAACTCAAAGTGGCTTAGACTTAACTATAAGGCAAGACATGATAAACCTCCTAGAAGAAAACATAGGCAAAACATTCTCTGACATAAATCTTAGCAATGTTCTCCTAGGGCAGTCTATCCAGGCAATAGAAATAAAAGGAAAAATAAACAAATGGAACCTAATTAAACTTATAAGCTTTTGCACAGCAAAAGAAACCATAAACAAAACAAAATGACAACCTACAGAATGTGAGAAAATATTTGCAAATGATGCAATGGACAAGGGTTTAATTTCCAGAATATATAAACAGCTCATACAACTTAATAAGAAAAAAACAAACAACTCAATCCAAAAATAGGCCGAAGACTTAGACAAACAATTCTCCTATGAAGACATACAAATGTCCAATTGGCACATGAAAAAATGCTCAGTATCACTAATTATCAGAGAAATGCAAATCAAAACTATAATGAGGTATCACCTCACGCCAGTCAGAATGGTCATCATTAAAAAGTCCATAAACGATAAATGCTGGAGAGGGTGTAGAAAAAGGGAACCCTCCTATACTGTTGGTGGGAATGTAGTTTGGTGCAGCCATTATGGAAAACAGTACGGAGATTCCTCAAAAGACTAAAAATAGACTTATCGTATGATCCAGCAATCCCACTCCTGGGCACATATCTGGAGGGAACTCAAATTCAAAAAGATACCTGCACCCCAATGTTCATAGTAGCACTATATACAATAGCCAGGATGGGGAAACAACCTAAATGTCCAGCAACAGAGGACTGAATAAAGAAGTTGTGGTATATTTATACAATGGAATACTATTCAGCCATAAAAAGACCACAATAATGCCATTTGCAGCAACATCGATGGACCTGGAGATCACCATTCTAAGTGAAGTAAGCCAGAAAGAGAAAGAAAAATACCCTATGATATCACTCAAGTGTAAAATCTAAATAAAGAAAAAAGAAGATACTAATGAACTCATCCACAAAACAGAAACAGAATCACAGATACAGTAAACAATCTTATGGTTACCAGGAGTGGGAAGGGGATGGGAAGGGATAAATTTGGGAGTTCGAGATTTGCAAATATTAGCTTCTATATATAAAAATAGATAAAAAACAAATTTCTTCTCTATAGCACAGGAAGCTATGTTCAATATCTTGTAATAACCTTTAATGAAAAAGAATATGAAAACAAATATACATTTGTATATGTATAGCTGGGACATTGGGCTGTACATCAGAAATTGACACATTGTGTCTACAGGGTTTTTTTAAAGAGTGTAGGAATTTGCCATTTGTGGAATAGTTTACTATTTGAGTGTTAAAAAAACAACAGAATTTTGAATTTGGGGATAGAGTAATTCTAGGGCTAGTTTAGCCTCACTACTAACACTTTATTTGTCTGGATTATCCACTAAATATCCATATATTCAATATATTTTCTTCATTCTGGCTGATTTCTTCCATATGGAAAACATGTACCCATGTGTAAAATTACACATTTCTTTCCTCTTTCTTTCCCTCCCTTCCTTCCTTCCTTCCTTCCTTCCTTCCTTCCTTCCTTCCTTCCTTTCTTTTTCTTTCTTTCTTTCTTTCTTTTTTTCTTTCTTTCACCACTGGTGTAAATACTCTTTACATTTCCTAAGTCACAGAACACACTAGGGTCTAATTTTGTAATTTTTACATTCTTGTTCTCTTTCTGTCTCTATTTTGGTCCTAAAACACATTATTTTACTTACTATAGCTCTGAAATATGTTTAATATTCATGAGATGTAATTCCTTTAAATTCTTCTTTTTAAGAATAACATAATCAGTATTCCATAATTAATCTTCCAGATGAAATTTAGAATAATTTTAAGGTCTTCCCAATTCCTTTTGGAATCTATAGTAGAAATGCCTGTTTCTAAAATTTAAGACAGACTTGATGGCTTTTTAAAATAGTTTCTTTCTATTAAAAACATTTTTTTCTGTTAGATTTTTAAAAAAAATCTTCCTCTTTGGCTGTTGTATTATGTATATTATTAATATTATTTTAGAGTTTCTTCTTTTTTTCTAGTTATATTTATTCTTATATCACAATGCTCATATGCTTATATCACAAGTATAAATCCTATTTTTCTTCAATTATATTTTTTATGACTTTTATATATGAGAGTGATTGACTTTATATGTTAATTTAAATTTGTATACTTTATTGATATAGTTTGTTGATATATGATAATTTACTGATTAGTATTTTTGAATGAATTAATTTAAATAATAAGAGAATTATCCTAAACTCTATAAAATAAATTGAATGATGATCTACCCAAATACCAATATATTTTCTAGCCTCTCATGACAATTTCTTGTTGGCATGATTTTTTTAAATAGAATACTTTTACACCACTTACCCCATTTGATCTTTAGTTTTTGTGGAGATACGAAATCTGAGATTCACAGAAGTGACAGAATTCGCCCAGGAGCCCACAGTGACAGAAAGGCTGAACTTGGATTCATATCAAGTTCTCCAACTCTAGTCTCAGTGCCCTCCTCATAAGATGTCTGCGTCCTTTGAAGACTTATCCCAGGATTATCCAACTAGAAACTGGAATAATGCATTTGAGTTCTCTTTGACATTATGCCAGTGATTTTTTTCAGAGGTGGGGCAAAACACAGTCTTGAAAGTGCTGGCTGAGTTGATATTTAGCCCCTAGAGAAAGAAAAAGAATGATCTGGAATTATAGTGAGATGGAGGATGACAGACCCACATAAACTGGTGGAGATAAGACACATCTCATGTGTCCAGGTGTATTGAAGTCCCTGTTACTTACACATTAGTTTATGAGGTAGAGGTAAGTTAATTCAAGTTAATATGCAAAAATGTTTCTAATAACAACCTGTCAAGAGTGTAGAGGGACATATCAGGAGAGAGAGATGAGAAGAGAAAAGGAACACTAGAAAAGAAAGGAGAAATTAGTCAAGGGAACAGAACAATTCTCCACTATAATCATAAGAGAGGTGGCTAGAATTACATTCTCACTATTAATTCATTTTAAGAGTTAATAATGTTCTGTATTTAAGATGCTGAACTATAAAATCACATATACCTGGTTCAGATCCCACTTAAGCTACCTAGCATTTTGAGGCATCAGTTTCTTTCTTTTCAAGGTGGAAATAATGACATCAAGTACGGCTGAGGGGCTGTGGGGATTACTTGAGATAGTACATGCATTTGAAACATGTATAGAAATGCTCATATATGATCTTTAAGGGAGTGGCGTGGTAGATGTTATCCATATAACTTTTCTATAACAAGTAAACATTCGACCTTTCTATAAAGAAGATACGGTGACCTTAAAGTCAAATGACTAGACAATATGATAAAAAATGGTAATGACTGAGAGGATCCTGGGACTTCCTTTATTCATTCATTCATCCAACAAATGTTCTTGGTTACCTGTTCTGTGCTATTCACTTTTAGGGTTATGCAGAGAAAAAACGTTAAATATTTAACACAAGTAACTATGACTCTTAAAAGTGTAACACTTGAAGTGAGGTTGAAAGGAGTGGAAGTTAAACCTATGTACAAGAAGACTCGGGGGAGCAAGTGGCTGGCTTCAGATAATTCAAGGAAGGATCATGCTGTGTTCTGAATGTCCCATAGGCACAGAAGCCTATGAATTTTAATTCAAAAATGTTTTCTAAAGTTAGAGCTGTCAAAGATGAAATAACAATAATACTCGTATATGACTAGAATTACTACAGGCCAAGATCTCTGCTAGGTAAGAAGTTGGCATTATATTATTTGATTTGATCCTCAAAATAACCCTGTGAGATAGGTATTACTGTTTCCACTAAAACCAAAAGGAAATTGAGATTTGGAGATGCTAAGTTGCCTTCTCGATGACACAGAGCTAATTGCAACAGAGCCAGCATTCATGCTTATCTTACCCAGAGATCAGGCTCTTAATGTCCAGTTTATGCATTCTCATTTGGGAAGATGAGCAACATATCACTCAAGTTTTTGAGTACAGTTTTAAAAGACCTCTCGACCATCTAGGATGGTGTGCATGACTGAAAATGAATAAAGAAAGCAGACATTAAAGCAACTTCCAGGCCTAAGATCTTAAGATGTTGTGCCTTAAGGCACACAACTTAGTATCACTGGATGCTCTATGAACTCAAGAAAGCAACTTTATCTTCCTGAGACTAATCATTCATCTGTAAAATGAGGATAATATTGGTAACTGACTTTAGGATTGTTTGAACAAGTAAATGGGTAATGATCTCTAAGTATTCATGTGTATTTATATTACAGGCTTGTGCTAGAGGGAGCCTTGATTCACCATGAACACCAAGTGCTCCTACACAATGAACCCTCAGTAAATGCTAGTTTGTCACCTTTCTATTATTAGGAAATTCATGTTAATAAGAATCGGAAAGTAAAAAACAAGTCTGTTGAAATGTGTAGGAAAAGATGGACAGACAGGAATCCAGAGTCATGTTTTCATGGCCTCCATAAATATAAAATGATTGGGTTTGAATGCATACCATCAACGAGGTGGAGCGGAAATCTTCTTACCATTATTAATCATTCCAGGATTAGAACAAGGACCCCAATGCAAGAGAGAGATTAACACAGTTGACATTATAAATTGATCAATTACGTTATCTGGAAAGTATCTATTAAACAACCATTTCACTTACAAGTATATGGTCATTTGACTTTGTTTTTTAATAAGGCATACTGAGATTCAGTTTAGAGAATGTGGTCTTTTAAAAAAGTAGTAGGTAAATGATTAGGTTATCTATAGAGAAATAAATGAGCCTTGACCTCTACCTCATATATGTATAAAATTAATTTGAGATAGATCATAGACCTAACTGTGAAAAGCACAAACTTCTAGAAGGAGATGTAGGACATTTTAAAAAATCAGTATTGAGCAGGCAAAAACATCATAAATAGGACTCAAAAGCACTGACCATAAAAGAAAATAGAAAAACGTATGTTCAAGATTAAAAACTTCTATTTATCAAACAACATCATTAAGCAAGTAAAAAGACCAGTCAAAGACTAGAAGCAAACATTTGCAATAAATATATCTGACAAAGGATTTATATCTAAGTTATATAATAAACTCCTACAAGTCAAGAATACAACTAAAAATTCAATTAAAAAATAAATGATTCAAACAAGGACTACACAAAAGGAGATACATGAAAAGCCAGTAAACATGAAAAGAGACTTATGATCATTAGCTAACGGGAAAATGCACATTAAGCCAGAACGAGATTCCTCTTTGCAATCAGAATGATACCTCCTATCAGGCATAATGATTAATCTGAAAAAAAAAAAAGGGCACTATGAGGTGTGGATTAGGATGAGGAATAACTGGAACTCTCATATTGCTGGTGGGAATGCAAAATGATAAAACCACTTTGGAAAACAGATGGCAGTTTCTACTAAAGTTAAACACAAATGTCTTATACTTAAGTACTTCCACTCTGGTATGCACTCATAGAAATAAGTGCCGTTGTCCACACATCCTTGTGCAAAAAAAATTGTAGATTTATTTATAACAGGCAAAATCTCTAAATAACTCAAATCTCCTTTGACATCAGAATGCATAAGTGAATTGTCATTTACTTAAATAAATATATAGCGAAACCAATAAAAGAAACTGTTGGTAATAGAGATAAAACCCAAAAACATGTTGAGTGAAGGAAGACAGACAAAAGAACAGTACATAATGTAGATTTCATGTGACTTCAGAAAACAAATCAAATTGAAGACAGACCTAATTTATTTAGAACTAATTGAGAAATCAAAATAGTGGCTACCTCTTGTGGTAGGCAGAATAATGGCTGCCCAACAATATGTTCATGCTAATCCCAGGACCTGAGAATATGTCAGGTTACACAGCAAAGGGGAATTAAAGTTGCTGGTGGAATTAAGGTTGATAATCAGCTGATTTTAAAACCTGGACAGACCCAGTGTAATCACAAGGGTCCCTATAAATGGAAGAGGGAGGCAGAAGAGAGTCAGAGAAAGAGACGTGACAGTGGAAACCAGGCCAGAGAGATGAGATGTAGCTGGCTTTGAAGATGGAAGAAGGAAGCCATGACCCAAGGCACATGGCAGCCTCTAGAATCTGGAAAAAGCAAGGAAACAGATTCCCTACAAAGGCCTCCAGAAAGGAGTGAAGCTCTGCCAACACTTTGAGCTCAGTCTAGCGGGACTAGTTCTTGAACTTCTGATTGTAAAACAATAAATGCACATTGTTTTAAGTCTTTAAGTTTGAGCTAATTTGTTAATGGCAGCAACAGAATACCAAATAGACCACAAGGGTCACAAAGGAGCTACGGGGTGTTGCAGATGCTCTCTGCTTTGCTAGTTGATAGCTATCCAGGTATACATCAACGTAAAAAATCCTTAAGCTGTGTAAGTATGATCAGTCACCCTTATGCCTATAGTCTACGCAAGTTAGCCCTCAGTTAAAAAGAAAAATCAGTCATCAATCAGGCAAAATTTTTTTCTGATATAAATTTCTGTTGCCAAAGTAACTGTGAAACAGTTACTTTAATTAACTTCTAAACTGAAGTGTGAATGAATTTGTTCAGTCATTTTGCTGGTTAGTTGCACAATAAACTTGAAGATCTCTCCCGCCCAGCAGTTCTATTCCTAGGTATCACCCCTTAGAGAAATTATTTCATTTTTATCAGAAAGACATATAGACAAGAAGGTTCACTGAAATATTGTTTGTAAAGGTGAAATAATGAAAGCAAATTAAATACTCATCAAGAGGGGAATGAGTTCATAGATATTGTTGTGTTTAAAAGAATAAAGTGGATCTGCATGCATCACAACAGAACAGGAATTCTAAAATATAATGTTGAATGAAATACAGGAATTACTCAGTGTGATATGTATATAATTTACTAGCACTTATTAAAACGTATAAAGCACAGCATCCATTGTTAGACACGTGTATAGTGGAAATATGTGCAGGAAGAAAACAATATATTCAAGATAAAGTTGAACTCGGAAGACTAAGAGAAGAAAATGAGATGGAGGGAGATAATGAAGGGAATTTCAAATGGATGTACGATAGTTTCTTAAAAACACATTCTTAAGTATTTTCTTTAAAATACACGAGGAAAATAGGTAGAAGGAATGGTGAGGGGAGAGGGTGGAGCAGAGAGCTTTGGAAAAGGGGAGAGAAGTCTTTCCCTGCAATAAGAACTATTAAGTTTAAAAATCTCTGTAAGAGAGGTGACTTAGGAATATCCGGAGATATTTTAGTGATATCTGGCGACTTTTAGTAATGTCTAGCGACATTTTTATTTTCACGACTAGAGGGAAGTGTTATTGTCACCTTGTTGATAGAGACCAGGAATGCTAATAAACATTCTGCAGTGCAAAGGACGGCTCCACACAGAAAAGAATTATCCAGCCCAAAATGATGCCAATGTTTTTAGAAACCTACCCTAAAATTTTTCCAGTGGTATCTATCATGAATGAGATAACTTCTAAAGGAGGATTTTGGCCTTTTTGTGTGAGGCTAATTTTTCTTACTTACTTTTTGGAGTGGGGTTGCTGAAATGCATTGGATAAGGTGATTGGTGGCTGTGGAATAAAGAAACTGTTTGGAACAACTGCTTAAGAAAATGAACTATGGAGTCAATAAGAGGCAAAGAGATGAAGTGACAAGCAGTGGGCAGAGGGCCCAGTCAGCTCACTCTAATCACCTGGGTCCACCTAATGGTGTAAAACTGTGATTAATTACCATGCTAAGTGTGCAGTCAACGCTGAAGGGTCAGAACATGTGGCCAGAATGAGTGCTGACTTCAAGTGCCCTGTGGAGTGAAGTCAGAAGGGTGAGAAGACGGGTAAGCACTAATTTGGGAGCATGAAGACTTGGATTCTAGTCCTAGTAGGTCCAAGAAGTCTGTTTGTTGATAGGTCAATTTATAGTTCAGCCTTCAATTTCGATGTTTCAAGTTGAAAAAAATGAGAGTGGTGAATTGGATTATTTGGTGGGTGCTGCAAAGAGCTATCCAGATTCTTCTCATGTCAGAAATAAAGGAGTTATTCTCTCACCTTCTGGAGGACAGAAGACAGTCCTCAGCTCCCAGCCACCTTTAGGAATTGCCTCAGCTGAAGAAAGCTTCCTTCCCATAGGCTGTACTCCATTCCTGGAATGGCTTATATCCAATGACTGACTGACTCACAGGAGTAGAAAGGCCTGGCTCTCTTGCTCCAACTCAAGACAGATCTAAAGGTCATACCATCACCAGAATGTCCCATAGTGTTGGCTAAGGTGTCCCATTGGGAATGAACCACAGGTTGCCTTTTCCCCCTGCCCAATCCCAATCCTATTTATTTTTCTTCTCTTCCACAGTTGCTGATACCAAGAGACTTTCTAAGTAACCCTGTCCCTGCTAATCTCCATCTCAGAGTTGGCTTCCTGGAGAACCCACCTTGTAACAGATGACCTTCAGATGCTCTTGCATTTATCACATTTTGGAATCCCATGCCTATATCTGTGGTCTTAATGTAAAATCTCCCACAGCAAATACATGTTTTAAGTGTGTCTGGGCATGCACGTATGCATAAACAATCATCACAGAAAATCTTTCTTATCCACATTGTCTTTTAAAAATAAAACAGCCATAATTTTAATTCAAATAAATGTTTGCTGTACCACCTATACTAATTTAAAATATTTTGGCAAAAAAACACTTATACTAACTAAAAATACTAAGTGGCCACAATCACCACCAACATATTAATAGTGTTTTTTCCTCCCTTAGTTCAATATTTTATGGCCATTAACTCATTGCTAGTGCAGTTGATACAACAGATCATTTAATTCTCCCTATTTTACAGATAGAGAAACCGAGGCTCAAATCTTGAATGGCTGCTGATTTTGCACAGCCAATAACTAAAGGAGTCAGGACTAGTAGTCAATTGTTCTGATTTTAACTCCACAGTTCCTTCTACCATGTGATGGACAAATAGGTTCAAAACTATTTAGGCAAATTCATAGATGATACAATCATAATCATTATTTTCAGCTTGATTTCAAGAAGAACAACCATATCCTTTGTACATAAGATTCTATTCCTCTGAAGATGCAAGAAAATTTGGACTCAACCACATAATTTGGAATTAGAAGGGACTAGGGAGGATATTTAATACAGCAAATGCACCAAAGCTCCTTCTCACATGCCAACCACACTGTATTGGCAAGTGCCTGCTGGAGCACCATGTGCAGCAGGAGATTAATGCCACATCTGGCTCAGTGCAAAGAAGTGTCATGGTTGATTAGTGATGCCTGCATGAGCACAGTAATCTGCACTGGTGGCTTCAATGCCATGGGTCTGTGGTCCTGGACCTAGTGAAACCCTTTTATTCTATGAACAGGGGTACTTGATGCCAGGCAGAAAAACAGAGCAGAGATTTCAGTAAAAGTATTTTAGATACATAAACACACAAATATATATATATATATGTATACACACACACACACACACACACACAGAGATATAGAGGTGTATATTCATGCATGTTCAAGACTAGAATCCAATTCACTTGATTCTGAGAACAATGCCCTCTCCTTGTTACCTATGTTGTTCGATACAATGTACACTAGCTACATGTAGCTATTTAAACTTAACTTAATTACAATTAAATAAAAATTTTTAAATTGAGTTTTTTAGTCATACATATTATGTTCAATATGAGACAGAACAGAGAACATTTCTAGCATCAGTGAACATTCTGTTGGACAGCACAGCAATACCAATGGCCTCTGCAATTATTCTTATGTCCATATATTCCCATGACTTAGTGAATACTCAACAAAAATTAATTGAGGGTGATAATTGATGCTAAGAGAAATCGAAAAGTTCTTTAGCTTATGCATAGGCTGCATCAAAATTATACATCCCCAGGGACAATTTCTGTCCAAGGTTAACATTTTGCCTTTTGAAAGTACACAGGGATAAAAGCTAGTTTTAAACTGTATGTATTCCATATGGCTTGTAACACACCCCGTGACTTTCTGCTCCAGAATCACTGTTAGAGTCTGAGGTGAAACCTTCATGGGAGCTTCTCCACAGTGTAAGGAAAATGCCAATCAGTATGTCACTTGAAGTAAAAGAACATCACGTATTTACTGAATTTTTTTTCCTCATTAATTTCAATATTGATCATAACTACCTGTACAGGAACCATGTCTATATATAAGGATATACACACAGGAATTTCTGAGTAAGCTCAAATCTGCAAAGTAAAAGCACACTTCTCTTTGTTAGAGCTCCCAGTTAGTGAGTGAGCACTGTTACTTCCTACTGTACAATTAACCCTCACAATGGCCCTGAGAGATAATATCGCTTTTCTTTCATGAATTAAAAAAATACATTTTAAAAGTAACTTTTTCCAAGATACAAAGTGGCAAATGTCACAGAATGTGACTTCAGGTCCGTGTGTCCGTCTCCAAGGCTCACGGTATATGCCATGAGCGTATTCTCCCGTTGTCTTGTCTGGCAGGAGATCCTATAGGCCAACTAGTTTAACCAAGTCCTAGTCCTTAAATAGTTTTGGAGAAAACTACCTCTGAGAATCATTGCTGGAGATACTACCTATGTGATTTGGATGCATTATTAAAACTATAAGGTGCTCATCTTTCATTGCATCCTTTAAATTGGTCCATATTGCCACCAAACACCATGTAATAGGTTAACTGCATGATGAGGAAAGCTCTCAGATTAAGACGGAAAGAAAACTGAACTAAGTGTCTCAGGATCTGCTTCAACTCTGGTTCTCTCCCTCGCAGGCTGCGTTGTTACGTAAATCTCTTGCTTTCCCTAAACCTCAATTATCTTCCTACACGCAAGACGATAACACTGAGCTGTCTTGAGGGCTGAGAATCTCTATTAAAGCACAAAACAGACTGCACAGCACACCTTTGGTGCTCAATATGTGTGTGTCCATTCGCCATCCCATGAGGCAGACGATGTTTTGATCTTGTCCCCACATCAGAACTGATCTGACTCTCAAGACTGCTGCACTGTGGCTTCCTCGTGTATGGCAAGGCAATAATTCCTACCCTACGTTGGAGATTCTGTGAGGATTAAATGAGATGGTGTAAGTGAAACTTGTAAATTAATAGAATTAAAGTGCGGCAATAACAACTAACTTTATAAAGGCCTACTGGCACCAGGCCCTGTGTTAATCACTTCATGAGCATCATCTTGTTAAATCATCCTAATGGTCCTATGGAATAGGCACTATGATCATCTCCAATTCTTAGCTGAGAAACCTGAGTGAATACAGTTAGAAAGCAGGAAAGACAGGATTCAAAACCAGGCTGAGTGCACAGCCGGTACCCTTAACCATTACTCTCTACAGCCTTCCCTGCATGGAGACGTGTGCATGAATGTAAGTAGAACAGAGAAGCCTTAATTTCCTGCTGAACATTTTTAAGTATTCTCCAGAGACAATGGGTCAGGCTACTTCAAGTCATGCTCCAACTTCCATACCAGCCCCATCCCTCTCTCAGCATACGGGAGCTTGATTTCCTCATCCATCATTTCCTTTTTAATAACACCCTCCGATTCATCTACCCTTCCTTCTTCACACCCCCTGGCATGTTGACAGTGGCTGGAGTTTCCCATTAAAGCAGTCATTCTTGTAGAAAAGGGAGCTGACATGATTAATGCCAGTCGGTGACTGAGGGCGGTATCATGCATCTCTGCACTCAGGTAATTGGGAGAATGGCAGGTCCTGAAAATGTCTGGAATCCTTTCCAAAAGTTTGCTGTAAAACTGAGAGATCACATTCTACCATTTCAGGGTTTCTTTCATGTACATTCACGTTTACGAAACTCTAGAATCAGGGAATGTTAAAACCGACGGTGGCATATGAAATTGTCTAGTCGCTTAATATGCAGAGAAAAATGGGATGCAGAAAAGGAAAGTAACTTGCCCAAGGTCACTCAGATATTTCAGTGCAACAGGCAGGATAAGAACCTGTTTCTCATGACTTACACCACTGCTTCCCAGATTTTTCATTACAAATCTTATCCATCTGCCTCCACTGCCTTATTCTTCCATCTGCCTCTACTGGGACCAGTAATGAAGTTGAATTGACTTCCATAAGTGAGTTCTCCATTTCCCCCTAGAGTGAAGCTCCTTGGGTATCTGGCTGATAGAATTTTTAATAAGTATCTCTCATGTTAAAAAGACCCACTTCTTTCCTTGCCCAAAATCTTCCCGCTGGTCCCCTGTGAACAGACCATTCCAACTGGCTCCAGAGTCTCTCTCTGCCTCACTGCTCCACTGCATTTTTTAACTTTATCCTTCCAAAGGCACAAGGCAGCATCATGCCCTGAATTTAGAATGGAAAGTGGGAACTGTCTGGACAAAATGACAAAGAGGGGAAAACAGGTACTTCTACCATGCATGCTTTTCAGAGACAAAATGTAAAATCATCCTTGCATTCCCTGGGAATAAAATCCATGAAGTAGACAGAGTTCTTAAGGTCCCTCCTGTCTAAGAATTTAAATGTAGTCTCATTACATGAAATCAAACTTAAAAATAGACAAACAGTTCGCAGGACTCATTATTCACCACGTTTGCATCAACACCTATTAGATTGCGAGCCAGCTGTTTGACCATGAACGAATCACTTCACCTCTCTAGACTTAGTATTCTTATCTGTACAAAGGGAGAAATGAGTGGGTATTTCATAACTTCCATTATGTTCTAATAACTTGCAACTGCATGTGCTAACTAAGGATTCAAGTGCTTAAAGGAGAAATGGGGGGGGAAAAAGAAAATCTGGGGGCAGGGAGTGAAGGAAACACAAGGAGGAGAAGAAGAGACATAACTCCACGTTAATAGGTTAAAAGTCAAGGTCAAAGAGAGTAGGCACTTGTCCTCTGAGCATTTTTTCATTATTCAAAGATGGATTGGTCTTCTCTTACATAGTTCCAGATTGGTTCAAAGGTGCCTATTTTAGATTCATATATGCAAGACCTTTCTAGCTTTCACAAGGCAGAAATTAGATACTCCTAGAGTCGAGGTGGTCTTTTACCAGACATATTCAGCAGGAACTTGGTGATTTCAAGAGTTGATTCTTAGTGCTATTCAGTGAAGGTGTAACTTAATGGTTTATGAGTCTGTTAGTTTTTATTTCAAAATATATATGATTCCCTAACTCCATGATCCTCTGGATTCAGTGACGGTGGTTCAACGTGCTACTATCTCACAGAATGTGTACCCAAACCAATTCAGTTTTCATTGTGTTTTGTTTTGTTTTGCCCAACCCCTGTCTAAGTAACAGAAGACTGGATTTTCTTACTAGCTGCCTAAATCCTGCACGGTTGGTTCTGATTTCATCTTTGAAAACAGAATAATGGTAACAATGAGTTAACCGGTATTAAAATGCTTAATAGGCACTTGGTATATGACAATGCATTGTGTACGAATTGTGCAATTGGTCACAATAACCCCTTGAAGTTGATGCTACTGTATTAGCCCGATTTTATAGATGAGATCTCGGAACATTATAAAGGACACAGAGCTTAGGTGGGATGAAGAGAATGATAGAGGGTTCTATAATAGTAAGTTCTTTGTCTTATCACATTATGTTCACATTACCATTTGTGAGAAGCAGTGTGGTACAATAAAAAAAAAGACTTGGACATGAATTTAAGTCTTGGTTTTGTCACTGAGTATCAAAATCAATGGTTACCTCGTCTGTCTTAACTTTAGTTTCCCCATCTGTGGAATGGGAATGATCATAACTTTTCATGTATAAGTACTGTAATAATTCATCAAGAGAATGAATATGAAAGTCAATGGAAAGCCTTAGAGTACTATACCAAAGTAATTCGTTGCTATTATATAACTGTCCTATACCATACTCATGCCTTAAAAATGCCTATTCCACTTAATTTGACATGTGTCCTTTGACTGCTCATGCTGCTAAATCTCTTCTCTAAATTCTTCTCGATTTTGAAATGTGCTCAATATGATATTTTTAAGTGCATGTTCCAGGGTAGGCAGACTATCTAGGTACAAATCTCTTCTCCACAACTTGTCCACTTTATCTTGGTCAAATGACTTAAAAATATATAAAGCCATAATTTTCTGTTAATTTCTATAAAGACAGTAATGATGAAATCTATATTTAGCATTCAAATGAAAATTAAGCTAAATTACATAAGCAAAAGGTTAAGCATACTGTGTAGGACAGAGTAAATGTTCAACTGTGTTGACTTTCACCATTGTAATCATCAACAACAAAGTTTTTCATACATACATTATAAAAGTAGTCTTGGCCCTATAATATATGGTCTAGACATTTATGCCTTTGTCTCACATAAAGCATAACTTCTAACAGGTGTGATCAGTAAAAATTTGCTTATGCTTTGTTTTAAACACCTCAGTAAACTCTGCATCATGGAATCCCAGAATCCCAGAACTGGAAGGAATCTTGCTCACTGTTTTTTTTTTTTGGTTTTTTTTGTTTGTTTCTTTCTTTTTGTGTGTGTGATTTGCAATCTGGCACTTAAATTTCTTTACAGAAATATTATCTACAACTTTCTCCATTTAAGGATGACCTTTGAGAAACTATATATCCTAGAAATTCCAAAGCAGACTATTTGTGTAACTTGCACACTCTTAGACTGAGTAAATGGAGAATTTCCATTACTATTGTTTATCTGTTTGTGTGCCTGAATGTTGGAAACAGCTCCAGAAACTCCTGTAATACTTTACAGGACAGTGTAGTTTCAGTGAGTCCAGGAGGGTGAATTTATTCTCGACACTATGTTCACCAATTAGTTGTCACATTGATACTTGAACACCTTCAGGGACTGGAAATTCATCACCCTTCAAGCGATGGAGCCACTGCCTATTAGTCAAGGACTCTTACTCTGAGTACCACAGACCCCTTAGACCTCTTAATGAAATATTACATGCCATGTTACACATACATGCTTACATACATCTATACATATATGCATACTTACGTGTGTGTGTGTGTGTGTGTATGTATGTACATGGTCTAGAGAGAAGAAAAGATACAGATACACCGTTAGCTACATATATAACAGCATGGAGGGTGTGTGTGTGTGTGTGTGTAAACCAGAATGAGAAAGTGATATAGCTGCTCTATTCTGACTTCTCAGACTAAAACTGGGCACTTGAATTTGTTTCTGTATTTCACATTTAAAAGAGAAACAGTCTAGAATCTGACTATAGAACACTAATCAAAATATTTAGGGGACTTGAACTGGACCTTGTTAATATAACAGATAATATCAGAGAACATTTGTAATATACTTACTATGTACCAAGCTTTTTTCCTGAATTAAGCAATTGAAAGGTATTGAGTACATGTTAAATACACATACACGCGCACACACACACACACATAATGTCTATATCTCTCTTAATAAATGTGTGTAGACACATATACATACATACTTACAGGTATATTGTAGGTTTTAGAGTCTTAAATGGTTCTATAATCCCTAAACGATTAAGATCATTACGTTAAATAATCTAATATTTATAAAATACATTAAAAATGCACATACACATCTGTAGGGGTAAGGGAGATACCATGTGGTTTACACGTTTATCCTTATGATTGATCACTATTACTTTGTACTAAGTCTGAAATTGGGGTGTGTGAGACCTTCAATGTTTTTCTCTTTCTTCAAGGCGGTTGTGGCTCTTTCTAGGCCCCTTGTATTTCTATATAAGTTTGAAGACCAGCTTTTTCATTTCTGCAGAAAGGGCTGTTAGAATTTTCACATGAGTTGCATCAAATCTGTCGACAACTTTGGGTAGTACTGACATGTTAACAGTATCCTGTCTTCCGACACATGAACACAGATATATTTACATTCATTTAGGTTTTCTTTAATTTCCTTCAGCAATGTTTTGTAGCTTTCAGTATAGAAGTCTTTCACCTTTTTGGCTAAATTTATTCCCAGGTATTGCATTCATTTAGAGGCTATTATAAATGAAGTTTGTTACTTAATTTCTGTTTTGAATTTTTCATTCCTGGTGCTGAGAAGCACAACTGATTTCTGCATTCTGATCTTGTACTCTGCAACTTTGCTGAGTTTGTTTACAGTAGTTACATAGTTCTAGTAGATTCCTTCTGAATTCTTTGGAATTTTTCAAATACAGGATCATATCATTTGTGGATAGAGGTAGTTTTCTTTTATCTTTCCAATCTGAATTTCTAAATTTGTCTCTTGTACTTATTTTGTTTATTTCTTGCCTAATTGCTCTCTCTAGAACTTTCAGGATAATGTTATAAAAAGGTGGTAAAGTGAGTGTCCTCGTCTTGTTCTTGACCTTAGGAGGAATGTTTTCAATCTTTCATCATTCAATATGATGTTAGCTGTGCTTTATAAAACCTGCCTTTATCATGTTGAGGAAGTCCTCTTGTATTTCCTAGTTTTCAGGGTGTTTTTATTATGAAAAAATATTGGATTTTGTCAAGTGCTTTTCTGCCTCAATTGAGATAATCATATTTTTCCCTCCGTTTCTAATAATGTGATGTATTACATTGATTTATTTTCTTATACTGAACCACTTTTGCATTACTGAAATAAATCCCAACTTGGTCATGGTGGATAATCTTTTTGATAAGCTGTTGGATTTGATTTGCTAGCATTTCGTTGAGAATCTTTCTATCTATAGGAATAAGAAATATTGGTCTGTGATTTCATTTTCTTGTGATATCTTTATCTAGCTTTCGTATCAGGGCCATGCTGTCCTCATAATGAGTTAGAAAGTTTTCCCTCCTATTTTTTTCTCCCACTTTTTGAAGGGTTTGTGAAGGATTGGTATTAATTATTTAAATGCTTGGTAGAAGTCACCAATTCTGGACTTTTGTTTGTTATGAGGTTTTGAATACAGATTTTATCTCTTTGTTACAAGTCTGTTGAGATTTTCTATATCTTTTTGATTCAGTTTAAGTCATTTGCATATTTCCAGAAATCCATCTATTTCATCTAGGGTATCTGACTGGTTGGCACATGATTGTTCATAGTATTGTCTTATAAGCCCCCCTTTCATTTATTTGTGTTCGTAATAATATCCTGCTTTTATTCTGATTTTAGTTACTTATTTTCTCTCTCTCTCTCTCTCACTGTCAGTCTAAAAGTTTACCAATTTGTTGATCTTCTCAAAGAACCAAATTTTGGTTTTATTGATTCTCTATTTTTTTATTCTCTATTTTATTTATCTCTGATATGACATTTGTTATTTTCTTCCTTCTAACTAGTTTTGAGTTTAGTTTGCTCTTTTATCTAGTTCCTCAGTGTAAATTTAGGTTATAGATTTTAATATTGTTTCTTTTTTTAAAATAAGTATTTATAGCTATACTTTTTTCCTCTGAGCACTGCCTTTGCTGAATCCTATTGGTATCTTTATCTCTTTATACACGTTTCTATTTTTATACATAATTTTCTTTATTTCTTTGTATGTTTTCCTTTACATCTTTGCCTAGTAAATTCTACATCTGGGCTTCCTCAGCAATGGTTTCAGAAATTTATTTTGTTCCTTTCAATGGGCCATACTTTCCTGTTGTTTTTGATAACATGCCTTTTGATTTTTTGAAAACTGAACATTTGATTATTGTAATGTGGCAACTCTGAAAATCAAATGCCCTTTCCTGAGTTTTCTGTTTCTCTTTTTCTTTTTTTGGCTATGAAAAGCTATAGCAATCTATTATTTAGTGATTTTTCCAAACTATTTTTACAAAGACTATATTCCTTGTCATGTGTGGTCATTTAAGTCTCTTTCTTTAGCTCATGTTCAGCTACTAATTTAAAAGATCAAGAGGCCAGGAACTTAAAATAATCAAAACCAAAAAAGAAGCACCTCAACCCCACCCCACCAAAATAACCCAAATATCTCGTCCAGTCTTTGTTGACCGCTTCTGCTGGGGCACTCTGGTACTCAGCCGGTGGCTTGCACTTAGCCTAGAGATCAATTTGAGGCAGTATCTTTGAAACTTCTCAGGTCTTTGAGCATGCATGTTGTCCTGGGTATGCATGTGGCTTTCTAGATTCCTCTGTACGGATGGGTATCATTAAACTGTCTTAATTTCCCAAAGAAACTCCTCCAGGTTTTCTTCCTGGGTATTAGGCAGTCTATCACTTGCCTCTACCAGAATTATCTTGGCCCAGGCACCTGCTGGTTGTTAGTGCGCCTTGCAGCATTTCCTAGCAATGCTCACAGTTTTTGCCTGAGTTTCAAGTTAGCAAAACAAAGATGAGACCTTCAGTAGCCTCCAGACATTTTATTTTAACCCAGTTTCCATTTCTATTCAAGCTAAAAGCTTTTGGAATGTTGCATACAGATACTTCACAGATATTTCATTAGAGTATGGGTGGGGGAATTGGATAAACCTCTGCCTTTAAGTTGAGGCAGTACTGTGCTTGTCAGTTGGTCACATGCCCTTGAGCTCATTATCTGCAAAACACGAAGATTCTAGCAGTCAATATTTACAAAGAAAACTCTTTGGAAATTACTTCTTTTAATAACATGGCCAACTAATGTTGACAGCAATGTATACCATTATCCTATCTTGAAGACTTGCAAGACATAAATATATTATAAATTCTAAGAATCCCTGTGGTAGATATGTAATTAAAGGTAGCATTTTACAAATGTTTTTGCCTACCAAATTTTATCTTTTACTTCTCACACCTCAAATGATATTTATTTAGAACTTCTCAGAGAAAAAAAAAGAAATGGCAAATTCAGTAATAATGCAACCCCAAAAGTCTGCTATAGAGATTCAGGGAAGAAGTTAAGATGATGATCTTCTAGCAAAAGTCTGCTCCTACTTAGCAAAAATAAATGTTTAACAACTCAAATACTCCACCCTTCCATTGCTTGTCTACCACCTTCTCTAAGCTAGGCTTTATGTTTTGGCCGAGAAAGAAGTTTTATTACAATTACTCTGCACCAATACTGACATCTGGTGGTTTCATACTTTAAGTGGTCCAGCGAAGATCCCAAAGGGGTATGTTGGGCATCAAGGTGGGCTGGTGATAAAATGGGGTTGCCTAGTGGTTGAGCTTATCCTATGCATTCTCCCTGTAGCTTCCACATGCAGACTGTGGATGCAGTAGCAGAAGGGCCATTTTTACATTCTCCATTCTCACCTGGTGGCTCAATCTGTGATCTCACCCTTGTCACCCATGGGATGAGTTATCCAGACTAACTAATTTCACAGCCAGTAAATTACAGACATAGCCAACAACTCTCCATCTCATTAGGGAAGGTTAATTTAAGTAGACAATCAACAAAAATACAGGAGAAAAAAACTCAGCTTGAATAGAAGATTTCTCTACATCTAGGACACACAATGAATTCACAAACTCAACATCTGCCATCACCAGAGAAAACACTTAGGAAAAAAAAAAAAAAAGAAAGAAAAGAAAATTGACTCATTGCGATTTCCTCTGATGAATGGTGAATTTCCAATTAGCATTTTAATTACTCAAGCCAGACTCTCAGCTGTCTTCAAGAGAACAACAAAACTCAACAGCAACTTTTCATATTAGTACTGAAAAGGAAATTTGGCCTCTGACTTTGAAACAGTCTCTCAAATTTAGCCTATCTTTATCCATTATAAGCTACCTGAATGTTCAATGAAAGCTCTCACTCATCATTTTATCAAGTTGCTGGTAGCACTATTTCGCATACATGTTCTTTGAAACACAATCTTCCCTATTCCCTCTCATATGACATTGAGCAGGCCTCTACAAACATTCAGGCCTACAGCTAATTATGAGAAATAATAAAAATTGTTGGGTAAGATGGTATTATATGCTATCTGGCCACTTTTCATAAATTTCCATAGTATCTTTAGATGTTTTTCTTTATTTCAAAGTATTGTTTTTCCAATGAGTAGGAACAGTTAAATGTCTTTGTTCCACCTTACTGCCTTTATATATATGAACAAATTTTTTAAAAAGATGAATTTTGATTCATTTTTGAAGACCTCCTAAAACAAAGATTCCAGGCACATCCATTGTACTGACTCCCATTCTGCGTAACTTCCATCCATTTTTCCATCTGTCTAAAGCATTCAGTGTTAGACGGTTATGGGAGGAGAAAGGTTTCCAAATCACTGGACTGTAAAGCATCACTATATTCTGCACTGGTCATACAACAGAGACATACAATAACACACACAGACACACAGCGACACACACAGACACACAGTAAAGACACACACCACAAATAAAGAACTGTGTTCAGTGTACTAACTCATTAGAGTTATCAGGGGAGGGTATTCAGGTTGGTAAAAGTCTAAATTCTGATTCATGGAAAGGTCTAGAAATTCTGACTTATGAAGAAGAAAGACAGAATTAGGGCCATTTAACTTAGGGAAGGCTTGATTGAGAAAGGAAAAAGTAGGAATAATAGCTGGGTTCATAAATGTAGACATATATTTTAGCATGTAAAAGGTACAGACAGGGAAAGTTTGGCTTAATTTTCTTACCGTAATAACTATCATCTTTGAATGAAAATATGCAGCAAGATCTGCAAGATTTTCAGCCAGGGAAATTATGTAGAGTATTTCTACACCGGACAAAAGGTTGGAGTAGACAGTTTTTGACATTTTTTCCCTCTCTAAAATATTGTGATTTCTAATTATGCTGCAATTAAAAATGATGATGCAAATCTATATTTATTGACATGGAAAGATGCCCATGACATATTGCTGAGTGAAAAATAAAACAGGTTTTAGAACAGTATGTTCAATATCACTCCATTTATATAAAATCTTGTGCATATTTCTGAACAAATCCATAAAGAAATGTTTAATGGAATGCTCATCCAAACATTAACTGGTTATCTCTGGATGGTGGATTTCAGATGATAATTTCTTTTTTTGAATATGTAAATGGTTTGACTATTCGTGATAACTATATATTAATTATTTTTAATAAACTTATTTAAACATTTCTTAAATGTATTAGATAACTCATACAACTTCTTGACAATATTCCTGGATTAAAACAAGCTGTCAGTGACTAAAATTGACTTAAAATCAGGGTACTCTGACTACCCATTCTTTTTCCCACTGTGTGACTTTTAGAAAATAATTTACCTCTCTGAGTTTCAGTTCTCAACCCTATAAAATGAGGATTAAACACTACCAAATAGCCTGATGGTCAGGATTGATTAAGGTAAGATATAGAATGACCTTAACGTCTGAGTGCATCCAAGTACTTAACAAATATGAGGTGGCTGCCAATTGAAAAGTGCTCTATTGTTCCCTAAATGTCAGCTATTATTTTCTGCTGTTCAATTAACAATGATACTAGTTTCTAACATTCAAAGCATTAAGCATCTGGGTGAGTCTGGTGTCTGCCAAGATGAAGAAATCAGCTTTTGATTTTATGGGAGATTTTTTTTTCCAGGTTATGGGTAGTATATCCTTGCAAATAAGTCCTTGGTTTGTCAGCTCACAGACAAACTTGCCCAATATTGATTTTCTTTCCTCAAAGCCCCAAACTATAGCCATTTCTTTCTCCATTTCCTACATGCAAATTTTCACTGAGGATATAGAGGCAGAGTCTGGGACATAATTATGTCCCTTGGATTTCCTTCAGGCCTCAGACTGGAGCCTCTGTCACTTGCAGGTTTGCATGCGTGCGTGACAAACTAAGCATTAGCCATGATGGAGTGACATCCTGAAGGCATAAATCGCAGCTGGAGAAATATGGAGCCTGCCAAGTCCTTGCATCACCTCTCAGGAGTAGTCTCTCATCTCTCCCCATCCTGAACTTGGTGTCCTTCTCTCCACTCTGCTCTTTTAAATTTCAATAATCATTTCTGCTCATGGTAAGAACTTGGTAGGATTTATCAAGAGCCAGCAAGAGGAGCCCTTTGCTTCCCCTCTCCTAACAGGGCTGGGGCATAGTAGATGTTATTATGCCATAAATTAGAGCAGGAAAAGCTAATATACTCTATACATCTGTCAAAAAAAAAAAAAAAAGTAGCAGCTCTTTACAGTGAAGTTCCCCACAGCAAATCTGTCACCCCAGTGAGTGGGTTTTGAAATATCAGAAGTATTTACTGTCAGATGCAACCTTGGGATAGAATCGCAAAGTGCAGCGTTGGAGGACTGCCCCAGCACAGACAGAGTTCTCCAAGCAGATAGCACCAGGCTTCTCGTGATACCAGCCCATGGTGTAGAGAGGAAATCTCCAAATGGACTAAGTGTGGGTGAGAGTGGGGGACCAGAGCCATCTCCCTTAATGTGTTCTGAATTTTCTTAATCCCTGAGAAAGAGCAATGTCCTCTTCAAGAAGGACTTTAAAGTCTAGACTCAACTATTTCAGAATGGCTCTACCTGGCAAAAAAAAAAAGTAACATCAGGCCCCAAGATTTTGTTTAACCTGTCCAGCCCTAAGGTTCAAGAAAAGCTTCTGTGATGTTGTTTCATGCACAACGTGTGAATTTTGAGCAGTTCTCCCATTTGCACATTAAAATGCCCTTACTGTAAGCCTGTGTTCTTCGAAGTGATTCAGACTTGGAAATTCAGACACAAATAAGACAAAATCCCTTCCCCCAGCAAGCTTATATTCATCTCAGAGAGACAGGTACTCCCTCACAGTGCAATATGGAAATTACTGCTGTTGTTCCTCTGTAGGATGAAGCAGAAAACTGGGTACACACAGTCTTAATTCCACTTGAGGAAATTGGAGAAATACACAGAAAAATACATTCCTTAACCTTCTGTTATGTACCAGTTTTCGTGATGTGTAAAGAGACATCATTCCATAGAAAAGAAACAAGATATGCAAAATATCAGGGGTGGCATAACATTTTAAAAAAAATACATAGCTGGTTCAGGGAGGGGGTGTGGGAAGGGACAGACTGGGAGTTCAAAATTTGTAGATACTGACAGGCATAGTCAGAATAGATAAACAAGATTATACTGTATAGCACAGGGAAATACATACAAGATCTTGTGGTAGCTCATGGTGAAAAAGAATGTGGCAATGAATATATGTATGTTCATGTATGACTGAAAAGTTGTGCTCTAGTCTGGAAATTGACACAACATTGTAAACTGACTATAATTCAATAAAATAAAATTCTAAAAAAAATGGTACAGAAGTAACCCAAATGGAAAATGTAAAAAGTGTCTCCTCACATCACTCAATCTGTGTTTCTTAAAATGGCTGCAAGATGAATGGATTCAGATGAAGATTTAGTTTCCACAGAGACAGGTGGTAAAATGAAGCACTACCTTGTTTCAATCATCGTTCTGCTTTTCTGAGACATTGGAGAAGCCACGTAACCTTGTTAAGTCTCAGTTTCTTACCTATGAAGTGGAGATTATAACATGAACCTCCAAGGGTTTTGCTGTTATACTTCAATTTTTTAAAAGTGGGGATTTTTGTGAGGATTAAATGAGATAAGATGTCTGCATGTCTAGTACCATTCTGGACTCAAGTAGGCCCTCAGCACAAGCTGCAAAATCTGAACCTTGAACTCAAGCTCTTTCCTCAACTTCAACCCTCATCAAACTCCACCTACCCGGTGTTCCATTCCTTTTTTGACAAAAGGCTTAAGAGCAAATCAAGAATATTGGTGTCATCTTTTAAATTTACTTAAACAGTCAAAAATTAGCACAAACAAAACACATATCTTAAGTGTTCTGGAATAAGGGAAGATGTATAAATCAAGCCCTTCATCTACATCTTCTCACCGAATCTCCACAAACCTACTCAGTAAGTGTTCCTCAATGTGTCCTTTGATTTGTTCAGATCAAAAACTTGGAGTTACCCTTGGCTCTTCTCTTTGTCTCTAACTGACATCAAATTGAACACCTAATCTTTTTGGTGCTGTCTTCAAAATTACCCAGAATCCATCTCTTTCACCACCTATACTCTTGCCAACATGGCCCAAGTTACCAGCCTCTCTCTTTAAGATAATAAATTGCCATTCTACTTTGTACTTGCCATCTTTAGTCTGTTTTTAACAAAGGGGCTGGAATAACCCTGTGAAAGTATAAGTCAGATTTTGTCACTTCTGTTTTTATCTCACAGAGCAAAAACCAAAATATTTACCATAACCTCCAAGACTATGAGATCACACCTTTGTCCCTTCCTTTCCAATCTCATGTCCTACTGTCCTTCCCCTCATTCAGCTCCCATCACACTGGCTCTCTTGTTCTTCCTCAAAGGGGATGGATAAGTTCCTGCCTCAAAGCCCTTGCCTGGTTGCTCCTCTACTGGGAATCTTGGAGTGTTCCCAGACATCCACATGTGTTGCTCCTTCACATCCCTGTATTTACACTCAAATTATAATCTGAAGAATAGAGTCTTTCCCTGGTCACGCTTCCTAAAATTGCAATCTTACTTATTTCCAGATTTCCTATGCCATTTCACTGATTAATTTGTCTGTTCTATTGAAAGCTACAACAGACATATTTTATTTTATTAATATGTTTCTTGCTTGTTTTCAGCCTCCTAGGAGTTTAGTTTCATGAGGATAGGGATTTTTGTCTGTCTTAACTACTGTTTATCTTCATCACCTAGAACAGCATCCAGCACCTAATAGGCAAAAAGTGGGTGATTATTAAGTGACTGAAACTTGCCAATGAAAAAAACTGAGCCTTCAAGAGCAAAAGTACAATTTCTTGAAGTTATAAAGCAAGTATCAGAACTGGGATAGGTACCAAGATTTGATATTTCTAAAACTCATTTTCTTTCCACTATGCTTAGGGTGACAATATAATTTAATGTCCAAACTTAAAACTTTTAAGAAGTAAAGAGGAGTTAAAATAATTTAAATCATCTGAAGTTCTTAACAAATATTGGCACACTGAATCCAACAATTTATAAAAAGAATTATATACCCTGACCAGGTTGGTTTTATCCCAGGTATGCAAGGCTACTTCAACATTCAAAAACCAATGATTGTATCAACTGATGCAGAAAAAGCATTTAACAAAATCTAATACACATGCATGATTTAAAAAAATCTCAGCAAACTACGAATAGAAGGGTATTTTCTCAACTTAGTATACAACATATACAAAAAATCTATAGCTAACATGATACTTCATGATAATAAACTTGGAAGCTTTCCCACAAAAACAGGAAGAAGGCAAGAATATCCCCTCTCACCACTGCTTTGCTTCATTGTACTGTAAGACTTAGGTAATGAAATAAGACAAGAAAGTGAAGTCAAAGATAAACAGATTGGAAGGGGAGAAATAAAACTGTCCTCACTGGAAGATGACATAGATCTAAGTAGAAGATCCAAAATAATTAAGGAAAAAAAAAAAAAAAAAAAAAACCTCCTGGAACTTAATAAGAGATTAAAACAAGGCTGCAGAATATAAGGTTAACATAAAAAAGTCAAGTGTTTTCCTATATGCCAGCAATGAACAAATAGAGTTTAAAATTAAAAACACATTAACATTTACATTAGTATCCCCCCAAATAAAATACTTAGGTGTAAGTCTAACAAAATATGTACAAGATGTGTATGAGAAGAACTATAAAACTCTGATGAAAGATAGGAAGTAAAAACTAAATAAATGGAGAGATATTTCATATTCATGAGTAGGAATTCTCAATACTGTCAAGATATCAATTCTTCCTAACTTGATGCATAGATTCAACATAATCTTAATAAAAACCCCAGCAAGTTATTTTGTGGATATGGACAAAATGATTCTAAAGTTTACACAGAGAGGCAAAAGTCCCAGAATAGCCAACTCTATATTGAAGGAGAAGAGAAAAGTCAGAGGACTAACCAACTCAAGTGTTGCTATCAAGCTACAGTAATCAAGATAGTATGATATCGGCAAAAGAACAGACAAATAGATCAGTGGAACAGAACAGAGAGCTGAGAAATAAACCCACGTAAATATAGTTATCTGATGTTTGACAAAGGAGCAAGACTATATAGTGGAGCAAAGATAGTCTTTCACAAATGGTGCTAGAACAACTGGACATTCACGTGCAGAAAACTAAATCTAGACAGAGACTTTACACCAAATCCACAAAACGAACACACAATGGATCACAGATCTGAACTGCAAACCTATAAATACCCCTACAAAATAACATAGGAGAAAACCTACATGACTTTGGGTATAATTTATGAAAGAAACACCAGAGTAATAATCTATGAAAGAAATAATTGATAAGCTAGACATTATTAAACTAAAGATGTCTACTCTGCAAAAGACAATGCAGAGATAATAAGAAGACAAGCTGCAGACTGGGGGACAATAAAGGACTGTTATCCAAAATATACGATGAATTTTTGAAACTCAACAATAAGAAACCGAACAAGTAAATTTAAAAATGGGCAAAAGACCTAAACAGACACCTTATACATAGATGGCAAACAAGCATAAGAAAAGATGTTCCACATCACATGTCATTAGGGAAATACAAATTAAAACGAGATACCACTACAAACCTATTACAAAGTCCAAAATCCAAAATACTGACAACACGAAATCCTGATAAGGGTGTTGAGCAACAGGACCTTTCATTCCTTGCTGGTAGGACTATAACATGATATAGCCACTTTGGAAAACAGTTTGGTAGTTCCTTATAAAACTAAATACACTCTGACCATACAATCCATCAATCTTGTTTTTCAATATTTATCCAAATGAGTTGAAAACTCATGTTCACACAAAAACCTGCACACAGATGCTCAAAGCAGCTTTACGCATAATTGCCCCCAATTTATAAGCAACCAAGATGTTCTTCAGTAGATAAGTATTTACATAAACTGAGGTACATCCAGACAATGAAGTATTTATTCGGTACTAAAAAGAAATGAACTATCAAGCCATCAAAAGACAAAAAGAAATCTTAAATATATATTACTAAATGAAAAAAGTCAATGTCAAATGTCTACATACTATATGATTACAACCTTATGACATTCTGGAAAAGGCAAAACTATGAAGATAGTAAAGTATCAATGACTGCCAGAGGGGTTGGAGAAGGGGGAGAAGAATCGCCAAACACAGAGGGTTTTAGGGCAGTGAAATAATTCTGTGTGATGCTACAATGGTGTACAAGTCATGATACATTTGTCCGAACTCACAGAATCTACACCACCAATAATGCACTCTAAGGTAAACTATGCACCTTGGGTAACAGTGATGTGTCTGTGTAGGTTCATCGATTAGGACACATGTACCACTCTGATAGAAATGTTGATGATGGGGGAGGCTGTGCATGTGTGAAGATAGGGTAATATACAAGAACTCTCTGTTCTTTTGCTGTCAACCTAAACCTATGCTCAAAAATAAAGTTTATGAATTAAAAATTCATATGGAATTTAGAAATGTACATACATATTGACTGACCAGTTTTATTATATCAGTGTACATGTAATTGAGTTTTATTTAAAACTAATTTCAAAAACGTAAAATAAATTTTAAGGTATCATAAAATCATTTTATATTTAATTATCTGAACATTAAAATTTAATAAGTATAATATTTTTGGCACATATTCATGTACTCTAACAATTTCTTAGCAATATCTCTTTCTAATACTGTGTTGCTGTTGTCTTTACCCCTTCCTCCCCATGGAGAATGCACTCTTTTCATTATAGCTTTACTATTTTCTTCATAAAATTATTTGAAATTGTTTTCAGTTTCTTTTTTTAATAGTTCTTTTAAATTTATTTTTGTATTATTATTAATTTTTTGGCAGGGTGGGGTAACTGGGTTTTATCACTTATTTTTAGAGGAGGTACTGGGGATTGAACCCAGGACCTTATGCATGCTAAGCATACCATCTACCATTTGAGCTATGCCCTCCCCGTTTTCAGTTTCATGCTATGGTTAACATATTTAAATTTGTTGATATCATCTATGGACTCTGATCTCTATAATTTATCATTTTAGTTGAGAAAATGTTCTCTCCATGGATCTGAGATTACTCTAAGAAAAGGGCTAATTCTGTTAATGGAGTATACTTATATTCTGTGTCTTAAAATGAATAAAAATCGTAGCCAAATATTTTCGCAGCTATTGTCTTTTCCCCTCCATTTATAGAAACTTAATGTGATAAATACTTTTACAAGACAAAACTTGTCAAAGATATTGCTCTATATATGATTCTTTTTAACAATTCACTAAATCAAATTGCTGCACAATAGAGGACTTTTTCAATGTCATCGTATTCCAGTACAGAATATATATTCCATTTTCTAAAGGTTAAAAATCTGAAGGCTTTTGTGTACTCACATCATTGAATAGATTGTTGAAGGGTTTTTTTTTTTTTTAACAATATGCAGCCAAATTTTAGAGGACACATTTGAAAAATAAAATAGTTGACTATCACTTTAAAACACTCAGATTGATTTACAAAATAGTTCTTCCAAAGCTCAAATATTTCTAAAATCTGATTTATGATCAGCAGCAAGAAGAAAGTGAGCATTGCTAGTTTAATGAATTTTTTTAACTGCTTGAATGGACATAATTATGGATCATAAATGGTACTAACAGCAATTCCATGAACATTTCTTCTCCATAAATTTAGTAAAAATATGGGTTTTATCATCATGTGGCCCGTCAAAATTTGCATTCATATTATCACTATGAAAACAACTAATTTTATCTTCAATGTTGTACTTTCACCTGAATTTACAACATAGTTCCCTTCAAATGCCAGATGTTTAACCTTTGACTAATGAACTTCCAAAAGCTCTCCTTTGATTTTAAGAAAATTTTAAAAATCGAATCATCATTATAAGAATTAACCTGTTTTCTTTTTATAGTACCTGGTAATATCAATACAAAACTTGCTTAACTTACAGGTCTGTGAAGTTTTCTTACATTAATGGAACCAATATGTTAACAACTATCACTTCACTTTTTATATTTGCAAGAGAAAGCTCCAAATAAAAATGAGAGAAAATAGAACCAGCGTGTGATCTAAATGAAAAGTCATGTTTTGTAGACAGTTATGGAAACATTTGCTGCTGCAGTCTCCTGAGTTCCATAGTTGTTTAGGGAAACAGTCTTCTGCTAACTTGAAGCAAATCTGATTTTTTTCAGCCTATTTGTGTGGACTGTTTTTCCATGGTCAGTGATGAGCTATGCTCTTCATGAACCTTGAAGGTTGATGGTAAATGTTGACAAATATTTTTTGAAGATAACATCCATCAATCAATCTTCTTTAGTAACTGGAATTCAGTATTAATTTTTGATTAAGCATTCAATTTTTAAAGCTCATTGTGTCCAACAAGATTTATCAAAAAGAAACAAAAAGATTACCAGACATTAAAATCAGTATTTTTTTTAAATCACTGTAGTGATGTGGTTAGACAAATAGATGGTTAGTCACTATTTCCTGATCATATTTCACAAGTATATAATCTACAATTTCCCAGATTGCCCACTGACCCTGGCGTCTGGTCTTGGGCAGTTTCATTCCACTTGTCTGCCATGTTGTGCAGTACAACACAAGTGGCTAGTACCCCAAATGGCCAGCAGGGGCAGCAGCAGAACTTCTTCCACCACACCTAACACTTAAGTCTAAGTGTGATGCTTCAAGTCCCTGATTAGAGATGTAACAGAACATCTAGAAGTGATCTACAAAAAGAGAGATAGGGTATTTCTGGCCATTCTCCACATACAGGCATTTGTCAAGGTGAAAATTTGGTTCATTATACATACATCCCACATGTAGAGCATAACAGAAACAATAACTGTAAAGTAGATGTTCTCCAAACTCATTCTGGCTTGTTTTAATGCAAAAATAAGTAACACTTTTTTGTTATAAATTTTTAAAAATCCAGACAAAACTCTAAACCTGATGGGAAAGCAAGGCAACAGGCATAAACCTGTACTATCTCATGTAAACTAGGAGTTACAGATTCCTTAACCACACTCCAACAGAGAACAGGAGGTATAGCAAATGAGAGATGCAGCATGGTATTAAAGGGAATAAAAATATTTCATGAGAGATCACTCTAAGAAGGTGTGTACTTAAAAGAATGAGCGCCTGAATCATGTTGCTTTCAATGGGAATGAAGAACAAAAATGAACAAAATGATAACAGAAATAGTTGGCAATACATTTTGATAGGTTGTAAAAATGACTCCACATTATTATTTTCTCTCTACTGTGCCCTTTGTTAGGACTCCTCCTTGGATCTTGTGACTTGCTTTGGGCAATATGACATTGACATATGTGTTACAAACAGATGCTTATAAAGTGCTTCCACATTGGAGCTTGCCTTTTTGTTGCTCCTGGTAGTCCTGTGACTATTCTGATGCTTATCTGAGCTAGCCTGCTAAGTGATGACTGACACATGGCCAACTGATCTCTGTCACATCAGGGACACCAAGCCAACAACCAAGACACAAGAGTGATTCTCCCATTGAGCCAAGTGAGCCAGTCCAGATCAGAAGAGCTACCAGTAAACCCGCAGAATTGTAAAAAGAACAAATATTTCTTGTTTTAAACTGCTAAGTTTGGGGTAGTTTGTTACACAGCAGTAGGTAATGAATACATAAATGCTTATTGTAAAAAGTGAAACAATACAGTGCAAAGTTGGATAAAGACAAATATAATCCCCTCCCTTTTACTCATCTCTACTCTTCTCTAACACCATCTTCACCTCTGCTACATTCAGGAATAAACAAATACAGACTGATGTATGTAGCCTATATCCCCTTCTCCTTTAAACATAGGCATTTACAATTATATACGTGGAACTACTTCTCACATAGAATGTTATTATATGTGTTAGTCTGTAACTTGATTTTTCCCCCTTGGTAACCCATCACAAAATGGTACAGATTACTCAATATAAATTTATACTATCTGTTGGGTTCTTTTGTAACTACTTTATCTATATATACACACATTATTTTACATCAGTAAGATTATATTGGGCATTTTGTGGCAGTTTTTTTTCTTTTGTCTATCTTTACTTGCCCCCCACAACCCCATTCCCTCTCACAAGATAGCAAACATAACAACCAGGCAGATATCCTTCATATATTGTCCATGCGTATGTACTAAGTACCAATATATGCACACTAATATGCATCTGTGTGTCTGTGTGTTTGCAAGACCAACTGGGGATTTTTGCCAATTTTACTTTCCAGTCTTACACATTATTTTTCTTATCATACATACTTTCTACTACTAAGCTTTCTCATCAATAATACTTTATGGAATTGTCTTTGTCAGGTGGCACAGTTCTAAACCATTATTTTTCATAGCTGTGAAATAATCCCTTGTTGTAAATGTTCTATAATTTATTTCATAATTTCCCGTTTGTTTATCACTTTGTTATTACTTTCTGTCTCTATAAATAATGCTGCAATAAACGTGGATCCACAGATCTCCATATCCTAAGTCTTTATTTCTGGGGGATACCCCCCAGGTAAAGAATGCTAGGTCAAAGGTTAAATGTGTTTTTAATACCTGTTTCTATATTGTTTTCCCAAAAGACTGTAACAATTTATAGCATTAGATGTATAAGCATCTAATGAACATGAGAAATATTTTTGTTCTGCAAACCTCTTAATATTTGGTATTAATAAACTTTCTAGATTTTGTTGCTCTTGTGACCATGAAGCAGCAGCTCACTCTATATGCATCCTACTCCTGACATGGTGACTATTTTTCAAATGTCATGGGCCAGCTACATTTCCTTTGTAGTGAAGAGAAGGATCATGTCTTCTCCCATTTTTCCCCTTCTAAATTTGCGCTGAGTCTTTTTCTTATTGATTTGTTAAAGATAGTCACACATTCTGCAAGGTAAACCTTTGTCATTTATGTGGTTAGAAATGCTTGCTCTCAGTTTGTGGCTTGTCTTTGCATCTCTTTATGGGGTCTAACAACGAACAGATGTCCCTAACGTAACAGAAGACAAATGTATGATTTTATTTACCTTTTGCTTTTTGCTTTTGATTTTGTTTAAGAAGCCTTTCTCCATACTCTGAAAACATAAACATATTATCCATTTTTGAAGAGTCTTATTGATTTAGTTATCATACTTAAGTCTTTAAATTACCTGGAAATGATTTTTGTTTACGATGCAGGATGAGCTTTCCTTTTCATTCTTATCCCATGGGGAGACCTGCTTTCCACAGCACAACTGCTTCTCAGACAGACTATAATTTTCCAACTCATCTATTTTGCCCGCTTTTTTTATTTGTTTTTTTTTTTAATGTAGTATGTTTCCTTATATGAGTGAGTTTCCCTCTATTCTGTTTCTCTGATAGATTTTTTTTTTAAGCTCTCCTTTACCCAGGTAAGGAAGTTCCCCTTTATACACAGTTCAGTAAGAGTTTTCACTATGAATGATTGCCAGGTTTTATTGAAAGCTTTTATTGTATCCACTGGGATTTACTTTTCTTATTTAGTCTATTAATGTGATCGAATACATATATAGATTTTCTAATATTAATCATTCCTAAAACAATCTCATGTCAGCCACGATGCACTGTTTTTTATTCATTGTTGAGTGTTGTTTGCTAGTTTTATTTAGAACTTTTACATGTTCAAGAGTGGCAGTGGTCTGTTATGTTTCTGTCAGGCACTCTTTTTGTGTGGTTTGGCTATAAGGTTATACAATCCTCTAAAAAAAAAAAAAGATTAGGAAGCAATCTCCCCCTCTATTTTATTCCCTGAAAGATATTTTATAAGATTAGAATTATTGGCTTGTTAGATATTTTATACAACTTACCTGAAAATCCACTGGTCCAGCTGATTTTTTTGTGGAAACAGATTAAAAGGTTGCTGCAGTATCATTCATGTTTAGCAAGATCATTCAGAGTGCCTCCCTATTTTCTACCTCTTATTGTGTAGGGTTTAAGAAAGTATATTTTGAACATTTGATATATGTAAATAATTTCCATTTATTAGAATATTTATTATACATACTGCCTCTTATTTCTATCAATCCTTTTGAAACTATAGTTATGTCTCCTTTCCTTTCTTAACATTGTTTTCTAAGCCTTTTCCTCTCTCTCATTCTCTCACACACACACATCTTTGTCTTTGTTACTCAGTCCTCATTTCTTTAGATTTTTCCTGCTGTTCTTGCCTAAAAGTTTTAATTAGTTACCTTTTACCTATTTTGCATATATAATTTTTGGAAGTATAAATTTCTTTTAGGTATCGTTTTAGCTACAACACAGACCTTGATAGAGAGGATTTCCATAGTTCTGCAGGTCTAACTATTTTCCAATGTCTATTCTAATTTCTTTCTTGACCCGTGAGTGACTTAGAACGTTATTTTATTTAAATTTCTGAATATAAGTATAGATGCGATCTTCTTCTGAGGTGTGTGCAGTGCATGAGTACATATCTACATATATACATTTATTTATGTTTACGTTTCTTATCCTTTTTATATTGCCATTTAACAATTTCATTTTGGTCAGAAAAATTTAGTGATCTAATGATAATTTGTGAAACTTGTTGAGAATTGTTTTTTGACACAGAAAACGATCAATTACTTTGAACTGTCCACAAAATACTGTTGGGGCAGTAGTCCACTGATCAGCCTTGGTATTGATGTTGAGTAACCTATATTATCTATTCATTACTGAGGAATGTGTTACACTTTCTCACTATCGTGTGGACTCGTCATTTTTCCCTTGAAGGTTCATAATTTTCCACTTTGCATAGTTAGAAACTGTATTATTAGGTAACTACAAATTTCAGATTTTAAAATTTTCTTAGTAAATTGAATTAATTTTCTCTACAGAATGGCCCTCTTTACCTCTTCTAAAGATCTTTATCTGAACTTAGTCTCTAGGATATCTGAAATCTGAACAGTGATGCCAGCTCTAAGGCTGTAAGTTTTTTTCCTGTTATATTTTTCTATTGTGTTTTTTTTTCAATCTGTGGGTACATTTTGTGTTTTAGGTTTTCTCTGGTAAATAGTCTGTAGGTGGATTTTATTTATTTTTATTCAGTTAAATCTTTTCAATGCAGAGAGTAATCTATTTGCATTGACTATGATTACTGATATGGTTGGATTTGCACCGTTTTATTGTGTGCTTTCTATCTATTCCAAGTTTTCTATATTTTACTTTTATTTCCTTTTTCTCTTTTATTTTGGAATGAGCTAATATTTCTTCTTTACTAATTTGGAAACTATACATTCTGCCATTCTTTTAATGATTACCTAAGAAATATAACAGACATATTTAAGTTAATAAAATATACAATTACTCAATCTACTTACTTCTCCATAAAAAATAAAATAAAATCCCTGAAGCATGACGATAAAATTTAATTTTGTCACATCCCTTCTGATTCATGAACTTCTGGTGAACAGGATTCAGATATCAATATAGGTCTTGTGTCTTTGAACCTCACAGAGACCTCTCTGGGCATTTTTCCTCCTAGTTCATCCAGTGATAGTGTTGCCATCTGGGGTCTTGGCTTAATGTAGGTGATCTGTCTGACCTCACAGTACTAGGCTCCAGGCTTGTCCCTTTCCTTTGGATCAAAAGTGTCCTTGAAACTCTGGGTGTAGGTCCCCTAGTAACTGGCAGATGCTCTAAGCAGGAAATTGTCTAGAATGCTCGTTTATCCCTTTGTGTTCACACTTTAATATAGTCTTTGGCCTCAAAATTTTTTTCTCTGATTGTTTTAAGATACATGAAAAATAAACAGTACTCACTTCAGCAGCACATAAACTAAACTGGAACGATACAGAGAAAATTAGTGTGACCCCTGCACAAGGATGACAGGCAAACTTTGTGAAGCATTCCACATTTTTGGATAAACTGGAAGTTCAGGATTTGCAGATACTAACTACTACATGTAAAACAGATAAACAAAACATCCTACTGTATAGCACAGGGAACTATACTCAATACCTTATAATAGCCTATAATGAAAAAGAACATGAAAAGGAATATATGTATGTGTGTGTGTGAGTGTGTGTAACTGAATCACTGTGCTGTGCGCACGAAATTAACACAACATTGTAAACCAACTGTTCTTCAATAAAAAAATACTTAGATAAAAGCATAAAAAATAGTTAATATTCATTAACATATTTATTTATTTAAATTCAGTGTACTAATTTTTCTGCACTAAGACTTCTGTTGCCCACTGGTCTGCCAGAGGCCTTTTACATATCCATATGAACTGTAAGATAATTGTATCCAATTCCAAAATAAAATATAATTAAACAAAAGAAAATTAATTAATTCTCGGGATTATAATCAATGATCAGCAGACACACTGCTAAGTTTGGATTGAAGTGACAAATTCTTAAGAATGTTTTCCCTATTTTCTGGCTCCACATCCAGAATTGAGAGGAGCTGACAACTGATGGAATATTAAGCTACTAGGATGTATACATTAATAAGCACCTTAATGAATTCATCTGTATTAAATCCCTGCACTCTGAAGTTCTTTCCTTGCTGGAGAATATAGGAGCCTTCACAAACAAGCACAGGCAAATGAAATTAGACTTTCAATCATTGGGCAGATAATTAAACATTAGACTCCTTGGCCTTTCTCCTCATGTTTATTAGATGTTTTTCATTAATCAGACAAGGAACTGACGGGCTCCATCATTGTCAGCCAGTATGACTCCCTGGACAGCTTCAGAAGCCCCTGCTCCTAGTGGGAACAATCTCCCTGGGGAGATATACCTTGAAAGGTTCTTGTTTGGGTTTCCCTGACTTAGATCCCACGCCAAGCTCCATTCTCCAGGTAATCTCTAAGCAGCATAAGAGAAAAAGGTATGATTTTAGCCAGACCTGAGTTTTAGTCCCAGTCCTGCCATTTCAAACCACATGAAAACAGGTGATTCTTCTCCCCTATACGTGTCCCTTTCTCCTTCTCTTTAAGATGAGGGATTTAAATCTTAGCTCTTCCCAACCTAGAGCTTCTAGGAGTCTCAATGATTGTGGTCACTGTGTTGATGTGCACCTCATCTGGGCTTTTATCCAGGAGCAAGAGAGTTAGGACAGCCATGAGTCAGCAAAGAGAAGTCAATTCATTCATACACATGATGGTTTTTCTCATTTCTCCCCATGGTGGATGAGCATCGTGGAATAGTGAGATAAGAAGGTCCAGTTTCATGTAAATGAGCTGAGGACCTCCCTGCCCAGATTGTCTGAGTGGCTCACCTTGACACCAAGTATCTCTGACGAACCTGGGAAGGAAAATCAAACGCACAGTATGTCTGCCATGTTCTAGCAGATAAAGCACCTAATAGCATTCTCACCCCAATCCTGTGAGACAGGCATTCGCATCTTTATCTTGCAGGTAAGAAATACCAAGTCTCAGAGAAGCTAAGCAGCCTAAACCTTATAAAACGAGGAGCACGTGACACTGTCGGGGTGGGATGTCACTAACCTCCACGGTCACTTTGTGTCTATCACCTTTCACGGCTCGTGGATTTGCGTTCTGACCCTGCCTCTATCCTTGCAGGGTTTTAGATGTGGGGAAAAGCCATAATCCCCTCTTGCCCTCGACTCTCCCTCAAATCAAAGATAAATAACAGTATTATTTTCTCCCACACTACTGAATGTTTTTAGTGATTAAATTAGATAATAGATGGACAAAACCTTTCAAAGGTTTAAATGCATAATGATTAAGCTCAGTCCGCGGGAGATGTGTCCTAATATCAGCACTACTTGTAAAGTAAAGATTAAGGACCCACACTCTGGAGCTAGACCACCTCGGTTAGAATCCTGGCTTGCCCATGTATTTCCCCAGCTACAAAATAAGGGTAATAAGAGCAAGTGTATGACAGGGTTGTGGTGATGCTTAAAGAGTGAATGCATGTAAAGTGCTTGGCTCATGGCAAATGCTCAGTAATGTTAGCTGTTTCAAGTCCCACTATGTCTGGCCATGGAGATTATTTTAATAGTGCTCTGTGCCTATCTCCTTATATATAAAACTACTTCCATGCGACTATAAGCACTAGAGTCAACTAAGGACTTCGCAAGTTCCCTGGCAATGCTAAGTGGGCCATAAATCTTCCTTTCATCCTCCCTTCTTCCCTCATTAATGCACTTACTTATTGCATCCTTCAACAATAGTAATCACGTGCGTGCGTGCCTACTGTGTGCAGAAATCTCAGAGGGATATCCTGGGGCAGTGAGGAGGAGGAGAGGTCAAGGATGGGAAGGTGAAGAGAAGAACAGGAGATGCAAATCTTGCCACCCAAGACGGAACCTTGGGTAGGGGCGGGATAGTGAGCAGCAAAAGACTTTGTTCTTGGCAGAAGCAAAGCCTCAGGGGATCCCAGCGAAGCTTCTCTTTTCCTTTTATTGGAGTTCTGTGCTGGAGCTATAAACCCTCCAAATGAGTTGAGATCATTAGAGAAGCTCCACTGATCACTGGTGAAAAAATATAACAATTAAAACCAGAAGCCTCAGAGTGGGAAGCTTGGGGAGGGGAACAGAGGAGGAGAAAGGAACAAGGATGACTCTTAATACATAATAACAAATACTAATAATGGCAGAGAGTCGGGGACTAATTAAAAGTTTCTAAAAAGAGAGATTGAAAGAGATAGGGAAAGGAATTCATCCGTAATAATTTGCCTGCCTGGAATCAGGAAGCACCATAGCCTACAGACAGGAGTAAAGGACAAAGATTCTAGCGTTTAGATTCAAGTCCTGGTCTTGGGTGATTTGAGCAATCTTGGTAAGCATCCTTCTCTTTCTGAGCCTTACCTTTCTCATCTGCAAAATGGTGCATGGCTTCTATCTCATCAGGTTTATTGAGTAACAAATGAGAACTTCAATGTGCTACATAATATCAGCAAGTTGCTGTCTTTCCTCCAAGTAGAAACATTGCCTAAGAGCTGTTCTAAATGACCTCTAAATTTGCACCTTGACATTTTTATGTTCCCCCACCCCAAAAAGGTATGATTTCTGAACTAGTATTTCAAATAGAGAAGGTAACAGAATTTACAATTTAAATGATATTCTTAAAGATATTCGTTGAGAATTTTGCCCCTAAATATTCCTATTACAAATGTGTAAGTCTCTGATATTTTTTTCCTAGTAGACATTCATTCCTTTGTTATAATCCTGCATGCCTTCATCTTTCTTTGGTGAAAGTGCACCGGATAAGTCATCACCCATCATCAACAGTAAACTTCACATTAATGGACAAATGCTTTCTTAAGGAACGGTCCAAAGGAATGGAAATAATTGACAAACTAGAAATTTATTATAGCTAGTTTAATGCAGGTGTGGGCAGGGAGTGAGTTGACAACTGAAGCTACCTAAAAATGTGACTTGTTGTGAAACATCATAAGCAGACAGAAAATAAATAAATAAGAAACTACTGAATACCTACTGTGTGTCCACTGCTTTTGATGTGTAGCTCACTTACTTTGCATAAAAAGTCAAGGAGGCAAATATCTTACAGACAGAGAATTTAAAATGCAGAGAGACTATCTAAGTCACCTAGAGTCAAAGAACAGTAAGAGTAAGAGGTAGGGACTGACTCTAGCATCATGGTCTTTGTGCCCCACCACGCTGACCTCTCTCCTGCTTCCACGCCCCTAAGCCTCAAGAAGTTTCCAGAATCGATAATCAGCCATAGCTCTGCAATGAATCTAGAAACGGGCAATTTCCAGAATCACCTGATTTTCCAGTTTGTGTTTTTGAAGCTGTTTCATTCCTTTGTCAGTCCACACGCAATACATTTTCACCTCCTACCCCCTTGTCAATTCCCTAATAACACTGGCTGGTGGGGGCTTCTTCCGCACTAGAGGTTTCTGCTGGCAGCATAAGGCTTTCAATTTTGTGAGTCAAAAATCACCTGATCACTTTTTAAAAATGAAGATCTTGAGGCCCTCCTTCAGAGATGCTGCTTCAGTGGTTACAAAGATCGTCTGAAATCTGGACCTTTCTTTTAACCAGCACAGCCCCACCACCCGCCTGCAGGCAGTTCTGATGCAGTTAATTCACCCACCACTCTTGGAGCAAGACTAGCCTGAGGCAGGTGTTAGATGAAATCTGAATTCAAATCCTGGGTCTTACCATTCCCTAGTTCTATGAACTGAATACACTTGTTTCAAACTGCCTCTGAGACCCAGCTGAATCACTGACAAAAATATTGGAAGGGTATCTACCACACGGTGTAGCCTTGAGAGTAAAACAAGGCAGTGTATTAATGCCTGGCTGAGAGTAAGTGTTGTGTTGCAGGAGGTCAAGAAACAGAGATGTGCAGACATTAACTGTAAGAATGCTGGAGCCAGACTGCCTGAGTTCAATTCCCGGCTGACGCATTTGCCAGCTTTTTAATGTTGAATGAATTCTTATATGCCTCTCTGCCTTAGTTTCTTCATCTGCAGAACAGGAGTACCACGCGGCAACATGGGAATATCACGCTACACAGTGAGAAGATCATGGTCCCTATCTCATCAGATCATTCTAAATATTAAATACAGTGATACCTACTACAAAGAGCTTAGAACCCTGACAGACACTGACTTTTATTACTGATACAAAATAAATATTAGTTTTCTAAGGATAGGAAACCCATCTGGTTCTCTGTGGCATGAAGCCCAGTGCTGTAGGCAAAATAATTACTACTAAACTCTAAAAAGAGCCAGTGGTGGGGTTTGGAGGAGGGGGACCCCCAGTAAAAGAGATTTCTAGATGATGTCCAACGTTCCCAAATCGAGCACAAACCTGGCAGAGTCTTCCTCTAGGAACTTCTGCCCTCTCTTCTAAAACCAAAGAACATTTTGAGGGAACTTTAATTCATATGCTTCTCATTTACTCTTAAATCATCCAAATATTATTGGATGAAACTATTTATGCCCAAAGAGAAATATGAAAGAATCACAACAGAGTTTCTTGAAAAATCTTATTTTTCTGCCAGACTAGAAACCACATGTTGGTAAACAAACTTGTCAACCAAAATTAAGTGACAGCAACAGATACTATCCAGATTTCTTTCTGCCACCCTGGAGTCTGAATGTATATTTCTATCACTTTCACTCTGTTTTTCTTTTCCTTTCCTTTGGTCTGGGGTTTATTTCCTCACCCCTATTTCAACAACACCTTGAGGGAAGATAGATTTTGGTCTCCAAAGAAAAAGAGGTCTGATACTTGTTTCTGCACATATTTGGAGAGTAAGGGAAAAAAAAAAAAAAAAAAAAAAACCAGGAGAAGTTCTGTTGTTCATAGGCAGGTAAATATTTAAAAGATCCGAATAACGGATATAAGCTTGCCATTTCCATTAAGAGGTCCTGGCAGAAATGTGGCACAAAAGGGGAATCCTTTTATTGATGGATGTATGAATTGTCCTGCACATGTACATGCCCCCTCTATTTTGAATTGGTAGTAAGTCAGATTTGCAATCAACCTCATACGGCAAAAAATGATCAGGATGTAAGAGAGAAAGTCGGTTGTTCTACAGAAATGCAGAGGAGGAAGGGATTAGTTCTGGTGATTTGTTCATTAAATATTTTAAACAAAAGCGAAATGTGAGAAATTTTATAAAGATGGGTAGGATTTTTACGCACAAAATTTGAGTGAGCTATGAATTGGCAGAACAAAGAGTAAAAGCCCAGAGGCACACGATGGCAGACAATATTTATGAAATACCTTCTCATTCTTTTGGATCAGAACAAATTTTACAGAACAACAGACCTCTAAATCAAAATCAGGTCTGAAGGGATACGAAAGTCCCTCAGGTTAAACACAATGTGTGGTTTGAGTTCTGTCTATGGTGGCTCCAGACAAATGGTCCTCCAAATTCCGTATGTGGCTTGACTGCCACCAGTGATGGGACACTCACTATTTGTCCCATCGTCCACACCATGTTTGGAAACGTGATTATTACGTGGAGAACATTTTGGTCTGCACTTGATCCTACTGCTCTCCCACTGAATTACAAAGAATACACAAAAAGGGTTCTTCTTCACAATATTGAAGATATTTAAGGAAAAGATTTATTCAGCAACTCATTGATTTCATTGGTGGTGATCAAACAGATCCAAACCTGCCCTTACAGAACCTCATGAAGGGGACACACAAGTAATGAGAAACAATTTGATGGGTGCGTGATGAGAGAGGTTCAGGTACTGAGGAACTGCATCACAGAGACACATAATCCTGATGGGCACAGTAGTCTCCAAAATTATGTTTTCTCTTCTTCAGGCCAAATCTCAGTTCCTTCAACTCTGTCTCTATCTCAGTCATTCTTCTGTAATCATGTTCTAACCTGTCTTCTTAAAAATTGGAAGTGGTACTCTGAGCCCCATCAGAAAAGATGGTATTTATCACCTGATTCTTTTTACATACTAGCTTTCTATTTATGAAGTTTGAATTTATAGCAAACATTCATGTTGAGTAGCCATCTTCCATTATTTTATTATTCTGATTTTTTAAATTAATTTTTATTGAGCTCTAATTGACCTATAACATTATGTTAGTTTCAGGTGTACAACATAATGATCCAATATTGGTATACATTGCAAAATGATCACCACAACATGTGTTTTTATTATTTTGATTTTACTATCAACTAAAATTCCAAAAGGTCACCCGGGCATATATATGCACAATGCACACACACACAAGTGCACACTTATACACACATTTTTGTAATTATAAATTTTGTGATGACTTCTATTTCTAGGACTTTGTCTTTATGTGACTACATTTCCTCATTCAGATACAGATCATTTCTCTGGGCTGTTCAGATCACTGTGAATTCCTATTCTGTCATCCAACATATTCTTATCATCATGTCACCTACATATTTGATGATCATGAACTCTCACTCTTCATCCAAGACACTGATAGAAATGTTGAACAGGACAGGACAAAGGACAGAGCTTGCCGGCTGTCGCCAGTCCCTGTCCTCAACGCTGGCATTGATCCATTAATTAGCACTCCTGGGGACCATCTTTCAACCAGTTACAAAACTAGTCCATCACGCCTCCATCAAGACCCCATTCCTCACTCCTTTCTACAAAGACATCAAGGAAGACTTTGTGAAATGACTTGTGGAAAGCTAGATATGCTGTACCGACTTCCTTTACCTGATCTACCATCCTGGGCTATAAATACTCCAGAGTGAAATGAGGTCAGTCTGATTTGACTTCCTTTTGGAGAGCTCACGCCATGACCAAAGTGAATGCAGTACTCTTTCTGTGTGATTAGAAGTTCAGAATGGGGGAGCTGTAAAGGAACGTAGAGATTATCTCAACCAGCCTCATCATTCCACAAGCGAATCTCAAGCTTGAAATAACTTTGCCTGTGGTCAAACAGCTAGTCAGAGTCTGAAACGTGGTTATATCTTACATTCTCCTTTTCACATTTAGGAACACTAGAATGGACTTTAGAAAAGCATTTCTCAAAATATATTTCATGAATATTCCTTCTAGGCTGGGAAAGGAAAAAAAAATTCCCCATGTTCAAATGTACTTGAAAAACCCTATACATTTTAGCAATTCACAATTTATTCAACCGTTAACTAAATATTCACTTACTGTCCCCTATGCATCAGACACTGTCCCAGGCACATGGATATGATAGTGAATAAGATTACTTACTGGTTTTCTTCTAGGGAAAGAAAGAAAAATTTAATAACAAATTATTCAAATAGAAAGCTTACTATGAAGTATAACTTGCTCCAAAAGAAATTTGCAGGGTGTTCTAAGAGAAGAGGAGAGTGTAAGAAATGGCCTCTCAGAGGAGATCATATTTAAGTACGTAAAAATACTCAGATAAGAAGTATCTTGGCATATTCAACAAAATGGAAGAATAAGGGAGGTTGTCAGCCACGACCCTAGAAAAACACATAAAAGCTAAAGAAGGAACCTGTTGGCATCGTTAGAGGAGAAAAATACAAATACGAGTATAAACTGCATTGATGCGTTCTGCGCAGGAGAACGACCCAAACTCATCAGCGTTTTGAAAGCAGTACATTGGCTGTTCCATGGAGATAGGAGTGTGGGGGGTGAGAGTGCAAACACAGGAACCTGCTAGGGAAATTCTGCCCAAGTTCTGGAAGAGGGAAAAACAGACTCTTGAATACGGACCTACTGTCGTGAACAACCTAGTAAACAAGCTGCTCACCTCTTCACTGTTGTTTTGCAACATTCTTTACATTCGTTTGACCACAGAGTCATTACTAAGTAATATCTATTTTACTCCATGAAATTCTGAAGACTACCCGTGAAGAAATGCTGCTTTGGGCTATTTCCAGCTAAAGTCACATTTCAGGCCTTCTAAAATGATAACAGAGCTTGCCATTTTTCTTTCTGCCTTTCTTTCTTTTTTGCCCCCAGTAGATGATTCATTTGTTTACGAGGGTCACCCTGGTGCTAGCTGTTTTACTTTCATTCAAATTGCCAGGTGTCAGGCTTAGAAAAACAAGCCCACGAAGAATCCCAATATGTAACTATGTTTGTTTGTATATCCTTTTGTTCTTCACCTCCGACTACTCACCCTCAACTCACAACGTCTTCTGTTTTCAGAACAGAATTCTAATTGCTCATTAATATTTAGGAAAATTAACTCCTACGTTAAAGAACAAAATTACCTTCTAGACTAATTAACCAGTGATGAGTTCCACATTTGTATATATTTCCATAGGTTGATGCAATCTTACTTTTAAATAAGGAATGAGGAATAAAATGACTAGAAGGAAGTATGAAGGTGTCAGTATAAAATAATAACCCAATTCAGCATGGGTGGTATGATTCCTGTCCATCAGCTTCTTATTCATCACAGCTCTATAAGGCAGGGCTCCTGATAGTTTAATACGCACATGGGGTTACCTGGAGACCTGGCTGAATGCAAATCCTGACTCAGTGGTCCCCAGTGATGCTTTTAAATCTTGGACTTCACTTAGAGTAGCAAAGGTGTTAAGCACCATTTCAGTTTTGCATTTTAGGGAATCAGCATATCAGGTGTTTCAGCAACCAGTAACAGAAAACCCCAAACCCAACAATGGTTTAACGTCTTAAACAAAAACATCATTTGTTCTCTATCATACAATAAACCTAGCAGTAGGGTAGCTCCAGCCATGATATGTTAGTATCTCAATAATTTCATCAAAGGTGCAGGTTGCTTCAATCTCCCTGCTCTGTTCTTCTCAGCAGTGCCTTCATCCAAAGGCTACTTCTCCTGTTCAGGATATGGATGTAGCAATTTTTATGTCCTATTCAGATAATGATGACATCCTGAGGGAAATATTTTTCTTCTACTGTTTTCTTAAGAACACAGAAAGCTTGACAAGAGTCCCCCAGCAGATATTCCTCACATTTTATTGGCCAGATCTGCATCAAAGGTTCATTGACATGTGACACTGTATGTGCTCCACGTTATGCCCTCAGCCCATGCCCACATCACCTGCAACTTATTAAGCAAATCCCATATATGTCCTGATTTCTTCCTCAGGAAGCTGCATCTCTGAGCCTGAGGGCCATCACCAGAGTGTGCTCAGCCTCTGCATGTGCCAGGCTGGAAAGGCTAGAGAACTGAAGCCCTAAGAAGCAACCTTAAATGAGTGAGGGACAGGAACTAAAATCCTGGCCTCCTCATTCCTTAGGGGGTAAACTCTAGGTCCTACAGAAGGTCTGCAGCAGGAGTGACTCCCGATGGCACACAGAGAACACTGATCTACTAATTCCACTTGGTGGCTTTCCCTGCTTCCCCTTCTCGCACCCTGACTTCTTCCCAGTGACTCCTAGAATCATGTCCCAATAATCTACCTGAGCCCATGCCCTTGTCTTGGGTTCTGTTCTTGAGGGAAATGAGTTAAAACGACTTGAAATATCATAGCGAGACCAAGTGGAGAATGGGAATGTTACAGGAAGAACAAAGCTGACTCCGTGTTGGATCTGCTTCTTTTACTTTAACCTTTGTATTCTGTTGTTCTTGCTACAAGTTAATCACTAAAAGGATGTTGCCTAATAGTTTAAAGGATACAGAATGGCCCAGGTCCAGAACCCTGCCTCCCATCTCTGCATGTTAAGCTAAAATACTTTCAATACTTTCATTTAGCTCACAGGAAACATCCTGACCAGCCTTGTTGAATGGCTGCAGGAAAGAAGAAATTAACACACCCTCTTCAGAGTCTGGTGGGAACCAAGGAAATATTTGCAACAGCCTTTCCCTTTTTCATCTACCTCCTCACCTCTCCTTCTTTGTTCTACAAAGGAGACTCGCATGTAAGCCAGGGCAAGATGGTTCTTTGGGACATTAGTCCACCATCTTCTCCAGTCTGCTGGCTTTCTGAATAAAACTGCTACTCTGAACTAAACTCGACTCTTGATTTACTGGCCTGTTGTATGGGGAGCAGTATGATGAGCATGGACTCGGTAAAGGAAAACCCCAACTGGCTTAGATGGGTGGTTTCAAAAGTATGGGGCTCAAACCTGTAGCATCAGCCACATCTGGGAACTCAACAGAAATGCAAATACGACGGTCCCTCCCTAGGCCTATGGGACTAGAATCTCCGTGCAGAAAGAAGCCCAGCATTTTGTTTTAACAAGCCCTCTCGATGATTTTGGTGCATAGCAGATTTAAATATCACTGGTCCAGATAAATAAGAATATATCCCTGGTTCTGGGGTAAGAATAACCTCCCATGAATCATCTAATCCGGAGAAGGATGTATAGATATCTGAACAAAATTATCATTCTGTTAAGGAGAGCCAAGTGTGTTGGAGTGAGGAAAAGAATGCTTCAAAACCACCATACTTGTTCTCAATAGAGACGTCCAGAGAGTAAAAGCAAGTCACCCCAAATCTTAGAATTGGAAAACGGGAAAAGTAGATTTTGAACCTTGGCTTATGACAGCAGACATAGTGATCCTTGCCAGTTTCTGCAGCTCTGCAGTCACTGAGGGACCTCAGACAGGGTTGGAGAGGGAAGGCCACCGAGGACAAAGCACCCCTTGCCAGAAGTCACAGCATGTGTTCCTTCAGTGGCAATAAATCCCATGGAAATTCAGACAGATAAAGTGTTCTGACATTTATATTCAGCATGAAATACACGAAAATAATCAGAGGAGAGGGTAATAGTGCAACATGAAGCTTTTATTAATGTTAGACTAACTCCGTAGGGGAAATGGTTCATTTTATTGCTTTAATGTCAGGCTTTCTCCTTTCCTCCAATGGGCATAAAACTGGGGCTGCCTCTGATTTTCAACCAGTCAAGAGAAAGCAGTTGTGGAGTGCCTGGGGTATGTCTCGAAAGACTGCATGAGCCATGGGGATACACAGAAGTATAGGAGACATGGCTCCTTCCGGCGTTCATGATCTCGTTGGCAAAACCACACACATAGACGTATTCAGAGTTCACAATTATGGAGTCATTTAATGTTCCAGAAACTATTGTGAGTGATTTTACACATACTTCATTTTAAAATACGCACCGTTTATAAATACAGGACAACACAGTAAGACAGTACAGACAGATACTAAAAAATTGTGCCCAATAGGGATTCTGAGAAGAGAAACTCCATCAGGAATCATAGCTCTATCCTTAATTTGCTACATAATCTTGGCCAACTCACTTCCCCTATCAAATGTTTCCTATCTAAAACGAGAGCGTTGAACTAGAGGAGCACATCCTAAAATTGTGTTCTGTGGAGAATCCCTCTTTTGGATATTGACAGGTACGCAGAATTCAAAAACAATAATAAAAAGGCGTTTGTGAGGGAGGCGGGGATGGCACAAGATGAAAACATTTACAAACATTTTAGAAACATGTTTAACCAAGTTGAGCAGGTCTGTTTCCCAAAAGACCTCTCAGAAGCGTGAAGATGCTTTTGACGATGCTTCTGTGTTTTGTGAATCTGCAAGAGGAAAATCTTATTTGTAGTGTTTTGTAGAAGTTTTTGTTATAAAACCTACTGTTAACGTGGCACTGAGTAACGCCCCTTCATATGTTCCAGAAGCAGCGTGGAAAATGCTGGAAATCATGTCAGAGGACTCTTCCAGCAACACGGTTCTGAGACACGGCAGCTCTGGTCGGCTCACTTGGCCAGTCTTTAAAGGACTCTCAAGTCCAGTCCAGTGGACAGCAAGGTCACTTGTAGGGAGGGTCACAACATAGAGCATGTAGACAGTAACGCAGCTGACACTTGTCTGATATCTTTACAAGGCGTTTTCAGAGATGTCCGCTGATTTCACACCCCCGGCCCCTGGCAACCCAGATTTAGTTTTTCGTTCTCCGTTTTCATTTTTCTGCAGTGAGAAAACCGAAGCTCATCATGGTAACACCTGAGTCTGCCAGTGTCGCCCTTCTCTGCCTCTTTCCCCCTGACCCTTCCACTTTTTGCTGAGTTGACCTGCTTATTAAAGGTTTCTGCATTAACAGAGTGTGCTGGGCTTTTTGATTTAATTTAATTAATTTTACTTTCTCACCACACCATCCCGCTGTGTGTTCTGGAACACAGCCCTGGTCATCACGACCCCGGAAGCTTTAGCATATGTCAGGAATAAACGTGCTCCCACCGGCAGGGAGGGCTCATACAGAAAACGGACCGGGCTGCGCTAGGCTTAGGCACGTGCCTGCTAGGTCTGGCCCTAGTGAGACCTCGGGCCAGCCACCAGCCCTCAGCCCGGGGTCTGTAATTAAATGATCCCAGTACTACATGAGTTAATTAGCTGCATGTTTATGAAGGTCTTTGGGAAATCTAAGTTCTGCCTGGTAGGGAGGGTGCTCTGAAGGCAGATGTCTAATGGGAGAAGCAGGACGTTTGGGGCTGAGAAACCAGCTGGCTGGGCTGAGTCCCAGACTCTGCACCCTCTTCCCGGGTGATGTTGGGCAAGTCACGCCTCTTCTTCAACCCTCTTTGTCTCTTTGTATTAAAAAAAGAAAAAAAAAAGAAAAAAAAAAAAAAAGAGCTCCCGAGGCTCCCTTCAGAGCTCAAGAACATTTATTTGTTAACGTGAACTGACCAAGTCAAACTTAGCAATCAATGAGGTGACCAGTGTCACATCAGATAGCCCTTGTGGCCATTATTTGAACTGGGGCACTTGAAACCCTCCCCCCTTCTCCTGCCAGAGAAGATGAAAGTGTCATTTCTGACCTCAGCACTGGCCTTTGCCTTGAACTTTGCAGTGCCTTTCACATTACCATTTCCAGCTGATTTTTTGCCCCCTGGCGAGAGCGGTTTTCTGAAAGAGTGTAAACTTCTCTGAATGATATTTGAAAATAAAATATAATTGATTTCTCAGCTCCTTGAACCTCTCCTATCAAGAATTGATTTTTCCTCCTTCTGTTTTACATGCTTGAAAGTGATTTGAGTGATGACAGGTAGAAACTCCAATACATAAATGTTGTCCATCCTTTCTCCCTTTCTTTTTAAATTCGTCCCTGAGATAACAGTGCCTTTGGGGGTGTCTGTGCAAGTGCATGCATTTGTACAAGTGCCCTTTCACGTATGTTCGTGTTTGTATTTGCCTGTGTTTATGTGAGGTCATCAATCTGCATGTGTGGTATATGTGCTTTTGTATACCAATGTCGGCGTGCCTGTGTGCACCCACATGTGCATTTGTGCATCTGTTTTCATGTGTGCATCCGCACGCAAGTTTGCAGAAGTGTGTTGACAAGCATGCATATTAGCATGGACGTTCTGCATGCATACATACCAGTTGTGCACTTGTGGTCTGTGAATAAATTAGCCTATATATGAACAGGCAGGTCTGTGTCTAGGTGCTTGTGCCAGTGTGTTTACCCAGATAAATAAGTGTACGTAAGTGCTGAAGTTGTTAGATTGGCATTTCAAAGCACACCTAGCCTTGCTATTCACCCACTGTCCCCCGAAAAGAATACACAAAACTCAACTTTTCTTGGATACTCCAGACAGCTTCTGCCAATTTGGGCAGTCATTATGAACCATAAAATGCTCTCCTCTACCAGCCCTGAATTAGTTGTCACTTCTTCAGGCAGGATGAATTCACCCAACTGGACCGTGCCTTAATTATCTGGCGAGAGAAGGAGGTGTGGCAGGTGTTGCGAAGGACCTGGTAGCCCCTCTCTCCCTGCAGCAGCCCAGGGTCGCAGTTGGCTCCCTAGAAGCCTCCCCTGGAGCTGGTGCCGGACTAGTTTTGAGTGACACAAGGGTTGGTGTAACATGGTGCTGATTGAAATGTTGGTGTGGCAGCAGTTGTCAGTGCCAGACAGGCCCAGCACACCTATTTTCCATCCCCTGGCCTGCCTAGATTTGTGTGAGCGGCAGGTCTGTGCTTCCTGTCAGTCAGCCTGTCCACTCGTGGCTGGCAGCCCCGCCAGACCGGTCAGTTTGTGACAGTGATGGTTGGTAGGGGAGAAACTGGGCTCTTGTTCAAAAAGGCCTTCGGCTTCTTCTCTCAGGGAGAAGGAGCTCCCACATGGGGACTTGTGTCATTACCCAGGGAGAAGACACGGGGGCGCTCTTAACGGTTGAAGGTAGAGTGCAACACAGAGACTCACTGTGGACCCTAAGGCTAGGGTCCGGGGGGCGGAAGAAAGGAAAACATGCTAGATTGGTCGTATGCACACCCAGGCTCCGGTCCCTGTGAGGCTCCCCTCTCCCATCGGTGGGCTGCAAGACTCTGCGCAAGTCAATTTAGATAAATCTCAGGATAAGGCTGGACTTATTCTGCAACACAAGTCAGAGTGGGTCTGGCCCCACCTTGGTATAAGAGGATGAGTCTTGGTGTCAGTTCCTGGGAGGGAATCTAGCCCAACAGGCAGAATAGAACAGAGTATTGCTTTCCCAACCACAGAAGTTACAGTCTACGATCAATAAGACCCTGTTTGGAAAGATCAGAGTCTAGCCTGCTTCTCCTTTCCAGGCTCCCATTCTCTTCCCTGATTGTCTCCATGTAGATGTTGCAAGCTATTTCACAAAATATCCCAAAGCAGCCATGTCCTTCTCTTCCCCAGACTATTGCGCAACCACACGCAGATCGTTACCCACCCCAAACCCAAGAGCCACTTTCGCCGCCTGCCTCGGGCCCCCTGGACGCGCCTCCTAAACACCGCTTTAGCCCACCTTCCTCCACCCGAGTCTTACAGCCGCCCCCTAATGGCTTCCCTGCGCCCACTCCGCCACTTTCAAACCCATTCTCCGCACTGAAGCCAAAGTGACCGCTTAAAACCCACAGCTTTGGTCACGTCTTGCCCTCACTTAACGCCCTTCGTGATCTTCCGACGTCCCTGGGATGATGCACAGAAACCCTTTAGCGTGGCCTGTGGGCATCTCTGTGACTGGCTCTCTGCCGGCGGCCTCATCTTCTCACATTCCGCTCCTCGCCGTGCGGTCTGACCCGATGTGCGCCCTAGAATACGTGATCTTCCCTTTTACCTCTCAGCCTCTCTCAGGCTACTCCTTTACTGCAAATGCACCGTTTTGCACTCTGTCCATCTGTCCAGTTTAGGCTGAAATAGATCTCCTTTGAGAGGACTTTCATGTATTCCCCATGCAGATGAAACACCCTTGCCAAACCATCTCTTACCAAGTTCTGTTTCCCTTGCACAAAAGTGACCACACGGCATTAGAACTAACTGCTTCACTAACAGTCTTCCTTCCTTGTTAGAATTCACGCTGTTTTAGGGCAAAGGACAGGTCTGAAATATTCACTTCTATAGCTCTATTGCCTGGCAGAGTGCTTAGCCCATGGAATGCTCCCTAAATGTATGCAAAGCAAACTAATAAAGGAATGTCGTTAATAATACATTGCATGTGATTCTGTTAAATTGCTGTATGTGAAAGGCTTCAGAAGTACAACATGGACTCTGAATGCGAGCAGACTGAGACTCGGGACTGGGTTTGTACACTAGTACAGCTCTTCCACTCTGATAAAAGTGTCTGGTACACGGTAGGCTTTCTGTTAACATTTAACAGAGGAAATAATTTAAAAAATAAATTATAATTTCACATCATGATATGCACATATTGGAACATATCGAGTTTCTTAACTTTTTCTACCTAAGTACATGTTAACATCGAGGAAGAGTAACTCTAGAAGACCTGGAGATGTAAGTCAAGTTAGCACACTGACAGAGTTATAGCTCAAAATCCATGCGAATGCTCTATTCTATACCACAGTGTGTCTGTTTTTGGTTTAATATAAAAATAAGTTTGCCTTAGTTGTCATGAGCAAAATTAATAATTAAAAAAAATAAGCCAACCTTATCAACTGACTTTGCACACTTCCTGTCACTCGGTCACATACTGTTGCCAATAAGCTTACTCTTCTTTGAGAAAGAATGAAACCCCAATGGCTGACTCAGAAGCCATGTTGTGGCCAGAGATATGATGTGGACTTGGTGGCCTGCCAAATATCCGAAACTCTTTTGGGGATGAGGTTTTGGGGTTTTCTTTCTGGAATTACATACACAAGAAGTCTCCTATAAGCAAACCTCGGCACTAACCCAGACAGGAACCGCTGTTCACCGGCATCTCAGAGCTCTTAGGGTCCACCTCTTGCCCCTCCTACAAACGTCTTCTCACTGCTGTTCGCAGCTCTTCTTTCTAGTAGCCTCCCTTCTGCTTTTTTTTAATCCGCCAGCTGTAACTGCACACACTGGCTCATGCCCTTCTGTTCTCTCATGCCTAGAAGGCAAAGCTTTTGAGGTCTCTCACATTATTCCCTTCTCCTCACCTACTTTCACTATTGAATACAATCCGCAGATTTAATTAGCTGACGATTTACTCCCTTTGCCTAATCATGAGTGAAGTTGAATAACTTTATAAAAAGAAAAAAAAGAAACTTTCTCAAATGCTGCGTACAGAATAGAAAACTTCAGTCCTTTTTTTTTTTTTTTTTAAACTTTCCCACTTACTCTGATGGAGGGAGGACCCAGGTGACAGAAGCCCAAGTCAATCAGAAGTCAGACAGGAAAATACAATGGGATTCAATGGGAATTTTTAAAGGAACACCAAGGAGCTAGCTATCTAGACCAATACAGTTGTTTGTAGCACAAAGCTATTCCATTCCCTTCTGAATATTGTTTTCTCCTCTGAATACAAAGTAAGCAATTTTGAAAACTATTCAGCCATTTCTGCACGATCTGTTTAGATAGTGTTGTCATTCTTCAGGAGACCCCTGAAGTACCTGGATTCCTACTTTGCCCTGGCCTCAAAATCACTTCTCTTTCACTGATTTTGGAGTGTTTCTGTTTGTTTGGTTTTTCTTTATCTTCCCTCTGAATCAGCAAAGCAATGAAGTAACCTTGTCCTCTTTCCAGCTGTGATTCCCCAGGAAATTTCTTCTGACCTCAGGAACAATCCAGTCCATGGAACTAGAGAGAAGATTACTCTTGTCTCCTGTTCAGAGATTGTTCCAGACAGTTTGAAACAACAAAGACAGCCACACAACATACTGGTCAAAGTCAGATGTGTCCTTGCTCAGGCACTTGGAGAAAGCAGCATCCATGAAGAAATCAAGTCCATTTTTTATACAGTGTTCTCTCTCTTCCCACTACTCATATCCACCCTAAAGTGTTATTCTAATGTATAAATAGATATATGCAAATTATTTGAATATTATGTCACTAAAACATACAATGATATGAGGCAGGGGAAGAATGTTGGCTATAGGTTAGAAAGAGTGATCTCTTCTAGTTAATAAACTATGTGGTTGGTACTCAGTAATTTCCCTCTACAAGTCTTGTTTCCTTTCTTAAATGAGATAGCATGACCTATATATTTGACCCAACTAGACTTTGAGTTAGAAAAAGATAAAGATCATAGTTAACTGATTTTTGTACACACAGAGCCTACTACAATACACATAGTTGAGGATAAATTATGTTTATTAAATGTAATTCACAGGGTTGTTATGAAGCTGACTTGAGAAAATGGATGGGTACAAATTGTGAGTAATTATCATCATCATCACCGTTATTATTGTTACAGTTGTGGGATTTACTGAGAGGTATCGGGGATACCCAGAAAATTTAAATCTATTAGACACTTCTAAAAAACTTGCCAATTTTCTTGTTTTGTTAGTTTATTCTGTTTGATGCAAAATGAATCTTTATTTCAGGTAGTAAGCATGTGATGAAAAGTCATGGTCATGGTTAAGAAAGTCCATAAATTTTGTACAAGATGAAAGTTGCTGAGTCCAGAATCATGGCTTTATTTCATTACCCAAAGAGCATCAGATGTGTGCCATCACTAGGGGCAAAACAGCCTACTGGAAAATAATATTAAAATTGAAACCAAAACATATGAAGTATGGTCCTTGCTCCACCAACACTCACTGTGTCAACTTGTGTTATAGGTAGAATTCTAAGATGGGGGGTCAAGATTTCCACCACACAGTACACACAGGCTGTGTAATTCCTGCCCTCCCTAGTGTGGAAGGGACTTGTGATTATGAGATACCACTCCCATGATTAGGCTGCATTATCTGGCAAAGGTGAAGGGATTTTTCAGATATAATCAGTGCCCCTGAGCAGCTAATTTTATGTTAATCGAAGGGGATCATTCTAGGTGGGCCTGATTTAATCAGTTGCATATTCTAAAGGATGGTCTAGAAGGTAGTGATTCAAAGCAGCATAGATGCTCTTCTTCTAGCCTTACAGTAGCAAAGTGCCCTGTAATGGAGAGGGCCACAAGGCAGGTAACTATAAGCCACCACTAGGAGCAGAGGGCTTCAGTCCTACAACCACAAGCAATTAAATTCTGTCAACAACCAGTAACTAGAAGAGGATCCTGAGATTCAGATGAGATCACAGTCCTGAGTTGATTTTAGCCTGGTGGATCCTGAATAGAGGACAAGCTAACTCATGCCCAGACTTTTGACTCACATCAGCTGTGAGAATAAGGATGTGTTGTCACATACGTTATACTGAGTTTGTGGCAATTTATTTTGCAGCAACAGAAAACTCATATACCTTGGATAATGTGTTACCCTTGTGACCTCTTTAGAAGAATCATTAAGCTGAATAAGCAACAAGGATATACTGTATAGCACAAGGAAATACAGACATTATTTTGTAGTAACTTTAGATGGAGTATAATCTATAAAAATATTGAGTCATTATGTTGTACATCTGAAAGTAATATAATATTATATATCAACTGTACTTCAATTTAAATAAATAAATAAGTAGAAGAGTCAGGAATACCACCTCTTCTAAAGTTCTGAAATATATTAAGAACTAGCTCAATGAAAAAGTAACTCATCCTTTGCATTCCTCAAATTTTTGCTTAAAATTTTTTTCTGGAACAACTCAACCTGTACCAAATTAAACTTTTCAGATGCCACCTCTTTCTTCTAATTCCTAATCAGGTTTACTACATATGGTTCATCTCTTGATTAATAGCATCACCAACTACCCAATCCCCAAGCTAGAAACCTCGGGGTCATTCTTTATTCCTTCCTCTCTTGATCTCCCACATAGGATCAACTGTCATCTCATCTGAGAAACTCCCCTCAGCTCTGGCCTCTCCTGTGCTTCCCTACTATTCATCTGGACAACCTCTATGGCCTTCACACAAGACTGTCACTTCCCGTTTGATCCATTTTTTTCATTGCCCTGAGTTATCTTTATAAAGAGAAAGCTGCTTTAGTCACTCTCCTGCTGAAACATGCCCAAGGGCTCCACCACATGGCATTTTGGGTTGCTCACCTTCTGGCTCCACGCTGCTCCTCTCCTTTCCTACCATGTTCCCTACATGCCACTCTTCCTGTGGATATAATGGGCTGATGTATGTCCCTGCCAAAAGAAGAAGCTAAAAATCCTAATATGCAGTACCTATGAATGTGACCCTATTTGGAAACAGGGTCTTTGTTGACCTAATCAGGTGAAGACAAGGTCTTGACCATGGGCCCTCATTCAATAGGGCTGGTGTTTCTATGAGAAGAAGAATTTGGACATGCACACACAGGCAGAGGAGAATGACATGTGAAGACAGAGACACACAAGGAGAGGACAGGGGTGTAAAGACAGAGGCAAAGATTACAGTGATGCTGCTCTAAGCCAAGGAATGCCTGAGGCTTCCAGGAGCTGGAAGAAGTGAGGAAGGAGTCTCTCTTGAAGTTTTAGAGGGAGCATGGCTCTGACAAGACCCTAATTTTGGATTTCCAGCCTCCAGAATTACGACACAATAAATCTGTTGTTTTAAGCCACCAGTGTGTGACACTTTGGTACAGCAACCTTAGGAAATTAATGCAATGAGGATGCCAACCCCTTTCAATAAGCCATGACTTTGAGTAAGCTTTGGGCAGACATAGAAATTCTCTAAACATGTTTCAGGATACCGTAGGTAAACCACATCTTCAGAAAAACCTTCTAGGAGAGCCTCAGACCAAGTTTGTTCTCTTCTGATTTTCAAAGAGCAAGTTTTCTGATCTCAGTTACAGAACTTACACTGAAGTGCTCAGTCATGATGTTCGTGGCAGACTCCTGCACTGGACTGAAAATTCTTCAAGGGCAGGGATTATGGCTTACAGCTCTTCAATGTGTGTTTGTTGATTAAAAAATAATCAATCAATCAATCAATCAATCAATCAATCAATCCTTTGCCAGTCTCGTGTATCTAGTGAGAACTAACTTCAGAAATGAAAAAAAAAACATCTTTAATGCATTTGTCCTTCAGACATCTTGTAAGAGAGGACTGCTATTCTCAGTTTACACATGAAGAATCTGAGGTTCCATAAACATTGTTTCCACTAAGTCTTTTGCTCCCAGTACATTAAGAAACCTGACAGGCCTGAAGCCGGGTACCATTCTCACCCGGATTTCACTACACCATATCAATTTTGGGAGTTGAGTAATCTTGAGGATCATGAGGCTGATCAGCTGATGGAAGTTATAATGGAAATTTAAAAAATAAAAATTATTAAAAAAGGCTTGAGATGAAATATGTGATATGATCCTTGTGAGTGAGTCCAGCATTTATCACTACTTCATTGACATGGCGGATGAATTATACATACGGCAGCATAATGATGTAATATCTCACAGCCCTCGATGGCTTGTGGAGTTGAATGGTCTGTCTGGGTGCAGTTTATGGAAGAAAAAGGGGGACAAGAATGAATGCAGAGCCATTTGGAATAATGTTCAAGGTTTCCACCAGCCACAATTTCCTTGTATTACTGCCATTGTTTAAATTCAATGTATTATAAGCAAGATACATTCTCTTGGACAATGAAAAAAAAAAAAAGCTTAATGGGAAATAAGCTCATTTTTTAAAACACAGCTCTGTATTTTTTTCTTTTTCTCCTCAACTCACTCTCTCTGTCTTGTTGAATCTGTCTCTCTGTCTCTCTCTTAATGTTTCAACCTTTACAAATCACCTAATCCAACTGAGTCCAATTTCCCAACTTGCAGATTGGTGGCTAGAGGGCCAAAATTTTATGGAGAAAGCATCTTTAGTGTATTGAAATGGGAAAATATGGCCTTCTATTCTGTTCCCCCCTTCAAGGTCGATGGGGCTGATGGAGAGCTTTCCTTCCCCCCATGACTCCACGCCCCAGGGAGCAGAAGTGGAAGAATGAACGTGAGCGTCAGTCTTCTGGGTACAAGCCCAACGTGCAGCAGACACCTAGCAAATACTGCGTGAACTCAGGTGTTCTTTTTCATGTACACCCTGGTGTGTAGGGAATGATGGAAAAGAAATGTTTGTGCTAAATAAAATTTTACTTTGACATTCAGTGTCATCATGACCATCCAGATAAAACAATAATAAAAGGACAACGATAATGGTAACGTTAGAATAAAAACTGTAACATAAATAATAGCTAATACTTATTGAACAGATTATTTGTGGGCACTCTTTTTCTGTATAAAACTAATTTCCTAATTACAGTGGGGAATGAAAGCAGATTCTTTCCTTCTAATCCCAAAGACTCCTACATTGAAGGTATAGGTCTTTTACCATTCTACCCACAGATACATTAAACTAAAGCATGCTTTATTGCCACCTCCCACCATCTCGCTGGGGAGAAGAGAAGGGCCCCACGTCTAGGGCAGGATATGGGCTAACTCTTACTATTTCAAGTTTGCAGATGCTGATGAGGAAAGCAGATTGCCAGTCATCTTCCAGAAGCTTGTGAGTTCCCAGGAAGGGCTGAGCAGGTTGTGGTCAGTCAGTATAGATACCATTCCAGCAGGCGCCACAGAGGCAAAGCAGGGGCCCCTGCTGTTTCATAAGTCAGATTGGGCTAGCACAGGCTTCCGTAACCAACGACCCCCAAAGTTCAGTGGTCTGAAACAACACAGTTCATTCTTCAGTCACACCACCTGCACATCATACATTTGTGGAGGATTCTGTTCATATTTGACCAAGGCTGATGAAGTTCACCCCCCTTACTTAACATCTCTGGCAGCAGCAGAAGGAAGAAAGAGATGGACAATCACAAAATGGATCTTAATGCTTTTGCTCAGAATTGATACATGTCACTTCTGCTGACAATTGATTTGCCAAGGCAAGATAGACAGTCATGTCTAATTTCGAGACAGAGAGGAGAGGTGGTCTTCTTGGGTGCTTAAAAGGGGGTTTCATCAGAATTATTGGTGAGTAGCACTGATGTCTACTATTGAAACTATTCAAGGAAAGGGGGCCAGAGAGAGCTCTGCGGTCATGGTCTCTCATTTATCTACCACTGTTCTCTGTTGTGCTCAATCTGATAAGGCCTTCAAGGACAACTCCAGCAAAACTGCTCTGCCAAGGTCACCAGCAACTTCCACATCTCTAAACCCAACGGCCAGTCTCAGAACTCATCTCAGTTGATCTAAGAGCTTTGTGTGACATACTGTATTTCTCCCAACATCCTTATTTACTTTAATTCCAAGTGAGCATACTCCTCTGTTTTTTCTCTTATACTCCAGGCTTTTTCTTCTCCATTTCATTTATGAGTTCTTCCTTATCTCCTTGACCTCTTAATCTTCCAGTGACCCAGGGCAATAATCATTTTCTTCTCCTTTCTGTCTAAACTCACTCACTGGCCATCACGTCCAGTATTTTGGCTTTAATCCCACCTGCTGGCTGGATAGTCTCAGGGGTGTGTCCACAGGCTATCCCATTTTCCTGAAACCAAACATTCTGTAGTCAATAGTATATTTGTTATCCCTAATGTATCGTGTCTAAACCCAAACACCTAATCTTCCAATCCAAACATATCTCTGTTACACTCTTTTTAGCACACTGTGTTGCCTTGGTCTTCCAACTATACCCAGACTGCATTTTACCATACCCACTGGTACCAGCCTGGTTCTAGCCACCACATTTGCATCACTGTATTAGCCTCCCCAGTAGTCTCCCTCCTTCCACCCCTGACTGAGCCCACGTCTCTCAATCTATTCTCTCACATCAACTGGAGGTTAAGCATAGAATCTGTAGTGGCTTCCCATCCCAGTTTTGTAATTTCAGGGACAAAGGTCCTAAAGTCCCACATGATCTGGTCTCTCATCCTCTCTCTGACTTTACTTCCTACTAAACTTCTCTCTACTCACTTAATTCCAATCACACCAGCCTCTGTCTCTTTGACCCTCCGGAAGTGCTCCAGGCTGAGCTTTAGAGCCTTAGACCCTGTTTCTCCCCCTCTGGAATGCCCTTCCTATATGCATGGTCCCTTCTTTCTCTCTTCCAGGCTTTGTTCAGATGCTTTATTCTCAATAAGGCCTTGCCAACCACTTTGCTTAAAAACGTAGACCCCCTTTCTGCCCTTGATCATCGAACACACCTCTTTCTTGTTTTTATTTTTTTCTCTGAAATTTACTTACGCATTTTGTTTACTGCCAGTCTGTCCCACGAGAATTTAAGATTCCTGTCTGTTTTGTTGACTTGAGTAGTTCCAGTAATTAGAAAAAAAAAATGCCTGAAACCAGTCAACTGTCAATAATTCTTTAAATGAATGAATGGAAGGATGGATGATAAACAAATGAATGAGTAAATGAATGAATGAATGAGGTTAATTTGATATGGTTTGGGATCTTAGCAACGATGACCTGGGATTAAAGGACTAGTCTGCTCATGCACAAATAATCCATCAATCTTCTTAAGTAACATCACTAAAAACCAATTTCCCTCTTATTATTTGAGCATAGCATATGCAGTGAAATCCAAACTATATTGCTATGGCAAAATCACATCATATTGTGTATAATCTAGTGCCTACAGGCTAAATATATGTTAGGGAATCATCTAATGACTGCAGAGGAGAAAGCCTTTTTTCAAGGTATCATTTGATTGGAGGCTCCAGACCTCCAATCAACAGAAGGGGGATTATCCTGGGGACTTCTATCAACACAATAACCATGTCTAATTTACTCCACAAACAACCCCAAACATAGGGTATCAGGGGAATTTTACTTAATTCCCCATATGTTTCCCCTAAAAGAGCTCACTGATATTTGCCATAAAGTTAAAGCTGGTTTCCTCTCTTTAGAGAGAAAAAAAAATGAGATGAGATGAGCAAAGTTTACTTATTAAGAAGGCAGAAAGTTTTGTGTGTCCTAAAAAAAATTAAAATGCATACATTTAAAAATGAAGACTATGTAATGCTTACCATGTTCTGTGAGAAGTCTGTCTCTTTCTAGAAATTATGCTTAGCATGTGCTCATGACACAGCTATTCGAGAGCAGACAAGGACTTGCTCAGTAAAACTGCTGTCCCAGAAGGAACACGCTGGTGTTTTCAGGGGTCCTATAAGTACCATCCTGATACCTTCCTGAGCGTGGCCACATTAAAAAATAGATTAAGGAATCCAACAGATGGCAAAGTGTTCCTGTTATTAGAGATAAAGTTGTATTAGAACAGGTAGCCTCATCTGCAACCACAGCTAGGTTTTCTGAGAATTTAGTCTCTATAATGTACACCAGCCACTTGGAAGGTCAGGATCTACGCTATCACCCAGTCACCTGTAAGTTTAGGACACAAGAGAACAAAGAAGGCTATTGTCTGGATGCTCTGAAGGGAGATCCACAAATGTTCTGAGCTGATCATATTGAATTTCTTCTCTTAATTCTATCAATTAGGAAATCTATTTTTCTCTTGATAATGAGAGAAGGAGGGTCCTGAGAAATCAGAAATATTTCCAAATTTTGTTCCCTAGGAAAAGAAATGTTTCTCTTATATGAGAATATGAGGAATGGGGGATCTGCATTCTTTCTCAGCAAAGAAAATTAAAATTAGCCCTCATCAGGACTCACTGTTCATTGTCTACAGAAGAGATAATAAAATAGGAGAGAAAATTTCTCAACTTTCAACTAAGTATCCAATTGCAACAAATCTTTGTGACTGACCAGTTAACACTTTAAAAAATGTTATGTGTATGGACAGTGAGAATGACTGTAAGACGGGTTTTTAATTTTTAAAAAATGGTAGAGAATAAATCCACCCGAACAAATGAAGTGGTATCTAGATGTTTCTAGAGAGCTTGGAGTAGAAAATAAAGTCTGATTGCAAAATACTATGTCAATATGTGTCACCTGATGCTCTTAAACGTTTATTTCTTTGTATATTATGAAGAACCAAAATTAAGCCCAGCCCAGGTAGAATTCCATCTTTTTTTGGCAAAAAGATAAGACAGGTAGACTTCAATGTTACCCCACTTGACAGGGCAAGAGGCTGAAGCAGAGATTCACTAGTCTTCTGAAGGACTCTCTGTGTCTAACAGCAGATCTCACACTCAATTCTCTAACTTTACACCCAATACTAATCTTCTAACCACTTTTTGGGGGCTTGTCTTTCTTGCTCAAAGCCTTTCTGATTAGTATTTCAGTGCACAGGATCAATATATTCCCTTTGCCAGCATAACAGCAGAAAAACACATAGTTCTAATTTCATGTATATAAAACTGAAGGTAGTCAAGGATTTCATTTTGTTGAACCACCAAAAGTGATGAACTATAATGGTAAATTCCTTGAGGACAGGGACTGAGTCCACAGTGCCCTAAACAGCATTGCTTGAGTAAGTAATTTTGTGATGAATGAATAAAAGTCCTGTCCTGGATACAACTGTGGTTTACGATGGAGTGTGAGAAGTGTTGTGGGATGGTAGCCTTACTATATTCATTTACTCGATCTCTTAAAAGAACTTCTCCCTTTACTCAACTCTCATTTTTCTTTATGATGGAAGACTTGATTAAAACATGTGGATAAGTTTTGAAACTTAATAATGACCTACTTTCTACCACTGAAATTTGCCATTTATTTAACTCTCCCAAATTCAAGCTTTGTTCTCATTTTAGAAAAAAAAAAATATGGAGACATTTCCTGTCCCCGCTGGGACAGGCCCCTAGGACAGGTCAATCAGATGGCCCCATCCATGACTCTGACTCTTGAGGAATTGAGGCAAAGATGCAGAGATGGCAAAGGGATTATTCGTATTAGCAACAGCACCAAGAATCCTGTGACAGCAGTGGTGTTGAGGGTCCAGTGAAAAATGACAACATGCAGAGTTCCCCCCACAACCTCCACCAGCTGCAGCCCTGAGCTGCCAGAGGGGCAGCTCATATATATCTCCGGACGCCTCTCCTCTCTTGCATATTTTAGAAGCTTAATTGATTAGTCTACTGTTGGCTTTGTAAGCTACCCATTATCTTTCCAATAAATTGTTCTTATCACCAAGTATTCATTCTCTTTCTGTTGTTAGTGACCAAAAACCTTGATTAATAATAGAAATTAGTACCAGGGAGTGGGTTACAGGAAACGGTCCCCAAGAGGAAAGGAGAAATTTGTGATAGATTACCTGACCTAGTTGGAGCTGAAGGCAGTAGTAATTCTGTTAGAATTCAGGGAAGGGAATTTGGATGCCCATGGTAGGAAGCAGTGGAACAGCTAATTAAAGTATCATTTGTGTGTGCCTAGAATGAGGAACCCACTAAAGTCAAAGCTTTGGGAACTGCATCATCATGGCCATAAAATAGTATGAAGGACAGGAGCGGCAGGGTAAGGTGTTTACTCCTAATCATACTTTACAACCATTGAAAAAAAAAAAAAACACATAATGAAGTGCACAAATCCCTAAGTTCTTAGATCAAAACATGGACTGAAATCTAGGGACTTTCCATGAATTAAGAAACACAAAAAACAAAAACAAAACAAAGAAACCTCTTCTCTTCTGCAGCCGTAAAACTAAAGTCATGACAACCAAACAGCCAAGGTTATAAGACATCAAATTACAACATGAGAATGAACATCTTCACAGTTGTCTTGTGAGAAAGCTAGGCATTCATTTGTTTTAAATGGCCTCAGTTCTTCTTTGTTCTCCCACCTTGGGCAGGTTGGATAGTAAGGAGGCTAAGAGTACAGGCTTTGGAGCCAGACCACCGGCTCTCCCATGTGATGCGAGTGTGAATTTGAGCAAGTAACTTAGTATCCTGCTGCCTCAATTTCCTTACCTACAAAGTGGGAATGGCAATAATATCTACCTCGTGGAGTTACGGTGACTTTTAAATTACTTAATACATGTGAGGTTATTGGAACAGTGCCTGGAACATGGTAATCACCCAACAGAGAGTAGAAAGAGCCACGGTGGTCTTCGCTATCATTACACACTGATGACATTATGCTAACATGATCTGCAGAGAAGGAAGCAGCGGGTACCACTTTGTCATAATAAGAAAACATGCATGTCAGAGGGTGCACAATACACTGAGAAATACATGGACCTCGGTGTGGTTTCTAGAGTTCTGGGGCTATCCCCTGCAGATCTGGTTAGAGTTCCTTGTGCTTTATACCATAGGAAAAGGCAGGGTGCTTGATGGACCTCTTGGAATTTTGAAATAACAAATAGACTGCTTTTATGGATGCTTCTCTGACTCATCTGGCTCACTTTGCATGGCCTCTGGAAGAAGAGAAGGATGATTTGGGCCCTAACGAGGGTAGCATCCAGTTGGCACTTCTGACCTAGCAGCACCAGTGTTGCTACGACAGCACTGTGCTTCCAGGAAGAACGACTCCTTGTTAGAATCCTGAAGACCTCTCAGGGAGCAAGGACAGAAGGCTACCTACAGGCAAAGGCTTCTTCAACCACATCACAGAATTATGCCTTAGTGAAAAGGAAAAATTCTTGTTTTACCCATTTACAATGAGACTTAGCCTAATCACAAGAAAACAAATAGCTAAACACTATTCAGTGCAAGGAGGAGGTGATTTAATAACTTTTAAGTTTCTGCTTGTTTTTCACTCTGTCGCCTACATTCTCCCTAATCCCCAAATCATTCAGCAACCCAAAGCTTTGCTGACAGTATTTTATTTTTTTTTGTGGAAAGGTGGAAGTTGTTAAGATCTTGGTTGTTTTCTTTTCTTTTTCTTTTTTTTTTTGGCAAGTGCAATGATATTAATAGAATATATTTAGAATGAAAAAAATCCACTGATGTGAAAAAAAAAAGTGAGAAAGGGAAGGGTAGAAAAAAGCAAGTGACCTCAACTTAGTCCTCACCATGAACCTGGGAACTTAGAAGTCGGTGGTGCTTTTTCTCCTTAACACAGAGGATGTTTCAAAAGTATTTTTGAGGCACCAATGTCTTCCTAGCTCTGGAGACACAAAGGGGAATTGCTGAAAACTTGCCATTGAACATTCTTTCTTTGGTATGTGCAGTTTAAAGAGAGCCCTGATGTCGGGGAGGTAGACTTTGTCCGGGTTCCTTTGGCCTCCCAGGGGCATTTGTTCAGCAGATCATGGCAACAGCGGGGAGAGCAAAATGCCATAGGAAAGAGAAACACCGGTACTATTTTCAATTGCTGTCCCAGCGTCCTGGGCTATGTGATGTGTGTAATTTTCTGTGAAGTCTTTTTTTCACTGTTTCCATATAAATTGCTAGGTGGGAAGGGACACTGAAAGTTATAAACTCTAAATTCTTCCAGAGAAGTTTCCAAATCAGACAGTCTAATTAGAAACTTTGATTTTTGTATTTTTTTTATAATTGTGCATTTTTAAGCAATGGATAAAAGCAATGTTTCTATTACACATTAACCATTGCAGATAAGAGTGAAGATAATATCAACTGAAATGTTTTTTGGGTGATGCCTTGTCAGGTGTTTTGCTAACACTTGATATTTGTGAGCACATTATTTTATGACAGGTGTGTTTTTGTCCCATTTCACAGATAAGGGGTTGTTCTCCACCACCACCGAAAATGCCTTTCCCTCACAGAACAATATTTAAATCCTGTGCTTACTTCTCACTTTAGTTCAAATTCTCCCCTTTTGCCTCCCTAATTTATTCAACAATACTTTTCTGCAGCAAACATTTATTGAGCACTTTTTATATGTCAGGCACCTTGCAGGGCAGACAGTATACTTGCAGTTGAAAAAAATACATATTTTTAACCACAAGCTTGTATTCTATGTCTATGAGTCTGTTTCTGTTTTGTATTTATGTTCTTTTTTTTTTTTTTAGATTCCACATATGAGCAATCTCATATGGTATTTTTCTTTCTCTTTCTGGCTTACTTCACTTAGAATGACATTCTCCAGGGACATCCATGCTGCTGCAAATGGCGTTATGTTGTTGGTTTTTAAGGCTGAGTAGTATTCCATTGTATAAATATACCACATCTTCTTTATTCAGCCATCTGCCAATGGACATTTAGGCTGTTTCCATGTCTTGGCTATTGTAAACAGTGCTGCTATAAACATTGGGGTGCATGTGTCTTTTTGCAGTAGGGTTCCTTCTGGATATATGCCCAGGAGTGGGATTACTGTGGTTGCCAAGGGGGAGGAGGGTAGGAAGGGACAGACTGGGAGTTCAGAATTTGTAGATACTGACAGGCATATGCAGAAAAGATAAACCAGATTATACTGTATAGTACAGGGAAATATACACAAGATCTTGTGGTGGCTCCCAGTAAAAAAAAATGTGACAATGAATATATGTATGTTCATGTATAACTGAAAAATTGTGCTCTACACTGGAATTTGACACAATATTGTAAAATGACTATAACTCATTAAAAAATGTTAAAAATATTTTTAACCACGAAGTGCTTATAATGTAATACAGTGGATAAACAATAAAGTCAACAAGCAAATGAATAAATGATTAAAATGACATTACGTACTATAAAAATAATAAAGTATACCCATTGGTCAAAGTAGGTGGCTGAGGAGGTGAATTTCTTCTCCACATATCATGCCTATTTGGGAACTTTGTGCAAATTAGAAAAAGCTATCCCTTGCTCAAGGTCTTTATTGACAACTACCATCAAATAATTATAATAAATAAACAAATCAACAGCGACTAGCAAGGTGAACAGCACCCCCTAGGGTCTGTAGCAAAGAATCTACAAAACAATGTGGAGGCCTTGAGGAGATGGCAAATTAAACAAGAGGTCAAGGATGAGAGCGTTAGCCACTCAGACGAGGCAGAGGAAGAATGTTCTGGATGGAAGAAAAAGCAGGTGTGGAGACTCTGAGATGGGGAAAACATACGAGTTTGAGAAACTGCAAACAAGTCCGTGTTACTAAGGTATAAAGAATTAGGAAGAAATGATATTGGGGAAATAGGCAGGGCTAAATTGAAAACCAGGGCTTCATGTGAAGTGCAACGGTGCTTCCCTGGAAGATCTTAAGCCAAGGAGTGACATAATCAGATTTGGGTTTTGACCTGGGATGAACGGGAGCAAGATGAGAAGTGGGGAAAAGCAAGGGCCATCCTGCCGCGGTCCATTCAAAAGGGAACAGCGGTCTGGCTCAATGCAAGTGTCTCTACCTGTCAATCTCTCCTACCACGCTAGGATCCAGAAGTTGGCAGGGACTGTGTTTTACATACTGGACCTTCATCAGTTTTGGAACCTCAGAGGTGTGAAATAAATATAAGAAGAGGGAAAGAAGGACCTCACATTTCACCTCCTCTTGTGCCACAGGTTAAGTTCTCTGCGATGCGGTGTGATATCAGGACTCCACACCCATGGAAAGGAGGCGACTGGGTGGAGGGGAAAGGCGAGCTGCCATGCAAGCACAACAAAGCCCTGGCCCATCCCTGGAGGAACACGGCCACCTAAACTGCCTGAAGGGACAGAACAAGCAAAGGCCCAGAGTCATGAAGGAAACATGCCTGTCTCCGGACCTTATGAAATGTGGTCATATCTCCACGTGCTTAGAAAAACATGGGCCCCTGAAAACGAAGTAAGTCAAAATCCAGAATAATTATTGGAACGGGGCTTGGCAGTGAAAAATGTGCTCTCTCACCAGAGACTTCATTACCATGAGTCCCCTGCTCTCAGTTTCCTCGTATGCAAATTAGAGACTTGAAACAGATGGCCTTAAACGACCCTCCCGATTCTGAAATTCTGTGATTCTGAGTAAGAAAACCCAGTTCAGGAGAGCCATTACAGCCGTCGCTGTCCCTTTCCATTAGTGCAAATGCATCTAGACTCATCAAAATGGGTTTTGACTCGCAAGGACCAAATGTCTTCATTTAGAAGAGATGGGAAAGGCAGCCTTGCAAATTACACCATCTCTCCCACCTCCATTACGCTCGGAGCATCCTGCCAGCGCTGTTACAACCCAACAGCACGCGGCCAATTGGAGCAGAAAAGACAATAACCTTAATGGGAAGGAATTGGGAGCTGGGAGACGCCACAAATTGTATTAGGAGAAATGAAATAATATTTAATTTCCCTGGTCATAAATAATCTGTCTGCCCACATTATGAGCATATCAGAGTTGACAGGAAAAATATTCACCAACATGGGAAAAAAGGTCATTATTTTTTCATTATTAGTGGGTAATGAAGGTGGGGGGGCATATCAAATATGCTTTTTTTTCCCTCTTCTGACAGATGGAACTGCAGTAGCAGAGGAGCTCAGAGTAGCTGGTAATCCTCACAATTTGTCAGCAGTGGGCGATAACAATGACTGTGACGATGTCTCTTTCACATTGGTAAGGCTGCTGATAGGTTTCAAAGTACTTCTCCATTTGCTCCCTCAGAGGCACCTCACTAGGTGAAAAGGTATCGTCATTTTAGAGATAAGGGCACTGAGGCTCAGTGATTAATTCAGTATGTTGGCAGGTTACCCAAAGAACAGAGCAGTGACTGGAGAAAACCTCAGACTTTCCCTCATTGCTTTCAAAGTTTGGCTATAACAGCAAACCATCAGTACTAGTTACTTTTAAGATAATGCTTTTTTACTTGAACACGTTTATTTTAAAGGATACTTTAAATAGCACCATCATAAATGGAAGGTTCAAATCACTTTCCTAAAATAGAAGTAGTGTAGTAGTTCTCATCACTCCTGGTAGTTATGTTCTATAAATTCTCCACAAACACAGACTAGCAAATACTGAGCCATTGCACCTACAGGAAATACATGGTTAGGTTGCTGAGAGCCTCTGGTCACACATTTTCACCAACCAATCAGTACATAACTTTTGTATAAGTGTGCTTCTGTTTAAAGACACCTCATGTAACGTGTAGTTGACTTAACATGTATTGCTGCTGCATTAGCATTGAATTCACAGCCAACATCACAGCTCATGCCTGAAGGCTGTGTATCTAACACATGCATGTTCTCCGTAAGGCACAATCTTTTCCTTAGGAACACTAGACAGCGCTTCAGCACTATGCTTAGGGGCCATTTTGGACAGAAAAGTCACCAACCAACCAACAAACAAAAAACCAGTACAAGAATGAGAAAAATGTAGCAGTAAACAGACTATGAAAAGGACACTTGTTTGCAGTATGAGATCTGAAACAAGATGGTGGAGTGTGGCCTTGTTCAGCCTCAGCTGGGAACATCCACGTGGGGTGACTCAGTTTTTTTCAGCTCTCTGCACATGTCCACAAACGACTGCAAAATGCTGCAAGTATTGATTTGGGGGTTGCAAATAAATTTGAGTGAGTAGGTGAATTCACAAATGTGCATTCAGCAAATAATGAGGATCAACTCTTGCTCTAAACATAAATCCAAAGAAAACGATTAAATTTGATTGCATCTTAGGTGGATATTCTCACTGGTCCTAGACTCTCAGTGTGAGGCCTGCTTTTCCTTTGTTTAAAAAAAAGAAAAGGAGAGTGAAATTAGATGTTAAAGACCTATTAGCCCTGAAATGGCAGCTTCCCCTTAATTTTATCTGAAATACTGGAAGAGAATTAAAATGAAAATAATGCTCTCATCATGCAATTCACTTTTTCTGAGTGAAGGGTGCCACATGCAATCATGTTGAGAACATTTTCAATCATCCTACGTATCACATACAAACACTGAGAAGACACCAGTGGTACAAATGCACGTTTTGGGGAAGCACTGTGTTAGCATATGAAAACCGCCCAGGGGTCCTGGCCCTCAGGTTCCCTTACAGTAGAGCAGCAGGTAGTAAAAACAGGCTCCCCAGTCTCTGGCCCGTGAGGATGAAGCCAGCTCCCCTGCAATGACAGCTCACAGGACTCTGCTCTGGCTTTGCATTCGGTTCAGTTTCTGAGAGAAACCCTTCACTTAGGAGATGTGCAGGAGACTGAAACAAATCACAGGAGGTCAACAGATTGATCCTGTCTCCCCTACTTGTCTAAGAATTCTTTCAAAAAATCTGAAGAGAGAAACATTGCTCCCCTTTCAAAATGTGTTTCACAGTCATTTCATTCTCTTCGTTTCGTTTGCTGACTTCAAGAGCTGAGTCTGAACTCAGAGGGGAAAATGTCATCTTTTGCTATCAGTGTCTCTGTTGGTGGGACGGGACCTTCTCTGGGCTTGATTCTTGTATCAGAGCCCAGGCGTTAGGTTCTCCTTTCTCTTAGATAGATTTACCCCAAACTGCTTGATGTTAGCAACTTGTATGACACACACGGCACACACTTATTACATTTGTACAGACAGTATGAATGAATGAGAAAAGTAGATTTGAGGTGTTAGTTATAATAAACAGAGCCATGCAAGCTTATTGACTTTTTATGATCAATGTTGCTGGTGTAGAAAGAAAGAAAATTAACTAAAGCTTTAAAAAAAAAATGGATTCTAGGTTCAGATTTGCCAAGTGCTGAGGGTCCAAGCAAGTCACTTAGCTTATAACTGTGGACTTCTCCAGGCCTGTGTGCCAAGTCGGAGTGGTTCATGGCAAAGATACCAGGTTTGTTAAGGAACTCACAGCTCTCACATGAGTGGCAAAGGGAAATGTCTTCATTCTCTTTGTGTCTCAGTTTTGTTTTTATAAAAATAAGAATAATAATTACTAAAGAGGATCATTAAATAAAACTTTTTTAGGTGCAGTGAGAGCACAGGCACCTAGTAAACTGTTAGTCCATGAGAGGTTCCTTGTAACCTAAGCCTCGGATGTGTCATTATTAATAGGGAAATGTTACCATTTGGAGGGAACTGGTACAATAGAACGGTAAGAAAACAAAGCTATAGCAGCAGACAGGCTACCTCTTATTTTTGTGAACTTAGAGAAACTATACAAACCTCTCCAAATCTCAGGTTCCCCTTCCCCTTTACAAAATGATTACAATACTGTCCTCCCAAGAAGTGGTGAGGATTAAAGTATGCAAAGCACTTAGTGCCTGGAGCTATGTGAGGGATCAATAAATGGTGTATTTTTTGTTTTATTTATTTTTTTCATTCACTATGCTTCTCTTAGAGTTTGAGGTGTGTTGATATCAACCAATCTTAATCTAGAGAAATACTGCATGCTTTGTAAAGTCTTAGCAGCGCCAACTGTTAAGACAAGCTAAAACTTGGCAACCAAAGAATTATAAACCCTTTGGGTTGAAAAGGACCTTGGAGGTCATCTAGGCCCCTGTGAGTTGTAGGTGAATGACCATAAATATACCCCAGGCAAATATTTGCCTTGCTTCTGTTTCAGTGTCTCCAATGAATCTGGGGGACACTACTCGAGTGAGGCAGCACATCCACTTGTCTTGAAGCTTCATTTGTAAAAAAGTTCATTATTATATCAGGGTAATTCAGTTACTATACGACTTTCACCCAGAGGTCCTGGTTCTGCTGCTATACACAGACAGAGCGCCTCTGAGCACTATGAAAGGACCTGATGACTGTTGCCGTATCCGATGGCACTTACAAGTCAGGGGCTAGGTGTTTGGTCGGAGGGACACTGGTTAAAGTAAAGGTATCCTCTACTCTCTGTGTGATGTTAAAAATAGTTACCTAACTCATTAAATCTCAACTTCATCAGTTTTACTACAGGAATGTGTATGTATGTGCACACACACACACACACACACACACACACAAAGCTTCTTTCAGACCAAGCTGTGAGATTTCTATGAAATAGTTGTGTAAAGTTCCTAACACAGTGCCTAGCACAAAATGAGGATTTACGAAGTTGTAGACATGTTTTAACCATTGTTATAGTAAAATAAATCTGACCTCTCCTGGTCTCCTTTGCTCTAAATTGACATCTCCCTGATTTTGAGTTTTTTCATTCCTTCTCCCAGATTCTCTTCCCTGATTCAGAATTAGTTTTTGTATCTCATACAATCTGACCACTGTAAAACAAAATACAACAGACATCTCCCAAGCTAAGTAGCTGAGCATCACCATACCTTGGTTAGTTACATCATGCCATGGATTAATACTGAGTTTATAGTCAGCTAATTACCCAGGGCTTTTCTTTTCTTATGTTCTTACTCAAATACATTTCATCAAATCCAACAGGATAAAGAAACAAAGGCCAAGAGAGATTCTGTTACTTGCACAAGGTTATGCCAAGGTTGGGACAAGGTTTCAGGCCAAGAAAGCAGGTCTGCCAACTCCCAGACCATGGCTGCTTTCAACCAAGTGTGCTGCTTCTCACAGTACAGTTCCACAGGGATTGCTTTAACAGCTTTAAATTCTTCTGCTTTCATATCACCTCTGGGCCCTGAAAGTCATTCTCAGAGTGAGAAGAGGGTGGATTCAGGGAGTGGGAATGTGGCTCCAGGTCAGCAGAAGTGCTGTCTTTTCCTGGAGGCAAGGAACTCTCACAGGTGTGACTCCAGATACTGGTGTCTACTGCCAACTCACTGGCCCTTATGCCTAGAAAACCCATTGTACCTTTACCCCAAGGGGTTGGAGGCACCAGACAAGGGACTTCTCATTATGTCTTTTTCCTCTTTTATATCCCCCTTGATACCCTCCATCCAAGGCCTCTGGATGCCTCCAATGCCTCTGCTTTCTCGCTCCATCAGCAGCCCTGCCCCGAGTAAAGCATCATTGGCTTCCCCTCCAGATTGTCTAACAGCTGCTCCTGATAAGTACCCAAGTGGCTAAGTCTCTGCAGGAAATGAAGCACAGCCAGCAGCTGGCTGTGGTTACTGGAAAAAGACAGGGGCACTCACAAAGTCCTTCAGTGGAACTCAGGGGGAGAATTCTAGAGTTCAGCAGGGGAAGGGAAGGCAACAGGATAGAGGAACAGAGTTCAGATTCAAGGAGTAAATGATCAGAGACCTATTGGGAATGTTAAAACATTCTGATCATCATATTAAAGAAAATACAGATTTGTGCATTTCAAAACAAAGAAAATTATCATGGATAAAGAGGAATATTAAATGATGATAAAGAGGTCAATTCCTTAAGAAGAAATAAAAATCCTAAAGGTACATGCACCTAACAACACAGCTAAGTACAAATAAGAGTCAAAATCCTTGAGGCAAAGCTGATATAATTGAAAGGAGTAAGAGAAATATCCATTATTATAATTGAAAATTTTGGTACTAATTTTTTTAGAAATTGGTAGATCAAGTACATAGAAAATCAGTAATGATATAATTGACCTAAACAGCACTATCTGTCAACTTCATCTAGCTGATATTTATAGAATATTCCATTGACAACAGCAGAGTACATATTCTTCTCAAGGTCACAAGGAAAATTCACCAAGATAGACCACATTCTAGGCCACAAAACACATATCAGTTTTTAATAGAAATCATACAAAGCATGCTCTCCGAATACAATGGATTTAAACAAGAAATCAATAACTGAAAGATAAATAGGAAATCCCTAAATATGTTGAGGTTAAATAGCAACCTTCTAAATAGTACACTGGTCATAGACAAAATCACAAGAGAAATTTTAAAACATGTTTTGAACTAAATAAAAATGGAGCTATAATTGATTAAAATTTGTGGGATGCAGCGAAAGCCATGTTAAAAGAGAAATTTCTAGTACTAAATATATATTTTAGAAAAGAAAAAAGGTATAAAATCCCTAACATAACTTCTGTCTCAGGAAAATTGAGAAGAGTAAATTGTCTAAAATAAGCAGAATAAAGTGAATAATCAAAATCTGAGCAGAAATCTGAATTTGAAAACAGAGAGGTGAAAGAACTATACACAGAGAACTATAAAAACTGATAAAGGAAACTAAAGATGATTTAAAGAAATGTTAAGATAACCCATGCTCTTGGAGTAGAAGAATTAATGTTGTTAAAATGGCCATACTACCCAAAGCAATCTACAGATTTAATTCAATCCCTATTAAATTACCCAGGACATTTTCACAGAACTAGAACAAATAACCCTAAAATTTATATGGAATCACAAAAGACCCAGAATTACCAAAGCAATGCTGAATTCTTTTTCAAATAAAGCTGGAGGAATAACCAGCCTAGACTTCAGACAATACTACAAAGCTACAGTAATCAAAATAGCATGGTACTGGCACAAAAACAGACATAGGGATCAATGGAATAGAATAGAGAGCCCAGAAATAAACCCACACATTTACGGTCAATTATCTTTGACAAAGGAGGCAAGAATATACAATGGAGAAAAGACAGTCTCTTCAGCAAGTGGTGTTGGGAAAATTGAACAGCTGCATGTAAATCAATGAAGCTAGAACACTCCCTCACACCATACACAAAAATAAACTCAAAATGGCTTAAAGACTTAAGTATAAGACAAGACACCATAAGCCTTCTAGAAGTGAACATATACAAAACATCCTCTGATATAAATTGTAGCAATGTTCTCCTACATCAGTCTACCAAGGCAACAGAAATAAAAGCAAAAATAAGTAAATGAGACCTAATTAAACTTAGAAGCTTTTGCACAGCAAAGGAAACTACAAACAAAACAGAAGGACAACCTGCAGAATGAGAGAAAGCATTTACAAATGATGTGACTGAAAAGGCCTTAATTTCCAGGACATATAGTTTGTACAACCCAGTAACAACAACAACAACACAAAATAAACAACGCACCTAACCAAAAAATGGGCAGAAGACCTAAACAAACATTTCTCCAATGAAGATACACAAATGGCCAATAGGCACATGAAAAAAATGCTCGATATCACTAATTATCAGAGAAACGCAAATCGAAACTACAGTGGGGTAACTAACATCTCACACCAGTCAGAATGGCCATCATTAAAAAGTCCACAAAAGACAAATGCTGGAGAGGGTGTGGAGAAAAGGGAACCCTCTCACATTATTGGTAGGAATGTAGTTTGGTGCAGCCATTATGAAAAAAAAAAGTACAGAGATTCCTTAAAAAACTAAAAAGAGACTTACCATTTGATCCAGCAACCCCACTCCTGGGCATATATGTGGAGAAAACTCTAATTTGAAAAGACACCTGCACCCCAATGTTCATCGCAGCACTATTTACAATAACCAAGACATGGAAACAACTTGAATGTCCATCGACAGGTGACTGGATAAAGAAGTTGTGGTATATTTATACAATGGAATACTACTCAGTCTTAAAAAAAAAGACTAAAATAATGCCATTTGCAGCAACATGGATGGACCTGGAGACTGTTGTCCTAAGTAAAGTAAGCCAGAAAGAGAGAAAAAAACCGCATGATATCACTCATATGTGGAATCTAAAATATGACACAAATGAATTTATTTATAAAACAGAAACAGACTCACAGACATAGAAAACAAACTTATGGTTACCAGGGAAGAAAGGAGGTGGGGAGGGATAAATCAGGAGTTCCTAATATGCAGATTTTAAAAAAAAGGAAAAAAGAAAAATAAAGAAATAAAACAGGAAAGTAGAGAAAATCAATGCACCCAAAAACAATTTATTTGAAAAGATCAAGAAAACTGATAAAAATCTACACAGGCTAATTGTGAGAAAACGAAGTCACAAATTATGAAGAAATTAGAAATGTAACTAGGTCATCACTACAATTATCTTGGACATTAAAATAATAGTAAAGGAAAAGACTGAAAAACTGTACCCCCACAAATTTGGGCACAGATAAATTGACCAAGTTCTGAAAGATGTAAAATATCAAAAATTTTTTTTCAACTGAGGTAACACTGATTTGTAACATTATATAAGTTTCCTGTGTACATTTTATTTCTACTTCTGAATACACTACAACATGCTCACCACCAAAAAGTTAGTTTCCATCTGTCACCATATAGCTGACCCTCTTTTCCCACTTCACCCTCCCCCAACCCCTTTCCCTATGGTAACCCCTACTTTGTTCTCTGTATCTAGTTTGTTTTTGTTTGGTTAGAGAAAAATAGTTAATCTGAATATAACTACATGTATTAAAAACTCAATCAATAATTAACAGACTTCCAAAAAAAAAAAAAAAAAAAAAAGCAGCCCAAGCTAATTTTACAAGTGAATTCTACCAAATATACATATATATATGAAACCATAATCTCTTCTAGAAAATGGAAGCAGATAGAACATTTCCTAACTCATTTTATGAAACTAGCATTACCCTTATAAGAAAACCAGATAAAGCTATTACAAGAAAGGAAAACTAGAGACTAGTATCTCTCATGAACATAAATGGAAAAAAATTCTCTGAAAACATTACCAAACAAAATCTAGCAATGCATAAGAAAAAGTAAGCAATACTACCAAGTAGGATTCATCCCAGGTATAAAAGCCTAGCCCCCAAACCAATCATTTATCATCAAGCCGAAGTAGAAAAATCACATGATCATATCAAGTGATGCAGGAAAAGCATCTGATAAAATCCAACACCTCATCATGATAAAATCTCTCAGCAAACTGAGACTAGAAAGGGAATTCTTCAAGTTGATAAAGAATATCTACAGAAAAAAAAAAAAAATCTAAAACTCAAATCATACTAAATGATCAAAAACTGGACACTTTCCCCTAAGATCAAAACAAAGCAAGGGTATTGTCATATTTTATAATTGAAAAGACCACCATATCCCAAAATAGAGTTAATATGTTAGTTTTGTCTGTGGTATCAATTTTTAAATGGAAATCTATAATTGTGATATAAAATTTTATACTTTTCCCACAATCTTATAGTTCATACGTTTGGGATCATATTTAATAAAAATCTCTCTACCACAAAATCATAATTCTCTGCTATTGTGACCTACTGATTATATAACATATTTTTCTTTTATATATAAACCTTTGATCCATCCTGTGAAAGGCAGAAGTTTAACATTATTTTTCCCCATCTAGTGATCTAGTTTTCCCAGCACCACCTATTAAATGGTTTGTTCTTTCCTCATTGGTTTGTAGTACCATCTCCATCATACATTATGGTGCTACATATAAGTGCGTCAGGTTTTAATCTCTTTATACACTTTATCGAGAATCTTTGAATTCTTTCCCCTCACTAGTCTGTTTGACCGTTGCTGTTTAAATCCATCACTTTTATTACCATGATTGTGTCTTCAAATCTGATAAGAACAACCCTTCCTCTTTGCTCTTCTTCTGCAAAATTCACTTAGGTCTTTGTGAAATATTTATTTTTCTATGTACATTTTAGAAAATTTGTCAGAATCTTCAAAAATGTTAAAGTAAATGTTAACTTTCCAGGTGTTTCCAGATTGAAGCCAATTTTGCAAATGCCATGCAGCATCTCAAGTGCTTGGCAAAACTGAGTAATATGTAGGAGGCACTTGCCACGGGCCAGACACTGAGCAAAATGCTTTACATGCCTTACTGTGTGTGTTTTTCACAGAAACTCCATGATGACTGCATGCTATTAGCCTTGTTTTGTCAAGGACATACAGAAAAGTCAAGAGACTTGCTAAGGCCGGTTACTTACAATGCATCACACTTGGGATTCTACCCAGTCAGTTTAACTTTATTTAAAGCAAGTTTTAGCCCTGTATTGTTCTTCAGGTAATTAAACATTAATTGGAACTTGGAACCCTGTAGAGCAGCTTCCATTCCCTCCAGGAAGCTGGTCATCAACACTTCTACACTCTTTTATCCCTCATGAAAGTCACAGATAGGTTCCTCCTTGCGACTCACGTAACTCTTTATCTGCACTGCTCTTTACTGGAGCAAAAGGAGAAAAATCTCTCTGGGGCCATGGTGTCCACAGCATGAAGATTGGGAATGTTTATTTGCATGATACCTTTGGGATAAATAGGATAGATAACATGGCCACCCTCCCCGTAGAGTTGAGTCAGCTCTGCTAAGTTTGATATGTAAGTTAGTGGGAGGAGTATTAATGTTTAAATTGCATGGGTAGTAAGAGTGCAAGAAGGAAAAACAAATGATTGCCCCAAGCAAGACAGTTTATGCATCTTTGGGAATTTGATCATTGCTAGTTACAGATACACTTTTCTGTGTCCCGCCCTTCGCCCGTGGAGGACAACGCCTCGTCCTCCTGAATCTCATGACTGCTTGCATGTTGACTTCAGATGACACCACCATGTCCAAATGTGGACATTACTCTGGTGTCCCATTCCCTTCTCCTGTTCTCTGTGGAGCTACATGATAGACGTTGGCCTGGTGGCAATAATAGTTGAGATGCTTATTAATTAAAAATTAGTCTTTCATTTCTGTAGCCTCCAATGTCAACAAAGTATTTCATTATGTTCACTAAGCTCTCAAAGGAAAATAAAAAGATTAAATGGCTGAAGTTAGGACACAGAAAGAATTTGGTGGCCTCATTTCAGCAGCCCACCAATCCATGAGTTGACTCCTAATACAACAGAACATATGTTTATTTGTGTCCAGGTCTTATCTTTCCCAAGACTGAGAGCTGCATGTGTGCCTGCTGGGGTTTGTCTCTGCTTCGTACATGATCAGTGCTAACTCTAATTCAGTTTTCCTGACATCTCGACAGGAATATAAATGAGATGAGAAATTTCTTATTAAATATTGTAGCATTGATATGAATATAATACTATTAATTAGTTAATATTATAATAGTAACAAAATAAAATGTTAAGTGAAATGAGTAGGATGAAAACCTGTAATAACTGTCTATCTACATATATGTATATATATTTATATATACACACATATTTCTAAAATATTATTAACTATGTAGAAAAAAGTCCAGATAGAAATACTTCAAAATAAAATAAAATAGTAGCTCTCTCTGTAGTCATAATGACTTCAACTTATTTTTTATACTTTTCCTTATTTTCCAAAGTTTGTACGTTAAACATTGAGGTAGAAATGGCTACTTGTTCCCCAAAAATGCATGCTCTCCTTTCACAGTATAGACTTTGCTAAGAAAAGGCTACTGAACAGGAAGCACACTTTCCAGGCCTGGTGTGTCTGGATAGGGCCTTATGACTCCATGCTTTCCTGTGAACTTCAAGAGGATAGGACACATGTCACTTGAGTCCCAAAGTAAAGAAGCAGGTGTGCCTTTTCTACACATTGTTTCCCTCAGAGGGGACTCTGAGGACCTAAGCAATGCCAGAGCCACACCATGAAAAGAACCACATCTCTGAATAACTATTTAGAAGCTGCCAGCCAGACAGAACCAGCTACGCTTGCAGATTATCTAGGCAAAAAATAAGCTTCCATGGTAAATCATTCTCCTTTCCCTGAATTCTCCTACAAAAACAACCTTTAAGGAAAAAAAAAAAGACTTTTAGACAGATAGATTTCAGGGAGTTGATGCAGGAAGCACGAGCAAGCGGTCAGAGAGGAAGAGGAAAAGGAAATACAAAGATGTGTCATTGACTGGACCGTCACCACAGACAGCCGGTGCTCCTCTCCACCAGGGCTTCCGAGAAGGCGTATTCATTCATCTGAGAAATAGCTACCCACGGCCAAGAAAGAGGCATTCCTATATCTGCTCCCAGCTCCCACTGGTCAAGAGTTGATCCTCGGGGCACTGACTCTCTGGCTTCCGCTTGCACGGCTTCCATGCAAAATACTTCATGCAGGTGTCCCTTGGTGTGTAGTCACAGAAGCCCTGGGGCAAAAAGCAACAGGTGCCTACTGCATGTCTGGGACAAGAAACTGCTAGGTTACACCTGAATTAGGCCATTCGCCATTGACACAGTTGGTGCGAGAGGTGAGGTCCAAAGAACTGGAAGTGGTGCACGATGCCTGGTAGTCACTGAAAATGTGCGATTAGTTACAGAATCTAACCTTACCTTAACTAGCATAAGCAGATATTAGCCTTGCAGTCGGAAAACTTCATACACACAAACACACATGCACTTTTTTGTTTGGTTCTATAAAATAGCTCAATATCCCTATGACACTTAACTCTTCTGATTCACTTTAGAAACACAACTGTCAAGGGAGACACGCTAGGTCTTCCTTCCTTTCTTCCTCAACTACTCAGCCACCGAAGCCAGTCAGATTCACCTCCTAAACCATATCCAGAATGGGCCTGCTTACACATGGGCTGCCCCTGCGTTAGCCGGGGCCTTTATCCGCACATGGTTCAAATGTTGCTGAAGCCTCAATATCCCCCATTTGTTGTGTATATCTAAAATTCAGTTGGGATATGGTAAATCCTGCTTAAAACTTATTTTAAGGACCCACAGGTGTCATAAAATCCAAGCTCTTTCTGAGAAATTCTATATGCTTCATAATTCAGCCCCAGCACACATCCCTAGCCCTACCTCAGTCATGCCCTAAGCTATATCTGGCACGTAAGGCAGACGACAGAAATACAGTTGACCCTTGAACAAGGCAGGAGTTGAGGCCCCAACCCTCTGCTCAGGGGAAAATACACTCAGTTCATGGTCCGTCCTCGGATACTGCAGTTCATCCGCATCCATGATTCTACCAACCTCGGGTTGCAAACTGCTGTAGTAGTTGCTGCTGGAAAAAATCGGTGTACAAGTGGACCTGCACAGTTCAAACCTGAATCATTCAAGCAACAGTTGTACTTAGGAAATTGCGAGTTCTTTCATGTCGCTCTGATTTTGTACGTGCCTCTCTCTACTGGAAATACCGTCCCTCATTTTTACCTACAGCAGGAGTTAGTCAGCCACAGCCCTCAGACCAAATCCATCCTACCATCCATGGGCTAAGAATGTGTTTTTACATTAAAATGATTGAAGTGCTTTTTTAAAAAGATAGTATTCAGTGACACGTGAAAATTATGAGGTTCAAATTAAATTGCCATCCATACAGGTCTTTCTGGAACACAGCCACGCTCGCTTATTCATTGACGTGTTCTCGACGGCTGCCTTGGTACTACCAACGTATCCCATTACCTTCTTGGGAGCCAAGGTTATGTCTCATTTATCTCTGATTATCCCATGGCCACCAGGATGGTGCCAGGCACACAGCAGGGGCTAAGTCACCAGTGTCTGGATTTGTCCAGGTCTGAGCCCTGCCTTTAGATGCCATGCTTCTGCACAGGACCTTGGTGGTTAAGTCTGATGCAAAGCTGGGCAATCTTGGGCAACTAAGTTACTTTAACCCTCTCTGTATCCTCACCTAAGAACTAAAGGTAGCAAAAGTAACTGTATCACAAATTGTTGTGAGAATTATATGCAATAGTATATGCAAAGTGCTCAGCACTATGCAAGCACGTAGCACATTTGCAGTTAATAGTAGCTATGATGATGATTACATATTTCCTAAAGCTTAAATGAAGCTCTGGGATCTCTCCAGAGACATCACTGACCAAACATTCCCTGTATACACAGCTCCCACAGCATTTCTTGGTTTTTTAGCCATTTTAATGTGCTCATTTGTTGTTAAATAAAATAGTGTGTTTGTTGAAGCAAGCAAAAAGATAAGCCTGAAAAAAAATAATCTTTTCATTTTATCCAAGAATCTCTCTCAATCTTGTTTGGCTTACATCTATCTTCTTCCTGCTGGGTTTGTTGTCCTTGCTCTCCAAGTGTCTTCCTGCTGGCTCTCTGTGTCTCTCACCGCTTTCCCAACTTGCTTGATTACTTCATTTTGCTTTTTTCACCCTCTTCAGCCTAACTTCATTCCTTCCCACCCAGGCCCCTTGCCTTTAACTCTTTTCTCAGTATTTTTCCCTCCCTCTCCTCTGCCTTATCTTTTCTTTCTTTTCTTTCTCTCGCTTTCTGTTTCTCTTTCTCACCCGTTTCTTCTTACCTGCTCCCTCTCATTCTTCTCTCTTATACCCCTTGCTTCATTTCTTGGATTAAAACCTTTTATTCTTTATTCTTCTCATCCTCTCCCTCCTATTTGCCTCTCGTTTTATTTTCTCTCTGTCACCTGTTTTATCCCTGGTCTTTCTTCCTTTCCCTCGTCTTCCTTCTTTCTGCCCTCTCCTGCTTCCTGCTCTCCATCCCTCCCAGAGTCCTGTGCAGGGTGGAGGCTGCTCTTCCCTCTCCATGATCAGCAGACCAGCAAGAAGCAATGAGTCACCCAGCAGAGGAAGAAGACTAGCTTATGGAGGGAGTCTGGTGCTTGGGGAGGACCTGGAGGCCGGGCAGAAAATGGAGTGGTCAGGACGGAAGAGGAGGTGGTGTTTAATGGAATGGAAATAAAAAAGGTGAGAGAAAATGAGATGGAAAAACAGAGATGTACAACACAGGAGAATTTAGTTGGAATGAGACTGTCATCAGATCAGCTTGGGGGAGAAAATGGAAAAACAAGCCTGTTAAAGTGAATTCTTTGTCATAATCGTGAGACTTTTTCATTCTCCGCTCATCTGCTTGACTTCGCAACGCCTGCTTTGTTCTTTCCTAACCACTCTGTCTGATCCTTCTCGTCTCACCAGACTTTGCTATTTACCCAACCCTGTCTGATTCCCATTTGCAGGTATTTTTTCTCGGGCACTTTGGGATGGCCAAGGGTTCAGAAAGAAAGTGTGCAGCATAGTGGTTAGAAGCGCAGATTCAGGGCTCAGAGGGGGCTTGGAATCTGGCTCTAAATCTCAGTCTGCTCCTATTAGGCAAGGACACTGTCAAATCGCCTCTGCCTCTTACCAGTTTCGTGAACTCGGCGGTTTCTTGACTTCTCTGGTCTCTTACTGTTATCCCAGGGCTAACACTGCTTACTCTCCTAGGTGAGGTTGACGCAAAGAGTAAATGAGATAACTGAGGTCACGTGCCAGATACAGTGCCTGGCACGTGGTCGGCTCTGTCAATGTCTGCTGGCTTCTTAGTAAGATTTTAATGGATGGTTCCATCCCTCTGTCAGTGCAGGCTGAGATCAGCCTTTTTGGATTACCTACTCTCTGCCCTGCCTTCTCACTCTGAGTAAGTGTATCTTGCAAGGGTACAGCTTTCCTCCCTATTTGGGACAACCTGCCTAGATTGGCGCTCAGGAAAGGCCATGATTTGCTCAGCAGCATGATCGATCTGTATCCTGGCAGACTTCATGACTGCATTCAACCCCACCCACCCAACTCCACACCCTCCCTTCTGCCTAGTTCCTGCTGAGGGAGAGAGAAGGAAAAGGTTGAACCATCTCCCCGGAGGAGCAGCCCACCCCGTGAATTCACCACTCCCAGCTGAAACAGACATCCATAATTAAATATACATCAAACAGACTCCCCCCGATGGGTGAGCTTGGCTCCCAGGGCAAGTCTCATCACAGAAAGCTTTTCTTTCCATCTCTCTCCTCTCCACCCCAAACTCCACCACCCCCGGAGCCTGCCCTTTGGAATGCTCTTACACCCACCCTGTGCTTTTAACCCTGGTATTAGGAGGGTGCAACCCAGCTGGAAATTTCCAAAGATGTTTTCACTGAGTCCTCCTGAATGTTTCGTTTCAACACAATGGGGCATCCAGCCTATGAACCAAAGGATGGCAGTGAGGTTTACTGGTGCCCTGCTGTTCTGCAGGCTGATTCCCAGAAAATCTCTCCTACACCTTGCCTCAGTTTCCTCGATGGCACAGTGCCAAGGGATCCCTGCAGCTGCTCCTGGCTCCAGCGATCAGAATTCCAAACTCTATTCTGGCTAATACAAATACGCACAGAGCCTTTATTTCTGCTTCATGTGTCCATGATGTGAATAATAGTATACCTCTCTGGGGGAAAAAAAAAAAAACCACTCTTCTCTTGTCCTCAGATCATAAAATGTGAATTCCAAAAGCATGCATGTCTGAAGAGGGCTAGAAGAAGAAGCACCTTCCTGAAGATGGGAAGCAGCAGCAGGGCTGCGTGACAGTGAATTAGGGGAGAGTCTTCAATGTCAATACAACAAACTTTGAAGAGTATTGGGTACCACTCCTTCGGATGTGAACTATAAAAAAATTTCTTAAAGATGTTTACATAGAGATACAATTAGGAATAAAGACGAAAGAGAGGGAAACGAATTGCACTGGAAATAATGCTTTAACAAAGAAACAAAATGACGCAGTGTCTGGGGAGGAGAGGGTTGCTTCTCAGTGCAGATTTTATTCTGGTTTTCTGTTCTAGGTAGAAATTGGTGTTTCATCAGGTGGCCTTCTTCTCACATACTGGAGAGCAGACACCTGCCGAACATCCTGAACAGGCTGATTTTACGCATGTCTTTCTCACTGCTGACTAGACTGAACAGAAGCACCCCGTCCAAATGGACCCAATCATAATTCCTTGCTAAGAGTTTGGAGAAGAGAGAGAAAGAGAATCTCTGAGTGTCTAGACATGTATGTAGGTATTTTTCCCTCTCTTTCACTTTCTGAGTGGACTGGAAAAGTAAAGGAAACTTCTGGGATGAGAGAAGATGAAACAGAGCAAGACAGAATTAAGATGGTTTCTTCCATCTGAGTCCCAGCATTAAAAACCAAGTCTTAGTTGCATCTTTGCCCCAAGGATCCACAAATCTATTATGCTTATAATAAAGTTTTTTTCATTTTAAATTACCTGGAGGTAGTTGCTGTGGTTTGAAACCAACGACATAATTTCTTCAGGAATTCACAGTGATTACGTGAGAAGAGATCTGAGATCGGGGGCTAAACAGCTCGAGTTCTATCCTGTACCCTCATGTAACACTTACTATACACGTAATCTTATTACACATACTTATTACACTTACTTACTATGCATGTGATACCATGTGATCGTTGACAAGTTGCTTACCTTTCTTGAGACTTCATTTTTTCACTTATGTTCAGCAAAAACAACCTGAGCTACCGAGGTTGGTTGGGAATAAGGGGTTTAGGAGTTTTATAAATTACACAAATGTGAAAGATTATTATGAAAGATGTGTATTTAAAATATTTCTTCTAAAATGGATCTCTAGTATAAATCAGAGGCCCTTTAACCTCAGGTTATAAATTACATTTTGGATGTTGTTCTGTAACCAGCCAAGTTACCTTCACATACAGTTTCTTTAAAATGCCCTCATTTTCTTGTCATTGTTTGATCCTATTCTGTCCCTCCCTTCTGCACTGGTACCTCTGGTGGCCGCCCCTCTCCTCCTGTAATCACCCTGTCTCCTTCACCTGTGTCACTTCTGTGCTCTCATCACTGAAGGAATAACTCCAGTGCCCCAGCCTCCATTTATTATTTCTTAGATATGCCCAGTGGGAAATCTTGCCACCAGCCCTGAATAGCACGGGCGCTTGTAACACTTCTAATGTCCTGCTTTCTGGTAGTCAATGTCCTATCAACTTATGAGAACCCAGACTTAGACAGACAGACAGACAAACGGACAGACAGACAAACAGACAGACAGACATGGGCGTGAGTCTTGCCTCAGCCTCTTACAAGCTGTATGAGTTGAGGGTGTTTCTTAACTGCTCCAAGCCTGTTTCCTCATTCTAGAAGATGGAGATACTCAGGGGTGTGCTGGGAATATCAGGTAACACAGAAGATGCAAATTATTTAGCATAGTCTGGCACAGCATAAGTAACACATGTAGCTCTCATGACAGTTCCTGTGCTGGTCCTGACCCGTCTTTCCTGGGATCCATTGTTGTCCCTCCTCTGTGGGACAAAGCCCTGCATTCTTCATACTCCAGATTCCCATATGAACTGGTAGACAGATGCATTCAGCCAACAGAATTTAAATGAGACAGGAGGGTGATGAGAAGGGAGAGAGTGCAGTGATTCCCCCTCAGCCTCCCCCCACCTCTACTTCCAAACTGTGCTGGTGTCAACAGCAATGGCTGGGTCACTTATGTTCCTCTGTCCTCAGGGAAGATTTTCTGTTGTTCCAGGCTCTGTGATCCTGGCCCACGTTTCTGGCAGCATGACATGAGTTCTGTCCCTCTCTCTCAAAAGCTTAGAAATGGTAAGGGTCTCAGCTGTTGCTCATCCTGGATTGCCTCACTTCTTTGGCTTCTAAACTCTTCCATCACTTACATAATAAATTCCCTGCATCGTATTTCCTCCCAGAGTGGTTTCTGCTTTCTCGGTTATAGCCTGACTGGTACAGCCCACCCCACCCACATCCCAGGTAGACTACAAATGTACTGTAAATAGGGATTATGTCTACATCTTCTACATTTCCTTCTAGATTTTCCTAGACAGTGCCCAGAGCAGATATTTATTGTCAAATACGGCATGTTCTCATGAGGTCTGAAACTTCTCAACACATCTTTCCAGAAGACCACAACCAATCAACTGGAGTAGATTCTCAAGATAAAATGTGCTTCCTCATTCCATCATCCACAAAAAGAAAATCATAACCACAATGAAATATCACCTCATCCTGTTAGGATGGCTATTATCAAACAAATTAATGCACAAAAAGAAGTAACAAGTGTTGGCAAGAAATGGAGACAGGGAACATTTATGCACGGTCAGTGGGAATGAAAATTGGTATAGTCATTATGGAAAACAGTAGGAAAGTTTCTCAAAAGTTTTAAAATAGAATTGCCTTATGATTCAGCAATTCCATTTCTGGGTATTTATCTGAAGAAAATAAAAACAATAACTGAATAAAATATTTGTACCCCCATGTTTATTGTAGCTTTATTTACAGTAGCCAAGACATGGAAACAACCTAAGCATCCGTGGATGGGTGAATGGGTAAAGAAAACTGTGACTGGGGCTCAGAGCAGGCATCCCCAAGATATGCTACAATGGCATACTGATTATTTTGAATTAAAGTTACTTGAGAAATAGCTGACAGAATAAGAAACTGGTATCAAAAAACACTCTGATGTCCCTCTTTCCCCCTTGAAGGTGGAAAATAAATTGACTGTGCGAAAGTACCCTCCCTGTATCAGGAGGGAAGAAAGCACCCTTATCACCAGAACTAGGGAACTCAAGGCTGAGAAAGCTGTGCACACAAACTCTGTTACTCCTTCATTAGTCTGCTACCCCGAGCTTAAGCCCCTTTGTTAAATCTTCACAAATGTTCTTTCTTTGTTTAAGCATGATATATAAACAGCCTGCCTTGGTCACTTTAGGGGTCCCACTTACATGAATCTCAATGTGTATGAATTATTATTTTTTCTTTCTACTAATCTGTCTTGTGTCAATTTAATTATTAGACCAGCCAAAATAAGTCAAGAGGGTTAGGGGGAAAGTATCCCCTTCCCCAACTACACAATGAAGTATTAATCAGGCATAAAAAGAAAATCTTGCCATTGTGACAACATGGGTGAAACTGGAAGGCATTATGCTAGATGAAATAACTCAGAGAAAGAAATAAAAATACTACATGATCTTGCTTATATGTGGAATCTAAAAGCAAACAAAGCAAATGAGAAAACAAGCTCAAAAATACAAAGAACAGATCTGTGATTGCCAGAGGAGGGGATGTGAGGGGTGGGCAAAGTGGACGAAGGTAATCAGAAGGTACAAACTTTCAGTTACTAAATGAGTAAGTCATGGGGATGTAATATACAGCATGGTGACTATAGTCAATAATATGTATTGCAAATTTGAAAGTTGCTAGGAAAGCAGATCTGATCTTAACAGTTATCATTACAGGATAAAACAATTTTCTGACCATGATGGTGATGGATGCTAACTACACTTATTGTGGTGATCATTTTGCAATAAATACAAGTATTGAACTATTATGTTGTCCATCTGAAACTAATATGATCTTACAGGTCAATTACATCTGAATTTTTTGAAATGTGTTGCATCTCTTCTGTTCTTCTTTTCAGTGTGGGCATAGTTGTTGCCTCCCAACATCCATGCTTCTTCCATCGTTGAGGAATGAGCACGAGCTTCGAGGAGATTAAGCACCCCAGCTTCCGGGCTAGTCATACTTTATCTAACCCAGTGAGGGACCACCACATTCTTGCTATAGTGACTTGTTTGGGTAACAGAAGCATTCTATGCCCGTGGCCAGTGACACCAACTCAAGAACAGACATGTGACTGAGGTGGGTCAGCAGTCATGAAAGGAGATTTTCTGATGGCTTTTGAGAAATAGTTCCCTGCTCTTCTGGGAGAGCTACCAAAATCATCCCTCTAGCTCTTCCTGGGCAATTAGTATGAGAAATAGCTTAATAATTTTGACCCCATGAGTAAAGCCAGGCTTATGAGGAAGCTGAAACTGCCACAAAAGAAGGCAGACAGACAGATGGAGAAGATGCTTTTAGAAATCTCTGAGCTAGCGGATCAAACCCACCTGAAGAGCTTCCTATTTCTGGATTTCCACTTCATGAGCTCATGCAACTCCTCTGGCCCTTGGATCAGTTGAAGAGAAATAGTCTGTTACTAAACGCCAAATGCAAAAGCACATCCAGCCTCCGACTTTAAGTTCTGCTCCATTCACCACCAGCTCTCGGCATCAAGACTAGATCAAGCTCTTAGATCACATCAGGCCCAGTGGGTTTTTTCTCCTCCCTGTTCATTGTTCTTACCTAAATCCTCACTCCCTACAGATCTCCACCACCTCGCATCACCTGGCTCACCTTCTTCACAGCTGATGTTCATTTGTTTTACTGCCCTGAATAAGCCATAGCTCATTATTCTTTTTCATATTCTAAGTCTTCGGGGAGGGGGCGGAGGGAGTCTCACTGAGGCTTTGATTTAGGTTTCAGAGTTGTGGCCGTCCACCTTGGAGTCAAGCTGCCTCAACTGGCAATTCGTTATTTAGCTTTATTTCTTTGGTGTGTTGTTCAAAATGAGCTTCAGAGAACTTTATAGCTGAGTGGGACCTGAAACGATGTGCCAGCCAAATCCCTTTAGATAATAATTAGGAAAATGAAGGCCTGAAAGTGTGAAGTGATTTGCCCCATATCAGCTGGGGATCTTGAGGAAGGGTTGTGACTCAGTTGTGGTGACGCCCAGCCAGAGCCTTCTTTCCAACCCCATGCCCACTTTCCTTCACAATGTAAGTATTTTAATGGGGGCCTCACTTGCTGATATTCTGCTTAGAGCTGGAAGAATCGGCTGCTCCCAGACAGAAAATCAAGCAGAGATGGAAACAGTGTTGCTGTCATTTAAGGGCCTGGTCAAGCATCCTGACAGGTTCAAGATTCTCCCATAATTCCCCAGATCGAGAAGTATGGAGGCTGGCAGGTCATCTGTGACAGCAGGGAAGTCGGGGTGGTTCAGATTTTCAATACAGTCAGATCCATTTTCAGGTTGATAATTTGAAGTGAGTTTTCCAAGAAACTGGTAAAGGAGTAACAAAGAAAATTCAAAAACCATTGGATTCTATTTCAATCTTTAAATTCAAAGCTCTCTAAAGATTCCTGTAACATATTACTTGAGGCTATTGAGGCTTTGGGGAGGCAGTGCATTTCAGTGGTTAAAAACCATGACTTCTAAAGTCAGATCCTCTGGTTTGCAACCATCTCTGCCTCTTACTGGCTCCATAACCTGGAATAGCCAAGTTCATCCCTCCAAGACTCAGTTTCCACTTCTGCAAACTGGGGATTAGAGGTGTACCTATTTCATAAGATTTGGGGGGGTTATTAAATAAGTTAATTTATGTTCAATGCTTAGAACAGTGTTTGGGAAATGGCACACCCCAAATAAGTGACTGCTATTAATATTATCATCCTCAAGAGTATTTTTTTTTTTTGCAGAAAAGAGGGGAAACTTAAAAAAGAAAAGAAAAGAATGAGTAAAGAAGAAAGAGAAGAGGTAAGTAAGTATGGGAACTCAAGAGAAATAAGCACAAAATTAAAGATGAGAGGGGAAAAAGGAGGAAGGAAAGATGACTGACTCATTTGTTCGATTCATGTATATTGGGGGTTGACACTTGTTTCAGGTGCTGTGCTTGTTCCAGCAATAAACCCCCTTTGTGTAGTTTATGAGAGAGAAAATATTAAATAAATGAATAAACATGAAAATATAATTATAACCTGCTGTAAATGCTACATTATACGGTCAAAGTAGACTTCTTTGTGGAAGGGGCATTCACCAAGAGTTGCCTATATTCTAAGAATGGTATAAGGTATAAGGTATTTGCATACATTACATATTTACTCAGTTTTTCATCCTTTCCTTTATTCATTCTTTATTTATTTTGCAGTTGCAACTATACTCCAGACCTTCAGCATCATGCATTGCATACACAGTTAGAAGTCTGTCTATTTAGTCCAGGAGCTCCTTGTAGAGTAGGGGAGGCAGGTGTTTGAAGAAATAAGTCACAAAGTCTGATGGGATTCATGAAACAATACACAAGAGGGTGGGAAATTATTCCTGAGGGATGGTCAGGGAAAGACCCAGAAGAAAACGAGCATTTTCTTTCACCAATGACTCTATGACTCTCAACAGGTCCCTGTGGCGATTCAGAGATGCCATCTCAGCTGGGAGAGAGGTCATAAAAAAGATCGTGAAATTCAACATAGCGAATGGGCTGGATCCCAGGTTCAGAGTCTCTGCTCCGTGAAGGTACATGACACGGAAGGAGGGACGGGAGGTGGCGTTGCAGGGGAAACTGCCAGTAAGACGGCTGAGAACAGCACACACGGTTCTTGCAGGCACAGTTAGTGACGAGCAAGGTCATGGAACACTGCCATTAGCGAGAGTGGTGCCAAGAGATTTCCATCATGCTGTGGCCTCTTTTGACCAACACATTGAGCACCCCCCCATCTCATTTGCTTTCTTCCAGCTTCTCAGCCAGATCATGCCCACTCTCTTTCAAAGGCTCACAAAGCACCCGCCTTTTAAAAAGCTGATGTCAGAAAAAGGGGCTGGCATACTTGTTGTGGAATAACACTGCCACATAAGGCTCGCAGCGGGTGTGTGGACTGGAAAGATGGGTCCTGATTGAGTCTTAGTCATCTGGGTCCACACACAGGTCAGTTTCAGGGGGCGAATGATTCCACTGAAATTCAGGCCTGATTTCATGAGTATGTTCCCATGTGCATTTTGGTGTCTTCCGTCAAGTTTTCCAAGGATCAATGACAGTAACATGCCTAGTAATTAAATACCAATCAAACAACTTCCAGTTTTTACAAACTGAAACCAACTTTGACTAATAAATCTGGTCATGTATGTAAACAAGCAGGAAAAAAGGGAATTTATATTTGTCAACTATATGAATTGGAGCTGTTCAGTTTATTTTATATGTGTTATCACAGTTGACTGTAAAAACTATATAAGAGCTTATTTCCACATTTTTATAGTTTGGGAAATGCCAACAGAGAGGTTGAGCAATTTTATCAAGTTTGAACAGCACAATGCAGAATTCAAACTAGAATCCATAACTCCAGGAATTTAGAATTATATTTTTTAAGTGTCTTACATTTTTCATCTTCAAAGGATTAAGTTTAGGGAAAAAAACTTCACACAAAGACTATAAAAAGAGGACTCTGTGAATTCATAATAGTTTGAATAAAGAGCTTCTTTCTCTCACTCAAGTATGATGTAGTCTGCCACTTCTGTGACAGTATCCTATGTATTGATAAAGAGTTAATTTTACTACAAGTGTGTGGTATGAATATAAGGGCATTGACTTGAACATGGCAATAAGTTACCATTATTCCACCCGGAAAGATAGCTAAACTGTGTAGGTTCTAAAAATTTAAAATTAGAAATCTGCGACAGAGGGCTCTACCCCCATCAACATAAAGAGGTGTATTATAGGGACAAAGAGAACCAGTCAATGCTGTTCTTGCCCCTTTGTTTGCTTTACTGTTGACTTGTTGAGATGTGGTCCTGGAGTGGAAACAGCATGGAATTCAGAAGGAAACAGGCTTGCATTTGAGGGCTGGACCCATCACTTTATCAGAGTACTAACAAGAAGAAAAAAACAGAATGCTTATCATGTCTGCAGTGGTTGTTTCGTGCCTGAGACTGGGCTAAGAATTGGATGTCCGTTATCTTATTTAACGTTCAGAGTAGCACATCAAAGTTGGTCCTGCTATCGTCTCATTCTACACATGGAAAATGAATATTGAAAATTTGCCAGGCACTTTGTGTGCACACACACACACACACACACGCACGCACTCGCGCGCGCGCACACACACACACACACACACACTACTTGTTCAGGGTCCCTGAACAATGCTATTGCAGAAGACTAGATTCAAATCCATTCTTGGGCAATGGCAAATTTCAGAGACTTACACTAGTATGATGCACAGTATCCCTTATTTTCTGCCTCTCTCCCTTTACTTGTCTTCTTGGACTCTCAGTGTTTTTCATTTAAGAACAGTTCAAAAGGATCAGCCACAGTTATCTTAGCACTTTGCTTTGAGAATTAAATGGGATCACACATGCAAAATGACTGGACCATAGAAGAAGGCTTACAAAAGGTTGCTCCTTTCCTGCTTCTGAATCATCAACCTCCTCTCTCCTTGCAGCTCTCCTCCACCATCAGCGACTCCATCTTTTCCCTGCCCTGCCCCCTTGCTTGGACACAGATGGCAGAGAGGCCCAATGACTCGGGCATTGTTACTGCTAGCTGTGTCTCTGGGGTCAAGCAATTTCTTCATTATCTTTCCTCATTGCAAACAGCTTTTGTAAGAGAAAGGGTCCATTAGTAAATATTGATGCCAGCAGGCAGAGCGTGCAAGCTGTCAAACAGCTGAAATGAGGGACTGTCAGTTCAGCAGCAAGAACATGAAAGCCAGTTTAAGGCAAAGATTGAATAAAAGAGTAATGTAATGAGAAGAACAAGCAAACACTCATCAACAATGAACAAAGGCAAAGGAAGTTTCAGGTTGTGTTGTTTGGAGCGAATGTGCAACTTCACAAAAGCCAATATCGAAGACGGAATTCAGCTTAAATCAATTTGCAAAGAAATTAAGAAGACGGGAAAAAAAGAATGCATGATGACTACCATCTGCAATGTGTTTAGAAATCTAATATCAGGAAGATGCAAACATTGTTTTCAAGAAGTTTATAGACTAATAAAGTAGTGTAGTGTGGGTTATTGAGAACAGAGTTTTTGCATTTAGAAAAATCTGGATGCAAAATCCAGTTGTATGACTTTGAGTTCCCTCTATGAATCTCAGTTCCATCCTTGAAAAACGGAAATTTTAATGTCAACACCATGGGACCAACATGAGGGTTAGGAAACATATGACATTGTCTCTAGCACATTGTACATGCCCTCAACATCACTGATTTCAAGAGTGATAAGATATTATCACACAACTTTATAAAACAGAAAATTCTGGGAGTAAAAAGATAGCTCACAGATAAGCTCACAAATAACATCTTAAAGCTCAAAATGAGATGGTCTTAAAGCTCAAAAATAACATATCTTTACTTTGATAAGAATTAGGAAATTAAGTGGGAACATTTAAATTATTGATTGAGAAAAGGTTAGAATCGGGGCATGCTAATTTTGTAAAGACGGTTACAGGCAAGGAGAACAGGGAACACAAAGGTGAGGGAGTGGGAAAGCCTGGAGCACAAGTGACAGACAGGGGCTTTTTCATTTGTCTTTGAATATGGAGTATGGACATGGGGGTTGTTGAACATAAGAGTATGAGAGAAATACGAACCCAGACCTTTAAAGACCTCAGAAGCTAAGCCAGTAAGTTAGGACTTCAATCCTCAGCTATAAGGTTGGCACTGATGGTTTTCTGGAACAGGAGGGAAATGTCATCATGTCTTTTCATCAGGGCATAATTCCATTCCTTATCTTAAATTTGCATAGTGTGGTGGCCAAAAGCACTGGTTATGGTGTCCAGTGGTCTGCTCTGGGGGCTCAGGTTATTGTGGAATCTTGGTCAAGTTTTTCTCACCTCTTCTGCTTGCTTCAGGGTCCTCATCTGTAAGACGAGGCTATTAAGAGCTCGAGCTCACAGCAGTAGTATATGATGGTCAAATGAGGGAATGCACTGCGTCATTCCGAGCAGAGCCTGGCATCATTAACACCCAAGGTCAATCAGCTACTCAGTAATGCTCAGCTTCTGAGTAACCAGTCAGTCTGGGTGTTTGGTGAACATGATGCTTTATCAGTCTCTCTCCTACAGCCGATGCCCTGCAACCGATGTCTTCTTGATGGTGGGTACTGCTCTGCCATGAATCTGTGTCTAAACCATCATGGTACAAAACATAATGGCTTTGGCAGGACTGCAATGGAGAGACCACAGCAGGAATGACAGAACAGCTGGGCATCATGAGGAAGGTAATGCTGAGAAATCGGGTCCAGGGGGGTCAGAGGCAGGAACCAGAGCTCAGAGAAGCATCCGCCTTCCCAGAAAACCCCTGGTTACTTTGCTGGAAGAAGACGTTTGACTCAACTAGCCATGACTGTCCCTGCTGGTTGGTCTTAATTGTGTCTCAGACACTGGACGTTGTTGAGCAACCTTGCAGTTTTTATCCCCAAGCTACTGGCGCTCTGCCGATCCTCTATCACTTGCCATCAAACTGGCCTCTGGTGTGCAAGTCCCCGAAGGCTAGCTATAAAACGCACTTTGTACTTTCCAAAGTTCCGGGGGCTGCACTGATTGGAGCTTCAAACAACTGCTGGAGTTCAGGCAGAATATATATTGTCTTCCTTGTAAGGAAACAAAAAACAGAAGGGAAAAATGACTTGCTCCCGGTCCCATACGCAGTGAGCAGGAAGTGCTGGCCTGGAACTCTGCGCCGCCCTGCCTGGCCACGTGGGCTAGCCCCCTGGCACTGTCCTGCCTCTCTGCCTGCCTGGAGACAGCAGTTCCAATAAAGAGTGTGCAGATGAGGCGTACAGGAATATTCCTCTCAAGTCCAAATCCTACCACTTCTTTGGTGCTTCTTCTCAAAAATTTTAAATGGCTTTTCATTACACCTCATGTAACCCAGCACACTAACAAGCTGTTAGTCTTACTTCAAAAGTTAGACAGCTATAGAGAGGGGAGAGTTTGGGAAATAGGGCCTGTAGGAGAGCTTAGAAAGATTGGGACTATTTAGCTCGGAGACGGGAAGGTGGATGTGTAACTTAATAATCTTCAAGGGTTATTAAAAGACCAGCTGTTACCCATTTCCACCGGGTAGTAGGGAGGAAATTGAAGTAGTGAGAATTTAGTTACAGCATTATAAGGAACTTCTTTTTTTTCCCCTTTAGCTGAAAGGTCTATTAGACTCTAAAACGTGATACTAAGCAAAACTCTGGACTTTCCCCTGGAAATATTCCAGAATAGAGTATATAAGCTGGCCAGTAGCTCCCAAGCGTGACTTCTTGGAACATTAAGATCAACTTGCTTGGAGCACCTCTTACAATTGCATATTCCTGGGGCACACTTCAGACCCCCAGAGTGACAGTCTCCAGGGACAGGACCAGGAGCCCAGATATTTTAACAAGGCTCCAGGTGAGTCTTGTGCACAGCCACATATGAAAAGCCCTTGCGTGTGCAGAATCAGTAAAATTAACACAGCAAGAATGTACCGAGTGCCTGCTTGGTGACCCTAACAACGCTGTTAGCCTCGGGGAATAAAGATAATAAAAGACTGTAGCAAAATTTTAGTCCTTGCGGAGCTTTCAGTAAAATAATTAAAGACTAATGATGAATTAGGGCAACTGTTTTGCCTTTAACACAGTGTGATTTAGGGAAAGTTTCATAATTTCTTTGGCCTGAGGTCCTAAATTGTTAAATGGAGGAGTTGAATAAAATGGTTGTATAAGGTCTTGTGAGTCTTTAAAATAACACAATGCAGAATAAAGCTTATTTTTCAAAATAGCCAAATGCTAATTAAAGAGACCGAGAGGGAATATCGAGAGGGAGACCAACTCCTGTGGACAGTACCTGCTGAAGAAGGCCTCAGGGAGAGCAGGACACTTACACCCAGCGCGGAGCCATGACTCTGACAGACATACGTGTTCACGTGCGTAGGCGGGGAGGAGGCTCCATCTTCTCCAACATTATTAGGTACACACATTACATCACTTAATAACTACAAAGTCTTGTGTCTTCAGAGACTTGTACCGTCACTTAAATAGGTGAATATTTATAAATATTACCTGATTGAATAATCACTATTACATCACTTTCCAGGTGGAATAATAAAGCTTTCTCTGTCTTCCCTCTGAATTTCTTATGTTTGCATGGCATGGGGATGGAAGGAAATGAGGAAAAGGGAAGGGGGGAGAGAGGGAAGAAAGGAAGGAAGAAAGGGAGGAGGAAAGGAGGGAGGGAGGGAGGGAGGAGAGGCTCAGTTTTTCATGGTTGTTCATGTAACAGGATTTACTAACTGACTGGGGAGTGACAAGGGGGTAGTGCATGCCGCTTTCAATGGTGCATTTTTGTGAAAGACATCTGGATTTAAATATGGGAATATATGCTTTATATTAATAGAGTAGCTTCAGATTTCCTAATTTGTTGAACATTTCATTATTAAGTAGGGTCCACAGATGGCTCTTGTTTGTTTGTTTTTATTGTTTGTTTTCTTTCCACAGTAAGGGAGGGATTTCTCAGCTTCTAGAAGTCTTAGATCTCATGGATTTCTGTCTCAAGTCTTCATGGAAAAACTTGATGAAGTGACCAAATTATATCTATTTGTACATGCATGACTCAAATCCACAAGGCTCCAGTAGTTAAGAGATTGAACTTTAAGTACCAGTTAGACACAAATTCAAATCTTTGTTCTGCCTGAAGAGCGGTGTGACTGTGAATGAACATTATTTACCTTTCTGAGAGTCATCTACAAAATCGGGATGTCTCTGTGCGGACTCGATGACACAATACATATCTAACATTTCATTGATCAAGTATGTCTTCTGAGATGTGTATCAGGAAGCAACTTCCCATTCATTCTAGTAATCAGCCACTTCCCTGCTCTCAGACAGGCACCGTACCTACTCCGGTCACCATAGAAAAAGTTTTGAGGTAACTAAGTTATAAAACTCTGTCTCAATTTAAGAATTAATATGCCCTGCCCCATACAATCCTCACAATTTGGAACTAGATATAAAAGTAAAGCTTCTCCCCCAGCCCCTCCTTCTAGGCATGCTCCAGGCTCACAGCCTGCAGAGGCAAAAGGGCATGTGAATAGCGTCTGCTCCATTCCCTTCGTGCTGTCTGCCAGCCTCCCTGTGATCTATGATTGGAGCAAGGGCTGGAGGGGAGGAAAGGGAGCAAGCAGGAAGGGTCCTCCTTGACGGGCTCTGGCTGGAGATGTAGCTTCAGTGCTGTTTGTGCATGAAAGACGTTCAATGCTATCCACATCCACCATGGGTTCTTCTGGCACCAGCACCCCAATTCTGCATATCTCTCACCTGAATTTTGAGATTCTATCTTTGTGCCAATTTACGTCTTGCTACTCCGTCCACAGTCTTCAGCTATAGTCTGGTCCTCATGCCCATCCGTGCAAACTCTTAGACAATTCTAGACAACTCTAAGCCAGTGTTCTTTATTGCACGACCTGTATCTGGTTTAGGGTAAAGGCCATACATCCTTTGCTCTACACAACAGGAAGGGTGGTTATTTCGAAAACCACAATTGTCTACTCTGAGGATACAGGTCACTTTATCCAAACTTTTGACTTCTATGTTTCTCAGCTACGGCCCAGACATTGGATAACAAGAGGAGTATTCAATAAGATCTTCAAATGGTTTCCCTAAAGTCCCATGGCTTGATGTGAAGTGAACAGGGAAGCCCTCTCCACCTGTACCCGGGGAGGAGTGCAGGACTTAAAGCTTATGCAGCGCTGTCTCCAAAATTCTTTCTTCACTCTCCAATTGATGACTGTGCTGTAGCCATCATGAGAGATACGGGTTGAAAAGCTGTCACATTATTATCCACTATTTTGAAATGTTTATTTCTTGGTCTAGACTCTCATTTTAGAATATGTCTCCGTCAAAATTTCCAGGCTAACGTTCCGTTACACAGACAAAGCTGGTAACACGGTACCCGGTCATGTTGTTAGAAAGGGAAGCGCACACAGCAGTGCTGAAATGGTTATAACTGCACCATATTACTCTTAGAGGAATACTCACATGTATGCGCAGCTTGTGATGGCACATCTTAAGAGTGACGTCAGCAAACAAGTATTTCCAAGAGGAAGTCCAGCAAGAGCAAAGTTCATAGAGATTTCAGATTTTTTTTTTTTAGACATGTCCTGGCAGTTATCTGAGGAACACCAGGATGTCATGGGAGGGAAATTCCTTAATTCCATTGAAACCCGGTCACACAATGTGAAGCAAAAGTAACAGCAGCCAGAAGTTTGTTATAAACTGCACTGCAATAGCCCTACATTCAGTATGAGAATGTTGAGTGCTTCATCCCCACTTTTTTTCTGTCAAAATCCATTCAAGGAGCTGCAGTTTCATGACGAAATTTTAGTAAAATTAAACTCGAAGAGGAGAGCTTTTCTTCCCGCCTTCTTTCTTTCTTCCTTTCTCCCTCCTTCCCCCTTCCCTCCCTTCCCTCTTTCCTCCCTCTACTTCCCTTCATCCATTCACTCCTAAATCACTTAGTGCAACAGCCACTAGGTGAGCTGGACCAAGGTTCTCACCCCTCAGGGAGCAAGGGCAATGCCTAATAGGTGCACTGGGGCCTGGATGGGTGAGGAGGGTACCTGGGGGGTGCGGCTGGTAGCTGTATGTGTGTGCACAAGTAGATATACGCACGCATATGCTACGTCTGTCCCGAGAGGGCCTGGGAACAGTGACACCCCACAACAGTGAAAACATCTGACACCCAGATCTTTGTCTCTAAAACATTCTCCACTAAAAGGAACCAGAGATCCTTAGAGAGATGGCTGATTTCAGGGTTATGGGAGCTACAGTTCAAGGTGAGTCTGGGACAGCTGCTGCCCCAGAAAGAATGTAAACACAAAGATAATGTGTGAAAAGCGTACGGAAATGAGCCCCCAGAAGAACCTCCCACTGGAATAAACTAGGCATCCAATTTAAGGTAGGAATAGTGATGGATTATAACCTAAATGGGCACCCATGAGTCCATTTTAATATACACAAATAAATGGGAAGAAAAAAACGTTTTTCCTTGTACTAGAATGCCACCTAATAAATGGAGAAGAAACAATGGTGGTAGAAAATCATTTGGCAACCATAGTAATTAATTTCCCCACCTAACATTAATGGTGCTAAAACTAGTGGGTGAGAGTTTGATAAGGTATGAAATACTTGCCTAGTCTCGCAATAACTCCTCATATAATACTTATTAACTACAGAAGTAACTCTACAGTGGAGAAGCCTTGTAGACACAACTCTAACCAGATGAGCAAAGTTAAAAGCAGGGGGACAGATTGAAATCGCGTGCTACTTTGATAGGATAGAATGGGGAAAATGAAGAATCTCAATTTTTATATTTTTGCCAAAAATCTATAATCTAAATCTGATCAAGAGGAAATATCAAACATCCATATTGAATGGTAGTCTACAAACTAGTTGGCCTGTGATATTAAAAAGCGTCTAAGTCATTAAAGACAAGGACAAGACAATGCTGAGGTCCTGACTGAAGGGTATAAAAATATACGACAATTAAATGTGACATGTGATTCTGGGGTGGACCTTTCTGCTTTAAAGGACATTTACGGGAATTAAAGATACTTGGAAGGGGTTTGTGAAATCAGGTGTCAGTAATACATCGGTATTAATTTCTAAATCTTGGAGGTTGCATTGTTGTTATATTGGAGAAGGTTCAGGTTTATAGACTTATTCACTGAAGTGTTCGGGGTGATAGGACACCACATTCACAATTCACTCTCAAGTGCTCCAAGGAGTTAAAAAAAAGAATCTTTCTACTATCGTTGCAAATTTGTATAAGTTTGAAATTACTTCCAAAAAGTATTTTAAATAGGGGAAAAGTTACACAGATAGATACTTTCTCTAGTAATATCAACTACTTACTGTTCCAAGTCAACTAGAGCATTGCCTGATGGCATCTAGTTACAGAATGGTGGCAGCAGAGCCTTGACTGGCTCTCCCAGACTATCCGTGTACATGAGCTCATTCTCACACAAAGGATACTTTGGTCATTTGTATGATTTTATATAAATAAACATTAGTGAGCCATACCATATTGTAAGGAATGTACTGGGCATTTAATAAAGAGGAAAAAATAATCCAAAAGCCAAACCCCCCCAAAAAAAAACAAAGGTGGCCTAATGAGCATTGAAAAGGAGGTCATGGTTACATCTTCAAATATTTTAAGTGCTTTTTGATAGAAAAGTGATTGTATTTACTCCTATAGCTTCAGAAGAGAAACCAACTGATGGAAGACTGAGGTTTCCAATTTTGATTCAAGAAGAGCTAACCTTATGATGAATGCTGCTGAAGAAAGGTACTCCTTATGGGGGAGTGAGTTCCCCATAGTGAGACATGATCAAGCCAAGACCATGTGATGAACTATGAAGGACGTGGCGGGACAGGTAAACGATGACGGGGAAAAGGTTGATTTCTAAATGTTCCTCAACTGAAATACTTTACATTTATGATTCCTTGAGCCATGAAAGGTAGAATCCATTAGTGCAATCAGACAGCTCCTTGAGACTCTACCCAAGAGGGTAGAGTCTTATATATGGATGTTCTTTATTCTTACTCATGAGTAAGTATATCAAAGATGTTCCTATTCTAAGAGCATCTAAGTAAGAATTTTAAATGTCCACTTTTCCCCTCTATAGATTCAATAACCGTCTCATGTTGGTGGCCCGGGTTTCAAGTGGAAGGAAAAAAAAAATAACCTTCTGTACTGCCAACATAACAAAAATAATGAGATAATGGAAGAACACTGACTAATCGTCACTTCATAATTGAAATATGGGCCTATTAAGGGGACCCAGCAGGCCTGAAGGAATTGTGATCATTTGCACAAATGCTAATTTTGGTATGTGGTTCTTCATACCCTTAAGCATAATGTGGCTGGGCGGGCCTGATGAACAATGCATTCTTCCCTCAGGAAGCCCATGCCTCAGTGAATCAATGCCAGAAGGGCCATCTGCTGTGGTTGTGTGACTGGGTATTCATTCTCTCTTCTTGTGCTCATGGGCAGAGCCGATCTGAATGGCCAGGATGCTGTCTATAAGGGGCCACCACCTTCTTCTCCAGAGAAACCGTCTTTCTCCAGATAATGTGCAGTTGCATCCATGATGCCTGGAGCAAAGGACCTCTCTTCTTTGGCCTTACTTTCCTCAGTGACAATATATGGATTTTGCAGTGGATAAGCTAACATCTCTGAAACGACTCTGTGTGGCTCTCTCTATGAGAGAAAGAACTGAGGCTTTTAAGTCAGCAAGACCTGGATTCAAACCCTGCCACAGTCACTTGTGAGATCCTGAACAAGTTTGCTGAGCTCTCTGAGCATCACTTCCCTCAACAGAAAGCAAGTGAGGATGGCACCTTCTTTTCAGGGAGTCGGGTATGTTCGCTGGCACACAGCCCTTGATAAATACTTGCTGCATGGCTGAATTTTATACATGTTAATTTACTATACACCAATATGTGTATCATCAAGTAATCAAATATTTACATCTATGCACATAAACCCCCACAAAATCCAGAGAAGACAGAAAACATGGTCAAGTAATAAAGATGTGCTACGGATTTGGCTGACTGAGAATTCTCTGCCCCAAGCCCACACAGCCCCATTAACAGAAGGCAGGCACTCAGTAAATGTTTGTCACATGAAAAAATGAACAAAAAGAGCCCGTGGCAACCCCCATCCTCATAAGTGGAAATCCATAGTTTTAATGCAAATTCTAGGAAAATAGAATTTTCAGTAAGAATACTAACTTGCCATCTGCTTTTTCTTCTTCTTTTTTCTTTTTCTTAGCTCTGTCTGGTTTGTTATGGTAACTTAGTGGGCAGAATATTTCTCATGGAAGACTGAGAGTTCGGTTCCATCTAATCCCATAAGGAAAGGCCCGTGGATCTATGTGTGACCCTAAAAGTGGGTTTCTTATAAGCATCCACTGGAATAAATAATTCAGGGCTTGTCCTCAGTCACACATGAGAAAGCCTCCATTAAATCCAATGGAGAATGTAAATGTAGTGATAGAACCTGAAAATATATATATTTTTATAGAATTTCTTTCAAAGTCTTTTGGGAAAGATAATGAACTATAATGGCAGGGAATGGTCTAATTTTCTCAAGCAGGAAAAAAAGAGAATTGAAAGAGTTGGGGAAAAAATGGACTTAAAAAAAGGTACAGTATTTAATGTTTAAAAAATCAAATAAAAGGCCATAGATTGAATGGAATAGCTTTTGTTAACGCTGAAACTTGCAGGGCCAGTTAGAGCTCATTAAGAGGTGATGGGAACTATGCAGATGAGATCAAGTTTGGTAATTGGCTGGTTCTGAATCCATTAAAAAGGTTATAGGGCTGTTTGGGTGGGTTATGTTTCATAAATGAATGATTAGAAATATATTAATGGGCCACTGGGTTATGAGGCTGGGATTGGTTTGGTGATATAATGTCTAGGGTAGCATTAGGCTGGGGACAAGGTTATGTGGATAGGATTAAATTTAGGGAATAGGTCAGCTATGATCCTATTAGGTGGGTTATGGGGTTATAAAAAGCGTCCTGTGTTTAACGGCAATTAGAAAATGAGAATCTAAGTAGACTTCACTTGGGGCATCCTTAGCACTTCTAATACTCTGATGCCTTTGTATGTAGAAATGGCTTTCCAGAATGCATGTGGGATCTGGACCCAGAGCCCACAAAGAGCTCAGATATTAATCTAAGCCCTTAATTCCCAATATAGTTAAGGTCTTCACTGGTGTGTTACCAAGATATAAAAGAAATACACACTGGGGAAAGGGAAGGGCTGAGGCAGTGTTGTAAAATGTTCTCGGAGTGGGTTCAAGAGGAGGTGGCATTTGAGGGGAGTCATGGGAAGTTGAATACATACTTGTTACAGAGGTGGTAAAGGAAGGTTGAAGAGGCAATCTAAGGAAGAGGTTGTGTTCTGTGAGAACACTGGGGCATGATGAACAAACCAATGTCTTCAAGGAACTCAGAGGTCCTACGTGGGTGCTGCTGGGGAGAGCTGGGAATAAAAGAAGGGGGCTGTGTAGATGTGTGTATTCATGTGCGCAGTGAAGGATGAGGCAAAAGAGGCTGGCAGGGGCTGGAGTTTGAAGGCCAACTAGTTTTAGGCTATGCTAATAAATGTGGACTTGACCCTTTCTGCCATTCTGTCCCCAAATGTATTTCACGGCACATAACCACCATACGTACACGAAATGATTTTTAGAAATGTTTCTGCGGACTCAAACATGTTTGCTAATACTACATTTTAAATTCTCAACCTCTACCTCTTCTTTGGATGTTCTGTTCGTCTTAGAATTTTAAATGCTCTGAGGAATCCTTCCGTTACAAAAATGTGATTCCTTACTCCACCATGTTTTAGGCTTTTTGATCACAGATACCCTTTTACCTACTCCAACCTCAAACAGAATGGTTTTAATATCCCTTTGAGTAAATGTTCTAGGGAAAACACTTTGGGAAAACTGCTCTAGAAAAAAAGAAGCCTTTATAATAAAGACTAAGAAATAAGACACAGGGATACTGGATTTTCTCGTTTTACAAAAAATATATAATGATACTGGAAGGATAAGTTACAGCAAAGAAAATGAAAAAAAAATTGAAGTTCAAGAATTTGAATTATCTACCACTAAGTGTATGACCTTGAGAAAATTTATTCTCTGTGTGTCTCAGTTTTCTTAAGTACACAATTAGGATAAGAAAGGAATTTAAGACTATTAAATAAGATAATGCATGTAATGATGAACACAGTGCCTTGCACACAATAAGAGATGGACTGATGTTAATAGTTGCAGTAATTCTAACCTTTCCCACTGTCTCAGGTATGTGGCACGCTCCATTCAGCATCCTGTCTCTAAGCTGAAGTGTGGGAGCTCTCCCCCACATGACGTCCAAGGTTTCCCTTTAATTTCTTGTCAGCTTTGGGGATATTATAAAGAGACCTCTTCACAAGATGACCAAGGCTGGCGGAGTAAAGCTCGTGGACTAGTTATCATTCGCCCTTCTAGCTGTTGGATAGTAAGGATGATCACTGTTAATTGAATGAGGTGTTCATATGGGAAGTCTAAATGTCTAACTAGAAAAATAAGCAGGTTTTTGAGTTGCAAACATCCTAATCTCATGAGAGAGGAGCCACCAACTGATGAGGATGTGGAGCCAATAAAGATGCTGAGCTCAAATCACGGATCTTTGCCCACCTCTATGCTCATTTCTTTGTGGACAGACACCCTGGTTGGGGTCTATGTTGTCACTTCTGAACACTTGCCTGATATTCACACTTTTAAAATATCCCTCCCTAGCCTCACTGGGCTTCATGGCTATTCCACTCTTATTAATTTAAACATTTTATTTCATTTTTTTCCCCTCAAAATTGCCATTGGTGGCATATCAGAAAGATCCTGGACATAAACCAAGTTTAAATAATTACAAACAGCTGAAGTGGTTTCCCCTCTTCTTCCAGCGGTTGGCTGGTTAAAATTTAAGGAAAAAAAAAGTCTGACCTGTGCTGCTTGAGAATAAGGGGGGCCTGAATTCTGTCTTAGGCAAATTATTTTCTCCTTTCCATTCGCCCATGACATGGAAGTAGTTAAGTGTCTTCATGAAAACAGGATGAAAATTCAGTTCATTCCTCACTATTATTTCTTTGGGTTCAATAATATAGAAACAGAAACTGATTACTCTTACCTTTCCTTTTCTTTTTAAAATTCATTCAAATCTTTTTTTCTTTTTTTTTTTTTAACTTTTTCCCATTTCTTGGATATCTATCAGTGCACCACACTTTTCTCTCTGACACTCTCACAATACTTGATACACATCTCTATGTTTGGGTTTGGTTGGTTTGTTTGGGTTTTTTACCTAGGTTGTAATGATTAAATTTGTGTCCCTTCAAATTTTAAGCTCCTCCAACACATACTCTCTGTCTGCTCCTTTCCTGGCCCAGTTCCCAAGGTTAAACAACTGTCCCCAAAATGACTTTTGGATGGTTATACACGTGAATGAAAGCATTTTCTAAAATCTCAGTAATGAGCCTCACTGTACCATCTTTTAACAAGAGTTAAGCTGAAGCAACTGATTACTACTGTCCATTCCCGTGAAGACGCTATGTGGTCTGTGCTTAAAAACAAATAAGGACATTATAAATAATCTCTGGTAGGGCTAATTCAGTGACCTGTCTTTATTTCCTCCTGAATGAGAATCTAATCGATTTTCCTTTTGCTGTTTGAAAACAAAACTTGGTTTGTATGCTGCATCTGAAGCTAGAGGGAGTTTCTTTTATTGTGTTAGAGATCTGTGAAAACAAGGGGTTTGGGTGAGGACGACGGACAGACCCTTAACTGTGAAATCACAGGCGGGTGCCACCATGACAATCAGGTGTATTTATAAATCAGGAACAACTTCCCCAGCAAGGCTGTCTTCCCTCCCCTCCCACTGCATTATTGCTCCCTGTGAAGCTGTCAGCTTGCACTCGCACCGCTAATTAGCTGCACCACTCAAAGCAGGTGGATGGCTGGAGGAAACATCCCACCATGGGCCCTGTGATCGTTTACAGCAGGTCCCTGGACCCTGGGACTCATTCTGCTTGACTTGCTTCTGGCCTTTCCCGGGACACCCAGCGCACACATACATGCTCACATCTTGGGGGAGAAGAGGGCGTGGCCTCGCCCGAGGGGAGAAGGAGTGGCAACTACCTGTGGTGTCTGCAAGAGAGAAACCTTTAGACTGACTCAGGAGCTGAACTGAGTGTGAAAGAAGAAGTAGAGTTGATACATGTGCTCTAAAACTTCCTAAGACAACATCACCTTGATGTTCCCAGCACAGTCTACTGTCCCATTAGAGGAGGATGTTTTCCGTGTGGAAATGTATGACTCCTCCCGTCTCTTTATCCACACAAAGTGATTTTGTCAGCCATCCACATTTCTCTATGTCCAACACTATCCCTCCAGATTAAATCACCGTCGTTTCTCACCCTAATTCCTGTAATAGCCTCCTTCTCCATTATGCAAATACAAAATTTATAGGAATCTAACTCTATTTTGGATTCCCCTATTTCACCCCTGCTGCTTAAAACTTTAGCTTCTTTCCGTGAATCTCAGAATAAAATCCTAAATTCATAATGGCTCACACTTACCTGCATGGCCTTCCCTCTGCCTAACTTCCCAGCCACTCCCATGCTACTGTGCCCCTCAGTCACTGGGCACCCGCTCTGCATAAACCTGGACCTCCACCCAAAACCACCTTCTGCCAGCTCTTCACCTGTCATCCTACTCATTCTGCATCGCTTTATCATCAGTAACATTTAATCCATTGACAACCTGCACCCACCAATTTAAATCAGTCTCCCCGGTTATATTCTAACATTTCAGTTTTTACTCTTTTACTTTTTTTTTTTCCCATTGCATTCATCACACTTTGTAGTGGCATGCACGTCTGTATACACAGCAACATTTACCTCTTTACTAGACCAATGGTTATCAACCAGAGGTGATTCTGCCATTCCAAGGACATTTGGCAATGTCTGAAGATGCTTTTGCTTGTGAAAACTGGGAGAGGGAAGGCCATACTGCAGGCACCTGGTGGATAGAGCCCAAGGATGCTGACAAACATCCTACAGTAGACAAGGCAGCTCCCTGCAACGAGGAATTATCCAGCTCCAAATGGCAACAGTTGAAAAACTCTGCCCTAGACTGTAAGATTCATGTTAGAGGTGGAAACCATGCCTGTCTTAAACATTCCTGTTTCCCCAGGGCTTAGAGTTTGCTTAGCAGGGAGCGTGTTTAATGGATGTTGATTGAATGAGTGGGTGATGACAGACACCCCATTCCAAACACAGGCCATTCACTCAGGATCAATCATTTACTGAGCATCAGGCTATATCAGGCCATGTGTTTGCACTGGTAATGCAGTGGTCAACATGAAGAGCCCATGCTATCTGGAGCCGCAGAATCAAGACGGGGAATAAGAAGGTGAGTAGTAGGTTAAGATTGAGGAAAATTTAATGCGTCATACATTATAAGAAACTATTTTACCAGCTGAATAGCATAGAGTATTTTTTTAAAGGTACATGGGTCTTCCATTCACTCAATAAACACTGAGGATAAGACGAGGGGGATACAGACAAGACTCCCGCCCTGATGGAACTTACATTCTAGAGGGCAAGGCACACAATAAAAGGTATCAGTCAGTAAGATCCTTACAACTGAGCTGTGCGCTGTGAAAACAATTAGTAAGAGGATGTGATAAAGCATAATGGGGAGAGTTCACTTTACATACAAAGATCAGTCAGTACCTGCAAATCTCGAACACCTAGTTTATCCCTTCCTACCCCACCATGGCAACAAGTCTGTGTTCTATGTCTGTGAGCCTGTTTGTTTTATATATAAGTTCATTTGTCTTTTTTTTTTTTTAAGAGTCTGGCTGATGCTGACTGGTATATATAAAATAGACAGACAAGTTTATACTGTATAGCACAGGGAAATAAACTCAATATCTTGCAGTAGCTTATGGTAAAAAAGAATATGAAAATGAATATATGCATATTCATGTATGACTGAAGCACTGTGCTGTACACCAGAAATTGACACAACATTGTAAACTGACTATACCTCAACTGAAAAAAAAAGAAAGTTTAAAAATAAATAGATAGATAGATAAATACAAAGATCGGATAAATCCTCTCGGAGGTGGCATTTTATATGATATACGTGTGAGCTCACATAATTGTGAGCTATTGTGAAAAGTGGGCAGATATACCAAGAAGTGTATAAAATCACTCTCCAAACAAATGAAACATGATATACAATGTCTCAGATGTAAGGCAGGCCTTGGATGTTAGAGGGAGAAAGAGGAGGTTAATGAGTCTAGGATTCAGTGGGAGTCAGAGAAAATGGCAATCAAATGAAGTTGGAGATACATAAAAGCAAATTATGAACGTTCTCTAGACCATCATAAAACGTATGAATGTTTATTCTAAAAACAATAACAAACAGTGGGTGAATTTTCTAAATTTAAATGTATATTTTAAATGATCGCTCTGGCTGTTTCATGAACAGAAGTGGAAGAGAGTGGACACGGAGAAGCCTGTTAGGACACCCGGGCAGCGGTCCCGCGAGAGGTGAAGATGACGTCCATATGGTGGTAGAAGTCACAAACAAGAGAAGTCGATGGACTTGAGACGTTTTTCTGAGGTATGACAGACAGGAGTTTGTGATAAATTGAACTTGAGAGGTGAGGGGAAATGAAAAAGTCAAGATAATACCCAAGTTTGGCCAGAGCAATTGAGTGTAGGAAGTACTGCTTACGTGGGAAAGAGGGAGGGAGAAGAGAGGCTTGTGTACATTGCTGGTGCTGGCCAAGTCCTAGAGGGTGGACACAGCGCCACTGCAACACGAAGCATGAAAGCAGCAATAGCTTCCACAGCACTCACTGTATGTCAGATCCTCTTCCATGCGGTGTCCAGACCTGGGCTGTTTTAACCTTCAAGAGCTGAGAGCTGAGCCCCCTGTCTTCATGGAAGCCAAATCTCATGGAAGTGGATATATGAATAAGGAAGTTATGTAGATGAATCTGTAATTCAGAATATACTTCTAGGCTGGACACGTCAAATTGTAAGATGTCAGAGTTTAGATGGTCGGGGGATTTTTTAGCACTGTTCAAAGAGAATACAGGCAGAAAACAAAACACCTTTCTGCTTTGGTAATTTCATTAAACAATGTACAGAAAGAAAGAAACACATGAATAAGTCACTCTTGTTTCTATGGTGAGTTTATATTCTGTATTATTTGAAACAATTGGAAAATGTCGAGAATCTTATGATTTTCAGGGCTTTAAATGCCAGGCTGAGTAACTTTGTTTTCTGTAGGTATCCTGGGCTATGTGAGAGTCTTTGTAGGGGGAAAAAGGGGCCAGCATGAAGTGGTGCTTGGAGTTGGCAGACCAGGCAGTGGTAGGTAGAACAGCTAAGAGTAGGCAGTGAACAGAAGTTTTGAAATCATTTAAAAGGCAAGCACAATACCAAATTTCCTCCCAGGGACAAGGAATAAAAGAACAGAGTAAACAATACACGATGTTAGCAAGGGGGGCATCACAAGGGGCCGATAAACTCATTTTAGCTGAACAGCCCAATTTCCCTGGGGATTCTGTCTCTCAAAATGATATTTCTCCTCCATGCCTCCAATGTGCCCCTTCTCTTTCACTTCCCATGAAGACAGAGGATTTAAGAGCTGTTGGGATTTTTAAAGGAAATACTCTCAGGGTTTCAGGTTCTCAACAAATGGAGCTTGGATGAGAAATTTCAATCTGGCAAAGATACGATACAGTGTGTATAAATCTCTTCCCATAGAGTTGAAGATATAATTATGCACATCTAAAATCTTCAAACACTTAAAATCTATCCTTCAGTGTCTCAGTAGTTGCTGCTGGCTCTTTTTTCCCCTGAATAATCCTCATGTGAAGTTGCCCTGAAGAATGGAAAGAGGGGTAACTAATATTTATGATTACCTTCTATATTTTAGGCTTTGCATTCCAACTACAACTACATCGAATGGCAATTAGATTGTTTATTTATCTCACATGATAGACTTCGCTACGTATGTGAATTTCTCATTAGACCACAAAGCTTGCACAAGAGTAATGTCGTTGAGAACATGAGCCCTACTGCTGCATTCTTCTGAGTTTAAGTCTCAACTTCCATCCTATATACAGGTGTATAAACTTACCCAGGTGATGTAACCAATCTTGGCTTACTTTATTTAAAAAGTGGAAATATTAATAGAACTTATAATGAGGATTAAGAGTTAATAGATGTAACCTGCTTAGTACATTGTATATCATATTATATCAATAAATTCTATTATTCTATCTCTCATATATAATTGGAGATCAAAAATATTTGATGTTGATACTGTTGGAAAGTGGTATAGTCTAATGTGAACAGTTTAAGGAAGTGATTTTGAAGGCTGTTGGAATCAAGGAGATTGAGAAATGCTGACTGGAGTCTGGCTGCATTGATGATCTAGCTCAGCGTTGAAGGAGACGGTAGAGTTCAGAGAAAGACAAGCATCTAACTCCTAAGTGGTGTGTGCAATGAAATCATGTTCAATAGAGGACATTAATGAGTGGCAAAATGTGCTTAGAAAGCAGGAGTTCTGGTCAAAGGGTCCATGCAAATACTGAAACTTACATAGTTATACAAGAATTCATTGTTTTAAAAACATTTGAGCATTTTGAGGAAGCATGGGTCACTTCTGTAAGATCCTGAAAGAGGTGCATAAATCAATAAAATGTAGAGCTGGAGATGGTGAGACACAAAGGAGAGCTTTTTACCACCGAGCATCAGGAAAATTTGTAACAGAAGCCAGAGACAAGCTAGAGAGTGGTGACATCACCTCAGAGACCATAGGTGAGAAATAATAAACAGGCTTCAGAGAAGAAGTGTTGTCAGGGGAGAGCTGGTTTCAGAAACAAAAGAAGGTGAGGGAACATTCTGTGAGACGGTCTCTGACATAAAGGAGACATTTATAATGGAGTTGAGGGTATAACCGGCACAGAAGTAAGAGTCAAGACCTATTTCAGAAAGCAGGAGGCACAGATTATTACAAACGGAAGTACCTGGTAGGACATATAACTGTATGTGTGCGGCAGGGGAAGAGAGGGTGAGAGGGCTTGAATTCTGATGGTGGACGAGGAAGCCCATGCTGAGAGAAAACTGCAATGATTACCCTTTAGATTTCAGAACAACTGAACTGGGATGCCAAGTGCTTTTGGAAGCAAAGAAGTGGCTTTCCAACTCTCTAAAGAAACGAGAAGTGGGTTTGACAAAGAAAAAAACAGATGATTATACATAATGATAAAGTGATGGTTCAAAGTCCCCAGCTTTAAAAGGAATATTCAGGATGGATACAAGCAGTAAAGAGTTAAGAAGTACAGTTTAAGGGATTAAAGTACCCTTTCCAAAAGATTTAACATGTCAGTTAAGAATGTGCACTTGGAAGTTAGACTATCTGGTTCCAATCTTGACTTCATCACTTTGTAAGGAGAGGTCTTTGGTATGTTAACTTTGCCTCATGATATATCCATTTCCACATCTATAAAATGGATATAATAACAATACTAACAGAATACATTTATCCCTATAATTTGTTCAAAACAATTATTGGCAAATAGTAAATACGACAGAAGTATCTGTTAATATTACACAAAAGTACCCAAAAACATACACAAAAGTACACAAAAACATACACAGAACAGCTGCTGGACTTTGGACAAATTATATGACCTCTCCAAGTATCAGTTCCCAGATCTACGACTTACAGAAAAATATGTATACACCTCACCAAGTCTGATGAAGAACCAAAGAAAGCACATAGTACTATATCTTACACATACTGGTCACACAATGTTTTCTATTATTTGTTTTTATTATCTATAGTAATAATATGTATCTTTATAAAATCACAGTATTACTTTGAATTTAAGATTTTGGGACTTGAAAAGCACAAGCTATCTAGAAGAAATCACTGGACTAAAAAAGATTTCTTTAATTTATAGTATTTTATATTTTTATGTATTTTTAACTTTTATTTTTATTGGTGTATAACAGATAAGTTTCACGTATATGACATTATATAATGACTGCTGTATACACTACAGCAAGTGCACCACTGAAATGTGAGTTTTCATCGGTACCCTTACTGTTCACCTTCTCTACCCATTTTGCTTTACCCCCCAGTAACGACTAGTTCGTTCTTAGTATCTATGTGTTTGTTTTTGCTTGGTTTGTTTTTTTCATTAATTTTGGTTTTTTCAAGTTTTTTTTTTAATTGGGGGGGTAATTATTTTTTTAGAGGAGGTACTGGAGATTGAATCTAGGACCTCATGCATGCTAAGCATGCACTCTACCACTTGAGCTATACCCTCCCCCCAATTTATTTTGGGGGTTTTGTGTGTTTTTAAAATATTCCACACATGAGTAAAATCATACAGTATTTGTCTTCCTTTGTGACTTATTTCACTAAGCATAATATCCACAGGGTCTAACCATTTTGTCACAAATGGCAAGATTCATCTTTTTTTATGGCTGAGTAGGATTCCATCTTTTCTTATGGCTGAGTAGGATTCATATATATATAATATATATACATATATATCACATCTTCTAGGAGCAGAATAGACATCTCTCCTAAGAAGACATATGGATGTCCAACAGGCACATAAAAAGATGCTCAACATCACTAATCATTAGGGAAATGCATATCAAAATCAAAGTGAGGTATCACCTCATGCCCATTCGAATAGCTACTATTAAAATCGCAAGAACTAACAAGTGTTGAGAAAGATGTGGAGAGAAGGGAACTCTCATATATTGTTGGTGGGACTGTAAATTGGTGCAGCCACTATGGAAAACAGTATGGAGAATCCTCAAAAATTTAAGAATAGAACTACCATATATTCCAGCTATTCCACTCCTGGGTATAGATCCAAAGAATACAGAAACACCAATTCGAAATGATATATGCACCCCTACGTTCATTACAATATTATGCACAATTGTCAAGTTACATGTTTCCATGTAAACAACCTAGGTGCCCATCAATGGATGAATGGAGTATTTCATATCTTAATAAAGTGAGCTGCTGTCTCAATTGATATTTTTCCTAATAATCCATTGTCATTTATTAATATCATAACTAAAAGAAACTCAGATAAACACACATTAAACCTGAAATAGACACTCATAGATGTATTTGTATCAGAAAGGGCCCTAAGAGAAAGAAATTCCATTTCAATGGGGAGCAGGACCCTTATGCAAACATCAGAAGGCTACTCAGGTGTGCAAATGGAGATAAAACTCAGTGAAAATAGATTACGTGTGCATTTTGCATGTAATACATACTAACAAAAAGCAGAAGAGAAACAGTATTTATTTTCCTCCTTTCCACATGGCATGCCCTGATCATGATCAAGGTAACTGTCTTCATGCTCCAGCAGCTGTGAGTTCCTATGGGACCTGTACTGTGTCTCGGTCACTCTTGTAAACTCACTGCCTATCAAAATTCTTAATACATAGTGGGAATTTAATAAATATTTCACACATGCAAGTGTTCATAAAGGCATGAGGAGAAGTCTAAAAGTGACTGCCTTCTCCATAAGAAGTGCACAGCATAGGTGAAAATTATACACATTTATAATCAATTCACATGTTGGTCCCAGGCTAATCTGTAATATTTTATAATTTATAATTCTAAGGCTTTATGAAAACCACATAATGTGGTTGTTTTAAATTCCCTGTTTCTTCAAAAAATAGATGAGCTAATCACAGTTCTGGTATTATTTGTTACTTCTTAATTAGAAGATACTAGAACGTCTTTTTCCATTCATGAGAACAAATTCTGAAGACTCTTTGCTACCCCAAATGTAAATTTCAACTCCTCCAGTGCGCCTTGATGCATTGCAGTGGCAACACTGTCCATCTCATTCCCCCGTTCCGATATTTGTCTATGTACCCCTTTAATATCTTCTATTTGTTAATCATGGAACAAATTCTCCCCTCACTCATTTGTTCATCTGTGTAATATCAATGTTCACTTTTACATACTTCCAGTGTATCATGTTTTGAATCCTACAAAAGTACTCAAAGTTCCCCCAATCCACTTAAAGGTCTATTTCCTTCATTTTAAAATAGGTTGTTAAAATTCAAGATGTCTTGTAACAACTCCTGCAATTAAGAGACAGACATGTGTCTGGATGTATTAGTAGGGGGAAAAAATAATTCAGGAAACAGCTGTAGTTCAGAAAGGAGCAGTTTTGATCTGTCCCTGGTACTGAATGTCATGGTCTATGGGTATGGCAAGGCATTAATTGCTTGTCCAAAAATCCAAACAGAATTTGATGTCTACAAACCATGTGAACCCGTCTGGAATGTATAACAGAAAAATGAATGCATATAAAGATTAAAAGTAGAGTATATGTCATTTTATAGCATTCAGATATATGTGACAGTTTTGTTCATTGTTTTTACTCTATATAACTGGAGAAGTTTTAGGTAATATAAACAGATATAATGTTTGATTTCCATCATTTGGGCTAACTGTTTCTTTATAAACATTGAATGTTTCTCCATTAATTAAGCTCCAAATTTAGTTCCTCAGTTTGTAAGACTTCCTTGTCAAAAAACATACATTCAAAGAGATTTTATTTATGGCAAAGGCATTTGTTGAGAGCCTAGTATGTGTAACATCTCGTACCATATATTGTTAGGTAACACATATTTAGAAGTTACAGTTTAAGTGTCAATATTATCTTTTTTAAAGGTATACTTTTGTGAAGAAGGTTTGTGACTGCAACATCCTTAACTCTATTTACAACTACTTAGGCATTGATAAATAAAGGGATGTAGAATTCTGAGTGTGGGACTAATCGTTCTGTCTTGAGACAATGATGTAGACTATGAAAGGGCCTATTTTAAAATTTATGCTAGTGCTTTGCCCAATGATAGATAATCCTATCAGGATCTAGGGACAAGAAAAAAGCAGAGTGGAGAGAAAGATTTAAATCCAGTTGAATGCATGGAATTTGTCTGCAAAGAGGCAGATATGGAAGGAGGAATCTCCAGTGAGATCAACTGGCTTAAGGAATGTTCGATGACTGTTGCTGCCTTACCCATGGGTTCTTTCACTTTGAATTATTCCACTCTGAAATACTCATCTGCTAGCTGCAGAGAGAAAAGAAACATCTTTGCCTTGTCTAAACTTTGTACAGAGGTTGTTGCACTTAGGTTGGGCTTGTCTCTTCTCATTTATGTCAACAGGCCCTAAATCATTCTTTCAGTTCACTGCCTCCCACCATGGAGGCCACAGCACTGTGTCCCTCAGTGATACCATAGTCACAGAAAGCTCCCATGATATGTTTGCATAAGTGCATTCATAAGGACTTGAATATGTTTTCCTCCCCACCAGCTAGTCCGCTAAACTTTAATACCTGAACACACACACACACACACACTCCACCAAACTAACAAACCCCAAAGCAACATTGCCAGGAATAGACATTAAAATCAAGAAATGTGTTAATTAACATCTACTAGTGTTAATATGTGAGGGTTGACCTCTCTGAACTTTACAATTAGCATCTTCAACAAGGAATTACTCTGAGTATGTATTTTCTTTTGACTTTACAGTCTGACCTTTTCTTTTATCTTCTAGGCTTATTTTTTATCCAAATGACCCTTCTCTGTAATTGAGAGTGAATGCTCAAGTAAAAGAACCATATATCAGTATTCCAAAGCACCTTTTTCATAATCTTCCCCAGTGACTCTCAAGAAGCAAGATTTTGGCCGATTTGGCAGGGTAATTCCTGGTTGTATTGTATCATCCATACATGGCAGGTATCTGCAAATCTGGTCCCCCAGCTAATAATTTTCTGTTAAACACTACACATTCATATTAGAAATGTACACCCTTACACATTTCCATACAAACTCAGGGAAGCGTTAACAGCCTAAATTTCAAACCACTGATAACCCCTTCTTGCAATGATTTATTCAAATTAACTAATTAAGCAAATGCCAGGAGTGTGGTTAAAACTCAAGTACCCTATATTCAATTCTTAGGCTGTGTTGGTTGCAAGTGAATCACATATTAGTGAGGTTAAGTTTAGAAAGGAAGAAAGTCAGTAGTAAGTACTGTCTGGATATTCAGGTAGGTGTTGTTATATTTTTTTTTCATTCATTATATGTGTGTAATAGAGTCCATTCTACCTAGAATCAGGGTTATTGTGTTCTTTACTTTGGTTTAGGCATGTAAGGGAACACTATGAAATCCAGAGAACTACTACAAATAACAAAGTGCTAATTTATTTGATAAATTGTTAGAGTGTACACCAAAAGCATAATATTTAATCTCAGAAATAGGGTTTTGGGGGGGTTTCTTTTGTTTCCTTTGTTTCAAATTCAAATCTCACAAACTGGCTACCACCTCTCCTAAGCTGTTCCTTCAAGCCAGTTGCCACCAGAAGTCACTGGAAAGACAGAGACACTTCACAATGGAGTTGAAAGGAGCTCATGCTATCAAGTTCTTAACAGACAGTCGTGTGGCCCCAGGCATGATCGGCACGACTGGTGGGTGCTCGCTGGAGATCCCCCAAGGATTCAATAAACGGGATAAATGGGCAATGGAGAATGCAGTGAATTGGAAAAGTGCCTGGCTGACTTCATAAATACTAGCAGGGAAAGACAGGGCAGGATTTATCTTCCCAGAATAAACCTGTTTTACTTGGACTATGTATACACATATATGCATGCATTTGTGCCCCATGTGCACACACACACCCTCACACCTTAATTTGTCTTTTCCTTTAAATCCTTCAAGATTTCTGATGCTTTATTCTGACAGTTAAGTCAACCCACCTGGAGTTCAAGGGTAGTTAAAGAAAACTCTACCTACCCAGGGTAAAATTCGTCTCTATGTCTGTTGCTATAAGAAGCCATATCTCTGGGTTTGACAGTCACCCAGAAAGAGAGAAGGCAGCCTTAGGGTCTCAGGCTAAAATTGCTTTTACTTAGAACTATTTATCAATGTGCTTACTCCACTTTCTCAGCATTTTCCTTCTGTGGTTTACTTTTATAATGTAAATACCTTTGAGCAACCCCTGAGAAAACAGAATGTCTGAATTTGATGTCTCCTCTGCTATCTTGGAGCCCTATGTCCTTCAACCAGTATCTAATTGGAATAACCAATATTTATTGAACAATAATTTTGTGATAAATACTTAACAAATAGGACCTTACTAAATTTTTATAACAAATCTGTGAGGTATTAGTATCATTCTCATTTTGTAGTTCAAAGAACTGAGATCCACAGAAGTCAGTAATGACAATAAAACCTCACTCGTAACAAAGGTAGAAACTGAGATTTGAACCCAGATTTCTCCTAGGTGAAAAATATTCCAGCTTTCTTAGGCATTAACTTCCAGAATTCTGGCAACACATGTTTCTTCTTTTTAATATGATTTTCTAATAGATGAAGAATGGTAAAACCACATCATGCAGACTGCCTCTTTCGGAGCCCAGAGCAAATATTTATAATCAAGTAGAGCATGTCTTCATAAGGTCTTTGAAGACTCCTTGACTCGCCTTTCCAGGAGACCACCACCAATCAGTTGGAGTGGATTCTCAAGATAAAATATGCTCCCTCACTAACCATCAGGAAAATGCAAATTAAAACCACAGTGAGGTATCATCTCATACCTGAGAGAATGGTGTTGGACAGTGGGAATAATGAACAATATCCTCTGAGCTGAGAAGGAACCTCGAGACCAAAAACACCAAGCAGGCTACTCCATAAAGTGCAATTATGAGGTTCATTGTGAGTAACTTACAATCAAGCAGGATTGGGCAGATGGCGATCCAGAGGCCTTCTCAGCTGCACCTGCACCTCCAAAAGGGCTACAGGGTGATTTAAAGGGGCCAAAGCTAAAACAGAGCCTGACCACAAAGGGAGAAGCACGTCTGCACTGACACCTCCCCTGCAAAGAGTCTCATGATCATTAACCGGCTTTGTCAGCAAAGTGATTTCTTATTCCCGGTTTCCTATCAGATGAAGTCAAGGGTAAATGTTGATAGAGGACTTACCTGGTTTGGGCACATTCCTCGTGACAAGGCTATAGCCCAGTCACACAGAAAGGGGAGGAGTGGGCAGGACTGCGGGCCTAAGATGGAGCTGACAAAATAGAGTCAGTGTGGTTCAGCCACACATATGGCTATTATCAAAAAGATAAGAAATAAGTGTTGGTGAGAATGTGGAGAAAAGGAATCCCTGGTGCACTGCTGGTGAGAATGTAAACTGATGCAGCCCCTATGGGAAACAGTATGATGGCTCCTCAACAAATTATAAACTATCACATGATATAACAATCCCACTTCTGGATATCTATTCAAAAGAAAGAAAAACAGGATATCAAAGAGATATCTGCATTTTCATGTTCATTAAAGCAGTATTCAAAACAGCTAAAAGATGGAAACCATCTAAGTGTCTGTCAATGGACTGATGGATAAAGATGTCACACACACAGAAGAATATTATTCAGCCATGAGAAAGAAGGAAATACTGCCACTAGCGACAACATGGGTGGTCCCTGGGGGCATTTCACGCTAAGTGAAGTAAGTCACATGAAGAAAGACAAATACTGAATGGTATCATTTATATACAGAATCTTAAAAAGCCAAACTCATTAAAATAAAAACCAGAATGGTGGTTACCAGAGGCTGGAAGATGTTGGTCAAAGGGTACAAACTTCCAGTTATAACACGAATAAGTCCTAGGGATCTAATGTACAGCATGGTGATTATAGTTGAAAATACTGTATTATATACTTGAAAGTTGCTAAGAGAGTAGATCTTAAATGTTCTCACCACAAGAAAGAAATGATAATTTATGACAGGAGGGAGGTGTCATCTAAGGCTATAGTGGCAATTATTTTGCAGTATATAAATGTATCAAATCAACAGGTTGTACACCTTAAAATTATACATTGTTATATGTCAACTATATCTCAAGCTGGAAAACATTCAGAACCATGCATAATGCATCAAAGACATAGTGGGTCCTCATTCAATCTTTTTTTTTTTTCTCATTTCAGTCAATTGTGTAAAATTACCTGTTTGGAAAGTGAGATATTTTGTAGTAATCAGATATTTATGTAGACTGTTAAATCATGCCCTCTGATTGAACATCACATTCTTATCTGGGTCTAGTCTAACCACATATGTCCTCAAAAGTAAGGAATATTTCCTAACAGTGGTAAGAGAGGGATGTGAAGATGGAAAGTGGTCAGAGAGATGCAATACTGTTGACTTTGAAGTTGGAGGAAGGGAGCCAGGAACCAAGTAACATAGGTGACCTTGAAATAGATGCTCCCCTAGAGTGTCTAGAAAGGAATGCAGCCTGGCTAACAGCTTGGTTTTAAGCCAGTGAGACCTCATCACACTGCTGGCTATAGAACCATAAAATAATACATTTGTATTGCTTTAAGCCACCAAATGTAAGGTAATTTTTATGACAATTATGCAAATCTAATAAAAATGACTAGTTCAATGTTTGGACCAGTCAAGGCCTATACTTGATTCCCCCATTCAGACCCCACCTAAGATGTCTTTACCTTTATCTTTTGATGGGCATTACCTAAAGAACTAGATACAGTCTGGTTTCTGAAACAAACGTGCTGGAGAATGATTCTGCAGCCTTGGCTCTACTGCAGAGACTGTGGTTCTAGTCTTGAATTCAGGTGGTGAGCTTTTTACATCACAGACGCTCCATATGACCATTCTCCAAGCATGGCCCAGACAGTAAGACTATACTTCTTAATTCAGTCAACAAACATTTGTTTATGCCTACTATGTGCCATTTCTGTACTGGTTACTAGGACCCAGCGGTGAACAGTATGGACAAACTGCCAACTCAGGGAGTTTATACTCCAGAGCAAGAGTCAGCCAACCATGGCCCATGGATCAAATCCAGTCTACTCCCTGTTTTTATAAATAGAGTTTCATTGGAACACAGACATACCCGTTTATTTAAAGATTGTTAATGCTGCTTTCACGCTAAAACAGCAGACTGGAGCAGTAACATCAACTTCAGAGACTACATTGCCCACAAAGCATATAATACACATTACCCCGCTCTTTACAGAAGAGGTTTTCCAACCCTTGCTCTAGAGGGAAGAGAGGAAATGAAACAAATATGTACAAATATGAAGAAGTATGGGGTTCTCTGGAAGTGGCTTAGAGTGAGGGGATAACATTTAACTAATCTGAAATAACCAAAAACTAAAGGATGCATAAGAGTTAGACAAATACAGAAAGTGTGAGAAGTTATGAAAAAGAGTCCCAAATAAAAGGCAGATTATGTGTAAATGCTGGAAAGTGAGAAATGACATGGTACATTTGACATTAAGCTGGGGAGAGGAGACAAAATGGAAGAATGGCCCCAAGTGATGTCAATCCATGCACCATACTAGAGGCCATGTTAAGGACGCCGGATTCCATACAAAAGGCAAGGGGGGATGAACGACTAAAACTGGGCTTTCCTGCCCAGAGCTTAATTATTTCCTTGACTTGAAACCCATTCTTGATCCCCAGCTGCTTGGCTGTGTTTCCTATATCTGTCCAGATCCTGCAAACCCTTCTTCCAGAGACTTTGACGTTGCTTCCTCGATAACAACACTCCAGACAGGTTCTTGCTGACTGTCCGACAGAGGCTCACAGCCTTCTTGCGCTCACGGCTGACTCAGGCTTCCTGGTGTGGGCGCTTCTCTGGCCACTCCCTGGGCTACAGGTCGTTGGACTGCTATTCCCCACTTTCATGAGTCTCTGCCCTTGTTCTGTTGGAGTCTAGTTCTATGTAATGGAAACAGAAAAAACAACACAAACAGATACACTGACAAGAGTTATCTTGACCTCAAGTCCTGGTTTCCCACTTCATAGCTGTGTGATATTAAATGAGACGTGAAATCAAATGGCGCCTCAGCTCCTTCATTTCTAAACTGGCCATAGAATTCTTACGAGGATTAAATGGAAAAGGATGCTGTGGCAGATCAGTTTCGTCAATGGACTCTACTAACGCTACTCCTGTATCCACACTCCTTGATGTCCCCTCTCACTCTGTGAAGTCAAGTCGGACTTCCAACTTGACCTGTGATTTTCTTTGGTCAGTAAAGAGGTAACAACTGTAACACAAGCAGAGACTCCAAAATGTGCTCATGTGGCTCAGCTTCCTTGCTCACCTCTTGGTCTTGCCCAGGATAACATGACTAGGATAGTCTCCTGGAGAAGGAGGCAGGCGGATCAGAGTTGAGTTGTCCCAGCCAAGGCTCCAGACATGTGAGGAAGTCCTCCTAAGATCTGCAGAGTTGCCTGGCCAACACAGTGCTGACGGTAGACTCTGTGTGTGAGCCCCATCAAGTCTAGTTCAGAAAAGTGTAACTGACCAACTGACTCTAGACTCACGAACAAAAATTAATGTGTATTTTGTACGTCTCCGAGGTTTTGTGGTTGATTCTTTCATAACAGCTTTGGTAACTGTGGCATACACAGCGACTAACTGATACACACACGGGAAGCGGGATAAGAGTGTGCCCAGCACAGACTCAGTGCTCAATAAGAGGCAGCCCCGCCCCTCACCACCCCCACCTGTAGGTTATAAATATCAGCAGGCAGGCTCTCAGTATTACCCTGTTTGAGGTGGAGCTTCACTTCTGCTGGGTTTCCAGACAGCATGCTTGCAGACACACACACACTGTTGACAGCAGTCAATTCTGCTGGTGTCCCATCACCTGTGTGCACACACACTCACATGACTGCACACACACAACTAAATAAACTGAGGGCCCCACCATCTGCATTCTTAAATGAGTGCCTACCTGTTGCAGCTTAAGGAGCGCTCAGGAAAGTCACCATTAAGTCACATTTTCCATCCTCTTTATATGCCCACCCTAGTGCCCACATAGTCCTTTGCCCAGCAGAACTGAGCAAGCTACATCATGTCAGGGTCAGCGCAGCCTGGCTTCTGAAGTAGGTCTGGAGACGGTTTCCAAAGAGACGTGTTATTAAAGAAACAATGCCTTTGTCTTGGCAGCAGGGCTAAGTGCTGTTTACTTCCAGATGCTTTCCTGGAACACAGGGGAGGGAGAGCAGCTGCATGTCATTCATGGAGTGGCTCAGACTGGATGGGGAAGCATGCAGAGGAAATGACCATGCTCATTCAGGCCTGGGGACATGATGCAATTTTCCGTCCCTAACAACAAAAAAAACTGTTTCCTTCTTCATTGGCCCGCACCTGACCCAAACTTCAACACTCCTCTTTGCATGAATGACACCATCCATTTCTCCTTCATCTGATCATCTAAGCTTTAAGCACTTTCTGATTTCTCCACATAAATGCCTCCCTTGTTCCACATTCTCATCCTCACCCTGTTCCTTCTGATGGAGATAAGTACAGCCAAGTGACTCAGACCTCGGGCTCTGGGGAAAAATTGCTTTGGGTAGAATCCCGTTTTCAACATTTAATCTCTATTTGCCCTTGGATGGTTCTCTTCTTCAAGACTCCTTTCATTATAATAACAGTAACAGTATAAAAACAAAAACAAAACAAAACAAAACAAAACAAAACCAGTAGTTACATTATAGGTGTGTTTTATGAAACAAATGAAATAATTCACCATTAAGTGTTCATTTCAGTGTTTGACAAAGAACAAGCACTAAGTAAATACTTCTTATTCTATCATCATCATTTTTTGCTTTTATTATTATCCTGACTGAGTCCTGCTATTTGTCTGGCTGAACACCTCACATCAATTCTCACATCTATCTGAATCTACCCTTTTAACACTCCCACGTCAGTCATGCCAGAAACCCCTCAACCAGCCTCACCAGCATTGCTCTCTTCTGATACTTTCCACAGGCACACCATTTCTCCTAGGATAACTCCCATACTTTGCTACACGGTGTGTTAATTTTCTAGGGTGGCCACAGCTAAGTACCACAAACTGAGTGTCTTGAACAACATAAATTTATTTTCTTGCAGTTCTGGAGGCCAGACACCTGCAATCAAGATGTCAGCAGAGCATCCATGCTTCCCCTGAAACCCAGCCGGGAATACTTCCTCGCCTCTTCCTAACTTCCGGTGGGGGGTTTCCCAGCCACCTTTTGTAGCTGCATCCTCGCTCCAACCCTCCATCACCACGTGGTATTCTTGCAGAGTCTGTCTTCACAGAGTTGTCTTCTTATAAGAACATCAGACATATTGGATTAGGAACCCACCCTACTCCAGAGTGTCTTCATTTTAACTAATGACATCTGCAATGATTATACTTTCGTATAATGTCACATTCCGAGGTACTAGAGCTTAAGGCTTCAACTTATCTTTTTTTTGGGGGGGGGCACAATTCAACTCATGAAACATGGCTCGTCAGGATCTGCCTCCATTTACATCTCCGTCCCCCTCTCATCATTCTCCATACTATCCCTTCTGGCCGCATGAAACTTTTTTAATGAGTTGATTATACAACGCCCTCTCTGCTGCCTCAGAGCCTTCCGCAAGCTGTGAGCTCTGGCCAGAACATTCCCAATGTCCTCTCTTAGTATTTTTCCTAGCTAAGTTTTACTTATCCTTAAAATCTCAACTTGTTGTCACCTATTGCAAGAAACCTCACTTTGTACCCATTAGGATGACTATCATCAAAAAAAAAAAAAAAAGAAAGAAAGAAAGAAAAAGAAAAGTAGAAAAGGAAGGAAGGGAGAGAGGTAGGAATAAAGAAAATAACAAGTATTGATGAGAATGTTGGCAAGAATAATTTGGAATCCTTTTGCAGTGCTGCTGGGAATATAAAATGATGCAGCCACTGTGGAAGACAGTGAGGTGGTTTCTCACAAAATTAAATATAGATCTACCTTATGATACAATGATTCCATTTTGGATATATACCCAAAATAATTGAAAGCTAGTTATTAAACAGATGTTTATACAACAATGTACATAGCAGCATTATTCACAATCGCTAAAAAGTGGAAATAATACAAGTCCATCAATGGACAAATGAACAAACAAAATGTCACACACACACACACACACAATGAAGTAGTATTCAGACTTGAAAAAAATGAAATTCTGCATGCTACAACATGGATGAAACTTGAAACATTATTCCAAGTGAAGTAAGGCAGACACAAAAGGACAACTACTGTATGATTCTACTTATACATGAGACACTTAGACTAGTCAATTCATAGAGAAAGAAAGTAGGCTAGAGGTTACTAGGGACTGCATTTGGGGGTGGGGAGCATGAGGAGTTACTGCTTAATGGGTAGAGTGTTTCAGTTTGTACTGATGAGAAAGTTCTTCAGATGAATGGTGATGAATGCCGAGAAGAACGCCAATGCACTTAGTATCACTTGATTATAAACTTAAAATGGTTAAAATGGTAAGTTGTATGTTGTATACATTACACTACAATTAAAAAAAGCTCCTAAACTTCTCCCAGAAAACAAAACAAAACCAAGTGAGTGTATTCCACCTATGCATCCAGAGGTATCTGCATAATTCTCTTTTTTTTAAATTTAACCAACACATAGATAAAGTGTCCATATGCTGCTGATCACTGCTCTAAGCACTATGTAAATATTAGCTCTTCACTTAATCTTCACAGTGCCTTATGATGTAAGTAACATTACCGTACCTATCTTATGCATGAATACACTGAAACACAGAGAGGCAAAGCAATTCTCCTAAGATCAACAGTTCGTATGTGGCAGAGCAGGTTAGAAGCATTAGAGATTCTGGCTCCTACAGTCTGATCTCAGCTCTCACAACTATGATGATGCTTTCAATTCCATAATTACAATATTTAGGGGACCCAGGTTACGGACACAGTACAGTGAGCATCACTTTTTTTAAATGAGGACTCTCAAACCAACCCCATCCTGTATTTATTCCTCTAGCATTATTTATTCCAATAATGTTTTCATATCCCCTTCTGAAATGAAATCACCTCTCACTGGTACTCTAAACATTTTCTGTAGTTCCCCAGTTATGTGATTTTGCACACATTATTTGTCCTAGTTACCCATTTCTATGTAACAAACTGCTGTCTAGATTTTTGTACTATAAAATGGCCATTTGGTTTTTCTCAGGATTGTGTAGGTCAGAAATCTGAAAGGGCTTCATTGGGCAGTTTGTCTCCAATCTGCATGGGACAGCTGAGGCTGGACAGCATACTTCTGAAGGCCCTTGTCTGGCACCTTGGAGCTACTCAGCGTCTCTCTCTGCCTCTCTGTTTCTCTGTCTCTGTCTCTCCACATGGCTTCTCATCATTCTAATACAAGATGGCCCCACTGGCCTGGGCTACTCACAGCAATGTGGTCTCAAGGCTGTTAGGCTTTTTACATTGTAACTGGTTTCCAAGAGGCAGACAATGTGGCCTCAACAGGTAAAGGCTCTGCTTAGAACTGGCGTAGCATCACCTCTACCATGCTCCAGTCGTCAAAGCAATCACCCACAGTCAAGTGGGTGAAGGGATAAGCTCCACTTCCTGATGAGATCCTTGCAGAGTCATGCTGCAGAAGAGCATGGGCAATGGGAGAGCTCACTGTGACCACCTTTGTAAAATGCAAATTGTTGTTTTCTACATCTAGCTGAAATTAGATAGATAGATAGACAGACAGACAGACAGATTTTAATGTATAGATTAGACAATACACACAATGGAAAGGAAGCATAAGACAACTGCAAACACACTGTGAAGCTTAAGGAGCAATTCCAGAGGTGGAGATGAATATCTGAGTATCATCTACATAGAAATAGCTAATTGCTGAAGATGTAGAAGTGGGTGAGTTCTTTAAAGAAGATAACAGGGCCAAACAGGAGAAAATAAGGAGCCAAATCAAAGTGAGAGCTTGATGTTTCGAATGCAAAGTTTGCCCTTAACCAGAGTAACTAGTAGTTACTGGTAGTTCCTAGTGGTAACTGTTAGAGTAAAAACAATCCCTGCCTCACCTATGTCAAAGTAAAGCTGTAACTCTAAGAAATAATGAGGTTACACACTGTTTGGTGGGGCAAGTTTGGAGTTGGACTCAGGGGACACCTCTCTATAGTTTCTCTTCTTCCACGGGTGGGAAAGGAGGCCAGGAACAAGTTTTCTAACTCCTTCGGGTATTTCTTAAAGGTATAAGATGAGGAGATTGAACTATATGGATGTTGGAGGCTCCTCTAGAAGTCTGTGCATTATAAAAATGCTTTTGCCAAGTATACAAAAAATATCCAAAACAAGACTTTACAAGTTTTAAAGGTTGATTTATTCAGAGTGTCCATCTACATGGATCAATTTCACCACATAAATGTCAACCACTCCATTTTTATTTTAGGTTTAGAACTGTATTCCAACCAGGTCTACAAGGCCACAGTCAAGTGGAAACCACACAAAGTACCATGGAGGGGGAACCACACATGAGCCTCCTGCTAAGTGCAGCTGCTGTGGTCATGATAAGCTTTTGGTTTATGAAAGATATGTAGATCTAGTTGCTTCTTAATTACATTAGAAATATGTGCTTTTTAAAAGAACCCCAGGGTGACTCTTTTCATAAACAGTAAGTGCTTTTTGTGATAGGAACCCTAATGGCTTAACTAATGTTTTGCAAACTCAGATTTTGATATTCCCAGCCTACATTTATTGCATAGTCAAATATTTCTATTTTATTTTTGCTATAGAATAATTTGATACACAGGTTGGTATCTGCCAAAGAGATCATCCAGACGTATTTTGTCAAGTGGAACCTTTACTTCAGTTGTCTAAATTGATGTTCGAATTCATTAGGCAGTTGCCTCAGTATCTGCTGCACTTGGACAGCCAGGCCATTTTCTACTTCTCTTCCCCGCTTCTTTCTAGTCAATCATTTTATCAGTTTCTGTCTGGTTTACTTATCCTTTAATAATTTCCTTTCTTTTAGCTAAATTCATATGTGCATGTTTTGCTGGCTATAAATGAAAAGAATTCTTGCTATAAAATACTTTAAATCCACTGTGTTTAAAGTAAAATACAGATTATTTCATGCTTTCTCTCCTCAAGTCGTCCCCAGATAGGCACTGTTCAGTTTGCCATATACTCTTTCAAACTTTAAATCTGAGTTTTAAAGCGCAATATCTTATATTAATCTTTATAGAAAATGCATACATAACTACATTATTTTCCAATATTATATAGCATCCTATTGAACGATTTTCAAATCATTAAAGTGATAACACAATTTTAGTTATATTGCTTGTTTTTATTTTTTTTCTCATTTCAGACAATGCTGTATTGAATTTACTTACCTAGTGATCTACCTAGTATCTACTTAGTATAATTTCTTAGATTTAAAATTATTGATTTAAATAATATGCACAAATATGGAGATACTAACTACTATATATAAAATAGATAAACAAGGTCCTACTGTATAACACAGGGAACTGTATTCAATACCTTATACTGGCCTATAATGAAAAAGAACATGAAAAGGAATATATGTATATATTTGTGTATATGTATCTATTATGAATTAGTATGCTGTACACCAGAAATTAGCACAACATTGTAAATCAACTTTACTTTAAGAAAATAAATAAATAAAGTGCACATTTAATGTTAATCTCTCTTGCTCTATTTTCCTCTATGGAATTAAACTCAGGGCAAAAAAAAAAAGACATGAGGATGCTTCTTTGACTGGATTGTTGCTAAATGCCTTACTTTATGAATCTTTTGATAAACATCTCTCTCTGTCTCTGTCTCTTTCTATTTTTAGTATGGCCAAACACATCTTCATATTTTTGTGGTTATTTATAGTGTACTCCTGATGAATACATAATGCTGTTAGATTTCCTTATCCTGATGCATTCTATCTTCCAAACATAATACAATTAAAAATAATTCAAAGTCTTTGAGGTCAACTCTTTTGAAGGTATCTCATAATGAAAAAAAAAAATCAAGTTCAGTGTCCTAGGTCTGTCGTTTTTCCCTTGAAATGGGTCCTACTTGCTTTTTCAAACTTCCTTTTCCTGCTTTTTTAAAATATTCCAGCTTTAAGGCTCCTCCTCATCTTTACCACACACTGTGCTCTCACTGCCACTTGATATTCATTCATTTATCATCTCTCCCATAAAGCTTCCGTGACTGTCCCCAGCCCAAGCTGAACTCCTCCTGCACTGCCTCTCATAGCACTTGAAGCGGACACCGTCCTCTTTCAGACCCAATTAGTTAGCACTAGCAGTTATCCTCTCCTTGCCTCCAAAAGCAAAGGATTTCTTCTGGGCCAAGATGACATTCTGTTTATTTGCATATTCTTTCAATTCATACAATGGAGTTTAGAACACTTTAATGACTCAACAAACACGTGTTGAATGGTCCACCCATTTCTAATCCTCTGCTTTCACCTACCCCATCAAGTGTTAACTCATTCTTGTCACCTGAGGCTTGAGCTATCTTGGCAGCTAGGATCTTCACATGCCTGTGTGCTTCTCTTTTTCTCTGCTAATACACTGCATGCTCTCCAATCACAGGAGTGGTCATGGGACACAAGTCTGAAGAAAACAAGCAAGTGACTAAATGAATGAATGGATATTTACCTTTCTGACCACTATAATTATTTTGGGAATAGGTACATGAACCAAACATAGTTTTGCTTTTCTGGGATTCTTCTGCATGGAAATACTGTCTCTTTCCTTGGTTGTCATGGTACCAGAAGAATGCAAATCACGCTGGCAGTTGCACTCTCCAGGGCTCCATGGATGTAACCCACTTAAAAATGTAGAAGAGCCAATACACAGAGGAAAAAAAAAATGTGTGAGAATAAGCATATTGGGCAAATTATTTGAGCCCTAGATCAGACCGTGCCTGCTCTCCATTTTGCCTCTGTACTTCCTCAGGAACTGGCTTAATATGTTTGCATTCCTCCTTAACATATGGAATCATTCCTAATAAGAAACATTATTCCTTTATACTTCTCTGCCTGTGGCCAATCTGAAATGTTCCCTTTGGCTTTTCCTTCTTAATTATATTCTGAAACCTGGGTTAAGATCTCGCACCCCTGTTATGAGATTTTCCTCAAGTTTGTTCACTCAATGTTTCTCTGAATTCTTGGGAACATGAGGAAGGTTCTGTGAAGAAACCTTTGACTGGGAGATTGGAACGGAAGACAGAATGAAAAAGCAAGAATAGTTTAAGGAATGTCCAAAAAAAATGGTTACAAAAAATATAGCGCATTTGATCTTAGGCTATTATCTATGTATTGAAAAATGATGAACATTATATAATAACAAAGAAATGTTTTTGAGATGTTCAGCAGACATTTTTTAAGCTATTAAGAGGAGACCCACTCTTTCCTTAGGTGGATGGGGACTAAGAATGCGGCAGCCGTGTAAGATACTGGAAGCGATATTGGAACCATGGGGCAACAAAACTAAGATAACAGAGTCAAAACCAAGGAAGCAGAGATGACACAATTGGGAGGGAAATAATAGATCTTCATTATAGTATTTGTGCTCCTATATCCAGCATGTCTGAAGCGCATAACCTTGGACTTTCTATCATGGGATCCATTAAATCTTCTTTTTAACCTAAGCTAATTTGCATCCAAGCTTCTGTTAATGACAACCAAAACTCTAAGCTGCTGCACAGAGGGGACTGTGGTGGAAGGGAGAACTTCCTTAGTCCTGAATTTCTTCACCACTACACTCAAAATAAATAAATAAAAGACCAAAATAATAAGACTGTTTCTCCACCCTCTAGGATGCTGGATGTCTTCACTGAAGCATGGCTAGGCATAATGTCCCCATGTCTCAGCACCACTTCCAGATGTTACTCTTTTGGATAAACATTGTCAGCACCTTCTTTCTGTACAGTGGAAAAAGGAATGTTATTTTTCTTTTATCCTTGTTGCCATGTTCCCCAGCGGAACCATTTCAATTTCCTGAAGTAGAGAGGGACCCAGCAGTTTGCGTCTTCCGTTATGAATGTGGTGCTTGAGCTGCCAGAGTCAATGACTTGAGAAGCAGGGCTTCATTACTCCTCAGCTCACCCAGACTTGGGCTTCCCGGGACCTGGGTGATAGTTTGCTGCCAGAAAAATACATTTGAATTTCAATGTGTCAAGTCTCTCTGGCTGTACTTTCCATGTTGCAGGCTGCAAATGGCTTTTAGAAATCTTTGAACAACCCAGTGCTCCAGGCTTCTACCTTCTACCACTGCCTAACACTACATTGGATATATTTACTTCCATGTTGTAATAAAGGAAGGACTAGGTGGTCTAGGGAACAGCATGAGTCAGCAATGACAAAACAACCGATAAATAAGGACCACTCAACAAGATCGTTCACACGAGGTAACATGGAGAAGGTGAGAAAGGGAGCACTTGGCCTCTGAAAGCCAGGTTTAAGTCTCTGCTTTTCACTTTCTTGAATAAGCAAAGTTGACAACACTGCCAAATCTTTCCCTAGACTCACAAAAAGTTGATCGTATCCTCATAAAATGGGAATGATAACGATGCCTACCATCACAAAGCTGTGATCTATATATTTCATTTAATTGGGAAGTATTATTAATCACAGCCATTTTGCAATGAAGAGTTAGGACTAAGAAAGGGAAAATGTATTCATTCATTCAACAAGTATTTAAGATGGACCTTAGCAGTTTAAAATGAAAGTGGCCTCTGGAGTCAGAGTACGTAGATTCACATTCTTGTCCTCGTTATTAATAACTATACGACACAGGGCTTAATTTCTTGTGCCTCCTCTTCCTTTCCTATAAGAGGATTTACCTCACAGGGTAATAGTCTCTAGCCCTGGGTCTTCGGGCGAATCACTTCACTTCATTCCATCTTGCTCTTCTCACTTCCAAAATTAGAATAGTTTACAGGGCAGATATGAAGACTGCAGAAGTATTTCATGTCAGTCACTTAGTAGAAGACCAAATACGTAATACATAATACTCAGTTATTTTTACTATGATCGCCATTATTAATGGCTTTTTCAAAGTCATACAGGAAATCAGAAGCATAAATAGGGAGTCTGTTCACTATCACTACGTAAAATGCTGTTGATCAGCCAGGCTTCGGATTCATGTCTGATTCCAAAACCCACACTGTTGCCCCTGCACCATATTGTCTCTCTTTTTAAGACGATGAACAGCAGGGCAAAGCCAAAGGCAGTTTTAGATTTACTTTACTGTCATTTCAAACACATCAGTGCAGGGTGCCATATCACTTTTGAAATGTATGTATTTTTAAAAAGAAACAAACAAAAAAATTGCATAATAACCACAGACTGCTTGCAACATAAACAATGTTAACCCCTCTGCTCCCCACTTGCAAACATATTTGGGTTACATCTGGAACAAAACCATTAGTGGCAGGAAGACAGATGTTCTTCAAATTTCGGGTGTGCATACAGACGTCAAATATTGATGTTGATGTTATTTACCCATTTGATTCTTTACTCTTTTCCACATAGATGGATTCTGAGCTTTTTCAAGATTTATTTCTTCTTTCTTTGGTTCCCAATGTGACAAATCAAAGTTCACCCCAGGAACTTGCAAAGTAAGTCATGGTGGGAGAAATCTGTCAGATGTGGAATAATATTAATAACTAGTATTGTGCTATTGTCACTCAGCATAGAGTCTTTTCTCAGAAATAATTTAAAGATCTTCCTCAAACCAAAGCAGTATATATACGGTAATGAAAGAATAACGCACACTGCTATTAATAGATTGACTAATACAGCACATTTTACTCTAGATTTTAATTTTAAATATAATTCATTAAAGTAAAATGAAAATTTCATTGGGTTCATTCTGAAGACATATACCTAAGGGAGAGAATACACGCAACGTGACAGTCTATTAAAAAAAAAAAAAGCACATAAAATGTCATGGATGTTACAAACAAACAGGAAATTTTATGATGGTGGGAATAGAAGCGTATGTGGCAATGTCCTTGTGCTATATTTGCTGAAACTGCTGTAAAATCCCATATTTATTTAATGGAATATACTGGAATTTGTTTTACCCTGCGATAGTTAACTACTGAAAGTGAAAAAGGTTTTCTTCTCAGCAGGAACATGACAGTTCTAGGGCTTGGTAGAGCCCATTTTTAGAACGTAATATAATTTATTTGTGGACACTAATCAATGAATATGTTCTCCATGCCTTCTCTGCTTCTCCAGAGAACTGAATTCAAATTCATATAATAAAATGCCTTGAAGTCCAGGGAGGAAAGAATATGGGTGAAGTCCAGTAGAGTAGCTGTTATAGACTGAATGTTTACATCACCATGAAATTCACAGGTTGAAATCCTAATCTCCAATGTGCTATCAGGAGGTGGGGCTTTGGGGACATAAACAGGTCAGGTAGGTGGAGCCTTCATGAAGGGGGTTAGTGTCTTTGTAAAAGAGCGCTCTCTTTCCACCATCCGGAAGACAGCAAGAGGGCTCTCTCCAAACACTGAATCTGCCAGCGTCTTGATCTTGGACTTCCCAGATTCTAGAAGTATAAGAAGTAACTCTTTGTTATTTAAGCCACCAAATCTATGATATTCTGTTACATGGCATATGCTATGTTATTGCAGCCCAAACTAAGAAGCCAAACCAAAGTCATTTTTTAAATTATGCATACATGGTTTCCTTTTGTACACTTTCTCGTCCTGTCACTGCATCTGGACATTTTCCACTCCTTTCTTCGTGTCTAACGTGTGCCAATCTTAAAGTTCCAGCCTAAACTGCACTCTACTCATAAAGCTTTCTCTAAATTTCCCATTTGTTAGAATTTCCTTCATCTTTACTCTCAAAGCACTTTGTCTTTTTCTATATTTTTACGAGTTAGCAAGTTAGATATGAATTTTTTGGTTACGTGCTTATCTCCCACGTTCATCTTGTGAGCAAAGAATGTAGTCCACCATATTAGTAAACAAAGGATGTTGTGGCCATCAAGCCAGCAGCCACCCACAACTGTGTGCCCTGAGGGGATTCAAGATGGAGAAAAAGAGGCTACAGGCCTTAGACAGTTAAGGCGCACATCACAGGAGTGATTTCAAGGGGCCCAGACTCTTGCACCTTCCCATACGCAGAAAACACTAAATTCATTAACTTGAGATGTCTGGTTTTCTTTAATTAACAGTAACCTTTTGATGTTCTGATTACCTGGTTTTTGTTGCAAAAACTCCTATATATCCTGGCTCCTCCATTAGCTCCTCAGAGTGAGACACGAAGGGGGCAGGGCACAGCCATTCAAGGAATGCTACAGCAATTAACATCAAAATGGTGAAAGAATGGGAAATGGCCAACTTCCTGGGAATTCCAGCCCCTTCCCCAGGCTACTTAGACTGGTCCTTCCACTTATTAGCATATGAAGCCACCAAGCCCATAAAAACCAACACAGCCCCACATTCTGTCTATGGAGTGTGTATCTACTTTTAATCTGAGCACCCAACCCCCACGCCTCATGGCCTTTCTCTTGCCTTTCAATGTATCTCTCTGAATAAATCTGCCTTCACTCAACTGTGGCTCGCTCTTGAATTCTTTCCTGCGAGAAGCCAAGAACCCACATTGGCAGGGCACGTCCCAGGGGCTCAACGGAGACCTGGGACACGGCCCTCCTCACTCCCCACATCCGTCTTCCTACATCAAGAGCAGTCCCTCAGAGCGATCTGAGAGGCTGTCTTTCAGGCTGAAGTCCTCAGAAAGTCCGCCAAATAAAACGTAATTCTCAACTTTTAGGTTGTGCTTTTTTTTTTCCGTCGACAATCTGTAACTTCCCAAGAAAAGAGCCCATGATTTATTCATCGTGCTTAACACGGCACACATCACATAGCAGATATTCAACAAAACTTTAGTAAAGAGGAAGAATACATGTTATTTTTAATTTATGTTAAACCTCTTACATCATCTAGCCCCGTTGCCTAACACAAAACAGGAACTAAGTAAATGTTAGGTAAATATTGATATTTGAATGAGGACCAAACAAAGTCAATTTCACTGTTTCACAAACCTTACGATTAAAGTAAGCCATTTTGTTTGTTTGTTTGTTTGTTTTTTCATGATACAGTTCACAAAATTAGCCCTTTTGGTTTCTTTTCTGTCTTTGATCTTCTCACATCTACTTCCAATAGGCCTTTTGTTCCCCAGAAATATTTGTTATTCAAAGAATATAATGTCCCAGGGTGACTAAGTGTGTAATAAATGAGAAGAACCCACCGTGGTCTTTCCCACCCCCAGTCTAGTGCCAACTGTTTTCTCCAATAGCCCATTGTGCTCAAAACACAAAATAATTGTATGAAATGGGAGCTTGGGGTGGGGGGATGGTTTTTTATTATTATTTAAAAGAAATGTTAATTTGCTATTAAATCTCTTGTTGAAAGACTAATAGCTTAATGAACGCATTAAACATGTGCAAATTAGGTTTTTTTGAATGCATTACTTAGTTTCAGATTGAAAGGGGGTGATACATCATCGTCACCTCTGCGGGAATTAATGAGGCAATCGGCCATCTCCTGTCATGGAGACCAGAGTTATGAACGATCTGCCCGTGTGCACATGTGAACCTTGTCCTGTTCTCTCTCTCTACCCACCACATACATCTTTTCCGGGCCTCCCACTTCTGCAGCCTGAGCTTGGGTACTTGAAATACAAACGTCGGATCATCATCACTATGGAAGTGAAAAGTAGTCTATTGCAAGTGACAAATGTTGTTTACTGTTACTAGAAAAGAGGGTGGAACAATGAGTGCATATTTTAACATCACAGGGGACGGGCTGGGTAGTCATTCAATTGCCACCTTGCCCTGTGAAGACACATAACCTCTCTCCATTTCCCTCAATCACCCACTCACTCTCCGACATCTACATTAAAATAAAGAGCCCAAGGCAAGGCAAGCTATCTTAACTATAATAAGTGGCAAGGTGTTCTCGACTCAACAGCTTTTGTCACCAGCTCTCAATCTCTCCCCATCACAAGCACAGCTTTCTCTGCCTGCATCTTTTGATAGATTTGCCCTATTCTGCAGTTCCCAAATCAGCAGTTCCAAACCTCCACGAACATGCAGCATTTAAAAGCCATCAGTTTAATACCATGACATAAACTATCTCTTACCTGCATTTATTTTTATAATTAGCAGGTATGACATTTAACTCTGTTTCAAGAATCTTTGATAAATTTTCAGGGTACCTCAAGACACTGAAGATGGCCTGGCCTACTTGAAAATCAGGGATGGAGAGCCCTGGCACAGACTTTAGATTAGGTCTGGAAATAACATACAGGGTGGGATGTGGAAACATTATAACAATACTAACTAATTTCTTTTTTCACACTTTAAAAAGCATAACAGAGCATAACAATTTTCCCTACTTGTTCAGCTCAAATCACAAAACTGCAGGCCCTAATCTATCTATGCCTTCCATAGCCGCCAAATCTCCTCTTCGTCTTCCAAGCCCATTTCAATTCTTGATTCACGTTTAATGCATGTCGGTTCCTCTTTTGCTACGCAGCCCCCATTCCAGCAATTTCCTTCTCAGGCAACTTTGGATAATTTAACTTCAGATTCAGTGTAAGTCCATTCTACTTACTTTTCCCTAAAAGTAGAGTCAAGACAAGTACATTTACATCCATTATCAATGACATAGTTAATATTAAGTTGAAGAATCTCATGCTTTTCATCCAACTGATGGCTTTTTGGGTGGGGAGAGGGGGATAGACACAAACCTCATTAGTTAACAATCTTTTGGCTGTAAGCAACAGAAACTGACTCTGCCTAGTTCACTGAATAAAGGGGGGGGGTGTAATTATTACAAGGAAAGTAGGATAGTACACAAAAGGGAAGATGGAATTGAACAATTGGGCCTTAGGAGTTAGGAGTCAGGGGAGTTCCCAGCTCCTGGATCTTAAGACACTGCACATAATGTTAACCTAACTCAGGTCCTGCTGCTCACCACTCAAAAATCAATACTCAAGAGAGGCAAATGCTGATAGAAAGGAAAGTTGCTTTTAATCAGAATGCCAGCAATCTGGGGAGAAGGTGGCCTCATGTCCCTGAAGATTCTGCTCAGCCATGAAAGTTTTAAAGGGAAAAGGGGAAGTAATCTCAGTTGATGTTTGAGATAGGGGATCAAACTGGTAGCCATCTCCCACTGCGTGCAGGCTTGTGGAATCCTCATGATCTTTCTGGCGGCACCTGACTTAAAGGATAGTTACAATATAGCTTTGGTTGCCTGCTGAGGGTGGTTTCCTGCAAAGAGTTGCTTATTATACTGTGGCTATATTTCTGAGTTTGCATAGAACCTGTGACTTGAGAATTTTCATTCCCTATGAGTCACCCCAGGACACGTATCTCCATCCCCATCCAAAAATTGTGGCCAGGGAAGTAGGATTATTTGGTACAAACAGATTCTGGAACCAGGTCCCTTTGTATTGAGAATCTTGCCAGAGAAAAATACGAGTAGGACAGTCTACTAGATGCGTGCCCATTTGGGAAGCAAGTACAAATGTTTCCTTTCAATAGCCATATGAGGCCCACACTTCAGCTACCTGGTCCCACCCCAAAATACACACATTCTCCCCACCAGCAAGGTCTGTTTCCTTCATGACTGCACTGAATATATAAGAACAGCAGTGCCCAAAGGAATAAAGTGTTTGTTTGTTTGTTTGTTTGTTTGTTGCAACTGGGGAAAAAAAGAGTTGATTTGACTTGAAAAATCTAATTTCTTACTCAGTTATTCTCCCATTCTCCCTCTCCCCAGTTAATATAAAGAAAGAGAAATACTGACAGTTATCAGATAATTTTCAAGGTGTTGGGTAAGTTCTTACAACTATCAGACTGAAGATCAAGGGATCCGGATCCTTTTAGAATATCAGCTCTTCTGAAAGCAATCAGAAAAGTACCTTCTCCCGGATGGTGAATATTGCTGATTGAATGATAACAATGACAATACCTAAATATTGGTTCCCCATATTTCATTGATATTTTTTAGCACTTCTCCCTTAATTACAGAAGTTATACCTACACAGCACATGAATGTTAAGAGACCAATATGTACAAAATATAGAACCACTGAGTCATGACCCACTGTCCACACACCGGCATTGCTACCACGTTTTCCATACTTTGGGTACTGTTTTTAACCTTTATTATTTTCCTTCCTCCCTTCCTCCATTCCTTCTTTCTTTCTTTCTTTTTACTTAACAATATGTTGTGGACTCCATACAATACAACAGTATTCTTCTAAAACTTTTACTATTATTATTATTACACAAATGGTGTTTATTAATCATAGAGTGATAAGAACATACAAAGAGGCAAAAAGAAGAGTCACCAAGAATCCTACCACCCAGTGATGACTTCTTCAAAAACAATGTGGTATCCATTCTTCTAGGTTTTTTTATAAAATAACTTTAATGTCTGCAGACCATTCCACTATATGAATTTTAATCTATTTAAGAATTCCCTCTGAGTATTTAGCTTATTTTTAATTTTCATATCAAGAACACCGCTACAATTATCTGCTTTATGAACATTCTGTATGTATTCTTTTTCTAAGAACTTTCTGTAGTCAGATTCTTAAAAAGTGGAATTGTTTGTTAACGATACATGAATTTTTAAGCTGCCTCTTGGTAGGCATTCTCATATTTGTTTTCAAAGTTCTTTCAGATTTATTGTATCATTTGATTCTCTCAATTGTGCCGTGAGGGAGGCAAGTGAGACATCATTATCCTTCACAAGTGGGAAGACAGAGATTCAGAGGTTTCTGCCCAGATCATACAAGCCTTAAGTGGCACAGCCTGGCATCTATTCTAGGTCCTTTGCCTCCAATTCATATTTAAACACAGATGTGCTGCTGATGGAGGAAAGATCCAGTTCTAATCCAAAGAAGAAAACATGGCATAACAAGATAGCTGGTTTAATCATCCACCTGTTCCGCACCAGGCACTCTGTTAGATGGTTTCAGATACGTGAGCTCACATAATCCTCACAGTAAGCTTGCGTGCTCGGTTGCATTGTTTCCCTCACAGGTTGTAGGACAGAGGATTAGTGAGGTTAAGGCATTCCTTCACAGACACAGAGAGAAGAGGTGGAGGCAGGATTCTGACTACAGTTGTGAATTCCATGCTTTTCCCTATGCACCATGCTATGGTCCTTAAGGACAAGACTCCAACCAAAATTGACTTCGTTCAGTGAAAGCCAATGTCTGAATGAACTGCGTTTCTGCTAAATTTGAGAAGAGAGAAAGAGAGAGAAAGAGAGAGGTGTGTACAAAGAGTCAAGGAGAATTTTTTTTTAAGGCCAGATACAGAATCAGTCAAGGTTAAAGAGGCAAGCTCTAAACCCACAAGATTCTCCAACTGTCCATATCAAAAAGCAGAAGAAAAGGAAAGGGAGCTGGGAAGCCAATGTACGAGGCACAGGAAGTGTTATGCTGGTAAATATTTGACAACCAGCTTCCTACTGGGTGGGTAGAAAGGGGTTCATCTGTAGTGCTTACCAACCTCCTAGGTGTAAATCCTCCCACACAAAGGCTGCTTTCAATCTGATCTTCTAAGACCAGGAAGGGTGATTTTGTTAAACTTCCATGATTGAAACTCTACTGGGTCTTAGGGAACAATTTTAGGAATATGATATTCATTACAATAAAATTAACAATTCCTGAACCTGTACTTTATATCAGGAGGTAGGTTAAGAATTAGGATAACAAAGTTAAACCAGACCGGGCCCTGACCTAAAAAAACTCAGGCTAGTAGTGAGAAAGACATGTAAACAATTTAATGTGATATATGAGTAACAACAGAAGCATGTCCCAGGAACAGGGATGATACATTAGCATATTAAAGTGATCAGCTCCACTCCAGCAGGCCATCTGATTCTTGTGCACTTTTCATCTATAAATTTTGCCCCTCTTTGACAATCCACAATCCATAGCAATCAAGAAAAGCACCGTAAATAATCTGTGCTGAGTAAGTGCCCTACACATTCAAAGATGTCTTATATCAAGTGATAGGGTTTCCTCTCTCGCCACTTCCCCGGACAAACATGCAACGTAACGACAGTCTCAGTGGCTCTTATAACTGCATTGAGTTTGTAGATGTAGATTGGAACTATTTTCAGAAACTTTAAAAAAATTACCAAGGGAGGCACTTTCATCATTTATTCATACGCAGGCTCTTTATTTTTTATTTATTAATGAAGTTTAGAAAGTGGTTCTTATACAGCATCAAGTGGCTTTCTTATAAAAATAAAATATCACTAATCCAGGCTCTAATGGTTCTGCCCTAACCTAGTGTTCAACCTTGGAGTATACGGTTCTGAGAATCACAAAATACAATGACCATTTCTGTACTTCTGGGTACCAACAACTCAGCAAATGCAATGAGTGCACAGGACTAAGATAATTAGAGCCCTAAATGTTTCATTTTTTTGAAAACAAAACAAAACAAAACAACTGGGTATGTTTCTCATTCATTGAGGCTATTCAACAAAGGTAACAATAATTCATAGATGTTTTAGAAAGACTTCTGGCATTGGGTGTTGAATTGCAATAGGTCATTGGTTCCCAAACTATATTCTGGAAACTGGAAAAAAAAAAAAAATAAGAACTGTGGCATAGGAAAAAAAAAAAGAATATTATTCAAATAAGTTTAAGAAACACCACATTCTGTAACACCCTCTTGGAGATTCACAATATATTTAGGTGTAATAAAGGATTTGAAAAGTTCTACAGTTAAGAAAATGGTTTGATTAACTCAGAATTTATCAAGTTTAGTTTCAGGAACTTTTTAAAAACAGGATACTATTAATGTATGGTATATCCCCGTATCACACGGAGCACCAAGTTTGGACAACTGTGAATTAGAATATTATTAAGGTTTATTCTAACACTATCGCTTTGTCTTCATCGATTTCACATCCTACTAAGACAATGGCTCCACCAAATTAATGTCACCTATAACCAAAGATAATTTATTGGAAAAGCTGTCCATGCTTTCTCCTCTCTTTTTACTCAGTTCAGCTCATTGTTTAGATCTCAATGAGATCGTCACTTCTTCAGAGGAACAATTCTCACTGACCCTGTATAATCTTTTCAGGTTAATTTATTAATTTCTATTATCATATGATTGATATACTTCTCCCACTTGTAAGCTGAAAACACCATGAGGAAGTAGTTTATTTTTAATGAAAGTTGCATTTACCGTGGCTGCATGATGCCTGACACAAAGTGATTGCTTAAAAAGTCTCTGCCAAAAACTTAAAGAATGAAGATCCTCCTAGAAGTCTGAAGATCCCTTCCCGACGAATGCGTAAGCTCAATCTTGTGCAAAAGGTGTTTTTACTGACTTAGATGAAGCCTAGATGTGTTTATCATTTTAGTAATTGGCACAAAGTTTGGAAAGTATGTATGAAATGATCAATGAGGGAATAAAACAAGTCTCATCAGGCTGAGTCAATGGACTGAGTCCCTAAATCTGGCCTTTAATAGGGATAAATGGTTGGCCTGCAAAAAATCCTACTGAATAATTACAGTACGGGGAAGTCAGGGCTTAACAGCATGAGACATTTTCTCCTTAAACAAAGGAGATACTTCATTGATAGCTCAATAGGCATCGGGAATGAGATACTGCTGTTGCTAATGCAAATGCACGTCGGTTTAGACTGCATTAAGAGGTATAACATCAAGATTTGGGAATATGGGGTTACAGCATAATGCTCTGGAGTGTAGGCTCTTGAGGCAGACTTTCAGACTTTGAATCTTAGCTCTGCCACTTAGCTGCATAACTTTAGGTAAGTGACTCAATCTTTCAGTGCCTTGATTTCCTCATCTGTGAAATGAGCACTTACCTCAGCACTGTTGTGAAGACTGAAAGAGTTAATAGGGTACTAGATCAGTTAGCGCTCAAAAAATCAGCAACTATTACTAGTTATAATAGTAAGATTAGTGGACAATAAATGTCACCTGCCATATCAGTAAACAAAGGATGCCGTGGCCATCAAGCCAGGAGCTACTGCAGCCAGCCGACAGAACACCCAGAGGGGACTCAGGATGGAGAAAAGCAGGGTAACTGACCCAAGCAATTAAGGTGCACATCCAAGGGATGATTCTTCCCAAAGACCCAAAAGCGCTAAATTCATTAACTTGAGATGGCTGGTTTTCTTCTATTAATGGTAATCTTTTGATGTTCTGACTACCTGGTTTTTGTTGCAAAAACTCCTATATATCCTGGCTCCTTCCTTACCTCTTTGGAGCAGCCCTTCCGAGCTATCTGAGAGGCTGTCTCCTGGGCTTAAGTCCTCAGCAAATCTGCTGAATAAAACATTGTTCTCAACTTTCAGGTTGTGCATTTATTTTCAGTTGAAACAGTGATTCTGTTTTGAATTTTGCACAAGAAGTTTCAATCATGGGCGCCTTTGGGGCAGTGTAGCATATTTGTCAGCAGTGTGCACCCTGGGATCAGGTAGACATGGGCTGGAACTCAACATCCACTCCTACTAGTTGTACAAGCTCGCACAGGTTAGTTAACCTGCCTCTGCCTTTCCTTCCTTCTCTGGGTAATTGAATGAATGGCACCTGAGAATCACCCAGTTTGGTGCCCACAATAAGTGCCCAAATAACCAGTGAGAGAGAATTTCAGACAAGAACAACAAAATAGTTGAATAAGAGACGCCAAACAAGACTCTTAAGACAAGATAGGTTCAAGACAACGTGCTCAGAGTTTTAAAATATGGGAGGGGCTCAAATTAAAAGAAGAAAATAACTCTGGGTTTCACAGGCTCATAGGTACTCATAGGTACAGGCTACAGGGTGGTACTTTTAATATGAGTATAAAAATAAAAGAAAATATGAGCAGCCACAGCTGTTCAAAAATGGGACAGGAGGCCTCAGAAGGTAGTAAGCTGTTCACTCCAGGGCTCACTTAAGATCATGCTGCACAACAATGTCTAGGGATTGAGCTAAAGATTTTGAAGCTCCCTTTCAACCCTGTGTGACTATCCTTCTTAACATCCCATTAACAGTCACATGTAAATATTCCTTTGGGCAGAGATGTGCTCTGACTAGTCTTACTCTGAGAAGACAGAAGGGTGGGGAAGAAGATCAGGGAAGATGATTTTGTTGCCTTAAAACCAAATCTCCACTTCCCCATATGGCACTCATACACACCTGTGCAGCAGAATTTCTGAACATCCTGGCTTATAATGCGAATGTTCTGACTCATTAGTGGGTTGGAATATTGACACCGATTCATTGCCACAAGAGCACTGTGTATGGTACTTAGGCTATAGAGCATCTTTCATTCTGAATATCTGCAAATCATATCAAAATGCCACACTCTTAAGGCAAGAGGGGGCAGCCATGCTTAAGAACATTAAAACTCCCTTTAATCTGAAAAGGAGATTGCCTTGATATTGAGGCAAAAGCAGGGGAACCAGGGAAACAATGCAAATGTCAGACCAGGATTTGCCCTTCACACAGGGTGACAGACTTAGCATTCAAAGGAAGACAGAAATCAGTGGGTGGAAGCTCTGCATATGAGTTGGCTGAATCATAATAATAAGCAAAGTTCAATAGCGGCATGGGTTGTTCTCTTCAGGTGTGCCAGGCCCCATGCTAAGCATGTACCTGCATTTATCTTGCTTTTTCATCATAGATGAAATGCATACGACTGCTCACAAGATACATAAGATTTTCAATATAAATTTCAAGATGAGGATACTGAGATCTAGAGGGAGGAAGCTGCCCAAAGTCACGAAGCTGGACAGGGCACAGCCAAGATTCAATCACAGCCAGCAGACTCAAAGACCATGTTTTCAACTTGATACCAAACCACATCTCGCTCCCTCCAAGTGCCTGCCCATTCACATGCATCCAGTTCTTTCTCAAATCCTCCTCCCCTCCACCAAGACACATTCTACCTGACTTATTCTAAATTACTCTCTCTTCTCCAGCACCATGTATATACAGGTACCACCATCATGGCATTTAGGTCTATTGTGTGTTAGCTGGGACCCTAGCACTTTGAATAATTTCTGCCACAACCAAATGACGAATGTTTATGTATTCTTCTGCATAGTTCCTGCAGGCCAAATACATAGAAATGGTACTAGCGCCTAGAAAAGTACACAGAAATACTATTGTTACCATTATAATATATAAATATTAGCTAATACTTATTGAGGGATTACTGTGTATCAGCTTATGTTCTAAGCAACTTACATGAACTAATTCATTTAACGCTACAAGAGAACAATGCAGTAGGAATAATGATCACATCCATTATGTAGAACATTTAACTACCTTAGATATTTAATTACATAATATGTTTTTTCTTATCCTTGTGAACTGTTACAGTTTTAGTCCAAGTTTGCTCACCTCTCACCTTCTGCCTCTTCTAAACCATCGTTAGCAAGGCTCTTATAATTGTATTATAAAAGCTGAGTGTACATCAGCACATTCCCTGGGTGGTCTCATTTTCTGCTGGAAAGAGTTGAAACCCCTTAGTTTATCAATCCAGCTCTTCCTACTCTGGCCTTGCTCTTTCTTGCATCTATATTTTCATCTCTCTCATGCCCTAAATCACCTGGAAAGACTAAAAGGATAAGAAAACTTATGTGTTCTTCATCACTTTTTCCTGTCGGGTTGCCTAACTTATACTCCTCAGTTCATAACAAATTTTTATGATTTGTCCCTATAAAGGACTCAATCTTGTTTTATTTATTTTATTCCCTTATACCCCCATTTCTTTTCCCACATTATAGGCAATTAGTCTAATTTGTTTAACCTAGTACCCTTTTGTTTCTACAAGATCTTGTTTGTATGTTGTTATTCTGGGGTTAAAATATTTTTAATGTATGCAAACAAAAACTTACACTTCTCCTTCTATTTCTTCTACATTCCAAACCCATTCGTGTTGCTGTTGTACATTTAGGATGCTGTGTCACATAATTCCTGTGATGTGCAGCTGACACATTTCACCTGCCCAGCGCTCCAAGAAGAGGTTCTTACACTCTTTCCACCCAACATTGCAAGAACACCATCTTGATCATCCCTTTATATACATGAAAATTCCTTTTGAACACATACCCAGAGAAGACTTGCAGAACAAGACTATCCCAATACTTAATTTGACTACGTATAACTTGGAATACTCTCCAGAATGCTTTACCCATCTATCCTACAGCCAGCAGTGCACTGTGGCTGACATATTCTCACATCCCTGGCAACATCTGCCGTTTTTGAGCTTTTCTGCTCTTTCTTCAATGCACCTTCTACATCGGGCACACTTGGCCCACCATGCTCCACGTTACCAGGTCACCCTTTCTGTTATTCTTTTTAGCCTCTGCTTCCTAAGGGTGGAATTACACAGTTACTTTTGTATTCCAGTCTTGTCAAGTGCCTCTCACACAATATGAACTTGATAAAAACACGCTGAATAAGAAATAAGCTATGTTCTAGCACTTCATTCCAGCTTCATTTAGAATATTTATTAACTTTAAAAGTTCTAAGTGCCAAGTGCTATTTTAGGTGACACAGACATATTTTCTCCGGTTCTTTGAGGAAGGGCTTTCATTCCTATTTACAAATGAGGAAACTGAGGCTGAGCAAGTTTAAACAACTTAGCTGGGGCTTGTCAAGGGGTATGTACCCAATACAGGGTCTGAACCTGAGTCTGAGTGACTCCAAAGCCAAAGCCCCCTGCCCCTATTTTTCTACTTATTCCAGTGGGATCTTGAGGTAATGAGGTAAACGAGTTAAATTAAACGTGCTTCTCTATTGGTGTATGATGAGTACCCTCTCCCTCCCCCATAGGTAACGTGGTACTGTAACTACACCATAAACCGCGGCTCGTTAGCTCTGTAAGATAATGACATCCCACATTCAGGACATGTTTAACGTCACTTGCAATGATCTGCGGCATTTGGGAAAATATACATATGTATTTTTTCTGGAGAGTTCTTTTCTTAAGAAATATCAACTCAACTAGCTATTAATCTAGACATAAAACCTTTGTTTATCTACCAGACATTAGAGGATCTGTGAAAAGCCTAGTTGAAATGTATTAAATCCATGTGTAAGTGTTAATTTCTTGCTCTGTGCTAGACACAGTGCTAAATTCTGACACACGATGATGAATAGGCCAAACATAGTCTGTTACTTCATCACTCGCTGAAGGATATGAGAAAAGATGGAGACCAAGTGAGTAGAGAAGTGGTGTCAGGGCAAAATGTGAAAATGTTGCAGAGACACTTAACACACCCCTGTGGTAAGGGAGAATTTTGGAAGGAAACTATTGAGATAAATAGGAGCTAGGCAAAGGTGGAGGGAAACGAAGGAGTATGTTCCAAGAAGAGGGAACAGAATGAGCAGAAGACTAGAGGGAAACAAAGCCTTGCATATTCCAGGAAACAAGTTGAACTGGCTAGGGTACTGACTGCAAGGTGGAGGGTAAGCTACTGAGTTAAAAGCTATTGGAGTTAAAAAAAATATCAATTAGATAATTGGCCAGGGGGGCCAGTTTATGCAGGTCCACTATAAGGTACCTAGAGTTTGTACATGAGGACAATGGAGAGCCGTTGGATGGTTAGCAAAGCAAAGGGATGGTATGATCCTATTTGTATGTTGGAAGATCAGAGATGATAGAGATGAGGCCAAGGATGGGAACTGACAGGAGAGGTAAAAAGACCACTTGGGAGGTGTCTGCAGTGATCCAGTGGGTACTAATGGCGGTGTGGCCAAGAACACAGACATCAAAGGTGGAGATAACGGAACAAAGTCAAGTACTTTGAAAGCAGGATAAGCCTTGGTACTGATTGGGATACGGAGCGAGGAATCCCAGGTCTTCATGTCAACCTTCCTGATACACCATAGAATGTAGATTCCACGCTCCCTGTCTTGGTAATGATGATTCTGCAGCAAGCACTTCATCTAACTAATTTCTGGAAGAACAAAGAACAGCATGAACCTAGGACTGGAAAGATGATAAAATTACATTTTCTTGTATCCTAGCCTTCATTTTAACCTCTTATTGCTCCCGTTCCCTTCCAACTCAAACCAGTAAAGCAAATGGGGAGTGAAGGTGATCGGCCCACAGTCAGAACGCCTTAGCAAGGCAGGGTTGTTAGCAGAGAGTCTCTATGTTCTCGGTCTTGGATCTCCCCATGGAGGGGCTTCCACGAGTACCACCCTATGACCTCTCTTTCAGCCCCTGTCTCATTCTTCGGAGAGAAGAAGGAGTGGATTATTTCAACGGTGAATTTGAAAGGAGAAACAGTACATATGGCTGAGACACACATACCAATTTCATAGCTTCTGTGCTACTTTTGGACACCATCTCCAAGATGCCACCGCGTATGGCATCTCTAGATCAGATAGCTGAGATTAGCTCACAACTTCTTGGAACAAGGGTCTTTTTCAAAGCTTATTTCTAAACAAGTCATTACCTCTGTCCCATTTTACCCTTTTTGTCCTTTCCCTCTTGTCTTCCAACTATACCTTCTTTCAAACTTCTCTTCTCTTTCTCCACTTTCCATTTCTCTCCCTCACCATTGTCTCACTTGTTTCTCTTTGAACTCAGAGGTCTGATTCCTCCATTTCAACATAAAAGACATGATTTTTGGGGTGTGATTTCAAAAACAAATGGACAAACAGCCTTGTTCTGTAAGTTTCTCTCTCTTCTGATCTCAAAAGAAATCAGAACAATTTCATACCTATTAATTAACCATGTTTCACTTTGTCATTCTAAATTACTTTGGAACCAGTATTAATTTCTGAATAACTATCAAGTTTTATAAGTATGATTAACTGAGAAATATCATCCAAACACTTAAGGTCTTCCTTTATCTGCCAATTACACATCTTTTATAGGTAATTGTTACTGCCTCCATATTTAAATCTTCTAATCCTTCCCTGTAGACAAAACAGCCTATAGGGAGTCTATGATTTTCTGGAGTGGTTCCTGGAATGTCCTCCCATCTCTGGGCTATTGTACACCCTTCACTACTTACAAGAAGAAACTCAGAACACACTTGATCAACACTGACCTGATCACTTATATGCTGCATCACTCCACATATGCACATTCTATACAAGCTCTTCACTAAACATCTTAGACTTTTAATAAAAATCCCCTTCATCCTGAATTCATAAAATAAAACTGTGGATTTTCCTCCTAGAAGACTTGCATCAGGAGTCCTTACACTTACAGTCTGAGCCACAGGTGATGGGAGAAGGATTATTACTCTCCACAGTTCAGAGAAATAATCAAGCCAATACTGGTTTCACTACAGGTCATTTTATGCTCTTGGCTTTAGTGGGTCTGTGTTGAGTGTTTACTGTCCCAAGAGCGGCATTTAGGAACCATTAGTTATCACAATTCCCTTTGGTCCCATCATTAGAAATGGTGCAGAGTAATAATGAAAATAAGAAACCACTTTGCATTTATATCTTGTTCAATTATAACCATCTTATTTTTCTTGTAAGAATGATTTCTGCTCGTTAGTGCCTATACTTCTAAAGGTACCATGTCTGTTATTTATTTTGCATCTCTCAATACAACTTATTGGCATTCTGTACTCAGTAAGTGATCAATAAGTGCTTGTTAACTAAGCTGGCAAAAAAAATTGAGTCTTTGGCATCCGCCCTTGCAAAGGAGAAACAGTCCCAGCCCAGAAAGTGAGAGAACAAGGAGTCCACAGAGAAGGGCCATTTGGAAACTTGGCAAGTCACATGTTGTCATATTGCCTCAGAGTCCTGGGCCCTCTGCTTGGGGAATGAGAGAGATGATTCAACCTTTGATCAAGGACAGATGATTGCAGGGAATCCTCAGAGCAGCAGGCAGAGGAGAGGTGATGTGAGACAGGAGTTTGATCTCCCAGGAAACCTCACACACTGGAAGGTACCTTCACTGTGTGAGCACACCAGCTCTGTCCAGAGCCACTGCCCTGGGAGATTCAAATGTGAGAAGATAAAACGTCAGAGCTATCACTACCGTAAATGGCTCTGTCTACTGTGAGTTGCTATGGCTCCCAGACTCATCATGCGTAATTAAAGACCGATGACATTTTCCATTGTTAGACTTTCTACCAACCTATGATGTAATCCCTTGGGACTTAGATGACAGGCTGAGAAAAACGAATCTGAGTTTTCAGGCTATTTGTCCTGTATAGCCTACAAACAGCCACTTATCCTTACCTTCTACCCTTCTGTTACATGTACTGGACACTTCTGCTCACAGCATCTCTTCTGCCTGATAAACACTCATCACTCCACTTCTCACCTTTTAACATCTCCAGTGTGGATCTGAGAGACAGATTCCCAGGATTCATATCCCAGCTGCTTCACTCACTAGCAGCGGGACTTCAGGCAAGTTATGTAGCCTCTCTTGGCCTCAGTTTTCCAGAAGCAGGATATCATATGGACACTAATTTACCCACCTCAGGGAAGTTGTGAGAAATAACTGATTATGCATGTATGCCTATACGTGTGTATATATATACACATATATACATATATATATACATATATATATATCTGTTTATGTAACATACACACATTAAATATATATAATATGTATTTATGTTATAATTGTATGTTTTATATAATAATTTGTAACTGTATACATATATATATAGTTTTATATGTATGTGTGTGTTTATATATATTTATATATATGACAATGCCTGACACTTAGTAAATGCTGAGTGCTATTGTCATGGCCCTTTAGTTTCTTCCTCAGTTGAATTTCCAGTTTCCCCTCTCTCTCTGTCTTCCCCTCCCTCTATTGCTTTCTCTCTCTCATGTGCACCACTCCTCACATACATTATATTGAGGTGTAGCCCTCAAGTCTATGGAACTAATAAATATCACCCAAGTAGTATGAAGTCTCAAAACAGGTCCGCAAAGGGTGCCTCCCACGTGCACACAGAGCAGCCCTGGAGACTCCCTCACTTCCATGTGTCGCCTCCCATGGTTTTCCTTTCCTGCTCAGACTCCCGAGTTGTCTCTGCCTTTACCTGCACTAGAAGAAGCCTTGCTTTCTGCTGCCAGCTTCCACCTAAGGAGGGCCGAGGTTCCTGCCAAGGGCAATGTCTCCACGTGCTCCCAAACCTGCCAGTCCTGGTGTCGCTGACAGCATGCTGGTTCTACATGGCAGTGAGTGGACAACAGGCACTGAAAGACAGGGATGGGAGGATACAGCACCCTTCTCAAGCGCTGCATCAAATTTTGACTCCTGGTGTCTTAGTCTGCTCAGGCTGCTTTAACAAAATACCACAGACTGGGTGGCTTATAAACCACAGAAATTCACTTTTTTTTAATAGCTCTGGAGGATGGACATCCAAGACTAGGGTGCCTGCTTCAAGGTCACAGAATCTCGCTGCATCCTCACAAAGTGGAAGGGACTAGAAAGCTCTGTGGAGTCTCTTCTTTAAGAGAACTAATTTCACTTGGGACGGCTCCACTTTCATGACGTAAACACGTCCCAGAGGCCCCATCTTCTAACACCATCACACTGGACATCAGGATTTCAACCACATAAACGTTTACAGCACCTGGTACCCAAAACATTAATGCTTTGCGCTCAGGGTAACTCCAGTCCTGGAGGATACCTATTTTTCCATCGCTTTCCATGTATTTCTTTTTCCCCCATAGATCTCTTCAGCTCCTTTTAAATTGAATCATTCTTTCTCCTTTCCTAAGTACAAAATAAGAGACCTTAGACATATGAATAGTAGCTACAGATGTGTGTATGTATATGTGTATATAAATGCTGACCATTTATTATCAATATCACGTGTGATTTTGAATATACAACCAAGATAAGTAAGTAATAAAACTAGTGCTGAAAATGCAAAACATTATTTAACTCTTCTAGGAACGCGTCAAGAGCAAAAATATTTCAAGGGTTTTATATATGCGTCTATACATACAGCACACATCAGCACAATGATTTATAGTTTCACAGCAACTCACACATTGTTACGATCTTCATCACAAACTTGAGAAGTAAGCAAATTTCATATTATTTGCTCTTTCATGAGAAAACTGGTGATTAAGATTCCTCATGGAAACTTCTCAAAGTGGCCATGTCTCCAAAACAATTAAGTGGAAGGGCTAGGAGTTGAACTGGTTATCTGATCCAAAGTCTAAAACGTATCATCAAACACACCAGCTCCCAAGATAGCAATGGCTCTCGTTCTTATAACATTAAAATAATTTTCCATCTGTTTTATAATTTTATTTGTAACTCATAAAACTTGAATTTACATGATATGATCTTGACATGGCATTGCACTCAAAGAAATATATATAGTGCAGCAATAATAGATAATTATACAATTTAAAAGATTTCCTGGAGGACCTCAAAGAAGATCAAAAAGAAAAAAAATTCTTTCTTCCAGGCTGCATAGGTCTTATCTTTCTTACTCCCTTTTCTTCCATTATTTTACCCCGGTCCTGGGTAAATTTTAGCTCACTCCAATCCAAATTCATCATAAAACCAGGAAATAATACCAAGATGAATACTAGAAAAAGGGCTGACAGAGACAAAACTCATCTTAGGGGCTGAAATATGTTAAGAAAATGAACGGGAAAAGATACTCTTATTTTGGAGTTAGGGAAAGGAAAATGGTAAGCATTTGCAACTTAATCTCTTATTTAAGCTCTGTCAGATGCCCCAACAACGGTATTATGAGACAACTGTGTCTGGCATTATTAGTGATTTGTTTTACAGAAGAGGAAACCAAGTCTTGAATAAAATAAGTGGAGGATATCCTCCTATTGCAAAAATATAGAGACCTGAGTATATTGCAAATACAGATTTGCAGACACACACCCCATTACACTTCATTTCCCTGACTGATCCTCCAGCACTTGCATGTGATGCTCAATTATAGTCCAGAACATGCAGAGGAGGAAACAGATCCTCTGCTTATTTATCTACCTTGTGATGTACATGGAGTCCTGAAATTACAGCTTCCTCTTATGACTCTGCTAGCCTCCAATTTCTGGTATTAATCAAAGGCAGGTTCCATGACGGACTGCGGCGGATGGTGAGCGACGGATACACTCAGGTCATAGCCTGAGAATTGCAACCCCAGAGGTGAGACTCTGCTTCGCAATTTATGAACAGCGGGATGAGGATAATCAGAGGAGAGCTGATAAATGTAAAACACTCTAGGACTCCCTCCAGCTGCGATCAGGAGCTCCAACCTCAAGCTTGACCGCAGACTCTGAACTGTGGTTATTCTCATGATTTGTCAGTCACCACTCTTTCCTCTGGTTCAGACTTGTCGTTTCTAAAATTCTAGAATCCTAAAGCTAAATACAATAAGGACAGGCTTCTGACTCCAAACAGGAGTTTGCTTTCAGACAGCAGAAGATGCTGCAGCCTTCTGCTCATATATACCTCCTAGAACTACTCTGATCTGATCTCTCCTTTCCCCACTTGCACTACACTTTCAGCCACACCAGCCTCCCTGCCCTAATTTGAGTGTGTTTTCTCAGGGCATGTGCACTAACTCCTCCCTCTGCTTGGAATACTTTTCCCCTAGACTTTTCTCCAACATCCTTACCATCATTTAGCTTATTATTATTTTTTAATATTACTTCCTCTTAGAGACCTTGCGCTCCACCTTAACCAAAGGACCCTGTGTTAGACTGAGCCTTCTAAGAAGCAGATACCAAGAGAGAATTAAACATGCCAGAAATTCATCAAAGGATATGCTTGTGAGAGAAAATGGAGAAAGATCCTCCCGGGGAAAGCTGGGAGAGCTATCACAGTAATGCCGTTCTGACTCTGAACGAGGAGAGAGGGAAGGGAAGATGCCCGGTCAAAGCATCTCAAGCTGCATTGCAATTCTAAAGGAAGTCTGGCATGGCCAAAGGGGAGTCCTTGGGCCAAAGCTGCAGGTTAGAGGATTCAAACATCTCACAAGCCATGGGATCCCTGCCAAACTCAGTCAGTGACTGGAAATAGCCCCAGGGAAGCATGGCCGCAGTGCAAATGGGGCGATGGGTATTAGAGTGTAGCAGCAGCACACATCTGGAGATGTGAGTGGTGCTTTCTCATGGATGCCATATACCCCTTCCCTCCATTTCCCATCTTTATTTATTCTTCCTAGAAGTGTCTGTAATTTTATTCTTATTATTTAATCTTATATTATTTGTCACCCACAATTGGCAGAACATTCCGTGAAAGCAGGAACACTGTTTATCTTCGTGCCCAAAATTATGCATCGGGTACACAGTAGATAGTCAGGAAATATACTTGACTAGCGAAATGACTAGGTCAAAAATTGATAAATAGATCACCGAACTCATAACCATAAAATACGCTCCTACTGACCTTCTATGACTTATTTCTAGAAATCCTCTCTCACCTATCAGGACACTATAGTCTCATCCCTTAACAGCTACGTCTGTGCCTTTTTAACCACCTTCTGATCCAGTGCAAACTCTGTAACTCTTTAATTAGCCCTGTTCATATATTACAGCTAAGCTCAAATCTCAACTAATACTATCCAACGAGGCCAGCCTAATGATAAACTTTGGAAGAACTGTAACATATATAAAATGCTTACTTCTAAATGAATTGCATTATAGATCACTTATTCTTAGTACTTAAGTGTGGGGCCAACACTTTCTAGCCCAGTTAACGATCCAGTTCTTTCATTTCGTCCTGAGATTTCACATCCATCCAAACCTTTCTGGCTATTTTAAAGACTGACATTACTTACTCACAATTTAGACATTAACGGGGTCCTTTTTGTCTCTGTAGGCTTCTAAGCCATTCTGGCCGTGCAGAAAGTCTGTATCACTTACACTACTTTTTCTCCAGTTGTTATTAATTTTTTCTCTCCTGTAGGATAAAAGCTTTACGAAGCCAACTGACTGGGACTAGCAGTAAGTTCTACACTTACAGAATGCTGAATTAGTGTAAAATGGATGTTTTTAATCCCAAACAAATATTGTGCAACCATGACATGCAAAGCTTTGAATTTCCACGAAAATCCATCTCCTTCTGTTACACCAGATGCATGCAACTCTCCCTGTGTTGCCACTGAGATGATTCATGGTGGGTTTTCAGATTTCACACTTACTCTTAAAAAGTATCCTTGAAGCTATTTCAGTTTTTGCTGTTTGATTTATTTATGGGTTTATTCATTAATTTAAAAAATATAATGAGATCAATAAAATATTGTGATTATCAGTGACCCTTGTATTTGCTGCAGCCATATAACTTTTTTCCCTCAAAGACAAATTCAGCCATGTCACTCCCTTCAATGACTCTCAACTGCCTTTGCCCTTAGAATAAATTTCAAACCCATTATATGGCTTCATCTTATAGCTCCCTTCTACCTCTCTGAGCTCGTTTGTCGTAATTTATTTCACAGCACACAATTGATGTTCTCCACGCTGAATTTCTATTTCATCTCTAGCCCTTCCTTCTTGGAAGTTCCACGCTCAACCCCCGTCTGGTTTGCTCTTGTCAAGACTTCAGGTTTCAGCTTAGCAGTCACTCCCTGGGGAAAGCTGTCTCTGACCTCCCCTCCCCTCTCCCGTACGATGTGCCCTTCTTCTGGACCCACATCAACCTTTTCTTTCCCATTACTGTACATTTCACATTGAGTTACAATTAACTGAGTGTATTGCGCAAAAGGTTAGGAATCACATCTGCTTTGTTACACTCTCGAGTGCCTGACACTAAGTAAACAGTTGTTGAAGAAAGAAGAGGAGGAAGAAAAGAAGGGTTAAAATCATGACAACAGGCCCAGAATGGAGTCGTTTGTGCTAAGCGCCACATCACGTCACCCAACCGAGACTTTGTGACAGTTTCCGCACCCCAGAAGCGGAATCTCAAACCGGTCAGCACCAGTTAGGTCATCTTCCAGACAGACCCCTGCCATCCGCACAACGGAGCTAGCTTCGCAACAACCACTTGCTTTTCGCCGAGTACGCCCTCCGCGCGGCGCCGCCTTCCTGCCCAGACAAGACTGCCCCTTTGTACCGCTCCTGCGCGCTGCTTTCTATCCGCTGGACCCGACCCTACCCGATTCGAGATGAATTTTGCTCAGATAAACTCTTAAAATGTTTAACATGCATGAGTTTAACTTCTAAAAGTTCTGCGGCAGAAGACAGAGCCGAAGGCGGCACCGACGGCCCCCGGGAGCGACGAGCAACGCGGCGCAGGTACCTGTCCAGCTGCTCGATCCCGCGGCTCCCTCGCTGCCTCCGGAGGTGGCGGTGAAGCCCCTCCTGGGCCCCGGGCCCCGGGCCCAGCTCCGCTGCGTCCCCCAGACGAGCTGTCAGGCTTTCCTGGAGCATCGCGCCGCCTGGACTGAGTCCGGAAACCGGCGGGACTGGGTACGGCTTACATTCCAGACCGGTCCGGGATCCAAGTTCTTCCGACTTAAAAATGAGACCCGGTCCGGGTCAGAGTAGTTCCGACTTAGAAACTGGACCGGGTTCACGGTAGGGCTGGGCCCAGGGTCAGATTGGGTCTGACTTACAACAGAACTGGGCCCGGGTTCAGACTGGGAGCTAAGGTGGACTGGGTCCAGTGTGAGGCCTTGGTGAGTAAAATTTTGTTTAAACGCTGAACAAGCAGGTTAACTTTACCAAAGATAATCTAGCATCCTGTGGCCACAGTGAAGCACTTTTCACCGTCCTGATAAGCTTACCCATTTAGGAGACGCCTTAGAGGAAAGAGGTCTCAGCCAGGCACTCCTCAGACAGGGCTGAGGAAAATTCACATTTCCTCCTCTGCAGTTCCTGGTGACCAGGATGAGACCTGCAGGGACACCCCACTCACTCCAGAGTCTGCAGATGACATCCTGGGAAAACGGGCACAAGTAGGCAAAGGGTGAGAATTCCTACCTTTCAGCATTCCCAGATCTCTACCTCTGGCGCCTGGTGGAGAGAGGAAGAACAACTTCATGCTGCCTCTTCCTTTCCAAATTTAGATTGGCAGGTTAAAAAAAAAAAGTGAGAATTAGATTTTTGAATTGTGACTTGTGAATTTGCTTTCAGGTATCCACTAGTTGTCCATCCTTTCTCTCCCAGGGACAGCTACTGCCTTCTTGTTTGTTTCCTTTTGTGTCCTGAGAACTTGGCTTGGCAACTGTCAAGTTGGGGGCCTACAAAATGTGGCTGGACAGAAACGTGGTTGAACCATTCCTGGCTAGGGTCCTGCTAACTATTGCCAGGTCTCAGGGAAACTGTCTAAATCTTTCTTTCTTTTGGTTATCCTTAGGAGCAGGTCTGGATCTTGGGAAAGTGGTATCTTTTGCTTCTTCTCTGTGGAGACCTTCTGTGTCCATGGTCTTGTTCCATACCGCCAGGAAGATATACTGTTTGTCCCAGCTGAAATCTGACAAGATATTTAAAAGAATTTTTTTTTTTTAGCTGTATGGTCATAAATTGGACAAATTGAAAGCTGATATTCAGAGCCTAATAGGGATTTTTTAGGCCTTTTCTCCTAAGCTAGAATGAAACTTAGTACCCAGAGGGAAAGAAAAACATTCTAAAGCTTTTGTGAAAGGATTTATTAAATCATTCCAAAAGCACACACCTCTAAATCTAGAACAGAAGAATCTTCTGATATCCATCTTAGTTGAATATAAAGATATAAAGGAGCAGATTGGAGATAACATAGTTGATCAGGTGTGTCAGCCTTTTAATATTCTGGTTGCAACACAATTCTTTGAGGAATTAAAACCAACTGTCCTTGTCTTATAAATCAAGTTTTTACAAGAACAGAAACATGGCTCTAGAAACAATTCAGAGTCCACCCATCCTTTTTACCAATCCCCAAACCTCCCCTATTTATCTCAAAAGGCTTGTAGATACTGTAAAAAAATCTGGATTTAGGGAATAAAAATCCATCTTGGAAAAACCTGCATTCTTTCTAGGTGCCATTAAATTTGTAAATACCTGGTCTTCAAGAACCAACGTAATTCTTATCAAAAGGAGAAAAAGGAAGAAAGAAAAGGCTATTTTGAAACGTAGACCTATGAAAAATCTTAGAAGTTCCTTCCACAAATGTTAGTAAAAAGCTTTAGCCTTCTGAGCAGCTAAACAACTTATTCCACCTGCCACAAACTTAATTTGGATCCAACTGTTCTTTTATAAACTATTTAGTTTTGCATTATTGTACCTGTCTTGTGGTTAAAATTTTAAAACAAAAGCTGTTAAGACCTCTGTTTACATCTGTTTGTATGTTTATGTATGTCTATGTATGTACGTTTATAAATGTGCACATTTTTTCTACCTTTACATGGTATTGCCAAAATTAATTTGTAAAAAGCTCTATTAAATTAGCTTAAAGACAAATAAGCATTATATAAATCAAGTATACTCTCAGAAATATAAAAAAACTAACCCAAATGTTTTTCAAGTTCACATGATCTGGGACAATCTTTGGTAAATAAAAGCTAGTTTAAGTTTGTTGGTTTAATGAAAACAGGCATGTCTTTAGAGTTATCATCATGAAATATACTACTTTTATTTCACCTAGGTTTACAAAAAAGTCAAATACGCTCATGTTATCTCTGTTAGAGAATCTGTCAGCAAGGAAGATAACTTAAGATGATGGTTGGTTGTTTAATATCTCATGAAATGTTTATGACTAATCTAAACATAACTATTAAGAATAAATAAATTAAATAGATGTAAGATAAGAGTTTATAAGTAAACTTTTCAAGAATAATTATGCTTTATGTTATGTCTACTTAAAAATAGTTAATAAAATCTTTTTGATAACTTGAAACCTTAAAGTTGTACTGAAATAGGTAACCAGTGGGTCAGAAAAACAGCTAACAACCTGGACTTGCAATTGACACGTGATGTGGAGGGCTGTCTTGTGGGGCTAAGCCCCTACCCTGTGGAATCTGATGTCATCTCCAGGTAGTGTCAGAACAGAGCTGAAGTGTCTGGCACCCAGCTGGTATTAAGAGACTTGCTGCGTGGCATGGGGGGAAAACCCATGGAATTGGAGTCAGAACATCGTGGGTTATTAGAAATTGATGACAATTGTAGGGAAACTGTCCTTGTCCTATTGGGGTTGCAGTAGAGGAAAACTACCTCATACTTACCTAAATGGCCCCTTAGTGTTCCTTAATGCGCCCAACATAAAGGTCAAGCGCTAGAGAGAAAGAGAAAGCCAAGCCCAGCAGGATGTTTTACCCCTGATGAATGCAGGGGTGCAAGGCTGACTTAAGTCACAGCCCTGTGACTGTCTCATATTCTTTCTGTCCAGCTCCTCTCTTAAGACAGCTTCAGTTACAAATCAGATCCCCCAACCGAAAGAGCACTGGGCTGTGATTCAAGAAACTCATACTTGCTGTGCAGCTTTGGACTTCCCCTGTCTGGGTCTTGATTTTAATCTACATCAGATTAATGAGTTTAACAAGACACTATCTATAGTCATTTCTAGCTCTGACATTCTATTGTCTTAGGTTTCCCATGGCCCATCTGCCCTGGGTAAGGGCATCTGTGTCCCTCTAGAGCTGACTTGCCCCCTCCTCCTCTGCCCACATCTCCCAGGACAGTGCATCGTCTTGGACCCCCAAAGTGGTGTCAGGCAGCCAGACAATCTCATTTACCCACAACTACTTCCGTCATTAGGACCCAGAATATCCAATGGCAATTTACCACACGTTGTTAATATGTTTGTTATATTTTGTTGGCGGAATATGAAAGTTCATCAGCAAGCCTGCACACAGGGAAAGCATATTGAAATGAGCATTATGGATCTGTCAGGCTGGAGTTTATGGCCTTTTCTCAGTACTACCCTGTAAGTAAAACAAGCCCTGATTGAGTCAGCAGCCTCCTGGGTACTCATTTGCCAAAGTGTGGGGAATTTTAATGCTAAGTTTATCTGCTTGCATTAGGCAGGCGGGGTGAGGGCTGGGGGTGTTACACAGATTACTTTGGCTTAGGGGTATTATAGACCAGCCTGCAAGTTCCACAGACACCAGGAGGGCCGCTTTCAGTGGGTTTGGCCTCTTTTATCTTCTTATGGTCTAATAGATTTTGGAGATGTACTGCCCTGGAGTTTTAAAACTCAGTTTGCAAATCCTCCTTTTAAAGCCAGCGCATTGAAATGCAATAGAAAAGAGGAAAAAAAGAAATATTCACTGAGGAATGAGACTAAAAAAAAAAAAAAATGAATAAAAAAAGGGGAGAGAGATTCATTAAAATCCCAGATACTGAGCATGATTGATGCAAATATCCTTATACCTCTTCTTTGCAAGCAAGTTCCAGGAAGGGTTCAGGCTCCCTCACCAGGGAATTGCGTTCTCAGAATAGAACTTTGTAGATGCTCATGCTGTCTAAAGGGATTTCAAAAGCTTTGCAAGTCCAAATTAAGGCACGGCGAAATGAATTTGGAAACAAGATTTCCATTTCTTCTTTTGGGCAGAGCCTAGGAGGCATGAGATTGGGGAGGGGGCGCATTTCTAGCCACGGGAAGAAATCTGCTTCTCTGATTTGGGGAGGGTCAGGAATTTTTCAGCAGGCTGTTCCAAGAGGGCGCCCGACTCAGGCTCGGGTGTTACTAGTATTAACAGATGGTTATCTCATGGCAGCAAACTCAATCACTACCTTTTTTTTCTTCCTCAGCAAGTAGGCTTATCCATTGCTTTTCCCTTGAGCAGGCACTTGGTATTCTAGAGTCAGAATCTATTTCTCATTCCAGCAGCATGCAGCTGTGGGTCACCTGGCTAATGCTGGGGCCATTCCACATTCCAGAGGCATGGCGCTATGGTCATTTGGCATTCCAGAGGCATCCTGAAGCTGCAGGTCATTCATTATGCCAAGGTTAGTTTGTCGGCCTGCAGAGCCAAGAGCCTTGTTCTGGGCTAGCTGAGGTTGGAAACTGCAAGGAAGATGTAACTCCTCTGGTGTCAGAAGGATAAAGATGGAGAGAAAGAGAGAGGAAATAAAAATTTACTGCAAAGAATTCTCAACTAGTTCTTAGTATGATGTGGACAATATGTTGTACACATAGGGTCAAAGATGGGGAGTTTTTTAAGAGGAGAAAGAAATGTATAAATACAAATCAGAAAATAAACCTATTGCTCTGACTTTCTTAACGACAGGGAAAGGAAGATATAACATAGTTATGATATATCAGCTCTAGAATTAGTCAAAATTGGGTTCAAATCCTGGCTCTGCTCTTTGTCAATTGTATGACTTTGAGGGATTTATTTATCCTCTTTAAATATCAGTTTCATCACCTGTAAAATGGGGACAAGAAGATAACCTATCATTTTAAGATGAGATAACACCCACAATACTGTTGAGCACAGTCTGTGCCTCAAAGAAAATGTTTTATAGACGTTCTATTGTTATGATGTCAATAGTGATGATGATGATGATGATGATAATGCTGATTGGGAGATTTCTGAACTGCAAAGAGGAAGATAATGATAACTTTTCTTAATATATCATTGATACCCATTCACAGTGTCTTCTACCGTATGTCAGACACTGTATTCGGTGCGGAAGTTTTTTGGCTAAGTCTAGACAGATTAAGATTGGACTGTACCTAAATGACCACAGAGTCACAATCTCTCAGCGAATAGCCACTGTGTATAGTGGCCCTTCCCAATCCCTGCAGTTAACACAAAGATCAAGGGGACTTTGTTTTCGCCATTAAGGAAACTATGACACATATTTAGATAACCACAGATGCTGAAGAAGGGGAAAACATACATATAAATCTCCATTGCATGCAATTTAGAGAATGATCAGACAAGACTGTTGTTCTTAACATGCATGTGGACCGGCCATTTCTCAGGCCCAGTGGTCCCTAACCTGATAATGATGTTGGCAAGATGGCTGTACCATTCTCAGCATTCTAGCTTCCTAAAATCCAGCAGGGCAGGTAGTTGAAGCCAGATGAGGAAGAACATTTATTTCCATGCTAAGAGTATGAGCTTGCCAAATATTGGATCAGAACACACATGTAGAGCATGTTAAGACCATCAACCCAGAACAAGAAGTTTGTGATCTATGCTTTATGGGCCAGACCAGGCAAGCCAGACTCAGGGCAGAGTGTGGTGTGAGGAGACAGCGCCATGACTACAGGGAATCTGCATGTGATCTGCTTTTGTGTTGGGAGCCAGGAACTCTGGGACATGCTACCCACAGGGGAGCCCTAACTGTGCCTCAGCCAGGAAGCCCAGACAGACGAGAGCTCTCAGTGTGTGCACGTGAAGTGTCTGCGGAGTCTGAGGGTCATGGAGGGGTGGCCTATGAATGCACTGGTGTGCTTGTTAAAAGTGGATTCCATAATCCTCACCAGGAGCAGCTCTCCCTGGAGCAATTCTCAGTGGCCTCTGAGAAATAAAGGTCAAAGTTTCGATCATATGGTTCTCAAAAGAAACAGCAAGTCAAGTTGAAAAGGGATTCTCAGAGAACATCTTGTGATTCTTCCAAACATTTGTTGACTCTCTCCTGATTGTAAAAGCTGGGAACAGAGCATTTAGGGAAAAGCACAGGTTTCCAGCCAGGGGCAGACTCACGTTTGGTGGGTCTGTAGCTTATATAATTTGGGGGCCCCCTTAAGAAAAGAATACAGAAATCAGTAAAAATTTAGACACGAAAGTAAATCTTTGTTTAAAGTTAGAAAAGAAGTCATGACAAATTACATCACTAATCTGCCAACAGTGCTGAAACACTGACATTTATTTCACAAAAGCCAGAAAAACAGCATGATTTTTTTTTTAAATCTGCATACAGACCTCTATAATATTGTCTATATTTTACCTGTATGCTTTTAATATTTTCGTATGATAATGTTTTTATATTATTTTCTGTAGAGAGATTAGAAAGTTAATTCAGTTTTTGTTTTCTTCTGGTGCTATCTTTTAAATTGGCATGCTGAAAAAGTCCATTCATCTTCACAATTCATTATTGAAAATTAGTATGTAAATATTTAGCATTGATGTCATTTTAGGAAAACTAGCATCAAACTTTTAAATAGATGAGCATTGAAATTTCAAGTTTCCTAATGCAGTGATGTACCTTAAATATTCTTTGCATTGATAACACTCATTCATCAGTTTATGATCAAGGTTCTTATTGGATTGGTAAATTATGACTTTTATGCAACTCTGTTGATGTCTGTAAGCTCACGTCAAATCAGCAAGAATGGAGTGAGAACACAAAAAGATTTGATTGGGCCTGGCGATTTTGATCAATGAGAGAAATGAACAAAAGTGTGGCCTAACAGAATCAAGAAGTTAATTCAAACAGAGTGTAGCGAGCAAGAGGGACAACAACAGGTAATGGGACTAGAAACATGTCTCGCAGCCAGGAATTGAGGTGTGGAGAAAGCATTAAATATTGGGAAGTGGCTGGAGACATGTCATCATACTTCTAAACTTTGGAAACAGGCACCTGTTGATTTATTACTAAACTTACAAAAAAGCAATGGAGTGCAATGCAAGACAAATATCCATTTGCATCTTAGCTCTGCCCCTTATTAATCTGTGAAATCTTGCTGACAATAACTTAAGTAGTCACAGAAAGGAGGACAAACTACACAAAAACATATCCCACCAAACCCCACACATTACATACCCTATTAAAATTCCCTTTACGTGGACGCCAAAAAGCCCACACCTCTGGATACAAAGTTAAGTTTAATGAGGTAAGAGTCAGAGTACAAAGAGACAGTGGTCTTGACCAAGTACATAATAGAATATTTTCCTTTTGAAAATCGGGATGTGGGGACACAACAACATGCGATGACATTTCTAATGCAACTCCGGGGGGGGGGGGGGACCTGAGGCTTAAACTTCGTTTGCCTCCTGGTACATCTGCCTCTGCTCCCTGTGGTTTCCATGGAGCTCGTGCTCTAGTTAGAGAAGACAGACAAGAAACACATGAACAAAACAATAAATAGACAATTTCGGGCAATTACTGTTCAACGAGGAAAGTCAAACAGCACGTGTGATGAAGTTGCTGTAGGTGAGGGAGAAGCATCCCTTCAACGGGAGGGGCAGAGCAGACTGAGCGGAGGAAGCCAGCTTTGAGCTGAGGTCGGCATCGGGAGAAATCTAAACTTCCAAATCTGCAGTCCGGGCCGTGGGGCCCAGAAGGTGGGAGTGACTAGTCCAAGCCTCCACAGCAAGTCAGGGGCAGAGCTAGGACTGTAGCTGAGACTTTCTGAACCGAATTAAAATCCCTAGCCACCACTCAGGGATTTTATGTGAGGTTTCACTTTAGGTGTTCTTGACATATGGAAACCAAGGTAGCCCTGAATGCTTACTGCCTTTACTAAATTCCTGATAAAGGAAGTTGATTTTTTTTTTTAATCACTAAAAAGCCAAAAGCTGAGCAGTCAATCAGTGGTCAAATAGCCATTTGACTATTTTAAGATAATCACAATGATTAGAACAACACTTTTCAGGACCATAAAATCATTATTAAAAAAAAAAAGAGCTATAAAAGCTCTGAAAGATCAATCAGGCAAGTATTCCCTAGATTATTCTGATTACAGATCTTTATCAGAATATATAAATCAATCAATTAGTCAATCAACTAATAAAAAGACATATAGAGAGAGAGGGAGGACATACATACATATAGACTTCTGTATGTATTTTCTTGCTATTTATATTATGTGCATTTCAAAAACCTACACAAGGCATACAGATTTTAAAAGATGCACCAGAAATAAATGAAAGTAAGAGTTCCAGAATTTTCTCTCCTCACTCCAGCAGATCATTATGTATGGACTTTGAGGAAGCTTTGTCTGTCTTTGATGACAAGTGATCTCCTCTATCATTTTCAGTTTAGGCACAGAGAAACTGAGGCCAGAGATGAGAAATGAGAAAGTGATGACTCAGTATAATTAGGTGAGCTAAAGTGCTTAAAATAAACTCAGTTTCATATGTATGCATAGTCTTATAAACTACCCCCGTTGCTTGTTAAAATTATAATTTTTCACATGCTTCCATTTAGTCTTTGCAAGCCCTTTTCTTATTTCCCAGAGACTGATGCTTTGCTTCTGACCGCCTCTCAAGAGCGAGCAATCCAGGATTAGCAAGCCTCTGTCACCAGATCCCAGCCAAGAGTAAACTCCCTCAAGTCCAGAGGCTCAACCTGAACTCAATTTGTTTCCCTCCAGGATTCCCGGAACAGACGCAGGCTCCCAGCCTGCTTAGGAATGCAGCGCGGCACTTCTCAATAGCATTTTATGACACATTTCTCAAATCAAATTTAAAAGCATAACTGAGTGGAATTAAATTAATGCCGTCTGGTAATGTCAGCAGCACCAGAGCTGCCACAGGCTGGCTTAACTTCTGAACCTTCTGGAGCTTCATGATACGTATTCAGTCTCTAGTATTACTGAGAGAATCTGTGTATTATGTGTGTGTGAGTGTGTGTGAGAGTGTGTGGGGGGGGCGCTGGTGTGTGGCTGAGTGGTCTTTGAGGACATAAGAGTGCGTCATTACATATACTCAATGATCACACGCGTCCCTTGACCTTGATCCCTTTGAGTTGACATTGATATTTTCCTTCATGTTCCAGAGAGTATGTTTAGCTTCACTATCTCATTTGATCATCATAATCACCTTATGAAGAAAGCATTCATGTTTTTGTCTCCTTCGTTTATTATTATTATTATTATTATTTACTTGAAACCAAGAACCTTGTCTCCAAATTCAGCATCCTTTCCATGTGATAACACTACCTGACTTTTCAAGGGTCCCTTAACCTCTCTGTTGCTAAATCTGCTATTCCTTTTGTAATGTTCGTCTTAAATGACTCAATAGCAATATTCTACTTAGTTATTATTCCCTCACCCCCTCATTGTCAAAGCATGTTTTCATCACTTAATTGCAAGCTACATACTGTTTATTTTTCTTCCTACCTCACCTAACAATGTTTTTTAGTCTGAGGTCTCTTTATTTCTCTTTTCTAAATATTAGATATCCCAGGGATTCATTTTTCCCCTCTGTTTATGCTCACACTTTTGGTGATCTCATCCAGTCCATGGTTTTAAATACCATTTTACAATAATGACTTCTAAATGTACATCTTAGTTAAGACGCCTCTCCTGAGCTCAAGACCCCTATATCCAATCCTACCAGTTATCTCCAAGTGGATGTGTCACAAGTGTTGATGGAAATAATCAACAAATAGTCTATAAAAGGAATAGAAAAGAGTTTTATTTGAGCCAAACTAAGGACTACATTCCAGGAGACACAGATTCAAGAAGTGGCTGAATTGTGTTTTGCTGGACTACAAAATGGAGGAAGCTTATAAAGGCAAAAACTGAAAAAAACTTACACAAGTCATTTGTCAAGCATTATCATTGGAGCTGGCAAGAATTAAGAGTGCTTGTTAAGCAAGGATTGGTTGGGAACCAAAATGGCTGCATAGTTACACGGGGAGACCTTGAGACCATTTCAGCTTCAGGTTTCAGCTGTCAGCTGCTAGCACATACTGTTTTGAGAATGGCTAATGGTGTCCTTCAGATCGATATAGTTCCGAAAATTCACGTTCTTAGTGATGCAGGAACATGTCTGAAACCACATCCACAATGGCCACTGGGCTTCATTTTTGACACCTGAACCTTGGTTACTACATTTTGATTTTTCAATGCATTCTTTTACTGAATGTTTAAAGTAGATGTGCAATGCAAATTTGATAGACCTTAAAATATGCTGTTCTTTTTAGCAGAAAATTCAAGCCAAATCAAGCATAAGCCAAGATGACTTCCGCATACCTCAATATAGGAACATTTCTTCCATCACAGGCATATCAAATATAACCAATACCCCAATCCTGTCCCCACCAGAGCTGCTCTCCGAAGTCTTGCTCATGTTAGTAAATACACACTCCATCCTTTTAGCTGCTCAGTCCCACCGCCCGTGCCCCCCTTGAGCCCCCCTTGTGTACTTCGCACCACATTTGTCAGCAAGCCCTGTTCACTCCATCTTCAAAGTAGGCCTAAAACCTGACTGCTCCTCACCGATGCACTGCTTCCACCCTATCCCAAGGTACCATCATCTGTTGGCACAGAAGCCAGAAAATTCCTTCCAAAAGGTGAGTGAGATCGTATCACTCCAACAGATGCCCATCTAGCTTAGCGTGATAGTGAGTGACTTAGAGGATGTTACTCTGTCTTCTCCCTGAACTCCAGTATTACTTCCAATAATTCAGCTGCGGTGACTCCTATTCTAAAACACACTAACACACTCTCACCTCAGGACATTTTAACATACTTTCTTGTTTTTTTAACCTGATAAATGAATACCCGTGTATCTTTTGTTGTCATCGGTATTGATATATCATGGCTGTTATAGCACAAACCCCTTTCTACTACCATGGTATCTAATTTTTATTCATTGATTTATATCTACCTCCTCCTGACCACATTATAAACTCTATTAGGGCAGGTGATTTCTAAGCCTTGCGTCCCCAGTTCCTGAAATAGCATCTAGCCTATAAAAAGAATTATCCTTGACTTGGATGCATGAATAAAACGTTCACGCTCCTGTCATGAATTACAGTTCCCAAAGTCCTTTCACATGCATTACCATGGGTTGAGCCTCAAAGCAATCCTGAGAAAAAAACAAGGTAGGCAGTTTTCATTTTGAAAACTGGACAAGTAAGACTCAGTGAATTAAGTGATGTGGTCAAACTCACCCTGGTACTGGAGGAAGACCAGGACTGAACTGTCAATGTTCACATCCCTAGGCTGCTCATCCTTCGCCATCTAATGATTCTGTCCCAGGGAAGGTGGGGGCACAGGCCCACATGGAGGAAGGCTTAGCGCGCACTCTGACGTCTGACTTCCTGGGTTCGGTTTCTGGTTCTACCTGTTCCTACGTTGGCGAAGTTATTTAAGTTTCTGTTTTGCCTCCTTCAGAAGGGTTACAATCACAGCATCTCCCACAGTGGGTCATAGTGTGCGGCCACAGGTGCAATTGTAGCACAAGGTAAACATTCAACAACCTGTAATTATTGGCATATGAACTTGTTTGTAGCAAGAGGAATACGAGTTAGGTGATAACCAAATAAATTCATGGGGAGACATGAGCCACATGAATTTGGAAATTCCACAAATTCCACAAATTTGAAAATTGTATTTGAAGGGATACATGGATATTAGAAGCTTGGACTTTGATTCCTCATTGTTGATAAAGAGTGCAAGAAGGAAAACTTAAAACTTAATGAATGCCAAGCTGCAGAATTCATCCTGGGAGTGCTGTGGAAATCCAAGAAGCCAGGGCACCTCACAAAAGTTCAGGGAAGTGTCCTGAGGCAGGTGGAATTTAACATGACAAATCTTACAGGTTCTGAGAGTTCTGCCAGTATCTAACAACATGCCAGCACGTAGCCGGCACATATAAATGTTTGTTGAATGAAAAACATTTTTTGAGTAAAGGGAAACTGGGAATGATGAAAGAGAGCACAGTCCATGGGGAAAAAGAGGAGGAAGAAGGGGGTATGGAAAGTACATTAGTTACCTAATCCTATGTAACAAATGACCCTCAAATTTAGCAGCTTAAGACAACAAACATTCATTATCTCTGGAGGGTAGCTGGCATGACAGATGACTTTCAATAAATATTTATATTAGAAGTAGTTACAGATATCATACCAATACTTAGAGAAGTGGTTGTCTTTATTAATTATAATAATAATATGCCAGGCAGTTTAGAAATATTTACACGTTATACATATGTTATCTAAATTTATCATCACAACAGTCCTATGACATAACTGTCACTCTGTCTTATGAATTCGTTCATTAATAAATTTATTAAGCAAACTATTTATGAACCCTCTACAACATGTCAGACTTGTGAATTCAGAAGCAAGCGAATAGATAAAAATCTCTGCCTTCATGGAGCTTATATCAAGGAAGGGAAAGACAGACAATAATACAGACAAATGGACAGGAAAATGCATAGTATATCACAAGGTGATGTGCGCTGTCAGGACAAAAAAGCAGGGAAGGAGAAAGGAGGCACCCCCAAACACAGAGAAGTTAAGTAACTGCCCTGCACTGCACAGCCAACAAGGGGGCAGAAACGTTATTCCATTTTGAGTCTGAACCCACGGGTGTACTAGTAACCACAGACTATATCATAACAACAAGAACTTCAGAGGTTCTTTAGGGTACTTTATCAGTTTAGATTCCTCAAGCAGCAGTTAAAGGAAATCCTAACTCAAATGGGAAATTACTTTACATACCACGGAGCCCTAGAGTTCCCAGCCCTGGAATGCCAGGAACTGTCTTCCCTCTGGGAACTAGGCAGCTGCACTTCTCGCATCCCATCCAGATACTCCAGCATCCGACAGAAGAACGTGAACATTTTCTTGGCAAAGAAACCCTTCCCAGAAGACCTGAGTAGACCTCCCTTTTTCATCCTGAGCAGGGTCACATGATCCCCACGAAGCACATTCCTGGCGAGGCAACGAGCACCCTCAGTACTCTGGATTTACTCCTGGAGTCAGATAGAGTTGTCCTTCCCTGTGTCATGTGAGGGAGTGATGGTGATTTGGAGAAAATCTGTCAACAGGAAAAGTAGGGGAGTAGGAAGCGGCCAGCACTTACCACTGATATGGTCCAAACCTTATTCATGGTCTCGAGATCAGGAGTGGACACATAAAAGCAATTTCAGAAGTAGTTATTGATTTGAATTAGGGTGAAAAATAGAAGAAAAGTCATATGGAATAGAAAAGAAGGAGGGGAAAGAAGGTGGGGGAAGGAGAAGAATTTCCATCCTAATACAAAGAAGAGACAACGCACAACACGCTGAATTGAGAGTGAAGAGACTCGGTTCCTCACCACTGCCCAGCCATTCAACAGCTGGGCGACGGGCTAATCACTTCACCTCTCTGTGACTCAGTTCCAGGAAGAGCAACTCGAGTCTAATAATGCTCGTTAGTCACATTTCATAAACAGCGGAAGATTTAATAAGATGCCTGTGTTCAGTGAGAAGAAAGCATTACGTGACATTCTAGTTCAAGGTGGGTTAGTTCTCCATTTACAGATATAGAGGGAACTGGAAATAGGGTCTACAACACGAAGATAATTGAGTTAGTCAAGCAGATGATTCAACGAGGGTAACACACGCACATCAGTGCGTGCACGCGCACAGACACACCTACGATCCTTTCTCATTAAAAAAATTTTGTTGTTTATTGTTCTTTGAGCAATTATGGTTTGCTAGGCACTAGCTAAATAATGTATGAACATTGTCTCATTTAATTTCAAACAGCCCGTGAGTTAGGTACCACTGTATAATAGGTTTCTGTTTGAATTATCTGGAGCGGATTTTTCAAATTTCCACTTCATTTTGCATATACGCACTTTCTCTTCACATTAAATGGGTGCCATTCCAATGAGTGACTGTGATCTTCAGGTTGTTTCTCCTAAATTTAAACACAGTCCTGCAGTCATTTTCCTCGCACCAGTGAACCATTCTGCAGTGCGTGGAGCTGATCAGATCAAAACTGTTCGGGAAAATTTAGCGCCAGCCGGTTCCTTAAATGCTGAGCTGGCTCTGGTTATTTCTTGACCACGTCCTGCATTTGCTCATCCAGTCCCAACACCAGAACTTGGTGTCCATCAATCACGGGTAACATGCCCCTCTCAGCAATTCCTCAATAGAAACCTTGACTGAGGAATCTCATTGCCAATCGCAAGCTAGCATTTCACATTGGATTTCTCTTCAAAGTTGCCCAGATGATGTGCATATCTGATACGAGGCAGGAAAACAAGGTCAGAAAGCGATTCAGAGAGAGTGAGTGATTTGGCAGGTTTCCCGGGAGAACTCCAGGGGAAGACCAGGGCTAGGCCAAGTGCTCCAGGTACGGAGTCAGGAGAAGGGAAAGCTTACTGTGGCTCTGCCAACACTGTGCTGCGTGCCCTTGGGCAATTCTTTTAAAATCTCCAGCATCAATTTTCCCATCTGTAGAAATGGGGGCAGAGAACTAGGCTGAGGTTGGAAAGCCCCTGGCGTGGGAGCCTGTGGCAGACATCAAGAATCAATCATAGTACCTTTTCCCACTGAGCCTACGATGGGTTCCCTTGTTCTTCCCAGCACACACACCAGGTAGCTTAAAACAACTGGAGTTGGCATATCATTTAGCATATATCTGTCATTCCTGGATGAAATCAGCTCTAACATACATCTTGGATCTAATCTTTTAGGAATATATCTCTTCTGCGGAAAGAATCATGAACTTGGGGTCAGAAGACCAGGTTTAAATCCTAGTTCTGACATTTATTACTTCTGTGACCTTAAGCAAATCAATTAATATCTTTGATCGGTGTTTTATTTTTTTTTTAAATCTGCAAAATGGGAATAAAATATCATCTCCTATGTTTGAAGGGAAGATCAAATCAGACATATGAGAAGGCACCGAAAAGCATATAGCATATCTTGGAACATTGTAGACATTCAATCACCCATTAAAATTAATATTGTAAAGGTGACATCTGGGGAGACAAATGCATATGTGATGAGATTGCTAAGAATGCTGGAAGCCAAGAGGAAAGTGAAGGAGTAACAGAGGGTCCTGTCTCCTTGGATAGTTCAGCTCTTCCCTTTTCTACCACTGCTGTTGATGGAGCTTATAGTCCTGGTCTAACTATCAGCAGCCCACCCCTTTCTCATGTCCTCACCCCCATCAAGAGGCTAGGTCTTCCTCGTTGGCTCTAGACATCTGGCTCACAAATGAATTTCTCAGTGACACATCTAGGAAATCACCAGTATCTGTCTGATATCTCTCCTCTTTGTTCTCCTTCCCCATGTCGCCCCTCGCCACACTCAAACGGATGGGTATCTCATCAGCATCTGAACTCAACGGGACACTTGGATTTGGCTCATCCGTGCTCAGTCTTCATTGTGTGTTGGAGGGAAGGGTAGTTCGAGGTCAGGGGGTGGTGCTAGGTGGCTCCATTCCTTCCACATCACCAGCATGACCCTAAGTGTTCAGGGCCTGGGTCTCTGTTTCCAAACTCTGGAATGATTCTGGTGTTGGAGGATAGTTACCCATCCGTGGTGGGGGTGTTAAAATATCAGGGCATAAGCAGCAGTCCACTGGTCACAGTCAGGTTTATTGATGGCGAGGACAAGTACTCCTGCAGAGCTCCTCACTGCAGGTCACGTGTGGGACGCACTGCTGGAACAGAACTGGACAGTCTTCAGTCCACACACGCCTCCCTGCCCCGGTGGCAGGAGCTTCTGCCCAGGCAAAACAGGGAAATCTTTTTTTCTTTTTTTTTTGGTGACAGCACCTGAGTGCTTCTTGTCTTGCGTCTTGCTCTTGTCTATAGACTCTTCTCTAGTCTTGGGTGATTGTGTATGTGTGTGAGGGACTCATGCATGCATCTTATCTTTATTTTTTAAGGTCTGACTCAGTTTATGCCTTTGTATTCTATAAATCTAATATCACCCAAAGCACAAATGGGCTTATGTCGAGGAGCATATGCTGGGTAAAAGACTGGTTCAAGTTCCAACCGAAGAAACTTGGTAAGATCCTAGATAGGTAAAAAGCATATTAATGCATGCTTTTAAATATTTTCCACTCATCATTTTACTTAGAACAGCTTTTACTGTAGTCTAACCAATGACATAGTAATTACACTATAAATCATAAAAGGACTCTAACAGGACAGATATTGTTTAATGAATTTGACTAACCAGAGATGGGCATGGTGAGATAAGTCCAGGAGTAGGGGCTCGGAGAAGCCCCATTATCTCACAAATTCAAATAAATCTGATTTGGAAGTTCCTGAAGGCACCTGGGAGGACAGGGGTCTGGAGAAGATGCGGAAAAGGGAAGATGTGGTGAGAGGCTTGCCAACTTTGTTGGATGAAGCAGCCATGAATAGTCCTCAGCTGAGCAGCAAAGGGACTTTTATTACCAAGAACATCTAACACTCAGTTTAGGTATTATTGGTTTGCATTATGGTGGCATAAAATTCCTCTTAGCTCCCAAATTTTTCAATAAAATATTCTGTACATAAAAGTGGATATATGTGAGTGGTGTGTGTGTGTGTGTGTGTGTGTGTGAATGAAAGGAGGGTACAGAAGAATGTCTGGGCTGTATGGCTCAGAGCAGTCTCCGGGTACCGGGCACCATGCACGTGATGCAGAGATGACTCTCAAAGGGGGAAGCTGTGAATTCAAACTATAAATGCAGCCCTGTTCAGAAACTTGCAAAAATGTCAAGAGAGTTTCTGACTTCCAAAATTCACAAAACTTGGGACCCAAACCCATCTTATCTACATCTCAAGGATCAGAAAGTCTCAGTGAACATTTGGGTCTGACACTTCCCAGATCAAATGCCTTCTTCCCTATACGGTTTTCTTCAACTACCATTGGAGAAAAAGTAATTACTTTTTAAGGCTCTTATATAACTTTGCTTCCACGGAACTTGTCATTATGGATTTTGATGTTTGTGCCTCTCTCTCACTCTAATGTGGTCCTCAGTGCTATGCCTGTTTCTTAATAGTTCTTCAAAACTTACTTCTACGTTGTCTGCAAGAGTTAAAACCACTTATAATGCTTTTTTTCCCCCTTTACTTCCTAATAAAGGACTATGCACATCTGCATTGGTTAGGGCTTGGAAAATAAGTTAATCTAACCAGAATCGCAGAAACTGAGGCAGTGCGTGAAGAAGTCTCCAAAGTCTGCAGAAAAAAGTGAAAGACTAGCAAAAAAGAGGTGAGCCCCAAATAGGAGCTTGGAAATTTTACTAGTAGGAAAAGCCGGGCTCTCCCTAACAGCTCTTTGTATCCCAGTGGTATCATCTTCCAGCCCTTCTTCCAGCCCTTCTTCCCTCATCCTATACCAGCCTATTGGAGCTTGGTGTTAGGTGAGACCCACTTTCGTGATGATGAAGTGGCCAGCGTGGGGGCATTTCTCCTCAATGACTTGGTCTAATGAACTGTGGTCAAGATCAAGCATACTTCAGGCTGTTTACAGGTTTAATGGGTTTTGGTGAATTGGGAGAGGGGAGAGTCCAAAGCACACTCCAACCCTAGTTTCATGTTGAAACTGATTGCTAAGTTTTGAATAACCAGATTACAAGCAAACTTTTGAAACAAACTCCATTGATACTTAAGGCTGCAGCTTTTCAGAGACTCAGCTGAACTTGTTGAATTGCCCCTCACTCCTATTCCCAAACCCTAGGGAGTTCCCACACCACCCTCACTGTTCATTAAACATGATTTTTACCATTTTTCACTCCCAGGAATGTTTATAGAACACTCTGTGGCCCACCCTATTCTAATTTGGCCACAGGAAGATGTTCAAATTGATTGTTCAAAATCAATTTAAGGGACCATTAGTCATCCAGAGGCTAATTGCTGTTATTATCTTATTATTCATCATAATCCCAATAACACAAGAATAATGCAAAATTGAAAAGGTAAATCCAATTTGCTATGCAGTCATCGGAAAAGATCATAGCGATTTCTAAACACAGCCCTTGGGAAGGTGTTTCCGTGCTCTTTGCTCCAGTCAGTTTGGCAAATGTGTACCAGGCCCTTCCTGTGTATAAGGCCCCACATTTGCTCCTGAGATGGGGACCGTGTGGCAGGGGTGAGGGGTGGGGATGGTGGGTTGTGGGAAGATACAGCAGGAAAAAGAAGAGGGTCCTTGATTTGAAGGAGCTTTTTGTGCACAAAAGGTAACGTGCCTATTCACTGTGATGAAAAAGAAAGGGTAAGTAAGAAACAACGCACTAACGATTCCAGGTTCCCAGTGTAGGCAAAGATTAGCTTCTTTTCTCAGGGATCTAGGAAGACTTCAAAGCGGTGACTTAAAGCGTGATGCTGAATGATACCTTGTATTTCTTGTTCCGGTAAAGAAAACAGAAGGCCTTCTTGGCAAAGGAAATTGCATGAGGAAAGGCACAGAAAAAGTACGGGTGATTTTTGGGACTGGTGGCTCTCCTGTTTGGTCTAGCAAAGAAAGAGTAGGCCAGAAGGAAGTGAGACGGGGAGACTTTATAGTTGGAGATGAGATGAGAAGAGGAAGATTGCCATGGGGCTGTGATGGGTCAGAATGGCAGGATTAGCCACTTGGGTTTTATCTTGGGAGCAGGAAGGAAACCACTGAGGTTTTAAAGTGGGGGAAATATTAATAGAGGTCTCAGATCTGCCTCCAGGAAGGGAATAATTACAGAATTACAAAAAGTTGGTTTAGAGGTGGAGAAAGCTGGAAGCAAAAAAGTGACTATATCTGAGTCATTGCAAAACTATAGATGAGATGATGGAGTCTGAGCTGTTAATCATGTTGCCATGAATGTTTTTGTACATGGTTCTATGCAGTGGAATATTTTATAGTAGTGAAAATGAATGGATTGTAGATATACTCAGTGATATAGGTGAATCTTAAAACATAATATATCTAATCAAAATAAAAGCAAGTTGCAGAAGACCACCAAGAATACAATACCATTTTTAAAAGCTGAAAAGTGGACAAACTAAATAATAAGTTTGGGGTATGTACACATGTAGTAAATCTAATTTTAAAAATATAAGAAAATCCTAATTATACCATTCAGGACAGAAGTTCCCTCTGGGGAGCAGGCAGGGAGAAAGGATCTGAATTGGACACATTCAGTTCTTCAGTGATGCATCAAATACCATCTGAGTCTTAAGTAGTAAGTTAACAAGTGTCTCTCTTTTATTTTCATAGTTCTTAACTTTCAATCCTTTGTATGCTTTAAGTGTTACGTTAATAAAAAAAAAAAACCCTGTTTTTCTGTAAAACTAATTTTAGAAAATCAATTTCCCCTAAGCAATAAACAAGCGAGTGATTGAACAAAATATCCTTCTACTCCTTGACCTCTTCTTACTTCAATCTTGCAGATTATTCAGGAGAAATGTTTTTGCTTATTTTTAATTGAATCAACATAATTTGGAGACACAAGTACGGCTACTGCCTGCCTCTGGCCCTTTAGATGGAGATAATTCTCTCACACACCTTGTGAGAAATGCACAGAGGATGTGACTATTGGTGAGAAGGGGTTTCCCTGCCCCACCTACATATCCAATCTATTGCTTCCCATTCTCAGATCTTCAGACTTCAGATCCCTGGTCCTGGACCCTGGCTTTTCACATCTGCTCCTCTAACATGCACAATGATGCTGCTGCAGGGCTTATACGTGCCAGGCAAGCATATGAGGCATTTTACAGGATATAACTCACTGCATTCTTGTAACAATCCCATGAAACACTGCAGTCTTGAATGTGCAGATGGGAGTTCTAGGGCTTATGGTGATCAAGTGACCTGCTGGGTTAGGCAGCTGGTAAATGGTGGGGCCTGGTTTTGAACTCAAATAATCTGAGTCCAGAGCCTATGTTTGAAACCACTTTGATAAATATCTCTGATTAGCTTTGCAACATTGCCTCCCCTTGGGTTTTGGTGGGCCTTTGTCGTATTCAGGGAAAGCCATGCTATGCACCAGCCTGTTCACAAGTCTAGATTTTCAGGGAGGAGGAGAGGGGTCAGATAATATCTTCTTAAAAACTCAAAGGCAATATTGCAAGCTGACCTATCCCAGATTTTCAAACCAACTGACTGACACATCCATGAAGTTACATAATTGCAGAGAAACTGGGAAAGGAAAGTCAGATACGATCTTGGCCACGATGTGGGCTGTGGAATGAGGTGAGTGTGAGGGAACGGAAGGGGAGCAGTCCACATCACAGTGCCACACACATGGTGCCAGCATTCAGCTCCAAAGAGGTAAAGTATGAAGAGCCCTGACAACAGAGGAAGCAAGAATCCAAATTCTGGGTAGTCTGAGTGCTGTGGGATAGAGACTCAGCTGTGACTCCTTGTGTTAGGAGCGGAGCTTAGCAAAGGAAAACCACATTCATTAAAAGCAAACACAGAAAGCACTGATTGACTCAAACCAGTTCAAGGTTAATGTACAACCCTGGTGACCAAGAGCATCGACTCCAGAGGCAGACAGCCTCGTTCACAGGTTGGACTTGCCACTCCCTGCTCACTGCTTACCTCAGTGGCATGTGTTAAATGAAATAATGTAGATCAAAGCCTGAAATATGATTGCTGCTTTTTGTTGTAGTTATTTGTTTAATCTTTACCAACTGATGAATCTGTCAGAAATGCCTCCTAGGGCTTGGTGGATTTTATGAGGGGAGATTATGTTTCCGTTTAACTCTACTGATTAGCTTTGGTCCAATGTTAGGCAAATTGGGGTAAATTATTGCTAGTGGGGATCTTATTACCTGTTCCATATTCAGTGTCTCCTGAAAGGATCGGGACACTTGGAGAATCTGGGTAATAGGAAGAATACCGGTCAGAGAGGGACAGTCCTAGATTCCAGTCCCCCCTGTTTAATGCTCTTGTCATCTAGCTTTGACTCCTGGCACCAGGTATCAGGAAGTCAGAGAAGCACTGTCGTAAATACAACTGTCCAGACTATGATGATTGCTGTGATGAATCACTGCACTGCGAAAAATGCTAATAAAAGGGAAGACTTAACTACGATTAGAGAGAGTGGAAGGCTTCATGGAAGAAGTGGCTTTTAAGCTGGGATACAGAGGAAGGACAGTTCTGAAGACATTCAGACCCCTGAGAGGCTTGGAAATGAGGCCAGTAACTTTGAATTTTATCCTGCAAGGCAGGGAGGCAATATTCTTGGAAAAGAACAATTGAGGAGGTCAAGAAACCCAGAATCTTGATTATCTCCAGGCCCTTGGGCAAGCCATTTACATTTTCTGTTTTGTGTAGGAAGAATGAGAAAGTCTAGGGCAAATTTGTTTGATTCAAAGATTTTTGAAAGGTTGTGTTTTGTATGTACAAATGTGTATGTGCTCTTGGGACAGGTAGCTAGTCTTTCCTTTAAACCATAAATCATCCCTTTAATTGTCAATCAACTGTCCATCAAGGCCAAAAGGATGCTCTTGCCTGTCAGGTGTCTGTTTCATCTTGTGTAATTGGCTCCTAAGTGTTTCGTTATATTGGCAGCCATGACCCTGCTAGTAACTTCTAGGAAGGGGAGAGGTGAGGAGGTCAAGCAAAATGGCACCTTCAGAAGATAAAAGAAGGAACAAAAACATTTCTCTTTCCCCAGCTCTGTGGTGCCATCAAAAATTAAGTGTTCTTGGGGGGTAGTGCTGGATGAGGGCATGTGAATTGTAAGGTGTCAGGATCATAGGATAAGCCATTCTCTGAGTGTGCCCTTGAAAACAAAAGGCCATCTACAAACTCTGGAAAGCCGGCATGGTATAGTCAGAGAACCGCGGTCTTGGGGTCAGTAGATCTACACTGGAGTCTCAGGTCTGCTCCAGCATCATGTGTGACTCTGATAAATGACTTGTCTTCATAAAGATTCTGCTACTTATAAAATGGTCATAACAATATTTATGAGGCAGAATTTCTAGGAAGAGTCGATGAGACAATATAGTTGAAGATACTAGATAAGCAACTGGCATGTAAAAAGGAATCAGTAGGATTGAGAAATAATGGTTGGCTTGAGTTTTGTGAGTATAAGGAACTAAGACTGAATTGAAGCAAATGATAGATTTTAAGAGTAACTATAAGTGATCTGAAGTCTTAATAATATAACAGAGTTGGAGACTCTCACTGAAATTCGAGTATAAGGTGGTTCTTTGGATTTTAGAGCAAGAACCTGTGGTTTCTCTCTCCAAAACACATGACTGCTGAAGGTTTTTTTTTTTTGCCTACTCCCTTTTCTGTACTTCAGGCTTCTCTCCATCCATAGCTTCTGCCCACTAGGTTCTATTTACTGAACTCTGTGCCTCAATCATGGTCTCTCATGGCTGGTCTTTTTCCTTCCAATTGTACCTTTCATTAATGTGTGAATGGATTCACTTACATAACCAACATCGAACACATATTTATCATATTATGATGTCTTCCTTGCTGGTGATGCAGTGTAGTCACAGGCAGACAATGATCCCAGCCCACAGTGACCCTGCACTCCTGTTAGGAGCGGCAGACAGCAAAATTCCTGTCAGATCAGAAGATGATCCAAGCAGCAGAGAAAAATCAAGCAATGGCGGGGGATGAAAAGTCACCTTGGATGGTGGCAGGTGCCTGCTATGTTTTTTAACAGAGTGGTGAGAGCAGGTCTCAGTGAGAAGGCGAAATTTGATCAGACCTTTAGGAGGTGAGGTAGTAAGTCATGCAGATACCGGAGAGAACATTATAAAGAGAAGAGCGAGTGTCAAGTCCCTTGCTTGATAGTAGCTGTTGGGAATATCAAGGAACAAAAAGGATGCTGAGTGATTGGTGTGAGATGAACAGGAAAGGCAGTAGTAGTAGGAAATGAAGTTAAAAAGCTAAGGCAGAGATCCTAGTTCTATAGGCCCCTGTAGACTATTTAAACAAAGTTGGTTTACTCTGAGTGAGATGGGAGCTATTGAACAGAGGAGTGATGTTCTGGCTGCTATGCTGAAAACAGGTCTGTATGAGGCAAGGGAAAAAGACTATGGGATAAACCCAATGAGAGATGTCGATGGCTACAATGAAGGTAGTAGCAGAAAGCATGATAAGAAATGGGCACAATTGGAGTCTGTTTTGAAATAAGAGCTGCCAGCTATTGATGATGAGTTGGCTGTGGGCTGATAGAGGGAGAAAAAACAAGTTTAATCTGTTTAATTATCTCTTGTTTAATCTGAATTCCTAGCACATATTTCCAAGAGTGGGGGTTTGGGGAGTAGAGCTTTTCCTACCAAGCCCTTTCACTTCCCACTGGCTAGTATGTGAACTGGACGCTCCATTCAGAGCAACAGTGGCAGCCAAGCATGGCGGTGGGGTGTGTGAGCCAGTTCCAGGCTGGAAATCAAGCTGAGGCTGTCCTTTCCGCATGGGGTGTGGTCAGGGGCAGTTCTCCATAGAAAGGACTGGGAACCCTACCTTAGAATGGAACCCCTACGAAGAGATCTATTACTGGCTTGCTTTGTTACTAACTGATGCCTTCTTACCTGCCTTATTTTGCAGACTGAGATTTGACAATTACAGTGATTTTGTAACAAACTCAAGTTCACATAGCTCTGCTAAGATTTAAATAAGGCTGGAGCCCAAGCCTTCTGCCTCTTTTCTTTCTTCACTACACTCCAATGTTCATTTTTAAAGTTAGATTTTCTTCCCTTCCCGGTGTTTACTTTCCAAATCACAAAATCTCCAAGTGAGAGCTGATTGACACCGGCACGGGGCAAGCGCACAGTGCAGTGTGGCGGTTTTCAGTGTGGCTCTGGTGCCCTCCTGCTAGGGGTCAGACCAAAGATCGTGTTAATTGTGTGTTCTTGGGCAAGTTGTTTTATTGCTCTGAGCCCTGAGTTTGGGATTAATATTTGTGCAGCTCTCATAGGGCCACTGTTGAAAATGAACAACACGACGCATGTGAAACGCTCAACGCGGCAGCCAGGTACGTACTACGTTCTAAAGCCTTATTAATACTATTTATCAGCAGCAGTAACAGCAGTGGTGGTAGTAGTAGTGATAGTGGTAGCACTATCCACATCTTGGATGGGTAGATGAATAGACATACAAATGCACGCGGGAACATCTTACAACATCTGGTGATAAAAAGCTACTTTTCTTTGATTTGCTTTGGCAGCCCAGCGGAAAGGGTGGGGATTCCAGTTTTAAAGTCTGCCCCTCTGGGTTATCTGAATAGAACGGCTGAAGCGGAGAAAATGGCCAATAATGTTAAGAACAGAGTCTACAGAAATGGCTCCAGCTGCAAGATCATCAGCCTCGTGAATTATTTACGCTATTGTTGATCTAGAATCCACTGCTACAATTTTAAAATTAATTTACTCTAATTACCCCCACTTAATAAGATAACTTGTCAGTTATCACCACTCCCATAATCTCCCACATTTCCGTCTCTTTTTAGCCTAAATTATCCTCTTCTAAGCTTGTTTTTAATGTAGGACAAAAAAAAAAAAAAAATCCTTGGAGGTATAATTAACTTTTTCATTCAGAATCCTAATTTCCTCTCCAGCTCTGTTGCTGCAGTACTTAAACTATTTATTATGCAAACTTGCAGAACTTAAACTATGAATTATGCACAAATCTCTGGATGCAAGTTCTGTCCTCATCATGGCATCTTAGCGCTTTCCTATTCAAGGTAAGCAGGAGGTGGGCAAAATGGATGTTGCAACTTACAGATGGGACTATTTTTGAGACTCGGATTTCTTCCGGGGGGGCAGGTAGTTAGGTTTATTTACTTACTTATCGTTAATAGAGGTGCTGGGGATTGACCTCTTGCACGCTAGGCATGTGCTTTACTACTGAGCTATTCCATCCCCACAAGACTAGACTTTTTAAGGGTGATTTCTCTATGCCACTTATTATTTTAAAATCGTCTTTAAATATACAATTCCTTAACTCTTTTTAAAATCTATTTTATTTATTGCTGTTTCAAATGATGGAGATTTTGATAGAGCTGTTTTTATGCAAGTGTCATGAGTACCAATAGTTTTCCATTCATTCACTCATTCATTCATTCACGCACTCACTCAGTTCTTCATTCATCAAATATTCAGGGACAACTCAGTGGTCAACTGAACTAGGCATAAAATTGAAACAGTAAATAGAATGCGCTCAGCCCCAACTCTCAAGGAGCTTATACTTTAGAAGAAGATACAGACATTTAGACAACTACAATACAGCTTGAAAAATGCTATAATGAAGGGAAACCAAGCAATATGGGAAGAAAAAGGAAGGACATCTAAACAGACTGAAGATGATGGGGACAAGGATAGTATCCTAGAAACTTTGATGTTAAAGTTGGGAATGAGCCGTAGGAACCAGCTGGGCCAATGAAAGGGGAAAAGCATTTATTTCTGTGTATGTGTACGTGAGGATGAGTGGGCAGGACTGAAGTGGGCAAAAGGCAAGTGTGTGTATGGCTACATGGTCAACTAGCTTATGGTCTATTTGAGGACTGGAAAAGAAAAAAAAATTAGTATGGTTAAAATGAAGAGAGTGAGGAGAGGCAAGAAATGGGGCCATGAAGTAAGCAACTGATAGTCATACTGTTAGAGCAGGCAGATCGCTAGATATTAGCAGAGATATGATATGATGCAGGCCAAATGGCAGGAATTGGGCAGAAAGGAGGGGGCCACAGGTTAAACGCAGGAAACCACACATGTAAACAACTGGGCTCCCTGGGTAGAGAAAGAAAAGCAGGAACCTCTGGGCTGATAAGCAGCCACACATTTCGGAGTGACAAGTGGCCCGGAGGCCAACAAAGAAAGGTGGTAAAAAGCAGGAATCTCCAGGGTCTGAATGTAACCTTTTGCTCATGATGCCCTCATTTCAATAAAATTAGCCTTGCAGATTAGAAGTACCCATAATGCACCGACGCCATGACACTTCCGATCTAGATTAAATATGGACAAAAATCCCTCCTCCCTTTGGGAAGGTGGAGTTGGGATGAAAATCAGGGAATACGACCCCAAACCCTTCCCTCCTCAATGAATATTCCACCCATTCATCTTTACATTCTTTGTAACAAACTTGCCAAGGAAACTCAGCACAGCCACTCACCTGCGCCTGCTGCACTCCCCTTGAGAGTGTACTATCCATCCTTAAATAAATCCTCACTTTGCTTTACTTAACCTCCGCGTCTCATCTCTGAATTCTTTCTGCAATGAGACAAGAACTTTTAAACACTGGCAACAAAACGTTTACATCTCGTATATACAGGAATAGTCACTTAATCCAACCCATCTTTCTAGAGGCAATGTAGTAAAAGATCACTAAACTGAATGCTAGAATCTGGAATTAATAATTTTTTGATTAACTGGTGATACACATATAATCAAGCAGATTATATGCATGTATATCCAGCAGCAGAAAACCTAAAAAAAAAAAAACCTCTGAATCATCTGTGTGTTGTATCCAAGTTGTACAATTTCTCTGAGTTTCAGTTTCTTCATTTGTTTCAAAGTGAAGGTAACGGCACTAGCATTCTGAAAACAGTTGACAAAGCTATTAAAGTTTGGTCCTAAAGTTCAAATGAGATATCTAATTCCCCCAAATACATACTCATTGACATCTTCTACCATCTTCTACCAATCTGTCTCTGAAGTGGAGAAAGGCAAAGCATAGAATGAATAATAGGTCATCCCTGCTCTCCTTAAACCTGCTCAGTGCACTGTTCTGAGTGGTCTACGTTTACCAGATCACTAAACTTTAAAAGAACTATGAGGCAGGCACTATTATTCTCATCATTTTACAGATGAGGACTAAAAGCATGGATAATTTTAAGTAATTTACCTAAAATTAGTGGTGTATCTGTAATTGGAACCCATGCCATCTAAGACTGCATTACCCCTTAGTCGCCACCACAAAATACATCTGATTGGAACAGAAATAAGTATAAAAAAGACTGTACTTATAGGTTATAAGGAATGGACAGTTACTGCTTTTTTTCCAGCTCTATTGAGGCATAATTGGCATATAACAGTATGTAAGTTTAAGGCGTGCAAATGTGATGATTTATTACACTTGTATAATGCAAAATGATTACCACAGTAGGGTTAGTTAACATCTCCAACACCTCACGTAATTACCTTTTTTTTATGGTAAGGACATTTAAGATCTACCCTTTTAGCAACTTCCAAGTATATAATAGAGCATTATTAACTATAATCACCATGCTGTACTTTAGATTCCCAGAAATTGTTCACCTTACAACTGGATGGACCATTGTGTAAATTTGACCAACATCTCCCCATCTCCCCCATCTGCACCCCCCCCATCCCCTGGAAGCCACCATTCAACTCTGTTTCTATGAGTTTGGCTTTTTTTTTAGATTTCACGTTTAAGTGAGAATATACAGTATTTGTCTTCCTTTGTCTGACGTATTTCACTTATCATAATGCCCTCAAGGTCCATCCATATTGGATCACATTCAGAGAGCCGGCTACAGAGGGTGGGGGAGTGTGGAGGAGGTGCGTAGAGCACTAAGGGTGACCTTGGGCCAGTTGGGGGGCCCCCGGGTGAGGTGTCTGCAAGGCCTGTGGGCAGTCCTCTTGAGGGTCCTCAGTGCAATCAGCAGGATCCAAGCCCATTGAGTGCCTTCCCCAGAAACCTGCTAGCAGCTCTCCTAGCCTGCCCTTGACAACTGAGCACAGCTATCCCACACTTTTCAAAAGCTTGCTTTGCTTAGTGGTCACCTGCATTAGTACCTGTCTTTGCTAACTGGAAGAAATTCAACGAGAATTTTCACTTTTACAGAAAGAGTTGAATACCATGAAGGTTAGGGGTGCCAACCCTCCACACAGTTGAAAATCTGCATGTAACTTAGAGTCAGACCTCATAAATGCAGTTCCTTCATATCTGAGGATACAACCAACTATAGCATTTAATACTGAAAAAATTCGCATATAGGTGACCTAGGCAGTTCAAACCCATGGTGTTCAAGGGTCCACTGTATTAACATTGCATTAGGTATTTTAAGTAATCTAGAAATGATTTAAAGTATAGGGTAGGATGTGAGAATGTTATATGCAAATACTGCACCATATATATAAGGGACTTGAGTATCCGTGGATTTGAGAATTCATCGGAGCCCCAGAACCAATCCCTGGCAAGGATACCGAGGGCTGACTATAATTGCTTTTTAATTTTACACCATTTTGGCTTGCAAAGTTTTCATAGGAACACTCTCCTTTCACACAGCAGGGGAAACCTCTGCTCTGGAGGGAACAAGAGAGAAATGGGCCACTTTGGCCACATTCCACACAGCTGGAGAAACACTACATTCGCTCACACCCTTTCACTTTCCCCTGTGGGAGAAACCACAGGCCAAGAAGGTCTTCCCCGACACTGAGCTGTGGTCTTAGGGGATGGATGAAGTGAATAAAGTCAACTTGTTCCCCTTCACTTCTCCAATGCATTCAAAATGGTGCTGTTGGCTCCAATGGTGTGTTTGAACTTCTCTGCTGGATACTTGGATTCTATAAAGGCTGTTTCCTTTGTGGGTGAGGATCTAAGTCTGTGACCTCCAGGGTCTCCAGGACCACGTGGAGAGGGACTGGAGCCTGTCCCAGGGGCACCGCAGGGTCTACAAACAGGCTGACGTCTGCATGCCCATCGCCTGACTCATGGGTGGGCCTGACTTTTTTCCATGTTCCTTGGTTTTTGGTGCTGGATCCCACACGTCCCACAAATTCACTTTTGCCCTTGGACAGATGCCAGACTGTTGCTATTGAGAGGTGGACATGACCAGGGACCTCTTATTCAGCCATGGTGCTGACATCACTCCCAGTGACCACAATTTCACGTGGTTCTTTGTGGCCTCAGAAAAGAGAGCCCAACCTGATCTTAACAGTACAGGAAACTACTGTATGACACAGAGCAAAGGCTTATGAATTTTTTTGAAAGGAAGGACACATGAAGATACAAAAGCTAGGAGCACTGCAGTGAAACAGGAAATCAGCTCAGCTGGAAGTCATGTGACTTGTGTCTTAACTACTGAGTGATTTATCCTACGCCCTTTGGAAAGCTACTTCCTCTGTCTAGAAACTTAGCCTGTGTCATCGCAAAACAAATAGGTTATTAGAATTAACCAGTCAGGTGACTTTCAGGGTGGGTATTTTACTCTAAAATCTCAGAACGACTAGTTGAACCATGAAGCTACATTCTTTCCTTCTTAAAGTGAGATCCCTGAGACATAACTTGATATCGAAGAAAGCATTTCTTGGCAACTTGCCTAATAACATTGAAGGCAATTAAAACTAAAGTATTTTTTTCCTTGAAATCACATTTTATTGCACCAGCTGTGGTGTTTATTTGTTTGCTCAAGTTCACCCAGTTGGAGTTAATATCTCTGTCCTTTATATTCTTATTGCACTTTCTCAGTCTCTTTGTTATAACACTGATAGCGGTCTGGCTAATATTAAGATTGTGTACATGCCTGTCTCTCCCTTTGAATTAGAGCCCCCTAAAGGCAGTAGCTGCTTTTATGATCTCTCTCTCTCCCACTGTGCCCAGCATCGTGCTCAGCGTGTCATAGGACTCAGTGAATATTCATTAACTCAAATAAACTTATATTCCTCAAACTTGACTCACTTTATATTTTGGAAATTATTTTAATGGTGTTTCTGTTAACATATTCTTTATCAGAGCAGAAATCAACTTGCATTTTATAAAAGCTTTGCCACTGAATTTACTTTTATTAGATGTTAAAATTTGTATAACAAATTGAGACAAAATTTCAAAATGAAATTAAAAGGCACTGGTCGTAATTAATCTGCAGCAGCAGTGGTAACAGTAAAAGTGGTTACAAAGTAACATGCATAAGAAATATGTATATGGATCTCTTAGATTTACCCATGGCTAAATGAAATGGTTTTGTAATATCTTCAAATGGGTCTATATGATTGCAAACTGATCAGTTTCTTCAATGGGACGAGTTACATTAGTTAAATATATTCTGGAAAGAAATGCAAATGTAAAAAGAGAAGATATGATTTCTAGTCTCTGTATCACCTTTTATTTGCTGAGTGATCATGAGCAAGCAAGTCAACATATTCAACTAGTTTTTTCTCATCAGTAAATATGAATGGTAACATCTATCCTGTATGATTACATGGTAGTTAAGAGTATACACTCTACAATTAGATTCTAAGGATGCAAATTTCTAGTCCCACCACTACTTAGACAGACCTTTGCAACTGGACTACTCATTTTAAGACTTCAGAGTAAAATGTAATCCTGTATTTTATTTTCCTCATCTTTAAGAGGTCAATAATAATACAATAGTGCTTTTCCAAAGAGTTAGTGTAAAGTCTAAAGATGATATTTTTTATAAAATGTCTACCAAGTAATAGGCACTCCATGTATGTTAATTATTATTTTTTTAATTTGTATACCTTTACATTACTGGATCATGATGGAGATCAAATAAGATAATTAATGTCATGAATCTCAGAAGTTGTAAACATTTTAAAGAATGCAAGAAGAGGAATGATTGTTAATGGCATATATACATGCAGTAAGCAATTCATCACTTGTTTCCTCCTAAAAAAATTGGTCTCTCTCTCTCTCTCTCATGAATGGGTTGGAAAATGTCCATAAGGATATACATAACTTTGGGAAAGAGAAATATGCTTCAAAATTTGAATAATACTTTCATGACAACAAAGGAGACACAAATATATAATGGAGAAAATACAGTCTCTTCAGCAAGTGGTGTTGGGAAAACTGGACAGCTGCATGTAAATCAATGAAGCGAGAGCACTCCCTCACACCATACACAAAAATCAACTCAAAATGGTTCAAAGACTTAAACATAAGCTATGACAACATAAAAATACTAGAAGAGAGCATAGGTAAAACATTCTCTGACATAAATTGTAGCAATATTTCCTTAGATTAGTCTCCCAATGCAAAAGAAATAAAAGTAAAAATAAACAAATGGGACCTAATCAAACTTAAAAGCTTTTGCATCACAAAAAACAAACAAACAAACAAACAAAATGAAAGGCAACCTATGGGTTGGGAGAAAATATTTGCAAACAATGCAACAGACAAGGGATTAATTTCCAATATCCACAAACAGCTCAAACAACTCAGTAACTAAACAACAAAACAACCCAATTAAAAAAATGGGTAAAAGCCCTAAATAGACATTTCTCCAAAGAAGGTATACAGAAGACTTATAGGCACATGAAAAGATGCTCAACATTGCTAATTAGTAGAAAACGAAAATCAAACCTACAATGTGATATCACCTCAAATTAGTCAGAATGGCCATCATTAAAAAGTCTACAATTAACAAATGCTGTTGGTGAAATGTAAATTGGTACAGCCATTACAGAAAACTAAAAATAGAATTGCCATATGATCTAGCAGTCTCACTCCTGGGCATATATCCAGAGAAAGCTCTTAATCAAAAAGATACATGCACCCCAAAGTTTATAGCAGCACTATTTACAATAGCCAACATATGGAAGCAACCTAAATATCCATCCACAGATGATTGGATAACGAAGTTGTGGAATACTGTTGATCCATAAAAAAGAATTAAGTAATGCTATTTGCAGCTACATGGATGAGCCTAGAGATTATCATACTAAATGAAGTAATTCAGAAAGAGAAAGATCAGTACCACATGGTATCACTTATATGTGGAATCTAAAATATGATACAAATAAACATATTTACAAAATAGAAGTAGACTCACAGACATAGAAAACAAACTTGTGATTACCAAAGGGGAAAGTGGGTGAGGTAGGGATAAATCAGGAGTTTGGGATTAGCAGATACACAGTACTACATATGAAATAGATAAACAACAAGGTTCTACTGTATAGCACAGGGAACTATATTCAGGATCTTGTAATAAACCATAATGGATAATAATATGAAAAGGAATGTATATATATAGATAGATAGATATAGATATATATATAACTGAATCACTTTGCTATACAGCAGAAAATAACATAACATTGTAAATCAACTATACATATATATGTATATATGTATATATATATAAAATGATGAGATGCATATCAACATTTAATAGTAATAAATTTGATTAGTGCCTCATGACTAGGCAAAGATGAGATTACAGGTAGTCTATTTTCAGAAGTGGTCTGGTTTCCACCATGCCTCGTTGACTCCAAACTAAGCCTTGCAGGTCCTGTCTCCTGACACTCATGGGCAGGAGGACTTGAAATGGAAAGACAGTGCGAAACCAGAGAATTGAAGGGTTGTGCCCTCCTGCCTCATTAAGGCATAGACTACCTCCTGCCTCTCATGGGACTGCCATACTCAAGAGTTTTCTGGAAATTTGACAGAAACACTTCAACTGAAAGCCCCAGGAAGCAATCAAACGGACATAACAAGACATCCAATGGGGTTTGCAGCTACATGGAGAGGAAGAACAGAGAACAACAAAGAGAGCTGAAGAAGAAAGATGTAAGTCAAAACAACGAAAGCATCATTAAAGACCGTAAATATATATACATGTGTATTTTTAAAGACTGCAATCTTATTAATCTTTTAGATTGTAAATCATTTACAATTTTATTGAAATATATAAAATATAATCTTTCAGATTTTACTGGATGGTAAATTTAATACTATAAAAGATCACTTTTTCAGTAATTAATAAAGAAATAAAAGAGAAGAAGAGGAAGAGATATGAGAGGGGGAGGGAGGCAGGGAAGGAGAGAGGGAGGGGAAGATGGAAGGGGAGATCAAGTAGAAAACAAGTATCTCAAAGTACAAAGATAATACATGAAGTAATGAATATCAACAAAGCAGTTATAAGTCACAGATAAAAACTTTAGGAGACCTAGTACACAAATAATAGAAGTCTCAAAAGGAGGAAAAGAAATGGATAGAGAAAAACAATTTAAAAATAATAGAAAAAATTTGGAAAACCATTACCAAGTAGGATTTCTTTTTTGACTATAAGGTCCATTTAAACATATCAACCTAATTCTCTACATCACCATATTAAGAGGCAAAATTAGCTGACTGTATCAAAAGATTGTAAAAAGGTATTTAATAGATTTAAAACACATTTGTAAGAAAATATAATTAAATAAGAACTGAATGAAACTAATACAATAAATACAGGAAACTGGAAGAAGTGACTGCAATTTACATTAGTATTCAAATATGTCTTAGATATTCCAGCAAATATTCAAAAGCGGGAGAATTAAATAATTTTCATGGTATCTGAAAAGAAGAGATTTAAAACATATATTTTAAACAAGGTTATATAGAGAGAACTCAACAGTCCCTGCAGAAGATACATAAACATAATAAGAGAATTTGGTTGGTGACCGGATATAAAATAAATGTACAAAATAAATTTTTTTTCTATTCTAGCAAAAATCAATTGAAAAATGAAATAATAAAAATAGACAAAATTTAAAATTTTAGAAGTAATTTCAACATTAAAGAAAGAAAATACATATAATTCTATGCAATATTATTAAAAAACACAAAATAAAACCTGCTGAAGGGAGTGGTATGCCTTTGGATGGGAAGATTCAATAACATAAAGAGTCAACTTTCCAGTAATTAATGTAAAAATTACATCAATTTCAATTAGAATAACCATATGTAAGTTTAACCTACCTAAATTCCTATCTAAACATCTATATATCTATGTACTCTTTGCTGGGGAAAGAAGATAATTCAATAAAATGATCTTAAAGATCATATAAAATTTTAAGTAATATTCAGAAAAAAAGTGTCAAAAGTAGAATAGCGAGCGTTTATTTGCCTTACTGATATTCAAACATGCTGTAACATCCCTGTGTTCAACTCAGGAGTTTTGGAAGGAGAATATAAAATAAATCAGTCTCTAGGAGGCTAATAATAGCTTAACTATTCTACCATGTTATCCAGCCGCATTAGCTTTGCTGTTTTTCAGACACAGCATGCCAACCAAACTTCTCTTTAAGAGTCTACATTTGCCGTTTCCTCTGCTTCAACTGCTCTGTTACTAGACATACACATAATAGCTCTGTAGCATCATTCAGGTTTCTGTTCAAGTGTCATATTCTAAAGAAAGAAATCTCTGGACTCTCTATGTAAAAGAGCATCGTTCTCCACTCTCTATCCCCTGCTTTATTTTATTTCCATCAAACACTGATTGGTTGATTGACAGATTAATTGCTTGATTTAGTTAGTCAGTTAATTTCTGCTTTCCTCTACTAGAATATAAACTCCAGGAAAATGAGGACTTTATTTCATTCCATGCTATAACTCTAGGACTTAGAAAATTGCATGGCAGAAAATATACACTCAGAATCCAAAAAGAGGTCACAATATTTATACGAGAATTTAAAATGTAACAAAAGCAGCATTTCAATGTGGGGGAAAAGGATGATTAAACTAAACAGAGCTGGCACAACTGGCTACCCATCTGGAAGAAAATTAAGTTGGAGTCTGTCTCACATCATAGAAAAAATAAATTCCAGATGGTTTAGAAGCTTAAATACAAAAATAAAAGATTAAATAAATAAAACAAAAGTATCACAAGACATTCTAAGCATAGGAGTAAATTTCATGCCCAGGAAAGGAAAGAGAGGAATCTAAAAGTAAAACTTACCTGTATAAAAATTAGATATACTTATTCTAATTATATATATATTACATATAATTATATATAATATATATATGAAGTAGTCAAACAATGAAGTAGGAAAATATAAAATATTTACCAACTTAATGACAGAAAAAATGTTTAACACAATTTGTTTTAACTAATACATATTTAAAGAAAAAAAGAAAAAATCTAAAAGAAAAATGTAAACAGTCATAAATATTAAATCTAAATAGTTAATGAAAATATTAAAAGATACACATATTTCCTGTGGTCAAGGAAATAAAATTTCCACATATAATGAGTACACCTTTGTACTCATGTTGGCAAAACTTAATGAGTGTTAATATCTTTTTCTAGTGGTTAAAAATGCTCTTGTATGCTGTTTACATAAATGTTCATTGATACAGGACTATGGTGGAGCAATTCAACAGTATCTATTAAAGATAAATATATTCATATTCTATGTACTAGTCAGCTTTTGTTGCAATAACAAAGAGCCCTCGACTCACATAATTACTTAGGCAACAAACATATATTTGCCAGGTCTGTGGAATCACCTGTAGCTCTACTGGATTTGGTTAGAGTTTTCTTTTTTGGGGAACCAGTATCAAAGCAACTGCTATTGAGGGTCTATTCTTATAACATAGAAAAACTCAAGAAAGCACCAAGAATTTACCCCTTCAAGTCACATTACTATGATCATAGCAAGTCTAAAAAGTCAGTGGGTGGAAAAATGGACTTAAACCTAAGGTGCAGTGAGGAAGAAAAGTGAGTATTTACTGAGCAATAAGAGGATCTGTCACATGATTCAACCCAGCATTTTCACTCTAGTGAACTTGTCCTTTGGAAATTAAATATGAACATTTATCTATGTAGAAGGTAGAGCAATCCCCTCGCCTCAATGTCCACATCCTAATCCCTGGAACCTATGACGATGTTACCTTAGATGGTATAAGAAACTCTGCAGATGGGATTAAGTTGAGGCATTTGAGATGGGGAGATTAGCCTGGATTATCTGGGTGGGCCCAGTGTATTCACAAGGTCCTTACAGGAGGGAGGCAGGAGCGTCAGAGCCAGTAATAGGAGCCGTGGTGATGGAAGCAAGATTGGAGAGATGTGAGGAAGGGGCTGTGAGCCAAGGAATGAAGGCAGATTATAAAAGATTAAAAATACAAGAGAATGGTTTTTCTCCTAAGGACTCCAGCAGGAACTGCCAATCCAATTCAGGACTTCTAATCCCTAGAATTGTTAAGATAAAAATACTTTTTTAAGCCTCCAAGTTTGTGGTAAATTGTTACTTGCAATAGGAAGCCAATTCTCTCTCTCTCCCCACACATACATACACACACATATATATGTACATATATATCTATACATATATACACATACATATGTGTAACATACACAAACATATATAACACACACATGTATATAGCACACATAGTGTGCTTTCTTCAACATTGTTGATGATGTCAAAATTAGAAACAAAGCAAATTTCATTCATTATTAGAGACAGTGGCCATCACCCCCCACTACAGAATACACACAAACCTTAGAATATGATCCAGTATTTGAAATATACATTATAACATTTGGCTCGGAGGATATTCTGAGCAGTATTGTTGAAAAAAAACCAAGATGTGAAAAATGTATATATATTTTGATTATATTTTATAATCAATAAAAGTAGTAATTTTCATTTTTAACAAACAAAATTCTATCATTTATATTACTTTGCATTTCTGCCTTTTTTCCTTCTGGTGTGTGTGTGTAATCATGTATATTTTTCTGATATAGTATGTATATATATGTATATGATGAATACGGCAAAAATACATAATAATACACATCAAGGTGTTGCCATGGTTACTTAGCTGAGGGGGTGCACTGATGAAGAGTTGATTTGTGGGAAAAGGAGAGAGGAGGAGCAAAGAGAAAACCATACTTTAAAAAATGTATGATATGATTCTGATAATGTAAAATTTTATATTGTATTTATTACAATTCTATATATATTAAAAATTAGAGGGTAAAGAATTATAAACATGTATGCTGCCATGTAGGATGACCTAGAATTTATTTTTAAGTGATGATAAAAATAGAGACACAGGTTAATGTAAATAACATGATTCTATTTGTTAAAATTTATATGATTCCATTTATATAACATTTTCAAAATGACAAAATTTTAAAGATGGGTAACAGATTTATGGTTGGCAGGTGTTAGAGACATGGAACAGGGTGGGAAATGGGGGTGAGTGTAACTATAAAAGGGTAGCTGAGGGAACTCTGTAGTGATGCCAACAGTTGTGCATTGATTATGGTGTTGATCACATGAATCTATGCACGTGGTAAAAGTGCACCAAACTATACACACATGCACACAGACATGCACACACACAAGTGCGTGTAAAGCTGGTGAAAACTATATAAAGTCAGTGGACTCCACCTCTGTCAGTTTCCTGGTTTGGATATAGTACTTTACATAAGGTCACCCAGTTGCAGGGTGCACTGCACCTCTCTGTACTATTTGTGTGATGTCTGTGAATCTATAATTATTACAAAAGAATACACTTTTAAAAAATGAACAAATGAAACTCCTCTAAATGTGTGCAAATGCTTGCATAGGTCCCTGTGAGCCAAGAGAAATATGACATATAGCAGGTGATGACCTATGATTACTTCAGTATGGTAGAAGTATAAGGAGAAATGTTAGCTACCTTGTTACACATTTTTATACTTGTAGCAGTGACACATTACTTTTGTAATAAGAAAGAGAGTGAATAAAGCCATTTTAAATCCAAAGTTAAACCTCTAATTAAAAATCTGAAATAATGAAGCAAGCATACATTTTTCTCCTGTTGTATCTTTTTTGTGTGTTTCATTGGGTTTTTTGTTGTTGTTTTTAATTGAAGTTTAGTTGACTTACAATATTATAGAAGTTTCAGGTGTGCAACATAGTGATTTGACGTTGTTATAAATTATACTCCATTTCAAGTTATTATAGAATATTGGCTGTTTTTTTTTTCTGTCCTGTATAGTACACCCTTGAATCTCATTTATTTTATACCTAGTAGTTTGCACTTCTTAATCCCCTTCACCTATCTTGTTCCTCCCACCAGCTTTCTCCCCACTGGTAACCACTAGTTTGTTCTCTGTACCTGTGAGTCTGTTTCCAGTTTGCTATATTCATTTGTTTGTTTTATTTTTTAGATTCCACATATAAGTGAATGCTTACAGTATTTGTCTTTCTCTGACTTACTTTACTAAGCATAATATCTTCCAGGCCCATCCATGTTGTTGCACATGGCAAAATTTTATTCCTTTTTACAGGTGAGTAATATTCCACTCATATGTGTTTATGTGTGTGTGTGTATGTATTACATCTTGTTTATCCATTCATCTGTTGGCGGATACTTAGATTCATATCCTGGCTATTGTAAATGATGTTGCTTATGAACATTAGGGTGTATATATCTTTTTGAGTTAGTTTCTTCGTTTTCCTGCAATCAGTACTCAGGAGTGGAACTGCTGAATTATATGGTAGTTATATTTTTAGTTTTATGAGAAACTTCCATACTATTTTCCATAGTGACTACACCAAACTACATTCCAACTATGAGATGATGATGATGATGATGATGATGATTAATTATTTTCCTCTCAAGAATTGATGACCCTTGTCAGTGATTTTAAGGAACATTTATCCATTAATTAATGCAACAAATATTTATTGAGAGTGTATTATAAACCAGCTACCATGATAGAGCATCATTGTACAAAGACACAGTGTAGAGTTTGCCCTCTTGCCCTTGAGGAACATAAATTCCCTGGTGAGGATAACACTCAAGAGACAGGACATCATCAGCAGGCTTCCCACCTCACTGCACCAGAGCCCACCTGGAGAGGACACATCACCAGCTCTCTCCTCTGCAGAACACTAAGAAGAACAGAAGTTGTCTTCACATAACCTGCATTTTTTTGCTGTTGTTGTTCATCATAGAAGTAATAACTGCCCATTGTTTTCAGATACCAGGAAGATTATAGAATAATAGGTAGAGTAAATCATAAACATTTGGAGTTCTTTCTCTTCAGCCTTACATATATCATAATAAATATAATGTGATCTCTTAATACATTAATTTTTATATTATAGTTTAACTACATTTAAAATAAAACAAAATAATTCCATTTTAATACAAATTATCAGTAAGTTTCATTTTTCCTAATTGTGAAAAAAACTCCTTTTTTTTTTCAAAGTATAAATTGTGATTCATTTCATTTTTATGAAGTTCAGCCCCTGCCAAGCTGATGCATGTTAAAAGAAATTAAAGCAGAGGCTGCATTTGGTGAGGGTGAGTGGTTTCCTTTTTTTAACTCAAGTATAGTAGATTTACAATATTATATTAGTTCCAGGTGTACAATGTAATGATACAGTATTTTTATAGATTATACTCCATTTAAAGTTATTACAAAATAATGGCCAAATTTCCCTGTGCTGTACAATATATCCTTGCTGCTTATTTTGTACATAGAATTTTTTGTTTCTTATTCCCATATCCCTATCTTGCCCCTCCCCTTTTTCTTCTTCCACTGGTAACCACTAGTTTATTATCTATATCTGTGAGTCTGTTTCTGTTTTGTTGTATATGTTGGTTTGTTTTATTTTTTAGATTCCACATATAAGTGATAACAGAATATTTGTCTTTCTCTTACTTATTTCACTAAGCATGATATTCTATAGATCTATCTACATTGTTGCAAATGGTAGAATTTCATTCTTTTTATGGCTGAGTAATATTCCATTATATATGTATATATATCTCACATCTTCATGCATTCATCTTTTAATGGGCACTCAGGTTGCTTCCATATCTTGGCTATCATAAGTAATACTGCTTTGAACGGTAGGGTGCATGTATCTTTTTGAATTAGCACTTTCTTTTCTTCAGACATATACCCAGCAGTGGAACTGCTGGATCATATGGTAGTTCTATTTTTAGTTTTACTTCACATGAGTGGAGTCATGTAGTATTTGTCCTTCTATGACTAGCTTATTTCACTCAGCATAATTTCAGAATTGACTACTCTATAGAATTATTCTATTTCACCTGTATGTTTTGGATGTCCACTAGCATCGTGCCAAGGGTTGGGGACACACACGTGCATGAGTCAACAGAGTCACTTCTGTTCTGCACTTTGAGTTAATCATTCCTCTGTTGGTACACATGAAATCTGTGCATGAGTTTTCCTTGTGAATAAGGCTGTACTAAACATCTTAGTACATAAAACTTTCTCTGAATTTAAGATCATCTCAGGATATATTCCCAGAGGTAAAATTATTGGGGCAAAGGGAAAATAAGAATTTTTAAGACCTTTGATAACTATTGCCAAACCAAATAAGACAAACAGGTTTACAAGTCCTTTCTGAAAGGTTGCCAACTTCCAGTACACAATCAATCACTGTGACCTTGATGCAAAATATACTCAATAACGACAAAGAGACTTTTTTTCCCTCCAATATAAGCTTGCTGTGTAGATGAGACCCCAGTGAAGCTATCTTGTCAACAAAATGGAAGGAAATTTAATATTTATTTCCTGGGGGTTTACCGTGTGTCAAATACTACTTTACATTTGCTTTTTCATTTATCACACATATAAAAGCCTCAACAAATCAAAACTTGACTGATAAACTGTTGCATATATAAAAGGCTATAGTTTACATCGTGCTTTCATTTGCATGATTTCATTTATGACTAACAAATCTTGTCAATCTAAGAATGTGTTTTCATTTATCTGTTTTTCCCTCGAGTTCTTGTTGAATAAACTTGTAGATGCTTTTCAAGAATAATATTAAAAAAATAACTTTTAAATGTGATTTACATTTTAAAAAGGAGAGGAGTAAAGAAAGTCAGTGAAAATGTTTGAAGGGAACTTTGTGAAAGCACTTCAAGCTTTGAAAGGTGATGTTCCCTCCTCCTCAACTATTTCCAACAAAAGCTCAATTTGGGGCTTCTCCTTCATATTTGTGTCCCTTTAATTTTACGAGACCCGAGCCTGCCTTCTTTTCTGATACACCAATGAAAGGGAAATACAGACAATGGAACTGTACTGATCTGAAATGCTTCCATCTCTTCCTCTCCTCCCACCTCCTCCTCACAAGTAGATATCCATCCCAGAAAGGCCATTCTTTCTGATGCTAGAATTCCATTATTGCCGTTAATGCTGACAGCTATTCTATGGGGACAAATGTGTAAAATAAAACTATTCTTTGATTTAAAAGATCTATTCAAAGAATGCAGATTTAAAAGAAGAAGGAAGAAAGAAAGAAAGAAAATTGCATCTTGAGGATAAATAGCAGTCACCTTCTGTCCGGGGTCGTAGCAGTCAAATGTAAAAAACAAAGATCACTCAATGAAATCATTGAAATGCTCCTCCAGAAGGTACAAATAGTGTCAGTGGGTTGTTCAGGCTGTGAGGTGGTTGAACAGAAGAGAATGAAAATCTGGTTAGTAGCCAGATAATTGGTGCTATGGAACTAGAAGGTATACAGTGATAATAGCATTAATTACAGCTCCCTACTTGGTATGAAATATACCACTTTGCTGGCTTTAAAGTGCATCCATAAACAAAATCTCATCCAAGTCTCACAAAAACCCTCCGTGGTAGGCAAGTCCGCTACGACTAAGTGGTCTTGGAGATGACCAAACTCTGAGAGGAGTTCGCTTGTTCAACATGACCCAGTTCGTCAGTACTGGATCTGAATTTGGTCTGGGTTTTGTAAATCCAAACTCACACTTTTTCTCTTCCACAGCACCATAAAAAAAAAAAAAAAAAAAATTCTGAAGAAGGATGCTATTTATGTCGGTCTCCATTATCCAGGAACTATTCAACATAATCTCTGCTGAAGTAGGGAAAATGCACCAGAAGATAACTGAGAGAGGAAGGAAGATTAGAGCATATGTTCTTCTTGTTTTCAAAACGTGGAAATAGATTGTATTTGACAAGATAGGGGCTGATTGCTTGGACACTCACTGAAAGCACAATTCTAGAACAATAAGTCAATGGAAAGGTCGGGAAGTCCATGAGGAAACTGGGATGTCTTGCCCATCTTGTTATTTTCGGTTATCTGGGGCTGGGCTTGGTGGCGATTAACGGGAAGGCAATGGTCCCTAGAGCTGAGCATAACTTCCCTGGGGGCAGATAATGTCCTAGAGGTGTCCTGAAAGGGCCTCCGTCCCTTAGCTTTCTCATAATCTTCCTTAATCTCCTCTAGTGATTATTTCCATGAAGAAATAGAAGACACTTGCTCTATAAACAGTTTTAGAAGTCGCTAACACACGGCTCATCCAACTTAATTGCTACCTTCCATATAGAAATTTTGCAGCTGCCATTGTATTAAACTAACCTCATTTTCTCCTGTATTAAGTTTACTAGACCAGAGAAAGTTAGTAGATAAGATGTGACTGGACTTGAGCAAGACATTTGTCAAATGTCTCTCCCTGTATCCATGTGGAAAAGGCTAGTATAATTAGAAGAACTAGTGACTGGTTGAATGATTTTACCCAAATGAATTCATACAACTCAAGAGTGAAATTTCTAGCTGTGTATCTGAGCAGGGAGGAGGGAGTGAATTCATCTCTCTCTTTTCAATCTCAACTTCAACATGGTGATCATGATTTTAATAGATAATTTTTGGGTTTTGCTTGTTTACTTTAGTTGGATCATGAAAGACCTAATTTTTTTTTTTTTTTTTTTTTTAGCATATGATCTAGGCTGGCTGATTAGGAGAACCAGGACTCCCAGGAACCCGGAATTAGTGAGAATCTAGACTGTGTTCTGAAAGCTGTTCTGTATCACTTGCTAGCCCCTTGATCCAGCAAAGTTAGGATTTATTCTCCTCTAGTTTAGAGGAAGAAACCAGGGGACAGATTTCTTCACACTTCCTCAAGGTCATACATTTTAAAACTTCTGAAAGTGGATTTGTATCCCTTCATATTTTGTTTTCCAAGCTCTTCGTTCATTCATGGTCAAGTTTCTATTCTGCACAATGGGCTCAGTGTCTATGATAATTGTAGGGGACCGGTAAAAAAATTTTGGTTTCGATTTCTTTTAAAATCAGAAGAAAAAAAAGTACATATAATAATAATACTGAATCTATTACAATGAATTCAACCTGGATTTTATCTACCTTTATATCCATGCAGTCATAAAATATATTCTAAAATATTTCTTTATGGAAAAATGTTTCCCATGGTGGCTTAATTGCTGAGTGCCCACCCAAGGCGTAACACAGCCCTGTCTTCATGCCAGCTGTTTTGCCTGCTTCCCTTGAACTAGGCAAGGTAGAAGACGAAGTAGATGTTTGACACGGCTGGGTGGGCATCAGAGACAAACAATGGAGCAGTGAGAGATACACCGAGGTAAGTCAATGTGGGATGGAAAGGCTTTTTTTGCAGAGCAGAGTGCGCTGTGGTGCCCTCTCATGCTGTGTGTTTACCTTGCTAAAACTTTTGTCCTGACAAATGCAATGGAGGGATTTCTCTTCCCTGGTTCCCACACAGGCACATGTGACGCTTTCATGAATTTACTTTGAAAATGATCAGGGATGTCTCATTTCTGTTTAGGCTTCTGGAGCCCCAGTCGACAAACTTTTCTCTTTTCAATGCCCAAGCTGTCTAAATGTATCACCAACAGCAACCACAACTGACATTTGTGTAATACTGTGTAGTTGAAAATTACAGGCTTTGGAATTCAATAAACCTTTGTCCAAATTCTGGTCCCACTCTCTCCCAGCTGATTCACAGAAAAGACTGCATCTGTCTTTATGTCAGTGCACTTAAAATATACTTAAAAATTTTTTTTTTAATGTAAGGAAATGTCTAAACAGGCAGAGAAGTTACTTAAGCTCCCTAGGTCTCAGTGTCCTCACCTGTGAATGAGATACAGAGTAACCACCTCGGAGTTAGGACACATTAACACTGTACCCCATGTTACAGATGAGAAAATAGGTTCACATAGTGGAAATAAATTACTCAAGGTCATATTCAAAGAGAAGCAGCGTTCAAATTTCATTACTGAACCAATTCTCCAGTTTTTCTTTATAACCAAACCCAAGTTCTCAGAGTATGAGTCAAAGTTACTGAAATGACAAAGGCTTCTCTGAGGACAGGACCATCAGCAGGTACATCAAATGTTTCAGGTTGCTGTGCGGTGGCAAGGATTGACAGCAGCTTAAGAGAAATGTTCTGCTACCTCCAGTTCCATCCTTATCTCTGCTGTTACCACTCAGCTCACCTGAAGTTTGCAATACACATTGTTTCTGTCTCTGGTAACAGCCTAGAGATTTCAGATTTGAGATTTTATTCCATTAGGAATGTTCCAGGGGGGCCAGGAGACCATAATATTTCCTTTTTTCTTTCCTGTTTTTCTCTTTTTTTTAAAATTGAAGTATAGTTGATGTACAGCAATATATGTTACAGGTGTACAATATAGTGATTCACAATTTTTAAAGATTATATTCCATTTATACTGATTATAAAATATTAGCTATATTTTCAATGTTGTACAATATATCCTTGTAGTTTATTTTATACATAGTAGTTAATATCTCTTAATTCTCTACCTCATATTGCCCCTCCCCATTTTCCTCTCCCCATTGGTAACCACTAGTTTGTTCTTTGTATCTGTTAGTCTGTTTCTTTTTCACTGTATTCCCTAGTTTGTTGTATTTTTAAGATTCCACATATACGAGATAATGATCATTTTCTTTCAATGCAAAAATCTCTCATTTACCATTGTCACTAAAATAAAAAAAAATCCCTGGAGTTAAGAATTATAGTTATTTGGAGAACAGGGGAATTTAGGTAGTCATGATGTTGTAATAATAATTATAATATGATTAAAAATAATACTTAACTTTGACCTGTCTACAGTACTATACAATTTATAAAATGCTTTTAAATGTAATCTCATTCAATCATCACAGTAATATTACAAAACAGGCAGGACAGGTACCGTGATCTCCAGGTTATAATTGAGAAAGTTGAGGCTCCGAAAACTGAATTGATTGCCTGATGCCACACCTCACTGAGCTGAGTCTTATACCCAGGACTTCTGATGCCCTTTTTCATAATATGATACATTTCCAAACAGCTATCCAGCTACTCCCTGAAGTCATCCACAAATGGAGGCCCTCCTTCTTTAGACTTGATGTCTGGGAGAACACAGGTAGACCATGATCTATGTATCTATGCTCACAGTTAACTCAACTCAACCAATGTTGAATAGAAACTTTCTCTGTGCAGAATGAATTGTGAGATTCTGCCGGGGGTGGGGCGTGGAGGGGAGTAGGAATGGTCAAAACATAGATCTTGCCCAGGAGGACTTGACATCTCGTGGAGGAGGTTGATATACCCACAGGACAGCTAATCACAAGTAACAGCATGCTGAAACAGAGCTCTAGCAAATGCATATAGAGAACACCGCAACAAAGAGTGGAAGAGAAGTGACCCCCTGTTGTGAGATTGGTGAAAGATTTATCAGCAAAAACATTGTTGTGGCTTGAGGATACAAAAAATGTTGGTGGTCAAAGAAGTTGGAGAACAGACTGGAGAAACTGCCATTGAGCAAATTTATGCAAGTACCTAACAGACGTGTGGACTGGCAAGTGTAACCCCTATTTCACACCTGCACAACGTAGGCACAGAAGGGTTTTATCAGCTTTCCTAAAGTTGTAGCCCCCGGACAGACGAGAAGTCATCTGAGTCTCAGTCAGATGTTCTTCCCACAACTTTGATCAGGTCCTAAAAAGCCTGACCTATCTTTACTCAGGGCTCATCTACTGAATTTCCAGATGTCTCCTCCACTCCTCCTCAAAGGATATTGTCTTCCCTCAGCGGGGAGGCAGCAGCTCCCATTTCTTTGCAGCCAGTACCCACTTCCCATTTTAAGCCATCTGTTCACATTAGTGAGGAACAGGAATCCAGACCTACCTCTGCTCCCCCTTATCCCTGTTACCAGGATCCCACAGAGCAAATGGCCTTGTTATGTGGCAGCGACAGGCAATAAAGATACCTTGTGCTTGGCACTTAGAGTACTTTACAACTGAAAAACTCCAAGTAGTTTTTAAAATATTCATCACATTTAACAATGACTCCTTTAATCACTGAGTCAGCCTGTGGGTAAGACCACGAGACTGGAGGTAGGAGAATTGGGTTCTGGCCACAACTGTGCAATGTCACCTTCACCAAGCCCTTTCTCTGTTGGCCTCAGATGCCTATCTTTTTAAAAGAGAGAGGGGGAAAAAAAAAAAAAAGATGGACCAAAGCCCTTGGGCTTTACATTCAGGTTAATTTTCTAGAGAAAGGAATTACAAGGGCATCAGTACAAAAATTCAGTTCCACTTCAGATACCCTTGGTGGGCTCAGAATTACTGATCATTCTCTTCAAAGGAAAAGTCATTTTACATTGTTGTCCCAATGACCCTTTGAGGAAAAATGCTCAGGTTTGGGGAATAGAGACAAAGAAAGATGTGTTCGAAGTATTTTGTCCTCATCAAAGTTAAATCCAAAAATTCATGCATGTATCTGATCTCAGATTTCCCTCTCTCTCTCCTCCTCCCTCTCCATTTGCCATATTTCCATAAGGCCTTGCTTGAACTTGGCTTCTTTCTGAGACTTGATCTTCTTATAAATTAAATGATATTAATAACACTTACTAATATCTATTTAGAGAATTGTTTTGTAGGTTAAATAAGATGACATATTTAAAGAGCTAATGTAGTGCTGGGCCGGAAGAGTCCAATAAAAGCTATAAAGAGAAAATCTGGTTAAATGGCTTCCGATTTCTATTTCCAGGGGGAATCCGGAGAGTTAACTAAAAGAGGAGCCAGACAGACCAGGGTTCCAATCATGGCTGTGGCGTCTACTCAACACCCTACACCTGAGTTCCCTCATCTGTAAAATGTAGATCAGTCTACCTGGCGGGGCTGTTGGGAGTGTAAAATGAGGCAATGCCTGTAGAAACACTGTGTATACAGCCACATTCATGGTGCATCCTTCACAGATGTTGGATGTCACCGTTATCAGTTATCACTCATGAGCTTATTTACAGAGTGAGAGTTCTGTCCTACAGATACTTTCTGAGCATCTGTGAAGTGCTAGGCTCTGGGCTGTGTGCTGGACACATAGTGACAAACACGTTCCATTTGCTTCCCTGATGCACTTATATTCTAGAGACAAACAAACAAATAAACAACTATATAGGTATTTCCCACGCAGTATCCTGTAGTATGCACAAGATGCATGGAATGTTTAATTTGGCTGGGGAGTGTGTTCAGAGACTATTTCATCACGGGATGATGAGTAGGTTGAACAAAGAAAGACGAACTGCAATGGGTATGTCAAAGGAAGCAAAGGAGAGATGTGTGTTCGAGGAAGGTGAATATCACAAAATAGAGATTCTCAAATGTGTGTCCTTTTAGAATCACTTGGGGAGCTTTGAAAGCCACCAATGCCTGGGTTTCCTTCCCACACCAATCAGAATTCCCGGGGGTGGGATGCAGGCTTCAGTGTTTCTAGACTCTCCAGGTGATTTCATTATGCAGCCGAGTAGGGAACCACAGGCATAAATTATGGCAGCATAATTAGTGCGTGGATGGAAAATGCACTGATCTGGAAAAAGAAGGGCCAGTGAGGATGGACCTAAATAATAAGACAATGAGTTTGGACTTGACTTATACATAGTGAGCAGCCACTGGGGAACTTAAGAGGGGAGAATACAGTGGCCATACATGTATTTCAGAAGGATCTCTTCAAACACAGCTCAGAATTTAATTCTAGAGGAAGCAATTTTTTCTTTAAAGTGATGCACAATCTTTAGGATGCACATAATCTATAGATTAGTCCTGGAAGGGTGTTCTCTGGATATGCTTTAATAACACATGGAGATTATAAATATACTAATGTCTAGGGCTCTTCTCGGACATCCAGAAAAAGGCTTTGGGATCTGGGAATTTGGCATTTACGCTTTTATTAGGTTCTCCGAAGAGACTGAGGAAACCTGCCAAAGGACTTGAGTAACCATCTTACTAAGGCTATTCAGTCATAGAGGCAATAAAAATTCATGACCTGTGTGTGGATCAGGCCAGGGCAGGAAGAGGGTCAGTTCTCGGACAGAAGGCTGCTGGGTCTCCCGGCCTTCGCGGTCAGGGCTTCCCTCTCTTTTGGTCGATTTCTCCCCTTGCCCTGCAGCGCGAGGCACCTACCGCTCCACCTGTCTTGATTTCTATTAGAGTCAGCACACCCATAAATAGCTGAAAGGTGCCACTGACTCTTTACTGAGTCGGGGATGGCTGTACCTGAATCTGGAACAAACTCTAACTGTGGAATGGAAGGGTTTGTCTGCTGTGAAGAGAGATGTAAGACTCTGAAAGTTCTGAATGTGAGGCGGAGACCTCCGCCGGCTGCCAGTGGGGGTGATCGCTCGCTGCATCAATGCATAAAAGCAGACCCCTATCCTAGCACCACCAGGCAGATCAAGGACAGATCAGCTCATTAAGCAGTAGCTGAGGCAGTTAAGGCCCACAGTGACATGGGCACATCTGACCCGGTGCTTCTCAGTGGGGAGCAGGGAGGGGGATGATCTGTCTTGACCCTAATGAAGAGATGCCGACGAGAAGGAGACAGGCAGCCACCCCAAACCTCCAGCTCCCAGCTTCCTTAAGGAACCAGATTTCTACACGCAAGCAGAGAGCTGCACTCATATAACTCAACAGTGACACCCAGTGACTCTCTCTGTCAATCCCAGGTGGCTGCTCCCGGAGGATCTTTGAGGGAATACATTTCAGCCTCCATTACCTAACACGGAAGCAGCGGCGGCAATCACGTCAAATTCAGTCCCGAATAAGACAAACATAATAATAAATCCCAGTTTGCATTAACATAATCACCTAACTGTTGAAGCGTATTTCTCTCCCCTGTTGGGCCATGTCTGATGTCAAACATAATAGCACCATGCAGTATTGTGCCTGTTTGACTTTGGAGTCACATGGAAGTGATTCTCTCATTTACATCCTTTGTCCAAATTTTACAGACCGTATTTTCTGTCATTTTGAAACACACACACACACAGACACACACATACACACACACACACACACACAAACACCTTTGGGTTCATGGACACTTTAATAATGGAAATAAGACCTTAGAGACAGGATTTAACACATCCACATCATTACATACTGGGCCACGTGAATCTGGAGATGAGAGAGAGAGATGAACAATGTGTGGTGGAGCCAGAAGCAAGTGACCAGCACAGCCTTGAGATTCCAAACCATGGCACAGAATGATAATAATAATATGGAACTGGGGACATTCAGCTTAGGAAACAAAACTGCACGGAGTGGAGCAAAGAGAAGGGGAGGTTTCCTTCCTTACTGAGTGAAAAGCATTAAAAAAAGATATTTTACTGGTTTTATTTGGTCCCAAAGGATAGAAACAGAATTAATGAGTGGAAGTTTTGGGGAAACTGCTTTCAGCTCAACATAAAGAAACACTTTATAACATTTGGACCTACTGGGAAAAGAAAGAATTTCAGGAGGCAAAGAATTTCATGTCATCAAAAACATAGCCCAGATATACCTGTTAGGATAATTCCAGTTGAAAAAAAAAAAAAAAACACAATCCGGAGGGGAATGGGTACAGAAAATTACTTGAGCAACTTTAGTAAGTAAAAGGACAGAGACGTAGGTGGTCAAGAGTGCAGGGATATAATAGGGAACAGGATATAGGAGGCAGATTGAAATCTTTCTCCAACCATCACTATTTTTTTCCTAATTAAAATGTTTCCTTCCTCATTCTCATCAGATCAGTGTTCTTTGTTTCTCATGCTATAAAGTAGGTCGAAGACGCTTGCTCCTTCTGCCTATGTTCTTGTATCTGCCACGTCAAATAAGATACTTCCCCAACCCCCCCTTAGTTTCCTTTCCCTCATTCTTACTTTCCCAAGGAAAGCATAGCCAGGATCGGGCTCTGATTCTTGGTGCAGGGAGGAGAGAATTACACTGTACAAAGGTATCCTCTCTGGGAGTGACTGAGGCAGGTAAGCTACAATTTTCCAGGGCACTGAAAGATCCACTGTCAAGAAGTTTAGAGAGGAACAGATGCACTGAGGGAGGGAACAGGTACAGGAAAAAGCGATGAGAATTCCATTTTCCCTTCAAAGATCAGATTCCCTGATTCTCTGACTAACTCTAAGTCATGTTGAATGTATCTCTCAGTTTAACTGCTCTTGTTATGCTCCAGGGTGTTTTATTTTACCCTGCCGATGGATTATAGATGATAGGAAGAGGAAGTGTAGAGAGGGAACTGAAATGACAGAGGAAAAGAAGCAAAAGAAAGACCAGGGAATATGGAAGGTCTAGTTTGGGGTTCTGATTCCCTCGTAGGCTGGCCTCCAATGAGACAAAGTAGAAATTAAAATTTGAGAGGCTTCAGGTAGGAAGCCAACCTGGTACTACCATCAACTCTATCTTAACCAGTAAGTGAGGTCACTTGTGGATTATCTGGCAAGTAATTAAGCAGGATATCAAGGCTCAAGCCAGGCAAGCTGGAATTCAAGGCTAGTCTTTAGACCGAGCAGGAATGTAGACCTAAAACTGAGACACACTCCAGATCCTAAACCTGAATGCCCACAGAGATAGTTTCAACTCTTGGGAACAGCCCAGTAGTTTTAGAAATATGGAGATATGGAGGTGTGCTTTAGAGATATATCTGAAATAAAATCCCAGCTTAATCCCTTATCAGTCATAGGAATTGAGGCAAGTCATTTCCCTTTCCTAAGCTTCAGTTTTCTCATTTGTAAAAGGTGAGTATCTGTCCGGACCTGATAGGACCAGACTGATCTGAGAATTAGAAGAGATATTAAATGTAAAATGTCTAACACATTGCCAGACACAATGTAGATGTTCTTTAAAAATAACCATCACTGTGATGATGAACTTAACTGGGAAGGGAGTGGTCAATGGAGCCCACTTCAATAACAAGCCTGTGCATTTGTGGAAATGGTGGCTATCCAGATTTTGTAACTTAGTTCCAATACATTCATTGCCTTGGTAAAGCTGATCTGACAAATTAAAAGGTCCTGATGTTGACATCCGGGCAGTATCGAGGACTGTGTATCAGACATCTATGCATTTTTCCTCCTCATATTCTCTTACTCCATCGTTTGTCTCTAGTCTTTGCTATAGCAACCAGCTATACTTAGGTATAGACTAACAGTACTTGATCTCAGCTGCACTGTGTATCTCTTATTTTCTTCTCCCAAGGCTGATCTGCTTCAGTGGATCCTGTGGATCCCATGGGAGAAGCCTGATCAGCCATGCTGGTGCCTGCACAAACTGGTAGCTTGAAGGTGTTAACACTTCCTGGGGTGAGCCTTGACCAATGGTACAGAGCTAGGGAGTACAGATTCCCTTTGCCAAGTCTCAGACATTGCAGAGGCATTCCATGCAGCTCCTCAGAACATCACCAACAGGGTTGACTTCCAGTTTCCCATAATAGTAACCAGCTCAAAAAAATCCAATCCAAACCAGCTTTGGATTGGCTGCTTTCCCTCTTTCTCCATCTGACAGTTTCCTAACCCTCCAATCCTGTGGTTTTTTTCCCCCCTTCCCTGTTTCATTTTTTCCAGACCCTGCACTCATATACTGTCATTACCAAATGATCCAAAATAAATGATCTCCACAAAAGCTCTTGTCTCAGGCTCTGCTTTTCAAGGGGAATGCAAGCTGCATCAGACCAAGAGCAGTTGCAAGAATCTCACAATTTTAGCACAAAAGAGCTGAATAAGACTTCAGGGATAATCTACTCGATTCCAACATTTTATGGATGGGTATGCAGAAACCGAGTCAGTAACTTCTTCAAAGTCACACACCTAGGCAACTTAGTGCACATGAGAAATCAAACTGTGAAAGGAAGACATCAGGGGATGGGAGAAAGGGAAGAGGAAAGAAAGGCAAAGTCACCTGGGTGATGAGAGAGAAGAAAGAGAAAGCCATTAAAACATCTTAGCACAGTGGGGATGACATGTATTGAATCTACCCTGTCAGCAGAGCAGAGAGCGGTACCCACCCTGATAAATGCCAGGTCCCCTTGCTGACACTTGATAAAGGTTCCATCCAGCAGCCGGGCAGCAGCCAAGAATGGGGTGATGGCGCTGCTTGCTATTTTAAACCCCTACTGCTCTCCATCCAGTGCATGACACAGAATTGGTGTTAAATGAATGCTTGTGGAATAGTGAGAAAATTAGTGGGTGGAACTCCTTCAGCGTTTCCATCATGCATGTACCCACACCTAGCATCGCCGTGTGCATTTGGATATCTAGCTATATATAAGTGCACATCTTTTTCCCCTCCTTCTTCTTTTTTAAAAATTATTTTGTGCCTGTACTATATTAAAAAAATAGTTTTAGGTGTTCACGTTATAGTGTGTATAGCTACCCATGAGTTCCTATATATACCTCCATTTCTGGTTACTCAAATCTTTGCCAGTCTGGTTACTCAGAGTCACATTTCTACATAGTGCTAACTCCTTACCCTTCTTCTACAGAGGATTTGGAGCTTTTGCATGCTCATTTGTGTAAACATGCTTATCTCCTTTTTCTAGTCTCATGTAATTTATTATATCAATGCTGTTTTTCCCAAGTTGCAAATTCTTAAAATAACTTCTTTTATTCATTTATAGAAAAATTTAAAAAGAAACAAACAGAAGCAACCTACTAAGGACCATGAACCAGGAATGGTGGTGTTCATTAGAGCTAAGCTGATGAAGACATTGCTGCCTGGATTTGGGGAGATCAAAGATTATTATGGCAGAAATTTGTCTTCATACTTGACCCCTGTCTCTGGGGAGTGAATGCCCTGACTTGCTAGGGTAGGCATTAACCTGGATTGATGTTCATCCCGAGTACTTCCAGGAATAGTGCTGGTCAAGTGTTCTTTAGCGACAAAGTGCAATGCTTCATCTAATGCAGAAAAAGTCTAGTACTGCATTTAAAATTCTTCTGGTTATTGACCACTATATATAAAAATAGATTTTAAAAAGTTTCTTCTGTATAGCACAGGAAACTATATTTAATACCTTGTAATAACCTTTAATGAAGAAATATGAAAATGAATATATGTGTATATATATATGCATGACTGGGACATTATGCTGTACACTAGAAATTGACACATTGTAAATGATTATAGTTCAATTAAAAAAACTGCACATCTTTTCCTTTGGTAACCTATATTAGATATAGTATTGTGCTTGGCACACAGCATCCATGATCTTTTTTTATAACTCTTATCCCCTTTTAAATTACTTGGCCAATGTTTTATCTTTAACGCAAGCTACAGGAATGTGGGTAACATATATGTTTCTTTCAGGACTGTTCCCTTACTGCTTGGCGTGAGATCTAAGGTGTTTATTTTGGGTGCTATGAGTCTATTCCATTGATTTCCTGATCAAATGAATGAATATATTACCTGCTGTGAATATATTTCTCAGAGGTATGTAAATATACATTGTTTATCACAAGTAGTGAAGGAATGATTTATGGTATTGATCAAGCTTTTCTAACTGCAGGTCTCTGAATATGACTTTGAGGTTATCACAGTTTGTAAAAGAGAGGTAAGAAAGAACTCTATGTCCTCTTCAAACTGCTAGCTTCATTTTTATCTGTAGATAAACAGAGGTACGGGTGATATTTTATTGGAGAAAGAAAAGTAATAGGTTATCAAGAAAATATTGAAAAAGACTAATGCAACAATCTTGTTACACATGGAGAAACAAGACTGAGTGGCACACAGTAACTTGCCCAAGAACACACTGCTTCCCAGTGGAAAGCTAGGTCTCAAACCAAGATCTCCCAATTTGGGGCATTCTTTTGATAATAGCTTGCTATTCCTTCTAGCCAATTTCTAGTTTTCTTGGTCATTGAATAACCAGTGCAAAAAGCCTATTACATTAATTGTATTAGCCTAGGATTTTGGGTATAATCATGTATTACTTATTTTTGATTAATTTTTTTTCCTTATTTCTAACAATTTCATTGCATGTGGACCTTTTATTGTAAGCAGCATTAAATCCTTACTGAGACACAGTTAACAATTCAGATATAAATAAATTCTACTCAACTTCTCTGTACACAGAGATTCCTTATTTTCCTTTATTTATATACACTATTTTCTAAATATATGTGTGTGTGTGTGTGTATACACACACACACTATATTTCCCACTATATATACTTTTAATAGTCTGCTCTCCTTTTTTCCAATTTTGGTCTTTACCTGTTGTCAACTAATAGGAATCTCAATGTTGCTATTGTCAAGTGCCAGTCTAAGGACTAACAGAAGTATTCCCACAAAATAGAATCAAACTGAGCAGAAACGAATGACAAGACCACATTGTTTCCTAAGTTACCAGGGGAAACTGAAGAACAAAGTCCCCAGGAGGACTTGCCCATGCTGAAGGGCCGTGGAAGGGCTGTGCAAGAGGTAACCAACACAAAACAACAAATATGTACTGCGTGTACAGTGTACCAAGCTCTAAGAGGAGCACTGGATACAGTATCTCATTGGATCTTCCCATGAGGCAGGTAATATCCTGACTCCTCACAGATGAGGAAAATGCGGTTCAGAAAGGTTGCATGGCTAGTAAGTGTCAGGACTACAGTTGGAATTCAAGATTTTCTGATTCCAAAACCCACCCATTGCTCTGAAGAGGCTCTTTCATTAGCGGCACAGAACCTAAAATGTGGGCAATGCTCTTGTCAAAACTCTTGAAAGAGAGAATAAAGGAGGGAAGCTTGGATGAAGCTGCTGTACACATACCCAGCAGCCTTGTGCTAAAGTCTTCACAACCAGTCCATGAAGAAAACACTGCGCTTCCTGTCGGACAGATAAGGAAGCTTTGGCTTGGAGCTGGGCACAGTCATCTGGCTAGGAGGTGTTCTGGTCGGGATCTGCAGCAGGATTGAAGCTCAACTCCACCACCACAACTTTTTTTTTTTTTCCATATTTGATGCACTTATCAATTACAAGCTTAATGATCATTATCCTAGGAACTGGTTGCCCTTGCCTTATTCCATCTCCTTCAAAACGCTCCTTCAAATGATGTGTACTAAGCAGTCACTCTGTACCAAAAATTGCGCTAAGCATTTTCATGGACACAGAGATGAGACAAAGCGATCATCCTCTAGAGTCTGTGTAGTCCAAGTGAAGGAGACAGAATGTAAAAACATAGATAATAGTAAAAAAAAAACCATGTTGACAATGGTGTTTACCATGTGTTGGACCCTATTCTGAGATTGAATAGACAATGCCCCACGCACGATCTCCCTTTGTTCCCCCTAAATTCATCTGCAATTGAAGTGGATGATTTTAATGATGCTTAGAGCTTCCTTCCTCAAGTGCTTGCATCTCTCTGCTTTTATCCAAAGGCAGGAGTTTTCCCAGGCAGCAGTCAGGGTACCCAGGAAATGTCAGGGAGTTAATACCCCAGGGGTAACCCTTAACCAGTCAGGGATGGTGGTGGTCAGCAGATGAAAAGCGCAGCTTCTCCATCCCTTGATAGGACAACTCTAGGCACATTCTCCAAAGTTATTCAGAAGGTTCTAGTAGCCCACAGGGGTAAGTTAATCATTAATGAATACTTTTGTTTCTCTCTTCCCCATCTCACTCTCCCAATCCTCCAGAGCTTCTGGTATTGTTTCCCAAAAGCATGATCTGCTCCCAAGTCACTGGCTCAGTATCTGCGTTGAGGAATAGAAGTGGTTCTAGAAAGTAACCCTCAGGATGGTATCCTGGAATTGATAAAAACAAGGGGCTGATTGCTCTTTTTAGAGTGGTGATAACCCACATCATGGTATAGCATCACAATTACCAAGAATTTCACTTGTGGTGAATTAAAATGAGACACAGATGGAAGGAGAAAAATTGGTTATGCAACAGCTCTAGCACTTAAGAGATATGGGGACAATGGTAATTATAAGGGTGATGGAATTGGATCTATTTTGGTAAATGCCCTCGAGGTCTTGAGGATTGAAAAATAAAAATATAGGTTTAGCTTAATCACTATCAACTCACAGTGTCCTGTGAAAGCCAGAAAATCTCCATGACAGTATTTCTAATCTAGAAGAGGCTGATTCATTATTAACACAGAAGTTGGGCTGCTACTTTTCTCAAAAATCAAAACTTTAAAATGAGTAATAAGGAAGGAAACTAACATGGCTTGTTCATCTCCTGCAGCCAGAGGGCAGACCACCACGAAAACAGGCACAAATATATAGCTACTCTAAGGAGCTACAAAAGAGGCAGAATGTTTAGTTCCATTAGGGCTTCTATGCTAATTAAGTGTTTTGATACAGAGTGGAACTCAGACTTGGAAAGGGGATATCTGGGCAAATCTTCCCGAGAAAGGGAAATCCCTAGGTTATTGTGCACTCTATAAATTGAAAAAAAAAAAAAAAGCTTTATTGTTCTTGATAAAGAAAAGTAGACTCTCATTGCCCAGAGACCATTCAAAGATATCACGTAAAATAATTACCTCTAAGAATAATGCTCATCCTCAAGATTTTTTCCTCTCTCCTCTCATTGCCTCTTCCCAGTAGTTAGAGCCATGTATTAGCACACTTGACATGGCATATGGGAGGGGCCAGCCTGTTGAACAAAAAGAACGGTAGAACCCAGCTGGTATGTATTCAGAGAACACGGAGGGGAAATGTGGGAGTGAATCTTTAATGCAGGATGCAAGGCTGGGTCAGGGAAAGTTTGTGTTGACTGATATGGGCCCTTTCCCATGACTTGGGATTTACCATCAGAGAAGACACTTAGAGCCAGTCTTACAACACTGCAAGGATAGATCATTGAAGCTTCGGCATAGTCATGGGTTATGGTAAATCAGGTGGATATGCCAGAGCTGCCTTAGCAAAATGTTGAGAATAAAGTCAGAAAGTTCATGTAAATGAACTTATTACCAAGGATATATTAGGTGAGAACAGAAAATCTACCAAATAAACTACTCAGTATTCCCAAGGAGAGCCCAGGGAATCCTCTGTGAGGAAAATATAAGAAACGTGCTAAGGGGGGTGGTGTGTTAGCATCACTCATTATCTATCTATTTATCTATCTATCTATCTATCTATCTATCTATCTATCTATCTATCTATCTACTTATAGTTGGCTGTACTCTCTTGGTCAGAGTTGATTTGGAGATACTATCATGGAGCTAGGATCTGTAATCTCAATAAGTGACCGAACTTTAGTATAGAAAAGACCAAGTTTCAGCAACACCAGACACAAGGTAGTCTTCCTGTAATTTGAAGCAAGGTCAAGTTGACATTCGGAAGGATTTTATCCACCTTGGATTTGTGGAAATGGCTACTAGATCATGATATAAATGGGAAGCTCACAAACATATCTTTTTGATTATACAGCCAGAAACCTTTAAGAGCTGGTCATCAGAAAGGAACATCAGGTGCTGCAATGGGAAATCATGATCACTTATTCAGCTTCTGGTCTGAGGCCAAAAAGGGAAGGGAAGATAAGGTCATCTGGAGGAAGGAAGCCTGCAACACTCTGCAAATATATGCAATAACTATTTCCCCATTTTTCCCTTCAAAGGAACTTATAACCAGTGCTGTGCTGGAGCTGCCTTGTACCACCATCAACAGGAAATTGTTCATATCTCCTCCTAACTCTGTTCAGTGACACGATGTTGATTGCTTTAATTAGCCGTAGGTGAGGCTTTTACCATGGAAATTGGCAAATGCCATACATCAAGGTTTTATTGTTTTTATTTTTGTTTTCCTTTAAAAATCAGATTATTAAACATTTAACAGGCTACCACTGCTTATGACAATATGCTGCTAGAGTACACTGTACTATTTGGGAATAGTATTTGGGAATAGAGAGTATCCAGATTTCTCTAGAGATGTTGGATACAGGTTATAAATTGACATTGATACCAAGGGATCTAGGTATCCCTTGGATGCCCTCTTTTAAAATCAGGGTATATGATGGGTAGATAATAAATGGAACCTTGGCTCAAGTCTACTTCACAATTACTTCACTGGGTGTGCACCCTACAGTAGTGAAATAAAAACATATACCCCCCAAAAGTCTTGTACTATATCTAAAAATCTTTTGCACAGTGAAGGAAACCACCAACAAAACAAAAAGACAGCTTACTAAGTGGGAGAAGATATTTGCAAATGATATATCTGGTAAAGGGTTGATATCTAAAATACATGAAGCATTCATACAACTCAATAAAAATACACCAAACAACTCAATTAAAAATGGGGTGAGAATCTGAACAGACATTTTTCCAAAAAAAGACATACAGATGGCAAACAGGCACATGAAAAGTGCTCAACATCACTAATCATCAGGGAAATACAAATCAAAACCACAATGATAATATCACCTCACATCTGTTAGAATAGCTATTATTAAAAAGACAAGAAACAAGTGTTGGTGAGGATGTAGAAAAAAGGGAATCCTTGTGCATTGTTATTAAGAATGTAAATTGGAACAGGCACTGTGGATAACAGTATGGAGTTTCCTCAAAACACTAAAGATAGAACTACTGTATGATCCAGCAATTCCATTTCTGTGTTTTCACCCAAAGAAAACAAAAACAGTAATTTAAAAAGATATATGTATCCCTCTGTTCACTGTAGCACTACTTACAATAGTCAAGATATGGCAGCAACCTAAGCAGCCATTAATAAATAAATTGATAGAGAAGATATGAGATAAACACACAGACACACACACACAGTGGAATATTACTCAGCTAAAAAAGAATGAACTCTTGCTATGTGTGGCAACACAGATGAACTTGGAGGGTATTATACTAAGTGGAATAAGTCAGACAGAGAAGAACAAGTACCATATGATTTCTCTTAAATGTGGAATCTAACAAACAAACAAACAAACAAACAAACAAAACAAAATAGAAACAGACTCGGATACAGAGAACATACTGGTGATTGTCAGAGGGGAGGAGGATTAGGGGGACAGATGAAATAGGATTAAGAGGTACAAACTTCCAGTTATAAAATAAACAAGCCATAGGAATGTACTGTACACATTGTAGCAATTTTGTATGGTGATGTATGCTTTGTATGGTCTTAATGTGATGATCATTTCATAATGTATAAAAACACTGAAACACTATGTTGTAAACCTGAAACTAATATAACATGGTGTGTTAATTATAAGTCAATAAAAATTGTTCTAAGTGTCCACTGTAGCATTGTTCATTATAGTGGAAAAATGAAAACTGTAAATTCTTCAACAGGTGGATTGGATAAAGCAATTGCATAGTAGTCAAACAATGTGATATCATTCAGAAATAATGAAACTTTTGATGCAGGCAATGATATGGATGAATCTCAAAAACATTATATTAAGTAAATGACAGATACACAAAAATGCATAGCTTATAATTCCATTCAAATGAATTTCTAGAAGTGGCAAAACTAAGATATGCTAAAAGAAATCAGAATAGTGGTTTTCTGGGGAGAGGGGTGGATCCACCGAAAGGAGCAAGAGATAACTTTCTGTGGATATGAAAATATCTGCATTTGAGCGTTGGTTACACAGGAGTACATATTTTCAAAAACTCATTAAACTGTACACTCAAAATATGTGCATTCCATCTAAATTTATCTCAGCTAAACTTTTGTTTAATGAGTACTTCCAATGCATCTGTCATTATTCTAAGCACTTATATAAATCATATCACTTGTTTCTCAGAGTCATCTTATAGGTACTGTTTCTCATTTTACAGAAGGCGCTGAGGCACTGGTAGATTAGTCTGGTCAGACAGCAAAAACATAGTGCAGCTGAGAGTCAATTCCAAGCGGTCTTAAACCAGAACAAGGACTCTTAATGTCTGCGTTGTAATCAAGCTCTCCCCAGAGTCTGCAGCCTTAAATACTGACACTCACCTAAGAAAGGTAAAGTTCACGATTATTACGTGTCATTTCTGAAAAGTTGCTGTCATATAATGTTTGCTTGAAATGGTAAGAAACACTGCAGAATGCTTGCAATAAGCAGCGGGGAAAGATACCGCAAGTTTAAATGGTGACAGGAGGCTCCAAACAGCATCCCTGAACTGCAGGCAGGGAGGCTGGCTGTCAAGAACCATCAAGGGGAGAAAGCTGCTCAGTGTGAGGCTGATCAGACAGCACCTAGAATACTGTAAACAGTTCTGGGCATCTCAACACGAGAGAGCTGTCAAGAAATTGGAAGAGACTCAAAGAGCATCAGGGAGCATGATTAAAGGACTGGCGGGATTGATTTATGAGAAAAGATTAAAAGAACTAAATACTGCCTGCAAAGATGGAGCATAACTAAGGAGGGACAGACTAACAACATAAATATTTGAAGGGCATACACACAGAATGAGAAAGATTGTTAATGTTGCCCCATGGAGGTATAAATAGAAATTAGAGGATGGAACACGGAAATGAAAATGTTGTCCAAATACTAGGAAACATGTCCTGACAATGAGGTCAATTAGACTTTGAAGGAGCTTCCCAGAGGACAAGTAGAAATCCAGTTGTCCAAGCCATTGACAATCAGTCCTGACACAGAATTACAACATCCTACATACTTTTGGGTCTAGAGGCAGAAAAATGTGACTTTATAGACAGAGTTTCCCCACCTCCTTCAGTATACTACGGACAATAACAGTAAAGCTATTTGCAGTGCTTCAATTGCTTTTATATTTAATACTTACGGCAATTCTCTGTGGGAGATAGTCCACCTCATTTACAAATCAGGGATGCTCAGTTTCAGAGAAGTTTTTACAGATCTTGCAGATGTTAAGGTACAAAGCCAGGAGTCCATTCCAGTTTTTAGAACTTCAAAGTGTATATCTTTTTCATGAATGGATAGATATCAGCAAGTCTTGCATTAGCTATTTTGAACATACCGCCAATACGTCTTTTGTCAGAGAATAGCTAGGGTGAATCAGTGTCTGACTTGCATGAGAGAATACGCATCTGACCCAAGGCCATCTTAGGTAGCAGCTGGACTTCGGGACAACCAATATGTTTTCAAATGAATTATTAACCTTCAAAAACTATTCTGAGGAATGTGTGCTGCCTCCTACTCTCTTGGATTATGAAATTGCAAGTTCTCATAAAACTTTATGTCTACTTTGACTTAGTGTTTATTTATAATTCCCTTTTTATTAAACTTATATTGAGTACTATATATGCATTGGACGTTGCACTGAGAATATGGCCGTGGGCAAATCAAAGTCCCTCAAGGAGATTACATTTTAGTTCGGGAGAAAGATGATGGAAAAGCTTAAAGAAATGACTGGTAGTAATGACAGGTACAATGAAGAAAGAGAAAACAGATTGAGAAGATAAACCTCAGACTGGGAGGAGATATTTGCAAAAGACAATCTAATAAAGAACTATTATCCAAAATATACAAAGAAGTATTAAAACTCAACAAGAATATAATCTAATTAAAAAATGAGCCAAACACCTTAACAGACACCTCACCAAAGAAGATATACAGATAGCAAATAAACATATGAATAGATGTTCCACATCATATATCATTAAGAAAATGACAGTGAGATATCACCCCATACATAGCAGAATGGCCAAAATCTGAAAGAGTGACACCAAATGCTGACAAGGATGTGAGCAATGAGAACTCTTATTTGTTGCTGGTGGGGATGCAAAATGGTACAATTGCTTTTCAAGATAGTTCGGTGGTTAAGAAACTTATAAAACTAAATATATTTTTACCATATAATATATTGATCATGCTCCTTGGTATTTACTGAAAGGAGTTGAAAACTTACGTTCATACAAACAACTGCACACAGGTGTTTATAGCAGCTTTACTCATAACTGCCAAAGCTTGGAAGCAACCAAGAAACCCTTCAGCAGTGAATGGATAAATAAACTGTGACACATTCAGACAATGAAATGTTTACTTAGTGCTAAAAAGAAATGAGTTATCAAGCCATGAGCAGACATGGAGGAAACATAAATGCATATTACTAAGTGAAAAAAAAACCAATCTGAAATGGTTACATGGTGTATAATTTCAATTATAAGACATTCTAGAAATTGCAAAATTATGAAGGCAGCAAAAATATCAGTGGTTGCCAGAGGCTGGGTGGGAGCAGAGATGAAGGAACGAATAGGCGAAGAATAAAAGGCTTCTCTAATGATGGATACATGTTATTATACATCTGTACAAAGCCATAGAAGCTACAACACCAAGAGTCTACTGTAATGTCAACTGTGGACTTTGGGTAATTAAAATGTGTCAGTGTAGGTTCATCTATTGTTTTCACAAATGTACCATTTTGCTGGGGGATGTTGATAATGGGGGAGATTATGCCTGTGCGGGGCAGGGTTTTATGTGGAAAATCTGTACCTTTCTCTTAATTTTTCTGTGAACCTAAAGCTGCTCTAAAAATACTCTTAAACACACACACACACACACACACACACACACAGAGTAGATGAACTAGGATGGGGGCTGTAATTGGAAAGTTTAGACCTGGAGCTCTGTGAAGGCCACCAGGAAAGTAATATTTGAATGGAGACCTGATTGAAGTATGGGAGTGAGCACTATAAAAATGTGGAAAAGGACACATCAGGCAGAGGATAGAGCAAGGACAGTCGCCAGGGTTGGGATGGGTTGGTCCATTTGAGAAACAATAGTCGAGAAATCACTGTGGATGAGTCGGAATGAGATAAGAGTGGTGGGCAGGGGACAGATTCTAAAAGGTATTATTGAGATTGTAAGCTCTTTTCCCTCTGACTGAAGTCAGAAGCTATTGGAGGATTTTGAGCAGAGAAGGAATATAATCTCTCTTAGGTCTTAAAATAATTCTTTGGTGCACTGTGTTGAACACAGACTGTAGGTAAGTAAGGATGAAAGCCAAAAGACCAGTCAATGGGCTACTGCTATTACCCAGGTGAAAGGTGATGGTAACTTGGACTAGGGTGACCGCAGAGCAGGTAGGGAGAGATGATCAGATTTTGAGGGTATAACCAACAGGTTCAGACATTGAGACATGAGATTGAGAGTTGTATAATTTTATAACATACCATGATCCATTGCAGTAATTTCCCCTGTTTTCTAGATAACAATCTCTTAAAAACAAAGATTCATCACTGTATTTATAGCACTTAGAAATGCCTGGAATAAGAATCACTACTTGAGATTGAGGCTGCCTGAAACAGAATCTCAGCTCTGCAGTGTATCTGCTGTCTGACGTTATGTAATAATACTGGTGCTTCTACGTTTTTCATGTGTAAAACGAAGCGTTCCTTGAAGGCTCGACACAGGTTTTACAAGTAGGGGCAAGTGGACATGAACAAGGCTCAAAGTGGGTTTTGAGCCACTCCAATTTCATCTAGAACAGTTCTGTTTTTTATCAGTCTATGTATTTATTATCTATATAAAGGTTCATTAGAAAAAAAGGAAGTGCTTTTTGGGTAACATATGAATGAGAAAGCACTGGATTAAATAACACCTACAACCTCTTCTAATGTAATGATCATTGTGTCTCCTAATAAGACCATATAGAACACCAGGATGAAACAGGCAAAATTGTGGGTGATTCAAACACAATAGTGAACCCAATAGGCAGAGCTTCTGCCCTAACAGAATCCACAATGTAGGAGATGGTCTTACTTGGGGGAGCCACAGAACCCTAAGGAGTTACATATTTTTTCAGAGAGCCATTGAACTCCGATGTCATACATTATATTTTGTAAATCTGCATGTGTGTTAGATTTTCCTAGAAAGAGCATGTGCTGTTTTCATTAGGATATTTTTTTATAAAAACTAAAGCAAAAATCAAAAAACCCTTTTTATTGAATAATAATTATTCAAATTCTTAAAACAAGCTTTGACCTCCCAAAATTAAGAATCACTAGCCATAATGATTAAAATCTCTCCCACTTTTCTTAGTCCATCTTTCTGTTGTTTCCTCTGCAATTTTGCTAAGACAGAGAACCTATGTATAAATTGCAACAGGTACTGTTAATTCCTTTCTGCTTATAAACATGAACTGCCACAAAATATTCTTTCAAGTGCAGGCAAACTACACTACAGATCAATCCAAATATAAGAAAGCATCCCACACTTTCCCTGTCTACACAGGCAAATTGATAAAAAAATAAAGTAGGATGTTACTTATGCCAGAAAATGTTCATTCAATTTTGTGTTTTTTCCCCTAATATTGATTTCCTTTTAACAAATAAGTTTGTTTAAAAATCATCTACTAGAGAGAGAAGTCTGGCTGGGGGGAAGGTCTGTTCAGGAACGAGAAACAGAAGTGTTTAGGGCCATTGCCCATTGGAAATCAATCAGAAGTGAATATAAAGTATTTCTACCATTATAATGGAAGCTGGTGGGAAACGGGATTCCATTTCTGCAATTCTGATTTATAGGCAACTTTTTTATTTTCTTTTTTTTTAATCCAAAGGCCTGAGGTCTAGTCCCAGCTCTAGTACAAATTAGCTTTGTGAAAGAAAACAATTCAGTTAGACCAAGCATTAGTTTCCTCATCTGTAGAACCACACTTGAAGCTCCAATATCATTGGAAGTATTTCTACATTTTAAAAAACCACACTTTTAATACCTAGCACATAATAGAAACGCTATCTTTCTTAAATGAATGGGTGAGTGAATTAATGAGTGAATGAGGGGTCTAGAAGTGATGTGGATAGTGGAAAGAGCTCATATAATGAAAGAAATAAAAAGACATGAATTGCTCACCCTGGTTTCCAAAATTATCATATGCATAACTTTGGAAAAGATATTTATAATCCCAGACATCATTTTCCTCATATATAAAATTTGCCTCACTGAAATATGTGAAAAGTATTTTACCAACAAGAAAATCAGGGATGTGATTCTACCCATTTAATTATGATCTCTAAAGGAGCCTTTGAGATTTACTATTTATTCTCTGTACCCTTCACCAATCTGCAGAGTTCAAGGACAAGCCTAGTAATTCCCTGAACTCCTGGTTAGCCACCTACTCTGGAGTGATTCTCAGATAATAAAATTTAGAACAAACACCTGAAAGGGAATGGATACTGCTGAAGCCAAAGTTCTCTTCTCTATTTCGCTCCTTTTTTTGTTCATTTTACTGTTAGATTAAAAAAAAAAAATCCCTTGCACCTGAAGATTGTCATTCTAAGTGAAGTGGGCCGGAAAGAGAAAGAAAAATGCCATATGACATCATTTATATGAAGAATCTAAAAAATAATAACAATAATAATAAAGACACAAATGAACTATTTATTATTTTGATTTCTTGAATATGTGTAATCACATTTGACTATCCTTTATGATTGGATTACCACATACTGTTGATTCTTATTTTGTAATTGGCTTTATTCCTTTGATAACTATGTAACTTTAAAAAGCCAAAGATCTAATCTGTTCTTAGGAACAATAATTAGAACATATAGGAAAACTAAAGAAATGTGCAGTATACTGTATATATGTATTTACAAGCTATATAGTGTGTATGTGCAGTCGAACTGTAATAATTCTACATAATAAAACTGAAAAAGGGAGAAAAAATCCTAAGGAAAAAAAATAAACAGATAAAAAAATCTGAACAAGTAGTGAATGTACTCAGATTATGTTAAAATATATTAAATGTAATAAACACGTATTGCCTTTTTCATGAATGTTGCCAGAGCTATTTTTGGGCTTGATTCAAATCCAACCTCCCTCTGAGACATAAAGGGCTTTAAAATGCAGTTTACAAGTGAAGAGAATTTGGTTTTATATAGTACACTTTATCCTCTGGGTTTCCAAAAGAGTATCATAAAGCAACATGTTAGATCCTTACCTTGTGGGAGGTACAGCCAGATTCAGGAGGCTTTGTGAACAGAGTGGTGGGTCATGCTGAGCTCTGATCGGCTGACTATTTTACAAGGTGGTGACGGCGTGTCCTGCTAGGGTTCAGACTACAGAGAAGGCCCCAAAGAGCGAAGTCAATACACAGGAGTAGCGCAAATGGGAGGTTTGAGATCAAATCAGCCAAAGATGCAAGGAAAAAGTTGGGGACATGAGAAATGAAAAATGTCCTAAGAGTAACAATGTGAACTGACACATTTCTGCTGTTGCACGACATGGAGAGGCCAGGATTCATCAGCTTTTCAGATCCAGCTGTGACCTAAACAATGCAATGAATTCATCATAAACACTTGCCTAGCTCTTCCCCTGGTCCCAAGCACTTTAGTCAAGACCATTTCTCACACAGCTTTGACGTCATGTCCCTCTCATTGGTAACCCCTCACTGATTCTACAGGTACTTCCTCTTTTCAAATCTTCAGTGCTTCTCTCCTGAAATATCTCTGGTTCTTTTAATGGTCTCCTTGCTCCCACATCTACAAAATACAAGTCATTAGATTATGGGACTCATGCCGATTTCCATTACATATAGTCAACTGCATCTTCCAATGAGACTCTGGAGTAGGTATTATCATCCCCATTTTATGAATAAAGGATTCAGTCATGAAATTTTTCCATGAAAGGGGACAATTTATTCTCCCTGTGGTGTGCTTCCACTGTCTTTTGTTTTCAAATTATTGCTCTCACTACATTGTCTTATGATCTGTCCACCCAAATGTCCATCTTTTAAACAAGAACGTGAACTCCTTAGGAACTGGGTCTTATCACATTCATCTTTATATTTGTGGTGACTAGAACAGAGGGAATGCTATTTAAAATTTTGAATGACCGTGTAAATGAGTGCATGCATGAATTAATTAAAATGAATAGTGTTGATGGTTCTATAGTTTTTTAAAGTCAAGGGGTGGACATGCATTATTTCCTGACATGTGTTTTGTAAAACTCTAGTTTAATGAGATAATCTATGGCAAACAAAAAGCTCTTGAGTCCACCAAGATTGTAAAATCTGAAGCATCTCCTCCAGAATATTCTCAAAACAGACTCCAAGAAGTCACAAAGCACAGAAATTATAAAAATTTTGTTAAGCGAAGACTTTCCAAGTCTATTGGACCACAGATGCCTCCTTCTTTTCTTCTTTCTCTTTGTGTTCTTTCTCCTTCTTCTATTCTCCCTCACCCTCCTCCTCCTCCTCTAGCACATTGTCCTCCTCCTCTTCTTATTTTTCATCTCCTCCCTCCAAAATAACTACAATGCAAATATAAACTAAGAATCAGGGGGCCAAAACGGTATCTCTTCTAAGTCTTTTAGATGCTACTTGTAGGGAGAACCTTTCCAGGAGGCATCATCAAACTGAGAGTCCACAGATGTAGACAGAAGATACTTCAGAGGTTCGGGGGCTTGGTCCGGTGACAGCCCTGCTCTGAATCATTTGCCATATTCTTGAGAGTCTAATATAAGCTTTTGATAGCATTCCAGAGACTGTTAAAAACAATGAGCTGAATGACTGGGAGTGCAGGTAAGGCGCAGTCTTGGAACTGGCATAAAACACTAGGAATGTTTTTATTGGAGAACAGAGGCATGCACATTTTCCGGTCTGAACAAAACTGAAGAAATCACAAGTCAGTTTCCAGCACTGACTCACAGTCCCTAAAATGGTGAGGATGGAAAATCACTGCTCTGAGTAGCAACAAAATGAAATATTTCTGAACACCTTTCCCTGACAGGTTTAAAAAAGCAAAGGAAGCAAAGGAAGCAAAGGAAGGGGGTTGCTGGCTGTGAAAGTCTTGGATGAATGTACTGAGAGCAGTTATTTTAGTGGTGCTGGTGATAAAAATTAAATGGGGGCCTTATGGGAAATGTACATTTCCTCAGAATGTGTCGGGACAAATGCTGGTTTTTAGAGGCACTCTCAGAAGCTGGGCAGAGGTGGCAAAGAATACAAAGTCAGGACTGGGACAGAGTGAGAGGAGGAGGGAGACCAGAAAAGACACACTTTGCAAAAGCAGAGGAGATAACATTTAAGGATATCTGGGGAAGCTTGTAAGATACTCAATTCTAGCAAAGCAAAGAAGGGAGATGGGACACGAGGAAGACAGGAAGGAGGAATCCAGGGAAGGAGAAAGAAGGAAGAAAGACAAAAGGAAGAAGAGGGATAGAGAGGAAAGAATTCAGCAAGAACATGAAATAGAGATGAGAGAGAAAGTATGAGTGTGTATCCCTGAAGTAAGATACAGCTTAATATAATGGCAGAGACTCTGGGCAGGAGGATGGAGGGAGTCAAACTAACCTGGGCTAAGACTTCATCTCTGCCATTTAGTAACTGTAGGTCTTAAACAAATACATAAGACTTATTTCTTTTTTTTTTTTTTTTTTGAAATGGGGATAGGAGTATCTATCTCATTGAGTCATTTTATTACTTAAATTAAATGTTCATGAAGGGTATAGTACTAAGCCTGATATATTGGTAGCATTCAAGCATAATTACTTTAAACAAATGTAGTAACACAAGTATCGAGGCAGAAAATAGAGAAAATCAATGTTCTTGGCAAAATGAGTTCTAGGAATCACATTATGATTATTTTTAGTAAGAGTAATGCCATCCTTAATTATTTCAGATAAAGATAACCTTATGCCTTGTTCCCATGCACATGATGGTCTGTAGAATATTAATCCCATTGGTAGTTCATGAAGAGGCCCATGGATTGTATCATCTTTATCTAAATCTGAGTAGTAATTTCATGAAACAGAAAAACATTTTGACTAGGTGATTGTAAGTATGATAGAGGATTGAGCAGAGAATTCAACTTCAGAAAGGGCTTCTGGGTGTCTCCATGGTCTAGAACTAGGCATGAAGAGGACCTCCAGATACAGAGAAGGTTTCTCTCTGGGTGGACACAGCTTCTCATTGTGTCTGCTTTTTTTATATGCACCAAACTCCTCTGCTTCTACATGCAAGCAGGTGAAGCTGTACTGCTTTGTCTTGGAGATGGCCATAGTTCCCTAATGTTTATCAAGAAAGAGTCCCAGTTTGATTGAGCCCCAATTTCCTCCCTTCAGGGCAGAGAATCTGGTCTTCCCAGCAGGAGGCAGGAAACTTGCATTGTCCAACAAACTGAGAGTGGAGGGCACAGGGAAAAGTTCTTGGGAAAGAGATCGCTGAAAAACAGTGTTTTCTCTGAGTGCTTAGTGAGTCATTATATGTGTTTGTATATTAAAGACACCAAGACATCTACACAGAAAAAAAAGATCTGTTCAGCTTCATTTAACACAGCTTTTATAAAACGTATTTTACCCAGAGCCTTTATATTAATGTCAGAACATATGATGGAGATGTATGTGGGTCACAGGACATGTGGGATTTGAGAGCCAAGGGGAGAGGTATAGAAATCTTAAACATAGATTGACCATAAGGATCAGTGGTTCCATGTGGTCACATTTTACGTATGAGGAGAAGTGAGACTCAGAGAATGAAACTGTTGAAAGTCACATAGCTAGCGGGTGACCAACTAGTACAGTTCTCTGAATCCTCAGTTTAGTATGTTCTGTCACATTCTGCTGATTCCCAAGGACTGCCATTGTTGAGGTGTTATCAGATAATCTATGAAGCTGGCTACCACCTGAACCCCCAACCCATTAATCCCTCAGGGATTGGCATGTTGAGACTGAATTTTTAAAGGGAGCCAATGAAAAAATACTCCATTTAATTCAGTTGGCTGAGGAACAGCTATTCTATGAAGTGAAGGATGCCTGGAGAATGAACCCAGTATGATATTCTTCCCATCTATAACGCCCTTCAGCTATTCTATTCATTAAAAGTTTTCTAATTTCTCCGAGACAAGTTGGTAGCAATTATCAGTTGCCAGTGACCTTTCCTTGGATGCATTCAGTGATGGGCAAGTGAGAAGTACTGGAATGTGGCTGAACTCACTATCTAGACACCCTTTTCTCTCAATCAGCCCACCCCTCTATATATAAACAATCCAATACCCTGGCTTCTTAATTTTGTTGTGAGTTTTTACCACAAGTCTTTAAGTAAATAGGCATAAAGATCAGACGGTGAAAGACAATCAGAATTTTCATTTACAGCCATAGTATAGCTCTTTGGCAGAATTTGGCTGTTTAGCAGGGGACATTTTGAGATATAAGATTAAGATAGCCACAAAGCTAATCGTTGTGTGTTCAGTTACGTCATGTGCTGCTTTGCCTGGATCCCGCTACCTGCATTTTTTTCCCTCCTCTGTTGCATGATTTGGCTCTCAAAGATACATGCACATGCAGAGGACTAGGACCAATCTGGCCTCATTGTGGAAAGGTTTGGAGCTGTTAGTTCAGTCATTTGGAAGACTGAACAGAAAGTTGGTTCTACTGGGATCTAGATCTAGTATGTCTTGCTTTTTAGAAACCGGGCTCCTGCTTTATTTTTCTAATTGGATATCTGTCTTATATCTAAGTTTCAGCAACTCAATCACAGTTTTGCTCTTGTGTGCCTGAGTCCCAGCTTGGATAACGTGCCAAGCGATGGTGTGGTCCTAGCACTGGAATCAGATACCTGGCTTTGACTCTTACGCTGATATTTGCTGGCTTTGTGACCTTGGGCAAGTTATCTAACCTCACCCAGACTGAAGTTTTCTTTTTTAGAAATGGGGCAGACTATTTCTGCCTTAGAGAAACTCACAATAGATGTTGCATATAGAGCACCTGTTGTTCTATTTTAAATGTTAATTACTCATATTTATACTCTCTTATGTCTTTCAAGTTGGGTATTTGTTTATCTTTTTTTTTCCTCTTGTTTCTCATCATCATACTCCGCTTATTCTTTGGTACACCTGTCTACCATCTCCACCAAGATTTCCTGGGTACCAAAGGGCCACAGATCCTCTGGAAATGGGTTTATTAATTCTCCAAACTCATTGATATTTGCCTTCAACTTCCTTTCAGTGGGATGAGTCCGTCTGCTGACTCCACTGAGTATGTCTGAATTTCCAACCTTAAAACTTTCCAATCTGGTCTATCTAGCACTTGGAACGTATTCTTAGTCTTGATGTTGGATAAGTACCACAAAAACCATATGCAATCGTCTGAGAATATAGAAATATGTCTCATAAAACATATACCAAGATTTTGAGAAAACATAATTGATAAACATAATGTTTATATTATCTGTGATCCATTTGCAGGTATATATTTAAAACAAGCAATTTATATTTTCTATTAAAGTTTTTCAATGATTAAAATATTTGGAAGATTATCCTATTATGGGATCAGGGAGCAGACACTATACAAGTCACTTTAGCAAGCCTTTGAAGCAAACAATAAACAGGCAAAATATATGTGGCTGGAAAGTTCAAGATCAAGGTGCTGGCAAATGTGGGGTTTGGTGAGGACCAGCTCCTGTTTCACAGACGACTGTCTTTTCCAGCTAATCTTACATGGCAAATGGGGGAAGGGATCGTTCTGGAGTCTCTCTTATAAGGACACTAATCTCTTTCATGAGGGCTTCTCTCATGACCTAAATCACCTCCAAACGGCCTTATCTCCAAAATACCATCACATTGGGGAATTGGGTTTCAACATAAAAATTCTGGAGGGAACACAAACATTCAGTCCACAGCATTGTGGAAGTAGTTGATGTCAGGTTTCCAAATTAAAGCATCGCCATTTGGATGAAAAGAGCTTGCTTTCAAATACAATCTGAACGGTGTGGTCAACAAAAAGAAATAGTCTGAGTAAGATTTTTCAATTTCATACTAATAGGATTTGAGAAATGGCAGAAGGTAAAATAATAATTATTAATTAATGACAGGATACAAGAAAGGAGAATGGCTCAAGATTTTAACTAACAAGCCTGTGGTGAGGAGACAAGTTTTGTATATGTGATTGAGGACAATATCATACTATGAAGGTACCAATCTCCAAAAGAAAACTGACACACAACTGGTATTGTACTGAGTGCTAGAAAAATGAAGAGGAGTCAGTATCTGTGTCCATTTTCACAAAGCCTACAGTCTGGTGATGAAGACAAAAAGTCAGCTGAAGTAGGAGTGAATGCAGAGGAATCACAGAGGTCAGAGAAATGCGCATCAGCAGTTAAGAGGAGGACACATAACTACACACACACAGTAAGATATGCAGGAAGGCAGATGTCACTGAAGAAAGACAATAAAGGATCACACAGTCTACATAAGATGATGACGAGCTACTCCAAGGACAGGGACAATTTTAAGGATAAAGGAAATTCCAATGAAGATTATAAAATAAATTAAAAAGTTCAATTTTTGCTAATTTACAGAAGGTTCTATTGTTCCCAGAGCTTTATTCAAACTATATGAAACCAATCTCTAGGTCAATGCTATGGTGGCAATCCAAGACATGGTGTGGGTTGAAAATACAATTTGCCTCAACACATGCTAGGAGGGAAAACACAGGTTGTTAAGAGGAACCGGGTGTATTTTGGAGGCTGATCTTTTGAAATATGCATCAGTAAGGATAGATGTTGTTTTACAAACTATTTCTCAGTGTGCCGTGTGCCTTGGGGATAATGCCTGGAAGACGATGGAAAGACTGGATGTCATCCGACTATGGAGGCTGGCCTTTCACTCTTGGAAGATGTAGTCACTGATGCTCCTAATGCGAATTCTTAGTCACTGATTTGAGACTGTAACCTTTGAGCCACCGAATATTATTTGTTAACATAATTCAAGTATTTGATCCAACATTGAGTAACGCTTGAATGCAAGCCTGAAATCTGTCAGACTCTATTGTAAGGACACAAGTCCTTAAGGAATAATACCACTTTCATCATTACCATTCCGCTTATATTGGTCCTTCAGGGTCACTCTGGCCTCCACTTTGATAAATCAAATCATCGAGACTGGAGCAAACCTGTTTACCCTGCCATGCTTCAACTATCAGCAAAACTGACACAGGCGATCACTCCTCCCTTTCTGATACACACTCTTCACTTCTCTTTCAGAACATCATACTCGTCTGGCTTCTTTCACATTCACTGACTACTTACTCCTTCTTAAGTCTCCTTTGCCAGCTCCTCTGCATCTCACTGACTACTTACCTTCAATGCACTTCTAGGCTTACTATTAAACCTTCTTGGTATCTACTCACTCCCATGGTACTGTGTTATTGTGACATCCATAGTAGGATCTCAATAAATGTTTGTTGAATGAATGAATGAATAATAGATTCTAAAGTTATAGAGTATGCTAGAGCCAGACGTAATCTTAGGAATCATCTAAGGTAATTCACTTACTATTTTTCACAGATGAAGAATCTGAATCTTTGAGAAGTAAAGTGACTCATCTGGAATAGGAACATAGTTCTGATATATAGTTGAGACACTCTTTTTTTTTTTTTTTTTTTTTTGCTGTATCTACAGAGTCAAGTACAATACTTGTCTTGAAGCAAGTGCTCATTAAGTCTCTTTTGAATGAATGGGTCCAGTGTTCTTTTCCACTACATCATACTGACAGCCTTAACTTGTAATTTGGTGGAGCTACGGGAAGTGGATGGGTAGAATAGATTAATTCCAAAGTCTATTTTGGCTATAAATTTCCATTGGATATGCATTCCAAATGTCTTGTTAGTTGTTATATAATCATATTTTCTTTTCTCCCCCATACTTTTCCTCACTCTTTTTTCAAGTTGTGTAGAATTTCCCATCTCCTCTTCCCTAAAAAGAATATTAAAAAAACAACAACAACCTCTTTGGACTGTGAAATAAATAACCTCTGAATAAAATACGAAAATTATGCATTACTAGGTACCTGGACCAGATTATTGGCCATGGTTGGCATGATTTGGGGAAATTTGAGGGGATTTCAGTTAGCTCATATTTACCAGGAATATTTTAATTCTTGAAATCCCATCTATAACAACTTATCACATTCTCTTCTTCTCTAGCTTTTTTAAATGCAAAAAAAGTTCATTCACTCTTTAATTCAACACATTAAAAACATCTAATAGTCTTTGTGTGATAACATGGAATATAACAGACATAGCATTGTCTTTATGAAGTTTACAGGCCAGTGAGGGGCAGATATTGATAAAATAATTACACAAGCACATAGCTAATTTTAAACTGTGGTAAGTGATTTAATGAAAATTACAGGTAGCAATGAGAATATGTAACTAGTCTAGGAGTGGAGAGGGTCATGAAAAAGCCACAACTGAGCTAAGACATGAAAGATGGTGAACATTAACTAGGAGTTTTGGGGAGTGGGAGATTCTTCCAGGTGCAGGTGGACATCTATGCAACTATTCTGAGGGTAAGCGATGGGGCAGTGACAGCTCACCTCAGTGAGTAAACAAAAGAAGACTGACTTTGTTGGAATGAATGGAACCAAGAGAAGACAAGGCTGCATATGTAATGTGGTCTATATGTCCAGCCTTTCAGAGTAACAGGGAGGTTTTGAGAAGGGAAAGATTAAGTCCTCAAAATTAAACTATGTACATGAATATTTAAGTCATTTAGGTTTTCCGGTAGAAAGACTTGTAAACGAGGTGAGCTGTTAGTGGCTCAAGCGAGAAACTTTTTTTTTCTTTAAAAACAATTTTTTTCCCTTTTCAGTTTTATTAGAATTATTACAGTCCGACTGCACATGCACGTTATATTGCATGTAAATACATAGAAACTGTTTTTGAACATTCATTTATCTACTTCAACATTTCCCCAGATACCATTCCAAGTCTGTGTATACAGTGGTATTTTTCAGCATTGCCACTGCATATGCACATATCTAATGTCTTTTCTTCCCCCTTTTATAGAATCTCAGTTTAAACAGATTTCCCTGTCATTGTTTTCCAGAAAGCTCTCCTAGTGCTTGAGTTTAAAAAAAAAAAAATGAGTTCAATCTTAGTTCAGTTTGAAGTTTCTGCTATAGTTCAAGTCAGGTCAGGATGTGTCTGAACCAGTTTCTCTTTCCTGGGTAATATCAGTCTTGCCTCGATCTGCTCTTTAGATGAAATAGAGTTGATAGTTTCAATTTCACCAGAACTTGTATTTGAAGCTATTTCTCTTTTAAATAATAACGGAATTCCAGGCAAAGATGGTCAGGCGGCAAAGTTTCATAAAGCTGTGAATGAGAGGCTGGTACAGGAATTGATTCACATGTTTAATTATTCGTTGAGAGAAGGTTGTCTGGAGGCTTCACACAAGAACAGACTTTATTGATTTTTATTATTCAGGGAAGGTAATAATTTTGATATTAAAAAAAAAAAAAAACAAGCTCCAATTCCTCTGTTAAGCAATAATGACAAAATGTTTGTCAAAATAATGTGAGTGACTGAGAAAAAGAAGGGTCCGGAGAGCCCCCCTTCTTTATTTCATGTCATCAATCTTGTGGTCTCCAAACCTGCAGGGAATGTCACAATAATGTAGGTTGCATTGAAGATATTTTTGAAGTTGAGAAAAGATACACCAATTTTTTGTGTGTTTATGTCAGTACCAGACTAATGTCTTTGACTGAGTGCACTGTAATAACAAGCCTGGTAGCTTCAGACATCAGCCAATATCTTTAAGGAGTCTTGTGGTCCTATAGCAAAGGTAGATAATGACCACAAGAGGTCCAAGGTAACTAGGTCAGACAGTACAAAAAGATTAATATATGTTATATGCTGTGAGTGAACAAAAGCAATGGAATGTACAGACCAAAGATGAAAAAATAGCATAACAAATAATCTGCAGTGGTCAGAAGCAGCCTCGTGCAAAGAGCGTTTGCTGAGTGAATTTAGCACACCTAATTTTTAGGTCTACTCCTGCCCCTAAACAGTGACATATTTTGGGGGAAACTACTTTGTCTTTTCAGGGTTCAGTTTCTGTAACTGTAAAATGGAGTCAACTTAAAAAAAATATGCCTGGAACTCTTTCCCAGATCTATAATTTCATGAAGATCATTGAGAAAATGATGGGAGGGCTTGGGAGCTATAACTATAATTGGCTAGAGGGAAATTGGAAGAAGGAATAAAAAAGAAAACATCAGTATATTTCCCAGTAATAAAAGAAGAAGGAAGTGAAATGAGGGAGTCAGATGGGTGGCTATGAGGATGGATGGAGTTTCTAGTTATACAAGAACTAAGGTTGATTTACACATTCATACACTGATGAAATATGGCTAGGAGTCTAAAGAAAATGCATCAGCAGAATAGATGTCTTTCTGCTTTTCCCTGATGAGTTTTCAATCAGATTTGTAAACTGTATATTCTGCCCCCTCCACCCACTCCGTATTTAAGGAACATTCAATACAGGATAATATGCCAAGTCCTTATCTCATGTAATCTTGAAATGTAAGTATTAATGTCCTCACTTGATACATGTGTATGTAAAATGCTAAAGAATTAAGCTTGTGATAGAGCTGAAATGTTAATGCATAGGCCATGAAATAAACCCGTAACTCTTCCCTGAATTAGGCAAGGACTATCTCCAAAGTGCTTTGTCTACTGTTACTAATCTGTACCAACAGGAAATGCTCTGGATCATGAGGCTCACTGGCTGCTTCACGCATGTAATCAGGAAGTCTTCAGTGAAGGAGATAGGAATCTGCATCTGAAAATAGCTGAGGTCTTAAGAAACATTTAGGCAACTTATACTGTACTAACTGATTTCTTAAATAAATTTTCCTGAGCTAACTGTCCTGTGAAGGTTATAGGAAAGCAATCATGGAAAAATCACAAAGGAGACTTTCTTAATAACAAAGGGAGGGCATGAGTTAATGATCTTCAGTGCAGATATAGTAGCGGGACTGGAAAAGAGTTGAGGTATAGGGAGAACGGGTTAAAGACAGCTGAACAACGTAGTGGTTGATTGGATAAGGGCAAACGAGGGAAAGGGAATTTTTGACTTGGAAACTGGGGCAGATAGTCCTCATAAATCAGACGAATTCAGTGGTGTAGGGAGAGGTCCCTTCCTTTACTACTCATTCTGCTTTTTATAAGCTGTTCATGCTTATTTGCTAGTTTCAGCCACCTGATGATGCATATGCCATTGCTTTACACTATTCTGCATAAATCCAGCACAGCCCCACTCAGACTACATTATTGGCTTGGCCTCCCTCACAACCTCTTTGAACTCAGAGAGTTACCCTAAGCCTCATTTTCCATTACTTGTTTAATAACATGAACAAAGGAGGTTCTCCATTGATAACTGAGTTGAATCTGTAACTGTCAGTGAAATAGAGGTTGGCAACTATCCCAGAAATGTCTTTGTAGACAATCAGCCTAAAAAAAGTAGACCTTTCAATTTTACTTACGTAATCTGGGTAAAGTAAGATTTTTACTCGCACGATTTAAACCTCTGTAGACCATTTAAGAATGCATTTCCCCTTATTTTTTAGTTTTCTGTGTATTCTATGAGATAATACTTCTGTTAGACCACTTCTTGAGACTATCAGTCTTTAATCACTTGAAACTAGGCAAGTGTGGACAAGTTTAGTCATTTTCCCAAGGTTTCAGAGGACGCTCCTGGACTCCAAGGATTAGAAGGCAAACTCATCTCCCTCCAAACTGGCTAAAATTGCCTGTAGTTATTAATACATTATATATGTGTGTGTGTGTGTGTATGTATGTGTGTATTTATATATATATAAAATGTATACTGATACATTACATGAGAAAAACACCTGGCCCCATTCATTCTTCATTATTCTAAAGAGTGACAATGCCCAAGAATCGGGAAAAAAGAAATCTCCCATTATCATTGGACATTGACATGACATCGAGGGTTATAGTAGGTAACGGTTTAAAAGAAGAGAGAAGGGAATAAGGAAAATCATAATAATATGGGTTGGTGTGTTTTGGGAGGATGGAAACAGTATAAATTATTAAACTGTCAAGTTGTCAGAACAGAGACAAACTCAAGTCTGGAGCTGAATCCCTCCGTGGCCCTCGCTCAGAGAGTGGAGAGCACAGAAGGAAGAGGGGAAAGAGGAGGTTTTAAATTCCAAATGTCTCCTGTCCTGAGTGTGTCTTTCTATCATAATTCCCCAAGAGCCTGATAGCTAGTCTGTCTCTTTTGAGTCCTAGGTGTATTTACTTATTCTGAGAGCAGTCCTTAGGGAGAAGAGGAACTCAACAAGATTGGAAGCATGTTCTGGAAGAAAAGAGGAAAGGAAGATATCATGGCAATGGAGAATGTTAAAAAAAAAAACAACGAAGTATTGTTTTTTAGGTTGGCTTCTTCTACAGAATAAGGAAGGAAGGATTCATTTAAATAACATGGGTTCATGACATACAGCCCCAAAGTTATCCTACCACGTCACATGTTATAAAATGCATTTTGAAAACTTTGGAAACTAAGGACTAGCCAAATCAGCAGAAGGCTTATTTAAAGTCACATAGCATTCTATACATACTATGAGCCCTATATGTACAAACTCATTCACATGTATATACAATAGATGTCGATAGACATATAGATAGCTATTCATATACTGATTACTGATATATTGTATAATCAGGGAACAGGGCAAAGCTCTAACCACCTACCTTCTACCATGACAGCCTCCCCGACTACAAAGTGTTTGTGATTCTGAAGCCTTTTTCTGTGTGTTGGGTTTGGAATACCTGTATATCTGAAGCATCATCCTGAGAATTTGTGCAGAATTTGAATATTCTCAAACAAGTAAGAGAAAGAGAGAGGATGGGGAGGAAAAGTAATCTGATTTTCAAAGTGACACCAAGATCGTGGCAATGTGGTCCTTGTACCTTGTTTAAAACCTGCTATGAATGATCCTTTCTCTGAATCTTGTCATATGTTCCCTCTTGCAATGATCTCTCTTCTCTTATTTGTCTGACCAACTGCTACACCCAAAATGAATGAATGAATGAACAAAACAGTTAATGTTGTGAAATTGTTTGCCATATTTAATAATCACATCGCATGTGACTAACAAAAACAATATATAAACTAATTATCATGTATTTAGTTTTTTGTTTTTGTTTTTTTAACTTGACAAAACTGTCTCAGAAAGGAAAGCACAGCTCCTGTGGGTTTTTTTTTTTTTTTCCTTTTTTTCCTGGAGCATTCCTCTATGTTAACACAGCAAACATTAGGGTACATCTCATTGAATATGAACATCCAGTCAACACATGAACCTTAAATCTTGAAGCTGACATAAGTGTTAGTGAGTCCATGTTTATGGGTCTGACTTTCTATATTTCTCTTCACAGTTCTCACAGAAATAGATTTGCACCAGGATAATCGGATCATTTCCCTTTTTATTCTTTGATTTTTTGCTGTTTGTAGCTTTTCATCCTCATGTCATCACTTGTTGGTGGAAATGTAATTACCTGTCTTGTATTATTGTCAAGATGTCATCAAGAAAGTTTTATCTAAAAAAAAAGGAAATATTCAGCCTCAACCACTGCAATTTTAACATGAGGATAATTTTTCTGACTAGAGTTGGCTGGCCCTTCTTTCATTTATGTATATTTTCCCCAGCTTTATTAAGGTATAATTGACATACAACATTGTATAAGATTAAGATACACAGCATGGTGATTTGATATATGTATAAATTGGAAAATGATTACTGCAATAAGGTTTGTGAACACATCCATCAACTCAAATAGTTACAGTTTTTTGGTATGTGTGTGGTGAGAACTTTTAAGATCTAATCTCTTAGCAACTTTCAAATATACGACACAGTATTGTTAACTACGACTACTAGATTATACATGACATCCCCAGAACTTATGCATTTTGCCACTGGAAGTTTATACCCTTTGGCTACTTTCATCCATTTACCACCTCCTCCTTATACACATGCACTGGGCAACCACCAACCTGCTCTCTGTTTCTAGGAGTTTGTTTTTATTTTTAGATTCCACAATTAAGTGAGATCATACAGTATTTGTCTTTCTCTGTCTTATTTATTTTACTTAATAATGCCTTGGAGATGCAGTCATGTTGTTATAAATGGAAGGATTACCTTCTGTTTATGGCTGAATAATAGTCCATTGTATGCAACATACATACATACAATGGAGATAGAAAGATACCTTAAAGATACACTGTTTCCTTGATTTTGTTTAGCTGGCTGTGTGTTCTTGCAGTTCACTGAACTTCTTTAATAGAATTATTCTGAATGCTTTGTCAGATAGCTTATAGATCTCCATTTCTTTAAGATCACTTATTGGAACTTCATTAGTTTCCTTTGGTGTTGTCATGTTTACCCAATTCTTCACGATCTTTTGATTCCTTGCACTGGTAGTCTGTGCATCTGAGTAAGTGGTCTCCTCTTCCAGACTTTTACAGGTTTGCTTCAGCAGGGAGAGACCTTCAGCAGTCAGCTCAACTTGAGGCACTGCGCAGGTCAGCGTAGCATCCATGGACAGGCAGTGTCCCTCTTTGGTCAAGGCCACTGCTCATGCTCTGAGGTCAGGGGTAGGCTGGACTCCACAGCTGGGCTGGTTTCTGAGGCTGCCTCGGGTCACTGTTCAAGCTCCTTGGTCTTGCAGGGCCCGAGGCTGGGTTGCCAACGTGGCCCCTTGCGCAAGCACGGTGATGGGCTGGGCTCCGTGGATGCCCAAGCTCCCCGGCCAGGCAGGACAGGAGGCTGAACTAAGCAGCTGGGCAGGGCTGTGAATCAGCTTCCTTGCTCAGGTGGGGCCACAGAACACGCTCCATAGCCAGTGTATCTTGTTGACAAAGGACCAAAGACAGGCAGAACTGCCAGCTGAGCTCCCTGGTCAGACAGGACCACCCGCTCAGCTTTGCAGACGGGCAAAGCTACCAACTAGGCTCTCAGCATGGGTGCTGCTGGAAGCAGGAAGGCTGTCTGAGGAGCCCTGGTTGCTGTAAGACCTTCCCCTCTGCTCTGTCTCTATCTGATCCCCAGTGGTCAAGCCCTACAGACTTCCCTGATGATCCCTGGAGGTGAGATGGTGGGCCTCCTGGGAAGTGCCCCACAGTGCTGGGGGAAGCTGGTTGTCCACCTGGGCTCTCTTTTTCCCCACTGGAGAAGCCATCAGCCCAGAGGGGGGCCCTCTCCATGTGGTGCTGTGCCAGCTGGGGAAGGGATGATGTTCAGGGTGCAGCTGTTCCTCTTGCCCACATAATATGGTCCTTCTCAGTCTCCGTGGTCCGAGAGGTGCTCCAGGCTCACCCCCAGATGCTGAGATCTTCACAGTGGTGTCTTGTCTATGGATAATTGCTAGTTGGCCTTCTTGTGAGGGGGACCAAAGTCAGGAACAACTTATGTTGCCATCTTGATGACATCACTCCATCCTTTTTAAAATGAATATTCTCTCTCCCTCTTTTCCTTTCTTTCCTTGTCTCTATCACTTTCATTTATCTTTTCTTATGTTTTTTTTTTTTTTTTACTCTTATCTCTTATTCCTTCCCTGACCTTTTCTGTTTCTCCTGGTTGATCTCAATACATTTTTTTTCTCAAGACATTGTTTCTTAGTCTTTTATATAAGACATAAGAATTATAGCTAGTATTTTTTCCCACTTGGTTGCCTCCTTTTGGTAGACTACGGACACTTAAAAAGACAGTATTCTGCGTCTTAAAACCAAGCCCAACACCTTCCTACGATTAGTTTCCAGTAAGTGCTGATTAATTTAAGTGGCATTCCTGAGTTCAGGAGATAAAATTAGGCAGCCGGTTCTGATAGCGTGTGAAATTTTTGATATGTATTCAGAATTACTTTGAGCTGGTCATGCTAAGTCAAATTCAGTCCATTGCATACACTATTTTTTTTTTTTTTTGGAACACCCCACTTTTACTTTCCACCCCAAGTCCAGCTTTGCCCAATTCCCATTCTCTCCTAGTTCTCAAAAGAGATGTTATCTTTCCCAAATAGTCTTCACTTTATCTAAATCCTCATTAAGGTAAAATGCTTGCTTGATGCTTACATAATATTCTGAACCTGTATCATCATAGTCTGTGGACAAAACTCTGTGCTATTATGATTTTTTCACTTGTCCTTATTTTTCTACAGGGTAGTAAACTTTCTGTAATTGTGGGTGTCAAAGAGGTGATGGTGGTTGTAGTTATTTGCTCATAGAAATAACCCAAAAATCTATCATGTGTTTGGCCTATAGAGAGCTTAAATATCATACTGACACAATGAATGGATAATTGCTAAATTAGTAATGGTTGTGAAGACGTTGCTTACCTCTTTATCTACAAATGTATATCAGACCAGAGGCAGAATGATCCCTCTGATTGTTCTACTCTCAATCATCTGCCTTCAGAGGAGACTTCTTGTATTAATAAAATAAGTATTATTTAGTTAGTGCAGAAGCCTGGATATACCTATTGAAGTGGGCCATGCATGTGAGTATCATCTGTCGGGTACATATTTTTGAAAAAGAATTGAGAACTGTTGGATTAGACAATGTGGTGGGAGCGTTTGATAGACACCCACATCTCTTACGTGGGCAGGAATGTGGTTAGTACTATGTGCTGTGAGGCCAAGTGATTAAGATTTTCTAAATTGTGACTAGAAAGCACAGGCAGTTAAGCCTGAGGTTTTAGGACTAATACACAGATCATTCCCAAATGGAGGCTTTCTCCAATTTACAAAACTCTGCCTGCTATTATTCAAATGTGAATGTCTACCCTCCAGAGGACTGCCAAGCACATTCAAAGAGGGAGACTGGCTCTTACAAGCACATGGATACTAACTTTTGCTATTCTAGATAATGACTGACCACATCATTTTGCTACCTCAATACCAATTCAGAGATGAACGACTGATTTAATTAAATTACCTAAAACACTGAAAAAAAAAAAAAAAAGCACTACTGACAGGAACAGCTTACTTTAGGTAATAAAGTGGCCTCCCCAAGTGCAGAGAAAGAGAAAAGGATGAGAGAGGGCAATTCATTAGCATATAAATGGATGAAATAGTCCAACCAGATATGTACTTCCAGAGGAAAAGGATGAATATTGGTGAAGAAATAAACCTTGAGGTGTATAACACTGTGCATTTCACCTTTGCGTTGATGCTAAGAACCAGTTCTATCCCAGGCTGTCACAAGTCTGACATCACACCACTAGTGAGTCAAGGTAAGGTTAGCCTTTACCTGTCTGGAATGTCTTTAAAATCTACAACTTTTAAATCCTTGTTCCTTCTTTAGTAGTTCAAATACTACTCCCACAGTTGAATATTTTCCTTTTTCTGTAAAAGAAAAACTAATTTCTCTTTTCTTTGTGGTTCCACAGTGCTTTCTACTAACTCTTATTGCAGCATTTTCATATTTCATTTTTAAAGAAATATTGAGTCTATCCTGCTGGACTCTGAAGGGAAGGTTCAAATGTACAATCAAAAAAGGGTGAGTAATTGAACAATTTACATTCTAAATTTGTTTATTGATAATTGACAAAGGAGTGACCAGAAAACTACTAGAACTTATTAATGAATATGGTAAAGTTGCAGGATATAAAATTAATATACAGAAATCAGTTGCATTTCTATACACTAACAATGAAATAGCAGAAAGGGAAATTAAGGAAACTATACCATTTACCATCACACTAAAAAAGTAATAGAATACCTAGGAATAAACCTACCCAAGGAAGCAAAAGACCTGTATGCCGAAAACTATAAGACACTGATGAAGGAAATTGAAGATGACATAAACAAGTGGAAAGATATACCATGTTCTTGGATTTGAAGAATCAATATTGTTAAAATGGCCATACTGCCCAAGGCAATTTACAGATTCAATGCAGTCCCAATCAAATTACCAATGACATTCTTCACAGAGCTGGAACAAAAAATGTTGAAATATGTATGGAAACATGAAAGACCCTGAATAGCCAAAACAATCTTGAAAAAGAAGAATGGAGTTCAAGGAATCATGCTCCCTGACTTCAGACTATACTACAAAGCTACAGTAATCAAAACAGTATGGTACTGGCACAAAAACAGACACATAGATCAATGGAAAAGGATAGAAAGTCCAGAAATAAACCCGTGCATATATGCTTGATTAATCTATGATAAAGGATGCAAGAATATACAATGGAGAAAAGACAGTCTCTTGAATAAATGTTGCTGGGAAAACTGGACAGCTACCTGTAAAAGACTGAAATTAGAACATTCTCTAACACCATGTACAAAAATAAACTCAAAATGGACTAAAGACCTAAATGTAAGACCAGATACTATAAAACTCCTAGAGGAAAACATAGGCAGAACACTCATGGACATACATTACAGCAACATATTTTCTGAACCAGCTGCTGGAGTAATGGAAATAAAAGCAAAAATAAACAAATGGGATCTAATTAAACTTAAAACCTTTTGCTCAGCTAAGGACACTGTCACCAAACCAAAAAGACAACCTACCGAATGGGAGAAAATATTTGCAAATGATGCCACTGACAAGGGAGTAATTTCCAAAATATATAAACAGCTCATACACCTTAATATCAAAGAAACAAGAGACCCAATCCAAAACTGAGCAGAAGACCTCAACAAGCAATTTTCCAATGAAGACATACAAATGGCCAATAGGCAGATGAAAAAATGATCAGCATTGCTAATCACCAGAAAAATGCAGATCAAAACTACAATGAGATATCACCTCACACCAGCCAGAATGGTCATCATTGAAAAGTCTACAGATGATAGATGCTGGAAAGGGTGTGGAGAAAAGGGAATCCTCCTACACTGTTGGTGAGAATGTAGATTGGTGCAGCCACTACGGAGGACAGTATGGCGGTTCCTTAAAAAACTAAAAACAGACTCACCATGTGATCCAGCAATCCCACTCCTGGGCATATATCCAAAGAAAAATAAACTTCAAAAAGACACATGCACCTAAATGTTCATAACAGCAGTATTTACAATAGCCAAGACATGGAAACAACCCAAATGTCCATCGACAGATGAATGGATAAAGAAGATGTGGTACATATATACAATGGAACACTACTCAGCCATAAAAAAGAATAAAATAATGCCATTTGCAGCAATATAGATGGACCTGAAGATTGTCATTCTAAGTGAAGTGGGCTGGAAAGAGAAAGAAAAATGCCTTATGACATCATTTATATGAGGAATCTAAAAAAAAGGACAAAAATGAACTACTTATTATTTATAACTTAGATGACTGATTTCTTGAATATGTGTAAGCACATTTGACTGCCCTTTATGATTGGATTAACACATTCTGTTAATTCTTATTTTATAGTTGGCTTTATTCCTTTGATAACTATGTAAGTTAAAAAGCTAAAGCTCTAATCTGTTCTTAGAAACAATGATCTATACATATATACAAACTAAAAAAATGTGCAGTATACTGTTTATATGTATTTACATGCAATATAATGTATATGTGCAGTCAAACTGTAATAATTCTACTTAATAAAACTGAAAAAGGAAAAAAAATGGGGTGAGTAATTGAGCAATTTACATTCTAAATTTGTTTAGTGATAATTAATCATTATACTTAGCTCTATGCCTATCAGAATCATGATAGACTAAGGCCCAGGGCAGATCATGTTTATTTGAAATGGGAGAGAGAAAAGAAAAATGATGGAGGCAAAAAGGAAAGAACTTAATATTTACTGAGATGATAAGATAAACCATTGCACTTTGTGGGTGTCTTGCGTATCTCTTCTGTTTATACTTTATGACAGCCTTATAAAATTATTTTATTATTCTTGTTTTAGAAAGGAGAAGAACAAATAACAGCAAGTTTCAGAGGGCTGGAGGAGGTAGAAAGGATAAGCTGATGGAGACTAGGAACCTGAGAAATAACATGAGAGGGTGTGAAAGGGAAAAGAAACTAAAAAAAGAAAGATATTAAAAATCAAAATTTTCATACAAACAGGCATCAGGACATGTACTGCTACAAAATACAATATACATATCTATAAGAGAGGATTCCAAGGATTAAGGTATCCGAAGCATATTTCAAAAGCTCCATTCCTTGACTATGTGGATAACATGGCAGACAAAAATCAATTTTGTACGAACTAGAGCAAATTGCAAATTGACTGTCTGCTAGTTGAATCCAGACCACCATGGCCTACATATTACTCTAAAAGCTGAGATGTTTCAGTAAACCTTCAGGTGTTGGGATTTCTTAAAGACCGAGCAATATTGGGCCCACATTCCCACATGGTAACAATCACCTGAGCAAGAATGTATTTGCCCCCTTAGATCGGGCAAGCACCCTCTTGTTTGTCAATATCCCTACTCAATTTAAAAAATCATTTATGTCACTTATGTGACTCTTAGGAGATTCTAAGTTTGTAACCATTGGCTTCAAAATATACCTTTCAGGAATCAGGAGGATATTTGAATACCTGTGGGTCACACATAGATTTTGAGTGGGGTTGTAAAGATGGTTAAAATGTATGGTTCTCTCATGGAATGCAGAGTCCAGCAGGCTAGACTGAATAATTAAAACAACAGTGAAATATGAAAATGCTAACAATAAGGGTTAGTGGAAAGTGCTCCAAAACCACAGAGAAGAGAGAAGTCGGTTTTCCTTTTGCAGAAGAAGGAAAATATTCAACAGTAGCAGCAATACTTGAAGTGGTAAAGAAAGAACAGGGATTTAAAAGTTGTAGATTTGAAAGACATTCCAGGGAAGAAATAGCAAACACAAGGCATATATAAAATACATATAGCATGTAAAGGAAAATATATAGCATAGGTAGCAAGTATAGGCATGGAAAAATACAATACGTTGCGAGGGAAATGGTAATGAATGCGAGTATGACAGTAAGTGGAAATTGAGGGGAAGAAGTAAGAATAAATGAGTCAATAAATGGACATTAAACATAGACTTCAAAGGTCCTTAAAAGTGACACTAAGTCATTTAGACATTATAAGCGGTGGTAGCCAAAGGAAGGATTTGGGGGGATTAGTTGATTTAAACAATGTATTGGAAGGGATTTGGTTTTTAGAAGTGAGAGATGAAGGAGATAAGAGGCAACCATGATTTCTGTTGGTGATGATTAAATTAGAGAATACAGATTTATTGTCATTTCTCAATTAATCTTACATAAATTAATTCAGTGTAATATGAATCAATGCAATATAACCTTTACCCATCATATCACATGTGTCAGGAAGTGGTGGGTGCTGGCACTGGAGTTCTGAACAAGCCCTATGTCATACCCACCATCATGCTGCTGAGGCTCTAATATGAAACCTAATAGAATCAGTGGCAATAGCTGAGGCTGAGAAATGAGAAAGGTAAACACAGAAGCTTTTATTTAAAAAAAAATACTACTGAGGTCCTTTTAAGCACTCTGAAATGAGGACCTCTCTCTAACTCCATTGTTTTCCCAATTGAGGTCTAAGATAAAATTAATGAAACATTGCATGTTTGGTTTAATGGTTCCAGGACTTGATGGGAAATGAACTCTCACATCTGCCCTGTGATTAGTCCCAGAACTTTTTGTTCAATTAAATTCTTCTGCTACCATTTCTCTTGCTTCCAATTTTTAGCTCCAAATAGAATAGAAAGGCATGTGAATGTGATATATATATGTGTGTGTGTGTGTATACACACACGTGATTTTCATGGCAATTTTGCCTTTATGTTGTATTTCATTGTCTCGTCTTATAATAAGGCAATGTTTTTCAAAAACTGATGCCTTAGCTCTGAGAGCAGTGCCTTGCTGTGCTTTTAGAACATTTGCTGTTTGCAGGCAGGCAATGTATAAGGGGATAAAGAAAGAAGAGAAAATAAAGTTTTAATTTTTCATCAGTGATTACTTTTTGGACCTATATTTTCTTATTTGTTTCCCAGACATATGTCTCGGATCCCTGCCTCTGCAGTGTCTTCCTTGCTACTTCTTTGCTCTTGGAAGGCAAGCTTTAGGGAAATGAGGACTCGATATGTTGGATGAAAGCTTCTGCTCTTTCTTCAAATTCTAACCCATTTTTGTCCACAGCTTTGTGGACGGAAAATAACAGAAATGGTAATAATGACTCATTATCACCTGGGTGTGGGGTGGATTGCGTTTCAGGAGCCCTACATATTTTTAGCTATATAATTCTAACAAGCCACTTCTCCTCTGTAGATGGCAGTTGCTGCATCTGCAACTTGAGGGAGGAAGTTGGATGAGCTGTAAGGAAGCTCCGGGTACATGTACAAGAATAATCGGAGAGTTATATGTGGTTAGATCCTTTTGCCAGAGAGGATGGAAAATCCCCAAGCCATTGTTTAACAGGAAGATCCTCCTCTCCAGAAGACACTGTTAAGAAATCATTACCTGGTTATCTAGGTTAAAGTGATTACTTATCCCTATTTTAATCAATTCTTCTTTTAAAGTGTACATATCTTGGGAATCATTGGGGGGGACATTAGCTATTCTTGAATTAAGTTTTCTCATGATTAGTGCTATAAAGTGTAAAGATCTCTGGCTCCGTAACTTTCTATTCCTCAGTCTTCTAGTCTGTAAAATGGAATTAATTAATAATAGTATTTATTGTGAAGACTGAATGGGTTAATTCATGAAAAATGTCCAGACCAGTGCCTGGCACATATAATTGTTTGCTATTATAGCTACATCCCAAAGCGTAAAATGCCAACAGAGTACGTGTTTTAGAATGTGCCAGTGCCATGTAATCAGTTTGAGGTACACAGTGGAGGGCATGGCCAGTAATGGGTTGTATGTGGGGAGATAAATTCATTGGTGGTCAAAGTAGGAGTCTGAAAGATGATTCTTGCAGATGGTAAAGATGGGATAAGGTAAATAAAAGGAATTCAAATGAAATTAGCAGTACCCTGTCTTTCTGTTCCATCAGTCCACACAGCCACTACCAAGGAGCATGGTCAGAACCTAAAACTCAACAATGGCTGGATGATCTAAGTCTTTCCAAGTTTAGCTTGAAGATTGTCTGTCTACTCTAACTTAAGATGTTTTGCCTACTCAGAGTCTGTGTCTCCTCTTAGATCAATTTTTAAGTTAGACTCTTTTCTGTCATGCAAACTCTTAAGTACTTCAGACAATGTATATCTTTTTTTCTTTTTAAAATTGCAAAGTACAGCCAGTAGAATAAAATTCAGTACAAAGTACCATGCATTGTCATTGTCTTTTCTACAAACTTCCCCTGCAATGAGGAACAGATGTAACCTGAGAATTGGATTTGGGTAAAGTTACATATTTATCAACTACCATACATAAATCTTAAAGGAATTGGCCCATGCCATCTAACTGGCAAATTCTGGAGCTGGGTTTAAATCCAGATGTCTGTCACAAAAATCCATCCTGTCTTTTAAAATATGTCTGTATTGTTTGTAAAAGTTGCCTGAAGATTAGAATAAACCAGGGTGTTGTTAGAAACGTAAATTCTTGCCTTGGACCTGGTGAGTCAGAATTTTTGTAACAGAGACCTGGTAATAGAGATGTCCACATGGCTCTTATCACCAAAGAGAAACACTGGGGGAAGGGGTGGGGAAGGAAAGAATGAAAACCGCCCATCTACTGAAAGGGACCTAGACGTGCCTGATATATCTGCCTTCATTTTCAAATAAGTACATTGTGAAAACCAAATTTGTTTAAATAATGATAGAAAGTATAATAAACCATTCCTGGGAAGGAAAAAAAAAGTGAGTCACATAGAAATGATAGAACACATATATACCAGACAGTCTTGGGAAGCCAAATGTTCAGCAGACATTGGGGATTTCCTGGATCTCTGCGATAGGACCAACCAGCTCCAGGAGGCACAACTCCTCTCTAGGCAGGTACCAGGCTTTGGGCATCAGGGGTACAACTGCAATAAGGCTTCCAGAGAAAAGAGTAAAAAATGTGTCCCAAGGTTATTTTCCAAGCTGATGATGGGGGGTTGAAGGGAAGGGAGAAAGTCATTTTCAGGACAATAATCCCCCCTGCATAGCTGCTGTGAGCTGTGTGAATCACTGAGCACATTTCAAGGAATAGCTGTCATGTGTCACTAACTGATTCTCACTGCAGATGGGCTCCAGGGTACTCACGATCTATTTTGGGGAGGCCACAAGCAGCGAAAGCCTGCTGGTGCCACTGTAAGGAAATCTCAGCAACCCTTGAAAATATGGGGAAATAAAACCTTAAGTCCAAGCACATTTTTCCCTTGCTATGATTCACATTGCCTATGTTTCTTCTTCTCCGTTCCCCATTCCCACCCTCCTCTCTCTGTGCTTCCTTTTTAGCCAACACCATCATTTTTTTCCTCTCTCCTAAGTCTATGAGCAAAGAGTGTAACTTGGAGTTTTCCATAAACCCAGAAAGAGAATAAAATGGCTTAGTACACATATTGCATGCTTTTGTCAGTCCAGTGGCAGAAAACCCTCCCAGGTACAATCATTTCTCTTTGTCCACTTGCCAGCTGGATGTTGATACCCAGGGCGACCTTGGAAACCTACTGAAGATGGCAAATCCCGCCATAGCCATGGTCCCAGTGGTAGGCAGAATATTGGCACTTCTTTCCTCTCGCTTAGAGACATTCGGGTCCTAATCCCTGGGGCCTGTGAATATGCTAACTTCCCTGGCACAGGGACTTCACAGATGTGATTAGATTAGGGATCCTGAGATGGAGAGATGACCCTGGATTTCTGAGTGAGCTCAGTATAATCACAGGGGTCCTTACAGGAGGGAGGAGAGTCAGAGAAAGGGGAGATAAAAGACTGCAGAAACAGAGGCTGGAGTAAGAATGATAAAGGACCATGAGCCAAGGAAAGTGAATAGCCTCTAGAAACGAGCAAAGGCGAGGAAAGATTATTCCCCAGTGCCGCCAGAAGGAATGCAGTCCTCTGGACTTATTTTAGACTTTTGGCCTCCAGAACTGTAAGATAACAAATGTATGTTGTCTGAAGACACGAAGCCTGTAGTAATTTATTTCGGCAGCAATAGGAAATCAATACGGCCCCAATGACCAAGGATACTTGTATTGTTTATTGTTTATTTCTTACTCACCGTCTGAGTGAGAAATAAACTCATATTGTGTTAATTCACTGGAACGTTGATGTATGCTTTTAACAGCGGGCCGTGTCACTGTAAATATTATAGACTTTTGACGTTACACTTCACAATATCCTGAGAAGTGACGTGTTCACCAGATTCGATGTGACTCAGTCTGTCTCCATCCGTCTCTACCTCGATCCTCTATTTTCTTCTCACTTTCTCACAGTGTCAAGTTCAATATATGTCCGTGTTCTCTTCCAACTTCTTTCATGACTATGTCAGGCTAGAATAAGTTTTGCCAAAGCCTTTAAACACTCATGCATTTTCTTCTGTGCAAAATAAATAAAGTGGGTAAAGACGGTGAAACAAACGGAGCATCTCCACAAGGAATTACCAAAAAGACAACTTTAAAATGCAGTTATCTGCAGTGCATCTGTTCAAACACCCTCACTACCATTTTTTCCCCTCTAAATTTCGACTTTTCCTTCTGGTGGCCCACTTCTATCAGGTTTTTGAATAGGTTTCACTCGAGACTGGGGTGGAGTTTCAGAAAAGTCAGTTGAAATTGCTAATATGCCAGTATCATCTTTCTAAGGTTTTTTTCTGGATCTTTATGAACGTGGAGCTAGGTGGGCTTCACTGCAGGAGCCAGACGCGTTTTCAAAGGGCTTTCCAGTTGTTCCTAGCCACCCTTTCATGCTCTGTTTTTATCTTACCTTCTGTAAGTATCTGTGCCAGTTAAGGTATATTGGAAGCCTTATATGCCAAGGCTCTATGTAACAGCAGAGTTGCAAGATATGAAAAGCCAGGGCGCCTGCGTCCCCAAAGAACTGCTTAAAGACGAACTATCTAATGCAGAACCCACATTTGAATACTTGTTAGAGTGAGAACTAAATTTTCATTGTGTTGAGTCACCAAATTGTGGAGTTGTTTGTTTTGGAAAAGGTATAGAGAATTGTTTGTATGGTTTATCTTTGTCATTATACCATGTGGGATGGTCAAAGTGAAGTGATTTACCCAAGGTCACCTGTACAACAGTGGCCAAGCCAAGAATTTCCAAGTCCCTTGACTTTATTTAGACCCTTCACTACATACTCAATATTTAATTTCTTCATATAACCATTTTCCATCATTCCCAGCCCTGAAGCAGCCAGGGAAATGTCTTCAAGCCTAGCTCACAGCACTCTCTGTGGCATTGATTTTCTAGGAGATTTATGACATTGACCTGATCTCAATGAAGAAACTAAATCCAATTCGCTAAGGAATTACAAGCCTGTCCGATCAATAATCTATTTATCTCTTTCACTTTGCCATCTTTAGACACTCCAAACTTGTCATAGGAAATTGAAGGCATTTAAAAAATATAATTATGCAGCCTCAGGAAAGGTCTCCAACATCTCTGAAGATTTTCAATTGCCTTTGAGGAAATACTACCCTGGTTTGGGTAATAAAGATCACACACTCTGGTCAACATCCAAGTATCTGGCCTGGGCTCATTAATAGAAATATAGTGTCAGGACAATAGGGCCCATAATTGCAGCGTTTTACATACTGGCAAGATTCTATCTGGGATATTGGGGTCAGTTCTGAGAGCCTGGTTTTAGAAACACCTCACTGAATCGATGCATATTCAAAGGAAAGCAACCCAAGCGACAAGAGTAAAATATTTTGAAATATGAGGAATATTTGAAGAAGCTGGATATTCTGTTAATGTAGAAACAAACTGAGGAAACTTGAAAGAAAATCTTTAATAATCAAAGGCTGGTACACAGGAAAAGAGGCTTAATCCATAGGGATCCAGATAACAGACATAGAATACACTCAGACAAGTTAGCTAGGATACTTTAGTATAAGAACAAATTTTCCTATAATTGCAATTCTCACAAAATAAAATTACCTTTCCTGGAGGTAGCCATATGGATGCCATAGGAGAAGTCTGAACCAAATAATCATCTCTCTGGAATGAACTATGGATTTAAAATGGGAAGCAGCAGGATTAGGGCAAGCATACCAGATGTTGCTCCTATCCCGCACATGGATGCAGCATCTAATCCCACCTGTTGCTACAGCCTGATTTACAACAGCCTGCTTATCCTTGCTCTCTTCTTCCCAATCCTTGGATTTCTGGCTACATACTATTGCTTGGAGACTGACTTTTGGTATCTCAAGAGCAGTGATGCTTGAGATCCTGCTTTTGGGCTCTTTGGTCTATGATAGTTGGTTCTGTTCTCTCCCATAATTGTACACATCTGTCTATATGATCATGTACATGTGTGTCTTGAATTCTTGAATATAAAGGTCTCTGTTCTGCCACCAAATTATGTAAATCTTAGTGCAGTGGTTGATACAAAAATACAGAAGTAAACATTCTATGTTATTATATTTATTTTACAAAGGTTTTACCGTCACACTTAGTTTCTTCTTATTGCACATCATTTCTGTGGTCGATCATTATCGCTTTCTTGACTCCTAAGAGTATCATCTTTAATGCTGGATTGATCATCATAAAACTAACTTGGATTGGCTACTTGAAGCTATTTGAATCCATATTCTGTCTGATCTCAGTGTTTCCTACTGTACTACCACTACTCTTCTTGATATACCCATTCCTTGCTCTTAGCATTCCGTGAAAATCAAGTGAAAGTCTACTGTCTTTGCCTCTGTTTATGCTTTTTCCTTTATTATCCCATTCTAACCAGGCAGCACATTACCCATCTCCAAAACTCTGTTCAAAATCCACTCATCAATGACTCCCGATTCTCCACATTTTTTTGCATGGTGCTTATCTCACCTAATTTTGGAGCAATTATGTCTGTGTGTTTCCATATCTCTTATTGGGACCTAAACCAGTGGTTTGCACGTTTGAGGAAACCTTAGATGCACGTGGAAAGCTTATTGAACCACAGATTCCTGGGCCACATCCTAGAATTTCTGATTCAGCAGATCTGGGTTGGGGTAGGGGAACCAAGAATTTGTACTTCTAATGACTTTCCTGTAGTTGCCAAGGCTGCTGTTTTAGACACCACACTCTGAGAATCTAGGCTGGTCTAGACTGCAGATGCCCGGTAAGTAGGGTCCATGATATCTGTTAGTAAGGTTTCAATGTTAGTTGATAGCACCACTGGCATTTTCAGCTATGTATTCCTTTATTTGGGGGGCTGGTCTTATGTATTATAAACAGTTTAACAAAATCCCTGGGTCTCTACATGCTAGGTTTAGTCACACCACCCCTCCAGTTGTGATAACCAAAATATTATCACTCATTGGCAAATGCCAGCCATCCCCTAATTGAGAACCCCTGGATTCGAGGATACAGAAATACCTGATTCTTTTCACAGCCATTTAGTTTTCATCCCAAGAAAGCTATACACACAAAGATAAAAATCAAATACAAATAAGCTAATATTTTGTTAAAGCTAGTGTTTATGCCATATTTGTTCCAACACGGGGATTCTGTAGAGCCAGGTTGAAGCTCACAGGGTCCCACTTCACTGTAAGTCCATTACTAGGTCTTGAAACTTTAACATATGACTAGCTTCATGGTACAGAAACCTAAGCTCTGGTCAGTCCATTTATGCGGTCTTGCTAAAAGTGGGCACAACCTGCTTGCCTGGCCCTCCCCAAGAAGTTCTCTCTGTCCTTTTAAATAACACCAATCATACAAATTTGGAGGACAGTAGACGATACCAGCACACAAAGGAGCGTAACAGTTTAATACATAGTAATTCTGTCTAGCTGTAAACATGGTCCGATGTGTCTCTTGCAATTGGAAAGATTTCTACTTCCTTCCCTTGGGAAAGAATGAAAAACAGGTAGACAAAGAGATGGTAAATGCTCCCTTCTCTGGTTTCCCCTTCCCCTATGCTTTATACAGAACAGACCTTCTCTGTTTGTTGACTAAATAATTGAATGAACAAACACAGATAAATGAAAGCTATGGAGGCAGCTTGGATAACATTATCCTGAAAATGCTGGGCTCAAATTGAAAATTCTATTTTTCTATGAACAAACTGTCTGACTTCTTAGAAATGTGTCACAAGTTGCTTAAATACAAATAAAAGATAGAAAACTGACTTCCCGTAAGTACTTAAACTACTAACGTGTGCCAGGCTCTGCATTAAAATATCTTTTCATTTTGCTTTACAAAAGGCCTATGAAATTAGTACTAATGCCTGTGTTTCACTATGAGAAGACCAAAGCTCAAAGAGGTGGAGACTTGCCTAAGGCTGAACAATTGGTTTAACACTAGGAACGAAATCTAAGCCAACATTTTCTGATTTCGCATGATTGTTTTACCCACCATAAAGTCCTCTGCGATCAACACCACTGAGCAATACCCACTTCCCCACATGGCTGGGCTTCCTCCACTCTCACAATATGTTACTGAGTTAGCTCCTGCTCTGATGATGACAACATTTGTGCTTCTTGCTACAAGCTCAATTTCTCCAGGCTTAAATTGATAGTCCTCCTTTCCCTGCTGAAAATCTCTAGACAATACAAGTACCGCCAGTGCCTTGAAACACATGAAAAGACATAAAACCCAAGACTCTGTGGGTCTGGAAATTTCAAAATGTGATTGACAATCACAAATAACAATAGCCAGGACTTATTTATTGAGCAATCCACACCCTCCTGGCACCCCACCCCTAACCCCAGACTTCGGTATCAATAATTTCTTGTGATCCTCAGGACAAGTCTGAAAAGTAGGCACTGTCACAATCCTTATTTTACATATAATGATGCCAGAGTTCTGTGTGGTGATACCATCCTCACTTTTCAAAGGCTCAGGGTAGTTGAATCACTATTCAAGGTCAGAGCCAGAACTCAAAACCAAGTCTTCTGACACCTACTCTTACAACTATTTCCACCACAGGACAGTAATAAATAGCAGAAACAGGCTACTTCTGTTTCCACTACCTCTCCTCAGGGGGTGACACAATCTATCTATTCAAGGATATACAGATGAGGCGTACTGTGTGCCTTCAGTGGTCAATGATAGTTGGTATAGACCTAAAAAGTACAGGCTTTTAAGTTACACAACAGTTCTGGGCTCAAATCCTGGCTCCAATTTATTACCTACAAAAAAGCTGCTTTCTGTCTTCAAGCCTCAGTTTTCTCATTTGAAATTTAAGGATAATATTTTTGCCTCCTTCATCAAGACACTATAAGAATTAAATCACTTGCCCAGCTGGACACAGTAATGTTTTACATGGAATTGATCACAGCTGTAATAGCTGAGAAGATAACCCACATGTGTGCAAAGAGAACCGAAAATATTTTAGAAGTTGATATGAACTCACACATACTTTTAATTCTAAGAACTAAGAGGAGGGATGTTTCACGATGAACTTAAACATGATTAAAACATTATAGCCCTAAAGGATTCTCTTTCTCCTTTTTAGATAAGGAAACTACAGCTTAGATACAGAAAATGACTTGCTTAATCTTTTATTGCAAACTAGTAACATTAGGGATTTCAATTCTGTTCTGCTTGCTTCCAGTCTGGTATAAGTGTGATCAGTGAAGACTCTGTGGGTCTTGAAGAGATGTGGAATCCCCTGAGCATAAGGATATGTGACTCTATATAAATATAGGCCAAACGTGGAAAGACAGTCACTGTGTCCTTTCTAATTTTTTTTCCCTACCTCTATCCTGTAGGTGGGTGAAGTTTATTTGAAGAGAATCATGTGTATTGTATCACTTAATTCTCAAAGTATCCCTGTGACTATTATCTCCATTTTAAAGACAGAAAAAGTGAGTCCCAGATATATTAAAGCACTTGGCCAAGATTATACAGTAATTAACTTTCAGAGCCTGGATTCTGTCTCTCCAAAATTCATGCCTTTTCTATTTCATTATCTCTTCACACTACAGGGTCTGCTCAAATTTTCTGTGGTACCTGCTTTCCTACACCAACAACATCATCTCTCTCTTTTTATTCTTTCTCTTTCTCTTCAGGGGTTTTTAGCTATGTCATATTTTAATCTTGTAAAGAGGAGAAAGAAATCCTACAGAATCAACAGCTAGCCAGAGAGAGACAGACAGACAGACAGACAGACAAAGAGGCCCCTTTAATCCAACAACTTTATTCCTCTTTTTTTCTCTCTTTTTACATCTGTTTGCCACAGAGACCCATTCATTATGCTGTTGTTATATGCAGTGGCGATATGGGAGAAACTAACTCTGCTCTGGAAAAAACAATTGGAAAATATATAATAGCATATTTGGAGCTGCACAGAAAGACTGCAATTCACAATGCTCCATATGTTCTCAAGTATGTTCCCATGGACATCTTTGATGCTGGAATGCTAATGCAATATAAGTCCCAGCTTAGATCAGATTGTTTATGCCTTACAATTTTGTTGTGAAAAAATAATATAACCTGCTCCTAAAATGTAATTGCTATTGTTCATTCAGACACATACTAGGTACTTATTGTGGTCTTTGATAAAAGTTTTGATGGGTCTCTAGTAACTAAAAACAAAGTGAGTATAGAGGGGACATACCTCCACATAATAAACTCCACATATGATAAGCACACAGCTAATATCATACTCAAGAATTGAAAGCTAAAAGCTTTTCCTCTGAGAATAAGGATGCCCACTATCTCCACTTTTATTTAACATAGTACCAGAAGTCCTAGCCACAGCAATTAGGCAAGAAAAATAAATAAAAGGCATATAAATTGGAAAAGAAGAAGCAAAAATGTCATTATTTGCAGATGACACGATACTATAGATAGAAAACCTTAAAGACTCCATTAAAACTTGCAGAATTAATAAATTAATTCAGCAAAGTCACAGGATACAAAATCCATATACAGAAACCTGTGGTATTTCTACACACTAAACAAAATACCAGAAATAGAACTAAGAAAACAATCCCATTTAATTGCATCAAAAAGAATAAGACACCTAGGAATAAATTTAACCAAGGAGGTGAAAGATCAGTACACTGCAAACTATAAGACAGTGATGAAAGAAATTGAAGAAGATGTGACTAAATGAAGATATTCTGTGTTCATGGAATGGAAGAATTAATATTGTTAAAATGTCTATATTACCCAAAGCAGTCTACATATTCAATGCAATCCCTATCAAAATTCCATGGTATTGTTCACAGAACTAAAACAAATAATTCTAAAATCACAGAAGATCCCAAATAGCCAAAACAATCTTGAGAAAGAAGAACAAAACTAGAGGTATCATGCTCCCAGATTTCAAACTATACTGTGAAGCTGCAGTAATCAAAACAGTAAGATACTAGCACAAAAACATACACACAGATCAATGGAACAGAATTGAGAGCCCAGAAATAAATCCACACATACGTGGACAATTAATTTATGACAAAAAAGCAAATAACATGCAATGGGAAAGAACAGTACCTTAAATAAATGGTGCTAGGAAAATTGGACAGCCATACACAAAAGAATGAAACTAGATGACTATCTTATACCATACACAAATAATAACTCAAAATACATTAAAGACTTGAATACAAGACCTGAAACAATAATATTCCTAGAAAAAATACAGGTGGTAAACTCACTGGTCTTCACAATATCATTTTGGATCTGACTCCAATGGCAAGGGAAACAAAAACAAAAATAAATAAATGGAACTACCACAAACTAAAAAGTTTCTGCACAGTGAAGGAAATCATCATCAAAACTAAAAGATAATCTACTGAAATGGGGAAAATATTTTCAAATCATATATCCAATAAAGGGTTAATATAAAAAATGTATAAAGAACTCATACAACAACCAAAAACTCAACTAAAAAATAGGCAGATGATCTGAGTAGGCATTTTTCCAAAGAAGACACACAGATAGCCAATAGGCACATAAAAAGATATTCAATGTCACTAATCATTAGGGAAACTGCAAATCAATACTACAAGGAGATATCACTTCACACCTGTTAGAATGACTATTATCCAAAAGATGAGAAATAACAAATGTTGGAGAGGATGTGGAGTATAGGGAACTCTCATACACTGTTTGTAGGACTATAAATTGGTACAGCAACCATGGAAAACAGTATGGAGATTTCTCAAAAAAATTAAGGATACGACTACCAAATGACCTGGCTATTCCACTTCTGGGTATTTATTTGAACACTAATTTGAAAAGTTATCTGCACCCCTATGTTTACTGCAGCATTATTTACAACAGCCAAGATATGGAAACAACTTAAGTGTCAATCAATGGATGAATGGATAAAGAGAATTATATAATTTCCTAAGGCTGCCAAAACAAATTACCCAAAATTTGGTGGCTTGAAGGGAGAGAAATTTATCCTCTCACAATTTTGGAAGTCAGCAATCTAAAATCAAGGTGTCAGCAGAACTGGTTTCTCTGGAATCTCTGAGGAGTATTCCATTCCAAGTCTCTTTCCCAGCTTCAGCTGGCTACTAGTAAGCCTTGGCATTCCTTGGCTTAGAGACCCATCACTCTAATCTCTGCCTCCATTCCCACATGACCTTCTCCCCTGCCTAGGTCTCCGTGTCTCAAATCACTCTCAGTCTTTCTCTTATAAGGACACTTGTCGTTAATTTTTCAGGCCAGTATAATCTCATCTCAAGATCCTTAAATTAATTACTTCTTCAAAGACCCTGTTTCCAAATAAGGCCACATTCACTGGTTTTGGGTGTATATATCTTTTATTGGAGGAGGGGCTACAATTCAGTTATATAATTTATCAGGAAAGTATAGAGAAGCTAAAATTCTAGGGGGTATAGTTTTGGAAAAATTATAGTGGATGTTCATCAAATAATGATTTGTTGATTAAAATCCTCTTTTAATGTCTTGGAAACAAATTTTTTCATTGTTTCTAAACCAATTTTATAATGTTGTGAAATTATAATTTTGCTTATTTCTTAATATTTAAAATCTTTCTTCTTTTATTTTCTTAATATTTATGTATTTTATTATTTACTCCTACACAGATCTTTATAAAGTTCTGCAAAATCACAATTTTAGTAGAAGAGATTATATCTGTTTTTAAGGTGCTCATGAGTTGAGAAATCAGACTTGTAACACATAAAGTACTTATAACTTCCAATTGGACACCTATTTTCCAAATTTTTCTCATTCATCCAAAACAATTGCTTGACATCGAAGATTCTAAGTGAGCATGTTCCAAATTATTACCAGTTTCTTTTTTTGCTTCAGTCTTCTCTATTACAATCTATACTCCAGTTAAATGGAATGATTTTAAATACAGTTGACCCTTGAACAACATGGGGGTTAGAGGCACACTGACCCCCATGCAGTAAAAAATGCACATACAATTTTATAGTCAGCCCTCTGTATCCGTGGTTCGACTTCCACAGATTCAATAAACTGTGGATCATGTACTCTTCTAGTATGCATTTATTGAAAAAAAATCTGTGTGGACCTGTACAGCTCAAACCTGTGTTGTTCAAGGCTCAACTGTACTCTAATTAAACCTAACAGCTTCCAGTACCTGTGCCTCTTCCCACAAACTGTTCCTTTTGGGTACAATTACCCTCACCAAGTTCTATTCCTTGGGTAAATCTTTTTCTATTGCAGAGATATTATTGGTTTTCTATTTAAAAGCCATCAGCCATCCCCTTACTTCCTAAAATAACCCTAGTTAGTAGTTCAGTAAATGTTATACTCAACTTCGCCATGGAGATTGAATCAAGATGGGTCTAAGTCTATATGGCTGCCACATCACCCTTGAAAGTTATTAGTTTAAATATGCTTGGCTTTATGCTTGGGTCTGGCCAAGAAGACCATAAGGAGAGGTCTGTTGAAAGTGGCATTGTTCTTAAAAAGAAATGCATGAAAAGGACAAACCCTTTTCAGTGTTTGGGAGTGGGCAATCAATATGACCACTGGAACAACTGCAAACAACATGCATCCACAAGGAAAATTTTATAAGGGGACACGTTTACATGCTGTATGTGGCCAAGGAGAAAAATGTTAAACCTGAGTCCTTAATAAATTTGCTGAGCCACTGATTTATCCAACTCAAGTCCTATCTTAAACACTTTGTAGGGGTGTGTGTGTGTGTGTGGTCCTAATTAGGTTCCTTTGAATTAGGTCTTTAGTTACTTAAAATCTATACCATATCCTTCTGTATATGACATTATTATCATATGCATTCATCCTATAGATTGATATAATAAAATCTAGTTCTAATTCTGCTTCTCCTTGAAAGAGTTCTCTGCCCCCTCCAAATGTGGAAATTAAAATCTATGCTCCTACATTGGACTTTTACCCAGATATTTCTGTACCCAGGTCTGTGTTCTTAAGCACTAAGTATTACATTTATCAAATTATTTCCTTTCAGCTCCAAATCCACCCTTCTTCACCTGGCTTTGTGGTGCTGGAGCTGGGCTCTGTAAATGTTCCTCCTTCTGCAGTTACTATACTCTTCAGAGTTCTCTTTATCCCTCTTAGTAGTTAATCCCTATTTACTAGTTAATGAACCTTTATATGGAAAGTTCCCTTTCAAATTAAGGATGTTTTCTGTCTACTGATTGGACCCGGATCCATACACCACGCTATACGTGATAGCAATGTGTGTCTTCTTCCTGTCAGTCTGCTTGGCATATAATGGGGTGCTTTTTCACTCAAGTAATACAGGTAACAGCCTTACTTATAAGCACGGTGCTGGGTATCGGCGACTAGCTGATGAACAAGAGGACACACCTGTCCAGTGACTGAACAGTCAAATTATTATTTCATTTAGTCAATATCTGAGTGTCTGTTGTATACTAGGCACTGTTCTAGGTGCTGGAGGTAGAGTGGTAAAAAACGGTGTCAGGTGTACCTGTCTGGTAGAATTTATAATAAACAGACAACTAAACACATGCTTTAAAATAATGACATTTTTTACACATTGTAAAATGACTATAACTCAATAAAAAATGTTTAAAAATGACATTTTAAAAAGTGTAAAAAAAGAAAATCATGAAATGAAAGAAAAGATCTGGTTATAACAGATAATATCATGAGGACTGTAGATGAGGAAGGACCTTTGTTATGGTCTGAACTGTGTTCCCCCAAATTCATGTATGGAAGCCTTAACCCCAAATGTGACAATATTTGGAGAGAGGGCTGTTAAAGACGTAATTCAAGTCAAATGAGATGATAAGGGTGAGGCCCTGACCCAATATAACTGGTGTCTTTGTAAGAAGAGGAAGAGATAAGAGGGATGCATGAATGGAAGAAAGGCTATATGAGGTAACTGGGAGCAAGTGAGAAGCTGGACTAAAGCCTCTCCATCTACAAGCTAAGAAGAAAAACCTCAGGAGAAACCAACCCTATCAGCAGCATGATCTTGAACTTCTGTACTCCAATACTGCAGAAAATAAATTTCCATTGTTGAAAATAAATTTCCATTCCAAAACACCCAGGCTGCGGTGTTTTGTTTTGGCAGCCCTTAGCTGACTCACACAACCTCTGTGAAGATCAGAAAAGACATCCATGAAGAAGAGACATTGAAGCTGAGATCTGTAGAATTTAGTTAAATGAAGGTGGTGGGAAGAAGATTCCAAATAAAGCAAAGAAAACGTGCAGAGGCACTGTGAGAGGAAGACACTTTCTATTTTCTAGGATTTAAAAGACACACGGCGCAGGATGAGTATGGGGAGTGGTGTCATGAGGTGAGGTTGACGGGCAGGAGGTTCCGGGTCAAGCCAGGCATGGTAGGTCGTGGTAGGAAGTTGAGAATTTACTATCAATGCAGTGATAAGCCACTGGAAATTTCTAAGAGAGTCGATTATCATGTTCTGACAAAGAGATGTTCTTTAAAAATCACTCTGGCTATTTTTGTTGTGGATGGATTGAAAGAGGTAAGAATTGAAAAGGACAAATCAGTTAGAAGGTTACTGGAGGAGCCTTGGAGAGAGCCGTGTGTGGGGAGGGGAAAATGTTTAGTACAGATGTCTAGAATAAATATGGGCTCAGTTCTTAAATAAAAGATATATAAAACATAATTGTGTAATCCAGGCAGAATAGATAACCTCTAAGAGGATGGGCAACAGGACTGACTGTCATCATCCAGAGGTCATCAGGGAGACAGAGAGAGAAGCCTGCTCACACACTGTCAGAGGAAGTCAGTCTCTACACCCCAGGGAGATGCAGGCGGGCTTTGCTCTGTGTTTTTCCTCTGCAATCACTGGGTTCCCTGCAGGAGAGACACTGCTTAATACAACTACCTTCCCCTTATTCACGATTGTTTGTGGCTCTGATTAAACAGTCTCCTGCCAAGAGGAAGTCCTTTCTGGGAAGGGCAGTGTGAGGTCTGCCATTTCCCAGAAGAACCTGGCAGTCATTAGGCCCTGTTAATAGTAGCTGATGAGTTAATTGTTCTCCCTAACAAGCCTTCCTCCTAGAGGCAGAAATAAACCCGGGCAGGAGCTTGGGTGAAAATTGCCAAGTGCTCTGCTCCGGTCCTCCCAGGTCAGCAAGAGACATACAATTTGCTGTTCCTGCTTAGGGAGAATGTGCTGGTCCAGGTCAGCAAGTTCAAGATGGTGAAGGAAACAATTTAGAAGCAAACGGAAAGCCATAGTTTTCTCTCCACATGGTACAAGTGCACCTTGGCAAACATCGCTCCTGCCCTGTCATTTAAGCATCAGGCTTCCCCCCTCGTGCTTAAGCATCAGGCTTCCCCCCTCGTGCACTCTCCTGGTAACTGGCTTCTACAACGGAGAGTGGAGAGCGGCAGCTGTGGGTCCAGCTCAGTTCTTCTGACCCACTTCGCTGAACCTGGGCCTCTACTGCCCCCTCTTGGCCAACACACATGGCAGCCTCTCTGCTCACGCTTAAACCCTTAACAGGTTATCTATCAGTGTCTCTCCTACACAGCCTGACAACGGTCTCCTTGGGTGTCAGGACCACATTATTTATTTCTGGTTTCCTTTTAGGTCTCAACTTGAAAACTGGACAAATACTATTTCCTTCCCGGTTTTCTGAGTCTAAGGAACCCTTTTTCTAAAAGGGACTGCACCCATTCACAGAATGATAAAATATTAGAATTGGTAGTTTCCTTAAAGTTTGTTCTAGTACAAAAATTTCAAATATATAACTTTCATGAATATCATCTTTGCCACTTTCTGTGCCCATGAAAGGCATCTCTAATTAATCACACTATACTTTCTTGCTGATCCCAGACATGATCTCAGTTCTTTTGTTTTTGCCATTAATCTTTCGGATTGGATCGGAGATAAAACCTACACGTTGCTTAGTTACTACCTTAATTTTATAGATAAGAAGCAGAGACCAAGAGAAGTGATAAGAGTTCAATAAGAAAGTGCTCCCAGAACAGAGCTCTTTCCATTGAAAATCACTGTATCCTTTAGAAAAGGGACTCCTTTTAAGGCATTTTTTTTATGGTCCAGATTCTAAGGTCATATTTTCAATCATCATGGCATATGGTGATTATGGACTGAATAGTGTCCCCTGCAAATTCATATGTTGAAACCCTAACTCCTAATGCAACTGTATTTGAAGATACGGTCTACAAGGAGGTAATAAAGTTTAATTAACATCATAAGGATGAAGCCCTAATCCAATAGGACTGATGTATTTCTAAGAAGAAGGAGAGATACCAGGCACGTATGCACACAGAGAAAAGACCATGTGAGGACGCAGCAAGAAGGGGGCCAACGGCAAGCCAGGAAGAGCACTCTCATCAGAAACCAACCCTGACGGCACCTTGACCTTGGACTTCTGGCCTCCAGAACTGTAAGAAAACAGTCTGTTGTTTAAGCCACCCAGTTGGTGGTAGGTGGTTATTTTTTATGGCAGCCTGAGCTGTCTAACACAGGTGGTCATTCATTTGCTCAAACATTATTCTTTATCTAACACAGTGTTGGACACCCTTCATGGTGGAAATCTCAAATGGGAAAATTTTTTTTTGCATTTCTCCCAGTGGAATGACTTCTGGATCAAAGAACTGTTGCTGGGTGCTGGCCAACAGCATTTACCATTGTTCTGAAGGAAACTATTGGTTGAAACAGACTGTAAGGAACAGAGGGGAACCCAAAGATCATATAGTTCAAGCCTCTAACCCTTTAGTGAAACCTCAGGGATTTTTCCACAATTCCTAATCATCGGTATTGGAACTGAGGCTACAACTCAGTTGCCTAATTCTGTACAGAAAAAGCACTGTGATGTCACGCTCTCTGGATCAGATATAGCAAATCAAACACATGAATTTATGGGTCCCGTCAAATAACGCCCTGTACTCAGTGCTTTATGAACACTACCTGAAACCACCACTAAAATCTTGGGAGAAAGATTTTATTCTCCTTTCCCAACAAGAAAAGTGAGACAAAGTTTCTACAGCTTGCTGGAGGTAAGCCTGGTGGACATCACTAGTGCCCATTTATCTGCAGTCCCCTCTCCTTCCTGGGCACAGGGAAAACTTGTCAGGCTCTCTGCTTTTCAGCAGGGCCGTTCTACTAATTTTGAACAATGAACTGTGAACAGAAGTAACCTGTCTAGGTTGAGACAGTGAAAATCCACGCAGAAACTTTGAGCTCACTTTCCCTCCTGCAACAGCAACTGTGGGAACCACTTGCTGCAACGATGAAGCCACAGGACAGAATCTGCTGGGATCACCAGTCACTTCTTGTCAGGGGGTTGCCCTGGAGCTTGCTGGGCCCACTTACCATTTACTGAGTCACTGATATACAGGGTTTATTTATCACCACATCAGAGCTTATTCTATTCTGATTAATATAAGCTACAAAGTAAATATATCCATTTAAACATCTTGTTGGGTCACTTTTTTTTTTTTCACTATATTAGAATTACATCTTAGTTTTGCCAATTAGGCTACTTCTAAATAATCTCTGAGCTTCATTTTTCTCAAATGTGAAAGAGTTATCGTGCCACCTACTTAGGACAGTCATTGCACAATTAATTGAGAAAATATAAGTGAAATATGAGAAACATAGTAGACACTCAAATTTTAGTTTGCTATTATTCCCAGGATCCATTACCCTGTTGAAATGAACCTACCGCTTCCCCTGGACACATTAGACTCTCGCCAGGGATCACTTTTTCAGAGGTCACAGGATCAAATGTACTCAGGGACCGGATGGTTATGATAAATCAATAATATGAACCGGATATGGTGAACTAGAGAGCCCTAGAGACTTTAAGAAGGGGAAATACTGCTCACCTGCAGCTGACAGTTGCTGGATGGGACTTTAAGGCCCGTGTTCGGGAGATACCAGAAATCTGAATTTCTTATGAGATCTATTTTTATTTTCATTAAGGAAACTACTTATTTTTATCCTCAAACTTGGGAAGATTACAACAGAGTTCAATACAACACTGCAGGCCACATAGGCCAACTGACCAATGGTTTTTAACCTCTGGATTTAATTTCTGATGTTAATTTTCTAAGTTGAATATGAATGGTGTCCTTGTGAATGCTGGGCTTCCCAAATAGACAGTGAGTCCCTGGAGGAGAGGGACTTCATTCTTCCATTTCTATGTCCCCCACAGTTCAATAATGAACTTGAAACAAAACAGAGTGAAGGGCTGAATTGGGTTAAATTAATAATGCCTTATAAGTGGTAGACTTTAGGAAGTGAGGGGTTTGATCTAGGCAATTTAAAAGTAATCTTTTTCCAAATCAAGAAAGTACTTGTCTGAGGTTGCTAATCCCAGCCAAAAGCTAAGAATTACCCTTACTGCAGTTTTAATTAAACTGTGTCCCGTCCATTTCCACATTCCGATGTTAGAGGGCAGATAAGCAGCCTGCCTTCCAACACAAGACAAAATTCAAAGGGGGCATCCGAGAGCTAGCCCAATGTTCACAACTGAAAAAGCACAGCTCCCTGAGAGCATGTAAGAGAATTCCCAAAGAGATGGTAGGGTCTAGAAACATGCACTCTACAATATCTGCTACTTAAAATTGTTTTCAGACACAATCATTATTTAAAATGTAAAGTACATTAAAGGAGATGTTGAATCTAAATGCAGAGGTGCAGGGGTCTGACAATAATAATAAAGACAACGTAAACTTCCATTTATTGATCATTACCATGTGCCAAGCACAATTTTAAGTGCTTTACCTATATTATCTTATTTAACCAACAGTGCCTTCTTATGTCCCTAATGGTACTTTACCCATTTTAAGATGAGGAAACTGAGACTCAGACAAGTTAAATAAATCTTGTAACTCACTCAGCAGAAGTGTCAGCTCTACCCAGTTCTGGGGGCCATGACTTAGTCAAAAGAGTGCTCTTTCCATGATAAATAGTGACCTAGAATGTCCCAGTCATGCATATACATACATATATTTGTTTTCATATTCTTTTTCATTAAAGATTATTACACAGTATTGAGTACAGTTCCCTGTGCTATACAGAAGAAATGTTTTTAAATCTATTTTTGGTCCATTTTGCTGTACAGCAGAAATTGAGACATTGTAACTGACTATACTTTAATTTTTTAAAAAAGTGACTAAAATATTAACAAACTGAAAACCAAAACCAACCAACCAAACAAAAAAACAGTGACCTACTTCACACGGAGACCTCACAGACAACTCTTAGTGATGCATCCTTAGGCTTATGTAACAGTTTCCTTCCTAAAGTTCTCAAATCCCTTGTACCATGTATAATAATAATAATATATTTTTATATCATTACCCCATTTTTAGATGGCCAAATTCAAGCTCAAGGCAGTTTAAATATCTTATCCATGATATAATTTATTTAAATAATACAATAAATTAAAAGATAGGACTTTATTCTAGTGAATATTAGAAGGATGGTTTGGGGCAAGTTAATTACTATATCCACGACTGTTTTCTTGTCTGAAAAATGGGCATAATAGTGGCTCCTATGTCAGCTTCAAAGATTCCTTTGAAGAGTAAGTGACGTTAAGAAAAACAAAAACACTTATTAATAGATGCTATTGGTATTTGGTACATAGTAGCTGCCCAATAATGTTAATTATCACTATGTTTCTTTTTAAAATTTTTACCAAAATTATAATTACCTGAGTTTTTTAGCGTCTATTTCTGAATGCTAGAAACTCTAACATAATGATAAATATATAACAAATGTCAGAGAGAAGAAAAAATTATTCTTTAGGGTGTAGTATTACATAGTATTATGTGTGGTATTATACAATGAGAACATTACATTTTGAGTTTAGGAAAATACCGTGAAAAATTTTGTAAGATGCTCACCCATTACAGTTCTGTCTGACATATTATCTTTGAGTTATTTTACAACCCCCAAAATTTTAGCAAGCTAAGAGTAATACAAATAAATTTTGTCTATAGAGATGCAATGGATTATCACTCCATGGATATGGAACATTATTTTGCAAATTTGAAATATAAAAATTCACTTGCAAATTTATGTTGGAATTTCTTATCTGAGTACAGTGTGTGAAACTTTGAGTTTTCCTTTGAACCAGCTGTAACATCTGACTGGTCCACTTATTAATTAATGAGTTAAATAAAATAAATAATGTGTTCATTTTATACTTATATTTACCTTTTTAAAAAAATATGTATCTTTTGGTAAGAGTCAAAAACTGTGAGATCAAGGACATACTTCATCATTTATTGCAGAATAACCTTAAGCAATCAATTTATCAGCCTATGGGTTTCCTCTGCAGTAAAATGATGAAAAAGTCTATAGCCATATCCCCCTACTCTCTTAATAGGTAATTCTGAGATTCTAATTAAAAAAATGAATATGAAAGTGATTTAAAACTGTAGGTTTCTACACAAATGGCAGGGATTGGAATTACTCTATTCAGCGAGTGGCAAAGTAGAGGCAAAGAGAGTGTAAGTGGTGCAGTCAGCAGCATGTCAGAGACAGAAATGCAGCCAGGCTGCTTTTATCTAGTCTAGTATCCTCACTGCATCACTATGTTCTCCCGTAAAGACCAGAGTATGTTGGCCTGAAACAAGAGGAGGCTGGTAGCAAAATGACTGCATACTATCAACAACAACAGTAAGCTCAATAGAGAGTCCCTTAGGATGGGGCCTGCAAGGAAAGCAGATTTCCTTTGTAAATAATCCCTCACAGTCTCAAAAGCAACCACTCCCTTCCCACAGCTCTGGCCCACAGCAAGCCCTGATAGAAAAGCCAATTCCTTACGAAGGAACAAAGATGCTGAGTTCAGAGCTCATGCATGCAATTTTCAAGCTTTTAAAAAGCTCACCTTATCTCCTGTTTCGCCTCAACTTAGGAGCTTGGAGCTGCTAAATTTAGTAAAACAATTTTCCTGAGTAGTGAACTTTTGGAGTCAGGAAAAACTTTAATATCATAATACCTAGCCCTGCTGGAATACATATAACTTTCACCTTTATCAACACAGCCTTCATCTGAGATGATGTTTATATCAGATCCTTTTTAAAATTTATTTTTTGTTTCTATTTTTGGCCAGATACATCAAACTGTAGATTCATACTGAGTTTAAGATTGGGTAGGGCTCTGGGTTCCTAAACCTGAACAGGTCTTATGTCGGGTAGAGATTAGACTGCTGCATCTCAATCATGGAGAAAGTAAAAGTATCTCGATGCATGCTCCCTATTTAAGCTTGGCTTAATTTAATTTTACAGTTATGTTTATCTAACATCAGTGATTTTTCACCAGCAGTGAAGTCATGGAAGAGAGAGAGACACAGAGACAGGAAAAGGCATGGAGAAAGAGGGACAGGGGAAGGAAAGAAAAAAGGAAATAAAAGTAAAAAAAAAAATTATCTGGCCTAAAGAGCTCACCTTAGACAACAAGCAGAGAAAGGACCCTGGAAAGTCATGACACCTCCCTGGGCTATAGTTTCCCCATTGAACCAAAAGGACTCTCAGAAGTACAGCTCCGAAGCTCTAATCTGGAACATGAAATGACTGCTGCTCGCAGGAATGCACTTCACAGAGTATCAAAATGCAGAGACATTCTCCGTAAGTACCATCCGGAGAGGGATATTTACTACCTCTGGGCGTGGGAAGAGACCAAAGCTCTACAGAACTCACCAAATGCTAAACGGCTCACTGAAGCTCCTTGTAGGCCTCTTTCCTGGCTGCTAATTTATCAACCTGGAATTACCCTTTACATTATGTGACTATGTGCATAAAGCAAAATGCTACGTGGAGTGAAAAATCGAGCTGCATTTAGGGAGCCTTTTTACAGTGGAGTTAAAGGGCTGCTCTGTATCTATTTCAGGGAAATATTCAAGGCCCCAGGGGGAGCAGAGTGGAGGGATGCAATTGAGAGGAAGAATCCACCTCTACTTCCACTGAATTCAATTCTGCACATTCTCTGGAGTTGAGACCGACACCTTGAAGTGAGGCTCAAGGGTCAAAATTCGCAGGGTGAACCCAGAGGTGTTGTCCTCCTCCTCCTCCTCCTCATAGTCTACTCTATGAAACCTCTTCCCTCAGTTTCTGTTTTTGCTAATAGCGTGATCACTCCAGGCAACCAAGTGGTTGATAATGAACTCAACCCTATTCCTTCAGTCCTCAGTTGCAACAATGCTGTAGATTATTTAATTCTAATCCCCTTTCTTCCCATGCCCACCGTTTCATTCCTAACACCCACCTAACTTACACATACAGAGTGTTTCCTTGCACCCTAGGAGACAGGCACGAGCATGATGCCCACTGGATGAACAAATCATTTAAATTACTTGCCAAGTCCCTCCAGCTTAATCCAGTTCTGTCTGATCCAAGTGCCTTGATAAGCACATCAGTCTGCTGCCCTCTGCTGTGGGATCTTCTTTAATCACAAAATAATTCCTCCTTCCTCTGCTTCTCTTTATGCCGTTTCAGATTCCTCAAATGTTAATGTGGGTACAAACCTCCCAAGGTGCTTCTTAAAGTATAGATTCTGATTCAGTAGGTCTGGGGTGCAGCCTGAGAACCTGCATTTCTAACAGCACCCCAGGGGTCTGCTGATGCTGTTGCACCAGAGAAGCTGTGCAGCCAAGTTCTAGACAAAATTCACTTTGTCTGATTTCTGTAATCTTTGTATGACTTCCACTGTTTCATGGAAACAATCAGGTTCATTTCACTGGAATGTTTAATTAAACTATTAATTATCATACATATAGGACATTTATTACATACTGGTTTTTATTGTAGATATCTGAATATTATCACCCACTGAATATGTTTATTGAACCCAGAAAATAGTATCCTACAATTTTACATCCCCCAAAATACCTTGTCTAGGATTTTCTGTACAGTAGTCACCCAGGAAACTTTACTGAATTAATAAATTAGCAAGTTATATAGGTAAGAGGTTGCTAGTGACAGGAAGGTGATAAGGTTTTAGAGATGGTCCTGGCACACATCCTGGTCTCTATGATCTATCCTCTAAAGGAAATTGCAGATTTCTTCCAAAGCATGAGCCACGATTGCAAAAAAAGCCCCAAGCACCAGAGAAGCAGAGAGGGTGTTCCAAAGAAGAGGACATATGATTAAGATTCTAGTGACCTGACATGTGGTCTTAGCTGTGCTTCTAATTTAATTCCCTGTATGATTAGCAGAGCATCATCTGACCTCCTGGGGCTTCTTTTTCTTCATCTGGTAAATGGTGACTTTTTTGGGCTGCATAGGCCTCATCCAGCTCAAACCATCAATGAGCCTCCAATTCCCTTGTTGTGGGAACAAGATGGAGAGGAACACAGTCAGGGCCAGAGTGCAGTGTGGTGGTTCATTCTGTCTCTCTCATTCTCAGAAGAGGTAAAAAGGGCATCCTGTGCTCTGGGCATCAAGGCGGCTGCAATTGCTGTGCTCTTTTTGGACTTAATCTGTCACAGCTGCCTGTAAACTGCAGCTGAGTGGTGGGTGATGGGGGCTGCCCGAATGAGCTCCATCAGCGATCAATTGACTATCCTACAGCTATTCAAGATTGCACCTCATTTACTCAAAGAATGAACTGTTGCAAGACAAAAATCTCTGCTGACGTGACTGAAGTAGGTCATGTTTCTACTGTTACTCAAGCAGCCGGTGTTGTCGGATCCCCAGGCCCTGCAGGGGCTGCACTGGAGGGGGGGGTGTGGATGGTTCATGGTACTTGGTGCCCAGGGAAATTATTCCAGGCTCCCAGTGAGGCCTGATTGGGAAAAAGAGACTCTTGATCAAGGCCAAATGACGGTCAATGATTTATAGTCAAAGGACTCCTGTTATAACTAAATGCTATTATCTGCCAATTGAGGAAGCAATCTCCTTTTATTTTCCTCAAGACACATAGCAGTGCTGCAATATTTAGCACAGAGAGTGCGTGTTGAATGGATGGATGTATTAATTTGGCAAATATTTACTGAGCCTTAAGTTAGGAGTTTTGTATACTAATACTTTGGTTATCTATTGCTACTTAGCAAACCACCCTAAAACTCAGTGGCTTAAAATAACCATTTTATTATTTCTCACAACTGAGGGTTGAATGGATTCAACTGGATGGTTCTTCTGTCATCAGGGTCTGGTCATCTGGAGACTTAGCAGGGCTGGAATGTCTAAGATGGCTCACTCACATGGAGCTGGCTGTTAGCTAGCTGAGAATTCGGCTGGGCTGGTCAACCTGTGTCTTAGTTCTCCACAATGTGACTTGGTTCATATGACTTTCATATGTTTTGAACAACATAGCACATGAATTCCTAGATTCAGGATGTAGAAGCTGTCAATCCTCTTAAGCCTTGGTCTCAGAAGTATCAGAACATCACTTCTGCTACATTTATTGGTCAAAGCCAGTCAGAAGGCCAGCCCAGAGTAAAGAGGAGAGGAAATAAACTATATCTCTTGATAGAAAGAATAGCATGAACATATAGGGAGAGGAAGGATGGCTGGGCCATCTAAAGAGACTCAATCGCTCAATTTTTTTTTATCACCTGTTTAGTCCTTCTAAGTTGCATAAGTACTAGAATTAAAGGCATAAAGAGATACACCAGCTAATATGGCTAAAATTGAAAAAGACTGACCATAGCCAATTGCTGACAGTTTGTGGAAAAACGGGAACACTCAGACATGCTTGTGGAAAGGTAAACTGGCACAATGTCCTGGGATAGTATTTTGTCAGATTCTTAGAAAATTAAACAAAAATGTCACATCTAAGACACAAAGAAGAATAATGGTTACTTGGAGCCAGAGGGGCAGAAAGTAGGGTGATTGACAAAGAAAAGGCACAGGGAAAACATACGAATTGAAAATATTTGATTATGGTGGTAGTTGCATGGATAAATCCATTCATTAAGAATCATCAAATGTACATTTTAAACGGGTTTATTTTATTGCATGTGAATTATGTCTCAGTAAAATTGATTTAAAAGTAATGTCACTATGTTGTACACCTGAAACTAATATAAAATCATAAATCAACTACACTTCAATTAAAAACAAATACATAAATAAATTTTAAAAATTAAACATAATGTTCTAGATCTCTCTTGTATGTCCAGAGTCCTATTCAATATCATTCATGGGTTTGGGGAAGAGAGGCTTACCTTTCTTCTGAATCAATCCATGTACAATCTGGCTTCACCAAATCTACCTGAATCTTCAGTTACTATAGCTCCTACCATCATTCTGCCCTGATTTGTTTTTGCTGTATGTGACCCAAGTTACTTTATTCCTCCAAAGCAGCAGTATTATAGGGTTTCTGTGCAGAGCGCACATTTTTCTAAAAGGTTTGTGTGGCAGGATTCTGATGGTGGTGGATATATCACAGCATAACAGATGACCGAAATCTAAATATTTAGCATTGCTTTCTTGAAGTTTCTTTTCCAGATTACCTGAGGAAATACATCATGTGTAATTCTTACCCAGACCACACCTGCTGATCTATTTCTACGGTACCTCCATACTTTCTCTGAAATAATATCCATGACCACCCTTATCATCATTCATGTGACTTTTTAAGCATCACACGTCTAGACATACTCACTGCAGCATTAAATTTTTTCCTCTCCAAAACAGTAATTTTTATAAAGAGGGATGTAAACTTATTCTTAAGGCAACTTATCCTTAAGTTCAGATTTAAGGCAGCTTGAGTCCTTCCTTCCTTATTACATAGGTGGACAAAAACCAATGCAAGCATGCAAGGGACTCACGGTGCAGAGGAAGAGACAGGGACAAAACAATATGGTGCTGTGTGATTACAGCTGTCTGCACAAGTGCTGGAGAGCAGAGAAGCAATGTGCACAGCCCACAACGGCGATGAAGGGCATGAGGATAGCAGAGAAGGCTTTCTAGAGGAGGGGTGTCTAAACTGAAGTTTTAATGGATTATTCGGCAAAAGCTGTCAAAAAATGGTGGGAGGTGGAGTGGAGAGGGCATTGAACATTTTACGCAGGAAAAAAATTCTTAAATCAAGGAAATGAAACTATTGATCATGCACAAAAAATGATATAAAAAAACAAACTTATGGGGAAAAATCCACTGAAATATGTAAAAGAAGAGTGGAGACAGAACTGGCTTTATGTGTAGATTACTCTAGTGGGTCAATACTTTCTTCTTTACCACTTGGCTTCTCCTTCTGGTGGCTTCTCCTAGGGTAACAACACTGACTGCTGCAATTTCAGACCCAGGTCCTCATTCTGAGTCACCCAAAGCAGCAGTTTACACTATTGGCTGTGTACCAGAATCACCTGTGGGTCTTTTAAAACTAAAACTAAAAGCCTAGGTTAGAAGATACAATGTGGACACTAACCATACACACACACACACACACACACACACACACACAGAGCAATTCTAAAGTACATTCACATGTTAGAACCACTGACATAGAGAAAAATACATGAAAAATCTGTGTGTGGATATTCACCTTTACTCATTATTAGAGGTATACAAATCAGAACTATTTCTTACCTCCCAGAAGGACATGAGTATGATAACGCATTCTACTGGCCAGGCCGTAGGCAGGCTGATATTCTCATACACTGCTGATTGGAATAAAGGTTGCTACAATCATTTCTGCATGGGAATTTGGCAAATATCTAATAAAGACGGATTTACTGTTTGACCCAGTAGTCTCGCATACAGAAATGTATTCTGATTTTTACCCTCCAGATATACAAAAATATGTAGACACACGTTTATTCATTGGAGCACTGCTTGTAATTTAAATATACTAGTAACAGCAACATAAAAAGCCTTACTGTAGAGTGGTTAAATAAACTTCGGTGCAAGTAGAGTGCTATACACGCAGGTAAAAAAAGAACCAGGATGGTGTCCATGAACTGAGATGAGGAGATTCCCAGGATACAGTGTCATTTAAAGACAGCAAAATGCAAAAAAAAAAAAAAAAAAAAAGGGAGGGGGAAGGGAAAAAAGATATCCGTAGAAACTCCCTTTGTGTAAGAAAGAAGAGAAAATAAAAAAAATACAAGTTTCTGCTCAACTGTACATAAAGAATCAGAGGAAGGAGAACTTAGAGACTAATGAGACTGGTTACGAATGGGCTTGAGTGGGAGTTTGGTGAACAGAACGTGGGTGTAGTAGCGCATCTCTAGGGATAGCTTTGTGCATAGTTTCACCCTTGGTACCTGATTAATGAATAACATCATCAAAAAAATATTAACAAGGATGGGGAAGAAAGATAAAACACAATACAAACAGAAACAAAAGCCCCTTACTGAATTTGAAATGAATCACGTAACTACACTGAAGGGGAAAAAGCAACTAACCCAATTACCCTGTAGCTGAAGATGATCATGCAGTTTCAACATACAAGCAGGATTGTGAACCACTGACTTAGGAAAAAATAGTATATCTTCCAATAATTTTCACACAAATAATAATTTTTTTCCTTGAAAACAGCCTCCTTGCCATTCCCAGTGTCTATTTCTGGTTGACCAGATTAGATCAGTGGCCATCTGTGAGCTATTGGCTATGGCCAGGGAGATGGCCCATATTAATCCACTTAAGCTATTCAGGCTCATCTCAGAAGCCAAAGGTGGGGTCAAGTCCCACCCAAAAGGCATGGGTGCTAATGAAGTAAAGATGATCCCCCCAAAATATGGGTGGTATTATTTAGGAAAAAGAAGAAAAATAGAGAAATACATTTACTGGTGGAACAGGGGAGGGAATTGACACATCCAGACAAAATTTGTGCACGTTGAGGGGTAGTGATGCAACAAAGTCTGTTCCAGGAGGCAACACATACTATTTTCAGTGAATCACACACACACACACACACACACACACACACACAAAGGATGGAATTCAGGAAAAGTCAGATTTGGAGGTTCTAATTTTAATTAAGAGAGATGCTTGATAATTACATTAAACACAGAATGAAAACAAAGGCAGGGGATTTTCAGAGACCCAGACAACTAAAAACAATCCCACTAAACTCATGGAGGGATGGAATGTCTTGTAAGATACAAATAGACTATAATTCTGGAACAGGAGAGGATTTTCATATCATGATTTGCATCAGGATAAACTGGGAATTCTTTGCAATGAAGATTCTTGGGCTTCACTACAGAAATTCAATAGGACGGGGTGAGTCCCAGAGATCTTGTTTTAAACAATCTTTTAAGGATATCCAGACATAGGCGGTCTGACCACCACACTGTGAGAAACCATTGCACTGGAGAAAAATGATGACATTTACTAGTTGGTTTCAAGCACTGAAAAGAAAATAATAATCTAAGTGACAAAATTCAGGCTCAGATATGAACTGGACCACTGGCCTAGCTAATATTATCTGTCTATATGTTAATCATATCTAGCATAAAAAATGCATCCGTTACTGTAGACTTCTATGCACTGTGTCTTTCAAACCTCACTGCTAGAGGGAAAAGGCAGTGTTGATGTGTTTAGCATTATCTCAGTAAGTGAAAGACGTGGGGGTTCTTCCTGATTGTAGAAACTGAGTTTCGGCACTGTGCTGTAGGCTACCTCATTAAGAGAAGAAGGTATAGAGGTAATAGCAGAATAGGAAGTAACTCAAGTCTAAAACATTTGGGACTGTAGAGTTTTGCAGAGATCCTGACTGGGATCAGTCTTAGCCTCACAGATGAGTCGAAGTAGGGATGGTGCTAAGGATTTATCTTACAGGAAAAAAGATTAGCAATTGCAAAATTACGGAGAGTCCTGGATAGATGCCCAAAACGTGGGTAACAAAAGAGAAAGTAAACAAGTGGGACTAAATCAAACTAAAGAATTTCTGCACAGCAAACGAAACAATCAATACATTAAAACGGCAACCTACTGAATGGGAGAAAACATTTACAAATCATTCATTGGATAAGGGGTTAATATTCAAAATATATATAAAGAACTCAGCTCAATAGCAAAAAAGCAAACAATCCAATCAAAGAATGGTTAAAGGACCTGAATAAACTTTTTTTCCTGAAAACCATATACAAATGGCCAATAGGCATATGGAAAAAAAATGCTCAACATCAATAACCATCAAGGAAATGCAAATCAAAACTACAATGAAATTATCACAACAATCGTTAAGATGGTGATTATCAAAAAGACAAAAGATAACAATTGTTAGCAAGGATGTGGAGAAAAGGCAACTTTTATACACTGTTGGTGGGAATGTAAATGATACAGCCATTATGGAAAAGAGTATGCAGGTTCCTCAAAAAAATTAATAATTGAACTACCATATGATTTAGCAATCCCACTCCTGGGTATATATCTGAAGGAACTGAAGTCAGTATCTTAAAGAGATATTTGCACACACAGCATTATTCACCATAGCCAAGATACAAAAACAACTGAGTTGTCTTGGATGATTAATGGATAAAGAAAACAATTTTGGCTATTATTTTGGCTATAGTCTTTTGGCTTTGGAAGATTCTCAGTCTCTAATGTGTGGAAGAATCACATTTGGTGCATATTAAAGATACAGATTTCCACGTGCTTCTCTAGATTTCCTGGTGTAGTAGTCTGGGGTAGGAAGCTGTATTTTAAAAAGCTTGCAGGGTATTCTCTTACTTCTCTTTGGTAAACTACACTAGATTCTGACCAATCTCTAGCAGCACTTTTTTTTAAAAATATAGTTTCTGTGCAATATATGTTAGTTTTAGGTGTACTACTTGGCTAGAGTTATTTTCAAAGTACAGTTCAAATTCTGGTTTTTTTCCCCACAGGTATCTCATGATGTTGAGTGTGATGACTGATATTTCTGGTCCTTTTCCATTTATGAACAAAGTGTGCCAGGCTATGTACTTCTTAGAGAAATATGGACAAATAGGAGATGTAAAACTGACTCCACGTTTTTCAAAGGAAACATAATTAAAGCCACCCAAGAAGAAACCCATCAATTCATAATCCTAATGAATTAGAGCATCTCTAAATTGACAATTTCATATAAATTATAAAACAGCCTTGCAACTTACAAAAGTTATCTTTCAAAACAAAAAATGTTTTAAGTGCAATATAATCAAAAGGTGGTCATCTTTTTTGTATAAGACACGATATGCAAAACTTACAAACCACCTATTTGAAAATGTTCATAGGCTGCCATTTATTTCTAGGTAAAACACCGATCCAAAAATTGATTATGAGAAATATTTTGAAAGCATGTCAGCAATGCTAAAATCGGGTCATGCCTATTCAACCTCTTTCAAATGTTTATGTGGAAACATCACCCAGAAAGAGAGAGGACCTCATATGGTCTTTTCTTAGCAACATTAATCCTATATCTCCTCTTATGTTTTATGATACAGTCAGGTCCTAGAGGGAGATTGAGTTGCAACCCAGATTCTCAACACAAACAATCAAACAACCATTAATGGTACCCACTCCATCCTATGTGGGTACCACTTCCCCCAGAACTTCTGAGCGTCTAGCCAAATTTCTACATGGCAGAGTAACAGCATGTACAAATGTGCCCATGGAAGTGACAAACATCCCAGCTCTACTGACATCACCACCAGGTACTGAGTGCCTAGGTCCTGCAGAAGTCCGTTTACACACACTGTCCTAATTAATCCAAAATTAGCTCAGTCTCTTACTGTATTTCTGGTTTCCTTGGCTACCAATTAGTGACTTCTGTCCTTAGCTATGCTGCTGCTGATGCTTAGAGAATTTCTGGTCCCATAGCACTGGTGTTAGCCTCATATAACTTGACCTTTGCCCTCAAATAATTCAAAAGTGCAGGAAAAAAAAACAGGTATGTAAATCAAATGGTGCGATGCATTTTGATAAGGGATACAAAAGAAGATTCAATATGTCATAGGAACTCAGGAGAAGTTGCAACTTGTTCTGTAAGTTAGAAGAAGCTTCATAGAAGGAAGGTTATAAAGAATGACTCCTGTCCAAAGATACCTTCTCCACCAGTGCCTGAAATTCTCACATCATTCACTGAGCTGTGAACAGCAACATGGTAAGAGTTCTAAGCAGGGATCTTTAGTGCAAATCTCTCACTCCCCAACCTTCCCATTTTCCCATCTCTCACCTCCCCATCTCACTTCTCATTCTTAGCAACCAGTAGGCACTCACCACATTTCTTGCACCAGCCACAGTTCAATTTCTCCCAAGTATAAGATAGTTTTCTAGGGGATGATAAGACAACCACATATCATGCTGGTTGTGACAGTGGCCCCCTCTTTAAGCTACTGGTGAGAAAATTTGGGGTCACTCCATTATCGAGTCATTGCTTTTGAAATTCAATTTCTTCTCTGGACATCTATTTTCACTGAGAGGAAAGTTGTTTGAGAAATACAGAGTGGCTTCAGCCATTCTTTTTTCTTGTAGCTCCCCCACCCCCACCCCCAACACATTTCTTCTTTTTGTTTTTTTCCCAGGCAGAGGGTAATTTGTATAGTAGCTGAAATAAAAGCAGCTTAACAGATGAAATCCATGGTCAAAGCCTGTGGACATCATTGAGGAGTTAATGAAATTTCTGTGCCTGGAACAGATTATTAGGCAACAGCTGAGATTGGAAAAAAGATTAAGCTACTGAATTGCTGGCAGAACCAAAGGAAGGAGTCTAAAGTCAGCATTCATCATGCCTCATAGAAGATGAACAATTCGGGAAATAGAATCGGGTGATTTGTTCTGAGCTCTGAAGGCACTGTGCCTTGTCCTTCCCCGAACTAAATGTGTGGACATTGTTTTTCTCACCTAGTGCATTCTGTCACCCACCCTGCGCAAAACTCAATGGCACCCCAGTGCTCATGCACTCGTAACCCCTCATTCTGGGACCTCCAGGACCCTTCCTGAAACCCCTTTCTACAGCTTATCTCTTTGCTTTGCTACATAAATGATCATTCTGGGGTCATCAGGCTGTTTTTGCACAGACACTCACTATATTTTACTCACTGATCTCTATTTCCACGTCTTTGTCTACACTATTGTCCCATCTAGAAACAATCCCTCCACATTTTATATTTAACTACAAGATAGAGAGTAACATTGGGATTCTGCCTTCATTCTAATTGGTAGATTTGTAAGAGTGCTTGCCTACGGGCTGCACCTCGCATGCTTGTGCTGAAACGCAGAACAATCAGAAATGTTTTCTGCTCATGAGGAAACTGGAGTCTTAGAAGAACAATGACATAATCAGAAAAAAAATCACTTTTTAATGAATTCTTATGGTGTCTTAATGGCTTCCATTTATTGAGTGTTTACTAGGTGCCCAGCCTTGTACTAAATGCATGCCACAAACTACCACTTTCATTTGTCACAAATGTTTGGTGAGTTAGGGCTATAATTATACCCACTTTACAGATGAGCAGATGCTCTGAAAGGTTGAGTAACTTGCCCCAAATCAATGAATAGCTAAGCAGAGATGCAAAATGGAGTCTCTCTGACACCAAAGTATGTATTCTTTCCACCACATCATGCTGAGGACTAATTTAGCTGTAGTGCACAGTATGAACCAGAGATGAGAGTACGACTGAAAAGAAGTGCCAAGTTAAACAAACCTGTAACATTCTGAGTAAGAATAATGAGAATATGGATATGGGGGTGGCCATCGGAATGGGGAAGAGTGACTGAGAGGCTGGGATAGACCCTTTAAAGGTGATTGCCTGCCTGGGTGCAGGGTGCAGAGAGCAATAACAAAGATTCAGCTCCAGTTAATGAGAGTAGAGTCAGCCCTCCCTCTGTATCCATGGGTTCTGCATCCATGGATTCAACCAACCGAGGATCAAAAATATTCAGGAAAAAAAAAATTCCAGAACATTCCAAAAAGCAAAATTTGAATTTGCCACAGCCGGCAGCCATTTACATAGCATTTACATTGTATTTACACCTATTTACATAGCATTTACATTGTATTAGGTACTATAAGTAATCTAGGGATGATTTAAAGTATGTGGGAGGGTTGCAAATGTTATATGCAAATACTATGCCATTTTATATAAGGGATTTGAGCATCTGTGGATTTTGGTATCTGTGCAGGTCCTGGATCCAGTCCTCCGTGGATACCGAGTGGACGGCTATATTTGCAGAGAGAAGAAAATCTCTTTGGAAACAATAGTGTCCTTGTAGCATAAACCCATTGGCCCAAACTTTCTTCTGGATAAAAGTCCATCCAAGTCACTAAAAGAACAATAATACCCACAAGGGTCTTAAATTCTTCAAGCTAACGAGCATCAGTCACACAGCTTGTTTGTCCTGTGTCAGGACCCTCCAGTCCCTTATTCCCACAAGACTTCTGCTTCTTCTCTAAGGCAGAAGCAAGGAAGGATTAGAAGAGGCTGAGAGGGGATGGTTTCTCTTCCTTCAATTCCAGCTGCAGTGGAGCGAAGTCAATTGGCCTGCACTTGATTTTTTATTTAACTTGTTTGTGCAGTAGAATGCTCTGGATGCAGATTAACTTTCCGAGCTCAATACTACCTAATTGATTCACCTACCTGAAGCAGAAGCTCGCAAGGCCTTTGATAAATAGATAGAAAAGCTTTCTTTGCTTCATAACTGCCTCTGTAAGCAATACCTCAACTGGGACAGAGAATCCTACGTAATCTCCAGTGATAAAAAACACCAACATCGAGGGTGGGGAGGGGCGGGGAATAAATGTCTCCCTCCTCTGCTAGAGGTGCACTCATTTTACTGGGTGACCGTAAAGGTTATGGGAGAGCTAATCTAGAGACAGTCAGGGGATCACTGTGTGTTGAGCAGAGTAGGGGCCGGAAACTGTGTTTGCAAAAGAGTCCAATATCTTGTTTATCCATCAGGAAAATCTTATGAGATGGGTACTGCAATTCAGACTCTGGGAATATGAAAACTGATACACCAAGAAGTCACTGGCCTGAGACAGCACGGTTAGAAAACGCTGAAGCTCAAACTCTCCCTCCTTGTCCACATAAAGCCCCAGGACATTCCTTCTCTGAAAAATGAAACCCAACAGTTGTTAAATCAGGGAATTTAAAACTTAGGACAGTGTCAAAAACAAATGGTGACAGGATGGATGCTCAACAGACAACTCAACTGCCCCTTCTCTGCTAAGAAATAGAATCAGCTGAAAGAAGAGGGGAGAGCCTCTCTCCAGGGGTAGGGGACAGAGTGGCACTGAAGTGTGGGCTGCGGAATGGAGGGGGCCTTTGATCACTGCACAAAGCAGCTGTGCTCACAAGAAAGGATACGGGAGCAATCAACCGCTGTCCCTGGCCCCAGCATCAGGCAGTGGCCTCAGGACCTGTCTCCCGTACAAAGGCAAACACCAAGTTTCCTCTCCGAACCTGACTGTGTACTTCCTATTTGATCACCGAATGGCTGCACCTCCTGCAAAGAGGAAAGGCATCTCACAGACTTTGCTCACAGTTGTGCTGCTTGTTCTTAGGTCCATTTCCCATCTTTTCCTGCTGCGTTTCTTCCATAGTTGGGCACATGTTGTACTGCCCGGCTCCCCGGCCATTACACACATAAGAGAGAGAGTGTGCTGACAAAGCTGCATACATTGGGAATCTTCCCTTCATTCCTTCTGCCGTTTGTCAGTACTCGCTCAGCAGTACAACTAGATACCGATGCACTGTCATACGCGGTATAAAACATGACCTTTACCTTCAAGATGCTCACAGACTCGGGAGGAAAGACATGGTAACACCAGCTACACTGTTTAATTCAGGAGATACGTGTAATGTTTTGGATGGCCTAAAGAAGTAGAATCCACAATGAGTGATAGAATTAGAAGGAAAAAAGAACTTTAATAACAACAATATTTACAGCATACCTTATTCTTTCTGGGCATTGCTGTCGAATACTTCCCAGGCCTTGGCAACAGAGCAATGAAAGTCAGACTAGACCACTGCTCTAAGGGGGTGAGGAAGACACACAATAGATAGGTATTCAAATATAGAAGGTAACGTCCAACAGTATTCAGGCTACAAGAAAAACAAAACAGGGTAATGCGATATTGAGCTGCTCAGGAGGGAGAACGACATGGAAGGATGTGGTCAGAGAAGCTCATCTGAAAAATTGATATTTGAGTTAAGATTTAAATAAGAAAAAGGAGCCAGAATAAGATTGACTGTCATACAGATAAAGTCATGAGAAAAGATCTTGGGCCAAAAATATCTCATAATGATGCCTTAAATCTCACTTTTGTTCATTGACCTGATGTGGCAGACAGGAAAATGCAACATTCAGATCTCCTACCACAGGGGGCATCGCAGACACATGTCCCCAGCTTCTGTACCCGCCCCCCCTCCGCCCCAGACCTACTATGCTTCCCATGGGCTGACCCCAGGCAGTGACTGCACACAGTAGTGGTATTAAAGAAGGCCCATGCTAGTGAGACAGGGACTAACCGAATGGATGACTGTGGCTCAACGTAGATGAATCTTTCCTGGAACTGTGCTGCAATCTGTAACTCCCGCCCTCTAGTCTTCCTTTCTTCTCTTTCTCTTTCCTCAGGAATCAGACCTGAATCACAGTCTGAAGACTCTCTCTTCTCCTGCTCCCTCCCTTAATCAACCTCTTAATCATTCCTCCTAGGCTTCTACTTCACTGTGGACCCCCCAAAACCTGGCTCTGAGCAGAAGTTACCCAGGAGAGATCCTGCCTTGGGAGAAACAAACTGGAAAAAGACAAGATAAGTGTTAAAGACTGTGGTATAATGTGTAAAAGTGAATAGTTAGTATGTATTTAGATAAAAGGAATAAAAGTACCAGGGGAGAACAATGATAGTGGGACCAAGAGACTAAGAAGTAAAATTCAGAATCAGGCAGCCCACTTTTAGGGACTAAACAAAGGTCAGAGGCTTATAACAGAGTTGTGAGCTCAGAAGTCAGTAGAAGACTCTGGTGCTAGAAACTGACTTTATTGAGGTCAACTTCCATAATGAATTGGAAGTGGTACTCTAAATATGCTGCTTAAGTGCATGAGAATTGGAATGAAATTCTGCATAACATTGTTTATACTCTCATTTTCAGCATGAAGTTCTCCCATAACCTCTTTTAGCCCACATTCCCTTACTTTGCAATGTGATCCTGAATCTCCTTTAGTCTTTCCCTCGACTGATGCATGGGGTTTAGGCAACTTTGATAGATGGCTGATAGATTGATGCTCAATATAGGAAAAGATCTAAAAGGCACCTGAGGTCCTGATAGGCTGAGCAATACCAAAATCCAGAGAACTATTAGAATTTAAAGGTAGAGGTTGCAAGCCACAACATAAAGTCTCCAAGGTAAAGGAAAATCCAAGACTGCATTAACAAATATATTTTTTAAAATTATTATCTTCTAGTAATTTTCCCTCTAGGGTAACATCAACAGATGTATATTATTCTGGTAATGGTGGTCAGGGAGAGGGAGCTGTATGGAAGAAGGCTTTATTATGTATATAAGGTTTAGTCAACATATATTTTTGGACCAAGCTGCAAGTTATCCAGTCTTCCTTCATGATGTTACGGTCATAAATGCATGAATAAAATAATCTAATTTTCTAACAACCAGAACAGTTTTGTCTTTTCTGAATGATATTCAAGGGACCACAAATACGAGGGGTGGGGCTAGGTCCTGGTATCAGTAATTTACATGATAATGGGAAACACACTGAGGACATAATGAAAACTCACCAGGCAAGCAGGGATTCCATGAAGGGCATGTTGAGAAGACACAAGAAGATAATCGAATTCAGGTCTGGGTTAAGAAGCAATGTACAGAGATCCAGGTAGCCAGTTCTCAGAGGGGTGAAATCCTGCAGAATCAAGAATAAGATTCTTATCTTCTAAGGCAAGTCCTTTGAATGTCCTAGTATATGATACATTGTAGAGAAGCTGTGATTACAAGGACAATCTTAAACATACTAGAATTATGTGATCATAATTAAAGAAGAAAATTAAAACAAATATAAATTAGTAAATAAAAAAGAGACACAAGGGAGCAAGAAAGGAGTGAAAGGTTTAGAAATGCCACGCACACATGAAAATGACCAGATCGCAACTAGCAGAGAAACGTATGGAGCTAAAGAGACTCTCTAAGCTCCAAGTAAAGGATAAGGCAACAGGTCACCAATACCAAGACATCGCTTATGCAATATTTCTAAAGTGCATACAGTGTTTACAACAATGAAGAACATCCCAACGATAATGGAGACTGGGTAGACATACGTGGAATAAATGAGAGTATTATACTGTTTGGCTGCTAACTCCTGTGACATAAAAACCTAAGACAGGAGGAGTGTGCCATGTTAACAGAATGAAAAGAGGTATAGTGGCTGGCACTTAGGAAGTTGACATGAGAAAAGAATTATTGCTACTTAGAAGGCAAAGGGTGAAAGGCCTCCCACCCCATTTTATATCTTCCAGGAAGTTATTTCATTTTTCCTTGTATTTTCCCCTTTCCCACTGAAAACCATTTGTTGAGAATATCTTTCTTGATGGGTATACTTATGAAACTGTTCTGGGAAGTTTCTTGACTTCTTTCTCATAAATACTGAAGAGAGTGAGAATTTCTCCCCAATTCTGTATGGTTAGTTTTTTTTTTTGGATAATTTTCTTGAGGCTTTATTCTTACCTGTTAGTTCCCAGACTTTCCCTGAAGCACTGGTCTCTCTTAACCACTCCAACTTCCCTTCATGATTTACCGTGGGAGCTTTTATTTTTCTACAAAAAAAGTATCCAACTGCACACTGGTGTACTGTAAGCCCATCCCAGGTGAGTCACCAGAGGTTGGTTTCTAATTCCCTTTGGCTACAACTGCAGAGACATACCATGGAGGTTATGCTTGTCTGATGGAGCAGTGAGCTGAGAGGTTTGTGAAATGCTCACCTCTTGCTACCAATAAGAGGTAAGAGGTGCAATAAAACACCAGACCAGCAAAAAGAACCACTGGGCATTTACTAAAACATTTGAGTACTTAGTCTCGAGATTGTAAGAAAGTTCTACAGAACAGTAAAGTTCTCCTCAGACAGCAAAACAGTGCCAAAGGGTGACCAAGTGAATGGTGTAATAACTGGGGATGCTTTCATAGAAAGAATCTGTGAGGCACTGTTACACCATGGTAGTGATTATGTTGTAATTGTTACTGACTTGTTTAGTATTGCTTTGAGTCCTCTTGTGCCTTCAAGTGAAACAACAGAAATTCTAGTATTTGTGTGCTGCCAACCACAAATGTTTCTCACCACTGCTGTAAGGATTTGACCAGAGTTGCGTGTTCATCACAACTGTCATTCATATAGGCAGGAAGGTGCATGCATGGGTGACTATCTACAGATGACATTTTCTGACCGGGGAAACTTGAAGATGAGAAGGCTGAGTATGTCATTACCACTAGAGGCTTTGTGGGCTAAAGGCTATAATAAATCAAGAATTGAAAAGAATATGTTCTGAATCACTGGGAGAGAGCCCTAGGACCAAGTCGCAGAGTCTACTTTGGTGCTGGCAATTGTGCTGTGTGCTTACCATGGACTAAACATTTCTGAGAGAACTTCCACTTATTCCAATACTTCTATGAACTTCCCACAAACCTGTACAACCAGGCAGTCACTGGACTATTATTTTCATAGTGTCACCATAAGAAACTGCACATTTCATTTTACTTCATCCTGTAGTATAATCTCCCCCTCAGTCTTGTTTCCAGACAATAGCTCAGCATGAATTTCTGGTTCTAGTCAGACTGACCTCCTTCGCATTGACGGTAATACCATCTTCCATATACTTGAGACACCATGCTAAGATGTTACATAAATCATCACAAATCCTCAAAACAGCCACATGTGTGGGTATTATTTTACTATCACAATTTCTTAAGTGGAAAAACTGAGACCCAGAGAAGTTACATAATGTGCCAAACTTTACATGGATGATAAGTCACAAAACCTGGATCTGAACTCAAAATGGTCTAGTCCAAAGCCTGCATTTTTTCTTTTTCACTAGCTCTTGAGTTTCTCCTCTCTAAGATCTTGTTTTCAAAAAGATACTAGGCTTGCTTGCATATTTAGATTTAATTTTGGATTCCTAACCATTTTCCTTAGGAGTTATAAGGAAATAGTCATTTCCCAGGTTTTGGGGTTGGAGGGAGCTGGGTGACTGAGTAAGGACCCCAGTCTAAAAGGGACCAAGGGGTTGAGAAGTTTATTCAGTTTCCCTATATGTATGAGGGCATAAGGCAAAGGCCTAGTGACTGGAATCAGTATAAGACTGAGCATTAGGCAGCTGCAAGAAAGAATTCTAGGTAGAATAATTGATGCATATATTTGGAGGAATAATATCACATCTGACACAAGGCCGAGTGACTGTGTTTACCACGGCAGGCATGCATGTAATGTGAAGACAACAGAAGGGGGAACTGGTGTCTGTGTTTGATCCTTCAATCCTGGGGGTGGGGGTGGGGGCAAATGCCAGATAATCACATTTGGCATTTTGTTAAAAACATTTTGCAAACCTCCAAAAAAAGAAGGTGGTAATAAAGAGAGTTATATTGAGGTTTGTTTTCTTGGAAAAAGAAAGCGAAAGATGGGAGAAGAAGATGTTTAGAAAGAGGAATTCAAACAGAAACATCATGACAATTGAGTCACTGCAAAGATGGGAAGGCCAGAATAGGCCTCCAGGGGAGGATTCTGGAGCTTTTCCAACTCCATTCCTTTCTCTAGCCATCAAATGATGGAGATTTGTTGAACATGACACCTGGCTGCTCTGCATTATGGATTTGAACGGAGAGACAAAAGAGAGAGCTAATTGTTTTCCATGCATTCAAGTTTAATTTGGTGCACTTTTAATTAGGACTCTGATGGGACTGGGAATCAGCTCCTTCTGCACAGGCAAATCCTGACAGCAGGTGACTGTGTAGTGGAAAGGGATTATTAGGGAAGCCACTCAGGTCACGTTGGCATCAACATGGTAGTTACCAAAGACGTACTGAGAAATGTTGGCCCTGATGTCAGCGGTGACCCATTCAAGATTAAAAGCACTCAGCAGGATGTGATACATCAGGTCTTAGCCAACATGTAAAAGGCAGCTAGATTTAGAACTGGTAGAGGAGGGTCACCAATAAAATCATCCCTAAGGAAGAAAAAAAGTAACATTTAGTGAGCAACTTTTATGTGGCATAGGAGCATGGAGACACAGACGAAAAGTTCTTTCTTTTAGACCTAAACAAGCAATTCTCCAAAGAAGACATACAAATGGCCAATAGGCACATGAAAAAAATGCTCAGTATCACTAATTATCAGAGAAATGCAAATCAAAATTACAATGAGGTATCATCTCATACCAGTCAGAATGGCCATCATGAAAAAGTGCACAAATGATAAATGCTGGAGATGATGCTGGAGAGGGTGCAGAGAAACCTCCTACACTTTTGGTGGGAATGTAAATTGGTGCAGCCATTATGGAAATAATATGGAGGTTCCTTAATAAACTAAAAATAGACTTACCATATGATCCAGCAATCCCACTGCTGGGCATATATCCAGAGGAAACTCTAATTTGAAAAGATATATGCACCCCAATGTTCACAGAAGCACTATTTACAATAGTCAAGACATGGACGCAACCTAACTGTCCACCTACAGATGACTGGATAAATACATATACACAACGGAATACTACTCAGCCATAAAAAAGAATAAAATAATGCCTTTTGCAGCAACATAGATGGACCTGGAGATCATCATTCTAAGTGAAGTAAGCCAGAAAGAGACAGAAAAATACCATAGGATATCACTTATATGTGGAGTCTTAAAAAAAAAAAGACACAAATGAACTTATTTACAAAACGGAAACAGACTCACAGACATAGAGAACAAACTTTAGGTTACCAGAGGCAACAGGGGATGGGAAGGGATGAATTGGGAGTCCAAGATTTATAGATTCTAACTACTATATATAAAATAGATAAACAACAAGTTTATACTGTATAGCACAGGGAACTATATTCAGTATCTTGTAATAGCCTCTAATGAAAAAGAATATGAAAAGGAATATATGTATGTTTTTGTGTGACTGAAACATTATGCTGTACACTGGAAGTTGACACAACATTGTAAACTGACTATACTTCAATAAAACTAAAGAAGTGAAAAGTTCTTTCTTTTAACACTCATAATTATCTTTCCTGCTTTTACAACTGTGGAAGTTAAGGTCGAGTAGTGGTAAGTGCCTTTCTGAAAGTTTACACAGCTAGTAGTTACTAAGCCAGGCATCAAACTCCATTCTGCTCCACTCCCAGGTCCATGTCCCATTCCTTGTCCTCTTCATCCCCCATCCCAACTCCTAACACATTCCGTCCTTCTGTAAAAATTGTACAGATCCATTGTCACTTACAGAGAAAAAAATGAGTAAGTGTGAGTTTGGTATGTAAGTTATCAGCGTCATTTACTTGTAGATACTAATTATTGTAATAATTAAATTTATTTTTTGGATTCAATGTATCAAATACACAGCAGCACTGGTAAACGGGACAAGCCCCTTCTCTAGTAGCTAACAACCTATGATATATGTTATATTCATGGATTTATGGAAGATTCATAGGCAACACCTTGTCCAACACATTTCCCCAAAATTGAAATGGTCTCCTTCAATATGGACTAGTGTATACTAGTGTAAAAGTAATCAAGTAATATACAAAAGTCTTAAATTGTAATTTGGCCATTACAACTCTCAAACGTCCTACTAAAGCAGTGCCCCAGGGTGAAGATTTTTATCAGATTGTGCTTATTCATTTTAACAAAGGAGCTATTTCACTAACATGCACAATCCCCAATGAGACAAAGTTTGATGCATCAGTCAGGTAGGAAGGTGTTTAGCTTTAAGTCCAAACACTCTAATTGGCATATCTGTCTCCACATCCCTTTCAATGTTTTGAGTGTTTTTTCTACAAGGAAGAAGGATGCAGCCTAAATGATTTCTCTATTTCTCTGAAGTACAACAGGGAATCCTGCTAAATTCTTCCATCATCATGCCTGGACCATTTCAATAGCTCCCTAACCGGAGTCCCTGTTTTTTAACCTTGCTCCCATTTAAACTAATGTCATTACAGAAGAACAAATATTATATTTAAGTATTTTTCATTGTAAAACAAAACAAATGCAGAAAACCACAAAGCAAATACAGAGGTTAATGGAATATTGTAAGGCAAACACACTTGAAACCACTACCAAGGACAACATAGAACTTAGCCATCCACCTCTGCATTCGCTCTCTGTGTCTGGCTGTTTTTAGCTCGAATATTTCACATTCAATCAAAAGCAACCACTCTCCTTACATTTATAGTAATTTCTCGTGTGTGTGTGTGTGTGTTTAATGTTTTGTCATCAGATTTCCTTTATTAGTCTTGCCTATAATCTTTAACCACCACAACCACTTATTCCCTTTCTTTTTCTTACAATGTGTCTGCTGAAAAGCTCAAGGAATTTAACTTGCAGACTTTCCCACAGTCTGTATTTTGCTGATTACACATTCATGGTAACGGTCAACACATTGTTTCACCCTTCACTTTGGCAGCCAGACGCAGAGTCCTGGTCACTCTCATGTTCAATCCCTTTGGCAAAACCAGAAGTGAAGGTGTGTGCTTTCATCAGGAGGCATGTCACATCTGCTGTCTCTCTTTTTGAGACATTCACAGTTGTTACAGCTCAGTGTCTGGATACATTAATTCATCAGGAGATGCCAAAGTTTGATCCTCAAATTATTTCTTTTCTATCTTTATTATTATTTGGTGTACTTTTGTAAAGAGATGCTTCCTTGTCTACTGAGTGGTTAGCCAGTGGTAAGAGTTCATATGGAAACTGTAGAGACAAGCAGAATAAACATTTGAATGTTTCTCTTTAATTACCAGTTTTCTAGATAAAGATTTGGTGCTCTATCATGCTCAAATGTGACCAATCAGATATTGTTGTTTTGTTTTGTTTTGTTTTAAATATTATCAGGGACTCATATTTAAACATATTTGATAGTTTTCAATCAATTGCAAGTACTATTTAATTCAAAGCTCAGCTGTCTCCTCTTTGGCAGTGAGATCTTCCTTATGATGATTCTTGAGCCTATCTCACATGACTTTAGTGCCCTTTGATTTCTCCCTGGATACCTGGAATGACAAGATATTCTAGGCTCATCATGAACACTTCCTGCCCCAGACCTGGTAGTGGCCATTTCTCCAAGAAGCCTTGCTAAATTCCGTTTCTTTCTCTTTTTTTCCTTTAAATGTAATGTAATATTTCAAGACTACAATCAGTACATTTTTTGTGCTCATCACTACTGCTTCTTCTTTAGACAGAACTTGAAGAAAAAAGATATAGGTATCAATACAAAGATGTTGACATACAGACACACACACACACACACACACACACATATATATATATAAAATGCTGCCATTTTTTATTCTAATTTAGAACTTTAGTCCTTTTTATTTGCTTGCTTGCTTCTTTTTAAAAGCTAGACTTCATCTATGTAACATCTGCATCACTCCTTTTGCACAGCAAGAAACTTGGTCCTTGAGGATACATAAAATAATATAATTAAAATAGTTCATATACTTTCATTTACTTCATTCCACATTATTTATGTAATGTTCTTATAGTACTAATACCACCATCCCTAAGGGTAAAAAAAAAGTCATGTTTTCTCTCTTCACTTCCACCTCCTCAATTTTTATTGTTATAGTCTCACTGCATACATATTCCATTGTTCTAAATCTCATATAATTTTAAGTCTGTAAGAATCTACAGTTAATCTTGAACAAAGTGAGGGTGAGGGGCACTGACCCTCTGTGCAGTTGAAAATCTTGCAGTCAGTCCTCCCTTACTTGGATTCAACCTACTACAGATTGTGCAGTTCTATAAAAAAAAAAAGTCCACGTATAAGTGGACCCATGCCATTCAAACCCATGTTGTCCAAAGGTCAATTGTATATGTTTTAGGCTTTACTCTAGTACTGATGTCAATGTGTTTCCAATTATTTTGGTCGTCAGAAGTTCATTCTCTAGCGGGTTCCTTAGGAAAAGCTCATCAGAACAGCATTTCCTTAGTTCTTGCATGTTGATGAGAGTTTGCACTCTTTGTATGTGAGAGTCCGTTTTGCTGGATAACGACTCTTAGCTCATTTTTTCTATCTTTGAATAGTAAATATGTTACTCTATTGTCTTCTGACATAAAGCACTGTTGCTGGAAGCCTGAGGATGACTTTCCTTTTTTCCTTGTAAATCTCTTGATATCATTGCCTAAATGTCCAAAGGATTTTTCTTAAAGTCTAGTAATTTTACAAGAATATGTCTTGGCATGGTCTCCCTGGGTCAGTATCTCAAGCATGTAATTGCTAGTGAGTAGTTCAGTGCTGACTATCTGCTCAAGCTCTGCCGGTTTTGTCAGAGACCTCTGCCTTCATTTGACCAGAATCCCTTCAGCTGCTATTCTCAAACTGACCTGCTGTGTTTCTAATGAATATCTGTTGACTGTTTTGGGTTTTGATCCTTTTTGGTGTCCCTGTTTTGTTGTTTTTGGGGTTTTTTGCCACACAGATGTTGATATTATGCTGGTCCTATGGATTCTGGCAATTTGCTAATAGTCTGGTGTTCCTGGGACTATCTTGTCACCTAGTTTTGTTGTAAATATAATAGAGTGGGTTTTGGTCTTCTTATCCAGTTTCTTTGTTTTTGGTGGTGAGAGAATAAAGGACTATGCTACTAGTACCATCTTCCTAGAATCTTCCAGGTGATTTTTTAATGCTAAAAAATTGTCCCTTTTTCCTTCTAACATCCTCATATGATTTTGTAGTTTATTTATAATAAAATTACAGTGTATTAAAGTAGCTTATAAATTCTTTTATTACACGTCCATTATTTATCCTTCCAACCTTATCTGTTTCACACTCCTTCCTCAGTAGGTTCTAGGGTTTTCTCCTGTAAATTATTTGCATTCTTTTTGTAGGTTTTTCCTTCTAATTTTCATGTTTTGTCTCCCTCATTTTATTAAAATTTCAGCTTACATTTCTAAGAGGTTCTCTCAATCCTTACAACTTAAAGATGATGCCATTTAAGTCACCATCTGTGACATTACCTACAGTAATTATTTACTTAGCACTTACCACTGATATTGTGCTCTATGTATCCATTTCTGTGTCAATTCAGAAGTCAGCAAACTATAGCCTGAAAGCCAAATCTGGCTGGCTACCAGATTTTATAAATAAAGCTTTATTGGAACTCAGCCATTTATTTGTTTACTTTGACAGCTTTTGCACTATAATGGTAGAGGTGAGGAGTTGCATGAGAGACCCTATGGTCCACAAAACAAAAAATACTCACTGTCTGGACATTTATAGAAACAAAGTTTTCCAATGTTCTTGTTAATTCACTGTTTCTTTCTACTAGAATATAATTTCCATAGTAACTTCAGAGTTGTCTGCATTTTCACTACTTTATCCTCTGCATCAAAATTAGTAGTTAGTATATGGTAAGCATTCTCTAAATATTTGTAAATAAATAAACCATGATCTTGAATTGTCAGTATCATTTTTAGGCTATCAGATGGTCATAGTTTTTAAATAGGTTACTAATACCTTAGTGATGATTTTTTTTCCTTAGTGATGACTGTATTCAATTCACCGTCCAAACAGCCAGAAGACAAAATTGAAACTGCCTCTTAAAGGCAATGATTCTAAGAAAGAACTTTAGGGAATGGACATGTTTGCAATGATTGGTGAATACATAAACAAAAATGCTGGAGACTACAGCAGCTTGGGGAACAAGATGAATATCTGAAACTCAGTTTTACTGCTAACTGGTTGTGTGTGTTAGTTACTTCCCTTCTCTGTGTCTCTATCTATAAAATAATGTTAATTAAAATCTACTTTAAAGGAGTAGAATGGATATTAAATAGGAAGAATGTCCAGCCCATAGTAAGAACTCCACCTATGTCAGACAATGATGAAGAAGCAAGACGATCATGTCATGATGGTAACAACTATGGTTAAAAAGAAGGAGTCAGGAGGAAGAGGAGGGGGAAAGGAAGAAAACAGAAGAGGAAGAAAGAGAAAATAATGATGCAAGTAAAAATAAACTCAGTAAGTTGAACTTACTGAGTTTGTACTATGTTCCAGGAACTATGATCTGTGGTTTCCACAGCTTGTAGAATTTAATTCTTGCAAGAGCCCTTCGAGGAGAGGACGTTCATACTCCATTATTACAAATGAGGAGTCCATACCTTGTTTTCGGCTAAATTATGTAGAAAAGGGCCTCCACAGCTCTTGACCTATGTAGCTTTCTCCTTCCACATCTAAATACATCCCTAAAGCTCTATTCACCTCTTGTTTAAAATGGGACAGGCATAGATTTTTGCCTGTAGGAGTCTTCCACCTCACTTACCCAGCACGGTTTAAATATGCCCAGTTTCGTATTTCCCACCTTCAAAAATATTGCTCTAAATTCCAAAATCATCCTTGTCTCCTTCCCTGGGAATTCTCATTTATTCTTCCGACCATAGCCAGCTGTCCGAAGAAATCAATTGGAGAGACTGATTTCCACTGAGGTGCTCACAACGAAAACTGTTTAATTGCTGTTAATTCTCTGCTCAGATATAAGCTCTTGTAAGTTTGGATTTTGTAACTCCAAGCTTGTTGGCATAGGAAAGGTGCCAACCTAGTGGCAGGGAACATCAATTCGGTTGCTCTGTAGTAAAAAGAATATCGACTGCTCAGAGCCAGGAATAGCTATAACATTCCTACTCTCTGGTCTCCCAACTCCTGCCTTGCACCTGATAAAGTGAGGAAGTTCATTGGAGTAACAGTAGTATTAGCAGTGGTAGTAACAGTACTAGTGGTAGTAGTAGAGGTAGGAATGCGAATGGACTACTTAGATGCTGGGAAGTGTGCTAAGTATGTACTAAGTATGCTACATCACGATCTAATTACCCTTCATTAGAATTCAGTGAGAAAGTTATATACCAACCCTATTTTATACACAGAAACATGGAGCTAAGACTAATTAAATGAGTCGCCCAAGGTCACATTGCTATTAAATCACTGGGCTTGATCTCATATTAAATTTTGTCAGATTCTAAAGCTTTTTTTCCAGTCACTATGCAATATCTTCTCAGAAATCTATACATATAGAAAGGCATTTCTAATGTCATATTCTAATCTGAAGAGTAGATAACATCCCATTTTTCAGATGGGGGAATTTAGAACCATCAATGGTGAGTGTTTTGCCCACTATCCATCAGCATCATGATATTTGTTTTATGCTGTACCCCAGAATACCCACAACATAGACCAGAATGTCTAACCTTCCACCATAAGACCCTACCATAAGCTATTACTCACCCCCCGCCCCCATACACACACTCAAATCATTGACCAAATCTGTAAAACAGTGTGCTGGCAAATTGTTCACAACTGGCTCTTTGGGATGAGGGTAGGGTGGGGTAGGCCCTGGTTTCTCACATTTACCAATTTGCATGTTGTAAACACTCCCACAATAGCTGATTCTAAGCCACTGATGTGACATTATGTATACGGAGTCAGAAGGAGGTGCTAACAATAGGCTTGAGTAAGTTGGTATAAGCAGCACGCCTCCTCCTTCTCCATATCTGCACTCCTCTCTACCACATGCCTATATTCTTAGAATGTATGAATCTTTACTTGTAGGTTTAACCTAGAAAAGACTCCAGGCCCACAGTGAGATGAAGACGCCACTGTGAAATACACGGTAATGTATGATTAAAACGGAGTACTTGCAGTGCATGTCTCCCATTTCCTAGATGCTCTAATACCAATACGAAAACTGGTATTTGAATTTGTTATAGATTGCATGTTCGTGTCTCCCTAAAATTTCTGTGTTGAAGCCACAACTTTCAGAGAGGCTATGTTTGGAGACGGGGCCTCTAAGGAAGTAAGCAAGGTTAAATGAGGTCATAAAGATGAAGGCCTGATCCAATAGGATTAGTATAAAAAGAGATACCAGAGAGCTCTCCCTCTCTCATTCCCCCTCCCCCTGCCCCCACATTCTCTCTCTCCCTCTCTCTTTCTTTCTCTCTCGCTCTCTCTCCATCCACATGCAGGTGAGGACATAGCAAGAATGCAGCTGTCTACACGCCAGGAAGACAGATCTTGCCAGGAATGGAATTTACCAGCACCTTGATCATTGACTTCTAGTCTCCAGAACTGTGAGAAAATAAACGTCTGTTGTTTAAGCTCCTCAATCTGTGGAATTTTGTTACGGAAGCTCTAGCAGAAAATACAACATCTGACAATATCACTATGTGACCTTGAACAAGTCTCTTACTTCCTTTGAGACACATGTCAGAGAAAGGACTGAACTTAAATATTGGTAAGAGGCTTTCTTGATTTCATTTCCATGATCTTGTGCTTCCAGAGTTGCTAGTTACAGTCTTTCTAGGGAGAGTCTAACACGAACACTCTAAGCTGTCTTGAGTCCTAATAATGATATGCTAGACTAATCGTATTTAAGTTATGGCATATAGTGAAACATTTATAAATGAAAAAAAAAAATACGTTCCTAAGGGGATCACAATGCCTGATTTCTAATAAGGGACACTGAATTGGAATTTCCCACCATTGGTTGTGGACCTATATCGGGCAGGTCCATTAGAATCACCTGGGATAATTTATTAAAATATAGATTCTGTGGTGAACTGTAAGACTATACACCTAAAAAAAAAGTATGTGATCATTTTTCATTATTAGTGTGAGACAGCTATACAGTAGCAATAAGCGTAAAGTTGGGGAGTAGAGAGGAGAAACTGATAATGCACATGGAGTTAGGAGAGCTATGTTATAGTCTGAGCTCACAACCAAATAGTTTGTAACTGTGGATACACCATTTCCTTTCTCTGGGTCTCAATTTCCCCGTCTGTAAAATCAATGAGCTGGGTTAGATGGTCTTTAATCTACCATATAGCCCTAAACACTTTAACTACCTTGTGATTAATACTAGGATATTAGACACTTTCTCAATGTCAAGGTGAAAAATAGTTTAGCAGGGCATGGATTAGTAGAGATGTTTCAAGCACAACAAATCATAGCATATTGACAACCCTGTCTTCTAGCTAATCTTAAATCTGGCCCTGGCTTAATATACACTAACCTTTCTGTTCAAAGAGAATATTTGGTCTTTTGCATCATTCCTGCCCTGAATCCTATAACAAGGTACCATCTTGTTTGCATGAGTAAAAAAAAGTCAGTTGAGAAGTCAAGAGAGGTGACTTTCAATGTGTACTCCAGCACCCCAATGGACCCCTCTTGTTTCATGATAAAAGCCATTAAGACATTCTCTAGATTTCTTTTTGGTGTTATATATGTTTGTCAAGGGTTTCCAAAAGGTTAAGAAAGGTTTTTTCATTAACAGAACCCAGTACAATGACCAGAACATAGTAAGCAGTCAGTGGACTTTTGTAAATGCAATGGGTGAATCTTTCTTGGCTGTTAATTTTACTACTCCAAAGAACTATATAATTCCTGGACTCGTAAGGAGAGGCATGGGTGGAATGGAAGTATCATAGATTCTCTCAAATAAGACGATGACATTTTGCAAACTATAAAACCCCGGGTAAATAAAAGTTGGGTGATGCAGTGATATAAGTTTTCCTCCAAGAATATTTTCATTTTCTTCTTTACTTTGCTGTAGTATCCTTGCTTGACAATAGTCTGAATTTAATGCCTAAAAATAGCTTGAATATTTGATTGCAATGCTGGACAACTGAATATTAGAAGCTCAACACTCTAAAAAAAGAAAATTACACAAATTTTCATCAAGGTGCAATGGTTCAAACCAGTTGAGCTCTAAAGACATAAATTCAAGTATGAATCTATCCAAGCAATGTCAGGAGGTGAATCAAAATGACGTAAACTATATACATAAAATAGGTAAATAGTAAGTTCATGCTGTATAGCACTGGGAACTGTATATTCAGTATCTTGTAGTAACTTATGGTGAAAAAGAATATGAAAACGAATATATGTACGTATATGTATGACTGAAACATTATGCTGTGCACCAAAAATTGACACTACATTGTAAACTGACTATACTTCAATAAAATATATATATATATATATATATATATACACACCAAAAAAAGCCGCTAGTTCAGAGTATGAGGATTTCACCTCAAATGGTCTTCTATTCAGGATTGAGAGGCTATATGCCCATAAGTGTGTGAGTGTGTGTGTGTGTGTGTGTGTGCGCGCGCATGGGTGTGTGTGGGTGTGTTTAAATTTTCCAACTCCATATGTTGTTTGTATAGCTCTGAAATAACATGCTGTGTAAAGAGAAAGGGAAATTCACTTCTGAAAACTTTATTCGAAATTAGGATTTCTGTCTTTATAATTACTTTTCAGGTTTTGAAACATGTTGCTCCTGCAAAAGGCTATACAGTTGATTATTTCTATAAATCAATGGAAAATGGATTTTGCCAATATTGAGTAAAGAGCACGCCCTGTGTTTGTGTGGTTAAGTCTCTGATCAGAGACGCAATCCTAGATCATTAGCTCATACACTAATTTAACAAAGGAACTAGGATAAGCTGTTTTCCTCAAATCTGTTACTAAGGAGATAAGGGCCCCTCAAGCTCTAGCAGGTCTTTGAGTCTTTCCACTCCTACTGGGTGTTGTGACTGGTTTTCTTTCCAAGAGGTTTCATCGGCTTCCTTGAAATCCCCGGGAGCCTAGTCACGATCACGCGGAATGATGGGATAATCAGGGGTTCATGAGTCTTGCCATTTTTGTCATATGGCTGGGTTAACTGAGGCAGGACTGAGTCCTCTCTGAATGAGCTTAGTCATCTCAAAATTGAGTAGCTTAGATAAGGCTGGAAGTTACAAACATTGGTACAAGGACTGACTATACCAACATCACCCTTAAAGTTATCTTTAAAATGTAGAATCCACTAAATGAAGTATCTTACCCTGGACTGTTGGAATTCTGGCATCTTTTTCACCACTCCCAGCAACACATCTATGATTTGTTTGAGGTTGTGGTGGTGAGGATGTTTGTGGTGGGCTGTGCCACTACCAGTTTCTTCAGTGACAAGTTTTGACCCTCACTCTTAGCACCTGCCTGTTCAAGGTCAACCTGGATAGGTAATCATGCTTCTTGCACAGAGGGCTCAATCTTTTTCTGTATGATCCAGGTGAAGAAAAGTAATCACCCTCTATTTCCCTTACTCTCATAGACTGGCTTCACCCACGGCTGCAAATGGAACTTCCCCCAGTACTTATGTCACCTCTGTTCCTTCATGGGTGCTGATGGCTTCATGTATGCTAAAGTCTAATCCAGTTTTCCCTTTTAAATCAGAAAAAAATTAAAAATTCCACCCATCCTCAAAGCTTTGTTAAAACTCTACTCCATAACGCATTTCCTGGCATCACTCTTCTTCCTCTTTTCCAAACTCCAACATTATATTTGGTCCTGTGTAATTAGGTAGTTCAGTCCATCCTGATGTATTATTATTCTCTGCCTTGTCACAGGTGCCAGGAGGCAGTGGGATATACCGGAGAGAAGGAAATCACTGTAGTCATTTAAACCAGTTCTGATGCAGTCTCTACCTGAGCCTTATATTTCCCTCCTGATAATTAAGATACTAACACTTATTTTATCATGCTATTGCTTAAATAGTGGAGCATCTGTAAAAGTGTCTAGTGTATTACTAGGGGCTACTCAATAATCATCAGTTGTTAATTCATTTCTTTCCTCATTTATATTTCTTTACTCAGTGCTGCATAAGTGCTAAAATTACAAGAGCACCTAACATCTGTAGAGAACTTTACAGTTCCTAAACTAGTAAAGCAATCTGGCAAAATATGTATCCAAGCACCAGTTTATAAATGGGAAAGGGGGTGAGGTCCTAAAAGGTTAAACACCTTCCACAGAACACAACATTTATGGGAAATTCTGCTAACATAGCTTGGCCCTCATTGGGCCAATGCCAGGGCTCCCTCCAGCATATTAATCAAATATTATGTAAATTGATTACAATAAGTTATTTATCCAAAAGTAAAGGATTACCTTCTATGTGCCATGTTCTCAGCAAAATATACAAGATACAGCATTGAATGAAACCGACTTAACCTGTGTCCTTATAGAATTTAAAGACCAGCAACTGAGACAATGACTAGTCAAAATTAGAGTGAATGGACCCATCTGGATGTCAGACTCTTTCTGGCTAACTCCTATACTGTGGAGCATGACTGTAAGAGTGATGGGTTAGCCGGAGTCAGCAACACTTACAACATCTGTGGCCCTCATGATCAGTAGCACTCACTGACAGTATTAGTGGCAGGACTGATATGAACTTACCCCTATGTCTATCAAACCTGTCACCCTGTCCTCATTAGCAGATGTCAGAAACTTCCAGGAGCTCAGCACTATACCAAGACTGATTGCTACAATTATTAGAAATAATAATCACTAGACTATCTGCTTCACAAGAGAATGGTTCTTTCATGTACAGAAAGAAAAACCTTCTCTCACATAGTCTTACGTTCCCTTGGGCAAAAGTTCATCTTGACCGAGAAATGTCCTCACGTGTGGTTGGTATTTTGTCACAAAATGGCTCTATAAGACTCTCCGCAGTGGATGTCATGAACAGCCTGTCTCCACCGCCATAGTGTCAGGCTGCTGGCTGTGTATGCTGGGTATGTGTACTGGGGATCTTATGTATGCCCCAAATCGGAGACATCTGTTCTCCCACTGAGAGTCGTGGCTGATGTGAAGCCACAGAGTCAGCGTTCCAGCACTCTGCTGGCCCAGGATCCAGTCGTTCTAATACAGGAGCTCTCTGGATACCTTCCTCCAAGCACCTGCTACTTCTCTCATCTGTCCATTTTCCTCAGCTTCCACTGGTTTATGGATATTTATGTTTTGGGGAGCAGGATGTTTATGGAAATATTCCCTACCTTTAAGGAAACTAACACTGCATCCAAATTTAGTCCTGTCTATAATCTAGTGTTTTTTTTTTTTTCTTAAGAAGGAGGGTCCCTCAGAGCACCTAGTCTTCTGTGTTGTTGGAGAACAAGCATCAGGTAAATTATCTGCCCTTTTTTTCATTTTCCTATTCTTTTTCATTAAAAATTATTACAAGATATTGAATATAGTTCCCTGGGCTATACAGAAGAAATGTGTTTTTTATCTATTTTTATATATAGTGGTTAACATCTGAAAATCTCAAACTCCCAATATCTGCCCTTTTAGGGTCTAAGTAACTCCAAGAGGAAAAGGATAAGATTAAACTAGTGTCTCTTATTTCTGAGATTATTGGACTAATAGTAACAATGGAAGGAGTGATGGTGAAAACATAGTTTAGTAGTTACAGTAAGAAAATAAATTTTGATAATTTAGAAATTGCCTCAGGGTAAAGGAGATCCCCTGGAGATCATTCTCTCTCTCTCTCTCTATATATATATATTTTTTGCAGTGTTGCTCTAATTATTTAAAAGACTTTACCACATTCTGCTGTTTGTGATTTGTCTCCTCTAAGATCTCTTCTCAATTTGAGTTTATATGTAGCAGCTTGTCTGTAAATTAATCCTACAATTACCATATAAAAAGAAAAGCAAACACACACACAAACTAAAATAGCTAGCAAATGATTGTAACGGTGAACCAGGCTCAATTTTTAAGTTTCAAGACTTGAATTCTTAATTTTTTTTGATTCCCAGTATTGTTTAGACTCTAAAAATATATCCCATATCTGTGCACATGCGTATGACTGATTTTGTAAATTGACCTAGTTTGACCAAATAGTTTAAGAGGAAAGCTTAAGAATTTCAGATAGACACGGGGTTCAACTCTGTGATAGAATACTGGATGGTTTGGGTCCAATTTGCCATTAAGTGCATATGGACAGAGGGATTGTGTACGCATCAAAGGAAGAAGGAAAACAACCTAGGCTGGGGTTGGAGGAGACTCCCAGAACTGACTGCTACTGAGAGTGGATTAAAAATAATAAGGTGGGGCCATCACGAGACACTAAGCAGCGATCAAACCTGTTTACCCAGCTGAGTCAGTGCCTTAACAGAACCAAGCCCCCGGAGATCAATGAGCATACGGTCTCATCAGCACACTCGGAGACGTGGCTCACGAACGAGCCCTGCGCGGCTGGTGTGCTCAGCACCATGCTGAGATGGAGCAAAGTAAGCCTTTGTACACCATTTGGCCCTTTCCGTCGTTTCCCCCTAATGCCCATCCTGACCAAGGAGGCTCGGAGAATCAGAAGTCCTGTGTGAGACCCCGAGAGGTGGAGCCTGAGCCAACTGCCTTTAGGAAATAACAGAGGGGTTATAGGGTGCCACATATGGTCCCATTCTGTTTGCCCAAACTGCACTCAAAATGCACCGGGGATGGATGCTGAATAAATACAATGATTTGTATTTCGAGCCCATTTCCCACTTTTGACTTGCAAACCTGCATCTACAACAGCACCCTAGAACCTCACAGGCATCATAGATAAAATTAAACTAATACTACTGTGCCTCATCCTGGGTTTTGCTCCTGCACCAGATAACAGGCCCATTTGCCTTGTTTCAAATCTAAACTCCAAACTCCACCGTATTCTTCACTACATAAGCTTCAGGTGGAAAGAGACTCCATCTGTTTTATTCACCATCTTATCTCAGGAAGTCTATGGGAATATTTGCGGAATGAATGAACGAATCATCAGGATACAAAAAAAAAAAGTGGATTGTACAGGTCTGCTGTATGCAATGTGTTCTTTCATTAAGAAAAAAAAGTGGAATCATTAAAAATAACATCTAGGTTTACCTGATAGAAATTACTCAAACCAAAGAAGAAATAAACCTCTTTTGTTTCCTACCACTGCTATAGTAAATTACCACCAACTTAGTGGCCAAGACAACATGTATTTACTATCTTATAGTTCTGGAGGTCAGAAGACTGACATGAATTCCACTGGGCTGAGTTCAAAGTTTTTAGGCCAGGGTTGCATTCTTTCCTGAAGCTCTAAGGGAGAATTCCTTTTCTTGCTTTCTAGCTTCGAAAGGCTGCCCACATCCTTTGCCTCTTGCACTCTTTCATCTTCAAAGCCAGCAGTGGCCAGTCAAGACTTTCTCAGGCTCCCATTTCTCTAGATATGACCCTTCTGACTCCCTCGTTTCCCCACATAAGGACCCTTGTGATTATACTGGGCCCATCTGAATAACCCAGGATAATCTTTTTATCTTAGGCTCAGTTGATGAGCAACCTTAATTTCAGCTGTAATCACAATTCCCCTTTGCCATGCAACTTAACGTAGTCACTCATTCTGGAAGTTAGGACAGGGACATCTTTGTAGGGCCATTATTCTGACCTCCACAGCAGACTAGACTGATAAACACATATTTTAGTCTGTCATGTGAGAAGAAATTAAAGGCTTGATGAAATCCCTGTTGTCCGTAAGCCCTCTTCTCATCCTGGCATGCTGAAGTAAAATTCATTCCTCTAAATACCTTAAATGTCACTTCCTCCATGGTTCCTTCTGTGATTGTCTTTGGGGGCAGCCATGTCTTTCTCCTTGAATTTCCATGAATTTTATTCACATAACGAGTCACTTTAAATCTTGTATAATGGATAGATCTACTTGCATAATGTGTCTTTTCTTGTTGAATGTAAGCTTCTAGAGGGCAAAATTTATTTCTGAACCAATACTAATGAGCACTTTCTTTATAACACTCATGTGACTTTAAGAAGACATTCTACTTCCTGGGTTCTCAGTTTCCCCATATATTTATCCAATTTCCTCACAACAAATATGAAGCACAAGCACATTCCTGACACATGGGGGCTGCTCAGCGAATGCTATTTATCTTCCCCACATATGTGTGTGAGCAACTGACATATATTTGTGTGCAGAACTACCTTAGGACAAAAAGTTGGCACCTATACATTTTTTTTTTCCTGAACGACTGTGAGCTCTGTAAATGCAGAGACTCTTTCATATTCATCGCCATCTTTCCTGTCCCAGACTTCCTCTCAATAATAAATATTTGCTGAAATAATGACTAATTCTTAGTGCAATAGATAAGAATGGCCTCCAGAGGTGTGTTCTTCTAACTACGTATCTCATCATAAATGTTCCTGGTTTGGATGACTCAGTCCATATTCCTGAACTATTCACTTCCATATACAAAATAAGCCCTGATAAAATTAAAAATCTTTGCTTAGCTAAAGCTTCAGACTCTTTCAATCTGCTTTCCTCCTGCTGCCACGCCCCCTCCCTGCAGACATCCACTCTTCTCCCAATATGGGAACACAGAGACAAAAAACAAGCGTGATTCCTAAAATGAATAATCGATATTTCTTCAGAGCGACCTACCCTATTCTACTTGTTCTCTTAATTTACTCAGTTTATACCAACTGATGACAGAAGCCCATTGTTTTGCTGAAACATTAACTTCACGAAGTCATTCCACTCCCATCTGCAGCACTAAAATTAATGATTCCCTCTGCAACATCTGTTTAATTAACTATCGGCACCATAGAAGAGGCATCCAAATACCCCAGCGACTAAATCAGGCTCAAATTAGGGAAATACGATGTTAAATTCTATCAGGGAGAAGCCGAGTTTATCCTTCCGAGCACTGGCATTCATTAGCTAGCAGGCAACCCATGCATCTTCATAATGAAGTAGTGTCAGCAGTGCTTGGCTGTAAAGTTCTCATTTATGGGCTGCACAGGTCCCTCCTGTCATGGTCACTGCAGGGAGTTGGAAAGAAGGACTTAGAGAGCTCCAGAGATAGCACATCACTCCATCATCTTTGTTCCTGGAAAGAGTGATGGAGCTTCAACTGGGCATGTGCAGGCTGAGGGATTCTGGGAAATGGTAGTAATGTGTGAGTCATTGCTATTAGTAGTGGTCCATTGTCTCTGAATCCTTTTAGTGACATTTGCATAATTATTTGCATTCATTTACATAAGCAGGAAACTTGTCTGGCCTCTTCAGATGCACTTGAAAACCTCTATAGTTTATAAATTTGAGAGCATTCATTTAACAAAGATCTGTAAAGAACCTACTATGTTCAAAGCATTGTGCTGGCAGCAGAGAAAGGCAAATCTTGCTCATCGATAATTTGCACCGGATAGAGTACACTCAAAATATTAATATAAACCTGTGTGTTCTCATCTGTGCATATACAAATAAAATCAACTAGAACTTTGCTAGTTCTGGGAGTGTGAGTGAACCCTACCCTCAGAGTTTATGAGTTTGTGTACCCACACATGCCAACTGGAGTATTCATTCAAATACAAAGAATAAAGCAAGCAACATACTAAGGGAAATAGAGATCATAGGTGTTCAGAAGGGGGAGACACCTTGTTCAATTTTGGCAGTGGTGTAAAATAAAGAGTTCAAGGAATAGATGTCCCATTAGCTTTTTTTTTTTTTTTTTTTTTGAGAGATCGTAGGATTTGCATATCCAGCTAAATGGTGAAAAGGCAATTTAGAGGTAGAGCAAGAGGGAAAACTGTTGCAGAATCTTGGAGCAGTGAATCATCTATTTCTGTGGAGGTAAAGGATGCTTGCAGAGGAAAGCTTGTACTTTCTATTGCCCTCCGAGTCTCTGACCCAGAGTTGGCCTGAAGGAATGGAAGGAGAGCTAGCTGGGCAGTACAGAAGGAGACCCTTATCCTTCTACCTTTGCTCTCTTTGTTCTTTGAGTTTGCCGCCCGATGCTGACATGAGCATCTGGCTTCCCTACCTAAGCCTGACATTTTGAACAATCCTCTGACTGACTGGCCCTCTCTCTCAGACTGTGGTCACCATGCTTCACTTTCGACTTTGACCTTACAGCCTGACTAACTAGTTGGCTCTCAACACCCATTCTCAGGACTACCTGACTAAAATTAACATGTAAATCTCTCTTAAGTTGGAACATTCAGATGTCGATGCAATTATCTCCATGCTGTTTGACCAACACCAAAGATTACTTCTTAACATTGATGAATTCTACCTGCGTTCATTTTGCCCACCAGATTAAGACTTAATGAAAATAGGACTTGAAGTGTGGATAGGGAAAAAGTCTTCTTGGCCAACTACCAAGCTGGGGTCAGAAGAAAACAAGGTCAGTGAAGGAGAGATTGATGGCTGGGAACTGAAGGTCAGGCTCTAAAGCTCTCAGGAAGCATCCCAGTCCATTGCACAGATTACCTAAGATGCAGCCATGTGTTTGACTCGACACCAGCAAGCACAAATCTGGTGGCTGATTCAACAAATTTTCCACTTTGTAGGGGTTTTTTGTTGCTATGGTGACAAATGTGGTGTGAAATTGCAAGTTTGCAAACTGTACAGTGAGGGAGCTCCTGAAAGCAAGGGCCAGGCAAAGTTAAAGACATGAGAGGAGCCGAGAAAACAGAGCAGGAGCAGAAGGGCCCAAGAAATCGTCAAGCTTCCGAACCACAGGAGCATCCTCGCGACCTTCCCCTCCACGGCTGCTGCTAAGTCTCCAGATCTAAGCTGCCATATGAGACAGAATATTAGATGCCAGATGTGTCAGTCAAGTCACATGCACGATAGGAAGGATGGCATGTAAAGTTCTAAGATTAGTTTTAAAAGAATTTCTGAAGTCTGGCAACTTCCAGCAACAAAAAAGTCCTAGCGCATTAACATCATTACACCAGGGATGTGGCCTAGTCCTTGTACCACAGGGAACAAGAGATCTTTTTTCCACCCTCCTTTCTTTGTTCATTCTCTTGCTCTAAAAAAACCATCATGGCTGATTGACTCAGTGTGAGCAGTGTTTAAATACATAGTCCACCTAAGTTGGTCAAGAGGTGGGATGTTTGGTAGGTAGGCATCCAGGCTCCAACATCAATAAACCTGGATCCCACTTCTGATTTTTCCACTTATTCATAGTATGAATTTGAACAGTTGATCAGATATTTCTAAGAATCAGATTTTGTTTGTTTTGTTTTAATGTGAAAAACCGTGGTAGAAGATATTTATCACCTAAGGTTATTCTGAGTATGAAAGTATACAAAGATCATAACACTTCCTACTGTGTTTGTCATAAGACAATCACTCAATGCATTTTAGTTACTAAGGTTGGGATCAGCTAACTTCTAGTACAATCTTTGAGGAGTATGGATGTTTATTTCTTCTTAAAAAAAAAAAAGTGAAAATGAAGCCTCATTGTGATTAATGGGAAAAAAGTGAAAAGGGAAATAAGGTTAAAAAGGGATTTTTTTTTTCTCTTCTCATATATGACAATGATTAACTGAAACTGTCCAAGGACAGATGTCCAAATTCAGGGTGCCCCAGGAGTGATGATTCAGGCATAGATGATGGAAGGAAGTCCACGATGACAAATGGAAAATAATCTCCAGCTTGGACAGTGACAGGAGACAGGAGGGCAATCTAGAAAACATGTTAATATCAAGTTCTAGGAGAATATCCAGGCGAGAAAGCAGATAGAGCACAACCTGGGAGAATACAGAAGGCTTCCTTAGAATTCCAGATATAGGGAGAAATACTTGACCTCAGGGCTATCTGTCTGCAGTCAAGTTTCAAGAGCAAGTTCAGAGCAAGGCTCAGAGCAAATTTCTAGAACCTGAATACAGAAGCTACAAAAGGAAGACGTGACCCTTCTCTAAGAGTGATAAATAGGAGTCCAGTGCAGCAAGAAAGCACAGGAGAAAGGCATGTTGCATCAAATTCTAAAAGGAAATAAATGTTTAATTGTTGACAACATTCCAGAAATGTTGAAAATGCATTTGATCAGGTGCTTAAATGATAAAATAACAGTCACAGTTCCATTTTTATGCATTTGTGAAATATAGAAAAAATATTCAATGTAGAAAATAAAAAAAAGAAAAACTATGAGTATAATTGCACTATTTTAATATTTATTCACTATACCCAAGTATGTGTGTTTCAGTTGGAGGGCTCATATTTGCCTCTTTGTGAGGATTACAAAGCAATGACTATAATTTGCAGTATGTGAAAGATTGGTCTCACATGCCCATGTATGTATCTTCGTTGCAAGATCTGAGTACGAGATGCTTCGGTTTCATTTGTATCCTGGTCCCTTGTGTTGCCTCCCCCACTGGCAAGAAGTGGGGTCCCAGAGAGGACCTTAATTGTTGGTTTGTCAATATTTGTGTAGGGAGGCTAGGGAGAGACAATGACAGAGAAACACCACTGAGTGGTGGAAAGAACTCTGACGCAAGTCCAAACATTCCTACCAGAGAGATTTTAGCCAGAAGATGAGAAGCTACCAGGTCCTAATATCACACTAAAGTAAAGCACCGAGTGTAATGAATAAACTTAAATAAGCTGGTTATCATTGTAAGGCTTAAAGTTCGTTCAGAAACACTTGAGTTATTCTCATTTAAGATCAAGAACACAATTATCTTAAGCTATTGCTAACAGGCAAGGTGTTCTGAGAGAACTTATAGCTAATATAACTACATTTTCTTTAAAACACGCTCACTCAATACTTGCTAATTAATAACGAATGCAAAATGAATGATTTTTTTTTTGTATCAGCCTGCTCTTTAGAATTAATGGACATAAAGATACATTATAATCACTCCCAATCTGTATCTTAATCACAGTTTCAATCACCTCAGCAGCTGAAACTCCATACAGGAGAAGAAAAGTGAACCAATGAGATTTTACATCTCTCCTGTGATTGACAAGAATTTTAGACATGGAGATGTTAAGACATTTAGTATGTGTCCGGTACATTGATTTCACATACATTATTCCATTTAAACTTCACTCTTACTTTACTTAGTAGGTATTATTTTCTCTGTTTTACAGATGGGAAAACAGAGGCACAGAGAACTACTCCAAAATTACTTGGTTATAAATGAAAGTGCCAAATTTATGTTAATCCCAATCCTTTGTTCTTATCTACTACACAAGGCTATCTGAAATGACAAATTCCTAAATAAGAGATTGTTAGATAATTGAACAACCCTAAAATTGGGTATATTTTGTTTAAAAAAAAATTTAATAAAAATATTAGAATTTTCCAGTATCAGCACTAGACTGGGAATTCATATATCTGATCTGCTATCAAAACTGAGCACCTTTCATAAATATAATACTCTCCACTGACAGCAGAGTTTCCCTATAAATGAGGATGTAGGCTAGATAAATTTGAAGGTACAAACCCTAGTTTACTAGAAGCAAGTACTTCACAGAAGTGCTATCAAGAAGAATGCTTTGAGAAGCGTCCTTTCCACCTGAAGGAATTCTGAGCTGATGTTAAAGTCATTTTGTGTGGGTCAATAGTAAAGCAATTTATGAAACCATAGATTACTCACATTCTGAATCTCATTTGACTGGTTATTGAACTATTCCATACATCTGCATTTAATGCTTCATCATTATGTGCATACTCTTTAAGAATAGGCACCTTGTTAGCACTTCTCTTCCTTTTTATGGAATCTCAGAGTTAATACACAAATGCCTGTTCAATGAAATCTTGATTGCTGAGTGGGCTGTTTTTATAGTTTCTTTAGTAATGCTTTGTGTACTAAAAACTTCACTGAATACAATAGAATGGGTGCTATCTCGTGATCCAGACTTCAGATATACTAATTGGCCTTCTGTGTTAGTCTGTTTGGGCTGCTATAACAAAGATACCATAGACTGAGCGGCTTAAATTACAGATATTTATTTCTCATGGTTCTGGAGCTGGGAAGTTCAAGATAAAGGCATTGGTGGATTTGGTGTCTAGTGAGGGCGCACTTCCTGGCTTACAGATGGTCATCTCTCTGTGTCCATACATGGTGGAAGGGGCAAGGGAGCTCTCTGTGGTCCCTCTGATAAGGGCACTAATCCCATTCATGAGGGCTCCACCCTCATGTCCTAATCATCTCCCAAAGGCTCCACCTCCAAATACCATCACACTGGAGATTAGACTTCAATGTATGAATGTGAAGGGGACACAAATATTCAGTCTAAAGCACCTTCCCATAGATTATATGAATCAGCAAGAGCCATAAACCTGACAATATACTTAATTCCTCCAAAGATTGTGGTTACCAAGCTGTGCTTGAGTTGGTCTTTACCAGGGATGGCAAATATGTGGTACCCTGGCATTCTCTCCACCATCTGTTGCCTACAGTTAATGAATCACAGCACATATACGTTATCACAATTTTTAGACCTCAGTAAAGAACCACAAGATTCTCACTACCTACTGATTAGATGTCAGTAGATCAGATCTCACTCCCGATGGATTTCAGTACATAAACTGAAATGTACTTACCTTTCCTACACTAATAGAAAAAAAGATGTTAATAATCCATATTGGACCAGGGCCACAATATTAGACCAGAAGCTCCTTTTTCTTAGGGGACACTTTTAATAAGCAGTAAGAATCAGAGGGCATCAGGCTTCCATATCTTCCAAAGAACTGTATGAAATATGGGGGAAGTCACAGTGAAGAATGTACAGGAGCTAGCTAGCTGCGCATAGTCTGATATTTGCTATTGGTCTCGTTTAAGCCACTGGGGACATTTTTCTTCTTGGTGGGAATTATAAACCTGGCACATTCCAGGAGAGTCATAAAATCCCCTCTGGTATCTTTAATCAATCATGACTAGTATATCTACCATACATTCTCCAAGTTTAAAACAGAATAAAGTCACATAATAATCTTTCTCCCAGCAGCTAGACTGCCTTTCAGCACAATGACCCACACTCTATGGCTGTATTAACAGATACGATCTATTCCTTAATGGAGCTCAGCCATGGGGATTAGCTACCTGTAATGCAGTTTGGGCTGTCAAGCACTCTACCAAACTGCTAACACATTACAAGTTATAGGCATCAATTCTTTCTAAGTGAAAAGGCATTTCACATTCAAAACACTTCGAACCTAATAACAGGAAATTATCATGATGGATCCCCTTCAGCTGCCGAAAAGTAAAGAGATGGAGAGAAAAAAGACAGGCACCCAATCAAAAAAATTCGTATCAATTCTTTTTGATCTACCTGGGGCAGATTAAACTCGAGTAGTGGATAAGCTGTCAAAAAGATTGCAGAAGCTCAGCTGTGGATCAGAAGTGTTTCTGTTTGATGGGAGGAGGAGGATCCTAATAGAATAGGAATAAAGTCCAACGGCTGGGACAGTCCAGTTTGCCTAGAGTCAGAGTGGCCTGGGCAGTCCACGAAGGCCAGGTAACATATATTTAATTTCCCTCACGTTCAGTGCTACACCAGGACATTGAAAACACTCGGGGAATCTGACCTGAAACAGGATCCTGGAAGAGAACTCCAACTAGGCAAAGGGAAGCTGGAATGTTCCATATTCCCTGTCCTATTTTATATGGCCTTCCAGGTGTGTTCAGATCCTCACCGGACTGTGGGATAAACCAGAGGACCACCTGGCATTTTGGACTTCATGTCAAAATTAAGAGTGAAACTACTATTATTCACATCCAACTCAGTTATATTCATTTATTCATTCACTGTTCAATTCATTTATTCAATTACTTATCCCATTTGACTGTATATCCATACGGGTGTACTAAATACTATGGGTTTGAGGGGCTTTCAGAAAAACCGAGGAATCTAAAACATACCTGAAGAAAGCTAAACCATTACTTTCAAGTACCACTGCCACAGAGATAGTATCATATTTATTCACCATCGTTCATCATTAAAAAATCTTCTAGTTCAAATATTTGCTAGGATTGGCAAATGGGTTTCAATGAGTTGTTGGAGAGTTATATTGAGAAGGACCAATCCGTGCTTCGTGGGAAAGAGTGTTAGGAGTGATGAAAATTATCTGCAGTGGGAAGAGAAAAGGATGTGAAGCCCTTCTGCCAGCTTTACATTTCTAATCTGATTGCATTCCCACGTCAGTTCTCCTTCTTTTAAACATTTTTTTTAACACTGCTACCAGTGTAACATCCTAGCATTTGATGGCTAGGTGACCTTGAGCAGATGACTTCACAAATTTTAATTTCAATTTTCAGAATATTTAAAATGGAGCTATAGCACACTGTCTTAACAAACAGTTATACTCAGTGCCTTCCACACAATTTCAGGTCCAGAGGAATAGGAATATGTTTAATGGCAATGTCTACACCCTCATGAAGAGGGACTGAAGGTAATCAAAATAATCACATCAATATATAATTTTTAATTTAGATAAATGCTGGAAAGGAAAAACACATGCAATAAATAAGTCCTATAAAAAAGGAACTCAATATTACCTGGGGAGGGGCAGGGGGAATGTCAATTAAGTTTTCCTGGAGTAATCAATGTTTAAATGGATGTGAAACACACATAGACATTAACTAGTTTTGTGAACAGTGTGTGCAAAGGCCCTGAGACAGGAAAGGGAGTGCCTTCTTTAAGAAAGAAAGACAAATATGGAAGAGGTCAAAGAAGAAGGGAAAGAAAGGCAGTATGAAGTGAGTAGCTGGATAATATAGGACATCTTACATGTCATGTTGAGGATTTTGCTTTTTATTCTAAGAACAGTGGAAAAGCATCGAAGAACTGTAAGCAAACTATAACTGTAATCAGATATACAATGTTAAAAAGATCACGCTCACAGTATTATGCTTATAGTATTGGGCAAGGCAAAAGAGGAAGCAGCAGAAAGCTGTTTTAAGTTTGTTTTTCTCTCCAGTAGCATAGGGAGAAGAAATGAAATTACATCATCGTTGTGATTAGACCAATGATGTGGCTTAAGAATAAAAATTAGTAGGAAAACTGGTGCCCAGGAGAAGTCACAAAATGACCAGGTCAATAATTTTAAAACATTGACAAGAACTAATATTTATTTACTACGTACTCTGGGTATTGCACTATGTTATGCTGTGAACCATCAGAATGCTTGGTCTCAATTCTTATATGAGCCCTATCCAGTAGTCATTACTGTAATCTCCAGTTTATGAAAGAAAAATTAAACCCAAAGGTTAAAAAAAATGCCCTGTGGAAAGCCAAAGGGACTACACCTATGCTTCAGAATATTGAAGGAATTAAACCCCCAAACCACAGCCGGATGGCAACCCTGTTCCAGTCTCCTGACTCCGCTGGTTCCTCTGCACCCAGACACTCTGAAATGGGGTCTTCTGCTCCGACCCGCTGCTCTATCAATGCCTGTCCATCCCCTGAGTCCACAGTGTCTTCTTGGCTTCCTAAATTCCCATCCTCACACCCCAATCCAGCTTCCAGAAAGGAAGCGACCATGCAGTTGAGAGAGAGAGACAGCAGGGATGAAGTTCATTTTTCTTAGAATCTGTGTTCTGAAAAAGCTCACAGTTGTAACACTGATTCTATTTAGTCTTCTGACTCTGCCGGAAGCTGGAAGAGGAGGACAAATTTTCATTCCTGTCAAAAAAGGAACCATGCCTATTTAGCCTCATTGACGGATACAGTTTAGGAGACTCTGTTAAGACTGTCTCATTAGTCACTGAGCATTTGCACATTGATGACTGAAGGCAGAATATGACCTTAATTACATTAGCATGCTAAACTTGACGTTTTCCTTGAGGGCCAGGGGACAAAGGGAGAGGGATGGAGGCAGCAGCTTTAGGCCAAGGATAGAAAACGTCTTGATATTATGTGACTGGTGATTAAGAGAGAGGGGTGGGGGGAAGGCATGAAAAAGGAAAACACATAATGAGTCTTGAGTGCCTTTTGTTTCCCAGGAACTAAGCTATTTACTTGTACATATTTTACATCAAATAATTAGTAAGGACACCAGAGAATTTATATTGCAAAAAAAACCTGATGAAACATGACAATAAATATGCTTATTTTAGTGTTTAGGGCTTTGCAAAGCACTCTGAAATAACAAGGCACTGTTGTGCTATGGTTTAAGGAGGCCAGTCAGTAACACACCTCTCCCTTAAGTTCAGAAATAACAGAAATCGTTCCAGAACTTGGACAGGTGGGAATCAAAATATACGTCTGTTATTGTTACAGCAGTCTTGCAGAACATGTTTGGGGCTTCAGACCATTATCAAGCTTCCCTATAAAGCACTTTCCTCCGAAATTAACCCCTTACCCACCAGGGTGTGGCGGGGTAGGGGACAGGACAGTTAACTCACAAGGTCACTTGGAGGCACCAGTTCCAAGGAGCTCCCACCTGGAAACCCTTCCCCCAGCCCATCATTCAAGTGTGACTCCTCCTCCTCTGGGGAGGAGACAGCTGTGGGAAGGGCCCTGAAGTGTTCCCCTAGGGAAGTTCCCTCAGGAAAACATAAAGTGGTGAGAATAAGGCTTCCACAAGCACACAGCAAAGTTTAAAAGCATGGGCTTCAGGGCAAAACAGACCAAACACTTAATATGTTACCTTCCACAATTCCCTAAACAAGACCCTAAGCCAGGAATCATCATTTCTGTTTATAAATAACTGATGCTGTTTTTATTTAAAATGTTGATGTTTTTGTGGAATCTGAGAAAGAAAATAAACAGATGACTATAACAAAAAAGAAACAGATTCACAGACATAGAGAATAAACTAGTATATACCAGTGGGGAGAGGGAAGGGGGAGGGGCAAGAAAAGGGTAAGGGTTTAAGAGATACACACTATTAGGTATAAATAAATAAGCTGAAGGATATATTGTACAGCACAGCAATTTTTATAATAACTATAAGTGGAATATAATCTACAGTTCTGAATCATTATGTTGTATACCTGAAACTAACATAATATTGTGAATAAACTATACCTCAATAACAAAAAAAGAATAAAAAAGGAAAAAAAAGAAATTGTTGATGTTTTGTTCAGTGTAGAGTCTTGGCATTCATTTTGATTTTTAATATTTTATATTTTACATCTATATCAAAATACTGTAGTATAAAATATTTTTTTCTTGACGACTGAAATTATGGTGCCCTGGCATACAGAAGGTGTCAGCAAAAGTTCTTGAATATATTGCATTGTTTAAAAAATGGTCCCTCTACTTAAGCACTAACCAGTGTAAAATGGGGCAGTGTTTTGCAAAGATTGGTATGAATTTAATATGTAGCATATGAACTACTGATGATATTCCAAGTGACTTGAGGCCATACATTAAAATATTTAAAAAATTCAATAGTTATGTATATAGTTTGACAAGCTTTCAATGTACAAACATATTTGCATGCACACAATTACATTAACGTTTTAATTTCATAGACATTATTCCTATGATGAGGTTAAAGAAATATTTTTAAAAGTTAGTAAATATAAAGAGAATATTAAGTAAATTTGTTTGAGATATTTGGCAAAGTATCTCACACAAATGCACAGATAACTGAAGTTTGAGAAACTCCATAAAAACACAATCATTTTAAAGTCAAACACTGGGAAGATCATAATAGTCTACTAGATGCAGGAACCACCAACAGTAGTTGTTGAGAGAAAGGGAAAATTAATTCCAACTGGTGGGAATTTGGGAAGGGTTTAAAGAGGAAACAATTTTTGAGCTAGGACTTGAATGCTGGAAAGGATGTCAAGAAACAGATGTGAAGGCATTCTCTAAAAATCCAAGGTCCAAACCACATGCTGCATTTTATTCTGGGGTCTAATTCTGTTTCATTTTAGCTGGCCACATCTCTAAGCCATTTCTGAAGTGCTTCTAATCCCCATGACAAAAAATTTGCATTGCACTTTAAGGTCACCTAGCTGGTGACAATAATTTCCCACTTCCCCTTTAACATTGCCTGATTGTCTCCTAAATTTGTTTATGATGCATTTATAGCCAAGAACCCAATTAAAGATGTTCATACCCCACACAAGTGTAAACAGCAGCACCTGGAAACAATAACTGTGTTCCCCTGCCCTCTCCACCAAAACACGCCCCTTTTCTTGTAAATTTTGTATCACAGAATGAAAGTCAGTTACAGATCCATTTCACGGGGGTTGTAATGGGAGGGAAGAGCAGGGAGCTCTATCTGGGTTGAAGAAGATAAGCTGCATAAATCAGCACACCTTGCAGCTGAAGGTTTCTTTAAATAGCTGAACAGGAAAAGAACATGCTTCTTCTATTAATATCGCCAGCACTCCCTCCTGTCTTTAATGGAAACCAGCCCGAAACGTTGGAATGGGGGAAATGCGACTGCCCTATGCTGAAGTTCAACAAATTCAGCCATGATTATGCAACGTTGCAGTACTGAAATTGTCCCTGGGGCAGGACCTGTCCCAGAGTATTTTTAGAATCTGTCCTCCCTTATAACCCTACCTCATCCAAATTTACCCATTTTTGTATTTTAATCTACTAGGTTACCTTTCTTTTATCTGGAGACTCTGAGTCAAAATCTTAGGGTTGGCTAGTCTCAAGAGGCAATGCCCAAAGCTACACCTCAACTAGGGCAATAGCTTTCTCAATTTTAAAACTTTTTTTTTTTACCCTTGAAATCCTACCTAAAGTTTTAATTTAATTTGCATTATTTTATTTATTACCACGATGTGTACTGTAGACTTATTATACAGAAGCTTACTGTAGAAAGCAATAAAGTATAAGATTCAACTGAACAAAAGAGGAAAAAAGAATTATTCAAAATCACACCAACCAAAGATAATAGCTTTGTTGTAAAGATAGTGAAATATATCCAAAATGCTTTATGTAAAAAACCTTGGGGTTGGATGTGTTTCAGAATTTGTTTAGATTTTAGAACATTAATTTGGAGCATATTTATCATATGACATATCACCGCAGGTTCTGAGGCAGAATTAGTTAAAATTATGAATATTCACATTATGTGTTGCTAATGTCTATAAATAAACTCATGTCAGTTCAGGTTAGGTTTTGTGGCCTAATGTGTTTGGCAACAAAAATGAAAAAAAAATGCATTTAATTTGCGGAGTGTTTGGATTTCCAAATTGAACATTAACACTTACATCATTACTATTCTCTAAACTGCTCTTCAACATGAAGAGTGTATTATAAACGGCTTTCCACGTGCAAAAATTCTGTATCTACACCATCACTGAATATCAGATTTTCACTGTTAAAATTTTAACACATACATATTTTTAAATGCAAATTATACAGAAATGCAAAACAAAAGTGCTAATTGCTATTTCATACCACCTTCAGAGACCACCACTATTAACTAGAGAAGGGTGTCCATCTTTGCCTCATTTAACATATATAAAACCTTATATAAAATTATTTTTAAAAACTGGAATGATATTATGCATACCATTCTGAAATCTAGTTTCCTTCTGTAATACATTTTGAAAATATTTCCATACCATTAATACACAGATCAGCTTCATTCTGACCAATGACCTCCTAATAATTATATGAATGTGTGATTTTCCCTCCCTCCCTTCCTTTCTTCCTTCCTTCTACTTTTGGCAGTATGTATTGTTTCCAGCTCTGTTCTGCATATCAGGAATATAGAAAGAAATCAGACAAAAGTCCCTGAATTTAGAAAACATAGTTTCTAGCAGACAGAAAGGTAATGGACAAGATAAAAGATATGGTGTATGGTCTATTAGATAGTCAGATGAAAACTGAATCATGTAAAGGGATAGGAAACATCAAGCTGAGGCTTCAAATTGACATGGGATGGTCAGGCAGGCAGGATGGCCGATGCTGAGAGGGATACCGGAGTGAAGTCTTGAGATAAAGAGTAAGTGAGGGAGTGAGCCACGTGGATGTCTGGGGGAAGAATACTCCAGGTAGAGTGAATATCAAACACCAAGCCTGTGCAAGAACTGACCTGGAATGTTTCAGTAACAAAAAGGAAGCCAGCAGGGTGCTGGAGCCAATTAAAACAGAGAAGAGAATATAGGAATATGTCAGACATGGAATGGTTAGATTTGGTGGCATTGGTAGGCCACCAGAAGGACTATGGATTTTACTGTAAATGAGAGGGGAAATTTTCAGAGGGTTTAGAGTAGAGAAGGGAAAAATTTGGATGTTATTTTAAAATTGTGTCTCAATGTGTTGAGACCGATAGAAGGTACAGAAGCAGAATCCGGAAAACCTTTTTAAGAGGCTATTACAATTATCTAGGTGAGAAGTGTCTTGGATGAGCGTGGCAGCTGTCGGAAATGGTGAGAAAGGAACAGGTTATGCATGCATCTTGAAGGTATCTTTGACAGGGTTTGCCAAAGGACTGGACATGGTGGGTCAGAGAATGAGAGTGGTCCAGAGTCTGAGCCACTGAAAGAACAGAGTTGCCATCAGCTGAGATGGTGAAGACGCTGCAGGAGTTGGTCTGGGGGGAATGTCAGGAATTCACTTTTGACCAAGTTGGGTTTGAGATATATGTGGCACATCCAAGTAGAGATCTCACATAAACGGTTGGATTGAGAGGAAAGATTCAAGATGGGGGTATATACTTAGGAGTCATCAACATTTAAATGGATTTAAAAGATAGGAGACTAGATAAGAGTCTTAAGGATGGAGTTGAAAAGAAAGATTTTATTAAATCACTGTCCAATTTTTGGACATGTCATTGTTTCATTCTTTCATTTATATAAAGATGGAAAATTGTTATACGTATGTTTGGAAGACATGTCAGACTGTTTTAAGTCAATCTTCTTCACGCATAATTGCTTGATAGGAGACACATGTAAACAGATTGAAGTAAACACGGTGAATGATGCTTCCTCAATGGGAGTATATTTTTGTTCTGTGAACACAGTGAATAATTTATGATGTTGCCTGGAGAGTCAGTGAAGTTTTCTAGAAGGAGATGTCATTTAAACTGCATCCTAAAAGCAGCAAAGAAATTTTGCATTTGAAAAGAATGATATACAGGGAAAGCAGATTCAAGGTACAGAAGGAACATGATATGAACGGAGATCAGATGAGGAAGGAATGGAAAATGCCCTAAGAATAACTGATGGAGCACATGAAATTGGGAGAGCAGCACAACTTGGGAAAGCAAGTTAATTTGGGACCAGGCCCTCAAGGATTTTACATTCCAAGCTAAGGAATTTGTTTTATCATGCTGTAGAAACATAATACAAAGAGAGAGTAGAGGTATTTAAGAAGGAGTAGGCGGACTGATTAAATCTCTATTTATGGGGGAAAAAAACCCGCCAAAACCCAAAAACCTTCCTTGGAAATAGGAAGGATTAATTCTAAGGGATAAGCACTAGATCCAGGGCTGCTGCAATAATCTCTTTCAGAGACACGAAGACCTTGGACAACAGCAGCATCAGTGCTGGTGGGGAGGAGGTGACTGTGACTTTTCCATATCTGAGCCTGACCTTTCATTGATGTCCCCACCTCAACATTCTGAGCCAGAGTTTCCTGCCCCACCTCTGTGATTCGGTAACACTCACACACAAGTCTTAATTTTCAGAGAAGCTAACTTTTCGTGAAGCATCTGATTTAGAGATGCAGTTTTATTTTTGTTTTGGAAGACAAGAGTTTTATTTATTTTCCAGCATGTATAATAATTGCAGGTGGCAGCCAGAGCAATACAGATGATTCCAGACTGTGAGCCTCTCCAGGCCCTCGTCCTGCGTCTCCCACTGACCATCTATATGATAAGCTTAGACAAGTCATCAAGAGTATATGAGCCTCTTATGATCCAGCAATCCCCCTCCTGGGCATATATCCAGAGGGAACCTTAATTCAAAAAAACACATGCACCCCAATGTTCATGGCAGCACTATTTACAATAGCCAAGACATGGAAACAACCTAAATGTCCACTGACAGATGACTGGATAAAGAAGTTGTGGCATATTTATACAATGGAATACTATTCAGCCATAAAAAAGAATAAAATAATGCCATTTGTAGCAACATGGATGGAACTGGAGATTGTCATTCTGAGTGAAGTAAGCCAGAAAGAAAAAGAAAAATACAGTATGATATCACTTATATGTAGAATCTAAAAAAAAAAAGACAAACTTATTTACAAAACAGAAACAGACTCACAGATATAGAAAACAAACTTATAGAATAAGAAAATGAATATATGTATATTCACGTGTGACTGAAGCATTGTGCTGTACACCAGAAGTTGATACAACATTGTAAACTGACTATATCTCAATTAAAAAAAACAAACAAACATGGTTACCAGTGGGGAAGGAGGTGGGAAGGGATAAATTGGGAGTTCATGATTTGCAGATATTAACATATGTGTGTGTTATATGTGTATATATATATACACACACACACACACTATGTAAACAACAAGCTCATGCTGTATAGCACAGGGAACTATATCCAATATTTTGTAGTAACATGCTGAAAAAGAGTATGAAAACAAATATATGTATGTTAGTATATGACTGAAGTGTTATGCTGTACACCAGAAATTGACACATTGTAAACTGACTCTACTTCAATAAAAAAATATATATATATAACAAAAAAAGAGGATATGAGCCTCAAATTTTTCACTAATGAAATGGGCTCTATAAACTCTCTTACCTACTTTAGGTAACTTTGCTATGTGAATTAATTGAGATACACAAACAGATGTTCTTTGCAATAAACTCTACAAATTCATGGTGCTCCATTGAATTGGGCTAAAAAAATTATGTTTGCCACTTTAAATTCCTTTTGAAACCAGAAACCATATAAATAAATAGATAAATAAGGTGCTGGCTATTGGAGGTCTTTAAGGAATGTGATTCAATAAAAATATATGAATGAATTGGCATTATGATTATCACAGATAAAGTAAAATTGAAAACATCTTGGTATCAATTTTTTAAACCTATATTCCTCTAATATTACCACATTATTTCTCTTATCAAATCATGTCTTCCTAGGCATGAGAATATAAATTTCACTCTAGCTCAGACTGAATCTTAACAAAATCTGAATTAATGACCTTTTACTATTTAATCAGCCCATTTTGTGGAGTGACATTTTTATGTCAGTTGACTTTCTCCTATAGTCCTGTTTCTTGCATGTTAATTCCTTAGAAGGTATTGTTCTTCTGAGACAAAAACTGGTTCCTGGAAACTAGGACCTTCCAAGTCAAAGAAAGTGAACCCTCTGGATTTAGGGAGATGTAAAGTAGATTACGTCAGATGAGATTGGGAGAAAGATAAGGACAGCTTCAAATAGAAGATTGAGCTGGGTTTTCTGTAAGTTGCAACCCAAGAAACTGGTTTACAAAGACTCTTTTAAAGACCTGCAATTGAGCTTTGGTGATGTACAGTTCATGACTCATATTCTTTTTTTTCCCAACTTTATTGAGATATAATTAACATATAACACTGTGCAAATTTAAGTTTTTAAGTTGTACATGATGATTTTATATATATGTATATATATATATATACACTTTTTTTTTTCCAGTTCTGTCATTGTATTCTTCAGCTCCAGGATTTTTTCGCATCTGTATTCAAACATGTCTTCCAGCCTTCAGGTAAAGACCGTCTCTTCTCAGTGTCCCAGCTGATGGGATTACATCCAGGATTACAGTTGTTCTGGGTTAGAATCAGTTACAAGGCTGTCACTGGGTCTGCAAGTATCAAGCGTGTCAAGAGGATCTCAGGTGGGTGTGGATCCTGTCTGATCTCTGAGTGGAAGGGACTGCCTCCTAGCACCCTGTCCAGTTGGATAGCACTGGGACAGGTGTCCACTTCACTGCCCACAGCTGGGTCTTCAGAGAGCCAACCTATTACCAAGTGTACAGTCAGGTGTGGCTCTTGCCAGGTCCCTGGGAAGGCTGCTGTCTGATCACTGGATATGTCCCTAGGTGGGCAGGTCTGGCCCTAGAGCTGGAGCTGGAACACAATCTCAGGGCTATTTCAGTTCCCAGAGCCAAGATTGAAGTCTGCAAATATGGCTTTGAAAGCAAAGATGGGCGTGTCAACATCAGGTCTCTGAGCAGACTGATCTGTCACCATCGTCCATAACTATACGGGGTGCAGCTGATTATAGAGCAGTTGCAGAATCTCCTGAGACACAGATGTGAGTGTCTCCTGTCTGGTCTCTGTGCAGGTTGCACTGCTCATGGGCTGCAGCTGGGAAGGGCTAGAACTCAGTATAAAGCCCTTTCAAGATCTCTGGGGGTGTGGATGGATGGTCCCACTAGTTCCCTGCACCACAGTACTGCTCTGTGAACTGAGGCTGGGAGGGGCTAGAGCCAAGAATAGGGCCCTTCCAAGATTTCTTAGCATACAGACTAGAGTATCTCCTGCTTGGTCTCTGGGCTGGCATGTCTGCTGGTGTACTGAGGCTTTGATAGGGCTGGAGTCCAGGTACAGGGTCCTTTTGAATCGCAGTCTGACTGAGTTTGGTACCCTGAAGATATAGAGATAAACATATCTATTTCCAAAGAGGTGTGGTTTTTTTGCCCTTCTCCATAAGACTATGGATTCTTTTAGAATAAGAATTATATCCTCCCATAGTATACAACAAAATAATGGAAGTACAGGAGGTGTTCAATAAATTGCTCCTGCTCTTCGTTCATAGTAGAGATTGGCAAGGTTTTCCTGCTTATGAATTAGGACACATCTCTGCTTGGTCCCCAGTCTTAGCACAATTCATGAAATAGATAACTTGTGACATTTTCACATTAGCTTATATATAACTCGATCTTCTTCAGGCACTCAAATGACCTTCGATTCAACGAATGCTTGCTAAAGATTGTTTTGGATAAGATCTTATGAAATATTGGTGAAAAGAACAAATTTAAACATTATATTTGCCTTCAAGGAGAGCAAAATCTAGTGCAGAAACACATTTTTTGACACCTAAAATAACACTTAATGCTCTGGTAGAGTCAAAAGAGACATTCTAGGAAATACAGAAAAAAAGAGGGCAATTAAATTAGGCCAGAGCCAGAATGGAAGATTTTGTGGCAGGTACAGCCTGCAAACCCTTAACTGTGGGGCTACTGTGGGGAATGGTTAAGCCTTTGGACTTTTAGAACTTTCCAATGACTGGGTTTAAATTCTTGCTCAGATCTTACTAGATTTGGGTAAGTCACTATTGCTCTCTGGACCTCTGCGTCTTCACCTATAATATGTAGATTATGATAGCTCCACCCACCCACAGTTGACTTAATGTTAAAAAAAAGACACTATATTAAATGCACATCACAGCATCTAGTATGGATTAAGAGTGAAATAAATGGAAACTTTTAACGTTATTTTAAACTAAAACATCTTACTTATATTGTCCCTTTATATGTTGCAAGACCTTTGCCCCTGTAGCATCGTGCCAGGATCTGAGAAGGTAATATCAGACGAAGGCCCTTTCTCTTACATCCCTGAATCAATGCAGAAGAGAGGAGTGAAGAAAATAACCCAAGGAAACCTCTCCACAGGACATTCCCAACTCACTTTGGGGGTCTTGGGGATGTTCAGAACACATCTTAAAGTTTAAGTTGTGAGGATTTGGCCTCCTTGAATCAAAGACAAGCTCAAAACTACTTAGCATTCAGACACCAGCTCCAGCTGTTTCCTCTTGGAACAAGTTATTCACCTTCTCCTTCTGTTATCTTGATGGCCTTTGTCCCACTTTGATGGCGTCTGTTCGTCTGGGTCATGTCTCCTCTGTATTCTACACAATGCCGGAAACACTGCTGGAATTCATTAAAAGGAGCAACAATTGGGACCCGAGTCATTTGAAATCTCTAAAAATGTGAACACACTTATTCAAGTTTGCTTTTCCTTTATTTATAGAAAGAAGCAATGCTAAAAAAAAAATTGTGCCTTTTCATTCATTAAGTTCATTCATTAAGTCATTAAATAAAATGAGCCTCAAATGGAACAAAGATCCCTTCTGTTGACATACCATAAGGGAGTTTGCAAAATGTCTCACATGTTTAAATTTCATTATACTATTGTTTAGGTCTCACTGTGTTATTGTGAGATAGGCAGTATGAATGCCTGGCACATGGTAGATCTCAATATATATTCATCAACTGACAATGGAAAAAATCACCTACATTCTCTGATCCTCGGTTTTCACGTCTGTAAAAAGAAAATGTGGTAACAGTGTTCGCCTCTCAGGATCATTCTGAAGATTTAATATTCTAAGAACCGCACCTGGTTTCAACTGGGCATAACTCAGAACAAAGAAAATAGGAATTTTTAGATAAGGTAGGCCAAATTGTTTACTAATGTATATAGGTCATGAAATCAACTCATGATGGGTGTGAGTAAGGAAATGCCGAGTAACTTAAAAGATACAGAATTGCTCCAAATCAGTTCTGTAATCTAATGGAAGGTGAAAACCTAACTACAGAAAATATGTGTTAAAAAATAGGTTGGAAGTGTTCTTCAGTGGAAGTACAGAGAAATCTTTAGACTTGCTCTGCCCAAGAAAGAACATTCTCTAGCCTAAAAAAATATCATCTGTCTGGTGCTAGCTGCTGAAGTATGCCTACTGTGGGGATGATACATCAGGGTCTATTAAACTGAAGCAATTAAGTATTTGCATCATATAAGCTCATCTGCCTTGTGTCAATCGTGTGCTGATCAGGCATACTTTCTTCTAATTTATCTTCCCACTTATCTGGTCTGTAGAGAGAGAATGTACTGCCCAGGCTGACATAAAACTCAATCTATGTTAGATTTATACTTCTCAGTGTAAATTAGCACATTGTTATTCTGGCTTTATTCATCAGCCTCTTGTGAGCTTCGTTAGTGTTAACCAGCATTCTTGAATTTGATAAACTCTGAAGCACTTTTAACAATGAGTATGTGAGTCAGGCAAGCCAAGGGACAGCCCCTGAATGGATCTGGATCTACAAAGGTAGGGCACCCCATGGGGACTTGTGTGAGTGTGACCAGGCAACTGGCCTTTGCTAACTGAGCTCCTCTGATGTTCTTATTTTTAACTCCATAGCACCTAATGGGGGGGGGGGGTGTTATATTTTTCATGTCTATGGTTCACTTTTTCTTGCTGTCATATCAGGGAGAAATTTCATTCAATGGGAAATAAAGCTATTTACCCAAGATTTATATAGCCAGAAATTCTGCTCTGGAAAGGGAAGTCTAGGAAGTCAAGGCTTTCAGGAGTTCAGAAATGAAAAAAGGGGAGGGGGGCTTTGAAATGTGTTATGTCTCTCCCTTTATTAAATTACAAGATGTGAAACAGAAGTCTGTTTGATTCTTTAGGTGAAGAGGGAATAGATAATTGAAGTTTTGTTCATCATTCTGGATTTTCTCTACTGTTATCCAATCCAGAATTAAAGAGGAAAAGACTGGACTTGAATATCTGTCCAATGATTCTGAACTTCATTTCTTACCACAGTCTTACTTTTTTTTATTGAGGTGTAGTTAGTTTACAATGTTGTGTCAATTTCTGGTGTGCAGCACAATGCTTCAGTCATATAGGAACTATATTCTTACATTCCTCTCTACTTGCTACACTTTCCAGTGATGTATTTCTATGGAGGGCAGAAAAAAATGGCACTTCGTTGGATCAAATTTGCCCTGGCAGATGACATGATTACTAACATAGAAAATCCTAAGGAATTGAAATATATTTATTAGAATTAATAGGTGAGTTAGCAAGTTTTCAAGATAAAATAATAATCCAAAAATCAATTGTATTTTTACATGCTAGCAGCAAGAAATCAGAAATTAAAATAAAACAATTATATTTACAATATGATTATTTATTGGAAATGTAACAATACTTTTAATAGGAGTAATGTAAGACCTGTACATTGAAATCCATGCAACACTGATGAGGAGAATTAAAAAACAAATCAAATAAGTGGGAAGATATAATACATTATGGGTGGAAATTTCAATATTTTGAAGATACCAATTCTCCCCAAATAATTTTAAGAGATTGTCTCTTTCAGAAATTAACAAGCTGATTCTAAACTTTATAAGGACAAGGACTATAAAAAATATTGAAAAATAATAAAGTTGGAAGATGTGCACTACTTCATCTCAAAACTTACTATTATGCTCTAGTAATCAAGATACTGCTGTAGTAGAGTAAGGATCGGTAAATGGGTCAGTGGAACAGAATGAAGAACCCAGACTATTTCAACAAAGGTAGTGGAGGAATCCAAGGTAGACAAACTATCTGTATATTTACTTTTTTTCCCAAGAAATAGTGCTGGTATAACAAGACATTCATTAAAGAAAAAAAGAAAAAAACTCAACTCCTGCTTCGCATTATACACAGAACTTAACTCATGAAGGATCACAGACCTAAACATCAGTGCAAAAATACTACAAAGACTTTAAACGGAAACATAGAAGGGTATCTTCACAATTTGCAGGTGTGTGAAGGTTTTTTTAGACACATGATGGGAAAAAATAACCATAAAAGAAGAAAATTATATATTAGAATTCATCAAAATCTAAAACTTCTGTACATCTGAAGAAACCATTATGAAAATGAATAGGCAATTTAATAAAAATGGACAAAAGTAATGAACATATTTCACAAATGAAAATATATAATAAGCCAATAAGCACAGGAAAGTGTTCTAAACATCATTAGTAATGAGGGACTGCAAATTAAAAAGCTCAGTGAGAAACTATTGTACACCCACCAGAATGGCTAACTAGAAAGAGTGACAACACTAAAGGCTGATGATGCTGAGCAAGTGAAACTCTCAAACATTTTTGTTGAGGATTTGATTTGTAAATGGTACAATCACTTTGGAAAAAAAGTAAATTTTTTATAAAATTTTTTACAAAAGTTTATAAAAGATTATAAAAAATAAACATATCCCTACACCTACACTCTGACTCAGGAATTCTACATCTAGGTATTTCTCAAGATAAATGAAAACATGTTCACAAAACACTTGCACAAGAATTTTCCTAAGAGCTATAGTCCACATACCCTAAAACTGGAAACAGTTCAAATGCCTATCAGTAGGAGAATAGATATGCAAACTTAAGTGAATTCACTCAGCAGTAAAATAGAATGATTTATGATACAACAATATGCATAAATTTCAAAAATATCTTTCCAGGTGAAAAAAGCTCTTCACAAAAGACCATGTACTGCATGATCTCATTTATATGATATTCTGGAAAAGACAAATGAGTATAGAGTGAAAAATAACGAAGGCACTGGTTTCTTCTACAGGGTAGGGACAGGGATTGCCTGGTAAGTGGCATGGGGGAACTTTCTGGGGTGACAATAACACAACACTTTAATCTTGATAAGGGTTTAGATTGCAGAAGTGTATGAATTTTTGCATTTCATTGTACAGAACTTTCCCATTAAAAACAGTAAACAAATTTCAAATACTAAATAATGATATGCATGCTGAGACCTTTAGGGGGAAACACATGGATCTCTGCAATTTATTTTGAAATGAACCAAAAATAAGACTGATTAATGGATGGGTAGAGGTATGGATAAACATATGATAAAGCAAATGTGGTAAAAATGTTAATAATACACTCTAGGTGGAGGTATATAGGTATTTACCTAAAATTCGATCACACTTACTGTATGCTTAAATTATTTTAATAATAAAATATTGGAAAAAAGTGGGCACTAGTCTAGAAACCTGCTTTTAGGGTAAAGTCCAAATATCTTAGCATGATATGTAACCTTAAATGAGCTAATATGGATTCAGTCCAGGTTGACTTAAGTAGTGATGTTGCTGTTGTTCGAGAAAAAAAAAACATCCATTTGAAGTGGCACAAGTAACTAGTGTGTGTGCATGAGAACAGGGCTGGAGGAATGGAGGTGCGGTTGGAGAGCTTTTAAGTATAGTTATAATTATCCAAACATAGATTATAAGTACACTGAGGACAAAATTTGGAATTGAGGATCCTGTCTCTTCTCTTTCAGGACCTGAGTCGTTCTTGCTCTTCTCAGATTTTTTTTTTTTTTCTTTTGACCCATTTCTCTCACTCTCCTCTGGCTTCCTTTGTGTATTCATTATTCTCTCTAGACTCTTTTGGCTACTAAGAATGAGGTCCACTTTGACCCTCGAGCTCTATGACCTTCCGGCTTGAGGACTAGCCATGAACAGAGACTCCCTTCCACTGGCCTTACACCCTGGAACTGTTCTCCTGTTCAGTGTTCTGCATAAATTTGATTCTCTTTCTGGGACACAGTGATATACATCCCAGGCTATTCCAATGCCTTACCTATAGGAAAAAATTTTCTTATATATCCAGGATCCAAGCTCACATTCCCTACCCTGTGACATGAAGTCTACTTGTGTTAGCTAAATCCTTGGTATAATTTTACCTCAAGGAACAATGTTTTATGGGAAGAATATTTATGGAAATAAGGAAATAACCATTAAATGAAGCCTCTTAGGAACAAGAAAATGAAGGTAATTTAGGCACTGGAAGATGTGCAGAGGCTGTATCAGCCCTACTGTCTCCCATGTGGCTTTGGCTCACTCACAGGTTTTGCTTTTTTAAGGTTTTTACCGCTTCATGGTGTCTCTATTCAGCTTTCCCCCAGAATGTTTAACTCTCTTTGGATCACACATTTTAAAATATATGGGAGGAAATCTACTTGGTTCACTCATCTTAGTCTCCCTACTGCCCCTGAAGAAGCCTAAGAGAGACATACTTATGATTTAAATATAAAAATGACATTGAGTTATCACTTAAACCTAGGCTGCTGGATTAACTGCCAACAAGGGAGAAAATACAAAATGAGTGAACCACTAAGTAAATGACTACAGGTAGGTGGGTATGTATATGAAAAACGCCAGAAGAGGCTAGTAGACTGCTAAATGACATGTCCTACTAGGATGCTCACTAAACATCTTCACCTCAGCACGGCAGAAATGGCCCTGAAGTTAATCAAGGCACTTCTACCTGTTGGAAATTTGACTCACCTTAATCAAGGACGCTGGCAATAACACAGGCTATGAGTATTGCAAAAGTAAAGTTGACCTTAGAAACTACATATTTTTCAAAATATTTGCATTGTAAGGTTAAAAAAAAAAAAGAACTTTGTCAGTCAATTGGGCAAGCAGACAATTGCACAGGGAATAACCAAGGCAAGAGATTGAAGACTTGAATCTTTTGGGAGTCTGACAGGAGAATAATCGGCATTTTGAAGCTTGATTAACAGGATACTGGTAAGTCCTCTACGGTGTCAGAATAGGACATGTGTGTTTCAACTGTAGCACTAAAAATGTTTTTCTCTATACTCATGCTACTTAAACACTGTATTCTAACCTAACTGACTTCTCTAAGCGTTCCTTGTTTGTCCCACCCATTCATTTAACCAAGCTTCTTTGCTCCGCAGTAAAATAGCCCCCCACCATCTTCTTACACCCCGATTAAATACTTCTCCCCTCCCTCTGTCTTTCTACCTCCACAAGTATTGCACTTGGGCATTTCATACATAATACCAATGTCTAACCTCACATTTCTTGTGGGAACTGCATGAGGTCAGCTTCATCTGTACTCCCTACAGCTCTCAGCTAAGTGAGCACCACAGAGTGGACAATCAGTATATTAGCCAATAATAATGCCTTTTTATGGCCTCGTATTTACTTGCTATTTTGAAGATCCTCTTCAGTAGAATTACTGAAATTAGGTTTGGCAATGTGGGCTTTATTCTTTTCTTTTCTTTATTGCTGGTAATTACTGGGTTAAAAAAAATCCTTTTTTATTTGCCTGTAGTTAGGTGGAGGAGATAAATTTCAATAAGCAAAGGACTAATGGCCAAATGGCTCCCTGCAGGTTGAGTTACACCACTTTGTGAAAAATACCATCTTCTCTCATTCACCTTAGCTGAATGGACTCTTTCAGGTTGCTTACCTGCTGCCTAAAGACATTTTTGTTTCTCTTGAGAATGAGTTCATGATTTCAGTAGGGTGGGGATCTAAAGAGGCGAAGTATAAAGACCGGGTAGAGCTTAGTAACTGAATGTCTCCAATCTAATAATGTCCATGAAAGTGCTTTGAGCTGTTTAAAATACTAATTGTATCATTATATTTCTGTCTCTGTGTTTAGTACAGGGCTAGAGTTACAGCATTCAAAAGATACCTCTTTTCTTTTTAAAGGTCTCCAGGCTCTATTTAATTCTAACTCCAATAATAGCCAAATTTCATTATTGAATATTCTTTGCCGTCAAGCACTTCCTCATTTTTACCTTAACCTATTTTTTTCTGCCACCTAGACATTTACATGTCCCTTTTCAAATCTGAATCTTAGTTCTGCGATGCTGAAAGCCCGTTGTGTATGTGTAAAAATGCCTTCCTCTGCTTCCTGTCACTTTCCTCCCATTCTTTTTCTCTGGCTAGATCACGTTATGTTTAAAGCTTGGTGTAAGTATCAATGCCTCCAAAAAGCTCTCCTAATCCTTTAGAGCCATATGAATATTCTGTGCCCACCACTGCATTCTTTCTCATGACATCTATCTACATTAAACCTTTGAATATCATTTTCATTTCCCCCATTAAATGATCAGTCCCTTGAAAACTGCCTTATCCATCTTTGTACCGAGGGCCTTCAAGACAACCAAATAATCACTTTTTGAAGGCATGATGGATACTAAAGGTACAGTTTAGCCTCTGGTCCAGGGAGATAGGCCATCTGGGATTGGGAGTGTCCCTAAATCTCAGGGAAAGTCTCTAGTTCCAGCAAGAAAACTAGAACCAGTTTTTAAAAAATCCATTTATGCCAACACTCATTCATAATTAAAAGGGAAAAAAAAAAATCTCTCAGCATGTTAGAAATAAAAGGGAACTACCTCTGTTTGATAAAAAGCATCTACAAACATCCTAACAGCAAATACCATATATAGTTGTATATAACTGTGAAATGTTGAGTGTTTTCCCTTTAAAATTGGGATCAAGGTGAGGATGCCCACTCTCACCACTTTTATTCAACATGACACTGGGAATTACAGCCACTGCAATCAGGCAAGAAAAAGAAATAAAAGCCCTACACAGTTAAAAGGAAGAAATAAAACTGTCCGAATTTGCAGATAATTGTCTATATTGAAAACCCTATGGAATCTACAAAATCTTCAACAACTAATAAGTGACCTCAGCCCAGTCACAGAGCAACACACAAAAACAGGTCACAATAAATCACACTGCTATTTATGAACAACGAACATATAAAACAAAAATTTGAAACACAATGCCATTTGCAATCATTCCAAAGAAAATGAAATACTTAGGTTTATATATGCTCCACTGGAGACAACCCTGGGGAATGATTCTGAATTGTCCATTTTGGGTCATGTGTCCATCTCTGAATCAAATCCTGTGACTAGAGAACTGAGTTACAACTGGTTCAGCCTTGGTTGCATGCCTACAGTGTAATGAAGATAGAGAGGTGCTAGGATTGGCAGCTTTAAGTAGAACTTGATTACTGAGATAGGGGACAAATCCTTAAAATAAGAAAGATACTATTCTCAGACTCTACCTAATAAGCAAAATGATAAATATTGACCAAGTCACCATCCTTAAATTCCCAACATTACCATTATACCTGACTCTGATTTCTCTAGGCTTTGGGCCATCAGATATTGGCCCCAGAAATTAGTAGGTAGAAACTAAGCAGATGGGGCTGACAGAGGTAGATACTGGCACTGTGAGGCCATGAAATATTCCATTAAGCAAATTATGTTGGAAAGAAACTGGTTTGGTTGCTGAATGTGACTGAAAGATTTAGAAAATAATTGGTTTATGTTTTATTTCGCATTTTGATCAGTTGCCTTATTTCTTACAGGCAACAGGAAAGAACTCTTGACAATCTAAGCAGAAGAGAATTACTAGGAAGTATATTGGGAATTTCCCATTCTCATGGATATCTGGAACTTCTGGTTTGGAATTCAGGAGTGAAGCCTGTTGCAGATGGCTAGCCAGCAGGACTACAGCAGTTGTCTAGAATCAGGAACAGTCTTGTGAGAACTTTATGTCTATAGTTCCTGGGTTTTGACTCTTCCTACCGTTAAAATGAAAGACCTTTGGCCCAAAATGTTGTCACTTGTGCTAAAGCCCATGATACCAAACCTAGACTTAAAACCTGACTTAATTGCAGTTTCAACTTTCCCCCAAAATATAATCTTCATCAACCAGTCCAAATTTTCTGGTCAGCACCAATGAGGTAATTTGTCACATGGGCCCTTCCCATCTCCCAGAGGAAGGAGGAGCAATCTACATGATAAAACCCTGTGGTCCCCTTCCTCTGCAAAAGATGTCCTGGCCTAAAAATAATTATTTTCTGTTGCTAACAGCTCCCCTGCCCCCACCCTCCCTACAAAAACTTTCCATTTGGTACAAACCTTCAGAACAGCCATCTAGTTGCTAGATGGGATGCTGCCTGATTCATCAGTCACCAAATAAAGTCAATTAGATCTTCAAATTTACTTAGTTGAATTTTGCTTTTGAACACTACCACCTTGGAGTCTGACACAGAATCCTAAGAGGAAATGTCCAGTTGGTTGAGTTTCAATTCTCCGTCCACTCCTGGGTGTACTGGGGTCAAGGAAAGTGTATCTAGCCTCTTGAGCTTCTGCAGAACATACTGTCATTCTGAATTGTCCTCTGTATTAATTTATACTGCTGTGCAAAAAGCTTCTACAACTCAGTGGCTTAAAACAACACCCGGTTCTGCAGGTCAGAGGTTTCAGCAGGCTTACTGGGTTTTCTACTCAAGGCCCCTCAAAGTTAAAATTGAGTGGTTACCAGGCTGGGCTCTTATCTGGAGTCTCTGGGGAAGAATCTTCTTTCCAGCTCATTCAGGTGGCTGGCTGATTCCTGTTCTTGAAGTTGGATGACCATTTTCTTGCTGGCTTTCCGCTAAGGTCACTTTCAGCTCTAAGAGACAACTCTTTTGCTGTTACATGTGCTCTTCCTCATTTTCAGCCCAGCAATGATGCATCCAACCCTTCTCATATTCTCAGTCTCTTTGACCCTTTGAACCAACTGAAGAAGGTAGCTAGCTTTTAAAGGAATTCTGTGGTTAGATTAGACTCACCCAGGTAATCTTCCTATTTTAAAATCAATAGAGCTATACCTTAATTACATCAGCAAAAGCCCTATTGCCAGTAAGGTAACATAATCATGATAATAGCACAAGAGGGCCATCTAAAATTCTGCCTACCACACCCTTCTATCCAAAATAGATACAACTGTAAAGAGAAAATACTGCTAAAGAACATTAAGGCTCTATTAGGAAGGACCATTTTCTTAACAGTCAAAATAAACAAGTAATTAAGGACATTAATATCCACTACAGTGTCTAAACTTTATTTTTAAAAGGACAGTAAGTTTTTGATTGATGTGCAGAAACATAAACATGCAGATATGTGTTTTGCAACAATAATTTAAAAATAACACTAATAAGTATTGCTCTTGGATTGGTATGCAAAGTGATTTAACTAGTCAGAAGCCCTAGGGGCTTGGGGCTGATGTAAAGGACCACTGAACAAGGAGTCAGGTAACCTGGATTCAGTTATCTGCTCCAACTGTAATGCACTCTATAACCCTGAATAAATCACTGGCTTTCTCCAAGACTATTTCTTGAACTTTAAATAAGAGAATCGAGCTACATTATCTCTAGGAATTTTTCTAACACCACATTATGCTATAAAGTTCTATGTCTTAAAATTTAGGCGTGAGATGCTCTATGTTTCATCAGTTAGTTCAATTATATACATATATAGCTAGCCAATGCTAGAGAAGTTACAATGAAATTGGTACATACACAATTCTGGCACTGGTGTAAATTCTGATATCTCTTTGGGAACAATTTTGTACAATAAATCCAAAATGATAAAAGTATTGCTATGAATTGCTAGGAATATACTTTTTGGGACTATGCAAAGAAAAGAGTCAATTATTTAAAGTCTGCCTTTGTTGAAAGATGTTCATTGTGTCATTGTTTACAATAAAGGAAATAAATATGATATAAATGTCTCTTAAATGGAGAAGTTAATCAACTTATAAAACAGTAATGAAATGTGATACAGACTTGACAAACTGTTATAAAATCTGTGTTGCAATCTGGAATATGTTTAGGGCATAATATCACAAGTATATAAATTGCAAGTTGTTAAAAAGACATATGCTTCTCTATAATTTTTGGAGGCAGGTACATAAAATTCAAATACATTTTCTCAAACTTTCTAAAAATCTATAAAGATGAGAAATATGTCAATGTTTCCCAATAAATGTATCCTATATAAAAAAGGAATCTCCTCCACCTTCCATTTTCAAGGATTTTACTCACAATTAGATGGAACTTATTGTCAGAAATCAATTAGTATATTTAAGATATTCTCAGTGTGAAAACTATGACATATGGAAGAGAGGAGATAAAACTTGATTGGTGCTACATTAAGTCTTCAAGCAAAGTTCCGAGACCATTTGGGATGGTATCTTGTTGTATCATTTTGCTTTTCCAACTTTCTGATATTTGCTACAGTGCACTCTGTTAAGTTTGGCCCATGTTACTTTCACTTCTAGCTAGCTTCCAGGTCCCTCTCTACAATGTAGTAAGCATCTAGAGCCTGGATTCTACATTTATCCACAGCTTTCTTCTACTTTCTGTCTCGGGCTTGCTCTCCTGAGGTACTTCTAGTCACCTACCTCCAGTTGTAGCCCTCAGTTCTGAAGGACTCTCACTACTGAGCCTCTTTTAAACCCAGACTATTCATCGTGCACAGAGAGAATTGTACTGGGATTTGCCAAATTATGGGGTCATTACCAGTGTGGGAGCCAAGGTGAGGATTCTGAGATCAGAGTGAAAAGTGAGCAGCAGGAATTACCTGATCAGCTACCAGACGTGAAGTTACTAAAAGAAGGAGCAGTAATATGAGGGTGAGCCAAAAGTCCATTGTTAGGAATGAAATAATGAAGAGGAAAGCAGACAGCTCAGAACTAAGACTCTGATTGTTCAGTATCCTTCACAGGATTTAGATTCCTGATAAATAGGTCCTAACACAGCTGGAAAGAGCATTCCAAAAGGGCTTAAGACAGGTGAATGAGCCCATTGCAGTGAAGCGTGGTACCCTAGGAAGTGGAATTCTCTGCAAACATTATCAGATAGTTAAAAAAAAAAAAAATACCCCAGAGGTTAGCATACCAGACCTCCCATAATCTCTGTGGCTAAACACAATCACCCATGTAACATTTGTATCACAAATCAAATTCATTCCCCAGAAAACAAAGCCTAACAGATTGAAAATTTATTAACATCTGCTGTGTTGTGATTATGGCTTTTAAAATGATTCACATCACATGTGTAAAATGCACAAATACATTTCACCATTGCAAAATATATGGCATTTTGGTCGTATATAAAGAAAGATTTTATCTAACACAGGATGCTGCCTTTTTTTTTATTGCTCTCTGCCAAGAGAATGCTTGGAATGCTTTTATTGGTTTAATATAATAATAAAATGAGATTGCACCCAATATGAAAGCCAGAAGGACACCCAGACTGAAGAAGGTGGATTAATTGATTTCTCTGAGAACATAAACTACCCATTTATGAATTTAACTTTGAGAAAGAGGGTTTTGAGTAATCACATTTTGAGGTGTCCATTCTCTAAATACAGGTTTATTGTTACAAACAAAAAATATCCTCTTTTTTTCCCTCAAGAAACTGAAAAGATCATATGTCTTTTCATTGATTTTCAAGGCTACACCATCAGTAGATGAGGCTGTGGGAGGTATGAGCAGAAGACCTTAGAAGAGTAGCCTTGGGTTACAAAATATATCGGGGTTGCACAAAAGCTGGTTCCCATTTTTCTGTAGGTAAGTAAATCCATGGAAGATGTGTATTCATAGTGACTTAGACCCCTTAATGCTTTGTACCTCTCTTAGGAAATTAAAACTGTAAGAAGCAATGGTTTTCATTTAAATTAAATTGTTTGATCATATTTATTTAAATAAATATCAAAGAGTGAGGAAAGGTATCTAAGTGGTGTTGTAGCAAATAGTAGATCTTCAAAACATAGTTGCCAAATGAATGGATGGATAAGTAAATGGTGTGTACAATAGAAAAGTGAATGCACTGCTCTAGTACAGGACCAGTTTTCTGCTCCTGAAGTGGAATATTAGATAGATAGATAGACAGACAGACAGACAGACAGAAAAATGAAAGTAAACAAAAGCAAATACATAGATACAGAGAACAGAGTAGTGGCTACCAGAGGGGAAGGGGAGTGAGGGGAGGGCAAAGTGAGTAAAGGCGGTCAGCAGTATGGTGACAGATGAAAACTAAACTTTTAGTGTTGAGAATTCTGTAGTGTATACAAAAGTCAAAATATCATCTAGTACACATGAAACATACATATGTTATAAACCAATGTTGCTTCAATTTTTTAAAAAAGTGTAACTTCTGAAGGCATCCTGCAGGGGTTGAAATCACTAGCTCCACATCTTATTAACCATGTGACATTCTGTCTCTCCCTTCTCTTACTTGTAAAGTAGAAAATATTAATAATGTCTACTATGATAATGTCTACTGTGATATGTGTTGTGATGATTATGTGAGATCATTCTAAGTGCTTTGAACAGGGTTTGAAACATAGTAAGCTACACATACACATTAGCTATTATGTTGTAGAAATTCTAGAACTACCATTTGAGGCTGGATCTGCTTTCTAACTCTCTTCCCTACTGCTCTATCACATTAACTTTATCTGAAGATACTCAGTAGGTGACCTCTCAAATCGTGCTCTGCAAACTCAAATGTATGTATTTCTATCCTTTTAAAAGTGGCAGTCTCAAACAAAGCAAGAATGAGGTCATTGAAATCCAACATTTTAAAAACTTGCCAAACTATCATAAACTTTTAATGAAATTTTATACAGAGGCTAATGTATTAAACATATAAAAGATAAACCATTCTACTTTAACTGGAAATGAATGACCACAGGTTTTATTCCAAAGAGTTTTACCTTTATCCCTTGAGGTAACTTTTAGGAAACTTCCATGAACCGATCATGGACCTTTCAAGTTGAAGAATGAGTAAGGGAACTTAAATGGTTCCACTGAGAAAGTCAGTGCTCTAAATGGAAAAGTGGAAGTTTTACACCAGTGCAAGAACTACAAGAATGAAGAAACAATGAAAACTTTATGGTCTACAGATTAACCCTATTGTACCCAAATGTGCTTTAAGTATCAATTTTGATAAGTTAAAAATAATGGTTCTTATCAGGAGTGTTAAGCATTCTTAAGAGTTAACCACTTGTCAGGCTGATAGAAGTTCTACTTAACTTTTTTAAGTTAAAAAATAGTTCATGACTTAACACTGAATTATGCTGGATATTTACATAGAAAAATTACATTTCTAAATCTCACTCAATTTTAAAATAATCTTATTGAATTAGCACCCTGTCTGACTCGTAGCAATTTCCCTGCCTCCTGTGCCTAAGATGGCAGGTCTTTATAGGTCCTGCAATGTGCTATTTTATGACACTGAAACTGGCTAGCTATCTGCTAGATTATATGGATTTTCCTTCTCAGAAACACTTCTTTGTATTCTGTCAGCCCACGGTATCTCCTGTAGTCAACCTAGAGTCACGATCGTGTTTGGTGACTGTGAATATGGTGATTTAAAATACGAAATATGTAGTTGGTCTTTGTCCCTGTTTCTGGCACAGAGCTCTTAAAACCCTAAAAATCTCCTTAGTGATAAGAGCGATAAAGCTGTCTTGATATTCATAACAAACCCCTGTCAACCACAGGAGTTTATGTTCATGAAGTAATTTTCGGAAAGCACCAAAGGATGGGGGATGGTTGTCAGGGGAAGCAACCAGGTGATTAGAGATTTGGAATTTCCATCTCATCCTGCTGACCTCCAAAAAGGATGGAGAGGCTGGAGGATGAATCAATTACCCATGGACAATGATGTAACCAATTGTGCCTATGTAATGAAGCCTCCATAAAATCCCCCCAAAATGCAAGTCAGAGAGTTTTTGGTTTGGTGAACACGTGGAGGTGCCTGGATGGTGGCTTACTTGGAGAGGGCATGGGAGCTCCCCACCCCTTTCCCCATACCTTGCCCATGCATCTCTTCCATCTGGCTGTTCCTGAGTTATATCCTTTTACAATAAACCATTAATATAATAAATCAAAGTTTCTCTGAGTTCTGGGAGCCACTCTTGCAAGTTAGTCAACCTGAGGAGGGGGTGGTGGGAACCTCTGATCTAGCTCACGAGTTAGAAGCACAGGTGAAAACCTAGACTTGTGATTGGTGTCTGGTTGCGTGTGGTGGAGGAGCAGTCTTATAGGACAGAGCTCACACCATCTCCAGATAGTTCAGAACTGAGTTGAATTGCAGGGCATCCAGCTGATGTGGAGCTGCTTGACAGTGTTGGGAAAAAACACATGTTGGAACAACCACGGAAGATACACTTGCCTCCTTAGATATTGTGTTAATCGGATATACTGGCTTCCTACTGCTCCCTGAAGCTAGGTTTATTCGCTCACTGACTACCTGCCACATTAGCTGAATCCAATCCCGGGTTCAGAACCTTTGTTTGCTTTGTCCACACCCTCCCTCCCCTAGATATAATGGAATCAAGATACATCTGAGATGTTCAGAAATTACAGGGGCAGTGGCCACATCCTAAACACCTGTCCTCCTTGTCCCTTACAGACCAAAGCTCATTTAATAATCAGCCCTCAGCTTTTGAATAATTAAATATCCATAGGTGGGCTTCCTTAATAAGTTTATAGGGCTTCAGTCCTGCTCTCGAGTCTCTCAGTTTCTTTCAGTCTCTGGAGTAGCCTATGTGGTGAGCTCAGAGGAAAAAACAAGGTAGGCTGTGTATTTGTCTGTGCCCAGGAATTTAATCTACTCGCCTCTTTATCAGAGCCAGCAAAGTAAGTGCAGCGATGGAGAGATATAAAGGACCACCCCAGACAGATGGAGAATCAGATTGCAGTGAACAGAACTACTTTTCATTGCACCTCACTGCGGTTCAGCTGGCAGCCCAGCCTCGATGCTGTGCTTCCTGTCTGTGATGGTCTCATTTACCAGAAAGGTGTTATGGCCTAAGAGACCTGCAGAAGGTATCTGTCACCACTGCCTGAATAAAGAAGCTGACAGAGTCTGATTAAACACACACACACACACAAACATACATGCACATCTTCCCAATTTACTATAAAAATCCAGAGCGGAAACTGCTCCAAACTATAAAATTTAAACTGTTACATCTCAGCTGCTCACTCTTTCATTATTATTCACAAAGGATAGTGAAGTAGAACTGAGTGGGTCAGGCAAGAACAGGGCTGACAGTTAATCCCTCTTCTTTCTTACTCAATGTGGTCCTTTGAGAGTAGCCTTTAGGTCAGTGAATGTTCATTCGCATGCTTTCAAGAACTTGTAACACACAGCTGGATGCAGTCATTCACCCAGCAACCTGTTACATGCCAGTTGCTGTGCTTAACACTAGAGACACAAACAAGGAAAAAGGAGACATCCTATCTTCCTGGGGCTTGCCATCCATGAAGTTCGTAAGTGTTTCCTATACAGCAGATTTTTGTGCAAGTTTTTCAAACATGGATGTAGACATCAACCTCCCAGGTCTGAAACTTAGGGAAATATGGAGGGCAGAGAAAGGAGAAATTGTCACCCTCTGCCAACACATGTTTTATTTTAACAAAGTTTAGGTGGAGATGTGCAAGGCTCTCATAAAGCCCTATGTGTCTTTTATGTTAGCCTTTAGCAAACTCAATTATAATTATATTCTCCTGCACTGGACTGTGAGTTCTGTGGTTGTACGGATTTCATGTATCCTATTCACCAGTGCACCTCCTGTGTCTAGCAGAGTGTCTGGTTTAACACAGACAATTAATACATTTTGGTTCTGCTGCTGAATTAACTAACGTGTAAGTGAAGATATTTTCTTGACTTTACATGTAATAGGAAGTTCTGAGAATCAATCAGCAAATGAATTTGCTAAAAGGACAATAATAACCACTACTTCTTGAGTCTTTACAATATTTCAGATTGTAGCGCTTTGGGAATATTGTATCCCAATAACCCTACAGGGCAGATTTTTTTTATTTTTCTCATTTTACCAATTAAAAAAAAAGGCTAAAATTGAAAGATTTCAAGGAAACTTCCCTGGTCACACAACTACTTAGAAGCAGTCAAGATTCAAACTCAAATCTGCTTAACTTCAAATTCTGAAAATTTTATCAATGGACTGAGTATTCTTGAGCTATTTAGAATGGACTACTATGACAAGATAAAATTTGAAGAGGAAAAAAATGTAGGCTTTATGTTTTGATACTACAATATTCCACTACAGAAGTAAGAAAGAGGACTGACAAAATCACATGGAAAAAAAATTTCGTTAAAAGCAACAGAGCTTGAGTGAGCAATATAACGTACCTAATAAAATGGCTGCTGTAATTAGACCATTAATTAACTAATTAACAAACTGACGGTGATGGTAATTCTATTATTTTTAAAGACGCTTAGACCAGAGCTGAGGAATAAAGTCTGGTTCTGGGCAGCACGTATGTAATGGGCGGTCACCGGACTGAAGCATGTCTGGAGGAAAAGGACCACCCCTGGGAAGGGGTCAGTGACTTGTCATAGAGAAAATGGGGCTGTTTATCCTGAAGTAGAGTTGACGTGAACTGAGCTATTATGATCATAACCATACCAAGGCTGAAGGGCCATCATGGGCAGAAGTTGCAGGCGTGTTTTTCCTGGTCCTAAGGAATGAAAGTTTGATCTGAATGATATCCTCAGAAAAAAGAGCTTTAGTTCAAATGAGAATGAGCCAAGGGAAGATGGAGTGTGCAGCCCTGAGAACACTGTAAACTTCTTTTTGCTGGAAATGTCCCAGGAGAGCCCGAGAGGCTGCAGTTTAAATCATTGTGAAGGGGACTGAACTTAGGTGGTTGGGCTACATTGAAGTCATCAACTACATGGCACATGTACTGCTGCCCTCCCATGCAAGCTCATTATATCATCACTAATCAATCACGGCACATTCATGACGTTCCCTCTGATTCTTTCCAAATACAGAGCTCACAACAACCACTTCCAATTGGATCTGAGTTGTCATGGGAAATGGAAACACTCTTACTCTGACCACATGAGGGACATACAGTGTAAAACAGGGGTTCTAATGCCCAGCTGCCCGTCAGAATGTGGAGCTTCTGGAGCTTTTAAAAACCTGCAGATTCCCAGGCTCCACCCCTACTCTCCTGAGAGAGAGTATCTCTGTTCTGAATCCAGGTATCTGTATACACAGATGATCTCTAGCTGACTCAGACATGCTGAGTCTAGCACAGGCTGGCAAACTGGTATACAGCCACAAGCACTAAGATTCATCCCAATCCTTTGACTCTCATGAAATCAAATGATCAGGAGCAAGGGTGTGTGCGCATTGAATACATAGGCTAAGCTTTGTTTGTATGTGCATGCAGTAGTCATGTGTTCCATGTTCCCCCTCCCCACAGATGAAATTTTTGTGTGCACACTGTCCTGCAACACAGATTTATGTGTGCGTCGGGCCCCTGACTTAACAACGACTGGATGAATCACACTACCTGTTGGAGTATAAAAGAGCAAACATTAGTAAAACTGATAATACGCCTTGTGGTGGTGACTGAACCAAAGCAAGCACATCTGTCACGGAGGAGCAGCCTGCCAGCTTTCCACCAAGGGAAATGCAATTGAATAATAATGCACCATACATAAAGCCACTTCAGTAATGCTCTCTGCCAAGTTAAATCACCTTAAGTTGGAAATGTGTGCATATACTGGGCAAATGCACCGTCACATAGTATAAACAGGCCAAAGATTTTGTACTCAGAATATAACATCTTAAATTCACAGGCTCATCTGACAAGCATCAGGCACTGTGCTCAGAACTGAGGGAAGGATGGTGAGCAGAACAGATATCGTCCCCGCACTTTGGGTCCTTTGAAAAGAGTGATGGGAACAGACTACTGTGTTTGGCAGTAAGAGTTAACGCTAGGGAAGGGGCAAAGATGAACTCACACAGAGTCTCATAAGACAAGACATGTGAAGGCATTTGATCTTTAACTTAGGGGTGAGAGGACTGTCAAGCCATGAAGGTTTCAAACCAAATGGTATATTTTATATTTAGAAACAACACTCAGGCTGCATTGTGGAGAAGGGAGAGGAGCTGAGGCTGGGAGGAAATCTCCCCAATATACGACTGTGTAGCAGGTGCACTGGGGCCATCCTTCTGGATGAAGAGAGATGACTGTCAGCAATGATATCCAATTCAGGGACTTCAAGTTGGTAGCAGGTAATCAGCATGGTGGGAGCAGTTCCACCATGGAAACTGGCAATTGCTACAAGAGGCTTTCTCCCCAGAGGTCTGGTTGTTAAACATTTATCAGCACACCCCACTCGTGTCAAGCATATTTTATGTCTACTCACAGTATGAACAAAGACATCAGTATAAAAGCCTAGTTCAGACGAGCTTCACTACAGAAGCTGAATGCGGGGAGAGAATTTTGTTGGTAAGAATACCTATCAGTCATAAAGTGCTTTGTCCTTCGCAAGGTACTTTTATGTTTATCTTCTATGTACCTTCATTGTTTTCTCAAATGAAGATAATTGTTATCCTTATTTAAAAAAAAAAAAAGAGAAGCTTAATGGAGATAATAGAACTTTTGAAAGGACTAAATAAGAAAATACTAAATAGGTATTTTACCATATGCCATATATATTATGGGCACATATTAAGTGCTCAATTCAGCGAATTGACTGAGACCTGGATTAGAAATAACAGAAGAGGGACCTAAAGCCAGAAGTTCTTTTGACCCCTGGTCCAGTGTTATATTCATGGTGCATGTTAAAGTATATTCATTTATTTATCCATCCATCTGCTCCAGAGGTATGTAATAGATACCTATTATGGAGAAGTGGCAATAAACCAAAAACTACCTCTGCTCTCATGGAACAAACATTGTAGTAGTGACAGGAGGAATTAGCACATTAAAAATGACTTAACTAAAAATACAATAAATGTCAAGTGGTGATACATGCTGTATAGAACAATAAATTACCTTTGGAAAGGAGTGAAAAGGGATAGTGTTTTAAGCAGGGGGGTCCCTGACCTCCCTCTCTGGGGCCTCTCTGTGTCGGCTGTTCAAGTAACTCCTTGCAAAGAAAGAGCACTCTAGACAGAGGGCATGGCATATACAAAGGTCCTGAGATGAGAGGGTGCTTGGTATGTTTGAGACATGCAAGAAGATCATAGTGGCTGGAAGAGAAAAAGCCAAGGAAGGGAGAGTGGTAGAAGATAAGACCGAAGAAACAGTCGGAATCCAGATCATCAAGGATTTTGTAGGTCAGTGTACGGTTTTTGGTGCCTTCCACTGACATGTGTATGTGGTGAATTTAAATTGGTTACAGTGGAAGGTGAAAGAGAGCGATTAACATTCTAAAAATCTTTTCTGTAAGCTCACAGGGTCTTCCCTTCAAAATATAGAGATTGGTTGGTCTCCTTGGATTCCTTCTGTCTCTGTTTTCAATTGGGTAAATGTGCATGCATGCATACATTCATTCATTATTTATGACACTCCTACCATGTGCCAGACAATGTGCTAGTTCCCAGGAAGAAATCAGTGAACGAAACAATATGGACCTTGCACCGAAGAAACTGACAATTCAGTAGAAAATACAAACAGATTCACAGGTAATAAAGTGCACAGTGACAAGGGTTATATGCACAAAAATATTTTGGAAATGCATGCTCTTATACATGCCCATGATCCACACTCACAGGTGCCCTGGTGAAGGCCATTCTAAAGTGCAATTCCGTGATCCACAAGGATGACAGAACATTGTGAATGTACAGCACACTTTGGTTTGCCAAGCCTGGAGAAATTAGCAATAAAGACAGGAAAATATTATTTTGTTGTTTTTAACTAAACTCTATAACTGGAATAATATTACCTTTAATGAGGCTGGGGAACTTCCTCTGAGGAGTCTAAAGCCCTTTACCGATGTTATTCCATTAATTCTCCCTGTGTCTGGAGCTTGGCACCTGAAGCACAATGCATTATGCAAAACCGAAATACACTTTGCATACAGCAAAGATTGTGTTTCAATGTTTCCCTTGTGCTTCACTTTAGAATGCTGGCAGATCTGCCATCAGGACCTGTATCCTATATCCATGCTCTTGAGGTGAAAAAGCATCATAGATGTCATACATCTGTCTTGCAGAGAGAGAGAGAGAAAATAGAGAATGGGGTTTGGCACATGTAGGCAAAAATGCACCTCAGATTCTTTACTGGATTAAGGAGAAGATTGTAGAAACCATCTGATTCAACAGCAGTCTGTGAAAACCTTCTGTGAAGTACTATTTGAATTCTGCTAAAATGCTAGATAGATAACTGCATGAGCAAGTAGATTTGATGCACCCACCATGTGCCCAGTCTGGTGCCAGACAATCTGTAAAAGGAAAATGAGATCAAGGCGAAGTCTCTCTTTCAGGCTGGGAGAAATGACTGCCTTACAGAGAGCAGTTAATTTACAATGCAAAATTAGATCAAGTGCTCGATTTCCATGGTTTAGCTTCTGAGTGCTTCTTGGAGTTCAAAGAAGGCAGAGATCAATGTCAACTGGATGGATAGGAACATCTTTATGATGAACAACAGATATGAACTGATCTCTGATGACCAGGAAGAATTTTTGCAGGACAGTTTCAGGGTTGAAGCAATTGCCTATAATCCAAATATTCCGATTTCCAGAGCATCCCAAAGTCACCCATTCTTACTGGATTCCTCCCACATCACATAATTTCCGGGAACCTAAGAGTCTTTTCATAATTCTAAGGATTTCCTGAGTATGGTGGCAGTGCTTAACTAACCTGGTGGGCTGCATGTCATCTTCCAATTCAAACTCCTTTCCTCTACTTTTTCTTTATCTGCTCTGGAGGGCCTCCGTTCTCCACTTCACACTGACGGCCTACCTCCTGCCCTCCCTCATCTTTATGGCCCCCCTTCTCACTCAACTGTGTTCCTCTTCGGTCCTGATTCAGCTTTAGTCCATGCGTAAGCCTGGCCTCCAATGCTTCAGTTCTCCAACACCCATAAACCCAATACCTTTGAGGAAGCCTATATTATTTTCCTGAAAAGTTAGGGATAATGAAGGGGAAAGAAAACACCAGGAGAGAGGAACTTAAAACTGGACATCAGAAATCACTGCAACAAAAATTAATGTACAGCTCATTTCCTGTCCTCTGCACGGGAATTTCTTACTAGTTTCTGGCTCAGTGATCCCTGGTCTGGGACCTATCCCTATGGTCTGAGTCACATACGGTCTTTCCTTGGACTCAGGTTACCTGGGGTTGGATCTCAGGGCCATCACTTTCTAGTTGTGAGAACTAGAGCAAGTTTCTTCATCTATAACAGGGGGATTATAATATCTGCACAAGGGATTGTGTTAGGGATTAAACAAGTTCGTTTAGGTAAAACACTTAGAAACTGGAACATTTCCGAAAATGCCAGAAGTCTATTAGCCATTAACATTATCACCTTCACCGAATCTCTGGGCCCTAATGTATTTTTCCTAGGAAAACTAGAAGAGTCAAGTCTTCCTGTTAAAGGAATTTCTGTACTCAAAGGAATCCATGTCTCTCCGTTTTAACCTCCCCAGTCAGGTGATGCCAGTCCTTCCCTTTTGTAACTTTTGTAAGATCCGTTTCCAAAAGAGTTTTATCCTTAACAGAAAAGTAGCTATCTTTATTAAGTGTGTTTCTCCTCACCGAAATTTCATAGAGCCATGTAATTAGAGAAAATTAAATATCTTTTAAAATCTGAAATGCCCCTTAGAGATCCAGAGAGGTCAGCGGCTTCATTTTACAGATGAGGAAACTGAGGCCCAGAAAGATGAATGTAATTTGGCAAGGCCACTCACAGAATTAATAGCAAAGACAAAACTTGATATCTGATTTCTTCCTCCTTCCTCCAGGCTTATATCTCTTTCTATAGCCTTTATTCAACCTTTTTCTAGGATGTAAATATTCATCTCTACTTGTTTTGAAACCAAAGCAGCATAGAGTCAGAGCATGAGTTTCCAATGTCTTGAATTAACTTTTTTAAAGTGTTTTGAAGACCACTGACCAAGACAACCTTAATATTCTCTTCAGCTTGATTAAATTTAGACCGGTTTCTTCCAGCACCTAGGCCCCTGACTTCCCTTTTCTTAGAGCATTTACTTTATAAAACTTGTAATTATAAATTCTTTCTGTGCTCCTTGGAGATGTAAATCCTCTCCCAGCACCCCTGCCGCTTTACAACCCAGGAATGTTTTTCCTCAAGGCCCTGGGAGCCACTGCTTTAAACTTTAATTATCCAGGAAGATAGAAGCCCAGTTTCCCAGTCTGTGTGAGAGGGGAGGGACCTAACTTCAATAAGGGACAAATAACAGACACATACACACAGATGGCCTAATCACCTTCACCAGCCATCCTCCCACAGTCCTGTAGTATTTTCTACTAACACACCCCAGTGTGGAAACAAACAAAAAATCCCGCCTTTGTGTCAGCATAGTTGAGCTCAGCCCTGAACTGAAGTCTCTCTCACCTACTACAGTAACCTGAATACAATCTGTATTGCTATTTTTAACAAACGTCCGGTGCAATTTCACTTTGACACCACACAGTCCGGGACAAAGGGTTGCACCAGCCCAGTTTCCTCCTTTGTTTGGGAAAGCACAAGCAAGTTAACTGGAAGCAGCCCAAACGCTGCCGATTCATTTGCATTTAAATTGCCCAAATGGCATTTGGTAAGAGCTATTTGATGTCCAAAGAGGCTTTGGAGGCTTTTAAACTTCAAAACAGAAGGTCAGAATTGATCAGCAGGAAAAGAAACTCAGGGCTAAGTGGCTGCCTTGAGTTCCCAGTTTCTGAGCTGGGAAGTTGGTCTCAGTCTGAAGCCTAGGGGAGGTGAATCTCACAGGCTCTCTCCCAGAAAGCTGGCCAGGGCTGGACGAGGTGGGGATGTCTTGAGATTTTACCTTCTAGGATGCTATGCTTCCATGATCTGCTGGGAACCGAGCCGGAAACAAAAGCTCAAGTGTGGATTTTCTCACTTTCCTTAAAGATTATGTGTCTAAACCAGCTCATCTCTACCAAGCTCAAGCACATCATTTATTCACTGAAGAAAGTAATATAATTAGTACTTGACTTTTTTAATTTGTAAAATGAGGATAGTGTTAAATTAAGTAAAAAAGGAGGCCATCAGACTGAGGTGGCACTAATGCCCTGTTGGCCCAATAATCAAAGCAAAATGTAAGCCTATAAATGCTTCAAGTCACAAAACTGAAACCCAAAGGCAACCAATCACAAACAGCCAACTAGTATGTAAGCTATTGCTCGTCAATAATCTCTTCACTTCGTTGCCACCTTTTGTCTATGGATGTCTGTCTGGGAATTCCTGTCCAAGGAGAATTCCTAATCACTTGCGGTTTGCTGCTGCCCAGTTCCAGTCAATTTTTGCTCAAATAAACTGATAATTTCTTTTAATATGACTCACTGTATCTTGTAACAATAGTAACTATCTTTATCTCATAAAGTTGACATACAGAATAACAATGATAAAGATGGATGGTGATGAATCGAGCACTTTCTATGAGCTCACACTTAAACTTTTTTGAAGATAACAGCATCTAAGACAGAGGGTTACTCCAGTCCAGTTTCCTCTTTTGTTTACAACAACCCTATGAGGTATATTTTATTATTTCCATTTAAATAAATAAATAAATAAACACTGAGGCATAGAAAGGTTAAACAGCCTGTCAAAGATCACACAGCTAAGCAAATATCAGGACCAAGATACAAACAGGTACATTGGCTCCAGAGAGTTAATGATGTATGTAAAATATTAGGCTAGCTATTTTGTCTAGAAGAGAAACTCGAGAAATGGTAATATCCCTAAAAATAATAAATTCCAACTGTGCCCTTATCAGTAATGACTTTCTGCACCAAACACTGCCTTTGACATCTACTTTCCTATCTAGCCTTTGGGTACATTAACTCTGCTCTTCTCTATACAATTGCGCCAGTCCTGCTCTAGATCTGCGTAAGACTTTCCTATTGTCACGAGTTTGACCCACCTCTCCAACTCAAGGGGAACCATCTTTGCTGATCAAACTATGCAAAAAAGCAAAAACTAAAACTAAAAACAAACAAAAAAATTGATAGGAGTGAGGCATCTGCAAAGGCAGAGGATAAGGAGATAATAAAATGTTCACCCTCTGCTTGACAGGTAAGATGTTATAGGAAAAAGAATGACACGGACAGGGCCTTGTGAACAGGAAGGTGCAAAACAGAACTGAGGCACAACCATGCTACTCTGATGGGGCCAGGATGTGAGCAGCCGGGGCAACAGTGGTGAAAGATGATGAAGAAAATGGAATGTGAGAGACAATGTTCAATCTTTGAACACCATACTAAAGACTACCAAAAGACTGAAGCATTGCTACTTCAAATATGAAACATTACCCAGATTATCATCACTGAGGAGAAAAAGAAGGCTTAAATACTCAGATTCTAGTCTAACCTGGCAGGTCATTTAACCTCCCTAAGCTTCTGAGATCCACAGTGCATTTCTTTGCCACCTGCCCAGTCCCCATATATTTAGTTTATCTTGTCTTGCTTCATAGAATAACAGTTCTCAAACAAGCCTTAGATACTACTTAGTTCAAATTCTTCATTTTACAGAAAATGCAATTTAGTTAAAAGACAGAAAATGAGAAAGTTAACCATGGTCACAAAGCTCACTGGTGGCAGACTAGGGCAACAGACAGGTTCAAGTTCTTTTAGGAAAGGGATCAATGAACACCTTAAAATTATTTGCATTATATTTTAGGAACGTACTTTATTCTTCTCAATAAAACTCACGAGTCAAATATTTAAGAACCACTTTTATGAGTTTTTCCAAAAAGACCTCAGAAGGTGCAAGTAAATTGCATTTAGATATCATTGTTTTCATTGACTCATTTAAAAGCCAAACGGGAGAGGAAATCTGGGAAAGAAACTAAAATAAAACAAACAACAAGCTTCCTCTAGTTCCTTTAGCCCACTAACCGGGAAAGATATACTTTTTAGAAATATTGTGCTAATACTAAAAACAATATAGACAAGAAAGAAAGAGAGAAAGAAATAAAGGAAGGAAGGAAGGAAGGTGATTGTTGCTGAAGCTGCGGTTTATTGCAAAGGATTCCACTATCCCACATACCCTCCTCTGAATGTTTAAGCACTTGGGCCATCTGGTCTCAGACCCACTACAAATTTACCACTGTACCACATCACTCCTGGATGTGTGTGTTAAAGAAAACAAAAGCTTTACCTGGGTTATCACTCTTCTAAAAAGGATTCCAACAGGAACACGAAAGAAAATAGAAGCTAGGAAAAATGACGGTTATAACATTATGGAAGTTAAGAGGATTGCTGAATCCTCTTCAAAGCCACCTTGCAGAGAAAAGGATATAATTGCTTTTCACATGGGAGTGGTATGCAAAGTATGAGGATGGGGAAAACATTTTCTTGGATTTACTCAGAGAACAGATTAATAATAATATTATTATTAATAATAATAAATATATGCAAGGGAGAGACACTGCAAAGATACTAAGGAATGAAGAAAGAAATTGTGAATTTACATAAAGTGCAAAAATGAAAATAATGATACAGGAAACAGAGTTCAAGCTATTGCCTGATGTATTTCTTTATTCAGATTTATTCACTTCTTTAAGGAAAAAAACTGTAGAATCCTTACCTTGTATCAAGTAGATTCTGTGCACATTATCTCTCTAGGCAACCCTACGTCAGTCATAGGGCAAGCAGGCACTTGTGCCAGAGTTTGGAGAATGAAAGAACTTAAAATAGGTTAGCCATGTTAATGAAGTAATAATCAGCAAAACAGGCATTAGTACAGGGTTTTTTTTTCCCCCCAATGGACAAAAGATAGATTAATAGAGATATTTTTTCTAGGTAGAATTTATTTCCTCCATTTTACAGAAGAAGGAATGGAGAGTCTGAGAGAAGTTACACAACCCTCACAGTATCTCATGGCTGGCATCCCACAGCAGTAGGACTCAAAACCACATTTGTCTACAAAGCTCGAGTACACCCAATGACATGTGACTCTCAACACTAAAACATCTACATTTAATAGACTGCCTCTTTATCTTTGCGTATAGTTTCCCCTTTGCCCGAAATACATTTTCTGCACCATGTTGTAGGTAGTCACCTATGTCCCATCTTTGAGACTTGGTTCAAAGTCCACCTTCTCTGTAGAGCTTTTCCCAAATGTCCCCAGTTACTGGTTTCTTCTAACTTTGAATCCACGTGCAACTTTATATCTACATTTCTTACAATTATCATGCTGTCTACCGGGTTCCACAGATAACTGTAACTACACAGAGCAAAGATTATGTAGTATACGAATAAGACCTTTTGGCCTTTGTGTCAGAGGTTCATCAAGTTCCAGGTCTACCACATTACCAAGCAGCATGCAAATCAGTTAACATCTGTGAGCCCCATAACACAGAGACTAAAAAAGAAATGGCTTCATCATTAGTCTAAGAATCAGGTTAGCTGAAGAGGTAAAAATACTATGTTTATATCAGGTTTGAAGGAGTGCATTATTTAAGATAAATGTTTGCTGCAAGAAAGGGACCACAAAGTAAAAAGTCATCAAGAACATGGAAACGATCATGTTAACATTATCAGTTCAGACAAGCATTTCAGGCTGGGAGAGACTCTATTCCATAAAATTATGCAGGGACCCAGGTTTCTTGCATCTTCTTGCTCCTGCATTATTACTGCCCTGGTCTGTACGTTTGGAGCTGGGTTGCAAGTTCATCCATGTTCCAGCTGACAGGAAAGATACAAAGTCAAGGTCAACTGGTTTCATTTAAGCCAAGTGAGACAGAAGTCACACACATCACTTTTGCCTATATTCCACCATCAGGACCTTTGTCTCCACAGCCACACTCAGCTGTAAGTCACTAAAATGGAGCCTCTAACTGCATGGCCTTGAGTCCAACTTGAAATAATTACTATAAGGATGAAGAAGATAGATTTGGGTGGAAAATATGCAATTTTTGTCATAGGAAGTAAAGAAAAAATAAAATGGTATTGTAAGCATCAATAATCTTTAAGGCATGAAGACCCAATGTAGACCCGACCTGACTGACAGGTTTTATTTATGTAGGCAGAAGAACACAGCAAAACTTTCAGTACAACTGAATGTGCACAATGAGGTTAAATGGTTTGGAGAAATGATTGGGCTATTTGAATATGCTAATTGTGAGTATCCACAAGCAGATTTTGAACTCTCAGTAAAGAAGCACTGCTGCAGCTTAGCGTGTACAATCAATACAGATGATACCACCATTTCCAATACCTCAATACGCTTAGTCATCTGCAGATGAGAAACTGCCAATATTGCTTGATTCCACATTTAAGTGACCAGTACAGCTATTCCTCACATAGCATTCATCACTGGGGAAACATTTTTAAAAGCACTACAGTTAGACACCAAGGAAAGCTCCTTAATTAAAGGTAGGAAGAGATCCTAACACTTCCTTATTGAAAGGTACACAATTTCCTCCTCTGATTAGAGGCAGGAGGATTGATGGGACGGCCTCATGGTAACTTCACATATAACAAGACTTTAAAACAATAAGCAGAGATATGGGGCTGATATGATGGACATGTGAGGGGCTTTTCCAGTAAATCTTAGAAACACGAGACAAGAGAAATGAGAGCATCTCTATACCCTACAGTGGTAACAATTCTTGTTATTTCTTGTTTATTTCCAGTGAAGGTGTGCTTTATGGAAACTGCTTGGAAAGTTTTAGTTATTAATGAAAGTAATAAAAATATTTATAAGAAAACCACTGTAAAATAAATGAAAAAGCACATCAACAAATTAGCATTTAATTACCAAACATTGCAAGAGGCAGCTAAACACAGTGCTGTAGTTGAACAAGCCGACAGGGGCAGACTTGAATGTGAATTCTTCCAGGGATGGGCATTAGCCATAAGGGGCTGTCTTGGGGTTTGTCCGCACAAATAGCAAGGGAGAAAATCCTGCTTGAGTTCATTTGCAATCAAATAAAACCTATCTTTACAGCTTAGTGCCTAAGATGTACTTAAGGTAATTTATCAGGCATTTTTGCTAACGTTTAAGAATCTTCCACTTACTTACTCTATCACTATGGGTAAGACATTTAGCTCTACTGAGTCTCTGGACCTTCATTCTGTAAAATGGGTACAGGGGGAGTTGTGTAGGTGGTAGGGGTGGGGTATTGAGACAGAAGATTTCAAACAGACTAAGCCCCTGATATGTTGGGCTTATAATGTTCTCAACCTTCAGTGTTTCAAATAGAGTAAATGAACTGGTTATTACAGACCAGACCAGAGACCTGGTCTAATACACTGCTGTGGAAACTGGTATGGGCTCTCAAGGGCTTTTCAGACTGTGATGACCAGGGAAACTCAGTTATCACTGGTGTATGGTTAGGTTTTCCTGGAGCTATCTCTGAGGAGGGTACAATCGTTTGTACAGCACTAGAAGCAGTTAAAAACTGCATCTCTGGTATCAGTTGGCCTCCATCAAAACTCAGCACCACCATTTTTAATTTGGAAGTCTTGGCCAGTTATTAACTTCTCTGTGACTCAGTTTCTTCATCCATCAGATGGAGATAATAGTACTACTCCATAGACGTCTTATGAGGATTTCAAGCAATAGCTACTTAAAATGTTAAGTGTATTGCCTAGTCCTTAATAAGCACTGAGTAAATGCTTATTATGAACATTTCAATTCTCATTGACTGTGGCTCTAATCTAGAGACATCCCAGTGACAGACGGAGCTCAGGGGATCCCACATTTAGAGAAGTAGAAATGCAGTCAACCACAGGATGATTTCTTAGGACATAGCAGGATTCCTGTATAAAAATATACATATTTCATGAATGTCTTTCCAGCTCATGGTAACTTCAACTTCTCTGGAAATACTCTGCTCATAATCCCAGCACTTATTTGTCTGTAGGTTAACAATTAGATCTATGATGGTCCAATCCAATCTTTTGTCGTTGGAATGTGGAATTGAGACCAAGGATCCCTTAGTGGTTGCTCCCATAACATGAGAAGTTGGGAGCTAAGATATGGCTGTATTTTTTACCATATGGGTCAAAGAGCTGAAAAGGCATCTGTCTAGTTGGAGGAAAAATTCAAGCAGAAACCAGTGATGAAATAAGAAAATCATAGTCCTAAAAGATTTCCAGGTTCTCTAATTCAATAGTTTCTAAACCTGTCTACCCATTAGAATTAGCTGGTGATCTTTCAAAATCTCCAAAGCCTGTACTACATTATAGACCAATTAAATAACAATTTGTGGAGATGGGACACAGGCATTAGTATTGTTAAAACTCTTTGAGAGAGTCCAATATACAGATATGTTTGCAACCACTCTTCTAGTCCTTCCTGACAGTTCATCTACAGAACTGACCATGGGTTACACAAGCCATTCCAATTAATGCTTACAATTAAATCTCTGATTTTTGCTTATGCTCTTTGAATTTACATTTTTTTTTTACTTAAAAGCAAAACAAGACCATCTAAATTGGGATTTGGGAATTAAATTCTTTGCTTACATTACTCAGCGATATAGACAAGGGTTCAACTGGAGAAATTAGTATGCAAAGGATTTAACATCTTTATTCTTTCAAGTCTTAGTTACACACTATTACTGCAAAAAAAATTGTTTTCACTTGCATTTAAAGACATATAAAACTTTAAGCATGTATAACTGGGTAAATAAATAAGAAGAGGAGATGTATATTATACCCTAGTAAACCAGACATCTGTTTATGGCATTCCATGATTTTTTTCTTTTCCCTAAGTTTCCTGGTGGTCAGAATGGCAACTAGTTTAGTCAACCAACTGAATTTACATGTGACAAAAACAAATTATCCAGAAATACAAATGTTCTTGGTATAAAAAGCAAACCTGGGTTCCCCCACTCCACTGAAGTCCTGAAGAAGAGGCAATAAATTTGGGAGCATGGTCAAAGAAATACAGCAGAAAACCAAACACAATGGATGAGGCATAACATTAGGCCAGAACAACAAAAAGGAGGATTATGCTGAATCAAACCAAGAGCCAAAAGAAAGTTGCAATCTCTTTATATTACTACCTTTTCTATGGAAAGAACAGATCCAACATTGTGCCAGAACCAACACCTTCTCCATTGCTGAGAAGAAAAATGTGGATTTGGGATCAGGGATCCGAGCAAGTCCTAAAACTGCTCATTCACAAGTGAGTGCCCCACTAAATCTTTCTTATCCCCAGGGACTGCCTCCCAAGGAAATTTTAGGTAGAATTTCAAGATATACCCTCTGCTTCTTTAGTTGCATACCTCACCACCTAATCACTTCCAGCTTCTTTAAAATCTCCTGTCTACTCAATTAACCTCCTCTGCTTAGGACCTCCCCGGGATTTTGGAATACTTAATGAAAAGTTTACAGCATCACCTATAGTCTTCCAAACTCTAGTCATCTAAGTGTACACACAGGCATCATGTGTCAGAGAGAAGGGTAAAATATAGCTTCCTGAGTCACACCTCCAGGGATTTGATTCAATTGTCCTTAATGGGCCATAAGAATCTATACTTTTACAAACAATCCAAATAACCTTGATTCAAGCAGAACCTGTACTCACTGTGGAGAACCCTGTTTTCGGAAGTCCTCAGAGTATGTCTTTACTACCTTTACTCCTTCTGCTTCTTTATTGTCACCTTCAGGCCATATTTCCTGAACATTTACTATATTCCTGGCACTATATGAGATCCTTTCTCATAAATCAATTTAATAACTTTTTATAAAAACCGCTCATAGTAAACATAATTTCCCTCATTTTACAGGAGAAGGAAGCAAGACTTAGGATTGTAGCTAAGTATTTCAAGGTCACGAAGAAGTATTGTTATAAAGATAGAAAAGACACCTTTTCTTTGATAAGATCTAGTTGTGTAGGAATTCCAGTAGCACAGAGCTGTGAATAACACCGACTAAACTAAGACAGTCAATCGCTCATGCCTCAGTTTCTCTGCTGTCAAATTAGAAATGACATTGCTTTAAATAAAGTTAGAACACTTCAGGGGAAACATGGTTTCCAGGTGCAAAATATGATTAACATGACAAGAAGCATAACAAATTGATCAAACTGCTGCTTAGACACCCAGAGTTCTCACAAAACATCATCTTGCTGCACTAAATGCCAATCAATGAGGATTAAGTGGATTGAACTTTCCTTGGAGAAATGTGAGATTTTTGTGTTTTTTTTTTTTTAAAGTAAAAGGCTTGGATTAATAGCCACTAAGGGTTTTGTAGACACAATACTAAGGAAATCAGTCATATGATAAACTTCTATTAGTAGAGAAAGCATATAGTTCAGAATCATGGAAGCATTGAATATAAAGTTTGGAAAAATCTTATTACGGAAAATACCATGATTAACAAAACCAAATCCTCAGTGTATCCTAGATACATAAAGGCAAAAATTAACCAGATTATTTCCCTAAATTTCCATTTTATGGAAATTTATCTCAGCTAGGTATACAAAAATACATAATACAGTTATAATACATATATAAAATATATATTACATACATATATTTAAAATCTTTTCTTTTTCTGCGTCTCTGTAATGCAAATGCAAGTATAACACCATGGCTAATAATCAAGGTTAAAATAATGATACTCCCAAAGATTTATTTCAAATTCAAAGCAATCTTTCTATAAATTTTGTGGCCATTGGACTTTCGGCAGGAGAAGAGGAACTTCTGTTTATCATAATTCAGGGCCTGCCCATTGTTCTCAGTCACTATTACATTTGAAAAGGTAAACCAGCAGGCAGAGTTGAGTCAACTTTTGAACCTATTTGGATCGTCCCAGTACAGCCTTGATGTACCTTCATCACACAGTCCCTGAGCAGGGACCTAAAAGTTTCTGTCAGATATCGGGAGAGGTCTTTAAGCCACCCTGGGAAACGGCCACATTGTATAAACTAGTAAAAGCAATTCCGGGTAACAAAAAGAGAGTGTGGTAGAACTAGCCGGGTATTAGGGGAAGCTGTTTGCTGTAGTTCTTGTCCCCATACTTCGCTGTCTGCCCTGGCTCCCTGGGCTAAGGTGCCATTTTCACAGAGAGCCTTTGTTACCTCCTGGTCCAATTAGTCACAACTTTTCCATTTGATCTGATGGCTTCAGCAGGGTACTACCAACACCTGGCTTTTCAGGTCATGTTCTGCAGCTACCATCTAGATATTTCTTTCTGGTCTTGATCCTGAATGCCCCTGCCTCTAGTTTGCTAGGGTTTCACACTCAGTAACTGATTAACCACCTCTTTAAAAATAGACATATTTATTCAACTTCAGGGCTCTCGGGAGGGCTCACTGTCGGCAAGATTACCATATTGTCTGTCCCTATGTTACCCTATTACAGTCCAAAAGGAAAGGTGGGAAATGAAACAACCCACTCCCATTAATGTGTGAAGCAATTGTGGTGGGAAGGGTACAACGGAGGTAACCGTGACATCCTGCACTGGGGTCAGAGGAGGGCTTTGAAGGGAGGTGAGGTTTAAGCTAAGAATGGAGAACAGAGGGAAATAGGGAAAGAGGAATTAAGTGTTCAAATAGGAAAAACAGCACATATTTAGACCTGGAGGTAAGAGAGAGCTCCTGTCTTAATGGTAGAGAAGGAAATTGTGTGGTGGAGCTTGAAGAAAATGCTCAATCAGAAAAGGGTATTAAAGGTGTAGGCAGGGAATGATTCTGTAAGGGCCCTAACATCCATCTAAGGAATTTAGATTTTATCTGAGGTCAAAGAAGTTCTGTTCAAGGGTTTTTAGCAGGTTCAGGTAAGATGGTGAGAAAAACCATCTGAAAAGGCATTTTGTGGTATACAAGAATAAAGGGTTTCCTTTTCTCTAATCCTACAACTAGCGATATTGAAACAGATTCAAACAGGTATCATGGTGGAAGGGTCTACATTGAAGGTTGGTCCACTCAGTCTCCTCCTTGAGTACTTACTGTTAAAGAACAGTGAATCTGGACCCAGCATGGCTTTCCCATCACCAGTCTGGTGACAAGACTGGGAAGACCAAGTAAGTGGCATCTCTTGAGCAACAATAATCCCCATGAGATACACCATCCCTTACATAATCAAGCAATAAAAGACTGAGGCAAGGGCTAAAAAACAGACATTTTTGTATCATGCCAAAGACCGCTGAGGGTATGTAAGAATCTAAGAAATGTCATCCATCATCCATCCAGCCAATAGTCTGCTCTGACAGCTTATGCAGGGACCAAGGACATATTGCAGGAAATCTTGGGGGTGAGGGGAGTACGTTCTGTGTCTCTGCGTCCTCAGAGGTGAGCTTTAGCCTGGGAACATCCTTCAGTTTCTCTTCTGCAAGAATCCATTCATTTAATAATCATGCAAGAATTTTCTTAATTCATTTGCATTTTTAATTTGCATTGAAAGTATTATGAAAGCTAGTATGAATTAGCCCAGTAGATTTCAAACTAGGATTTTTCAGATCCTGGACTTTAAGGAATATGTTTTAGTTCCAGAACCCCAAGTCCTGCTTCAATGAGAAAAATTCCATTATTTCAGTTTTTATATTGGGGTTTTGTAGGTAATATATTTCATTAAAGAAATGGTTCCACTGTTTGGGGGGAATCCTAGAAAGAATTAGTGTGGTTAAAAAAAAAAAAGTCAGAAGACTTAAGCTTAATTAACTATGTGATCTTTAACTAGTCTCTTGTCTGAGAAACCAAAGTAGATAAACTCCAGGGTTCCTTTTGGATTCAAGATTCTGATATATATCTTGAAAGCCTCAGGAATGCAAAATAAAAGTATATCTACTTCCCTTCTAGAGTATCCCTTCCTAGGAGGAATTTGATCTTATCCTTCACTTCTGAAACACATTTCTGTTACACTTATTTTAATCCCACAGGGTCTGCCTTTATTACATGATATCATTCTCCTAGTTTCAAGATACAGAATCATGCTCATATTTTTAGTCAAAAGTTCTTAAAATAAGATGAAATTTTGACCCTGTTCCCCAGGACTGCTTGTATATACACTCAGGTTTACATGCAACCTCAGACCCAGCAAGCCCATTCATGCACTTGTCTTAAAAGAGCTTGTTCTACCTGCATTCATTAGTGCATTCTTTCATCAGGTATTTGTAGACTATCAATTAATACCCACACACCTCTCTAGATTCTAAAGATCTCAAATAGACTGACATAATTTTTATATAAGGTTGTATTCTATTTTTGTAGAGGCTCACAACACAGAGAAAAAGACAAATCTATAAACAAGTCAAACTCCAAACGAAGCAGAGGCTATTGTGATATAAAGGTTAGAGGAGTGAACTGCCATATGTGGAGTCACACAGCTAATAAGTTGCAGAGCCAGAGGCCCCAGTCTGTTGACTCTTTGCCCAACATACCTTTCCTTCCATCTAAAGATGACAAAGGCTGCTAACATTTGAGGTCTACTTTTGTCTCCCTGAAGGACACTGGAGACTTTAGAAGACATTTGATGGTCCTTGACTAGAAGTATTAAGACACTAAATTATACTGACATGGCCCATAAATCACCAAATGAGTGAAATTCAGACAGTGGGCCAGTGTGAAAAGGATGCATCAAGAATGACAGCCACCAAGATCAGGTTGGAGATGTGCAGGCTAAAGATGGAGTCCAGTGAAGCATGAGGGATGCTGCCTCCTTGTTAGCACATTGTCCAGGAAGGAAGAGGGAAAAAGACAATTCTTCCCCGAGTCATGATAAGGCCTGTTATACAACACTTTGGCTCTAGAGTCAGACTCCCTGGCTTCAAATGAGGCTTTGCTGTGTGTTTTGTGATCTTGGGCACCTCACTTCCTCTTTTTAAACCCACTTTACAGGGTGAGCCTACAGATGGAACAAGATAACTTATAACTTACCTTAGCACTTAGTAGAGTGTTCAGAAGTTTTGGAGAGGAGCATATAATTATAATAATCATTTTTAAATCTTATTTTGATTTGGCTCATTTTAATTTACAGTATCACACTGGAGGTGGGTGGAGAGATGCACTACAAGTGTTATTTCATCACTGACATTGTTAAAGGAAATCACGTTTTAATCAGTTATATTATTGCCTATAAATTCTCTACCAAGAACACACAACTTATTCCCTATACTTGGGATGGATGCTTCCCCCCACCACCTTTAGCACCGACACCGAAATATCCTTTCATCAACATTAATGCATTTACTACTCATATCAACTTTGCTGGTTAGGCCGAGATTTCCTATTTTATACATATTAAAACTGAGAAACTGAAAGATAAAACTGAGAAACTGAAAGATAAAACAGTGATAATAATGCTATAATAATTATTATTAATACCTAGTATTTAATAATATTCTATGTTCAGTATGGCACACTTTACTTAAAGTGTATTTTTATAACGAACTCTTACATAAAATTTAAGAAGTAAATTTCTACAGATAAAGACCTGAAGTTCCCAGAGATTTAGTCACTTGGCTGATGAAAGGGTGAAGCTGGAATCCAGTTGTAAGTCTGGAGTTCTAAGTTCCTAGTCCTGAGAAACCCTTCTCCAAGTTTTTCGATGACCTAGTGGCAATGCCACATTTTGCATCTAGGTTTCCCTACTCTTTCTGCTTAGACATTCCAGGAGTCTTGGGGTATATTAATTTGCTAGGGCTGCCATAACAAAATACCACAGATGGGATGGCTGAAATAGCAGATGTTTATCTTCTCACAATTATAGAGGCTAGAAGTCCAAGAGCAAAGTGTTGGCAGGGCTGGTTTCTTCTGAGGCCTCTCTCCTTGGCCTGTAGGTGGGTATCTCCCCCCATGTCCTCACACGGTCTTCCCCTTGTATGTGTCTGTGTCCTGATTTCCTCTTTTTATAAGGACACACTGGTCATATTGGATTAGGGCACATCCTAATGACCTCATTTTAATTTATTTACCTCTTTAAAGACACTATCTTCAAATATAGTCACATTCTTGGGGTAGGACTTCAACATGTGAATTGGGGGGGTGGTGGCAAGATAAAATTTAATACATAACATGGAAACCTTCACTTTTATCAGTCTCTGGCCATCAAAATCAGTCAAAAGAAATATTGAAATTACTACAAATATCCCCAAATTTTAGAAAATACATAAACTGTGACCCAAAACAAAACACAAGGCCAAGTCTTATAAAAGAAGTAGTGATTCTGAATGAAGGAAGTTCAGATAGAATTGAACAGAAAGTGAATCCCTGAAATAAAATAATTCAAAACACACAGTCATCATTATAAGCAATGTTATGAACATTATCTTAGTTAATACTTGCAATGATGCTGTGAGATAATTGCTCTGATGATATGCTGAGAGAGGGTAAAAGCTGTCATGACTATTCTTCATTGAAATATTTGCCTTTGGTAGAAGATATTAGTTCATTGATCAAACATTTATTGAGCACATGTGACACATCCGGCACTGTGCTAGGTACAGAGGTGTTTGGGAACTTCTGAATGTGGACTACTTCAAGGGGAATTAGGGTTCGGGCAAAGAGGAGCACTGTCATTAAAGAAAGGCACATTGGTGGCCAGGAATTCCTGTATATACCCTATAGATACATGTAGAAGTGTTGGACAGTGGATAAATTAGCCTTATTCTTTTCTGTGCTTCTTAGAACAAGTTGTACTTTCAATTTTTCCATCAATTGGGACAAATGAGTTTGGTACAACATCTACCTCGGCATTTGGGAGAACAGTTGTTATCAGCAGCTCCTGTCCCCGTAATTCTCTCTACCTCTTCATACTACTCTGTTTGCATGCATTAGGTTCAGATATGGCCTTACCTACCCTAGACTCCAAGGTCAACTGTGATTGAATTAAACTGGTGGTAGGGTTCTTTCTTTTTTATATGTAAGTACTGAGATAATTTGCCACTTGAGCCTGTAGACAGCAGCAGAGTTGGGCAGTTGAGCAAGATGTGTCTGGCAGAGGCTACAAGTTTAAGCAGATGGTGGCGCTGTGTCAGGGAGGTTAGTTTAGATGGAGAGAAACAGGTAGTGTCCATAGGGTGGAGAGCAGAGAGTCAGATGAGCTAAGTGAGCAGGGCTGGGATTTTCGATTCTTGAACCAAAACACTTCACTCAGTGCTCTATTAGGGGATCATATCTTTCTAAAAATAATTTGAAATTGTTCAAATTCTTAATCACATAAATAAGTTTGGGCTCTGAATTAGACCCAGCCTTTAATGTATGAATCAGGTGTTGAACTTGAAAGGCATTAGCTTCTCTTCTCTTTCATTAAAAGGAAGCCTATAACCTGTTACATTCACAGAACCAAGTCTATCTTTCTGATTGTTAAATACTGTGATATTTACTTAGAGTCTTAGATTTTTCTCTTTTGGAGTTTTACATTTGGTCAGGGTCATCCAGCATGGAATTTCAGGAGTTTTGTAGGTCAACTGATATGAAATGCTCTGCTTTTTCCTCCTATTATTAAATGTTTTTATATCAGAATAAATCTGTCTTTCAAATTGGTCAAGGTTGCTTGCAATTCTAATATGTCTTCCCAAGACTACGGCAGTAGTTTTCCACATTCTCTGCTTCAAATAGTGCCTGATTTAAAAAAAAAAAAATTGGGGCAAGCATCATTAAGAACAGGATGAATAGATTCTTGCTGAGGAGGTAAGTCACTCCTGTGGGAAAGAGACATTTATGATCTGGCATATGGTGAACATTCTCTTCGACACTGGTGATGGTAGGCGCTTGTTGGGTGTAATTCACAATTAATTATGCCCAACAGTTCAATAATAATTCAGATGCAAAGAGAAATGCAAAAGGAGTCTTACTTTCTGGGGCCATCCTCTTGGCAACAAATAGCCAGAAACTGAGCTTCACTTTGGGGGATTGCGCTGTACTTTTTTCCCTTCTCTGTTCTGTCTGTGCTTCATCCTATTTCCTCTTGTTTTTAAACTCTCTCCCTTTCTCTCTTTTTGTCCCCTTTTCAATCAGTCTTTGAGATGCCCCCTCATCTCCCCAGTCTTTTTTTTTTTCTTTTCATCTTACAGGCCACTGATCTCTCTCTCACTGAAGATTTCTCAGTCTGGAACAGGAAACCAAAGACTGTAGCTAGAGCAGGAGATTATTTTTCTGCCTGCATCCTCATGAAATTCAAACACACACAATTACTTACTTAATGATGATTCTTCCTGTATTTCCTTTTCTAAATGTCCAGAGTGAGAAGGATGGGAGCAGTTGGAAGAAGGGGGCGGGGATTCTTCCTAAAGGGTGATAGACAACCAACAGACATCCTTTACTCTGCCTACAATCTGCTGCGAGGAGAACAGCTAATTCAGCAGTTTTTGCAAAATTACCAACACAGCAAGAAAGGCAGGCAAACAGATTGCTCAGATGGACTGACTGTTAATAACTAGATCTATCAAGTCCCAGATTTGCTGCTTGCTGGGAGACTTCAAAGTGGGTCTGCTTTTAAATAGTATTTGATTTCCCCAAATTAAAGAAAAACCCTCTGAAACAGTTAATAGCATGGGCCATCCTTTGCGAGACACACAGAGGTTTTGAGTCATGTCACTGAAGATGACATCCAAGTCAATTTCTCCAGAGACTTGTGTCATCATCTTGACTCCCTTTCTTCTGACTTAGCTGTGAACTGGTTTGGTTGCCAACTGTTTGTACCTACATGTCTACTCCCTACCCTTTTCTCTCCTGCTCTGTGCCCCAGGAAACTTACTGTTACTGACCATCAGTGGTCTCCTTTGTCCTATGCCTTCTGGTGGCTTCAGCCAATGGGAGGTATTGGCAGCAGATCTGAAGGTCAGGGGAGAAATGAGGTGGGGGTATTTACTCCTCAGGTCTCTTCCTTCTTGGTCACTGTGGCTCAGTTGCATCCTTTTACAGAAGCCACTGCTCCTGTTAAGTAGCCATTTCCTTTTACTAATAACTGACCTCTGCAGGTCCCTGTTACTGCTTAATACCTTTTGTCTTCAGACCGCAGGATGTTGAAAGTGTCCTGCTCTTGCTTGTACTGGGGTACTTACGCAATCCTCTTTCATGCCCCTTAACCCTACCCACCTGATTGTTAAAGAGTCTCCATACTGAGTGCCCTTAAGCACCCTTCGAATGTGCCACTTATTTCCCATCAGGACCCTGGGCAATATGCATGGGTAGGGATCACGCGCTCAGTCAGAGAGGACAGTAAAGGTATGGAGGGCACGGACAAGTGGATTTGAATCTACATGTGTAGCGTAGAGGCTTAGGGAGGTCAAATGCTTTGCTCAAGGTCCCAGAGAGAGTTATTCGTGGAGCCAGTGTTAAAACCCATCTTCAGAACCTAGTTTCACATAATTCCAAGTGTGTTCTGTGGCCCACTGGCACCATGAGTGTGTCATGATCGAAAGATGGGAAGAACTATGCATAAATATCTTGGGGAAATCACAAAACACATTACCAGTTTATAGGTTTTGAGAAATCCTACAGTACGGTAACTGATGAAACTGGATTTTGTTTAAACTAGCATTTACCCCAGATACCACCACAGAGCCCTTTCCTTCCTTCTTTCCTCCCTTCCTCCCTCTCTCTCTCTCTTTGTTTCTCTCTCTCTCCCTTTCTTTCTTTCCTTCCTTCTTTATCATAACACCCATCTGTATCCTGTGGAAGCAATTGTGAAACCCAGATTGGATTTCTCTGCTCCCCTAAGCATCCTTGAAAAGTGGACTCCACAGTTCATGTCTCCTTCTTTCAGCCTCCCAGTACAGGGTAGTTTGAACATCTCTGCTCTAATAAAGGGGCAGAGATTGTGACTGAGCTCGTCTTGGGTTAGGTCCAGTCCCGGACATCCACAGCAGTGGGGTCACAACACTGGAATATGACTGCTCAGACAGAGTCTTTGACTTGGGGAATGTGCTCAAAAAGAGATGCCCACTGGGCCTCTGAAGACACCCCAAATACACCTGCATTATTGTTTTTGAATGGCATAGCCTAATGATTTGTATAACTCAGGAAGACAACTTTTTGTTTAAGGATCTGGAAATTTTCATTCTTCAAAAATGATATCAAGACATACCTATGCCAGAAAGCCTTCTTCTAAAAGCAGATATTGGCTTATCTCTTCCATTATATAGGTGCACGACAGCCTCTCAACCAACACACACACACACACACACACACACACACACACACACACACACACACACACACAATGCTCGGCTCAGTACCCCTGAGATACTGTTCTCTATTTCCTATTTCTCTATTTCCTCTAGTCAATAATGTCACTTAGCTTTGCTTAATGCAGTTTCTGCTTTAGTCATCACAACTCAAGGTGAGGGAAAAAGCAAGGGAATTAGCAAGTATCGAATACCTGTATATGCCAGATCCTTTATATTTCACTCCTTTCATTTAGTCTTCGATATTTCCCACATAAGGAAACTGAGTTTTGGCACATTTATACTCCTTGCCCAAGATTTTTAAGCTAACAAATGTTTTAAACCGCTTCCTGCCTTACCAACATTCATTCCTTTATTCCATATATATGTGATGCTATCTGTTGTTAAGCATGCATTGTTGTAGGCACTGTTGTTAAAGAATGCAACGGACAAAGTGAAGTAAGTCAGAAAGAGAAAGACAAATATCATGTGCTATCATTTATAGGTGGAATCTAAAATATGACACAAATGAACTTATTTACAAAACAGAAACAGACTCACAGACATCAAAACAAACACGGTTGCCAAAGGCGAATGTGGGTAGGGGAAAGAAAAATTAGGAGTTTAGGATTAGCAGACGCAAACTGCTATGTATAAAATAAAAAAACAAGGTCCTAATGTATAGCACAGGGGACTATATTCAATAGCCTTTAATAAACCATAGTGGAAAAGAATATGAAAAAGAGTGTGTGTGTGTGTGTGTGTGTGTGTATACACACACGTTTTATATATATATAAAACGGAATTACTATGCTGTACACAATAAACTAACCCAACACTGTAAATCAACTATACACAATAAAAAATAAATAAAAATACAACAGAAATGACCCAGATGTAAAAATCAAAGTATATCCATGGGACAATGGAGACCACAAAAAGGGTAGTGGTGAATTCTACAGAAGCAGTGAAAAAAAGATGGTGAGCTTTGGAGTCTTGAAAATACAAAGTTTATTGGTTGAACATGGCGAAGTCAGACATTCCAGGTAGTGGCCAACAGCATGAGCCAAGACAGGTGGCATGGCTTGGCATCATATGTTTAGGAAACCACGATTCACTTGAGCTGGTTGAAACACAGAGAGTAAAGGGAGCATGAAAAATGAAATGGGTACTGTACACAGGTTCTGGTCTCAGAGGGCCTTATATTACAGACCATGCTAACAGCCTACCTAATGTACAAAATACACTGAGGAGGCCCATTAGAACTGCACACGTGATGACCACGAGGATCTGAATATTTCACCCAGGAGATAGCATTCTGAATTTGGTATTATGTAAAAATAAATAAATAAACCAAGAAGGAACAGTTATAATAGCATATCCACTCTCAGTGCTCAAGTACCCTTTGGCTGAAAGTACACACACAGGAAGCTGAAGTGTCTACACATTTCTTTTAAGAGAACTAAATCCCATTTGCTTTAAATAGAGCATTCAGCCTAAACTTATAACAAATGACCTGCCTATAATTAATATTTTGTCAGGGTCAACTCTTATAGGTCAATCTAGAGAGTTTTGGCTGGGTGACAGTTTTTTCTCTTAACAACACCCATAGAGGTTTCCCCTCAACTCATGCTGTTTTTCAAATGAGTTTGCAGGGAAATAAAATTGGTTTGCTTTAGGACCACTAATAGGGAGTTGATTTTCTCTGCTCAAGCACCCCAAAGGGGCTGTAAACTTGGATGTTTAGCACTATCCCCGCCTATGGGCTGTTGAGTTCTCACAGGACCTCTTATCCAGAAACAGCTTCTGCAGCTCCACTTTTGTGTGCTAATTGATAACACTTATTTTTTAGTAATGCTTCTTTTTGCATGCTATTTGAATTGGTTGCACTGTAAATTAGAATGAGGAAGAGAGCAATGACAGATATTGGTAGCTAGATGCAGCCCTCAAAAATAAGACACGTTGCAAAGCTGCTTCAAAAAGCTGCTGAGAAATTTCAGCCTTTGGCTTCGAGTTTCCATCTTAAAAGCCAAAGAACTGCATTTTCTTATGAAACCTCAACTTATTACCAAATCTTACAAAATAGAATTTAGGGGAAGAAGAAAGAGAATAAAACTTAAAACATTTTTTTAAAAAGTTTTTATACAATTTTAAGGTGACTTTGCATTTACAGTTATTATGAAGTATTGGCTACATTCCCTGTGTTGCACGATGCATCCTTGAGCCTGTCTTACAGACAATATTTCATGCCTCTCATCCCCCGACCCCTATATTGTCCCCACTGGTAGACACTAGTTTGTTCTCTACATCTGTGAGTTTGCTTCTTTTTTGTTATAATCACTAGCTTGTTGTATTTTTTTTTTTAGATTCTACATATTAAGTGGTATCATACAGTATTTGTCTTTCTCTGTCTGACTTATTTCATTAAGCATAATGTCCTCTAAATCCATCTATGTTGTTGCAAATGGGAACATTTTGCTCTTTTTTATGGCTTTTATATATATATCATGTCTTCTGTATCCATTCATCTGCTGATGGATACTTGGATTACTTCCATGTCTTGGCAATTGTAAATAATGCTGCTCGGAACATTGGGATGCATGTTACTTTTCAAATTCGTGTTTTTCTTTTTTTAGGATCTATATCTAGGATTGAAATTGCTGGGTCATAAGGTGATATCTCATTGTGGTTTTAATTTGCATATCCCTGATGATTAGCAATATTGAGCACCTTTTCATATGCCTGGTGACCGTCTGCATTTCCTCTTTGGAAAAATGTCTATTCAGTTCTGCCCATGTTTTAATCGGCTCTTTCTTTGATGTTGAAATCTTTTGTTAATATATCTCAGTTTGACATTTGTTCCTTCTATCACTCATTTGCTCATAAGTCTATGCATCAAATATATAATGAATATTTATTATGTATAATATGTCAAAATCAACACTACTATATTGAGATAATTATATATGAATAGTGCCTTTAAGAATTGCTCCGCTAGACTGTAAGTTCTCTGAAGATAGGAACTGCATCTATTTTGCCAACTATTAAATCTCCAGAAATCAACAACACATCTGAACTATGGTGGATATTAAGAATTTAGTTGGGATTTGGTTATCGCAACCCTTTGTCTTTCCTTTAGTGGAAGCAAGGTAAAATCTCTTCATGACTCCATCTGAATGAGAAGTACATGTGAAGAAAATAGTTGTATTTTTACAGAATGCTTTTTAATTAACACTCAGGGAAGCATCAAACAATGTTCAGTGCAAGGCTTTGAAATAAGTTGTGTGGGAGAACATGAATTCCACCTCCTTATTCTGAATTTAAAATGTAGGGAACATTCCAGCCCAGCTTACTTACCCAATTACAGGTAACAGAACTGAAATAAGAAAATCTATCCTAATTTTTCAGGTCTTTACAAAATATTTTTGCTACATGACCTGCATGGAGATGAAGAGGCTCTGGAGGGGGTGAAGATGTCCAGAAGTACTCTGCCAAAGTTTACATACATCATTAGAGTAAGTTTAGGGGGTAATAAATACCTGCATATTAATCTTTGCACTCTCCCCACAGGTAAACCAGGTCCCAATGAATACCTTAGGCACTGCCAATTCAAACTAACCTCTTCTTTTTGAAGGGCTTTGACTAATAGGCTGAGAAGTTTGTACTTTATCCTGCAGGAAAAAGAGCTATCATACCCATATGACAACCATGATAAAGGGGCAGGATAAGGGAGTACCTTTGTGATGAGGAAAGACTATTGTATCTTGAGTGTAGTGATGGTTACATTCATCTAGACATTGGATTAAGTCACATGGAACTACACACACACACACACACACACACACACACACACACACACACACACGAGTGCTTAAAAACTGGTGAAAACTGAGTAAGGTCTGTAGTCTACTAAAAGGATATACCAATGGTGATTTTCTGGTACAAGAGTCATATAACAGGTCACTATTAGGGGCAGCTAGGTAAAAGAGTCTTGGGATTCTATGTACTATTTTTGTAATTCCCCTTGAATCTCTATTTCAAAATAAAAAGTTGAGACAGAGAGAATGGGTAAGTACCCCCACCCTCCTCAATTAAATGCTAATGCTTCAAGAAGTTGAGATTTCCTGCATTAGGATTTATGATGGGGAAAGACTAGAGTCCAAGTGTCTATGTGGAATCTCATGCTTTTTCCCCTCTACTAATACATGAGCAAAATTCCATTTTCCAAATTCAAAAATCTGATTCTGGGAAGGGAGAAGTAAACACATCACAGGCAGTAAAAAAGATTCAAATGTGAAAATAATTATTTTAATCATGTCTTCAAGTTTGGTACACCCCACAGGAGAGCAGCTTGAAGCCAGGAGGAATCTGTGTTTGGAAAATTTAGAATTAATTTCTTTTAAATTTATGGATGAAGTGACAGTGACTGTCAATTTCACTGTATCACAATCTTTATTACTCTTTAATAGCATGTCACCTTTAGTTAAAGACTTTATGGACCCAGGACAAAATATAACCTAGGAGTAAAGCAGCACACGAGAATAATATCTTTATGCAAAGGAGTTTTTAACATTCTAATGTGCTGTCACACAAATTTTTCCAGTTTTACAATTATAATAATTATTTGAGGGAATTATTGATTGGTTCTTTAATTAGCTTGGGGATATATATAATTAATTTTTTATTAGCTTCATTTTACTCCAAGGGAAATGAGGCACCAAGCACTTAAATGACTTCACCCCTTGTCTCCCACTGAATCAGGACAGCACTGAGATTAGAGCCCCTCTGTCCGAAAGAACCACATCCTTGACTATTATTTTCTGTGACCAGGCTGAGCGCTGGTTTTCAAGAAACATCAAAACGAAGATTTTACACCTAATAACACATGGGAAAAAATGAACCTAACCTGTGCGTTCTCAGAATAATGCAAAGATACATAATTTTCACACATTTGGCAAATGAAATTGTAGCCATTTGCATGGAGCTTTCAAACAGGTCTCATTCCAAGAATGTTAAAATAACAGAAGCTGCAACTGTCTGTAATTGTATTCAAAGCCAACCATTAGGGCTTGTTGCAACTGAGGGCTTCCTGGAAAAACCATCAAATACCACCAAGGCCCCTTCCCAAAGACTCAGTTTCTTCAAATATGCAAAATAATGTGTATTTTTTTTTAAATAAACTGATCAATAGAAGAGAATGTATTTTCAAGAATATGATTATCTAATTCACTATATTGGTGACTTCACAGTATTGGGGGGAAAGACGGTCTTGCCAATAAAGGGTGGGAGAGTCAACTGGATAGCATCATAGAAAAAAACCTTGAACTCCTACCTCATACCTTATACAAGACTAAATTCCACATAGACTGCTGACCTAAAAGTGAGAAGGAAACAATAAAGATTTTTGATGAAAGCACTGGAGAACATTTTGTTTTTAAACCTTGGAATGAACACAGATTTTTTAAACAGGAAGATAAAACAACTATCAAAGAAAAAAAGATAGATTGATTCCCCAATAAAATTAAGCATTTCTATTCACCAAGATAGCAATTCAAAAGTACAAACTCAATAAAACTATGGGAGAAGCCATTTGGTATGTGTATATCCAAGAAAGAACTTTCTATAGTGTTTTACAAATACATAAAAAGATCTACAGGAGGGTGGAGGGATAAATTGGGAGTTTGGGATTTGCAGAGACACACTACTATATATAAAATAGATAAAAAATAAGGTCTTACTGTATAGCACAGGGAACTATATTCAATACCCTGTAATAGCCTGTAATGAAAAATAATATTAAAAGGAATATATATATACTCATAACTGGATCACTATGCTGTACACCAGAAATTAATACAACATTATAAACCCACTATACTTTAATTTAAAAAAATCTACAAATAGATAAGATAAAAAAGAGACAGGTCAGGCAATATATAATGTGCAATTGGTATTTTACAAAAGAAGATCTCTATATGGCCAATGAATAAGAAAAGTTGATCAATTTCATTAGTAATCAGGGAAATACAAATTAAAACCTTAGTGCATCACAACTACCATGATGAATTAAAAGAATAAAGAAAATAACAAGTGATGGTGAGGATGTGGAGTACTTAAAGTACTTATACACTGTCTGTGGGAATATAAATTAGATCAAATATTTAGGACATTGCCAGAACCTACCAAAGCCGAATATATGCATAATCTATGACCTAGTAACAGAACTCTCAGACACACCCTCACCAGAAATGTGTTCATACCTTCATCTTAAGACATATCCTAGAATGTTTATCTAAATGTTATCGACTCCAGCCCCGTATTGATAACTATCCAAGTGACAATGTAGGGGAGCAGAATTTGCCAGCCCAAAATGTCTCTGGCATGTTAATTATTTTAAGCTGGTTATTTTCTAACCATGAGACGTGGGAAAAACTCTGAAAACCAAGTAGGAGTTATTCTTTTGTAAGAATCATTTATATTTTAAGGATGTGTCCCTTAGGAAGGTTGACCAAATTTTAGGAACATCAACAGAGAATGCAAAGACTTTAATCTGCATAATAGCCTCACCCTTGCTTACTGCGCTTTCCTGGTAACCTCCCAAAACTGATGCTTGACCCCAAACGTCCTCTTTTGTCTTTACCTGAAGAAGGTATTTACAGTGAGGGCTTCAGCCACTTTGGTGAGTAGTTTAGTTTTCCTGGGTCTCTCCTATATATACACGTATTATTAAACTTTGACTTTCTCTTATTAATCTGTCTCATGCCAATTTAATTCCTAGAACAGCCAAAAGAACGTAGAAGGGTAGAAGGAAAATCCTTCCTCCCTGACAGTAATCATCAGAATAAACAATTCTAGCATATTAACAAAGAAATATTATACAGCAGTGACAATGAAATGTCTAGTGTTCCATACCAATATTTGAATCCATCCCCACAAAATCATATTGAGGCCAAAGGAATAGACACAAATGAGTATGAGTATATAACTATATGCTTCTCTCTCTCTCCTTGTCTCTCTCTATACACATACATACATTTTTTTTAAGGCACATCTAATGTATGCAGTTTCTTTGAGTGGTAGTAATGACAGAGAGAACACGGAAGACAGACTGGGGACTGGAGATAATTTTCTGTTTCTTCATCTGGGAGATGGTTGTATGGGTTGGCTCAGTTTGTGAAAATTCATGGAGCTATATATTTATAATGATATATGACCATTTCTGGGTGCATATTACACTTCAATTTCTAAAATTCATTCTCTGGAAATTCTTCAGATTTTCCACTCTGCTCATGCATTCATTCACTCATTCATCAGTTATTTTGAGCATCCACCATATGCTGGGTGCATTTATAAGCAATGGGTTACTACCATGAACAACCCATGAGATTTACTATAAAAGATCCTTTCTCCAAGTTCAGGGTTTCAAAATCTCCTTCCTGAGTTACTGAAACAGCCCACTCCAGCTGATCTCCTTGTTGTAGGTCTTACCTCCCTCAAATCCACTCTCTGTGTTGCGGGGAAGGTAAACTTTCTAAAGTATAGTATCTTTCATGTCCCTCCTGGCACACAAGATGGAATTTAAGTTCCTGGATAATAATTTTAAAATTCTTTAAAAAAGTAATATAGCTAACATTGAGCTACTATGTGTAAGTGACTATATTTATACTTACTTTATTATCATAAAAATAGGAAACTGCTTTGGATTCTGTATCATTGATCACATTTGATAGATGAGGACACTAAGGCACAGAGAGGATACATCACTTGCCTAAGGTTACGCACCAAGTAAGTGGAAGAACGACAATTTAAGCTGAGCTAGATCCGTCTGTGGGATTCATGCCTGAGACCTAATTTCACCTATTAGACACTTCATGGATTGTTCCTGCCTAACTGCTCTGCCTGACCTCCTTCAGTCTCCTCCAAAAATTCTACCCTGCTTGAAGTGACCTGACTTCCCATCTTGCTTATTCATTCTCTTTTTCACTCCTTGGCAGTATATATTCACCTTATTTCTCCAACTCTTTCTGCTGCCATGATCACCTTCCTCAACACAAATCCTCATGTGGTGTCCTTGCTCAAACATCTTCAGTGGTTCTCTTACCAACAGGTTAAATGCCAAATGTTTACATCTACATTTATTGGCCCTTCATAATGTGGCCCCAAACTACCTTTCCATTCATCTAACTGCTCTTGTCTACTCTTCACATTCTTCTGTCCAATTTAATTATTCTTAATTCCTTCCCATTTTCCATGCCTTTGACCAAATGAGACTTTTCTCAAATCCCCCTCCTCCATTTTTAAAGAGCCATATCCCACCTCTTCTGAAGACCCACTCAATATCACCTTCTCCAAAGAGTTCATATTTATGCTCAGAGCCTTCCCTCATCCTTCTCAAGTTGGACTAGGTGTCCCTCCTCTGGTTTTCTGTCGCACCATGTTTCCATCTATCATTACACTATCCCCATTATTTCTTTCTATGGTGACAGAGTGGTGCAGGGCCTCTACCTAAAGGGGGTATAAACCAACTCCTATGCCCAACCACACACACATGGAATTATCCTTAGTGCATAGAACATGGTAGATGTCTAGTTCAAGTCTTTTGAACTAAATTGAAATGGAGGCATTATAGGAGCCTGATTGGATTTCAGTCTAATGGGCAAAAATGGACATATGCATTCACACAATGCTTTATGACTGCAAAATTATCTTTCCATGCCTTACTTCATATGACCTTCTTAGGAAATATTACCAACATTTATTTTATCATGAAACTGAGGCTTTAGGATATGGATGTACCCAACCAAGGTAATGCAAAATTATAAAAGAAACCCACATCTCCCCAGAAACTGAAGTTCTCTTGAATGTCTCTCTGTAAGAATATTACTTTTGTCAGGAGCACAGAGAATAAAAATGAAGAGACATAATTTAAAAAAATATTTTTCTTGTCTTCAGTTCACTGTCAGATCTTTCAGGTCATTTACTACCACTTGACCAACTTGTAGATCAAAGGTTACTATTATCAAAACTGGATCTCTGGTGTTTCTTTTTATTTATTATTTCCCTTCCTCTTTTAAGTTCTACAGAGTGAACGCCCTAGAGTCAAGAGGACACAGCAAACATTATTTCAGTAGAAGACCATGGACTGAAGATAAACAACCCAGAAGAAAAGAATCACAGGAGTCATCCAGACAAGACTTACTTTTTCTAAATCCTTAGCTGGCAAATCTTAGGACACTCATAGACCCTAGAAAAGAAAGGTGTAACTTGAGAGACCTAGCGGGACTTGTGTGACTGAAAAGCAGGGGCTCAAAATCAACCCCCTACACCAGTGAGAAGAGTGTTTTAAATACATCTACATACGCTGTACTTACACATATTTATTTAATCATTTAAGTGCCAGGCATTGTGCTAGGTGCCAGAGATACAAAAATATTTAGTCTTTTGCTGTTATGGAGCTCACAGCCAAATGACTAACTCAGTTGTAAGTGAATTCAAAAGCTCAAATATAATAATTATAAAATGCAGGAGGAATGCAACCCAGCAATTGCCTTTGGGGGCATTTTTTTTCACATAAATGAAAATGTTTGTTCACATAGAAGCCTTGTTTGTAATCACCAAAAAGGAAGGAAAAAAAAAACCTTTAGATGTTGTTCAGTGATAAGCAAACTATGGTATGTCCAGGCCATGTATTACTACTCAGCAATAAAAGGGATGAACAATTGATAGACAGAAAAACTTGGTTTAACCCCAAGGAATTCGTTCTCAGTGAAAAAAGCCAATCCCAAAAGGTTACATAATGTATTTCATTTACATAGAATTTTTAAATGACAAAACAATAGAGATGGAGAACAGATTAGTGGCTGCTAGGGGTTAGGGATGGCTCCGGGTTGTGTATGAGGAAAAGGAGGTGGACTTGTGACTGCAAGAGGGTGGTATCTGGGACGCCTGTGGTGATGGACTAGTCAGGTGTCGACTGTGGTGGTAGATACTTGAAACTATCTATGTAATAACACTGCATAGAACTAAACATATATGCATCAAGTAAAACTGGGGAAATATAAATAATATTGGTGAAGCGTATCAATGTCAATATCCTTGTTGTGATGCTGTCCTATGACTTTCCCAGAGGTTACTCTTGGGGGAACTTTGGTAAAGTGTACAGAGGATCCCATTGTATTAATTTTTATAACTGCGTGTGAATTTACAGTTATCTCAAAACAAAAAGTTTAACTGAAATCCATCTGAGCTATAACAGAATATATCTGATAGGATTAAGGTATATGACAGAAGAGAATATGAAAACACATCTATGTATTTATATACATGCATGACTGGGACATTATGCTGTACAGCAAAAACTGACACATTGTAACTGACTATACTTTAATTAAAAAAAAAAAAGGTATATGACAGAGGGATTTGATCTAGCCTGTGGGACCAGTTAAACCTCTCCTGAAGATAGGACGTTTGATCTGAGGATAAGTATGTGTCATCTGGGCAAACAGTGAGGGGCATCACAGAGCAGGGGTCATGATGTGTTCTTAGAACTGAAAGTAAACTTACAGAACAGTGCAGGTAGATTACAGACATAAGCAAGGTTACCTATCATTCAGGCCATTATATGCCATTTTAAGGATTGGTTCTTCATTGTGTGCTTTCTTAAAATGCTATTGTACAAGGAATGCTTGTTACTTTAGTTGATTCCAAGGAATAAAACTACCTTGCCTGGAAATATCAATGGAATGATTTTTACTGTAACTCTCTGAAAACCAAAGCTTTTAAAATGTTTTTTCCATGTGGGGCTGTGTTACAAAATGGTGAATTTCCCTTATCTGAAACAACTCAATAAGAGTGGCTGACCACTGTTATATTGGTTATATGTAACGATTAGGAACAATATTGAAATAGATGATATCTAAGTTTCCTTTCTATTTGTATAAGATTATGTCTTAGTGTTCATTTTGCACAAGATTAAAGGGGAAAAAAAGGGCAGGCAGATTTTGGGGAAATATCTGGAAATGGATCATAGCATCTCGGGTTGATTTAAGGAATTGCTCTAACAAGTAATTGCAGCATTCAGGTTGCAAAACTCTGAAGCCTGGTGAGTCCTAATAGGCATGACATCACAGAGGATTTCAAACATGGGTCCCTGGAGTCATCTCTTCCTCTGGGTGGGTAAGTCTTTTCTTAATGGTCTGCATTGCAGGCTACTCATTCTGGACTGGGTTATAAACACAAGCCGTCCTATTAATTTCAAATGATGCATTTCTATCTCTGGCTATGAAAAAAACAGATCAATGCCACCCTCATGTTTTATTGGGCCTCATCTGAAATGAATCTGTAGGGAGACAGCCAGCAGGATGGAGTTGACATGCAGATGAGATTTGTAAGTGAGGACATATTGATTATTTTCATCTCAGCTCAGGCAGTAATTCCACCCAACGCTGCTTCCCCTGTTTGAGCTCATTATTTATGCCATAAAAACACTATCTCAATGATAATAACAGGCTTCATTTACAAGCCAGAACATAAAGCATCAGCGCTTAAGATTTCAAGAGGTAGGAGAAGAGGGAGAGAGAAATTTAACAAGTCCTAGAGAGGCACAAAACTGCCAGGCCTCATCTTGTAGCTTTATTCCCTCAAGAAAATTTAATAAGTCCTTGAGAGGCACAAAACTGCCAGGCCTCATCTTGCAGCTTTTATTCCCTCAGGAAAGCAGGGATGAGAGCAGGTGCTAGATTCCTGGGTTCTTTATTAAAAACTCCAGACTTGTACAAGGGTTGGATTGTTGGAGCACTCAGAACTTTCTCCATTGTGAAACTTTCCTTACAGATACCTGATTTTCAGCATGTCATGCCATGGCCTCTCTTCAAGGCATAGAGAGCCTTTTTGGGTGCCTTCTGGCACTTGTGTTTGGCAATCTCAAATATCCATCTGAGTGCCCATTCAAAAGGAATCACATTCAGCAGAAATTGAAGAATTTGTCCAAGTAAAGTTTTTTTTTTAACCCACTGTGGGTCATTTCAGTAGTTAACATGGCCTATATCTACTGCTATGTCATCAATACTGTGGTACTCTCCTTTTAAATGTCAACTCAATACAGGTTATTCAATTCAGGTCAATCAGCAGTCATTGTGCACACATGTTCCTTGCACTGTTCTTGGATGCTTAAGGGTCTCCCAATTAGATAAGACACAGTCCCTGTCATCGAGGCATCTTCTGCTTAGGGGGGAAGTCATGCACACAGCAAGAAGGTCTAAACACTTGTAAAAGAAGAATTTAAAGGTGGGAGAAGTAACTACAACATGGAGACATAGGAAGGTATTCCATGATAGCTAACTCCTTAGCTCAGTCCTGACATTGGCAGTATTCTTCTGCTAATTTTTTTTGTAAAACAAAAAGAAGGAAAAAGAAGCTTAATTCTCTTTAATAAAAGAGAAATATATGTTTATTAGAGAAATTTGAAAAAATACCTATGTAAGAAAATAAAATAAAAACTAGGTCTGTGTCTCACCATACAGAGATAATTGCTGTTGGTAGTTCAGTATGTTTTCTTCTACACCTTTTCTTATTTAGATTTTTATATCCCAAAACAGATGTATATTTTATATAATGTTTTGTTCCTATATGTCTTCCACTTAAGGATGTGTGATGAGCAACTTTTTAGGTCGTCGTATATATTTTTCTCCATCATTCTAATGACTGCAAGGTATTCTTTGTAGGGATGTCTCATACCTTATATAACCAGTTTCCTAATATTGGACATTTAGTACTAAAAATATCATTGGGATTAAAAACAATACTCTAATGAGCATCCTAGAAATAAAATCTTTATTCACATCCCTGATGGTTACTTTAGGATAAATTTCTAAAAGTAAAATTATCAGATGAAAAGACATTTTTAACATTGTTGATAAATACAGCTATGTCATTTTTGATACATGTTCTATCAGTCTTCTTTCCTAACAGTAGATAGGAGTGTGACTTCTTAGACAGTTCTCTGACAGGCAGAGTTGAGGGAGGATGGTTTGTCCACTGATAAAATAAACTTGGCAGAGGCAATGTAAATATTTGGTGGTATTTAGGCCTTATGTCTAGGCGTTAGCTGGAAACAAGGTTGGAAGGGAGGTTTGGAGCAAATGAGTAAAAATGAATTTGCTGTTTTTATTCACTAGCAAAAATCAGGCACTGACAAGTGTTTTAAGTTAGTTTTATCATTATTATAAATAATATATGTATATAATAGAAACAAATCTGAAAAATACAAAGGATATAAAATGAACAATAATAGTTGCCCCAAGTCCCTGATCTGGTTGCGTTCCACAAATTTAATCAATAAGTAGTAGTTGGTCATATTTCCAGAAGAATTTGAGTTGCTTAAGTATACTTTGTAGGCTTAGATGCTTTTTTTTTTTTTTTTTTTTTTTTTAACGAAAATGGGATCACTTATCTAGTTGGTCAACTTGAGAAGAATGAATTGCACATACTTGTCTCAGCTCCTTCCTTTCTTTTCTTTAGGGAGCTCTGCTCCAGGGAGCATGCACCCTACACCCCTATATATAGGACCCCTACAGGAGCAAGCTCTGCCCAGTGGGAGGTCCTCTAATGCTCCAGGGCTACAGTGGGCATTCTAGGAAGCAATTCTGCCTGTAGATATAAGCCACATTCTCTAACACAGCCTTTATTGTTTATATAAAGGGGTTATTTTAGTCTCTGTATATGCTATTTCTTGTCTTATTTCTCAATTGATTCTAAACTTAGGCAGGAGGATGGTGTGCTATTTGCTGGGCATTCTCTCAAAGAATACAATGCATATAAATGTAGAGAATTTAGTTAACTAGTCTTCTGTTGATGGGCATTTATGTTGTTTGTAGATTTTTTAAAAAATCACACAAAATACATACATAAGTAAAAATGAATATATCTTTATATTCATCTTTAAGGTATAATCTAGCAAATGGAATTACTCTATGAAAGGATATGCAGTCTTTAAGTTTTGATAGAGCCAAATTGACCTCTACTTTTTTTACACAGTACATTTTTTACAATCTCATCAACAGTTAATGCAAGATCGGATTTTTCTCAACCACTATTTATATGCAGTATTCTCAAAATGATCTACACCATTCTGACAGGTGACAAATGGCATCTCATTAAAATTTTAATTTGCCTTTCCTTAACTATATGCAAGACTGTACTCTTTTTCATGTTTACTGGCCATTTGTATGATTCTTTCTGTGGACTGTCTGCTCATCTTCCTTGCCCATTTTTCTATTAAGTCATTTGTCTTCCTGTTATTGATTTTAAAGAGCTCTTTGTATATTAATAAAGGTAGCCATTTCTCTTTACTTTATGTGCTGTGAATAATTTTCCCATTTATTGTTTTTTGATTATGTGTAGGTATTTTTGTCTTTTTGTCAAGTATCATGTAGTCAAATTTGCTTTTATAACTTATATACATGGAACTGTTACTGGCCAAATGATCCCTAAGAGGAGATACCACCTAGATTGAAAAAGGAAATGCTAGAAAAATTGATATGAATTGGAGGAATATTGTAATGACTTTAATAAGTGGTCAAGACCATGGTAATGATAAAGAAATAAAGAAGGAAATTAGTGAGTTTCTTCAAAAAACAGATCTTATTAAGGAGGAACAGAAGGTGAGTGAGAATTAAAAAGGGAAAATCTGGTGGGGAGGGTGTAGCTTAAGATGTAGACCACATGTTTAGCATGCACAGGGTCCTGGGTTCAATCCCCGGTACATCCTCTAAAAATAAATAAATAAAATGAATAAACTATCCCTCCCCCCAAAAATAAGATTTTTTAAAAAATGGTTAGAATGTAGATGAAACTGGGAGTTGACACACACACATTTTCTCTAAGGAAATTCCTTTGTTTTCCATCCTTCCATGAACTGCATTAAGCTGGACTTGGAAACAATTCTAACGTATTAGACTATTTTCAATGAACAATGCTACTCCCTTTTTCAGATGCCAACTACTTCTTTTCCTCTCCTTAGAGAATGAGAAATTTAATAGAGTAATCTTGGCATAATAGAGGATTGTCCTAGGACAATAACAATTTTAAAACTATGTTATTATTTATTGATGAATGTTATGTCTCTTTGGTAATCTTATATAGCATTCCTTCATAATGTTTCAAAAATAATGATGATACATTGATTTATTAATATTTAACATTTGTCCTTTTCTTAGACCAAAAACTCCGTGAGAATATGAGCCACGTCTGTTACGTTCACTGTGTCTCTTGCACTTACCACAAAGATAACACATACTAAGTGGCCAATAAATTCTCTTCCATGAATGACTAATAGCTACCATTCACATAGTTCCTTAAATTTAAATAAAGTTGTGGCACTTATAAAACATATCCACGTATAGAATTTTATTTGGATGTTGAATGTCACAGTAACTCCGTGGGTTAGGTTTTATCTCCATTTTATTGAGGATGAAATGTAGGCTCAGATATGTGACATGACATTTCCAAGATCACACAAAGAATGAAATAATTACTTCAAGCCAAGACTTCACCTAGTAGTTTTTCAACAATGCCATGCTTCAAGTGTAGAATCATATAAACTTCAATATGAAAAGGTTAAAAACTTTTTAAATGCTGCCAGAGTGGGCAGTTCATAAAAATACATGTTTTCGGTGTACAAGTAATGAAATAATATATATCTTCATTAGGTGGTTCATACAATTGCTGTAGCAACTTTGACATTCAAAGCCAAGGGTGTTATTTATTAATAATAAGTTATTAAGAATACACTGTGAGTGTGCCCATTGATTGTTTCCCCCTGAAATCAGTATAAAAAGAGTGTGACTTTAAGCTGGAAAAAGGAGGATTTAAGTTAGTTAGTAAGATGATTACATTAAGTTATGAGCTACTGTAAGTATAACTCTAACTCTTAAGTCACCCAGATGTACCAAGAGAGTAGAGTTTCTTATTACACTGCAGATTAGACAAGAAGCTACTTCTAATTTCAGCAGAGCCTGACCATTGGTAAAAGACACAACACTAAATTACTCATTCAATGAATATGTACTGAATGCTTGTTTTGTGCCCACAGAAGAGAAGAGGGGCAAAATCTCTGTGCTCAGGAAGCATATACTCTAATAGGGTGATGGATCACACACAATGAGTATATCAATAAACAAAGCATCACAACTTCTGATTGCTGCTGATGCAGAAAACGAATACTAGGTGATAAACTGGAGAGTGATAAGGTGTGACGAAGATACAGAGGTGATTGATTAGGGAAGTCCTCTCTGAGGAGGTGAGAGTTAAGCAAGATCTGAAGATCAGGCTAAGAGATATATTCAAAAAATATCGAAGGCAGAGCAAAATAACAAGGATCAAAGTCCAGAGGCAGGATGTTTATGGCCATGAAACAGAATGTAGGTTCTGAAGCTAGAGAACAAGAAGGAAAATGAGACACCATGTAGTCAAAAAGGCCAGCAGGAGCAAAATTGTACAGGGAAAGAGAATGGGATAAGAAGTCTGTTTTTTCTTCATTAAATGAGAAATCGTTGAAGGGTTTTAAATAGGGAGGTATGTTTTCTTTTAATCTACAATATCAAGACTGAAAGAGTGATGATGTTAAGAGAGATGGATTTTCCTACTTTAGAGGTAGCACCAAAAAAGTCCAATGGGAATCAGCAAATTTAGCAAAGTCCAATGGGAATCAGCAAATTTAGAACTAGGCCAGAGTTTAGAAGGGAAGGAGAGTGACCTCAGTGTTAGGGATTTACAGAAGAGGGAATGTTGCTGATGGTAAGCAACTGGAAGAACCTGTGGCTCGAAGAACCACTTCTAGCCTCTTAACTCTAAAACAGATCACAGCACATCCTGGCCACTGACCCAAGAGAGGTCTGAAAATTACCAACAGGGATTTGAAGGGTTTTATTGCATCATATTCTTTACTCAGGTGAATGAATGAATGAAGGAAGGAAGGAAGGAAGGAACTTGTAAATAAACAAGAAAATAAAACTACTCTCAGGGTTTCAGTTGAAGATGAGATATGGATTAAAGCAGTGATTTCAAATCCCACCTTATCATCAGAATCATTTAGGAAGCTTTGTAAATATTAAAATTTCTTGGTCCTACTTGTGCAGATTCCCACCTACTGATCAGTAGGGCTTTGTGCCCAGGAATCTGTATTTTTTAAAGGTCCCTATTAAATGTTGATGCTCAGCCAGGTTTAGCAACCACTGAATTACATAAGCTTGCCAAGTCCCTTACAGCCCAATGAGTCTGTAAATTATCAAACTGCAGTGGGACCAACATGGGACCATTGCTAGATGGTGCTAATGTGGACTGCCAAACTGTTTAATTTTAAATTTCATTTGAGGAGAAAGCCAAATGATATTAGTAAAAAAAAAAAAAAAAAGTTATTGGCACCAAATTCTCCCAGCTGCTATGCACTGAAGGCACAAATTACTATATATATTCTGATTGTCTGAGAGAGAAAATGCATCTTCCAGGGAGACCTGACTTATGGTCAAGGGAGTGTTTAGGCACAGGGAGAAATTGTTTAGAATCATCATATATTTTTTTTTGTAAAACTCACCATGTTGTCACTTTGGAAGAAAATTTGGATCATTTGTGGCTGTGTCTTCTAGCTACAAGTTGTGCTAAGTGATGAGGAAGCTGATGTCAAAGGCATGCCATGGGTTCAAGGTCACACGATGAATCATTGGCCAAAATAGTGTTCAGTCGTGGACTCTACGTTCTTAATTATGTAATTAGTTTCCCAAAGCAAAGCAACAATAGTATCTAATTGTTTAGATGGAAATTATATTTCTTTCCTGCACCAGAATAAACCTGCCTCAGAAAAATGATAGGATCTGGAGGGAGAGGAGTACTGGAAAAAGCTGTTCATAAATATGTCATAATATTTAAAATTCCACCATTAGTGATTCTTTTTGAATGGGGAAATTATACCCACATCAGGCCACATTTTTTTAGATTTCCTGGGCAAGATAATAGACTATTTTAATACCTATGTCCTTTGTTTGACATTCTTTTAATAGAGCTTGAATTAATTTATTTGTTCATATATGTTGAACATATAATCTTTAGGACACTTGTTATGCACCAGCCACTGAAATGCACTCTAAAAGTGCACTGGTGACTAAAAGACAAATCTTGCTCTCAAGGAAATCCTAGTGAGTATGGTGACCAGGCCCTGTGCTCACATGAATATTCCAGACTGAGTGATGTAAGTCTATTCAGACACTGTGGCATCATTTAAAAAAAGAATCTTTCCAAGATGGTCTTGCAACAGATTTTAACTTCTAAAGGTGCCCAAAATATTTTCCATTTCATATGCTCCTTGCATGAGCCCTTTTTGGACCACTGTCTCTTGGAATTAAACTGCCATCTCTGCATATCCCAAGCCACATGGTGAGGTGCACGCACGCGCATACACACACACACACACACACACACACACACACACACACACACACACACACACACACAATGATTCACACTTCCAGTTAAGAACTGGAGACATCCTTGCCCAAATTTCAGATAATCATGAAAAGACACCTCTAGGAACTCCCAGCTCCCAACTACTCAAGTCTTCCCAGATAAGAGCCCAAACCTCACAGGGCAGAGACCAGTTATTCCCACTATATTCTGGCTGAATTGAAAAATAATGATAATAGCTAACACCTTCTAGACTTATCACTCATAAACTGTGCTAAGGGGTTTTACATCATTAGCTCTCTGCTCATTTAAACCTTAAAATAACCAGGTTAAGTTGCTTACTCTTCTTATTCCCATTTTATAGATGGAGAAGCAGAGGCTTTTAGACGGTGTGTCTTGCCCAAGGTGACACAGTAGGTAAACAACAGGACTGTGACTGAAACAGAAATGTGGTCGCTTGTCTCCAAGCCGACACTATACTTTATTTTAGCCAACAATCAATTTATCAATCTGTATGAGTATCTGGCTGAATTCTTGACCTATAGAATCCATAAAAAGGACAAAATGGTTGCCTTTTTATACTACAATATTTGGGGTGGTTTATTATGCAGCAATGGATAACAAGAATAAACCACCCCTGCTGTTAGTTATAACAAAAATCCACCACCTCAAGGATCAGTCTATTAGCCATTACTGAAAGAAGGAGACAGTAATATTTACAGAGCTAATCATTCACTCTAATTTTCTAAAGTGTACTATGTGCTTTGCTTTAGACACATTAGACATTTCCATTCTGGACCTCATTTTATAGAAGACCACGTTTACTTTGAGCATGGGGAGGTGCTCAGATATTGCCTATAGTCTACCCTCCTCCTGGATTGATGTCTTAACATTTAACATCCCCTTTAGCCTCACTAATTCACACTCATCCTTCAGATAATCAGCCCAGATTTAATTTTCCCTAGAAAGTTTTCCATGATCTCTATAATTTAATTGCCTGGGCCTCTCTGGGCTCCCAAGGCATCATGTACCCAGTCATAGCAAGTATTTCTGAATGATCAACATTTACTGCCCATTTTCCCAGGTAGACTATAACATCCTTGAGGACAGAGACATAACTTTGCTCACTGTTTCATCCTCATAATGTATCACAGTGCATGGGAGATCATAAATGACCATCAGAACTAGCATTCAAGTTTCGGGATCTTGCCCCAAATATCTTATATAACCACTTAACCCTTCAACTTCCGATCAATTAGAAACGTCCAGTATTCTTTTTGTTTACTACCATCGCCTTTTCCACCCAACTCATTCAAATTAGAAGTTTGGCATAATGGGCCCTGACTGGTACTTAGGGCAAGAGTGGGGAGCAGGGAAGGGAGAGCAGTGAGTTGTTGGGTGAGATGAGGCCAATCAACTACATCCATGGATCCTGGAGTTAGAATATCTTGGTTCAAATCCTGGCTTCATTGCCTTCTTTCTTGTGATCTTGGTCAACTTACTTAACCTTACCAAGTCTAATTTTCTTCATTTTTAAAGTGGAGTGAACAGGGATTGTTGGAGAAACAAATGAAGTGATGCAAATTAAGAGCTTGGCGGTGTGCATGACTCACAGCGAGCGTTTAGTTATTGTCAGTGGTAGTCATCACAGAAACAGTAGCAGAACTAGTAGCAACAGAAATAAGAGCATTAGCACTGGGATGTGATAGCAAGTCACTACTCAAATTATTTTTACTTCCTGGATCCAAGTCTTGAGTCAAATGACATGGTCATTTAAGTGTCTACAGTGCTTCACCCTAATAATTCAGTTCAAATAATAGACTAACATCTTAGAGTTCCAACAGAAAAAGAAGAGATGTTTCCATTTATTGAGTACCTACTGTGTGCCAAGCCATTGCTATGGCTTTTGTACTAGGGAATTTTAAATTACCATTTAAATTCTTGACTCTCAGGGAAAAAAAAAAAAAAAAAAACAACTGAGATTGAATCAAAACATTTTCAGTGTGATATTCTGAACATGGAACTATTGCACATGTTAAGAAATATTTTAAAAGGAGTCCAGGTGAATGAAAAAAAGACTTTTTAATGTAGCTCACAGAGTATGGGCTAGTCCGAAATTCAGTATGAAGCTGCAAAGGAATAACAGGAACTTAAACTCATGAGGGAGACTTTAAGTAGCTCTTTTTCCCTTGAGGAGCTGATGTCATAGCGAAGTAAGAAGGACCTCTAAAAACAGCACTGAGACTATCATTAATTAGAAACAGAGCCATTGGAAATGGGGAGGAACTATTATATAGCTCCTCTTGGGGTCTGTGCTGGGATGATTCCCCAGAGGGTTATTTCTAGTTCTGTGTGAGTTAATGATTCCAGTGTAATCAACCCTGGTCAAAGAGGCTGCAACAGAGAGAACAAACAAAAGAAAATTGTTGGGATTACACATAAACTCTCTTTGGACATATGCAGGCTCACAAAGCTAATGAGTTCCCCATTCAGACTCTCCAGTGGCAGTCTATTATCATAGCCCTAAACATTCTGAGAAAAGTGCTACCGAAGTTGGGGAGGGGGAGGCTATTATGGCTGAATGCTGAAGAAGGCAGTTTGATGAGAGAGGAAGGTCTTTCTCCTGCGGCTGGCTGCCTTTCACTGATAGGAAAATGCAAAGCCCAGGGAAGGCAAGCCAGATGCTTGGCAAAAGCCATTTTAGCTTCTGTAAAATAACAAAGGGGATGGAGAGGGGAGGGGAGGGGAAGGGGCGGAGGAGCACACAGCCTATCCTGCCACAGGAGAACTGGGGCTTCCCTGGAGGCTTGAATAGGGTACTTGTAGGAAAAAAATTCAACTGCATTCAAAGAAGGGCAGTAAACATACAAAACTCATTACACACAGCAAATAGAAATAGCACCAAGAAAAGAGATGACTCTGTTGATTACAAACCCCATTGTTTGTAAAGGGAAGTGAGAGATAGTTTAGATATATTAAGTAGTAGTCTTCTGTCTCCATGTAGCAAAAAAAGGGTAATACAGTTCAAGGTTTTTCACATTTTATAACTTATCGGGAGCCATGTATCCGTGAAAACCTGTTTGGAAGTCCAAAACATAAAACACATTAAAACAGATCAACCACATTTAGAGGAAAAGTGAAAAGTCAGATTCAATCTCTCCTCCTCATTTCCCAGGCTCCACAGTTACCCTGGGACACCCCCATGAAACCCAAGAAATCAGAAAACACAGCTTGAAAATTTTTTCTGTTTGGCTTAGCCACAGATTATTCAAGAACTACCAGGAAAGCTGCTCAAATTTTCTGAGCCTCTGTTTCTCCATTCTCAAAACAGCAATAATGGAAACCTAACAGGAATGTAGGGAACTTAATGAGTGAAACAGTTCAGGACTTGGCATGTAGCAAGCTCCCAACCAGTGTTGCTTCTCTCTTTACCGCTAAACTCAGCATACGTGTTGCGTTCTCTGAAAATCACTCTTAGTATTTTGACAACACAAAGTTGTCCCCTTTTAAACTCCTATTGCACTTTTAGTTACTGTAACACCTTACTGCTTGGTCACCTGCAATTATTATTAACAAAATAATCCTAGCAGCTACTGTTTCATTAATCATGTACTGTAAACAAAGTATAAGATGATTTATATTTATTTTCTCAAACTTCCACAACAGCCCTTCAGAATAGTTATTTTTCCCTATGTACAGATATAGAAAAAAATTAAGTTGAGAGATTGAAGGATGGTAGTTGTCAAGGCCCTATAAATAGTAATTTTTAAAGAACCTAGATCTGACTTCAAAGTCCTAAATTAATCTATTAATACCTGATGTACTGTCTCCTTGATGAGGCTGCAAATTCCCTGAGGCCAGAAAATTACAGGTCATTTATTTATCCATTCATTTATTCAACAAATATTTTATTGAGCACTTACTATACACAGACACTCTTCTAAGTTCATGGATGAACAAAATAAACAGAATTTCCTGTTCTTAATAAGAATATGAAACTGTGTTTAATATCATTAATCATCAGGGAAATGCAAATTAAAATCTAAATGAGAGAGCACCACACACCTACTAGGATGGGGGAAAATAACAGATGATACAGAGTGTTGGCGATGATTCAGAATGATTGGAATTGGTGACGAAAATGTAAAATGGTGCAGTCAGCTTGGAAAATGGGTTTTTAAAGTTAAGCGTAGGCTTACTCTATGACCCATTTGTAGATATTTACCTAAGAAAAATGAAAACACATGATGACATAAACACCTGTTACTAGCAGCTTTATTTATAATAGCCAAAAAACCTGAAAACAACCCAAACTTCTATCAACTGATAAATGGATAAACAAATTTGGTAGATCTATACCACGGAAGTATTCAAGAACAACAATGAAGAAACTACTCATGTACAACAACATGGATGGATTTTGAAAGCATGATGTGATGTGAAAAATATGAGGTGCAATAGGCTACATACTGTATGAGTCCACTTTTATGACCTCTAGGGGATAAAAAGATACAGATTAGTTGTTCCTAGGGTCTTGAGTTAGAGGGAGAGGTGACGACAAAGAGGCATGGGGGAAACTGGGGGATGACGGCAGGGTTTTGCCAAACTAGCTAGAATATAGACTAGCAGAGGCTGATTGGGAATGGCTCTAGCGAGTCAGCCTGGTTTTAACAAACAGGGCATGAGGATTTATGTTCCCCTTCTAACTACACATCCCTCAAGTGCCCATCTCCATTATAACCACAGGAAGCACAGTCCCATGAGAAAAGTTTAACCTTGAGTGGGAGGCAGAAGAAAGGAGAAGTAAATTGAAATACCTGAGACTCAAACTGCTAGACTAAAAATCACTGGGGAGCTCATAAAATGCAGACTTATGGGCCTTACTTTCAAGATTTGGTGAAGAAAACTGGAAATCTTAAAAATATATACTTGATAATCCTGGTCCATGTGGCTCTAAGAACCTGAGCTAGAAAAATGAAGCTTTAGGAGAATTAGCTCAACCTTGTGCTCTTGCCTTGTTGAGAAAGAAGGAAGCTTCATGGTCCAGTTGCAATTCCAGGTGGCAAGACAGGTGCGGGCCTCCTTCTGTCAGATTTGCTACCCAGTGAGACTGCAATGGGTGAGATGTGTACTCGGGAGCACAAGAGACAGGACTGCAGACCATAAATGACCTTGTTAGGACCTCCTACCAAGCAGTCTTTCTCATCCTGAGTTTTTCATCTGAATCACAGATCACAAAAATAATGTGAGTAGTGGTTCACCAAATTCTTCCAAGGATGGTACATAAGAAGGACATCCTAGATGCATGGGAGAGGGTATTTTATTACATATTAGGGATTCCTTGGGGACATCTGGGCTTAATTCTCCTTCAGAACCGTGACTGAAAAAGGCTAGGGCAGAAAAGATTTCCTATGCTACAGGATCAGAAAGTGGGTGAAAAAAGGCAGTAAGTCTCATGCTGCAGGATCAGAAAGCCTTTACTTTACCGAGTAAAGACTTCAGAGATTCCCATCTCCCAGTCTGACACATAATACTCAGAGCCCTTGCTGTAAAGCAAGCACTCTTCAAGAATCATCTATGTTCTCTTTCATTTATAACTTTGTGTATTTATTCTAAACAATCTCACTTGTAGCATGCGTTGGCTCATGCACATTTGTGTGTGTGTGTGTGTGTGCGTATGTATGAGCTTGCGTGTGGGCACATAGGTGCCTAGGTTCTCACCAACTAGCTTCCAATCTCTGCAACAATCTTAGACCCAGTCAAAAGGGACTAGTGGTCAGCTGAGGCTAGTGGTGTGAGCCATGAATTTGGGCCATGAATTCTCCTTAACAGTCATTAACCCTCCAGGAAATGGACCACACTCACTAGTTCTACGCAGCTCCCTCCTGCCTGGAAGCCTGGGATCCCCACACATCGTGAAGAAGAGAATATATTTAATCAATAGTTGTGGTGTATAAACTGACAGCTGGAATGGAAGCCTGTGGTTCTTTGGCAGGGACCCCCAGATGTGTCCTTCTAGTAATGGTGCTTATAAAGTGACTTAGTGAGTTCCTGTTGTTTCTAGCCCTAATGAACTATTTACTTCTCATTTTAAGTAAGAAATCAGCATGGTGCTTTGGAAAGAGCTCTGCTCTAAGAGGGAGAAGATCTGGCCTCTTTCCATCCCCTACCTGTGAGGTTCCATGTACATAATACTTACTTAATGCATATTTGCTTAATTGGATTGAACTCAACTGGCTGTGACTCTAAATGGCTCTATTAATAATAACATAATATTTGCTATTAAATGATATATTTATTTGCTTATCTGTTCATTATCCCCCTCCTTCCTAGAATATGTACTCTGTAAGTTTGGGGTCTCTGACAGTTTTATATGCTGAATGTTTCCAATGCTTAAAATGGTTCTTGGTCCCTAGGAGATGATCAACAAATATTTTTTAGATAAATAAACAGCCTTTCATTGAGCTTTTTGAAATATGCCAGGCACTGTACTAAACAATTTAATATAAATTATGCTATTTGATCAAAGGTGTCTCAAACTTTAATGTGCATATTCATCTCCCAACATCTTGTTAAAATGCCGATTCTGTTAGTCTTGGGGTGAGGAATGAGATTTTTGTATTTCTATCAAGTTTCCAGGTGATGATACCCATTCAGCTACCATACCTGCATCAGCAAGGATCAAATCCTCATGCCAACCCAATGCATAGATACTATTTCCTATTTTTTTTTTTAAAAAGGAAACTAATACTTCTGGATGTTCAGCAACATATTAAAGGTCACAAATTTAATAAGTAAGAGAGTCTTATAACACAAAAATAAGCTATCTTATGCCTCTAAGTTTCAATTCCTGAAAAATACATATCCAGGTGCATATGCATTTAGACTGCTGCAGGTAAATGTTTCAGGTATGCTTAGAGCCAGCTCTATATTTAGAGATAAAGTTACCCCATTTATTCAATCAATTAAATACTTATTGAAGGTCATCTCTAGGTAGCTCTCTGCCTATAAGAATGTCTCACCTTGTTTTGAAGATGCATCTCTATCTATCTTTCTATCTACCCATCCTTATATATCTGGCGTTAGAAACAAGCAGAGTTTCTCTCACAGCGTTCTTCAGTGAAGTCAATAACTGTCCTCAAAGATAATTCCAGCAGGTTCATGCCTTTTCAGCTCATTCTTAAGTAATAATCAGATGTCATTTTACATTGCATACAAAAGCCTATTTCAGAATTTGTCCTGGTGCATCCAAAATTTTGTGTGTTTGCTTGTTTAACTGTGGTAAAATACACATAACAAACTTTACCATTTTAACCAGTTTAAAACCAGTTAAAGTTTGGTGGCATTCTGTACATTTATAATGTTGTCCGACCATCACCAGTAATTCTAGAACATTTTCATGAACTCAAAGGAAAACCCCACATCCACTGAACAGTCATTCCCCATTCCCAACTGTCCTCTGCTCCTGGCAATGACTACTTTGTCTTCTGTCTCCATGAATTTGGAAATGGAATTATATGTTATGTGACCCTTTTGTATCTGGCATATTTCACTTAGCATCATGTTTTCAAGTTCCTTTGTGTTGTAGGTGTATCAGCACTTCACTTTTTCATGGCTGAATAATGTTTCAATGCATGACTACACGTTTTGTTTATCCATTCATCAGGTGACAGTCATTTAGACTACTTCCACCTTTTGACTATTGTAAATAATTTGTTTTCAATTCTTTCAGTTATATATCTAGGAGAAGAATTGTGGGGTCATATGATAATTCTATGTTCAACCTCTTGAGGAAACACCAAGCTGTTTCCCACAGATGACTGAATCATTTTATATTCCCACTAGCAATGCACAAGGTGTCGCAGTTTCTCCATAGCCTCACCAACATTGATTTTCCATTTTTTTTTATTATAGTTCCTAGGGAATATGAAGTGGTATCTCTTTGAGATTTTGATAATCATTTCCCTAATTACTAATGGCTGCATCCATGATCTTAATCAAAACCCTGAACTTGATGTCACATCCAATCTCTTTTCTCCCCCAATTCAGACGTTATCTACCTATAAGCCTGCACTAAGAAAGTGGAATACAGCTGGGTTGTTTGTATCTTCTGTTTCTTTATCCAGCATTTTGCTTCCTATTTATCAGAAGATTCCCTCTCACTAGGTGATGCCTGGAATTCCTCTCTCAGACTTTAGGCACCTGCCTCCAGTTTGAGGCAGGGTCATTCTGCCACACTAGGTAGCCCCATTAATCAGGATCCGAGGCATGTCCATCTCAGCTTTCTCCCTCTGGTGCATGGAAAACACTTGTGCATCCTGGTCCTGATCATCTCTTGTGCAGGCTGAACTCACTAAAGCAGCGTTTTCATTGTTTGCCTGTCAAAGCTGTTGGCCAGCCCAGGCTCACCCTCTAGTTATCTTGGGCAGCAGACATACTTCAAGTCATAATGTTCATCAACCACAGTGATATATATATCAAATTCTCTGGATAATCCCAGGGAAATCTGCTCTTTCTAGGAGGGTGAAGGAGTGAAGTGGGGTGAAGGAGGCTGCCCTTGCCCCTGCCCCCGCCATCTCCCCACCCCCACCCAGCAGCAGTTCTGGAAGAGACTGGGCCTCAACAGTACTTTGAAGGCTCTCTATAAAGATTTCTCTTTACAGATCCCTCTCCCCGCTGCATTCTCTTTTCGATGTCCTCCTGTTTGCAGGGCTAAGGGTGGTGGAAGCTGTCCTCTTACATCTAGTTTATAAATTCTATATAGGAACAGAATGAGGATCTGTTGCACGTTCACTTTACTATTGGCTCCTGTTATGGGCTGAATTATGTTCCCTCAAAATTAATATGTTGAAATTCTAGCCCCTAGTACCTCAGAATGTGACTGGATTTGGAGATAGGTTCTTTAAAGAGGAGATAAATTTAAAATGAGGCCCTCAGGGTGAGCCCTAAGCCAGTCTGACTGGTGTCCTTAAAAGAAGAGGAAACTGGACACACAAAAGGACACCAGGGGCCCGCGTGCACAGAGGGATGACCATGTGAAGTGGCAGCTAGAGGGCATCCATCTGCCAGCCAAGGAGAGAAAACCAAACCCTCCCACACCTTGATCTTGGACTTTCAGCTTCCAGAACGGTGAGAAAATACATTTCTATTGCTTAAGCCAGCCTGTCTGTGGTATTTTGTTATGGCAGCCTGAGCAGACTAATACAGCTCCTCAGTGGACATTCTGGCAGGAAACAGCCCATTTGGACATTCTGTGACATACAGGAAGCTCGGTGATCACTGGCTTTGGATTCTCATGTTCTTAATTGGGGCTGGCTTTCACCCTTACGAGCTGCGTGCCCTTGGGAAAGAGACCTTGGGTTTCCAAAACGATTTCTACATGTATAAAATGGGAATACTAATGGGGAAACTGTGGTGGTCCTACTTTATTACAGAGGGTTTTAAATCAATGAGTAACCACTGATTCCCTCATGTGAGTCTCACTCCAACCTCTGAAGGACTGTGAGGCTTCAAAGAGAGAACCTAATGTAAAAGCACTTTCTAAATTCTGAAGTGTTATAAAATGCTCATTAATACAATCACAACATCTACAAAACTGCTCACGGGGAGGGAAGGAAATCAATTGGTGTGTTATTTTGTTTTGAGTGCAGGGTCAGGGTGTAAAGTAGCATACACGCCCCTCTGCTTGTCAGCAACCAACAATTAATCCGTCTCAGGGTATTTTTAAATATTGGAAATCAGGCATTTCCATTCACCAGCTGGAAGACTGCCATACAAAACAGCCAGCATCAGCTATCAGCTAAATTAGTACTTGTTGCTAGTAAGAACTCAGTTCCTCCACCACTTTCTTCACTTTTCTAGCTCATGTGAAGCAGCCCACACAAAGTTCCCCAGAGCTGAGCTTAGGCATGTACGTGAATCCTGAAACTCTCACTTCGGTATCCATGGACTCAGGGATCCATTACCTAGAGAGCATCTATGTGTGCTAGGAAATGTGCTAGATGTTTTGCAAACATGCAGTATCCTCACATCAGTCCTTTAAGGTAGGGGTTAATAACTCCATTTTTTACTTAAGTAAACTGAAGCTTATAGAGGTCCACACATTTGACAGGTAATTACCCGAGCACTTTTTGTTTGTTAATTCCTGAGTATATGCTGGAGAATACAACATGAAACTTGCAATCTTGGTGGGGAAGCAGATCATACGAAATAAAAAAGCAAATATAAATATATATGTATATAATTTTCATTTTCCAAAGGAAATTCACAAAGTGAAACTTAAAGATCTTAGTGGGGGAACAGACAACAAATAAACATTCAAACAAACGCAGACTTAAGTACCATAAAGGGGCTTCACAGAAGGAGTGGTAAAAATTCAGGTGGGTGGATGAGGAAGTATACTTAAAAACTGAGGGTGAAAAATAGCCATCGACCCAAAAGGACAACATGGAGACAAAGTCCTGAGCATATAATTTAAGCCTCTGTATCTGACCATGAAAAACCCCTGTACTTCCCTGGTACAAAAGATGGCATACTCTTCTTTTTATTAAAGTTAAAAGTTAGGAATTTTAGTATAGACCCAAGTATAGAAAAACCAAATTGCAAGACCTTTTTGTGACACTTACCAGCTGGTGTTTTTAGGAAATGCATTTCATCTTTCTGAGCTTCAGCTTTCAAATCTGCTTTGTTAAACATATAGTGCTGTTCAGAGGATCCATGGGGCAGTGCATGTGAACATCCTTGTAATCTTTCTTTTTTTAGTTGAAGTATAGTTGATTTACAATGTGTTACAGCTATATGTTTATATGTATATATATATTCTTTTCCATATTCTTTTTCATTATAGGTTATTAGAAGATATTGAATATAGTTCCCTGTGCTACACAGTAGGTCCTTGTTGTTTATCTATTTTATATATAGTAGTTTGTATCTGCAAATCCCAAACTCCTAAATTATCTCTCCCCACCTTTCCCCTTTGGTAAACATAAGTTTATTTTCTATGTCTGTGAGTCTGTTTCTATTTTGTAAGTAAGTTTATTTGTGTCATTTTTTTTGGATTCCACATATAAGTGGTATCATATGATATTTGTCTTTCTCCTTCTGACTTACATCACTTAGTATTATAATCTCTAGGTCCATCCATGTTGCTACAAATGACATTATTTCATTCTGTGAAAATGCTTTTGAATGTGTTACACAAACATTAAGAGATTACTGAAAACAGTGAAAACTTCCTGTGGGGAAACATGACCCATGTCTGTCATTCAATGTGATTTAACCCAATATGTTAAACCTCTTCTTGAAGAGTTTACCAAGCTGAATTCTTAAAAACAGCCCTGATCACAAATCTGCTGACAAATCATAGTTCACGCCCAATCGCCTCTGGGAGAAGGGTCCTGCCCCCCTGCCTCTTCCCTCATTTCTCCCCTTCACCATCCCAAACTCCATCATTGTGTCCCAAACTTCCAGTATTTTAAGAATCATCCAGGAGACTTGATCAATACTCAGATTCCAAGACACAACTCCTTCTTTACTGAATCTGAATCTTGAGCAAAGGAATCTGTACATGTAACAAGCAGGACAGGTGACTATAGTCATTGGCTTCTTTGGAGAAGCACTAAGGGTCACTGGTCTTCAAACATATGTGTACATAAGTGTCACCCACGAAGCTTATGAAAAAAGAAATTCCTGGCAACAAACTTCAATAGAATTCCTAATTTAGTATGTTTTGGGGTCACTGAGGAGTTGCATTTTTAACAGATATCACTCCATCTTCCCAGCTGCTGTCTGTGATCTGTTGTTCAAATGTAAGGAAGCCCTGGCCTAGGAGAGAAAGAATCATCTTCTCCTGCACCCTCCGAACTTCCACCTGTTTCTCTCCACAGTCTACTATCAATTAGAATTCCACTTTTCACTAGAAGTCCTGAAATTTCTGGCCTCTCCTCTTCTGTCCTAGAGTTATTTTAAAATATTTTGGGAGAGATATGAAGTCACTTCATGCTATGGCTTGGATTGTTATTAATTAGATATTAGAGAGGAAATGTAGAATTGGGGAATAATTAGAAAGGAAAGGATAAAGAGAAGGAAGGGAAGAATAGGAAGGGAAGGAGGAAGTCAGGAAGGGAGAGAGGAAGGAACCAGCTATTTCTGGTTCTTTTTAAGTGCCAGAAATAGATACGGATGTTAGGAAACCTCTAAGTCAGTCCAAATATGATGCATCTCTCCCACATGTTTATGGGGCAGACGAATAGTGTGAGCCTATGTTATGAAAGCGTAAAACATCTGTGCACCACTACAGAAATTCCTGGCTTAGAATGGGGAGGACAGATGTTTAAATAATCCTGAGGTATTCTCCAGAGCCTATCAACTTGCATTTATTATAAGGATTTTAACTCTGAGGAATATACGCTTCTTCCTCTAAAGTGGGGCCAGGGAAAAAGGAGGAAAATGAACTACAGAAAGGGGTAGGTAAAGGAAAGTAAATCATTTATCCAGGCAAACTATAATGCTTCTCCAGATCCAGTCTGTGATGGAATAAATGTTTGTGTCTTCTCCTTCCAAATTCATATGATGAAGCTTAAATACTAAATGTGATGGTATTTGGAGGTGGGATGTTTGGGAGGGAATTAGATCTTGATGGCGGAGCCTTCCTGAATGAGATTACTGCTCGTGTAAGAAAACACATGAGACAGATTATCACATAGTGGAAGACGGTCATCTGGAAACCAGGAAGAAAGCCCTCATCAGAAAATGAACCCGCTGGATCCTTAATCTTGGCCTCTCAGCCTAAAGAACTGTGAGAAAGAAAACAAAAACAAAAACAAAAACAAAAACAAAAACAAAAAACAGTTTGTTGTTTAAGTCACCCAGTCCATGGTGTTCTGTTATAGCAGCCTAAACTGACTAAGATAGAATCCAGCCCACACCAGACTTTCTGAATCATTGAGCCTCCCAATTGCCTGTGTGTAAGTTTCTCCAACTCAGCTACAATCATCAGAGAGAGGAAATGTGCTTTAGAGCAAATGTGTTAAGTCAGCACCAGAGGGGTTTGGAGGGGAGGAGGGTGGGCAGAGGATGAGGATGCGTGAGGATAACAGCCACCTGTATGTTTGCTCTGTCAGTGGAAGTCCTTCAGCATGAAGAGAGCCTCAAGCTTTGCTGTGTGACAGGTGATGGGATTTTGTGTGGACTGCAGCTGTGCTCCCCTACCTGGAAGCTCTCTCCTGTGATGAAGCTAGCTTCCTTTCTCTTTCTTAGACTCTTCTGAAGCATGGAAAAACAGGGACCAAGTGTGTGTTCATTTGGACTCCTTTCTCTTTAGATCCAAATATAAAATTCTCCAGCTTGCTGCCTACTCCCTATGGACACCATTTAAGAGTTGTTTTCTGGTTCAGGGCAAAGAACTGAAGACTGGGTGATCAACCTGAATGATCCTTTGGGAAAAATGCATCTAGGTTTGTATTACGTACACCATTGGATTCCCCTCTTCTCCCACCTCTGATGGACTTTAAAATTTTAATGACTTCCAATTCTCTTTTAATGAGGACTAACATTTCTAAAGAGACTTCAAGCCTTGGTGGAAGCTTGCCCATCACCCTGCCCATCTCCTCCTCACTCACAATCAGTCTTCCCTTACCTCCTACTCTCGAGTCAAGCCTCAGCCAAACTTGTGTTTCCTCAAGGAGCTGTCCCCAGGACAGTGCAGTCTCCCTGAGGGAAGTTAATGGTCTCTTAGCTCCTGTGTTTCTCCTTAATGTCACTTACTGCAATTATAATTAAGATAACAATTATGTAACAAGTTGCTTAGATTATTGTTAAATTATCCGGTAGAATGCTAACTCCATGAGGATAGGGTGTTACTCCTATGTTTAGCAACTCCAGAGTTTAGTGGGATGTCAGGAGCCCAATAAACATTTTTTGAATGAATAGCAAACAGCAGTGAAGAACGGTTATAGCAAAAGCTTTCTTTTGGTCTTCATTTGCAAATATACGTACATTCGTAGAATAGCAGGAAGCCTCTCTGATCTACAAACTCTAGATAGAATTGTTAGGAGCCCCTAATTCCAAGGGCCTTAGACCTGTGAATGAACTCATCCCTGACAATTTTCTTCCTATACATGTTTAAAAGATTTTTTCCTCCCTCCTTGGGAATGTTGGTCTTCAATACCTGCTTTGAGATCTGCTTCTCTCCTTTGTACCGTGCTGAAACTTTAGACTGAAGACTCACTTCTGGCTTTCACTTTATAACTATGTGGATGTATCTAAACCATTTCTGAACATGGACAGTATTACTGAATATTTCAAAGGGTGGAGGGAAACAAAAAAATTATTTACATCACAGTAGTACAAACAAACTTCAAAGTCTCCAGCCAACATCTTATAAGACCCCTACCACCTTGCAGGTCTCCCCCTACCATGTAGTCCCCGCCCCCATCCCACAATATGTCTTAGCTCTTTCCTTCATCTTCTCTCAGCCTCTCATCATATTTTTTTTCCTTAAACACTTTTTTCTTCTCATCCATGTTTCCTGTTTGATCTTAGGATTTCCAAAGAAAATATTCTCCTATTCTTCAACAGATAAATCTTCTCCCTCTTTAATGTCTTGTCATATTGCAAAAATGAGTCTGACTCACTCTGAGTATTTTGGGTTACTTATTCAAATAAAGACAGTTTCCTTCCCAAAGGAAGAATCTCATTGTCAGACAGTAAGATGGTGTTACATGTTTTCATCTTCTTGTTAACTCTTCTTTAAAGAATTTAATTTGTCATATTATTTTCTCAAATGGTGTATACTATAGAAATTTAAGTGAATTCTTCCAAGTGAAAAACAAAGTAATAACAGAATTACATACAATACTTAAAAGCAATAGCTAGGTTAAAATCTCCTTGAATCTACAACTTTGGGACCATAGATAAGTTATTTAAGCTCTCTAACATTCCATTTTCCTATCTGTGAAATGAGAATAATAATGATTACGGATTTTTAGTTACATAAAATAGTATGTCACTTCACTGTTTAAGCTCATATGAAATGATCTGTTTTTTTGCTCACTATCAAAAGCTTGATAAATAACCCACTGTTAGTACTTCACATATTAATAGATGGCTTTTCTTACTTTAGTACTGTCGTTTCAGTTCACTTGACCAGTTTCTATATTTGCTATAATACTACAGCTTAGAACTTGATAACTCCTCAGCAAGCAATACTACTAATTGCAATAAAATAAAACTGATTACTTTACTTGTTAAATATTCATAAAATACTATGCTAACACAGAAGTTGTGATTTTATACTTATCTTTCAGTGTATCATTTTAAGTAAACAAATATATAAGCTATGTTTTATATATATTCATAGTTTTGAAATTTGTATTTATAATACATATTTATTAAAAATAAAAATAAAAATATAAAATGCTTTTCTTCCTCCTTGACTATCTATGATCATAGTGTATAACCACACACACACACACAAACTTGTTTTTTCCTTTTTGCCTATCCAAATTCTTCCCATCTTATTCTGATCACCCTGATATTTTCCTCTGGGAAGCCACCCTCTCCTACTACATAATGGCCAAATTAGAAGTAAGACTGACTTTAGCCCTAATTTGTTGCAAACTAACTCAACGTGGGGTATTATTCTGGCCATAATGTTGGTTCACAAAATGCCAGTTATAGGTAAAAATAGGATAATTTACTTGATTGTTGTGGAAACCCACCTGGTCTATTCCCTTGATATGAATAAGGAAGCAAGAAGCCCTAATTTCTAAGGATAGCCATCTGCAACCATGAGGAAAATCAGTCTGGCACTAGGAAGAATGCAAAGCCAACAGAACCACACTCAAAAAAATAAAGATTAAATCCTTGACCAAACTGTTCCTGAGCTCATATATTTCTGGCTCTTTCAATTATGTGAAATCATCAATCCCTCTTTATCATTGAACCTAATCACAAGTGGTTATAGTAACAATCTACAAAAGCAAGCTAAATAATACACTCATTATTTCCATGATAACGTACTTCCCATTCAACTTCACTGTTTCATGTTTCTATATCTGCAACAATATCTTTTTTATTTAATAAGACTAGACTCTGTTACTGATATTCTTTTATTGAATATTGGACCTCTCACCTACTTACGTTTCCAAATAAATATAAAAATCAATTAAGTTTCAAAGATAAGAATGGTTTAGATTTTGACTTGACTTAAATGTAAAAATGAAGGTTAATAGACAATATTCCAACATTTTCTCTTCCTATTCAGGAATCTAGTGTATCCAACCATTTAATCAAATCTTCTTTTAAATCCTCTCTAATATGATTTTATAGATTTATTTATGACTACATATTGCCCACTCAATTTATGCCTCAGTATTTTACATTTTATTACTAATATTAAATTACGTTTAGGTATTTTTTTTCCCAAATGGTAATTGTTGTTATACTAATATTCTTCCTGGCAGTTTACAGTATTTGTCAGAAACACAGTATCTTGGAAGCAAACCACCAGGATCTAATCATGGGTCAGCGACTATCTACATTTATGTCTTTGGGCAATGCTAACCCGAGTGTGCTTTGGAACCCTCATCTGTGAAGTGGGACATTCTTCATAGGAATGTTGTGAATGTTAAACAAGTTAATTCATGGAAAACACCCAGGATACTACCTGACACATAAGAACTTCTCTAAAAATCTTAGCTACCATCTACTGTTGTCATTCTTGTTATTGCAAGTGTTATCCAACCTATTACTTTCCACTACTGTTTTAAAACTGAACTTGGATTGATATTCTGCCCCTCTCTCTATACATACATATATATGGGTGTGTGTATACAAGTATGTATATGATACCTATTCTCTCCTTAACCATTTCTATGTTAATGTACTTGTGAAAATGTATAAAATTGAAAAATGGCAATAATATTAGTGGATGTGGTATTTAAAACCCTAAAGAGGATGTTGATGGACTTTCTTCACTGACTGCAATCATGTTCATGACATTGGTTTTAGAGTGACCCTCTTTATTATTTTAAGAGTAGATGCTTTGTGGGGGGAGGGTATAGTTCAGTGGTAAAGTGCATGCTTAGCATGCACAAGGTCCTGGGTTCAGTCCCCAGTACCTCAATTAAAATAGTAATAGTAATAAAACAACAACAATAATAATAAACCTAATTACCACCCCTACCAAAAAACTTTTTTAAAAAGTGGATTCTTTCTCCACTTCACCCTACCTTCTTTCATTTCTGAATTTCTACTTCCTTACTTCCCAAGTGGTACATAAAAGTATATTTTTATGTGAAAACTTCAAACAATAATAAAAGATAAACAAATTCAAAACTTTTCCTTTAACACTGACTTCATCTTTCTTCCATCCCCTTCTATAAAAATGTCCCTATTAAGAATTCAGAATGTATATTTTATGTGTGTTTATATAATTTATACACACAAATATAATTTTAAGGGGTTTGTTTTTCTTGAAAATTTACTTTTCTAAACTTCTAATTTTTATAGAAATTGATCTACACATTCTTTTTAATTGTTGCATAATACTCCATGGTAGCTTCATTGTAATCCACAGTAGCTAGTATATGACAATATATTTCATCATATCTCAATAAGTGGATATTTAGAGATTTCAACTTTTCATTATTACAAATAGTGCTGTCGTGAGCACTCTTGTATATATCAATACGTTGGCATATGTAAATGACTCAATAGTAGAAAAATAGGTTAACTGATGAAAAATGGATATGGACATTTTTATTTGACAAATATTGGTAAACTGCTCCTTGAAAATTTTCTAACACTTACATTCCTATTTTTACAGTCATGTTTTTAAGAAAAAATTCTGTTTGAGTTTTTAATTGCCTTTGGTGCCTCTGGATATGAATTGATATATAATTGTGCACTTTCTTTTCCTTCCTATTTCTATGGTTTACTATATAAATGTGTTCTCTTAAATTAAACCATTAATGTATTCTTATCCAAAAATACTATGCATTTTGAAAGATAAGAAAAAATAATAGGTAAAAAGTGGTAAAAATGAAATATTACTGAAAACGTAATAAATGGGAGTTCTTTTTTTAATTTCAACTAAATAACTGGAAAATATAGAGCTGTATGCTATCAAATTATACTGATAAGTTATAGAAATGTGGAAAATAAAAAAGTAAAAACATAAAATATTTTTAAAAGCCATTAATGAATGCATGTCATTATTATGGTTATGTGATATTAAAATTGTTTATTGATCCTTTTAAGATAATGATGAATAATTCCAAAATGGAATGTTTACCCTCTAAATCTGAATTGCAGAATTTAAACAAAAATCTATACATCTAAAGTCAAAAAAAAAATAAACAAAAATCAAATGCATTTCTAACTCTATGGAAAGGATTATGACTGACATATTGTTACAACATTCTACAAAGCTGTTCTAAGTTCACTCATCTAAGCTGTAACAGACATTACTGGTTTAACAGAAAAGTCAATAGTTTCTTACAGGAATTCATCTGATCCAAAGCCATGGAAATGATAGCAATAAACATATAGGCAAAATAAAAATGAAAGCAAGGGAGGTGAAAACATATACTCACAATTGTTAAAATATGATTAAAGATGGTTATTGTACTGTGAAAACAGGGACACTTAGTGACAATTATGTAGTATTAATAATCATAGAAGGATGAAATAAAACTTCGTCATAATACGTAACGTAAACCTGATCAAAATATATGGGGAATGCTAGACATGTAATTAGTTATCAGATTTAGCTCATTAGTATAACTGTGTGACAATTATAATAGGAAAAAAATGCTTAGAGAAGTTATTCTTATGGGGCAGGTGGGGCATATCACAATCCTCAAAAAGGATTACTTTCCAAATTAAATAGACTTTTGCCTCAGTCCAGGCCTTCTTCTAGCTCATTTCTCTTCTTTGTCTTGAATGTCATGTCTAAAAAGTGATGTGGCCACTGTCACAGCCTTACATATTAAGGAAGTATGTCAATTTCCTTAGGTTCGTAGCATGGGAGAACAGCTGAAAACCACAAAAGCAGTTTGCCTATTTTTTTAAATGTGACTATATATATAGCCCTTTATAGGAAATGCATGTTCTTTTTCTATAAATAGAGCTTACATAAATAAAATTTAAACTTTACCAGCTAAATTGTGAAAAGAAAATTTGTGTTCTCCAGATCCTTAGGACAATTCTTAAAAACTAGAAATTAATAATATGAAACAAATATATAAGACCAATAATTGAAAGAAAATTGAAAAATGAACCCCTAACAGTCAGGTAAAAGATAAAATGTAAGGTACAAAGGATGAAGTTTGTTAAATATAATGTGGAAACCTGTCTAAAGTGTTTCTTAAATGTTTACAGTCTTACTAAAAATGTGTAAAAAACAAAATTTATTTTTCACTTCAAATATATAAAACAAATAATTATTCCATTAATATTTCAAAAATGAAGCATTTTTATTAAAAAATGATAGAAATATATAGAGAGCTTTTCACTAAGTATGTATGACAAGGGCCCAGGATGCCAAAATCTTTTATTTAAATGAATGAGAACATGTCAAAGATTATTTTTTTTTCAGGCAAATCTGCAAGTGTCCATTTAGTGGTCTAGCGCTATTATTTCAAACTTTGGGCTAATTTTGATGTTTAAGAAAACTATTGACACATCTTAGCTCAAGCAATGCATAAACATAGTAATGCAACATAGGGAACCAATTAAATTTTGCAAGAAATGGATATTATAAGGAATGCACAGTTCGAATTCTGGTTCTGATACTGCTTTTTTTCATCAAAGTCTGAGACTTTGTTAGTGTTGTATCATATTGACTTTTTTGGATCTCCTTTTTATCTTCTGTAAAAGCAGGAGTAGGAATAGAGGAATCTATGTCTTTTACTAAATCATATGCTTTGATTATCATTTTCAGATCTCAAAAGCACTATGGGAAAATGGTCCAAGGGACATGGAGTAAAAATGCAGATCAAATAAACGGGTTTATCTCTATTTTCTCTTTAAATCTTATGGAAAAGGGATTTTAAAAAGTGATAATCCCAGAAGGACAGGAAATTTTTCATAGCCTTAATGCTCCATGAATAGTATTTAACTTACAATTTTTTTAAAGCAGAGAAAAGCAAAATCTAAGTGCCTGCAAAGGATGGGTGCAACAGGGAACAAGGGAAGTGGATCAATGCTACACAACGGGAAAAAGGCTCAGAAATTAGAAACATCCAGTTTTTCAAAAGGCGGTATTAAAGTCTGGGCTAAAATGAGAAGGACTGGAAGAAAGTATGAATTAAAAAACAATTAGTTCCCCAATGCTTCCTGTTGGCACATATAGTTAGAAAACCACTACCAACCCCTCACCTTTGGAGACAGAAAATAAGTTTACTAGTTCAACTGAATCAGAAAAGCACAGGACCCTGATACCTGGCACAGCAGAGAACAGAGGTGAAAAGAACAGGAGTAAATGCAAATCTGCATAATTAACCATGAGACCCCACAGCATCATTCTCTAACACAGCTGAAGGTAGTCAGTAGCCAGACACACTCCCCTAACTGGAGACTAGAGGAGAAACTGATCCAACTTACAAGTTAGGATACTTGGTGCCAATCTCTCTTTTGCTCTGATCTATTGTCCTTCAGTAAATACATGAGCAGACAAGACTTATCAGGAATAGATGGGTTAATTTAAATCTTCATTTAAATATGAATAATACCTGGTAATAAATAGGGGTTATCAGAAATTTAAGAAGAAATTCTATTCTGAAAAGAGCAAAAAAAAAAAAAAATCAAGCAAACAAAAGGAATTGGGGGGAAACAGAAGGAAATTTCCAAAGCACAATGAAATAATCATTGTAATCAATATCATTAGACATCTAAGAGAAAATATTAGTTACAAAACAACTCAGAAAACAAATAATTCTTAGAAATGAAATTTCACAGATTTTAAAAAATGAAAACAAAGAACTAGATTTATATCTGAGATTCCTTGATGTCAAGGCATGAAGAGAAACAAGTCAAATAAAGAAAAATGTGCCATATAGTGAAGAATTTCCAGGGTTTTGACTATAGGTGAAGAATGAATATATATATATATATATACACTTAGAAAAATAAAATATTTTCAATTCCTTGAAAATGTAAGAAAAACATTGGGTAGAAAATGAAGATTTGTTACAAATGAGATGCTTCTCAAATATGCCTTAAAATATATTGACTTTTGTCAAAAAGACCATTATAATAGATATCCATGGAAAACACCATGTTTTAGAACTCAGGATATCAAGCAAGAAGAGTGAAATCAGCTTGAGTTTCAGACTGAACAGACTCCTCATCCCTGAAAATATGTGTATGAGTCTCTGTTTCTACACATTAAGTGAAAGAAAGAGGCACCAGAGAGAGAGAAACTCCAGTGTCCTAAGAGTCTCATGAAATTCTAAATGACAAAAAACATCCCTTTGTCTACTTTCACAGAGGCAATTCTGCTGCAAAGTTAAGACACTAGTTCCACCAATATAGGAGATGAAGAACGGGGAAAGATCTATTTGCTCCTCACCTACTGGAATGTTTTGGGCTCCTTAAATGCACTAAAAGCTCACTCACTTCTAGCCATGCATTCAAAGAAATGCTCTTCCCTCCACCTGGTACATTCTTCCTCCTCTTCCTCCCATCCACTTTATCTGGTTGACTCTTACTCACTTTTCCAGGTATCACATTTAATGTTACTCCTCTAAGTAGATCTTTCCCATAAGAAGATGCACTTTTTTTCATTAGGCTTTTCAAAAGCATCCTACGTTATTTTTGCTCAAATACCTTACCATATGTATTACATTGTTTTCCTGCACATACAATAAAAGATGTATCTTGAATAATGCAAAAGAACAGTATTCCATTCTATACAAAGATATATAGTGATCACCAATCACTAAATTTTCATTCTTTCATTCACTCATTGATTTATTTATTCATTCAGTCAGTAAAATAATTATTGAGCACCAATTCTGTACCATATCCTTAAGATAGTTCTGGGATACAACAGTGAACAAGGCAAGCAACATCCCTCCCTTCAGGGAACTTGTATTATAGTTGCAAAAACAAATGAACCAAATTAAAATCTATTTCACATACCATCATGCAGTTGAGCTGCAAGTAGTTATTATCTGGTACAAAATTGTTAAGTTTCTTGAAGGTGAAGAAAAGGTAAAATAGATGCACATTTTTCTTTATATTGAGTCAACTCCTCATTGATCAATAAGAACCACTTGCTACTAAGTGGATTTCTATAAGAAGAGTTGAACCTTGAAATGCACCTGCAGAAGACTGACTAGGAAATTCTCCTAAAGCATCTTCCTTTCTACCTTGTTGGGGGGTGGGGGTAGAAGGAATTTTGCCTGCATCACTGCTGATTAATCCATGTCTCAGCTTTCAGCTGCTTCACACTGAGTTCACTGTAACTTTAAATATTGATAACCAAGCTCATATATCACAGAGCTGAGAGAATGACAGTTTCAGTGCATAATGGCTAAAGCCTTCTACAATAATCAGATATTCAATAATTCATGAAAATATATCCCCCCAAATCAAATTGGAAGCTATTTTGTGTAATATATTATTTAAAATTCAATATTATAATGCACACAACTTCTCCTCAGCCAGAGGAGGACCATTTCAAAATGTGATTATGTGTGGACTCTATTTAAAAGTGACAATTCTGCTTTTCATTTGTGTTAACAGCTTAAGTGGAAGAGTTCAGCTGGAACTAAGTCATCAGACAATGAAACCTGGGTGGCCACAAACAACTTTGAAAAAGTGACATTAGGACCTAAAAATGCACACACAAATGTATAGAAGAGACATGTATTGGGGAAACATATTCTTAATTTGTTCAGGCCCTATATTAACTTACTCCCAAATCATCTCCTCCAAATTAACTGCAATTTGTCATCATTGTAAGATAAACTGTGAACTCTTAAATCTCAGAGTCAAGACACCTTCATCCCACCCTAGTGTTCTGAGCAGTCTCATTGCTTTCAAAGCCACCATTTACTATGTTTTCTGCAGGTAGATCAGGGGAAATTGCCTCATAAGCACATACTCAGAGTTTGGTTGCATACTGTTTCCTTCTTGGGAGCACCCTTTCATTTCTCCTTCACCTATATGAAATTTTCTTTCAAGAAATACATCGCCCTGAGTGAAGCCTTTACTGAACTTCCAAGCCAGACATTTTAGAACACCTGTATATTATTCCACTAGCTACCATTTATTAAGCCTTAGGCATTCAGAACAGGCCTCCCTAAGATGTGCTACACCCCAAGAAGTTGCCAGCATATGGATTATTTTGAGCTGAAGACCACGGAGAAGCTGTGGGCTAAAGAGAAACTGCTGCCCCTCCCTTAACTACCTAGAAGAATTTAAACTGGAGATTTTCCCCAGAAAAACAGTTATCACCAGAGAAAAATTTCATCTAAGTGGCCCCATCTATATGGTAGGGCAAACATCTAATTACCCAGTATCTTGTCATCCTGTGAACGATCTTTCTGTCCTTGGAGGCCCAGGCTCCTACTCCACTCCTTAGCTGCAGGTAGCATATATCTTATTTTACCTTCCTGTCTTGAACCTGTCATGTATGTGGGACTCCCTTATGTATGAAATTTAATTTGGTTTTCTCCTGTTAATGCATCTCATGCTAATTTAATTCTTAGTCTAGCCAGAAGAACTTAGAAGGGTAGAGAAAAGTTTTCTTCCTCCCCGACAAAGCACTGATAATGTATCAGATCTGTGTCAAATGTCATGAACTTAATCTGTTTTCATTAGATACTAGGTCACCATTGCTACCCCAATGTAACAGCTGAGGAAACTGAGTCTCAGCAGTGTTCACTGAGTTCTTCAAGGATGCAAATTAGAAAGTACTAGAGGAAAAAGGTTGTCTGTCTGGTTTAGCATTTCCCTGGTGTCTAGTCAAGGCTCCATAACTGTTGACTGACCTGAACCAATAAACTCCTGCGCATTCAACTGTATCAATCTAATGTTGCTGTCTAACTGTGAAGGCAACGTGGCTGGAAGAGATCAGCACTGTTACATTAAGTGAGAAGAGAGTGCTCGTATAAGAGTAAAGCATGGTGTTTTAGAACAAGCACAGAATGTGGAGGTCAGGGGCCCTGCCAATAACTGGACTCCGGCAATTTGCAACAGAATGAACTTGAACAAAGTTATTGACTTTTCTGGTCTCAGTACCTTCATCTATAGTAACTTCATTCTATTCTATGATAGGAAAACTTCTATCAACTAGTATAGAATTGGATGCTAAAATGGAGGCTCTAAAGCATGAAGGCCCATGCTTAGATGTCAGCTCTGACCTGCAGGACACTAAGCACGTTATTGTCTGTGCCTCCAGTTCCATACGTGGAAAATCTGCATGGTAGTACCTCCCAAGTGGGCCTATGAGTTACACATGGCTTCCAAAACGCAAACCCTGCAGAACAACGCCTGTTACGCTGAAAGTTCTAAATAGCTACTAGGCCTCACTGTTAAGCAGGTATAACCCGCATAGCACTCCACACACAGCAGACGCTCAGAGAAAGTTTCTTTCCTTCTTTCTCTCCAACTCGAAAAATCAACTTCACAGTGTGGGAACCCAGTTTGCCTCATTTATTAAATCAGAATAATAAAACTGACCTTTCTCCAAGTAAGCAGAGCTAACTGACATTTTAATAATATTTTCAGCTCTAAGGTGCCAATAACATGCATATGATCCAGAATTTGTAGGCTGGAAAAAGCAAACATCATCCTCAGTAAAAGAATGTCAGAGTAGGAGGTACAGACTCAAAGCTGTAGTGTAAGTCAGAGAAGAAAATAAAAATCTCTTGAATCAGGTGATTAAAAAAGAATCTATGGGAATCTCAGATTTAAACTGCATTCTAGTAGATGGATAAGATTAGGAATAATGAAAAGACACATAATTATGAAAAATGAGCCTACTTCACATAGATTTCTGCCATAATTTCACCAAATACTGACTGGATTAGATAATTGGATTGCATATTGCAATATTTTCTGGATGTAGACAGAGTAATTAACACAGAAGAAGAGCTTAATTCATATAAACATGATCATTATATCTTTCTTTATTGGTTGTCTATTGTGATCTAAGTGTTGAGCCTTTATTATTTTTAATATTATTTTTAATTCTTTTATATACTTGGTGTTAAAGTATAATCTTCTCCATTTAGAGATTAGGAATGTGAGATTCAGCAAAGTCAAGTCACTTGACCGGGACCCCCATCTCTGGGGTGGAGATCAGATGTGAAGCCAGCTCACTATCATACCTCACGGCCTCCCTCTCTATGCTTCTGGCTATGTCATTTAAAATGATTATGAGTTTAATGGATTAAAAATATTATTAAACATGCCTGTCTCTGTAAGATTCCATTAGCATAATGAAAATATGCAAATTATTAATTTTAAACCATCTAAATAACAGCAGCCACATTTTTTCTCCTGCCAGGGGATACTGGCTTAATGAGATTGGACTGGCCCAGTGCTACAGATACTTAAGCCAAGAAATGAGGAAGAATGAAAACAAGCATACAAGGTAAAAAAAAAAAAAAAAAAGGATGCTGCTGGCCCCATCCCAGGAATTTAGAAGGGCATAGACAACACTATCCAAAGGAAACCAAGCAATTTCAGCCCTATACATCAGCTTTGTTTTCAATCACCCATTCATGGCCATATGCTGTGATTTACAGGTCACAGAATTATTTTTTCCCACTAGCCTGGCACAAAGTGTAAAATTCTGAGTCATGTATTTCCTTCCTTCTGTCACTCCTTCATCCCTCCCTTCCTTCTCTATTTATATCTTAAGTGCCAAACGTGTACCAAACACTGTATTAAGTCTTTGAACCATTAATGATCCACAAGAAAGACATGAATATTGCTTTAATTGGAGTCTAGGGGAGCAGTTAAGTAAGAAATTACAATACATGTGATATTACATGTTGCCCATGAAAAAGCACTTAAATGTGACTTGAAAGAAAGCTGAGACCTGAAGGATACATAGGAGCTAGCCGGAAAAAGTAAATACTTTGTGTGTGTACATCTGGGTGTGGGCAGGATGTGGGAGTGTACGAATATATGCTCTAGATAGAAAGAACAACATGTGAAAAGGATTCAAAATGAAAGAGAAAGTAGGAGGGAAAAGTTCCAAGATAATTTTAAAAATCTGTAGTAAGGCTGAGCATGGTAGTAAGGGTCAGGCAGGTTCAAGTCCAAAAATGAGGCTACAGAGGTAAGCAGGATTCAGAGCAAGCCAAAGTTAGTAGTCTCAACTTCATTCAGAGGGCAATCAAAGGCTGTAGAGGGCTGTAGCAAGAGGGATGTGAACATGTTTGCTATGAAAACTGTGCATGTGGCTACACATGGAGGAATTTGGAGGATCTACTGCAGAACAGGATTGGATTAGACAGAAGGTCTCTGGGGAGATATAAAAGATACATGAAACTAGTTCAAAGATGTCTCCCTGAGAGGATTAGGAAATTTTATTCGGAAAAGTGGGACTCTCAGGGGTCTCAAAGGCTCTCTCTCAGTATCTGTGATGCTGTCTCTGGCTGAGAGATGAGGGTATCTTTGCTGGACCCAAGAAACATAATTAGGACCACTGGACAGAAAGAAAAGAAAGCTCACTCTAAGATACTTTCTGCTGAGCAAAGCAATGGATTCTTCCAGGTCATTATTGGGCTCTTCTAGTGGCCACTCTGCCTCTTTCCCTTGCCACTATTCCCAGCCGTCATAAACAACTCCATGCAGGAGAACCAGATATGCCAGGTCTTGACTTCCCTCAAGGCTGCATGAGCATGTCTAACCAGAGGCACAAACAGCTGCTCTACGTTTTCAACCTGGGAGTGCAGAACGCAGCCCCTCCTGCCAAAAGTGAGCAAGAGGGAGCCTAGAAATCTCTTCTCTACATGAGCAAGACAAACAACACCTCTAGCTGTGGAAGACAGCAGATGTCTCCCCCAAAGCCATCTCACTCACTAAGCCCTGTAAGAAGAGACCCTCCCAGTCCATCCTCCAGGTCTTCACACTATCTTCAACTTCAAGACCCAAGATTTTCCCAGGGTCTGTGGTAAATAATACAGACTTTAACTTAAAATGATTACCTACTGTTTTAGTCTGTTCAGACTGTCATAATAAAATACCATACACTGGGTGACTTAAACAACAGAAATTTATTTTATCAGAGTTCTGGAGGCCAGAAGTCCAACATTAAGGTTCTTACAAACTTGGTTTCTTGTGCCTACTTTCCTCCTGGCTTGCAGATGGCCACCTTCTTGAATTTCCTTGTGTGTGTGTGTGTGTGTGTGTGTGTGTGTGTGTGTGTGTGTGTGTGTGTGTGTGTGTGTGTAGTAGGGGCAAGGGGCTTGGAGAAGGGTGGGAAGAGTGAAAGAGCTCCAATGTCTCTTCTTATAAGGACATTAATCCTATCAGGTCAGGGCTCCACCCTTACGACTTAACAACGAGAATTAGGGCTTCAACAAATAAACTTTGGGTTGGGTAGAGTGACATATACGTTTATCCCATAATGCCTACCTTTCTTCCAGATCCAATCTCTGTGATTAGCACATATCCATTGTCACACAGATGTTCTATGTTCTATGCACCACTAGTCTCACCCATTTTCCATTCCTTTCAACTCTTCCAAATCCTTTCAACATGCCCTCTGGACTGCATGCTGTCTCATAAGCAGAATCCCTTTCTTCCTCAAATTCCTCTTGAATGTTCCTTTTACCTCTTTTTTTTCCTAATGGATCCTTGGTACAATCTCTTCCCCTCAAGTACAGGGTCTTCCTTGTCCCACAGATATTTAGGGAGTGCTTGGACATGGTTAAGTGTCCTCCTGTCTCCCCACTCCAATTCCAAACCTCCCTTTTACTTTGTTTTTCCAAAATCATTCTTTTTAAAAAACATTTCATCACCCATTATTATTCTTTGTCTCCAGGCTTGGCTTCATGGAAGTACACACTGTGTAGTCACACAGGTCTTTGTGCTTAGATGAGCCCCGCACTTGGTTTAATGCTCTGCTTGTTACCTCCTTGAAATGTTTAATACCTTTTGAACAAGTAGCCCCACATTTTCATTTTTCACGAGTCCCTGAGAATGATGTGACTGGTCCTACTTGGTAGCATCATCCATTGACACACTACCTTATTTATCGATATCTTAGCACCTAGCTCCCTGCTTCCCATGCCATTATTTCATTCCTTGGAGAAACTTCAGTACTTAAGTAGCTCTCTCTAACATTCTGACCTCTTAGTTCTTTAACTTCAGCTCCCACAATCATCTCTGTTACCCTTTAATGACCTGGTGACAATAATATACCCTAGACCTTATCACCGACACTAACCACTCCAGCTTTGAAATCTAGACGCTAAACAACTCACTTCCTGGCTCTCACTCTATCATTCCAGTTCATTTGCTCCAGTTACTCCCACTCCAGCTATCTTTAGACCTCATCAATGCATCCGATCCATCCACCATGCCATTTAACTTTTAAAATTATGTATAACTTGACAAGTACAAAAATACGCAATACATAAACTTATAAATACCATTAAAACAATACTCCAGGAACTTTCCATTTGACTTAAAAGTAAAACATTTCAAGAATCACTGAAGGTAATTCTATGTTTCATCTTGAACACATTCCCTTCCCTCTTCTCTTCCACCCTAAAGTAATCTTTATCCTGAATAATATGTGTATCATTTCTTGCTTTCTTTTTTATACTTTTGCTATATATTAATACATTAAAAGTGGTACTATAGGCTGTCATTTTCTGCAAATTTTTCCCCCATTTGGCATATTTCTAACATGCAGTTGTGTTCATCTGAATTGCTGTATTAACAATAGCTAATCTTAGATAGATGTTGGGGACTGGAGTGTCTGGACAGTTGGATTCTTGCAAGTTCATCCTCATAAGCCAATGCCTAATTGTTTCTCAGAGAGTTTATATCAATTTGCATTCCCACCAAAAAGTGTGTAAGTATCCTCATTGATCTATACTATTTTCTGGATTATTTCAAATACTAAAATTGTCTTACTGTAGCTATTATTTTGCAATTCCTGATTACTAAGGATGGATATCTTTACCTGAGTTTATTTCATATTATTTTTTCCTCTTTTGTAAAATGTCTGCTCAAGTTTTCACCAATTATTCTACTGAGTTGTCTTTTTTCTTAATGATTTATGAGATACTTTATGGATTCAAGAAATTCCTTCAGCAGATACTTTCTTCCAATTTACAGTTTGTCTCTTTATGGTCTCTTCTGATAACAGGAATTCTTAATTTTACTATGATCAGTCTTTTCTTTTAATGAATGCTAATTAGGTCTTATTTAAGATACTGTTCTCTAAACAAAGTCATAAAGATGTATGATTTCTTCTAAAGGAATTAAAGTTTTGCCTTTCATATTTAAAGCCTTGATTCACCTGGGATTGATTTCCCAACATCAGGTCTACTGAAGTATAATTTAGCACTGCAAAATGTACATGGTGTGTGTGTAATGGCTATATTTGGATGGACTTTGACAAATTTATATAGTCTTATAACTACCATCACATCCAAAAGTATATTTTCATTGATGGACATTTGGGTTGTTTTCAGTTTGGGGTAATAATGAATAAAATGGCTATAAATATCTGGGCATACATTTTTCTGTGGACATGTCTTCATTTTGGGGGGCAAATACCTTGTTAGGTCATATTGTGAGTATATATTTAATTTTACAAGTTGCCAAAGTATTTTCCAAAGTAGTTGTACCATTGCTTTTCCATCAGCAATACCTGCTGCTTTAGCCATTATAATAGGTGTGCAGTAGTAGCTTACTGTGATCTCAGCTGAATTTTCCTAATGACTGAAGATATTTAGCATCTTTTCATGTGTTTTTTTGTCACTTGCATCTCATCTTTTTGAAGTAACTCTTCAAACCCTTTGTCAATTTTTGTTCACTTGGGTTGCTGATCTTACTGTTGAGTTGAAAGAGTTCTTTTACGTATTTTGCACCTTTATTAGATATGTGTATTAAAATACATTTTGTCAATCTGAGGAGTGAATTTTCATTTCTTTAACAGTGTCTTTGGAAGAGCTAAAGGTTTAAATTTGCTGAAATTGAGTTTGCCATTCTTTTTTTTTTTCTTTTATGGTTCATATTTTTTGTTTGCTATCTAACAAATCTTTGTCTAGTTTCAAATCACAAAGGCTTTCTCTTACATTTCTTCTTTTTTTTCTAACATTTTTTATTGATTTATAATCATTTTACAATGTGTCAAATTCCAGTGTTCAGCACAATTTTTCAGTCATTCATGGACATATACACACTCATTGTCACATTTTTTTCTCTGTGAGTTACCATAGCATTTTGTGTATATTTCCCTGTGCTATACAGTGTAATCTTGTTTATCTATTCTACAATTTTGAAATCCCAGTCTATCCCTTCCCACCCTCCACCCCCCGGTAACCACAAGTCTGTATTCTCTGTCTGTGAGTCTATTTCTGTCCTGTATTTACGCTTTATTTTTGTTTGTTTGTTTTTGTTTTTGTTTTTTAGATTCCACATATGAGTGATCTCATATGGTATTTTTCTTTCTCTTTCTGGCTTACTTCACTTAGAATGACATTCTCCAGGAGCATCCATGTTGCTGCAAATGGCATTATGTTGTCGGTTTTTATGGCTGAGTAGTATTCCATTGTATAAATATACCACTTCTTCTTTATCCAGTCACCAGATGGACATTTAGGCTGTTTCCATGTTTTGGCTATTGTAAATAGTGCTGCTATGAACATTGGGGTGCAGGCGTCATCCTGAAGTAGATTTCCTTCTGGATACAAGCCCAGGAGTGGGATTCCTGGGTCATATGGTAAGACTATTCCTAGTCTTTTGAGGAATCTCCACACTGTTTTCCATAGTGGCTGCACCAAACTGCATTCCCACCAGCAGTGTAGGAGGGTTCCCCTTTCTCCACAGCCTCTCCAGCATTTGTCATTTGTGGATATCTGAATGACGGCCATTCTGACTGGTATGAGGTGATATCTCATTGTAGTTTTGATTTGCATTTCTCTGACAATGAGTGATATTGAGCATTTTTTCATGTGCTTTTTGATCATTTGTATGTCTTCCTTGGAGAATTGCTTGTTTAGGTCTTCTGCCCATTTTTGGATTGGGTTGTTTATTTTTTTCTTACTGAGTCGTATGAGCTGCTTATATATTCTGGAGATCAAGCCTTTGTCGGTTTCACTTGCAAAAATTTTCTCCCATTCCATAGGTTTTTTTCTTGTTTTTCTTCTGGTTTCCTTTGCTGTGCAGAAGCTTGTAAGTTTCATTAGGTCCCATTTGTTTATTCTTGCTTTTATTTCTTCTAGGAGAAAATTTTTGAAATGTATGTCAGATAATGTTTTGCCTATGTTTTCTTCTAGGAGGTTTATTGTATCTTGTCTTATGTTTAAGTCTTTAATCCATTTTGAGTTGATTTTTGTATATGGTGTAAGGCAGTGTTCTAGCTTCATTGTTCTACATGCTGCTGTCCAGTTTTCCCAACACCATTTGCTGAAGAGACTGTCTTTATTCCATTGTATATTCTTGCCTCCTTTGTCGAAGATGAGTTGACCAAAAGTTTGCAGGTTCATTTCTGGGCTCTCTATTCTGTTCCATTGGTCTATATGTCTGTTTTGGTACCAATACCATGCTGTCTTGATGACTGTAGCTCTATAGTATTGCCTGAAGTCTGGGAGAGTTATTCCTCCAGCCTCTTTCTTTCTCTTCAGTAATGCTTTGGCAATTCTAGGTCTTTGATGGTTCCATATAAATTTTATTATGATTTGTTCTAGTTCTGTGAAATATGTCCTGGGTAACTGGATAGGGACTGCATTAAATCTGTAGATTGCCTTGGGCAGTGTGACCATTTTAACAATATTGATTCTTCCAATCCAAGAACATGGAATATCTTTCCATTTTTTAAAGTCTTCTTTAAATTCCTTCATCAATGGTTTATAGTTTTCTGTGTATAATTATTTCACCTCCTTGGTTAGATTTATTCCCAGATATTTTATTACTTTGGGTGCTATTTCAAAGGGTATTGTTTCCTTACTTTCTTCTTCTGTTGGTTTATCGTTAGTGTAAAGAAATGTAACTGATTTTTGAACGTTAATTTTGTAACCTGCTACTTTGCTGAATTCTTCAATCAGCTCTAGTAGCTTTTGTGTGGACCTTTTAGGGTTTTGTATATATAGTAACATGTCATCAGCATATAATGACACTTTTACCTCTTCTTTTCCAGTTTGGATCCCTTTTCTTTCTTTCTCTTGCCTGACTGCTGTGGCTAGGACTTCCAGGACTATGTTGAATAGGAGTGGTGATAGTGGGCATCCTTGTCTTGTCCCAGATTTTAGTGGGAAGCTTTTGAGTTTTTCACCGTTGAGTACTATGCTGGCTGTAGGTTTGTCATATATAGCTTTTATGATGTTGAGATATGTTCCCTCTATACCCACTTTGGCGAGAGTTTTTATCATAAATGGGTGTTGAATTTTATCAAATGCTTTTTCTGCATCGATTGAGATGATCATGTGGGTTTTGTCCTTTCTCTTGATGTGATGTATTACATTGATTGATTTGCGTATGTTGAACCAGCCTTGTGTCCCTGGGATGAACCCCACTTGGTCATGATGTATAATCTTTTTTATGTGTTGTTGGATTCTATTTGCTAAAATTTTGGTGAGAATTTTGGCGTCTATGTTCATCAGTGATATTGGCCTATAATTCTCTTTTTTTGTAGTGTCTTTGCCTGGTTTTGGTATCAGGGTGATGGTGGCTTCATAGAATGAGTTTGGGAGTAATCCCTCCTTTTCAATCGTCTGGAAGAGTTTGAGAAGGACTGGTATGAGTTCTTCTTTGTATGTTTGGTAGAATTCCCCGGTGAAGCCGTCCGGTCCTGGACTTTTATTTGTAGGGAGGTTTTTAATTGCTATTTCTATTTCCTTTCTAGTGATCAGATTGTTCAAGTGTTCAGATTCTTCTTGATTCAGTTTTGGTGGACGGTATGTTTCCAGAAACTTGTCCATCTCCTCTAGGTTATCCAGTTTGGTTCGATATAGTTTTTCATAATATTCTCGTATGATATTCTGTATTTCTATTTTGTTTGTTGTAATTTCTCCATTTTCCTTTCTTATTTTGCTAATTTGTGCTCTCTCTTTTTTCTTCTTTGTGAGTTTGGCCAGAGGTTTGTCGATTTTATTTACTTTTTCAAAAAACCAGCTTTTGGTTTGGTTGATTTTTTCTATGGTCTTGTTAATCTCTATTGTATTTAATTCCCCTCTGATCTTTATTATTTCCTTCCTTCTGCTGCTTTTTGTTCTTCTTTTTCTAATTCATTCAGGTGGTGGGTTAAATTGTTTATTTGAGATTGTTCTTCTTTTTTGAGGAAGGCCTGTATCGCTATAAACTTCCCTCTTAGCACTGCCTTTGCCGTGTCCCATAGGTTTTGAGTGGTTGTGCTTTCATTATCCTTTGTCTCAAGGTATTTTTTAATTTCAGCTTTGATTTCCTCATTGATCCATTGTTTTTTCAATAACATATTGTTTAATCTCCATGCTTTCCTTTTTTTCTCCTTTGTTTCTCTGTTGTTGATTTCCAGTTTCATGGCATTGTGGTCAGTAAAGATGCTTGAGATAATTTCTATCTTCTTAAAATTGTTGAGGTTTCTTTTGTGCCCAAGTACATGATCGATCCTGGAAAATGTTCCATGTGCACTTGAAAAGAATGTATATCCTATTTTTGGGGGGTGTAATGCTCTGAAAATATCCACCAAATCTAGTTTTTCTATTGTAGTATTTAATTTCTCTGTTGCCTTGTTTATTTTCCGTCTGGAAGATCTGTCTAGTGATGTTAATGCAGTGTTAAAATCTCCAACTATGATTGTATTCCCATCAATATCCCCCTTTATCTCTGTTAGTAATTCTTGTATGTACTTAGGTGCTCCTATATTGGGTGCATATATATTAACGAGTGTAATATCCTCATCTTGTATCACTCCTTTAATCATTATAAAATGTCCTTCTTTATCTTTCTTTATGGCCTTTGTTTTAAAGTCTATTTTGTCTGAAATCAGTACTGCAACACCTGCTTTTTTGGCTTTTCCATTTGCATGGAATATCCTTTTCCATCCTTTCACTCTCAATCTATATGTGTCCTTCTCCCTAAAGTGGGTCTCTTGTATGCAGCATATTGAAGGTTCTTGCTTTATTATCCAATCTGCCACTCTGTGTCTTTTGACTGGAGCATTTAGTCCATTAACATTTACAGTAATTAATGATAGATGTGTGTTCATTGCCATTTTGAACTTATCTTTGCAGTTGAATTGGTATATCCTCTTTGTTCCTTTTTTCTTCCTTTTGTGGTTTGGTAATTTTCCTTTGTATTTTCATGGATTTTATTTAATTTTTGTGACTCCTTTGTACATTTTTGGCTTGTGGTTACCCTTTTTTGTAAATCTATTAACCCATCTTACATTTCTTCTAAAGTTTTTTAGTTTTAGATTTTATATTTAAGACCATGATAAATTTGAGCTTGTTTAATATGATATAAGGTATAAGTTTAGATTATTTATTTTTTGCATATGGACATCCAATTTTAATATCATCAATTGAGAAAAATACTACTCTTTCTCTCTTAAATAATCTTTGTAATTTTGTTGAAAATAAATTAAAAATCTGAGTCTGTTTCTGGGCTTTCTAATTGTGTTCCATTGGCCTATGTATTTATCCCTTCACCAATGCCACAGTTTTTTGATCAATATAGCTAAGTTTAAGTATTAATATAAGATAAATCCAAAATCAGGTACTTTAAGTGTACCAATTTTTTTTTAATAACTATTCTAGGTCCATTGCTAATCTACACAAAAGTAGATTCAATTTATCAACTTCTATCAGAAACCTGGCTGCAATTTACATTGAGTTTGTACTGAATCTAATTAAAATGCCAATTTCAAGAAAATTTTAACAATATGTATTAGTCTAATTCATGAGCACAGTATGTTTCTCCATTAGCTTAGGTCTAAAAATGTTTGTTTATTAATATTTTGTTGCCTTGCTTTGTTTATAATCTTAAAAAGTGTGTTAGTCAGGGTTTAAGCCAGAGAAAGAAAATGAGCTGAAGACATATATTAAGAGATTCACCGCAAGCAGTTAGCTTACACAATTGTAGGGCTAGTTAGGAAAGTCCAAAATCTGTAGGGCAGGCCATGAGGAAGGTCAAAGCTGTCAGGAAGGGTAGGCTGGAACCCTTGCAAGTGAGCTGAAGCTGGTATCCACAGGAGGATTTTCTCTTCTTCAGAAAAGCCCCAATTCTGTCTTAGGGCCTTTAATAAGGTCCATCTACATTATCTACAATCTGCAATTTAAACTGACAGTCTAGAAAAGTGGAGGCCTCGGGGTCAGAAAACTGAACTGTATCTGTATCCTAAATAACCTCAGATAAGATTGTCACTAAGAACATTTCCATTAGCAAAAATCAGATTAAAGGTGATGCCTGTACACTGCTATACATCCACCTGTTTCAGTGACTTAAAGATAGGAGTCTGTTAAACTGAGGGAGATAGGTATAACATAATCACAGAATCTAGTAAATAATGATGAAAGATTAGTTACTAATCCTTCCAGGATTAAGAAATACGAACCTAAAGACAACTTGCTTTGGAAACATAAACATGAAACTCCCTGGAAAACATAGACTGGATGTCTACTTTATAGTCGTTGGCTCCCCACTGCCCTTTCCGCTATTTTACGACCAAAGAAAACAAAGGATGACATGCAAAAGATAATACAGTTGACCTTGAACAACAGGGGTTTGAACTGTGTGGGCCCACTTATAAATGGATTATTTTTTAAATAAATATGTATTACAGTACTGCATGATCTGCAATTGGCTGGATCCACAGATGTGGAACCGTGGACACAGTGGGCTTATGGTAAAGTTATACATGGGTTTTTCACTGTGCAGAGGATCAGCACACCTAACCCCGGTGCTGTTCAAGCTTCAACTGTAACTGTTTTCCCCCTAAACAAAATTCTGAGGCTCTAAATTTGTACCTGGATTAAGAAAGAGTCAACAAACCATTATCAATTGTTATCAATGTCAATTATCCAAAGACCTACTCTCCAATTTTACTTTAATACGGAATACAAGAAAGGAAGAATTATCCAGAATTCAAAGCCATGGGACATGGAGGACACTGGGAAAATTAGTGCTTCTCACAGTGCTAAAGAGTAACGACTGTATGTTTTAGAGTTTTACAGTTTCATAATTTAGCTTAAGTCTTCTCCCCCCACCCCCAGCTTTAATTCTGGTACTAATACCCCATTCCTACTCCTCTATTGTATATTGGATATGAGAGGGAGTAGGAACATGGTATGGTAGAAATTGCGTACTTATTGGTAGGTTTCTAGACTTTCAGAAGCCACCAAAATAGGATGTAAAGGGATCATGTACTTTGGGTTGGATGTGACTTACATAATTTTTCCCATCTGCAGACAGTGGTTGTATAGAGTATCCATGGATACCTGGGTGGATACAGAAGTAGATTGTGGCTAAGAATACATATTTTCCCTGAGAATTCATTCAATTTTCTTACTGTTAATACTAGATTTCCTCTCCTTACCATGGCTTAGCTGGGTCCATGGCTGTCCTGGAAGAAATTTTATTTTTTAAACTCATTTATTGTTATATATCATCATATGAATAAGTCTGGACTAACAGAAGTCATTGGAAGTGCTTGATACAATCTCCAATCTGCTTCCTCAAAAACAAAGTGCTTGGCCTACCTTTCTTCTGGTTGAGAAATGAAGGTTATTTTATTCTTTAATCTTTGATCCAGAGATTAAATTTGTATTTTGAGAAAAGCAGTCTCAATAAGCCAGTCTAGATCCTGAATAACCTCATAGGAAAGAACCACACGGCAATCGATGGACTATTAATTCAGAGGGAAATCAACTTCATCTGATTTAAACTGCTGGAGGAAGACTGGATTTAGATCCTAGAAGCTCCGTCAGACCAACCCTCCCACAGACGACAACTATCAACTCTGGAAAAATTGTACCAATCAGCTACACAAAGACACTGCTTAGTGAAACAAAGCAGATATTAGAATGGTATCAAGCCTTGAGAGAAAGAATGACAGTGAGTGCATGAGTTTCCTGTTGTTATGGCTTTTAGCTTAGAGACTACTTTCCAGGTGTCACTCCATGGCAAGGTTAAGACTTGTATAGAAACCCACAGGTTTGCTAGCTTGAAGAACCACAGAGCAGAGTTTGGAGCAACCACACAGTTGGAAAGTGTAGAAAAAAGCCCTAGGCAGAAAAGAACAAGGAGGGAGAGCTACAGATTCTGTGTAGAAAATACTACACAATAGCTATCTGAGCCCTGAACTTCAAATGTATTAAGCAGAATTCTGGCAGCCCAATTAAAGACAGAAGATATATGCTAGGGTTATGGGGTCTGGAGTTTGAGTTCAGACACATCAACTGACTGCTAAACCCAAGGATGCTGGTAACAAAAAACTATACCTTTCAATGAAGGAAAGACAATCCAGGGTCTTTACAGCATATTGTGGAAAATGTTCAGGATCCAATACAAAATTACCAGGTGTCTGAAGAAATAGGAAAATGTGACTCATTTTAAAGAAGAAGGCAACTAATGGAGACTAACTTTGCAGCTACTATAACTCTGCTCAAGGGCACATGGGGAAATATTTTTATAATGAATTTAAAAAAATAGGACATTTCAACAGAGAAATAGAAATTGTATAAAAAAAATTCCAAATGGAAATTGTGTAACTAAAACTAGAAAATCTGAGATAAAATGTAAAATAAAAGGATAAGCAAAAGAACAGACTTGAGATAGCAGAGGAAGGAGTCAATGAAATAGAAATTAACAGAAATCATCTGGTGTGAGAAAGAATTAAGAGAATAGAATCTCTGGGTCCTCTTGGGACTCTCTAATGATCCAACATACTCCAACATATAACTGGAGTCCCACAAGAAGAGGATAGAAATTGGGGCAGCAAAGTGTCTGAAAAGGTATGAGTTTAATTTTTCCCCAAGTTAACTGAAGACATATAGAGTTAAGAAGTCCAGTGAATGCTAAACAGAATAAACAGAAAGGAAACCATGCCTAAGCACAATGTAGTAATTGTGATTAGAAGGAAAACCAAAGTCTTTAAAGCAGCCAAAAAGAGGCATTCAGAGGAATAATAATTTGAATGATCACTGACTTTTCATCAGAAATAATGAAATGGCATTTTTAAAGCACTGAAAGAAAATAAAACCCTGAAACCTAGAATTCTACATCAAATAAAACTGTCTGTCAAAAATAAAGGTGAAACAAATAATTTTTAAGATAGAGGAAAGCTAAGAGAATTTGATGCCAGCAAATCTGTACTTCAAGGAACCTTAAAGGAAGTTCTTCAGTCTGGAAGGAAATCCTAGCAGATGGAAATCTGATTCTACAGGAAGAACGAATAGCAGTGGCAATGGTGTTCAAATACTATCTTATGGGCAGTTATGAAATACTTTTTTCTTAATTTGTTTAAATAAATATGTCCATTTGAAGCAAAAATTATAACATCCTAGTGAGTGGTTTATAATATGTTTAAATATAATATACGTAACAATTATTTCACAAAGAATGGGAATGGGTTAAATGGATGTATAGTTTCAACTTTCTAATATTTTACATGTAGTAGTACCATGTTGACTTTAGAAGTGAAAATGGTAGTGAATATTTAAGAATATATATTGTAATCTCTAGCACAATGTATCAGTTTCCTAGGACTGCTGTAACAAAGTTCCACAAACTGAGTGACTTAAAACAACAGAAATGTATTGTCCCACAGTTCTGGAGGTGAAAAGTCAGAAATCAAGATAAGGGAAGGAGCCCTTCTTGTCTGTTCTAGCTTCTGATCGCCTCAGACGTTCCTTGCCTTATAGTCGGCATTCTCCCTGTGAGTTCACAAAATCTTCCCTCCACAAATGCCTCCCTCTGCATCCCAATTTCCTCTTTTTATAAGGACACCAGTGCTATTGGTTTAGGGCCCACTCTCGTGACCTCATTTAAACTCGATCATCTGCAAAGACCTTATTACAAAAGTAAGTCACATTGACAGGTACTTCAACATTTTTTGAAGGACACAATTCCATACATAAGTAACTATGAAAATAATAATGCAAATATATACATATACATATATACACACACACACATACACAAACATTTACATATATATTAAGATCATGGTATTTTAGGAGTTGCTTCACAGAAATTTAGCATGTCCTCTAAAAGCAATACAGTTACCATTGTCATCCCCATTTTACTGATGAAAATCCTGATGTTTTGGCAAATTAAATAGCCTGCTCAAAGCCTCACATCTAATAGGTGGTTCAAGTTCTCTGTAATTTCAAACATGCACTTTTAATCACCACATTCTATCATTTAGCCTAACTGAGATTATGAGCAGGTGGCTCAAGGTGGTCACAGCCCTCGCTATGACTGAACTGAAACTAGAACACAGGGATTTGGATTCTCAGGCGAGAGGTCTTTTCATGGAGAGGTCTTTTCACAAAAGCTGTATGCTTGCTGTCTCTCTCTGTTTGCAGAGACCTCTAACAACAGATGTCCAAAGGGAGCTCATGCTTAACGAAGTTGATTAATTTTTCAAAGGAGTTGACAGTCACCATAGATATAATTCACTTGGACTTCTAGTAGGCTTTTGATACAATGCACATCAAAAGCTAATCCATAAGGTTAATGTAGAGGGGGTTGGTGGAGAAATAGTCAACTGGATAAACATTTTACAATGGGTATAGTAATGGAGGGTAAAAGGTCTACAGAAAGTGGCCTTGGCTCAGGTCAAAAAGATTTATCAGTGTCAAGCTTAATCTAACTCATGCATCAGTTACCTGGAAATGTTAAAAAAATTTTTTTAATAAGCTTTTGTTGGGAACAATCAACAGGTCTTCTAAGAAATTTCACATATGATTTTTTAATCCTTTCTATCCTATTTATTTATGTATTTATTCATTTAAAATGTCAGGGAATTACAGCTCAAGGGAATTGATTAATGTTGGACCACTTTATGTCAGCCCTTTCAAAGTGAGAATTCAGGAGGACTGATGCCTAATGGTGACTCTCCACATAATTTATGTATTTCCTAGAACCTGGTTCTTCTCTTTTCCAGGCCTTAATTTCTGTACTTTAAAGTGCAGGATACAATTCAAATAACCTCTAAGTGTCCCCATAGCTCTAAAGTTCTAGAGTTCTATAATCATGTGCTTCTAGGAGTGGATAATACTTTTTTTCCCACTGAGAAAAGAGAGAAACAGCTGGGATAAATAAAATAAATCATTTGATGATTATCAGAAACATACTATTTTCTTTTTCAGTTACAAGAACATTTCTATTTATTTCTGAAGGACAGTCCAGACTTTAGACAGTGTGTGGCTGGAGCTACAATCTCTGACTCTTCAGCCCTGTTGGAGGTTCTGTCCTTCTGACATGCCTTCTAAAGGTACATCTACTTTTCATCAAAAGATACGATTTCTAGTTAAAAGAATAACTAATGGAGAGCAGCAAAGAGGACAGAGAGTCTGTGGCCTTTCAGTCATGAAGAGGCAGATGTTAGTCTCCGAGACAAATCATAAATCACATAAAGGCAGGATTATAAGAGATTTCAGGGGTAAGCAAGCCTCCTTTTTTAACAACGTATTTTCCTGTGTGAACCAGCATGCAATCCTTGCACTTAAGCATGGAAGTCTCTGGGGATGGAGACAGAGGTTGGGCATTGCTGATTATTGGAATCTTCTTTTGTGTCTTTCATGTAATCTCTAGTTAATATATCTTATTTAAAAACAAGAAGAAAGTTTATTCATGTGAATCAGAATTCATCCTCTGATAGTCATATAGTTCCTTCTTTACCTTGGCTCTTAGGAAACTCAAAACTGAGCTTCCTTTGAATGCTTTTCCTTAGCCAATTCAGCAGCTTAAATGAAATAAAATATCCACTAAGCAGTGGCTTAGTGGTTTAAACAGATTAAAAGTTCATCTTCTCACATCAGAAGGTAGGCGGACCAGGACCGGCATGGGAGGGCCGTACACTCACTGGGGACTCGGCATCCTCCAGCTCACACACTGCCATGCCTGGTTTGGGGTAGGGAGACCCCACATTCTCGTGGACCAAGAGGGCGGCTGGAGTTCTAAAATCATGCCTGTGTTTCAGAAGACAGTAAGAGAGAAGTGGGAAATGGATGTTGGGGCAGACAACCGCAAGGCTGTGCCATGGCCTGGTCCATCTTTGGAGCTGTCTTTTAAGTCATGACACACATGCACGCTGGCAAGGCACCGTTTGCTTTCTTTCCTTTTTTCTCTCGCTTCACAAATACATTTCAGAATTTGAAATGTGCTCACTTTATCTCTAAATCCAGAGTATGAGACAGTCTAAGAACTGAAATAAATGTCACCCCTGAGGTAGGTGATACCCACAGAGAGGTGAGAATCAATTTTTGGAGTTATTCCTTGGCTTTCTCATTGTAGACGTATTAAGAGGGTACAGCTAGTGCCATTACGGATGTTCAATTCCCTCACAACCTCCACGGTAGGCAGCTGTTTGTCCCCACATGGTTTCTTGCTCTTCCTACCTAATCTGATTACGGTCAAGAATACAGTCGTTATATATACGTAATCAATTGTAGAAACATTCAACTCAGCCATGTTCTTTTTAATATGAAGGAACTGATGGCCAGAAAGTTGAAGTGATATGTCAAAGGTCACAAATTAAATGCAGATATCAACGTGTACCACCCATTACACTCCAGCACAGGGGCATAATGAATTAAGACAGCTCCTTGACCCTGAAGTCATATTTCTGGGGTCAAATCCTTCTCTTCCACTAACTTGCTATGTGCTCTGGGGCAAGCCATTTAAGTTCTTTGTACCTAGTTTTCTCCTCTGCAAGACGAGAATACTAATAAGTACAGATCTCAAAGGGTTTTTGGTGAAAATTAAATGAGATCACTTATGCAAAGCATTTAGCACAGTGTTCGGCTTACAGTCAGTGCTTAACCAGTGTTAGCTAAGATTTTAGTAATGGCAGAGATTAGTAAATGATTCATCAATGGGCAAGTGAATACAATATGTGGAATGGACTTTGCCCTGAGTTTAGAGGAGGCAACAATCCCTCTGAGCTTGAATGACATGAGAAGCATTCGCAGGGAATTCTGCATAATTTCTCTGGTTGAGCTTGCTTGCTTAGTAACATTTTTTTTTTTTTTAAAAACTGCTGTCCAAGCTGTTAGCTGAAATTGAAAGATACAGTGATGGTTAGAGGGCCTATTTAGTAAGAGCAGAAAAATGCACTGGGAGTGAATGATTTGTCTGGAACAGAAGGCTGAGTCAGGGAGAATGGACTGTCACGTAGGCAGATTGGGCTAAAGCCAAGAAAACTGGGCAATGATTGCCCTGAGCGACAATTTCGAGCCAGGCAGTAAGATTTCCCCCATGGCCCCAGCCCACTCCCCAGTTCAGGGCTTTTCACATGGTCTCTCAGTTAGAATTCTAGGGAGGAGAGCACACACTGGTTTAAAAAAAAAAAAAGGAAAATGCCGGCTTGCCCTCCATTGAATTACTAACGGCATTCTGGCTTTTCTTGTCCAACATGCCTCATATGATAGGGAAAAAAATATTGATTCCACACGAAAAACAATATGGTAAAACTCGTGTCTCTTCAATGACAGAGAAGTCTCTCCTAGGAAGTAGTGAGTTCTCCAAAGCTCAAGGAGTTCAAATAGACACTGTTCAAGGACACATAAGATAAGCTGTAGTGGGAATTTGTTCAAGAAAAAGAATCCTATTTTGATGGCCTTTAACCCAACAACTTCATACTTCTACATTAAGGATTGAATTAAGAGCCATTAATCAAACGAGCCTCTCTGGTTGAAAAGGTAAAGATCATGGCTGAAGCTGAGATAAAAATAACAACAATAATTAATAAATAGTTTCTAAGAACCTGCTATGGAGTCGATAATGTCCCAGGCATTACAGAGGACAGAGAATTGCATTTAGCATAGTCACTGTCCTCAGAGCTCACAGTGAGGGTAGGCAGGGGAGGTTATTTTTACATCGTTAGACTAGTCATTATTTCTTTCCATCTGAAGGTAAATGTCATTTACAGGTGGCTATATAAGACTATATATCTTCTAGTTTGTGAGGATAAAAGAAAGAATAAACTCAGATACTGATCTCAAGAGGAAGGAAAGCTACAGCAGGCTTGTGAGGTTAAAAACTGTTTCTTCGAGGATATATATTCATATAAGGAGAACAGGAGTGGAAGAGAACCTTCTCACATTTAACCCATATTTTGGTCCAAAAGGGAGAGAGAGGATGTTCAATTTGAAGGATGTTCAATATCTGGGAAAGTCGGGAAGGGCAAGGGGTGAGGATGGAGAAGTACTCAAGGGGTAAAGCGGGGTGCTTTTATAAAACCATATGAAAGAGTTAGGACTTCATCTTGAGATTAATGGAGAGCTACTGATGGGTTTTCAGCAGAGGAATGACATCATCAGATTGATGTTTTGCAAAGATCACCCTCGCTGCTGTGTGTAGAGTGGATTGAAGAAGAAAGATGTGTTAGCAAGCTGTTGAAATGTTTTTGGAGGTAAGACTCTGTAGCTTTGAGGCTAAGGCATGGTTGTAGCATCTGCTGATTGCTTTTAAATCTCAGTCTTTCTCATACTAGATGTGTGGCTTTCGACAAGCTACTTCATCCAGAAAATAAAGATAATAAAAGTGCCTGCATTATGAGATTATTATCAAATCAAATGAGACAGGCATGTGATGTGCTGAGCATACTGCTTGGAACTTAGCACATACTCAATAAATACTATTTATTACTATTATTATTATTATTATTAAGTATGGATGATGGCGAACTGGATATTGACTGCTAACCTGAGAAACATGTGCATAATTATAAAGATACTTCAGAAGATGGGGATTAGTCGGATATTTTACAGCCAGGACAAGACATGTTTATTTACAGAGTTAATAACTAGTCAAGACACAGGGAGGCATACACCCACAAACATGAAATCTCTCTCTCTTTCTCTCTCTCTCTCTCTCTCTCTCTCTCTCTCACACACACACACACACAGCTTCCTGTGAGACGGAATATTCAAAGAATGCTCCATAGATCAACTTTGATGATCAGGTATACTTTGAAGAACATAACAAAGATTGAGAAGAGAAAGGAAGGCATTGCAGGCAGTAGAAAAATCAGGTGACACGTGCACGAAAATATAGAGGCTGGCATATTTGTCAGGAATTCCTTCATTCAGCACACATTTACTGAGTACATTCTATGAGCCAGGTAATTTTCTAAGTATTAGGGATAAAACAAAGAACAAGACAGAGAAGTCCCCTGGCCTTCAGGAACTTACATTATTTTGGAAAACCAGAGTTAGTTTCAACTCAATTAAAAGCCCTAGGAAGCCTACTTACTTCATTATATGTAATAGATGCTCTTGGTGTCAAACTCAGATCCCTGTTACCTGGCAGGCAATGCTGTAAGTAGTGGCTGCCAACGAATCACTGATTAACTCCCCTCAGCCAATAGGAGTCAGTTTGCCTGAAGAAACCTAGGAAATTATACCTCCCCCAAGAATGTCCTGAAGACAAGGACTGACTGATAAATACGGGATAAAAATGTCAGCATCCTTGCCACAAGATGAAACCAGCTCTGTGATGCAGTTCATACTCTGGAGATCCCCTGGGATTAGGCTGAAGGTAGACGCCAGCTAAAACCGCATCTTTGCTTAGCTGTCTCCCATGCCCACACCTGCTTCCTCCGCTCCCTTACAGGTTTCTCCTATGATATCACCTTCAGTAAGTCGCTTGTTTATCCATACCCAACTCAGGCTCTGCTTCTACCTACACAACTTGACATAAGACACTACTGATTCCATTTTGTAGTGTTTCCTTTCTCAAATCCAATTATTTCCCCAACCCTAAAAAATTAGTTTATGCGTTCTGATTAGAATAACAGATTATTTACCTGGGACACAGTTATTTAAATGCATACATCATAGCATTCTCATTATACAGACATAACAATTATCAATCTGGTAACATCCATTTTTAAAAATGGATACTGAATTTCATTATATATATATATTTATAATGACATATGTATATATAATTTTAAAGGATATATATATATACACACATACTTAAATTTTTTTTCTGCTATTAATGATTTGCAAGGTTCTTATGGCTACACATTTGAACAAGTAGCACATCATATTAATTTACAATCAGCACCTGTCCTCTTGCACATTACTGAGCACACTGTTACCATCCCTAATAAACATATGAGGAAACTAGGAGTACTAAGAAGTTTAGAGTCTTGCAACATCAAGCCATACAAGCAGAATTAAACAAAGAACTTCCTATTTCTCAGCTCCATATGGTTTCCACTACTCCAGTCTAGAGGAAGATGCCAAATATTCATGGATGACACCTGTTTGTTTTCATTGTATACTATCATGTATATCCAATGAGAAGGAATTTTGACCCCTTCATGGCTATGCCAACAAATCAGATATGTTGGGTCTGTCCACCCCAGCATTATGGAAAGACCCAAGTATCAGGACACCTTCAAAAGCTTGCTTTCCGTGGGTGAGTATCACAGTGCAGTGGCTTTTGGAAGTAGAAAGCCAATGAAAATCCAGTTAGAAAAAATCCAATAGAGACTCCAATAAGACTCAGGAACTTCTGGCCACTGTGAGGTCTACACTTTTCTCTGTGTACAGAGTTGGGATTATTGTCATTTGTTATACCTCTCAGGCTGCTGGAGTTTTCATTGTCCTAAATTAAAATGTTCCTGGTATCATTTTTTCGGTAACAGGGTTATTACACATACATTAACACACACATTTACCCATGAAGATGTGGAAAGCTGAAAAGGTCAGCAGCATGAGGGGAATGGGGGAAACGCTCCAAGGTGCACAGATGGAAAGAGCCTCATAATCTAGATCTACACTAACTCTATCTAGATTGCTAGTCAGGATTGGCTGAAGGTCTTTTCTGTGGACAGCAGACTGTGTAGGGCTACAGCAACAGCAACACTTTTATATAACACATGTTTATTCTCATCTTTCAAACCCACTGTGTGGCACAGGACTGGGCACATAACACTCAATAAATGTTTATTCACTAAATGTTCGAAGTTTACATTCTGTCTGAATACTAACCTGTGTGTCAAACACTGTGGAAGACATCATCATCTAGAAATAAATTCTTTTCAAATGATACACAGTTGCAGGAATGGGTAGTGTTCCTTTAATGATGAAGTTTACCTGAAGGATAAGAAACTTCAGGTTGACCTGGGCTTAATTTTATACTGTGCAACTAACTGGTGTGTCGAACTGGAAAGTGACTTAACTTCTCTGGTTTCCCGTTATCCTGAATATAAAATAAGGGGTCAAGCCAGGTTATGGAGGACTCCCTAATAGTACCTTGAAATTTTAACATTTTCTGAATTGAACTAAAGTTCCTGCACTGTGTAAAAGTTTCCCTGGCCCTAAAAAGAATTCCTATGGGGTTTGAATTCTGTTGAAACATCTTCTAAAGGAAGTGTGCATTTCCCCTACATATAGAATTTGGTGATGGGCAGGTTTGCCTGAAAAGATATTTCACTGCAATTAGCTTTCTTTACTCCCTGACAGAAGGTTTCAGAGCCCAGAGGCAACTTCTACCAGGATAAAAATACTCTGCACTGTCAGTAGGAGATATTATATAACACATACTGATTTCCCTCCCTTGTTTTGCAAGAACTCAGAGGTACAGTGGAGTTTGCTGACATCCCCAAGCAGGTCATTAATGCTTTACTTCCTTGTCTGACAGAACCAGAACATTGCTGATTTCAACTATTCTCTGGATAAGTTTCTGAAGAGAACACTGAGTCAAGGGTAAAGATTCTTCTCATTTTTCAATTTAATCTTTAAAAAAATAGAAAAATAATTAAATGTTTTATTAAAACAGTTGTTCTCAACCAGGAGTGATTTTGCTTTCTCCCCTCCCCCACCAGAGAACATTTAGCAAAGTCTGGAGACATTTTTTGTTGTCATAACCAGGAAACTTCCACTTGCATCTAGGAGGCAGAAGTCAGAGATGCTGCTAACCATTCTACAATGCACAAGACATGCCCTCCAAAGGAATTACAAGACTCCAAATTTATCCTGCATTACTTTGTGTGTGTGTGTATACACACATATGTATGTATATATATAAATTAATTTCCTATGATTCTTATTTTCTCTCATAAGCAAATACAGTTCTTCTTCCACTTATAATGGGGTTACATCCCCCCCAAAATCATAAATCAAAAATATCCTAAGTCAAAAATGCATTTAATGTGCCTAACCTACCAAACATCGTAACTTTATGTAGTATACCTTAAACATCAGAACACTTCCATTAGCCTACAGTTGGGCAAAATCACCTAGCACAAAGCCTAATTTATTATTATTTTTGGTTTATTGTTGAATATCTCATGTAATTTACTGAATACTGTACTGAAAGTGAGAAACCGAATGTTTGTCTGGGTACAGAATGGTGGTAAGCGTATTGGTTGTTTCCCCTCGTGATTGCTTGGCTGATCAGAAGCTGCAGCTGCCTCTACCCAGCATGAGGAGAGAGTATCATGTCGCATTGCTAGCTCAGTAAAAATTCAAAATTCCAAGCACAGTTTCTACTGAATGTGTCGATTTCACACCACCATAAAGTTGAAAAATTGTAAGTTGAACCATTGTTGGGAACCATCTATATGAATTATATACTTACAGTCATAGTTTACATATAATTTAGCCTTCTCTTCTTTTTATTAGTATCACATTATAAACATTTTCACATTTATGTTTATGTTTTTCTAATTGCCATTTTAATGTCTGCATAAGAATCCACTGGGTTGATGTTCCACAGTATACAATACCATTCTCCTATCATTGATTATTTAAGTTGTTTCCAACATATTTCCTTATTATAAATAACTTCTGATACATTTTTGGAGATGTAAATTACTGCATCAACAGCATGAGTTTTTTAAAGCCTCAGTTTTCCAAAATTTTTCACAGTTAATATTGAAAGCTGGGGTTCCCCCTTCGATAGCTCAGCTGGTAGAATGGAGGACTGTAATACTGAAAGCTGGGATACCTTTTAGGTGACTTTATCAGGGTGACTTAAAACTATTTTACATTATATAAATGTATCAAATTAACATGCTGTGTACCTTAAGCTTATATAATGTTATATGTTAATTATATCTCAATAAAAATAAATTTAAAAATTAAAATAAATATCACTAGGCATCTTATGTTAAAAAAAAGTACATGGCAATGACAGGTCTCAAATTTAGGTATTTAACTCTTGGTTTTCTCATTAAATATACAATTTGGAAAAACAAATCCAAAGAGCACCAACCATTTACTTTTGCTAACCTCTAGAAATTAGTTTATTTCCCAGACTAAAAACAGGGAATAACTCCAAGCCCTCATTCCTACCACAATAATCCCCTCCCCCAAAAAAGTATATATATGTTACAGATTTAAGTGAGGACTCAGGACTGAGTACAACACATGTTATATCTCAAATATCCCCATAAGTTTGCTCCAAGTTCCTTTGGAAGATAAAGAAAAAAATGAGAAATGGAAACCACCCTGCTGATCCATGTTGGAAATAAATAATTAAGTGGATTATGGTCAGATTTACTTGTTCTCAACAATGGCTTGCTTTCTTTCTTCCTTTCTTTCTTCCCTTCTCCCTCCCTCCACCCCCCCCTCCCTTTTTTTGCAACAGGTAACTTTTGATATCCTAACATTGTATCGTCCTAAGTTTTCCGACCCATTCTGACCTCCACCGTCTTAGCTCAGAACACAGTGAATTGTCCTTTTCCTCTCAAACTACACTTTTCTCCTTGATTAATGGAAGAGCCAAATAAGTAATAATTTGAAACATGCTGAAGTAGACAAAGTTAGTGAGGGCTGGGGAGGCACTGAAAAGGTAAACAATCAACTAGCTAGAAAGGTTGTAGAGGTGGCCCAGTGAAAGTAGAATTCAGATTAGCTCCTGCATGTTAAGTAGGAGTCGATCCTATGAGCAGCGGTAAGACAGATGGGATCCAAAGTAGAGGGGAAGTTCATGGAAGACTGAGTGGGCACATACAAATCCAGTCTATCCTGCAATGTTCAGGCCAAAGTGCTCCCTTTACAGAGCCTTTTCTGATCCTCCAAGGAGGAAGTGATGTCTGCCTCCTCTTAGCCCACAAAGACCTCTAAGAACATCCCTCTTGTGGGATGCTTCATTTCCTACGTTTTTATTTTATTCCAAAGGACAATATCTTTGATGGCAGGAGGCATGCCTCATTCATTTTTCTGTTCCACATGATGGCTGATACAATGTACAAAAGACAGTAGCTGCCCATTAAATAGTTTTACTGAAATGACAAACGAATGAATATTTACACCAAAGAGTATAATTGAGGGGAGGCCAGGGATGCTGACCTTTCCATTATGCAGATTATGTTTGCAGATACATGATTTGGTTTGATGATGACTGAGAGTAAAGCATTCTGACTCCTGCAGCTTTCAGTGTCATGTACAAATGCAAAAGCTGTGTACTTAAGAACAAAGACAGAGGGGGAAAAAAAGGAAAAATAGAAAGAGGGTCAATAAAAAGAGTCAATAAAGAGGAGGGACATGAACGGATACGGGTTGCATTAATTATCTGTTGCTGCATAACTAATCACCCCAAAATGTAGTGGCATGAAATAATAAACAGTATCTCAGTTTTGGTGGGTTAGGAATCCAAGTGGGTTTAGCTGGGTCCTCTGGCACAAGGTTTCTCATGAGACCGTCATCAAAACAAAAGAAAACAAACAAAAAATGTCCTCAGTTACCTCAAGACTCAAAGGGAGAAGAATCTTTCTGCAAGGTCGCTCACTGAACTGTTGGAAGGTCTCAGGGCTCCAGCTGTGAGTAAGGCTGGAGACATCAGTTCCTTGCAACATGGACCTCTTCCTAGGCAAAGGGATGGCTCCAAGGGAGAGGGCAAGAAAGGAGGACAAGCGAGATGGAAATCAGTGTCTTCATAACCGCATCTTGATGAGGGACATCTCATAACTTTGATCACAATCTATTGATTAGAAGTGAATCATTAGGCTTACACTCAGGGAAGAAAATTACACAAGGGCACGAATACCAGAGGTGAGAATCATAGTGAGCTATTTTAAAGGAAACTGCCATATGGGCCAACTGTGGAAAATGATAAAGCAGCTTATGGGGTTGGTTAGAAAAGTTAAGGGAAAAAAAAGGAACTGGTAGAGAAAAGTAACAAAAAGAAAAAAAAAAGATAGATAAATAAAAATTTTAAAAATGGGGAAGGGGATATGAGAGGCAGGAGACTTCACCCACACACTACCAAGTTTATGTCAAGCTCTTTTTTTCCCCTCCTGCAGTTGCCCTAGTGAAACAAATCTCTGTAGAGAAACTGTCTTCAGAGTAAACCTCCCAAGAGGAGCACACGCCACCACAGAGGACATAAACTGCTGTTTATATTCTCCATCACGACTGACTGTCTCATTGGGGCCTGGAACAACCTTTTAAAAAAGAAGTTTTGATCCTGTAGCCTGGGGAAGAACGTGCTTCAAAATTCTTGACCTTTTCCAGTGTTCCTAGGGGCCAAAAGTGTTTACAGAAGTGAAAAATTCAATTTATCCGCTTGGCTTGTCATTCAGACCTTGAAAAGAATAGAGAAATAGATAGACCATTACAAATATCCCCACGCTTTTGCGCCAGGTCCCTAAGGGAAGGGGGAAACTGGGAAATAGATACCACCCTACTGCCTCATGCTGGACAGAAATAATCATCTTTGGCCAGGAATGGGTGTTTACCCCAACAACAGTCATTATTTCTCAACAAATAAACTTCTAGTTATAATTCTAACATTGCATTATTATAAGTCACCTATATTTCCTTATATTTAAAGTTTAAAGCAATTTTGTATGTTTACCCGAAACCAAAAGGAAATACAGCAATCCAAAATCTCCATCTCATTTCGGAATTCCTCCCCTATCATTAGATGGTTATATACCAAGGGCAAAGCTAATTCACTCACAGTTTCCAGCAAAACACTAATAATGTAATAGATGGCTGTATCATAAAGGCTGAAGCTAGGCTCTATTTCAAAAAGTTTTCTATGTTCTTACCAGTTCATGTCCATATTTTCAAAATCAACAATCAGGTAACATCTTTGGCAAACATTTCTCCACTGTCTAAAATTTCTTCCCTATAGCTTTCTCTGCCTCGATAGCTGTTCTTTTTCATTAAAAGATTTTCTTAGTACTTATTTCTGTTCATGCCCCACCCTTGATCAGAGTTTCTTGCATCTCCTATACTGGAAACCTGGGCATAGACCAATCAGAATCTATCACAGTGCACTCTAATTATATACTGAAAGTAGAAGCTGTGCCTTTTGTCTGTAAATTATTGGCACTTAGCTTATTGCCTTACTCATAATATATGCTCATTACGTATTTGTTGAATAAATGAGTGAACAAAAATTAGATACATAACTAAGTTTTTAAACTAAGCTAGAAAATTCCCTCATCTTTCCTAAGATTCCTTTGCAAACAACCAGTAAGTGCCAGAATGGTCATGCACAGGTGTACCATAATACCTGAGCCCTGGACTATTCATTAAAAGGAACGGGATCTAGCTTACACTCAAAAGGATGGAATCACACAAATGCATCGATACCACTGGGCTGGGAATGGATATCTGATCCCATCTGGGTAATTACATTATGTCTGATGGGAAATGGAAATAAAGTCTCAGAGATCCTACTGGTCTCTATTGAATACTTGAATTGAGCAGTCATGTGAAGCTCAAACTGAGGCAACCACTGTCACACCACATATAAATGAGCAGGGGGATACTTCTCTTTTGAAAAACCAGTGGGCAGGATCTAGGCTAACAGCCAATTCTGATAGCTGCAGGTTTTCAACCTTCTCTATCAGTTTAGAATGTTAGAGTGCCAGGGAGTGGAGATGAAAGAAGTCACCCTTTTATCTCTGCACAGCCAAAGTGCAAAGATGCAAACCTATTTGATCCTGGGCAATGGTTTGGGGGTGTGCACATAAACCTGACCTTCAACTATAGGTCTGAGATATGATATATCCAAAACCCATTTGGACAGAGAACAATATCAAGGGCAATGCACACTCATCTTGAGAAAGAACTAGGATTCAACAGGTCTTCTCTGGCTACGCTGAGTAAACCTAAAACAATCATACAGCATTCATTAAAAAAAAAAAAAAAACCCTACATAGTAAACCGATGGTATCCTGAATGCTCAAAGGAAAATAACATTTGGTTTGAGAGTTTAGGGAGGAAAGTCTTATTTGCTCTATGCTGTGATTGTTTTTGATAATGATACATAAATAGTTTTCTAAAATACAGTGTGTGTGTATATAATATATATATATAGTCTGCCTATATTATATATTAAAACTCTTATATAAGCATGCATAATTATATGTATATGTTTGTGGGTGTGTATATCTGTGTATCTCTCTGTGTATTCACAGAGAGACAGACAGACAGACAGACACAGAGACAAACTTTTCCACTTGGCTCCATGCCAGGGGTTTTGGAAGACTTGCTTTGGCTTGAGGGAAACTTGAGTATGCATGGGAAGACTTGGCTTACTCACACATTTCTTAGTGCAGTAGGAAAAATCAAGTAGAAAAATGTGCAGTTGGAAAGCTCCTGAGTGGTCATCTAGTCCTTCAGTAACTTTCATGAGATGAAGAAACTGATGTCCAGAGAGAGAAAGTAAGGAAAAAGTACTCATTTGAACAGGTGGCGTTCCTGATTTTCAGGTTAAAAATAAAAGAAACTCCACTTCTTCCCCTTGCTAAGCGTGGGAGTATTGTGTAGAGTTTAAGAACTCTAGTTTTGTAAGTAGAATGTCAGCTTTTAATGGGGACTATGCCATTTGCAAACTATTTTTTTTAATTTATCATTTTTAAAAGTTGAAATGTAGTTGATTTACAATGTTGTGTTAGTTTCAAGTGTACAGCAAAGTGATTCAGTTACAGGTTATTTTCCATTATAGGTTATTACAAGGTATTGAATATAGTTCCCTCTGCTATACAGTAGGATCTTGTTGTTTATCTATTTTCTTATATAGTAGTGTGTATATGTTAATCCCAGACTTCTAATTTATCTCTCCACCCCACCACTCACTTTTCCCTTAGGTAACCATAAGTTTGTTTTCTATGTCTATGAGCCTATTTCTGTTTTGTAAATAAGTTCATTTACATCGCTTTTTAGATTCCACACATAAGTGATATCATATGATATTTGTCTTTGTCTGACTTACTTCATTTAGTATGACAGTCTCTAGGTCCATCCATGTTGCTGCAAATGACATTATTTTATTATTTGTTTATGGTTGAGTAATATTCCATTGTGTATATATACCACATCTTCTTTATGCAGTCATCTGTCAATGAGCATTTAGGTTGTTTCCGTGTATTACTATGGTAAATAGTGCTGCTACAAACACTAGGGTGCATGCATCTTTTCAAATTAGAGTTCCCTCAGGATATATGCCCAAGAATGGAATTGCAGGATCAAATGGTAACTCTATTTTCAGTTTTTTAAGGAACCTCCATACTGTTCTCCTTAACGGCTGTACCAATTTACATTCCTACCAACAGTGTAGGAGGGTTCCTTTTTCTCCATACCCTCTGCAAAATTTTTTATTTGTAGACTTTTTAATGATGGCCATTCTAACTGGTGTGAGGTGATATCTCACAGTAGTTTTGATTTGCATTCCTCTAATAAGTAGCAATATTGAGCATCCTTTCATATGCCTGTTGCTCATCTGTATGTCTTCTTTGGAGAAATGTCTTTTTAGGTCTTCTGCCCTTTTTTTGATTGGGTTGTTTGTTTTCTGATATTGAGCTATATGCGCTGTTTATATATTCTGGAGATTAATTCCTTGTCAGTATCTTTTGCAAATAAAATATTGCTGTGATTTATGTCAAAGCATGTTCTGCCTATGTTTTCCTCTAGGAGTTAGTAACTGGTCTTACATGTAGGTCTTTAATCCATTTTGAGTTTATCTTTGTATATGCTGTTAGAGAATTTCTAATTTCATTCTTTAACATGTATCTGTCCAGTTTTCCTAACACCATGTATTGAAGAGACTATCTTTTCTCCATTGTATATTCTTGTCTCCTTTGTCATAGATTAATTAACCATAAATGCATGGGTTTATTTATGGACTATATATCCTGTTCCATTGATCCAAGTGTGTTTTGTGCCAATATCATACTGTTTTGATCACTGTAGCTTTGTAGTATAGCCGGAAGTTAGGGAGCATGATTCCTCCACCTCTGTCCTTCTTTCTTAAGATTGTTTTGGCTATTTGGGATTTTTTGTGTTTCCACACAAGTTTAAAAATTTTTTGTTCTAGTTCTTTGAAAAATGACATTGATAATTTGATAGAGACTGTACTGAATCTGCAGACTGCCTTGGGTAGTATGGCCATTTTAACAATATTACAGTTCCATCCATCAGCATCTTACAGTTTTCAGAGTACAAGTCTTTTGCCTCCTCAGGTAGATTTATTCCTAGGTATTTTATTATTTTTGATGCAACAGTTAATAGGATTGCATCCTTATTTTCTCTTTCTGATATTTCATTGTTAGTGAATAAAAATGCAACAGATTTCTATATATTAATTTCATATCCAGCAACTTTACCAAATTCATTGATGAACTCTAGTAGTTTTCTGGCAGCTTCTTCAGGATTTTCTATGTATAGTATCATGTCATCTGTAAACAGTGACCATTTTACCTCCTCTTTTTGAACTGGAATTCATTTTATTTCTTTTTATTCTCTGATTGTTGTGACTAGGACTTTCAAAAATATGTTGAGTAAAAGTGATGAGAGTAAGCATCCTTGTCTTGTTCTGATCTTAGAGGAAATTCTTTCAGCTTTTCAACATTGAGTATGATGCTGGCTGTGGGTTTGTCATATATGGCTTTTATTATGTTGAGGTATTTTCCCTCTATGCTCACTTTCTGGAGAGTTTTTTTTAAATCATAAATGGATGTTGAATTTTATCAAAAGCTTATCCCTGGAATAAATCCCACTTGATCACGGTGTAAGATCCTTCTAATGTATTGTTGGAGTCAGTTTCATTTGCAAACTTTTGTATGCAAACATGGGCACATTATGAAATCTCAATGAGCCTCCATTTTCTTGTCTCCACTAGTCGGCTTATTAAAATTATGAATTAATGAATATCCATAAAGCATTTAGATTCTGGCACATCATACTTGTTCAATTAATGTTAGCTATTGTTCTTACTATTATTATCATTGTTGTTGTCATAACTCCTTGTGACCATGGCCATATACTAAATTCTTTGATTAAGTTGGGAATGATTCAATAAATGGCTCATTGATACTTCTTGTTCTGTGAAGTTTTCCTGGGCTTCCTTCCACATAGTACTTTGTAAAGGCCTTTGTTGTAGCACAAATGGTATTATTTTTACAGACCTGTACCTTCATCAGATTAGGTGATCCTTAGAGTAAGGAAAGTATTTTCTTTTTTAATTACTCTGGTACTAACTAAGGGCCTAGCAAATGTTCTGAGATCAGTTTGTTCTGCTTGTGAATGGACACTAAGATTGTGATTGTGTTAGAAGATTCCTAATTGTGTATTGGGACAAAATATAAAAGTAAAAAAGAAGTACATAATACTTTTAGTAACGGGGCTTATTTGAGAACTTCTAAACTGCACATTTTATATCATCAACATCATCACCATCATCACTGATAAGAATTATTGAGAGCTTAGTATGTGGAAATACTAGACTTACATTATCATTAATTTATCACAACTTGGATATTAGGAATAATTATTCCTCTGCTATAAATAAGAAAACGTTGTATCAGAGAGTTTCCCTAACTAAGCTAGTAATTATCTGAGTTAGAATTCAAATCTATACATAGTTTTTATTTCAAAATTGAGGTTCTTAACTATCATGCCATGTTGCTTCTAATCTATTTTTCCATTCACTCATGTATTCAGCCATTCATTTATTCAACATCTCATAAGCACTTAGTATGTGGCAGGCTCTAACTTAAGGCAAAGTTTGGTATTAACTCAATGTGCACACAAGTGAGTAGTTTTTTGAGAGATACTATAAGCTATCCCCTGATTCACTTTGCCCAAGTACACATATTCTACCTACAATCCTTACTTCTGCCTCTATCCATCCCATTCCCTATGTTCTCATTTTCCCACTTATGAATGGGGAAATAAAAGAAACCCAATAGCCCTGGTAATTCTCTTAGTGACAGAGCCAAGTTTTCTTGGCTCTGAAGGACTTGCCCTCCCGACTCAATGCACCATGTACCAAAGGTAATTAGGGTAACTTATTTAAAACTTATGATCTAATTAGTGGCTTTTAATGATAGTTAATTACATAGAGAGCAACAAAGCAGTTACATTTCCAACCAAGCTTTTTCCCGGACTGAGTCAGAAACAGGTATTTATTTGGAGTCATAAAGGAGAGGGGACACTACAGTTAACATCTAATTACACAGAATTGTCCCTGGTAATTATGAGCAGTGTGATTTTATTTATCTCACAATTATAGGGGCTTTGCAAAATCTTTGACCTGGGAGACCTGGAAAGGGGACAGACAAGGAATTAAATGCTATAAAGTGTCCAGGAATATTTTTTTTTAATTACCCAGGTGACTGGAAGTTGGAACAACCAGGTAAGAAAAAGAGAGAGAAATGTTCTCATTTATATCAGAGAGATAATGATAAGGTACAATGGAATATGGGATATAAATAACGTAAGATTGAATTAATTAATACAAACTCTAATTCAAATACTAGTTCCACCAGTTGCTAGTTTGGCAGAAAATGAATCACTCAGAGCCTCAGTTTCCTAAAAATATATGCCCCAAATATCTTTTGGAGATGTGAACTCATTTGTCCCCCCAAATGTTTGCTACATAAGTGAATATACTAGTACCAGAGTTACAGAGCAATAAGACACTCTGTCTTCCCTCAAGAGTCCTCAAGTTTAGTAAGAGAGACAAATATGCAAATAAATAACGCTGATGGCACATTTTGGTTCTGGAGATAATATTGTGAGATCATGTGAAAGTTACTTAATATTACAACGTTATTATCACTAGTTATTATTATGATAGCTATACCAATTACACCACTATTGTAACTCGATTTAACAAGCATTCATCAAGAACTTGGTACATGCCAGGCATTCCAGTTCACTGCCTGTGGAAGGCACTGCCTCTGTTAAGACTTATGTAGTATAAAATAGGATCTAAGCAAAACTGTGAAGTGTGATTTTTGGTGATTCCAGTCTTCGTGCCCTTTATTTGATCTCCCCATTCCCCAGTGTATCTTCTCTTAGGTAGCCAGTGCCCCCTTCATAGAAGCTGGACTTCGGAGTCAGAAAGATCTAGATTCAAATACAGGTCTTCCCCTTTGTGGTTCTGTAACATGGTGAAACTCAACTTCCTTTATCTGCAAAATGTCAGTGATGCTGTGTTAATTCTTAGTAGGTGCAAATGCCCCAGCTGATTTCATACCCACTTAACACTGCCTTCATTAAAATGTTTCAATCCAATTATCCCTCATGAAATACCAACATCCTTTGGAAGCAATATAGTTAATGAAAAAAATGGTAAGTTTCTGGATTCAAACAACCTGGATATGTTTTCTCAACTAATATATCTTCCTTTACAGCTTGGCTTCTTCACCTTGGGTATAAACCACTGTATCACTGAAAATACATACTTAGCTCTTCTCTGTGGCACTGCTGGATTTTATCTGAATGTAACATGGAATTCTGATTTTTCAAAAATGCAGTTTAGTGTACAAAAATAGTACAAAGCAGGGAAGTGGTCCCAAACTGAGAGTCACGTGATTTGGGTTCCTACCCCAATGTGGTCACAGAGTGTGTGGTAATAGATGAGTTGTTCCTTATTTCTATTTCTGCATTTCTAAATGAAGTGCTGGTGGGAAGAGACAGGGACTCTGTGGTCCCTTTCATAATTAATAGTTGATGGTTCTAAAATGGCTTTATTTTCATTTTTTTCTTCCACCCCTACTTTCTCTAGAGAACATGAAAACAGACTTCTCTTCCACCACCTCACCTCTCAGAATAGTATTCACCCTAAAGCATTTTTGAAAAAAAAATAATATGCTAGAAGTCTTTTTTCAGGAGGAATATAAGAAATGAAGGTGTATTATATATTCCCCAAGTTTTTCATTTTGTATCACTTTAACCTTATCTGTGAGAAAACAAGAGCAAGAAACGTAGCATAGTTACTTTCTATCCTCCATAGTGACTCAAGTTGTGGGCACATGATCTTTAGGAGCTGAATTGTTCCATCAACTCCCTATTGGATGTGGTCACTCATAGGGAGGGGGCATAAAAAGGCCCTTTTGGGAATAAGGAATAGAGGGTTAAATGTGTGCATAGAATTGCTGTTTTAATTATTAATTCATGCTCATAAACCTCTGTAACTTGAATTTCCGTAACTTTCTACCTCTAAAATACAAACTTGTGATCAGGAAAAAAAAAATTTAGAAGCTGACAGATGACTGTTCACTCTTAATAAGTGTGTGAGCCCATGGGGGTGGATGGCGGCGGGGTGGTGAACCAGTATGTGTGTTGGCTTGAGGCCCAGCTCCATCACTAAATCACTGAGGGATCACCAGCAAGTCGCTTAACCTCTGATGGGAGTGACCTGGCCATGCCCTCCCAGGGCACTGGCCCAGTAAGACTTTCAATTTATGTTCCCAGGCAAAGCTTACTCCTCTTAGAGTAATTCAAAGTGCTAGTTCCAGGCACCAGTTGTCCTTCATTTCTCCCTCCTCCTGCCCCTACCTTTTCTCCTTCTACTGATTAATTTATCAAAATATAGATATCATGTATCATTCAGGGGTTAGTCATTTTTTCTAGACATGAAAGCCTTAACTGAGTGAAAACAAATATAAATCTGTGCTTGCATGCATGTGATAGTCTATTGAGGAAGACAGCAATTAAAACAAATGAGTAAGCTGTGTGTTTTAGAAGGCAAGAAGAGCTATAGGGGAAAGTTAAGCAGAGGAAGGGACAAAGGATTGTTGGGAACATGGTCATTCTAAATGGATAGTCAGAGAGAGCCTCAGTGGGGTGACTCAAGATCCCAAGGAGATGGGTAAGACATGAGGTAATCCACGGAAAGACACTTCAGGTGAGGTGCATCTGATATGCTTGAGCGACAGCAAGTAGGGCAGGCTTGTTGCTTGAACAGAGTGGGTAAGTAGAGAGAAGTTGCAGATAAATAAGGTCAGAGGAGACACGGACAGCCAGATTATGTGGGGCTCTGTAGCTGTGAACTCTTCCTTGGAGTGGAAAGGGAAGTCATGGGAGGGCTTAGGGGAGGGGTGGCACAGGATCTGATGTTTATTCTAATAGGCTCACTCCAGCTGCTGTGAGAGGAACAGACAGACCCTTTCAGGGCTACTGCAATATACTGTCATAACCCAGACTAGACACCATAAGCGAGGGCATAGGCCAGGGTCATAGCAATGGAGGTAACAATAGATTGTGAACATACTTTCAAGATTTTATTTTCCCATGTTGTTGAACTATAAAACTTGACTTCTTTCAGAGTTATTAAGATACACTAAATACTATAAACTACTATGTACCCAAGATGTGAACATTAACAGGAAATTTATGAGGTATACCTTTAGATAATAGCGTTCAGCCTTCCAGCAGGCCTGCTATGTTTCCTTTTATTCAACAGTTATATTTTTAAATAACCTACCATGCTTCGGACATGTGAATCAAAGTTACAGTCTAATGGTAAGAAACTTACAAAATGAGTTATAATGAACGCTTATGTGTAACTGATATTTAAGCATAACTTCTCAGGACCCAGGGTGTGTTGGTCCTTCCTCACTGTTCAATAAAGCATCATATCTGCAGATTTAGTGCACCCTAAGCCATGCCCTAACTGCTTTGATCCTGGAAACAGCTTCACCTTTTCTCATCTTGATCATTGTCCTACATAGCCCCCCTGTTCCCTAACAGCTATTCTATCAGGAGCCCTCAAATCCAAACTGTGCTTCACCAAATGAGAATATCCACTCAGGAATTACATGGGAGTGAATGAGAACGGACTCTGAAAATGGAACTAAGTGATCTGAGGGGCCACATGTACTATATTAGAGAAAGGGGGAGAATACTGAAAATCTTAGATAAACTGGAGCTCACATACTATTTGTGCCATTCTGTACTCTTTGCTACAAAGTAAGGGGTCTGATTAACAAATATACAATAAGGTATGGGTAATACTGTGTGGGCAGTCCTGGTATACTTAAACTTCAAAGATGTGTACATCATCAGTGTTAAATCCAGAAGAATAATTCCAAAATCTCAGAATGTTTGGTACCTTGGGATAGATTTTTTTTGGGTGAATGTTTTCCATGGACTCAGCTAATTAAGGATGGCCTGGGTACAAGCAGAATCTTAAACAGGATGAGAGTTTGGACCATCTAGAATAGCCCTTCCAATTTCCAGACAAGGACATTCATCCAGAAGCAGGGGCTATCCTGACCACAGTCATAAGATTAGTAAGTGGCAGAATCGGCATCGGACTCAGTTCTGCTGAGCCCTACATTATCCTTTCCCTGTCACATGCTGACCACCACTCTTCACAATCCAGTGGCCAATAGAAAAGCCCCCAATGGGAAGGAATTGTTCCTTGTTCTCATTATAATATATCCACGTATTGGAAAAGCAGCCACATTTGTGCCCCAAATGCTTAAGAAGTGAATAATGATATTCAAAATTTCACTTTTTTCCCCCTATAACACACATGGGCAATCATGATAGTTAAAAATCATCAACTCATTCCCCCAGGATATTTCTCTGTTGGAACACGTCTGTTTCTAAGCAAGTAGCTCTAATTTTAGATTAGCAGTAAATATACTGAGACCTTACTTTTCACCTAATAATTTCACTGTTTTTAGAGAATATGATGATTGTCGTGGGTATTTCTTTTACTGGGGGTTTAGCTAGTCTGAATCAAGAAATACACAAACACAAAGATGCACAAACACACACATACATATGTATTCCAGTTACGCTGTCAAGTTTTAGACCCAGTCTCTCAATATGACATCTTCAGGAACCACAGTTTGCTATCCTGAGTTTGCAGAAACATTTGGAGAGCAAAAGAAACACTCCCAAATAGAACAGATTTATTAACAGATGAAACACGTAGATCTTAAAGCACCATCTACTTATATTGTCGTATTTCTAATACTATATTTTTACACATCCCTTGATAGAGCTTATCAGAATTATATATTCTTGTCATTTTTTTAATTAGGCAATTTTGAAGTTAGTTAAGGAAAGTAATTTGATATATCTTACACAGATGGAGAAACTGAGGGTTAGAAAGTGAACCGGCTTGCCCATGGTAATAGCTAGATTTGAGCAATACTAAAAGTAGGTTCCACACTTCGTCAGACTTTGTCTATAGTCTGATTACTATTCTGTGTGCCAGAGTAGTACTGACGTATAATGTGAAGTGATTTTGGGTATCCACTTGAGGGTAGAACCTAACAAAAGCACAGTCTATAAGGTTTCCTTAATATCCTTTGGGAAGTGTTAGAGTAATGTGTTTGGCAAACATAACCAGGCACTTGAAGGTCATTATGTTTATACTTAGGAATCATACTGGTTTCAACCTCTTCATATTGTCAAAAACTTCATCACTGCCTTACCTACTCATATCCATGGACCAGCTGCCTTGTAGTCTCCTGCTTTCTCTAGCAGCATTCTACCCCCATCCCCAAATGCAGAATGTCCTTCTCTAAAATCAGCCAAGCTAGTAGCAACTCTCCTATACTGTTCCTCATATTACTGTTCTGTTTGTGTACTGAGCCATGGGAGGGAGTTATGAAGACAGTATGTCAGGGTAGGATGGGGTCACTGCAGTCATCAGTCATACCTCACAAATGTCAATGATAAATCCACGTGCGTTCAAATGACTTTCCTTGCAGTAAAATCTGAACTAGGATAAGGGGTTCCTACTTTCACCTATGAAAGAGTAACTGCTACAGCATTTTCCCTCCTACTCTAAACTTACCATAAAACTAGACAAAATATATGAAATATTTTTTTCAGATATTGGACAAACAAGCAGTACCAATTATGAAACCTGAGAAAAGAAACCAAAAAGGTGTGATCTATGATTATTTAGACTTTCTGTCTGGAGGAAATTTTCAGGCCACTATGCAAGCTAGGCTTAGTGAATTCTTTGAATTGAAGAGACAGAGTTCAGAGAGACTGAACAGTTAGAATTTTCAGGGAAGAACTTGAGAGGAGATAGCTAAACAAAGCGAAACCTCCAAAAATCAGTTTAGATGACTCTGAGAGTCTTGGCTGAATATTAATCTTCACATGTGCAGTGTGAAATTCCATAAAGTCACATGACAGGAACAACTGCCAGAGAAAAAACCTGGGAGCTATTAGCTTATAAACGCCCTAAGCTCATACAAGGCTTGGGGCCATTTAATATCTCACCAGCTGGAATGGAGATTTTAATGAATACAAAGGTTGTTCAGTAAAGACCCCAAGAAGCCATGCCTAGCTCTAAAGACTGCTCTGGACTTAACGAAAAAAAAAAATGTTTAAATGAGCTTCAAAATTACCAAGTTGATACACAAATAATTTAACTGCTAGACTAAAGTACATTCAACTTTCTTTCAGGAAAACAACAGAATTCAGCCCTCAGCAATGTAAAATTTGCATTGTTTGGCAGGCAATCAAAACTTATTAGACATGAAAAGAATCAGGAAAAAGTGACGTATAACCAGAAGAAAATGGACAACAACATACTTAGAATAATAAGAGATAATGGAATTAGAAGACAAGAACCCTTAATTAGCTAGTATAAATTTTATAAATGTGCTCAAGGAATGAAAAGAATATGTAGACATAATAAAGAGAGAATCTTTACTTGAAATGGAATATTCATCAATCTGCCTTAACCCCAGAAGACAAATCAGTGAATTAAAGACACTGTAAGAAACTATCTGAAGAGTAAAAGGTTGAAAAAAATAAACAGAGCATCAGTATGGCACAGAACAATAACAAGCATGGTCATTATAATTCAATAAGTAGAGAAAAAGAGGAAGAAGAAAAAAAATGATGGAGGAAATAATTACGTTTTTTCAAACTTGGTGAAAATAATAAATCAGAGACTCACAAATCTCAACAAATCCCTCAAAGAAGAAAAATAAAGAGAACCACAACAAGGTACATCACAAGCAAATTGCTGAAAATCAGTGATGAAGAGAAAAATCTTAAAAACAACAAGGCAAAAAGACACGTTACTTACATAAGAACAACAACAACAAAAGAATGCCTGTAAAATTATGGAAGCCAGATGACAACACAATGGTATCTCTGAAGGCCTAAAAAAATTTCATCTAAAATTCTGTATCTTATGGAAAATAAAGACTTCTTTTAGTTAAAGCTGAGAAACTTTGCCACCAGCAAAGCTGCTCCATAAGAAGTATAAAAAGTAGTTCCTTGATCAGAAGAGAAAGAATAGCAGATAGAAAATGGAACTATAAAAAGGGATTAGAGAACATAGAAATGGTAAATTTAAAAACATATTATTAACTTAATTTTAAATACAGTTACATTTAAAGCAAAAATAATAATGTATTATGCATGAAGTTTTTAACATATATAGATTGTGTTCTCACCATCCTACTCAGCATTGTGTTAAGTGATATTAACCAGTGCAATAAAAGAAGAAAAATCATTTTCAAAGCTACTAGGTCTACTAAGAGATTTTAGTAAACAACAGGATACAAGGTCAGTATCTAACACCAAGTATTTCTATATTGTAGTAAAAAAAAAAAGTTGAAATTGAAAAAAACGCCATAGTGCAATATCATATAAAATTGTAACTAATTTAGGATCTATTTAATTAAACATGCACCAAGACCTATACAATGAAAATTATGAAATGTTTCTGAGAGAATGTAAAAAAATAAGTTTAAATAAATGGAGAAGTGGTAATGAATTAGAAGACTCAATGCTGCTAAAATGTTAATAATCCCAAACTTATCCTTAGTTTTTATGTACTTTCAATTAAAATCTCAGCAAGCCTTTTTGTAAAAATTGACAAACTGAAATTAAAATTTATATTGGAAATTAAAGACAAAGATGGTTAAAATAATTCTAAAAATTAAAAACAAAATTTCAAGACTTAATACTGCCTGGTTTCAAGATTTATTTTTAAATTACAATAAATAAAATGATGTGACATTCCCATAAGAACAGATACAGTGACTGGAACAGAACAGACACACAGACATATATGGTCAAGTGGTTTTCAGAAAATTGCCATAGCATTTAAATAAAGTATATTATTTTCCACAAATATTGCTCAAACTGTTGTATATTCATATGGAAAAAATAAATCTTGACCCTTACCTCATATCATATATGGGAAAAAAAACTTGAAATGCATTGTAGACCTAAATATAAGTTAAAATGATAAAACTTCCAGAAGGAAAATTTTCCAAATTTATAGTAGTAAAAATTTTCATAGATAAAGTAAAAATTCACAAACCATAAAAAAATTAATATATCAGATGTAAAATTAAAAGCTCTTCTTCAAAAGACACCATCAAGGAAATAAAAAGGTGGCGCACACTTTGACAAAGGACTAGTATCTAGAATATATAGAGAATCATAATTTTGTAATAATAAAACCCATTAGAAACTTAAAAAAAAAAGAATTTCAACATTCATTTTATAAAAGTAAATATATATTTTGCCAATAATCATATAAAAAGATTTTTAACATCATTAATCATCATAGAAATGAACACTCAAAACTCATTGAGACATCACCAGACACTCACTAGAACAGATACATTGTGAAACACTGACAATATTAAACGTTCGTAAGGAGGTAGAGCGACTGAAAGTTTCACGCATGCTCCTGGGGATGCAGGATGGTACAGCCATTTCAGAAAACAGCTGAACATTTTCCTTGATAGGTAAACACATACACAGCACATAACCCAGCAATGCTTCTTCTAGGTATTTACCTGAGAAAAATTTAAATACATGTCCCCGCAAATCTTGTATGCAAATTTCAACCCAAAATGTTCATCAACAGGTGAACTGATACACAAATGTTGGCATTTTCTTCCAATACATTTCCACTCAGCATGACACATTTGGGATTCATCCATGTCATTGTGTGTTCACTGCTTTTCATTGCTAAGTGTAGAGAGCCTGACACAAAACAGTTTATGCTGTAAGATACATTCTCGGAAAGGCAAAGCTATTGTGACAGAAAGCAGATCGGACATGCTGCTTTTGGGAAGGAGGACATGGTGGACACTTTGAGAATGATGAAAATGTTTCATGTCGTGATTATGCTGGAGGTTACGTGAATGCATACATTTGTCAAAACTCATACAATTGTGAATTTAACATAGGTGCATTTTGTTGTATGTAAAACAGACTTCAATAAAATTGAATTGAAAGCATCTGAACTAGATTGTGCGGCTTTTCCCCTTTACAATCTAATTTCCTATTTCTCCTCTAAACCCATCAGCGGCTCTTCTCCCCCAGACTCTCTTCTGGCCACACCAACTTAAATGTCTCAGACATGCCAGGGCCACTCTAGCCTTAGGCTTTTTTACCTACCATGATCTCTACCACAGATATTGTATGGCTTTTTATTTCTTTTATAACTTTATTCAAATGTTATCTTCTGATTGAGGCCTTCCTCAAAAATCCTATTTAAAATGTCCAATTCCCTCTTCCCTGAAAACTCTATTTAAAATGTCTGAATATCCTAGCCCCTTTCTCTACTTCAGTTCTCTCCACAGACATCATCATTTAACATGTTAAATGTTTTACTTATTTGATTACTTAGCTGTTCACCTCACCAAAATTCAAGCTCCACAAGGGCAGAGATTATTAGTTTTGTTCACGACCATCATCTCAGTTTCTGGAACCAGCATGACAAGTACAAAGTAAGAGCTTCATGTTTTTCTTTCTGTTATACTATTATTACTTAACCATTTTGGGCTACATTCACATTTTCTTCTGATACAGGCATTTTAAATCCATCTCAAAGAAAATCACAATCTCTCACTGTAGAAGTACTAGTGACACTTACCAGGAAGCTAGTTTCTAGGGATAAAGGAGTGAGGATGTGAGGGGCTGGTGGTGGTGCCATTTCATGATACTACGCCAAAGAACTTGGAAATAATTCAATATTTTCCAATGCTACAGAAATCCTTTATAATGAAGCTATTAAAGATAATATTTACGTGTGAAACATTTTCAAACAATAAGCATTAAAACACTTCATTATGAGCTGGACCTCTGACCACAAAAATTCTAATAAGCAGGACTTGAACATATGGAGCACTATTTTCAGGCCACAGTTTACTGTTCTTCTATTTTATCCTCCAAAATCCAATCTCAGGCCTTTTACCTTACCAATACGATTCCAGGCCTTCCAAAGTAGGGAGAAGACAGAGAGAGAGAGAGAGAGAGAGAGAGAGACAGAGACAGAGACAGAGACAGAGACAGAGACAGAGAGAGAAAGCACATGAGCATTTGTGGATATTTTATTGACAGTGAGTCTTCATGCCCACTAGCCCTATAGCCCAATCAGCGACATGACATGTGATCAATTACATTGATATTTCTTCACTGTGGGAAGAGCACAGATAGGGTGAAAATAAAGAATCTGAAGGTTAAAAGAAAGAAAGAAAGAAAGAAAAGAACGCTAAGTGCCTCCCTTTTCTCTAGCAATAGGACTCTAGCAATAGTGAGGAAGAAAATAATTTCTCCTTGTAAGTGATTTTCCAAGAAGTTCCCACAGACCCTCAGTTACTCAAAAAGGTGTATCCTAAAACTTGTAGTAGACAATTAGCCAACACTCTGGAGATAGATGAATGACCTTCTTGTCATCAAGATGGGTGGCCATCCCTACATGATTGGGTATTGCTGTGGACAGATTTGCTGCCATTTTTATGGTTCGGTACCACAAAGCAATTAACAGTGAATGAGTGAGCTTTTCCAACCTTTACCAGAAATGGTGACTGTATATCATTGTGTCAGTCTCTTGGCAGATTCAAGAAATCTAAATTTAACAGGTGACTGCTTCCTCCATGGCTGATTGCAGTCAATGGATCTTCAGGATACCTACTCCTGGTCCAGTGATCCGGACCAATAGAACAAGCTGCTGAAAAGAAAGGGGATGGATGAAGCCCACTTTAGAATCCATCATGCACAAGGGCTTCTATACAACTCTTGCACTCTTGTATAAATGAATTTTTCAAATGATTTCTGTAGATTTTGATGGCCAGATTTTTTAGCTGTGGTGGCAGAAAAATAGGTGGATGGATAGATATAGAGATACAGATATAAATATATTATAGACATAGATACAAATACAGATACAAAAACAGATACAGATATAACATGTAGATATAAATATATTCAGTCATTGTCCTGTCTTATTTTTATATCATTAATGGCTATCCCTCAGACTTCTTTAAAATAGCTTTATATTTTTCTAGTTGCTTGAGGCCAAAATTGGGCTAAAGAAGGCATGTTAGTCAATATTTAAAATCATGGTCTATCTGATCTGGTCAGCATGGTCCTAGGTATACAGTCACCCTTCAAAAAGAACCATTTTCTTTTATCTCACAGCTATGCTTATGAGGCAACAGATGATACCTGGCACTGAAATTTATCTGTGCTGGTCAAATGATGAAATTTGACATTTAGGGTTAATGGAGAAGTCCTTTTTCACTGATGTGGAAAAGGATGATTCCCAGAAAATCCAAACAGCATTTCTCACATACAGAAGAATGAAGAAAAGTCCATGCATCTCTGGACTAGGAGAAGAATGTCTTCTATTGTCCTCATAATAAACCTACGTGAGAGGTATTATTATCCCCATTTTACAGATGAAGAAATTAAAGCAGAAGGAAATTATATTATTTGTCTAAAATCATGCAGATCAGAAGTGATAAAATTGGCCCCACAGTCTGTGATGTTAGGTATTATACAATAATACCTCTCAATGTTATGTCTAATATAACCCTCTGCTTTGGGACTCTGTATATAAGTGGTTATCTGTGATTACTTAAGCATTCTTCTAAGCTAATTCCAAATTTCCCTTAAGAATATAGTCAGGAATATGGAAAAATGTGGTATATCCATCTACTGGAATATTACACAGCCATTAACAAGGAATGGATTACTGATACATGTTACACCATGGACAAGCCTTGAAAACATTATGCTATGTGAAAGAATCCAGACACAAAAGGCCATATATTCTATGAGCTATTTCTATTAAATATCCAGAAAAAGCAAATTCAAAGAGACAGAATGTAGATTTATGGTTGCCAGGGGCTAATGGAGCAATGGGGGAGTGTCTGCTAAAAGGTATGAGGGGTTTTTTTAGGAATAGGTGATGAAAATGTTCTGGAATTAGATAATAACAATGATTGCACAGCCATGGAATAAACAGGGAAAAAACACTGAATGACACACTTTAATTTGTCAGTCTTTATGGTATGTAAACTATATCTCAATTTAAGAAAAAGGATACAGTTGAGACTGAGAATAAAAGGAAATGGAAATAAGAATTATCATTTACTGAATACACACACCAAGAACTTGCAATGCTTTAAATATATCATCTCATTTGATTCTCATGACAACTCGAAGAAGTAGGTGCTATTATTACTACCCTCATTTTACAAACAATGTGAGACTGGGGACTTTAAATGACTTGACCAATGTAATTTGGTAAGTGATTGTGACAGGGAAGAAAGCCAGGTTTGTCTGACTCTAATGTTAGCATGCTGTTCTGTAGCCACTTGCAATGCATCACCCTCTGCAGTCCCTTGCTGGCCTGCAAATAATTTGTAAGAAAAATAAAGGTCAAAATAGAGGACCCTGATATTTCATATCCTCTGCTTTCACAGAGACTAGAGATGGAATGTTTCACACCTGGGCCACACTTCACAAGCAGAGTTGGAAGCGACTGTAGGCATGCCCACAGCAGAATAAAAGGCAGAGGAGCCAGGGTTGAGGATGCTGGTTCATGTTAGAACTGGTATCTCCAAAAGTGGTAAATCCCAATGTCTCAGACAGGCTTCACTATGTGTGTATTTCTCAAGATGCCCAGGTTTGGTAGAACATATTGAATTTCGGTGGCTGGAAATCCCCAGGAATTATGGAAACTCGAGTTTTGTTAATAATAAAAGTCTACAATTTTTGAGAATTCGTTATATGCCAGTAATTGTGTTAAGTTTTGACTATTAATAATGGCCCGATAGAGTAAGTACTCTTATTAACTCACTTTATAGGTAAAAATATTGATTATGAGGCTAATGACTATTGAGCACTTACCATATAATTATCAATGATACAGTAGATCATGCCTTACGTATATCATCTAAATAACTGAACAGCCCCATAAGTTTAGAAAACTGAAGTTAAATTAACAATATGTCCAAGTACACACAGCTAAGTTGCAGCTAGGATTTAAAAGCCAGTTTGAATTTTCACAAAGTAAACCAACCCACACAACATAAACCAACACTCAGATCAGGAAATTTAACATAACCAGCATTCCAGAAAATCTCTCATACCCTCTCCTGGTCACTTCCCCCTACCTAAAGGTAAGCACTACCTTTATCATTATTAATTTGTTTTGCCTGTTTTTCAACTTTTTAAATGGCTACCATACAGTAAGCAATCATTTATATCTAACTTCTTCAGTGTTAATTTTATTTATTTGAGATTCTTCTCTATTTTTGCATTTAGCAGTAGTTTGTTCATTGCTACCTAATATCCCATTGTATGAGTATACTATACTTTATCCATTGCACTGTTGATGAACATTTTTGAAGCGCTGAGGTTTAAAATATTTCTACTGCTATAAATGCTGTTTTCTGTGTCTTTGGGGAGTGCACAAATGTATGCAATTCCTAGGAGTGAAACTGATGGGTCAATTCAATGACAGAGTTTAGCAAACACTGCTTAACAATTGTTCAAAGTAGTTGTAACAGTGTATACCTTCATCAGCAATGGAGGCAAATTCCAGTTTCTTTGTATCTTTGCCACTATACGAATTGTATATTCCTTTTATTTTAGTTATACTGGTGCCTATGCAGTGGTATCACTTTGTGGTTTTATTCTGTATTTCCCTAATAACTAATGAGGTTGACAATGTCTATTATTTTTGAAATGGCCATTTAAGTCTTTTTTCCCCACTTACCTAATGAGCTCTCTGTATTTTTCTTCTTGATATATAGAAGATCTTTATCTATTCATACATGTAAGATTGTATATTGTGCATTTTTCTCTATGTGAATTATATTTCCAGCTAAAAAGTACTTTAGTAAATAAAACAATCTGATTCCAGGGATTATATGCTTAGCTAGTAAGTTCAGATTTGTAGAGTGCTTTTACTTTCATGACTTACAGTTTAACTCTGTTCTGTTTAATGCCTCTCCAAAATATTTTGCAAGTAAGTTACATCATTATTCCCATTTTTGAGATGAAGACGTTAAAACTTAGTGAAGTAAGTTCTCAGATACAGTAAAGTGGTGACATTGATCCTAGAAACCATTTCTTTCAACTTATATATACTTACATTCCAATGACATTTATTTTAAATTGTGGTAGGAACACTTAACAACAGATCTACCTTTTTAACAAACTTTTAAGTGTATAACACAATATTGTTAACTTTAGGCACAATATACAAAGATCTCTAGAACTTTTTATCTTGTGTAACTGAAACTTTATACCCATTGAACAATTCCCCTCCTCCCAGCCCCTGGCAACTACCATTCTGCTCTCTGTATGAGTCTGACTGTTTTAAATACCTCATATAATTGGAATTAAGAAGTATCTGTCCTCTGTAACTGGCTAATTGTACATAGCATATCACCATTCTAGGTTCATCTATGTTGTTGCATGTGGCAGGATTTCCTTCTTTTTTAAGTCTGCATGATGTTCCTTATCTGCTCATCTGTTGTTAGACATTAGGTTGTTTCCATATCTTAGTTATTGTGAACAATGCTGAAAGGAACATTGGAGTGCTAACACCTCCAAGATCCTGATTTCAATTCTTTGCATATTTACCCTAAAGTGGGATTGCTGGGTCATGTGATAGTTCTAATTTTTTGAGGAATCTCCATACTGTTTTCCATAGTGGCTGCACCATTTCACATTGTCATCTATTATGTACAGGCCTCTCCACAGCCTCTCCAGCGCTTGTCATCTTTTTTTAAAATAACCATCCTAACAAGTGTAAGGTATTATCTTATTGTGGTTTTGATTTGCATTTCCCTGATGATTAGTGATGCTAAATGCTTTTCATATACCAGCTGACCACTTACATGTCTTCTTTGGAGAAATATCTACTCAAGTCCTTTACCCATTTTGAAATCAGATTATTTGGGTTCTTTCTGTTATTGACTTATAGGAGTTCCTTATATATTTTAGATATTAATCTCTCATCAGATACGCAGTTTGCAAATGTTTTCTCCCATCCCACAGGCTGCCTTTTTTTCTTCTGTTGACTGTTTCTTTTGCTGTGCCGAAGTTTTTTGGTTTGATGTGTCCTATTTGTGGTCCTGCTTTATTTCTGCTTTTGTTGCTTGTGGTGTTGGTGTCATATACAGTAGGTGATCTCCTTAAGCACTCTTTGGTGAACTTCTGGGTATATGATAGACTTTTTGAAGCTTTCTGCTTACTATTTAAATGTGATCAAGACTCACTTCATACTCCGCCTTCTCCAAGAAGTATTTTCTGACTTCTCCCCATTTTCCTCTGCAATTCTATGTAGTTGTTTACTTTATCACTCTTTCAACTTAAATTATTGGCTACTTTTTAGTGCATGAATATCTCGGCAAGTAGTTCTTTCAGACAGAGGTCATGCTTTCATTGATTTGTTTTCTCTATGGCTGTGGTTCAAATATCATTTATTACCACATCTAATCAAACAAGAGGATGGAGTGTGGCATCCTTGTCCACTGAGGTCATCAAACTGCTGGCTTGGATTGATTGGTTCTGAATAATCTTGAGTACTCAATCTTCAGGGGTAGTTGAAAGATAAAATGGTGAAAAAGCCCACTGGGTTTGGCATATGAGGCTTACAGTCTAACCACATCTAGCTACTTATTGTTGTATGACATTGGGTACATTGCCAATTCTGTCTCCTCATCTGCAAACTGCACAAAAAAAAAATGCCTGCTTGCTTATCCTTCAAAATTAATGTGATGGTCACAGGAGGCAGCATACGTGAAACTCTTTGGCAAACTAGCCAGCAGTGGAAAAAAAAATAGAAAGTATGATTTCCCCAGCAAAATAGTTACTGATAATAGTTTTAAGTGTTACCTTACTAGGTGACAGGAATACTCAAGGACCAAAACTTTCCAAGTAAAAAGAAAAACAAAATTCAGACACTGCTACCCAAACATATTTGGGGTTCTGCCTGTAACTGCTCAAATCCTATTCTATGGAATTCAGCCACCTTCTTTCTATTGAAAAGTCTAGCTGGGAGAAGCAGCAGGGGGAAGAACAGGGAGAAAGTGCTACTAGATACAAGTTAAAGAACAACAGAATTAGGGTAGTAGAAATACATTGACAGAAAAATAAATTATGGAATCGTCAGGATTAAGAGGTGTCTTAAAAAACAACTAGTTTGAGGCCCCCAGTAGATGCTTATTTGGCCCTTCAACAATTTATCCCAGGAAAGCATTTACAAATAACTTTCATTTTCATTTTTGTATGAAAAATCTCACACAATGAGAAGACACAATCTCAGGTCCTAGATTCCATCTACACTGGCCTGTGTTTTTCTGGTTACTTCTCAAGGTGTCACCTTGCCTCTTGGTTCCAGCAGCCAGCCCCCAATACATCAGAGGGAGGTTGTGACCTTCCCAATAGGACCCAGAGCCTTGGCTTCCATTCTCTAATCTGTTACTACAGACCTGGGACCAAAGTGAGCAAAACCAATCAAAATGCCTCTTATTTATAAAAATATTGCCCACTTTTGTTGATGCCTGAGAGCTGTGTATGGTTAGCATTGCTGCTTAGAAATAATAGCTTGACATTCACTGATTTCAGCAAACTGAGAGAGAGGCACTGTAAGGTAATGGGATGGACAAGCCCCTCTCACTAGTTTCATGCTCAAATCCAGAAGGAACCAAAAGGAGATCAAGTCCTAGCAATAGCCAGCTCCCTGATCCTAACGTGCTTCAGTCTTTGTTCCTTATGCCAAGCTGAATGCCAGCTGGATATGCCCCAATTGCTGTGGTTGATCAAATATCAAGAACTTTTAGGCCAGAGCTTCATTTTTTTCATTTCCCAGACTGCTGTGAAGTCAGCTGTGCTGGCTGCATAAATGTGACCCACAGCCCTTTATGTGCCAGATGTGAACAGATGTGCACTTAGCATGACTTCTTTATGCCAAGCACCAGCTAGTGGAGCAGCTGATTAGAAGAGACAAGATAGAAAGAAAAGTAAATGTGACTGTGTAACTGGCTAACACAGCAATATAGCCTTGCAAGCTAAGCAAAGGTTTAGAATCCATGTAAAACAGGACCAGGCTTGAATAAGCAAGGTCAAAGGAAAACAAACAAGGATAGAATATAAAGGAGGAATGGAGAAGACTGGTAAACCTTTATTTACTCAAACCTTTTGGTCTTAAGAAGGTGGTGGTAAACCCAAGCTTTGCAAATTTAGACATATGCAGATGTACACACATACATAGGTATTTTTATTTAAATGCTGAGACTATTTGGGAAACAGCAAACATATCACTAAGACTGGAGTGTAGCCTTCCAGGAGGAGTTAAGGACTTTAAAGGAGGTGACCTCTAACCTTACAGAGCGCATTAAGTAGCCTATGGAGGAGTCGGGGCTTCAGTCTCAGGTTTGTAAAAAAAAAAGGAGCTGTAGAGGGAGATGTATCTCTAATATAATGTAGGTTGACTGACAGTTCAGAAGGAGCACTCTGTAAGACATATTGGAGAGGTAGGGAATGTCAGTGGGAAGACCGGGTATTTTAAAACCTCGGAGAAGGGCCTAGGCCAGAGGGATGTGAGACTGAACTGAGGCAGAGAGATGGGACCCGAGGGTCAGAGGAGCTAACTGGAAAACTCTACAGAAATTAGAGTGTGAGGGTGTGGGTTGTACCTGAGAGGGAGGATTCAAATAGGATGGAGAACTTGTAGGGAGGGTACCTGGGGACAGAGGAAGAAGAAAACAGCCTTCAATAATTGCCTGCTCAGTGCCTGGTGCTATGTTGTTTAACCTTTACACCAACCTTATAAACAAGCTAATATGACCCTTTGCTTCCTTATTTTGCCTTTTTTTTTTTTTTAACAGACATGGTAACCAGAGTGACCAAACATTCTAGTTTGCCCAGGACTAAGGGATTCCAGAGATTTGGGGCTCAAATGGAAGTAGGTTGTTCACTGGAGCACCTGAGCTCAACGCTTGGAGTGTTTAGATCACTTGGTCAAGTTCACGTGCTGAAAGGAGCAAAGTTGGACTCACTCTGCCTTTTCAGAGCACATGTTTCTCCCCCAGGCCACACGGATTCTGAAGAGAAAAATGATGGCCTTACCCCGAACAGCAACGCAGAAGGAAAAGCACACTCAATTCAGAGCAGGGAGGAGATGGGAGAAAAATGTTCTATTTTAGAAAACTGACATTCAAGTTTTCTAAAATACAGGTTTTCATTATTTACCTTTTTTTTAAGTCTTTTTTTTTTTTGTACCCTCCATGATCATCAGGCCCTCCTCCCTCATCTTGTTTAAAAGCTCGATGTAGAGTGGCTATTTTTGTGACTGGATAATTACCTATATTTTAAGCTTAGGATCCAGACTCTGCGTAAAAGTATGATATGCATCTAATGAATAAGTATCTGCCTGGTTAATGTGATCCACTTGTCTCAGGTTACCTCCTCCTTTTGTTCAAGAAGAAGTGATAGGTCAAGGATCAGTCGGGGGTAAGTATCAGTCAGGGTCAGCAGCAACTGTGAGGTAGATGTGGGTGAGGCAGAGACCCTCACACAGGAACTATGAAGGTCATTCAGTGGGGGATGGATCAGTACAACCTCTTCACTCCCCTGGCCTGGAATCCCTGCTCATTTTCTTATTAGGTCAGAGAAGGTGTAGACCCTGATCCATCCCATCAGCACCATCCAGGATTTTGTAAGAAATAAAAACTCATGGCCCCACCCCAGAATTACTGAATTAGAATCTTTGGGGTGGGTCCTAGGAATTTTCAGATTTAGAAGTTCTCTAGGTGATTCTCATCGTCATGAAAGATTTAAAGCTCTGTGAGCCAACAGACAAAATTAAGGATACTGTGTAGATACTCGTATATTGTAGGGTCTCTTTTGCAACTACTCAACCCACCTGTCGTCACGCTAAAGAAGCCATAAGCAATGAGCATGAGTGTGGTTGTGCTGCAATACAACTTTAGTAATGGACACTGAAATTTGAATTTCGTATCATTTTCATGAGTCACAAACTATTATTCTTCCTTTGACATATGTATGTAAAAATTGAAAATGCCCAAACCATGTCTAGGTCTAATGGAGTACAAAAATAGGCAGGCGGTATTTGGCCTGGGCTATAGTGCAAGGGATTGTACTTCAGAGAATTTAGACTGGATGAGGGAAGATAAGGACAGAGAAAGATAATATGAAACTTCCATTAGTCAATAGCAAAATGTTCCAAGAATATCAGTACACTGCCAGACCCTTGTTGCTAAAGAAAATGTGAGTTTCATAGTCACAGAATTTCAGAGTTGTCTCTTTTTACCACTGAAGCATTGTAAACACCATAAATATCCATTAAGAAGGGTTGGATACATGAAATACAGCATCACCATCCCTAGGCATTAAAAGTTATTGAGGTAGGGACATTTGAACACTGAACTGGATATTGGATTACATTAGAGACTTAAAGTTATGTTTACCAACTGTAATAATGTATTTTTTCAAAAACTGGTTTTTTTTTAGAAATATACATAGAAACATTTATTGAGTAAATTATATAAATTCAGGGATAAAATATGCTTCAAAATAAGGTAGGAGAGTGGGGGTAGAAATAGAAAAGGTTGACCATGATTTGATAATTGTGGAAAGTACATGATAGGCACATAGGGTAAGGATTTTATTTTCAATTTTTTTTCACATTTTAAATTGTTTTTAATACAATAATTTTATCCCCCCACAATGATGACTGAGGCAGATGTAGATGTGTTGATGTGGAACTCTATGCAGGCTGTATTGTTTACTAAAATAAAAGCAGGCTACAGAATAATACATAAAGGATGATTTATTTATGTATCTCCCAAATGGTTCTGCACCATATAGACGCTTGACATTTCAATCTATGTCTCACAACCCTCCAGCTGCCTTTCTAAAATGCAGCTTAGATCCTACCTCATGCTTGGAAAGCTCTAGATGGCATTCCTTTGCTAACAGAGTGAAATCCAAATTAATTCTATAGTATAGCATTCAGCTTCCTTCACAATACGTCCAAAATGTTTCTTTTCAGATACTCATCAACCCACTCCTCTTTTCCAACACATCCTATACTTTATAGTGAAATAATTAAGTACACAGAATTTAAAGACAACAAGTCATGCCATAACCAAATTCTGGCCCTGAAACTGGCTGTGTGACCCTGAAAAAATTCCTCCACCTCTCTGAGCTTGATAAATTCACTTATAAATGCAGATCATAACACTGTTTATCTCCTATAACTATGGTGGGAACCTAAATGATGTAATACATGAAAAAATATTTAGTAGTGAGCCTGACACTGAGAATAATTCAATACATTTAGCTATCATTTAAAAATAATTATAATTATTTAGCTGTTTATTTCCTCATTAATTCAATAAATATTTATTGAGCTCTCATTAAATGCCAGGCACTATCCTTGACTGATACTCCAATATTCACCATCCCAGAAATACATCACTCACTTCTGCAGTGCCATGCCTTTCTTTGCTTGAGCCATTTTCATTTTATGGATTATCCTTCCTACTTCCCTATCTGGTAAACTCACACTTACTTACTCTCATGACTGAGCTAATGCTTTTCTCCCAACCTCACTGTTGCTCTCAGAATCACTCACATCGTCTTTCCCTACGTCATCTTAACACTCCACTCAGTCCATCACTTCAGTAGTTACAAGCTGGCTTCTTGGCTTTTGTCTACATATTGGTCTTTTTCATAGACTGTGAGGTCTTCTAAGGAAAGATCCACTTTTAATTTACCTTTGTATCTTCAGAGCCTAGAATCTGGCCTGCTTAGAGGACGCTCAAGAATCCATTTAAAGGGATGTATCTTTAACAGTAGGAAACGAAGCCTCAAGTAAATGGCTGTCATGATCATCCAATATTAAAGCAAAGGAGTCTGAGACATTATATAGACCAATCTTCGTTTTTCAGATGGTCAAAATGAGTATCAATGAAGTATACTGACAAAGTTTCATGACTTTCAGCTCATTCATTCATTCAATAAAAATGTACATCTGTCACTCTGTGCTTTAGTCTACAAGAAACTAGAGCTGGTATAGAGTTCTTTCCATGGCACCATGTTGTTGCTATGTCTATTAATAGACCTTCTCCAGAGGGTACATCTGAATATGAAGGAGACACATGGCTGCCCTGAATAGGGGAGGCACTGACATAGTAAGGGGGAATTAGGTGAAGAAAGATGGTGTCCAAGAAATTACACTTGGCTGAAGTCACGTTTTGTTCTGGGGTCAAATGTGTAAATTACTTTCTGTCAGTCTTAGGGATTCCTATAATCTATTCCCAATTTTTTCTCACTAGTAGTGATTGTGGAAAATTATCTTAACATCCTACTTCACGTTTTCTCATTTTTATGGTAGATTAGACCAGCCAATGGTATGTAATTTTGCCAGGTCACAAGAACCATTTGAGATTTAATGAAAGCTGTGGACTTTCTGCCCAGGAGAGAAAATTATTCACATGCAACACACACACAGATACATACACACACAAATACACACTTCTGTAGCATTCATGGGATCACTGCTTTCTGACCTAGGAGCTCATGTTTCCCAGATTAAGAACTCCTAGACTCAGGGGTCTCCAAGACATTTGTAATTGTATAAAATTCTGCCTTGTAGGTTTTGTTCAAAACATTCTTTTCTGCTGGATAGTTCAGTCATAGGGTATGATGGAGAACTTATACTCTAACCTGCCACTCTGTTTGCCTCGGCTTAGGCCTACAAAGGAAAGTGTTAAGCAAACAGCTGCACATTTAGTCATCACGGTCTGAGGGTGGTGGGGAGAGGAGAAGGAAATGCGGATTCTAGTCATAGCACAATGTATGTCTCCTGCCTGCCTTGCTGGGTTTCACTTATTGAATTAGGACAAATTGGAACTTTCATAAACTGTGATATAAATCATTATCTCAAGTTAGCAGATGCAGTCACACCAGGGTAGAGCACTGTTAATAACTCTGCTGGATTAGGACTGATTGGAACAATTTGAAACTTGTTTCTCTCAGCTTGATCAGCCTCATTGTAACCACAGCAATTATCCCATTTCACTTTCAATGGCTCAGCACAGACATGTTGCTGCTTTATATCCATCCTTCTTAATGAAGCCAGCTCAGACTTTTGTTCGTTTGTCAAAGAGCTAGCCTATGCACACAATAAATAACTCCACCCCTTGGGGGTATAAGGTGGAACTTACAAGGCCGAGACCTCCAATGGGCTACACAAATCCAATTCATATGTTGGTGATTTCCTAGATTTATTTACTCATTTCATTCTTTCATATTTGAGCAGCTGCTTATGTACCCCAAACTGATGTGTTGGGCTGTGGGACATAGAGAATTGGATGACACTATATTGTGTTGCACCTGTGTCATGGCTATTTATCCTGATGGGGTTTGCATCTTTGAGGGCAGGGAATATTCTTTAATAATGATCATGGCTATAAGTTATCAGTTCTGTACAACGGCCCAGGAACTATGTTAACTAATTTGTATCCAGGAAGCTTAAGGCAAGAGATGCCACAGAGTTGCAAAGGAGTTTATAAGAGAGAACTCATCTTTGTGCTGAACCATCAGTAAAGACTACATAGAGGCAGGAGCATATGAGCAGGATCTTAAAGAATAGAGTGAATTTGACAGGTGAAAAATGAGGAAGAAAGTATATTTCACACAGGGGGAAGGGCATGATCCAAAGACATATTTCACTACTTTGTTGGAACCTCAGGTCAAATATGAGGTGGCACAGATAGGGTGGAGAATTGCCAAGTAAGGATCCTCTCTAAAACCTTATTAGCTTGGAATAGATACCAATGAAATAGAAATACCAATTAAACATGTATTCAGCATTTACCATATTTGTTACCCTCACATTACATAAGATCCTAGATCTCTACTTTTACTGGTGTTTAACTTAACATAACAAAGATTTGCTCAGTGTTTTCCTGAATTCAAAGGCAAATAAAGCTCGATTACTTAATGGGCTTCCCATTGAATCAGAGAGATCAAACAGGTTTCAGGTTGGAAATTTATATCAAAATGAAAACAAGGAGGTTAATAAGGAATGAATCAAGTTAGTGGAACACTTTTCCTTTCTACTCTTCACTTTCATGAATTACCTGGTTAACTCCTACTGAAGGGTATTTCCATAGGGACACAAGGAAGTCATTCCTGTTACATGCCCCCTTCTAAACCAAGCGCTCCTGATTTTGATTTAATATTGTAGTGCCCTTTAAAACATTTTTTACAACCTGTAATATTTTTGTAGGAGCATTTTAAGGAATATATACTTCATATACTCTCCTCCCAAAGTAAGAAGTAAAATTTCCATAAAAATGTTGGAGCCCTCATATGTGTCTGCTAAATTCCATTCCTTTCATTCTCATTCCCACCCTGAGGTAAGTACTATCCTGAATTTGGTTTCTAGTATTCTTTGCCTATATTTACAAAATCCATCACAAGAGAATATGATGTACTAGCATTGTACTTCCTTTGTTCATGCATGTAATCTTTTGAGATGTAGCGATGTTGGTAGTAGATTTTCAGTCCATTCATTTTTACTGCTAAATGGTTTCCATGTGGGTAAAGTTGGTTGTTTATGTAATTTTTTTGTACATGTGTCTCTCCCACTGAAGCCAAAGCTCCACAGTTATAGTAGGGTAGGCTGTTTTCACCTCTGTATTCTCAGTATCCTGCACAGTACCTGGCCCAGAGCAGAGGCTCAGTAACAACAGGCTGAATGAATGAACATGTCCAGGAGGGAACATAAATTCATTTCATGTGGGAATTGGGTAGAGAGAAGATGGCATTCAAGCATCAACAGTCACAATATTTCTTCCATCTTGTGAGAGTTGGCTATAGGATAAAGAAACCCATGAAGGAAGGAAATTAAGGTCATATGTGGGGATACAGTGGACTGGCAGTGACATATGTAAGAAAGATAAAGGAAAAAATTGAGCTGGATAGAATTGTGGGTCTCAGATGATAAAAACTTAGGAACAACATAAAAAGGGAGGCTGGTGATTTTCCTGTAAGTTTGCTTTGGTGACACTTGATGGTTCTGCTCTATACTTACTGACAATAAAAATGACCATTGTCAATATCAAGGAAAGTCTAAACATTACAGTATACTGGCAACTTCCAATTAGAAGAAGTCTTCAAAATCTGTAGTATAACTGATCTCCTAATACTTGAACCTCTGCTGCTGACCACCACCCCCCACTCCCATATGGTTTCTGTCAAGATTTGGGCAGTGACAGAGAATTTAATATCCTCTAAGGCAACTCACTCTTGTCCTCTGAATTTTAGGAGTTTATTTTTGGTAATGGATTGATAAATAATAATAATAATAACAATAACAACAGTGATGATCACTTACAGAATACATGCCATGGGTCAGGCATTAAGCTAAGTGCTTTCTATGAACTGTGTATTTAATCCACATAGCACCCCTATGGAGATACACAATGGAGTTTCAGTAAGTTTTGAACTGAGGAATATCACTATTACCCTATTTTACAAAGAAGGGAATATAAGTGCAAGAAAACCAGTATTTTCACACAGTCACACACATGTTCTTATTTCAAAGTTCCTTCACTGTTCTTACATATTACCCCTGAATAGTTAGAGCACAAATTATAGCTCTCAAAAGTACAGATTATTCAGCCAAGGCACAGAGAGGTGAGATGGATTGCCTAAGGCCACAGTGTAGTTAACAGGTAAACCCAGGTCTGCTGGGGTTGACTCTGTCTTTACCACGCAGCTGTGTGAACTGAGCAGGTGATTTAACCTCCTTCACCCTCATTTTTTATGTGCAAACCTGAGGATAATGCACCTACCTGGCAACATCATTGTGAAGACTGAGCAACTTTGTCATTACTATTGTGATTATAAGTTTATTAAGCACATATCTTGGAGCCGGTTATGTGTGAAATAGTTTATGGGCATTATCTGATTTAATCCTAAAAACAACTTGTGTGTAGAAACAGCATGCTATGGAATGATCACATCAAAATGATTTTGAGTCCTGGCTCTACTGCTTTCTGGATGGGTGTCTTTGGGCAACTACTTTCTCTCTCTAAGCCCAAATGACACATGCTTAAAACAAAATAATAGTATCTATTCAATATGGCTTTGTGTGACTCAAGTAAGAAAATGAACATAAAGCACTTAACTCGTAGTAAGCATCCAAAGTCTACTTGCCATTATTGTGAAGATGATGATTATTTGGCCTATATCCCAAGAACCCTTTGAGCTGAGTAGCTAAAATAACTAATAATAATAATAATAATAATTTTAACCAAAGATTAATGACATCTGGAGACATCCTATGAGAAAACTAATCTATGGGTTTAGAGTCAAGAGAGGTTATGTTTGAAGAAGAGGGTTATACCTTGGTAAAATACACAAGTGGGACTTCTAGGGTGATGGAATTATCTGTATAGATATAGATATACACAGTATACATGCACTCAGACAAATAGTGCCAACAAGAGTGATTTCAGTTATGAGAATTCCTCAAGCTCTACACTTAGGATTTGTATTCATATCATATTCCAATACAATGTCTTTTAATTCTCATAAGTCATATATATTGGGATCCATTGCCAGGTTCTTTATAAATTCTCTGATCTGTTTCATAAACGAACTCAGTCAAATTTTCTTGGGTACTTTCTTATGTGCTTGAAATAGACAAGTGAACCAAAAATGGTCTCTGCTGTCTGGAAATCACAGTCTATCTCTTTTGCTATACAGAACCAGATCTAGTTGGTGACACTGAGATCTGTTAAACAATCTCCCCCTCTCCGATACTCTAACCCACAAACTCCTGGCTCTTCTTTGCCATCTCTTCTTTTTCACAGCTTTAAAATTCTGTATTTTACATATTTATATAATTTTAAGATTATTATAAAATCCCTGTTGGATTTCCAAGTGGAATTGCATAATTTTAAAAAACCTAAAAATATTAATTAGTTAAAAATTACTTAAAATTACATTTTAATTAAATAATTAATATTTCAATTTTACACTTTTATGTAGATACTATGATTTTTATGGTTAAAGTTATTTTTAAATTATGCTATCTTGTTGTATTTGTTGTTAATGGAAGTTTCCTCCTTTCAAAATGGTGTTTATTGCTAGTTCAGAGAAAGTATATTGACTCTTGAATATTTTATCTAGTATCCAATCACCTCACCCAATTTTCTTATTGATTCTCTTGCTTGTTTTTCTTGCACCAATCTCATACTGTTAACCAATTATCTTGACTTCTTTTCCTACTGAATCTTCCAGGGCATTTAAGAAAAAGTGAATAACGACAATACTAATTATTTTTGACCGACATACTACTTAAAGATAAATTGCTCTGCATTTTACCCTTTAGGATCATATGGACTATTGGGTTTTGATGCAAGCCTTTATAAAATCTAAGCTCCTATATTTTACGCTAACTTTATTTCATAAGGTTTCTAATTTTTATCTAAGGCCTTTTCAGCATATATTGACACAATTATATGATTTTTACCCTTTAATTTGTTGGCATGACAGATTAATCAGTAGTTTGAACTACATATGCATTTCTAGGAATAAATTTATTTTCTCTTTTCAGCTTCATTGCTTGATTGTGTGTGTGTGTGTGTGTGTGATTAGTTCACAATTTTCTAATTAGCATTAGACCAGGTTTTGGCTTTAAAGCTCTAGAGGCTTCATAAAATAAAGCTGAGATAATGAATTTTCTAGGGAGTAGCATACTGTAAATAATACTGAAAAAAAATTTTAAAGGCTAGATAAACTCAGTTGTGAACCTGTATTTTTTTATGGTAGCTACTTAATCTCATGTCCTACCCCTTTTATTGGACTTGATTTATTCATATTTCTATTTCTTTGAGGTCAATTATAATGACTTACAGATTCCTCAGAAATCATCCTTTTGCTCTAGGTTTACAAAATTTTACCACAAAATGTTCCCTTGATCACATTTGTATTTGTTATACCACCTTAATAATTTAAAATTTCTAATATATTTTGATCTCTCTGTTTTATTCTTAAAATCAAGTTAACAAAAAGGTTACCAATTTCACTTGCCTTTTCAATGAACCAGTTTATGTACTGTTGTATCCCTTTCCACCTATTTTGTGATCTGTTTCATTAATTTCAGGATTTATCTTTACTAATTCCCTGTATAGAGTTTCTTTGATTTTATTTTTTGTTTCTTTTCCCCCCTTAATTCCTCTAAATGAGAACTGCCTTTTGGTTTTTTACTATCTTTTCTGCGAAGGCATTTGTGACGAGGAATTTCCCTGCTATGCTCTGTATTGCTTTCTAGATGGTTTGTAGTCTGGCTTTCAATTTCCTCTTTGATCCAAAGGCTATATAAATCTAACTTACTTAGTGTTTAAGTGGTTAAGGTATTTTGGTAAAATTTTAATATCTTATTTCCAATGTAATTAGGTTATTATGAGAGAATGTGGCCTGTGGTATCCATGCTGCTACTTACTTCAAACTTTTCTTCAAACTTAAATAAATTCTGGCTCTTTAAAAAGCCCTTTGCCCCTTACTTTCTGGGTTGAGTATGTGTGTGTGTGTGTGTGTGTGTGGTATGTGTCTGCCTAATTGCCTCCATTCGAGTGTGAATCCCTTGAGGGCAGGGATAATGTTTTATCCTATTTCTGTCCCCAGAGCCTAACAGAGTTAGGCACATTGCTGGTACTCAAATATTCATTTGATTTGAATTTAATTGGACGCAATGAATATACCTCTTCAGCAATGACTCTCAGCCCCCAGTGCAGGCAGTGACTGTGTGAGGGTGGTACAGGATGGTGAAGGTGACTGAACTCTGAATCTCACCACATTCATATTTCTAGTCCCTCCCTGCCCTACACTCCCCATCCGCCAATTCCCTGTCCCCAGCCTGGATAGTTTTCATTCCCTGCTGCCAAAATGCCCAGGGAAGGCAGGGACATATCTGAAAATGTTGTGAAACGTAGCCGTGCAGTGTTTAACAACAACATAACAAAGGCATCTGTCACAACGCATCACCTTCTGTTCCTGGGAGACTTCCGCCAGCACGGCGGCACGCTCACCCCCTCTTCCCTTCCTCTCTGCTCATTCCCTCTAATTACATGTGGCGTTCTCTCTCCATCACACAATGAAAGAGGTCCTCATTTCGGCAGGAAAATGGAGGAGATTGGCTAGGGAATAACTCCTGCCATAAGCAACATTTCCTTCTCAGACAGAGAATTTGGGCCAGGTCATCTCCATCAATCGATTTAAGGGGATTGAAAAGCCACTTCATGCCTAAATAAGCCCTCTGACTGACAGAAAACAAAAATTATGTCTATTTTCTCACTCCTGCCATTACAGCTCCAGATCTTAAGAACCACATTCCCCGTCCTCATCAAGCTGATTCATATCTACTTTTCCATCCAAACTCCCTCTACATTTTCTCAAAAACAGAGCTGGCTCCTAACTTCTGCATTTTATAGGTTCTTTACACCCCCAGTTTGTGCTGCTTTGTCCCCTGGGATGTAAACTCAAGTATAATAATGACATCAGTAATAAGAGCTGCTTGTACTTTGTACTTATTGTGTGCCAGGAACCATGCCAAATGACTTTACACATTTACCTCATGTAATGCTTACAATGATCTTATGAAGGATATTGCATTATTTTCTCCATCTGTTAAATCAGTAAAATAGAGTTTAAAAAGAGGTTAAGTAGAAAGTGAAATAAAAATAACACCATATACCTAGAAAGTAGGTTGGCGAAGTATGATTTATAATTTGTGTGCTGTAAATATATAAATGTAATCACTAGGCTGTCCCTCTACTCCTACCTGTGGAGCCCTCTGTCAACCCTGGTGAAAACCTGGGTCAGAGGCCACTTTCCCTACAAAGCCTGCTCAGGTCCCCATCGGTAGAGTGGTTTCTTTCCTGTCTATGTCCTCCCATCACTTTGCTAGTTCTCCTCTCTTGGTCAATACAGCTGAGCCCATTCTTCCCAGGGAAGGAAGGTGTCCTTCACAGACTGCCACTGCTCTGTTTCACAGAGTGACATCTCAGCAAGCAGCTTATTGTTTCTCTATTCCTGGGGGTGTGCATTTAAGTTAAGATCTGCACTGTGTTCAGGTAAGAGGAAGGCTAGATAAATCCACGTTCAAACTCAAATTACCTTTTAGCTATTTAGAAAGCTAACTGGTGTGTGGATTCCATCTTTCCTTACTCCTTGAAATAGGTATTATTTCTTTCCTCCCATTACACTCACGGACAATCCCTTGCACGACAGCCAGTGTTCTTGAAATAATGAAGGCTTCATGATACTGATAGCATTTGGTTCTTTTTAGAATATTGCTTTAACTTCCTCTTTGTTATTCAATTCATTTATTAATTCATCAAACATTTACTGAGCACCTATTATGTTCCAGGCACAGCCCTAGGTATTGAAGACTCAGCAGTAAGTAGTTTTGACACAGCTTGTTCAAAAGAGCTTCCTGCCAAATTGCAGGAATCTGCAGCCCTGTTGGCAGGAAGAAAACAGATTATAGAATAAGGTAGGCATTATTACGAATAATAGTTTACCTTCAATTGGCTAATTCTTTTTATAGCACCGTGCTTTAACTAAGATGAAATTACTGTTTCTCTGTGAGATCAATCCCAGCACTGTCTCCAATTTACAGATCACTTCTAGACATTAATCCTGTTATCCTTATCTTACTGATGAGAAAACTGAGGCTCTGAGAGGTTAGGAAACAGCCAAGTTCACAGATTTGGAAAATGATGGAGCTAGAATTTGAACTTCTGTGGGGCTGACTGGGTTCTACACTACTGTTAACACAATGCTACATCAGCACAGACTTCTCAAAGGACCTGACACACTCTTTACATTGTAATAACAAACCACTCACCCATATAGGGTCCAGCCTCTCCCTTAAAAGAAGCCTGCTCAGCTTACCTTCCATCTTGATGCTAAAGGGGGAATTATGAATTAGGAACATTTATTTTCAACCTGGGAAAATGCTGCCCCTGGGAGACCTCTGACAATGCTGGAGGACATTTTTTTTTATTGTCACAACTGAAGGTAGAGGTGGGTGTACTGTCATTTAGAAGGTAGAGGTCAGGAATGCCACTAAATACCTTACAATGCACAGGACAGTCCCCCCACAATAAGTGATTTTTGTGTCAATAGTGTTGCTGTTGAGAAACCCTTGGGTAAAGGAAAATGAGCAGCAATCCACAGAAAATACTCAGATCATAGCTGAATACATGTACAGATCTGATAACATTTCCTGGTGTCTGCCATGCTAACCTTGGTTCAAGGCCTTAAATGTATACTTTTTTAAGCTCACTCAGCAAAAACACCTTAACCATCTACTCCAGGTGAGATATCACTAGGCACTTTTCTTGCAGAAAAAAAAAATCACATAAAATTTGATTCTGCTGTGAAGTGCGGTAATTAAGATCTCAAGATCTGGAGTCAAACAATCCCAGACTGAAATTCAGGCTCCAACCTTCCGTGCTGTGTGACCCTCCTTCAGGGATGAATCTTCTCTGATCCTCACTGGCCTCACCTGAGGATTGACAAAAAATAAACTTTTCTCTCTTAGAAGTTTTTATACGGTTGAAATAAAATAGTGCATGTAAGGTGCTTAGCAGCATGAACTTGGCCCATGGTCACTGCTAAAAAAATGGCAGTAACTGCTAGCATGATAGATAAAGTTAGCCTAGAAGGCTAAAGCTGTTTCTCAAGATGACACAGCTAATAAGAACCATGACTCCACATGAGAATCTAAGATGTACTCAGTGGACCTGAGTGTATCATCTTTATGTTCATTTTCCAGGGTGTATTTTTGTATTCCCTTCTTCTAGAACCTTTATATCTGGCCCATACCTCAGGGCACAGACTTAGCTTGCTGTTTTGACTACACAGCTAGATAATTTTCCTTGTTTGGCATCTTCCCTGGGGCATCACAATTGGAATCATGGCTACTTTCATTTGTAAATGTGCCCTTGTCTGGTTCTGGAGACAGCCTGACTAAGGCAGATGGCACAGTGGCCTCAGGCCCACCAGAGTGTAGGATGGAATGAATCCTGCTGTCTTAAATGTCCACCTGGTATCTGGTACTTAGGACATACTCCCAAAACCTGTGTGCTTGGTAACTTTTGTTTTGTTTTATTTTGTTTCTGATTTTCCCTGCTGTCCCGGTTCCATTTGAATACCTTGGATTCTGCCTCAGTCTCCCCGTCTGGCATTCCAATTCAGTGATGCATCTGAATTGCTATTTTCTGCCTCAAACTATTCAATTATGGTCCCAACATCCTGCTAGCCACCAGTAGATGATGAGGACTTCTACCTCCCAGTTCCTCAGCATCCTACTACGGATCAATTGATCCCTCTAAAAATGCTCTGCTGCCTGTCTGTCTAGATCACCAGCTGCAGGACCTCATCCTGCTGCCTTATCCACTGAATTATCCTTATTATATCTGACTACAATAATTTAAAATTTACAATGTGTCAAGCACCTTGTGAAGCACTTTACAATCACTAATTCTTTTAATCTGTACAGCAATTTTGAGATGTATTACCCCCATTAAACAGAAGACATATAAGTAACCAAGGTTACATGGTCAGTAAGACACAAAACTAGGATCTGACATCATCTTTTTTACTTCCCAAATTCATGCTTATCACCCTGAAGCTATGAAACACTATCTTGGACTACAAGACTTCTCATTTCAGATTCATTGTGGGGATCTGCTCCAATAATCAGGTTCATGTGCCCAGAACCTCTTCAACTTGGTCCTTCTGACTTCTCTCTTCTGCCAGTCTATGTTGTAACGTTTTAGACATCCTTCATACAGAGACCATTGGGCTACATCACACTCTAAATTTAAATGCACTATTTGAATTCTCCACACACTCCTCTTCTCTGTATATTAACTGCACAATTTTCCATCTCTCCTTCTGTGACTATAATCTAGGCTTCTCTGATTTATATTGGTTCATTACTACCCATAACCTAGAGCTGGCAGACTTTATAATCATCATCACAATCACTATCAGCAACAGCATCACCATTGTCATTACCGCCACCACCACCATCGTTATCATTATTATCATCACCATCATCTTGGTCACTTTCATCATCATCACCATCATCATCATCATCATCATCATCATCCTTTGGCTTCTGTAACAAAGAACTGAATGACTAATGCTGACCTGGCTCACAAAGTTCTGTTTGATTGAAGATGTAAGGCATGGACATAGGCAGAGATAAGCAACAATACAAAAGAACAAGCCACTAAGTCCACCTGCGTATATTATAAATGCTTAGGAAAGGGTTAAGGTGCAGCTGTGGGAGGAGAATAATCAGGAGAGATGATGAGAGATGGATGTGGATGGAGATTACCTAGATGTGCCAAGGTTAATATGATTTAGATAAAAGAATATCTGGGCACCAGGAAATGCAAATGGTGTGACCAGATATTAGAGGTAAAGGGATTCATGAGATTTTCAGTCTTTGATAAGGCAATCATTTTGGCTATAGCCAGATATCTATTATGGAGGAACAATGAGGAATAGTATAGCAAGTGTGGGAACAGAGAACAGACTGCACCTTTGGCTTTAAGTTCTCTCCCTGGTCCTGAGCGAATACATAACTTGGAATAAGTAACTTCCACAATGAAATGAAAAACTGATCATCAGTGAGGAAAAGCATCTTAAAACTCTCTGCTGAATATTTGATCTTATTAAACATTGTAATATGCAACCTTTCATCTGATAAGGTGAGCAATCCCCTGTAATAAATATTGTTGATTTCCCTGTGAGCTAGGTATCATTTTAGGAATGAGAAAATGAAAAATCTGAGACATTAAAGAATTTACTTAGGATCATCTACCTAGGAAGGAAATGAGCAGGACTTGAATCCAGGTCTGCTGGCTTTAGTTAGCAACACTCCAAAGACCACTATTATGTTTCAGGGTAAGAAATGAGAGAAGGAAAGTCAAAACTTATTGTGAGCCAAGCAAACAATGGTCTTTCCTGATTTAAAAGCATGTAGACAAATGTATATAGCATGCTTGTGCTTTGAGGTACTAAAATCACAAAGGTCTGGGCTTTGTATTGGCTTGATTGTCCTAGCCTCTCTCACCGATTTCAACCAGATGATTCTAATAGCCTCTATCACCAGGGCTATAAACAAACAAACAAATCAGAAAAGAATCTATATTACAGGTTGTTATTAAAAATAAAGTACATGTGGTCCTTTGCTTTAAAACAAATTATTGCTGTCTTAGGAATGTTTCAATTGGATCAAATTCTTTGGTGTCTACTCCATGATCATTTTCTTCTTCTTCTTCCATAAAAGAGAAGGCAAAAAGGAAGAAAGTCCAGCCAACATATTTCAATAACAAAGTTGCCACACTGATTCCCCATGGTGCTGGTAAGCAGCAGAGAAGCAATCAGAAGGAAGGGGAAAAGTTCAGCAGGAATTAGTCTAAAAAATAGCAAGATACAGTTTGACAAACACCAGTCTGCTACTGCTGCTGCCTTGAATGGCCATTTCCCCTCAGAGTGACACTTTTCAATTATGAGACGGTAGCTGCAGCTGACTGCTATTGCCTTGCCCAATTTTTTTACACATGCAGGGAAAATGAACCGTTGTTTCTACGGCTAGTCTTTCCTAAATGGTAATAGTAAAAGGGTGGGATGGGATATGTATACATCCATATATGGCATAATGGGAGGGTACTATGTACCAAAGTGGTGATCAGTGAAGCTTCTAGGGGAAAGATCCCAGATCTGATGTTGGTGGGTTGATTAAGGTTAATGTTAACTTTAAGATGAAATGAAAAATAATTCAGATGGAGGAAAATGAATACCTATTACTTGAAAGCTTCAAAAAGTACTGAACATTCATGAGCTAATAAGCAATTTGGTGTGACTAGGTCAGACTGTGCAAGTCAGGGGAGAAAGAACAGAATTAAGACATAACTGTGGAGAGATAAGCAGGTCACAATTGATTACCCACTCTCAGCTACTGACACATGCTGTGTGAAAACAGACAAACAAAACAAGTAATTTATCTAGTGCCTAGAACAGTGACTTGCTCATAGTAAGTGAATATTTGTTAAATTGAATTAACTCTGCAGATCTTAATAATATGATTCATACTAAAAATTCTGTTATGGATATGGGCATTTAAGATATGTTACCTGATTTCAAGAAGCTTATAATCTACTTAGACAAAGAAAAAGGAAAAAAAGTTCACCCATAAAACACAAAACTAAGGAATCTGAATTAGTATCAAAAAATGGTAAGGGTGAAATATACTTGCTGTAGGATATTGGAGAGAAGAAAAATCCCCAATGAGTTGAGTCAGCTTGGATGTCATCTTCTTGGAGACCAAGAAGAATAAGTAGGAGTTGGAGAAAAGTTTAGAGGGATAAAGGATGACAATGATGCCATGGGCCAGGGATGTGTGTACCATGTGAAAGATAAATTGGAGAGACTGGCCTAGTCACTTGGTGGGGTGATTCTTTGGGTGGGAATACTACGTATAAAACAGAAGAAAATGGATTTGTTTTGGAAGAAAAGCCTTAGATCTGAGCTTCTTATCTGCTGTTTATAATGTGTTTTGAAGGCAAATCATCTACCTTTTCTTGGAATAAATACCTATTGCTTTATTTGCCGGCAACCCTCCCTTGCTTGTAGGGTTGGTTTCCTCTCCCACTCAAACTCTATGCCTGCACAGAGCCTGCCATACTCTTAAAAGCTTTATCCAACCCTTCAACTATTGGCCACATGGATTGGTACAGGGATGAGCACCTGACCCAAGTTGGGCTAACCTGAGTCCTCTCCAGGGAATTTATATTCAAATTACATTAAGGAAAGACAGTTTGTCTTCCTTTTGTGAAGTAAATTGCAAGATGTAAAACTAGAGAGCTGTCAGCACCTATGTTTTTACAATATTGAAGTAGCAATTCTGCAATGACAGAGAATAAATATAATATACAGAAAGAAGTGGCAACAAGAAGTATAGAGAGAGAGCCCTAGTGGCAGTGAAGTCCCTGAGTTTTGTTGATTCTGAAACCTAAATTAAGCTATTTCTTTCTTGTGGTTTCTGTGTCCCTACTTCTGTTTGATTCTGCAAGGTCTTTCCAATAAATCCTCCATTTCCCAAAGCTAGCACAAACTGAGCTCCTGCCTCTTGTAACCAAAAGAATCCCTACTAACCCATTTCTGAAGCAACCTCCTCATCCCCAGAAATAGCACTCTCTCATCTAAATGGGCTCCTGAAAACTGAAGGAGTATACATGAGAGTCTCACTAAATATGAGTAAGATGTTGTTGTTATGATTATTATTATTGTAAAAGAAGAGTAGGTAGTTGACCTCACTAAGTGTGGTGTTTTGGGTAGAGATGATCAAAGGATTAGAGGGTACAGTAAGGTTTATTGTACTACTGAATGTTATCTTGCTGGAGGACCCAGGAACTCACATTTGGTTTTAAACCAGTAATCCCTCTCCAACAATAATCCAAAAACATAGCGTTGTGTGTGCGTATATACAGAAAATGGGAAGTTGAATGACAATGTAATCATTAGCCTCAATAATTCATAATCCTCAATGCAGAACTTTAATGCAAAGAGCAAGAGTATTATTTATCTTCAAGTTCAAAATATTGTCTCCCTGTCTCCCCAAGTATATATATTTTTCCACCACTAGCAATCACTCAAAGAGCAGAATACGTTAGAGTGTGTGAGTATAAGGACATGGAAAATGGTAACGAAATATCAAATACTCGGATCTTGACCCCAGAAAGCTAGAAGAGAGCAGGCAACTTTTGGACACACAGTCATCCCACTCCCATAGTAAATCAAGCTCTGTCATTCACAGTCCAAAGATCTGCCCCAGAATGTTACTCTGCTCTCCTGTAAAGAGGAGCAAGGAAGGACTCTCTGGTCCAGGTCACTGCAGTGCTCTCCTGCCAAGATTCCTCACCTGTTTTCCATCTTCTCCCAGCTGACCTTACATCTGCTTATTTTAAGTTCCAGTTTCTTCCTTTTATACCTTAAAAATAATAATTTCTGCCCTCCTAATCTTAGATAATTAAGAGATAAATATTTACTTATTAATGAGATAAGTCATTTAGCACATAATCAGTGTTTAATAAGTGTGCAGTTGTCTTCGTTTAGATAGCTTGACCCTTAGGGATGGTTCAACATTTACTAAAATGACATCTTCCTTATTGGTTTTATTCCATTTTAGGTCACCAAAACATAGAACTGGATGTAAGATTTTTAGTTTTCCCTCAACTATTCCATTGGGCTATAATATTTGCAACTGTAAGCAACAGGTAACACCATCTTTGTCAAGTATACTGCTCTGGGCTGAGTCAGAGAACATTATGTAACCAAGAGACATAGTTCAGACTGTAATTATGATTATTATTAGCTGTACTAATAGATCATAATAGCATCTGCTAACAGCACAACCAGAGCTCTGCCTGCGCCTCATTAATCTGGACCTCACTAATTTGCAATATGTACTTATTTGACAACAGTTAGACCAAATTTCTCCCCCAAATGATCTCTGAGTTTAACTTTTAATGCAATTTGAACAGTATTTGGTAAAACCCTGAGTGTCTAATACTGAGCAAGGCTCTGATGTAGAAATTAAAGACTCTCCAGGCTACAAAGTTAGGCTTACCTAGATTCAAATCCTGTAACTGCCATGTTCACATTCTTGTGACCTTAGCTAAATCTCAGGGTTTTTTTTCAATTTATAAAATGGGTATAATAATGACTGAGTTGTTATTATTCTTGTAAAGTCTGCAATAAAAGCATGTAACAAGTACCTAACATATCATAGTTATTATTTTTATTATTCTTGTCAATTATGATGATGACGAATAAGTCAGGGAGTATATATTTAATGCAGATACAGAAGGAAATAATTGCATCATCATAGAGTAAAGTGTAAAATGCTGTAGTAGAAATATTTACATAGTGTTGTGGGATCATAAATGAGTTCCCAATTAATTCTATCTGAAAAAGGCAAGAGAGGAGTTTCTATCTGCTCAGAGTCTTGGAGAAGGAGTATTCTTTCCTGGGTTTTTAAGGAGACAAAGTGATTCAAGTCATAGTAAAGAACACACATTATTCTGAAAATATAACAATCTGGCATCAGTAAGGCAAGGGTTATCATAAAGATAAAACTCTAAAAATAGGCAAAAGGAAGATCATACTGAATACATTAACAAAATAAACACTTTTTTCCCAGGGTCAAAGCATTTAGGAAGCTTTTAAAAACCCTAATAGAATCATTTAAGAACCCTGTGAACTGAGATAATCATACATTTTGTCTATTTATTAAAAATTATTTTATGCTCTGGAAGCACTGCTAGGATTGAATTTATGCTATTGTGTCTATATGAAATAAAACAAATATATTTATTTGAAAAGTCTCATCAGTTTAGATGTCATTTTTTTTTTTGTTAATATGAGACTAGGGGTACATTATCACAATGTTAACTAAAAGAGAAAAGAGCACCTCTTGTAACTATTGCTTTATGTTTTTTATTTTTCTGTTTTCTTATCACAGTGTAATTGACAAATAAAACTGTAAGCTATTTAAAGTGTACAACATGATGATTTGATATGCACATACATTGTGATAGGATCCCCATCAAGTTAATTAGCACATCCAGCACCTCACATATTACCTCTCTTTCTCTCTCTCTCTCTTTGGTGGGGGGGCGTGCTGAGAATATTTAAGTTCTACTCTCTCAGCAAATTTCAGTTACAAATTCAGTATTATCAACTATAGTCACCATGTTATACAGTAGGTACTCAGACTTTATTTATCTTACAATTAGAAGTTTAGATGTTTTATTTCTTTAGAGTAATTGTCTCCTATTTGTCTAGGTCAGTGAGGTTTGACTACTGACATCATTATAGAAGACAGAAAAATTATGAATCACTTTAACTAAGTTATTTAACTACCCTGTATATAGCTCAGGCTTCTCAGAGACCATAGTATGTACCCAATGTCTTACAGAGATGAACAGGGGCTGGTCCGAATCCTTGTTTATGTGACCACATACTTCTATATGATTTCTTTGAGAACAGATTCCTCATCAAAATCTCTCTTACATCCCTACAGACTGACACATAACAGATGTTTATAAATGTCATTTGGAATAAATGGAAGCAGTTCTGTAGTAGAAATTGAGTATTTCTACTACACATGAATGTAAGCTATTATTATGTTGAAAATTAAGATGGCCTCCTTTCTAGAACACTGAAAATAATGCTATAAATAACCATAAAGAACAAAGAAATATTGGGATGGATCCAGTTTTTCCCATCAGCATAAAGTATGTACATGAGATAGTAAATGGCCATTTCCTTCCGCAGTGTCTCCAAGAATGACTCTGTTCCCAAGGCACAGAATGGTTCTGTGGCCGTCTGAAGTTCCAAAGAAGACTGAAGAATTGTGTCTCGACTAGCTGCTAATACATATATGGTGAAAATCAACTATTAAATAATCCCTGACTCCACGGAGTAAGGACAACTGTCTCAAACAAGGGAACTCAAAGATAAAGTCAAATCTCTTCCAGGGTTAAAGAAAAGGAAACACTAGAATAAACACCAAAAGAAAACACCAAAAAAAAAACAGGAAAAGAATACGATGCTCACACTTTCAATGAGAAAAAACTAGATGGGAAATATTAAGAGGAAAACACCTTTAACTGAGTGACTGTTATATTCCAGTAACTAACACACACCATCACATTACCATGATAACCCTGAATGCCCATTTCAAAGATGAGAAAAGTAAGAGGGGTTAAGTAACTTATTTAAAGTCCTACAAACACTAACTGGCAAAGCTACTATTTAAATCACTACTATCTTTAAAAGCTCCTTATTCTGTTTTCTTCAGTATCTTTTCCAAAGCATCTTACTTATAACTTACAATCCACATGAAAAGAGTCACTGGATAAAATAAATTTTGGAAACTATATTGACTCAAGTTAAGACAGCTTTAATTATGACTATCTGCATTGAGAGTTTCCAAGATGGAAATATAGAATGTATAACGTCATATTTTTTCAACAGTACCCTCTTTCTTCTTTTTTTAACCTGCAAAGAGACATAAAGCCACCTGTGTTTATTTATTCATTTATCCAAAAATATTGGCCAAATGGCTATTATACAATCTAAATACAGGGATAAGAAGAAGATGGGTAAGAGTCACATTATAAGCAGTTGAATTAGTAATAAATAATAAAGATTCACAATCTGCCATATACTGTCCAGACAGTGTTTTATTCTACTCTGATTCTGGTCCCAAGGAGTATGTCTGGGTAGAAAACAATTAAACAAGTAATTGTCACTACGTGCAATTTGTGGTATTTATTCATTCAGGGAATACTACTGAGCATTTACTCTGTGTCAAGCACTGGACTAGTCTTCGAGAATACAGTGGTCAATAAAGTCAGAGATATCTCCTGCCAAAGTGGAGGTTACATTCTGGAGGGTATACAGGAAAAAGAAATTACAAAATTTAGGCTTTAAAGTGGTAAAAAGGAGCAGGAATAGAGGATAAAGAGTAGGTAAATGGGGGTGAGGGGAGTAGTCACAAAGGCCTTGATGAGGAAGTGGTCATTACACTTAGTTCTAAGTGATGATGATAAGTAGCTAGCCACATTGAACACCAGTTCAGAGAGCCAGGAGGTAAACAGGGTCCAGTTGATAAAGAGTTTGTACTCTCTTCAGTGTTCAATGGGAAACCACTCAGACACTTTAAGCAGGGAAAGTAACAAAACCTGGTTCACAGTTTCAAATAATCATTCCTGCCTATGCAGAATGGATGGTAGCTGCTCAGGAATGAAGCTAGGAGGTCAGTGGAGAGGCAAAGCAGGAGTGATTGGAAAGAAAAAGTTTGCTTGGGTTAGGATGGCCATGATGGAAGTGGAGAAAAGTGGACATATTTTTGAAATACAGTCAAGATGCCTTGCTGGAGGATTACTTTGGGAATAGTGAGGGAAAAGGAAATACCAAGAATGATACCTGGTTTCTGACTTGAACACAAGTGAGGGTATCATACACTGAGATGGGAAAAGAAGGCTAAGGTAGTAGAAATAGAGAAGTTATGAAAGCCAGTTGGGTCATCTGAATGCCTGTATATGACCTGAGCAACTGACACTGAAGACCTCTCAAGGGAAGTGGTATTTAAGTTTCACCAGAAGAATGAGAAGGAGAATCAACCAGGAGATGCTGCTATTTACAAGTCTGAAGAAGATGCCCAATAGATGTAAGAGCTTGTGCCTTAGGCAGATGGCAGAGAATATGGTAACTTGGAAAACATCAAATGGGCTTAGTGGGGCCCCTAAGAATTAAGTGGGAAGGTGGGAGGAAGAAGGAGTCTGGGGTAGGGGGTGGGACGCGATGGGCAGGGAGATGTACAGTGAGGTTGGCACATTAGACAGGAGCCAAATCAAACAGGACCTTTTGAAACATGCTACCAAGTCTGGATTTTATCCTAATGGCAATGGGAAGACATTAAAGTTTATTAAGTAGGGGAATGGCAGGATTCATCCAAACTTTAAGAAGAATCACTCTAAATACTTTATTAAAAAATGAAGTAAAGTGAGCACAAGAATAAGACTGTGTGTTCCAAATGTATTCAAAATGGTGCACCTTAGGAAACACTGACCCCCTTTTAAGAGAACAAAATGTAGGAGAAAGCTTAGCCTAATGGAGTATTAACACAATTTTCATGGAAAGACAGTTCTGGTACTAATACTAAGTAAAACATAAAGGGTGAAATCCATCAAGGAAAGGCAAAACACGAGTTATGAATGTCTATGACTACTCTCTACCGGTTTAGAGATTAGAATGGTCTGTTTGGATTGCCTTTTGGGGATAATAGGATTGACTCTAGGCATTTACCAGGGCTCTCAGCTCTCAATGGCTTCAGTTATCCTTCTCCATTATGAAAAGTTCCAAAGTTCCTTCATCTACTATTCCATTATTTGAAGGGAGGGAAAGGTAGTGTTTCTATCACTTGCATCTCTGATTATGGTTGTTTTGGGGTGATTTTTTAAAAGTTAAGATAGTATAACAAGTTCGTGATTTTTTTTCCCTAAATAGGCTGTGTCCAAAATTCCTATCAGATGGCTGACTCTGGACGTAATTCCTCCAAATGTCAAGATGTGTTCTGGAATATAAATATATTAAATGAGGTTATTTGATTTCAATTTGCGTATTTCTCAAGAAAATATAGAATCTCTTATTCTCCTTCCTCACCCAAAGATAATTAACTAAGCTTATTTTAACAAAGGAATAAGCTTATTTCCAATAACATCAGCCCTACTTTGTGTCTCCAACAGGTCCACAAAATAAAAGGGAGGCCTTACAAGAACATAATGAAAAATTTAGCAACTCCTCCTCCTCAGTAAAGAGAGATGAGAATGGTGGCAAGCCAGAGGCAAGAACTGTGAGTACACTGAATGGTGACATACCATTTTTAGACCCAATTATGTAAATTCATCCTGGAATATTGTGAGTGAGGGTTGGGTGATCATTTTCCCCACTGCACCACCCACACACATACACACCCTGGGATTTAAAGCAATTATGTCAATTGTCCTATTTATGGTACTTGACACGTTTAATGTAAGAAAGGGACAATGCATCCTATTACCTCTTATTACAATGCAGCATGGTGATGCAGGGTATAATAGCGACGATAATTAAAATGTGTTGTGCATGCTTAAACATGAGATTCAAGGTTTGAAGAAGTGCCTATTATCACAGCCCCTTTTCACTATCTCGTCTTCCAAAGAAAGACTCAATATCTTCCTTCGCTTGCCTGCCATTACTTAGGTGGTTCAGAAAAACATTCATATTACCTGGAGTTGATTCCCCTTTGTGCAACTCTTTCTTTCTCTTTGCCTCTCTGTGTGGGACCTCTGAGTGCCCTAAGAATCTCTAACTTTAGCTCTTGCTGCTGACAGTTCTTCAAGCAGAGGTCCCTGAACTCTACAGTCTTCAAAAGTCATTAGATTTAAATTGTCATAGAAACACTGGGGAATAATGTTAAGGTTCTGAATGTCAATTTTCTTTCTTCTTATTTTAATATATCTGTTCTTGTTCTGTGACCAAGGTCTCTAAAATGTAAATCAGCTGCCCTGAGTTTCCACAGAAACCAGAATGGACTGGGTGACTTTGATCAATCACTCAAGCTATCTAAATCTCCATCATTTACTCTACAAAATGGGGATGATATTAACTGCCCTGGTTACATTACAAGATTACATAATTACAAGATTGTGACAGCGATGAAAATATTAAGAAATTAACCTATGCAAATACATTATAAAATAAATACATATTTATTATTACATAGACTTTAAATGAAGTCACAAGAAAAAGACTCATGTCAGCATGGCATCTGAGAGTAAACAAAGCTTTTAACATAAAGTAATTTTGTGAACTTTCCAACAGTGTCATATATAAAATTTCATACATTTCATAAGAGAGGAAACAGGTTTAAGTTTAGCTAAGCCCGAAGTCACAATGCTATTAAATGGCTAATTTGCTATTGGGATATAGTATTTCTAAGTTTGGACAAAGGAGGTAGTCACAAATTTCTATTTCTCCTCTGTGCAAAACAGATTAAGAAATAGGACAACCAAAAGAGAGAAGAAAATAGTATTAAAGGGGGCAGGACAGTGCAATAGTTAAAAGCCGAATCAGACTTCCATCATCCTTGCGGCTGCCTGGCACCATATTACCAGTGCTTGGTCCAGCGCTCCCCTACTCTCTGTGTGACTTTTTCTACCTTTCCTGTCCTCCTCAAGCCCCAAACTCTCTACATCCATGCTCAGTCAACAATGATTTTGAATCAACTTCACTAATAAAATGACAGCAATTAAAAGAGAATTTCAGTAAGTCCCACCTCCCTGTCAACTATATGTCCATATTCTCTGATCCCCCATTTAAATGCTTCTTTAAGCCTTAGCATTATTCCCCAGTGTTCCTTTTACCATCTATGCTCCCATCTAAAGCTAGCTCCTCCACTTGCCCTCTAGAGCTCGTCCTTTCTCACCTACTCAAAGACACTTTAAGCAGTCTTTCCTTTGCTTTCTCTAACGTCACTCATTTTTCTTCCCTACTAGATTATTCTTACCATCGTTACACAAACATGCTTAGTTAAAATAATTAAAAAGAAGAAAAAAAAAACTATTGACTCATTATGCCTTTCCACATTTTGCCCTATTTCTCTGCTTCCCTTTAATACAAAATTCCCTAAAAGTCTTACCTAACACCCTGTCTCCAGTCCTTCTCCTATTATCTTTTGAAGTATTCCAGTGACTTGTGACCATTAAAATAGCTCTTATCAAGGTCAGCAATGATATCCACATCGTGAAACTCAGTAGTCAATTCTCATGGAATTATTTTGTTTGTTTTGTTCAATAATATATTCCAAGATGCTCAAGTAAGGCTTATTATATGGACAGTCCTCAGAAAACACTTAGTGAGTGAATAAACGTATATAAGGCAGACCTGGGCTTTACTCCAGATTTTCCCACCTTCCCATTATATAGCATAGTGAGTCCCTTAATCCTCTCTGAACTTCCATCTGATCATCTTTGCAAGAGGAACACTAATAACGACCTCTTTGGGATATTATAGAGAGAAAATGAAATAAGGTATGTACATATATTAGTGACAAACAGGAAATGCTTTGTTGTTTCAGGTCTATTTCAAAATGTAGCATACATTATTTGTAGCAAGGCTGATTAATAAAGGGGCAAGTTTCTGAGGGTGCTTCAAATGCTTTAAAAGTTTGCATTGAGGGTAAAGCAACAAATTATGTACTAGTTGTATTGGTTTGTTTGTGGTTAGAATTTCTAGATGAGGCAGGGACCTCCCAAACGTAACTGTTGAACATACTGAGCAGGTTAAGTGTCTCCAAGGTAAGACAACAGGAAGTTCGCTGCATCATTATCTTGTGTGATTGCTAAATCCAGAAAAAATGAAACACACTGCCTATTAAGATTTCCTAAGGGTGTACTGTGGAAGAGAAGTAAGTAATTCATTCCAAACGGGTGATGACTGCTAACTGAGGTCTTGCTCATTTAACAGTGTGGGAAGGGTAGTCTGTCAGCAATCTATGTCATCAATGGATCTCAGCGAAATTCCCCGATCTTTAATTAGGGGGACTGATGACCTTTCAGGGGTCAGCTTGTGTAACCAAGGTCTTGGATTGGTGATCTTATTCTTTCCTTAAAGGCAGCATAAAATATCAATGCTTAGTTTTGTTAAATACTTACTTATTCACATCTTCCTTACCAATATTTTCATGTTGATTATTTCATAATGTTGCTGATGGGACTGGTCTGTTTATTTACATGATGGCTGTTGTCATCTTTTAGGGCTATTAGTGCCCAGGAGTGAAGCTTACAGGTGAATAATTAGAATACTCAATCTTGGAGGATGTGAGAAGTTCAGGCACCATCTTTTCTCACTTTTAGCACTGTCAGGAATATCAAGGCAAGGGAGAGGCAAAGACATGGAAATCTATTTCATTAAGAACAAGTTGATAATAAGGCAAATTTTGTCTCATAGCTTCTTATTACATATATGTTTCTTTCCTCATCACACAAACATGTTCACATACACACGTGTGTGTATGCTCAAAGAATAAATGTATTCATCTTAGAGCCATATTTTCTGCATGTATTTTTATCTGCTTATTAAGCACACATACACACATACAGGCACCCACCTACACACACAGAGAGACACAAACCTAAAACATACATGCTATACCCATTCACCAAGATGAGTATTTTTACATATAACAACTAGAGCACATCCATTCATACCTATGCACATTTAAGGATATCCATGAAATGTGCATAAACTCATACAAAAATGCACACAACTCACATATGCTACCTGCATATGCTTAAACATATGTGTGTGTGTATACACACATACATATGAGGTGAAAAATTACCAATTTAATAACTAGGTCTTTCTTTTTAGTAGGATAAGTACTTTGAAATGGGCAGTTCTTTTATTTATTTTTCCCTTTTGAGCACATTTATAGATTTGGAATTCACAGCTGCAGCAGGATATTCTTTTTTTTTCTAACATACCGTAATATTTCTAGCATATTACCTTGCATAAAGTAAACAATCAATAAATATTTGATGAGTGAGAGAGTGAATGAATGGGTGAATAAATGAATGAATATGAGCAGAAGAGAGTGAATTACTCTGCACAGTAGAAGGCAGATTCCACAGTGCCTTGATCAATGTGGGGGAGAGGAGGTGAGGAGGCATGAGATGAGGAAGAAAAAAGAGAACAAGATGAACTGAGCTTCAGAGCTCAGAGGGAATGCAAGTGTTGGCAATATTCCCATGCAGCTATTAAAGGAATAAATCTGTTTTAATTGTGGGGCCCACAACCACTGGTCATTTTCTCTTTATGATATCATATTTAAAGATGTCACCAGCCCCAATCTTTTCACCTACATTGCCTTGCAGGGAGAAAAAACAGAAAAGTACTTAAGGAATTCCCTTGACTCCTATGACCAAATATATCATTATTCTATTTCTGTGTAACAAACTACCCCTTGACTGAGTGACTTAAAACAGTTGTGATTTATTATTTCCCACAGTTCAAAGGGTTGGCTGGACTGGTTCACCTGGTTTACTCAGGAGTCATATTCAGTTGGGCTGCAAGGTCCAAGATGGCCACACTTTTGCGCCTGACAGTTGGTGTAAGTTCTCAGCTAGGGCTTCATGGTTCCCTTTCTTGTGGTCTCTCATTCTTCAGTGCACTAGTCTAGCTTTCTTGCGTGGTGGCCTTAGAGAAATTTTGTAAAAGTGAAAACACAGTAATTGAAGGTGTCTTCACGCCTAAGCTCTAGAACCAGCACGAGATCCCTGTCATTTTATATTAGTCAAAGTGAGTCACTAGGCCAACCCAGATTCAGAGGGTGGGGAAGAAGGCTCCATCATTTGATAGAGGAGCTGCAAAGAATATTCTGACTGATTCTCTTTGCCTTAGTAGTGATCTGACAGCCAGGGGATCCAGGTATGCCTTTTGCAAAAGGAAATATTTGTCACCTGGACAGGTGTCCATTATAAAATGGACCAAAGCCATGGACTCATTTGTCATAGTTCCTAAAGGAGCCTTCACTGGTAATGAGTTCTGGGCCCTAGAGGCGAAGGTTAGTGTGATTAACATACCTCTCTGACACAGAAAAATCTCACTTGGTAAGTATGTGTGTTTTATTACAGAATGAAGTTAATCTATAAGAAAAATACAGAAATTACTTCAACTTACTTTAATGCTCTTTAACATGCTTGCATGCTTTTACATTTTTGTAATCAGGGCGCACATTTATTATTTTATGCTCTCATTCTCTTAATTAGCGTAACTTATTTCCCTTAATATTATGTATAAACATGTATCTCCCTCTTTTGAACTTCTCTTGAGAAATATGTAAGCTTCATGTAAGGTATTCATAACATCCCACTTTGCATTATTATTATAATCTATGTTTGTCTTGCTTGCCCTAATTCATCATCAGTGCTGCCTTCATCATCGTCATCATTACTGTCATCATCATCATCATCACGGGCATTCACTGAACAACCACCATTGACCATGCACCATACGCCTTACAGACGTTATTTCCAATGCCCACAAAATTCTGGAGATAGTTACTGCCCCTATATATTTAACGAAAGAGAAATCTAAGTCTCAGAGAAATTTACTAACTTGACCAAAGTTCTGTTGCAAGTAGGTAATGGAGGAAAGATTCAGTTTCACAGTCTATAGTATGATTATAAGCAGATAATAAGATATTAAAGATAGGATCCAAGTCAGAATAATTTTCACATATTCCATTACAGCTAGCAGGGTCCATGAATGTAGGACACACTAATACAAATGTTTAGAAGAATGTGCTATTTTATTTCACATGTCCATACATGGGATGATCATTAGGGGTTTTATTAATAAAGTATATAATTATATTTTATTGTTATATGATACATAATGTAGTATATCATATTATTATAACATACTTGCTTGACTATTCCCCTACTAATGAAATTTCTACTATTTCCATATTTTATCCTAAACTATGAATACACAGGTATCAGTTCAAAGGCAAGAGAAGAGAGTAATTAAATCATATGGACCTGGGTTGAATCCTCTTAACTTTGGGAGAGTCACTTACCATTCAGGCCATACCACTTTTAATGATAAAATAGAGATTATGGAAGTACAATTATCTTAAGGTTGTTACATGTATTGATAAGAAGTCATGCTTACTTACATATTATCAAACTTACATATTATCAAATGCCTAACGTACAATAGGCCAGACTCTTTGGGGGGGTAGGTAGGAAACAAAACACAGTACCTGGTGACACAGAGCTTACACTGGGGTGGGAGACACATGATATCAGCATAAAATAAATGTAAATGTAATACCCAGTCAAAACAAGTCTTGATGAGAACATCTCTGTGTCCTCTACTCCAGGTCATCTCATGCCCTGCTCATTCTTTAGATTTTAGTTTTAATGAAGCTTCCCCAAGAAAGACCATCTTGGTCAAAAACTCCTTTAGATTTATGTTCTTTCAAAACACGTATTTCTGTTGTAGTATTACATTTTCTTCTGTGCTTATTTATTCATTTTTCTTCTTTCCCTAGACTGTATTATCAAATAAGGGTAGAATCTATGATTATTATTCTTATATTGTATCTACAGGGCCTAACTGTATAGTGCCTTGCAGAGAAAAGATACACTGAGAAGCATTTAGTGAGTAAATGAACTTCATGGATGACAGAAATGAATAAGGTCAATTTTTATTTTGTAAACAAACTTCTCAATTTCTTCTCCTAGAATTCTTCTACTTCAAGACACCATATGATCCAATTTTTTGGATGTTCAGAAATCTCCTTAATGCCATCCCAGCAACCAGACAAAATCAAAGGGTGCCAGAGTAGAAAAGAAGGATCAAGATTATTTTTAATCAGCACCAAAAAGAACTTGAACACATCCACAAAGAGTTTCATTATCATTTGTTTTATTCAATTAAAAACATACAAAGATTAGAGTCTCTGTTGTCCTGAGAAGGAATTCTTTAACATGGTAGTGATTTATGATTTACTAGATAGTGTTTAATTGACTTTTGTTCAGCATCTGAAGACACTTGTCATACAACTGGTCACTCATGTTAATGAAAAATGGATTCCTTACAATAGTCACATGCACACCAGAATTTTGATAGGAAATGATATATATCAATCCCAGGGAGAAGAAACAGGTTGAGCAAGTGGGGAGAGAGAGGACTTTTTAATTAGTTTTATGGTAAGAAAAAAATGGATTAGGATTTAAATCCCCAACAATCGGCATTCTGGACTTAGGTATTTGAATGGAGAGAAATGTTTCATGAAACATTTAATGTGTCCATATAACTACAAGCCTCAGGGTTCTGATTTGTGTGGGGTCTAGGGATGGGCACAAATATATGCATATGGTACATATCCCTATGTGCATGAATATATAGTTGTACATGTGTATATCTATGTATCTGTGTAAATATGTTTAATTTATGCATGAACATGAGTGTGTATAGATGAACATGGCTATTAATTTGATTTTTCATCCTGACTTTTATTCAAAGAGGAAGAAATTAGGAGAGCTCAGACAGGAAGAGAATAATAGACTTTTGTCCATCTCCAATTCATAACAAGGCAGTTCTTTGCCATTTTAAATGGTTTAGCTTATTTTTAATAGCAACCAAAAGTAAAGAAAAAAAATTAAGTTGATACTTTATCTCCTGCTGTTTGTGAACCTTCAAGAAAATCAAGTACATGATTTGGGAGAAATGTGCTGCAACTTAAATATCCCCACAACCCTGCTTCCTATCGCAGTACACATTTGCAGAATAAAATGCTCTTGAACAACTTTCCTTTATATTATTGATTAGGGTATATTTTTTAATTAAAGCCAAATAAACATGTTTCTATGGAGACTTTGGAAAATAAATGCAACAGCATAATCACTGAGACACAGAATGTTAAAAACCAGAAAACGTGGGACTCAGACCACTTCCTGCTCAGCAGAATGCAAATCAGGACGCTTCCTAATCTAAGACATTGCTCTTAATTTTGCTTCTAGATATGTGTGCCTTTGTAGCTCCAGATGCATTTTCAAAATTAAAAGCATAATTTATCTCCAAAAAGCAATATTCCATCAGCCTAGTGACTTAGTCCTGATGAAAAACTGGCTCTAAACAATGACTGTTCACTGTTTGGTCTGGTCTCAGGAACAGCAGTAGGGTAGTAATCTCCAACATCCAGGGTGGGTTATGGAGGTTCAAGTCAGTTCCTCTCTATTCTTTGAACAAATATACGTAAGTTAAGCCAGACTTCTCTCTTTCCCTATATTTCACCCTGCATCATCAGCCAAGTGGTTCAAAATATATGAACTGCCAGGAAGAGTAGTGAGGGCCCTGTCAACAGAAGACCCCAAGGGCAAGTGTTTTTCCTTAGATCAAACAAGTGTACAGATAGTGCCTTTTTCAGCTGTGAGCACCAAAATGGGAATAGAAAGTCACAAACATTTTTAGTCTAAATAGCATCAACGAAGGTCTAGACAGACCAAGTAGAGTTCTGGAGACTCCAAGCTGAGGTGACAAATTGAGAGCATTACGCCCCAAGTAGGGATGTGTCCACGCATGAACTAGAGGGTACAAACGCAAGAACAGAGATACAGAGAGAGGATATATCACAGTCAGCAGCTTGCTACAGAGGATTTTGAGTCAATAATCTTTCACTTTTGCCAGATTTCTTTGAATTGTCCTCACCATCACTCCAGAAACTCCACAATATACGATGATGTACTGGTTAATGTATTTCAATCATACATATAGCATAGGTTTATTTATATTTGTGTATGTATTTGTTGCTTTATTTTACTGCTTTATATTTATAAGGATTCTTAGCAATCACTGAGAAAAGAGAGTGAAAGGTACTTATCTCAGATCATAAAACAAGTTGAGAAACAGCCAAGCTGTTTAGATTAACCGGATTCATGTCTAGCAGTCTTCTCTTGTGTACTTCCTATTAAATAAGGAACCAATCTCATGGAGAATGTGGTGATGTTAAAATTAAATGGGATAACAGGTGAGTGATTATGCATTTGGGAAAAACAGATGAGGGTTGAAAAGCTCTAAAGTTTTCTTAGGGCTGATACTTAACATAGCATTGGTTGAGAATCATTTCAGATAAAAGTGATCACAGCTGTTGTCTTTGGATAGTTGGATAATCTTCATTTAATATAAAAATTACCTCCTTTATCGATGTCAGTATATTAATTTAAAAATAATTTTTAAAAAAATTAATGCAGATAGAGCACTCCCAGAGTGGGGGAAATTATTGGGATTATTTTATGAGTTTGGATTTTTATTTTCTTTATTCTCCACTTTAGTTGTTCTTGTTTCAAAGTTAATATGAGACCTCTATCTTAATGGCATGTCCATTCCACATTTCCCAAAGTTTTTTTTTTCTTTTTTTGAATAACAAAGTACTTTTACTGATCAATTACTTGACAGTATTTGCCTACATATTTTATGTTTTATTGTAATTAATTTTATGTTTGTAATTTTATTTTTTACTTACTTACTTTTTAAATGGAAGTACAGTCAGTTACAATGTGTCAATTTCTGGTGTACAGCACAATGTCCCAATCTTGCATATACACACATATGCATAATAATTTTTGGCTGTACACTATTTGCTCGCCTCTTCACATGTCAATGATATTTATTTTGAAACCATCACAAACACAGAAAGTCTGTAAGTACAGTACAGGGAACTTTATTTTTTAACCTTGAACCATTTGAAAGTAAATTGCCAACCTGAGTCCCATCACCTCCAAATGCTTTAGTGTGTAATTCTTATGGAAAAGAATATTCTCCTATATAACCAGCAACATCAGGAAATTAACATTGAACAAAACCAGGAAATTAACACCTAATCTCACTGAACAATATCAGGATTCTCAAAGGTTCTTAAAGCTAATGGACAACATGTGAACAAATGTTTTAACTGCCAACTTTTGATGTGGGCAGCATAATTCCCATAGCAAAGAGCACCCACCTTGACTTACTTGGGAGGGAGCATCTTAGATTCTTGGGAAAGATAGCCTGCATGCACTTATTAGGTGAACTCACTGAAGTCCAATTATAGGCAGTGACAACTACATATTATTTTGGGGGGACATACTGAATATCTTAATATCCACTTCATTTCAAGACTTAAAATGTGTAGCTCATGCTTGGTCCCTTTCCAAGACACAGTATGATGGTTGTTCTTATTTCTTTTATAATCAACACTGAATACCAAATTTCTGGTTTCTTCTCCAGTTTCCCCCAAATCACTTTAATTCAGTATTTCAAAGGCAGGGATTTTGTGTACATATGTGTTTCAGACTTTCCACAACCAATAAACTGAGCTAAACGTAAAGAGCCAGACCTGAAACTTGAAAAGAGAGTGAACTGGCAGATTCTATAAGTCAGCAGGGCCAGAAGTTATGTCCAAGAAGGTCATCCAAAAAAAAAGAAAGGCAGGCTAACAGGTTCAGAGTCCATGAGAAGCAGCAGCAGACATACAGGCTCAAGCAAGGATGCTGGCGGGAAACTCAGGCAGAAAATGGGATTAAAACTCAAGTGACAAACCAAGGTCAGCCTTCGTTGCAAATGTAATCATGTATTGTTCATTATTTTTTAGCCATATGGGAGGGAAACCATAATCTGATGGTGTGCGCGCGTGTGTGCGATCTATCTTGACTTGCAACTTAGGTATTATCTGCTCCATAACATACAATGGACAAGTTATGTAGTCAGAAGTTTTCACCTAGGACCCATAAGGACCCAGTCTTTCACAATGGATGTTGAATGTGAAATTTCTGATGCAATAGATAAGACACAAAGGATATTACTGTGGTTAAAACTTCTGGTACAGAAATATGGCTTCTCTGGTTTAAATCTCTGCACTGCCAGCTACTAATTTTCTGAATATGAGGTTGTTACTGAACTTTTCTGGGGTTCAGTTCCTTTATACCTGTATTGGGGATCATATAAATTAGGATAGGATCGACTGCTATGATAAATAGATATTAGCTCAAACACACAGTAGAATTTTTTTTTCTCATTTGTATAACACATAAAGTGTGTTGCTTCTGGTCATCAGATACCTCTCTTCTGTATGGTGATTCAGTAACCCAGGATCCCAATAACTCATGGCTCCACCACACTCTACGATCTTGAAATCATTTGCAACAACCCATCTGAAAGGAGGGAAGGACACGGAGGAGGTTATCCTTCTGAAAAGCCTCACTTTGACTTACATTCCATTGACAATAACTAGCCACATGATTACAGGGGAATGTAAAGTCCAACTGAACCACTGTTTCCTAGGGATCGTTCTACTCCACATAGACTGAATTATGGCTAGGGAAGGGATAAATTGGGAGATCGGGATTTGCAGATACTAACTAATATATATATATATATATATATATATATATATATATATATATATATATAACAGAGAAACAACAAGTTCATACTGTATAGCACAGGGAACTTCATTCAATACCTTGTAGAAACTTATGGTGAAAAAGAATGTGAAAATGAATGTATGTATGTTCATGTATGACTAAAGCATTATGCTATACACCAGAAATTGACACAATATTGTAAACCAACTATATGTCAATTAGATATATATAAATTTGCTACCCAAAGATATCAGCCTCTGATCTCTGGAACCTATTAATTCTACCTCATTTAAAATAAGAAGTATTTGTAGATGCTATTAAAATAAGGATTTTTGACATGGAGAGATTATCCTGGGTTATCTACCAGGCCCTAAAGAGAGAATGGATCAGGATTTGATATAAACAGAAGAGGAGGCAATGTATCAGAGGGAAGAGATTGTAGTGATGCATCCACAGGCAAGGAATGCCAACTGTGAGGGAAGAGTACAAGGGCAGCCCAACACCCTGCTGTGTTCCCAAGAATAACTTTGTGTACAAGACGTGCTGACAAGCTCACGTATTACATTGCATGCAAAGAGCTCAGAGCACAGACAATCCTTTTCCCTCTATGTGGGGGACATGAAAACTTTTCTTGGAACTGCTTAGCTATGTGTGTATCAATGGCCCTTAGTTATGCCCCCAGCTTTTTTTATGTCAGACTCCACAGGGTGAGTGTGGCGGTCCTTCTACTGTAGCAGGAAGCAGGGTGTGTGCAGCCACACTGCCATCGCAGACTGCAGAGTGGATTCACTAGCCATGAGCAACTGACACGTGCTAAGAGCTGGGTCTCCTGTGCTCTATCCCCGCTGGAGACCTGTGCGACCGTCTGTTCTCAGCAAACTTGCATCATGCATTGGTCTCTTCCCTGGGTGGTCCGTTCCTACCTTTTGACCTTGGCCACACTCTGGTTATACTCTATCCTGCAGCACAGCCTGATCACCTAGTGAAACACAAGAAGCTACCAGGAGTTGAAAGAGGCCAGGAACGGATTCTCCCCTACATCCTCCAGAGCAACCATGGCCCTGACAACACCCTGATTTCCGTTCAGTGAAACTGATTTCAGGTGTCTGGCCTCCGGAACTGTGAGAAAATAAATTTCTCTTCTTTTAAGTCACCAAATGTGTGGTAATTTGTTACAGCAGCTACAGGAAACACATACTCCATGCAAGAGGGGAACATATTTCATTGGAAAGCTAGTTATTTATGCCACGAAAATATTAAGCTCTACCTCTTAGGATTATGGCAGGATTTAATGAGTAATTCATGTCAGGTGAGGGAAGAATTCAACTTACAGGTGATTTGTTCAATACAAATAAACTTCTAAAATCTGAAAGTGATTAAAATATAGGAAAGAGTGGTTCATCATACACAGACTTGTATTTTTAATGTATTTTAAAAAACATTTTGAGACGGAGAAGATGGCGGAGTAGAAGGACGCTCGCAGGTCACCCTCTCCCACAAATACACCAAGACCCACATCTACAGACCCACTAAGCCAACTAGAGCACGTGTGGAACTCCGACAGAACATCGCCCTCTTCAAAAGATAAAGACGCCAAAAATCTGGTAGGAGAAAAGGAAAAAAGAAATAACAAAAGTCAAAGCAGCGCGGGACGGGTCCTGCGGGGAGGGAGCGGCAAAGGAGGACTGGCGCTCGCTCGCTGGGTCTCCCCTCTCCAACTGAGAGGCCAGAGGGACGGAGGGGGAGCTTCTGAGGCTCGGATCTGTACAGAGTAGCCCTTGACTGACAGAACTAAGTTAAACGGGCACAGAGCGTCCCCCTGACACCCAGCCTGAGACGCGGCCGGCAGCGGCGGGCAGGGCCAGGCTGCACAAGCCTGGCAGAGGACGGAAGTGGCTGCATGGAGGCAGCCCAGGGGGAACGCAAGGGGCTGCGCGCCGTGGCTGTGGGTGCACAGGGCAGAACAACCTGGGCCCTCCATAAAACAGCACGGTTGATGTGCTCTGGGGGGAAGGGTGCACACCCCCATCTCTGAAAACTCGCGGAAAGTTTTCGGTGGAAGAGAGGCGGGGCTCAGGCACAGCCGCCATATCCTCCAGCGCTGAGCACCCAGGCGGGGGCGGGGGCGAAACCTGCATCTGCACCGAAGGGCTTAGCAGCCTCAAAGGCCAGATTGAGACTTGCCTACAGCCCGAGGCAGATAGGATCCTTCCATCCTGGTCCCTCAGAGAACTTGCTCCACAAAGACAAACAAGGAGCTGGGTTCTGGCTCGGAGCAGGGACAAGGTTGTCCCTCGGTCTTCCCCGAGCCCACCTGCGGAGCGCCTTCCAGGGCGGAGCGCGCAGCCGCACAGAGAGCGGAACTACCGGCGGCGCAGGTAGAGAGCGGCCCCCGCCTTTTGGGCAGGAACACAGCCCCTGACCGAGGTGCTGGGAGGGGGCACGACCCGCCCTCCTACCCGGCCAGTCTGCAACATCTAACTGCGGCATCTGGAGGGGCAGCGACCCGCCGCCCACAGCAGAGGAGAGCTGCACCTGACCCAGTGTTAGGAGGAGGCGCGATCTGCTTGCCGACAGGTGCTGGGAGCAGCACATAAGAGGGCGCCAACTGAGGGCCTCTGAAAACAGCAAGCTGAGCTTCCAAAACAAGACGAAGACAGAAAGACTTCACATTAAAAGCACACAGACTCCAGGAGAACACCGACAAACCCGCCCCCCCTTTTTTTTTAATCTGTTTTTACCTGTTCTATTTTCTATTACTCTCTTAATTTTTACTTCTTAATTCATTTCTATTTCTCTTGGGTTTTGATGTCCTGCTATTGATTAGACACAGGTTTCAAATACATCTATTCACCCCCCCCCTTTTTTGTAAAGGTTTTAAAAGGACATCTCAACCCGATTAATACTCTGCTTCAATTCGCTCTTCTATTATTCATTATACACTGTTTTCAAACCCTCTTTCTCCCTTGTTTTAGAATTCTTTCTCTCTCTCTTATTTTTTTTTTTCTTTTTTTCCTAAGTTCTATTCCTAAATAGGCATTAGATAGATAAAATCCTTAAGGACCAAAATAAACAACTGATACTCCATAAACCACAGTGCCAAAGAGGTATGAGCAAGATGAAGAAGCAGAAAAACCTTTCTCAATTAAAAGAACAAGAGAAATCCCCTGAAAGAAAGATCAACGAAATAGACATCGATAGCCTACTAGATCAAGATTTCAAAAAAGGAGTGATCGAATTGCTGAAGGAATTAAAAGAGAGAGTGTTTAGAGATATAAAATATGTCAAAAATGAAATTGAAGATATGAAGAAGAGCCAAGTAGAACGGGTAAACTCATTGACAGAGATGAGGAATGATCTAATAGCTGTACAAAGCCGACTAGATAATGCAGAGGAACGAATTAGTGATCTAGAAGACAGGGCAAGAAAGCACCCATTCAGAAGAACTACAAGAGAAGCAAATAAAAAATAATGAAAATAGCATAAGGGACCTATGGGATAATATAAAGCGTCCCAATCTTCGCATAATAGGGGTCCCAGAAGAAGAAGAAAGATCAAAGGGGGTTGAAAAGATTTTTGAAGAAATCATGACTGAAAACTTCCCAAACTTAAAGAAGGAATCAGATATCCAAGTACAGGAAGCTCAGAGGGTCCCAAACAGGAAGAACCCAAATAGACCCACACCAAGACATATCATAATCAAGATGGCCAGAGTCAAGGATAAAGAAATGATTCTAAAGGCAGCAAGAGAAAAGCAAAGAGTAAGTTACAAGGGAACCCCCATAAGGCTCTCAGCTGATTTCTCTACACAAACACTACAGGCCAGAAGGGAGTGGCAAGATATATTCAAAGCCCTGAATGAAAAAAAGATGCAGCCTAGGATCCTTTATCCAGCAAGGCTATCCTTGAGGATAGAAGGAGAAATAAAGAGTTTCACAGACAAAAAAAAGCTGCAGGAGTTTAGCAACACTAAACCCATGGTAAAAGAAATATTGAAAGGGCTATTCTAAATAGAAAAGCAGCAGGATGCTACAGAAATGAGAAACACACAACTGGAAAGGTGATAACTCATGAATTACAAATAAAGTAAACATGAAATTATAAAAGAAGACATACAAATCACTGAGAGTGGGAGAGGGAGGCAGGGAAATATAGAATATTTTTTTCTTTCTTTTTTAAATTTTTTTAACAGTAGGATGGGTTTGAGATCATGTTATTATCAGTTTAATAAAAACAGTTATAGTAATGGGTTGATAGATTTACAAAAAAGGGTAACCACAAGCCAAAAATTTACAAAGGAGTCACAAAAATTAAATAAAGTCCATGATAATACAAAGGAAAATTACCAAACCACAAAAGGAAGAAGAAAGGAACAAAGAGGATATACCAATTCAACTGCAAAGATAAGTTCAAAATGGCAATAAACACACATCTATCATTAATTACTGTAAATGTTAATGGACTAAATGCTCCAGTCAAAAGACACAGAGTGGCAGACTGGATAATAAAGCAAGAACCTTCAATATGCTGCATACAAGAGACCCACTTTAGGGAGAAGGACACATATAGTTTGAGAGTGAAAGGATGGAAAAGGATATTCCATGCAAATGGAAAAGCCAAAAAAGCAGGTGTTGCAGTACTGATTTCAGACAAAACAGACTTTAAAACAAAGGCCATAAAGAAAGATAAAGAAGGACATTTTATAATGATTAAAGGAGTCATACAAGATGAGGATATTACACTCGTTAATATATATGCACCCAATATAGGAGCACCTAAGTACATACAAGGATTACTAACAGAGATAAAGGGGGATATTGATGGGAATACAATCATAGTTGGAGATTTTAACACTGCATTAACATCACTAGACAGATCTTCCAGACAGAAAATAAACAAGGCAACAGAGAAATTAAATACTACAATAGAAAAACTAGATTTGGTGGATATTTTCAGAGCATTACACCCCCCCAAAAATAGGATATACATTCTTTTCAAGTGCACATGGAACATTTTCCAGGATCGATCATGTACTTGGGCACAAAAGAAACCTCAACAATTTTAAGAAGATAGAAATTATCTCAAGCATCTTTACTGACCACAATGCCATGAAACTGGAAATCAACAACAGAGAAACAAAGGAGAAAAAAAGGAAAGCATGGAGATTAAACAATATGTTATTGAAAAAACAATGGATCAATGAGGAAATCAAAGCTGAAATTAAAAAATACCTTGAGACAAAGGATAATGAAAGCACAACCATTCAAAACCTATGGGACACGGCAAAGGCAGTGCTAAGAGGGAAGTTTATAGCGATACAGGCCTTCCTCAAAAAAGAAGAACAATCTCAAATAAACAATTTAACCCACCACCTGAATGAATTAGAAAAAGAAGAACAAAAAGCAGCAGAAGGAAGGAAATAATAAAGATCAGAGGGGAATTAAATACAATAGAGATTAACAAGACCATAGAAAAAATCAACCAAACCAAAAGCTGGTTTTTTGAAAAAGTAAATAAAATCGACAAACCTCTGGCCAAACTCACAAAGAAGAAAAAAGAGAGAGCACAAATTAGCAAAATAAGAAAGGAAAATGGAGAAATTACAACAAACAAAATAGAAATACAGAATATCATACGAGAATATTATGAAAAACTATATGGAACCAAACTGGATAACCTAGAGGAGATGGACAAGTTTCTGGAAACATACTGTCCACCAAAACTGAATCAAGAGTAATCTGAACACTTGAACAATCCGATCACTAGAAAGGAAATAGAAATAGCAATTAAAAACCTCCCTACAAATAAAAGTCCAGGACCGGACGGCTTCACCGGGGAATTCTACCAAACATACAAAGAAGAACTCATACCAGTCCTTCTCAAACTCTTCCAGACGATTGAAAAGGAGGGATTACTCCCAAACTCATTCTATGAAGCCACCATCACCCTGATACCAAAACCAGGCAAAGACACTACAAAAAAAGAGAATTATAGGCCAATATCACTGATGAACATAGACGCCAAAATCCTCACCAAAATTTTAGCAAATAGAATCCAACAACACATAAAAAAGATTATACATCATGACCAAGTGGGGTTTATCCCAGGGACACAAGGCTGGTTCAACATATGCAAATCAATCAATGTAATACATCACATCAACAAGAGAAAGGACAAAACCCACATGATCATCTCAATCGATGCAGAAAAAGCATTTGATAAAATTCAACACCCATTTATGATAAAAACTCTCGCCAAAGTGGGTATAGAGGGAACATATCTCAACATAATAAAAGCTATATATGACAAACCTACAGCCAGCATAGTACTCAACGGTGAAAAACTCAAAAGCTTCCCACTAAAATCTGGGACAAGACAAGGATGCCCACTATCACCACTCCTATTCAACATAGTCCTGGAAGTCCTAGCCACAGCAGTCAGGCAAGAGAAAGAAAGAAAAGGGATCCAAATTGGAAAAGAAGAGGTAAAAGTGTCATTATATGCTGATGACATGTTACTATATATACAAAACCCTAAAAGGTCCACACAAAAGCTACTAGAGTGGATTGAAGAATTCAGCAAGGTAGCAGGTTACAAAATTAACGTTCAAAAATCAGTTGCATTTCTTTACACTAACGATAAATCAGCAGAAGAAGAAAGTAAAGAAACAATCCCCTTTAAAATAGCACCCAAAGTAATAAAATACCTGGGAATAAATCTAACCAAGGAGGTGAAATAATTAGACACAGAAAACTATAAACCATTGATGAAGGAAATTAAAGAAGACTTTAAAAAATGGAAAGATATTCCATGCTCTTGGATTGGAAGAATCAATATTGTTAAAATGGTCACACTGCCCAAGGCAATCTACAGATTTAATGCAATCCCTATCCAATTACCCAGGATATATTTCACAGAACTAGAACAAATCATAATAAAATTCATATGGAACCATCAAAGACCTAGAATTGCCAAAGCATTACTGAAGAGAGAGAAAGAGGCTGGAGGAATAACTCTCCCAGACTTCAGACAATACTATAGAGCTACAGTCATCAAGACAGCATGGTATTGGTACCAAAACAGACATATAGACCAATGGAACAGAATAGAGAGCCCAGAAATGAACCCGCAAACTTTTGGTCAACTCATCTTCGACAAAGGAGGCAAGAATATACAATGGAATAAAGACAGTCTCTTCAGCAAATGGTGTTGGGAAAACTGGACAGCAGCATGTAAAGCAGTGAAGCTAGAACACTGCCTTACACCATACACAAAAAACAACTCAAAATGAATCAAAGACTTAAACATAAGACAAGATACAATAAACCTCCTAGAAGAAAACATAGGCAAAACATTATCTGACATACATTTCAAAAATTTTCTCCTAGAAGAAATAAAAGCAAGAATAAACAAATGGGACCTAATGAAACTTACAAGCTTCTGCACAGCAAAGGAAACCAGAAATAAAACAAGAAGAAAACCTATGGAATGGGAGAAAATTTTTGCAAATGAAACCGACAAAGGCTTGATCTCCAGAATATATAAGCAGCTCATATGACTCAATAAGAAAAAAATAAACAACCCAATCCAAAAATGGGCAGAAGACCTAAACAAGCAATTCTCCAAGGAAGACATACAAATGATCAAAAAGCACATGAAAAAATGCTCAATATCACTCAGTATCAGAGAAATGCAAATCAAAACTACAATGAGGTATCACCTCACACCAGTCAGAATGGCCGTCATTCAGAAATCCACAAATGACAAATGCTGGAGAGGCTGTGGAGAAAGGGGAACCCTCCTACACTGCTGGTGGGAATGCAGTTTGGTGCAGCCACTATGGAAAACAGTGTGGAGATTCCTGAAAAGACTAGGAATAGACTTACCATATGACCCAGGAATCCCACTCCTGGGCTTGTATCCAGAAGGAAATCTACTTCAGGATGACACCTGCACCCCAATGTTCATAGCAGCACTATTTACAATAGCCAAAACATGGAAACAGCCTAAATGTCCATCAACAGGTGACTGGATAAAGTAGATGTGGCATATTTATACAATGGAATACTACTCAGCCATAAAAACCGACAACATAATGACATTTGCAGCAACATGGATGCTCCTGGAGAATGTCATTCTAAGTGAAGTAAGCCAGAAAGAGAAAGAAAAATACCATATGAGATCGCTCATATGTGGAATCTAAAAAACAAAAACAAAAACAAACAAACAAAAACAAAGCGTAAATACAGGACAGAAATAGACTCACAGACAGAGAATACAGACTTGTGGTTACCGGGGGGTGGAGGGTGGGAAGGGATAGACTGGGATTTCAAAATTGTAGAATAGATAAACAAGATTACACTGTATAGCACAGGGAAATATACACAAAATGCTATGGTAACTCACAGAGAAAAAAATGTGACAATGAGTGTGTATATGTCCATGAATGACTGAAAATTGTGCTGAACACTGGAATTTGACACAACATTGTAAAATGATTATAAATCAATAAAAAATTTAAAAAAGAACATTTTATGTGTTTTTTGTATAGGAGAGGAAAAGATGGAATTACAGGACTTTATTTGGGTAATGCCCATGAGAACCTACAGCATATGTGTACGCCATCAGTCATGGGAGGGAAGAGAGTAGGGTGGGGGGTGCTGTGAGAATTGCTGAGCTAAACAGAATTTGTGCAAATCCATACAAATTAAGTAAGCCACTGACTGGGAAAATGCTTTATGGGTTTTAAACGTGTTGCATTTGTTCTTCCATCTCCCCTTCCCTCTCCTTCCCCTTCTTACATCTTATTACTGACTCTGATGACCCAAGCAGCTAGGGAAGATGGGAGAAATGTACAGGCATCACTGGGAGGGAGGGAGAAACATTAACATTCCCTTCAGTCACCTCTGTTTCTCATTTCTAATTCTTAAAACAGCAAACTGGAGAAGAAACTGAAAACAATGTTCTCAAGTATTATGTGTTCATTCCATTTATCTCTTCTTATCTTTTCACTAGTGGATACCCAGGTGTTAACTATATTTATTTAAGTCATTATATGTACTGTGCAATCAAAATCCCTCTGGGAATGGTTACCTAAATAATTTTTTTAAATCATCCTGATGTTCTCTTGCACTAGTGACATATGTACGTGATCAGTGATGGAAATCTGTAATATTTAGCAAAGGAACTTCAACCCTTATAGCACTCTAATTTTTAGCTCTTTTCCCCTTTCATCCTCGGAGGGTGTTAAATTCTATCTAAATGTAAATATCTACGTAATCTAACTAAATAAAATCTGTCTAAATACAAATACTAATACAAAAATGTATACTACACATATCAGTACATTGTGGTTTAGCAAGAGATAATAAAAATGCTATTGTTGGTTTATTTTTTATGTTTTTAAGACCCCCTGCCTCACCCATATGCAATAATCAGGAATATAAACATTCAATTAACAACAGTAATTATATTATACAAACAATATTAGCTGTTAATCCTTTACTATGAGTCAGACACTAAAATAAACATTTTAGCTGCATTATCTCATTTTTCAATTCTCCCAACACATCAGTGGCACAGCAGTTATTAACACCATTTTAGACATGAGGAAAAAAAATACCCAGAGAGTTTAAGTGATTTCTCCAGGATGAAACGGCTGGAAATGTCAGAGTCAAATGTTTCAACCATGAACTTCCCGATCTCAGAGCCCATGTTCTCAACCACAATAAAGACTGAATAGCAAGAATGGACAATCTGGATAATCTAGGGTGAATCACCCTTCTATGTGTTTGCAAAAAGAGAAGTATACAGGGGTTACAGAACTTATCCAATGCCATGAACATTTCCAGAGAAAGTTCCCAATCAAGACTTTTAGATTTGGAAATCCTAATTTTTTAACCTCTTTTCACAAAATACTGAATCTAATCTCACCTCCCAACATAATACATGTTTGAAAAAAATCAAAGAGAAGAGCTCATACAAATAACACACTCCCTCACCTCTAGATAAGGAGATCTTTTCCATGAGAAATGTGAATTGCATTGGTGTAGACATAAGTGCTTTGTTTCAAAAAATGCATCATTATACCAAAAATAAAAAATAAAATAAAAATTCATCTTCACTGGTACTGAGAAGGCTCACTAGAAGGATGTCCCAAGGGCCTCATATATTTTCACTTGGCTGCAAACTGACTGCACTGTCATACTTGCTAAACCCTTGGCCCAAGTCATTTTTATCCTAGGCAATCAAACAAGAGTTCTGGGGTTCATACCTTTTAATTTTATTATTCTCAGGGAATCTCAGAAAAAGAAGAGATCATAAAGGTTAACCTGGCCAATCCATCAGCAGTTATGTAAACCTACCTTTAATCTCTTCCCCAAAATAGACAATCTGCTCTCATTCGTTCATTCAATCATTCATTCATTCACATGTAGTAATCACCTAATGCAGATTATAATGGAGAGGATTGAGTAACTATCCTTCAAAGCTTTCAAAGTGTATTAGAAAGACAGACCTGGACTTAAATCCAGGCTTCACTGATTCCTACCAACATGATCTTGAACAAATTACTTAACTCTTTGATCCTCAATTACCTTATTTGACTTTTTTTTTTAAAAAAAGTCAATTTATTAAAAAAAAGTGTTGTTTATTAAGTGGATTCTCAGCAAATTAATTTTTGTGAAAATCCTTACTGGAATTTTGTTGGCTAGAAGATTCTGGTAAAATTAACTTCTCTTATATCTCAGTTTCCTCATTTGTTAAAACTATAGAATTTGGGAAAGATTCAGTGAGTTAATACTTATAAAAAATGGTGTCTGAAGCACAGCAATCATTTAGTAAGAGTCATTGTAATGTATTATTATTAAAAATAAGTAAAGCACACATTCATGTATGCCTCATTGGTCTTCAAAGTGAAAAGCGGTCCAAATATGATGAGGTGAGTCAAGGCAAACTGCTTAAGAGAATTTTGAACTGAGTTGTTTGGTAATTTACAATAAGGTGAGCTTTTCTTCAATATGTTCAGATTATCCAAAACTAGAAAATCTTGCTTAAACATAGATGTGAACGATTGCACACTATGATGAAGTTAACAACCACAATTCAGAGGCAATTTTTCCTGGGCTCATGCAATTTATATTCCTTTTTTCCCTTCTTTTCCATTTTGGGGCTTAGTAGGAGACAATCCCTCATGGAGTTCCAGTCAGCTGTCAACTCTGAAGTATGATTTTTTTCCACTTAAGTTTTCAAGTTATTGATGGGCAAAACATTTCCTCAACTTTTTCAGCTTGAAAAAGGACTGTTTGGTCACTCTTTCACAATTCAGAAAAAGTTGTATAGAATGTGTGCATGTGTGCATGATTCTGGTGTGTGTGTGTGTGTGTGTGTGTGTGTGCGCACAAGTGTGCTTTATAGTGATCATGTACATGTTTTTGTGGGCAAACTGTTTGAAAATTTTTATAAAAGGCATACATGATCCTTTTCAGCTGAGTCACTGTGAATTAAGTAACGCTGGTGTGCATTTATTTTTGCACATACACAATGTTTCTACTTTCATGTGTATTTCAAACTTACATGTTCTTTTTTTCAAGTTCTTTAAGTGAATTTCAATATATTTAGCTCATATTTCTGCCTCAACTTTCTGCTTAACAAAATGCCTAGCATTAGAAGAAAGCTAATAAATACTTGCTGAAAAAAAGTCATTAATGAAGCTTCCTGGATACATGTTGTTTAAGATATTGAGGAAAAGAGACAGAATAATTTAGCAAGCATTTAATTCAGGTCAAGCACCTGCTAAGTTTATAGCAGCAAGTTAAATGCTGCCGAGGGAAGTGAGGGATACAACTTGTTGAGTTCTAGCACTATTACTAGGACCAGGTGTGGTTGAGTTTTCATACTCTGCAGGACAAACCTTAAGTAGGAAGACAGAATTAAGAGTAAGGTTCACTAATATACTATATGCCTTCCTAGAAGTCAGAAAATGGCCAAAAAGCCAGATAAAAAGGAATGAATATTAGACAGGAGCTAAAAATAAAATGAAACATGAGATACACAGTAAGCTCCATCACTGCTAACAAGATTTGTAACCTTGTATAAGCTGCTTCACCCCCTGTAAAAAGTCAATATATTTATTTGTAAACCTAGAAGTTTAAATTTATAACATCTTCCTTAGGCATTTCTCCTGCCCACTATCAGTGTACACTGAAATAGTTGCATGTATAAGTTGTTTGTTGTTTTGGTTGTCTGCAACTGCATAACAAGCCTCTAAAAAGTTTATGACTAAAAATAACCACAATTCTTTGATGTGACTGGGTCCAGCCAGGCAGTTCTTTTGCTCCATGTAATGTTGACTAGTGCTGCAGTCATCTAGGGGATTAACTGGTTTGAAAACCTAAGATGGCTTTTTACATGGCTGGTGATAATGTTGGCTGTTGGCTGGGAGCTCAGCTAAGGCTGTCAACCAGATAACTACTCTATAGCCTACCCTTATGTCTGGGCTTCTCACATCATGGCATACAGGTTCAAAGATGGAGGGTCCCCAACATAAGTGTTTCAACAGCGAGCAAGCAAAAGCTGCCGGTCACCATAAAAGCTAGTTGTTGAATGGCACAGTATCACTTCTGCCCATTCCAGTAGTTTAGCAGTCACAGGGTTAGCCAGGGTCAAGAAGAGATGTATAAATGTCAACTCTCACTAGGGAGAAAGACAAAGAAGTTGTGGATATTTTTAAGCAACCCATAATTTGTTCTCTGGCTATAAACTAGTTATACCTATGTCATTTGCAAAATATACTCACTCTCACTCCAAGACTTCCCTAGGTCTTTTTCTATAATCTTCTATGACACCAAGAGCAGGATCTCACCATCTAAATGAGGTCTAGGCTTTTTGGATACATTTCTTCTCAATACCCAATGAACTAAAAAGACTAATCTGACCCCCACAAACCCAATACAAAATGGTGAGGCACACTAGAAATTAACCCAAACCTAACATCAATTAATCTTTGACAAAGGAGACAAGAATATACAATGGAGAAAAGATAGTCTCTTCAGTAAGTGGTGGTGGGAAAGCTGGACAGCTCCACATGTAAATCAACAAAGTTAGAACTCTCCCTCACATCATACGCAAAAATAAACTCAAAACAGCTTAAAAACTTATATACAAGACAGGATACTATAAGTCTCCCAAAAGAGAACGTAGGCAAAACATTCTCTGACATAAATTGTAGCAGTATTTGCTCAAGTCAGTCTCCTAAGGCAATAGAAATAAAAGTAAAAATAAACAAATGGGCCTAATCAAACTTACAAGCTTTTGCACTGCAAAGGAAACCACAAACAAAATGAAAAGACAGCCAAGCACTAGGAGAAAATATTTGCAAAAGATGTGACCAACAAGGGTTTAATTTTCAAAATATATGAACAGCTCATACAACTCAATAATAAAACAAACAAAAAACCCAATGAAACAATAGTCAGAAGACCTAAATAGGTATTTCTCCAAAGAAAACACACAGATGGCCAATAGGCACATAAAAAGATGCTCAACATCACTAATTATCAGAAAAATGCAAATCTAAACTACAATTAGAACTAACACAACATTGTAAATCAATTACACTTCAATGGGGAAAAAAACCCCACTAAAATGAGGTATTGCCTTACATTGGTCATAACGGCCATCATTAAAAAGTCCAAAACAATAAATGCTGGAGAGGATGTGGGGAAAGGGGAACACTTCTACACTGTTGACGGAATGTAAATTGGTAAAGCCACTACAGAAAACAGTATGGATGTTACTTAATAAAAATAGAGTTACCATATAATCTAGCAATGTCACTCCTGGGCATATATCCAGAGAAAACCATAATTCAAAAAGATGCATGCACCCCAGTGTTCATAGCAGCACTGTTTACAATAGCCAAGACATGGAAGCAACCTAAATGTCCACTGATAGATGAATGGATAAAGAAAAATACTATTCAGCCATAAAAAAGAATGAAATAATGCCATTTGCAGCAACACAGATGGACCTAGAAATTATCATACTAAGTGAAATAAGTCAGAAAGAGAAAGACAAATATCATATGATGTTATTTATATGTGGAATCTAAAATATGATACAAATGAACTTATTTACAAAACAGAAATAGACTCACAGACATAGAAAACAAACTATGATTACCAAAGGGGAAAGGAGGTACGGAGGGATAAATTAGGAGTTTGGGATTTGAAGATACAAGTTACTATATATAAGACAGATAAACAACAAGTTTCCACTGTATAGCACAGGGAACTATATTCAATATCCTGCAATAGCCTACAATGAGCAAGAATATAAAAAAAGAATGTGTATGTATATATGCATGTGTATATATATATATGTATAACTGAATCACTGCACTGTATACCAGAAAGTAACACCACATTGTAAATCAACTATACTTGAATAAAGAAAGAAAAGAGAGGGGTAAGACAGGGACAGGAGAACCACAATTCACACTCCCATTTAGTGCTCTGCTTGTAAATGTTTACTAAACATTCTCCAGGGACAGGAGCAGTGCTGATATATAGTGTTTGCTGATTTCTATGGTATAAATATTCCCACCATGACCCATTTCAATGTATTAATATGCTGTCAACGAACTTGAAAAATTCTTGAGAATTTAACTATTGGCTTTTGCACAACACTGTGTCCCACCCAAGAAAAGTGAGTTAGGAAATAGGAGGCATACCAATGATTCATAGCAATACTGAAATCAGTGTGGTTCTCCATGGCTCTTGACTCTACTCTCTAAGCAACAGCTCTGCCTTCTACATTATCCTTCCCTTTCTACAAAAAAATGTCCCATGATTGCTTCTAATTCGCATCCTCAGCCTTCCTGCACGTAGGAATTCGGAGATGAAAAAATCTCTTTTCATTCTAAACAGTCTCTGTTCTTTTAAAGATTATAGCCCTTTAAAAAACTGTGTGGGTTTTCTATGTATTAATTCATAATTTATTCCATCAGCCAAAGTCTACATTAACTCATTAGCCAAAAAATTGGACCCAGAAATCATTTTGAGACTGATCCCTTCTTGCCTTGGGCTGGGAGTCAGAATGCTGTGAAACAATATTGTTAAGAATCTTAGAACCTTTCCTTTTTAGCAGAAATGGTCTAAGATAAATGCCCTTCAGAGTATTAGAAGCCTCATTGCCTGGCTGAGAAGTATTACTTTAAATATTTCTAAGATTCTATCATATCAAAGAGTTTAACAGATACACTCTTGAGATTTGACACTGAGACCACATAGTGCCTTGAGTTTGATTTTCGCCCTAAGGGCTTAAAAAAAAAACTTTAGGAGTGACAAGGGAAGAAAATCATTTATTTTTGAACCCAGCAAGCCCTATTTTAAAATATTTCTCTAGATTCTACTTGAAAACTAAAGAATCCCTTCTGTAATTCATCTCTCTCTATCTGTACATTATCACATACACCTGAAAGAAATTAGTGGGCCCCTTTAACCTTCTGCCTATATATATTCTCAGCTAAATCCACAAGTTCATTAGGCATATATTCTACTTCATATGTTTACTTAGGTGACCATGTTGCCAAACTTTCATTGCTATATGACATGAGTAACCATTTTCTCAGACTCAAAATAAAATTTTTCTCCCTGCTCTTCCTATCTTTCTTAAGGATTTCCTTGGAGCACTGTGACATTCTGCCTATTACTTACTTCCAAAGTCACTGACTTATATTTATATTTTTTTAAAGCACATTACACTTGCAGGTACTAATATCTGCTTTCATTATCTGTTCCTGAATAACAATCCCAAAACCTATTGTCTTAAAACAAGAAACATTTTATTATCTTTTATGATTATTTGCATTGCCTGGGCTTATCTGAGTGATTTTCTGCTCCATGTCCTATTGACTGGTAGTATAGTCATCTGGGATCTTAATTTAATGGGAATGCCAAAGATGATTCACTCAAATGGCCAGCAGTTGATACCAGATGTTGGCTAGGAGTTCAGTTGGGCTACTGTGGCAAGACCAATCTCTGCAGCTTAGGTCTCTCATACCCCAGCACCTGGGTTTCAAGAGAAAGAATGCCAAGAAAAAGAGAGAAGCATGCATTTCCTCTCTGTTTTTGGTTATGCCTGTAATTGGTATAATGTCTTTCCTTCCTCATTCGTACCTTAAGTATTCAGAGGGGAGCACAGACACAGTGCAAGGGAGAATAAGCTCCAGTTCTCAGGGGAAGCATGACAAAAAATTCTGACCAGCTTTAATTCACCAAACAGAAACATTACCCTGTCTCACAGGACAAAAGTATTTCACAGCCAGAGAGAATAACTTTGTTTCCCTCATTTTTGATGAGTTTACTTAGGTTAAACATGGCTGACTGTAACTTGTTCTTTCTTACTTTGAGATTGCTTTAACCATCAAAGGGGGAAAATCTCTCATTCTGGAAACAGCTTATACCTAACATAATACCCACTTCCAATGACTATGGACTACCGTCCAGGTGTCTTCTCTGATCACCCTCACCTTATGGTTTCCAAGTTAGATATCAAGAATTGCATTCTTCATTTATTTAATATTCTCATTCCCACGGCTAGGCTCCCTCATCTCTGCATGAGAAAGGGTATCTTCAGACTCAGGATAATTAGATGTTAGACCTAGCTCAGCAGTTTTCTAAGTGACCTTGAGGAAATCAGTAAGGTCTCAACAATTTTCTTGTTTATGATGTGTTGATTAAAAAAATGAAACAAAATAACATTCTCTTATGATGAGATCACGAATGTGAGAGTACTTTTGTAAAGTGTTATATCATGTGAAGGATGACTATCTACTTACTAGGAACCCCTCTGCTGAACCCTCTGAGGGTACAGATTGTGCTTGCATGGAATGTTGCTTTGGCTGGTTGAAGTCAGCCAGCTGACACTGACTGTATCATTGAAAAAGAGGCCTCTGTCCACAGCCACTACATGCACTATCGCCTTCGGGAAGAAAGCCATACACCAGTGGGGTCCCCATCTGTTTCAGGCAGACAGCCAGTCAGCTCCAACCTGTCAACCAACCATCTCCTAGTCCAGTTGGTCTCTTCATATTACATCCTAAACTCCAGTAATTTCAATCTGTTTTGTAGATTGTTTAGATATTCGGTCTATAGGATACCAAATCACCAGTTTGACTAATTTGGGTACTGGATCCACCAGGTGTTCTGGAGATGCACAGACATGTGGTTCATACAGACAGTGTTTCCTAGGGCTCTTTGGGAAGATGACAAAAACTTTTGTAACATGTTCCATTATTGCTTCAAAGTTTTAACATTACCACCACGACTATTGGAACCTGGGAAACAGAATTAACTTTATGTAAAGAAGGAATAATACTCAGTTCCCAAGTTAAGAACATTACCTCTTTTCCCACATTTTGATATCCCTAGCCCAGTCACTTCACCTGAAATTCTACCCTTTTGCACACTTTGGAAACTGAAGGTCAAAAGAAAATCGGTGATTTGACCCAAAATGGGAAATCGTCATTAGCTAGCAATATAACTGAATTAATTGATTATTACTTCAGCAGTGACTTTCTATTTGAGTCCTGAAGGAACAGAACAGAAGATAGGTGATAGTATCATAAGGGATGGGAGAAAGGAACATGTAGTTTTCACATCTCTGATAGAATGAAACAAGTGCATAGGAAGATAAGGACATTAGTCACTGGGTCAAAGAGTAGAATACAAGCCAGCGAGGCAAAAGGCAGGTAGAGAAAGGCACTTATCCCAAAGCTGCTTGTCAGGACTTCCACTAACAAGATGTAGTAGATAGGGTATGAGCTATCTGACATTACTTGGGGATGGTGGTTGTTCCAGGTTACTTTCAGCTAATGACTGTCTTTGCTAGCATCTATCATACTCTCTTCAGGCAATTTGATTCTAGTAGGTTGCAAAAATTGGCACATCATTTTGGATCAACTTCCATTAACAAGTGAAGTTGACTTCCCTACCCTTTGGATCTGAGCTGTCTTTGTGACTGGCTTTGACCAACAGATTGTGGAGGAAGAGATGGTGGGCTGGTTAGAAGCCTAGGCTTTATGAAGTCTTACAGCATCAGTGCTTGTTGCTTTAGCATATGAGTAAACTCCTATTAGCATATGAGTAAACCAGGCCAACCTGCTGGAGAATGAAAGGCATGGAACTCAATTGTCCCTGACATCCCCAACTGACCAATAGTCAAGACCTGACAAAGCTGCCTATCTAATCAGTGCTGACCACAGATGAGTGAGTGAACCCAGCCAGGAACAGCAAGGGAATCACCAACTGTGTCCCTACCAAATTTCCAACCATAGACTCATGAGCTTGTTAGATACTTGTTCTTTTAAGACACCAAGTTTTACAGCAGTATATTATGCAACAACAGTTAACTGATTGAGTGATAAAACACAAATAGATCTGATTTAGGGATTATTCATGATGTGTGAGGGACAGCTGACCTTTCTTCCAGAGAAAATGTGAACTTACTGAGGAAGTAGTGTAATGAAAAGGAGAAGTTGGCTGCAATCCTCACAAGACTTGGTCTATCTGGGCTAAGCTCCTTACGCTCTGAGAGCTTCATCTTCTTCTACTCAAGTCAAGTGTCTTTGAAAATAAGGTTATAAGGAAGTGATGACTGACAATGATTTTATCACCTTGTGCAAGTAACAATCACATCTTAAAGCACAGAAGCCTTAACCCAAAGTAGTGAAAACAATGATGAGAACATCAGGTGCTGAGGTAATAGTGATAACATAACAATGGCAGTTATCGTAGTGATAATGAAAAGAACTTTCATTACTGAGTACTTTATATATTTGGGGTACTGTATAAGGATTTCAGCAGCAGACTCTCACTCAACCTTTACAATAACAATGCAAAGAAGTATTGCCCTCATTTTATAGGTGATGAAACCAAACCTCAGAAAGTCAAGGTGATTTTTCCCAGTTTCATAGTAGTAGGGAATGAAAGAGCTAGTACTTGAATCTAGCATTCCAATAGTCTCAAAATCATGTCCTCAACTCTTTACTTACACGACAGATAATGGGTACCTACAGTAAGTCAGGCACTCTTCCAAATGGAAGAAACAGTGAGTGAGATTCATAATGTCTCTGTTTTCACAATGTTTATGTTCTAGTTAGGGAAATGCTAAAGAAGTAATAAGCAAATAAATAATGTAAAATTGGGGTAAATCCTGAGAAGGAAATACATATGATGATAGAGTAGTAAACGATTGATTACTTTAGATTGGGTGGTTGTGGATATCACTGAGATATAAATGACAGGAAAGAACAGCCATGAAATATCCAAGAGGAAAGGATTCTAGTAAGAAGGAAGAGTTAACACAGGCCACAGAACTGCAATAACTGTGGACTGTTTGAGGGACAGAGGGTAAGGCTAGGATACAATAAGGAAAATAAAGAATGAGTAAGAGATATTGTAAAGATAACCAGGGGCTTGACTCTTTAAGGAAACTCTTGATCTCTTTGCAGCTCACACTGAACAGTTTAGATTCTATGCTAAGTACAATGGAAATAATTGGAAGAATTTAAGTAGGTAAGTTATATAATCTGGTATACATATTTTAAAAAAACACACTGGCTTCTGTGTGGAGAATGCATTTTATGGGACAAGAATACAAGCAGCGAGGCCAATAAGGAGTATTAAAATAATCCCAAGAAATGATGATGGCTTGGGTGAGGGCACTAACTATGGAGATGGAAAGGAGTGAAATAATTTGGAATACTATTTTGAATGTTGACTTGATAGAATTTAATGTTAGAATGATGGAGTCCAAAGAGGGAAAAAATCAGGATGACTTGTAGATTTTAGGATCACAGAGTCACATACTAAAATGAGAATGACTAGGGTAAGAACAGATTGTGATGCGGGCAAATGCTTAACATTTCTGTGTTTGATAATTCACGGTATTTCATATCCAGGGAAAATATTTAGAAAGATACTCTATTAGGGATGTGATGTTCAAGGAAATCAGTATCAGAGACAATAGCATGGTGGTTACCTGCAAACAGGTGGTGATTAAAGCCTTAGGGTTATATGACTGGATGAACCTGCCTAAGGCAATAGTTCAAAGATGAATTCAGAGATGGCCAGAATTGATCCCTTGATCACACCATAAATTAGAGGTCAGTCTGAGAAAGAACAATCAACAAAGGTAACTAAGAAAGAGAAGCTAGTGAGGTAGGATGGAAACCAGAGAGTGTGCTGTATACGCCAAGAGAAACAAAAGTGCTTTAAGACAGGGAAAATAGTCAATTGTGTCAAACGTTCCTGAGAGCTCCAACAAAAAGAAGAAAAGTGACCATTTAACTTAGCAACTTAAGATAAAACTGATGATCATACCACTTCAGAGGGTTGCTGAAAAGCCTAACTAGAAGTAGGTTTAGGAGAGACTGAAAGGGCATATGTCAGTAGGGAAATAATGTATTTTGAAGAAGTTGGTCTTTCAGTAGTCATCCACTGATAGTTGGCTTGGTAGAAATGTCATAGAAAAATGGATAAAAGAAAGACATAGTAGTAGTATTTTCTGAAATTGCAGTCATCTTAAAATTTTATTAAACTAATTTTAATATAATCTCATGATAGGCCAAACCTCATTCTAAACAATGCATAAGTTTTAGAAAAGTATGAAATTCTTATATCCAAGGTAGACCAACTGATGCATAAGTAAGCAATTGGAATACAGATTAACCTTGAGGATCGGATAAGTTGTTTTTACTAACAGGGAGTTTTATGGGTAAAGTCCAATATTTATAAGACTTGATAGGAGAAGGATAACTGATATTTGGATAAGTAAGGAAGAAAGAGGAGTGGGTGTATTATCCAGTGTAGCTCATGTATAAGATCTTTGGTAAGATGTAAAGAGGTGAATTAAGGTCAATATATGGAAGAGCTTGGCCCTATGGAATTTGTGGTGATGGAAACTCAGAGCTAGTAAAGAGTATTAAAAAGACAGTATTGTATTATTAGTAAGTACAAGATGATTTGGATGAAAGAGAATGGAGGTGGGCAGACCTTCACTAGGAGACTACTGAAATAGACCAGATGAAAGGAAATGGGCTATGAAGTAGGGCACCAAAAAAAGGAATGGATACTGGAGAAAGGTTTCAAAGATGTTGCAGGGGTAAAAAGCCCATTGCTGTGGGCTCATAGCAATCCACTTCTGTGGTCAAGTCCATGGTGGGTCAGATTGTTAACACTTTACAGTGCATGAATTCATGATCTGGAGTTTACTGCTGGCTGAAATGTATGAATGATGCAAAAAATGGGAGTTGAGAAACAGATGTAGGGAGAGAGCATTGAAAGTCTTCTGCTGCATGGCAAATTGCAGCATGTGATTGGTTTACTCATGAGGATGCTCTTGGAGTTCACTGCAGCCATCATAGAGGATTTTGCTTATCTCTGGCCATCTGTTCCAGCCCAGGGTACTCTCTCCTCTAACATCCAGATTCTCAGGATGTTTTCCTAAGCAATAATGGAAAGAGATCTAGAAAAGAGAAAAAGGAAAAGCTGTCTCCTCCTCAAATTGTTCTGAGACTTAGTTCTATATTGGGGATGGTGGTGCATGCATGAACTCACACTTAGCAACACTTGGTTCAGCATGTAAAATGGATAAAGGCATTGCTGTTCTGACTGAAGCTAGGATAAAAGCCTAAAAGTCCAATTTTCTTGGCTGGCCCTACTAGGTCCTTCTAATGGCCTTTGCTGGATTTTAGAAAGCGCAGTTTTAAAAAATCATTGATTCAGTACTTTCATTTTCATGCTGGGAAACTGAATCTCAGGGAGATGAAGTAACTTGTATAGGATCCCATAGCTTTTCAGTGGCATAATGATGCCTGAAATCAAGTCCTAATCATGTACTTTTCTTTATGATAAATTTCTTCTATATAGAATTAAAGTCTGCCTTTCTGCTTTCCTGTGGTTTCTTGCCCATGGTATAAAACATGTCTCTTTACTCTGATGTTTTGACATCTGGGGTCTTACTGACAGTGGAAAACTGCCCCTTCCAGGGCTAGCCAATTCCTAGAGTAAATAACTCATGTGTGATATGCCTTTCATATGCAAACTAAGTAATCCAAGACTCAGCTCCCTCAAAGACACATATCTCTGACTCTTACACTCTAAGCCAATATTCCCCTGCCTTAATCTCCCCAAGTCCAGGTACCAGATAATTCAGGACAGCAAATATACCCCAGAGCATGATGAAATTATTTAGACTAACCAATTCTAAACCTGCTTCCCTGCCTCATCTGTTCTTTCCCACGGAAACCACAATACAGGCTCTTGTCCATGTATTCCTCCCACTGTTCTACCTCTAGACCCAGCCTTGGGCTTCTCCAAGTGACCCTCCATAGTGTGGCATGCCCCTTCCTCTTGGGAGCTGTGAGTAACAAACTGTTTTTCCAACAGTGGTCATCTCATGAGCCATTGGTCCCACAATACCTGAATAAACCCTACATTTTAAAACACCCATGTCTCTATCCGTGTTCTTCTTTGCCTTTTCTATCTCACCCACCGCAGCGTGAGTGAGCCCCTCCTTTATAGCCTATGAGAACTGGGCACAAAGAGCAAACATCTAATATATATATCCTAAAATTGTCCCTGTGAGTTCTTAAATGATTAGAAACTTACTACATGCAAACACTTCATCTAGGCATCATCACTGTTTTCAATAAGCTCACTTGTCAAATCTTAACCAAGGAAAAATAAGACGTGCATCCAGGTAACTGTTACAAAAAGTTAGGCTGTATTATGTCAAAATAAAGGCTCAGATAAGATTCACTCACATCTATGAGGGAATAAAATTACCACAGGATGGTGGAATTTAAGAAGTAGAAGAGGTGTTGATATGCAAAGAGGGGTAGGAGGCAATTCAATTGGCAAGTACGAAATAAAGTTGTAAGTGTAGAGAAACAATGGAGCATTTAATTACCTTGCTTTAAACACTTCAACATCTCAACATTTCCTTTAGGAAAATGTCCAAATACATTAGTATGACTTAGAAGAGAAGACTTCTACTTTCTTCATCTGATCAACTGTTCCTTTCTTACTCAAGAGGCATCCGATACTCTCCAAGTCCAAAGGTCTTCACTCTTTTCACTGTCTCCACACTCCCCATTTCTCTCAACCAGAAAGTTTACAATATTGTATCATAATGTCCAATTGTCTATATTTCTCCTTAAACTCTAAATTCCTGAAAGTGTGTATGGTGGGGAAAAGTACTGGTCTTGTGTTATTCCTTGCTGTATACAGCTCATTAGAACGTGATGAGTATTCAATAAGTATTGACTGAGCAATTGATTGATGAAAACGGGAGATGGGAGTTTTCCCAGTGTGATTGGAGTGAAGACCATGTGCGTCATCTGTGAAGCGATCATATCAGTTATCATCTCACCTGTGATACTCAGGGCTGATAGGGGATGGACATGATTATTAACTATACCGCAAGCATGGGAATAAATGGAACTTTCCTGGCAAACCAGGCTTTTAAGTCATAGCTTGTTTCCACTATTGTCTTCTCTTAGCCTGGTTCAATACAAAATTTCACAGGAGACAAAAGAGTCATCTGTAATGATAACGCTTTAGATCTCAATCATTGATGCTTCCTCCACTGTCCTGATTATCTACTCTGGGAGAGGTCTGGAGGACTTTAACCTTGAATCCAAAAAGCTGCTATAGACTCTCAGATAAAGTGAAATTGATCATGATGTAAATAACAATAGTACATTATATTTAGTTATTGATTACTGCATTATAAAGTTCCACAAACTTAATGGCTTCCAACAAAGTAAATTTTTATGTCACAGTTTCTATAAGTCAGAGTCCAGGTGTGAAGAGACTGGATTCTTCACTCAGAATTTCACCAGAACTCAAGGTGTTGTGGTTGTCACACAACCAGGACCAGGGTTGTGGTCGTCATTTGGAGTTTTCAGTCTTATCCCACACTGGCTGGGTGTTGGCAACATTTCCTTCTTTGTGGCTATAGGACTGAGGTTGCTGTTACCCTGTCAGCTATTAGCTGAGGACCACTTTCCATTCCTAAAAGATAGTTTCAGATCTTTGCCTTATAGCCTCCATAGGTAGCTCACAAGACTGATGTTTGCCTTCTTCCAGGCCAGCCAAGTGCATCTTCTTGGCTCCCTCTTTTGCAATCAAGCATAGAAGACTCTCTTCTTTTAAAAGGAATATCTGATTAGGCCAGGCCCACCAAAGATAACTTCCCTTTTGCCATACAAAGGCATACATTGTTTTATTGTGCTTCACTCTATTCTGCTTTGCTTTATTGCACCTCACAGATATTATGTATTTTACACATTGAAGGTTTGGGGCAACCCTGCATCAAGCAAGTCTACTGGCACCATTTTTCCAGCAGAATTTGCTCACTTCATCTCTCTCTGTCACATTTTGGGAATTCCTGAAATATTTCAAACTTTTTCATTATCATTGTATTTGTTATGGTGATCTGTAATGAGTGGTCTTTGTTGCTAGTCTTGTCATTCTTTTGGTGTGCTCCTATCAGAGGGCATATGTAATTGATAAATGCTGTGTATGTTCTGACTGCTCCACTGACCAGTGGTTTCCCTATCTCTCTCCCTCTCTTGGGGTCTCCCTAATCCCTGAAACATAGCAAAACTGAAATTAGGCCAATATTAGTTGATGAAGCAGTGGCAAGATTCCCAAGGACTGACTCCAGTTTTGAAAGAGGCTCTACTGTGGGTAAAATGCTATTAAACAACACTGCATGCTACAGAGAGACTGTTCATGAAAAGAAGAGTCAACCGATGCAGCAAACTTCATTATTGCCTTATTTTAAGAAATTTCCACAGCCACCACCCTCCTTCAGCAACCACCACCCTGATCAGTCAGCAGCCATCAACACTGAGGCAAGACCCTCCACCAGGGAAAAGATCACGACTTGCTAAAAGTGCAGATGATGATTAGCATTTTTTAGCAATAAAATATTTTTAATTAAGGTATGTACATTATTTTTCTTACACAGAATGCTACTGCACTCTTAATAGACTACTGTATAGTATAAACAACTTCTACAGGCACTGGAAAACCAAAAAATTTGTGTGACTCACTTTATTGCAACATTCACCTCATTGTGGTGATATGGAACCAAACACACAGATATGTGTGTGATGTAACATAATGATTGGAGTGTTATCTCACAATATTCACAGGCTCCACACATACATAAAGGGAAGGGAAGTACACAGAGATGAAGGGCAGTTTAAAATTCTGTCCACTGCATATGCCATTTTTCAACAGTTGCCGTAACACAGGCACTATGATAAGCACTACGTATACATTATCTTATTTAAACAGCACAATCATTTTATGAGGCAGATGTGGATATCCTTGCCTTAAAACTGAAAAAAAAAAACCCTCAGATTTTGAGATTACAGTTGATACTATGGTACCATTCATGTGGTAGCATCCTTCATCCTTACTTCAGGATTGAAACTCTATCCTCCCTACTGCTGGGAGGGATTCTTATCTGAGTCCCTTTTCAGGAAGTGCCATTGGACAAAGAAAAATGCCCTACCCAAGACCATGTTTCCCACCAGAGGCAGATCACATCCAGTGACTGGAATCCATGGGCTATGAAGGTCTCACTCCTGAGCCTCAAGACAGGACCATACCGATGTGCCAGTTCAGCCCCAGAAGCCCTGAGGGATCAGCTGAGGTCTTTGTTGCACACCCATTGCAGTTGAACTTCTCCTTCTTGCCAATTCTTCTTCCCTCGTTCCTCACCCCTCACCAATACTGTTCTCGAGAGCACTCCCAGAAAATCTCCTATATGCTAATCTCAGAGACTGGGTCTGTTTCTCAGGGAACATGATCTAGTACAGGGAGATGAAAAAAAAAATGGTAGTAAAAGATAGACTCACTATTTGAACCCACGTGATAGCAAACCCATGCTCTAAATCACTATGCTACACGAACTCTTGAGCATCTCTTATTAGGCACTTAGGTATTACAAATTGAGACTTTGGAAAAATGAGCATGACTGTTTTCCCTGAAATCTGAGATCTATTTGGGTATCGTATTATTCCCACAAAGAAGAAAAGGAAGAATTTCTGACTTTCTTACTGGAGTCAAAGATACACAATAAAACTGTGATTGATTTCTTGCAATGTTATCAATTCAAATAATTCTGAGACTTGGACAAGAAATAATAAGTCTTCTAAGCTCATTCATTTTTTAATCTGGAATTGCATCACCAATGTCACTGCCTGAATGCCTGTATTAATAGAAAACTCAAGCTCTGAGGTTAGTTTGTCCATGTTCCAAGACAGTGACAGCAGAATTCCAGGGGCAAGTTAGGTGTTTAATAGATATCTGTTAAATAAGTGAATTATTAAACATCACTCCGGGCTTTCTGAATAGGAATCTTTAGTGTAAAATGTTAAGCATACATTTTAACAAGTCTTTCCAGATGATTCTAATGCAGAATAAGGATTCAGCAACATCATGAGGTTGTTAGATCAATTCTTATTATGGCAAAATACACATAACATTAATTTGACATTTAAGTATTTTACTTTTAAAATGTGTTTATTGTGGCAAAATATATGTAGCAAACTTTCAAGCTGTTTGAAAATGTACAATTCGGTAGCATTACGCACATTGATGATGCTGTACAGTCACGGTGACTGTCTAGTTCCAGAGGTTTTCCACCACCCAAAGGGAAGCTTGTACCCCTTAAATGGTCGCCAACCATTTCCCCTCCTACTGTCTCTGAAACAGTTCTTCATTGTCTTGATCAATCCACGTCAGTTCATCTGTTGGTAATGTTTATATTTCTTATTTGTCCCCGAGTCTAATGACATCAGACTAAACTTGCCCATCTGGCATGATTTGGAGACTACACATATCATGATCTCTCTCTTCCTGATCTGTTTCTATTTCTCTAAATCCTCTTTAAATTGTGCTCTCTGAAACATGGCATGGTTTTAACAGGAAGCATAAAGCAGAGCTTTCCCCTACCTGACATTACATTTCTTTAATTTAGCCTTAAATTGTTTTAGTTTTGAGAGCGGCTATTTTACACTTCTGATACACACTGAACTTGACAACTAATTTTTCATGTGTGCTACTGGTAAGTCTCACTTCCTTAGGTGTAAAGATGTTTTAAGAATCTAAATTCAGGACTTTAGAGTCATCCTTTTTACATTTGTTTAAAGCACTTTTTTTCAACTTACTTAGATCTTCTGAGATCTAATATTACAATTTAATTATTAGCCTGATTCAAGTGAGTTTCAAATGTTATCACCAGACTGTATCTTTCAGAGCCTCTGAAAAGATTAAGGGATTTATATATATACAAATAATGTGCTGAATTTTGTAAGTCTTGGGAAGCCTCAGACAATGCTTTGAAATATCTACCTATTCAATAATTCACGATGTTTACTTAGAATCTAATATATGTCAAGTATAGCAATTGTATACTCTGCAATACTGTCGTGGATTAGGAAAATGTAATCCCATCTTGCACTAGTCAGTGGGATAGACTGACCAATCTATAATGGCCGCCCAAAGATGTTCTGTCCTACTCTAATCCCTAGAACTTCTGAGTATGATGACATACAACTCTCATGATTATGATATGTTATACAACACAGTTGACCTTAATATAGGGAGATTATCCTGGACTATCTTGGTAGACCAGTTGTAATCATATGACTCTCTAAAAGTAGATCTCTTTTTCCTAGTTGGTATAGAAGAGGAGTCAGAGAAAGTTGAAGCATGAGAAGGATCCAATGTGTGGCTGCTCCTCTTAATATGTAAGAGGGAGTGTGGGCAGCCTATAGGAGCAGAGAGCAGACCCCACTGACTGTCAGCAAGAAAATGTGGACTTCAGTCCTCCAATCTCAAGGAAATGAATTCCTTCAGCAACCTGAATGAGTTTGGGTAGATTCTTCCCCAAGGGTCTTCAGATAAACACTGAGTCCAGCCCAACACCTTGCAGAGAACCCAGCCAAGCCAACCTGGATTTTTGATCAACAGAAACTGTGCAACAGGAAATGGTGTTGTTTTAAGCCTCTAAGTTTGTGGGGTTTTGTTATGCAGCAACAGAAAATGAATACTCAGAGTCTAGTCAGGAGTTAATGCTAGGTTTTACAAATAGTGGATATTTAATTTAATTTGATTGGTCAAACAGAGGAAAAACAAACAAAAAGATATGATACTAAATAAGGGAGTTCAAGTCAACCTAAGGATTTCAAAAACAGGAAAATACCATTACCTCTAGGACAGGAAGTACAATGGGAGGCAGTGAAGTTGGCAGAGAAGAGTTGGAATGATAATAGGAGCAGACCAGTGGGAGCTGGAGCCAGGAGGTGATAAAGACACTGTGGGAGCCACTCAAGGCAGGGATAAATGGAGAACTACTCTGAAAGTTTCCCTTCTACCTTCCAAGTGTTTATCAATCCTTCTCATTGGCTACTCTATCAAAGGGACAAAGAGCAGGGGCTCCTAGAAAATGTTATGATGTTGTTCCATGTGATCCAGAACAAAGAGAAGGATAAGGAATGAATCTGAGAGTCAAAGGTCCAGCACAAACTCCTATTTTCAGTATAGAGTTTATAGACTAGGAAAGTAGACAAGAAATAATTTAGGTGCCATCTAGTACACATCTTACAATTGCAAAGCACTGTGTCAAGCACTTTACATGCATGTCTCAAGGAGTCCTCTCAACAATTTTGAATCAGACTATCCCTATTCTTCACCCTTCTCCTGCTTCCCCACTCTTGCCATAGCCTCAACCTGAGCCAAGATCCCCTCCTCACCCCTGACTTCAAGATTCGGCAATCTCACTTTCTTTGGCCAATGATGTAGGGTGGTTGTAACAATATGCCAATTCCAGACCTTGGCTTGAAAAAGCGTCATATGTTTTCCATGATCCTTTTTGCATCTGCCACTCCAGGGGAGGGAATGAGTACCATTTAGCCTGTTGACCCAAGGAAAATGAGACAAATGGAGCAGAACCACCCAAACCACCGACCAACCAGGAGAAGCAGAGCTGCCTCCAATACTGCAGCCTGGAGAAGGGCTCCTGGCTCAGTCTGTCTGCCATCAGCCAAACCTCCGTGATTATGAAAATAAGTGATTTTGCTTTAAGTCACTGAATTTTGGGATGGGCATCTATGCAAAATTATTGTGGCAAAAGTTAATTGCTACAAGTCTTGAGAGGTAGATAGCAGGGAAATGAAGTGCAGGTGGTTAAGAAAGTCATCCATAAGCATCAGAGTTAGTCTGCAACAGAGATGGCTTAGTTCTTAGTTCAGCCTGACCACAAACTCTATGCTCCTAAACACTAATTGTACTAATTATAATGAACCTCGAGTTTTATCTTCAGTTTAGGGAACAGAAGTAGGAGTTGGTGATCACTTTGGGATCCATCATTCAGACTCTACCTCTTTTTATATGGAATTGCTGTCCGAATGGCCTTTCTTTTATTAAGAAATGAGTTATTACCAGGAGATAGAGCTCCTATGGAGAAAGAAACAAACACAGGTCCTGGCAGCTGCATGACTGAGACCGTGTCATCCATGGTCCCCCAAGCTGCTCAGAGACAGTGATGCAGTGTTCCAAGCTGCCTCTGAAATAGGTGAGCAGCTGGGCTGGAGCATGAAGCCGGTGATTTAAGGTGGTGTCTGCACCATTCCATGCTGCCACTTGCCCTCAGAGGAATTCACGTAAGTGGGGAGTAGATGAGCTCTCAAGGGAGGTGGTGAGTCCAGTGGTGCTGAAGCACAGGTAAATTTATGGCAGTGTTTCTAAATGGCTGCCAGCAAACCAGTTAAACATCAAAAGCCTGAAAAGTCTCTTCCCTTGCTTCACTCCGTTTATACTGCTATCAGCTAGTAGTGATTCCTAGGACCTCACGGCTGGGTTTTAGCTTTGAGAACCATCCAGGCTTCCATCTTTTCATTCTTCCTTCCATTCAATGACTCATCTCCCTTAGCCTCCTTTGTATCACCCATCCTAATAAAAGAATCACAGTGGAAAAAGACATCAGAGACTTAAATTTGGATCCTGAATAATAACAACTATCATTACATAATTGCTAGTGTTATTAAGTAACTGTTAGCTATTAGTATTATCATTACTATAGCTAATAGTTATTTAATGTAAAATGTAAAATTTTGTGTGTGTGTGTGTGTGTGTGTATATATACACATACATAAAATTTCAGACAATAAGCCCATGAGGTAGGGACCATGACTCTCACTTTAAAAACAAAGAAACTGCAACTCAGGAAGTGTAAGCAACTTGCCCAATATCCTACTTAGTTAATGGGTCATGGAACTATCCCTGAACCCAGCACTCTAGGCGTTAGAAAACATTCTGCCAAACTGCTTAGATGCCCTACTTCCTAGCTGTAAGCATTGGGCAACTAACCTAATTTCTTTCAGACTCATTCTGATGTTTCTGAAAAAGAAAACCATGATAATACTTCTATTAGTCTGGATTCATTTAGTTATAAGTGATAGAAAATTCAACACGTACTGGTTAAGAGCAAAAGGGAAAATATTAATTGATGTAATTGGGGGGGGGGGGCAGAGACCCAGATAATGTCATCTCTCAACATTGTTTTCTCTGAGTTGGCTTCAGTCTAAACAGGGTCCCTTTAGATGGTGTTCATGGTGGCTGTAGGCTTATATCCTACTGGCCAAAGCAACTCCAGTGACAAGAAAGCATCTTTCCACAAAACTTTCAATAACCATACTGAGATAGGTTGATCCAAAATCAGCCCAGTATCATAAAGGACAAAATCACTGATTGGATGTGACTAGGTTATACTTCAACCCATAGAGCAGTGGGTTGGTGAACCACTTAAACTACATGTTGTGGAGAATGGACTGTTCTTAAAAAAAAATCAACATATTGTTACTAGAAGATTAAGGAACTGGCAAATTCTAAGCATTTACTAATGTATAATCACATCACAAATCTTTTTAACCTTATTCTTTGCAACATCCCCAAGAGTAAGTTGGGTGGATATTCTTGTAATTAAAGAAACTATGACTTAGACAAGGAAAAGCATTTTTACAGGATCTCACAGCTATTAAGTTGTGAAGTCAAGATGCTCAGCTATACCAGCTCCATATTTTGTGCACTAATTTTAGAACTAGAACAAGTCACCCTCTTAAGTGGCAACCACTCTCTTGAATAACAGCTTTTTGGGACTTAACCTAGTACTTGTGAGTATTTAACTGTCTCCTTGCAATCTGTACAACAAGGAACTTTGCCCCTACTTTTCAGAAACACACCTTTCTGGAGGACTTAAAGGTTGACAGTTGCCACTGGCATGTTGAATTCCATACCTCCTTATTATTCCCTTCCCCACTGGAACACTGGGTAATTTGAAAAGGCTAGCACCAAAAAATTCTTGGCCCTCCGCTGTCTGTCTTATCAGCTCAGCAGGGCCAGGGGTGACGGCAGCCCAGGAGCCATGCCTGTAAAAAGATTTTGCTTGGTGAGCATAAGTTCTTGGCCCGGAGTTTATCTTTGTAGGTATGTTGTAAGGAGGCCCTGAGGGAAATGGAATCTGAACCGGAGAGGAATCGTCATGAAGCAGCAGCTGTGCAAGTACACCTCCGAAGAAAACTCCAGCTGAGAAATCACCCAGCAGAAAGGAAGTACGGAGAGCAGTCTGCAAGCGGTAAATTAGGAGGAATCTCACATTGTCTCCACATCCGTTTATATAAACTCCAGTGGAATATTCTGTAATCATTTAATATGGTGTTGGAGAAGTATGTTCATTGACATGCAAAGACGTTCAGATAAAGACAAAAATCGGTAGTGCGCTGAGCAATTCACATCTGCTAGTGCCTTAAACCCCCAATCACTTCATGAATTTAACTAATATTCCCATTTTGAAGATGAGTAAACCAAGTTTACAAGTGTTATATAAGCAACCCAGTATTTTAATTGCATCATAGATGAGAGCCCAGACAGGCTCGCACTGTGCTATCCCAGCCTCAAATATCCACAGAGAAGGGTCATGAAAGCCATACCCTAAGAAGTTAAGGCCCATGTCTCTGAAAAGGTGGCATTGTGGGTGTTTCTTGTTTGTTTGTTTTGTATCTCCTTTGCTTATATGAATTTTTCTATTTTTGTTGTTATGATAATAATAAGCATATAAATTTAGTAACTCAAATCACAATTTCATTATAATAACATTTATTTTCTATTAAATATTAAAATAAACTTATGTCACTTTAATAACTCATGTCATTATTATAAATCAAATAAAATTTACTTAATATCCATTAAGAAATATTTAACTTTTTAAAACTATTCACCTAGAAACTATCTGTCTTCTGGGTTCAAAATGTGTAAAAGAGGCTGCTCCCAAGAGCTCAACATCTTGGGCCAGAAAGACATGACCCTTATGAATACACTGTAAGCAAATACTAACATTTTGTGCTATAGGAACTAGCTGAGGGAGTGATGGATGAGGGAAATTATCTGCATTTGCAGCATTGGTAAGTAGCTAATTTTTATAGAAAACTCAAAGACTTAAAACCCACAATGTCTATTATCTCACTTAATTCTGAAAGTAAATATGTAAAGTATTTGGGCAAAATATTAAGATCAGCTAATTACTGATGGGGACAGCAAGGCTCAGAGAAGCTGAGTGACTTCCTAGGGGTTAGATGATTAATATAAGGCAAAAGATGGTTTTGAACCCAGGGAGGCTAATTCCAAGCCCAAGACTCTTATTTTAACCATAGAGTATAGCCTCCTATGTTATGCTTTTGAAAATGTTTTACATTTATTTATTCTTACCAAGGCAATTAATTTTTTCTACTACTCAACTAGTATCTATTTATTTAAACTTAATAGGGGTAATACAAGTTTACTCACAAACCTTTAAACTTCATGAGCTAAGTCAACATTATCACATCTATGTACTGATAGGACAGCAAATTACCTCACCTTTCCTAGTTAGCTATGATAATCGTAAGAATAAATATATATTGAGAGGTCTAGTGTCTTGCCAGATACTAAATTTGTATCTTCTTTTCAAAATAAAAATAATTTTATCTTATTTTCTTACTATGAAAGTAATATAGGGTCATGTTCATTGTTTTTAAAAATAGACAATATAGAAAAAAAAAAGAAAAGAAGCCCATCGGAATTTTTATCCCCCCAAGATACCCACATCTTCTACAATCACATTTTGAAAAATTCAGTGCTGTGTCTATTGTGTTATAATTATTTGTGAATGGTTTCTTCACATGGTCACTGTTGTGCCGCTAAGGCAATTAATTTAACCAGTTTATATAGAGTATTTATTATATACCAAGAAATATGCTCAGTTCTGGGGATACAGAAGTGAACAACTCTATAGGATAATTATATTTGGGGGATTAAACATTGAAAATATTTTTTAAAAACTTAACTACAGAAAAAAAGTATTAGTTTTTCCACCTTCCATTTAATTATTTCATAACTCTCTCTTTCCATAAATATTAAGTACATTCTATTTTCTAATAAATACCAGAAACTTCTCCCAACCCCCTACCCTCTTTTTGTCCAAATACAGTAATAATCTACTCTTCTTTCAACATAGATAGAAACACATTCATAGAAGTTAGATACAGAAGAGGCAGGATAAGGAATACAGAGTCGTTACTCAAATATTTTTGTTCGATTAACAAGCAAATGAGTGAAGGCAGGGGATGCCTGTTATTCAAAGGATCAATGAGAGAACTGATTGTTTTCTATTGAATTGTAGGTACAAACTCTCCTGTGTGAGTGCAGATCGGCTCCATTTCATCTATGACCCCTTGTACTTGAACGTGTTTACAGTCAGGACAAGAAAGTATGGCTAAAACTGGTGAAATCTGAATTTTTTCCCTGATACCATGTTTTTAAAATTATAAAAATAATATATGCTGTTTACAAAAAAAAGATTAAAGCAACCAGCAATATGTAAAATTTTTATGATAGTCACATCTCAGCCCATCCTGATCTCATATCCATTACTGCTATTTGATAAAAACCCATGCTTTTCTGAGTATCAATTATTATTTTTATATCTTATAATTTAATACATTTCTTTCACATAACTATAAGCATTGGTATAAATTTTATAAGAAGGCATGGCATCATACTATACATATTGTACTACAAAAAACTTATTTTCTTCATCTGAAAAAAAACAATTTCTTGTGTTGATTTACGTTAGTTTTAAATGACGTCATGGTTGAGAGCGTGGGCTCTGTGTTCAGGCAGATGGAGGTTTGATCCCATACTACCTATGTTATCTTGCACAATTGATGTATCCTACGAGCTTCAGTTTCCTCCACAGTCAGCAACGATAGAAAAACAAACAAAAAAACCTTCCTAATAGCATCGTAGTGAAGAATGCTCGATACATTCTGTAATCATTAATATCGTTATTTATACAGTGAGATATTCTAGAGCATGGATGTAGGGGTTGATAGCATTTCCTCAAAATTAATGTCCACCCAAAACCCCCAGAATGTGACTTTATTTGGAAATTAAGTTAATGTTTCAAGTGTAATTATTTAAAATAAGGTCATGCTTAATTAGTGTGGGCTGGAATCCAATGACTGGTGCCCTTATAAGAAGAAGGAAATTTAGACAGAGACACACAGAATGGAGAAACACATAGGGAGAACACAAAATGCTGTCAAAGGCAGAGAACTGAGGAATACATCTGCAAGCCAAGCATTGCCAGCAAACACCAAAACCTGGAAGAGGCAAGGGTTCTCCTCTAGAGCCTTCAGATCGATCATGGCCCTGCCAAAACCTTGATTTTAGACGTACAGCTGCCAGAACTGTGAGGCGATCCAATTCTGTTGTTTTAAGCCATTTAGCTTGCAGTAATTTGTTAACACTGCCCTATGAAACTAACACAATGGATATATTTTTAGCCATTTTAAAATTGATACACATTTAGAGTCTTGTTACTGTTTTTGTTTGTTGTTATATAGTGTTGTGGCTATTTCTGTGACTGATTCCAGAAATAAATTTGTTGAGCTAAGGATAAATGTATTTAAATTTTTGATATCTACTGCCAAAGTGCCCTGTAAAAGGGTTGCATAAAATTATACTCTGGCATCAGTACATGAGAGTGCCCTTTCTCTATATTCTCACTAAAGATGGATAGTGTCAATTTTTGCACATGAGAGCTGTGAAGGAGTATTTCACCACTTATTATAACTTATCTGCGGCTTAATTTCTCCCACCTATAAAACTGAGATAGTAATAGCATTTACTTTTTAAGATGTTGTGTGAATAAAAGTGTCAAATACTTAGAATAGTACCTGACATATAAAGAAGAGCTTAATAAATGCGGCTTTTTTCTTTATCATTATTATGATTGAAGTGTTCCAGCAGAATAACTAGCTCAGAAACCAAAGTATTTTCCACTTAAGAATTCTTGCAAATTACTGGTTATTGTGAACCCTTCTCATTCCAGCTGATCCCATGTCTATTTATTTATCAAGCAGAGCAACTACAAAAGAGATGGTGCCTTGTCTCTCTAGTTGCCTCGAACTGAGCACCTATTTTTTCTTTCTTTTCTCTTTCTTCCTCTCTTTCTTTTTTCACTTTTTCCTCCCTTCCTTCCTCCTTCCCTCTCTTTCTTTTTTTTTTCTTTTCTTCTTCCTCCTCCCTCCCTCCCTTCCCTTTTTCCCTTTTATGCTTTCAGAAAAACAAAGATTCAGAGAGGCAGCACTGTATTTTGGGCAAATATGCTTCTGCAAAGATATATGCTAGACATGGAATTAGAAAAAAGACTGATTAATGTCCAATCTCTGCCATTAGTAAGCACACTTAATTGTGACAAGTCATTTAATTACTTTGGATGGTAGTTTCATTATTTATTCATTCATTCATTCATTTCACAAATATTTCTTGAGAACCTTCTATGGGCTGATACCTGAAGAAACAACAGTGAATAAGAGAGATGTAGCAATTGCTCCCATAGGAATTTAATTTTATTGTGAGAGAGATATTAACATCTAAAATTCAATGATTTCTTTATTGTTGTGATAAATCTACACTAGGAAAGTAAAGAAGCATGCAGCATGGACATTCATCTTGGGCTGAAAACTCAGGGAAATCTTTAAGGATGTGACATTGAATCTGACGTCTGAAATATGACTAAGAGTAATCCAGTCAAGCAGGAGCAAAGGAGAAGTTGTAAGCAGAGGGAAGAGGGTATCTGAAGGGCTTGAGGTCAGAAGGTGTACAGCTCATAATTGAGAATCTGAAAGAATGCTTGTGTACTTAGTGGGCAGAGAGGTCAGTAAGTGAAATGAGGATGGCTTGGTACGCAGTGGCTAGATAGTCACAGTTTATAAGATAGGTTAACAATCTAACTGCTATATATGCAAAATAAAGTACATTACCATTGCATGTATCACAGCTGTGTGAGTGATTTCATGGCGCTACAACAGGTTAATAGTAACATTATTTAAAATCACACCACAAATTGGTTATGCTTTGGGAATTTCCCATTGTAATTATAGGGTGGGGGGCTGGGGAGACTGGAAGCAGGGAAACCATTAAGGAAACCCTTATAATGATTAAGGGGTGAAGTGATATCATCTGAGTGTCATGAGTGAGATGAGTCAAGTGTGACAGGCATTAAGGAAGAATGGACTTTTATTATTTAAAAAATGTCAAGACCATTTAGCTCCCACAGGACAATTAAGAAGACTCAGTACTGGTGGTGGCTGCCTGAAGCACTCTGCTAAGAAAGAAGCTGAAGCTACAGCTTGGGAAGGGAATTGCATTCTGACCAATTAGCAACAATCACTGTGGGTACAGGAGGGATGAGTGGCCGCAGGGAATCCCCAAATACGCTCTGTCCATCAAACATGGATTTTCGAGGCTAATAACTGAGACCAGAGACACCAAGTACATTCTGAGATTTCAGGTTCCACAGTCTGTACTAAAGCTGAGACTAGTGTTCTTATCTTCTTCCTGTTTCCTATGCTGTCCTTACAGTTTACTTTGCTGGACTGCATTGACCCTAAGGCAACTATTCGTCTCATTCATCCTAATATGGATCCTTTCTAAGAAGTATGAATCAGATGACCCACTCCCTTAGGTCAGCTTTAAAACTTGCAAAGTAATGTAACATGCTTTATCCAAAATAAATATAAAACACTTACCAAATAATAACTTTATATCCTAAACTACTACTTGACTGGGTGGTATTATTTTTCATATAAGTAAGAATTAAATATTGGTACTAGCACTGTTTGTTTTTTTGCTTTGTTTTGTTTATATATATTTCTATTGAAGTATAGTCAGTTTACGATGTGTCAATTTCTGGTGTACAGCACAGTGTTTCAGTCATACATGAACATACATATATTCGTTTTCATATTCTTTTTCACTATTGTCATTCTAAATGAAGTAAGCACTGTTTTATACTGAATTTATTAAAGGCCCCAATTTTTACCAGCTTGTTTCCACAGGGACTGGAGGGTGTCAATGAGAAGTAATGTGTTGGGATTGCTCTTCCTCTGAGAAGCACAGGACAAGACGAAAGGGTGCAGAGAAAGGAGCTGGGAAAGCAGAAATAACGTTGTGCAGGAAAAATGATGAGAGTGGCAATAGAAATAAAGATGAGTATGCAGTAGAGATATATTTTGGTGGAAGAATGAAGATTCATTGCAGAATTGGACCTACGTTAGCTTGTTCTAAGTGCGTCTTTTCAGGCATTCATAATTTCTTTTCCCCACCAGGGATGAAATTTTGATAATAATGCTTAACTCACAGTATTGTTCTAAGACAAGGTGAATGAACATATGGAAATAACTGGCTAGAGTAGAGACCACAGAATGGTTTTCTGTCAAATAATTTCACTAGACTGATGGGCTTTATTTCCTAGAAAACCACTTAGTCTCAGTTTACCATTTCCCTTTTCCTCCATTGCAGGTCCTACACTACACAGTGTACCCTTCCCAACAGATCCACACAGAGTCTCAAAGCAGAGCAAGTGATACACGGGAAGCAGAGATTAAGTTGATCAGAATTTTAAGAGACATTTTGCTAGACTGACCACGTATCCCAGTTTGCCCAGGACAATCCTTTTTTCATCTGTTATCGCTACCAAGTTAACTTCCTCCCCTTTCACTCTTAAAGTGTGGATGAAAAATTCTATGAATCTTTGAACCTCTGTATCTCTCCTTTTATGTTCTTTTCCTCTTTTGACATATTTCTCTCTTTCTCTCACATGCACTCTTTCTTCTGTCATGCACAGTGATAGCATTAATCTAGAATACTAGATTTGAAGACTTCAAGGACCTAGATTACTATTTCTCACACATTTTAAGTCCCTTTACTTATGAATTTTATTTTTCTTGTATGTGTGTGTGTGTATATTTGTGTATGTATATATATAATTGAAGTATAGTCAGTTTATGATGTGTCGATTTCTGGTGTACGGCATAATGCTTCAGTCATACATTAACACACATATATTTGTTTTCATATTCTTTTTCACCACAAGTTACTACAAGATATTGAATACAGTTTCCTGTGCTATACAGTAGAACATTTTGTTTATTGGATTTTGTGAGAATACCTCCTGTATTTTGAAGCGAGAGACACTGTGCCAGAGTTCAGTAGGTGTTTTGTGTGAATCAATGGGTTTGTAGATGCAGTTCTTGATGTATTTGTGGGAGAGGGCAAGCTGTGAGTCTCTCGTACTCTGCCATGTCTCCCTCCTATTTTTCTTTCTCTTCATCATTTCCTTCACACTTTATCCCTATCAAATAGCAATCCCCACTTCTTGTTCTTCACTCCCTCTTATTCTATTTTCTTACTTCCTCAGCTTCATCTCTGTCTCCCTCTTACACTCTCTTCTCCATTTCCATCTCTGCCCTAGTTCCAGTATTTGCATCACATCATATATAGTGGAGTCTGGGAGAAGCATCCTTCTGAGTGGACCATTTGTCTCAGTTTACCTTTGGTCTACAGATATGGGCCCAGGAAGACAGGTGGACTCATAGGAGGATGAGTAATAACATGGAAATAATATACTTGTCACAGCTTGCTAGCTATAGAGGCAAGTTTAAAATAGGACTTAAAAAGGAGGGATGGCCCAAACCTTGAATAGATGGCCTCAAAGCACTGATGATTTTAAATTTTTATTTTATTTGCCAAAGGGTTGGGGTGAGGTTACTCACAGTTCACCACAGGCTCACCCTCCTTCCGGAATGCAATCTCAGAGCAGCAGCATCATAAAAATAGAAATAGCTCATGCATCCATTTGTCATCCCTTAGGATACAGCTAATCAGAACATCCCTGAGTGATAGCCAGAGAGTAGGGGCATTAAAGCAAATTTGTTGGTGCCACACAACAGTTGAGTTCAGGGTTAGAAGAAAGGGCAGGATAGGTCTACAGCTTGTGATGAGGCATATGACTCAGAGGGCTTGCATCTTACTAAAATGTGAACACATAAGACTCTAAACTCTCCATTCTGACCTAGGAGTCAGGAAGGCAGGCTGTATCTTCCTGTCAGTAGGACACAGGATTTGACTGCTGACTCTAGTCACTTTCAAGTCTCCTGGAGAAGAGAAGGGACCACACAAGGTGACTTAGGTGCTATTGGGCAGCTCAGATATGAACCAGGATTTACCCACTTTCTGTGACAGCACAGTGACTTACCTGTAATGAAGAACTGTAGGCAAATGCTGCTGGAGGCTCAAAGAATACTAAATTTGAAGAAGACTTCAAGGACTTAGGTAACTATGTCCGACACTTTAATGTGCAAATTACCTGTAGATACCATCAAAAATGCAGATCCTGATTCAGTAGGTGCGCTGGAACTCTGAAATTCCCACAAACTCCCAGAAGCTGCTGATTCTACTTTCATCTACAGATGCAATTTGAACCGCGAGGACCTGAATTGTGTCCATCTTTTTTATGCACATAAGGAAGGCTTCAGAAAGAGGATTAACTTGTCTGGGATCACCAAGTGCATTGCTGACAGAGCTGGCCTGGACCAGGCTGTTTTTACTTGCGTGTTCTTACTCTCACTAGCACAACACCTGGAGTCAGACAAGCCCAAGTACAAACATCCCATACTAGCAGATTTTAACCTCTCAGTCTCCACCTCCATGAAATGGGATAAATAATCCCCCTATATAATGAAATTTTTATAAGAATTAAATGAGAAAATATATTTCAAAAGTGACTGACATAGTGTCTGGCACATAGTATGTATTTTCATAAAATAGTCTTCCTGCTTCTTACTGTGTATTTGGGTAAAATGAATGATGAACAGAATTGTCAAAAAACATAACGAAAGTTACTAGATATGCTAAATGAAAGAGAAAGGCATGACTCATAGAAAACATCCCCGTCCTTCTAAGCATTTAACAACTAAACAATATAACCAGATTTCTAAATCAAAAGTTTCTGGTTCTAAAGTCTACATGACTGTGCACATTGAACTTTGTACAAATCTAGTAACCACCGTTCACATCACAGTTACCACAAAATGGCATATTCATCACAACTTTCTGGCAGATGGCAGCAAAGTGTTTAGAGTAAAGGGTAACTTTTTTCTCTGGTTTGCACAAAGCTCCCTTTGGACGAGCACTGGTGCTGCCTTTACTGACCCTCTAGGTATGCTCCCCAAGGGGACTGTGCATCCGGCCTAGTCTTCCTCTCTCTCGACTCCTTGTCCATCCTCAGAGACACAGGAAAAATTGTTTTTAAGACTCTTTTGAGTCAAATGCCCATTGTTCTTCACAGATCAAGGCAAAATTTAACTATTTCACCTCCATGACTCACCTCACTTTCCCCCACTCAGTTCTCAGAAAACACTCCTCAACCATAGATGACTATGAGATCAATCTCACTCAACAAGTAAGACCCTCTCATAACTAAGATGTTAAAGATGTCCTCCAATTAACACTTAGTATGAAGATAAAAGATCTATAGCATTAATTATAGCATACATTGCACAGAAATTATATATACATAATAAAGGGAGGTACATTTTCTCATTGAGGTTACAAGTAAACAGCAGATGATGTTTAAAGATTTGGGGACCCAATAATATAAAAATTATGCCCTTAAGCACAGAAAGATCTTCCTGGGGAATGTCCATACTGTTAAAAACAAGACAACAGACACTGATGATAGGCCCCACATCACTAAACTGAGACTTAATTATAGTTTTGGCTCTCTTAGAAAAGGACACTAAGCCAGTCCATTGGGAATTGCCTGATCATCACTAGTTGGGTCATCTGCCTTACAGACCCCTGCTGTCCCCTAAAGGAAAGAAACTTTGCACTAACTGATCCGCTTTTTTACCTAGTATAACATTTTTTTCCCCACTTCCTTTTGCCTTTAAAAGTCATTCATTTTGTACAGCTCCTCCAAGCTGCCCTCTATCTACTAGATTGGATACTGCCCAACTTGAATTGATTTTGGCTCAAATAAACTCTTAGAACCTTTAATATGCCTCAGTTTATCTTTTTAACAATACAATGCAATGCAACACTTTTATTAATTGAATATACATTTGTTTCAAATCCCAATAAAGAACACTAGTAAGTGAACATTATGTGCCATTTGGTTTCAGATTCAATCAACATTTTGTGGTCTCCACCATAGCTAGCTAGTTCTCCCCACATACTCTTTCATGAGGTCTCACAACAACATTGTGAATTAGGCATTATTAACATTTCACCACTGCAGTGGTGTATCAGAGAGGTAAAACAGCTTGCTTAAGATCACCAGCATATAAATTGTAGAGCCAGGATTCCAAACCACATCTCTAGGAGTCTTCTCTATTATATTTTTATTTTTGCTAGATTAGGACACCCCAGAGATTTGAAGAGACTCATCACAGCCTGAATGGGTGGGTCACAGATGTTCCAACTTCTTCCCCACAGTCCATGCCACCTGGCACCACCTGGCCCTGTGATCCACTGCCAGGTGGAAAGGCCACCTCATTCCATAACAATCAGAGCCTGGAATGAAAGCAGTGAAGGAGGCAGCTGCCCTTTCCTGTGTTCTGTTTTCATTGCAACTGCTGCTGAGATAATCAGATGTTCATTCCAAGTGATAATTTTTTGTTTGTTTACCCTGGCCATTTGATGCCCAAGCTAGGTTGTGGCTGGCACAAAGAGAATTCAGTAGGGTAGCTGGTGACATCTGAGAGTGGGGAGGCAAAACTGGCACCAAGAGGTGTATTCACAGCCAGCAATGAGCAGCAGGTAAGGTTCAGATTTTTCTCATAGTCAGAGGGGAAGGAAAGTCCCAGATCTCAGGCATTTACAATGAAAATTTCAAGGTTTATTATCACAAGGCCAGAAAGACCACCAGCTGTAGGCTCAGAAAACCTGAGGGTGCCTCTTGGAGTCCCTTACCCTCTCTTGGTCTTCTCTCTCTCATTTGTAAAACAGAAGCCTAATAAACAATTATGCTGTAATCTTTAAACTAGAAAATGTATTCATCTGTTTAAAACACAGATATTTATTGAATGTTTCTATATATTAGGTACTGGGCTATTTGCAGCAGAGACAGTGGAGAGTAAGACAAACATGGTAGCTGCCAAGATAGAGGTCAGTTTTGTGAGTATCACAGGCAGTGAAGAATGATTATTTGTACTGCAGTGTGATAGTAGCGAATACTACTACAATTTTCCTTGAAATTTTTGCTTCTTGGATGACATGATCTCCTCATTCACTCCTGACTTACTGAACTCTTCATACATCCAAAAACAAAAGCCCTTTAAAATGGTCTTTAAAGTCCTATAAGATCTGTTCCCTATTATCTCTTATTACTCGCCTCTTCACTGGGTCTACTCCGGCCACAGGACTGGATAATGCTAAGCATACTCCCAGGGTCAGGTCAATGTGCTTGCTTGTCCTCTGCTAGAAATGCTCTGCTAGAAATGCTCTGACCTCTAAGAATCTGCAACACATCACCTTTGTCCCCCAACCCCTTGCTTTTATTTCACTTTAATGTCCTTCACCAACTACACTATTTAAAAATACAACCTCTTCCCATAATCACTACCCATCCCTTGCATTATTTTTCCCCAATCAATTACATGAGATACTTCATGTAATATAATAAACAGTAATATGGTAAACTAATAACTATAAATTCATACTCAGTAAGGAGAGGGGTCTTCAACTGATACCATTCATGGCTGTATCTCCAAATACTGGTATAGGACCTGGCATATAGTAGATGTTTGATATATATCCATCAAAAACAGATATGGGTGAATGAATGAATGAAAGGATGTAGAGCGTTTAACAGGAGAACCAAAACTTGTCTTGGACTATTAAGGATTTTAACAGTTCTCTTCTTTTAGCTGTAAAAAAAATTACATAGCTTTTATAGTATTTTAATAACCTGTTATAATTACAGTTATTATTAACATTAGTAGAGTTAGTATGTTGCTGAGGGTATTTACTTTAAGTAAGTAAATTGAATCAATTTCAAGCTGACTACATTTCCCTTTCCCCTCAATCATGGTATCAGTCATTCAGTGTGATAAAATGAATTTCCTCAGATGGAGAAAATACCTTTCTCTCGCCTATGTACAATGTGCACAACCAAATGGGGCTCTCAAACACATTTCACAATATGACTAAACTATGTCACGTCCTAACAGAGAGCATAAAAGCTAGGGGAAGTTTATTAACATTTGCATATATTGTAAATTTTCTCATGTACATTTTGAAAAAGATGTGTTATGCATTTGATCAGACTCAGAAAAGCTATACATCAGAGGTTAATTTTGTTTTGCATCCATTTCATTCATTCTAAGGACAGCTACAAAATATATTACATATATTTAATAAGCTGCACAATGACCTTGTGAACTGGTCACTGATCTTAACATTACTGCACAAGGAAAGATGGTGGTTTGTTGTGGAAACCAAATGGCCAAATTAGGAATGAAACAGAGGTCCAAAACTGTTATAGAAGCATATTTTATACCTCTTGGAAATGCTGCTATCATTCTTAAAAATGCACAAATCAGTTGGAGGGATGATGCATTGCCCTTTGTAATACATTTTATTGTCTCACTGTTATACTATTTAAATTAGCATGTGACTCCAATCCCGTAAGCTTGTCCAATAAAGAAAGAGTGTGACTTGGTATAGGGACATCAGTAATGAAGAAACAATTAACAGATTTTTAGTTCAGTTCTCTATTACAGCCAAAATCTGCTGAATAATCTTAGATTTATAACTTCCTCGTCTACATCTGTAAGCATCCAAAATGAGAAAAAATAAGCAGAAATCAAAAGCTCAGTTAACTATTAACATTGAGTTGGAACATCACTTGGAATACACAGTCCTTTGGCTTCAAAATTTTCTACTGAAATCTACTAATTTGACTTGCCAGGTGATCATTAACAATTCTGGTTTTATGTTATTTAATTTTTTATTAAAGTACAATTAACCTACAACACCATGTTAGTTCCAGGTGCATAACAGTGAGTCTGTATTTCTATACCTTAAAAATGATCACCATGCCAAGTCTAGTTACCATCTGTCACCATACAAAGTTATTACAATATTATTGACTTTATTCCCCATGCTGAACATTTCATCCACATGCTTCATTCATTTATAACTGGGAGTTTGTATCTCTTAACCTCCCTCACCTATTTCATTTTTTAGTTCTAATAGTTTTTTGGTGGAGCTGTTACGATTTTCTATATATAGTATGACACCTGCAAATAGTGAGAGTTTTACTTCTTCCTTCCCAATTTGGATCATTTTTCTTTCCTTTTCTTGTCTTATTGCTGTGGTGAGGATATCCAATACCATGTTGAAATAAAGTGGAAAGACTGGCCATTCTTGTCTTGTTCTTGATCTTAAAGGAATTGCTTTCAGCTTTCCACCACTGAGTGTGATTTGATGTTAGCTGTGGGCTTTTCATGCGTGGTCTTTATTATGTTGAGCTGTGTTCCCTCTGTTCCTACTTTGTTGAGACATTTTACCATAAATGGATGTTATTTTTTTTTTTTACTCAAAATGATGTGTCAAAACAGTATTCCAGGACATTATTCTTCATAAATATCATTCCTTTTCATAGTTATCATACAGAATATAGTGATCCATGGACAGGGCTAGCATGTGTATCCAGTCAAGTGCTAACTATAAAGAAAGTTAGAGCAATAATGGCCAAGGAATGGAGTTTCTTGGAGAATAGAGCTCTGATAATTTTTATAAGTGTGTATATGTATGTATGTATGAATACATATATACACACATAAACACATATGTATATAGTTATTTTGAGATTAGTTTTTGTGACTTAAGCCTTAATTAACAATATTAAATATCATTTTATGAAATACTAGCTTAGATTTTAATAGTATTTTAAACTCTAACATACTGTATAAATAATAATGGCTAATTAAAAAAAATAGGTTTGTAAAGGAATACCCTACTGCACTTTTTTAAAACCTGAAGAGCACTTGTAACATATTTAAGTATTCAATGAACTAGACCTGATGGATCAGATGTGGCAGTCAATATCACAGTAATTCAACTCTGTTTATTATCATCATCACTTGGGACCTATGATCTCAGTTCTTTGGGGTAATACCACAGTATTCCTTGTCCTCAACTTTCACAAGGTAGAAGGAGAGGGAAGGTTGGAAAACTCTTATTATTTCAAATGCCTATAGAATAGGCACCTTCATATTTATGGGAAAATCAGTAGCCTTAAGCCCCTACATGGTTATTACCTTTTGGACTTTCTCAACTACAACTTCCTGCCTCATCCAATCCATTCAAGTCACCTGAACTCTGATGTTATGCCTGCAACACAACAGGCACCTTTCTGCTTCAAGATCTTTCTTGCTCAAATACCGAATACTAATTCCAGTCTGCTCCCATGTCACTTTATTAAGGAAAGGCGCCGTGATCACCAACACCACCTGCTACTCCTAAGCTTTCCCTTCCCTTTCTTTTGTTTTAAATTAGTCTCTATAGATCTTACACCCATCTGACATATGATATATGCCCTTTTCTATTTGTTTACTGACCACTATACTCTACTATAATGGTAGGTATCACAAAGTAAGAGGAATTTTCTATTTTAGTTTAATATTTTCTGTTTTTCTTTTTGTTTACTGTTATACACAGAGCCTCCAACAGTGTCTGGAACATAGTAGGTACTCTGATATTTGTTAAATGAAATACAGCATATAAATATATTGTGATAAGTCCAAGTGATGATATTTGCTCTGAAGAAAATAAATAAATAGGAGTATTAAAAAATAACTGAGCATTATTTAGACAGGGCACCAAGAAAAGGTCTTTTGGAACATTTCAGATAAGGCCTAAAATGATGATAAGAAGCCGACTTTGGGAGAAATAGGAATAGAACATTCCACATAGAAGGAAGAGAACCTAAGTAGGGAGGCAGTGAGCGCAACTTGTTTGAGGGGCAGAAGGAAGGCCAGGGTGGCTTATGTGTAGAGAACAAGAGGGAACAAGTAGCAGATAAAGGTGGAGGGGAAGTCAGGGTCCAGACAGTGTAGGATCCTGTAAACCATGGCAGGAAGATGAACTGGTTTCTCTGTGTAATGGGAAGGTTTTATTTACCTACAGGCATAGACAAAATCATGGAAGTTGAATGATATCGTAGCAACGGAGATGAAAATAATAAACCTTCCCCTCATTTAAAATTAAAACTGCCTTTTAAAATTGAGGACAAACCAAGCAGAACAATTTTATCAGATTTAACATTTTGGGATTAAAAGAATTATATTTACTTATACAGATATACTGTTCTAATACTGAATAAACTTCTTCAAAATACCTGACCTGCTTTTTCATAGGCTTACTCAGATGAGTGTTGCCTGCCAATCCCACTTGAGTATCAGTGCATTTCAGTTTTTCTCATACTTAGCATACTTAGAGATTTTAGCCAGCTTCCTTTACAAAACTGAAAAACTTCACTGCTCAACATATTCACTGTTTTTTTTTTCCATTTTGCATGAAAAATACAGCCAATATGCTCATCTAATTTACTCTACTATTGAAGTATTTTCAGAACCAATTAGATGTTTACACTGTTCAAAATTAGATGATTAAAACTAATAATGTTAAGACTCTTTCAGTGAAGAAAATAATGTTAAAACAAACAAAAAGCTTTGAAACTGAGCAGAAAGTACTTATAAAGACATCCATATTTTTGTAAATAAATACCAAAGAGTTAGGAGTACAGAGAAAACCAGGAGAATTAGTTTCTTTGAACAGAGCACAGTATTCCTGAGAGTGTTATTTTTAAGAAGCTTGAAATCAACAATCCTAGTGAGTGAAAATGACTGAGAAAATATATAGATGTAAGTGTGCCGTGTGTAAGTAACATCTTCCCTTATTTCTTGGTTACTGCCCATTAGTCCATGTGAAGATACTAACCATGAGATCACTCAGCCTATGACTTATAATACAGATCTACTATGTAGATGTCCTTCGCATATCTATGGCACTTTAGAGCTTAGCAAAATCGATCACGTATACCCTTTTGCCTAACATGAGAACTGAATGGTTTTGCTCTTACTAGCAACAGAAAATTCCCATGAAGAGCAGGAAAAAGAAAGCAAATAAACTTGCCACAAAAGGGTCAGCCTGTAACACACTTAGTGCACACATCTTGGTTTTTAATACAATCCACCAACTAACAAACAAGCAAACAAACAAAACAGGACTCTTGTAGAAGAGGCTGATTCTCTGGCTAAGGCAGGATATATACAAGATGAGCCTTGAGCATCTTGTACTGGTAGAAAATCTAAAAAGTGCTCAAGAAAATGTTTGAAAGTACAAGTCACCCCTCAGTATCCATGGGAGATTGGTTCCAGGAACCCCTGTGAATACCACAATCCGCAGATGCTCAGGTCCCTTATAATAAACTAGCATATCATGTGCATAAAACCTACACACATTCTTTCATGCAATTTAAATCAAGTTTTGTTTTTTGGAAATTTCTAGATTTTTTTTCAAATATTTTCTATCAGTTGTTGGTTGAAACCACAAATGTGGGGTACAGAGGGCCAACTGTATTTCAAAGGGCCCTCACTGCTTAAAACTGAAAAACTTTTAGCAACAAAACAAATAAAGTTATACTGCATTTTAAACCAAAGTGTAAAATGAATATCCATGAGTCCGTAGTGATACAAATAAATGACTGAATAAACAGACTAATGGGAGAAAAGAGATAAGCCTCCCATGCAGAAGAATTTTAAATATGTAGACACTCCATCATTATAGCTCTCCCGTTAAGTATGGGCTGGACATAGTGACTTCTTTCCAAAAGGAAAAATTGTAACTTGCTAGAGGATAAATCTGGCAAACCTGATCTCAGCCAGTTGATCAAGGTCAACACCAATAGTGATGAACATTGACAGCATGAACCTTTGATGTGTTACGATGAAAATTTACCTCTGTGGTCTTGCTCTCCTAAACATATAACCCCGTCTAATCATGAGAAAAATATCAGAGAAATCCAAATTGAGAGACATCCTACAAAATACCTGATCAGTACCCCCCAAAAACTATCAAGGTCATTGCCTTGGTCAGCTTCGACTGTCATAACAAAATACCGTAGCGTGGGTGACTTCCACAACAGACAACTGTAATCTCACTGTTCTGCAGGCTAGAAGCCTGAAATCAGGGTACCACCATGGTTGAGTTTGGTTGAGCTCTGGTGAGAGTCTCTTTCTGGCTTGCAATTGGCTGTCTTCTCACTGAGTCCTCATGAAGGGGGAGTGGTGTAGGGGAGGGCGAGAGAGAGAGAGTTCAAACTCCCTGGCATCTCTTCTTTTAAGAACACTAATTCTATCATGAGGGCCACACATTCTTAACCTCATCTATACCCAATTATCTCCCAAAGGCCCCATCTCCAAATATCATAACATTGGGTGCTAGGGCTTCAACATATAAATTTTGAGAAGGACATAATTAATTCAGTTCATAGCAGCCGTTGAAAAGAACGAAAATTGGATAAACTGCCATAGCCAAGAGGAGCCTAAGGAGATATGATGACTAAATATACTGTAGTACCCTGGATGGGATCCTAGAATAGAAAAAGGAAATTGGGAGGTGGGGATGGGGAGGGTGTAGCTCAAGTGGTAGAATGCATGCTTAGCATGCATGAGGTCCTGGGTTCAATCCCCAATACCCCCTCCAAGAATAAATAAATAACCTTAATTACCTATCCTCACCAAAAAAATTATTTAAAAATTTAAAAAAGAAAAAGGAAAAGGAAATTGGGTAAGAACTAAGGAAATCTGAATACAGTATGGACAGCAGATAATAATAATGTATAAATATTGGTACATCAACTATTACAAATGAACCACACTAATGAAAAATGTTAATTATAGGAGAAACTAGCTGTGTGGCATATGAGAATTCTGTGAACTCTCTTTGTAATTTTTCTATAAACCTAAAACTCTTCTAAAATTAAAGCTTACTTTTTAAAGTACAAAAATAAAGCTTACTTTTAAAAGTAGAAGGTAATTTTAGAAGCCCAAACCAGTATATGCTGGTTAACTTCAGATCCTTTTCTCATTACAAACCATAATCCTGCTTAAATACCCTGTCCAATCGATCTGCTTTGAGACCATTGGGTGGCAGGGGTCTCCACAGGTTAATTAAGTTGTTGTGTGTGTCTGTGTTTAAGCACTTGCATTTGCATGCTGTGTATTCTTTTTATTTTTTTATTCTTTTTGGCTATTTCAACCTTTACCCCCCGTTTTACCATTACAAAGTGCAGGTTAAATGGGAAAAGTCCAATTGGCCTTTCTGCAGCCTTTATTATTAAGTAGACCTAGTATTGTATAATCTTTATCACTGTGCAACCATCAGCTAATTAATCTGTGTAGTATTCTTCTGACATGACTACCCTATTCACTTTTTTTTTTATAGTGTGGAAAACTAAGAGCTAAGTGACTTTTCCAGCCCTTCTCTGAAAGTTCATTAGGATGTTAACTAAATTCTTAATCCAAAAGTTCTAACACAGACAAAAGGCGGTGTTGGATTTAGAGACAATCTTAAAAATACTCTAGGCCATCCCCTTTAAACATTTATAATTTCTCCCTCAATGTATTTGGAATGTTTCCAGTGCTGAAGAACTCACTGCCTCATGAAGTAGCTCAAGAGAGAGAGCACTAGAAATGGTAAAGAAGTATGGAAACAGAGCTCACTGCCACTGTCATCACTACTACCTCCCGGTAGTGATCTGACGTATGCTTCCCCAATTACTTCAGTTCCTCGGATCTGGTTGTGCCGTTCAGAGCAATACAAAGTAAGTCTACTTTTGAGGGAGCTGGAGGTTGCAAAAGGACAGTGATCTATCTATAAAGAAGACAGTGAGACTCTTAACTCCACTTTTGAAGCAATCAGAGGATAAAGCTAATTTATAAAAATTTGAAAAAAATTAAATCATTGATTGAAGAACACCAGGAAATATTAATACAAAATAACCAATACTCAGACATATGCTTCCAAATTATTGAATTCCAAGATATTCTTCGCAGTCATGTTTGTAACACCAGTGAATCAAAGGTGATCTGGCTCTGTATCAATAGAAGAGTGATTGAATAAATTATGTATTTCCATAGAATATCTCAGGAATGACACACTCAAAATAGGTAACAGTGTCTTGATTGCCTTCTTCTAGGGAAGGGTAGTCATTCATTAAGGACAGATGGAGAGAGGCCTGAGTTTCATGGTAGACCCTTTATTCTCATTAGATTTTATACTTTGGCATGCCTTAACTATTTTAAAAATCAGTTAATTAATTTAAGAATTGGGAATTTATGCATTATAAAGATAACAGGTAAGTGTTTGGAAATGTACACAATTATGAAGAAGAGAGAAAAATCTCCTGTGTTATCTCATGATTCAAAATCTTGGCTGTTGATCATATTTTGATAATTTCCATCTAATTCTTCTGGATATGTTTTAAGTGACTTAAGTCATGCTATATATATTAATTTTACTCTAATTTACTGGCTTAGCATCCATCTTATGTACAAACATTTTAAAAATTTCATCATAAAATCATTATATTTAATGGGTACCTGATACTTCAAAAGAATGTGCCACAAATAAACTTGTATTTCATTATTTCTAAAATTGGCTCCATAATGCTTTATATGTGTTTAGTGTCATTTCCTTAGAATGGATTTCCAGAGATGGAGCTCTGTAGTCAAAATATTTCAGTGTTTTTAAGATGGCTAATACATTTCTGAAATTAATGATATTTGTTTATAACAAGGATCATATATGTATTTCTTTAGGAGATGTGCAAGGCTGAACATTCTTTAGTAAAGCAGTAATATTTTATTTGCATTTAATGGCTATTTTCCAAGTGCATTCCACACCAAAAGCTTAGGAGGGAAGAGGGAAGAAGGGAAGACAGGATGGAGAGAGGGAGAGGAAAAGAGAGAGAGAAAGAGAGAATGTACACTTTTGTGTGCTTTTATTTCTGGTTTTCTCTAAATATGTACAAATATCTTTGTTGTGATTCAAGATATAACTATTTGATGAAATCACAAACTCAGAAAAAATGGTATATGTATATATGATAATGTGTGGAAAAGTTTTAAGACTATGAAATTTTAAATAGTAAATAAGCTTTTTAAGGTTTTTAAAAGGAAGGCTATACAGTTTTTTAACAGAAATATCTTTGGGAAGCCTTTATACATTACCTATTATATTTATTGCAACTAGGAAATATGTCTTTTTGAGACTAGTACACCCTAATCTTATTGTGACTTACTTAATAGTCATAGTTTGGAAATTTTCTATTTTTCTAAAGGAAGAAATTTGCTAATTTTTGTAAAGGGCCTTAAAGATCTTCTGGCATATAAAAGGAAAAATTGCTCATGGTTTCACACACTAGTTATTTATTGCATCTCTGAATCTTGCATTGTCATCTACAAAACAAGGAAAACAACATTTTTCCTAATAGATATTCTGAGAATGGAAAGGGATAATTCAATTAAAGTCTATATAGCATATTATCCAACATATAATACAAGTTTAAGTATCTTCCAGTCAAGCCTTTCTCTTTTTCTCAAATGAGGTCCTGCAACATTTGAATATGGCCACAGACCTACCTCAAAGATATTGAGGATTTGGTTCCAGACCACTGAATAAAGTGAGTTATCTCAATAGACGCAGATCTTTTGGTTTCCCAGTGCATATAGAAAGTATGTTTACACTAGACTGTAGTCTATTAAGTGCATAATAGCATTAACATATAATCTGAAAAAAACTGCTACCTTAATTTAAGAATGCTTTATTGCTAAAAAAAATCTAACAATTTAACTGCATGTAACTTTATATGACTTCATGTAACTTCAGCAAGCCATAACCTTTTTGCTGGTGGAGGGTCTCATCTCGATGTTCATGCTGCTGAATGATCAGGGTGGTGGTTGCTGAAGGGTGGGGTAGTTGTGGCAATTTCATAAACTAAGACAACAATGAAATTTGCCGCATCAATTGACCCTTTCATGAGCAATGTCTCTGTGGCATGCAGTGCTGTTTGAGAGCATTTTGCTTACAGTAGAATTCTTTCAAAATTGGCGTCAATCCTCCAGAACCCTACCACTGCTTTATCAACTAAGTGTATGTAATATTCTAAATTCTTTGTTGTCATTTCAACAGTCTTCACAGTATCTTCACCAGGAGTAGATTCCATCTCAAGAAACCACCTTCTTTGCTCATCCATAAGAAGCAACTCCTCGTTTGTGAAAGGTTTATCACAAGATTGCAGTGATTCAGTCACATCTTCAGGCTCCACCTCTAATTCTAGCTCTCTTGCTATTCTTACCACATCTGTGGTTACTTTCGTGACTGCAGTCATGAACTCCTCAAAGTCGTCCACAAGGATTGGAATCAACTTCTTCCAAACTCCTGTTCATGTGGATATTTTGACCTCTTCCCATGAATCATGAATGTTCTTAATGAGATCTAAAATTGTGAATCCTTTGCAGAAAGCTTTCAGTTGACTCTGTCCAGATCCATCAAGGGAATCACTATGGCAGCTATACCCTCACAAAATGTATTTCTTAAATAGACTCGAATGTTGAAATTACTCCTTGATCCATGTGCTGCAGGATGGATGTTGTGTTAGCAGGCATGAAAACAACATTAATCTCATTGTACATCTCTGTCAGAGCTCTTGGGTGACCAGTTGCATTGGCAATGAACATTAATATTTTGAAATACATCTTTTCTTCTGAACATAGCTCTCAGTAGTAGGCTTAAAATATTCAATAAACTATGTTGTAAACAGATGTGCTGTCATCCAGGCTTTGATGATCCATTTATAGAGCACAGGCAGAGTAGCTTTAGCATAGTTCTTAAGGGCCCTAGGACTTTCAGAATGGTCAATGAACACTGGCTTCAACTTCAAGTCAACAGCTACATTAGCCCTTAACAAGGCAATCAGCCTGTCCTTTGAAGTTCTGAAGCCAGGCATTGACTTAACCTCTCTACCTATGAAAGTCCTAGATGGCATCTTCTTCCAATATAAGGCACCTGATGGTTCACCTTGTAATTTTATGTTATAGAGAAGGCATTTTCCCTTAAACCTCATGAACCAACCTCTACTAGCTTTCAACTTTTCTTCTGGACCTTTCTCGTCTCTTTCAGACTTCACAGAATTGAAGAGAGACAGGGCCTCTACATTAGGCTTTGTCTGAAGGGAATGTTGTGGCTTGGTGTGATTCTTTCTCCAGACTACTAAAACTTTCTCCTTATCAGCAATAAGATTTTTTTCTTTATCATTTTTGTCTTCACTGGAGTAGCACTTTTAATTTCCTTCAAGAACTTTTCCTTTTCATTCACCACTTGGCTGTTTGGCACTAGGGGCCTAGCTTTCAGCCTACCTCCACTTTAGACATGCCTTCCTTTCTCATTGAGCTTAATCATTTACAGTTTTTGACTTGAAGTGAGAGATACACAACTCTTCCTTTCACTTGAATACTTAGAGGCCATTGTAGGGTTATTAACTGACCTAATCTCAATATTTTTGTGTCTCAGGGAATATGGAGGCTGAAGGAGAGGGAGAGAGATGGCTGAATGGCCAGTCAGTGGACAATCAGAACACAAATAATATTTATGGATTAAGTTCACAGTCTTATATGGGTGTGTTTCATGGCTCCCCAAATCAATTACAATAGTAACATTAAAGGTTACTCATCACAGATCACCACAACACATAGAATAACAATGAAAACATATGAAACACTGTGAGAATTCCCAACATGTGACAGAAACATGAAACGAGCAACTGCTGTTGTAAAAAATGGTGCCGATAAACCTGCTCAATGCAGGGTTGCCATAAACCTTCAATTTGTAGAAAAACACAATACCTGCAAAGCTCAATAAAGCAAAACACAATAAAATAAGATATGCCTTTACTTGCTGCCCTTATGTTTTCTTTTCTTATTGAAAAATGTAGCCGCGGTCTTCCTCCATTTCTTCTTTGATATGGCTTCCAGGCCCTTCCCTGTAGACATATTTTAGTTTATCAACTCTCCCATTTCTTCATTTCTTTGTTATTGGTGACAAAAATCTGAAAACCTAAAACATCCTCACTGTCCTGAAATTGTTGCATCGTTTTTCTAAAACTATTTCTTTTTCTCCTTTTCAGTGTTATTAACCTGAAAACATAATCTACGAAGAGTGACTTATGTAGCAGTTAAAACAGTTCTCTCTTTTGATAAAACTCACTTTGCCAGCTGTCAGGGCATACACATGTCTGAAGTCTTTATTGTACTTCCTGCTATGATTCGTCCATCTCTCTCATAAAAAGCTTGCAGCAGCCATCCTCAGGTAGAGGCATTAAAACAGTCATTTCAACCAGCTAGCACATCTTCTCCTCTATCCAGAATCTCACGTCCTATTGCATTGCCGACTCCCTGGGACCTGTTAAATATTTCCCTGGTTTTATCAGAACTAATTGCATTCACACTAACTGGATTGGATCATCTCTTGATCTTTACCTCCCAGGATAAATAATACCAATACATTCTCTACTCCCCTGACTCCTATTTATTAATGAATAGACAGAAGTTAGAGACAATAGCAAGTCCCAGTGCTGTGCTTCTCTTTATAAGACTCTGGCGAATCCCTCAAATGGACCTGGCACACTAGGATGTCACCATATCCCAATGTTGCCTTTCCCGTGGGAAGCAGGTGGCATCAGCAGATAGTGTCTTTTATTTAGGTTCTTGCCTAGGCTTGACTGTATGTAAAGTTTGCCCAAGGAAACAGCCCACACTGAGGGAAGAAAAAAAAAAAAGTAAAACCTACTGAGTCTTGTACTTAAGAATTTTTGTTTGGACATGGTACCATTTGCTTTTTAAACTTGATTCTAGATTTCATATCACAGCTAAGAGAGCCATGATTTGGTATCACATTTTTCTTTCTGGGAGAGGGTAGTAAAAGGGATCAGAGTATGCCTTCCCCTTTCGAAAAGTCTGCAGAGGAAGGGAGCTGCCTTCTGTTACCCACACCCAAATATCAAAGAAAAATATTCTATGGAAAGGTCAGATAAATTCATAGAGATAGACTCCATTTTTGGTCAGAGGAATAACACTGTCTAGAAAATGTGAGTATTTAGTATGTCACACTTATTAAGAAATGTAGAGGGGGTATAACCTTTGACGAATCTCTTTTCTGTTTTGTGTGTGTGTGTGTGTGTGTGTGTGTGTGTGTGTGTGTGTATACGTGTCTGTGTCCTGAAATTTCCACATCAAAGTCATTCGAAGACTCTAAACCCTTCTCCAGCAAGGTCTTGCCCAACTTTGGTATTTTTAAGACTGAAACAGATTTTTCCCCTCTGATAAATATCCATTCACCAGTAAGTGAGCTTAAGTAGTATACATGATATATTGTACAATTTTCAGTGTTTTTATATAGTCCATTTATTGCTCATTTATTTTACCTTCAACACAAACTAGAAACCAATACTCAATTACCGTTTCACAAATAAAAAAAAAATTGAAACACAGATTTAAGTAAGTTTTTCAATGCTAAGTAATTAATCAAGGAGTCAGAATCAAGAATCTACATCACTTAAATCTTAGCCTTATGTTCATTTTGTACTCTTCTGGTATTTATTTGAATTCTTTATTTCCACTTTCTCTGTCAGTTTAAAAACATCCATAATTCTGTGTTCCTGGCCACTTCCTCTTAAATTTTCAAAGAAAAATTTTATTAAATATAATGAAAAAGAATATGAAAAGGAATATATATGTATACCTAATCACTATGCTATACACCAGAAATTGATAGAACATTGTAAACTGATTATACTTCAATTAAAAATATATATGCCTAATTTTAAATAAGCAGTGACTATCAACTGAAATTTGGGTAGAGAATTTTGAAAACACTGAATGCTTTGTGGAAGCACCATTATTATTCTTACGTAGGCTTTATCACATAGAGGTAATTTTTGCATTAACTTATGACTCCCACTGATTCCTTCTAACTTTAGAAGTCAGACTGAAACCATAACCTTCAAAGTCCTAAAATTATATTCCATACTAAGGTTTAGGGTGTTCTTCTTGAATACATAATACATCAACTAATTAGCTCGTTTTAGATACTCCGTGGTTTTAATTAGCTCATTTTAGATACTCTGTGGTTTTCTTCTTCTGTACCCAATTCTTCCCATAGCTGCAGCCTCTCAGCCTCACACATAGAGGTATTCAAGAAGCCCTGTCTCTATCCTTAATCCTACTCCTAACTTTTCTGGGTCTTCGCTTGTTTGTCAGCTGATGAGGTTCAATTAAATTTCCTTTACACTATTTAAGGAGATACCTACCACTATAACACACAAACCCAACATATATGATGGCTTAAACACTACAGAAATTTAACTCTTACTCAAATAGACTCAAAAATTGACATTCCTAATCACTGGGGAGCTCATAGATGCAGTATCTTTCCATGTGGTGCTTCCACAATTGCCAGTCATGCCTCTAAATGATGTCTTGCTGATTGGCATGCAAGGGACAGAGCACGGAGGCTCATCTTTAAGAGGGTTTTGTGAGCTCAGCCTAGAGTAGCACATGCCAATCCTGTTCATGTTCCTCTGGCTAGCACTCAAAGACATGGACACAAATCATAGAAGGAATGCTGGGAGATGTGTGCTCAGGGAGAAGAAATGTTTGGGTAAAGTACTAGCATTCTGTTCTACCTCACTTCTCATATTCTGAAACTGCAGGATATGTAGGACTATATAAAGTGTTGGATAGAGTATAGGGCTTTATTTTGGATATCTACAAGACAATATTTTAAAAATTTTTTCTTAACCATTTCTTTTTTCCTATTTTACTGTCCCTTAGATAGATCTCTCACAGCTGGAATTACATGGACGAGTCTTATACTGTTCAAAACAGAATTCTTTGACCTGGTTCAATTTCTCTTCCTGCATTCAGCTAGTCTGGTTCTATTATCTCTCCCTTAGCTCCTATTTTTTTGGTTGTGCTGTAGCTGACAAATCTTTGGGGATTCTCATAATTTATTCTTATGCTGATTTCCTTTTGGATTCTCTGGATTTTAATTTTATAACTTTCCCTTCAGGCAGTTTCTAGCTCATTCTATTCTTTTTTTCTTTAAAGTTCATCGAGCTAGCAATACCTGATACAATCTCCAGTGAAGATGTCAAACTTAATTATATAATCATCATCTTGCCTTAGCATTGCAACCTCCTTTTAATGCCAGTGATGACACCAGTATTTTACTCAAGACAGAGTCAAGAATAGCCTTCTAATAGCCTCCTTGCCTTCTAAGTTTTAGTGTCAACTCTTCCCAAAACCAGTCATTTATGGCACTGTGGAATTAGTTCCACAGACTATGCCCCAATGTGACATCCATCATACTCATTTTATTGCAGCCCATTGTTTTCTCAACACTTTGAATTTGCCATCGCTTCTTGTTTGTTCATTTCCTTTGCCTTGTGGATCATGATTTAATGGAATAATACACAACCGGGTTACAATTTTAGCTCTGTCACAGGAGGTGTGACCTTCAAGGTGTCATTTAACATTTATGAGACTCTGTCTTCTCATTTACAAAACAAAATTGGACAATTATACCTGCTCAATGGTGCTATTTTAACTATTACATGTGACTACACATGTAAAATATCCAGTACATTTCTTGGATCATAAGAAGAGTTGAATGATTTTTCTTTTTCTTCTTGGTTGAAGAGGCCCATAAAACTAAATATTCATAGGTTCGATTTCTATATGCCCTATGGCAGTACACCAAAATTAGATGAATGAAATTAGATTGAATTATTCCAATACATTATTAGGTTTGGGAGGATTCTAAGGAATAATTTACTATAACCTCTTACCTACAACTGCATGGACTTTTCCTGTGAATTGTAAAGAACACAAAGGTAGGTCTAAAGGTCTATACCCCAGTGAGTTTATAATTTAGATGGGAGAATTGGACTCCAGCCAATAACTGTAAAAGGGAGTGCTTATTTCTGATTAGTGAGAGGCAAGTAGGGCTTCTTGGAGGAGATTACATTTAATCTGAGCCTTGATGAATTAGTAGAATTTTGGCAGGTAGTTATGGAAACACTATATGCACAGGATACTTAATTAAGGTTTAAATCAAGTGGGATTGTTTGAACCTCAACTTGTATATTCTCAAGTGATAGGAAAAATCTTCAACATTTTCTCTGTTTTTCACCAGAAACCCCATTACAGGATAGACATAAAGAATAGAGATTTGCCATCCTATTAAATTTTAAAATCAAAGTTTCAAAACTAGTATTTCACAACTCACTCAGACAAGCCCTTTTCTGAAGGACATTTTTTCACCCAAGAATGTAGTAGATCTGCTGCCTCCTTTTTACAGCAGTACTTGGTCACAGTTATATATGCTATATTTATGCATCTGTCTCCCCACTGTTATTAATTCATTTGTTATTTATTGAGTATCTACTTTGTACCAGCTATTTCTACAGGAATAAAAAGACAGAGATCTCTGCCCTCATGAAGGGTACATTCTAATGTGGAGAAACAATAAACCTAATGAATAAAAAACACACATTATGCCACAAGGTAATATAACCTAGGAAATAAAGAAAAAGGAGAGGAAGATAAAGATACCAGAGAGAGCTTCAGTGGCGGAAACAGTCTGCAGTATTAAATAAGGGCAACAGGAGAGGTATCCGTGAGGAGGTGACATTTCATTAGACTCCAGGAAATGAAAGAATTGCCCTTGCTAAAGTCAGTGAAAAGAGAATTCTGGCCAAAGAGAACAAGTACAAAGACTGTAAGTTATGACTATGCCTGGTGTGTTACCAAACAGCTAAAAGGCCAGACAGCTAGAGAAAAAATGAGCAAGGATCAAACTAGTAGAAAGTGATAAAACATTATCTTGGGCAATAATATGGTGATGATGATGGGGAGATTGAATAGGACTTTGTAGGTGACTATACAGACTTGCACTTTGGCAGTGAATGCAGTCTGGAACCGATGTAGCATTTTAACCAATGAAGCTGGTTAACATTATGACTTATATTTTAAAATAATTATTCCTGCATTGTAGTGAAATTAAACAGGTTGGGAGTGGCAAGAGAAGGCAAGTACAGCAGGCTAAGGCGGTAATCCAGGTGAGAGACAGTGGTAATATAAACCAGGATGGTACAATGGATTTTAGACTTATTGTGACGGTAGAGCCAATAGGATTTGTGATATATTTCTTGAATGTGGTGATGTAAATAAAGAGGGATGGCAAAGATTAATCCAAGGAAGGAGACACCAGCAACATAGATGGGAAAGCTTGTGTGAATCACAGATTCGGGAGAAAAGATAAGTTTAGTTTTGGAATTTTGTTTGCAATATAAGTCTACATATATACAGACATACTTAGTAGGCAGGTGGATAGGCATATGGGTCAGAGGGCAAGAGAAAAGTCTAAAATAGAAATATAATTGTGGATGTCTTCAGCACCAAGACAGTATTTTAATCTAGGTGACTCGATGAGATGACCAAGAAAGTGGTGCTGATAAAGAAGAGAGGGTCAAGGAATGAGCATTTAGATACTTTGACCACTAAAAAGGAGGAAAGAAGAAGAGGAACCAGTGAAACAAATTGTGTAGGTGAAACCAGTGGAAAATTATATAGTAGCAGCATGAGGAAAATCAGCAGAGGGATATAGGAAGCCAGGTGACAAATGACAAGAAGAAGCAAAAGAGAGAAACCATGTAAATACCTATGAAAGAACAGGGAGGTCATATTTCAGTTTAAAAAAAGAGAGAATTAAATAAAAATAAAATAATATTTTAAAATTAAAAAAAAAAAAAAGAACAGGTAAGCTGAGAGCTGACCACCGGCTTTCTTAACATGGAGGAAGTCATTGGTGAACCCGACACAAGCAGCTTTAACAAAATGATGGAGGCAAAGACCACACTGGACTAAGTTCAAGAGCAAACAGGAGCAGGGGAATCAAAGACAACAAGTATCATCACCTTTCCTGAACATACTTCATCCTAGGGGAAACAAAGAAATAGGACATTCACTGAGTCTTCTTTATCTTCACCTCACAGAATTTTCTTAGCAACTAGACCAATGCAGTCACTATCAAAACGGCTTTGAATGGATGAAACAACAACAAAAAACAGAGGCCATGTTAACTAATTTCAGCCCATTTGGCTCCGGGAGAAAAAGGGTTTGGTTAGTGCTTTCTCCTCCGTACCCACACTCATTCAGGTGCTCCAATCTATAAATTCGGTCTTAAAAAAATAGAAAGCTGTTTATCAAAAAATATAAAAATATAAGCTATTTTATTCTCTGACACATGTTTTTTAGATTCTCACTGAACCTCAAGTAACTTGTTCAATTGCCTTCCAACTGATCTCCCCATGTCCATTTTCTTACTCCTCTAGTTCAACTTACAACATCTGCCTGATGAATTTTTTTCTCAATCAGGCCATTCTTCACTTACAATGTTTCCACATTACCTGAAGAATAAACTTGTCTGCACATGTCCTACCTCACCACACATCAGGGAAAACAACTCAATATAATTTGATATTCCCTGAGGACAGCCTCCATTGATGACCATTCATTTACTCTGTAGTGGCCTTTTTCCACATCTAACTCACTGGTCTTTAATGCTGTTTTTGATATATTCCTCCATCCACCCATGAAACCCTCCCCCAGAATGTTATATGAGGCTGGCATAATGCTAATTCTTTAAACCACAGTGGAAGCAAATGCTTCTAATTTATGCTGCCTTTTATTCCCTAAATAATTTTGATTTTAATGCTCTGTCTTGACCATATCAATATCCTATTGCTACTAGCAATTGAAAACAAAAAGTAAATGTTTTGTTTCTCCTCTTGCCCAACATAAGGGGAATGCTCATGGCTCTAGGCTTTGATATGACTGGAAGGATTTATGACTAACTTTGTAGGAGAAGGGATTTAATATATTGGAAAGCATTAGGTTTGAAAGTCTAGAGATCTGGATGTTGGGTTCTACTCTGTCACTACCAACCTGCAAAATCTTTGGCTAGTTTTTTTTTTTTTTTAAGTTATCAACTAAAAGTGTTGGAAGAGTTTGTTCTAGTCTACCACACACATAGAGTAATTGGGAATATATTGAGTTCTAAGGTAATTTGCAATACAACAAAGTGTACTGGTAACAGTGTCTTTATTAACACATAGCTTGCAGTCCATAGCCCATAGCCATAGGAACATGTAAAGTTTACATCTAAATTGGACTCAAAAGGAGAGAGCAAAAATGTTTAAGGACTGACGTTACGCTAACTTCCTATATCCCTCTCAACCCAACACCAAGACTGCACTTTTTGCGCCAGAGGGCAAGAGGAGTGAAACAGAGAGGACACATTATCAGTATAAATATGATAAATAATGTTTTAAACTTCAAATATATTTCTCTATGAGAACCTTTTTCCCTTTTGTCTTTTCTATGCAATCTCTGGGCATTTCAAGCCTGCCCATAACCACTAAGCAATATGGACTCAATTGGACAACCATATCTAGCACCAAAGGATTACTAGTTATCGTTTTGTTTAGTTTTTTCAAAATCAAATTGATTGTACGTATCTGCTGTAAGGAAAAAAAGAGACTATTGTGGAGTTCCTCATCACTAAAATAGAATCTATAAATACAGAAGAAACAGGCTGAAGAATTGTAGTACTGCTAAGTATATACGGAATGGCACAAAGCTTAAATATTGCTTGAAATTCCGGCAGCTATGACTTCAGATAGTAAAGAAGTGTACTAAAAGTACGTTCCCAACATCAGTGAAGCTTTTTACCACAGGAGATTTTTTAAGTCCCATTTATTAACATTTCATATTTGAACTAGATTCAAGAACCCAGTTGCCTTTAAGTTGTTGTTTTATATTATGAAAGCCATGAGAGCTGATTGATATTTCTGAGATATAGAAGACTAATTTGTGAAGAGAGTGGGTTGAAATAGATAATATGAGTCTTTTTCCAACTTTAATAGACTATGACTTTTTATTGTACTCTTTTTAATTTAAACCCAAACTAATGAATATCACAATAAGTGACGATACTAATGTTAGCTGTCACAGCAAAATCCATTGGCATCTAGGCTGCAAATACTGAAAACAGATATAAAATATGTATCTCATGACCTCACAATGATCTAAGAAAATCTCTACTATATATACTAATTGGTACAGAATCAAGGGCAGTTGGATTAGAACACTGGATATTAGTAGGAGCAAAACAGACACCAGACTGCATGACAGGAAGGCAATGTCAAACAGCACAGGCAGAACTACCTAAGAACAAATATTTGGATTAGGAATCCAAATTTTGACTTCTTAGAACATCACTGGCAAGTCAGTTTTGGTTGGCATGCTGATACAGCAACTTTTTGGGTTACTGTGGAAAGAAGCATTCTTTGACCATTTTAACTCAGAAAGGAAAAGTGTCCCACTGCTGTGGCCATGGGATGAGGCAGCGACAGGATGTATATGAGGAATACGCCAGGCCTACATAGGAGCCTAAGAGATTTGGGGATAATCGGGCTCTTGGAGATCCAATGTTCTAATTTTACAGTGGAAGTGGTAGGGGATCAGAAAAGTTATGGGTATTGTTTAAAATCATGCAACAATTTAATCTCAGAGCTATCTCTAGAACTCAAGTCAATTGACCCCCCTCTCACCCCCATTCAGTATGCTTTCTGCTTTGTGCTTCTGTTTCCAATTAAGAAGGTAAAGAAGAAAATAATAGATACAGAACGGTATAACTTAGATGCTGGTTCACTATTGCAAGGTCAAATTTTATCCTTATCTAATACTCTAACTGCAAAATAACCTTATATGTATTAAAGGGTTATATATATGTACAAAAACATAATGAAAGAAAGAATAGGTACAAGTGAGTCTGATTTCAGGAAAGGGAAGCACTTTCTAAGTGGAAAGCCATGAAATAAATTACGAAGAAAAATGATAAACTTGACTACATGTGAATTTAAATATGCCATTTATCAAATGTAACATAAATAAATTTAAGGTGAAATCAGAAAAAAACACACTAACCTTGGTGGGTAAGTTCTTGATGTTCTTAATAAAAAAAATCAAAAAAGACAATACTTCATTCCAAAAGACAAAATACGATAGAAAAAGGGCAAGGATCCTGAAGAAACCAAATGCAAATGGTATAAAACATGAAAATATTCTAAGTCTCACTAGTAAATAAATGTATGAAATTAAATGTTACCATCTTCCACTGTCAAATTTGCAAATATTTAAAATTCTAAAACTGTCATTCTCAGTATCAGTGAAGCTATGGGAAAATCAGAATTATTGCAATATTAGTATATTGTATTATTGTTCTAAATATTTTCTGCCATTTGATACCTGTTCCATCCATAGAGGGTCCCTGGATGAAGCCTTCTCTAAGGGAGGATATCTTTCTCACCTTATTTTGTTAGGTTTGACCATGTGACTTGCTTCATCCAATGGCATATGAGAAGTGGCCTGAACTTTATCTGAGCAGCAGCATTAAGAGGCATCATATAACTGTAGCATTGCTCTCTTCCCAGATGTCCCAACATGTCCTTGCCAGAGTTGCTGCTTCATCCTGGATTCCAGAATGAAGGAGACGCAAGGACAAGAGCCAAAACTGATCCACAGCTGGTGGATACCGTGAGCAAGAAATCACCTTGGTTGTTGAACTCATTGAAATCTGAAATGTTATTTTTTTTAACCACACCATAACCTAGCAAATGTTAATATATGTAGTAGGAGTATAAACAGCACAGCATTTATTTTAAAACATCTTAGCTATATATATTAGGAGCCTTAAAATTAGCTGATACTACTGACTTAAAAATTCCCTTCCATGACTCTATGTGCCAAATGGTTCATTACAATATAACCCTTGATGCTGAAAATCAGGAGCAAGCCAAATGTCCAAAATTAGGAGAATAATTAAATAAATCATGATAAATACATATCCTGGAATGTTACAGAGCCATTTAAGTGGTATTTACAAGAAATATTTAATGGCATAAAAAATAGTCAATATATAATATGAGGTGACAAAACTACAATTTGAAAATGTAGAATGATGTTAGATCTATAATATATACAAATGTATATGAAAAAGGTAGAAAGGAAATATATCAAAAATTTTGAGTATATATTACTTGATAAGTGAGAAAAAAAGGTTATTTTAGTCTCTTTTATATGGCCTTGTATTTTTAAAATCATGAACAATAAGGGTGTTTATTTTTATAATCAGAAATATATATATAAACATATACTTAATATACTTTATATATACTTTAAAAACACCAGAATGATCTTATTTTGCACATGAGAGAATGAAGTCTCAGAGAGGTTGATGAGGTCTTGTAGGAGACAGATTTAAGTTCTAGCTATGCTTTTAACTATTATACAGATATTGCTTTAACATCATACTGTCTTGACTATAATGTTCCTGCTCAAATATACTTATTATGCAGATGACAATCTTATATCCATTAACCTACCTACCACCTTACAACAAAATCATACCAAAACCAGAAGAGAAGCACAGACCTTCTCATTTTATAATTCAGATATTAATTCATTTATTCAAAAGCTATTTATGTTGAATCTCTGAGGGTCTAAGGACTATGCTAAGCACAGGGGATTCAATAGTAAATAGCAGAAAAATGGACCATCTCCTCACCCAGCTTCAGCCAAGTAGACACGGTACAGCCTTCATCACACTGCCTTCTATTGTGATTATCTTCTTATTTCATCTTTAAAGCACCACTCCAATCATCAAAGTGATTTTTACATTATCTGTGGCTAGCAAATGTTATTTGCCTATCTCTATTTTTTTCTTTGGTTTTAAATATCCAAACTCACCTGGCAGAATGCTAGCATTTTTCTCTATAGAGTATGGGAAACCATTTACTTAAGAACAGACAGAAAATGTATCCTGAGCTTTTTTTTTTTATGTAATTTTCTGTAGATTTATTAGTTTTCCTTCCTCTTCTCCCATCTATAGACTTTTGTCCAATATTTACTTTATAAGCAGTGCTTCAATTAGCATCCTATACCTAATTGTGCACTGGTGTAGAATAACAACAGATAGATAAACAACTATTTTGGCATGTTTCTCTTTTAAGAAAGCCCTTCCTCATGTATATCTAATAAACTCATCTTCACCCTTGAGAGAATTCCTCACTCTCTAAGATACTTCCCACTCAGTTTCTTTGCTGAGCATTCATAACTCAATTCCTGTATTAGTTTTCTACAGATGCCATAACAAAATACCACACACAGACTGGGTGGCTTAAACAATGGAAATTTATTTTCTCAGGCTTCTGGAGACTGGAACTCCAAGATCAAGGGGTCAGCAAGTTTGGCTCCTTCTGAGACCTCTTTCCTTGGCTTGCAGATGTTTACCTCCTCCTGTGTCCTCATGTGGTTGTGCCCTGATCTCTGTGTTATCAGTGTCCTAATCTTCTCTTCTTATAAGGACACTGGTCATACTGGATTTGTGTCCACCCATATGACCTCACTGTACCTCTTTAAAGGTCTGATCTTAAATACAGTCACATTCTGAGGTACTAGGGTTTGAGCCTTCAACATGCAAATTTAGGGGACACCAAATTCAATTTACAACAGTGTCATTGATCTGCTTATCTGCCCTCCTGTCTCGTGTGTGAACCCATCCAATGGCAAGGTCAACTGTCCAGGTCCAGTGCCTGGTCCATTGTAGGTATTCAATAAATGCTGGCTGGATCAGTCAGACTATGAATGTCACAGAGCATAGAAACCAAAAGAGTACAGAACAGAAGAAGGAGGAAATGGAATGAGAATTTCATAGAAGTTTTCATGTGATGTGGACTGAACTTTGAGTAAAGGATAGATTTGTATCCACAGAAGACAGCCCCCTACCCCACAATGTAATGATATATCCAAAATCATGGAGGTTGACATGACTTGGCAGATTAATGGGCTGGTAAAGAAAATCAAGACTTTCAGGTCTAGTAGGGACCTAGAAATCATCCTATCTGTAGGGATGCCTGCATCATCGCACACAAGTCTCCTCAGCCTCCCCTGGAACATCTCCACACATGAAGTGGGAGTTCAAGATTTGCAGACACTACCTGTTATATATATAATAGATAAACAACAAGTTTCTACTGTACAGCACAGGGAACTATATTCAATATCTTATAACTTATGGTGAAAAAGAATATGAAAACAAATATATATATGTTCATGTATGACTGAGACATTGTGCTGTACAGCAGAAATTGACACACTGCAACTGACTATACTTCAATAAAAAAGAATGCAAAAAATGAAAAGAAAAGAAAACATGATGTGTAATTGTTCCAGCTGTAGGATTGGATTGAATTATTTTAGTCGTTGTCATGATATTTACCAAACCTCCCTCATTCAAATATCATCTGAATGAGTTTGGTTACATTTGCATACCATACCTCTTATTTCTTCAATTGATACTTTTTATTTAAATTAACTGTCATTTTTCATAGAGTGCATATAAAATGGAACTTGATGTTATTAACCACAATGATTTGAAAACCAGTACCTGTTGGCCAATAGATAGATATCAGTATAAATAAATCCACAACTGTAACTATTACGATTAATATAACTACACACATAATTAAAAACATGCCATTTACCATAAGTGCTAGGTAAATTACAGTTTCAGAAAAATTCAGTAGAATAAAACTTTTTAAGTGAAGCTTAAATTAGTCCATTTCTGCTCGGCTATCTTAATAAATGCAACATGTTCAAGTAATTATGAGGAAGAAATCCTGATTTTGGATGAAGGGAGAGTATGCTGGGGATGAGCAGCTGAAAGAGAGTCAGTCAATAGAAGAACTCTTCCTGGTATTATGCCTAAGCGCAGTGGCCACTGGAAAGAGTATTACCGCCGTGGCAACACTAAAACGTCAGTGCATTTACTTGGAAACGGATTTCTCCTAGTTCATGCTTTAATTTAAACTCAAAAATAATAGAACTCTATTTTAAGTGATTAAATACAGATTAAATATTTCCCCTACAATCTGATGTCCTCTGTAAATTTGCTCAACCAATCTTTTCTCTATAAAAATGAGAAAAAGAAATTTCTAACCAGCTCCAATTCAAATGAGGACTTTGCTTAAAAGACTCCTGAATTCCTAGTCCTGGCTAATTTCAACTTGCTTTGTGACCTTGAGCAATCATTTCACTTCATCAAACCTCAGTTTCCAAACCTGTGAAACAATAGGATTGTGGACTAACTAGACCAATGGTTCTCAGAGAATGATCCCGAGAACAACAGCATAGGCATCAGAATGGAACCTGCAAGAAATGCAAATTCTGGGGCTCTGCTCCAGACTTACTGCATCAGAAACTCTGGGGTGGTGTGAAGCAATCTGTGTTTCAATCAGCCTTCCAGGTAATTCTGATGCAAAAGTTTGAGAGTCACTGAACTAGAGGATATGGAAAAGCTCCCTCGGCTGTGCCATCTGTGAAGTGCTGTGATCTTCTGCTCTTTGGATGATAGGGAGCAAAAGAGACCCTGCGTTACCAGTGGGAGGGAAAGCTGGCTGTGTTGAACTGTTCTAAGAGTGAATTTGCTCTTCGGATGAGAGTCACCTGGCCTAACTAATGACTACAGATCCCATGGGGAGAAAATCCTGGGAATGGTTTCTCTGGCCACCTGGAAAGGAAGCAGTGACAATATGGGAGAATTCCCTCCTGGTGGTTAGGGATGGGAAGAGGCAGGCAGATCACGTCTTCATTAGGAACAGCTTGGCGGGCATCATGCATCGTGTACACATACAGGAGTGGTGTGTGATTTAGCCCCAGGAACAGGGTTCCCGGAGAATTAAAAACTCCCACAAACCATTGTCCTTATTTCCTTCCTTCTCCTAAATGTTGGTAAGAGTAGAGTTTTGAGTGAATTGGGAAGCTGTGGGGAGGTAAATCAATGCAAGACCAAGGGAAAAGAAAGTTCCACAATAGCTGAGCCCACAAGGCATTTTCTATCCCACAGATACCTGAGGGAGAAATGATTTTCCCAGCAAACAAATTCATCACAACCCCAGTGGAGCCTGTGTAGATGCAAAAGCGGCGTGGGTGGGAGCTGGAGAGGCAGAGGTGGGGAGGACCGAGGCAGAGAGGAATTCTGGCGCCATCTAGTGGCTGATGAAGCAAGGATCTTGTCCTAACAGTCACATCCAAGGATGGCAGGCACTGAAGCATCTTGTTTAAAAGAAAGCCTTTAATACAGTTTAATTGCCAATCCCCAGGGAATTAAGTAAACCTTGTGCTCCCCACCAAGCATGAGCACAAAGTGACAGCCCTGATGGTAATGGCAGACATTAGTGGGCAGGAGGCTGCAACTGGATCAAAGCATTCTGAATATATTAACAATTCCTTTCAACTGAAAAGCACTCCACCATTTACATATGAAATAGCTCATCCCATCCTCAAGTTAACCTTGAGAAGCAGGCTGTAAGAGCCATTCCCCATTTTGTGATTGAGAAAACTGACACCCAGAAAGATGTGACTCAAGGTCTCACAGAGTAAATGGCAGGGATGAAATGCCAACTCCAAACAGCTCTGTTCTTTAACACCAAGTCCATATAGTTCTCTCAGCCACAGTAAAACACACTCAGACAAGCTCAGGGTACGTGAAACCTGAAATCCATCCCTTCTCAGGGGCATCACCTGAATGTCCCAAAGAGTTCATGGCTTTCAAATGCCAGAATCAAAATCAATATTGTTACCATTTTTTCCCCTTAGGATCTCTCCTGCTTTCTATCCTGAAGAATACAGAGATAAAAGTCGTCCTTTCCCTTATAGGGTCTGCTAGCAGATTGGGGAGCCAGTATTCAAGTACAGTGAACAATTCGGTGAGAAGACAGGATCACATAAAATGACCTACCAGATCAGCTGGAAAAGATTATAAATGCTTAGATCCCTTAGGTTCTAGTAAGTGTAAAGTTGTTCTCACGTGGGTCAGAATGGCCATCATCAAAAGTCTACAAATAATAAATGCAGGAGAGGGTGTGGAGAAAAGGGAACCCTTCTACACAGTTGATGGGAATGTAGTTTGGTGCAGCTAATGTGGAGAACACTATGAAGGTTCCTTAAAAAACTAAAATCAGAGTTACCATATGATCCAGCAATCCCACCCCTGCGCAAATATTTGGAAAAGATGAAAACTCTAATTCGAAAAGATACTTGCACCCCAATGTTTATAGCAGCACTATTTACAATAGCCAAGACATGAAAGCAACCTAAATATCCATTAACAAATGAATGGATAATGAAGATGTATGTGTGTGTGTATGTCTGTGTGTGTGTATATATATGTATATACACACACACAGACATACACACACACATACACAACTCAGCCATAAAGAATGAAATAATGCCATTTGCAGCAACATGGATGGACTAAGAGATTATCTACCTAAGTGAAGTAAGTCAGACAAAGATGTGAAAAGATATCACGTGATATTTCTTGTATATGAAATCTTTAAAAAAATGATAAAAATGAACTTACTTACAAAACAAAAATAGAGTCACAGATGGAAGACAAACTTACAGTTACCAAAGTGGGAGGGAAGGAGGGATAAACTAAGAGTTTGGGATTAACAGATACACACTATACTATATATAAAACTGATAAACAACAAGAACCTACTGTATAGCACAGGAAACTATATTCAATATCCTGTAATAACCTATAATGGAAAATAATCTGAAAAAGAATATATATATATATATATATATATATATATATATATATATATATATATATATATAACTGAATTACTTTGCTATACACCTGAAACTAACAGAACATTGTAAATCATCTATACTTTACGTGTGTGTGTGTGTGTGTGTGTGTGTGTTTGTAAGGTTCTTCACCAAACAGAAAACAAAGCTCTCAAGAACAAACTGAGGGTGAGAGCATCACCCCTGGTCCCCTGCTGTCTCTCAGTCTTGAGGACCACTGTCACAGATTTCCTACTCCTTCTTTTGCTTTGATGCACTTCCTCACACAAAGTGTGTTTTCTAGACAACCATGTAAATTAGATTGTGACATTTTGTCCATTAAAACTCTCCAGTGTCTCTCCATTAGAGAAAGCAGAAAACTTCCTCCCTGAACAGGCACCTTGTTGACCCTGTACTTGCCTCTTTCTCCTTCGGCATGCCATTTTCACCTCCCTGCCACACTCACCTTTGGACAGATCCCACCGTGAGCCAAGTCAGCTGCTGCCTTTGCTATAGTGAAGCTGATTTATAAATATATCAGAAAAAATATTTCCTTGAAGGGCTGGCGTGCTCCTGCAGGTTTAACTATTACCTTCTCAGAGAGCCCTTCCTCCACCTCACCCACCAGACTGCCCCTCCTTCAATTCTCTACCACATCAGCCTTTTTCCTTCCTCTTTCCTTCTCATTTCCTACTTATCCCAGGAAAAGTCATTTATCTGATGGTTCATTTAATTATTATCCATTACCCCAACTCGAAAATAGGCCAGGATAGAAAAGATGGCTTCTGCCGTATTTGCAGCATAGGCCTGAGATCAGAGCACATACAATGAACATTTTATCTCTGGACCAGGACTCGATACAGAACCATGTGTATGGATATGCATTGAATGTATGTTGTCACTTCACTGAAGGAAAAGGTGAAGTAAGAAGTTCAGTAGGGAAAGGATGGTCATTTCAGTAAATAGTACTGGGTAGGTTAATTGGCTACATACTTTTAAAAAGGGGTCATAGAGCATCTACAACTCAATTACTGCTGGTAGGCTGTAAACTAACACAGGCACCTTGGCAAACTGCTTGGCGATATCTTCTGTATGTAGACATACTTATTCTAGGACCTCACAACTCCTTTCATGGTTATATACCCAAAAGCTATATGCAGGAATATTCCCCCACCAAAAAAAAGGCACAAGGATGTGCATATCGTTACTATTGGTAATAGTTATTACTATGCTCACTAGAATTATTAATAATCCTCAAATTGGAAATAAGCAAAGTGCCCATAAAGAGGAGAATTAAAAAATGTTGGCATATGAACAGAATGAAAAAGAACAAATTCCTGCTCTAACAAACAATTTTGATGAATTCAACAAGCATAGCACTGAGCAAAATAAGCCACGTGCTCAACAGTACACAGAGTATTGTTCCCTCCAGTTAAAGTTTAGAAACAGACAAAACTAATTTCCGGTGATGTGAATCAAGACAGGGATTAACTCTAGAGGAAGCATAGTAACTGGCCTGGGGGTTAGGGGAGAGCTTTAGTATATTGATATTATTCTCTCTCCTAGTCTGGGTGCCCTTCCATATTTGTGTAGTCTTTGTGAAAATTCACCAAGATATGCACTCAGGATTTGTCTACTTTTCTGTGTAAGTGTACTTCAGTAAAAAATAAATTACATAAACAAAATTATTTCTTTGATGAAGGAAGAAACAAGAGGTGGTAAGAGGGAAGGAAGGAAGAGGAAGGAGAAAGAAGAAAACCACAAAAGGACAGAAACAAAATAATATTCATTCACTTTTGTTATTTCTCATTGAAGTTTGGGAATTCCCACCACTTCCTTGTAGGGACCCCACAGCCAACTATGTCCAGATCTGCATGCAATTCTCACCTACGTCTGGAAGTCTATGTCAGTATCTGCCACACAGGTCCCCTCTCCTGTCACCTCCCCATCTGATAAAAGGAATGGATGCATCCAGTTGAGTTAGATTAAACTAGTTCCCTTCTAATCCTCAGTGGAAAAGCCATGTTTGGAAAGAATATATGCATAATGCTAAATTGTCACTAACCTGGCAAAATCACAGAGGTGCATAATCAGGAGGAAAGGACACTGGGACCAGACCACCTGAGGAATGGTTTCACAAATTGGGAAAAATTCAGTCTGGGAAAAAGAATGGATGCCTACAGGTGCTGGGAACACTCCCTACTTAGCTCCTCTCTCCTGCCTCCCACCACCTCCTACAGAAACACCTACAGCCCAGGTCCTAAGAACTGTCAGTCCCAGAGGTGAAGTCTACACAACAGCACAAGAGCTGCTCTGACCAGATCAGGCTACAATAGTCCAGATCAGCAGGACACAAATTTTGCTTCTGTCGGACTCATCCAGGAGCTTGTTCAAAACATATTCTCCAAACCTTATCCCAGGTTTATTGATTCAGAAACTCTGGGATCTATAATATGTAGCAGCTCTCCTGAGTCATTCTCCAATAACAGAGCACAGGGGTTAAGAGCATCTATTCTGAAAAGGCAGACGTCTGTTGGAATCCCAGTTTTATCACATCCTTTTTATACAGATTTGGGCAATTTATTTAACTTTATCAGCCCCGCCTCCCTTATTAGTAACATGGAGATGATAATTGGATTTATCCTTTAGTGCTGCTTTGAGGTTTAAATGAAATGCTGGGTCTAGCACAATATTTGACAAAGTCCTCAGATATGTCATGCATCATGTCCAGCACTGATACAAAATCAGTGTGGGTATTTGGAAACTACTATTTCAAAAGACTTCCCCTCCCTCAGCTACACAGAGGATGTTAGCACAGTGGTCATCAGCTTACACTGCATAGTGACAAGTTCACACACTGGTGACAGGTGTCTTGTTCACATATCACCATCACATCAGATTATTTTCCTAATAGATAGCTATCATTAGGCTGTAAGCTAAATGAGGGCAAAGTTCAGATCTACTTGGCTCACCACTGTATCAGATATATTTAGCAAAACAGTAGCATTGTGCCTGACACACCCTAGGCATGCAAAAATAATGTTGTATGAATGAATGCATAAATTAGCATGGGCAATCATATAGTACTACCACTCAGGGTCATGTGGCCATACAGTTCAGAGCTCCAAAAAAAGCAAATAAAGTGGCCAAATTCTCTCTGGGGAAATCAAGACTCAAAATTGCCAGTTTTCACAAATAAAAATACAGGATGCCCAATTACATTTGAATTTCAGATAAACAAATTTTTTTTTGTATAAATATGCCCAATACATTGGGAGCATACTTACACTGAAAAACAGTCATTATCTACTGGTAATTCAAATTCAGTGAGGCCTCCTCTGTTTTGTGTGGCAACTCTAAAGACCAGTCTAGTCTAGTGTTGGAAATAAGGAACTATTAAATATGATGGGGGTGGTAGTTAAAAAAAACTCAGTGCTGTTTAAAGATCTGATTAACTGTGTAGAGTGTGTGTGTGTGTAAGAGACAGAGAGATGCAGATAAACAGAAAAAGTATGCTTTTCATTAAGATTTTGCCTTTATTAAAGGCTTTTAAGGCAATAAGTGAAAGGTTAGAATTTTTTAACATTTTTTATTGATTTATAATCATTTTACAATGTTGTGTCAAATACCAGTGTAGAGCACAACTTTTCAGTTATACATGAACATATATATATTCTGTCACATTTTTTTCTCTGTGAGCTACCATAACATCTTGTATATATTTCCCTGTGCTATACAGTATAATCTTGTATAATCTAGAATTTTATGTTTAGTTTCTTGGCAGTTTTCTTATGACAGAAGGGTTTTTGGTTTTCAGCTAATGCGCTCTTATGTTGGCTTCTCTAGGTAAAACTAAGGCCCAGGTTTTAGCTAACAAGTAATTAGCCTTCATAAGAGATGTGTAAACAGATCATTGACTCATGAACTTTCTAATTGTTCTCATCTATTATTTTATCTAAGCTCATAATGCTGCCATAAAAGAGATTCAAATGCCGACTGGAGGATTAAATAGATTATCTTTAAGGTCATGAGTTATACATTCATATACATTTGCATGCCTTCATGTGTAATCACGTATGTTCAAACACATTTTTAAGAAATACCGTTCAGGAAAAGGTGCTAAATAAGATGTTTACATGGGAGTTTCTTGAGACTGTGGACCACACCTAAACCTCCCGTGAGTCCCATGGCCCACAACAACCATGTTATTTAATGCTGTCTTGTGATTTCCTATCCCTTGCCCTCTTAATCCCCCTTAACTTTTTTCTTTGTTATAAAAACATTTATGAACTTCTAACCTTCTATAAAATCGACTAATTTATAGCATGCATTGTTTCTTTTTGAGCTTCCTTTAGAAGATACACTCATTCTCCATAGATGGCTCATTTAGGCATGGATTCTGTCTTAAGTGGAAAAAAGAATTGCTGATGAGAAGACTTTTAAGACCTGCCATTGCCCATCACATATTACCTTTACCACCCACGTATCAGAAGTACCTAAGATTGACCTGGTTCTGCAATAATACTCTTATACAAAGCACTACGTCCCCATTTCTACTCTGTGCTCCCGTGAATAATTTGGTAGGAGCCAACATAAGATACGGAGTAAATATGATTCCAAGGACCTGTGTTTCAACTTCCCACTCTACTAAATAGCTCTGCGATGTCAAACCAATCATAGCAGGGTTCATTGTCTCACCTGTGCAATGGCAAGACTGTGTCAACTGAACTCAGAGACACCCTCTGTATCTAAAGGTACACTGATTCAAAGTTCCTGAAACCTTACATCAGTATTACCACTACCAGGATGAGAGGCTGAAATAAAAATGGTGTATGCTTCTGGGAAGAGGCAGGGTGAGCAAAGTAACAACAACACAAGGAACCAGAGGAAGTAAGACCAGTTACCAAATTCTGTTGATTTTAGACTTTGTCTTGGATCAGCTATTTCTATAGCTGAATCTGGAAGCAGGAGAAACAGTACACTGTTGCCAACCATTAGAGGCAGCAAATACCGATTTAAAGTAATTTGCTATAATTACTTTAACACATAACTTTGTATAGTCAATTACTCTATATTTATGATATAATAGTGCCTTGTTTATAATAATGACACTAATAAATTTTAGGACTTATTGAGAACAGACAGGGTGCCAAACAGAACTAATCATTTTTGCACACAGTATCTAATGTGAAGCTCAAAAGAGTCCCTGTGGAGGTATTAAGTGTAATCCCCATTTCACAGATGAGGAAGCTGACGCTTGGGTGATTAACAATGTGCCCATTATCACCTGATTTGTAAACCAGAGTTTGGAGGCTGAGCTCAGGAGGTGTCGCCAGGACATTAACTTACAAAAGTGCTTGCTGTCTGCTCTGACAGTAATCATTCTATGTCCTGGGTCACCATGTGGTCTTTCTCCATCACTGGTATTGCCACGTCCATGAACAAAGACAGAAATAATCCTTCACCCCTGCCTACGCTTAGTCCAAGGGCAAGTCTTGGTACATTCATAGTGAGGGCAGAATGTCTTTTGTGATAACTTGAGAACAAATGACACTTAGCTTTATCTCTTCATCAACATATAAGAGTTGTGTCTACGTCATACTTGATTTCCCTAATTGTGCCAAACAATGATCAGGTGACACCTAAGAATTTAGTAACATGCATTAAATTATTTAACTGGTGAGGCTTCAAGTCCTTAAAAAAGAGGGAAGAAGGTTTGGGGATAATAAAAGTTTAAATATTGATTTAGGCTATAGGTACATGAGAAAAGGATTGAAATAATCCTGGGAATGTTGACTTAATGCAAAATTAATGTTAAAGGTCATTAAGAGAAAGTCTTTCCAGTTTTAAAAATTCATTCATGGATGTACACATTCACCCCATAGATGTTAGATGCTGGAAATTCAAATGTGAACAAAAATGTGGTCTCAGTCTTGAGGTCTCAATTCTGTCCTACGTTGGCTTCTCTAACCAGGAGCTTGTGTGTGTGTGTGTGTGTGTGTGTGTGTGTGTGTGTGTGTGTGTGTGTGTGTGTGTGTGTGTTTGTAGGAGGGGGAGGCATACAAGGAATGCTGATTTATAGAGCGGTATGAAATACTATTGTAAGAAAACTTCAGAGGCCTATGGAACCCAAGAAGAAAGGCATTTAGCTCATACTTATGATAGGAGTTATTTGATCAGAAAAGGCCTCTAGCATGAAATAAGTGATTCTGAGTTAAGATATGAGAAGGAACAGAAGTTAGGAAGGGGGAAAGGGGTAAGGTTTACACTGTCCTCTGCCAACTCAAAAGGTATTCTCCCCCATTCCCCACCTTTTGTTGCTGTTGTTGTTGTTGTTGTTGTTGTTGTTGTTGTTGTTGTTGTTGTTGTTGTTAAGAGAGGTTCATTCTAGGAGATGTCAGTATAAATCTACCATGGGACGATGGCATTCTGAAAATGGCCTCTTGCTACACATGTAGAGGAAGGCACATACAAAGAACCTACCTGCCTCATGTGGAAAACTGCTTCATGCCTCTGAAAGCTGTTGTATAAATGGGAGCTGTTACAACTATCTTGTGACCATGAGGCATGGGCCAACAGAATCATAAAACCAACCTTCTCAGATCCCTTATATTATTAACTGACTTAGTGCTAGCAAACAACTATTTTAAAATTTATCGTCAGGTGAGAAAAATAAATGTCTACCTGTTTAAGCCACTGCTGTGATATCTGTTACTTGTCAGATGAAAACATTTTCAATCAAATGAGAGGCTGAGGGGTATCAAGCAGTTCAGGTAAAAGTCTTGAGATTAAAAACACATTAACATGTTTCAGCATGTAAAAGAAGCTTCAGTGGACTAGGAATGATCATAGGCATTCGAGATGGAATGAGGAGAGAAGAGACAGACCATAGCTTGCCCAGCTTTTATTCTCCTTAACTCAGAAAATATTTAAGGAAAAATTATTTTCTGTTGGTTACTATTCTGGGCACTGGGGATACAGCCCACATAAAACAGACAATAACCCCTGCTCCCATGGAGTTTGAATTCTAGGGGGTTACAAAGTCCTGGGCTTGGTGCAGTTTTAAATATAGTGGTCAAGGAAGACCTCATTGAAAAGGGGACCTTTGTATAAAGACCTAAAGGAGATGGGAGAGCAGACAGGGTGGATATCCAGTGGAAAAACAATCCAGGCAGAGGGAGCAGAAACAGCAAAGCCCTGATGAGAGGCTGTGCCTGGCACTTTCAAGGAATGAGGATGCTAGTGTGACTAGAGAAGAGTGAGGCAGAGGGAGGGTCCTAGGAAATAAGTTCAGAGAAGTAGTGGGGAGGGGAGCATTGTGTAGGGCCCTGTAAGTTATTGAAAAGTTTTGGTTTTTACTTCCAATGAGCCACAAGTATTTCAGGGCTGGGGTGGATGGACTCTGATCAGAGGAGCAGCATGATATGTTTCATCTCATAGAATGACACCTGTTAAGTTCAAAACAGATAGAAGGGATGGGGGCAGAACAAAGAAAAATTGGGGATCTCTTGTAGTAATACAGGCAAGTGACAAGAGTGGTTTGGATGAGGCTGGGCTTGGTAAATGTGGTGAGAAGCGTCTGGGATTTCTATGCTTTTTTGATGACTGAATGCCAGGGTCTGATGATGGATTGAATGTGAGCTGTAAGGGAAAGATAAGAGTCAAGACTAGTTCCAAGGGATATGCACCAAACAACTGGAAAAGACAGATTTATGAAGGATAAAGATGGGGAATGCTGTGCAGAGATCAGAGTTTGGTTTTGGATCTGTCAATCAAAATGCCATTTAGGTATGTACGTGGAGGCATCAAATACATGAGTGGATATATGAGTGTGGAATTTAGGAGAGTCTTGGGCTGGATATAGAAGTGTGAGCAATCTTCCAAGTAGAGATGGTACTGAAAGCCACAGGACTGGAAGACATCACCAGGAAAGTGAGAAGAGAAAAAGTAGAATTTCAAAGACTGACAGCTGGTGCATTCCAGAGATGGGAGATGAAGAGAAATAAGCAAAAGAGACTGAGAAGGGGCACTCTGGCGGAAGAGACAGAGTTATGGTGGACTGGAAGACACGTGAAGGAAGTGTTTCAGGAAGGAGAGAGTGAGTAGTGAGTTGACATCACATCTTGAGTTAGTTAAGGCTGATTTTAGATCCCCAATCTACTGAGTCTAACTCTAAACACAGGGAGATGTTGGAGTCACCAGCCCCAGCTTGCTTCAACCACAGATTCAATGAATCACTAGAATATTCAAATAATTTGGCAAAATGGGGAAAAGGTTAGAATTGGAGTTCACATTCTGGAAGTAAGAGAATAATAACATTGTCAGGATTAGTGGATGTTTAGGGCATAGTAATTTTTCCTTTTTTTCCCCCAAGATTAAATGGTTATTCTACAGAAAAGACAGAGACTGCTTTCCCACCAGTTGATGAGCTAAGACAGCTCAGGAAGCACCCCAGCAGGATAAAATGGCCCTGGTGAGTCTTTATCATACAACCATGCATGTCAAGTAATGTGAGAAATTCCTAAGAAACAGAGGGAGAAAAAAAGACTCAGCTTTGTGCATCATTAATGAACAAGAAGGAAAAGAGAAACCCATCTCTCTCCGGTACGGAGAAATGATGGAGCAAGGAACTCTTATCATACCACTCTCCACGCTTCATAAAATATGAGCAACTTTTGGCAACCAGTCAAAATGAGGAGAAAATATGCAAAGCACACACGTACTCTTCTGCACATACAGGGTGAGATAGGAGACGTGGGAACTTCAAGGTTGATTTGCTGAGGATGGGAAGCTTAACTATGTGTGTGTGTGTGTGTGTGTGTGTGTGTGTGTGTATAAATTCTGGATGTTGTACCAAATGTCAAAAGCATTTTCTACACTGACTATCTTAGTTTGTGCCTTCACACACTCCTTTTGGCTGCTAAAAATGAAATTACCTTTTATCAACCTTTTTTTGTATCCAATATCCATGAATTTTGGCACTAAGGGCATTCAGAAAAGGACTATAGTAAACTTTCCCTTAATTTAAGAAAGTCCTTTTATTCTCATAAATAAAGAAATGAATTGTGTAAATATTAAACAGCTGAAGATAATTTACTATTTTCAAATATTCCAAAGCATATTAAAAGCACCTAGGAATACATAACGGTTGACAGAATAATTATTTGTCCTTATAATGAATTATTAAAATAGGTCCTCAAAGGACTTCTATCCCATCACACTTGGTTAGGCCTATTTAAACAGGAACCACAATGGGTTATATTTGGAAAAGGCTATATTGATACAACTGAATTTTGCTAAACCTAATATAAATAATTTTGTTTGTTAAAAAGCACACTATGTTTATTGTTTCTTGTTATTATTGTCATAATAGACTTACTGCCAAAATCTGATTGGACTTTTCTGAATTCCGTGCAAGTTAAAGAGATTTGGCTCAAGTTGCAAATTTGTATTATTGTGGAAAGAATGTGTTTCTGATATAACGTGCATTTCTACTGGGGTTTAGTTCAAATCTCAAAAAAAAAGAAATACCAATTTTAGAGCTAGAGAAAAACTTCAGAGACCATACAATTCAAACCCTTTATTTTACTTAGGTGGAAAACTACAGTCCAGAGAGGATAAGTGACTTGACTAAAGTCACACAGCAAGTTAGCGAAATCTATAATTACATTTCACTTATTAAGAGTAAGAGTAAAAAAAAAAAAAAAAAAGACTAAGGGTAATTTCCTTAGATAAGTCCCTCTGTCCCTCTGCTGTCTGAGTGTGAATTCAGTCTAGTTGGACATACTCCAAGAATATTGTTCTGTTTCCTTATGATTTGCCGAGAAGTAAAGCTGGTACCTTTTAATATTTTTTGGTCTAGCCATGATGGTAACCACTTAGGTTTGTAGAGAACTTCATAGAGTTTCTATTTACAAAGCACTCACACTTCCCATTCTCTAATATGAGCCTTCTACATGACTATAAACAGATGGAATTATCTAATCTCAGAGAGGGAAACTGAGGCTTCCAGTTTAGAGTGTTATCCTATTTGACATGGCCAGGTAGTGACGGAGCTCAGTTAAATTCTAGTAGATGGTTTTAAAACAATCAAATGACCTGAATCCAGTTCCTAATTCAGTATTTAGATACAATAAACAATATTGTCCTCCCGTGCCCCATGGTTTGAAGTCTTCCAAATCCACTCAATTCCTTGCTAAGGTTATTGATCTGAAAGAAGCAAATGAGAAAACCCAGGTTTAGGTTTGCCTCTGTTATTTATATGCATATGATGTGTGAGCTTCATTGACATTATGCAAAAAAAAAATTATTTTTTCCCCAAAGCGTCCTTCTTCCAATGAGCTACTAAATAAGATGGTTTATTTCACATGATTGATTATAGGGATCTTGCTCATATGTCCAAGGTCTGACATTTTAAATCACATCTTCTTTTCAATTGAAGGGAATAAAATGATTTTCATATCTTGACATGATTGATTATTTGGACGCTAAAGCCAAAATCTGTAAGAGTTCAATCTATGGCTCCCACCAGCTGATAGCATATTATCAAACCTTATTAAAATCATGCATGACTTGCAACTGCAGCTTTATATCTGACAGTAAGCAAATATAATGGCCTTATGCCTTCAGACTGCACTTTTGCATTAATGTGGTGGTTGATATATCTATTTATGAGAAGATTATAGGTGATGTAAATTATACCTTTACAGATAAATGGTAATTCCTTTGTGTTTAATCTCCATAAGAGATTGGGGAAATCTAAAATAGTGATGAGGCTGAATGTTTATCAGAGGCAGATCTATAAAGAGTCTCTAATAGCAAACTGCTGGTCCCAACAGGATACTCCTTCCTATTTTTCTAAGAATTTCTTCCTTTAATCCGAACCTTGAGAGGTATCTCAGCTGTAAAAATGAGTCACCAGGGCATACAAGCTGAAATTTATACACTCTGGTGTAAGTTGACTTATCGAAAGAGAAGGTTTCATTCATCTGAAGTTACGCGGCAGGCTGTGGAATGTAGAGACCAGCCAGTGTTCTGAGGGTCGGCGCGTTTATGGGAAAATCAGTGCTTAAGTTATCATTTGCCCTGCTTTAATTATAATTCCAATTTTCTTTTTGGATGGTGCAGATCAAATAAAAATAGGTTGTGTCTTTTCACTGTAAACACCGCCCCATAAATCTGGGCTCTGTCGTTGCAGGACTCTACCACAGGCATGCAACTCAGCCTCTCACCTAGAGGTAATTTCAGTTGTGAGGTTTGCAGGGTCAAATAGCAAGTCTCCTAGTAACCACACAGAAGCATCCATTAAGAAACACCCAAGTCGTTCTAAAGGAAGCCAAAAATTCAAGCTGAGACTCTTCTAAGATTTAAATGAGTACAAACTTACTGGAAAACAAAAGTCATTCAGTAGACTTCATATGTCTGGAAGGAAGGATCCATATCTTTTTCATTTATGTACTCCACACACCTGTTAGAGATGAGTGATGAATTCTCATCCTACAAGCACTGTTTTAAACACTAGAGATAACGATGGTAAACAAGAACAGTGTATAGGTCCTTGAACATGAAGAGTTTACTATCCCAAAGGCAGACACTACAACTGAACAAGAAAGTGAAATAAAGAATGGTGTGTGCTACATTAGAGAAAAATAAAGCTCAGCACGGGAACAGAAGGTTCTCAGTAAAGGATGTCTCATGGATGCTGGGAAGATGAAGCAGTGTCCTGGTGGATAAGGTGAAGAGGCAGGGAGGACTATTTCAGGAAGAAGCATCAGCATGTAGAAAGATGGCTTGGGGAGCTGGTCTTAGAGCGTGGCTGGTTTGGTAGACATGGGCCAGAACGGCAATGGCCCTACAAGTCATGATGAAAAAAAGTTTCATTTTATCCTGAGGTATGTGGGAAGTCATAAAGGTGCTCCGAGAATGAAAGTTACATGACACTCTTTGTGTTTTAGAAAGTGGTAGATATACAGTAAGTGGTTCTGGAACAAGTTAATGAAGGAATGAAAACACTACTACTACTTATGGTAGGAGTGATTTACATTTTTGGACACTTGTGATGCTTCAGCTTTTCCCTATCAAAAGTCTTACCAAAGTACCCGTTACTGAAAATGATTTAGTTATTACACATATTTCAAAGACAAGAAAACTAAGACTCCAAGTAACACAATTGCTTTCCTAATTGTCACAAATCTAGTCAGTTTTGAGTCACTACTTGATACAAATCATCCTTGTTCCCAGCTCCCCAAAATGTTATTGCTCCCTAAAATCCCCCAAACCTGATAAAAATACCAAACTGGAGAAAAATAACCGTAAACTTCCAGTGCTGAGGGAAATTTAAAATTCTGTTAACCTACTACTTAATTACCTTAAGAATGGTTTTATTGCTCAAAACATCTAAAGAATTACTTGGACATTACAGTAAGAGATGAATTAACATTTATTAAATGGACGTTGAGTGTTTTGTATAAAAGTTTTGCTGTTCCCATTGTTGTTTTTTAGTTTGCATATTTGATTGATTGATCGATTTTTTGCTTGGGTTACGTGGTTGGTGGAATCAAGAAAAAGGTTGACTGTCAATCTGAGCTAACAAACAGTATCAAACAGAAACACCTAGAGTGCCAGAGGCGACCATGAGAAAAGATACCTTTGAAAATTTATGGAGACTTTGGAGAGAATTGTGGACTTCCACAGAACACAAACTGGGAATTGAGTATATAAAATCTATAGATTCTTACTGTAATCAGGGCTAGAAACAGTTGCATTGAAATCATATTTCATGTCTTCCTATCGTAATGTTTGCCTCTCTTCCCTGGCAAACTCCTCTGCAACCATGGCTGCATCCATCCCTCCATAGCAATGACTCATATATTTATATTGTCAACATTGATCTCACTGCTTAACACTAGATTCAGTTCTCCAAATGCCTACTAGACATTTTCGCAAAGATGCCCCCTACTCTTATATTCAGTAGTGCTAATATTTACTTCTTACTCTACCTACACAAACTTGTCATTTTTAGTTCATGTCACCATTAGCATCAAATCACCACACTGGAAATTTTAGAACTACCGTTGTCTATACCTTATCCAAAGAACTACTACTCACATCTAAGAAATCTCTAAGACCAGTTACTTCTACACCCTTAATGGCCTTGTCCCAAACCCTTCCTTTTTTCCCCATTGTTGCTGCCCTAATTCAGTGCCCCATCATTGAAATTAGTATGAAACCACATGCATTGTTTTTCTTATCCTTGAAGACCTACTTCTTCAATAGTCTAAGCATTTTCCTTTATTATCTTTCTAAAATAAGATTAAATTATGTCCACACACACACACACACACACACACACAAAAACTCTGTAAATGAATGTTAAAGGTGGCTTTATTTGTTATAACCCAAAACCAGAAACTACCCAAATGCCTTCCTTTCAGTAAGTGAGTGGATAGACAAACTATGATTCATCCACACAATAGAATATTACTCAGTTATGAAACAAAGGAACTCATGATACATGGAGTGACTTGGATAGATCTTCAGGGCCATATGCAGTTTCTTTGTGGTGATAGAACAGACACTTCTGTATGCTGATTTGGGTGGTGATTACATCAGTCTATACATGTGAAAAAACTGCATAGTAATATACACCAAAAAAAAAAAAGAGGAGTGCACAAAAAAACCCAGTGAGACCCAAATAAGGTCTGTGGTTTATTTAATGTATTTGTACCAATCTCAGTTTCCTGGTTTCAATATTGTACTATATATATAGAAAATATTACCACTGGGGGAAACTCAGTGAAGGGCACAGGGATTTTGTACTATTCTTGCAAATTCTTGTCAAGTCTTAAGTTATTTCAAAATAAAAACGTTTAAAAAATTAACTGTCTTCTAATCTTTTCTCAACCTTTTGTTGGCTTTCCTTTGACTTCAGAATAAAGTCCAAACGACTGAGCCTCAGATTTAAGATCACAGTTTCTCTCTAGCTTCACTCTTCCAATTTCCTTATAGTTATTTTATTATATTCAGAATTCATTCCCTGAATAGGTCATGTACTTCCCCTCATCTGTGGATTTTAACCTGTTACCCTAACTTGAAATATCTTGCATATATTATTTTATGAAATCTTCACAATAACTTTCTTACAGTTCTCACTTTCTTCATCTTTAAATCCAAAGTCACTGAAATTCAAAGGAGTTAGATCATAGAACTGGTAGAAAAAGAAAGATTCAAACCTGGCCTTTTTGACTCCTCAGTACCATATTTATTTTTGCATGCTGACATTTATTTTACTTGCTTGCATGCAAGACTAACATGGCCCATGCCTTACGCTTGGAATTTTCTGTACTGCTGTATTGCATAAAGTAGGTATTCAGGAAATGACTGTAGAATGAAAGTGGCCTTAGCCCCGTGATACACCATTTTAGACACATACAAATCATCATTTTGCAAATTGAGGTGAAATGACCCTGATAAGGTAAATAAAGGTTTAAAATTTTAAAAATCATTACTTAATGGAAAAAAGCTAGTGGCCGGAAATCAGTGGGCAAAGGCTTATGTATTTGCAAAAGCTTCTCCAGGCCATCAGGAAGTTCTACCGCCTACTGAGATGTGAGCCACACGGGAAATGATGGGCTTGGCAGTAAAAACATGAATTTTCTTGTTCATTTCTTTCTGTGAAGGGATCCTCAATTTCCACAGCCTAGGGCAAGAGACAGGCGAAATGTGTCAGCAAGAATTCCTAGTATGAAACCTATAGTAAGCAGGTTCAGGAAGCCCCACAAAGCCCTGTCTTGAACTCTACATCCGCCTTTTGAAACTGAGACAGATTCAATCCGTAGGAACTAGGTGAATCAACAGAGTTCCAGTTTCAAACATCCATCTACCTATTAATTATTGACAACGTGGCAAGGTATAGTGAATCTAAACTACCCAAGAACACACACACACACACACACACACACTCATACACACACAATGCTATGTTTTATAGGCTTCTTGGGATACCTTGAAATCTTACTAAGACCCCCTAACAGAAAATCTTTGATATAGAGGGAAGTTTTTAGTTTGAGGGACAAAGAACCACGCAAAGTAAACTTAAGCCAATTATTTTATTTTCTGATCCTCTACTTTTTGACTGACAAACCAAAGCAAATGATAACTGTGCTACCTAAACTAAAAATGGAAAAAAAAATCAATGTAAGCATGTGGAAGCGTCATACTGTAAAGTTACATATCAAATATGAATGCAATTATTTGCCCTACTACACTCAGCAAAGGTAACAGCCTTTGAAAAGTAATGAGCACTGAAGGAGTTATGAAACACAGAAGAAAAAGGTGATTTCCAATTTCCCTGTTTTCACTAAATTCAATCTGGTCCAAATGTATAGAAATTCACATGACAAGGTATAGTCATATTAGGACTATTTCAAAATATTCTGATACTCCTTCTGGATACAGGGTGGGAATACAGGCAGGGCCATCTGATTTGCATTTGGACAATGGGGATATAAGAAAAATGATGTGTAATCACTCCCAGGTGGAAGCTTTAAGATCCAGAACCCAATGTACTATGTTTTCCTCTTCTGCTACACTGAGATGGAGATGCATCAAGAGGTAGAATCTAATGAGATGAAACTCCATCAGTCTGAATGCCTGAGCAACTACAATAAGCATACTCCCCTCTGACCAACTTCGTACATGTAGTGTGAACGAAAAGTAAATTTTTTGTGTTAAGTCTCTGTGGTTTGGAGCTGACTCTGCACATATAATATAGCCTATCTTGATCTACACACAGTATAACAAACATTATGCCCCATCCAGCTTCAATCCCTGCCCCATCAGTGGATTAGTTTCATAACTAAATGAGGTATTTTAAACACTTACATATTTTAAGATCACCAAGGAATGAGAGTGTATCTTATAAATTGCATATAACACATGGGACTCCAAAGATAGCCACCACGCATACTTCTCTCCTTGCACAGGCATGCTGTACCATATCAAGACTTATATCTAATTCTCCTCCCCTTGAATCCGAGCTGGCCTTACTAACTTGTTTTACTCACAGAATGTGGTGGAAGTGAATTCTTGAACATCCAAGGATAGGTTATAATAAAACCTAAGGCTTTTGTCCATGCCTCTGGAATGTTACCTCAAACAACCCAGCTGCCATTCTTGAAAAGTCCAAGCCACGTGAAGAAACCACATGTGAGATTTTCAGTTGACGACCCTTGCTGATCTCCCAGCCCAAAATTAGCATCAATTTCCAGCCATGTGCATGAGCCATCTTGGATATTCAGCTAAGTCAGATGACCGCAGCCTCACTCAAAATCTGAGTGTAATAACACAAAAGACCCCAATTAAGAACTGCCCTGCTGTGGTACTAAGACACCTACGATATAATGGGATATGGGAACCTTGAGAGACAGTAGTAAATTGTTTTTAAGTCAATAGATTTTAGACTTGTTATACAGCAATAGGTAACCTGAATTCTGTGTGATACGTTTAATGTTTATATGAAATGGAAATGGTGGTGCATATCACACAAGAATATTATAGAGATTAAATTTTATAACATACATAATATGCTTTATATAGTGTCTATAATAAAATGTGCATCAATCAAGATATTCTTGGTCATGAAAGGTTAAATAAAACAAAACAAAAAACCTCAAGCATTAGTGAGTTAAAAGAACAAGTTGTATTTCTCCCTCATTCCACTTGTCCATCAAGGTAGACTCTGATAACTTAGGGATCCAAGATGACAGGGTTGTGAACTTTACCGATTCCTGTGCAAGATGTCAGAAAAGCTCTGGGGGCTCATGTTACAGCACATGAATGTGCTGAGCTGGAAGCAACACAAATCACATCTGCAAACAATTCATTAGCCTGAATTGCAAGAGGCAGCAAGTAAATTCCCACCATTTGCTCTAAGAATAGGAAGAAATAGAAGCATTTGAATAACAGCATGGTAACATGCTGTGTTTTTCCCCCCAGAAAATTATTCTATCCTACCATATTGCACTTATTTATTTTGTTATTGACTGTCTCCCCACTACTAGAATTATAATGTATGCTCCACGTAGAAAGATATTTCTGTCCATTGAGTTCACATCAGTATACCAAGCACCCAGGGACAGCAGAACTTGGGCACAACAGTTACTTATTAAATATATGATGGAAATATGGGCTACCAGCATAGAAATTATCATCTTCTTTTCATCTTCATCTATAATGGTGACCACACAAATTACAGTTTCAAAAACAGTTAAGTATTTGGAGAGGTAGAGCCTAGATAATATCATGAAGAACATGAAAATTAAGTATAAATACCTAGAAGTCTTTCACATGGAAAAAAAAGGATGATGAATACTTATTTCCATTCCAAATCCATGGTACTAATAGATATATGTATGTGACTCAACTATCAAATATAGATGGTGGGTCAGACAAACCCAAGTGTAAATCTTAGCTGCCCAAATTACTAGGTATGCAATTTGGGTTGTAAACCAAAGGTATTAAACCAAACCTTTTTCTTACACATCTCACTCTTCATTTTCTCATGGTGACTTGGAAGTGTAAATTCTCATGTATTTGAAATTATCACTCTCCCTGCCATTGCTCAGATTCTGGGTTTTCTTCCAGGTCCTCCTGCTCTCTCTTGTTATAGGGAAATACTTCAGCCTAATTTTCTCAGTGGTCCAAACCAATTCCAGTAAATAATGTTAGCTAGATGCTGATATCTTCTCTCCAATAATTAGCACATCCTGCTTTCCTCCACCATGGCCCCACTTCTTGGCAATATGTGACAGCTGGATAAAGACGTTTCATACAGGACTACAGGCTCTAAAAGGCAGAGGCTGGATGGAAGCAGGTTGTTCCAAATCAGAGAGAAGAGAGCATCAAATCATCAAGCCATCCTTTCGTAACCAGCGCTATGGTATGTGAAATTAAAAGAATAGAAAATGTGTTACTAGTAATACACTATGTTTACCTTACTCACAGAGCCATCTTCGATTTACTCAGGATCACTGAGCTGCACACTGCAGAAAGGTTTAAAACACTCTATAGACAAAAATAAAGTCTTTATTTATATGTTCTAAAATCATGGTCGTCAAGGGTTTTTATTTGGGAAGTAGGGAGGGGATGGTGTGCTAGAGGTGAACTTTTCCACAAAAAACAAAACAAAACAAAAAAACTTTTGTTGCCCTTCCAAAGATAAGCAAAATTTGGGAACAATGACAAAGAATCTGATTAATCAGACTCCAGCAATAGCAACCCCTTAATTAGCCTATGCAACCAATAATTTTAAGAGGCAGATGGTAGTAAATGGTAGCTAAACTATGTGATCCCAAGGACATTTTAAGTCAAAAAGCAGGGTCCTTGACTCACTATACTTTTAATGCACTTAATAGCATATATCTTTTCCCTTCCATTTTCTTCACTGGACAAAAATAAGAAAAATTTGTATTTGTAAATCTGGGCTTATATGATACTTTCATCTATATTATCTGTATAGTTCTCTCAATTGCAACCTATAAATAGGAAATTTACATGATATCTACCATAGCAGGACAGATCTATCTTCAGGTAGGACTAGAACAAGAGATTCCACTGATATCATCACAACTTGCTTTTTGTGTTTTCTTGTTTTCTATCATTTTGGAGGTAGTCTCTCAACCGTGCTTTCTTCTGTATAGCAGATTTTCTTCATGTGGTTGCAAGGATGGCCATCGGCAAACTTGGACTTACCTGGGCCTTAGCGCCCGTTGTCTCAGAAAGAAGATCTGGCTCTTTGTGAATGGTTTCAGGTGTTTGATTGATCTGGCTTCAGCTACATTCCCATCCACGAACTTACCCAGAGTTTTCCAGATTTGATTGGCCAGGCCTGTGTCATAGCCTCACTTCTAAGGCCAGGTATAGACTTAGACACACTTGAAACTCAGACTGAAAACTGGAACAGGTTTTCTGTTATATTTTCAGTATACTCTTTTATTAATTATCATAACAATCCCATGAAAAGTCATGGACAAAATTTCCATTAGATGTAGTTCAGGAAACTAGAAAGATCTAATTCTTAGCGGCTAACAGGTATCAATTTATTTCTGACTTTTCTAAATTTAGGGCTGTGCCCTCAGTTAAACTATATAATTTATAGTACTCTCAGTCTATTATCTTTAAAATTAATATGGTGTGCATGAAGGTAGTATACATTAAATAAGAGATGAAAAAAGAGCATTTTATGTTGTAAAATCTTGTATAATAAACAACCTTAAATTTCAGTGGCTTACAACAAGTTTATTTCTCAACTCTATGGGTTGGCTATAATTCTGCTGTGATTGACAGGGGTTGGCTTTTGGCTATATGTATGTTCACATCTGCTCAACGTGTTTCCTCATTCTGTGACCCACTATCCAGGGTATGTTCTTACAGCAGGTGGCACAAATATAAGAGGAAAAGGCAAACCACATAAACACACTTAATGGCTCGACTCATGTTACATCTACTGACATTCCATTGGCTAAATCAAGTCACATGACCAAGTTCATCACTGGAGTAGACAATATACTCTCCCTAGCTTAGTGAGTGAGAGGCATTGAAAATTACTTGGAAGGGATTGTGCCAGTAAAATTCTCCTACAGAAAAGGAATGAAGAATTGGGAACAATAACCCAGTCTACCATAAAGCCATAGTTGGCAATAAAAAATATTAGATTCATCATTGTAATTCACCCTTTGAAAAGACATTGGAGGATTTAGGAGAGGGAATTTAAGATTAGGAAAAGTGTATCTCTTTATTGCCCATAATTCTGTACTCTTTCCTTTGACACCAGACTTCCCACAGTCACTTGGCTACTGGCTTCTGACTACTGGTACTTCATTTCCAGTCTTTACATTCTCGCTACATCTCACATGTCTCCTGAATGTGCTGTATCTGACCTGGACCTTCTCTCTTCTTGGCTCACCATTAGGCGGGTGATGTGTGTCACAGTCATTTCTGTAGCCCAACACAGCGCCTGCCACATAGGAGGTGGTCAAGAAATAGTCATGGACTCAGTTAAAGGAAACAGTCACATGTGGCAAAGACGACTTGTGACCTACCCAAAAGTCATGCTTCCATTCTTCCTTACTAATAGTAGATAATTTAATGTGGGGCTAGGAGGACAGCAATGAAGAGCTAAATTAAAATTACATTAAAAAAAATACATCTTTTTATCCTTCCACATAGCCAAGGGTGGACAATGAAATGTAAATGAGCAGTACTAGAAAGGGCTTCCAAAATTATTTTTAAAGCAGTCTTATCTCTTTTCCATTTTCCTTCTTCCTTCTTGTAACAATGATTGGAGGTCTGATGGTCATTTTTAAGCTGTGAACACATCCTAAACATGGTCACGTCAAAAGCTGAAAAGAGCCCAGGTCCCTGATGACTTTGTAAGCCTTCGGATTCCTTTTGTGTGAGAGAAAAGTGAACTCTCAATTTGTTTAGGCTACTATATGGGAGGAGGCAGTTCTAATACTTGCAGAGAAACAACAATAATGTCATAGGTTCCTGGTAGATGTTAATTGGATCTGATTCTGAAAGTGGAGACATAGCTGGACTTTCATCATAAAAGGAACAGAGGCAGAAACAGAATCATTGTAAAAGCAGCAGAGACAGAAACAGAATCAAATTGGGGTAAAATGGTTCTCTTGACCATAATTGAACAGGAAGCCTTGACAATCAAGATCACATCAGGAGTTACTATCAGCACTTTCTGTTTCTTTCTCTCTGCTATTACTTATTGTGTGCTTCCCAAACACAAAGTACTGTACCTAACTACTTTATATATAGTATTTCATTTAATCCTCAAAACAGCCCTTTCAAATACACAGCAAATACACACCCATTATCTCTGTCTTGTTTAAGATAGTATTTACTATAAAACAAAGAACAGATAAGTGCTTTGCCCAAAGCTATTTAAACAGATCCAAATATAACTTGCTTGACTGCTAAATTCCATTGACGTTTTAAACTCTACACAGTTACATATTTTGTACATGAACAAATAACGCGTGAAAACAAACCAGGAGTAAAGCGTTAATTAAAACCTATGCTCCTTAGCACTATGATATGCTTTTCTTGACATGTTTATTATACCTTGAATAAAAATGACTGACCACCAAGGAAGGTGGGTCAGTTTATGTTACAGATGACTGAGAATGAGGCATCAAGCCACAATATCCATTGATCATGTCCTACACACTGTGACCACACAGAAAGTAAGGGTTAAATTGATTTCTTGCCAATTCTTTGCTTTCTAGGTGAGCTAAGACATGATTATAATAATTGATATGAGCCAAGAAAAGCTTTTCTAATATTTAAGACCACTTACGTGGAGAACAGGAGCCTGCCAATGTCACACGAAAGGAACGAACGGAAGAAGGAAGGAAGGAAGGAGGGAAGGAGAGGGGGGGAAAGAAAGAAAAGAAAGAAAAGAAAGGAAGGAAGGAAGGAAGGGAGGAAGGACGGAAGAAAGAAAGGAAGGGAGGAAGGGAAAGTAAAGGAAATAAATGGAAAGAAAAGAAAAGAGAAGAAAAGAGAAGAGAACAGAAGAAAGAAAACAGCCACATCTTCCTCATCACCAAAGTAGGATTAGCAAATCTCTGAACCACTTCAGGGCACAAGTGTGAACATGTATCAAGTAGTCATTGTCTTTAAACACATAATGTGTACACTTTTAAGTATACTGTGAAGCGATGGAAAGGATTACAACTGCCCCTCAAAGCTCAGAAATGTATTATATAATTATTCAACAAACACTTATTTACTGTCTTCAATATGTAAAATGTTACATGAGGTGCTGTGATGAGAAAGATAGGGAAAAGAAGTTGCAGAAGACGCAGACAATAGCCTCAAAACTTTCACCATCTAAAAAGGGACAAAAATACATGGATAAATAATAAATATAACTACTGTTACAGCTCTCTCCACATGAATTAATTCAATTAGCAAATATTTATACAGTGTTGACTATATACCAGGCACTGTTCTAAGTCCTTGGGGTATATCAGTGAACAAGAGAGACAAAGTTCACTGTCCCTGTGACCCCTTTATTTTTTAAAATGTCATTGAATCCTTTGGTGCAAGGATTTGGCAAACACTTTCCATTTGCTCCTATAAATTCCTCAGCCTTTTTGCAGTTAAGCAGTGTCACATGACTAGCTGTGACCAATGAAATAGTAGCAGAAATAATGTGTCACGTCTGGGTTGAAGCAATGAAGAAATGCTGAGTGGATGTATGGTTTTCCATTCTTCCTCTTTCTCTGCCTCAGCAAAGCTTAAAATCACAATTTGATACCTGTCACTCTGAGTCCCTAAGGTACTATACAGAGCAGAAGCCCACATCAACCCACGTGGAGTTGGATATGAAGCATGAACAAGAAAATAACTTCTGAGAATTTTAGGAGCGTTTGTTACCACAGTGTAACACAGCTTGTGCTGACAAATACAGAGGTACATTTCTTATCATCTTTACAGCCACTGCTCTTAGAAAGTGGTCTCTCAACAGAAGGTATTCAAGAAATCACTTGAATGAATACTATTGTCTAAAGAAAAGTTTTTAGAAAGGTCTAAAGAAAGGAACAATTTATTTTGGTTTGCAATATTAAAGAGGAGTTTATGGGATGGGTGACATTTGAACAAGGAAAACATATGGAATTATGATGAGGAATATAGGTATTTGCCTTTTAGATCTGAGTTTGAGTCCTAGAACCATCACCTACCTTAGAAAAGTTATTTAATCTCTCTGAGCCCCAGTTTATTTATCTTTATAATGGGGATAATGCCTACTACTTAACACTTTGTGAGGATTAAATGAGGGAAAAAAAACAGCAAAGTGTTCATATAGTGCTGATCACAGTATGAAACAGATATGAATTTGAAAGCTTTGGATGTGTAGAGATAGTGATGGTGGTGAGATGTCTGGACATAAGAGTGGGAAAGTGAGTTTACTTGGCAAACAGGTATATTATATTCATTTTAGCTACAACTTCTAGCATAAAACTCAGTACTTACACTTAGCATTTATGTAGCATTTTACAGTTCCAAAAACACCTAGGCATGCATGAGCTCATGTATGCTTCAGATTCATTCTCTGAGAGTTTTTTAGGACTGTTAGAATTTAACAGATGTGTATACTGAGGTTCAGAAACATGCAAATAATCACCAAAGTATACTAATGGCAGAGTTGGAACTGAAGCTTCTCTTTCCTTATAAAACATCGGTGCTTTGTCTGGGATTCCAAGTGCCTTATACAAGGAGCTCAGTACCAACCACAGAACCTTCTTTGCTAGGTACTCTCACTATTTTCATGGGTCAAGATTCACTCATGCTACACTGCCAATCCCACTGTGCCTGTAATGAAGTTCTGTCATAGCCAATCTGATCTCAAGACAGATTTCAGAAAGCCTATGACGTGACTGCAAAAAGAAGTAAACGTCTATGACCTTCTTCTTTATTCCCTGGTGACTTTAACTTCTGAAATGCCGATAAGCACAGGTAATTACACTGACTCTGTAACATCTGGGTTATATTAACAGGATACTTGGTTTGTAAACAACTATACTTGTTGATTGTCCTTATACATAAGACACAACCCATACCAATGTGAGCTGGAGGTGCAGAAGATCTCTTTGATTCTCTCAATGAGAGAAATTTAAGATCCACCTGTCGTGTTATTGCAGCTTCACATCTGTGAGTACTGAGACATCCTCAAGAGGTGAATGCTTTGGATAAACGAGGACCAAATAAATACGATTTCTGTAAATAAGGAAAGTGTCAAAGGTAATAGCCAAGGCAGCCATAAAGCATGGAATCTGGACTTCCATGGTAGCACTTTAGAAATCGAAGGTGTTTCATTTACATTTATCTCCTTCTATGCCACAAATTGTTTATTCAAAATTAGTAACATCACCACCTTTAGAAGATGCCTCTCTCTTCCCTGAGAATTTCTCCCCCATTTCATAGGACCAGATACCTGGCTCAAAGAAGACACATAAAAGTCTGGCCAATGACCTACTGGCTGATCTCTTCTAAAAATTTCAAATAAAACATGAGAGACTTGGCAACTAGGGAAATGAGTCATATTTGTAGCAAAGCACTAAAATAAGGGACTATGAATAACTGTTTTTGTCCTGAAACAGCTTTATTCCTCTGGCTTGGCTGTTTAAATTTTTCTTGAATTATGTGAGATACACGATTATATTTCCAAAGCTTTTCTTTCACTTACTTAAAAGAGCGATACTTAAAAGGTAGATAAGGCTCTACCTTTTCCCAACCTCATTGCCTTTAAGACACTATCACCACCAGTAATTCAGGATAAAAACCTCTCACTTCTCAGTGAACTTTCTTCTTCCAAATTGCCTATGCAACCAGCTGCAAATCCTAATTAATTCTACCTCTCAAATCCATTCTCTGCTTTATACATTCCCACAGCTCTTCACCTAGGCTTTCATCTCTCTTAACAAGTATACCCATCTCGAGTCTTGCCTCCTTCCAATCAATCCTGTGCCCAAATGAATAATCAGTTCTAAAGGGGGAGAAATTAAACTAGCATCACCAAGCTCCCCACTTGTCCGGAGGTTTTACATTCCCTGCCTTATTTAATCCTCCCTAAGAATTACAGGCTGTTTTTCTTATTCTTATCTTTATGCCCGTTTTATAGATAAAGAAACTGAGAGTCAGAGATTTTAGGCAACCTTCCCCTGGTCACATAGTTGGCAAATTATGAAAGTAAGCTTTAGACTCAAGTAGGCAGTCAAGGATCCATGCTTTCAACTATTATGTTAAATTTCTTCACCAGTGAGATGTGTGCTTAAGCCTACACATTTAATGAGGTCAGAGGTAGGATATGAATCCAGATCTCTGACTCATAACTTTCACACTATATTGTGTTTTGCTCATAACATTCCCTAAAAATTAAAAATTCCTTTGTCAATGTATTTCCTTTTACTGATAGCAAGACCTTTCACAATTTGACTCTAACTAAACTTCCTATCCTTTATCTTCCATCATATTTGGATTTCTGGCTTCTACACATGTCCATCTTAGCCGTTCTCTCTTGCCATGTCCTTCTTTCACGTTTCAAGCTAGCAAACGCCCATCCGTCATAGTCCAGCTTGAGTGTTTATGAACAGTGTGAAATTTTCCCATTAAACTCAAACTATTCACCTCTTCTGAGGTCAAACTTCTCATGGCTACTCCAAAGTCACCTGCTAGAAGGGAAAATGTGATGGAGGGGGAGCCATAGGGGAAGGATCAAGCAATCTCCACTAATTATTAATAATTCTCAGGGAATAAGAAGGAATTCATACAAGAGAAGTCCCTGAAGCTTAATTGTAGCTTTTGTTTCTGACATTTGTTCTCAAGTTTCTTTGGAGCTGGGAATGATTTCTATTCTTCTTTTCTATACCTCAGAAACTCCACTGAGCATGTAGTGAACATTCAATAATTGTTTTATTTTGTAAGCTACGTTGGTTGATTTTTTTGGGTCAAGACTCTTAAGTATGATTCATCCATGTTATTTGACACTTGAGTTTAAACTGATATCACTTATATGTGGATTATTAAAAAAAGAAAAGAAAAGAAAAGAAAAAAGAGGACACTACTAAACTCATGTACAAAACAGAAACAGAGTCGCAGACATAGTAAACAATTTTATGGTTACTGGGGGAAAGAGGGTGGGAAGGGACAAATTTGGGAGTTTGAGATTTATAAATGTTAATTACTATATATAAAAATAGATAAAACACACATTTCTTCTGTATAGCACAGGGAACTATATTCACTATCTTGTAATAACTTTTAATGAAAAAGAATATATGAAAACAAATATATGTATATATATGCATGACTGGGACATTATGCTGTATTCCAGAAACTGACACATTGTAACAGACTGTACTTCAATAATATATAAGTAAATGAATAAATAAATTGAGTTTCAATAATCTTAGTGATAATAATGGTGGAGCAGTCTACCCCTTGAAGCAGCCTCTTCCAAATTTGAATCCTGCTTTTTACCATAATTTCTAACAATTTTGTGCTTGTGAGTTAAAAGTTATTTTACATTGAAGGTTATATGTGATTTCCCCCAGGAGAAGAGGAAAAGTAAAAGAGGAATGAGGAGGGGGAGAAAAAAGAGGACAGGGGAAAATGCAAGGAGAAGTAGGTAGAACAAAGAGAAGAGGAGAGGAGGGATGAGCAAAGGAGGGAAAAAAGACTTGGGAGTACAAAGCAAAAACATTGCAGCAAGGAGAGTAACTATATCGAATAGACACCAGACACCTTACTACCTGTTTCACATACATTTGGTCCTTTAATTCCTATGATAGCATGGTGAGGTAAGTATTTCTACCCCTATTTTGCATAGGGGAAATTTCGGTTTGGAAATTCTGAAAAAATTCCCATATGGTAATAGCCTGATAAGTGCCAGAACTGGGGTCGGACTCTGGTCTATCTCACTCTGTGTCCCTAATCATTCTGATACATCACCTCTCTTTGGTCCTAGTGCTGCTATTACATCACACTGAATTTATGCTCTTCATCTTCCCCATGGCACCACTACAGATATTTGTAGGAACTGACATATTTCCCTGAGTTGTTTCTTCTCCAGCTTAATGTCCCCATTTTTTCAATAGATTCTCACACAGTATTTGACTTCCATTGAACTTTAAGGTCACTCTCTTCAGTCAATGTCTCTCTCCCTACAGTTTTCATTATAGCCATTGAGATTCCCAGTTTGTTACTCACAGCTTCTTCTATAGACACTTCCCAATAAATTTTCTTGTCTCAGAAAAGAGAGATTATGATTAACTATCTCTCTCTTTTCATTTGGCTGAAGACAGGATGAAGCAACAGACCGTGGCCCCAGAAATCCCATTTAGAGAGACAATATAGCTTTGGTGACAGTGAAATCTGGGTTCTAACCTCGTCTACAGCACTTGATTTTGGTGACGTTATTTAGAATATCTAACATCCGCATGGCCTTTCTATACAATCACATACTATTATATAAGAATAGGGTGTTGAGAAGATTAAGCAAGATAGCACACGTCAAGCAGAAGGCACGTCATAAGTGCTAAGTAAATGGTCAGCATCATTCTTATTAGTTCAGTGTTCTCTCATGCTCATTCAAACAGCATTAAATGTTTATTAATGAAGCACAACCTTTGTCTTCATTCTAAGCCATGGAACGACTTGTGGTTATATCTATGTTTTCATAAATCTAATAATACATAAGCTAGATAGACTGGAGGAGTTATCCTCCATGATTAACTTTAAATCTAAAGAAACAGCATCCAAGACTGAAGAAACCATTTCTCCCAGGATCACATAGGTAGGTAAAGGCAGAACTAGAAGTGAAACCCATGATTTCTAAGAATGAATCCAATGTACTTACATCTAAATCAGTGACTCCCAAGATTCAAACTTGGATGATAGGATGATGTTGACTAATGGGTTACCAATCCAGGTATTTTATCCAGTTCAGTTATTTCTCTTAAATTAAATGACCAGGAACAAGAGACAGCAAAGAGAAAATCTGTTAATAGGGGGACTTGAAACACTTCTCACCAAGCCAACTAAGATCACCTTCTTACCAAGTTTAGCCATACTCATGGGGGGCCCAGGCCCTGGTGACAGAATCAGATGATTTGGTTTCCAGACTTGGCTCTGCTATTTGTAAACTGACCATAAGAAAGTCATTTTACATCTTTTAGATTATTTTATCATCTGCACAATAAGTAAACCAAAGCGCTAGTGAGATGATTAAGTGATATAACACATGTTAAAGTTTTATTTTCTAGGTTTTAGTCTTATTTTGTTTTTCACATGATTATTGCAATACATGTATGTACAATTAAGTGCCTAAATCTAAAATGTAAAATTAAATGAATTTTTACATGTCTATACACTTAATTGCTTTCCTTTGCAAATGGGAAAGGATACTATCTCATAAACTCCTTACTTCAAAGAATTATGACCACATTCAACTGAGATCATTCATTTGGAATATGAAGTTCTAATAAAAACACTTTATTATGTGCTTACTAAATAAGAGGTTTTGTTAAGGTACCATTATCTCATAAGGTATCCTGTTTAATCTTTGCAACAATCCTGTGATGTATATATTATTATATCCATTTTATAGATGAGCAGATAGTGCTAGGAGAGGTCAGATAACTTGCCTAGAGTCATACACCTGAACTGCAGACCCAGGCCTATTTACCTGAGAGGCAACCTGTGCAACCATCATTACCATAACTGCAGCACAATCACCAAGACACTATATGAATGTAACCAGGTCTCATAACTGATTAGGGCAGGAACAATAATACAGTCCTCCCTAGCACCCCAAAACATAGTTTTTCCTTTAGTCCAAGAGGAAAAAGAATAGGTGTTACAGCACTTAAATTTTAATTTGCAAGCCTTATTCCTATTCAAGACATTTTATTAGTAAGAATTGCTTATGCCTTCATTGGGGCAAAGGGAAAGAAGTGTGGGGATAGAAGAACTCTTGGTCTTCTCTGGGAATAGCCAAATGAGATTAAACATAAGAGAGTCTCTGCTTTCCTGGGATCACCAATCATGAGACAGGAATAGGTCTATTCAAGAACCACTTGCAGCCTTCATTTCAATTAATCAGCCTTTGGGTTCAGCAGAGGGTGGGTTACAGGGCTACCCAGGGAGGTAATCAATGGTGCCGGCTTCCTTGTCTTTACATGGTGACTCTAGTGTATTCATAATTGATACATCCAAGATCCAGAGAACTGTGCAGTAAGGACATGCTGGGATTTATCTGGCAAGAGAAAACACTCTGGCTGAATCTAAAATGAGCTGTGTTTGCAGGCCTCATCTGCCTGGTAAAGACCCAGGGGAAGGAGAAATAGTAGAAATGAGAACGATACTAGAGCCCAAGAAACAACACCTCCTGGCTTGGCAGGAGCTGTGGCTTATCCATGAAGACACAGGAGGCTTGAGAAAACACAATAATGCTAATTAATAAAACTTCCAACTTCAGGTCACTCCGAAGTTCACAAAATGCATTCCCACAGACTACTTCCATCCTCAAAGGGACTCGGGGAGGTGGTTATCACAGATCCTCTTCATCGGTTAAGGATAGTGTGGATCAGAGGGGTCACGTGGGGTACACAGCTAACGAGAGGCAGAACTTAGGTGCCTTGTTTCCTAGGCCAGTTCATTTTCCATCATGCTGGGTAGTTTTCAAGGATCCAGAGAGTGAAGAGTACCAAATCAAACACAGAATTGTGAAAACAGCAAAAAGATGAAGTGAGGAGCAGGATGCTGTAACCCACCAGAGTCAGAAAATGTCTCAATTCAAAGCTTGGAGCAGAGAAAACAAGTGTTGTATTCCAGAACTACCCAAATTACAGTGGAATTTGAACAGCATCTTGCAGAATGGAGCATCAGACTGGATCCAGGACATCCCTGCTCTGTGATGAACTCCACCAATTAATTAATAGCTGTGTGATTATGAGTAAGGCATTCAATGCCACTGAACATCTAGTTCCACATTTATAAACTGGAAGGAGGCGGGAGAGAAAAGAAGAAAGGCAGGGATGATGGAGGAAGCAGGAAGGAAAATAAGTGAGGAAGATGATCTAAGGGTCAGGAGATATTTAAACACTGGGGTAGAGTATCTAAGTATCACAGTATTAGTGAGGTAAAAGAATACAGGACTTAGTCCATGAATAGAATAGGATGTTTGGAACTTATTTAGTCATTTATACATTCATTCACTTATTCATATGTTTATTTATTAAGTTTCTCGTTTGTTCATTCAACTATCACTTACTGAGCATCAATTTGGTACCAAGATACTAGAAACTGAAGACAAAGAGATAGACAAAACAGAGCTCCTACCTTCAAGGAACTCTCAGTGGAAAGATGGACAAGTTAACATATAAAGTCAATATTATACAGGACAAGCACCTGGAGATCATGAAAGCACAGGGAGATCCTAGTTTAATTTTGTGTCTGATGCATGGTGTTTACAAAGGAGTGGGGGTGGTTAAAGCGTATCTCTCCTGGAGTAGGTGACAGTTCAGGATAAACATCAAGGAACGGTCAGAATTAACCATGCAGGGGTATGGGGGAGAGGGCCGAGAAATGCATAGGATCTTTTCAGTATGATTCAGCGGAATGAATACAGAGCAAAAGGTGACAGAGAATGATTCGTTTAAGAAAAGGAAGGAAGTTTGGTCCTGCTGGAAATTAGAGAGCAGAGATGAGTCTGAAGCTGGAACAGGTTAGCAGGGGCCAGATTGTGAGCTGGATCAGGACATGTGGACTTTATCCTGAGGACAGTGGGCAGTCTATGTATGATCTTAACTTGGACAGACATGTGATCAGAGTTACATGTTTAATGACCATTCTAGCCTCATCAGAGAAAGAACTGAAGACTGGTGAGTCTAGATGCTAGGAACCTGAGTTGAGAGGCCCACTGCAGTGATCCAAATGGAGCTGATACAAGCGTAGACTCAGGTGTGGCCATGGACATGGGCACCAGACTCAGTGCACGTGTGTCGGTCTGAATTAAAAACACAACTTGACCTGGAAATATTCTCAGGTCTTTAGATTCTCTGATTTCCTCTGTTACTCATTCACTATGACTCCAATGATGTACAGTAAACAAAATATCTTCACTTTTAAACACATTCTTCACTTTTCTACCTTTTGCCATTCTTCCCTGGAAAGGGATTTCCTTTCCTATTTTCCTTTCCTAAAGACGAAATATTAGAATCTAATATTCAGATTATTCTGGCGTAAAAAGTTTTTCAGGAAGAAGCAGTGAATACATCTGTCTCAGCAGACTCCAGTTCCCTGAACTGCAATGATGGAAAATCCCACACCCCCTACTTCTCTGACACACATAACCCATCTCCACCCAATTTCAAAGAAACAAAAGAAGTCTCAAGGACTCCTTTGGAAAAATAACCATTCAATAGGATGTGACTAGGCTGTTTCCATGGCAATTCAAGCTTTTTTACATTGTGATAATTTCTGAAGATGGAAATTTTCTTTTGTCTCCTAATGTTATTTCCTTTTGTAGTGTGTAGGTATTCACACTCACACAGAGGCGGCTTGGGTCAAAAAATAAAGTAAAATACAAGACTTAAATCTCTTGGTTGTTTTCCTACTTCTTATAGCTTACTAGCCTGGGGAGATTGTTGAGCCTTTTAAGGGATGTATCAAATAGCGTGTCAATGTGGGGGTTGGAGAAAGGATTATCCTAGTATTTAGACTTTTTAAAATATAGGCATTTCAGGAAAATAGAACACTGTGCATAATACCCACCACTCCCAAACTCCGCAGCACACACCATGCCCTCAAATGGCAGTTTCTTTCCAGTTAAAACCTTACAAGGCCAGGGAAGGGGAATCTTAGCCAGGCAAAGAACTCTAAGCCAGAGGATACAATGTCACCTGACCAGCAACTCTCAGCTCCATCCCCATATACAGAGCAAGAATTTGAGGACTGTGGTGAACTTGTGCTCTTATGTCATTGCTTAAAGCTTGAACCTCCCTTCCAGCAGTGATTCTCAACCAGGGGCAACTGTGACTCCCATGGGACATTTGGCAATGCTGGAGACATTCTGTGTTTGCACAACAAGAGGGAGGGTAAGGGCAGGGAAGCTGCCAAACATTCTAAAGAGCTCATGACAAGCTCCCCATAACAAAGCATCATCTGGTGTAAATCTGGTGTAAAATCCACTAGCACGGAGTTTGAAAGAAGGCTGCCTTAGAAACTGAGGGTGCCAGTAACATAGGGATAGTGGGTTAATCACTGGAAAACAGATTTGCCTTTAGGGATTGACATGGGGAAGTGTTTCTAAATGGGTCAGTACCATGAGAGTGAAGAGGCCCAAAGACTCAATGTAATTTCTGGAAATGTCAAAAGTTAGATGTCCAATTGGGCAAGTAAGGGAAGACATCCAGGAATCCGTGAGCCAAGGTAGGTCCATTCATTTCTTCATTCACACATTAGTGGAACTTTTTTATGTCTCTCAATAAATTCTAGGCACTGGGCCAGCGATTAAGAATTCAACAATAAACAAAGCAAAGGGTCCTGACTTTAACAATCTGGTCTGGCAGGAATAGAGGTCATAATAAACAAATGTACAATTAATATTTAATAATAATGGTAGTAAGTGCTATGTGGAAGAAGAGCTTTTTTTTTTTTTTTTTGAGTACAAGTTAGAGACCCTAATCTAGAAGGGAAAACTTCCTAGAGAAAAATGACTTTTAACTGAAATCTGACTGATGAATAAAAAAGTGGTAATTATGGATCTTGGACATGTGTCTCCAAGGCCCAGGCTGCCAAACTAGTATGTAAATTGCAGAGTAAAAGTCCAGGCCACAGGGAGAGGTCTGTTATGAGCCCATGTCTAGAACCTTTCAACCACTTATGCTTTTTAAGTTCAGGTATTTTAACAACCCTCAGAAGGAGAATGAGATGTTGATAAGGACACATAGCAGACAGATTAAGAATTGAAACAAGGCTGAGCCAACTTGGAAAAATGAAGTTATAGCTACAACTGTCTAATTATGCACTAGCACCTGAGTTTACACATTGATCATCGTTCCAATAAATATTAAGCTCATCCTCTGTGCTAAGCAAATGTTTTCATTATAAAGTAAAATAAAAAGATTTAGATAAACTGAAGATTGAGGGGATATAAGATTCAATAGGATCCCAGTAGCCCTTTGGGTTATAGAATCCCAAGCCAAAACTTACAGTTGGTTATTCTTGTTTTGTTAGGCTGTACGGAAATGGCGGTCAAGGGCTTAACATAATAGTTGACATTTCCTTCGAGATAGTGCCAGTTCTGTTGCTTCTCTCTATCATACTTTTTGTTTGCCATAAACATTTTACATGCTATTACTCAGATTTAAGTAGATTTTTGTATTGATGGAAGAAAACACACAGAAAAGGATGCATATTATGGATAGATAGTTTCATAAATTCTCACAAGCACATTTAGATAACCGCCAATCAGATCAAGACATAAAACATCATCAACATACCAGAAACCTCCTTTGTGGCTCTTCCTACTCAAGATCTCCATCGAGATAACTGCAGTCTTGGCTTGCATCACCATGGCTTAGTTTTGCCTGTTTTTGATATAATCTTTAAAATACAGTATTTTATCATCTGTATCTGGCTCTTCTTTCCTAAAGTTGTCCGGTGAGTTTACCCACTTTGGTGCCTGAACTTGTTTGTGATCTTTGCTGTCTTGCACTACTTTAGCTGTAAACTTTGATGTGTTATGAATTCATTATCACTCAGTTTGAAAGCTTTTATTCATTTCCATTGTGATTTCTTTATTGCTATCTGAATTATTCAAATGTGCATTCCTTAATTTCCAGATATCTATGATTTATTATGACTTTTGTTACTAATTTCTAATTTAAATATTCTTCTGTTCAGAAAGCATATTCTATATATTTCAGTCCTTACATTTCACTGCTTCCAGTGATGGCAGACTTTACCAGGGTCTTCCAGTTACGGCTTCCTTCACTTTTCTGACAACAACTCCAAAAGACGACATTCAACTCTGAGGACTGAATACTTAGTCTTACTCAGAAAGTAGTATTTTAGAGAGTGTTTTATTTTTGTGAGTTTTTTTAAGAACAGTGACTCTTTTATCATGTATAAATATCACTAGAGCAATATATAGGTATATAATTTATTAACATATATTTATTAAATATATATTTAACTTATTAAATATGTATTTAACCTATGCCATTAAGGTAGCATGATGACATACATTATTCATAACTGAGAAAAATGGCACCTTTGGTGGCATAAGTTCCTCTTGGGAGAGAATTGTCCATGGAGTTTGTGTTTCTGCATATCTTGTGAGCAGAGACACTGCCAGCTTTTGGTCCAGAATATCTTTTCAGAGCTGTTTTATAATTAACAAATAGAGATAACGTATCCTCCTGGGGCAGAGGGCAGTTTTGTTTGTTCTTTGGTATAATGAAGATGATATTTCCAGCTGAAGTAAAGGCTGGGCTGGTTTACTTGCAGCTAATTATAACTATTAAGGTTTTCTAAACTTGGGATTTCTTAGCTATGATAATTCAAACCCACTATGGATAAAGCATCTGAGTGGGCTGCTCTGATCAGTCTTGTGAGACTGAAGTGCCAAGAGGAACTGATGTTAATAGAAACTAAAGCGCATAATGCTTGATGTTCAGTGAATAATAAAATCCCTTATCTCTGACCCAGGAGTTTCACGTGTTCTGTCATCATCCATGAAATTGTGTCAGACTAACTTGTTAACTTGCAAGTAGGGTGAAATCTTAGACACTTCATAGTTCTGATAACTGCAAAAAAAAAAAAAAATCATAGTCTGAAATCCCTGAGCCACTGGATATACTTTGATCATCAATGTGGACATATACTGGGATAGACACTTTGGTTTCCTTGTTACTTTGGGTTTATTTCACTATTCTAACACACTCATTTGTATAACAATTGCCTTATGTTTATACGTATTATAAAAGGTTTACAGAAAGTATTTTGCAGTCCAGGACTCTTTTCTCTAGGGTAGGAGGTTTTTAACTTTTTTTTTTTTCTTTTAATTCCATGGATACCTTTGGCTATTTGGTAAAGCCCATGGGCCCCTTTTCATAATAATGTTTTTAAATTCATAAAAACATAGAATTGCAAAAGGGGTTAATTATATTGAACTAGAGTTATCTAAATATATAAAAATCAGTTTGTGATAATAGTAATACATTTTTATTAATGTATTAAACAAAAGATCTAGTAAATAAAAGAACTAATAATCACTATAACTGCCAAGTACTCATAAATGCAAATAATAGTTTAAAATATCTGCAACAACTATGACATTAAAATATCTGTGATTCTATTAATGTAAAGTTACCACAATTACTGCCATTATTAATGTAGTTTGTTTTCTACATTAATGAAGGTAATGCTAAATTATAATTACAGTTGTAGATGAAAAATATTATAAACCATATCAGTAAACAAAGAATGCTGAACCCATCAAGTCATCAGCGGCTGCCGCCACCCCCCCACCCCCCCCCCCCACCCCCGTGAAGACAAGCCTGCAGCCCAGCCTCTGCAGCCACTCACAATAGTGCACTCTGAGGGGATTCAGAATAACAAAGGACAGGATACCAGCCCTAGATAGCTAGATGTTTGTCAAAGGAATGATTTCAATGAGCCCAAAAGTTTGCTCCCTCCCATACAAAGAAAAGCGCTAAATTCTTTAACTTGAGATGTCAGGTTTTCTTCAGTTAAAAAGTAATCTTTTAATTGTTCGACTACCTGGTCTTTGTTGTAAAACTCCTATATATCCTGGCTTCTCCCCTACCTCTTCGGAGCAGTCCCTCTTCGGAAGCTGTCATCCAAGCCAGAGTCCTCCCACGGAATAAAACATAACTCTTCACTTTTAGGCTGTGCATTTATTTCCGTCAACACAGGACAGTAAAATAAATGTAACTTTCCCCCTTATGATTAACAGATTCCTTGTTTAAAATCTCTGTCCTAAAGTCTCTGGAGAACCTCAAAGTCAAAGCAAAGCAGATTATATTAACTGAATGGTATTATTTTCTTGAAGTTAATGTCCTCAATAGAAGATAGTGATTTGACTTCTCAAGTACATCACAAAGTGAAAGAGTAGGAAACTAACAAAACGGTTTCCCTGATGCTAAACCTGTTTGTTGATTCATTCTGACCTAATATTTCTGTAACTTACCTTTCTCTTTTCTCTGACAAACCCCCACCTTTGCATTACACCCTCCATTCCCTACACATTCTTTACCCAGAATAGCTTATCTTTCAACCCAAAACCTGTGCTCCAGGAAGTTGGTCACAGGCTGATAGCCTCAGAAGAATGAACAGACCCTCTGGAGTTTCTCCGTGATGCCAGGTGGATTCATCAAGAATAAGAAAAATACAGCACCTGAAAAACACCCTGTTTCTTGTTGCCTTTCTGTTCCGCCCAGCTTTTCTGTAAAACCTCAGGACACCAACCCCAAGATGGATTCACAGTCTGTAAGGCATTAGCCTGCTATGACTCCCCTTTGCTGGCAAAGCCTTAAAGCTGTCCTTTTCTAATTCTCCCAAAACTCTTCCTCCAAGTCTCGATTTGGCTATTGAGGTTCAGAGGCTGATTTTTTGGCAACAAAAGATGTAAATGTTTGACCCAGGGTCATGTAAATCACAGAGCCCTTTCAATTTCCAGAGTTAACAGGAGGAAAATTGTTTTCTTTACCTCTATTGCTTCTGGAGTACCATATGCTTTAAAACATCCAGAGGAAGCTATGACTTGGGACTCTTTCCAACAATCTCAAGAATCCTGGAATCAAAACTTGAGAATTCAAAATCTGTTAATTTTTATAGGTCAGAGGGAAGTGTAGTTACTAACATGAACATCACAAGCACAATAGACGTAAGACTAGTAGATTCATCCTAAAACAACTAGCCGGACCAATGATAGAAACAAAAGGAAAGGCAGATACATAGACCGTTAAGCTATTCTGTTTCATGTTACCTATCAACTTATTAAAAATGATTTGGGATGAGGACGAGGGAGAACAGTAAAGTATTTTCGTTTGTATAATTTTATTTATATCTGATTAACAACTAAGCTTCAAAAACACGAATGCATGTCAACAGATTCTATTTTAGTAATTTTTTTCTATAAAATTATTTAAGAGCACGCACACAGTCTTTTTAGTTTCACACAAATTTTCGCATAAACTATTCCATGAAGTCTTCACAACCATGCTTTTGTCAACTAAAGAAAAATGCGCAATCTAAAAGCTGCAAGTCAACTTTTATTTGGGGCCCTTACTGAGGGCTATTCCTCAGGAGACAATCTTACAGATTGCTTTGAGGAACTGCTCCAAAGGGGTAAGGTTGGAGCCAGGATACATAGGAGTTTTTGCTGAAAAAACAAGTAGTTGAAGATCAAAAGATTACTGCTAACCACAAAAAAATAGACATCTCAAGATAATGCTTTTAGTTTTTCTATGTGTGGGAAGATGCAAAAGTCTGGGCTCACTGAAATTATTCCTTAGATATGCATCTTAACTCTCCAGGTCCAGGATCCAGAGCACAGAACATTTCCAGTTTTTCTCCATCCTGAATTCCCCTCAGGGTGTAACTTCAGGGTTCTGCAGAGGCTGATGGCTTGATGATGGGCAGCATTTCATATTTACTGGAATGGAAGGCAACATTCCCTTTCCAAACTTTCAGAGTAGGAATCACTAGTTCTAAATTACAGATGAAGACACTGAGATTCAGAAATTGATGACTTAAATCTAAGTCTGACCATCTTTCCTTGACATAGCTGTCCTTGGGCCTGGCCATCTGAAAAATCTCTATCCAAAAAAAGCTTACTTTTCTTTCTTGGATTATGTGAGTTGAATCTTCTTATTTTGTAAGTTGCTCACACATCATATTAAAATAACAATGCAAATGATCATTAAGTAGCAACAACAAAAACTTCATTGCACGGAGTGGTCACATAAGATAAACAGAGAAACCAAAATGCACATTCAGATAGAAATGACTTCAGAGCCCTTGTTCTAGCCACTGTTGTAAAATCATTCCTGTGCTTTGTCCTTGCTCTCTGAGGGGTCCGGTGCCCTTCTCAACATTCTTCCATTCTCCAGGCCATTACCATTAATCAATACAAAGTTCTCCTTCATCTCAGATCATAAATCACCAGGCTATCCTAGTGTTGGTAGGTAATGGCTCTGATGAGCTAATTCATACCAAGGTGTGAATGAATAATGATGGTTTTATAAGTTTTCCACTTGGGAGTCTGTTTGCATTTTAAGAAGGGCCACAAACACTTCTCCAATGAAGTGTGAAATATGGAGATTTCTGAGACTATTTTCAGGCAAATGAAAGGAGAAGTAGTGTTTGGTTAAGAAGGGTTTAAGTACCTCTCAAACTACCTGGTTTGCAAAAATGGGAAGAAATAGAGGGAACTGGCACATGGAGGCTAGCATGAGACAGGCAAAATGAGCCAATTCTTTCTGTCAACACCGATGTTGGTGAAGCATACACTTCCCCACAAAGGGAATTCCTGGTTGCCAGTTCACCCCAGAACAGACTGCTGCATCATTCAGATGCTCCCCTTGGGGAGATATTCATTCTATTTTCAGATCATTAACACAACAGAGCAAGGTTCCTAACATCCAAGATTCAGCTACCTCTTTTGGTCTGCAACTCCATTACAAGACTCCTAGAAACTTTCTCTCTCTCTCTCTCTCTTTTTTTTTTTTTTTGGATGTTTGGTAATGAGAGTTTTTTCCCCTGCTCTATTGAGATATAATTGACATATAATATTGTATATGTTTAAGGTATAAAACATGGTGATTTGGTGATTTAATACTTTTATATATTGCAAAATCTAAATTCATTCCTCCCTATGGGGTGGTCCATCTCCTTCTGTTAAAGATTCTATACTTAAACTAATTGAAATTTACAAAAAAAAAAAAAAAGAACGAACAAAAAACTTAGAAAATATTTCTATTCCTTCAAAGTACTCTATCTTAACAAGTTTGGAGGTTGCAAGCACAGAGAAAGTTTCCATTGTTTCATACATACCCTAGCTTTCTCCTTTGAAGCTTTTACAATGAGACCCTGGGATGCAAAATTAAACACTACTGACAGACTCACTGGATGTACAGACAATAGGATAAAACCCTTCTTAATACTCACTGTTGAAGTTAGTGCTGGAAATTTGGTATCATTATGTTGGGAACTCCTCTCAGTGGGATTCTGAACTGAGAGCTATACACAAGGAACAAGCAGAATGATGATGAAAATGCCTCGTTTATTAATAGCTGAATAAACACTCTCCACCCTTGCTGCAGAGTCCTCTGGCTAAATATGCTGCCAACTAAAAACTGGCACTTTCCATTGGCCTCTCCAAGGATTGGATCATGATGGCACTTGCCATCTACCTCTGCTTGGATTAAATCATGAGCCACTGCAGCCACTGACCTCCAACACTCCTTGAAAGGAGTTCAGGGTGGAGATCAGGAATGAGGTACTCTGTTCTCTAGGAAAACTGTCTGAACAGGCCTTCAGACAGCTAGATATTTTTCAAGAGAAGATTTTATGAGCCCAAATTCTTATGTCTCCTCATATCTAGAAAAGCACTAAAATCATTAATGGTGACATCTGCTCCTCCTGACCAGCAACAAGCCTCTGCCTAAATGTGTGCTTGACTGCACGTACCCTATTTCACTGAAATATAAATACTGAGTTTCTGCCCCTGCCTCTTTGGAGCTGTTCGTTGGAGCTATCTGAGATGCTGTCTCCTGGGCTACAGTCCTCATTTTGCCCCAAATAAAACTTGACCCACAACTCTCATGTTGTTTGATTTTATTTCAGTCAACAATGCCTTGGAAAATAGAGCCCAGGCTTAAGATCTAAGTGAGGCTTTCTGCATCCTCCTTATTGACTGTAAGACTCTAAGTTCTATCAGAGTTCATGATTGTCTAACTTCCTAACTCAGCTGCAGGGATGGGAAGAGCAACCTGCCAAAGCCAGGTCCAAAGAGGAAGGCTCTGCTCAGGGTTGAGAAGAGTAAAAAAAAAAAGAAAAAAAAGTGTGAAATACAGCAAGCTCAGTTCAACATCCACTATTAACTGTTGGTCATTTAAATTCTCAGTTATTTTAAATAAGATGAGTAACACTTCTGTTGGGTAGATGCTAAAAATGGATCTTGGGATGAGGGCCCAAAAACATAATTCTTAATTTAAAAAGTCAAGTGAAAGTACCTACTATTTTATAAAAATTATTATTTAATGCACTTATAAATTGTGAGATTCCCCCTCAATAGAAGAGAGGAAAACATGTACAGTTAAATACAAAATCAATTTTTAGAACTAGCTTAATGGATTTATAGGCTTCTCTAAAATTTATTTTTCCTCTTTCTTTCACCTAATATCTCATGGTGTCTATCTCTTAAAGGGAGAATTACATTTATTTCATGATGGGATTCAGTGTTAAATCTAACAAAATCAGGTAAAGACACTCAACACAGTATATAGTACATTGTGGTCAAGACAGTAAATTTATTTATTTATTTATTTATTTGTTTGTTTATTTATTTAGCAGGGGGAGGTAATTCAGTTCATTTGTTTATTTACTTGGTATTTTAATGGAGGTACTGGGTATTGAACCCAGGACCTCGTGTATGCTAAGCATGCACTCTACGCCTTGAGCTATACCCTCCCCTCTATGACAGTAATTTTAGAATCAAGTAGATATCAACTAAATTTCTTGTCTATCAATGATAAACCACATGATGTAGGGTGAGTAGTTTATCTGCCCCTTTTTCTCCCCATGTGCATCATTCAGTTAATTAATAGTTGATGTATACTGACAATCAAATGAAATATAATTAAGAAGATTAGTACAGAGTACATGCTAGATACTCAATTAACTGTAGCTATTATTACTCACACCACTTGAAATTACTTCAGGAGGCACGTGGGTTCCATGTGTTCTTACTTGTATTTACCTGTTGGCAGGGGTGGGTTTGCAATGGTAAAGCAATTTGAAAGTTACATATAAAGAAATTTTAATTCCTTTAAAGCCATTCACATTTGTCTTTTGGAATATGCTGATGCAATGTTTTGAAATCCTGGTTGGTAATGTCAGAGCATAGTGGGGTTTGGAGTCCCAAAGCCTGGATTTAAACCCAACTCCAGAACTTACAATCTATGTTAACTTAAGTAAGATATACAATCTCCATTTCTCATATCCTGCATCTGTGATATATTGCTAATAATATTATCCACCATATACAGTTGTTGTGAGGATTAAATGAGTTATACCTTTATCTACTTAGATAAGTGTTAAGGATATAGTAAACTACTCCCCAATGTTATATACTCACATTTCTTTTCATCTGTATTTCCCTTTGTAATAATACTTACTGAGTATAATATATAAGGTTATATTTTTATTAGTAGTCAGTCAATTCAATTTTTAAATTGATCCATGTTGTTCCACATATGCCACATTATTATTTTGTCAGGCATTTCTGATCAGTGATGTAATATTTTTCATAAGACCCAAGTGGGATGAGGGTATCTCTGATCATTAATTGATTGAATTTATGGGTGGACTAGTTAGCCCAAAGTTTAGTGATGCACATTCACATAAGGGCAAGTTGTTATTGCTCTTATAAAGAAGTAACGATGCATGTGTTATACATAGGTTTTAATTTATCTTAATATCTGATTATATCTACCCCAGCACATGCTACTGATCCCCTAATGCATCCTCTTTAAAATCCAACTGAGAATTCAAGGACATTACCTTAAGGAGTTCACACAAACTACACTTGTATGGAGGAAAGCAACATATAAACAAGCAAAGATCAAAATTCTGAAACCTTGTGTCACTCCAGCAGTTTGTTCACCACCTTCTATTTTTTATTTACGTAAAGTCAGTTTATAACGTGCCAATTTCTGGTGTACAGGATAATGCTTCAGTCATATATATACATACATATATTTGTTTTCATATTCTTTTTCATTATAGGTTACAAGATATTGAATATAGTTCCCTATGCTATATAGAAGAAACTTGTTGTTTATCTATTTTGTATATAGTAGTTAGTATCTGCAAATCTCAAACTCCCAATTTATTCCTTCCCACCTGCTGGGAAGACTCTCAGAAGAAATCCTCAGCTTTGCCAGCTCACCCAAGATTAAAGCGCCCTCTGGCAGCTGCAGGTGCTATCACCTATTTACAACTTCTTGAGCCTCCTAAGAATTAGATTTCCCTACTTGCTTTTAGTTTCTCCAACTCAATCCCACCTACTTTCAGCTAGAAATCCTAGTCTTCTGAGTCTCTCTGAACTTCTTACTATAGGAGATGAACGTAATACCACACTATCTCTCACTTGCATTTTTTTCGCATTCATTTATCCAAGGATACCTTGGATAAATCATACAGCCTTGATTCTTAAGGAACCTGGCACTTACTCACTTAGAATCCATCTAAGTAAACAATAGAAAAGATTTCTTACAGGCCTTTAAAAAGACTCTCCTTCTGAGACTGACTAGTAAGTCTTGTCTTGGTGTAGAATGGGGATTGCGAATGCTTCCCATAAAAACCAGGGTTCATTTTCTGCCCGTTGCCCATTCACTGTTTTATTGTTTGTTGCAGTACGTGTCACAGAGTTCTCACACTGCACGCCCCGACTGCCTCTGCCTGCATGAAACATGCTGCTCTACCTCAAACAATGCTGGAATACATTACATAAATTTCCCTTTGATATCCAGCATGTTTTCTACTCTAATAGAATCTGAGCAGAATCACATCTCCTTTCCCCTAGTGTTCTCGATGTGCTTCATAACTCTCTGCTCTGTGAATCCAATAACCATCTCCAAGCAGTTAGAAGGGATACGTTTCAGTGAAGGGTAGAAGCAGCTCAGTAGGGCAGAGCCAAAGATGATCTAGCAAGTAGTCACGTGATAGCAAGAGTGCACACAGTCCAAAGGATCAGCATGTCATACGATCAACCTTTATGATTCAGAATTGTTGCAGGAATGGAGCATTTGGGTCCTAATGCAGAATGAACCTCTAAACCTTTCTTATTTCAAACCTGATTGTAAATTTTCATGAATTATTGGGGTTCCTTCCGACAGAAGATACTGAAGTTTGCCTCACAACCTATCCTCAAGCCTCATGCCAACTTCCAGCCTCCAACAGAGGCAAATACTCTTCTCCAGCCTCCCTTGCAACCGTGAGTGGTCATGTGCACAGTTAAGGCCAAAGAGACATAAGTCAACACCTGTTTTTAGGGTTCCTTGGAAAGCTTTTTCTTTCCTGATAAAAGGGAAAACAAAAGCTAGGAAGGTATCACCCTTTACCAATCAAGTGTTTCCATGATACCTGTGCCCATGAGGGAGAGATAAAGGTTATCAGAGACCCCAGGCCTGGTATTGTTGACATAGTGAACCACCGTCAACAACTGCCTCTTCCCAAGTATCTTGTTAAAGGACAATTAATAAAAAAGTCTAATTTGAGCCAGGTGCATTATTTGATTTATCTTATTAATTGCAATAAAAATCTTTCCAACCTCACTACCGTGACCTCTTAAGTAGAACTAACTTGAAAGTATCTTGCTCAATCTCTAAGGACTTTCAGCCTTTTGCAATTATTCTAAATATCATGGCTTCAAACAAGGAATGTCTCAACAAATCATAAGATCCAGCTTCCTAGAAAGGCATGTAGTAGAAATAGCATCAGACCAGACCAGTATCTGCTCTCTTCACTCTCACTGTGATCATAGAAAAGCCAATTCAGAGACTGGACTCTCAAGCTCTGGAAAGTTAAGTTTGGAGGTGGGTTACATTATGCTCTCTAGTCCTGAGATTCGACAATCCCATCTCAGGACCTGGAGTGCACTGCGAGTTTATAATTACCGCATGTTCTCCGTGTCAAGGTAGCATGTGCAGTAGCGCCCTGGGAATATGGAAATCTGCGCTCCTGTGCCGCTGATGCCATTCACTCATAGCATTCAGTTTTCTGAATCTCATTTTCTCACCAGCATGAGATCATGAGTAAATCAGAGATCATATTCTGGGGGCTCTTAGACTAAATTCAGTCCGTAATTGTGTTTTGTTTGCCTGCAGAGGTTTTTCATTTTGTTTTTGTTTTTTAAGTTTTTTTTTTTTTTTAATATATGGAACTAGATTTGTAATATCTGTATTTCTGGGTTCTTTTGAAAATTCAGCCCATTTGGCAATATAGGCCCACATTCTTCCATGAAAATAATCACCTACAGTAGAGAAACTGCTACCCCATTAAAAAACAAAGCACACATCCTTCACTCACAATACTGCCAACTAGACCCACGTCACTCACTTAATGTTATATACCCAATGAACTGTAGTGAATTTTTAAGCCCTGGAAAAGAAAATTGTTAAAATTCCTTTCTAACTCTAAAACTGTCTCTAAAGAGAACCCATGGTGTAAACTGAATAAACCATTAGAGGATTTGGTTCATAGGCCAAAGGAGATGATGTCTTAAGCCCCTCCTAGCTCTAATATTCTAACACTCTATGACAGACTAAGATGTTCCTGAGACTTTGATGTATTATTTGACACATCACTGGGCAAGCCAGCCTTGAGCAGGTCTTCGAAGTCACTAAAGGGAGCAACACTTCACTTGTCACCAGTGATCTGGGATGAAAACACAGATAGCTTAAAATCAGAGGTTGCAGGTACACCATTTCCTGCAGTTTTAAATAAACACAATCAGTCTACCCAGTGCTAACCAACTGTTTCTTAAGGCATGTTTGTAAATGTGTTTATAAAGCAAGAACCTCCAATCTATCAGGCCTCAAAGAGCTAATCAATATATTCCAATCTGATCTCAGAGAAGTTTTGCCGCTGGGAAGTTTAATTTATTTCAACTCATGGCCATGAAAAAATGAGCAGCCATGGCATTTTGACAAAATAGAAAAAGTGGACGATGTTGTATCCAGCAACAGTTCCATTTCAATTTGCCATTTTATCTGAACAAATCACCCCACTGAATGGAATGGCCATGAAAACTGATCAGGCATGAGGCTAGTCTATGGGCCAAGGTATGAAGGGTATAAAGATGGCAGTTGCAAGAGGCACTGTTACTCACAGACCACGCTCCCTGGTAAAACATTTCTGGAGAGGGAATAAGAAGCCTGAAAAAGAGTTTTGGTGTGTAATCTACTAGATAAATGTGCTTTTCACAACACTGATATCTAGATATAATCACTTCCCATAGCCAGGGTGTTTGCCCCTGAAAAATAAATTCCCCTGATGTCTGTAAGGGGTGGATATCAAGTGCCATTTCCCTTTTAGAGTTTGGCACAGTAATGACATAAACAAATCCCAGGAGAGTATTTCTTATTTTTATGCACCCAAAATAGAATCCAGGTCTATCATATATCGGAAGACAGCATAGCTTTCCAGCTGGCCCCAAGGGAAATATGCAGAGTGGCAGAAATGGAAATGTGTTATCCTGGGAACCCTGCTATATTGCAGACTGCATCAGTGGCATATGTTTGCATAAGTGATACATCACTCCCCACTTCACTTTTCTTATGCAGGTTCAATAAACAAGTGTCCTGTTGTCTTTAAAATACAAAGAGAGAAGTTCTAGAAGACCAAGTAAGGGGAGGAGAGGGACTAAAGAAGGCTAATGTGAAGGAGGTACTTTTCAGGTAAGACATGTTAAAGGAAAATTATCCAGAAAAGGGAATTAAGTTAGAGAAGAGCTCCAGAAAGCATAACTGTACTTAAGCACCTAGAGAGGGAGACGTCATTTCCTGAAGGGATAAAGATGAAGTTACAGCGGAGAAAAGGTGACATGTCCTGATTCTCTCCTGGGCCCTGATAAGACAATTTCACCATCAGAGAAAAGCACTGGTTACTGGAAATTGTAACCAGGACCAAGAAAAGCTGTCAGATTCCTTTTGAGTTTTCCCTGGATTCAGAGTTATGAAGATATAGGAAAACTACCTAGGGATTTCAAACGCAATGAAACATGGAAGAAGGAACACTAGACTTGAAACATTAAAGTGAGTTCTAGCCACTTCTTTGACACTAATTTCCAATGTGACTTAATTTCTTCACAATTGTGTTTCCTCATCTCCTAAACAAAGTTATTGCATTAATGGTTTTTAATGATCTTATATAACTTGGAAATGTCACGATCCTCATCTGTGACCTCCCATACAACTCCACTTCTGTGTTTCTCTATTTTCTATGAAAGTACTAGCTTGTTGAATACACGAATTATTAGGATGACAACTGCATGGGTTAATAGCAATTCTATAAATTTTAACCTCTGCAATGTCCTTTCATGAGTAGATACATCTATTTTGAAGGTCATGATATAGAATCAGTATAGAGTTGATTTACAGCATTTCCATTCTCCAAAAGTATCCAACTTCATTCATGAGTTTCCAAAGGTTAGAGCAGCACAACCAGAAAGGTGTCCTGAAGAGGGACCTGTTTTAAGACTCTCTTTGTCAAAAGAGAGAATTTATCTCTGGCACTACATGTGGCCTCCTGAATAAGAATCTACTGATTTATCATCTACAGTAGTAGGTTCAGTTGACTGCATGTTCAGAGAGCACTCTATTGACTGAAAGCCTCTGATCATTTTCTAGAGAGTTGTTACTATAGAACTTATAAAGTAAAGCTCTTTTGATTTAAAAATGTTTAAATGATACTATATAATATATATATCAAAAAATATGGCATCCAAACATAAGGAAATGTCCCTTGTGATTTGTTTGAAGTCTGCCAGATTGCCATTAAATAATTATACCTACTTTTTATCAATGCATTCTTAGAAGGATTGGGACTAACCAGAGAAGATCAAGAGAATCATGTGGGTGATCAAGAGAATTATGTGGGTGACAAAGCCATATATATAAAAAAAAAAGCTAAAAACATTTGAGATATCTACCTGTAAGAGACAGTTAAGAACCATTTGTCCCTGACTGTCATGCATAAGAAAATATATAAATGGGAAAAAAAAACTGCACATCTGAATGGCACAGGAGTAAATTTTAGCTCTTTTAGGAATAAACAAGAGTAATACAAACCAATTTTTAAAACATATACTAAGCTACTAAGCAAGACACTAAGTTTGGTGCTATGCTTCACAGAGAGTTAGGGAAAAAGAGATGAAACAAAACCAAGGTACCAAACTGCAAGTCACTCATTCTCTGGGAAGAGAGAGAACATATTAGTTAGATCTTCAAGCTCCAATGTAAGGGTGGGCCTAAAGGGCCTTTGTTTATGACTTTATGGAGTTTTATTTTAAAGACACAAACAAAACAAAAAATATGACATACCCTAGACAGATCTCCTGGCATTTACTGTGTTCACTCTGGGTCCAAGTCTAATTGTAATACATTTTCTGGGAAGCAGAAGAATAACATTGTTTAGGCCTGGAGTCTGGACTTAAAGGACCCCATCTTTTCCTGTATACTTATTATTTATGCCACCTGCAGAATGGAGTTTAATTAGGTCAGTTTCCCACATCTAACTGGGAGGAACACCACTGGGGACAGTTTCACAATGAGTTACCCCATATGTATTTATCTTCTTTCATATGCAGCCTGTATTTCATTGGTGTATTGATCCCTTGGACAATTAAGTTGTGAGCAGGACAAGAGAGCTGATTTAATGCAACACAAACTGCACAGGCCTCTTCAATACAATTCAAAGAGCCACCTGGTTCCACTGTCTAATTGTGGGTATTTTGCCTCCTCTTCCTATACCAGACTTTTTCCTCCCACCCCCTTGGCTCTCTCCTACGGGAAGAGGTACTGCTTTTTCCTCTTGTTATGAACCCAGAATATACATGGGACTATGCTTTATTTTCAGGCAAGTCAATTCTTCCGAGTTTCCTTTTGTTGCATTTGTTTTTTGGCCTTTGGTGCAGCCAAGCCCCAGGGCAGATTGCTTATCTTACATCTTTCTCTTTCAGGGCAAGGAGCTGGATGTATAAATGGATTAAGAGGTTTTCTCTTCCCACAGGCATGGATGAGCATGGCATTCCTAAGACAAAGGTCCTTATTTGATTTGGGGCATAACTAGTTCGGGCTTTTTAGGCACCAGTAAAACTATAAATAATGTAAATCTGGATTTACTTTTGTATTACCTCTTCTGTTACAGTATCTTCTAAAACCCTTTGGGAACAATTGTTTAGCAGAGTCTGACCCTTGAGGTTTCTGAATCTCTGATCATGATATCACCATTGCAGGATTTTATCCATGTATTTTTCCTCAGATATCAAGGTCGGTCAGCACAGCAGAATACAAAGAACGCTATGTAGGAAGACGGTGGTGCTACATTAATTCAAACTGGAAGCATCTGGGATGAGACAGTTTTAGGCATGTCAGACTGGGCTGGTTTATTAGCAAGGCCTTCTTACCTCATGGGGCCCGTGTGATGGTTAATTTTATGTGTCAACCTGACTGGCCTCAAGATGCCCAAATTAAAGGGCTATGCCTGAGCACATCCATGAAGGTGTTTCTGGATGAGATTACATTTGAATAGGTGGACTGAGTAGATTACCCTCCCCAATGTGCATAGGTATCATGCAATCCATTGAGGATCTGAATGGAACAAAAGGTAGAGAAAGAAGGAATTTGTTCCTTTTTCTCTGCCTCACTAATGAGCTGGGATATCTCATCCCATCTTCTCCTGACCTCAGACTGGGACTGGATTCCCTGGCTCCCAGGCCTCTGGACTCAGACCGAATTATACCACCTGCTTTCCCTAGTCTCCAGTTTACAGACTGCAGACTCTGGAACTTCTCTCCCTCCATAATTGCTTGATCCAATAGTAATAATACATACTAGTAATAATTAATATTGTAATACTAAATAGTAAAATAATAAGCAATAAATGAATAATAATAAATCTTACAGCATCCCCCCTCCACTCCCACTCCTCCCTCATCTCCTTCTGGTTCTGCTTCTCTGGAGAACCCTGACTAACACACCCTAGAAGTGTTTTCTATTTATCTATTGTTAATGGAGGAACTGGGGATTGAACTCAGGACCTCGTGAATGCTGGGCATGCTGTCTACCATTTGAGCTATACCCTCCTCCCCTCTGGAGGTGTTTTGTAAGTCCCTAAGTATGACTTACTACTACATATACTGCTGCCTTTACTTTAATGCTCCTTTTAACAATATGATCCATACCAACATTTTTATGGGCTTCAAATGTTCAGAACAGTTAAGTAGGCACTACTCTAAGATTATTTAGATTAACACTTAAAATAATTCATGGGGTAGGTATTATTATGACAAAAATTTGAAGCTTATGACAATTGTCCTCAGTCTCACAGACTCAGTTATTTCTTGCTACATAGCCAATCATTCCAAATGGTCCAAAAACCAGAACATTTATTATTATCTCTCCTGATGTTAGTGGTTGCCTGGGCTCTGCTAGACAATTTTCACCCTAGGTTTTGGATCCAAATTCAGACATTGGTTGCGGATGTTAACCATCTCTAAGGCTTCCTAATTGCACGTCAGGACCCAGGACTGGGGAAGACTCAATAAGCTGAAGACTGGAACAAATGAGATTCCTAGGGCATCTTCCTCTGTTTTTATGTGCTATCTCCATGTGCTCTCTCCAGCATGGTAGCTTCAAGGTAGCTGTACATCCGACATGGGGGTCACAACACCAGAGGTGCATTTTCTGACAGAGTTGGGTGGAAGATACATCCTATTCTATGACCCAGGCTCAGAAGTTACACAGTGTCACTTCCATCATATTCTGTTTGTCAGAAGCAAGTCATTAAGGTCAGCAGCCCATATTCAAGAGAAAGCAATTTGGTCTCAATTTGTTGAGAGAAGAGTTAAAGAAGGAAGGGTTAAAATTGTATTTGAGTTCAGGTTTTCCTGACTAAACATCTCTTCCTAGCCCCACCAGCTACACTTTTACAAGTTACTCTGAAGATTACCTGCATTACACTCGTCCACTTTACCTATATGGTCGGTCATACATTGAACCTAAGTTAGATCTCTTAAGGTCACTCTCTCTGGCATGAATGCTCAATGTGTGTTTTTAAATCCCAGAATCTTCAGGAAGTGCAATTTTGATGAAAGATATAAAAAGACTTTAGCACCAGGATACACTGCCTTTGAAAAATACCCTTCTTCTCTGATACGTTTCTGAGATTCTCTGTCTCTTTCGGTCTTTGTCTCTCTCTCTCTGCACCTTTTCCCTCATTATCATCCGTTATCTTCCTCTTCTTTCCTCTTTTTTTTGTCACATATAATTTATGACCCATTGGTGTGGTTTTTGCCTACTTACCAAGGCTTATAATCAACCCAAGTGAAATTAATTTTTTTACGTAAAATTCCCCAATGGACATGATTTCTTAAAAACCAAGATATATTGCATCAACACTATTTCTTCTGACAACGAATCTCTATTTCTATCAAAAAAGTAATCAAGTTTTCCTTGAATGATTTGTTCTCTATAGAGCTAGACTGCTTATGGCTCATAGCTCTGTGATCACTGAGGCACTAGAAGATTTCCTGATTCTTTATATTTGTTATGGTACTTTGCTGAACCATGAATTTCTGTGAAAGGTTGAGAAGATGGTGATTGGATTTCTTTCCTATTTGAAACTTCTAACTCCCTTAGTGTCTGGCTTTGCATATGTTTTCAGAGGTCTTTCTAAATTCCCATCCGACTTACAATGGATGAAAATAAAACAGAACAAAACCACAAATTAAATGCATCAATGCCTCTTCCCTATCTTTTGCGTAAGAATAAGCTAGATGAATTCTCATTTCCCACCTTTCCTAACATCCACAAATACCTTTATCTATTGCGGTCTGTCTATACATTGAAATCTTGTCTAGGGTTTTGGTGAAGCCTTTGCAACTTGGTCCACGACGCCTGTGTAGCAGGTGTGGGAAATATGGCTTGGAACCAAAAGCCTTGACTCTGCATAATTCTGACAAGCCATTTAATGTTTCTGAACATTAACTGCTTCATCAGTGAAATGGGGAGAATAACTTCTCAAAGCCTAATTCAGACGGCTATTTTGAATGTTTCAATGAAATATTTCTTATCCTTTGTTAAGCCACTTCTCCTACTGGATGAACATAAGAATGCCATACATTCTGTAAATGTAATTTCAAGGTTTAAAATATATTAAATATTATGACATAAATTAAGATGAGTGTGTGTGTAACTCTACTTTTCTTCTAGAGGGATTTCTCTTGGGAACCACAAAGCTAAAGGTTTCAAAAGTGTTTTCTGAACTGATGAGTGATCTAAAAATACAGACTTTCACATGTATTATCTTACACAATCACAAAATCATTGTGATGTAGAGTTTATTACTGCCGTTTTGAAGTTGGGAAATTCAAGATTGTATTATAATAAACAGCAGAACTAAGTAATCAAATCCCACTTTCCTGGCCATAAATTTATTATAACTATTCCTAGTCCTCTTTAGAATATTTAGTATTACTTGTCTGTACCCACCACATAGAATCTTGAGCCAGCACATGAATTCTTCATTTGTTATGTTTTGTTTTTCCTGGAGAGTCAAACTCACCTGCCATATAGACTGTAAACTTTCTGAAAGCCCATCTCTGTTTTCATCACCTCTAGTACTGGCTTGGTGCCCAAAAAGGCATTACTCTTCAACAACCTGTTTTATTTTTCCTTTTTAATATATGTTGGGCATATATTCTCATACTCTCATACTCTCTCATAATCATGATGACCTGCCTGAGTTACTCATCCTACCAGATGTGCAGACAGACACCTGTGTCTCTTTAAACACCCATTTTCACAGCACGGACAGGGCAGGTAATCAAACTCTGTGTCTGAAGACCATTCAGACCATCTGGAACTTGAGCTGTAAGAGAGGTATTTCAGGAAAAGCTGGTGTAGCTTTAAACATTATTCTCTTGGGGCAAGAAGGAGAAACAATGCTTTCAAGTACATCTAGCAGAAGGGAACTTCAGATACATTGAGAAGTTAAATAAATAGATTAAAAAACAAACAAACAGCACCAAACAGTTCCACAGAAACGTAATACAATTGTTAGTTCTCATGGCCTCTACTTCTCTTCTAAGCATTAAACATTTCCATCGGTCATCTCACATAGTAAAGCTATTGTCGTTATTTCATGTGCTCCCATTTCCCTGCCAAAGGTAAGAATGAGGAATATCTTTCTGCATCCTTTCATCCCAATGGATTAAAATAGGACATCTGTATCTATCAAGGGTGTTTAGGTAGGTTTCAAATAATTATCAAGTTAACTTTTAAACAAGTACAATATGATAACTGTAACATCCTTCCATTTACAAAGTGCTATTCATTTTACAGTGTCCTTTCAAATGGATTATTTTGCTTTGCTCTTCGTAACCAAGCAAATGCAGTGAGGTCATTGGAGACCCATAATATGGGTAAGAAAATCAAGTTATAAAGAAGAATAGATTGCCACAACTCTTAAAGTTTAAAGTAAAACAGTCAGGGCACAAATTCTAGCAGTATGAAAAGAAACTAGTATTTTATGAGTATATATTTCATGCCAAATAACTGTGGGTAAATATCTAATATATTTTATCTTATTTTTAGGCTTCATTATTCAGGCCACAAATTCATATTTCTCCACTGAATCTATTCAGGAAACTCTCAGCCTTAATATATTATACCTCTTCTTCCTAGAAAAAATGCTCACCAAAATCTAGATACAACAGTAAAAATGTTGCAAACATTTGAAAGAGTTAGAAGTTTCTCCAAATACAGGTATGGGGCTCATCTAAGAAATGGGACTTTGTAATGTGTCCCCTTTGCCAGGCTGAACTACTTTTCCTTGAATTCTCTTTTCTCTTTATTTCAGGTTTTGATGCACCACAAGAAACATTATCACTTGACATTTGGAGAGCAGAAGTGAAGCAACAGACATTTCGGGTTTCATGCTACAACAATAGTCTGAACAGAATACAATACTTTGTACTGTAGCTCACATAGGTTGTTACTCACCTATTGTTTTAGCTTGTGGGTGTGGCTGGTGTGAGGTGCAGCTAGGCCTGCAACTATTTCACCTTTCCTGGATCCTCTTTTAGCTTTTTCTACTGCAGGACCAGGTGTATGTTTAGCTCTGTGATGAAGACCTCAGCTTCTCCTGCAGGACACCCAGTTATCACAGCTGGTAGCATTGATAACTGACCTGGGTTTCAGATCATTCTCAGGGATTTTATTTCATGGATTCTAGCACATCCTTTTTCCCCTCACTTAATATCTTTTATTTTCCTCTAACAACAGCCATATAAAGACTGTTTAACCTGTGCCACAATAGGGCAATGCCAAATCCCCATCACAAATATATTCTACCTCCTTGATTGAACCCTACCTGGTATATAATTTGTCACTGTGAGAGATTATAGGAGAGTAGTATCTTAACGATGGGTTTTCTGGACTGTCCTGGATTATCTTTTTCTTTTTTTTTCTTTTTTTTTTTTCTGATCTGGTTAGATTTAAAGATTCAAATCATTCCCATTTCTACTACTTAAGAAACACTAGTAGTCCATGTAGTGTAGTGGCAAACATGTTATGCAAATTGTCACCTGCAGACATCCGTAATCAAATGCCTATAGAAAACAAGCCTAAGTATGTGCTCCCATAGAATATTTTAGTCAAAATAAGGCATCTAATGGGGTTGATTGATTGGTTCTAAATGTATAGGAAACGTGGGGGAAGAAAATGATGAACATATAACTTTAACTTACCAGCTAAGGTCTGCATAACAGACCTGAAATTGTCTATGTCTGCCCTAAAAGAAACCATTATCTCTTATGACCACAGGGCCTGGATTTCTGAAAACCAAACTCAAAGTTCAATCTTGCAGATGGCTGGATTATGATGCAAATTGAGTCCCCAACTTCCTGGAGCTCTCTATTATTAACGGTTGGGCATTAACGAGGGAGAAACAAGACCCTGAAATTTGCAATGGGGGATATAGGTATATTCCAATAAATCTCAGGATTTTGGACCCTTAAATTCTGTACCATATTCTTTGGTAGCAGAAACAAACTTTCTACTTCTGAAGAAGCTGTAATGGTCTACAAAGGACCACTGATCCTACTCAAGAACTGCACTCCACTGCCTCTCTTTGCTTCTAGACCTACATAGAGACTCAAGTTCCATCAGGCCCCAGCGACTGAGAAACAAAGTATGACCCATGCATGGGTATGATGCATACCAAATCACTGCTTTTGCCAACAATGATCCCATCGACCTGGAAGTTGAGACAACCACTTGGCCACTTTGGGATTCTCATGCCAGTGGATCAACAAGCAAAAAATGGGGTAACTATAGTGGCTGAGATGATTAATCCTGACTAGCAAGGAAAAACTGATTTGCTATTAATATTCCCATTTCTGTAACTAAAGTCAAACAAAAGCTGTAGCAACTTAATTCAAAGGATCTGTACATTTTAGGAGTGAAAGACTCAATCACCCAACTAGCCAAGGACCACAACAAATTGAGGCATTCCCTAAAGACAGTATCATTGATGTAATAATATATCAGAATGACCTAATTATAGAACTAACATGTAACATTATATATACATCATATATATATCATACAATAGATTATATACTGCTCAAAATTGAGTTCCCAATTCAGAAGAAAGGTGTGGTATATAATGAGAGTAAATGAAGAAAGAGGCAAAGAGGTTACAGCAGTTAAAAAGAAGACAGAAGAACCAAATCATTGTTAGCAGAGTTCTCAAGAGACAGAATCCAAAAAATTAAGAGAAACTATAAGCAAAAATATAATTTAATAATAACTATGGAATAGAGAGAGGAAGACGGTAGTTATAAATGCCAGATATGACCACACCACACAGTTAAAAGATGAGGGGTGTAATGGTTATGAATATTACATCTTTTTTTGATATGACCCTGTGTATGTATGTGTGTATTTTTGTTGTCTTTGCCTCTCCCATTCTTCTTCCATGTAACATATGTTATATCTCATCATTTAAGTTATAGGATATCAAAGGAAGAGTGTGAATCAGCTCAATGAACATGACTCAAAGACTAAGTGAGGGTCTTTGTACCCTTGTTTGGGGACAGGGTTAGCACAGATTAACACAGAAGATAGTTGTCTCACATAATGTAAGGCAAAACAAAATGACTTTGTAAATTTCCTAATTTGAAAAGAGTAGACTATGGCAGCTTCATGATGTGTCAACTTGGCTAAGCAGAACCATTTCCCAGAATTTCCTTCTCTGTAGCTTTCCAGTTAAGAGTGAGCTCTAGGAGAAATATTTTACCAAGATGTGGAGGGCAGAAGTGAAGCAGTAGCCATTTTATGTTTTATAATGGAAGGCTAGGGCAGGTGCCTTGCAGTGCACATACCTAGACTCTTGTCTGCTGGCTCACCTCACTGCAATGGACAGCAGGTGGGCCTGCAATGGATCCCCCTTCACCTGGATGCTTTTCCAGCTTCTCTGACTCCTGGGCCAGGCAAGAGCTCAGCACCATGACAAAGGGTGCAGTTTCTCCTGCAGGGCACCCACTTTCTCCAGTTGCAGGAGTGAGACTGACAACAGCTTCCAGCATGTCCTCAAGTTTGTCGGTTCCAGCTCAGGTTGGCAGGTCCCAGCTTGGCCTTGCTCTCCCTGACTTTACATCTTTCCTTAACAGCCTGCATTGCAGACTTCAGGGTCCAGCACCACATGTGAAGACAATAGCCTTGAGAGACTATTTATGCAGCTTTCTCTGTTGCATAAATTCACATTCCTATCAACAAATTTCTTAATATTTGTTCTGCTTCTACTGAACTCTGACTGATTCAGCCCTTTTAATTAACTTCTAACAATGTCCTTTGTTTCTGTGTTTCTCATGTAATGCTTCTTGGGTAATAGTAATAATATTATATCTTAAGTATTAGTGAATATTAATAACGACTCTGACTCTTAGTACCCAATTCTGTAACATGGAGACAATTTTGGCTATGTTAGGACCCAAAGTGAAAACAGAAATCATAAATATAAAATGTCCTGCATTTAGTAAGTGCTCAATAATGACAGCTATCCATATTACAATTAGCATTAGTGTCTGTTTAATAAGTACAATCTCTAGAAGTTTTTTACTATACCTGCGCTTTCCTGATTCCCAAGAAAACTACGCAGCAAGGTAAGCATTGTCGTTAACATTATTATTGTTGTTGCTGTTACTGTTCCCACATTACAGGGGGACAACAACAACAACATCTTCAAGGGCTTACATGATATTTGGCCAAGGGTTTCTGACTTTTAAGGAAAGAGACAGAACTTCTTAAACTCCTGTGGAATGTTTCGCCCACATTAAGAGCAAATCCCTTGTTTATTCTGTTGCCAGAAAACATCAAAAGCAGAAACAAACGTGTTGATTCTCCTTCCCCTCTCCAACTGCCTTGCATCCTAACGCTCTTGGCTTTGATGTGTCCTTTCTGGTCATATTTGATATAGCTGCACAGCATCTTTTTTATGTCAAGGCTTTGCTTCAAACACTCCATTGCCAGTTCGACTTGTCAAAAGTTGGAAGGAACATGTTTTAAGCATTCAGCAAGCATTCTTCTGAAAAGAAAACCACTATTTCTAACGAGCATTTGAGAGCACAGTGGATTGCAGAAACTGTTTTCTAAGATCTGTCACAAATGATTTAGTTTTATTAGTTTTAATGGCCCTTAGCCACAGGCATGGAATATAAGTGAAAATTAAGATATTTTTCATGAGATGAAAATAGATTTCAATCAGAGAGAGTGTTCTCCTCCCCCACCTCTTCCTATTTGTTTATTTATTTTATTTTATTTTGGGAGATGATGCTGGCTAAAAGGAAACCACTGTGAGGGATGGGAACACAGGAATAGTCTTCCATGAGAACAAAGCTCTCCTTGTGTTGGAAGCTTCTTTGTTAATTGTATACAAGTTGGCTGGTTTGTCAAGCTCATAGGCAGGATGGCAGAGAAAGGGGCTAATGTGTTAAACTGGAATTTCATCCTGTGCAGGAACAAGGAGTGAGTATTTTTATTCATAACCAAAGGTTTGTTTTCCATGGTAGTAGACACAGGCACAACTACAAAACCCTTAGATGGCTTCCAATTCATAACTTTTTCTTGCTGCTTCTGCCTTTCTACATTGTAGCTTTTCTTTAAGAGTTTCATTTCTCTTCTTTCTTTCTTTTTTTATTGAAGTACAGTCAGTTACAATGTGTCAATTTCTGGTGTAATGTCCCAGTCATGCATATACATACATTGGTTTTCATATTCTTTTTCATTAAAGGTTATTATAAGATATTGAATACAGTTCCCTTGGCTATACAGAAGAAATTTGGGGGTTTTTTAATCTATTTTTATATACAGTGGCTAACATTTGCAAATCTCAAACTCCCAAATTTATCTCTTCCCACCTCCTTTCCCCTCATAACCGTAAGACTGTTTACTAAGTCTACGAGTCTATTTCTGTTTTGTAGATGACTTCAGTAGTGTCCTCTTTTTTTCTTTTAGCCACATATGAGTGATATCATATGGTATTTATCTTTCTTTTTCTGGCTTACTTCACTTAGAATGACAATCTCCAGGTCTACCCATGTTCCTGCAAATGGCATTATTTTATTCTTTTTTATGGCTGAGTAGTATTCCATAGTATAAATATACTCCAACTTCTTTATCCAGCCAACATTTAGGCTGCTTCCATGTCTTGACATTGTATATAGTGCTGCTGTGAATATTGAGGTGCATGTATCTCATTGCTCATCACTCACTTATAAGTACTGTAATCTGAACAAGTCTCTATATATTGTATTCTTCATAAACAAGTTGAGTGTGTTTTTTAAATAGTTGAATGGTCTTGGTGATCCATCCTCACTGCTCATTTGTGTGTAAGTTGTGTTGGTGTGTGGGGGTTGGTGATGAGTGTGAGGTTTTCTGTTTTTAGAGCTCTGCTCTAGCATTTCTCCATCCTTTATGCCAAAGTGACGATGTGGCTCAAAGGCTAGACAACAAGAATCTTAAATAGGAATCCCGGAGTTTCTACTGTCTCTGCCGTCCTCCTACCACCTTTATAACCTCAGGCAAGCAGTTTCAATTCCTGGTCATACTTTCCTCATTTGCAAAGTATAAATCTTGAGAAAGAACAAAATCATACCTCTGAAACAAACAAAAAAACAACAACAAAAAACCCCCAAATTCTTTGCCTTCCTGGAAATTACAATCAAGTGTAGAAAGAGCAGTTAAGCAATAAATATAACACAAAGTTAATTGGATTGTATACTAGGAAGGAATAATTATGATGGCCTTTCTCTGTAGCTTGTAGATGGCTGTCTTCTGTCTGTACCTGTACATGGTCTTCCCTCTGTACCTCTCTGTCCTAATCGCCTCCTTTTATAAGGACACCAGTCATATCGGGATAGGGCCCTCCATAATGAATTTATTTTAACATTAAAGATCCCATTTACACTCACATTATAAAAACCTAGGGATTAGAGGTTCAACTTATGAATTTAGGGGGGTAGGGGACATACTTCAGTCGATAACAACTATGGGGAAAAAAAGTGTAAAAAGATCAGGAGTGCTGGAGGGTGGTTTAACATGAATGGGGACATTCAGGGCAGGCCTGACTGAGATGGTGACATCAGCACAAACTGGGCACAGGAAGTAAGCATTGTGAATATCTGGCAGGAGTGTGATGAAACAGAGGGAACAAACAATCCAAAGGCCCTGAGGTAGGAAGGACCAGGATGTCCAAAGGTTAGTGTGTTGGCCAGTGCAGCTGCAAGAGAGACTGGAGATTGGCCAGGGATACAGCAGGAGCACAGCATCTCTGACGACCTTGTGGGTCATGGAAAAGAATTGGGCTTTTCCTCTGAAAGAATTGGAAAGACATTGGAAGGTCTGAGAAGAGGAATGATCTGATCAGACTCACCCTTCCACACACTCACTAAGCCTGTTGTCTTGAGAATGGACTATAGGCTAGGGTTTCCCAGCATCAGCACCAATGACATTTTGGGACAGAAAGTTTTCTTATAGGAGCCTGTCCATTACAGGCTGTTAAGCAGCATCCCCTGCCTCTACTCACTAGATGTCTGTAGTCCCCTGCCTGCCAGTTGTAACCACTAAAAATGTTCCCAAACATTGCCAAATCTCCTCTAGTGAAGGAAAAACTGCCCCTGGTTGAGAACCATTTTTGTAGGTGGGAAAGAGGAAAAGCTAAGGGGCAATTTTGAAAATCACTGTAATAATCTTAGCTAGGAATAGTAACAATAGCATTCTGGACATTTTGAAGGTAGAGCCAATCAGTTTTGAAGGTTGCCAACAAAACGGGTTTGTGGTATGAGAAAGAATTTAAGGTGGCCCTGAGGTTTATGCTCTGAGCTACTAGAAGAATGGGTTTACTTCTTACTCACACAGGGAAGACTGTGGTTACAACAGGCTTAGATAGGAGAGATCCTTCATGCAAGGTAACAGGAGAGAAGTTTACGCATAAGGATAATGACAGTGATAGATGGGCAGATGAATTGTGTGAGTTTGTGGAAATGTCCTTTATTTTTCTTTGTGAAGTAGGAAGCAAGATCATCATCACCTAAGAATGATAATGGGACAAGAGGTGTTGAAGGTTTTAGGATAAAAGATAACGTATGGAATAGAATTCTCAGAGAGTGTATTTTTTACATGGTGTATTACTGTAATTCTGAAGACACCAATTGCAAATGCCTTTGTAATAAGTATTGAGGATTACTTTTAATGGCATAACACTAACAGTCAAACAAATATTAAACCAATAAACCCAAACCCGTTATGACTTTACATCTATTTTCCATTGTTCTAAATACACAATTTTTTGTAATAGGCAAAACAGCCTCTGTTCCTCTGAAATACATTTACTTGCTTATGGAGAACTTATGGGTAAGATTAGGGCAAAGTAGTGCTTTGGGCTATTGTCTTAACCTCATGAGTATTCAGAATTAAAAACCATCTCCAAAGAAGAACTCATCAACTCTGGAGAATTATGTCAGTTTCCAATATATCAGTCTTGCAGCAGAGACAGAACTAACAGCACTGGAGTCAGACTCATGCCAGTGCCCACCTCAGACCCTCATTGCACTCCCATTACTGTTGATTAGAAAAGAAAATTCACTTCATGCGATGCTTCTGAAAATGCTCCCAGATCCTAATGTGCCTTTGCCATGGGAATCAGATCCTTCAGGGAAAGAAAAAACATCATACAGTGCTATTGGAGCTTGGGCTGAAGCCCATCCCTTGTTCCAACAGACCCTCCATCATTCATCCCTGGCCTCCCTCTCTGAGCCCTCTCAGATCACTTTCCTTTGTGTGAAAAGTGGAAGTCTTGTTCCACAAAGGCTTTCTTTCTGCAACTCAGGCACACCAAGGGCTTTTGCACCTCAGGGCTTTTAATCAGTATGCTCTTTCCTAAGAATCACTCAAAAACTCAGATTATCTAACAATCCCTATGTTCCAGAAACTGTCAAAAGAACATTATAAATATTAATGTATTTAATCTTCATTAGCCAAAGGACCACTTAGTGCCAAAAGAATGTGAGCAGAAGTGAAAAGTATCACTTTGTGGCCAGGACATTTAAGAATTTTTTTTTCCTTGCTTTACCGTCAAACTTCTGGAGGAATTAGAGGATTCTGAAACCCTTAAGGGGGTGGTATAGCCAGAAGACAGAAAGAGTCTGGATTCCCAAATCAACACACGACTGACCAAAAATAATTATACTGGACTAATACACAAAACAGAAATGAGTTTCTATTTTATAAAGCCACTAAAATTTTAGCATTTGTTACAGCAACTAGAATGACTCTAATATAAAAATCTCCACATGACTAACTCTTGTAGAAGTCTCTGCTATGGAATGGCACCTCCTTATAGAAGCTTTCATTTAATACTCAATCTATTTTACACTTCCTCTTTTGCTCTCATCTCTTTGATCATGATCTCAGAACTTATTACCTGGCGTGTGAGTGTGTGTATGTGTTGGGTATACTGACATGTGGCCCCTCTTTACCACCACTAGCACAAAAGCTCCATGCTGGTTAGAAGTTTTACCAATGTGCTGACAACCATAGCCCCCAGTGCTAGAAGAATACGTGGAACATAGGACACATTCAATGGATATTTCTTGAAAGAAAAATTGCATATAATTCTCTATCTCTGTATTCCAGATACATTTCCAAAGAAAGTCATGTGTTGGGTACTAGCTGCGTTACAGAATATTTTAATTATACTGTTTGTCAATAACTGTTAAATTTTCATAGCTGAGTTGTCCATTGCCCTTCTTCTCCCTTATCCACACCCATTCACTCAACAACTTCATTGAGAAGCTGTAGCTGAAGATTCACATTCATATTCACAACAATTCCATTGCTCATGGGATATGTGAGAATCATTGCAGTGAAGAGATTTGCTGTATAATGTCCACGATTCATTGGGCATTTTACATACATCATTTTATTCAATATGCTATATCCTGTGTATACAAGATGTAAGTATAATTGTCCTAGCCTAAAAAGTAGAAAAATGAGGTTCAGAGTACCTATGTAGTATGCCTAAGTTGAGGTGACTTCCAACCACTCCTTTCTCTGGACCTCTACGATCCTTATTTTATCTAAATTATTTGATGACTGGCCACATGTTTGGAAAAAAGTTATATTCAGAGGAGCTCACTTACTTTCTTGCTTCTAAAGAAATTTATTCATCTCAGGCTCTGTCTTCTGATAGTTTAAGCCCATAAGGCTTCTGTTGTTGACTATTTAAGACTGTCTCTTAATAATTAAAGTGCTGAGCCCTATAACAATGTCCTTTGGTGTGGTTTTTTTTTTGTTTTTGTTTTTGTTTTTTTTTTTTGGTATTCCTCCTCCTTCAGGTCTGTGGGTCCACTTGAATATGTGGTTTTATATATTTTCATTACATTTGGAAATCTTGGGCTATTTATTTTTCCCTTTGCTCCCCTCCACATTTAGTGTCCCAATTCCACCTTAGTTAAATTTCTCAATGTTGTCCCAGAGGTTACTGATTTATTTCAGTCATTTTTCTCTTTATGTTTTAATCTGGTGGTTTCAATTCTAGTATCTTTAACTTTACTCATCATGTCTTCTGCAATATCCAACCTACTATTAAGCCCACCAACTGAATTTTTCATTTCAGGTATACTCACCAACTCAAGAAGATCTTCCCTTGTTCTTGTTAAGATAGTTTTCACTTTACATAGTGGGATTTTTTTTTATTTAAGTCCTTGAAAATATTTTTAATACCTGTTTTAAAGTCGTTGTCACTAATCCTATCACCACTATTTCTCACTATGTTTGTACAGATGAATTTGTGCCGGCATTTGTAGTATTCTTTTGAATTTGGATTTTATAAGTAGGCACAAAGCATACTTTTAAATGTCCTTGATCTCTTATGCTTCACTTTAAGTTTTGTTAGGAATGCCTAAAGTCGCCTTTATACCAGGATATTTTATCCCTACTCTTGAGTTTCAGTCTTTCTGGGTACTTTACACATGTTCCTGGCATTCAAAAAGGTCCCTCCTTTTTGTTTGAATGGAACTTGAATATCTCCCAAATGTGTGTGAGCTCTAGGAGTTGTTCAACCCACAGATAGTCATTCTACCATGGACAGTGTTTCTTGCCCAGTGCCCAGAGTCGGCTTGTACACACAGTTTGTTCGTTTAGACAGATTTAGGGAACTCTAACGCAAGTGTTTGAGCACCCTTCTCTTTGATGTTCTGCCCCACTAATTCCAGCCACTTCAGCGTCCCAAATTCAGATTCCTGACTTCTCAACTTAACAAGACTACCATATTGCACCTGGGTTTGCCCTTCCTATGCTGGGGTTGGGTAAATTACTTTAGGTAGAAAAACAGAGCAATCATTTAGCTCACGTTGAGCTTCTCTCAGAGATCAGAATTCTGCGTTTCTGCTTGTCTACTGTCTGCAAACAGTTAATTTAATCCATTTTGTCCAGTTCTCTGTTTTTGCTATGGGAGCCTCTGCTTCCTTCATAGCTAGAAGCAGAGTCAGTTGAAGTATTTTTTAAAGGTTGTATATTTCCTCAAATATTTTCAGGTTAATATAGGGTTCAAGCAGTTGGTACGGTGGGCTGGATTCCTTTCCCACTTGGTATTCTACAGAGCCTCAGAAATTTTAGAAAAGAAAAAATGTTCAAATGTTGAGATCTTCTCCCTCCCCAAGTATATTTCAGGAAACTAACCTGTAAGGCACAACTGGTAAGTATTTCAATGATAAACAGTTCACATTAGTATTCAGAATGTCAAAAAAAATCTACCTTAACATTTTTTTGGCAACTAAGTAGTCCATTTATTTAACCAATGCCTTTCAGCTTTTTAGTTTATTATCTAAAAGCTTGTAATGGCCTTTCAACCCTGAGATGAATGATTTTGTTTTACTGGTTGTTATTATATAGTATTATTAAGTATTCTATGTTTGAAAGTTTGGGAATGATAATATTCCCATCTATATGATGTCTGTAAACAGAACAGTATTTATAAATGGGTAAATTTAAAAAAAAACTTGTAAAATATTAAAGTGTGCAAATATTTTATTTTCAAACGAAATCACCAGTGTGAAATTTCAAGTATCCATTAGATTGGATATAGTGATAGATATTTAAAATACAGCTTTTTTCCAAGTTGTCTTAAGAGGAGAGGTATAACTTCTGTTTTACTCTGACCATCAATACATTTATTTTTCTTTTATTTTGAAGTTATTCACATTAACATTGTGAATAACAAGACAGATCTTTTAAAACTTTTTAAAAGTCTGATGTCTACAGAAATTATAGGTGGATAAAATAAACTTACCTTTATTCTAAAATGGTTATCTTGTATCTCCATTGTGTTTGAAATTAAGCCAATTTTTCCCCACCCAAAAAGAAACAATCTTAAAAACCAAAGTGTTTTCACATGACTTCAGTAAGAGTCATTGAAAACAGTATCTTCTAATATTCTGAGAAATATTCAATATTAAGCTCTGATTTTGTATCTGAATTGTTGTATGAATTCAGGTTAATTATTTAAACTTTAAAGGATTTTTTTTTAATTGTTGAAATGAGGGCCTCACAAGAAGAACTGAAGATGAAGTAATGCAATAAAGAAAACTACCAAATGTTATATAACAAGAGGGGGGTTGCCATTTGTCTTAGTTTGGGAATCCTGAGGAAACTAGATCTGCACAGGTGACTTTCTAAGGAAATACTCTCAGAAAAACCCAGTAAGGGAGTGAGGGATTAGAACAGGACAGGCAAGGATGTCACATGATGGAGCAATTTCAAGCAAGAAACCATGGAGGGAGCCCACAGGGGCAAACTAGTGTAATTTATTATCTGAATTTGTTGTGCTTGTGGCAAGGAGCTGTGCCTTGAAACTCCTACACCAGTCATAGGGTAAGAACCATCAAGGGCAGATGGTAACTCCCAAGTTCTTCTGAGTATCTGTACTTCTCAGGCAAGTGCTGCGATTACCCAAAGGCCACCTTGCAAAGTGAGCCACAGGTGTACTCTGTTAGAAACAAATCACCTCGGAACCCAGGACAGAGCGCACAGAACCTGAACAAGGGATACAAGCAGAGCCTGGTGAAGCAGAAAGTATCCACAACATTACATTCTGTTCTTTCTCTTCTTTAACATCAACTTATTTCATTGGTATTTTGACATCATCACATTTTCAACATTTTTGTAACATTTTTATTTAGATTTTAAAGTTCTTCCATTCTTTTCTGATAATAATAATCAGAATAAAATGTCACCTCTCATCCTATATCTTGCTATTAATTCCATATTCCTAATAGGATGAGAATAACTGAATTATTCCAAGAAATGTTAATATATTTTTAAAATAGATAAGAATTAAATTGAATAGAAAGCTCAAGAGACAAGTTTTTCTAGTAAGATTTAATGTCAAGTTTCACACACCAAAAGGTCAGGATAAGGTTTGTTCGAGCTTTTGAATTTCTTAGCAACTCAGATGCTCAAATCAGTTAAATTTGTGTATCAATCAAATCACTTAATGGTCACTTAGTTTAAAGAACAAAACTGATCCAAAAACCTCATAATTTTGAGCTGCTCTAGCCTGTTTTTATTTTATTTTATTTTATTGAAGAATAGTTGATTTGCAATGTTGCTAGTTTCTGGTATACAGCATAGTGGTTCAGTTATACATATATGTACAAATTTTTTTCATATTCTTCTTCACTATAGGTTATTATAAGATACTGAATACAGTTCCCTGTGCTACACAGTAGGACCTTGTTGTTTATCTATTTTATCTATAGCAGTTTGTATCTGCTAATTCCAAACACCTAATTTATCCCTCCCTTCTCCCTTTCCTCTTTGGTAATCGTAAGTTTGTTTTCTATGTCTGTGAGTCTGTTTCTGTTTTGTAAATAAGTTTATTTGTATCATCTTTTAGATTCCACATATAAGTGATATCACGTGGTATATGTCTGTCTGACTTAATTCACTTAGTATGATAATCTCTCGATAGCATCTCTGGATTTGTTTTTACTGGCTACATTTTTCCTCATTTTAGGTCACTGCTTTCATTTTATGCCTTCTTTGGAGAAACGTGTATTTAGGTTAGGGTTAGACCTTATACTGACTCATTAAAACAAGTCTTAACTAAAATGACTGAAATCACATAGGGTATGTTGTCTGACAATAATGGATTAGAAATAAATAAATAACAAGAAGATAACTTAAAAATCTCCCAAAGAGCTGGCAATTAAATATACAATTCTACACAACTAATGGTAACTCAATGAAAATGAAAACAACACGTAAAAATACATGAGGTGCACATAAAGCACTGTTTAGAATAAGAATTACAGCTTTAAAGGCTTATAGGAGGAAAACAAAAAATATTTAAAACAAGTCATCTAAGCATCTATTAAAGGAAATTAGAAAAAAAGAAACAATAGAGAACAAAAAGATAAGTGGACATTAACAAAAAAACTGGAAAAGTAAATAAAATATAAGTTTTTAGAAAAGTTAAATAAGAAAGAAAAAACACTAGCTAGACTGATCAAGAACAGAAAAAAATTCAAATATCCAACATAAAAGAGGAATTTCACTACAGATTTTGCGAATTTTAAAAGTAAAATAAAGATATATTATGAATAACTTTATGCCAAAAAATGGCAACTTATTTGAAATGGAGAAACTACTTAAGAGCTACAAATTATCAAAACTGACTCACATACATAAATAGATCTGAATAGCTAATAAAAAGTTGAATTCATAATTTAAACTTTTCTCGAAAAGAAAACTACGTGACTGATGACTTCACAGATAAATCTTTTCAGATATGTAAGGTAGAAATAGTATCAATCTTACACAAACTCAGCAAATGAAGGAAGACAGGACTTTTTCCATCTCCTGTATGAGTTCAGCGCAATATCAATACTGAAAGCACACAAGGACGTTATAAGAAAAGGAAACTATAATCTAATGTCCCTCATAAACAAAGATGTAAAAATACCCCAAAAAATTAGCAAAACAAACTCGTCAATATATAAGGAAGGCTGATACAGTATGACAAATGTGGTTTATCTAGGAATTTGAAGATTATATTAACATTTTTGGAAAAGACAATATAATTCATAATATTAATACAACAGAGAAAAATCACATGATCTTCCCTAAAGAAAGAGAAAATGATTTGATAAGTCAATATTAAAAATAACTCTCAGCAGCCAAAAAAAGAACAAAAACTTGTTTACCTTGATAAAGAATACCTACAAAAATCCTACAGCTAAGAAAATATTTAATGGGGGGAAAAAAGAAAGCTTTTCTGTAACCAGAATAGGGCAATAGTTTTCACTACTAGTGCTTTAATTCAGCTTCATACTAGAGTTCCCAGTCACGAAAAAAGGCAAGAAAAGTGAAAATCCAAGAGGTAAAGTTGAGTTTTGAGTCAAGATGACATAACAGCACCTGAATTTATCTTCCTACCTGAAATAGAGAACAAAATTAATAACAACAAAAATACTGGAAGCAATTGTGTTTGTTTGTTTGTTTTTTAAGACACCAGGCAACAAAGGAGAATGATTTCTAAGAGATGGGAAACAAGCAAGTTGAGCCGTACTATTGCCCACCTGACTGATTTGAGAGTTTCCAGGGCATATCACAAAGACTGGGAACACAAGTAGAGCCCAGTGGCCTGTGAGTTTAGCAGACGGAGCTGAGAGAGACCAAAGTGGACAAGACAGATACAGTTAACAAGACACAGGAGCACAGAGGAAACAGCCACATTGAGAGAGTTCTGGAAACCTGCAGAAAAGTGTCCTTGAATATTCAGAAGACTGTTGATCAGAGCATGTTGATCAGAGAAAGCTACTTATAGCCAGGAGAAGAATCATCCCAAAGAATTAGAGGGAACTAGTGCTCATGCAGGAATAGGCACAGTACCTGTTCACAACCACCTAGATTGGAAAACCTGAAGATCACAGCACTTTGGCCAGAAAATTAGAAAAGATACTTCAAGGAAGATAGACAGATGGCAAGTAAGCACAAGAAAAGATACTTTATGTCACAAGTTATTAGGGAATTGCAAATTAAAATCACAGCATGATACCACTACACACTTACTAGAATTAGCTAAAACTGAAAGACTGGCATTATCAAGTGGTACCAAAAATGTGGAAAAACTGAATTTTCATGCACTGTCGGACAGAGGTAAGACTGTACAACTACTTTGAAAGACAGGTTGGCAGTTTCATGTAATCCAGCCATTCTACTACTGGGTGTTTGCCCAAGTGAACATAAAGCATGTGTTCAAATACTTGTACACACATTCTCCTTTACTGAAAATATACATAAGTGAGAAATAACCAAAATGTTCAACAGATAAATGGATAAACAAAATGTGGTTCATTCAAACAATGGAATGCAGCTCAGCAATAAAATAAACTACTCTGCAAGAATAAACTTTTGATATACACAACATGAATGAATCTCAAAATGATTACACTAAATAAATCAGAAAAAAAACTTGCTATATAATCCCATTATGTAAATTTCTAGAAAATGCAAATTAATCCATATTAATAATAAGCATATCATCACTCATCTGTGGACACGTAGGTGGGTTTCAGAAGGGACAGAAGCAAGAGAATGCAAAAAGGCATGTGGAAATTTTGGAGGCAATTGGTATGTTCACTATCTTGATTGTGATGATGGTTTCATGGGTGTAAACGTATATCAAAACATAGGATAAAATATAAGAGAAAATCTCTGCAACTTTGGGATAGGCACAGATTTATTAGACCACAAAAAGAGTAAATGATAAAATATCAAATTGGACTTCATCTAAAGATATTGTTAAAAATTTTTTTAAAAACCTGGCTACTTGGAGAAAATACTGTAAATACAAACATTTGACAGAGGATTTCTACCCAGAAAGCATTACAAACATTTTTACAACTCAGGAATAAAACAATCCCACAAGCTGGGAAAACTATATAAACATATATTTTAAAAGGGAAGAGAACATAACGGCTGAAGATCACACGAAAAAATTTTCAACTACATTAGTTATTAGAGAAATTAATTTTGAAACACCTTCCTAGAATAACTGAAATTAAAAAGTCTGGAAATACCAACTGATGATTAGGATATACAGAAACTAGAAATGTCATATAAAGCTGGTAAGATTAAAAATGGTACTTTGGAGGACATTTGGTAATTTCTCATAAAGCTAAGCATGCTCTTACCATATGACTAAGTAATTGCAATCCTAAGTATTTATCCACAACAAATGAAAACACATTCCAATAGAACAAAGTTGCACAAGTGTTCATAGCCACTTTATTCAAAATAGCTACAAAGTGGAAACAACCCAATGTCTATCATCCATAAATGCATAACCAAATTATGATACTTATGGTATATGTATTCAATGGTATACTACTAACCTGTAAAAAAATTACTCAAAACTACAACAAAATGAGTGAGTCTCAGAATTATGCCAGACACAAAAGGGTACACTCTCTATTGTTTCACTGATATAAAGTTTAAGAAATGTCAAAATGAATTAATTATAATAGAAATAGTATCAGTTTACCTGAGATGAATGGTAGGTTACCTTGAAAAGGACATGAGGAAACATGATGGAATCATAGGAGCATTTTATTTGATTGGTAAGGTGGTTATATTGGTGTATACTTTTTATCAAACTCTTCAGAGCGTACATTTAAATGGATGGTTTCATTGTACGTAAATTTTATCTCCATGAATTTTATGCAACATTGAAAAAAAACTTCTATTGAAGATAGAGATGATAATTAAAGTATTAGTGTCAAATGACATAATTAGTTAATCTCATCTTGATATCCTGCAATTTTGAGAAGCCTACTTATGTACGACTGTTCCTCCACATCACCACATAAATGTTTATAGGGGTTCCTTCCCACCCACAGAACTCCAACTTCTTACCACTCCTGCTGCACTTAATCTTTTCCAGCAGAGTCAAACAGCAGAGATGTGGAGAGTAATACAACAAACTATGTAACACACTGTGTAATTGAAATGGACCATAATCACTAATATTAAAGACAGTGAATCATTCTAATAGAGCTGTGTTCAGCAAACAATGAAAAATTATGTGCCAGAAAAGCTAATGCTGGTTTTAAAATGAACAGAAATGAAGTGAAATGGAACCTCACTTGTTATTCATAAAGGTCAATTTAACGTGATTATTTTCCCCCCAGCATCACAGCTTTGTGATTACTGTTGTATACCTGAGTGTTATTTTATAACCTAATAAGAGCATAGAATAACCAGCTGGTGATGATTTTGTTTAGAGCTGAGCCTAAATAATCCCCCTAACCAGCATCAAGTCACACACGCTACTGGTTGCAGTGCAAACAAGTTCCAATGTATAAAAAGTTAAAGGGAGTGGGAGGCACTCAACAATTAGATTTTATGTTAGCAAGTCAAAGAGAGACAGACAGACAAGCATGAGTTCCTCTTCAGTGAAATATTACTTTTCAGAACCAACCATCACTTTCATACGTCCAAGTCTACTATAATATTTACTTTTAATACAAATCTGCTTTGTGGTCTGGAAATGGCGTACCCTGAAATTAGACCCTTAAGTGGCATAGGATGAATGCTGACACGGCAACTTACTGATAGTTTCCAGGATATCTTTGAAATCCCAAATAGAAAAACCTATATAAAAGTTAATTAAAATATGCCTAAACAATTCCATCACCAACACTAAGGGAAATAGTGTTTGGACAGCAAACAGACTATTCAGTAAATGAAAATTTCCCTTAAATTTAGCTTTATCGGGGTCTCTACAGATTTCTAGCAACAAGTTTACTAGTTTTTTTCCTATAAAATTTATCCCATTTTGTGCTTATCTCATTTTTAATTTTACTAAAATCCCAAAGAGACAAATTAGTAAGGTGGCAGAGCCTGGCTGAGTGCCTTCATTAGCTTAGTGCTAATAACTTCTTTCAGCATCATGGATAGCGCCTGACATCACAACTCAAGCTTATCCAAAAGCTAATTATTTTCCCTGTTATAAAACAAAGGTTCTATATCAAAGGCCCATAATGCGACACAGTACACCCTCTAGATGCACTGATTTGCAAAATAAATCAACTGTGTCAGAGGGAATTTAAGCAGAAATTACGACAAGTTGCAATTGTACTTGCAATGGTGCACTATTCAAATGCATTGTCAGTTACTCATGGCAAGATGGCACCCATGCCATTCTGAGGGTTCAGGGAAAAGGCAGAATTCTTATCTGTCACAGTAATAAAAGCGTACTTTCTTCTGTTTGCAAGTTATTCATGCTATTATAGCTTAGTTCATAAATATTTAAATGATGGGACAGGGAAGGACCTAAGGACCCATGACAGATTGAAGGAAGTAATATTTTAATTATATACACACACACCTGCACACATACCTATTCGTATTATGTGGTTATTTTATTGTATATTTTCTTCCTTGAATTGATAGGGAATCTCACGTCTCCTTAGTCACATGCAAAATGTATACTCCGGCTTACTTACAAAAACAGAAGCAGTTTATTCCCACAGGCCACAGATCCTATCCTTCAGATTACACCAGATCCTCAGAGAGTCAAGAGTCAAAAAACAGACTAAAGTGTACTGAACTGAAAATTACACTCAGATGCTAACTAGCACCCCCAAGACTTTCCCGTGGGCCTATGCCTATAATATTTCAAAAATAAAGTAGACTTGAGGAAGAAAATAGTGTTTCCACCTCCTCCTTTCTCAAGGCAGAAGCTGCTAATTTGGAGCAATGCTTATGTTCTTTGGTTTCCTTGGGGGCAAGCTCTTTACAAGTCTCTCCAACATCAGCTCATATTGAAAGGGTAGAAGAGAAACAAGATGCCTACAAGGCCCCCCGGATAAACAACATACAACCTAGGAAGCTCTGAATCATTACAGGTAATAAAAAATATTCTCCATCCTGACTAAATATGTTTTAATAATTCAAATTATTCAATCCTCCCTTTTTTATTATTTAATCTTGGTCATGTAATCACAATGGCCTCTTCTTATACCATCTCTCACACACTTGTTCTTTTCACTTCTTGATTTAAAAAGAAAAAAAAAATCAGGTCGATGAATCATCATCTGTAATTTTATCCGTTTCATCTTTGAACCTGGCCTACAGAACGTCTTTTCCATATTAATACCAGCTGTTTGTTTTGCTCACCACATACTCGCTCCCTTTCATTTCCCTTGGTTTGTTTCCTAGGTTTTTATCTTGAAATCTTCCGTTATATGCCAGGCAGAAATCTGCCCCTTGAGTTCATTTGTTATTCCAGTCTCACACACCTTATTGAGTTATTTTCTTTGCTGCAATCAGTCTTTAAATACAATCCAGTAAAGATACAGCAATGATTTTTGACAACCTGACCTTTCTCTGCTTTCTTACACTTGTTTAATTAGGCACTACGTGCAGCTGTGACTTGATCTTTACGGTCTTCCTCTGGAAGAAAAGAGATATGTCGATTAAAGAAGGCCAGATTTGGCAGGCTTTCTAGTTACTTCAGGAACTGACATTGGAGGCTTGGAAGCCTGAGGAGCAAGGGAATGCTATAGTGGTTTTCTTAAACATAATAACAACAACAAAAAAATCTGTTTTGGACAGAACACTTGACTCCAAGAATAAGTTGTAAAATTCATAGCTTTTCACTTCTAGGTTGACAGCTTGAACTGACCACAAGTCATGACCTTGGATGGGATGCTTTTGGGGCCATATTCAATGAAGTGACTATGGACCCAAAATTATGAACCCCAAATTATTGGTACCTGAGCTTTGGCTCAGAAAACTATTTCCACGTGCGCAAAAACAAAGATGTTACGCTAACTCCAGATGAGAATGTAGCAGGCAAGTCCAAAGTATTTAGATATAGAGTGAGTTCACCTGCTTTATTCAAACCAGTGGAAGGCAATGTTAGAAAGAAGTATAGTGGAGTACTGAAGGCCTGGTAGAAGTACACCTAGATCTGCAATAAGGACATTGAGGTCAAGCTCTGAAACAGTCACCAACACTTTCTGTGACTTTATGGAGGTCATTTCACTGTTCGTGGTTTTAATTTTTTATTGATGTAATTATATCTAGCAATTGCATAATCAAAAATCCCATTTTAATATTTTGTGATATCCAATCCTTTTATAAGGTATATGGGGGCTCTTATTACTACCTCCTTTGTCTCGGTGAGGTTCTGTAATTTGTCCAGTTTAACACAATTGGAAAATGACAAAAGTGATTTAAAGCTAGTTCTACTAATTAAAAATCCTACATTTCTCTTTTCTTGTTATTCAGTGATTCTACTGAGTGAGGAATTTTGTTTATGTACACTATATGTTTCTGAGAAATTTTAAAATATATGTTTATTTTATTATATCACTGGGGTAAGTACCTTTAAATCAGATCCACAATAACAGTCCTCTCTGGGTTTGTTGTAATCCATCTTTCTATTTATATACCCATTGTTTTTCTTTGTTGGATAAGATATATCTGGTAACCATATTTTATGCTTCAGAAAAGTGTGTTTACTCAGAGTATAATAATTATATCATGCCTCAGAAAATACTGATGATCCAGGAGAATCAATCCAATCTGATATAATTCACTAAGTAACTTTTATTGCATGCTTATCTTGTAATCAATCCAATAATAGAGTCTATGAGAGATAACAGGAAAAAATGTGGTTTCTGCCTTACGGGTTTGTAATATTTCATTGTAACAATATGATACTGACTATGTCACATCTCAATAAAACTACAGGATGGTTACTGATTATGTTCCAAGAGGAGTAATCCTGCTATGCAGTTTCAAAGCAGAAAGAATGCAATAGTAGATGAATTGGTCATGGAACAACATAAGGAAAAGCTGGAGTTCAACATGTGACCTGAATAATGAATAAAATATGGCTAGTTAGAGGTGTGAGAGAAAATAATTTCTGTAGGTATTAAGGATTCTGAAATGGGAGTTCACAAAGCATAGCAGGTATACATTCTTCCCTGGAGAGAAAGTGCCTTGGAAAGGTAAGGGGAGAGAAGACTCAGTGAGTTTTCTGACCATTCATACCCGCATCATAGAAAGTTGGTTAAACTGTCAAAATATGAAATGACACGTCCACATGTTTTTTATTACACCTTATTTTCTTGTAATTACAATACGATCACATCTTATTTTTTGTAGATACAAATATTCACATGTCCTCAATAATGGATCGCTTGAACAAACCATGACATATTTCTACAATAGAACACTAAGTGTATAAAAAGGATAAGATCTCTTCATAGAGATAATGGAACATCTCCAATATACATTGTTAAGTACGGGGGTAAGGGAAGGTGCAGATCAGTATTTTAAGTGTGCTAACTTCTGTTTATCTAAGAGAAAAACACACAGATCATATGCATGTGTACACACTCACAATAAAAGGATAAATTAAATCTAATAAAAATGATTACAATATAGGGTCAGAGAAGGAAAAAGATGAAGGGAGGGACAGGAAAGAAAATACTTTTCAAAATGTACTTTGTTTTATTTGGAACCATACAAATATTTTACAAATTAAAAACAAAATTGTATTTGAAAAAGAAGTAAAAACATACTTTAACAAATGAACCAAACTGCTTATTAAGTTGGTGGCATTACAACAGAGAAATAAAAGTTATCTTCAGTGATTTTATAACAGACTTTTGATTTATTTTATCCCTGATTATATCTACTCTAAGGACAAAACATTTAAATCTTTAAACCATATTCTGTAGTCTTATTAGCAGTAAAAAATTGATACTGTTTTTTTAAACTGATTTCATATATATATATATATACACACATATATGCATATATATACATATATGCAAATAATGTAAATTTCATTAAGAATCAAAATTGTCAACATAATAAATACATGATGTAAGTATAAAAATCAAATAAGTTATGTAAAACCTTTAATTTTGAATTTGAAATATATGAACTCATGATACTTTTTTTCTTAAAATATTCCTAGTTTTGTCTACTTAAAAGTCTAGGGGCAATGACAACATAGTAAAGAGAGAATGAAGATATATAAAGCAGATATAGGAAAAAGTCAAATTGGGAAGGTGTGATTTTATGCAGGACAAATAAATCAACGACATTTAAAAATGGAAGACTCAATTATAGAATGAAAGAGATTTAAAATGCATAATAAATATAATATATAGACCTTATTTATATTCTGAGTCAAAATATCAACAGGACATTTGAAATGCCTTGTGTGTTAGATAATATTTGATATTGAAAAAGTCCTCATCTTTGTTATTTTGGAAAATACAGTAAAGCATTTACAAAAGGAGTGACTTGATGGTCAGGATCTAATTTATAATACCTAAAATAAAGGAAAGAATTCAAATGACATAAGACTGGCAAAATACTAATAAATATTGAAGGTGAATTATGAGCATATTAAGGTTCATTATACTACTATCTATATTTTTGTGTGCATTTGAAAATTTCCACAATAAAAATAAGGGGAAAAAAAAAAAAGGAAAAGGAAAAGATAGTTAACTCCTACCCTGACTAAGGCCAGTTTCAGCTGACAATATAGGAAAATTTTCTATGAAGAGTGGGAGTGTCCTTCCAAACACTTTCCTCACATGTCACTATCGAGCATTTAATAGTTTAATACATGAATTTTTTATAAATTAAATTCTTATTACTGCATTTAATAATTTGACTAACAAATACTTATGAAGGGTTTACAGCATTAGATGGGCCTCAATTACATGAGCTCTTTAAAAGAAAAGTTTACTCTGGCTGGTGGCAGAAGTCACTGATTTTGAGGCATGAGAATGATTTGATACACTTACTGGCTTAAAGATGGATGTTGCCATGTGGCAAGGGATGCAGGCAGCATCTAAAAGCTGAGAGGAACACTTGATCAACAGTCAGTAAGTAAAGATCTCAGTCTTATAACCACAAAGAACTGAATTCTATCAATAACAAGAATAAGCATGGAAGAGGGTTTTTGCTTTCCCCCCGAGTTTCCAGAATTGTACTCTGAGTAACAACACCTTGATTTTAGCTTTGTGACACCCTGAGCAGAGAATCTAACCATAATGTGTCAGAATTCTGACCTACACAAGTGAGCCCTTCACACAATATTTGAAGGGATACTCTCTATGGGAGGTACTTCAGTGGTGGAAAATGGAAATTCCTTACCTTTAGAAAAATGTATTCTTGGTTAATGTGAATGGCCCATGTGTCAAAGGAGATATTTGACACAGGAGAATATTTCAGGTTCCATATCAGAGATGTAAGTAATCTGGGGCTTGTAAGTGAAGGAAATGAGAGTTTAAATGCAACAGTTAATGTGTATGTAAATTTAATAGGGCTCAGGTACTGGTTAGATGTGGGGGCAGGGATAAACAATAAGAGAAGAGAGCGGTGTCTTGAATTTAGTTGATCAGAATGTTTGTGGATGGTACAGCTTAGTGGTAGAGCATATGCTTAGCATGCAAGAGGTCCTTGGTTCAATCCCCAGTACCTCCATTAAAAAATAATAAATAAGTAAATAAACCTGATTACCTCCCCCCAGCCCCCCCAAAAAAGAGTCTGTGATGCCAAAAATGGCAAATTAGGACAGGGCTGTTGGGGAAGACAATGATTTGAATTATATGCAAATATAACCTAAGGTGTACAGCAGAGGGTGGGTAGCAATGTTGGATGTAAACTAAAGGGAAATTCTGAACTGGAATAAAATATGTTGCAGTCATTTTAATAAAATTAATGGGTATGTAAATGGATAAATTTGTGGAGAGGGCAAAAGAAAAAACTGAAATCTAGGGAATTAATCTAGAAAGTGATTATAGTTATGTGCAGGACCTGGCTTACCCAGGCTTGCCTGAATGGATTTTGTATATTCCTTCCTAACTCTGTATTCACTGACTTATCACATTGATAGCTTGAACTAGACCATATTGGAAGTATTTAAACCATGGATATCACCCAGCACTATAAATCAGGTACCGTTCCCTTTTACCACCTCAGAGAATCGGCTGTTAAACATTTACTGGCTCACTACTGAATGCAGAAGACAGGATCTTTAACACTAGAATTTGACACAACATTGTAAAATGACTATTACTCAATCAAGAAAATGTAAAAAAAAATAAAATAAAAATAAGCCAAAAAAAAAAAAAAAAGAAGACAAGATCTTTAGGTAGAGCCAGTTCCAGAGTAGTTTTTTCAAACTACTTAAAAAAAAAAAAGGGTAGTTGATTGTCACAGAAGAAACCACTATCATGAAAGCTGTGTGTCTACTGTGTAAATTGTTCAGGATGTCCAAAAAATATACATAACTTTTGTGACTATGAATTTGTCATGAACAGAAGAGAGTATTTTCAATAAAGTAGAGGCCAAATGGCAAAGAGCTGAGCAAAGATTATATGCTGAGAAAATGGATCCTAAGTAGAATGCTATTATTTAACCCAAATGACATGGTGTCAAACCTCATTTGCTGGGATAAGAATCAGAAGATCTGAGTCCCTCTGCGGGTACTATCACCCATCTCTCTGGGCCTCAGTTTTTCATTTGTAAAATCAGAGGTCTGGATGAAGTTTTCTGTAAGGCCTATTCCAGCTCTGTTAGTTGAAAACTGATGTTCCAAGACGTCCAAGAAATCATTTGAAACAAAAGAAATAAAACTCCAGCATCCTCACACCCACTTCAGCCTTTGACTATACTTCTGTAATTGCATCCTTTCTCCCATGAACTCCGTATCTGGAGCCATCTCTTCTAGGAATTAAACACATGCATCATCTCACATTTGGTACAGGTATTACTTAAAAGAGGAATGAGGCAAACAGTCAACTGAGGCTGATTAATGTGCTGTCTCAGAGATAGGGGGGAAGGGAGAAAAGGATTATATTAAGCAAAGCTACCTTTCCCACTTCATCCCTTCAGCTCAAATTGTTCAGTCAGTGCTGTCAAGACAACTAAAATTACTCCTTGTAGTTAAAAAAAAATAGATTTTTTTCATGCTAAATTTTAAAATATGTTTAAAATTATTTTTATCAAATATTTATACAGAAAAAGCTTAGCTCTTCTCCCTCTTGGGGACATCATGGATAACCTATTAATACAGAATCTCCTTGGAAATTTATTGATTGGCCAGGTTTCCTTTGAATATCTGACACTCAACCATTTGATTTGCCACTAGCTTTTAAGTCTGAAAGCTGTCTCAGAGTTCTGACAAAGTGTTCTGATACCTGCCTCAGTACTCTGATACCTGTGACTGAAACTACAGAGACTGGAAACAAAATAAAGCTTTACCATTCACAGAGAGAGAAGACGGACTAGAGGGACATCTAAGCCTCACAGTGGGGCAAACATACTTAACAGCTGCATGTAAAGCAGATGATTAAAAAAGATGCAGGGCCCTGGATAAGTTCTAGTCTCTGACCTCAATATCTGACAATATCAGTGCCAGAGCTAGAAGTACACGGGAATGTAAGATTAGCAGATCAGAGAGTGAGGATGAGAGCAACATATGAAGGTGGAAAAGGTTAGATAATGAGGCACATTCTAGAACTACTGGCTATGTCATTACCATGATACCCATCTCTTTGAATGATGATACCTAGGTAGAACTTGTTTATATTGATACAGAGCTCAACCAGGTGATCTTGACAAGAACATAGATTCAGCAGTGATTAGATTAATAGCCAACATGACCTAAAGAGTGAATGAAATCCCCCAAGGACATGTAAATTGAGCAAATGAGAGAGAGATGGAAAAATTCAGGGATGACATCATTACTTAATGGGAAAGAATAAGTTGAGAAGTCAACAACAGAGACATTTGGTAAGTGTGGTGGTCAGACAGGCCAGTGGAGCACAAAGTGAGTAAAGCATTAAGAAGACAAAAGTAAGGCACTGTGACAGTGTCAAGGGTCACTGAAGAGTTAAGAAAATTGTTCAATGGATTTGAAATTAGAAAATACTGATGAATTTGACACAGTAATTTTTAGATGAGCCTGGGTTTGAAGGAAGGAGAGGGGGTGGAAAACCTGAATAAGCAGAGAGAACAAAGGAAAGATATTTGGGAGGATGGTGATAGTCTTCAAAGGAAATCATTATAAATGGTTGCTGGAGGGGAATATAGGGTGAAGAAGGATTATCCGCTTATTCATTTACTTTTATGAAGGAGAATTTTGCATGTCTCTAAGCTATGGACATAGCAGATTAAAATACAGATAGGGGACTAGTTTATTGATGAAATGAGGTATTAGAAGACATTCATGACTAAAAGGAAGTCCAACTTTACAGGGTGTGAGAGTTTCCAATAACAGGTTACTATGGGTCCTGGATTTAATATTAATCTTAATCTTTGTATTGGACAAAGGGAGATAAGTGGTGTTACTACCATGAGATGGTAACTGAAAGCATTGAAGAATTCCCTTCCTAAGAATGACCATTTTTAGGCATGGAATGTCTTGTTTCATAAGTATGGCTTTCTTTGTTAGAGATGCTCAAGCAAAAAAATGATCATCTTTAGGGAAGCCATTTGGAGTAAGAAACTTCAAAACTGTATGTCTATGGTTATCTGAAACGAGCCACAACCAGTGTCTCCATTGATTGACTAACACAAATAATTTCAAATAATATTTATCTATACTTTCAACAGAAGTTTACTGACCACCTACTCATTTGTAAAATGAGTACACTTCGGGGGATATAGTACATGGCACAAGAGCTACTCCTTGTCTTAAAAAAGCTTATGTTCTAGAAGACAGAGAAAAATACACAAATGTAGAAATTTGTAGAGAAATGTTAGATGGTGTATATGAGTTTGCTAGAGCTGCCATAACGAAATACCACAGACTGGATGGCTGAAACAACAGAAAATTCCACAGTTATGGAGGCTGAAAGTCCAAGATCAGTGCGTCGGCAGGGTTTTTTTTCCCAGTGAGACCTCTCTCCTTGGCTTGCAGATGTCATCTCCTAGCTGTATCCTCACTTCGCCTGTCCTCTGGGCATGAGGAAAAGTCTCTCTGGTGCCTCTTCCTCTCATTATAAGGATACCAGTTACACTGGTTAAGGGCCCCGTCCTTATGATTTCATTTATATTTTTAATGGAGGTTCAGGGGATTGAATCCAAGACCTCATACATGCTAAGTACATGTTCTATCACTGAGCTATATCCCCACCCCTCCTCATTTAACCTTAATTGCCTCCTTAAAGGCCCATCTACAAATATAGTCATATTGGGGATTAGGGCTTTAGCATATGAATTTTGGGGGCACACAATTCAGTCCATTAACAGATAGTAATAACTGCTACAAAAATCAGAGGAAAGGAACGGTGAACGATAGAGGGATGCTATTTAGATAGCGCAGCCATCAAAACAAACAAACAAAAACTGAGGCAGTGCTTTTGTGTAGAAACCTGAATGATGTAAGCAAATAATGAGAAGACTGGGGAGGCACATTCCAATCAGAGAGAACAAAAAGTGCAATGGCACTGAAGAATTTGCAAGCTTGATTTGTTTAAAAAACATGAAGAAGGCCAAGGTGGCCAGAGCAAAGCAAGTTTCATGAGTAAAATCTAAACAGAGTTGACCCTTGAACAGTGCAGGGATTTAGGGGCACTGACTGCAAAGATCCAAGTATAACTTACAGTAGACCCTCTACGAACATGAACTCAACCAACCATGGATCTAGTATTACGGTAATATTTACTACTGAAAAAAATCCATGTATAAGTGAGCCTGAGCAGTTCAAACCCATGTTGTTCAAGGGTCAACTGTAGTTACATGAGCTTGATGCTCATGTATTCGATTAATATCTCCTGAGTTTCCACTATATTCTAGGTCACACACTTGGTACCAGGGATATAAGTTGTTAATAAAAACAATCTGTGTGCTGGAAAGAACCTCTAGGGAGAGATTTAATATGACAATGTAATGCTACAGACATAGTCTTTTGTTCTAAATAGAATCTGGCAGGCATTTTCATCTGATGGCTACTGTATGTGAAGTTAAGTTGGAATGAGATTGTATCTGCATTGTATCTCTGCCCTACAACTCCATAACTCTGTCAGTCTGAGCAAGTTACCTAATGTTTCTAAACTTATAATTCCTCAATTGTAAATGAGTATAGTAAGGTTCCATTTCTCATAGACCACTGAATATAACTTAGGTTAATTAAAGCAAACTTCCTAATAAAGTGTTGTCACTGAGTAGGCATTCAATAAGCAAGAGTTCTTCTTCTTTTTTTTTAACAAGGTACTTCTTACATGTTTGCGGGTCTTTGATTCCAAAATATTTTGGGTCAGAAGAGTAATTATGGAGAAAAATTCTGATCAGAACCAGAGGAGACAGAATCAGAAATGCAGATGAGTAATTAAGAGTCTATAGAGAAGAGGGCCTCTGAAGCATGGGTCAAGTCACCTTTCAGAACCTCCCCTATTGACGTCTATGGATGACAAATGGTTAGAACCAGGGTACCCATTGTTTGGGTAGACAGTTACAGATAAGAAAGGAGAGGAGGCTAGAATGGCTTGTGTACTAATGGATTCGAATTTTATAAAGCAGCATGAACTCATATTTAGCTTATTACAAAGATACGAATTACTTATAGAAATATTTATAGATATATGTGTCTACATAGGTTACTATATATACACGTATGTCTCCGTATTACTCAGACCTGGTTTGATACTCCTTAGAGAAATGTCTGATTCTAAGACAAGGGCAGGGAATATAGAAGATAAGTCAGAAATACCTCAGTAGCAGAGTGCACCTGGTAGGACAGGGAATATACACAATAAGCCTGTAGCAGTCTGCAATGCTAGAAAGTAAGAAGGTGCTAAAACATGACACACCCTCATACCACCCACACATCTCACCCACACCCCCCACACACATGATGGGGTTCTACCAAAGGGATGCAGACCCAACTGAAAGAGCTACCAATAATCACAGCTGGAATATTTTATTAAAATAAAATAAAATAGTATGAGGTTATAATTCAAAGTAGAAAATAAATATGTATGAGGCCATACTAATATAAATAATTGAACAAATAACTATATGGGGATAATAAACAAAAATCCTATACAGAAGAATTACAAATAGTTAATGTAATAAGCTGCCTTTAATGTAGTGGAACCTGACTATGCCTTAAGTATGTGAAGAAAAGAAAAAAAGTAACTTTACAATGGTGAAGCCTTACAAACACCTCAAGCCAAGTGATTCAAGCAATGTGACATATTGGTAACAGGCACCCTTGATATGATGTGAATGACACTTCACCTCTGCAGTCTTTCTCCAAAAACATACTGCCTCAGTCCAGTCATGGGAAAAAGCATCAGATAAATCCCAATTGAGACACATCCTACAAAATACCTGGCCAGTACTCTACAAAAAATGTCAAGTTCATCAAAAACAGGGAAAACCTAAGACACTGTCACAACACGGAGCCTAAGGAAATATGACAACTAATATCCTGGATGGAATCCTGAAACAGAAAAGAAAGTACAAAAGGGAAAAAACTGAGGCAATGTGAATAAAGCACAGACTTTAACTAATGATAATATACCAATATTGGTGTGTTAATGGTGACAAATGTGCCATACTCATGCAAGATATTAATAGAAGAAACTAGGTGTGCTGTACACCAGAGCTCTCTGTACTATCTTGACAATTCTGTTAAGCTAAAATTAAAAGTTTACTTTAAGAAAACAAAGGAATGTGGTTTTAAAAGTAAGATACTAGAATATGTAAATCAACAGTTTATACCAATAATGGTTCAGCATCTCTGAATGTGTTTTCCATGGAACAGAAGTCATGAAGGATGCCCTAGGAAAATAAATCACTTCTTTGGTCAAATAATTTTGAGACAGGCTGCTTTTCGCAAGAGCCTTTGGAGATTCACAAAGCATATTAGAATATGCAAAATTCTGAAAAAAAAATCACACGAAAAATGCACAACCTGACGTTGTTTACCACACCATCTCCCAAATTTACTGTAAATTCTAAATTTTTTGGCCATTATCTTGTAACATCTGTGGTAGTACCATTCCCTAGAACACACTTAGGGACGTGTTTTCTGTACTGCTGTATACACTACTGAAATCACTAATGAGCCACCTATGGAGGAAATATGTGATATTCTTGATTTGAAGTTATATAGAATGAGATGTGATGGAAGAAATTTTGGATGGCTTATCTGCCAAAGAGAAGTCTTCCGTAAGACACGATATCTGCTATCAGAACTTTGGGGAACAGTCCTGCTGAAAATACTATGTGGCTGAGTAGAGGACCTAATCCAAAAGGTAAGACATCACATGTGTACAAAACAATTGACTTCAATATGAGGAAAAGTCTTCGAGGAATTAGAGCTGTTCAGGAATATATTTGGCAGGCATTCAAGTCCCGATTATTAGAGGCATTCAAGTTGTAAGATATAGTCTGAAGGGACAATGTAAAGAAATGCACTAAGTTGGAAGCAATGGCCTTCATGATCTCTCCCAGTCTTATGATCCCACTTATGTATCCATCCATTCACAAGATGGTTAGTATCTCTTATGTGACAAGCACCATGCTAAGTCTTTGGTGTAAAATAGCACATTTTGGTCCTTCCCCTGGATTTCAATCTAATGGGAAATAAGAAGAAAATGAGTGCTATAAAGGAATGAAAGTTGTCCCCACTAAGGACCAGACTAGAGATTGGGAAAATGTCCAGGGAAAGGATAGCTAATAACAACTGTGAACACTTAGGTAGTTCTACGTGCTTAGCCCTGATTACATTTATATACTGAGTCACTTCATTCTCATAATTTATCATATAGATTTTATTACTATCATGTTATTTTTCAGATAAAGACACTGTGACCAAGAGGTTAAGTGACTTGCCTTAGATGACTCAACTATTTAATATCAGGTGGTCTCTCTCTAAAGCTTGAACTCTTAACCATCGTCCAAATTAAGATTTGAAGGATGAGTAGTCAAAAAAGCTGTGTGTGCCGGTGTGTGTGTATAGCAGAGAAAGGGAGGGAGACAGGAGGAAAAAGAAAACAAAGATGTCAAAGGCAAAGGGAATAACCTGTTCATTCTCTGAGAAGTGTGAGTAACCAGGAACATTTGATAAATTTAAAGTAATTTTGAGTTATTTCCCAGACTAAAATTCCTGATATTAGCAAAAATTAAAACAAATAGAAAACAGCTTTCTTCTCCATTTTTCTTCTTTTATTTCCCCTATCCTCACCCAAGCATCCACCTCCCTTCCAGGAACACAGATATACACAAATATAAACACAGACACCACAAGGTTTAATTTGGAAAACTAAAAGGGGTACTAACTGCCTTTTAAATCATCTCTCCACAAAGTGAAGGTCAGTTCCTCCTCCCTTCTATGTACCTAGGAAAATTAATTTAGCAAAGCAAAATTAGAAAAGGTAAAGACTCCATCTATCAGCTTATCCATCCCAGATTTCTGTAGCACTTAGGAATCTGAGAGGGCTTGCCTGAGGGCCCAGCCTGATGATGGTAATGGCATACTGGGTACAGTCTGCATAGCCCACCAGTCCTCGAGCTGCTGAAACTGCATATTTGAAAATGATTGAGTTACCCCAGCAATTATGAAATTGGATACCACTCAGGCCTGCAAGACTCTTTATTAGACACAGCGATTCAGAATGCATAGGGTTATAAATCCCATCTGTAAAGAAATACTCCAGGTCCAGATAGGCTGTCCCTCTTCGGAAATGGAGCAAACTTCCAGAGGGTTAAGCTGAAGTCCTGGAAGGTGCAGGTGGGAGAGTCTTCTGACCCGCAGAGCACAGGTGCTTCAGACTTTGCAAAGCCCTTTTCACATCCTTACTTTATTCTCACTTGAAGGAGGCAGAGAGGGAGTTTTAAATCCTCACTAAGGAAACTAGAGTCTCTGTGAGATAAAATGACTATCCTAGATTAAACTGTTTCTAAGCCACAGATTCAGAGCTGGAGAACATGCTTACACTTTTTTCATCATAACCCTGAGGGGCACGGTAGGTATTAGCAAATCCTGCTCTGCAAGGTAGATAAATCAGTTACAGACAGGACAATGCTAGGTAACAAACAGCTATATAATAAACCAGCATGCATCAATAAACCTTTTATTTATCTCTTAAGTCTGAGGGCTGTCTAGGGGTTTGCTGATCTTGACTGGGCATTGGGGGATTCTGTCCCAGGTGCTTTCATCCTCCTCCTGGGAACAGCAGGTCAGCCTGGGCATGTCCTTCTCATGGTGTGCACTTAAGCACAAGAGCACAAAGAGGGACACACAAGTCCTCTTGAGGCTGAGCCTCAGAACAGCACTATCATTTCCACCCCATTTTATTGGCAGAAGGAAGTTACACAGACAAATCCACAGGCAGAAAGCACTGAAGGACATCTCATGCACAACAGAAAGGCACTGCAGATTTACATAGAAAATACCATGGATATGGAGAACAATGAAGGATCTGGACAATCTACCACTGTGGATGTATGATTGTGGACCATGACGAGAGAAGGCTGAAAATGCATCTCTCTTACACCGATGGAAAGTTTGAAGCACACTGAGGGAGGCTCGAGATAAAAGAGGTGGACAGGGACCTTGTGTAGTACCCCATACATTTTAATAAGATTTTAAGGTTTGCTTGTAACAACAGTAACAAGTCATTATAAGGTTTGAAGTAGGAATGTGATGTGATCAAACTTACATGTTCATAAGTTCAAGGTTAGAGAACAAGAAAACAGTTAGGATGCACAGTCTTGCTGGAAAGGGATCATGGATTAGACAAGAGACAGTAAAAATGAGGGTAAAAATGTCAATTTTCAGAACATTGGAAGATATTTGGAGATACAGTTAAAAGTCTTAGAAACTGACTAGAAGTGATAGGAGTTGGGGCTGAGGGAGTGTCAAGTGTCATGAATGAAATGCAACTCCTGGCTTGAGCAACTTGGAGGATGAAAATGGAGAACACAGAAAAGAAGAGACTCATACTTTGCACTACTTGCCAACTGTACCATACCAAAAATGAAATTTTAGACCCTTTGCTCTGCTTCTTTGAGGCTGGGCACTGCCCCTTCAAGTGGACTTTATTTTACCTTCCTTCCATGAAGCCTAAGTAGTGGTATATTTTTTAGGATTTTATTATGGAAAATTGCAAATATGTAATAAAAACAGAAATCCACACACGTTAGCTTCCACAATTATCAACTCATGGACAATCCTATTTTATATATATCTACAACAATTTTCCAATCAGATTATTTTAAAGTAAATCTTTGGCATGACATAATTTCTTTTATGACTATTTTAATAGGCATCCCCCCTCAAAAAAAAAAAAAAAAACTTTAACAATACTACCATAGACCTAAAAGAAGTTAACAAAAATTCAATGTCCAAAGTTCTATGATGGCTTCATATTTTTTATAGCTTGTCTAAATTAGTATCCATATAAGGTTCATGCATTGTAATTGGTAGATGTGTCTCTTAATCTATTTCAGTCTATAGGATCTCCTCTGTATTTTTTTTCATGCAATTTATTTACTGAAAAAAAAAAGGTTATTTGTTCTATAGCATTTCCCAAGGTCTGAATATTTACTTACATTCTGTGATGTTTAACATTTTTCAAATTTTTTTTATTGTTTACAATTTGTTTATTTTATACAGACTGGTCAGGTTTAAATTTGATTTTTTGGCAAGACTAGAAAGCAGCATTTTGATATAGCAGGTAATGTGAAAATATCAGTGTAGGAGAAAGAAGAATGTCTGTGTTAAAGCTAGCTGGTTTTCACTTTTTTTCCTAGCTTGTGATCCTGGAAAATTCATTAAACCATCCCAAATTTTAGTTAGTTATTACAGTAGAAAATGGGAATAATAACGTCAATTACTGACGTAAGATTAATAATCCAATGTTTCTTATTTTGGTTTGTACATCAAAATCATCTCATTTGTTCATTTTGAAGTTCAAATGCCTGCACCTTACATTAAGCAACCTGAATCAGAGTTTCTGGTATGGGACCCAGGTGTCTGTGTTTGGAAAATTCTCATGGACCACTTCGGTTGAGATCTATATACTAGACAACAAGCACCTCCAAGGCAGGGACTACACTTTGTTCACTCTGGCTTAGAGCTAGCATTCAACAAGTATTTTTGTTACGTGATAGCATGGTTGACTAGACCGTTGTGTGCACAGCTAACAGGATAGATAAATAGATGAATGAATTTTAAATGGTTCCATGACCCCAAGTTAGTAGTAGGGTGCTGTTAACTTCAGGATAAGAAGTTATAACTTTTTAAATTAAAAAAATACTTGTGATATGGGCCAATATGACAAACACTCTATATGTAAGTTCAGAGTATTAAATAGAAATGGTTTTCAATAAAATGGGACTTGGGAGTTGGCGTAACACCAAATGTCTGAGTAGGTACCTTGGGAATGAATGGAATTGCTGAAGATAATCAAGAATATTTTCACATCAAAATTATTTGCATGAATAGTAATCAGAGAACAGAGTCAAACAAATTCTATTTTTCTGGATATGGTGAATATTCAAGACTAAGCACAGATGAAGAATCTCACCACAGACATAAACATATTCCTGAAATTAAAAATGTAAAATAAAATGAAATTTTAAAAAATATATTCCTGAAATATAATAAAACTTGAGTTGAAGAAAAAATATTCTGAAAATTTTTCTATGCCTTACCCTGTGCACAAATAGTACCATGATCCCTAAAAGTAAGCATGAGTATTTGGCTTGTCTTAATCTAATCACCTCTGGTAACCATAAGGATTATTAATCTTAAAGAACTCTAAAAGCCAAGATTACTGAAATGAAATGAGTGGATCTGTGATTAGGATTCTAACAGCTATAAAACTGGTATACAGTTTTATTATGTCTACCAGTATTTGTCTTCAGATCCCCCTCCCTGTGTTCCCGCGTTGCAAATGTTAGCCTTTGCTATTGCCTTTATTTGATTTTGACATTTAATTGCTGAAGATTGCAAGCATCGATCTTTCTACCTCTCAAACTACCTGCTCTGTTTACCTAAGAAGGTTTTTGTGACAATCCAATGTAAAACAATATGTGAAAGCATGTTATAGTTCAATAAGAATGCACAAATAGGAAGATTACAAATATAATCATTCATCATCATCATCACCATCACAGCAGTCTTGTAAGTGAGGAATGGTGATGAGGGAGGGTTAGAGCAACTCTTTTTTGTTGGAGGGACCAGTGGCAGTTATGCCTCCATCAGATGATTCTCTCACATATGGAGAGGAATCAGGCTAATTATTTTGCAAATCCCATGAGAAAACCCTTGGATGGTTGCCATGGTGGACAGGCAATGCGATTACCCAGGTGGGAAATAAAGGTGAGCAGAGAACAATGGAAGAAACTGCCTTCTCTACAGCTTCTCTATCTCTGACCAGCTAAAATTAAGAGCTCTTTAAATCTCTTTGACCTCTGTGTCTCTGTATCTCTCTCTGATCTGAATGTCTCCCTCTCTCCCCTCTCCCTCCAACTCTAGTTAATGCCAACAAAGAAAATTAAGGCCACCATGAAGTATAAGGAATGATCACTCAATTCCAATAAATGTAGGTTTACTTGGCCAGCACAGACATTTGCTACCCCAGCTGCACTTGGTAACAAAGGTGAATGTAGGTTAGCTGACCCTCATCGGAAACCTTCACTGCTTCTTTTTGTTTTGTACTGTGAGCTTAATTCTTCTTTCCCTGTGGATCTTTCTCTGTGGTTTTTAAATTATTATTATAAAGGTCCTGAGCAACCTGAGCTACTATTTTTTATGCCTCTAATTACTAGACGTGTGGTCTTTGGCAACTCACTTAACTTCTCTGAACATTTGTTTTCTTTATTTTAATACAGACACAATTTCTGCCCTATCTCATAAGAATCTTAGTGACTCTAATTAAAAAATATTTGAACACGATTTACTAAGTTGAACAAGACAATCAAATAATGACGTATAATTATTGTAATTTAGTATCCAACCCAATTCTTTATTCAAGTTTTAAAATCTATCATAAATGGGAATATCTTTGAATACATGACTAAGTCTCCTTTGTCTGGGATTTCTTCTTACATACCATGTATGAACAGTTGGTAGTGGCTGCTTACAGTGCCTATTGGGAAGAATTCTAAGTTCATTTCTAAACTCTATGAGGGGAGAATTCTGTGATCCGTGAGCAGCATCTGCTATGGGCATAGGAGACAGAAGCAGTGTCAAACACAGTGTATATTTGTTAGCTCTGTATAATGCCCTAGAACAGTAGCATATAATGTAGGTACATAAATGAAATTCACCCATAGACATGTTTTATATGGCCTGAGCCAATATTTAAAAGTTGAAAGATTTCACATATGAGGTTTTTTTTAATATTCTCTTGAAAAACTGGAAGAGCCAATAAAACTATGCCTATCCTTTCCCCATAACAATAAGCAAAAGATAAGTATTGTTTCCATTTCTTCTTTTAGACCAAACACATGCTCTCCATTTTTACCTAGTCCCTACCACTCCCTGTTGCCTTATTCCAGTCTGTTTGCTTCAGTTACTTCATTTTCCAAAGTTTTGCAGGCATTATTATTTCTGACTGCTGGATTTGAGTTTGTTGTTGTTTTTGCAGAAATTAGTATGTCAGATTTATCTTCAAAAGTCAGACTGTGACAAACACTATCTGAGTACTGCATTATTAAGATAGTTGAACTCTGAAGTCCAAAAACTTAAGATGCTCAAAAATGCTGTATTGTACAGGCATTCTTGTTTCAAATCCAGTGCTGTAGGTCCTGAAAATGTCAATGCCATTATGCATTGATCAAGTCTTTTAGCAAAAGCTTCATTAAATGAATAACAGCCAACATAGTATAGCCAACTCCAACGTTAGAAAAGAGTCGTGCCTTTCCCCTTCTCCCTGTAATCTCTCAGGACTGTCAGAATCCAGCCAAAAGCAAAGAAAGAGCAATGTAAAATGAAGTAATTCACCATTTGTGGAGGGAACATAAATTAGCAACTTGTTATGATGTTGCTTTTTTTTAAGCTAAAAATCTCCATAGATAAGTTTAATGTGGAAAAATACATTTGTTTTCTTCTAATAGGACATGCTTATCTCACCCCCCTCAAGGATACTCCTACATCTCCTCTCAGATCCCCTCTAATTGAACAAAGTGGACTTAATTTGAATTAAACTGTCAAAAATCTTCCACTTAAATTGATGTATCTACTTCTCCAGCTAAAATGGATTCACTTCTGTGCAATGCAAAGGAGGTGTTGATGGACTGTATTGTGTGAGCTAGAAGTGTTTCGCATGCATCTCTATGTCATGTAACTCGGGTATGGAAAGCCAAGGAGATGTGAAAGGAGGGCAGGTCAGTGAAGGGATAAGAAGCACACGGGGTGGCTGAGGAGCCAGAGCTGGAGGGAATGGCTGTGTTTGCCTTAAAACAAGAAAATTCTAATCCTCTTTATATTGCTAGATGCAGGGTAGCTTTTCTAATTAAATGCACATAGTCTATCTTAAGTTTGATGCAGTTCATCTTCAAAACCCTCCACACCACGCATTTTATTGATGCCTTCCATTTCCCAGTATATGAGTTTATATGTGCAAAGACCATTTGCATTTAAAAAAAGAACAGCAGGATTTTTAACACTGTCAACATTGTGAATTTAATATCAAATGGTGATTTTTTTTTTAATAATACCAAAAAGTCTTTGTAGACCAGCAGCTGTATGTTCATCCACAAGGGGATAAAAAATAAATAAATTTAAATATAATAACTAGTACTACCTTCAGGGATGTTATAATTTAATTAGGGGACATAAAACAATTATTATCATATTTGAGGCAGAAAATAATTTAGCACTTAAGCGTATGGTTATGGGCTATAAATGATGAAGAAAACAGAGAAAGGAAATCAATGTGAATTTGTGTAAATCAGGAAGCTTCATCAATGAGGTTCACTTGTGGGAGATGAAAAATAATGTTTCATGCTTGTTGGGGAAATTGGGAGTACTGCTCACCAGTCGGCCTTTGGCAGTTTTGCCCAATGCCATAGATATTAAAAGAAAATTAACTAAATAGGAAGCAAAACACCCATTTATAAATCACTGGATGAATACCTGAATTTCTTTTTGCAGGGTTCTGGGAAACAAAGGTGTTAAAGAATATGACTTAGATGTGAAGTTAAAGTAGGCCTCTAACCTCCCTCCTGTTTTAAATCTGTACATTGGAATCTGTATGTTCAGACATGCCTGCAAAAAGAGAGCAAACTAAGGAAGGTTGGAGGAGTAGCCACCTAGTTTGTTACCCAGCCAGCTGCATGGAGAGGTGCATGGGTCTGCCTTACTGATCAAAAGCAAAATAGAAAAAATAGGAGAGTGCTCAGACCTGTACACCCAGGCTGAATTGCTCACTACAAGAAGAAAAGTCATGAGAGAGTTAAGATAAGAGTCCATTTAGAAATGTTAATTTTTTTTATCAGTGTCTCTGCCTATTTGTAAAATGCAGTTCTTTATAGATTAGTAAAAAAAAAAAAAAACTCCTTCTCATGGGGAGAAGAAAAAAATAGAAGCCAAAAGAGTTAAAAGCATGACAAACCTTCTACTTAAGAGATGAGGACAAAAAAATATAAAATGGAACAATTCATTTTTACCAATTCTGGGAATTTTTTCCTGCTCAATGGTTCTAAGGGAGTTTAGAAACATTTGACTTATGTCTGTGACCTTCAATTGCCCATTGCCATCACACAGTACTTCCAAAAGTCTTTTTCAACGAAATGTCCCATCTGTTGACCATCAGAAATATCTTAACATTATAACATAACTTGAAATACAAACTTTGAGGGCTACATACAAAAATGGTAGCTCATTTACAGAGGAGATGAAGGGGGTAGGAAGGGACTAAAATGATTATGACTTAAGAGAAAAGGCTTAGAAAACCTAAGGATATAAATGCTGGTAGGAAAGAGATAATATCACTCTCTTCAAATATCTACAGCATTAAATCATGGGATGATATTCCAATCATAAGAAAAATAATTATGCTAATTCTTTATGATCCAAATAGTAAAAGTAAATGTAAGCAAACTTACTTCTCCAATCACAGGAAGTATGTAAGTACTGACTTCTTAATAATTTACCAGGGATTTTGTAGAGTTATTTTTCAAAGAGATAACAGTCTAAAAATTTAAGCTACCATTTAACTGAAATTCTACGATTCTGTAAACCCAAGGATATTTCACAAACTTTTAAACTATCTCTAAACTTTAGCTCTAGGAATATTGCCTTCAAGCCTTTAACTTCTCCTAATATTTTCTCTTGAATCCACATGTTTGGGATGCATATTATTCTTCATTACAAAGGATAGGAGTCTACTTCTGGTACTTGAACACTCATTGGACTTGGTTGAGACTTTTCCATGTTCAAGAGAAGAGGAGATTTCCTAAGAAGCAGATTCATCCAATATCATGGTTTTAAACACCACCTTTATGCTGAAGGAGCTCAAATTCATTACCAGTCTAGAACTTATCCTTGAATTCTGGATTCATAATGCTAATTGTCAAATAGAAATTTCCTCTTTGATGTGATATGCATCACAAATAGTATTTTCAAATAGAAAAAGTAAGGAAAAGTAATGTGCATATTTCAAGCGTATATTTCACCTGCCCCCTACCTCCACCAAAAAAAAAGATAAAAAGAAAGAAAAAGCTTTTTTCTCCCCCATTTTTCCTATTCTCAATAAATAGCACCAATATCCACTTGTTAGCTCAAATCAGACATCTTAGGAGTCAACCTTAATCCACTTCTTTTTCTCATTCTTTACCTCCAAACCTCTTCTGGTTCTTTCAGGTCTACTTCAAAATATATTTCAAGTGTATCTTCCTTTTGTTTGTTCTGCTCCTAACCTCTTCAAAACAACCATTATAAATCCCCTAGACAACTGCTATTGTCTCTAACTGGTCTTCCTACTTCCACCTCTGGGTCTCCCTGATCCATTCTCCACACCACAGTCCGTAGAGGAAAGGGAGGGAAAGGAAGAGGAAATCTTGAGACAACTGTGTTTACAAAACAAAAAACACTTTTCACTTATGAAAAGTATTATTTCTGCATTTTGCTGAACTGACTAGTGTTTAATGTAGTGAGAATCATTTAAAAAACAGTTACTCAGTTTTCACTCAGGAAATATATATTTCTAGACTTTGGGATGGGGAGTGGCAAGTTCAAACCTCTCTTTATTGACCCAGTAAGAATTAGCCTTTACTTCATTCCAGTCAGAACAAAAATTCTTTACTGTTTTATTTTCATGTTCTTTAGAAGTCTTAGGTTTGAAAGTGTCCTGGTCAAAAAAAAAAAAAAAATAAAGTATTCACTTATTCATGCTACACATGCTTATTCCAGGTTCTGGGAGAGGAAACTGACACAGGGAGTAACAAATCAGATATAGTTTCTGCTCTCACGTGGACTACAGGATAGTGGAAAACAAAAACAGTTAAAGCAAATCTACTCATTCAACTTCTTATAACAGTAAAAAAGCCAGGAGAAAGATGAGATGAGGTCAGTAGGAGAAAGAAGGTAATCACCAAGTGAGAGTCTTGTTTTTGTTTTTAATATCATATTCCTAGTTACTAACAAAATTATCCCAGTTAATGCCCTAGACTTTTGCCATTTAAATGAGCAGCTTCTCCTTCTGCATCACTTTCTCTCCTACCACCCCCACACTTAGAAATAGACTTTATTTATGTAAACAAAATGATGGTACATTTTATAATGAGAAATTTAGAAGTGATGCTGAAAGGAAAGATAAGTCAGCAAAAGATTCTGTGAATATCTAATATGTGTCAAGAACTTATTTATAGGTTATTCTTTTTTAAATTTGTACCTTCATTGTGAAGTAGAAATAAATATCCTGCACTTTTTTCCCATTTTTGTCTTTTTTTTTTTTTTTTAACACAGTGAAAGAAAGCATCTCTGAGATGACAAGGAACCTGCTCAAGCTCTCCTAGATACGCAAAGTGTCAGGACTGAGATTTAAGCCCAATGTCATCTCCTCACTCCCAAATCCATACATCAGTTAGTTGCACTCTACAACATTTGTATCTTCCATGGATCAGGCCAAGTCTTTGGGTTCTGTATGGAAAAGGATATTAGGACCTTGGAAATAAACCAGAGAATAAAAGAGGTCCCCAAGGCTTCTAGACCAAGGTCCTTTTTATCTGCCAGATGAGCTGTCTTGCAAACTTTTCTTTTCAGAGTCCTCTGGGACTTTCCATAATTATGCACTGCTTTTCTCCAACCTCTTCCTTTCAATTTCCTGCCCCTTTGGCCCCTCTCAAATGGGAATTAATCCAGCCTGGAACAAGCTGTCGCTAAGTGAAGATTTTGCTGTGATTATTGCTTGGGAGAAAGATGTTGCCTTTCCTTCCCCCTCCTCCAAATGCCTTCTTTGCAGACTAGAAATCATAGGGCATGTGTCCAATTGATACATTTCCCATCAAATAGCAGATCCAACGCTGAAGTGGGATGCAAATTTAATTATTCCACATGTACAGAACAGAAACAGAATCTCATTGTTAAAATTTGTTCTCCTATGTCAGAAAGATTAAAAACAAAAGATGTTGAAGTGGTTTGTGTGAGCAGAATATATTTTGGCTCATAAAAATGTGAGGTAATAAAATAAGGGCAACAGAGGGCTTATTTCTACCACATGGAATTACTATTTCTAAATGTTATTTCTCGGAAACCTCTGCTCCTCACCTGTGCACCCCAGAAGAGACTTTAATCCCCTTCTCTGTGGTAATTTCTCCAAGTAATCCCCTTCAAATGCCTTATCCCCTAGCAAAGCCCATCTATTTACATTTTAAAATTAATCTGGAGTAAAATGGAGGGTATAATTAACTAACTAGAACCTAAATATGAGTCCAATGAGTAAGAGTCTCTGTAGCTGGCTACTTAGAATCAAAGCTTGGCTTTATGGCTTAATAGTTATAATAATAGTTTGGGCAAGTTACTTGATCTGTCTATGCTGCTGTCTCTTGCTCCATAAAATGGGGACAACGATGGCAACCACTTCCTATGGGTTTTGTGAGGAGTCAATAAGTCAATACAAGAATTATGTCTGTAACAGGGCCCAGAACTTGGTAAGCACTCAATAAATTGTAGTTATTATCAAAATACATCCTATACTTACTTCCTTTCCCTCTTTAGCAACTCCTTCAAGAGTCAACTCATATGTTGCCTGTGTTGTAAATCCATTCCTCCAGCCAGTAGTTCTCATCTCCAAAATTCCCATAAAACCTTGTCTCCCACCACTTATCACAATTTATCATGATTTTCCTACCCAAATCCCCTGGAACAAAAGAGAAGGGATCCTCTTACTCTTTTATAGTTAGGGAGAAAATGCTTTCTGATCAAATGAATAAAAGGACAAGTTGTGTTTTAATTAGAACCCTTGAGGGCTTACTTTGTACCCTGACCCTGCACCAAGATTGTCTCATCTTTGCAACATTGTTGGAGGTAGGTTCTACTATTTGCATATACAAAAAAGGAAACGTAAAGTCCAAGTCTGAGAACTTTAATAACCTTGCACAAGGACACAAAAGCAATAAGAGACAGCAAGGGCCTTTGATGCTATGTATCTCTCTCTGTCTGGCTAATTCCAAAGTTCATATCTGCAACCACTAAGCAGTACTGCCCTATGAACCCCCAAGCTTGGGAAAGGACAATCCATGAAGTGGTGCTATATGAAATCTGAGTTTCAAATTTACTGAATTTCTTACAGGTACATTTTTTCCATTAATGAGAAATGCTATAGAGTAGAAACTTTGTTACTGAGTTTCCCTGCTAAGTCCTAGATTGAGATGCAGGGAAGGAGAGTAAGGAGTAGCATTCTTCATCCATCTTCTCAAGTTGTGTCTACCTCTGCGAGACTGACTGCTTTCTCTATTGCTTAAGGCCCTCCTCTTCCAGTTGCTGGTGCTTTCTCAGGCCCTATTATCAAGCCACCCCTCCCGTCTAAAGGCTCTCTTAAAATTTTGCATATTCACCCTATGTCAGCTGCTGGAGGCTGGAGAGGGATTCAAGGAGGTGAGTTGCCCAACTCCAAAAAGGTGCGAGGAGCCGACATGGAGCAAAACAGCAGTTTATTGCAGTACAAGCGGGTGGCGTGCGCACTCAGGCATACGCACTTGTCCTTTTATTTTATTATGCCCACCCACGCATATTGCTTATAATGCTTACCCATGCTACTAGTGCATGCATCCATTTACCTCTTACCTCACACGTGCAAGTTATTGTGAACTTTGACCTGGGTCCCACAACCTACTCACTTAAGTTTTTTTGGCCATGCTCCCTCCAGTCCTCACCCCTCTCCAAAATTCATGCCTAGCAAAATCTCATCCTAGACAACCCTTCTTCCGGGAAGACTTTCCTTGATAATTCTGACAATCACACTGTATTGCATTTGCCCATTTCTCATTATCTCCTCAGGAACCTGTATTCTCCCTGAGGGTACAGGCATGTTCTACTTTATTCACAATGAATTCTCCAACCAGATCAGGTACTTAGAGGGAATTAAGAGAGAGAAGGTGAAAAAAGGGGAGGGAATTGTCTGAGATGATAAGGAGATAGAGAAAGGAAATAAAGGAAAATAAGTAGAACTCAGATTCCTGGCTCCTGGTCCAGAGCACATATTTGTCTTGACAGAACACCTCTAAAAAGTTTTAAAACAAAAGGAAATAGAAGAGAAAATCTTTTCCAGGTTATCTGAAGTCCACTGGTGTTTGAAAAACCCCTCAAGATTTTCAGAAACAGTTAACTACATACATCCTTCCTCCACTCCCCAAACAGCATACGGAAGAGAAATAATTTAAGGCTGAGATTATCTGGAGAAAGGAACCAGGTCTTTTAGAAAGAAGACTCTCTTCCAGTAGTGTGGATGCAGACTTCACCTCCCTTCCTTCCCTTTTTATAGCTAAGGATTTGCCCTCAGTCGAGGCCAGTGCCCCTGAAATTTTAGCATGCGTAAGAATCACCTGGAGAGCTTGTTAAAACACGTTCCTAATGCCCAACCTTCAGATTAATTCTAATTCAGTAGGCCTGAGGTAGGGCCATCATTTGCATTTCTAAAAGCTCCCAGGTGGTACTGATGATCCCCTCCTGCAGAGGAGCCTTCAGGTAGCACTGGTCTAGTCCAGCCAGTGGATCACAGAGTCAGCAGGGTGACACTGTAATAATGTGAGAGTGAGCTGTGGACCAATCTTAATGTTTCTGATCCTTAAGAATTTTATTAATGTTTTGAGCCATTGGAGATCCTGAGTGAATGCTATAAAGGGGGATTAACTTAATAATTTTTATAGAATGAGGGAAGGGTGCATTAAGTACATTTATTTTCAAGAGATCTCAGCAGCATGCTGTCATTTTGATAGGACTGAACTACAGGCTCCTAGCACAGAGTAGGGCTCAAGATATGCTGGGTTCTGCATCAGATAGACTTGTGTCTGAATTCCATTTCTTCTCCGTTCTAACCATATCCTTGTATTTTCCATTTTCTCTCATACAAAATTATTGCAATTGTTATCTTCCTCTTAGGTACTACGGCACATGATAAGCGCTCTATAATTCTCTTACCAATGTTAATAACCCCTGAAAACAATTTCATAACATAAATATTATTCCCCTTTTATTGATGAAGACACTGATGTTTAGATACTCACTTAAGATCACAAAGCCACTTAGTGTTAAAATTAGGATTTATGCTTGGGTCAGCCTGATTCCAAATCCTTTGCCCTAAACCACTAGGCTAAAATGAATGGAATCTTTGGTATTTAGTTGATGTGATTTTAGGGATACCTAAGAAACCTAACAATAAACAGTTCTGTGTATGCAACCCTGTAATTCCTCAACCCAGAATGGGAATCCCAACCCCACATGTGGCACAGCCTTTGGCATTGTGAGGCTCCGCGACCCCACTTCCTCTCTGCTTCTTTAGCGACCCCACTTCCTCTCTGCTTCTTTATAGCTCCTCTGTAGCAGAACAAAGAAAGCAGCTGAAAATCATGTATCAATTATGGATAATCGTGTCTCCATTTAGCACAGCCAAGTGATTCCTCACTGTCTCTGTCAAATAAAACCAGCCCTTGGCTCAGGCCATTTTCTCCAGAAACCATAGCTTCGACTCCTCCACCCTAAGCTGAGTTTGATTAACATTAATGATTTTTCCTCTCAGATGGGTCCCAGAGCACTGGACCCTGCCAAGCCATTTTCCACTCAGAATGATTCTTGCCCTGGCCTCTTGCTTGCAATGTGGCCCTTCCTCAATTTGGAAGTAGCAGCTGTTTAACAGATGCTCACCCACTTAGATTTGGAATGGAGGCCTTGAAAGATGTAGAGAGAGTCTGGCAGGCCAAAAAGAGAACAGGTCATTGCAGCTACATCGTGATGAATTCTATAAGTGGAGAGCATAGACCTGGCAGGGGAAAATCACCATAGGGCTTCATAGTTGACTTCGAATGCTGAAGACAATGATAAATTTTACTTTCTCCAGGAATGTGTACCAGTATTTTAAATAATTTTAACTACCTTTTTTTAATCTTAATATAAATCAAAGTACAAAAGATATAAAACCAAAAGTAAAAGTCTACATGTCCTAACTTCCTTTTTCCATTCCTGAGATCATCATTGTTTACTGTGTGTGTATCCTAGACTTTATATAAATATCAAAGTATTTAATATAAGTATTTAATGTTTGAAATCACAAGTGGCATAACATTTGATATTCTAGACATTAACATTTTCTTGAAGTATAGTGTGCATACAGAAAAAGATGTATGTTTTTAAATTTTTTTATTGTAGTTGATTTACAATGTTATGCTAGTTTCAGGTATACAGCAGTGATATAGTTTTATATATATGTTCTTTTGCAGATTCTTTTCCATTATAGGTTATTACAAGATATTCAATATAGTTCCTTGTAAAAATGCATATATTTTAAATTTACAACTCGGGTTTTTTTTTATAAGCTGAATACTTAGATGTAACCAGCTGGACCCAGACCGGAAATATAAGAAAACAGAATCCCAGAAGTTCCCTTCTGCACTGTGCTTTTTCCTTTAATAAAATAACTTGGTAATCTCTCCATTTCAGCATAGATAGGGCTACCATTTTCTTTTAGTAGTTATGGAGTATTTGACCATATGAAAGTGACATCATTTATTTATTGAATTCGCTATTGATAGGCATTTAGGCTATTTCCAGTTTTGCTTTGTAAATACTAACACAGATATTCTTCTAAACATATCTTTGCTCACTCCTGAAAATTATTTTTTAGAATATATTCTTGAAAGAGAATTGCAATAATAAAAAAAGTACCTATACTTCAGTTGCTAAGAATGTCTTAAAATTGCCCTGCAAGTGGGTTACACTAATCTATACTCCCACACTGGTACCAATTTTAGAAAACTGTATTTTTTTAAAGAACTACTTGCTGAATATATATCATTTAGAACATACTGATAAACAAAAAAAGTAAAAATTACCAGCTATCTTGTTACCTGGAGATAACTTTTTATTTTTATAAATGTGTGACATACTTGTCTTAGATTCAGCTGAGAAGGAAAGGAGTGGATCTAAAAGAGCACCATGAAGGGACAGACTAGCCTGATACACATTCAGCCAATGTTCTCAAAGAGAAAGCCGATCCTTTTCAGTTTAGCACAAGACAACTCTGAGGCCTCCTCTCCTCTCTCTTTAGACTGACGTACTTGGGGCCTGGGAGGAAAGGAAGGACGGTGCACTCATCCACAGGAGAGGAGGCCCAGGTAGCTGGCTCACGGGGCAGTGGGCCTTGTTATGCTGCCCGCGCAGATGATGGGTAGGCTTTATGCGGCCCATTCTTTGGAGTCTAGATTCTCTGATAAAAGAAGTAGATCCTCATACACTATCACCAAGAAACAAACTCCTTCCTTTATCTCTCCATGCATTTCTCACTGCTGACAATCACTGAATAATATCTCTACTCCATATGTATGGGCAGAAAATGTTCAGAAAACAGTCTCCATGAGGGATGAGATGTCACTAAGCATAGCATCAGATAAAGCAGAAACACTCCTGCTGCATCCATTTCCCTCTCTCTTGTTCTTGGTTTTGGTTCTACCTGTGGCATCATATTTCTAAGCAAACAACCTGAACAACTCTTCTGGGGATATTTTCTCTCTACCTTCTATTTTCTGCCTTAGGCTTCCTGGCAAAAAGAACCCAGCACAACAGAGATTTTCAGAGCTGAATGGGATCTTAGAAAACACGTGGTGTTGGGATTCCCCAAAACCTCACAATCATGTGTGGACCATGTGCAAATGATTTCCTCTAGAGAATCAGCTTCTGCAGACAAGCATGAGAATGCCTCCCTACTGCACTAAAACACTCTTAGTCGACCCTGCATCACAATTTAAATCACAGATTGTTCTTCTCCTCTAGACTAGAATCTCTATGTACTTTTATCTTGTTTGCAACCAAAATCTCAGAGCCTAAAACAGTTTCTGGCATAAAGCAGTTATGTTCTAAAGTTTTGCTGATTGAAAAGCTGAAAGAATCAATCCAATTTTACCTTTCTGCTAGACCAGACCAAAACTCATTCCTTCTTAATTTGCAAACATTATGAATTACCAAATCTACTCTCTAATTTACTGTTCTTTCTCACCTGTTGGGTGTTTGGCCACTACTGTTTCAGGCAGTATGTTAGCTATCCTTGTGGTTCTTCATAAAGGTTATACAGATCTATTTGGCCATGGTCAGGCCAGATTAGAGGCAGTAAAGAGACCCTAGAAATGACATTCAGAAGGCCCATGGAGTTGAATTCAGCAGCAAGTGCTGGAGGTAAAAGCAGGCAAGGGGTAGATGGAGATATGGAGTGAAGCATGGACGTGGACAGGGCTGCCCAGCAGGTGTTAGTGGGCAGGCAGAATGCAGTGTCAGGAAGTGAGTTGGTGATAAATGGAGATCCCTCTGAGCCAATGATGAGACAGAGGTGAGAAACTCCAGTAGGACCCCAAGTTCAGGAATAGGACTTCAGTTCTCTGAGGTCCAGAAAGAGAAAGGTAGAACCATAGTTTGAGAGATTAGATGCTTGTAATTTTTTCTTGGCTGGGACTTAAACACTAAGGATCAAGGTCTAGAGGCTGTAAGCAAAACAGGGGTGCAGGACTGGCCTTGCTCAGATCAAGGTAGAATCTCAGTTAGTGGAATGGGGATTTGGAGAATGAGACCAGTCCCAGGCCCCAGGCAGAGCCATCGTTACAGCAAGGGTGAAGCCTCTGCAGCAGGGGGCATTCGACAGTGAGCTCTAATAGCCTGCAAAGGTCCTCCACTTTTGCACCAACAGGACTGACAAGGAAATTTCATGCTTTGGTCTGTGGTCACTACTCCAGTCTCTCCTCTACATTTTTCTCATGGTACCTGTCTCATTGTCCCTGTCAGCTTAGGCTACTGTAACCAAGATCACAGACTGGGTGGCTTAAACAACAAACATTAATTGGTCACCATTCTGGAGTCTGGGAGTCCAAGATTAGTGTGCCAGCATGGCCAAGTTCTGGCGAGAGCCCTCTTCCTGGCTTGGAGGCAGCTACCTTCTTGGTGAACCTTCAAATGGCAGAGAGCAAGCCAGCTCTGGTCTCTTCATCTCCTTCTAGGGCCTCTAATCCCATCATGAAGGCTTCACCCTCAGGACCTCATGTAAATGTAATTACCTCCCAAAGGGCCCACCTCCAAATACTGTCACACAGTGGGGTTAGGGCTTCAACATATGGATTTTAGCAGGATGGAAACATTCAGTCCACAGCAGTCCCATATGAGTACCGCCGGGATGAATTTGCTTTCCTTTCTTAAATGTGCCATAGACTCTGGACATACTGTTCCCTTTGCCTGGAATGCTTTTCCACACCATGTTTGTTAGGCTAACTTGTGCTCATACTTTAGGCCTGTAGCTAGAAGACACTGCCTCTAGGCAGCTTTAATTCTCTCTGCATTTGACGGAGCTACTCTTTTCTGTGGCCCCATAATTCACCATCCTTGCTTTTTTTGGGACACTTATCCCCTGATTTGGCCACTTTCTGCTTACTCTTCTCTTGCCCTCCCTCCCTAAACAGAATGCTAATTAATGGCAGGGAATAACCCAACCTGGTTATCACTGAATCCTGAGCATGTGGCATCCTGCACATTTCTTCTCCCATGTAGTAAATGTTCACTAATTTGTTCAACAGCTGAATACATAACGTTTGAAAAAATATCAGTTTTGATTCACTCATTTTTAATAAGGTGCCCTAAATGCCTCTCAACTACCCCAATATTTCCATTATAAATTATGATGGCCATTTCTCTATTTATTTTAAACCAGGAATAAACCAAGCTCTTAGGACATTATGGCTATTTCATACATTGGACTGATCTTAAATCAGTAACTTAATGTAACATTTTAAGTAAAAGAAGTTCTGGGTTGGAAGTGAGGTGACTGCAGTTTGCCTAGCAGATCTATCACTTGAATTCTGTGATTCAATAACTATAGTTTAAGATTGTTCTTTCTACCCAGTGAGCATCAAGTAGACTGTGAATATTAGCAATCTCACCAGCAATCCCTGAGCTCAGACCATCATGGTCTCAGAAGCCTAGAAAAGTTTATTCACTTGCCCAAGTGGCTCTGGGGCTCTTGAAGTGTTGGTTGGACTGAATTTTTAGGAGTGATCCTTTTTCTCTATTTGTTTTTCTTCTCTCTGTGAAGAACATGGTTGTGGATTCTCTTATTTTGCTTTTCTCTCTTCCACTTACCTACCCCAACTCTCAGCATCTCTACTGCATTATTAACTGGGACTTGTCCAACAAAAGGGCTCATGGACCTTCATATTTCATGGTTACCCACAGCAGTCAGATTGGCAGGCCCAAGAGGAGCTGCAGCCCCTCAGACCCTGGCTGCACGAGCTAAAGGAAAAGATGAGCAATAAAAACGAACCATGAGAGAAATCAATAGGCTCTCCTCGGCTCCACACGTCCACGCGCATCTCTTTGCTGTAGGAGGATCACTTCAGTGATTGCAGCCATCATTACTGCAGTATTTCTCTCTCCCTCTTGTCCGTCAAATACCTGGCTACAATCAGGAGTCTATTTGACTCTGGCATTTAAAGCTCTCTTAATTCTCCCTGGGTCAGATTTCTGGTCTTTTCTCTAACTGCCTCTCTACATGCCAGAGGCTGCTTTTTTCTTTAACGGACTGATCACAGGCCTGAAACATTGTGAGATGGTTGGATCATCGATGGAGGGGGGAGAGGGCTTGGTCTTGATGACTTTTAAAGTTTATTCTAATTCTGGGTTTCAAAAATTCCATGGCTAAACGAACGCTTTGTCCTTCTTCTCTAAGACTGAAAACTTGCTCTTGTCCTCATAAATATGTATTTATTCTACAATTTTTTATTGAGCATGCCGTGCCAGGTATTGGTTTGTGCTTCTGGTTTTATTGATCATGGTCACCTTTCATGTTAATTTTAGACACATTCTGCCTGGTAACTTGGCCAGGCACCACACCTCACTAAAGCAGCCAGTCTGAACCTCTCTGTTCTGTATTTATTTATCTACATGTTTCTCAAAATGTCATGTACAGTTATCTGACTCAGAGAAGCCACTAGAATGTAGAAAGTGGTGAAGAATCTGGCTACTGAAACTGGACCCTGCCTTGGCCACCTATGAGCTGTGAAGCCTTGAGCAAAGCACTTAACCATTCAGAACAATGCTTGGTAGAGTAAGTCCTGAATAAATGTTACCTGTCAGAATCACACACACATTCTGTGAAAATGCAGATTCAGAGATGTTTATAGAATGGAACAAATGTCTGTGTTTGTTGCAAGGATAATTCTTATTTATTGAAATTTGTACAATCACTGAATTTTATACCCTCCCCTCTCCTCCACTTTCTTATTCCTTCCCATACCCCTAACAAAAACTGGATTCAAATCCCTTTTTCATTGAGAGTTCTGCACCCAATTTCCAATGTGGGTGGGGATTCCCCACACTGCCAAGCAATTCTAGGACACCAACTGAGTGTCCTATAATTCAACTCAATTCTGATGCTATCTACTTGGAGGTGGCATCTAATTTCATAGGTTAAGGGCTCAGTCCCACAAGAGGACCCTCCAATTCAGTTGTTAATTCGAAGTCTGTGCTTCCGACAGACTGGCTATAAATCAGTTTGCTATGACTCCTACCTTGGGTTTGATTAATTAGCTAGAGCAGCTCAAAGAACTCAGGAAACCAGATTCTTACTAGATTAATGGTTTATTATAGAGAATAATCAAGGATATGAGTCAACAGCCAGAAGAAGAAATATATAGGGCAAGGTCTTGAACAAAGAAGTTTCCGTCCTTGTAGAGTTTGGGGCCCAGCCCCGTGGCACCAGGCAGAGTCCTTGCTCATCAATCCACAAGTTATCCTAACCACACCCCCCTTTTAGATATTATGAAGGTTTCCATTCCATAGACATGATTGATAGAATCACTGACCACTGCTGATTGATTCAAACTTCGGCCCCGCTACTCAGAAATCAGGGGATGGGACTGAAAGTTTCACTGTTCTAGTCCAGGTTGGTTCCTCTGGCAACCAGCTCCCACCCTAAGATGCTTTCCAAAAGTCACCCCTTTAACATAAAGTAGGTTGTGGTGGAAAAAGGGCTTATTATAAACAACAAGACACCCATTTCACATGTATGGCTTTGAAGCAACTTTAGGAACTGAAGATAAGAGACTAGATATTATAACAAAAATGCTTCCATTGTTCAGGAAAATTCCAAGGGTTTTGGGAGCTGGGAGCCTGGAACCATGGAAGAAGACCAAATTTATATGAGAGATATATTTTGGTCATCTGAATGGCCAAATATATATCTCCTATAAATCATGATACTGCACTTGTCTTTTCCAAGATGTATCATTCAAGCAAGTTGCTTGAACTCTCTGACCTTCCATTTTTTTCACCACACAGAAATAGAGGCAATATTTTCAATGTCCCTGGTGAGCAGGATGACTAATGAGGCAAAGATTAAGTAACACAGAATACACAATAAAATTATAGCTGTTGAAACCAAGCAGAACCCTGTGGCGTTCTCCCAGGTACAAAAGGTCCTCCATGTCTCACATTTCTTGTTTATACAAAACAGCATTAGTATCCTAGGCCTTCCCCTAAATCCCAAAGAGCAGACCCAAGTAGTTACTAATTAGGAAAGTAAAGGAATGCAGAAAAAAAGGTAAAACAGTTAAGCAAAAAAAGTACTGATAGCTTAAACAGTAGTTTATCAATAAAATAGAGTCCTAGTTCCTCCCCCAAGGAATATACATAACAATTTGATGCATATCTTTGAGTTGTTCTGCAGAAACTAAAACCTCCACCCAGGTAGGGGATGGTGATTACATGATGACCACAAGCACTTAAACCCCAGACTGGTTAGAACTAGAAGGTTGATGATTAAGATTCCCAAAACATCACCCTGTTACCTTACTACCAACTACTCAGAAGGAAGTCCATGATCTGCAATCCTCATTCCAAATGTTGCTTTTTAAAACCTTCCCTGAAAGCTACTGAAGAGTTCAGGTCTTCTGAGCATAAGCTGACCATTCTCCTTGCTCAGCACGGGTAATAAATGCTGTACTATCCTTCACCACAACTGAGTGTCAGTGGACTGGCTTTGTTGAGTGGTGGATGGGCAGATGCAAGTTAGGCTAGACAGAACTATTATTTGCTGCCATGTATCAGACATTGCCTTATGTCATTTACCTCTCCTAGTAATGTGGACAGGTGCGCATTTTACAGATGAAAAAGCTGAGGCTCAGTGTGATTAAGCCATTTGCACAGAGAGTAAGTGGCAGAGCCATGATTAGAAACCACAACAATTTCCAAAATCTAGACAACCTTATTAGTAGGTTTGTTTCTACTTTTTTTTGAGATATTTGTAGGTAACTTTCACCTCTAACCAAAAAAAAAAAAGACAAAAAAAAAAAAAGACAAAAAACCCCCCCAAAATCTGTAGATAACATCCTCCTGGGACAGGAAAGTAGGGAGGGCATTTTTCCATTATTTATTTTCTTCATCAGTAAATTTTATATTTATGATTCATGTTCCTACAACAGTGCAGACAATTTTGGAAAGAATTCCATTCTGAACTCTTAACAAGAAAAGTTGCCAGTGTAGAAAGGTCTGTATATATATATCCTACTTTATATCTTTGGTAACAGTGTATTTCTAGTAATCTTATGTGAATAATAAAGTTCTACTGACCTTGTATTAATTTATCATTTTTTCCTCAATTTTCTTTCTTTGATCCTACTTTGTTCTATCAAATAGGTATCAATAGACTAGGAATAACTGGTAAAACAAGGTACCTGCCATATTGGCACTTAATTTTAATGGAGGAATACAGATAAAAATTAGGAAGAAAAAACCCACAATCATAATTGATTTTCATAAATGCTATGAAGAATGGCATAATATTTCCTCTTAGTCAGGTTTCTATGATATTGACATCTTCATAATTCTCTTCCGAAAAAAATTATAAAATTTTCCCAGTCACAGCATTCCTTACAACAATAAGTCCCAGATAGTCCTTTCAAGGACATAACATACTATTCTCTCATTGCAGAACTCCACCTCGCCAGGGTTACATTTTATTGATCAGAGTTGGGTATTTGTCCCACAAAACAGCTAATACACAGTCTGGTCAGGGTCCTATGAAATGGTCTGCTATAAAACATAAGCTAAACAAATTAGATTTCCATTCTAAGAAATTTGAACCAGCAAACACCTGAAGAACGACACTGATACCAGTGAGGAAGCTAAGGTAGAAGTGTTCAGAATCCATGAGGTAGAGTAAAGAGGACCCAGGGAGAGTCTGAGGAAGTTGTGTGATGAAGATGCAGGTGCTCTGAGTAGGCAAATACTCTGAGAGCAAGGAGAGTAAAGGACAATGAAGCCAGTCTTTAGTAAACTAAAAAAAGGAAAGAGAAGTAGAGATCCAGAGAATTCCTCAATTGCACTGATTTGGGAACGTAGAGTAAATATCTACCAGTGCTTGCTGCCAGACTCTCCAGAAGTTTGCACTGGCGTCAATCTCTGAGAGGCTGAATGAACACTTCGCTGGCATGTCCTAAGGGAATTTAGGAGTCATGGTGAGACCAGGCTAGATAAACTTTTAGGTGTTTCCAAATTACAAGAGTTTGCAATTAAGATCTCAAATCATCTACACCCACACAGATTACTATATCTACATCTATACATTTATATCAACATTTGTTACAAATCCATTTTCTTCATCAACATGACTTTACTATGCCAAGAAACCATTGCCCAGGAAGATAGAAATCACAAACAGTTTTATTGTTTATTCCAGGTTCATTACCAAAAAATTATTTAAATAAACATCAACTCTCAAACTCTTCCACAGTATTAAATAAAAATTGAGTCCCCACGACTCTTCCAACGAAAGTGTCCACCGATCCTAACAATTATAACAAAATCTTAACCCGGTCCTTGTCAAACTTCTTTATTAAAAGACTCCCAAACCTCAAAAAACTTACAAATGAACTTATTTACAAACCAGAAATAGACTCACAGACATAGAATACAAATTATGGTTGCCAAAATGGAAAGGGAGTAGGGATAAATTAGGTGTTTGGGATTAGCAGAAACACACTACTATATATAAATTAGATAAACAACAAGGACCTACTGTATAGCACAGGGAACTAAACAGTATCTTGTAATAACTTATAATGGAAAAGAATCTGAAAAAATATATGTGTGTATGTATAACTGAATCACTTTGCTGTACACCTGAAACTAACACAACATTGTAAATCAACTGTACTTCAATTTAAAAAAAAAAAGACTCCAAAACCCTCCAAAGCCTCATAAAAATTCTAACTTTATTCTCCACACTCCAAGACCTCAGTAAGAGTCTGCCAAAATAATATGTTCCTTTACCACAGTAAGAAAAAACTCAGCTTTTTCTTATCAACAGGTTGGTTTCTCTTTTAATTTCATGCAGCAATGAGTGAGACAAGCAAGGGCAAAGAAGAAAAATCCCCATGTAACTTTCAGAACCTGAAAGCCTTGTAACTTTGTTCACTTGCATTATACACTGTAAGACTCTGTACAGTGGCCTGAATTAATCAAGGTTTTATCCCTCTTCCCACCCACCTCCATTATTCTCCCTCCAGAATTCCCATGCTGTGTCATTTCTCTCAGTCCTTCCCTTTTAAAAATGGAGGCACTTCTGCTCCCATTTCATTTTCTACAAGTCTCTGAACTGTTCTGGGTGAGCCTCTTCTTCATCTCTGTAAACTTATATCTATTTTATTTCCATTCCAAATTGTAAATATTTGAAATCTGTAATAGATCAACCTTTGTTAAAATCCCTTTCAAATAATATTAACATTAGGCTGTGATGCCTGGGAAAGATGATGTGATTTTTCTTTATTCTGCTTGTCTGTGTGCACGTGTGTGCGTGTGTGTGCACACGCACGATGTCAAAAGAGAAAAACATAGAAACACATAAAATGTCTAACAACATCAACCCTTTCGCCAAATAGCAACCAAATTAAAAAGAAAACCATAGATAAATTCAAGTCCGCATTTCAGAAGTGAATGAGGACTTCTTTATTTCCAATGCAATAGAAATGCAAAGAGGAGGAAATCAATGCAAACCAGTATGTCTTGGATCAGCACATTTTAAAACAAAATGTACCTTTGTATCTAAAAATCTGAGAGCCATGAATATTTAACAGAGAGAGAAAAGAATGATTTTGTCAGTGCGTAAAGCAAGTCCCAGGGAAGCTTAAATTCTGCTGCCTTCTATTAGCTTCTCTGCTCAGTAAACAAAATGAGTCATTCAGGGAAGGGAGGTAAGGACAAGGTGAGGGGGGCTGCTGGTGAGAGGGGACTTCGGAGTCTTGGGAAGGGACAGACTCGGGAAAAGTAGTGGAGGGGAGAGAATGATGAAGTTTAATGCCAGCCAGTGGTCATGAGCTGTCTGGCTGGGGATAGAGCAGCTGGAGACAGTCCGTGAAGAGAATTTTCAAAATCCTGCCTGTTCTCCAAGCCAAAGGAAGCAGGGAGTGGCTATTGTAGTAAAAGGATCTAAGGGATTGATCTGGCTACTCTAGGATGCAAGTCTTGTCCAGTTAATCTCTTTAAGGCTCTCTTTCCTCACCTCTTAAAAGGTAGTAATACCAGCTCCCTGCTTTATGAGAATATCTTGGGGATAAGTGAGGCACATTAGCCAAAATCCATGTTAAATATTTCATGGCTGTCTCTGAAGCCACGCAAGGGAATATTTGAGCAGTTTACCAGCTTCATGGGGGGAAGATCCTTAATGTGGCATAATTCAGGACTTTTATTACAGCCCAACCCCTGTCATTATGATTCAAATAATGCTCCCAGGAGCTTGCCCGAAACCAAGAAAACAACATCCTGCAGGCTAATGATATATTGATTCTTTGGCTATGAAGTCTGCACAAAAGGAAAATGCTGATCTGGGCTGGGATGGGGTAAGTGGGTGTGTAGCTGTATTAAGCAATACTAATCCACAAATTCAGGTGGTCCTTCAGCCACCTGCCACCACCACCCCATCATCCTGTTGAGCTTTTTATCCTGTTTAACTATTAACAGATGAATTCTGCAAGAGGCGGCATAGTGTTGCATGAAATGAACTTTGGACTAGGAGCCTGAAACCAGGGTTGTCATCTTAACTCTGCAATAAACATCTCTCATGAATCTTAGTAAAAACACTTCTAATTCTTTTATTTTTAGAATGTCAGTTTTTCAGTCTGTAGAAAAAAAAAAAAAACCTTCTACAGTTCTTTGTATAATAGAGGGAGGAAGGAAGATACCTTCATTATGGATAACACATATCACTTCCCTGTTTATGCTTTTTCTAACCACTCTGAGCTTAGAGCCTATATTTCAAGGCTATAAGCTTTGACTATAAGCTATAAGCCTTGCTGGAGGCTGTCACAGCCTGAACAACCATTAACTAATTAAGAGGGAGCAAATCAAGTTGTCAAAAACCTCTAAAACTAGTAAGTCCTAGTATCGAAAGTTTTTTTTTTTTTTTTTTAATTTAAGTAGGTACACAGCAATCCCATCACTTCAAGGCCAGGCATGCTTAGCACAAGGTATCAGCAGAGGATCCTTGAAAAGAAGATTTCTCATTAAATGCACTAGCCTGAGGACATCATTTCACTCAAAGCTGTCCTTGGTGCCTTAATTTTGGATGAAAATGCAGATACCCCGAAGAAATAAGAAGAGGGCCTCCCAGCTGTCTTCTAGGAGTCTCTTGAGCCCTCAGGCAATCAGTCTAGAAGCAAAAGTCTCTTCTACAAAGGGACACTTGACACCCATCAATTATCCACCTAAGCTGACTAATTCCTCTTGATGGCTTCTCGGTGATCACACCAGAGCAGGGGTGCCATCTATGAAGGTTGACTTTGTATAAGCTGAAACATGGGAGCCACTCAAGAGCTATAGGATAATAGATGCTCAGGGGTTGTCACATTAGAGATGGAGACGATTGGCAGAGGAGTATCTTACTAGGACCATATCTGCAAGTTAAGACACACTTAACCTAATGATGTGAAAGAAATCATTCAGCGAATAGTTACAGTTTCTATTCTGGACTCACACTTGTATAGGAGCACAGAGGATACAGAGTTGAAAAGATAAGAGTCTCCTCCACTCAAGTACATTAGCATAACATTTAGTGGAGATACAGAGATGTTAATCGCCGGACCATAGATGGTTAATAAAAGTAGAGAGCACGTCTCTCGATGCATAAGGTGATAAGGAAAGACATTACAAAAGAGGCAATCTCTGAGCCGAGACTTGAAGGATGAGTAGGATTTATGAGTGTAAACAAACAGAGGGAAGGCCATTCCAGGCAGGGGAAATATGGCTTGCAATGGCAAGGTCTGTTAAAATAATCTTTTTTTTTTTTTTAAAGCAGTTTGGAATAAAGAGGCACTGCTGAGATACTTGTCTGACCAACAAAATACCCACGATTTTATGCCACCGTTTAGTGGAGCCATTATCAAATACTGATTGAGCAGGTGCACGGCTTGATTGATTGCAAATACTAGAAACGTCACTCAGAAGGTTGTGGGGTGACGGTAGAAAGAATTGTCAGGTCCCCGGTCAAGGTGGCGTCGTCGTAAGAGGCTCCTGAACGCACCTCCTCCAACGAACATACTGAATGTACAGCTACCTATGGGACAACTTCCTCCACACAAAAAACCTTAAAACTGTCTGAGCGACTCCTGCACGTCGGACAAACCAGAGAAGCAGCACAGGTCAGAGGTCGGCCACGCCCAGTCACTTTAAGGCCGTGAACCTCCCCTCCCCCTCCAGGCGCTAGCATCCCGCTGTCCTGAAGTAACAGGAAAGCCAGAGCTTCTCCCCTGAGGAGGTTTCGAAGCCCACGCTGGGCACCTCAACTTTTAAGACCTGCATCTGAGAGACAAGGCCCCGTTTCGTCTAGCTTGGAAAGCCGAAAGGGCCCGCTTCCTCAAAGCGGCCAAGCGGTCGGCGAAATGGATCTTAAAGGACTCGCGCGCTTGGACTCACCGGCCTCAGGGTCCAGCGGGAAGCAGCTGACAGAGGGACTCCAGCCTTTACGGGCGGGGCTCGTTTTTTATTTTGTCTTGGAGCGTGGACTGAAAGCCAGGTGTCTGACCTGACACCATTTGGAGGCCTGCTGAGGTGCTCTGTGGGTTGACCACTGGCAGGGGCCATCTTCGCGCCCTGGCGAGGCTCCTGCCACCAGACGCCATCTTAGCGTTGGACACGGACGCTCCCTCAGCCGCGCTCCCTCGCGGGCCCCGGATGTCACGGGGTGGGGCTTGCGCGCAGCTGCGGTCTGTAGACGCCTCCACAAGTCCAGGCGCTGGTGGCCATGGGGCTTCGGCTCCTGGGTCCTGCAGGACTATAACCGATGAAGAAACAGTTCTGAGCCGGCTGTCACCGCCAGGGCACAGCAGGAGGGCCACTAACCCAGGTGCTCAGTCTTTCTGTGAAAATAATGTATTAGTCTGTCATCATAGCTGCAGCCTGAGGGGCAGGCTTCTAATGCCACAAACACCTCAGGGCCGAGTGTCACCCTGTCTGGAGACCTTGGAGGGTGGGCGCCATCTCCAGAGCGTCAGAATCGCCTGGAGGGGAGCTTCTGCACACCTGTGGCGCTGCGGTCTCTGCGGCTGCCGCCCGGGGAACACCCCTTGACCTCCTCCCCTGGCTCTGGTCCCAGGGGCCTGAATTCCTGGGTCCCAAGGACTGTGACAGTCAGAGATAGTTTCCGGCAGGCTGCCACCCCCAGGGACACTGCATGGACAACGGACGGAGTCACACCCCCAGTCGTCCTGGAGCGTCAGCCTAAGGGATGGGCCTCAGGTTTGTCCACGCGTCTGGAGGCCACGGAAGGTAAGCCCGTGTATGCTGTGTCCGCACCCTCCCTCTGCGTCCCTCCGGCTTGCTGGTACCTCCTAGACAGGGCCTTATACGCTGGTTCGCAGCTTGATTTTTACGGCTGCTGCCCAGGGGACAACCCTAGATCACTTGGACCTGGACGCCCTCTGGGCTTCAGCTTGTGGTCCTTTGGGACCCTATATATTTGCATCCTTTAAGAGCTGCTGCCTGAGGGTCTGGCTTCCTATCAGCCTGAATTGAGGTGCTGATTGGAGTCCTCCCCTTTAGGTCACTGAGGTCTTGGCACACCCTTGACTACTGACTACTGGGAGCCACTGAAAACAAAATGAGGCTAGAATGAGAGTATATAGCTTAGTGGTAGAGTGTATGTGTAGTATGCGAGGGGTCCTAGGTTCAATCCCCAGTACCGCCATTAAAAAAAAAAAAATTCAGAAAATAAATAAAATTAAAAATAAAATACAATAAGGCTGCTTGGACAATCACAAAGGTTTGAGACAGTCAACAGCTACGGCAGGGTTGAATGTTGAGGTTCCTCTCCTACACGAGGCCACTCTTAAGACTGGGAGAGGTGGTTATTTTTTTTTTTTTAACATTTTTTATTGATTTATAATCATTTTACAATGTTGTGTCAAATTCCAGTGTTCAGCACAATTTTTCAGTTATTCATGGACATATACACACTCATTGTCACATTTTTTTCTCTGTGAGTTATCATAACATTTTGTGTATATTTCCCTGTGCTATACAGTGTAGTCTATTCTACAATTTTGAAATCCCAGTCTATCCCTTCCCACCCTCCGCCCCCCTGGTAACCACAAGTCTGTATTCTCTGTCTGTGAGTCTATTTCTGTCCTTTATTTACGCTTTGTTTTTGTTTGTTTGTTTGTTTGTTTTTGTTTTTTAGATTCCACATATGAGCGATCTCATATGGTATTTTTCTATCTCTTTCTGGCTTACTTCACTTACAATGACATTCTCCAGGAGCATCCATGTTGCTGCAAATGGCATTATGTTGTCGGTTTTTATGGCTGAGTAGTATTCCATTGTATAAATATACCACTTCTTCTTTATCCAGTCACCAGTTGATGGACATTTAGGCTGTTTCCATGTTTTGGCTATTGTAAATAGTGCTGCTATGAACATTGGGGTGCAGGTGTCATCCTGAAGTAGATTTCCTTCTGGATACAAGCCCAGGAGTGGGATTCCTGGGTCATATGGTAAGTCTATTCCTAGTCTTTTGAGGAATCTCCACACTGTTTTCCATAGTGGCTGCACCAAACTGCATTCCCACCAGCAGTGTAGGAGGGTTCCCCTTTCTCCACAGCCTCTCCAGCATTTGTCATTTGTGGATTTCTGAATGACGGCCATTCTGACTGGTGTGAGGTGATACCTCATTGTAGTTTTGATTTGCATTTCTCTGATAATGAGTGATATTGAGCATTTTTTCATGTGCTTTTTGATCATTTGTATGTCTTCCTTGGAGAATTGCTTGTTTAGGTCTTCTGCCCATTTTTGGATTGGGTTGTTTATTTTTTTCTTATTGAGTCGTATGAGCTGCTTATATATTCTGGAGATCAAGCCTTTGTCGGTTTCATTTGCAAAAATTTTCTCCCATTCCGTAGGTTTTCTTCTTGTTTTATTTCTGGTTTCCTTTGCTGTGAAGAAGCTTGTAAGTTTCATTAGGTCCCATTTGTTTATTCTTGCTTTTATTTCTTCTAGGAGAAAATTTTTGAAATGTATGTCAGATAATGTTTTGCCTACGTTTTCCTCTAGGAGGTTTATTGTATCTTGTCTTATGTTTAAGTCTTTAATCCATTTTGAGTTGATTTTTCTATATGGTGTAAGGGAGTGTTCTAGCTTCATTGTTTTACATGCTGCTGTCCAGTTTTCCCAACACCATTTGCTGAAGAGACTGTCTTTATTCCAATGTATATTCTTGCCTCCTTTGTCGAAGATGAGTTGACCAAAAGTTTGTGGGTTCATTTCTGGGCTCTCTATTCTGTTCCATTGGTCTATATGTCTGTTTTGGTACCAATACCATGCTGTCTTGATGACTGTAGCTCTATAGTATTGTCTGAAGTCTGGGAGAGTTATTCCTCCAGCCTCTTTCTCTCTCTTCAGTAATGCTTTGGCAATTCTAGGTCTTTGATGGTTCCATATGAATTTTATTATGATTTTTTCTAGTTCTGTGAAATATGTCCTGGGTAATTGGATAGGGACTGCATTAAATCTGTAGATTGCCTTGGGCAGTGTGACCATTTTAACAATATTGATTCTTCCAATCCAAGAGCATGGAATATCTTTCCATTTTTTAAAGTCTTGTCTTCTTTAATTTCCTTCATCAATGGTTTATAGTTTTTTGTGTCTAATTCTTTCACCTCCTTGGTTAGATTTATTCCCAGATATTTTATTACTTTGGGTGCTATTTTAAAGGGGATTGTTTCTTTACTTTCTTCTTCTGTTGATTTATCGTTAGTGTAAAGAAATGCAACTGATTTTTGAACGTTAATTTTCTAACCTGCTACCTTGCTGAATTCTTCAATCAGCTCTAGTAGCTTTTGTGTGGACCTTTTAGGGTTTTCTATATATAGTAACATGTCATCAGCATATAATGACACTTTTACCTCTTCTTTTCCAATTTGGATCCCTTTTCTTTCTTTCTCTTGCCTGACTGCTGTGGCTAGGACTTCCAGGACTATGTTGAATAGGAGTGGTGATAGTGGGCACCCTTGTCTTGTCCCAGATTTTAGTGGGAAGCTTTTGAGTTTTTCACTGTTGAGTACTATGCTGGCTGTAGGTTTGTCATATATAGCTTTTATGATGTTGAGATGTGTTCCCTCTATACCCACTTTGGCGAGAGTTTTTATCATAAATGGGTGTTGAATTTTATCAGATGCTTTTTCTGCATCGATTGAGATGATCATGTGGGTTTTGTCCTTTCTCTTGTTGATGTGATGTATTACACTGATTGATTTGCATATGTTGAACCAGCCTTGTGTCCCTGGGATGAACCCCACTTGGTCATGATGTATAATCTTTTTTATGTGTTGTTGGATTCTATTTGCTAAAATTTTGGTGAGGATTTTGGCGTCTATGTTCATCAGTGATATTGGCCTATAATTCTCTTTTTTTGTAGTGTCTTTGCCTGGTTTTGGTATCAGGGTGATGGTGGCTTCAAAGAATGAGTTTGGGAGTAATCCCTCCTTTTCAATCGTCTGGAAGAGTTTGAGAAGGACTGGTATGAGTTCTTCTTTGTATGTTTGGTAGAATTCCCCGGTGAAGCCGTCCGGTCCTGGACTTTTATTTGTAGGGAGGTTTTTAATTGCTATTTCTATTTCCTTTCTAGTGATCGGATTGTTCAAGTGTTCAGATTCCTCTTGATTCAGTTTTGGTGGACGGTATGTTTCCAGAAACTTCTCCATCTCCTCTAGGTTATCCAGTTTGGTTCGATATAGTTTTTCATAATATTCTCGTATGATATTCTGTATTTCTATTTTGTTTGTTGTAATTTCTCCATTTTCCTTTCTTATTTTGCTAACTTGTGCTCTCTCTTTTTTCTTCTTTGTGAGTTTGGCCAGAGGTTTGTCGATTTTATTTACTTTTTCAAAAAACCAGCTTTTGGTTTGGTTGATTTTTTCTATGGTCTTGTTAATCTCTATTGTATTTAATTCCCCTCTGATCTTTATTATTTCCTTCCTTCTGCTGCTTTTTGGGGCTTTTTGTTCTTCTTTTTCTAATTCATTCAGGTGGTGGGTTAAATTGTTTATTTGAGATTGTTCTTCTTTTTTGAGGAAGGCCTGTATCACTATAAACTTCCCTCTTAGCACTGCCTTTGCCGTGTCCCATAGGTTTTGAGTGGTTGTGCTTTCATTATCCTTTGTCTCAAGGTATTTTTTAATTTCAGCTTTGATTTCCTCATTGATCCATTGTTTTTTCAATAACATATTGTTTAATCTCCATGCTTTCCTTTTTTTCTCCTTTGTTTCTCTGTTGTTGATTTCCAGTTTCATGGCATTGTGGTCAGTAAAGATGCTTGAGATAATTTCTATTTTCCTAAAATTGTTGAGGTTTCTTTTGTGCCCAAGTACATGATCGATCCTGGAAAATGTTCCATGTGCACTTGAAAAGAATGTATATCCTATTTTGGGGGGGTGTAATGCTCTGAAAATATCCACCAAATCTTGTTTTTCTATTGTAGTATTTAATTCCTCTGTTGCCTTGTTTATTTTCTGTCTGGAAGATCTGTCTAGTGATGTTAATGCAGTGTTAAAATCTCCAACTATGATTGTATTCCCATCAATATCCCCCTTTATCTCTGTTAGTAATTCTTGTATGTACTTAGGTGCTCCTATATTGGGTGCATATATATTAACGAGTGTAATATCCTCATCTTGTATGACTCCTTTAATCATTATAAAATGTCCTTCTTTATCTTTCTTTATGGCCTTTGTTTTAAAGTCTATTTTGTCTGAAATCAGTACTGCAACACCTGCTTTTTTGGCTTTTCCATTTGCATGGAATATCCTTTTCCATCCTTTCACTCTCAATCTATATGTGTCCTTCTCCCTAAAGTGGGTCTCTTGTATGCAGCATATTGAAGGTTCTTGCTTTATTATCCAGTCTGCCACTCTGTGTCTTTTGACTGGAGCATTTAGTCCATTAACATTTACAGTAATTAATGATAGATGTGTGTTTATTGCCATTTTGAACTTATTTGCAGTTGAATTGGTATATCCTCTTTGTTCCTTTCTTCTTCCTTTTGTGGTTTGGTAATTTTCCTTTGTATTATCATGGATTTTATTTAATTTTTGTGACTCCTTTGTAAATTTTTGGCTTGTGGTTACCCTTTTTTGTAAATCTATCAACCCATTACTATAACTGTTTTTATTAAACTGATAATAACATGATCTCAAACCCATCCTACTGTTAAAAAAAATTTAAAAAAGAAAGAAAAAAATATTCTATATTTCCCTGCCTCCCTCTCCCACTCTCAGTGAATTGTATGTCTTCTTTTATAATTTCATGTTTACTTTATTTGTAATTCATGAGTTATCACCTTTCCAGTTGTGTGTTTCTCATTTCTGTAGCGTCCTGCTGCTTTTCTATTTAGAATAGCCCTTTCAATATTTCTTTTACCATGGGTTTAGTGTTGCTAAACTCCTGCAGCTTTTTTTTTGTCTGTGAAACTCTTTATTTCTCCTTCTATCCTCAAGGATAGCCTTGCTGGATAAAGGATCCTAGGCTGCATCTTTTTTTCATTCAGGGCTTTGAATATATCTTGCCACTCCCTTCTGGCCTGTAGTGTTTGTGTAGAGAAATCAGCTGAGAGCCTTATGGGGGTTCCCTTGTAACTTACTCTTTGCTTTTCTCTTGCTGCCTTTAGAATCATTTCTTTATCCTTGACTCTGGCCATCTTGATTATGATATGTCTTGGTGTGGGTCTATTTGGGTTCTTCCTGTTTGGGACCCTCTGAGCTTCCTGTACTTGGATATCTGATTCCTTCTTTAAGTTTGGGAAGTTTTCAGTCATGATTTCTTCAAAAACCTTTTCAATCCCGTTTGATCTTTCTTCTCCTTCTGGGACCCCTATTATGCGAAGATTGGGACGCTTTATATTATCCCATAGGTCCCTTATGCTATTTTCATTATTTTTTATTTGCTTCTCTTGTAGTTCTTCTGAATGGGTGCTTTCTATTGCCCTGTCTTCTAGATCACTAATTCGTTCCTCTGCATTATCTAGTCGGCTTTGCACAGCTATTAGATCATTCCTCATCTCTGTCAATGAGTTTACCCATTCTACTTGGCTCTTCTTTATAGCTTCAATTTCATTTTTGACATATTTTATATCTCTAAACACTATCTCTTTTAATTCCTTCAGCAATTCGATCACTCCTTTTTTGAAATCTTGATCTAGTAGGCTATCGATGTCTATTTCGTTGATCTTTCTTTCAGGGGATTTCTCTTGTTCTTTTAATTGGGAAAGGTTTTTCTGCTTCTTCATCTTGCTCATACCTCTTTGGCACTGTGGTTTATGGAGTATCAGTTGTTTATTTTGGTCCTTAAGGATTTTATCTATCTGATGCCTATTTAGGAATAGAACTTAGGAAAAAAAGAAAAAAAAAATAGAGAGAGAGAAAGAATTTTAAAAGAAGGGAGAAAGAGGGTTTGAAAACAGTGTATAATGAATAATAGAAGAGTGAGTTGAAGCAGAGTATTAATCGGGTTGAGACGTCCTTTTGAAACCTTTACAAAAAAAAGGGGGGGAGATGAATAGATGTATTTGAAACCTGTGTCTAATCAATAGCAGGACATCAAAACCCAAAAGAAATAGAAATGAATTAAGAAGTAAAGATTAAGAGAGTAATAGAAAATAGAAGAGGTAAAAACAGATTTAAAAAAAAGGGGGGGGGGGATTTGTCGGTGTTCTCCTGGAGTCTGTGTGCTTTTAATGTGAAGTCTTTTTGTCTTCGTCCTGTTTTGGAAGCTCAGCTTGCTGTTTTCAGAGGCCCTCAGTTGGCGCCTTCTTCTGTACTGTTCCCAGCACCTGTCGGCAAGCAGATCGCGCCTCCTCCTAACACTGGGTCAGGTGCAGCTCTCTGCTGTGGGCGGGCTGGTTGCTGCCCCTCGGGATGCCGCAGTCAGATGTTGCAGACTGGCCGGGTAGGAGGGCGGGTCGTGCCCCCTCCCAGCACCTTGGTCAGGGGCTGTGTTCCTGCCCGAAAGGCGGGAGGGGGGGGCCGCTCTCGCTCTACCTGCGCGGCCGCCGGTAGCTCCGCTGCTCTGTGGGGCTGCGCGCTCTGCCCTGGTCGGGCGGAGTCGGGCTCCGCGGGTGGGCTCGGGGAAGACCGAGGTACAGCCCTGTCCCTGCTCCGAGCCAAAACCCAGCTCCTTGTTTGTCTTTGTGGAGCAAGTTCTCTGAGGGACCAGGATGGAAGGATCCTATCTGCCGCGAGCTGCAGGCCAGTCTCAGTCTAGCCTTTGAGTCTGCTAAACCCTTCGGTGCGGATGCAGGTTTCGCCTCCGCCCCCGCCTGAGTACTAAGCGCGGAGGATATGGCGGCTGTGCCTGAGCCCCGCCTCTCTTCCCCCGAAAACTTTCCGTGGGTTTTCAGAGATGGGGGTGTGCACCCTTCCCCCGAGAGCACATCAACCTTGCTGTTTTATGGAGGGCCCAGGCTGTTCTGCCCTGTGCACCCACAGCCACGGCGCGCAGCCCCTTGCGTTCCCCCGGGACTGCCCCTGTGCAGCCACTTCCATCCTCCGCCCGGCTTGTGCAGCCTGGCCCTGCCCGCGGCTGCCGGCCCGCGTCTCAGGCTGGGTGTCTGGGGGATGCTCTGTGCCCGTTTAACTTAGTTCTGTTAGTCAAGGGCTGCTCTGTACAGATCCGAGCCTCGGAGGCTCCCCCTCCGTCCCACTGGCCTCTTAGTTGGAGAGGGGAGACCCAGCGAGCGTGCGCCAGTCCTGCTTTGCCGCTCCCTCCCCGCGGGACCTGTCCCGCGCTGCTTTGACTTTTGTTCTTTTTTTTCCTTTTCTCCTACCAGATTTTTGGCGTCTTTATCTTTTGAAGAGGGCGATGTTCTGTCGGAGTTCCACAGGTGCTCTGGTTGGCTGAGTGGGTCTGTAGATGTGGGTCTTGGTGTATTTGTGGGAGAGGGTGACTTGCGAGCGTCCTTCTACTCCGCCATCTTCTCCGTCCTCTCGAGAGGTGGTTATTTTATCTAATGCATAGAAACCAAGACAGGATTGTCGCCTGAAGGGGGAAAAAAAAAAGCACAACCTTAAAGTTGAGAGTTAGTTTTATTCTGAGGACATTTCTGAGGACTCAGCCTGGGATGCTTCCTCCCAGATAGCTCTTAGGGGCTGCTCTGAAGAGGCAGGGGAGGAGCCAGGGTATATAGGAGTTTTTGCAACAAACACCAGGTAGTCAGAACATTGAAAGATTATTGTTAATTAAAGAAAACCAGATTTCTCAAGCTAAGGAATTTAGTGCTTTTCTATATATGGGAAGGTGCAAAAGTCTGAGCCCATTGAAATCCTTCCTTTGATTTGCGCCTTAACTGTCTAGGGCAGGTATCCTGTACTTCACATCCCAGAGTCTCCTCAGGGGGCACCGTTGCAGGTAGCTGCGGAGGCTGGGCTGCCTGTTTGTCTCCATCTTGAGTTCGCTCATGTTCACCATCGAGTATGGTTGTAGTGGCTGATGGCTGATGTTTGCAGCTTCCTTTGTTTATGGATATAGCAGGCAATATTTTTCATTCACAGGATCAAACAAAATGAAGAAACAGAGGAATAAGCTCCCAACAAAAGAACAAAATAAAACCTTAGAATTGTCAGATCATGGGTAGTGGGGGTAGGGAGACACTATAAAGGTAGGAAATAAATTAGGATGCCATTTTGACAAGGAAAAGTGACACTCTGAGAAAGGGTGGCAACAGTTGGGACACTATCATGTAATTTATTGTGTATTTAGGTGATGGAATTTGTCCTGAAGTTTGTGACTGACGTGGTTAAGTGGATGAGGAAGATCAAAAGACATTTTACCTGTATTGGGGCTGTTAGTGAAGCCTCCTCTCTTGAAGTACCTTTCCCATTTTCCTAAGTGCCAATGCATGTGTTAACTCACTTGAGAGCACCACAATGCTGTGACAGTCTACAGAGTTTTCCTGTGAGCAAGAATTGAATAGCAGGGAGCTTTTTCCATAGCTTTTCTAATCAACAGCCATTGAACTTCAGTGCACATTCTAAGCACAGTATATGTATTTCGGTTAAAAAAAAAATGGTAAAAGGTCATGAGACACCGTCAAACTTTGTAGTAGAGCCTGTCACCCCACGTGGCCTGATTTTTCTCCTCCAATGAGCCTGTTGAGGTGGGAACACCAATTTTGGAAACTGTATTTTCAGGATTTACAGTATGCCTCAGGAAGAAGTCAAAATATATGTTTTAATGTCCATTTGGACTGGATAAAGCTCTCTCTGAGTTTCTTTGTGTGTTCTGAATGTGCACTAAAGAGCTGAAGTTGCTAGCCTCGTAATGTGAAGACACATACGTGACTTGCATAGAGGACATAGGAGATCTAGGAGTCAAAATGCATAATACATAATGAGACAAAATAATTAATGGCTTATTTATTTATTCACTAATTAGATAACTTGATGAGATTTCAAACATTGTGAAAGTTACATTGGGTATAATGGTAGAATTAACAGAGTCTAGAAGTGAATTTTAATACTCAGTGTTGAGTATTGTGATTGGAGTTATGAATTGTTAATGGGAATGGATGTATCTAGCCACAAATTAAGTCTCCTAGAACAGTCTACCTGGATTTTTCAGTTTTAACATTTTTCTATCTTCTGATTTGGTTCAATTTTTTTCTTTAAAAAATATAATTTATTTTAAAACATAATTTTTTATTTTTATTGTATGTTTCCTTTTGCTAATCTTTCAGAAGTGAATACTTCTTTTCATTTCATTTTAAAATAATTAATGCATATATACAACAAAAAAGTTTTCTTATAAGCTCAGGGCTACTTGCTACTCCTGCTCTCTATACATTTATAGACCAGTCATGATAAGATAGAGACACAAGTAACTTTGAAATTAATGGATCCAAAGTGAGCGCTTTGACAGAGGAGTCTACAAGACTTGAGCAGAATGAGTGGAGTCCAGTTGAGAGATCTTTCAAGAAAGTCTTCACTATTCAGGAAAATATTAAGAAAAATAAAATAGGTTTGGAAACATAGTAGAGGAGTTGGGTTTACTGGCCCTTGTGAGAAGGCCAGTCATTTGGTATCAAGTCTGTTCATTCTCCAAACACTTGATCTCAAGTCTGTTCCCTGTTGACTGCCTTACTTAAGTCAGGCCCTCCTTGTCTAACTCCTGAACTACTTCACAGCAGAGCAGTCTCTGTCTTCTCTCTCAGGTCCTATCCTATCAGTTTGGACTACTATTACAGAGAACCATAGATTGAGTGGCTTATGAACAACAGAAATGTATTTCTTACAGTTCTGAAGGTTGGAGGTCCAAGATCAGGGTGCCAGCATGGCAGGGTTCCGGTGAGGACCCTCTGCCTGGTTGCAGACTGCCAACTTCTCACGATTCCTCACATGGTGGAGAACAGAGAGAGAAAGCAAGATCTTCATGACTCGTATAAGGGCACTAATGCCTTTCAAGAGAGTTCTACCCTCATGACCCTGTTTAATCCTAATTACCTCCCAAAGGGTCCACTTCCTTATATCATCACACTGAAGAGTAGCATTTCAACATAGGCATTTGGGGGAAATGAAAGTGTTCAGTCCGCAACAGGCCCCTGGTAAGTCTCCTGTGCTCTAGTAAATAGACTTCCATGTTCACCTGCCAGTTTAATAGCTCTAATGCTTCCTGTGACTAAAGCAAATGTGATCATCTGGTTCCATTGACCTCATCTCCCATCATTTCACTCTTAGAACCAAGGTGCAACTATCTGAAACTTTTTCTTTTTCTCTAAACTGCTGTTTTATAACTACATACATTTTGAATGTGCTGACCCCTTGGCCGAGAATCAGCCCTTCACTCCGTGGACAAGAAATTTCTGTTTATCTTCACAGGGCCCAGCTTAATCACCCCCTTTTCTGTGATGTGGTCTCTGAGTCTCAGTTTCCCCTTCATCCCTGTCTCTGTTACAGTACTTATCTCATTGTTTTGGAATTCTCTCTGCATAGACCCCCACTGAACTATAAGTTCTTAGAAAGAAGAACCAAGTCTATATTAGTATAATATGTAAAGAATATGTTAATTTTGATTGTTTAACTTTAGGTATTCTAATATTCTTTTTTTTTTAAATAATAATTTATAGATTTTCAGTGACTCCAAGCATACCCTTGCCATAATGGATATTTAACAAAAGATTACTGGATGCTTATAAAGGGAAAGTGTAATGGTCAGTTAGAACTAGTTTCATCACGCAGTTCCATGACATATCCTTTGTGTAATTTTGTACAACTTTCTTGACTTTTTCAAGGTTTAGGTTCATTATCTGTAAAATGAGGATAATAATACGTAGCTCATTGTGAGGATTAAGTGAAATAATGACTGTAAAGTACTTGGCTCAATTCCTGGCATGTCTTATGCTTTTAGTAAATTATTTATATTAAAACTATTGCTATTAAATTCTGTTTTAACCCAAGTGAGGCTAATCCTCCATAAACTTTATTTTCTCTCATCTTTTTAAATAAAAAAATGGAAATAAAAATTTCCATCTTGCCCTCCTTAGAAGACTTTAGTGATTATTTAATTAAACATTGTATCTTAGAGTACTTTAAAAATGTAACAAACCATATAATTGTTCATAGTAACTATTAGACTTCTCAGAACCTTAGGTCACTTGGAAGAGATGAGGATGTGGCTGTAGATTCTCTGTGACTAACATGAAAACTGTTTAGAGGAACTCAGAATGTTGTCATAGTTGATTCTCTATCACCCAAGGCTAAGAACTGTAGGTAAGATTAATACAGTCAAAAGTTTCCTTTTAATCATGGCTCACATTATAAATCAGTTATTGCATCTTTCTCCTGTCCCAATAACTGCCTAATGTAGGTAGAATTATTAGCTGCTGTTCTGCCTCAAAGTACACATTTGTACCATCATAATTAGTCCAGCCTGAAGTGATAGGATGATTAAGGGATGTTTCTGTCAAGATTTTGTCATTCAAGATTTAAAAGCAACCAGTTCTTAATATCTCGCCCAGGTCATTGTAAAATCTTCAATAACACTAGAATAGACAAAGGAGCCCTTATTATTCTTTTACCAAATTATTCAGGACTCTCAAACACTTAGCAAAAATACTAATTTATCTATTCAAAAGCTAATCTCCCACAAGACCCATAGCAGTTGGTGAAATAATAGCAACTTCTTCTGTGAAGGCTTTCTTAACCACTGTGGTCTACATCATTTCTCTCTATTCCTGTTAAATTTACAGTGCATTCTGCTCAGTTTCTCTCTTAATTACATGCCTTACAATATAATTGGAGCTGCTCCAGGTGTGTATTCAGCTAGATGATTTACTAGCCAAAACAATTTAAAAGTTACAAGCCCCGGTTTCTTTATCTGCAAAATAAGGATAATAATTTTGCTCTGCCTACTCCCCCAAATTTATGAAGTTCAAATGATATATTGGATTTGAAAATAATTTGTAAGAATGAAAATAACTATTCAGATATTACTTAAATGCAGGTATCCCACAATTTTTACTTTTTAACTCATCTTTTCCTGTTTTATACACTCTCTAAAAACTCCTATTTCTTTCGACAGCCTTAATGATCATTTTTGGAGATGATAGTTCTGAAATCCATCTCTGTACCTCACATCTCTCTTCATGATTGGGACATCCATATATCATGTTGTGTAATTTAAAATTTATCAAATTTAACATCTCTATCTCCAAGTATTTGCGCATTATTTTCTCTCCATATGTATGTTTCTTCTTCTTTTTTTTTTATCTTGATGAACAGTACTTCCAACCACCTGGTTACTGCAGCCATGAACCATGTGTACTTGATTTCTTCTCATCCTTGCTAACCGTTACTTCTAACCATCCACTAAATCTGGTCAGTAACCCCTCAAATTTGACTACTTCTTCTGTCCTGGATCACTAGTGGAATACTTAAACAATCACAATAGAATCTTAAAAGAATCTCAAATAATCTTTAAATAAGATTCTAACTGGCTTAAATTAGCCTCCTAACTACAGGCTTCTCTAGGTCCTGACATATTCTTCACACTGCTAGAGAGAGCTTTATAAATAAAGGAGCCTTCAGGAGAATAGCTCGGCAAAAAAGTAAATGAAAAAATAAATGAAGTAATAAAGGAAAGAAGGAAAGAAGGGAGGGAGGTAGGTAGGTGCTTACTCCTGCCTAATGCCTATAAATAACAACTGTTATTTCCAAGATACTCTCCAAACTCAAGCATGGTTTACAGATCCATTAGAGCAGTCCTTCCCAAATTTAATGTGTACACATCACCTGGGCATCTTGTTAAACTGTAGTTTCTGATTCGACGTGTCTAGGATCCAAGTCCAGGACCGGGGTGAGTTGAACAACATGCCCCAGGTGGACAATTTAAGGAGGCACTTACTGTCAACGTTGTGCTAGTATCAAGCCCACATTATGCATGAGCCTAAGAGTGAACACCTCCTTAAAGTATGTGCCTTACATGCTGCACTTGTCAAGCTCCCAGGTGATGCTGATGCTGCTTGTTCTAGACAACATAGTGAGAAGAAACTCTTGAGTGATCACTGCTTACCTAACTAATTTCATCTCTCAGGATTTCTCACTTCAAACCCTACCTTCTAGCCATACTAAATGGTTTATAGTATTTCTTTTATTTCTGCATACGTGTTGTTCCTTCTTAAAATGGTTTGTACCTTTAACTTTCTTTGCCTGTGACTTCTAGATGTTCTTATATGTGGCTTTCTCCAGGATGCCTTCTCTGACTTTGAAACAATGGATTAGGTACCTATTCTTTCCCCTTGCATGGACCCATTTACACCTAATTTTTAGCATTTATTCATTGATAGTATAATATTCTGCTTAGTTGTCTGTTTCTACAAATTTGTGGATTAAAAACATGGGCTTGTTTATTATTTCAGGTTAAGCCACAAATATATACCCTAGAACAGAGTAGGTAATTAACATACATTTGATAAATAAATGATAATTGAATGTTAGATTTTGTATCTTCTAAAATTGCTTTAAAATCCTTTAGCGATGTCTTCTTTTATAATTCTCACTTTAACTTACAATGCACAGTATGAACTCAGTAAATATGATTTCATATCAATAAAAACAGACAACAGTTTGCCTTTACTGAAGTCATTCAGTGAATAATTATTAATTATGCACCTGCTAGGTATTTTGATTTCAGTAGTGAACCACAGTAAAGTCCTGGCTTTCACAGTATTTATAGTTTAGGTATTTTTAACATTAAACGAATTTTAACAATAAGAAGTTTAAACGTGTGACAAAAGGAAAAAACAAAGGCTTATGAGACCTGAACACAGGGCATTTAATAAAGTTAGTGGGGAAACAGAAGCCGTGGGAGAAGGCAAAAGGAATGGACACTGCAGGCATGAAACAAAGGGGAATTTGAAGCAAACAGAAACTAGAAAATGCACTATACTTGGATTTGAACCTGGCACTTGTCAACTGTGTGACTAGGGGTAACTAACTCTAGCTCCCTGAGTCTCTTGCCCTAAGTCGGCAAAGCAATTATAGCTTTGCCCGTCTCTCCAAGCCATTGTGTGGGTAAATGACCTTAACTCACTCAGGCTGCAGACTTTAATGTTGGTACAATCTGAGAGTGCAGAAGGCAGTTCTTCATGGCCCTTTCTACTCTGACATGACATATCCCCCTGTGCTTAAGGTGTTTTGCCACATTAGCATGGATGAATGCCTTTGGATGCAATGCTCTGGAGGTAACTCAGGAAAGAGGGGAGCCATGCAAGAAGCTGAGAGGAGCAGGCAGAGAAGTTATGAGTAGCACTGGGTCACAGAAAGGAAGGCACCCACTCACAGTCTAATACATATGGACAGGGGTGTGATGTAGGGCAGTTGGGATCTGTCTTCAGTGTTAATTAACCTTTCTCACCCTTACACTGCAACAGACAGTAGTAGTTATCTTATTCCCAAGAAGGGGATGTAATTAGAACAGATGGAGAAAATACAGATGGAAAGAAATAGAGCACTTATTTAACTCCAGGGGGCTCACACGTAGGGATTGTGTTTAATGAAGGCGGGGATTTTTTTTTTTTAACCTTATAATCCAGGTGTTTTTCTCAAGCCCCTGAGGTCAGCCAGCTGTTATGTAGAGAAAGGGAAGAAAAATGGAGAGCCTGTTTGGAATCAAATCTTCTCTTTTGGTATTTCTACAGCCTCAGAGTTTTTGGCATATAAGAAATGCTCAATAGGTGTTTGAATTGAGTATATGTATAACATCTTCCTGTAAGACTATAAAATCTAGAAACCAAAGAGGACACCAAGAGGCCATAGAATCCTTGAATGCCAGAGCAGAAAGAACCTATAGAATATCCAGAATCATCTTATCAATTAGACCCAGAATTTTGGAGATTAAAAAAAAAAAACAAAAAACTAGCCTTAAAGCCACACAGCTGATCAATGTCAAAAGCTAGAATTGGAACCCAAATTTGTATTTATTTATTACACCATAGTGATTTAGTCACCCTGTCATAACTTTTCATTGTACAATTAAGAAAGAAGTAATTGCTGGAAACTATAGAAATTGTAAATATGGATAAGACAACAATCTAGGCAATTTTACCAAAATAGGATCGATTACATATTAGAGCAGGAGTTGCATCAAATTCAGTCTATTTGTAGGCCAGTCTGGCTGGTGATGTTGGGTGACCGAGGCACTCTGGGGAGTGGCTCATGCAGAGACATGGTGTAGACAAAGGACTTCTGAAGGCAATTCAGCACTTAAATGAACTCTTTTCCCCCAAATTTATCAAGGTATAATTCACAATTAAAAATTGTGTATATTTAAGGTATGTGGCATGATGGTTTGACACATGGATACATTATAAAATAATCACTGTATTTAAGCTAATTAATATATTCATCACCTCACATACTTTTTTCTTCAATGGAGTCAACACTTAAGATTTACCCTTTTAGCAAATTTCAAGTATACACTGCAGTATTATGCAGGGGAGCAGACTTTGTAATCCCAAAATATGTCTCTTTGACATAAAGATTATTTTAAGCTGGTTATTTTTAAGAAACAGCAGACATGGGAGGTCTGAAAACTAAGTAGAAGCTACCCTTTTGAAGACATTTACATTTATAACAGAAATCTCTATTTGTAAAGGTGCCTCCCTCTCTGTATCAGGAAGAGAAGGATGACTCCATCTCTAGAAAGTCTTATTAGAGTAGAAGACAGGGACTTCAATCTGCATAACAACCTTACCCTTTCTTGCTGTGCTTTTCCTGATAACTTCCCGTAACAGATTCCCCAACCCCAACATCTTTTGTCTTTGGCTGAAGATGGAATTTAAGGTGAGGGATTCTTCCACTTTGGAGAGTTAGTCAGTTTTCCTGGGTCTCTTGATGTACACCTGTTGTGAAACTTTCTGTTTTTTCCCCCGTGAATCTGTCTTATGTCAATGTAATTATTAGCCCACCCAAAGAACTCAGAAGAAGGAAAGCCTTTCTTCTCTTACAGTTGTTACCCATAGTCACATTATTGTTTATTAAATCTCTAGAACTTACTCATCTGGCATAAGGAAAACTTTGTATCCTTTGACCAACATTTAAGGGAGAGCTTTCTTTGATAAGTCTAAACACTTTCACTGTAATTGTCTTCAAGGTTATAAAAAGTCCAGAGGATTTCTATTTTTTTAATGGTGATTTCCTTTCTAAAAAAAAACCAGAGACCAAAACCAACCAAACAAAAATATCTTGCCTGCTTTGCCATACTTATAGTATTTATTGGATTTCCACATTCAACAGTACGAGTCTGTGGATATAATGATAGACGTCTACGATATTATTTGCTAAGAACCCCCCCTCCTGCTGGATAGTACCCCCATTTCATAGGACAAGAGAAGAGGGTAATATGTTCAGCTAGGTTTCTCCTCCACTGGCCTAAGGTTATTGGTAGTTGATACTGAGCCCTTGATGCAAGTCAGGCCAATCAAAGTTCTGGTGGAACTGGCATCCCTGCTCCCCGTTGTATCTGAGGCTCATCTGCACCCTTCCCCTTGCAACAGTTCCTTAAAACCGTCTTGGATTCTAAAAGACATTGGCTTTCCTTAAGCTGGTTGGTGTCTTTCCTCTGTCCCTCAACCAAAAGAGACCCAATTATGATAGAAATAAGAATGTAAAAATAATTTAATAGTTCAACTTATATACAAAATTTAAAACTATATACAATCATATATGAACTTTAGATACAACTCTGAGAGTCTAATATCATTAGCTCATTTTACAAAGGGAACAGAAATAAGCTTTGAGAAATCAAGTGACATTTCCAAGGTCACATGGCCAGGAAATATGAAATCTCTGATGTAAGTCTAAAACTGATTTTCTCTTTCCAGTATAGTCCCCAGTCCCTACTCAGGGAGCTTAAAAGTTTATCAGAGGTCTAGAAATAAATAAATTACATATAGAAAAGACAAAAATAAAGAAAGCAAATGGGCATACATAAATTGCTATGAGTCAAATAAATATTTCATAGAGGAAGCATTCTAGCTAAGTCCTTCTTCTGCTTCTGAGACCAATTCCAACATGGGACAGTGGGGGTTATCTCCACACAGCACCAAGTAATTCTCCAGACACAAACTGGGAGCCCTATAATTCAACTCATTTCTGACAGTACACACCCAGAGATTATGTCAGATTCCAAGACTGAGGGCACAGTCCTCCAAGACTGCTCCCTACCACCACCACCACTTCAGATGCTAATCTGAAGCCCAGGTTATTACCTATATTTCTGACTGACCAAGTGGCTATAGGTTTATACCTAGCAGGACCCCATGAGAACCCTCCAACCCTTGCCCCCGATTAATAGAAAAGCTGAGGTCTCCCAGGCCTCCCTAAGTCACAGAAGAATAGGCTCAAGCAGTTGATTAGGACAAGCCTGCAGGCTTTAGGGGATGGTGGTGACTCTGATCACCTGTCTCAACAGTTAACTGAGATTACTCCTCCATTTCCCTTTGAAATTTTCATGGCTGAGCAGAATCTTTGGAGATGATTTTTTGGAGGGATGCTGGGTATACCCAGATTGCAGGCATTCTGATTAAAAGCCTTTTTCCTGTTTTTAACAACACTGTTGCCTCCAGGATCAAACCCCTGCCCTTCCCTTGAACAGAAACCAATTACTCTTATCAAAGTCTCAGGATGCAGCTGCAGAGAAGAAACAAGAACTGGTTAGAAACAACAGAGCAAGATGGTGTTGGATTTGACTTCCAGTGGCCCTTTGAGACAGGATGGAAGAGGGCAGGGCACAGCCATTCAAGGAATGCTACAGCAGTTAACATCAAAATGGTGAAAGATTCAACCCTCAGTAGGCCTTGAGGCTCAAGATGATGAGAGATTTAACTTCTGGTAGATCTTGAGCTTCATTATGCGCTCATTGTAATATATTAACATGGTAAATAACACACACACAGGCACCATGGCAGTCCCAAGGCTGGCCACAAAAGGTCAAGGAGTAGGAAATGGCCAACTTCCTGGGAATCCCAGCCCTTTCCCCAGGCTACTTAGACTGGTCCTTCCACTTATTAGCATATGAAGCCACCAAGCCCATAAAAACTAGCAACACAGCGCCTCAAGGCTGCCTCTTTCTCTCCCTTTTCAGAGATGGCCTGCACTCTGTCTATGGAGTGTGTACCTACTTTTAATCTGAGCACCCAACCGCCACACTTCGTGGCCTTTCTCTTGCCTTTCCGTGTATCTCTCTGAATAAGTCTACCTTTACTCAACTGTGGCTTGCTCTTGAATTTTCCTGCGTGAAGCCAAGGACCCACGCTTGGCGGGGCATGTCCCAGGGGCTCAGCCGAAGCCTGGGAAATAGCCCTTCTCATGCCCCACATCTGTTTCCTGCGTCAACTTGAGCCTCATTTTATGCTCATTGTAATGTATTAACATGCTAAATGACACACCCCCAGCACATGACAGTGACTATTGCCCTGACAACAACTGGAAAAGCCCATACAAGGACTGAAAAGCCCATATAAGGACTGATTGGCTCCGTGACACCAAGAACGAGGACATGATGGCAGAAGCCTCTCGTAAAAGTCCACATGGCCTGACTCGGGCCAGAGCTGTCTCGACCAACCATCTTGGCTGATGTCTCCAGCTGCCCACTTAAGTTCTTCCTTTCCCTGCTCCAGCATTCTTCTTTCCGTCTCCCTGCTTGAGAACTTTCCTTCCTTTTCCTCTTTTGAGAAATAAAAGCATTTTTTTTTTCACTTTGTCCTTCTGCCACTGTTGTGAAATCTTTCGCAGCTGGTGGGAAGAACTCACACTTTGGTGGGCCTTCTAATTTAGGGATCTGCTAACAGGTTGGAGGTTCTAAGAACCTCTTCCTAGGACTTCAGATGCCAATCACAAACCCAGGTTGTTACAGCACTTCTTTGACTGACTAGCTTTAAACTAGAGAGGTTCTCACAACCCCCTCCTTGATTTGAATAATTTTCTGGAGAGGCTTAGAGAACTGAGAGAAACATTTTACTTACTGGATCACTGGTTTATTATAAAAGGATATAACTCAGAAACAGACAGACAGACAGATTCACAGGGCGAGGTATGGAGAAGGGACACAGAGATTCCATACCCTCTTGCAGCACATTAGTCTCCCCATCTTAATATGTTCACTAGTCTGGAAGCTCTCTGAACTCTGTCCTTTTGAGGTTTTACGGAAGCTTCATTACATAGGCATGATTGATGAAATCATTGGTGTTGACTGAAATAAATGCACAGCCTAAAAGTTGAGAGTTCTGTTTTGTTTGGCAAGAGGACAGGAGCCAGGATGACAGCTTCTCAGATCGCTCTGAGGGACTGCTCCGAAGAGGTAGGTGAGAAGCTAGGATGTATAGGAGTTTTACAAGACCAGGTAGTTGGAACATTAAAAGATTACTTGTTAACTAAATAAAACCAGACATCTCAAGTTAAAGAATTTAGTGCTTTTCTATGTATGGGAGGAAGCAAACATTTGGGCTAAATGAATTCACTCCTTTGACAAGCACCTACCTATCTCGGGCTGGTATCCTGTCCTTTGTTATTCTGAATCCCCTCAGAGTGCACCATTGTGAGTGGCTGCAGAGGCTGGGCTGCAGGCTTGTCTTCACTGGAGGGTGGCGGCAGCCACTGGTGACTTGATGGCTTCAGCATTCTTTGTTTACTAATGTGGTTTGCAGTATTTTCGTTCACGTTGGCCATTGGTAATTGATTCAGCCTCTAGCCTCTGCCCTTTCTGGAGGCCAGGGACTTGGTACTGAAAGTTCTAACCCTCTCACTACAAGGTTGGGTCCCCTGGCAACCAGCCCACCTCCACCTCCCCACCCCTGTCCTTAGGGCCTTTCCAAATGTCACCTTATTAACAAAACAAAAGACACCTTTATTGTTCTCATCACTTAGGAAATTCCAAGGGTTTTAGGAGCTCTGGGACAAAGACCAAATACATTTTTCTTATAAATCACAATATCCATTCTAAAACATGATAAAAAGGTGTTTTCAAAAATCATAAAATTACCATGAGCAAAAGCAAAGTGAGTGAAAATGTAAAATGTGGCAGGAATTTAGCATTCATGGAGCAGTACAGTGAGAAGGACCAGAAAGATATTTAAGAACCCTGTTATTGAACTTCTATAATTAATTAATTAATTAATTAATTATTGAAGTATAGTCAGTTTACAATGTGTCAATTTCTGGTGCATAGCCTAATGTTTCAGTCATACATGTACATGTATCTATTCCTTTTCATTATAGGTTACTATAAGATATTGAATATAGTTCCCTGTGTTATACAGTAGGAATTATTTATCTATTTTATATAGAGTAGTTAGTATCTGCAAATCTCAAACTCCGAATTTATCTCTTCCTCCTCCCCACCAGTAAGCATGTTTTCTATGTCTGAGTATGTTTCTGTTTGTAAATAAGTTAATTTGTATCTTATTTTTATTTTATTTTTTTATTCCACATTTAAGTGGTATCATGTGGTATTTTTCTTTCTCTTTCTGGCTTACTTCACTTAGAATGACGATCTCCAGGTCCATCCATGTTGCTGCAAATGGCATTATTTTGTTATTTTTTATTGTTGAGTACTACTCCATTGTGTAAATATACCACAATTTCTTTATCCAGTCATCTGTCAATGGGCATCTACGTTGCTTCCATGTCTTGACTATTGTATATAGTACTGCTGTGAACATTGGGGTCCATGTATCTTTATGAATTAGAGCTTCTGGATATACGTCCAGGAGTAGGATTGCTAGATCATATGGTAACTCTTTTAAGGAATCTTCTTACTGTTTTCCATAATGGCTGCACCAAATTTTATTTTCACTAACAGTGTAGGAGGGTTCCCTTTTCTCCACACCCTCTCCAACATTTGTTGTTTTTGAACTTTTTAATAACAACCACCCTGTTGTGAGGTAATACCTCATTGTAGTTTTGATTTGCATTTCTCTGATAATTATTGATACTGAGCATTTTTTCATGTGCCTGTTGGCCATTTGTATGTCTTCACTGGAGAAATGCTTGTTTAGGTCTTCTGCCCAGTTTTGGAGTGGGTTGTTTGTTTTTTTGCTATTAAGTTGTATGAGCTGTTTATATACTCTAGAAATTAAGTCCTTGTCAGTCACATCATTTACAAATATTTTCTCCCATTCTATAGGTTGTCTTTTTGTTTTGTTTATAGTTTCATTCGCTGTGCAAAAGCTTATAAGTTTATTTAGGTCCCATTTGTATATTCAGTTGTCTAAAGAATTTGGGCTGTATTTCATTTACATTGAGAACACAATGGGAGGCTTTGAGAGAGGAGGCAGATTCTTCACAAAGTGTAGTTGGATTAGAGATGGGAGGAAATGGAAGTGTGCTGCTGAGTAAAATATTATAATAATCCTCATTCCTGCAGAACTTCCAATTTCTGTATCAGAATGGAAGGGCATGTTTTATGTCCAGACTGAGAACTCCATGTATGTACCCATTATTTCAAAATGTTAGCTCTCTGAGCACATGAGCAGTGTATCTCTTATTCTTAAACCATTGACCTTATTTTAATCCTGAGTCTAAGGTCACATCTCCAATACCAACTACTTACAGTTCCTCTCAGTTCACCAAGGGTGATTTGCAGAGTGTGCTTCTAGACTGCTATGAGTCTACCAGCTAGTGCACTTGTGCTACAACCCCTTTTTCTGCTAAATAGAATAAGTTCTTCCTACTCCTTTATAGTCTTACTTATGGCCCAGCTTTTGTCTTTATTTTTCTTTTGCATTGCTCTAGAGGTAGAGATAAGGAGTTTTCTATCCAAAATAATTTTGTAAATGTGGCTTTTACAAATTGGGATTGTTTCATTATGCCAACATTCTCAAATGTTATTTATGTAGAATAATTTTCCATGTTCTCTTTTAAAGGAAAGTTGAAGAACAGTGGAAAACATCTTTTACTTAAATTGTAGGTGTTCAAATTCCTAGGAAAATGTGAGAGAACAATAGTAGATGAAAAATCCCAATTCCCTTTTCAAAAAAGTTTTCTCCCCTCTTTGGGTTGCTACAGTCCTTGTTTATACTTCTGCGTCATATTAATTCCTGGCTTTTTGTTACAGTTCCTTTTACATGCTTATCATCCCTATTAGGCAGTAAACGCATTAAAGGCCAATGCTGTGTTTTATTGAACTGGATCCCATTTTAGAGGGGCTACCTGGCTCATAATGATTCTTTAATCTCTGGGAATTCCTAGTTGTAAGACCCAACTGCCTCATCTGTAATATCTGTCTGCACACCTCTAGCCATAGCAATTTTATCCCAATAAATCTGGCTCAATTGGAACTGTCAGATTCTCTCTTCTGGAAAATTGTAATCTCAAAAGGAGAAACAGATGAGCCATATTGATGATAGTATCAAAGAGAAAATTGGACTCCTTTTCCCTAGGTCCTCTGAACTTCCCTGTCCCCCACTTCTCCAGAGTCTTGGTTACCCAGTTCTGGATTTAAGGAGATACCTGATATTCTTTCAAAATATCTACTTTTTAAAGTAAGCCCATGTTGGCTTCTGAGACCTTAATCACAAGGATCATATATAATTGTGTTTTTTCTTTTTTGATTTTTCTCATAACACAGATCTCAGAAATGTGCAGAGTGAGTGTTCACAGCATAAGTTAAATGAATCAACTCAAAAGCACTGACACAAACACTGGCTTTGTATTCAGGGTTCAAGCATGAGAGCAGAAAGTCAAACAAGAACTGAGTTAGTTATAACTCTTTTACTAAATCACAACCTGCTTTGCTGGTCCCTTCCTTGGACCATTCCTATCTGGGCATTTCAGATGAAGAGATGATATCACATGTACTTTTAGTTTGCTACCAGGCCCAATTCCAGACTTTTGTCTCAAATTACTTGTATAAAAAGAAGATACAAGGCTTGACATCAATGCAAATCTTTTTGGGTGACAAAAATGTGTTGGGTCATCCTTTATCTTAATGTTCACCTCCATAGGTGCAGGTCTTCATATACAACGTGAGAGCTAATTGTTTATAAATTTTTGATATGGTAACATCAGAGCCGGGACTGAGTCCAGATCCTGCAGCTTCTAGTTCAGTGTGCTTTCCTTCATCCCACACTGCTGCTACAGCTCCACTATCACATGTGTAAATACCTGTCTGACAGTCACCTAGTATTTCCAGATCACCCTCATTAGTTTATTTAATGCAGTCAGAATTCTTCCCAGAGAAGCAATCCTTACCAGTGAGGCTTAAGTTATCCTAAGTGTTTTAAGCAACTCATGATATTGATGGAAATCCTGATAAAGAGGAGATGGTGCTTGGGACAAAATCGGCTTTAAGTGGTCAGAACTGTTTTCCGTGAGTTGAAGGGTGCCCTGCTCTTTCTGTTGCACACACCAGCAGCTTAACAGCTTTTCAGAACTCAGGATGTGCATGTTTGATCTTGGATGATAGAAAGTGATGGCACTGGAATCAGAAAATGTTGAATCTCCCTGCAGATGACTCAGATATGACAGATTCACTCAGACAACTGGAAGTGACTTCATTTCCCTGGACTTTGATTACTTGCTCACTGGTTTTCAAACTATGTTCTGGGAAGCTCTGGGATCTCAAGAGGCACTTTGCAATAGCCGGTGTAGAGAGAATGTGTACAGAGATTGTAGACAGAATGGTGCACAGAAAGGGCTTCATGGAGCCTCACCTCCCACTTCAGTCAGAGCAGCTCTGCTTTGGTGTCATGCACACTGGATTCTCTAATAGCATTTATTTAGTGGTAAAAGTGAAAGCTTTAAAACAACTTTTTTTAAAGGTTCTGAAAGTGAGATCTCTCTCTCTCTCCCTCCCTCACTCTATCCCCCTACCTCCCTCTCTTAGTCTTAATCCTAAATAGGAGAGACTAAGGAAATTGCACGCATCCTGGACAATGCATCTCCACCAAGGGTTTGGAACAAAGCAATTTTTTTTTTCTGTCCTGAAAAACAAATAGATTCATGCATCTCCAATTACTGATTGAACTTTGTCACTGTGATTCCTCATGATCAGCTTATCAACTCAAAGTTAATGCCTGCAAACCTGAACTCAGTGTTCCTCTCTGACAAACCAGCTTCTCAACAAACCAGCTGAGGCTTAGTTAAAGGCAGTTTTTATTTTTTATCTCCCTGATAAGCCAGCATTAAAACCTTAAAAAGTGATGTTTGACCTGTGTCTCTACTTTAAATGCTGCCTGCATTGTTCATCTACCCATCCCAACACTTCTTGTTTTTTTGTTTGTTTGTTTTTGTTTTTGGAATTACATACACATCTGATTCTTGATTTCAATTTCTGTTCTTATAATCCTAATTGAGAGAACTATCTTATCGAATGCTGAGGTTACCACAACAGTTTCCCAAGTATCTGTCATTATGTACAACGATTCTGAATCTCTCACTTCTTCACACAATCAAGTCCTCATGGCTGGATTAATCTTTCCAGAATGCTGCTGCTGATATGTAGTCAATAGGGCTTTGTAAATCCAATACCTCTGGATTAGATTTTAAGTCCCCTCATGCTCTATCCTCATCTTACATATGTTACATCTTACATACATATGTTATCCCAAGTCTTTTTTTAATCCAATGAATTCACTCTGGAATACTGATTCCTTTGCTGTATCAGGAACACATATTTTATTTGGATTCAAATAGAGGTGATCTGATTTGGAATTCCAGCTGTTGTATTTGATAGGATACTTGAGGTTGTTTTTTTTTTTTTTTTTTTTTTTTGAGTATAAAATGGAAAAGTGACAACCACAAACCCTCCTCACTAGGATGCAGGGAGAACTAAATAACATGAGTAAAGGATCAATTATATGAGGGCTTAATTAACTTTATGTAAAGTTAGAAGCCTTCAAGACATGCCCTCTAATATACAAGGGCAAATTTCACATTTCCATGTTGTAATATTGCTGCACCTGTCTAAATCACAGGTGGAAGAAATCAACACACTACATTAATTGAAGCAGTTTCAATATTTATCTCACATTTCTGTGATAACAGTCAAAATAAAATGTGTCTTCAGAATATCCTCCTTTATTCTAAAGTTTTGGTTATTGTTTTTTGTTTGTTTGTTTATATATTTATCACTCTATACCACCCTCTTCATCTCTAATAGCTCTCTTCCATTTCAGACACATATTTCTACTTGCCCATCATAAGGGCTATGCTCAAATCAAATTCATTGCTTTGCCTTGAAAAAACTGCTCTCCTGGGTCATCTTTGTAAAAGTCTTCACACTTCATAAAACCCCTGAACCAGACTCCTTGTAATTATCAATGACTCCTACGTTGGTGAACATTTAGGCAGGAAAACATACATGATACACACCAGGTATTTTTAAGAGAAATTTAATGTAAGGAATTGATTATACAAGTGTTGGTGATTTGAGAGAGACAGAGATAGAGAAGACAGAATTAAGGGGTAGAAATCAGCTATTATCCCTAGAATTAGCAGAACACAGAGAAGAGGTTGTGATGATTATAATCTAGCCCCTCAGTTAGAAGATGCTTCACAGAGCTGGGACTCCAACTGAGAAAGCAGGGAATTGGCGAGCTCTGACTGCTACCTCCAAGAAGGTACAGTGTGAGTGCTAAAAGAAGCTGGGGTTTGGAACCAGTTGTGCTGCCAGATGAAGTGTCATTTCTGGGTTGTTGCTGGTAAGGACAGGAAGCAAAATAAGGAGCAAATCCCTTCTACTTGCCTGCTGCCTTACCCTAATCCTTAGTCACAGAATATCCAGGAAGCTGGGTACTAGGGGAAAAAAAAAAAAAAGAAAAGAAAATGTGTAATTCACAAGTCCAGTCCCAGCATCAGAAAATGGGAATAAAAGGTGGATTTGGAGCTCAGAGAAGTAGCTTTCACATTCAAATGATCACTCATCCTGAAAATTCTCCCTTTGACACTCTGCTAGAATGCCTTACCTCCTCATTTCCAGCAGTCCCACCTCCCATACAGGCTCTTATCTGTTGTCCAGTCTGTCCACATCGGCTGCAAATGTGCGTCTATCTCTTCCCTCCCGCAAATCCATCCTTCACACCTGCGCTCCAGTTACTGTCTAACAAACAACCTTCACACCTGCGCTCCAGTTACTTTCTAACAAACAACTGTGATCATGTTACAACCTGTTTAAAAAGCTTTCAAAATCTCTTATCCTTCCTTCACTGTATTGACACATTTTACCCTGGGAAATCTGAAATATACTTTGTTCCACCTTCACTCAGAAAACTCTTCTAGAAAGAGTAGTCCCATCTGCAAAGAAAAATAATTTCCCCCCACAAAACATGATAGAATTCTCTAGTCTGGCTTTCGGTATTCACCTAGTATCTATTTTATGCCAGATATCAAAAAATTCATACTTTCATTTGAGTATCTGCTGCCTGTACTAAAGTGTAAATGCCTCGGGATCGGATTCTATGTTTGTTTGTTTGTTTATACCTGAACTACTCTTTAGAGAACCTGGCATATACTAGATGCAACAAGCTATTTGTTGAATGAATGAATGATAAATACATATATCTACTTAAAAAAAATCAATCTATTTGGTTTCTTGTCCTGCTGGGTTTGTACCTTGTCTACACAAGTTTCCGAGAGATCTGGATCAATACTTCTTAAAGAACAAGCCCTGAATTCCACAGTGCACGTGTGGTCGGGGCCAGAGGCAAGCAGTTGAGCAGATGTAACACTAGTTCAAGAGTTTTAGCTTGAGGTACACCAAAACCAACAAGTTTTAGGCGAAAACTGAAGTAAAAGCAAGGCAGTGGTCTGCTGGAGTAGCTCATTCATGTTACCCTCAGAAACCTGAAATTAGTTCTTCCCTCCCTGTAACCCCTGCCTCCTCTCCATTTCCACCTCCTCATTTTTAAATGCCACTGTTTTGGAGAAACGTAGTGCAGTTCCAGCTGCAGGCACTAAATCATTGCTGTACTTTGGACGTGTGCTGCAGAAAGGAGTTCTGTGATGAATGGGGCTGTCCGTATTTACATTGGGTGTGCAACAGCTGTGGGGATCGTCCTGTGCGATGAGTATTCTGGGCAAACTTGGCGTGTCCCCACCCCACTACCACCTCCCCCACCTCCTCCTCGCACAGTGACAGTGACAGGCCATTTCTAAGGAGAACTGCCCTTTAGAACAAAGGAATTGCAATGCCCCCTCTTGTCCAAGCACATGCACACACATGCTCACATGACTCACACACACACAACACCTCTCTCTCAATCTGTCAGTACCACATTCTTTTTGGCAATTTCGTGTTTCCCTGGATAACCTTGCAAATAGCGAAACTGCTCAGGTGTATGTTGGTGATACAGGGGGAGCAATCTCTGTCTTTTAAAAACATCTCCTTATGGGCTTTCAGAGACATACTGCATTGGTCATCCCCAAACTTACTGCCCAAGGCAAATTGTGTCAAATACAGGTCATGCTAAAGCCCCATGTAACCAGGGCTTTTTGCCTGTAGGCAATCCACTTTCCTGACAGTGTTGACTTGAGTTCTAGCACAAAAGAGAGAAAAAGAAGAGAGGAAGGGGAAGACAGATAGCAAAGGTACATCACGTTTTTTATACAGTTTATAATGCATGCCATCTTCTTTTACTCTCAAGTCTGAGGACAAGAGTGTGTGTGTCTCTGTGTGTGGAGAAAGAGAGATTGTGTGTTTAATATCAGAAAGGCTGAGTAAGTTGCACAAATTCCATTAGGTAGAATCTCTTAGACGTGAAACATACATTTGTTCTTCAAGCTTTTATCCTGCATCCTTTTAATTTCACTATTTGCTATGTGATCTAAACCTGAGAAAGATTGCCATCCAACCATATATCTTTTATAAGTCTCCTTTGGGCCTAGGTGTTCTTACAGTTTCTGATAACTAAGCATCAAGACATAGAGATCATTGTCATGACCTTAATGATCCCATGGGTAAATCCAATGCTTTGTTCCAACCCATACCCTGTCTCTGAGTGGGTAACCAAATAATTACTAGTTTGACAAGAATGCTTCCAGGTTTTCAGAGACTCATCAAGAAAAATTTCTTTGTAGAGCACATAATTGAATTGCTATTCTTAGGTTTCTCCTTCAGATGTTTCAACCTGTTCAGGGACACTTCTTATAATACATAGCAGAGAGGCTACACAATCTATTATAATTGTTTCCAAATTCTACTCCATAAAATCCTAGTGGGTCATTGAGGCCTTGCAGGGTTCCGAGGCAACCTGGATCAAGAGGTAGGGGAAGACTGAGCTGATTAGAGCAGCTCCCCCATCCTCTTATGTGCCCACATAAGATTTTATTTGAACAAAATGTTCCAAATCTAACCAAAAAAAAAAAGAAAAGAAAACCAAGAAGGTTAAAAACCACTTAATAGATTTTAGTTTCAGTTATCTGCAAGAAGTTTGTTCTTGAGCAAGTAATTCTAGACCCCTGAGCCTCCTTTCCAAGCAGAAAAAGGAAGAAAGCAATAATCCCCACATCAGAGAGTTGGCATTAAGGCTCCAATGCTAAAACATCTTGGAGAAACCGTATTTGATAAAACATTACAGAAAACTAAAAAGTTGCTAGTGTTATTAAATCTATTCCAAAACAACCTCTTTTCTTCCTGTTTACCCTACCACTACTACCCAAAACAAGACCTTCAGGACCTGTTCTGGGGCTCTGTGAGGCAGCCACACTCATCCACTAGATTCACTGTATGCCCCCCACCCTATCAATTCTGAAACTTAGTCAAACACAAAGGGAGACAGAATAAGGGGGTGGTCGAGGACCCAGGAGGGCAGGTTCCAGTTTTATCATTTATTTGTTGAGTGATCTTCAGTAATTTTTTTAACGTCAGAAATCACTTTTCTCATGTGTGAAATAAAATTATTAACTCATCTGCGTAAAATTATTATGAGGACCATGTAATAGAATGTATGATTTCATAAATTATCTTTGTGGTGGTTTTTAATTATTTTTTTTTATAGGAGTTGTGGGACAAGAAGCTAGGCAATATGACTAAGATGCAAACAAACAAATAAAACCCCCAAAACAAAGGGGATGTGGAGGGATTCCATCATCCAGAGGCTTTGGGAAAAACTGCATTGGGAGTGGTTTTACCGGGCAGGATTTTTCATGCTTTAATATTACCCATATCAAAGGAATATGTTTTATGCAACATCTTCCAAACCTATTTGGCATTGAAATTCATATCTGCTGGATGTCTCTGGAGTGGCAGTGTCTACAGAATTCTCTGTGTCATCATAGGCATGTCTATATCTGCTCTAATATGTGCAGTGACCACTAGCCACATGGGCAGTTGAGCCCTTTTCAATGTGACTGAGACACTGAGTTTAAATTGTATTCAAACTAATTCATTTCCTGTTTAAATTCCAATAGCCACATGTGTCTAGTGGCTACCACATTGGAGAACACAGGTCTCGAGACTTGATTTTCAGGAAACACATTTTGGAAAATGCTGCAGCAGTACTAACAGCTGGGCAAACCATCAGAAGCTGGCAGGGCCTGAGGATGCAGGGAGAAGCAGGCAGGAGAAGATCTGCTTGCTTTGCTCAAGGAAGGAATAGTCCTGAGTAACAGCTGCTCACCTAGGTGGGTTTATCCAGAAGCTAATGAAGCTTAAGCTTCAGTACTGCTCCCTTGCACAGGTCCGTCTAAGGTCTTGGGATTTTTTTCACATGGTCATATATTAACAGTAAAATGTGTTAACTATAATTGATCAAGACAGCTCTTTCTACTATAAATTCCATTGTGTAATGTTTTCTCTCATGTTGGTTGGTGACTGTCTAGCTGTAAACATTTTTGGAGTCTGGATAATGGTAGGTTGAGACCCTGATACAGAGTTCGGGTTTAAGTGAAATATATTTACATGATTCAGAGTCATTTTTGTGTATATATATTTATAATCATTCCAGTGTAGGAACGGCTTTCAGAAATATTCCTAATGCTGTCAGCTCAAAAAGCTTGCAAGAAAATCTAAGATACTTTAAAATTTTGCAGCTCATAAATGAAACAAACTCTCTAAAGATGTTCATGAATTTGACCACAATCTTGAAAATTTACACATTAGAATAATTAGTGAAGATCAAATAAACCTCTCTAAATTATCTTTCACGGAAAACAAATTTTAAGCAACATTATTAGAGAAAAGATCAAATTACCTTTTATTTTCTCTTTTGAGAATATTACAAAAGCATTGTCATAGAAAGATATGATCAAATGAAGCCAGAAGAAAAATATCTAAGGAAAAAAATTATTATAGCATCATATCAGAAAGCTAATTATTATTTTTTCAATAACATTGTTTCCTAGATTTGGAGACTTTCTTAAAAATTTGAGTTCATTGTGAGTTCTCATTTTTTCTAACTAAATAGTATTTTTAATTCTTTATTTTGTGTTTGTAATTTTGTACTCTTGCTTTAAAAGCAGCCCCCCACCCCAAATTCTGTAATTTTTAGTATCTACAATCTGCCTAAATCTATAAGTGCCATTAAAAAAAAAATCTTATCATATGCCTGGCGTCATTTAGAGAATATTGCACAGATTATCACATTGAATCTTTCTACTAGCCCTATAGAGGAGGTCTTATTATTTCTCAGTTTTCAAGATGAGGAACTAGTCACAGATTTTGCCTAAATTTATAGATTGAGTCAGTGGAAGAACTGAAACTCAAACCTGTAAAGACTGGTACTTCTGGTTTGGAAGCAAAAAGTAGCAGTAAACTACTGCTTCTGTTAGAACTACTAGGAGGAAAAAAAACCACAAACTACAAAAGTAACATATTTTAAAAAAGTGATCAGAAATCTATGGAAGGTAAAGATCATAAAAGAAATAAATTCCAGAGAGCAAAGAGTCTTTCCTAGGTCAGCAGGATCACTGCTATCTTCCTGAGGGTAGGGCGAGGGTGTGATTCTTGACTCTAAGCACTGGAGATAGGGCTTTCAGTAGGCAGAGAGATTTTGTGAGGGAAAGGAAAAATAGTGGAACTTTTGACAGCCATGTGGGCTAGCATGAGGGATTAGAATCTGGAAGTGCCCCAAACACTAGGTTGCTTTTCAACACAGGATCCCGGACAGTTCTGGGAGGTGGGGTGGGGTAGGGACAGGACAGGCAGCACTCAGCAGATCCTGTGTGCTGGAAAACCAGAGTGAAATCCCACACAGTGTTGCAGTGCTTGAATCAAAGTAGGGTATGTTGTTGTTTACGGTTTATGGTTCACCCTATTTGCTGCATTATAATCCATTGTGTAACCATCAACAATTTACTTTTCACCTTATTTTCTAGGAGCATCTGGATAGGTTCTAATTTTTGGTCATAACAATAGTGTCGCTATGCACTTTCAATTGCATGTCTTTTGGTGGGCACATTCACGTTGGGCATGTTCCCAGGTGAGGAATTCCTGGGTCATAGGGATTCCACCAAATAACAGAAAGAACCAATTTTTAATTGTTTTAACTTTGCTGTAGATTATTCTGTCTCATTGAGGCATAGCTAAGTTACAACTATAAAATTGACCTCATTACCATGTATCTATATCTGTACTCATTTATCTTACTCTTTATGTATCTATGAAGAGACAAAAAGAGAGGGTGAGTTCATGTGGAGAAAAGGATGTAGAAGAGAAAAAAGAAGATAGAAGCCAGAGAACAGAGAAGTACAAAGAAAGGGAGGAAGGAAGGAAAGGAGGAAAGAAAGATGGATGAAGACAAGAGATCATATTAATTGGAGAAAGAATAAGTAGAGAGATGGGAGTTTTGGAATACATCAGTGCATACTTAGGTGTGGGCTTTTTTTTTTTCAAATCAAAGCAGAAAAACATATTTCTGGAAAGGTACTTCTGTCTACTTTGTGTGTGTATTTTTTTCTTAAATTAGTTGGTGCCTTTGATGTATTGAACATGTTCTTCTAAAAGTGTGTTGACAGTAAAAAAAATATGCATTTGAAATAATTCTTTATTTCAAGTATTAGAAGTAAACAAGATGTCAGACTCTCTGCAAGACAGGAGGAGAGGAGAAAAAAAAAAGAGAGAAATAAATATATATATATAAAGAGTTTTACAGAGTTACAGATCAGGATGGAGCCAGGGTGTGTATTCCTGTGTTGGATGGTGGAGACTGAAACTCCAGCTTACAGCCTCCTTCACAATGTGACTTACTTTGTGATGCATATACCAAAATAATTTACTTTTAATTCTTCTCCAATTTGTACTCTTACTATCTCATCTCAAGATGCTTTTTGTCCAATCCTGGAATGTCAGAGCCCAGAGAAAATTGTGAAGATTATTTACTCTAAGACTTCACTTTACATATAAGAAAGACTGAGTCCCAAAAAGGGAACATGACTTGCCAAGAGAGATCACGGACGTGGTCTCTGATCTCCTCTCCACCCCCACATTCATCCGTAGTTCCAAATGCACTGCTATTTGGGGCAATATTTCTTCCCAGTAGGATGTATACATAAAGAATGGCTGATGCTTATCAATTTTCCATTGTGTTGTATTTATCCTTGTCTTCTCTTCTCCTCCTGGTCCTAAGTGGGAGTATTCTTGAGGAGTGGAGCAGAGCCACATGTTTTTGTTGCTTTTATTTATTGGGAGGAATTATCTGAAATTCAGACAAGAAAAATATTCAAATAGAATTATAAAATAAAAATAGAATTATATTCATAAAAAGATGCAAATAGACTTGAGAAAGCATGTAGCCTTCATATTAGAGCTAGAGTAACGGAGTCTCAGAGAGTTCAGATATGTTGGCCAAGTTCACATAGATGATGAGAGACACAGCCTAGTCTAGAATTCAGGTCATTTTATCCCTAAAAAATTTGGTGTAAAATTCAGCCTCTGCTAAGAGTTAAGGACTATTCTGGTCCAATAGAGGAAATACAGATCTTGGCTTCTACCCTCAAAGAGCATAGCAAAAGGGAGCCAGGTGCCCTATACATGCCATTTTCAGTGGAAGTCTTACTTGATTCAGAGAGACTGAGGTAGGAACATCAGTGTACCTACTCTGTGTGTATGTTCATTGTTTGTGTGTGTGGGTGTGTGTGTGTGGGTGTGTGTGTGTGTGGTGTGTGAGATGGGGAGACAGGGCAGACTAATAAATGCCTACTTCATGCCAGACATGCGACGGACAGGGTAGATGCAGTGGTGAGTGAGGCAGATACTGTTTATGATCTGGTGGGAAAACAAAGAACAACAAAAATACCTTTTGAGAGAGAAGCAGAAACTAGAAGGGGAGAAAACAGGAAAAGAAATGATTAAGGGGCTCTATCTAAGTAGGTAGAGGGTAATAATCAAGGGGTTTCTTGGAGGTAGAGTAAGGATAACAGAGGGGCAAAAATAAGATTATTTTGGAAGGGAAAATTCAAGCATTTTAAGAAGTATTATAGATCGATGAGGACAGAGCCCAAGAATAGCTCTTTTCTCCCTTGCTCACCAATTCCATGTTACTATGCTGTGTGCACATATAGATGAAGTGGTCTCTTTTTCACTCCTTTCTCTGTGGGTTTCATTTCTAGTCACACTCTCAGCTGGTTAATTCTCTTCTCTCTGAGATCAGAGATTAGATACAGCCTGGATTTATTGCTGGAAGACATAAAAAGAACTATTCCTATCAAGGATTCAAATGATTAACTATCCCACCACAGAAATACTTTTAACTTCCCATATAGTAAAATTTCACTCACCTTCAGATACCAGGACTGGTGTTACCCCAGAGCTCTGAGTCATGGAGCACAAGGATAGAAGGGAGAGGGATAGGCAACAAAAAGATGAAGACCAGGACTGAGAAAGAGGAATGGAGTTTTAAATGGGCCAGGTAGAGGCTGTAAGAGGAAAAAGATGGAGACAACAATATAAGAGAAAATAAGAAGGAATATGGGAGTAGAATTGAAGAGGCACTACTTCTGCTGGCTTTGAAAATTGGGAAGATTAAATCAAAACAAAGATTAAACAAAAGCAAAGAACAGAAAAGAAAGTGGTATTAAATGTTTCTCTTCATCTACTCCCTCTTATCACTTACCCTTGATTTTCATTTTCATATCTAAGAACTCTCCTTTCCTTTATGTTACAGAATCCTAGAATTGGAGAGCATGGAATGACCCTTTTAAAAGAACATTTGTCACAGGCTTTTTCGTGCTGCAACCTCGTGGCTCCATCCATATTTTGTTAGGCTGAGGTCCTCATTCCTGTTTTGTGCCTTGCATTTTGTATACAAATCAGGAATTCAAACTTCTCTTAGATGGTCTAGTTAACACTTGATTTTCATACCCACCCATACAATTCAGGAAAGTCAAGTACCAACTATCCCCCTGCAGGCAACCAGCAACATTCCTGGTTCTCCACAGTCCCCACTGAAGGCATTTGAGTTGACTACTTAGAATTTGATTTAATCCAGCTACTTCCCCCCCGCCACCCGCCATCTTCCCCATACAAACACCGTGCACATTGCATGTGTTAGAAAACAGAGGCCAGCCCAAGTCAAGGGACTGCCTGAGGTCACACAGCAAGTTTCTGGCAAAGACCAAACAGAGTCCAGCATTCTTTTCATGACCTCAGTGTCACTGTAGTTGAAGTCCTTTATTATGAGAGCTTTCTCTGCATCATGGCTTTTGTCACAGCTCAGCTTATCATGCCATTCACAAACTCAGCCCCAGTTTTCACCCATCCTGGTTCATCAGCCTCAGCTTTGAGATTTCAGAATCATCTCAGAATGAGGAGGGGGCTCAGAGCTGACCTAAATCTCTCTCCACATTTCACAAAGAAACCTAGGTTCCTAGTGTTTACTCAGCTTGCCAATGTCACACTCTAATGAAAGAGAGGACCAGAGTCAGAGCCTGGTCTCCTTCCCAACTTTATGCTGTTTGTAGCTAAACACATGTTCAAGCCTCGAGACCCTCCAGGGCTCCTATTAGACTTGACTTCCTCTTCATGCTGCTTCCTAGACCTCAGACTCAAACATCTCCACGTTTCCAGGGATCTCAGGTGCTTTTCTTGTCTGGTTATTAAGTCACATTTGTGCCTTTGCAGACTTTGTTTTTTTAAACTCAGTCCCTCCTTGCCCTCTACCCCAGTCCCCAGCTGTCTGGTGCCTCCCATTCTGCTCCTTTTTCTATGCCACTAGATTTAATTTTACCTTTATTTCCTCCCAAACTTTCTAGTTTAACCTGATGTTGACTTTGACACAGTATTATTTTCCTTGACCCTTCACTGTAGCACCACTTACCATCTGGCCTGAGAATTTAAATAATTTTTTCCTTGTTCTATATTTCTCTCTCTCTCTCCTCTCCCTTCCTCCCTACCTTCCTCCCTCTCTCTCTCCTTCTTGTTCTATGTCTGCGTTTCTCTCTACCACTGTCTCTGTCTCCTTATTCTCTGGCTCTTTCTCCTTTTTTCTTTCTCTCTCCCTGTTTTTCTTATCCTTTCTCATAATTTCCTTTCTTCTCTCCTAGGGCCTCTTTCTCCTGACATTCTCTCTCTCTATCTCTCTCTCCCCTCCCCCCCATAAAAATGTCAGATCCCTTTATTTCCTCCAAGAGACAGATGGGATAGGTCCCAGGTATGGGGAGAACAGTAGGAAAGCACATTTTCTCAGCTCCAGTCCTCATTCCCCATGGTGGGTATGTAGGAGCATCTGCTCTACAAAATGATGTACATTCTTCACAGGTTCTCCCTGCTTTGAGAATAAACATTGCCTTTTCTCCTCAGATTTCTGGTCCTTACATGCCTTCTTCCTTTGGACTTTGTGCTTCATAATGAACTAACCATGAATGAGTTTCAAGGAACCCGGAATGGAATTCATTGACTAACTGGTCTTAAGAGCTAGGGAGAGATCTGTTTCATATAACTTGGTTTTTTTGTTTTTGTTTTTGTTTTTTTTTGAAAAAAAGTAGATTTATTCAGAGAGATACATACTCCATAGACAGAGTGCAGGCCATCTGAGAAGGTGAGGGAGCAAGAGGCTATAATGTTTGATAGACCAGGGACCTTTTCCATCCTTGCAAATTATGTGTCCTGAATAAAATAATGGTGGAAGTTTATGCTAGAGAGGGAGATTGGGGAGGGGTGGGCAAAATAGGTGAATGGGATTAAGAGGTACTCCAGTTATATGATAAATAAGACATGGGGATGTAATATTCAGCATAAGAAATAAGATTGATAACTTGAATAACTTTGTATGGGGACAGATGATTACTAGACTTAGTGTGGAGATTATTCTATAATGTATGCAAATACAAAATCATTATGTAGAACACCTAAAACTAACATATTTTATGTCAACTGTATTTCAATTAAAGAAAATAAAAATAACTAGAAGCCCCCACAAAAACAATTAAGCTAGAGAAGTAAGAAGGATTTAGATCATGAACAAAACTGAATCTGAAATGTTTCACAAACCTAAATCACTAAATTTTTTCTTCTACTCTAAGAAAACAATTTTAACTCTTTGGAAAAGAAAAAGGAGCATTGAGAGGATAAGAGGAAGAAAAAGACACTACAAGCAAAAAGAGAGAGAAAGAAATTATCGTAGTCATCTAGGTTTTTGCTAGTGAGCCTTGAAGAGTTAACTTAGCGAATAAACTGAAATTAATATATAAGCTAGGGATTAGATTATTATTGCTTATCTTTTTTTAATCTTCTCGTGTATGGACACTCAATAATTAGTAATAATCAGATCTTTTTCAAGTGTAAGATCTGATGGATGCCATCATTTTTGTAATTACATCTGAAGAGTAATTCAGTGCTTAGGAAAGGTTTCTCACAGACCCTGTTTTATTTTATTCATGGCCCTGGTTCTAATAAGGTTAAAGGGAAAGGGGGAAGCTTTTACCTTATCTCCAAAGCTTGAATCTACAGTCCATTCATTTAGAGGTCCTTTGCTACTAGGCAGAAGTTGATAAAATGATTGAGCAGTGCCTCAATTCAGCACTGCAAACCTCTCAGAGGAAATCATATGTAAATGGGGCCGTGGACGGTCTGTAGTAGACTGCCAGATGCCCTCAGGCCCCAGCTAGCTGGGTATTAGCCTTCTAAGACATTCCAAAGAACAGTTTGCTGCATAGTGATCATATCCACTGTCATTTATAAAAACCAACAATTTCCCAGGCACACACATCACATTTTCATTCTTCATCCAAGGCTTGAATATACCCATATTTGCATATGAAGAAATAGAGGTTCAGGGAAGTCGATTGATTTGCTAGGGTCATACAGCCAATAACTGGTGGCATTTTAGTTTGAACCCGAGTCTACCTGCTCAAAATTCATTTTTTTCCTCCATAACACAACACTGCCTGCCTTTTAGGAAATGAGTGGAGGAGGAAAGGTAAAGATACTACCTCACATCAAGTGATTTTACATTTTTTTTCTTTTTTTAATCAGTCATCTTTCTTGTCTCTTCCATAAATGATTCATCAGCAGAGGATAAGAATCATTCAACAAATGAATAAATGAATAATGATATCTTTACTGAGATCACTCATTCTGGAGGCAATGGACTGGTTCTTCCCCATGGCCTCTTCAGGTTGGAAAATTTCAAGTCGATTTGGGGACGTACTGAATATGTTTTACAGAGAAAAAAAATCTACTTATCAAGTCATCCTCATCCTATCAGGACACCTGCCAGATTGCAGTCAAATTACCAATGAATAATTAAAAGCTAATTTCCATAAAGTGATTTGCCATCCTTTATTGGTTCCTGAATTACCCTCAGATGAGCTACTCCTTAGAGGGATGTTGGCTGGTTTTAATGTATTTGAAGCCACCCACAATGGCCAAGCAAGGGTCCCCAGTGCCCAGAAAAGGGGATTCAGGTGCCTGAGTCAAAGCGTATTGCTGCTTCTGAGGGGACAAGCAGGCCCTCTGGAGCTTTCTGAACTGAGCAGAGCACAGGAGGTGGTGGTAACAAAGCTTGAAGACATGAGGCTCATAGAATAATTGGCAGATGCCGAAAGACACCTTTGTGAGAGCTTCCTTTGTAGTTTTTAAGCCACAAATATTCCACGAGGCTGCAAAGCGAAGAAGGGGATTTTTGGCTCCATTGTTCAGCTATGTCTACTCTGCCAAAGCTGGAAGGGACCTTGAGTAAAATTGATGTGGTACCCTTTAAAGTAGGCCCCAAAATACTTTTTTTTTTTAAAGCAAAAGCTCATTTTTAATCCAGCTATAAAGGACAGATATGATTGGAGTTTCTTTAGTTACACTTAGCTGAGTGGCTTTTTTTTTGGGCCCATTTATAAATATTTATGAAAAGTTTAAATGTGCATATGCTTTGACACAAGAATTCAACTTGTAGTATTCTAGCCTCTAGCAGAGTCTCACCTGCACAAAATGATGTGCACAAACATGGTCTTTGCAGTACTGTTTGTAGTATCAAGAAGGGAAAATAGCTTACCCATAGAAGAAAATCCAAATAAATTGTTGTGCAATTTTTAAAACAAATGAGCAGAATCTATGAGTTAACATCAGAAGATACACAGTATAAATTGTTGTTAAAAGTTTTATAGTGTAGGTGATACCTTAATATGATATAAACTATGTCTAATACTCCCTCGCACACATGTATGTATAGGTTACGTACACACATACATATGGGTATTGAACATCATTGCCCGTGGTGAGGAACATAGGCTTAAACTAGTTCACATGCTAAAGCTTATTAGTCTTTATATTTCCAGATTATTTAAATAGTTTTAAAATTTTTGACCAAATTTATAATTTTGTAATTTTCCATGTATTGCCTTCATAATGTCATGACTAGATTTTTTTTCCATTTCAGACATACATTTCTCTTTCAGATAATTATTTTTTCTTTTATAAAATCTATTATTTTATTATGGTTTCTACTGTTACCTCTATTCATTTTTAAGTGTACTAATTTTATAGTAATTCCCAGATTTTCTCAAGTTTACAAGATTCTAATTCTCTTATTTCTTATTTTATCACTCTCCCTTCAAAAGAATGGGTTTGCAATTTTCTGTTTGAGCTCATCTTTAGCGAAATATTTTTGTTGTTCATGAAAGCCCACGTACCTTCATTGTGAAGTATCTTTATAAAGTGGTGTTACATTTGACTGTTCTAAGGATCAAAGGATTAACAGATTCTCCACCAATTTTTTTAATGTTCATTTCTGATCTTGGGGTTCCAGTACAATATGGACGATATGAGTTCAGCTTCACATACCTCTGGAGTTTTGATCAATTGTAGGAGATTTCCTCTATGTACTTAGAGTGCCAGAAAATTTCTTCTTGATTCTCAGATGACAACAAAGTGCTCCTAACTCCCTTTCAGCAATAAAGAGAACTGTACAGGCCTCACTCTTGTGTCAGGTCCCAGTTCCCACTTCTCAGCCCTTTTTGGAGCTTCACAAAGCTACCCTTCCTTTTCTATGTGGACAGTCAACCCTCATTACCAGTCTTTAGAGCTTGCATCTGCAGACTGAACCCCACTCTAGGGGAAAGAGTCTTGCTTGTTTATTGCATTGGTTTTAAGTTATTTCTTTGTACCCACCACCTAAGTATTTCTATTTTTTTAACCCCTTAAGTTCTGCTATATGTTTATATACTTCTTTTGTTATGCTTTTTCTCCCTAGTACTTCTATATTTTTGCAATGGAAAGGAGGATCTATAGTAACTCCATTTTATTGTCAAAATGCCTCTATTTTCTCTGCAATCAGGGAATAACTTAAAAATTAGAAGTAAGAAACAATTAATCTTCCCCTAGCTTCCTGAGGTTCTTACCTGGAATCCTCAGTTTCCAAGTAATAATTATAATAATACCTAAGAATATTGATGATTTACCAAGTGCCAGGAACTTTTCTAAGTAATTCATGGGTATTTATTCATTTTATCTTCATAACCCCATACTATTAATATTATCCTCATTTACTGCTGAGAAAACTGTGGCACAAGAAGTTTAAGAAACTTGTTGAGATCATACATTGTGTATGGAGAGAACTGGAGTGAAGTCTGCTGAAGTCTATGCTCTTAATCACTGTGCCAGCCTGCCCCTCAAGTAATTTGGAAATCAGTCCTGCAGTTCACCCCACCTTCCTCCCCTACTGATATTGCTAATGAGGCATAGAAGTTCACCGACAAGTATTATACAGTTCTTGAAATTGGAGCAATCAGAATGAATGAGCACAAAGGGTGGTACCATCTAGAACGTCACACCAGACAAAACTCAGGTCTACTTTTGAATTTAGTTACTTTGGGCCATTTTCTTGGAACCTCTGTAGGAGCCTATGAACACATATATACCCATATCAGGTAGGTGAGTAGGAAGATGAATAACTGAGTGAGGGTGGTATAGAGAAAACTGGGAGACTGATACATCAGTGAAACATTTATGCTGCCATTTTTGTTCTCTTCTGCTGTACTGTGCACAGAGAAAAGGAAATGTTAAATGAAGAATCCTTGACTCTGTTGATCAAGTATGGTGTCCAAAATATGTTTGCCAAAACCAGTTGCCAGCTTCATTATTAACAACCTTTTCTGAAAATTGGAAGACCATTTGAATAAGGTCAATGGAGTGAGAAATGGCCCAGGGTGAAATATAAATAATATTTGAATGGGATGGGATTTACGGCCACAGTATTTCACCAGTAGAAGACCTTAAAAAAAAAAGTCTTTCTAGATTAAAATGTAATTACTAGAGAAATGAACTTATAACTACTTAGTAGGAGATGGGACTTTGTTGGTACACTAAAGACTTTGGAAAATGAGTGCATTTACAATGCTTTGTACACTTAAGGATGTTTATGGATAATTGACAAAAATAATTAGATAATAGTATTTGAAGCAAAACTCTAATCAAGAATGGCATTCATTCATATCTATATAATGATCATGGCAAGGGCATGATTTTTAAGATTGATATAAAAGTGGAAGATTTATTTAGGGCTCCTTAAGTCTCACTGCATACTGTTATATTGAGAATGAGCAAAGTGGAAGTAGAACCAAAAAAATTTCTTGCCTCCATGCCACACATCCTGTACAGTGCTTAGCTAGCACCAAAAAGCAAGAGCTTAAAGAAGAAAACATTTTCTATTGCCAACACAAAGAGCATGATCAGGAAGTTCATGTTCCAGAGAATCACAAATGTCTTTGTGTAGAATGATACTTCACAACAGATCTGTCTGCAGTGATGGGGTTTTTTTCTCTATCTGTGCCAACCAATATGATGGACACTGGCCACTGGCTATTGAGCTGTTGAAATACAGCAAGAATGGTTGAGGTACTAAATTTTTAAGTTTTCATTAATTTAAATTTAAATAGCCACATGTGTCCACTGGCTGCTGTATTGGACAGGGTCTCCCAGTGGTCAGGCTGCAGCTGAAGAGTCTAAGAGGGGAGATAAATGCTGATTCTGGGCTTACAGGCGGGCCTGGCTCTAGGGATTCTTTTTATCTCTGCTCACACAGGCACTGCTTAAGTGATGTCTGTCCTTATCTACGCATAAAAAGTCACTTTACTCTTGGATTAATGGAAGATTAATGAGAGGCAAACTCTCAGCTCACTAATGTCAACAGAATCCATTTCATCCTGCTCACATGATGGAAAATGATAAAGAAACTGAATCTCTCTGCTCCTTAAAATGCTCCCTCTTCGCAGGAATTTATGTTTGAAAGAAGAGAGAAAAGAACCCATGTGCCCTTACTACAGAGTATCACTCTCTGTGAAAGGTGAAATTCCACCTTCAGAGCTGATCTTTTGGGTGCAAGCATTATATTCTTAAAAACCTTTTTGAAACGTCATAATGTTACCTAATGAGATGAACACATATAATCATTATAACCTTAGCATTAATTAATTTATCAGGTTAGCTAGCCTTTTGGGAATATGATTTATAATTTATAACTAGTAAATTGCTCTAGGTACATCTGTCACTTCCAAAATGTTAGTGGAAAAAGAGAACTCACAGTTGACTTAGTCTAAAGCTTTCCTTTTACAAATTGGGACACTGAGGTTTAGGAAATAATGGAATGACTTGCCCAGAGTCAGTTAGGAGTGGCAGCTTGTGGTAAAATGTAGGTTTCCTAAATTCTAGCCTAATCCATTTTCTAATGCACTCAAAGTCTCCCCCAGAAATATTCGCACAAGAACAGTAAATACATTTTATATGAGTATGCAAATTCTTATTATTAGCGGAATTTGGAGCTTTGTATGCTAAGCTATGAGGCTGCATCTGAACTCAATGGGAAAGACTCCATAACTCCATAATTAATTGGTGCTATCGGTCACGTGGGTGGGAGAAATGGCACATGTACCAGGGATTTGCCATCTCTGTTTTCAAATGTCTATGGGTTTGTCTTGGGTAACAGAAAAATCTGGGCCAGTAAAATTCATAAAAGATATACTTAAGTAATGAATGAGGGAAAGATTAGATTACATCTTCTGGGAACATATTTTAGGGATAACACTGAGAAGAAAAATAGTACTTCTCTGGAATAAGGAAAACTGGACTCTCATCTCAGCTCAAACCCATAATTGCTGTGTGTTTATAGAAAAGTTAGTTTATTTCTCTGAAGTCCAAATCTCTCTTTTGTGAAATAACAAACAAAGCCATAACCAAAGCAAAAACCTACTTATGAAGTTTGCTGTGAAAATTGCATGAGATTGATGGATATAACCCATTCATCAGGGCAAAGCTTATAATAGGTATTTAATAGTATATCTTCCTCTTTCTCATGTGTGAGTCTTTTCATCCATAAGTTCCCTGAACATGGGATTTGCCATGAAATATCATCTTAATCATCATGTCTGAAGCCCATTCACTCTCACACACCATCCTGTAGCACCCATGGGGATAAAAACGTAGAGAACCATCAAGGTCTTTATAAAACCCTAACTAACAAACAACAAACAAACAAAAATACACGAAGGGCACTTCCAACTAGTATAATGTAAAATCCTCAAATTATCTGGGTCCTCCAAGTCTCCTCTTTGAAAGGCCTTCGGGGCACTTTCAGTGCTGGGAAGGATGACTTATCTCCTAGATGCTTCTTCCCCAAATGCCCTGCCTGTTGTGCTCCTTGATATAGTGCTGTTGATGTCTTATCAACTCTGTATCCTCACTTGAGCATCATCTCCATTATTAATCTATTTATTATTTCAGAACACTTTCGTAAGTCCTACACTCTGTGCTTAGCCATGGGGATATAATGGTGGTAAATACAGACATGGTCCCAACGTTCCTGAAACTTAAGTCCAGTGAGGAAGATAGAGAGTTAATTGAGCATGGAGAATATTAACATAGTCTCACCTGTGTTCCTGGTTCCTTGGAGTACTGCCAGTTACTCCTCTGAATCCCCACAATTTGAGTAGATGGAAGAGAGAACAGCCCTCCCCCCTTTATTTTCATACATCATAATCTCTTTTCTCATGGACTGTGATCTTTTCCTTTCCTTTTTTTTTTTTAATTTTTTTTATGCACAATCCTTGTGGTTGTCTTGCTAGGCTCTCTTTCTAAACAATGCACAGACTTATCTCACCAGGATGTTTCCTGTGCCGTGAGGCATCATCTGTGGTTATGCCACTGACTCCCTAATCAGAGAATAGCCTAATTACAGATGTGTTGTGTGTGATTGTCTATCTTCATCAGATAATCGAAGGCAACTCATTACTCGGATATTGAAGGAGAGTACTGCATTCTGGGAGTGATGCTCTAGGATGATAAACCTGATAGAGTGTGCAGGGTATCTTGATGGGAGTAGGGGAGGGAGACATTCAGGGGGCGTGCTGAGACTAGACTAGGCTAGAAAGAATGGCAGTCCATTGATGAGATGTCCAAAAAGAAGATAAACTGTGTTTCAAATGAAAATTATTGGCATAGCTGATATTGATTTTCGTAGGACATCCCAGAAACACGTTCTCTTTTGTAAAGGAAGGTTCACCTGTGCTGTATTTGTGGGCCAACACCATTACAGCTTTATTTAGATGTGTGTGAAGGAACCATCTGTTCCAGCTCACAGGAGGGCCAGGGCTGCATCACAGGCATCTCCCCTCAAGGTCCAATCACAGTACCTGATGCAAAAGTTTCCTGATGTGATGCTTGACTGAAAGCTAATGACAGGGAACACTTCATTTTTCAAAGTGTGCTTTTTCTCAAGAGCTAGTGTGCTCTTTGATGATTGCTTTTCTCCTTCCCACAGCCCATAGAAACAGCATGAAGAGCAGAGAGCCTAGGAAATGAGGACAGTTCTCCACTTATTCTTTCTGGTATTTATTCCTTCATCCATTCAATAAATACATGGTGATGTCTGCTATTTGGGATGCTGCAGGTATACCTGTGAACAAGGCAGACGAGATTCTCAAGGTGATTACATGTGGGGAGAGTAGGTAGTAATCAAATATTCACAACATTGGGCTGATTAAAGGAGAGAAACTAGGTGGCCATTCTCCATTGTGTGGTCAGAGACAGATTTCTCTTTAAGCTGGTGCCTTAAAATCAAGAAGTCAGCCTTGCAGATTTCTTGGGAAATGTGTATTCCAGCAGAGGCAATACCCAGAGCCAGCTTCCTAGAGGCAGAAGGACTCCATTGTGTTTGAGGTATGAGAATGCCAGTGTGGCTGGAGTAGAAAATTGTAAGAGTTGGGGATGGAGTGGCAGGCAAGGGCAAGGTCATATAGGACCGTGAACATTAGGGTTAGGGGCTTAAATGTTTTTCTGTGCATAATTTCTATGCATAATAGGTACAAACCTCAGAATGACAGGATCTGGTTTAAATGGTGCCAAATACCAATGGATTCTCATGAAGATGTCTGGTTTATGCATCTGTTACTCAGTTTCCCTTCTGTATAAATTAGGACCCAACATCAGCTCTTAAACTCTCCAAGGGAGAGAGATGTAACAAAAAAAGTTTGAGGCTCCACTGCTTATTTCTGCCAACCTTTCCTGATTTCTTCTTCCTTTCTCTTAAGCCAGGGTCTGTACCTGCCTCAGGAATGTCATTGCTTCATGTACATTTGTGATACTGGGTTGCTGTCATCTGTGAACAGAGCTGCCTCCCTGCTTCTCTCCTTAGAATGTAAATTCCTTGAGGCCTCAGGTCAATGATGAGACCTCTCTGTGTCCCCCAACTCTGGGTTTGGCTCATTGTTTGTCCTTTGGCCCCTGACCAAACATGTGTTCTGTTTTACACTCTATGATTGTCACATCATAGTTCAACCTCAAGGGAAGTCAGGGTTTCCATTTATTCCTCTGCTCTTTCCTGAACATCTCTCCCTTCTTGAAATTCTCTTAAGCTGCCTGCATGGCAACCTGGGATGCTTCCTCCTCTCTCTTCTTCACTCGGGGTTGGATTTGTGTGTTGGTCTGATGGCTGACTATATCCCCACCCCTACTCCATGTCTCTCACAGGCACCTCCCCTAATAAAATCCTTGCACATTTGGTCCCATTGGATAAAAAATAATTATATTTGCATCATTTATTGAAAAATATTTATTGAAGACCTATTAGGTCAGGCATTTTAATAGTGGCCTGCAATTCAATTCAACCAAGATGCAATCAATCACTAAGCTCAAGAAGCTAGTTGAAGGTAAAGACTGGTAACCAAATATAATACAAAAGAAGAAATGCTAGAACCAGGATGTCAGTGGGTTTTAAGAGCAAAGAGAGGCACCAAACTCAGTCTGTATGTTTCCTATATGTTGGCTGTAGTGGGGATCCAGGGTGAAACCACAGAAGACTTCCTGGAGGAAGTATTATCCATGGTGAAATGGAAATTGTGGGAATAGGTAAGAGTTAGCTAGAGAGGCAGAGGGATGGTGGCACCAAGAAGGAAGGCAAGTGCTCCAGGCAGAACAAACAGGAAGGAAGCCTCCAGCAGTAGATAAAGCAGGGTGTGTTTTTTATCAGCAGAGGAAGCATGAAAGGAGACTGGGGGTGGCACTATAAAGGGATGGGGAGGCTGGGTATCAAGAGGGATAGTGGTGAACAGGAAGAAGGACAAGAGAATAGACCCTGAAACTAGAGCTTGGAAGGGTTTGTTTTACAAAAGCCAGGTTCAGGAGTGTTCTCAATTGACAGAGCTATTTGTTTATTTGGTTAGTGGGTTGGTATATCTAACCCAGAATCTTCCATGCAGGAAAACAAGTAGTGAGGCATTAAAGGTCATGTTGCTCCTTGACCGCATACCCTTAAAGGCAAAGGGAGTAAATTCATAATCTTGCGTGTGTGTTGCGGGGTGGGGGTGGGAGGGATGTTGGACATAGTCCAAAGTGTCTTCCACCTAACATTTATTTGATATACAGCTTAGTGTTCTGAATTGTGGATTTGGGAATTAGACCAACGAGGTTCCAGGAGATGCTCAAGTCCCCTGTCTGTCACTTGTCAGTTCTGATTTTGAGCAAATAATGAAAACTCTCCGAAATTCAGTTTATTCATCTGTAAGTTGGAGATGGTTATATTATTTTTAAAGTAAAAATAAAATGCAGTGCTTATTAAAGTCTCTGTGCCAGGCAGTATGATCAGTGCTTCAACATTTATTTTATTTTCTTCTTGGAGTTATTTTGCAGAATAAGATATTGCAATTGCATGAGTAAGAAATATCTCAAGGTCCCCAAACTGGTAAATGGTAGACCTGGCATTTTACTTGAATATATTCCTTTAAAAAATGTGCATGTTTTAAGTTTAATACTATTCAATTAAAGTGATGTAACACATTGGTAAAGTGTTCTGGGCTTTCATTCCCCCATTACACTACCTCCCTGATTCTCCTTATGGATACTCATATCTTGATTTAAGAGGCAAGGACTTAAGTGGTCAAGGCTTGAGAGCAAATTCAGAGCCAGACTCTACCTTCGGCAGGATAAGTATCAAGGTGCAGAGAGGAGAGGCAGAGAAGGTGCTGGCAGGTCAGTAAGAAGCAGTGATAGACAGATAGGAGACAGCTACTAACAGGACAAGAGACAGGGGATGGAGGAGAAAAAAGGAGAAGATTCATAGACAGTCACAGCTAAGCATTTTACCTGTCAGAAAAATTACTTTGACCTGCACATTTAGGCTATAAAAATATATCTTCAATCAAGAAAAGCAGGGCTCTTTCCAAGGACAAATCAAGGCAGCATCTTCTGCTTGTCTCACAAAATTAATCTGAAACACACACACACACACACAGACATACACCCCTAGAGGACTGGGCAGAGTGGAAACCTTTTATATCCTCCCATCATCTGCATTAGGTGTGAGGCACTAACTGAAAACTCATTGGCGGGGTTCTAACTTCAGTTAAATGAAAGAGAGCCTAAAGCAGATGCAGAAGGGCAGTAGGAATCTTGTAGTTTATGCCCCGTGTTCCTTTGTCTTTTCAAACTGTATTAATACTTACTACTATAAGATATGGAAACAAAGATACGTTTATATACAGACAATGATTGAGCTTTCATTATGCCTCGAGCAAAGTGTTAAACAAAGTTACATGTATTATCTGATTTAACCCTCACAATAATCATATGAGATAGTTACCATTATTAGCTCAATTACACATGCTAAAAACCTGAAAATAAAAGTCTCTCATCAAAGTATGCCTATGTTTAAAAGGCACACTTTAGCATGGAAAGCAAGAAGAAATTGTACTGAAATTAGGTTCAAGGATCAGAGTTAGATTCCCAGTTCTGTCGTATCTTACTTGTGGGACCTTATGCAACACTAGGTACACTTTGTAAATGTCTCCCAATTCTATCCATGTCTCTCCATCTCCAACACTGATACCCTAAAGACAAGCCATTGCTACATTGTGTTTAGACGTTTGCAATCTCTTTTGTCTTTCCACACCAGCACGATTTATTTTGTCCTCTTTCTAATGCATTGTACAAACTGCACACGAAGTGATTATAGATGGAAAGTTCGGTAGCGAAGATGACTCAAAATATAATGCTTGCCCACCTGAATAGAAGGGTGTGCTATTAACTGAGGTGGGGGGGGTTATCAGATTTTTGAGGGAGAGGAGTGGCTAGATCTTAGTCATTGTGAGTTTGAGGTGTGGTATGGTCTGTATTATTTTAATTTTCTTCTTACCACACCTGTGCCCACTCTGTTGCGTTGTTGGGATTTATATGAGAAAAAAAATACATGGCATGGTATAATACCATACATACATAAGGTGCTGTCACTAGGACTATTTTCTTTCTTGTGCACCACACAGAGTCGTTGGAAGGTTTTGAAACACCTGCAGAGTGCCTGAAACTCTGTAGCAGAAAACTGCCTTGAAAATATCAATTAAGGTTAACAAGTAAGTGGGCAGGCAGATAGGCTCTTGCTGTCTTGTAAGTCTGTCTCCCTTTCTTGGCTTCCATAAAAAGGATGGTTCTTGTTTTATTCAGTTTATCTCCACATGTACAAACCCTGCTGTTTGATGCAAGATGTGTGAGGGGCTAATTCTGAGGAGTGTATCAGAAATACAGCCACTATTGTGTTCTAAATTCTAACCCCACTTCTAAAGCAGAATGCAAGGCCAGGAAATACTGAAAGGGATGATAATTTGGGCATAAGTAGCAATCCACAAGTTTTGACACAGAAATCTGCATTATTGCAAGAGAACTTCTAAAGAATAAGAACCTATTGTTCAAAAGAAGACCAGAAAGTGCTATCAGTATTAATTATTCCTCCCTTATCCTCAGCATCTTAGATGAACAATATTAATTATTCCTTCCTTATCCTTAATGTCTTAGAGGAATTGCCCGTAGATCAATTTAGTGCTGGACTTATTCTGTGTCATATTAGATAAATATTTTGTTTTAGACCTGTCGTCTTTGCTAAATTAAAATAGTAAAATTAATGCCCATTTATCAAGTGCCTACTTTATGCCAACCACTGGTCTAGGAATTTTGCATGTATATGCTCATTCAGTTTTCACAATACCTCTGGTAGATAGACACAGTAATTTTATTTCACAGACAGAGAAGATGGGGGTCTGAGATTTAAAGTCACTTGTTCAGAGCTTGCTGGGTAATAAGTGGAGGTACTTTAATTCAGATTGACATCTGTTTGTCTAATATACTGAATTTAGGGATTTTTTTTTCTTCATATGTTTCATTGACCCAATCATACATAGCCAATGGAAGTTTATCACATCACAGTTGAAGTTCCTTCTCAAAATATTCTTCCCTATTAGATGTAGAACATGAGACCCAGAAAGGATAAAGTCTATGTGAAAACACATGATCATGGTGGAGGTGGACTTGAAACTCAATCCTTCTGGCTGATTCAGATTATTTCTCTAGACCTTACCTTCATTTGCTGCTGCAAGCCCAGAAATTTGGTAAATTACCATTCAACAAACATTCCTTGGTTTGCAATTCCCATTTCTTCCCTAATGATGGGAGGAATTCCATAGGAAGTAATCATTTCTCCATGATCTGAGATCACAGCATGCAGCTAATTATAGAAATAAATAACTGGTGACTGGAACCATCTGTCCTTCCTTTGGCAAACACCTTGCTTTCCTGTGAAATTAGTGCCACCTGCAACCTCCAGGCCCCTCAGAGACACAGGGGTTGCACCCTCCACATTCAGAGGTTGACTGGTTTGTTACTCCCCACCCAGAATCACAACCCTTGGGCTGTCACACATCCCCAGAGAGAGACAGCTAATGAAGCCAGTTGCATTTCTGAGCTTTTTCCATAGTTAAGGGAAAAGAGGGCAAAGGCAGGGCCGGGGCCTCAGTCCTTGGAGGTATTACTGTGAACAGCATGGACGTGCACTGCGGTCACTGTAACGTCTTTCTGGGCCAATAGAAACAGGCACTTGACCTCACGCTGTTCATTCCCTGTGGCAGGGACACTTATGCCCACTCTGTCCAGTAGCAATGTGGATTTATAAACTAATGTCAGAAGTGCCCCAGCTCTGCCTTGTTCACTTCGGAAATAGCTAATTCTGGTTCAGTCCCCAGCCTTCTAACTTTGTGATCTTAGATAACTTATTGTACTGCTCTGAGTTTCAGCTTCCTCATATGCAATTGAGGGGCAATAATAAGCCTATCTGTTAGGACTGTTGTAAGGATTGTATGAGATATAATGCATGGGAAATATTAGTACAGTATAGTAATAGGAATCACTCAATGTGTTGTGGCTTCCATTCATCAGAGTGAACACTCTAATTAAAACAGAATATAGGAGCTATTAATCTGGGTTCCAAAGACCCTAAGGAATCTACAAATGCTCTGAAAATATATGAAAAACTTTGTGCATATGATGATGTTTTTGAGCATGTGATACTATGATTTATAATAAGAAATGTATATTAGGTATTCATCCCCATTTCTGGTGCAGAGATCCTAAAACCCTTGGAAATTCCCAAGTGCTGAAGGTGAACTAGGTATCTTTTGTTATATTAATGAGGTGACTTTCAGAAAGACCCTAAGGAAGGGAGCTGGTTGGCAGGGGAACCTGGCACATTGGAAGGTTGGGACTTCTAGCCTCACTCCCAACCCCCGGTGAAGGAAGAGGGGCAAGAGGTTGAATTAATCACCCATAGGCAAAGATTTCATTAATTATGCCTATATAATGAAGCCTCCATAAAAACTAAAAAGGATGGGGTTTGGAGAGCTGCCAGGTAGGTGAACACATGGAGGTTTGGGGAAAGTGGCAAGCTATGGGAGTGCCTGGAAGCTCTATGTCCTTTCCACACACCTTGTCCTATGCATCTCTTCCATGTGGCCATTCCCAAGTTATATCCTTTTATAATAAACTGGTAATCTAGTAAGTAAAATATTTTTCTGAGTTCTGTGAGCTGCTCTAGCAAATTAGTCAAATCCATAGAAGGGGTCATGGGAACCTTTGATCTATAGGCAGTGGTCAAAAGCCTAGTTGACAACCTGGACTTTAATTGGGATATGAAGTAGGGGGCAGGGGGACAATTGTGTAGGACTGAGCCCTTTACCAGTGGGATCTGATGCTATTTCCAAGTAGATATTGTCAGAATTGAGTTGAGTTGTAGGACACCTAGCTGATGTCAGAGCATTGCTTGCTGGTATGAGGAACCACCACCCTGGCATGGTGCAATTAGGTGCAGAACCTTTAGAGAGGGGGAAAATGATTCATATCTTTAATCAGGATCTCAGTAGCTTCCTCTGACCTCCTCTCACTTTCCCAATTTAGAGGTTGGAAACTTGGAGGGTTTTCCCCAGGTATTTCAATTAGATTTCCTTTTGTTGTGGAAACTGCATACTCAAAGCCACTCCATGTCCCTTAGAGACCAAGAGGCTGGACTTGGAAGTATGCTTAATCCCTCCACTCTCCATCTATATCACCAAAAGAAGGAAAATCAGATCCTTTATATGTGTCTCTATCATTACCTTTGTGACAGCATTTTGCTCCATGTTGGTAATTCATTAATTTTATCCAGACACGCCCTGTATGACTTGTCTGGTGTTGGGAACAGTATTGTTTGTGAGTCCCCTGGCACCTATTATTACATGAGCACAGCAGATATCTATTATTACCTGAACACAGTTTCAGTTGTTTCCCTGGCAGAAAACAGGAACTTAAGTCAGTAATTCTACCAGTCTTGGTAGCATCTAGCAGTTGACAAAATGCTATACAACAGTGAGCAGTTTACAAAATAATTTCACATTCATTATGGGATTTCTCCAAAGCAAATAAACTTTATTCCCATTTTACAGATAATGTAACTGAGGCTCAATGAAGACAAGTAAATGTTAGTATTAATTTTTTTTTAAGAGTTCTCTCCCACCATCCAGTATCCATAAATCTAAACCTGTAAAAACACCTGCTATTATTTTCTGCCTTTCTTTTTGGAAAGAGAAGAATTCAAAAATGTCTCCAGGTGATCTTCTACTTGAATTCTCTCTACCCATCCTTTCCCCAGGATTAATTCAATTACACAAATAGCAAAGGTTTGACATTTCAGTTATCTCTAAGATTGCCTCCACCTTCTTTTATACACACACACACACACACACAAATATATTTACATATATATGTTTAATCTCAGTATAAAGAAAATCTCATAATTAAAAAAATTATATCATTCTTTATTTGACATCTGGAACTCTGGGAACCTGCAATTGGGCTTCAGGATATCAATAAACTCCTAAGACCCAGATTTTTAAGACTGGCTATGTGACATTATGATATTCCCTCATACAAACAAAAGTCTGCTGGAAACCTTGAGGAGAGGTAGACATTGACAAAGTAAAGAATGCCCAGGCAGCAAGAAGTTTTATAGAGAGCCAGTAGAAGTTAATAAAGATGGAGAAATGATGTGAACAAACTACTTATATCACTGTTCAGTTTGTCCAAAACACAACTTGAGAGCTATGGCCATCAATTCCCCTGGAAACAGATATACCATAGACGTTTCTTTATGTGTACATGGAGTCATTAGGAGAAATACTGTTTTCATATTACCAGGATGCAGAGTACTACCTGAGGGAGTTGAAAAATCCCTTCATCCATTCAGTGATTCATTCATCCATTCATCTAATATTCATGGAGCTTTGGCTATATTATATAGCACATTTGGTTAAAATCATGAAAGGAAGCTGGAGAAAGGAATAGACAAGAAATCAAAAGACATAATGCAGTGATAAGTGCCACAATGGAGGCATGGACTGAGTGCTAACAGAATGTAAAAGGAATAAGACGCAAATCAAGATGGAGGCTGCAAAAATGCCTTACAAGGAAAGTATTGCTTGAGATTAATCTTAAAGGATGTATTTATGTTGAACATTACAGATTGGGGAAATAGAGAGAAAGCAGAGATTCCAGGTAGAGGAAACAGCCTACGTAAAGAAACAGAGATTTGAGAAAACCTCCTTACTACCGATCTTTGCCTCTAATTTAACCACCGCCCACACCTACAACTCCACGCCCTGGTCCATCCCCATGCTGGTATTAGTTACTTTGCCTTCAGTGATAACTGCCCAGCTACTTCTCAGGCTAATCAACCTCTTCTTCACAGAAAGCCATTCTTGCCAACCACATAAACTATAGAGCTGGTTCTGCATGTTTTAAAATATTCATTTGCTTTACAAAAAAATACTACCATGGGGTTCAGCATAGGATATACTCTTCATGGGATGAGCATGTGAGGCAATTATAAAATGATGGCTACTCTTATTGCTATAGATGTGACTTTAGGGAGGCACACCTGCAATGAACATATTTTTAGGTTACATTTATAAAGCACAAAGATTCCAGAAATACATATTTTTAGGTTCTACCTATATTTTTCATTCTTAATCAGAATCAGACAGACCCATTTTCTGTTTGTGTGTGTTTGTGTGTGTATGTTGTTTGTTTGTTATTGAAAGTCATCTGTCTTCTATACTGTAGTCTCTAGTCTCTCAAACTCTCTTATCCAACTACCAAAAAGCTCCTGACCTAATGGAGGAAGACTTTTCTTTTTTTGTTTTGCTTAGTTTTTGATCCTCCCAGTCCCAGGGTCAGCATAGAGAAATGTGGCCTTGAATCAATTTTAAAATCATTATGAATTCTTTGCATTTGACTTTTTAGTGGGAGCTCAAAAATATTTCAGGATTTTAGAGCAATAATTAGACCTATCATTTTAGACAAATGCCACATAATTTGTCCACTCCTGAAGCAAATCGTGCTTCTGGGAAGGAGGGCAAATATTTAACAATGAAATGAGACTGACACTGACATGAATTGAAAAACAAGTGGTTTAAATCTTTAAAATGGTTTCCCCGTCCTTGCTCATTAGTCAATACTGCAGAGTCCCGTGCCAAGATTTTGAGCAATCCCTGCATCTCAGAGAGCATTCCTTTTCTCCCTCTTCATCATTAATGCTAGTTTATATGAGCCTTGGGGTAAGTGAATGCTAAGGTTCCTATCACACTAGTTCCAGCCTCATAAATTGTGAGAAGGAAACACGCAGGAGTCTAATTCATGGTGGTTTTTTCTTTTACATGAGCAAAGTGGAAAGTGCAACTTTGCTTCTGCAGGAGACAGTGAGTGTGAAGAGGGCACTCTGGGAAATGGCAAATAAAGACAGAAGAGAAGAACCTCTCAGCCAAAGTGGTAATCAGAGGATTTAAAAAATTATTTTTTGACAATACAGACAGCACTTGCAGAATGCCATTCCCTTTCAGATGGAGTTAACTCGGTGAACCAACACAACAGAACAAGAAATGAAATGTCAGACCATGTGTGAAACAGACGTTATTTCTCTGTACACATCTTATTTCTAAACTGTGGCTGAGGCAGTCTATCTCAGAACATGACCCAGAATTTCACATGGCTGGAATGGCACGTCACACAATGACAAAGAACTCAACAGTTGAAATGAGATTGTTGGCTAAATTCCCCAAGCCCTTCTGCCATGTTGTTTGGAAACCTGTTCCCTTCAGTGGTGATGATGGTGACAGTAACAGCATCTGTCCAATAACAGTAAAATTACTTATTACACAGTGTTTATTAATAAGATACATTAATGAAACTATCTTGTTGGCTTCTGTCCCTGTCCTTTACTTAGTTCTACCCAACAGAAGAGCTTTGCTCTAGCCTAGTCTGTGGCCCAGAATCAACTCAGTGTGGACCCACTCACGCTTGAGTCTATCCCACAATAACCGTTGGATTTCAGATTTCCTTCAGGTTTATCCCCACTTGGCCCTAAGCCATCCTCTACCCTACAAACTTTTCTATCCACCCTGTCTAAACCTGCACTGTCCAGTAAGTAACCTCTAGCCACATGTAGCTATTGAGCACTTGAAATGTGGTTGTTCGATTGGAGATGCGCTGTGAGTTTAAGATACACAGTGGATATCGGAGCCTTAGTACAAACAAAAGAATATAAAATACTTACTTGACAATGTTCGTATTGATTTCATGTTGAAACAGTAAGATATTAGACACCTTATGTTAAGTCAAATATTTTTTAAAATTCCTTTCATCTATTTCCTTTATTTTTAAGAAATGTGGCTACTAGAAAATTTTAAATTATACTTGTGGCTTACATATGTGGTTCACATTATATTTTCATCAGAGTGCTGTTAGGCAGACCCTTTAAAAACATAATCTGACCATTGTATTCCCCTCATTAAAATCCTTCAAGGGTTCCTTAGGACAGTGGTCAAATTCCCTGGCATGACCTGGAGACTTTCTGATATAGGCCCTGTTTGCTTCTCCATCTCTCTCTATGCCCCTTCCCCGCTGAGTCACTTGCAGCTCTGTGGACGCGCACTGGTTTCTCCTCACCTTGACACCTTTGCACATGCCAGTTTCTCCATCTGGAAAGCCATTCCTTCCCAGAGTACCCCCCTGGCTCATCTTTATATTTCAGTTTAGATGTCACTTTAGTTTAGGTGTCCTTCCTCTACCTTCCCACTGTATCCAGGGCTTGCTCCTCTCATAGCCCTCATCATAGTATTATCTTACCTGAGCAGGGGCTCTGTCTTGTTCACCGATGTATAACCCCAATGCCTATATTAGTGCTGGCACCTAGTAGTTACAATGCTTTTAAACTGAGGTACAATATACACATTTTTGAATAAGTAAATCAATCAATCAATACTCATTCTTTTAAATCAATAGAGCATATCTGAGATCCTCAATTCATCCATGAACTGGTGAGAGAGACACTCTCCAATGACTCAGATTACTTAGAAATAGATGCCTGATTCCAGCTTCAAAAGGGACCAGATGCTGCATTTGGCCAACAACTCAAATCTGAAGTTTCTCAAGATCATAGGTGCAGGAGGCTGCCATTCTCAGTAAGTCCCTGCACAGCTGGCATTTGCCCCAGAATGCCTGTGAAAAACTCTCCTTCAAAATTGCACTTGCTCTTGCACTGTAAAGTTGCAGTGGTACAAGACCTTTGTTCTAAGACTCAAACCAGTTATGTTTCCAGCAGATCATTCAGGTCGCAGACCTTTCTCTGCACAATGCTGACAGACAGGGGATCTTTCTAACCTTTGGCTTATAAGTTTCCATGGTAACTTATCCCTTAAGATATGACACTGAGGTATTTGTCTTACCCCTTATCCCTTCAGGTATGACATGGAGGTATTTGTCTTCCCCTGCCTTGCTATGATGAAGTAGTTCAAAAGCAAAACTTACAGGTCATCTTAGGTCAAGACTTAATATCAAGATGTGTTTGGAAACTTCATTTAATTCATTCCAGTTCTCACATTTGGGGCATGGTATCCCAGGAACTCATGTTCTCCCATTCTCGGATCCAGCCAGCCTTTCCTAAACATCATCCCTCCAGTTTATTTAGATTCACTCATATGCTTCCACTTCTGCTTGGCTCTTGCCTAGCTTATCCTCATATTTTCTCTTTACATAAAAAAAAAAATCTTACCTATCTTTAATAACTTGGTCAAAGCTCTTTTACTCTATGAAACCAAAATAGATCAACTCAATCCTCAGTAATGTCTTCTTATCTGCCGTAATATTTATTATCCTTATTGTTCTCTTTGGCATTTCAATTTTGTCTTAATGCAGTCTTGTGATATTGATTATATCACTGTGCTAGTATTATTTAACCTTTCAAAAGATTATGTCATGTGTCTTCAAATATATCACATGCTCCCTGAGGGCATAGTCTGTTTCATAGTCACCCTGGAGCCTAGCATCTGGGTCAGTAAATTACTTTTGACTGACTGGTGGGTAATAAAAAGAAAGCAGGATAATATCAAATATGGACTGAGTTGGTAAAACTAGGTCAATAATATTAAAAACTGATATACTTGAATTTGATAGAAGATCTTGGTTAGTGGGAGGAAAATAGGTTTAGAATCATTCATTTTTCAGATTCATTCCTCCCACTGAGCTAAGTTTGAGTCTAGACTCTACCCAGATGCTGAGGATCCAGTGGTGAATAAAACGGGTAAATTTTGGCCTTCAGAAGGCTTAAAATTCTGGTGGTAGAGGCAGATAAAAGCAAATTAAAAATATGTATTATATTAGATCATATAAGTGTTATGGAGAAAAATAAGGCATAAAGTGCTAGGGGACAGATGTTGCAATTATGAATTTAAGGAAAAAATTAAGTCCATCAGATTCCGATTCAAAACAGGCTCAATTATTTATACAGGTTGTGCATTATTGAGGTAACTTAAACTCTGTCATTTTCTCTTTCTATAAAATGGGCAAAAATAAATATCTACTTGTACATTATGTGTTGCATTAAAGTGTATAAAATTCTTGACATATTGTAGGGGCATTCAGCGTATTGTGCCAAATACATGACTACATAAAAGTCTATGGAGGTGGAAGTACTCACATATCTGCATAGTTATAATTGTGTTCACTCTTCCATCTCTGCATCCTAAAATGTAGCCGTACGTTCAGAAATGCTTCAAATACCACCACCTCTGTGAAGCCTTCCTTGAGATCCTCCAGTACAAACTGGGCTCCTTCTGTGCTCCGCAAACTTCTTTGGATATCTCTCTCTTATTTGTGCACATATTGTCTCCCTGCTAAGGCTGTAAATTCTTCAAGGAAAAAGAAATCTGTGACTATTGGAATTTTATCATTTTTGATGTGTTTCTTTCTCACCATCTACACACAATCCAAAACCAGGTCCCATAGAACCTACTTGCAAAAGAGCTCTGTATTGCTCCCTTTCAACTGCTCTTCTCAAATGTAAGCTGTCACCATGTCTCCCTTGATCTCTGACCCTCTGATACCCCTGAACTGATCTCTTTATTTTCCTTCCTAATTTTCTTCACTTTATTTCTACATCACAGCCAAAACTATCTTCTTTAAGTATGAGTCTAATTAAGGTCTCTTTTTCTAAAGCCCTTTTATAGATCCTAATTAGATTCAGAGTAAAATGCAAACTCCTTATGAAAGCCGTATGTGACCTGGTCCTGTCTGCATTTCACACCTTACGATTTACCAGCCTCCTTGCTCATTGCACTTCAGCTATTTTCATCCTCTTTCAGTTCCTTAAATTTTCCTTTTTTTTTCTCAAGGCATTCTACCAGAAACAATCTTTTTTTCTATTCTTTGCCCAAATAAGACTATATATCCTTAAGGTCTCACTTTAAAAGTTATTCCTTCAGAGAAGCACTCTGTAATTATTAATCTAAATTATTCCACCTACTGAGTTCTTTCTTAACACCCAGTTATGTTTCTTTTTAGTTCTTATAACAATCAGGTTGTGGATTTACTTTAATTCCCTCATTAGTCTATAAGCTCCATGAGGGCATAGCAACAACTATGACAATACAAATTTATGAAATAGATTAATTTTTTAAAAAATCTTTTGATACCTACCTGATAGGTGCTATTATTTGCCAGCTGAATTAAGCTCTATATGATTTTTAAAGTAATTAAAAAACATGCTTAGCATTATATATAAACAGAGCCAGTGTCAGTAGAGGCTCTGATGTTTGCAGCTTTGATTCAGAGCCTAGAACGCCTTCCTCTACCTACCCTACTTACCACCATCAACCATGTAGCTGGAAACTGATGGTATTTTTAGCCAATTTTCTCCCTAAAGCACATCTTTCACTGTTCTGTTCTAATATCCTTTTACTGGATAATCTGGAAGGGAAAATATATGACTTGTGTCAGTCCTAGATTTTTGTACATGAGATTACCTCCTTGTCTACGTGCTTGATAATTATCATCATATTTTAACTTGAAACATGAACCGAGTCATAGTTTTTTGGTCACATCAAATATGTTGCATGGAAAGATTAGTATGTAAGGAGATTTCCATAGCCCGGAATGATAAAACTAACCAGATGAAATTTCATGTGAAGAAATGTAAACATCTGCCACGATTCACTTAAAAAATATAGAGGCTAGGAAAAGCATAAGTTAAACTCAGCATGGATGAAATAGGCTTGGGGCTTTCAGCTGGCTCAATATGTTTCAGGAATATAGTACGTGTGGAGACCAGAAAAAATATATCTGCTTTGGAATGAATTAATAGAAGTAGAAATTGGAGAATAGACGAGAGGTGATTCCATTAGGTGATCAGACAACCTAGGCTAAATAAACAATTCAGGACATGATAACATATGGAAGACATTTACAAAGGGAGAAGACACAGAATATCACCAGGAAGGTGATGGGAGTGAAAACATGAAACTGAGGTAATAGAAATGCTTATCTTAAGAGAGAGAAAGAGAAATAAAGCATGCACTAGGCATAATAGCACAGTTGAAAGAGCAGAGCTCTGGAATCCTTCAAATACTGATTTAAATTCAAGCCCCTCTAGAATGTCCTTAATTTTAAGAGTTCCATCTGAAAGTATTTTGGGGTAAAATGTCATGTTGTCTGCCACTTACTATCAAATAGTTCAGCCAAAATAGTTAAATAAATAGATAAAGCAAATATGGGAAATATTAACAATCATTTAATCTAAATAGTGGGTATACAGTGTTGATCACACTATCCTCTCAACTTTTCTTTACATTTGAAATTGTTCATAATAGTTATAGAAATTAAAATAAATAAATAAATTCAAGCCCCTCTAGCTTCTTGATCTATGACCCTGTTCCTTAGTTTTCTCAACTGAGAAACAGGTTTATCAACTTCATTAATTAGTTGTGAGGATAAAATGAAAGCAATTAGTCCAGAACCTAATATGTAGCAATTATCCAACAAATATGAGACTTCATCATCAGTATTAACGCAAATAACCTTATAATAGAATGACTAGGCTTAAGAGGGAGTGAGTTCACTGTCCATCTGGGAATTCAGGCAGAGATTGGGTGAGCTCTTATTGGGGGTAAGGGGATGTGGAAGAAATTCAAATATCAAATGGAAAACTATACTGACTTCTAAATCTGATTTGCTATTATTTTAAAATAACAGTTTTTAACAGTGATGGAGGGTGGAAAAGGGGAAGGAGAGAGAGAGAAAGCAGGAGATACCTAATCTTTAGTGAGATGATTTCTGTCTTTCACCGTGCTGTGACATTTTTAGTTACCTCATCATCTGAAATCTATTTCCAGGCACCTTTCAGACCACTACATTACCCCATTTTCCCCCAACTACCTTGCCTCAAACAGGTTTATATTCCATGCCAAGCCTGTATGAGATACTTGGGCCGCAGAGGCAGCATCCTAACGCATCCAGGGGACCCCCCATCTCTGGAGGATTTGGTCCTGACTGCCTCCCTCCCTCCTGTAATGATTTCAGTCAGTAAAATCACCCTGGGGACAGATAAGGCTCCCGTAACCCGTGGCAACCAGCTGCCTTTGGATAGAAAATGGCTTTTCCATAATTTCATAATGGTTTCAGTGGAGGAGGGTAGGAGGAGAAAATGGGAAAATAAATAAAAAAGTCTGGCTCTGAAGGCCGTTGCACTCACACCAGGGAATGAAGGGTTGTCATATTCTCCAAGGTGATTACACCACCCTTTCATAGGGAAATCACTCTCCCTTCCCATAAAGTCAGAAAGACCCTCCTTACTGTGCCGTTCAAAAGAACTCAGGGATTACCCACATTCTAATTATTTTTTAACACAAGTGTGGCAGCCCAATTTGGAGAGATGGTCTGACGCCAACTCTAAGTTATCCCCAAGTATTCAGACAGGTACTTAGAATGCTACTGAGAAGTTATTTTCCCAAATGATAATGCCTTCCTCAAGCCTGTTTAATTAGTTCCCACCACCCATATACTGAGAATCACAGAATTAAGAATTGAAAGAGGCAAGGACAATTATCTTGTTCAATCTTTAATTATATTACTGAGGTCCCATGGATGGAAATGACCATCCAAGATAACAAAAGTTGGTGATGGCCACGGAGGGTCTGGGACACAGATCTCTTGACTTTCAATATAGTATTCTTACACTCTTTTCTCTTGGACAATCTTGTTTACTTCTTCTCTATCTTTACCTCCTGCATACAGTTTGTCTTTATTTTTAAATTTTGGTAAACTTAATGAGTAATAGCTTACTGAAGGGAATGAGTATGCATCCAGTAATCTACATTTAATAACAAGTAATCAAATAAAAATAATTTGATACCTTGCATTTATTGAACTATTGCATTGTTCTGAGACTTTGTGTTCATCTAGGATTTCAGTGGTTTTAAGAACTGATTTCTGAGTTTTCTACAGATGTCTCACTGTTTCACAATTGATTAAAATATCATTTTTATTTGTTCATTTTTTTCTTTTAATAAATCCTTATTGAGGGAACACTCTGTGCCATGTCCTGTACTAGGCCTTTAGGAAACATCAAATAATCTATTGCGAACTATAATAACAAGAAGGATAATAAATGACATATACCTCAAATATTGTAAGTCACATTTTATCAAAATGAGAAGACTATGATTATTAACCTTGGCTACTGAATTAACTTGTTTTAGTGTGAAAGGTAGCATTCAAGTTCTTTTCTTAATCCAACTCACTTGAAAAAGATTCTTGATATTTCCAGATGCATTGCTGAAAGACTATTTGAAAGTATTTTCTATGCTTGATATTCTACCATAAAAACATGATTAAAAACAAATAGGATTCTGAGGTTGACCCTAAAATAATAATCTTTTAAAATCTTCCATTTTTTTAATTTTTTTATTTATCAAAATAACCCCTTTTTCTTTTGGGAATTATTAATTTTTAATTTGATGTCACCGTTTTTAAGGCATCCTCATGTACAGATTTTCAATGTATATATGAAGTGTTTGCAAAAAAAATGGTGTAGTGAAGGGGGACCTGCTTAAAAAAAATGGGGTTGTGGGAGAGGAGAGATGAAACAGAATTGGCCATTAGTTGACAATACTGAATTTGGAGATGAGTGCCTGGGGGTTTATTATGCCATCACTTCCACCTTTGTTTATGTTTAAACTTTTCCATTATAGAAACATATTAAAAACAGGTTCACTTTTCTTTTTCTTCCTAAGGAGCTTCAAAACAAGTAAACAGCACATATTTGGGTTGGTAAAATGTTTGTGCTAGTAAAATAGTGGGTTTGGTCTTGTTTTGTTTCAGCATCCAGACAGTAAATAAGATTTGTTTGGAATTTTGCTACTTGTGGATGGTGACAACCACTGTGCTACCTCAGCACTCTCAGAGACCGGGGTTTCCAGCATTTCAAGCTGCATTTTATGGGATGGACAGCAGAGGGGCCCAGGGGCTCTATGACTTATCTAAGTTTATGCATCCAGTTAGGGACCGAGCTGGCACACAGACCACATTTCCTAACCTTGAGTTGTCCCTCACCCAAGAAAAAACCATGTTCCCTCTTTACAAGTCCAGTAATTAAAGGAACAAAAAGATACAGTCTGGTGATGGATTGTAAATGAGATCTCCACACAATAGTTTCTTCCTATGTGAAATGACATTATCATAGTTTTACCACCCAAAGGTCCATACTGACTCCATGCCCTTACACTGTAGTAAACATATTTAGAGTCAAAAAGCTATTTCCCATGTAAATGCAAGTTTATAGGAGAATAATCAACAGGTATTTGATGTAGTTGGTGGCAAACAGGAACTATCTGTTGACATTGTTTTCTGTTAATTTATGTACTTCTGTGTGTGTGTGTTTATGCAATTTTTTAAACATTAACTTTTCTTTTAAATATATCTTCCAGCCAGCTACATAATTGGATTTTCTTTTGTTATAAGAAGTGAACATAAATTACTCCTGTTGGGTGCAAATTAGGTTACAGAATTTCTTCTCTTCTGTTACCGTCAAAACTTGGATGTCAGAATGCTTTAATATTTAATGCAGGCCTAATTAGTCTCAGCTGGGCCCAGGGCATTTAGGAAAACCTGACACCAGACATAAAGTCAAGTTCATTTAGAGAGCATAATTACCATTTATTTCTATACTGCAATAAATGCCCATAGTAGAGTAACGTTCCTCATCACCCCCTGATTTTTATAAGTAAATTGAAAAAATAAAGAAAAAGAAAAGCCTTGATTCCTGGTGACAGTGGACAAAGATTATGTAATTTGGATCTGGGTCTGACATCTGTGAGGTAACTAAAAGAACTTGCAAGTATATAAAAATAGAATCAAAGTTGGCTAGATCAACCTGGAGAAGATGGATCTGTAACAGGCTGTTAAAGAAAGAGATTCATCAGGATAAATTGCTGTCCACGACCAACATTCTGAAAATAGCTTTTACGTACCTCTGACCAGTCATTCAGAAAATATGTTTTGAGGCTGATTATGGACAGGCATCATACTAAGTTCTAGGGTTACTAGGACGGTAAAAAAAGAAAGAAAGAAAAGATTTCTGCACTTGGGGTGTACATTCTAGCAAGGGACTACAGAATTTAAACAAATCACATAACTTCATTTCTGTTTACACTTGTGATTACTGTTATGATAATTATAAGATGCTATGACAGCAGGGTGACCTGACCCCAACTGGGATCTCAAGAAAAGCTTCCCTGAAGTGTGGACATTTTAGCTAAGATCTGAAGAAGGGGAAAGAAGGGAGAGGAAGGGGAACAGAAAGAACAGAGAAGAAGCAGAGCATGTTCATGGAATGAAAGAAGGTCTGGAACGTGAGAGGTTGAAGGAGATCGAAATCAGCTGATGCAAACCCTGATGGGCCACGTTAAGGAATTAAACCATTCATTATATAATTTGTTGTATAGTGTCTGTCTTATGTGGTGCAATGCCTTCAAAACCTGACCTCAGATATACACATCGCATGAGTGAATCTATTGCATCTAATGAATGATGAATCAAAAATCACAAAATCCAAGAATCCAAGTCCCAGCACTGCTTGCATTTTTGCTCCATTTTACAATTTAAAACTACTCTGTCCCTACATGATGTAGTCCTCCATGCCATCATCTAAGGCAGGTATAATTATTGTCCTGTAGGCCTAGGAAGTCCAGACTCATTCGACTGCTAGGTGCTGGAGCTGAGACAAAAGGACAAGGTCCTATTTACCCAGAAAGGGCATCTGAATGCTGGGGTATGATGCTGGAGAAGCGCATCTAACCTTATCTTCCACAGCACTTCTTTCTCTGCCTTCATCACTTTTCCCCTCTTGTCACCCCGTGATACTGTCAGGTCTCAGTTCAGGCCTGGATATCCTTTATGAGTCTTTCCAGCAATTTTAGCTCTCATGAGCCTTTATAACAGTTCAATTCTGAATTACCTGTTTTATCACTTGACTATTATGACCATCTCTGTTCTTTTATTTTGTTTGATGGTACCTTTCTTCTCAAGATAGAGCATAGGTCCCAAGAGAGCAAAAACCATGTTTTTGTTTTTCCTGCAGCCAGTACACACAGCACAGAGGCTGAATAAACACTTGTTGATGGGCTGATCCCTGGGAGAAACTGCAACTCCCTGGCTTGAGAGGGAAGAATTCTTAACACCTTTTTTGTTTACCTACAAGATAAAAAAAAAAATTCCCATCAGAGACTGACTATGGCTGAGTTGACCAGAGGAATAGTGATCCCAGGGCAGAAGGGTCTGAGGTAGAAGGGTTTACATCCTTGATTTATCTGAAAACCTTTCTCAGCCAGAATCTGAAGCAATCTCAGGTGACCTTCTGAAACAGCTCTCTTGATGCTCTTGATAACCCTTTAGTGGTCAATTCAAGAATGTTTACTCAGTCCTCACCCTGACTCGAATCTCTGAAGCATTTCTCACTGTTGAACTACCCCCTCCTCTACTCCCCATTTTTTTGGGAATTCCATCCTCTCCCATCTTATCATAAGAATGTTTGATTATGATCCTATTTTTATCTCCTGAAGCTTTCTAGATGTGGTTTTCCCCAAGTTCCCCCACCCCTTTATGCTTTTAAACAAAATATTTACAATTTAAAACATCAGTAATTCAAGCTTAAAAAAAAAGCAGTCCCCCACTAGACTTCTCCCCAGAGTTAACTTCTTTCAACATTTTTTGAATGGTTTCTTCAAGTATTTTTCTCTGCATTTCTAAGACACAAGAGTATGCTGTTTTATTTGTTTATAAAAATGCTTAGCTGTCTTGAAGTCATACTCTGAAAGATTAATTTGGTTCTCTGACACGATCTGCTAGTTAAAATCATTTTCTCCATTCTTCTGATATAGTCATATTAATTTTATATTTATGTTTATAGTTTATATTATTATAACAATATAAATGTTCACAGCTGAAGCACATAAGTTACTATGATTATGTGTGTTTGTGTGTGCACATGCATGTATATATATATATCTATATATATATATCTCACACTACTTTTCCTGAAATTAAAATAGTCATTTTTTTACATTGGTTACTTCTCCATGTTCTTATCACTAACTCTGTCTCAGATGTTTTTCTCAGTGTACTGAAATATATTAGGTAACACTAATGGATTGGTTCCTTTTCCTTTCTTTGTCTTGGAGCCGTGAACCATGAGCCTTCCACTTCTAATCAGCACTATTAGTCCATAAACTGCTCACAGCTTTTGACCTAGCACTCTCCTCAACCATTATACTGGAACTTGCCTTCACTTCTTTGATGTTGGGTTGCCTATTTCCTGCCTATGTCTTCCTCCTTCTTGGATTACCTTCTCATTTAAGTGGCCTACATCCTGCATCCTCCTTACAAACCATATGTAGGGGTTAAGTTTTTGTGTTCCTCCCTGGATGTCTGAAATATTGTTAGTAATATTAAACAATGGGTTGTGGATAGAACTCTTGGTCTGAAATAATTTTCTTTCAGAATTTTTAAGGTATTGCACTACTATCTGGCAGGTTCTGATATTATTTTTAGGAAGCCTAATACCATTTTGACTCCCAGTCCTTTTATATATGATCTATTTTATATCTCTTGGAAATTTAAGAATATTTGATTTATTTGTCATGCTCTGAAATCTTATAATAATATGCTTTGATATGCTGGGTATTCCATGGGCCCATGTTGAATTATTTCTTTGGTAAATACTTTCTTTCTATTTTGTCTGTTACCTGTAACTTACTTTAGTCAGAAATTAGATTTCCTGTATTAATCTTCTATGTTATCTTTTATTTCCTATTTTATGTCTATTTTCTACTTACTTTCTGGTCAAAATTTCCTTTTTTTTTTGGTTAAAGTTCTTCTGACCTTAACATTGCATCCTTCTTTTGAATTTATATACATACACATACACACATACATATGTGATTAAATAAGTATATATAATTAAATTTATGTTGAATATATATTTTGAATTATATTTTGTACATTTACTAAATTTATTTTGAATTATATATATAATTATAATTCTATATAAATGTTTAATTTTTGCTACCATGTTTCTAATTTTCAAGATGTTTTTCCTTTTCTTTATCTGTAACATTTTTACAATCTTGTTTTTGTTTCATTGATTAAATATATTTTTTTCCTCTCAAAGGAATAATTATATTTTCTAGACATTTCTTTCTTTTTGCTCTCTACATTATTTCTATTTCCTTGGAATTTCTTTTATAAGATGTATTTATTTTGGTCTCTTTCTTGTGAACTTTAATTTTAAATCTGTATTTTGTCTCTACTCTCTCTCTCTCTCTCATCCATCTGTCTCACTAAGAAGGGATCTCAGAGCAGTTTATAAGGTGCAGCTTGTCAACTGGCGGGCTTTACTGAAAGATGATTGGGCCAGGACCTGGTCTTTATGTTGGCAGATGACTGCTAACATAGGCCTCTTCCATTGGACCTGTAAATTTCCCCAGAGATAAATGTCTGGAGAACACAAGCTTTGTTTCTAGCATTCTGGAGACCAAGTAGGGGCAGACTTCCAATCAATACATCTATCTTCCATCCATTGACTTTTGTCTAGCCTCGTTTATGCCTAGTGTTCCTGAGACTAGAGTCCCTTTGATTCAACATTTTAAGTGAGTAAGTCTCCTTTCTTACTTTTTAAAGGAGTGGCAAGATTTTGAAGTAGTTTTTCTGAGGGTCTGACTGTTCAGTACACACACTTTCAATCAACCCTCTTATTTCCAGTTCCATCCATTATTCCTGGCTTCAGAGGTGCATGCCACCTGACTCTCCAGATTTCCAAGATGCCAGTCACTCACCCTTCTCTGATGGGCTGTTAGTCACTACTTACTGTAGACTTTTACCTATTATAATTCCATTGACATTCCTTGTTATCTATCAACTATTCTCTCATTCTCTTTTACTTTATAGATTTATTTCTTTTTTGGTCCATCACTATCATTTTAGTAGGGTTTGAAAAAAAAGGGGGAAATCTGTGTTCAGTCTACTGTGTTTCACTCCAAGTCTGCAGTTTCCACTTCCATATTCTTTTTTTTTTATTTACACAGTGTTTAGTCACACTGTGCTCAGAGAAGTCTTGTATGTATAGTCACAGCCCAAACCAGTTCTGCCAAACATACAGTTTTCTTCTAGTTAGAGCTCAGAGTTTTGCAAACATCTCAAGTTGATCGTGTCTAAATTAGGATGAACGCATCATCACTCCTGACCACAAAATAAACTCTTGGTTAACATTCAACAGTATACAAAAGATAATTAATTATTTTGCCTTTAAGTGTGATCAGGAGAACTTGCAAAGCCTACATTGGAATGTAATCTGTAGTCTCGTATTCAACAAGTGATTGATTACTGAGTGCCTCCTGCGTGAACACTGGCTGATAGACAAATAAGACATTTACACTGATTTTACAGAGCTCACACTCTCATGAAGGAAACAAAAATAAAGCAAGAAATTGCCATGTAATGTGACAAATGTCATAATGCAAGGGATAACAGGGGCTATATGGGCAGGGGAAACTTCCCAGAGAACCACACCTAAGTGGAATATTGAAGAATGGTTAGTTCTCCAGGTATGAAAAACACTCAGCTGAAGAGGTAGTATTTGCAAGTTCTAGGAAGCATAAAACAAATGTTCATTCAGAAGAATGTAAAGTAATTAAATCTTCCTAGAGCCCAGAGTGGGAGAGTTGGATTGGTGGGAGAATGAACCAGAGGCACACTGCAGGCTATACCACGAAGGGCTTTGACTGCTACTCTAAAGAATATGGGTGCATGCTCAGCACACTTAATTTTCCGTTTGCTAAGGAACATTAACAAGTCCTCTAGTCTAATATTGGATGCTTGCATGTTTATACAGACACACACTTACACACATGTACTCACAAACACATGCACTCACATGTACGTTGTGAAGCCAGATTTTTGGATTTTTATATCCCCCATGATGCACTGGGTAATGTTATCTGGAAGCAACTGAAGGAAAGGTAGAAATGTCAGGATGTGTGATACAACATAGGGAGGGTCACAGTCAGAATAACCAATAGGGAGAGACTGTCTATTCCACACATCTTATGGTGAGAATCAGCAGAGCACAGTGTCTGAGGGATCTGAGACCCCAAAGGAATCAAACTCATCTCAATGAGAATTGGATTTTCTAATTGTAATGTTTAGTAAGCTCCTTGCTCCTGGGACTGTCATTTGAAGCCACAAGGGCATTCTCAAGGGATAATGCAGAAAGATTTTGTACCCTGGGTGAAATAATCTTTCCAGCTCTATGAAAGAATGAGACTGCAAAGCAAACAGACAGAATGGGTTCACTTAATTTCTGGGTTCTGGAAAGGAATGACAAACTCAGAACTGGGGGGAAGTCCATATCAGGAGACTATGAAGACCATTACCAATAACTGGAAGATGATAAAAGAGGAGACCATATATGTGGATTGCTTTTCACAGTTATAAAATATTTTCATGCCCAGCTTTTAATTTGATGCTTACAACCTCATGAGAGAGACAGAGCAGTTGGCATCATCCCTACCTTTACACATAAAGAAGGACATTCCAGGAAGCTAAATTTTGTTCAGGATCATACAGATAGTATGCCACTGAGCCTGAGTTGGAATCCAAAGTCTCAGGTCTAGTGTTGTAGAATCCACCCATCTTTGTCTCCATTTTCTCTCTTGCTGGATATAGATATGTGGAGGTTGGTTTGGGCTATGAGGATTCAGAATGAGTAGTGCTTACCTCACAGTTTTTTGGCAACCATGGTGGCTGGCAGATGTTCCAGGACTATCTTATAAGAAATACAGTGTTCTCGAGGCCATATCTGCAAGTTTATTAAAGTCGTTAGAGCTTACTTGCACTGGTCTTCATGACACCAGACAACAAGGGGTTAAAGATGGGGCAGGAGGGAGGATAATTGACATGTGGGCCTGTTGGTCTTTCCCCAGGCCATCTGGGAGCTTAAATAGCCAACAGTTAATTAAAAATAAACTGACACTTTACTTTAAGGATAGTTTTAATAACCATTTATAAATGTTACATTAAAAATTCATACACTGTTATCAACTCCTGCTAAGGATTTACAGCACAATGAAGGTGTTATGAATGTTTTATAGGTACTGGGGAAAAGGCTCTTCCTGTAGAGATATTTTCAGAAGACTATTTGTCTTTTCTAGGCCACATCGTAAGTACTTAAGACAACAGCAGCTTGTGGAATAAAAACAGCTCCCGAAGTTCGGGTTGCGATCTTGTCCACATACTTCTAACTGGTCTCAGTTCTTTCCTTAGGCATGATGTGTTCTTAGTAGAGTGTTTGATCCACGTCGTGGATGATGTAGGGAGGAAAACAAACTGGCAGTGACAACTCAAAATGGTACAAGTGAAACCGCCACCCCAAAAGATCTTGCGTGTCACCGACTGAGAGAACGAGCAGAAACTGAAGATGTGATGTAAGAATTGACTGGAAAGTTATTGTGTCTCATGACCTACAGATTCCACTAACCCAGGAATTCTAGCTCTGCTTTTGGAAATTCTGTTGCACCATGAAACACTATATTCTTCTCTGTTCTACTTTGGCCACATCCTGTGAGTTTGTATAAAATCCCCACATGTTGCTGACATAGCTTTTTGACCATGAGTTGGAGTCTACATGGAATCAGTTTGCAAATGACAATTAAACAGAAGTTAGGCTCAGAACTAGGAACAAGTCTCTTCCAGGTGCTGCCTTTTTAAATCTTCAGGTAAGAGCCATGAAGCTGCATGATTTACAGGGCTTGAGGAAGAAAACCTCAAATTGTCTGCATCACAATTAGCGATTTGAGTGTACATTTCCTTGTTCATGGACCAAGAATTACAAACTTTATCTCTTCACAGTTTAGAGTTTGTGATGTTATACAAATGCATGACTGGATTTTAAAGCCACCTCCAGTGGTGGCCCAGCTTCTCAGGTAAAGAAAAAGGAACAGAAATAGAAATTGGTGGTACATTGTTAAAAAAAAAAAAAAGTTTTTATTTCCCCAGCAATCTCCTTTGCGGCAATCTACCCTGTAGAAAACAGTAGCAATGCTGCATAAAGATACATATGTGGACGTTTTTATCGCAGAGTGGGAGGGGAAAAAAAAACAAACAAAAAATAACCTAAATCTCCATCAATAGAGAAATGTTTGAATAAATTATTCTGTGTCCAAAAAAAAAGTTTTTGTTGTTGAGAACATTTAAGTTCTGTTCACTTAGCGAATTTCAGTCATACAATACAGTGTTATTGACTCTAGTCAAATTATATATCAGAGCTTTAGATCTTATTCATCTTAGAGCTGAAAGTTGTACCCTTTTACCAACCTCTCCTGATTTCCCCCATTCCCCACCGCTTGGCAACTCCTTTTCTATTCTCTGTTTCTATGGGTTTGACACTTTTTTTTCAAGATTTCATATATAAGTAATACTATGTGATCCATTTGTTTTTATTTCTCTGTTTTCCTTTTAGCTTTGTAAGTACAGGTCAGAGTTATTTGAACTTCTTGATAAGGAACTTATAAACTGGGAACTAAATCTAGCTCTTGATCAGAATATCAGCAGGAACCTACAGTTGCAGAAACACAATGCAAATTTTATTAATAATAACCTGCAAGGACTTAATATGAGAAGTATGTTGAGATGAGTATCAGTTTATATTTTGGGCACCATCGGTTTTTCAGAGTCTTTCTCACTTTATTTCATTGGATTCATTATGTCCCTCCTTTTGTAATGTCTCCATTCTCTGAGTGGAGTTTACCAGGATGTGGTTTTGTATGTATCATACCGATTTCCCTTTATTAATCATGACATAATGATACAGTATCACAATTATTATCACATATAATAGGACAAAAACACATCTGGAAATCTTGTTTTTCTCTCTCTCTCTCTTTTTTTTTTTTTTTTTTTTTTTGTTTTGGACTTCTGGAAGAAGACTTTAACCTTTTAAAATTTCAAAATCATATCATTTGAAGTTGGATTAAGCAAAAATCTTAGACTTTATTTTCTGCCTGTGGAAGCAGGAAGACTGAGAAGAAAGAGTAAAATAGATGGAGAGCAGCCAGAATGAGAGCAAGCGTGAGAGAGACAGAGGGAGAAGAGAAGAACGTGGGAACAGGAGACAGAGCCTGTGTGTAAGAGGAGGTGAGGGGAAGAGAGAAGGAGTAGGGAAGACAGAAAGTGAGGGATACAAGAAAGGACAGAGACAAAAGGCCATTTTACATTTTTGGAACCAGTTAAAATAATGCTTGTTGGTTACAAGATCTGATCTGGAAACCATTAGGTTGGTGTCATGTTACAACACAGTTGAGAGAGCACTAGACTTGCGTTTGTGTTGCTGTGTTTGCCCTACTCCAGGGGCCGCATTCCTGCCTCAGCTTCCTCCTTTGTAACATCGGGTTATGTATAAAATCTGTGCCTCACCACCCCCTGAAATATGGCAGTTACCTTCCTCATGATATTGTTGTGAGAATCAAAACAGATAATGAATATAACTTAAAAATAGCACGTTGTAACCAGTACATTTTCATTTGCAAGATATTATTATCTTAAAAGTAGCACACTTTGTAACCTACCATTTTCACGTGCAGTACATTATCATCCTTCTAAAAATATATTATGGCGACAATGGAATTGCACGTAAGGAAACAAAAACAATGAACAAACAGTAGGTACTTAGAACCATCCTCCACACTGCGTTCCTTCTCTTCCTTTTCCCCACCTTCCTTCTGAGATTTTGCCTGTAAAGCTGGTTTTCCCATTGCTATCCGTGGGCTGTTACTTTGTTCTTTTACAAATCTATATCTGGGAGGCCAAATTCACTAAAGTATACACAAGAGGGATTACTGCTGTTCTGGCTTCAAAAAAGTTTGTTTCATTTGTTTCAAGCTTTCATTCAAATGTGCTGGATCAGGCTCCCACTGCTCCTCAGCCTTATCAGTTACCAGGTCTGTCATGGATTTTCAGGCAGTACAGGAAAAAAGAAAGCACTTACTGTTGGCTGCATCCTTACCATCCTCATCACATAGATAGAAAGATTGTATTTTTAATGAACTATCTAAATTCCTTCCCACTTGTACTTTCTCACATGGCAACCTATGGAAATACACTATATGGATGTATCTTTGTGTGCATTTAAAAATAATAATTAGCCTTTAGCACTCAAGAGTGTTGAAGTTTCCTAATCCATTACTGTTTAGATAAATGGAAAGAACACTGAACTTGAATGGAGGGTAGAAGCCTGGATTTATTTTTATCCCTAACAGTAACTGGCTGCTGTCTATGTGATCTTGAGACAATCACTTTTGTTGCTCCTAAGTTACATATATATGAGGTTAAAAAGAGGAACTCAGTGGTGACAAAGATTTGGCAAGCGTGTTGCTACTTCTTGAAGTACCAGGCCCATAGAAATCAATCTAATATTAGAAAATTTATGTATTCATTAACTTTTTTTTGGATTGAATGTGTCCCTCCAAATTCATATAATAAAATCCTAGCCCCAGATGTGATGGTATTAATAAGTGGAGCCTTTGGGAAGTAATTAAGTCATGAGGGTGGAGCCCTCATAAATGGGATAAGTGCCCTTATAAAAGGGATTTCAGAATACTCTCTCCATGTGAGGGCACAGTAAGAAGACAGCCATCCATGAGCCTACAGAAATGTGAAAAATATTTGTTATTTAAGCCATTCAGTTTATTGTATTTTTGTCATAGCAGCCCAAATAAACCAAGATAACAATTCTATAATGCTTCAGGCTGAGAATTTAAGAATGGGAGTATTAACCTTTGAACTAGATTTTGAATATTGAGTGGGAGTCATATCAGTCACTCCAGTAAGGCATTCCAGACGATGTCCCGAAATAGAACAGAGCAGCATATTCACTCATTTATACACTCATACAACATCTATTAGTTGAATGTCTACTCTGTGATAGTCACTGTTCTAGGGGCTAGGAATTCAGCAGTGAACAAGACAGGCAAAAGTAATTCATTTCTCATGGAATTTGTTTTCTAGATGGGAGAGAACTTGCAATTCCATTTGGCTGGAGCAGAGAGTGAATTAAAAAGAGCAGTGGTAGTTGTGTGGAGTTATGCTGATTTGGGTATTGGAGAGACTTCAGTTCCAGTCTAGGTATGAATTTCATGGTGATGCAGTGGTGCTGCTCTTAAAATCTGCTAGTGAGCCATGGTTATCAATGAAGACTTTCCTAACCAGAGTAACCATGCAAGGAAGAATATGCCTTACTGTGATGTGACCTCTGAGTTTGATTTGATCACTGAAAGTGATCACAGAAAATAGAACTAGAGGTGTGGGCTAGCTGAAGGAGAAGTGAAAGTGGTCCATGCGTGGTGGTAATACCTCAGGCTTTGGAGTCAGATTGATATTTACTAGTTACGGAACTCCAGAAGACTTATTTAATCTCTTAGAGTATTGGTTACCTCATTTGTAAAATAAAACCCAGTTTAGTTACTTATTGTGAAGATTAACTTACAGGACCAATCTACTCAAATCTAGCCAAATGCGCAGTACCCAATTGCTCAATTAGTGGTAATGAGTATTTTATGGCCAGCTTCTCCCAGTTGGGTTGAGAACTTACATGAGACTTTGGCAAAGGGGAGAATCTTGACAGATGTTGCTGAAGAAGCAGATGAACAAGGAATTATACTGAGAAATGAAAAAGGAGTCCACCTCCCTAAGTTGAAAAGTCTTGGGGATTGCACCTTACTTTGCTGAAGAAAATTAATGAGGGGAAAAGTGGTCTGCTGAAGCATGACAGGCACATAATTTATATCACAAGTTTGACTTGTTAAACTATTTCCATTGTGAGCTGTGAACATTTTAAAGAAAGCATCTACCAGCAGATTACATTCTGTTTATAAAGAATCCATTCTTGAAATAGGATCCAAATCCCCAATAGAAATCTGTGAGGAAGGCAGAGATAGATGGTGGAGTCCTTCTTACAAGTTAAGAGACAGAGAATCAGAGAACAGGTTCAGATTTTAGCCCATGGCCACCTAGTACAGTGTGGTTAGCCCAAGCATGTAAGTCTTTTGATTTGGATTCCAAAAGTCCTTCTACTAGAGCATCCACATTTTTGCAGAAAAGCACTGTCCAATGAGGGATAAGAATCCTTTATGTTACTTCATTAAAACAAACCATCAGGTGGAGAAGAAAAATTCAGTAACCAGAAGCTACAGATAATGGACTCACGGATGCCATGAGCTGGAAGATTTCAAAAGCTCAGTTTCAAATTTTAGCTCTGAATATGAAGTGGGTAAGGATCTCATATATTTACCGTGAAACATAATAATTATTTATGTGAAATAATTTAGTGCTGTGCCTGCTTAATAAGAGTAGATGAAAGGCACAAATAACTCTGCTAAAGGTTCATCCAATGAATTGTACTGCACACTACTTCCTCCCATCTCCCAAAACCATTGGTTCAGCCAAACCACTGATAGATGCCTCAGTTCTTTCAGGGTGACTTGTTACAATTGCTGTAGAACACCAACTAGAAATGGTCTTCTTACCATTGTACTTCCTGAGTACAAATGTGCTAGTGGTCAAGTGTGCTCACTATTCTATGGAAAATAGACCCTAAACTCTATTTATGTATACAGTGTTTTCTTTAAATTCCAGTTCTTAATATTTCCAAAATATATATAATATTATACCTAATCTTTTCTTTAAACTTAACATTCCAAGGTTCCTCAACTGGTGTAACAAATAGCAGTTTTGAGACAGTTTTTATGTCTTTGGTTCGTTGTCGGTACAGTCCTTTCAAAAACTGTTCTAAAAAAATCTATCTGATTATAATCAGTTCTACGTGCCAGTAGCAACATACACATTTCCCTTCAAGATACGCTGCTTCACTTGTGAAATACAATCTGCTTTTTTGTTTTCTCCCTTCCACATTACCTTCTCTTCTCCTTTTCCCTCTCTTTCTCTTTCTCTCTCTCAACTAATCATGTGTACTCTGAGCCTCTTTGAGTCACACTCTGTTCCCTGAGTCATTTTGTGCATGCAATAGGATGGATTTACCGTGCATAACATCTTTAGTTGGCCCTGTAACTGTCAAACATTTCGTCTTTTCAGAGGTTATAGCAATGGGTACAAAGGTCATATATTTCATTTTATCCTTGCTACAAGTCTGAGTTTTAGTACTCAGAAACCTCAATTTTATTCTTTGCTGGCAGGTACTGAGAAGTAATTTCCTTTACCAATTCTGAAAATCCCTGAATTAATGAATTCTCTCTATTCCCTCCCATTTTTACTTACAAGCTGGGCAACACTTTTCTGAAACTATCTCTTTATTAATACATCGCCAGGTAGAGCCAAAAGTACTAAATTATCTTTCATGGCTGTTTCTCCTAAACCCACAGGTTCATAAGATACACAGTTTTCTTCCCAAGTTACCACAGATAACAGTTATAACAAAATGTTTTGCCTCTGCAAAATAGAAAGTATGATCCTTCAAGTTCTGATCACTTTTCTTACCACCTGCCAGACAATTACTGGGCCAATACCACATACTTCAGAGCTTTGTTGCAGCAGTACCCAGTTTCCAGGTATCTTATGCTACATCAGTCAGGATAGGGGAGGCCATTCTACAGCATTGATTGATACAAAACTCTCCATGAATTAAGCCAAAAAATGTATTTCCACGCATGTTCCATGTCCACCTCAGGTCAAGTATGGGATCCAGTATGATGGAGGAACTGCCACCTGGATTCTGCCAGCTGCTGTGCATGGCCCTAAAAGCTGCTGGCTAGAAGATACACAGTCCCACTGACCAAATCAAGTCAGGTGGCCATAGACAGCTTCAGAGTTGGGTAGCAATGAAAGAATCATAATGCTAAATGAGGAGAGGCAAGGAAAGGAGAATGATGACCAAGACAGTTTTATGTCATGAAAGCCAAAGTGTGAAAGTATCTCATTAAGGAGAATGTTGTGGGCAAAAACAAATATGAGTGAGAAGGGAAGGAAGATGAGAACTTATAGATAAAATGGTGATTAGTAACACTTGGGGAACAATATGATTCTAACAACTTCAAGAACACTGGGAGACAGAAATGTGATCTCACCCTCATTAATACAAGTTTAAGTTTGCCTAAATTGCCTATAAGATTGTGTCCAATAAGATCTCCTTTACAGACTCAAGATTCCAATGTGTGGAAACCAGTCTTTTAATTTTCAAATAAAAAAGACTCAGGCCGCTACTGACAGATTAGCAGTAAGTCCCACTAATATTTCCATTCAGACCTTCTCACTTCCCCAGAATTGTGGAAGAAATTTGGAGGCCACACAGTTCAAAACAAAATTCCAGCTTCCTCAACAGATCAGTTGCTAGGGGTTACTGTCATGGCCACACACAGTCTGATGAGAATAGATTCATCCCCACAAATGATGTCAAGCAACTGCTGATTCAATTCCCTGATTCATCAAGGAAGGCTCATTCTCCCCTCTTAGTGCTAAAACCAGCCACAGGTATTCCTTACTAGAGTTCTTAGATGCACACTTTTTGGTATTTGCTTCTTTTGTTACTTACTATATACAGCCATGTGTTGGAAAGCTGGCTTCTTCATACTGTAAGTTTCTGTCCCTTGCAGAATAAGAACTACTGTCTCCTTTTTCTAAGGGGTCCACCAAACCTGAGCTGTATCGCCTTTCCAATCTTTGCAATCCAAACAGCCCTACTTCATCCCCTTTCTGAGATATTGCAAATCCACACACATCCTCTGTGGGCTGGTCACACCTTTCTAAAGTCTTATTTGTGGAGAGAAGAGGAGAATACTGCTTTCATTAACTCAAAATGAACTTACTGTCCTAAATGTGACCATGTTGACTTTCTGACACAGCTCTCTCCTGGGTAAAGCAAAGCAACACAAAGCAGAAACAAATCAATAAACAAGCAAAACCTACATAAGCCTGGTCTCCTGCAAAGCCTTCCTCTGGTTGTTCAGAGAAGAGTTCTTTATTTATGGCTATTTTATATTTTATAATTAATGTTTCTAAATGCAATGTTTTTAGTAATGGAAAAGTAAGTTTAAATATCAAGATGTACCTGGCAATCAATGATAGGTGAATGAATGAATGAATGGATGCTATGTATTCACTATTACATGGAGTTTATAGCTCTAAACAACAGCCTCAATGCAAAAATACCTGAATTACCTGGGAGCATTACAGCAGCTGCTACATCAGCAGTTATTTTGCCGTTTTTTTAGAGGCTGTGAACATTAACATGAGCTGGCAGAAACACTGGCAATATATCTAGTAACTATTTTTGCCTTAGAATAAAGGTGATTTCTTTAGATAAAACACAGGCTGCAGGATCATAGAGGATGAGAAGGCACACTGAGCAGAGATCAGCATCAAACAAGTACTAAGAACAAAAAAAGCGCCATAGGAGAACCCAATACCATGTGCTGTTAAGCGGACTGTGCTAAGCTCTGCTGCTACATATGCAAATGTATACTTTGCTTACCTATGAGGATGGAACATATAAATATTAAGGCAGTTTAAGAGAAAACTGTTAAGGAGAGACAGCATGGGCTGGTAGGTACATGTTCACACATGATTCAACAAAATCAAACATATGGTGAGTATTTATTGTGGATCAGGCACTAGGAGTGTGCTAGGTCCTTGCCACATAGGAGTGGACCTATCAGACACAGCCCTGCCCTCTTGGAACTCTTAACGTTGTATTTAATACATACTTGATAAGAAATTATCTTGAGAAAAGCTAGAAGGGAAAGAAAAACCAGAATGATTTTGAGTGGCCATGAAACAGTACATTCTTAGCCCCAAAGCCAAGTCAGATGTTGCAGCATAGTTGCCAAGGCCCAGTTCATTTCCCTCGTTTGCATCCTTCTCTCCCCTTTTGCACAGGTGCACACACACCTTCACACACTCAATTTTGGTGATTGTTGGACAGTGACATGGTCCTTGTGTCCAGTCCCTTCTGGGTCCCAAGTCTTCTTTTTCCTCCTCCCTTGTCTGAGTTTGTTACTCTGAGATCACTCACCCATGTCTCCCTGCAGCACTTTTAATCTAATCTTCTTTGTAACTCCAAGGTGAGGGTCATTTATACATACTTTTCACAAAAACAGTATTTCAGAGAAAATAAAAACCAGAATTTTGTGGTCAAAAAGCCCATTAGGGCAATCTCTGAGGTTTGTCTCCCTCCACTGTTCAACCAGAGCATCAGCAAGACATTTCTCTGCTGGCTTGTGCCCTTGGTCTCAGCTGAGTTGACACACGCCTCTACAGATGGGCAAACATCAGAGAGGGGGGGAATGGGGGGGTCATACCTCTACCTGGATTCCAATGTGCTAACCCCTTGTGGCTATCGCTGATGCAAAATTCAATTCTAGAGAGTTGACAAATACAGATTTTACTTTCATAAACTCTCTAAGCTCTTAACCAAACTCTTCCCCTTGGTAACACTCTCAGAATCTATCCAAGAGGAAGACTGGCCAAGTGATGGAAGAGGAAGGCACAGAATTAGGGAGCAGAAGCAAGGTCCCCATTCAGACTCCGTTTCTCTGGTTGTATGACTTGCCTGCCTTTGGAAAGTCCTCTTCATGATCTAAATTTCAGTCTCTTCACCTGTATAAGAAGAAGGTAATCTGGAAATGAGAAGATGGAATGGACAGAATGGTGCAACTGAGGAATGGGAAATGACTTTAACCATCATTTAACCTAATGTTCCTGCCATCCTTAAAAGCAAACTAAAGTGAGGGGTCTGCAGACCTGCTGCTCATTAGACTCACTTGGGATCTTTTTATACAAGTGCCCTGTGCCCGGGTGCAGCTTACAGCAATTTTCATTTAAGTGGTCTGGGGGAAGTTTCACTGTTGGTACTTTCTAAAGGCTCCCTGAGCAATGGAGTGTGCAACCAGAGATTAAAACAAAGCAAAACAACACCACACACACACACACACACACACACACACACACACACACACACACACACACAAGAAAAATACCTAAAACCAAAAAAGCACATTGACCTATAGAAAAGGGAAAAACTGCCTAATATCTGCTGGAGGAGCTCCTACAGAACAGAACCAGGATATGAATGCATATTTTATATATTCTAACACACTGTTTTTTTTAATTGATGTATAATTGATTTACAATGTTGTGTTAGTTTCTAGTGTACAGCATAGTGATTCAGCTATATGTATGTTTGTATATATATTCATATATATATATATACTTTCTCATATTTTTTCTCATTATAGGTTATTACAAGACATTGAATGTAGTTCCCTGTGCTATAGAGTAGGTCCTTGTTTGTTATTTATTTTATATATAGTAGTTTGTATCTGCTAATCCCAAACTCCTAATTTATCCCTCCCCCGTCCCTTACCCATTGATAACAATAAATTTGTTTTCTATCTCTGTGAGTCTATTTCTGGTTTGTAAATAAGTTCATTTGTATCATTTTTTTAGATTCCACGTATAAGTGATAGTATATGATATTTGTCTTTCTGTGTCTGACTTACTTCACTTAGGATGATAATCACTAGGTCCATCTATGTTGCTGCAAATGACATTATTCTTTTTTATGGCTGAGTAGTATTTCATTATTTATGTATACACACACACACACACACACACACACACACACACACACACACGTACATACCACATCTTCTTTATCCATACATCTGTTGATGGACTTTTAGGTTGCTTCCATGTCTTGGCTATTGTAAATAGTACTGCTTTGAACCTTAGAGTGCATATATCTTTTCGAATTAGGGTTTCCTCTGGATATATGCCCTGAAGTGGAACTGCTGGATCATATGGCAGCTCTATTCACACTGCTATTTCTATATCCTCAGTGGCTGAGTGACCCATCCTGTTCCCTCCAGCTGGGTACCGTTTATTCCTCCACTAAGCTACCAGAACACTTATCATTTCTTCCCTCTTATTCAAGTGATTTATTTGCATCTTTTATATGGACTTTATAAGAATGTAAACTTCTTAAGAACACGAGACCACATCTCTATCACTGTATACATTCTCCATGCTGTCAGGAACTGTGCTATGTGTTGTGCACACTAGGTTTCATCTCCCCTCTCCTCTTCCCACCATCAACCTTCTTTACCCCAAGCTTTGTTTTCTTCTGGGCTAATTCACCCAAATTCCTCTTTTTTTGTCACCATTTTAATTTTTCAGGTCCTAACATCACATCTGTGCCCAACATTGCTCTTTTATTTTTTCCCCTTAGGCAAAGGAGTCTAACCCTTTGAAGAACCCCACAAATTACCAGCCTTGATGACTAAAACAGTCAGCACCTCCTAAGTATTAGTTTCTTTCTTCTTTTACTATTCTTGGGATTATAGTTAAAGGGCCATGAAGGGATACACTCTTTCCTCCAAAGAGACAAATGAAATTCCCTTGAGTCAGGCCCAATTCTTCGGTACATGCTAATATTTGCTAGTGCTCTGGTGTCCAATTACATGTTGCTCTTTGCTGTGAATATTACCTGTCTCCCACTTGCCACTCCATCACACACATACACCTATCTTGCAGTACACCAATTTTAAATATCTTTGCTCTTGTTATTTATCCAATACTTTCTTTCTTTTTTCATTAATATACCACTTGCCCATATTTCCAGGGGCAGATAAGATTCCAGCTCTTTTTTAAAAAAATCCTTCTTTCACCTCCCCAGCTACTATTGACAGCTGTCATCTCAGCATGGCTGATTCAAAAATCACCTGTCTCATCTGGTGAGCTCTTACACAGTTTTAGCAAAAAACAATTTTCTACCTGTTTTTCCAACAGAATGTAAACTCAGCATTCGAGATCTTTCTTCTGCTTCTTTTCTGTTCCCAATATCTTCTAACGCAGTGCTGGGAAAACAATATAGTGGTTAATAGAGTCCAGCCATACTCCACATGAAACTGTGCTCGATTTTAGTCTAAGTATTTTCTACGCTTGACTATTTTAATCCTCCTAACAACCCTAGGAGGTTATCCTCATTTTGCAGAGAAAATGATACACAGATAAGTCAGCTAGCTCAAGTTTACACAGCTAGTACGTGACCGAGACAGCACTGGGCCATCTAACCCCAGAGCCCATGCTTTAAATTACTATGCAATACTTAAGTGCTTATTTCACGTGTAAGCCCAGCATGTGCTTACTGTGTTGTTATGAGGAATAAAGAAGATGGTAACATAAATCCCTTAGTACAGGGCCTGGCACACAAGTCCTTAGTAAATGGTAGATGTTATTATTACGTAGAACAGTCCTGGTTTTGCTCCTTAATTATTTTGAGATCTTACATAGATCACCAGTAATCTCTGTACCCACAGACTCCACGAAGAATGGACTTGGACAATCAGCAAGGGGCATTTCAAATGCATGGAAGTCTTATTTTCATGTGAGGTGGCCTTTTTGGTTGCCAAAATGATGAGAGTGCTACTGGCCTTGAGCAGGGTAAAAGGCAAAAATATTATATATTGAGCCCTTTTCAGGCCTGCCCAACAAAGACCACTCTTCTCAAAAACAGCACTCTCACTAAGAATCACTGAGCCAAATATTTTTCAAGGTCTCTTCAAAATTTTAAATACCACAGTTTTAATATTGGGTTTTTTCCTAGGATATGATTGCCTATCAAAGATTTTAACCTTTTTCACTAACAAAAAAATTAGCTCAGCACTACACATCAACTAGCCAGTATTTAAAACACAGGATTATGTATTTATAATTAATATGGATTATATATTTCCATGCAGTGTAGAAAAGAAGTCAATTTGGAGAGCCATACAGCTGCTCAATAATGCAAATAATGCCTATTTTAAATAGTGCAGTATGCTGCTTTTTTTAAGTGTGGGAAGTGTCATGGCATAGATAGAAAAGCAGAGTCTGGATGCAGAGAAACCATTTCCCAATCCTAGATCTATCAATTATTAGCTATGTAATACATTATATATTATTTACCTTTGTGGGATCCTGTTTTCCTAAATAGGGAATAGGAACAACACAATCTCTTTTATGTATGTTGTAAGAAATTAGAGGGCCTTTATTTAGAAAGGCTGGAATGTGTTGGTGGCTCAATAAATGGTCTCCATAATCATTTTTATTATTCGTTTCATCATGCGGAAGATATTTATTGTTTCCTCCCACTGCACTAAAAGAGGAAATGTGATTCTGGATCTGGACCTTGGAAGATAATTAAGTTTTGGTCTGGTGGATAAGTGGGCAACTTTATGACCACAGAATGCCATAGCCCTAATGTATGTTTTCATTCATTCCACAAATATTTCTTGAGTTGCTGTTACACACCAAACACTGTAATAATTCCTGAAGATAGAATGAAGATGGTCTTTACAGTCTCAGAACTGGCTCTCTGGAGGATTTTTGCCTTGTACCTCTAATAAGAAGTGGTGACCTCATGCTGCATTTTCAAAATTTGTTTTTACAACTTTTGGGAACATCATCTTAGTCCTATTGACAGGTTTCCTATTCTTCAGCCTTACTGTTATACAAAGAAACCATAAATCCTCTGAATTTTTTAAATCTGGGAGTTGTGCCTTCTATAACAAAGTGTGTACACACACGTTATATTACCCCTGTGCCTCAGTAGCATGAATATCAATTGACACATTACTTACTCATGGCTGCCTTGACTTTTCTCATTATTAAATTTGGTTTGTAAAGTTCCTTGGTCTATTACTTGAAAAAAAAATAATTTAGCAAAAAAAAAAAAACCAAAACGCTTAGAAAATGCAGGACTTCACTGGGTCTTTAATATGCACTGTGACTCTCTAAGAGGTTGATGCACTGTATTTAGCATTTCACAAATAAATTTGACCTGGGGAGCTCTCTTAAAAAATGTTTTCCCCATCCGACTTGATAACAAATGCTGGTGGATTCTTACATACTGATTACTCTTACCTCTTGGCTTTCTCTGACTTTAGTGAACATTGTTTTGAGCATGTGGCTTGCCAGGTTATGTTTCTCTTCCTGGAAAAGTGGGAAATACTTTTAATTAATTTTTAAATCTGTGGCTAGAGCAAGCTAATTTTATTTTCAATTTAACAATATCAGGACATTGTAGCCAATATTAAATGTTTGAATTATCCCATTTAGGTCTCTTATTTGTCTCTGTCCCAAAATACCAGTGTCTTTGAGTGACAGCTAGTCTATGCTCAGTCTTACAAATTTACACTCAACAAATAAGATTTGGGTATCCATTGTACCACATGTGCTATAATTAGCTCTGAAGAAAAAGAATTAAATTATGGCTCATGCCTCAAGGAGCTTATAGTCTAATAGAGAAGACGGTTATGTGAATAGGCAATTATATTATAATAAATGCATATTTGAAATATGTCACAGAGAGGGGAGTGATTATCTGATTGGGCAAATTTCTGAAAAAAACTCTTAGGACCCAAGCAGATGATTTATTACTACTGAGAGAATACTAGTTAAACCAAATCCTCTCTTCTTGGAGCTTAGAAAGAAACAGAACATCATAAACGACAGTAGCAGATCAGGGTACTTGAATTTTCTTATTCCCCTTACTTCTCTTCCAGGAGTGACTAGAAAAAAATTTATTGCTAAATAGAACCTGTGAGAACAATCGTACTTTGAGGAAAGATGAGGGTCACCTGAAATAAGAGATGTCTACAAACACACTTTGAATTCTACCTCCAAAGAACCAGCACTAGATAGTGTATCCTCACTCTGAATCACCACACTTTCTGGTAAATATCAGAGCCGTTTACCCACAATACCCTCTAACAATGCTTCCCTTAGTCAAACCCAATGCACTGAAAACATATCACTGGAAAACATAATGATGCTATTGGTAATGATAGTAGTACTCTTATATTTTGTAATGTCCCATCTTCTAATATTTAATTTAACTTGTTCCAGAATCCTGCTCATTGGCTTACATAACCTACCTTTATAACTGAAAATGCTAAGACTCAGAAATATTGAATAAGTAACTTCAGGTCACACACCTACAATGCAATGAAACTGAGGCACAATTTTCAGTCATTGGACTTAAATTTAGTGGTTGCTGTTGTTGTTTTTACTGAAGTTTTGTGAAGCTGATGTGTCTAAATATTGAGCTGCCAAGAAAGCATCCTAAATATCAGTTGTGACTCAGGGCCATTATGATTTATGAGCTTCAAGTTACCTTTGTTCTCAAGCTATTGTTAATGCAGAAGACGACATCAAAACTATTCTCAGACAAAGCCTTCCTATCAGCCTAATAGACCCATTAGAATTTTCATAGTGTTTTAATTGAAAATAATAATCTTCAAAGTTATATAACTCACTTAACTGACTAGATCATGAGTTCTCAATGTTAACATGAAACACATTCTTGAGGTCTTACTCGGTTGTGTGAAATTGCCACCCAATTAACTATAAATCCACTTCTTTCTCACCCACTCAAGACAGTATATTGGAATTCAAATGAGTGAAAATATAATGTATAAACTTCAATGTAAGGAATCATAAAAAATAAGTTATTGCAAACTTTTGTTACTTAGTTATTATCATTAAGACACTAATTGTAATATTGCTTACCACAGATAAAGACTCAGGGTACCTACCACAGTACTACCATTTAGAAGATTGGTTTATTCATTTATCACATAGTATTTGTGGCGTTTTCTTTGGCTTTTTACGAAGTAGTGTTTAAAAAGTAGCTTCAGATATTAACATAGTAATTTAATCCTTTGCTTTTACTCAGTAACATTTAAAATTCACAAAAAGGAAAGCTGATAATAATTGTAATAATAAAATGACTAACTAGTATTGTCATTTGTTTTATAATTTACCAAGTATTTTCACACGTATTACATTTGATCCCCAGTAATCTTTTAATATGTTCAGTAATTCCCATTTTACAGATGAAGAAGCTGAGATTTATGAAGGAAATGTTGGAGATATGAGAAGTTGTGTGTATTGACAATTTTATCATTCTAACTTTAGTATACCTAACAAAGAAAGAGAAAAATTAGAAATACACAAATCCAGGGAGAATTACCTCAGCCACCAAATCGGAAAAACTAGCATTAACCTGGGATTCTTAATTCTGATTGGTTTGTTCTGCATCAATACAGTTAATTAACATACAACTCCAAATTAGCTTTTGCAGGCAGACAAATGTCAGCGGGTTTCTTCTCGTCCTCCTGCTAAGTGGAGAACATTAAATCATTATTACACATAATAGTTCCTAATTTGCAGGTGGAAATATTAGCTCCCCAATGCATAAAAATCATTCTGAGCCTGAAGGTCAGTAGTTGCATGTCGGATTATTTTGGTTTCCTACTGGTCACTTTACAACACAATTTAATGGTTACCTTAGGATCTTTCTTCCAAAGTGAATTGTAACCTGAACCTCATCTCTTCACCTTTCCTTAACCATGAGGTAGCTAGGAGATGGACTGTCAGCTGCATTTTCCTAACATGGGAAAGGAAGCCCAGAAAGGTTAAGTGACCCAACAAAGGTCATACAGAAAATTTGACTGCTCTGTGGATCTTTCAGATTGGTACAACCTTTAGAAGGAACTAATTGATGTATTTCTTCTTTTTTATCTAAATGTCTCCTCTCTTCCATTATAATTCTACACCCCATGACATTCAAGGGGACAGTGGAAAATGCATGACTTGACCAGCAGCAAACACACTCTGTAAATAAGACCGTAATTACTGTCTGAGAAGACTGGGACTCACTATTGCAGCATTTTATCTGCTGGGTGGCCAGTTCATTAAAACAGATATCGAGTAGTTTAATCACTCTGCCAAACCACCATCTGTTTCCAGCTCAGCCTCCCCCCAATCCTAAACATGCTCCCATACCTCCTGCCACAGTCCCCACCAGGTTTTTGTATAGGAATGGACAGCTTGTGAGTGGAATGTTGGGGGCCTGTGCAATAATTCATCTTTTGAGCATGACAGAACAAGCTGTTGGATGCTGTGAGTATGCATAGCAGGTCTTGCTGGGCAAAATCCTGGATCCAAAAAGAGGATGGCTCCCACTTGGTGGAAACAAATGCTTCCTTCCTCTCCCCACCCTCAAAATAGTTACTAAATTTTCTAGAAAGTCTGAGAAATATTTCAGAGCCCAGGAATAAGACTCCTGGAAGAAGGGGTTCTGAATTCCAATACTTAGGAGATGAATCAAGATCAAATGTGTCAATTTATTAGTAATAATTTGACTATCATTTAATAGGTTCTTACTGTGACTTGAGACCATGCCAAGAACTTTACATAAACTATCTCACTTTAATGCCTAAAATAGCCTTGGGGAATAGTAGGTTGTGTTCCCATTTTACAGATGAATCAATTAAATGAGACTTCCATTGCTTAGGTGATTAACCCAAGGTCATGGCTGTTAGATGACAGAGACTGGATTTAAACTTGTGTTTCTTTGATAGCAAATCCTGTACCCTAATGACTATATTACCTGCCAAGCTTCATAATACCACAGAGATGTTAACAGCTTTCAATGACAATTTTATATCAAATGCTGTGGCTTACAATATTATTGCCTTCTTTTTATTCTCATTGCAACCGGTGACTATTTTTTTCTTAATTTCTTCTTTTATAAACCAACAAAAGCAAACAAACAAAAGCAAACTCAGGCTCGGAAGGTTAAATGACTTTGTATAAAACCGCTTAGCAGAATCTTCATAACAGATCTTTTGGTGTTGCAATCCAAAGCTATTTCTGAGAAATGTTTAACCATGAATGCTTGTTCCAGACCTTAGTAAATTGGACATGCCTTTTCCAAGTTATGACTGAACCTCTGTCTTACTGCCTCCCCACTTTCCTAACCTGCAGGGACAAGTACACACATTCATGGCCAGCAATGTACTGGATCATACTAGTTCAACATTCTGAGTTTCATCAAGTCAAATCGGTAGAGCAAAGACGTCCAGTGACATAATTTGCAAGATATAAAATAAAGCTTAAAAAGTGAAGTCCCTTTCAGAATTATTGAGAAGTCTAAGACAGCAACAGTGAAGCATTAAACCCAACATGGGAACCTTCTAAGTATGGCATCCTGTGCACCAGGTCACATGCCCATGAACCACCCCCTACAGTCTTAAGTCTCCAGAAAACCCCTGTTTTCCTCCACCCTATTCTTCTCCTAGAGCCTAGAGTTAGAAAAATGCTAGCCTTAGGTCCTAGTGTAGGGAGTGTGGTTAACTGGCTCTGTGACTGTCATTTAACCTCTGGTGCTGAGAGTCCTCATAAACTTTGGGAGTTAGACTAGGTGGTCTCTAAAGTCCATCCAAACTGCCCCAGCCTACAACTCTTAGATCATCCAGTGGCCTCCCTCGCTCTACTTAACCTAATTTATTTTTTAAAATTTCTCTTTCTGCCAGTGCAACTCTGAAACTAATCAGCCCCCTAACACTGACACCACAATCAACCAGGGTCTTCTTTCTCCCCAGCCTCATCATGATACTGGGGAAACACTCCTCCCACTTCAATTGCAGAGTCAACACTGCTCATGCCAAACCTCCGCATTGACTCAGATGTCTACCCTGGGCAGTTTAGAGAAAGTTATTTTAAGACAGTTAAAGAAAGAAAAAGATTATTCCTGTTTAGTCTACCAATTCCCTGATAGTGAGGAGAATAGCAGGAGATTTTCCCCAAAGGAACACATTTGTTAGTTAAAATCATGTATTTCTGGTTTTTTTTTTTTAACAAAGGTTTCTGTATCAGAAAGATAAGTAAAAGCATACCAAAATTGCTCATTTAGATTATATTTCAGAATAAAAGACTTTCTTCAAAACATAACCTCTATCCTATGAAAGATTATAGTGATACCAGTATATCTTCTCCATCTCTAATTTTCCTCCCACTGTATGCTCTACCAAAAATAAATAAATTCCTTTTTCTTTTCTCTTACTCTCATTCCTGAGTCCTGATGAAATCCCATTCCTTCCTTCCTTTAAAATTCTTCCTGAGTCTTCTTTAAATTCCTCTATCCCCACAAACCACAGTACAATCACCATCACCTCTTACCCAGGAGAAGCTTCCATAAGTTTTCTTTCCTCCCTGCCTTGAGGAGCATATTTCTGTAACTCTGCATTTAAAAAATCCTTGCTTTTTGCTTGAGACAGATTTGGGAGTTTTATAAAATTTATGATAAAACTTACTTTGAAGAGTTCAAATTCCTACTTTCTGGCTAAACTTCCCTGATTTCCACCCATCTGAACTGGTGCAGTCTTTCCCTTAACACAGGCCTTTCAGAATATTTATCACTTCTTAAGGTTAGTGAAAAGTATGTACACAAAACATGCCTCCCCCTCCCCCCTCCAACGACTAGCTTACAGGCAACTTGAGGACAAGGAATAAGCCCTGTGTGGCCGAAAAGCATGCCTTGATTAGATTAGAGTCACAGTGAGTGTTTGTTGAGTGAATGACGGTGAACTATTACCGGAGAGACAAGCTAAAATAGGAACAACTGGATTAGAGTCTTATCTCAGCTGACCTCTCCCCCTTGATGTTCCTTGTTCGTGTCTCTCAACTTCTGAGTCTATCAAAAGCCAAGTGAAGAGGCTGCTTCTCTGAGATCATTCGTCTGTCCTGTTAATTTGTGTTAAGTGGTACTTTATCAGAGCCAAGCTTTTAAGTCCATTAAAAGTCTTACAGGTTGTCTCAAAGCTGGGAACACTATAAAAGACAACATCAATCCTGTGGCTCTGCCCTACACTCAGGACAAGCTGATGCTTTCAGTCTTGGTCTCGAGATCAGCCTCTAGGACCTCCAGAATGATCCTGTGGAATGACGGCAGGCCTTGGAGTATCACCTCTTCTGAGATGTGAGACAGGCTGTCCCAAACTCAAGAATCTCTTATAAAGAGATTGGCTGGAGAAAAAAACAAATGTCCGTACTGTTATCCTCAAATACCCTCATTTCTCAAGCCTTTATAGTATGCTTTTAAAAACTCCTTTTTAAAAACAACAAAGTTTATAGGCCAGACACACCTCACTAACCTGGGAGATTTCTTATAAATATACAGATTCCCACATACCATCTGTAGAGAATGTCTGTGGTGAAGCTCAAAATTGTGTATTTTTAAAAGCTCCCTATATGTTTCTTATTTGTAGCTAGGGTTTGGGACTTCTAAGTCTATTGTGGTGTGCAAATTAATTTAACATCAGTTATTACTTATTTTGGTGTTCACAGAAGTGGTTAAGAATACTATTCCCATTTTAGTAATGAGGAAACTAAGGCTCAGAGAGATCTGATGTCTTGCCTAGCACGAGTCCTAACTTTGGTCTTGAGTTAGAAAATAAGCTCAAGTCTTCTGAATCCTGGCCCAGGGCCTGTCTCCTATTCACTTTGAATCTTGGCAACTGTAGTTACTAACATGTTAGCATGCACTAATTTATCAGTTCATGCCCTAAAGAGGATGAAAAAACCAGGGCAGTACATTTTAATCAGAAAGAAAACCGTATGAGCAAGAAAAGTTCACATCCTGGGAAAGATCTTAGAAGTCCCTGCAATCTGGGAACCAAGGAAGGAGAAAATCCTCTCAAATTATCCCATAGATGATCAAGCCTTCTTATATTTATTTCTTTTTTTTCTTCCCCATCTCCACTACACATTTCCTTTTTCTTCCTTCTTCCCTGGCGATGTCTTAGACCCATTACCAATATAAAAAGTGTTAGATCAGGTGGTTTCAGCTTAACAAAAAGAAGAGGTTGGGAATGAATTGTGCATAGATGCACTAAGGTTGTAGATTCTGAACTATTACTGCCATGAGGAGGGTGCCTCATTGTCCCTCTTTTCACATTTAATTCCTCCAACCTTCTAATAATCAGCACACTCTCTAAAGAAAAAAAAGTGCTGATTGATTATGATTGATCAGAGTTCAAGGCTTTTACTGGGCCATAATTTACTAGTGGATGGGTTTACTCTGCCCCTAAATGTTAACATCTGTGTATATCTCTTGTCTCCTCTTAATAAGACTTGCTAATATATGGTATACAAATATACAGAACTTCACTGTGTAAATAGTATGCCAGATAAGTGGAGAAAGGAGAGACTATTTCTACTTACACAGAATAAAATGGTTATTCATATAGAAAAGCATAACTTTGGACATCTCTGTCACTTTATATGCATTATAATTAAGGTAGAGAAAGATTTATTAAAGAAGTCCAGAATCCAACTATTTCTCCCCAATTTGATCATCACTACCCAGTAGCCTCCAAACTGGTCTCCATTATTCCCTCTTGACTCCAATGTTTAATTTCAACACAGAAGCTTTAGTGATACTTTAAAAAAATAACTCAGATCACAACAGCTTAAAATTCTTTAATGCCTTCTCAACTCGTTAGCAAAAGAATTAAAAATCCTTAACGTGGCCCATTAAGGCATTCTGTGACTCTGCCACAGACCACCTGTCTGACCTTGACTCGGGCTCCCCTTGCCATCACTCAAACTACTCCAGCCATGCGAGGATCCTGGCTCTTCCTCAAATAGGCTTGGCTTGTTCTGTTCTCAGGGCTTTTTCCTACCCTTCTTTATCCTAGAATACTTGGCTTGTAGACATCTACATAATTTTCTTCTTTATTTCCTGAAAGTCTCTGATCAAATTTATAATTATGAGGTCTTCTATGACCACAAATGTATACTTTTAGGACCTGTTCTGCCTAACATTGTATCAGACATTGTCTGCACTGAGAATTCACTAATCTCATCACTTCCTATCAATTCTGCTACCTTTAATTTTGTTTCTTTCTCCTATCATTGGGCATGTGCTGAATTCTTCTGCCTTAACAAGCAACCACAAATTCTTGGTGACTTAAATAAAAAGAGATTGATTATACTAAGTCTTGCTTATCCTACAAGTTCATCTTGGACTGGTGTCAGGAGAAGGGGCTCTGCTCATCATAGTCATTGAAGGACTCAGAAAAGCAAGCAGCCACCATTGGAATGTTTCTAATTACTATGTCAAAAAGAGCTCTAACCAGACTCAACCCAGAAATGATCTTGGATCTCTTCATGTGTGTATTGGCCATATTTATTTCCTCTTCTGTGAAATTCTTGTTCATATGTCTTGCTCTTTTTTCTTAATGAGTTTGTCTTCTACTTAATAATTTGTAGAAGTTATTTATATATATTCTTGGTACTAATCCTTTTTTTAGCTATGTGTGTTATAAATGTCTTCTTTCATTTTTTTCTAGTCTTTCTATTTGCTTTAAGGTGTCTTTTGACTATAAAAAAAAGTTCTTAGTTTTACTAGTGTCCGAATTGTCAGTCTTTCTTTGTCAAAGTGGAACCATAGAAACCAATTAGGAGGCTGTTGGGTAGTGGGGGTCAACTTGGGAGAAATAGTTGGATTCTGGACAATATGAGGGTAGCACTGAGAGAATTTGGTGATGAATCAGTTATGGGGAAGATCTATGAGGAAGGAAACGTGAGTCAAATGTGACTTTAAGATTTAGGGCTTAACCGAATGGAAGAATGAGTAATTTGTTTAAATTACTAATATGGAGGGACAGTTTTGGGGGAGACAGTCAAGAGTTTGGTTTTAGTTATGCTCATTTTGAGACATCTATCAGATATCTAAGAGTAGATAGACAAGGCACGTGGATAGATGATACAGAGTTCACGGGGAATACTGAATTTAGACAAACATTTGCAAGTAGACAGCATACAGAAGACTTTTTAAAGTATCAGATCATAAAAAGTACACATGCCTACTGAGTAAGGTAAATAGATTAGAAAAAAAGTCTAAGGACTGAGGCCTGGGGAACTCCAGCTTTTAGTGAGCAGGACAAAAAGGAGATGAAAAAATGGCCACTGAGACAAGTGGAAAACAAAAAGAAAGCAGAGCTCCGAAATTCAAAGGGAGAAAATATATCAAGAAGAGAGAGTAATTGACTATGTCCAGGTAACTTAGCAAGACAATAACTGAGAAATTACCATTGCATTTAGCAATATGGGGGCTACTGGAAAACTTGACAAGAATAATTACAGTGTGTTTTTGTGAATAAAGTTTGTAATAAGAATAAAATATGAAGACTGACTTAAGGTAGCTGGGAAAAAGTACTTGATAATCTGAGATTTGATGGATAAGTAGGATTCACACTGGTGAATTTAAAGTATCAGGAGTATGAGTAAGAACATTGCAGGAAGCACGGAACACCATACAAGAGGACCTCAATATAGTAACAAAGTGTGGCCAAAGTGATGAGAACAAGGAAGTGCAAAGTATAATTTGGAGAAATAGGCTGGGACCATATTACATAGGACAAGCTTAAAATTTCATATTTTTTTTTCTGAAGGATATTGAAAATAAATTGAGGTTGAATTTAAGCTATGAATCTACTAGAGCAGATTTGTGTTACAAAAGGGTGACTGTTTTATGAAGAAAGGATTGAAGAAAACATTTCATATGTAGGGGAACTGGTTGGAATATTATTAAAGCTGTTCATGTTTAAAATAATGGTAACGTGGACTAAGCTGGTAGATGGGAATGGGGATGGATTTTAGAGATATCCAGGAGTCTGGATTGATAATATGGCAGTAGGTGGTTGGCAAGAGAGGGAGAAACGTACTTTGAGGATGGCTTCCAGGATTTGGGCTTGAATATGAGTTGATGGTAGTGCCCTTACGAAGAAGAGAGGGTCCTGGAGTCATAGAAGTATTGAGCTAATATTAGACAGATAGAATTTGAGATGTCAGTGAGATTTTCAGGTGAAGATGGCACATAATGCACAAAATGTCTACCAAGTGCTATGCTGGGTTCTGTGAATATAGAGATAAATAAAAGTCACTTTCTACCCTCAAAAAGCTCATAGTTTATCAGCTCATATTCCTACGTGAGTATACAGTTGCTATAGCACTTTCCTCATTCTGAATCTGCTACCAGGTCTGAAAGTTACACTTTGTCCAGGAATAGCTGGAAGGAAGGAAAAAAAAAATATTCCAAGTTGATCTACTTTAACTAGGCAACAGTCACTCCTGAAAAAGATCAGAATGTGGTGTGAAATATGCTAATAGAATTTATGCAAATGAAGGCTCACTGTATTAACTACAAGATCAAGGGATAACTGCAAGTAATTTGGTAATGGGCTGTAATTACCCTTCCATCTATAGCATGGGGGATGAGGGTGATGCATGAACCAAACACTGTTACTAAAAACTTTCACATTTCATCAGTGCCTTCTTTTTATCATTGTACTTAAACATACCTGAAAAGCCACCACATAATAGTCATTTTTAATATCAGATTAAACAGGAAAGTAAATAATTTATTCTCACTTTTTTTGCTTTTCCTTTTTCTTCTTATTTTTAGCATGGTAGTGTCTGAAGAGAAGAAGTCTTTCTTACAATATTAACGACTAGGGTTATAATTCCAGGTCTCACAGATACTATTCTGTGACTTTGGGTCAAGTTACTGACATTTTCCATTTAGTTTTTCCATTCTTTATATAGTAATGTTAACATTTGTAATGACCTCTTCAAAAGGGTATTGGAAATGACTACTTTTTATCTATTTGGAAATGCTTAAGATGTTTTTTTTTCTTTTTGACTTGTTATTTTGAAATATTTTCAAAAGTTGTAGAACAGAGAGTTCCCCCCCCCCGCCGCTAAATCACCTGAGAATAAGTAGTAGGCGTGTTGTCCCATTACCCCTAAATACTTCAACATGTTTTCACAACCATGATGTCCTATATAGTCATGGCCATATAAATTAGGTAATTAACACTGATACTGTCTACTCCCAGCTGTCTAATCCACTGAACACACTCGATTTCTATCAGTTGCCCCAATGATACTCTTTGAAGCAAAAGGATTCAATTCAAGATCATTTAGTACACGTGTTCCTTTTGTCTCCTTCAATTTGGAACAGTTCATCAGTCTTTCCTTGACTTTCATAACCTTGATCCTTTTGAAGATTAAAGCCAATTGTTTTATAGAATGTCCCTCAATCTGGTTATGTCTGATCTTTTATCTTAATTAGATTCAAGTTAAGCCTTTTGGGGGTCAGAACTATGACAGAAAAGATGTGTCCCTTTTATTGCATCCTATTGCCTGGTATACAATTTCACTTTGAACCATTACTGGTGATGTTAATCACTTGATTAACATGGTTTCTGCCAAGTTTCTCTTTTGCAGAGATATTCTTTTCCTCTTTGAAATGAATAAGTATTTTGTGGGGAGATATTTTAAGATATATAAACATCTCATTCATCTTCAGACTTTCATCCACTGGTTTTAGCATAGATTTATGTTGTAATTTGCCTGATTTAATTATTACTCTGATGGTTGAAATAGTGTTTTAAAAAATTCTGTCATTTGTTTAAAATGTATTACTTGGCATTTTACTGTGAATAAGATACTCTCTCTTCTTGTTTGTTCATTTATTTGTAACAGTATAAAAGCATGATTTTCTCTTTTATTCAAAATTTTAATCTGTTATTATTTTCATTTATTTATCTTAGATTCAGCCAGTAGGAGGGATCTCCTTGAAGATGGAGTCTCTCTCTCTCTCTCTTTTTTCTTTTTTTTTTTTTTTTTTTTTTTTGGCATGTTTCCATGGCTGTCTGAGCTCTACTTTTCTACTGGCACAATAAAAGGGTCTAGGCTCATCTCAACCCAGACCTTTGGAATCAGCCAATTTTTCAAAGATACCTTGTTCCTTTTATTGGAGGGTGGTATTTTGAAACCAAGATCTGCATACAAGATGTGTTTATTGTGCTGGGTGATGTGATACACTGCACAGATACCAGCTGCTCTGGGAGTGCTGTCCCCAAATAGCCTTTGTCTGTCAGACCCTTTTAGACATCACCTCAACTGAAGAAAGCTATCTTGCCCAAAGTCATGTTTGCTATCAGAAGTATCCTTGCAATGAATGACTTGTTATTAAAGGCTTGTGCACTTTACTCCAAATCAGGAATACTATGAATTGCCATCCCAGCTTCTGTGGGGTCAGCTGAGGCCTTCCAGGGGTCTGCATAACAGCTTAACTTCTCCCTTCACCCAAACCTGCTTCTTTTCCCTTCCTTCCACAAGTGAATTTCCCATAGCACACCCTATTAAATACCCTGCCTCTAAGTCTGCTTTCTGGGGAAGAATACAACCCTAGGAGATGAGGGACGTTGCTGTGCCGAGACCATCTCAATGAAAACAGCTAGGAAATACTGTACAAAGTTACCTCTACCTCTACCTCTATCCATATCTATTTCTCTATATATTGAACGTTGTGAATTGATAGAAAATACACCCCCTCTGCTCCCCCACCAAAGATGTTCACATCTCTGGAGGCTGTGAATATCTTAGGTTACGTGGCAAAGGGGAATTAAAATTGTAGATGGAATTAAGATGGCTATTTGCTGACCTTAAAATAGGGAACTTGTCCTGGATAATCTGGGTGGACCCAATGTGGTAGCAAGGAACCTTAAAAATGGAAGAGGGAGGCAGAAGAAAGAGACAGAGGAGAGGCCAGAGTAATGCAATGTAAAGACGTGACCCACTGATGCTGGCTTTGAAGACAGAGGGACGGGGCCACAAGCAGAGAACGTGGGCAGCCTCTAGATACCAGAAAAGGCAGAGAAAAGAATTCTTTCCTAGAGCTTCCAGAAAGGAATCTAGTCCTATTCACACCTTTATTTTGCCTAATGTGATCCATGTTGAACTTCTGACTTACAAAAGTGTAAGGCAGTAGATCCATGCTGTTTTAAGCCACTAAGATTGTGGGAATATGTCACAGCAACCATAGACACCTAATATAATGAGTTTATACTGATTCTACTCATTCCAATCCAACAGCACAGGATTTATTACAGGTTCCCCTCTTTCCATATTTGTAGCTCCCTTTTCCAGCATTGAGAAACGTGGCTCCCATTATTCTCAATATATTTATTTCAGGATTGATCCCAAACCTGCTAGGCCCTTGCCTTGTGTGGCTACCTTCCTCACTTGGGCTCTTCTCTGCCTAACCACCACTGCCTTTCCATGGACATGTCTCCCTTGCATAGCCCCCAACAAATGGCCCTTAGACTTAATTATTAAGAAAGGAAGGAAGTATGGAAGTAAGGAAATTAGGAAAAGAAGATGGGAGGGAACAGTAACGAAGGGAGAGAAGAGGTTGAGAGAAAAGAAGAAGAACCAAGTCAGGGATTTTTTTTGTTGTTGTTGTTCCAAATTCTGTGTATAACCCCAATGTTCATAGCAGCACTACATACAGTAGCCAAGGCATGGAAACAGCCTAAACATCAATCAGCAGATTACTAGATAAAGAAGTTGTGGTATAATTACATAATGGAATACTATTCAGCCATAAAAAATAAAATGCCATTTGCAGCAACATGGATGGACCTGGAGATCATCATTCTAAGTGAAATGAGCCAGAAAGAGAAAGAAAAATACCATATGATATCACTCATACGTGGAATCTAAAAGAAAAAGAAAAGAAAAAAGAGGTCACTAATGGACTCATTTACAAAAGAAACAGATTCACAGACATAGTAAACAATCTTATGGTTACCAGGGGGAAAGGTGATGGGAAGGGATAAATTTGGAAGTTTCAGACTTGCTAATGATAACCACTATATATAAAAATAGATTAAAAACAAATTTCTTCTGTATAGCACAGGGAACTATATTTAATATCTTGTAATAACCTTTAATGAAAAAGAATATGAAAATGAACATATGTGTGTGTGTATATGTATATACACATGACTGGGACATTATGCTGTACACCAAAAATTGACATATGTAACTGACTATACTTAATAAAAAAAAAGTCTATACATAGAGTCTATGACTGGCCCTTGGGTCATTGTATTGCATATCCGACCCCCCCCCTCAAACAGTCTGAAAAATCAGTGCTTATGTTTGCTCCCCCAGGGTATAGATCCGTATAGTTTTCATCACCTTTTCAAAAGAGATGCCTGAACTGTAATAAGTTGAAAAGCACTGAGTTTATAACTATTTAGTCAGAAAGTAGAGAGATGACCTAAATGTCCCCCTTAAAATCCATTTACAAGCCTCGTGATAGACTATAATAGAACTTCAAAACACTCACAACACAACACAACCACCCTTATTAGGAGTTGTTAAAATTTTATGTTCTTTATCTCAGTTTTATCTGAGATGCCAAGGATCAGAAAAATTCTGATAGGTGCTCAAAATCCCCACATTTCAAAGAGAGACAGTAGACCATTAACAGGGAATGCTGTAGGATTGAGAGCCTAGTTTTTCCAGCTAGCGTTACCAATACCAGCTTCTACAAGGACGTAGATCAAAAAGACCTGGGGAATGAATTTATTGAAGAAAAAGTTTAATGTGTGTATGTACCTACCCCTAACAACCCTTCAGTCCCCAACTATAAGTCAGTCTTAGGAGGTTCCAGTTAGAGGTCCTCAAACTCCCCATGAAAGAAAAATAATAGCTTTCAGTATCAGCCAGGTATACATTACAATGGTCCTGGCCACCAAATTCTGTGCTTTCACTTTTTTCTCCTTCCCTGAGGCCCACGTTTTCAGGGGGTCAAAAACCAAGGCCTTCAAGGGAGACAAGAGATGGGGCAAGGGAAAGGAAAATCAGTTGACCACAGTCCTCTTGCCCACTATAGGTGTCTGGAATAAACACTGTATCAACCTGCAGAGGGCGAATCTCTAAATTAGCTAAGAGCTGGCAGGTTTAGGATAACTGCACTGGGCTGTAAATTTTAATCACAGAAACAAGACTATTTCTACAAGTTACCAAAAGACTACCTCACTTCCTAAAAACTGGAAGGAAAAATGTGGTGCCTGCACCAAATTGCATATAAAAAGTAGGGAAAAAATATATCCACATTTTGTGCTTGAATAGGCTGTGGAGGAAAAATTAAGTTGCTTTTGCCTATTTTCTTGGGTCAGCCACTGTCAAAAAATGGCTCCTTTTTATCAAATACGATATTGAGATGGTGGTGGATACTGAACAACTCATATTTTTCTATTGCCTGGTGGAAAAAACCCTAAGACACTTGTTTATTCTTTTCTTTTCTTTTCTTCCTTTCTTTCTTTCTTTTTTTTAAATCTGATGCATGGGTGGGCAAGTTAGTGTAACTCTAAATCCAGCATCCAGCTGTAACTTTCTACAATCCTTAAAGCTGTTACTCAAGGGTATTTCAGTGCCCTGCAAGGTGGTTTGAGTAAGGCAGTATTTCCGGAACTTTGAGGGCTAATTACATACATATCAGATACCTTAGGATGTTTTAGTTTTGTTTTCCTCACCTTAAAACCACTTAAATACTTTTAAAGTTTCTGGGGTTAATTTTTTTTTTTCCTTATTCAAAGATACTTTCTCTCTGGCCAAGGCTATTTCATGAGTGCACTTTTCCCCTCCACCTGCCTCCCTAGTCATCAAATTACCTTTTATTCCATGGAAATACAACAATTATTAGGAGGAATAACACATGAGATAAAGATTCTAGAAATAGTAAGAAATTGTAAGTCCTTTTGAGGGATGATTTCACTAGTTCCTCTGTCTTTAACCTTGGTAGTCTTAAATGTGCTTCAAGATATAAGCCCTAGTCATAGAATAAGCAAATATTTGTGGGAAATCTATTTTGAGCAAGGTCCTGAGCTTAGAACTCAGTAGAGAACATTTTCAATTGAAATTATCATCATCGTCATTGTCGTCATCATCATGTAAAGCAATTCCATACACCTTGTTACATTCCTGACAACTCTTGTTGTGAATAACTCATTTCTAGGTTCTATATATTTTGCTCTAATCCTGGTTTCACAGGGCATTGCTATTTATTGCTTGAAATCACCTATGTATAGGCTTGTCAGATATGTGTGTCTGTGTGCATATTCACAGACACACGTATACACAAACATACATATACACATGGATTGTACTAGCTTTAGCATGGGAAAAGAACAGAGACAGGTAAGGACATTCTGAAATAGGCTTTACTTTACAGGTGGATGGTTGAAGGAGGCTTTGCATTTATAAATGTTATTTACAAGTACAGTGGCTGAGATTCCTAACTTGTATGTCAGACTGACCTAGCATTAGTCTCTCTCTCTCTCTCTCTCTTTTTTTTTTCTCTCAACACCAAAAGCCAGTATATTTTGGGCACAGTGGAAGTTGGGAATTTTCCATAGCTGAAGTACTCCTTTGCTTTTCACTTTCAGACAGCACAGGGCAAATTCCAGATAAACCTTATCTAGGTCTACTCACTGGCTTTATGAACTGACACAAGTCATTTATCTTCTGTTAGCTTCACTATTCTCATCTGAAAAATGGGACTAATAGAAATATAACCTTCCTCATTGGATATTGTGAGTTACTAAATGAGAGGATACGCAGGTGCTTAACTTGGTAGTTTATGCTCAATAAATGATATCTTTTTAGTGCTTGCTCTATGCTTGTGACCATGATAAACTTATACAGTAGTGTGAATTCAATTACCATGATCATTTTCCTTTTCTAGACGAAACAACTTAAACTGAGAAAATGTAGATGATTGTCTATCTTTATGATGCTAATAGGTGACAGAATTCAAACTCAGCCCCACTCCTAGCCACAGCATTCTGCTAACTCTTTCCATCTCCCTGGTGCATAAGTGTGCCCTCAAACACACAAGCACAGGCGAGCCTAGACCTTCCACCCTCTTATGACGTCTTAGAATAAGGGAGTCCTGAAATTGTACAGCTGGAAGGAACCATCAACAGTAATATTGGAAATGTAATTCTTAGTTTTTCATTGTCCCGTGGAGATTTATAGGTTTAAAAGACTTTTGCATATTTTATGTATTTCAGTTCTGAACTTCCCCAGTATATCTTGAAGTGGACTATTAATGCCAATTTACTGGAGAGGAAAAATAAGGATTCAGAACTTTCTTTGACCCTGCTTGGTTCTCAACAGAGTGACTTGCTGAAGGCCACATATCTGGTAAGTGGTGAAACTCTGACTCCAATGCAGCCCTTCTAACTTCAAATGCAATGCTTTTGGATACACATTACTTAATATCTGAATTATAATACCTCTCATTTATTGAAAGTTTCAATATTAGCTCCAATATTAGCTCCACATTCTTCTAGGGTTTTACGTGACTCTACTAATTGAAACTTTAAACGAACTTTTTGAGGTGTATATCAGCACCCCTTCATTTTCCTGATAAGTTAAAAAAAAAAAAAGGCCTGGATGATTTAAGTAAATGACTCAAGATCTAATAGAGAAGAGGTTTAGATGCATTTGCATGAATTCAGGTCAGTGTACTATGGAAGTTAATTCTCTACCACTCTAAGAGTAAGACACCAGAGAGCTTCACATGGAAGATTTTCATCCTAAGGCCTTGCTCAAAACAATTGCTGCCTTCATGTACAAATTGTTTTCAAGCTGAAGTACATTGTTCAAGGTCAAATGGCTATTTGGTAGATTCCTTCTCCTTTCTATTCAGATTCAAGCCATCAACCAATGCACATAATAATTGTATTTAATTTTCATGAGAAAGTGCAATGTAACTAATCTCCTGTCACTGCACTCTTCATCCACACACGCTCTCGATCAAAGATGGTTCAGTGCAGTGGAAATAATTTTTTTAAAAGCACGGGATCCCAAATGCCTAGAGTTTTAGTTTTCTTACTCTCTTGATTCTAAGTGGCCACTAGCTGAACCTGAAAGATATAATAACTTCCTGTGGAACCCCTCTGGGTTGTTGTTTTAAAGGGGCAAACTGAGAGGAGAGACATTAATTTTAACATCCACTTATCCTCTAATCCATTGGGTCTCCTTGCTGTGGTGCATGATAGAGCAGAAAGTGTTTAAAAATGACAGCAAATGTTGGGAATATAAATGGGGAAGTATTTCTGGAGGACAGTTTGGCAACAGATTAAACTGAAAATGTGTGGATCCTTTAACCCAAGGATCCTACTGTAGAAGTAACTGATAAGAAAGAGTTTGCATAAGAGTGAGAGAGAGAGAGAGAGTGAGTAAAATATTGACAAACTGCAAGCAACCTAAATATTACTCAGTTAGGAAACTAGTTCAATAAACCATGACAAGTCAATTCAATGGATTTAAAATTTTTTTCTTTTTTTAATGGTGTAAACCTATATGTAAATGAAAGAAAAGATATTTAAGAATTTTTGATAAGTGGAGAAATAGGTTATGGGTAAGTACGTAAATATATTTATGAATGCAATGAATGTTTACTGAGCAAGAATTAAATGTCAAGCATTGCTTTGATGTGATCAAATTTGTATCGCAAGTATTTTGTGTGTGCACACACAGTGGAAGAGATATCTAAAGGGCTGTTCATATAATGATAAAGCATGGGATTTGGGGGACAAATTTTACTTTTATTCTATGTTCTTATCAGAATTGTTTGCATTTCAAAAATAATTACGCCTGTATTGTTTTTTATAATTTGAAAAGTCAAATTCATTCAGAAAAAAAGGTGAAAGAATAGCCCACTGGTGGGATGGACCTTTTGCCATGATGGTTCTGTTCCAATAAGCATGGAGGAGAAGTCAAGGCATAGAAATCCCACTGGTGCTCTAGTTTCCCAAGAAGTAAAAAGATAAAGACCTCTCCCAGGCCTATTCTGGAGGGGTCATCTTTTAGGCACAGAGAGGGGGGTCCAGAAAATGTACTCACTGGCAAGGCAGTAGGGCTCCGGGTGCCTGAAGTTCTCTGAGTTAGAGAAGCAGCTGCATTAATTACAGCTAATGAAGTTTTCTAAAGGAGGCCAGAGGAGGGCTGTGTCAACAACCCTCCCTAGAGCTCAGTGTTACTTCATTATGCTGAATCTTATGACTGAGATCTTCTCATCTGGTCTTTGCAAAAGACAATGCATTTGGTTTCATGAAGAAGATTCCTGCTCTTATGAATTAGATACATGGATCTACATGGATGGGGCTATCTTCTTAACTCTAGTGATTCTTACCTCTGGTTTTAAAATCATTTGGAGGGAGATTTTTGGAAAGCACCAAAGCATAAGTAAAGCATGTCCATGATTCAATGTCTGGTTTAAGCCTAGTTATTTTAAAAGCTCATTAGGTGATTCTAAACATACAGCCAACATAAACATGCGGCCAACACTGGCCTTAGAGAAAGAACTCCTACATTCTTGTCTTATCTCTAATACTTACTGGTTGGTTAGCCTTAGGCATAATATTTAATCTCTGAGTTATCATTTGAAAAACATCATGAAGATAAAAATATTCATTATACCAAACTCATGTGGTTTATGTGAGGATTACATGAGAGAATGTGTATTAAAGTACTTTGTAAAGTGCTAAGTAAATAATAAGTTTAATAAGCTTTTGTTCCCCCTGCCCAAATATGACACATAATCCAAGGTCAATATACTAAAGCATTACTTCTCAAAATGATGAATATGAACTATCTATATCCAAATCACCTGGGCCACTTGTTAAAAATTCAGAGTAAAAATGAACAGGGATGTTTGGAAATAGGGTCCAGGATCTGCATTTTAAACAAGCAATCCAATGTGCTCCAATGAAACAAGACTGAGAACCAAAGCTAAATTCTTGCAAGCGGATGCAGCAGACTGTGGTAACTCTGATACAGGGCAAAGACTGGCAGTAGTTCCAAAGCAGCAGCGCCACCAGTGTTTGGCTAATATTAATAACAAAAGCAGATCAGAAGATACAAATTCACTCTCAGCTTTGACCATGTCAAGGTGGATTCTCTTAGTGCTCTCCCGACATTCTGTGTTGTGTCTTGTAACTTTTTACAACTTACCTCATCACTGTTTGGTCTAGGACAAAAGAGTGGCTTGCCACTGGTGAAACACATGATTTAAATGTGTGTGTTGGCTGTCTTGACATCACTCCTCTATTACACGAAGGGTACACCCTGCAGGCCCTTGTGAATGGGGGTCTCTGCTCACTCTGCTTTTGGAGGTCTCTTAACTCTATGGACTGATGCAGCACCTTGTCCAGCACAAAGGTGTCTCATGCCTGGTCTTATTGCCTCTTCTACTTAGAAAGACATCCATAGCTGGGTTGAAAATGCTCTGAGATCTTCCTTAGGAAATGTTAAATTCTTAAGTGTTGTATCCCACCTCCAATAGAACAGACAATTCCCCAAAACAGAGAGAGCACTTAAGATACTTGCTCCTAGCATAATCAAGTCTTACTTTTCTAGTACTTGAAATAATTGCCTAGGATATAGTTCGAGGGGCACAAGGTAAGCTACACACAGGCAAAGTCTGTCAAATATACCTTTCTGTAGAAATAAAGAGCACTAGGCTGGGTAGCTGAAGACTTGGGAGGGATCATGTCCTTGTACCTGTCACTGGTGAGCTAAGTTACTTCGCTTCTCTGAGCCTCAGTTTATAAATCTGGAAAATGGGGAAAGCAAAACTTTGCAAGCATTTCTCAAAAAACAAGAGATAATATGAGATTAGATTGAGAAAATGACAGGATAGTCTTTGGAAAACCAAAAGCTATTAGAAAAAGTTCTTTAGGATTTTACATTACTGAAGACAGTGATGTGATAGCTAATCATCCCTCAAATAACCAATGCTCCCCTCCCAAAAAATCACCCTCCGTAAGTGCTCAATGATTACTGATTTTTTTTTTTTTATGCAAGAGGCAAATCCCATCCTACCATAAATTGAAGTCATAGTTTGGAGAGCAGAGTGTCTGCCATCAAGGGAACATAATGGCACAAAACGCTAAGAGCAGATGTGTTCATTCCTCAGCATGTCCAGGGAGAGTATACAGACTCATAGGGCTTCAAAGTAAAACTGCTGAAGGAGGCAGGGAGAATAAGGGCAAGGAATGTGGGAAGACACAAGATTCCTGAGTGCAAGCATGTTAGAGATTTTCTTTGGTACAAAAATTTAGATGTTTTGAAATAGAGAATAACCTTCCCTTTCAAAACTTCCTCTGACTTAGGAGAAGCCTGAATGTGACCCAGGACCCTGTGAGAACCCTGCATGGAACAGACAGGACATCCTCTCTCTGGGGGTCACGAGGGAGGGTTGCTAGGCCTGGCATTAGCAGAGCAGATTAGTGGCAGGTCAGCCCTTTTACAAGGATAAGCTATTTCTCGATAAAAGTATGCTGCCTGATAGACAGGGGCAGGAAACACTAATTCACAGGCTTTTAGTGGCTGACAGGCACTTCACATTCATAACTCGCTCTCTGCTTGCAACGGCTATTAAACCAGTGGCAGGAGGCTTGGGCCTCCACAGAGAGCAAGATGACCTTGGTCAGGGTTGGTGGGGAAGAGGAGAAAGAGGCAGCATGGAGAGACAATGAGATCTACTCTTATAAGTGTGAAAATGGAATTAAAATAGTCCAAGACCATTGCCACTTAACCTTAGAAACCTCTCACCCAGACAGCCTGATCTTCTGTGCTTCCTCATTACAAGCTTTTAGATGGTCAGTCAGAATAAGACCAAAAAAGAACCTAGTTAACTCCCCTCCTTTGAAGAGTTCTAGAGAGGACAAGTGGTCTTTTCTTATATTCACCAATATATATATTTAGGGGCATAATCTGGGTGGACATGGTGGTATAGGGATAATTCTTGAAATAGATCATGCAGCAGATCTGAAATTTCTACAAAGTAATTTATCATGCTAAATATTGAGTGAATATTGTGATTTTTAAATGCTAAAAAGGTGGAATATTTTATTTAGCTATTTCAGTTACAAGCAAAATAAAATACACAAATAGCTATAGTAATGCAAGTATTTAAAATGTGCACTAGACATTGTAGTAAATGCCTCATGTGGATTTTCTCATTTAGTCCTCACCAGCACCCCCACAAGACTGGGTGGCTTGTTTTCCTATTCTGTAGAAAATAAAAGCAAGACTTAGCCAAGGCTAAGAGACTTATTTGTGATCACACAGTTAGTGGGAGGAAGAAGCAGGTTTCAAACTCAGCTTACAGGCCTCCAGTAATTCTGGAGATGAATTTAGATGCTAAAGCGAAGCAGCCAAGTGAAATGGTTATAAACATGAAACTTGGAGGCCAAAGTGTCTGGGTTCAATATGGGCTTTGCCATTTAGTAGCTGTGAAACCTTGGGCAAGTTTTCTAATCAACTTGCCTTAGTTTCCTCATCTGGAAAAATGTTATTATTGGCACCTATGTCAGAGGGTTGCTGTGAGAACTAATTAAGTATGCAGAGGATGTAGAACAGCATCTGTCACGTAGTTTGGGCTTCATGCATACCAGCTCACATGACTATTAAATGGAAAATCAAACAAAAAAATTAAAGTGAATATAGTCTAGAATCTGGGCCTGTTCCTTATGATGCAAGAAATAAGTGCTGAAAACCAACTGTGAGCCAGGTATTGTGACACCTGCTGGGCAAATAAAGATGAAAAGTCTGATATGGTCCCTGATAACAAAAGTACAGGTTTAGTAATAAATAAGTAAAGCCTATCCAGCTGTTACAAAACATTATAAATATTTTATAGCTATTTTGTGGATGAGAAAGTTGAGGCCTAAGATACATACTTGCCAAAGGTTACAGGAAAGAGAGGTTCAATCAGAATTAAAATTTGAGTCCTTATTTTTCTGATTCTAAAAATCTGGGTTCTCATCTGCTCCTTTTTTCTTGCATCATAAACGTATGCACATGTGTGTCCTAACCTGGAAAAAACAAAAGACACCCAGTGGACAAGGTGATACAGAAAGCTAGATTTTTTACTTTCAGCTCAAAGCTCTTTTTATCCACATGATTGGTAAGGGATATAAAAGTACTAAAAATTATGAGGAAAACCCTTGGGTTGTGAAAGCTAGTTGGATATCAGAACTGAATTATAGTTAGATTTAGATTAAGTTACAGGGGAAGAAATTAGCCTTGCCTGTAGATAGCCTATTTATCCATACTATCTGCCATGTACCTCTTTCCACAGCTAGGAGGCAAAAGCCAATGACCTTAACAATGTAAAGAACTATGACCTAACAACAACAACAACAAAACCTTGCATGACTTTACATCACACCCTATCCCGGGATGAATTCTGGATTGATTAAGTTCCTAAATGGGAAGGATAAATTAATAAAAGTTTACTAGGAGTTTTATGACCTTAAGATTCGGGAGCATTTCTAAAATCAAGACACAAAAATCACAAACCACAAAGGAGAACATCAAAGGATTTTAATACATCAAAGTTAAAATAACTGTTTAACAAAAAAAGATAGCATAGACAAAGTTAACAGACAGGTGCCAGACTAAGAAAAGATAATTGCTAAATTAATAACTGACAAAGAATTAATTAGAATTCCTGTAAAACAGCAAGAAAAAGCTAAGAAACCTAAAAAGGATGGACTAATTATTTGAATAGCACATGAGGAAAAACTTGAAAGACCACTCACTTGGAAGAGATGCTCAACTTCAGCACTGATCAGAGTGATGCAGATTACAACAGTCATAAGACATTAATTTTGCAGAATTAGAATGGTAACAAATAGAAACACAGATCCCATGTGCCTATGATGACAGGTCAAAATGGAAAGGCTCATGAACTCCTGATAACATAAGCTAACAAGCCACTGTAACAACAACAACAAAAAATCATGTTACATTTGCCCAATTAGTTTTGCACACACTCTAAATATGTTGATTATGCTCTTACATATAGGTCTCAGAGAAGCTTTAACTGGTGTGCGAAGAGCTATATACACTATTGTACATCGGTCCTTTTCTCAAATGTGGTAGTAAAGTGTTGGGAGTATTCTATGGTCTAGCGAAAAGAAAGCAGATTAAAAAAATAAAACATATTCTATTCATTGCTTAAGATTTATACTGTGCAATGATCAGGAGTGGACTGTATCCACACGTGGTGATGTGGCTTGTTCCCCCAGAATATGATGCTGAGGGAAAAAAAATTATGAAAACCATACTTACAATATAATAGAATTTGTCATAATTTAAATGTTATACTCACTCAGCAAGTCATATATTTTTCAGACTTTCATATATGTAAATAAATATATGAAAGTATATTGGAAGGAAATACTTGAATAGAAAATTTATAGGTCCCTGTCAGGAGAGGGAAATAAGATTATAAATGTGAAATGCAGAGGAAATAATAAAATGCATGATGACTGTGTACTGTGAATATTGGAGTGGCTATGACTATCTGAAGTAAGGAACAAAATTGCAAAAGAATCATATATAATAATATTTCACCATTTTTGAGCACTTACTATATGCCTAACTCCAAACAATGCACTTTCCATTAATTATCACATCTAACTGTCACAAAACATTATCCAGTGAGTATTGCATAGCTATTTTAGGAAGAAGTTTGGGGCATAAGGAAGCAGAATTGCCAAAGGTTACATGGATGGTAAGAGGCTGATCCAGAATTGATACCTAGGACGTTATTTGCCTGAGTCCAAATCCTGTGTTCTCATCTCCATTTTCTTACCTTACTTACAAATGATTGTTTTAAGAGAGAATCCTATGTGAATGTGTATGGACAAGGATAATAAAGTAAAAGCTCACTTCAGCCTAGAGTGTCTGTGAATCATTTTAGTTTTGAATTTTCAAATCCTAACTACCTTGGAGAATCTTGGCACAATAAATCTAATCTTCAACATGTTGTGCTCCATTTTGCATAAGGAGGCAGTGGATGAAGATGAAAGATGAGACCTCCAACCCCTAGCATTCAATCAAGAGATATGCTTAAGTTGGGGCTGATATGGAGAATAAAGCAGCTCAAATTTTAAACAATAGGCATGTCTAGACAAAGAAGATTCGAATCAGAAACTAGATTAAAGGTTTTGTCACAGATGGTGGAATCACAAAGGGTTTAATTTATTTGGACATGTGAGAAGTCATTATAAGCAACTGACAAAACAGAATCAGTGGAAAAGCTAGTTGTGTTTCCATCAATGAATAGAATTTAAGACTACAGGTCAAGTGCCAGGGTTGATATTCAGTAAGAACCATGGACAGCACAACAGGTCGTATTGAGACCATGGCCCTTTGTCAGCTGCATATCATATTTTTTGCCAGTCTAATCCATGATGCCATCCCCTGGGCTGTAGGGGGGTCCATGTTTCTGGGGTCAGATCCTGTTCTTCGGTGTGCGAGTTTGCCTGTTCTTCCTTCTAAGGTTCCACAGCCTGTTTTATGGCTATCCTCTAAGGGTAGGCATACATTTTAGCTTCAGGAGTTTCATGAAATAGGTAGGAGCTGATTGTAGGGAGCATTTGAGGATTATCTTCATCAATACACCCTTACTCCAGTGCTGACCCATTTTTATCCCTCCCCACTGAGTCTTGAGACAGTGGGCCTGATGCCTAGAATAAAAATCCCATCCACCGTTTAGTGACAATCGAAAAATTATTTTCTTTAAAGCCAAGCTCGTAACAGAAATGCCCGGATTCTCAAGTAGTGTGTCAAGTGTGCCTCTGTGTTTCCATTCACTTGTCAATATGCAGTGTTTCCCAACTCAAAAGATAACAGGAGGAGGAAAGAAAAGAAAGAAGAATCTTTATGGGAGAGTAGGTAAAGGCAAGTCATGTCATCAGGTAGCATGCAGATACGAAGAAAGCAACCCCAGAAGGTAGCATATGCAGCTGGAGAAAGCACAGGGGCAGAAATAAGATGTAGATTATATTTCTGAAGTTTCCAGGAATGAGCTGAGTGACTTTGGATTAGTCCTTTAACTTCACTCTCCTTCACTCAGTTTTCTTATCTGTGAAGTGGAAAAATTTAGGTTTATTTTGCATAACTCACAAGACTATTGAGGGAAAATACGATAATACATATGGAAACTATTTGGGAAATGTTATATAACTGTTTCTGGAACCTGATAATTATTAATGGCAATATTTGGCCAAAGAAGGTGCATTTTAATTGACAATGGCTTGAATATATCGAGAGAAAATTTTATTCTCACCTATATGGGAATATAGCAGTAAGGGAAGTGAAAGTGTGAACATAGAGAAATTTAGAAAATAATCATTCAAAATGAAATGGAAATATATTTTGTCACACAGAGAATAACAGTGTGAGGTGATCTAACAGGAGATGTCTTTAAGGCCAAGAAAATGTATAGAGAAACACTAGGGACATTCAAGAAATAATTAGATGGCTTCCTGGGGGAAATAAGACTGTGTGGTGAGAAAGAGAGAGTAGAACACAAAGACAGAACATGAGAAGTGAATAATAAGACAATCTAGGAAGACCTGATGGAAGATTTCTTCTTGCTTTGCTCAAGAGAAGTTTGTTGGATGTTGTTAATGAGCATGTGGATGCATGAAGGAAGGATATCCCACATGGCCATCCATATATCTTTCATAAAATGACAGTCAAAATGTTGAATCTTAAGAGCTGAAAGAGTCTCGGAGACTGATTGGTAACCCCCTACCTCATGCAGGAATTATGGATATGCATTTACTTACATTCAGAAGTGGGGAGCTCACTACCTTATAAGCTACTCCCTCCCTTCTGTCCAACCTCTCTTCATCATAGGGAGCTGACATTTGCAGCTGTGCCATGTCTAACAAATAGCTTTGTTCTGTATATCAAAAATATACTCAGCCCCCTTCCCAACATTCTCAGAATCCCTGCTCTGTGCTAGGCACTTTACTAAGCGGTAGAGATTCAAAGATGGAAAATATGTCCTTAAATGAGTAAAAATGATTGCAACTATGGGAAAGGCAGGACTGCACCCTCCCCTGGCGTCCTTCAAATACTTGAACATAATATCTGAGTCTTCCCTTGATCTTTTATTCTACTATGTAAATATATAATTTACCACCAATCACTTATTTAATATTGTTTCTAGATCTTCTCATGTTCTTACTTTTTTCTTTTCTGGGCATGAGCTAGTTTTTTAGAGCTTTTATTAATATATGGTGTCTAACATTTTAAAGGTAAATGAACAGTTATTTTTTTAGAACTGTGCAGCCTCTTGAAATAAGAAATGTACTGTTAGAAATTTATGAAGGATATTCCATGATCATATGAAAGAATAAAGTTGGGGACTTAAAAATAGCCCAGCTTTTGCTGGCATCATACAATAGAGATCAAACCCTCAACAACAGAGAACAGTTGTAGATTTTAGTGATTTGGGCAGAATAATGTAATAAGACAAACCTTGACCTTAGAGTAAAAAAAAAAGAAATCTAGATTTGAATACTGTTTCTGTCATTTATTAGCTGTAATAACTTGGCCATAACATACCACTCTCTGAGCATATTTGATCATATTTAAAAATTGGAATACTGTCTACCTATTTCAGATTGTACTGAGAAGAAAAAATGAAAACAAAATGAGATCTTATCTATATAACTGCTTCATAAACAATAAAATGTAATGCAAATGTAATATGGCATTGCTATTCTTATAATCAAATGGGTTGACACAGAACAAAATATTCCATTCTGTAGCTACCTGAATTCAGTAAATGTGTATTATAGTCTAACAAATTAAAATCCCAGTGGTAGTAATAGCTACCATTTATTGAAGTTTTGTTATGTGCCAGGCAGTGCCAGGTGCTTTACGAACATTATCCCATTCGGTTCCTGAGATACAGCCAGTGCTATGACTTTACCCAACCTGTCTCATTTTCCTTTCAGGCACAATCAAAACTGTATTTTCCAACTTTACCTGTAGTTAATCAGGGCCATATGATTGAACTTAAGGGGACTGTCCTACCAAGGGATGCCCATAAAATGTTAGGCATGAGGCATGATCTTCTATCTTGTTACCTATCAGCTGGAGGGATATAAATGCTCAGGTCAATTTCCGGTGCCATGCAGTGGAATCACTGAAGATTACAGTTCCTCTGTCAGCCCATGGTTCTTTTTTTTTTTTTAATTAATTGGAGTATAGTCAGTTACAATGTGTCAGTTTCTGGTATACAGCATAATGTCCCAGTCATGCATATATATACATATATTCATTTTCAGATGAAGGTTATTACAAGATATTGAATACAGCTCCCTGTGTTATACAGAAGAAATTAACTTTTTATCTGTTTTTATATATAGTTGTTAACATTTTCAAATCTGAAACTCCCAGATTTATCCCTCCCCCACTTACCCTGATAACCATAAGATTGTTTACTATGTCTGTGAGTCTGTTTCTTTTGTAGATGATTTTTGTAGACATTTCATTAGTGTCCTTTTTTTTCTTTTTCTTTTTCTTTTCTTTTTAGATTCCACATATGAGTGATATCATATGGTATTTTTCTTTCTCTTTCTGACTTAGAGTGACACTCTCCAGGTTCATCCATGTTGCTACAAATGGCATTAATTTTATTCTTTTTTATCACTGAGTATTATTCCATTGTAAAATATACCACAACTTCTTTATCCAGTTATCTGTTGATGGATGTTTAGGTTGCTTCTATGTCTTGGTTATTGTGTATAGTGCTGTTATGAACATTGGGGTCCATGTATCTTTTCAAATTAGAGTTCCCTCTGGATATATATGCCCAGGATCAGGATTGCAGGGTCATATGGTAAGTGTATTTTTAGTTTTTTGAAGACTGTCCATGTTGTTTTCCATAATGGCTGCACCAAACTACATTCCCACCAGCAGTGTAGGACGGTTTCCTTTTCTCTACACCCTGTCCAGCTTTTATCATTTGTGGGCTTTTGAATGATGACTGATATGAGGTGATACCTCATTGTAGTTTTGATTTGCATTTCTCTGATAATTAGAGATACTGAGCATTTTTTCATGTGCCTATTGGCCATTTGTATGTCTTCATTGGAGAACTGCTTGTTTAGGTCCTCTGCCCATTTTGGGATTGGATTTTTTGTTGTTTTTTGGGTTTTTTTTTTTTTCTCATTAACTTGCATGAGCTGTTTATATATTCTGGAAATTAAGCCTTTTTCAGTCACATCATTTGCAAATATTTTCTTCCATTCTGTAGGTTATCATTTTGTTTTGCTTATGGTTTCCTTTGCTGTGCAAAAGCTTGTAAGTTTAATTAGGTCTCATTTGTTTATTTTGGCTTTTATTTCTATTGCCTGGATAGACTGCCCTAGGAGAACATTGCTAAGATTTATGTCAGAGAATGTTTTGCCTATGTTTTTTCCCTAGGAGATATATCGTGTCTTGTCTTTTATTTAAGTCTTTAAGCCATTTTGAGTTTATTTTTGTGTATGGAGTGAAGGAGTGTTCTAACTTCATTGATTTACATGCTGCTATCCAGTTTTCCCAACACTACTTGCTGGAGAGACTGTCTTTTCTCCATTGTATATTCTTGCCTCCTTGTTGAATAGTAATTGAACATAGGTCTGTGGTTTATTTCTGGGCTTTCTGTTCTGTTCCATTGATCCATATGTCTGTTTTTGTGCCAATATCATACTATTTTGATTACTGTAGCTCCGTAGTATTGTCTGAAGTTTGGAAGGGTTATTCCTCCATCTTCATTCTTTTTCTTCAGTATTGCTTTGGCAATTTTGGGTCTTTTGTGATTCTGTATAAATTTTAAGGCCTTGGTTCTTGAATGATGTTATGAATCAGAGCCTCCTCCTTAAAGCCCCCATGCTAAACTGGCATGTTGGAATGAACTGTAAGCAAGAAATAAACTTTTGTTTGGTTAAGCTACCTAAGTTTTGGAACTGTTTATTATAGAACCTAGAATTAATTATCCCAATAATTAAAGTTCCTTAAAACATTAACTTGTTGCCACAGTCAGGAAAGAATGTTCATAAGATCCTGCCACTATATCTATCAGCCTACCAGAACCTGGGCTTATGAACTTTATTTTCCTCTTTACCTAAACATAGGGATTTTTGTCTGCTTTGTTCTTGACTTTATCTTCATTTTCTAGAAGAGGACTCAACCAATATTTGTTGAATAAATCTACAAACGTATGAAACTCTTTAGATGTGGATATTTGCTTTTAATCTCAATTTTAGGTAATGCTAACTTACCTCTCAGACACTCTACGGAACTGCCTCATTCAGCCACACCAAACCTGCAGTTAAAGATGAAGATCATGTTTTATCAACTGCAGCTTTCTATTAGCAAGATGTTCTCTCTAGTTAAGAACAAATTTTGTGGCTCATAATGGTGGATCTCAAGGGCCAATAAGTTACTTCCAGATCATCCAGTGAATTTATGGGATCAATATAAGTTTAACATTAATACATTTCATTCCATTCTCTTTAACCAACCAAACAGAATTTGGTGTCTCATGGACCATCATTCCCAGGAGACTAAACACACAAGATCAGGGGAAAAAATTAGAAAATGAAATGTTTAAAGGCAGGGCAGAAAACCTTACTGATTTCCATTTTTCTCTAAGCCACTATAAGAAATAAAAAGAAAGAAAACTACTACTAATTAAATGCAGTAAATCACATTTAGTCCTAATAGGTATATAAAAAGTTGTTTTCCTTCATTTTCCAGATGGAACCTCCAGAGTCAACAAGTTGAAGGCTATTGTACAATTCCACAGAGCTGTTACATGGTTCTAATCCAGTTCTTCGATCTTAAAGACTTCATTTGGTTCAATTAATATTCTATCAATGGCTTATTACCATTCATTTGCTATTAGCAACAAGTAGCAGAAACACTGTTGTACAGGGTAATGGTTAAAGCAGAGTTTGTAAGAAAGTCAGAATTGGGATTAAAATCTGACTCTGCTGTTAACCCACTGTAAAATCTTGGACAGTTCAATTAACTTCTGGGGACTTGAGTTTCCTCAGGTGTATGATGGGGATTTGCTAGTACTAATTGAATTAATTTATTACACGTCTGTCTTGGTGACTTTTGCATAGTAAATGCGCAGAAAGTGAAACTATTTGCATCATTGTTATTAGTATTCAAGTCAGTATCTCACTGAAAGCTTTTTGATACTGAAGATTTACTCTTCCCTCATTAGCTTCACTAGGACTTTGAGTTTAATAATAGATACTTTTCCTTCTCCAGATTTAGTTCGTTCATTTAATATAAATTTATCAAGGACATGCACAATGTTAGATACCCGGGATAGATACACAATTAAAGTACACTTCCACCATCAAAACTCATTGAAATTACATACCATTGGTAGCATTTAGCAACACAAAGGGACAGGGAAGAATAACAAAAAATTTCACGGATCCAACACAGTACATTCCTTAAAAATATAAATGCTACTTTCTTTGAAATGCAATTTAAAACTGTAATTGGTTTTAGAAGACTTTGGATTTCAACTCCAATATGTAAATAGCTGGGAAGTCAACACTCATTCTTACAACAAGATAAACTTTGACAAACTGAAAATCAAAGACTTTTCTTGGAATTAGCAGAAAATGGAATTTTCAGGGTAAATCTCCACCCTGAAATCTGAAGAGACAGGCTCATGCAGAGAGAGAGAACCAAGTGCTGCTTACCTAGAGCAGAAGCTGCGGGAGCTGTGTAAACTGGTAGGAACATGTAAATGGTAATTTATATGAGTAACTGGAGACAGTGCAGATGAGCATGAGATTGAGACACTCCTGATTACTACAGTCTTAGGGATGTCCCCACTCATTTGTGGTCTTTACCTTGAGAACACCATCAGGTTCTCAGGGCGAAAATGTGAGAAAGATCTCTTCATAGCTCTGGCAGAAGAATTCAAAATACAGTTGACCTTTGAACAACATGAGCTTGAACTGCACAGGTCCACTTATGTGTGGATTATTTTTTCTATAAATAGGTACTACAGTACTATACAGTCCTCAGTGGCTGAATCCATGGATGTGGAACCACGGATACAGAGGGCCTACTGTAAAGTTAAAAGCAGATTTTCAACTGCATGGGGGTCGGTGCCCCCCACCCTCATGTTTTTCAAGGGTCAACTGTAATTTATGTAGATACTCACCTTCAAGGTGTTAGGGCACATCTCCTAACTCCTTAAGTGTGGGCTGCACACAATACTTTCTTTCCAGAGGATACAGTATTAAAAGGGGGAAAGGATAACCTCACCAAGAAAAAAGCTGCCCAACCAGATGATCAAGGGTAACATCAGTAGTAATAAATCATGTTGATGGTATGTACCCTTGATATGATGTAATGAGAATGATGCTTTCCTCCTGGGGTCTTCCACCTCAGAACCTATAATTACACTCTAGTCATGAACTGCCATTTCAACTTATCTTGAAAACGTCAGAGTAATCACAATTGGAGAACATTCTACAAAATTCCTAGCCAGTATTCAAAACTGTCAAGTTCAAAAACAAAGTCTGAGGAACTGTTACTCTCAAGATGAGCCTAAGAAGATACGATGACTAAATATATGTGGTATCTTGAAATGGATCCTAGAACACATGCAAAAAGAGAATATTAGGTAAAAACTGAGGAAATCTGATAAAGTATAGTCTTTAGCTATTTTTTAAAATGAGATACCATTAACTACCCATTAATGTGGCTAAAACTAAAAAGACTAATAATGCTAAGTGTTGGCGAGTATGTGGAACAACTGTGGCTCTTATGAGCTTTTGATAGGTTATAAAATGGTACAATCACCTTGGAAGTAGTTTTATAGATTCTTACAAAATTAAACACACACACTACTATGAGACCCAGATAGTCAACTTCTACATATTTACTTCAAATAAGTGAAATCATATGTCCTCACTAATATTTGTGCACAAATGTATATAGCAGCTTTCTTTGCAATGGCTAAAAAATTGAAAACAACCCAAATGTCCCTTTGCAGGTGAATGAATAAACGGATTCTGATGTATTGATACAGAAGGATACTTAATCTTAATTTGGACATAAAAAACCAAACTGATATGTGCAACAACATAAATGATTCTCAAAAACTTAATGCTGAATAAAGAAAGCCAGAAAAAAATATACATTATGCATAATTCCATTTATAAAACATTCTAGAAAATGCAAACTAATCTATAGTGACAGAAGTCAGATCAGAGGTTTCCTGGGAATGGGAGTAGAGGGGTGATGGATTACAAATGGCTTAAGAAAACTTATGAAAGTGATGGAAGTATCTGTTGTCCTCTTGTGATAATGAAAAATTAAAAGGAAGCCATACACATGCAATAGAATACAGTGAAGCTATTCTGCTTTAAATGAGGTTAGGTGTCCTAGAACCCTGTACTCTTACTGCCCCTGCTTTCCATCCCAGCCCTAACACTACTTCATTGCCTCCCACAGAACATGGACTGTTATTAAATAAACATGTGACTCCATGTTTTTTGTAAGTTTTAAATTTGTAGGTCTGATTATGCTAATCAATGATCAGAGCAATCTCAGCTTTGGCAATAAATCATGATTGACTTGGATAAGTTGTTTCATTTCTCCGGATCTCAATCTACTCATTAAAAAAAAAAAAAAAATCAGAGTGATGAACTATGTTACTTATCACTACTAACTTGATAAGTATTAGCTTAACATATGCAAATGATTCAACATGATACACTACATCAACAAGAGAAAGGACAAAAATCACATGATCATCTCAATAGATGCAGAAAAGGCATTTGGTAAAGTTCAACACCCACTTATGATAAAAACTCTTACCCAAATGGGTACAGGGGGAACATATCTCAACATAAAAAGAGCTATTTATGACAAACCTACAGCCAGCATAATACTCAATGGTGAAAAGCTGAAAGCCTTCCCCCTAAAATCTGGAACAAGACAAGGATGCCCACTCTCACCACTTCTATTAAATAATACAATTATATAAAATAAAAAAGTACATATTGAAAAATTCTCAACGTTCACTGTGGGAAATAGAAACCAATCTAGATATTTCAAAAAGAAAGGGTTTTAATACAGGAAATTAAATTCTTACAAAACCTTTGAAAGGACAGAGATAGAAATGGTCAGAGAAGATGCTGATACCACTTAGGAATCAAGACAAAAGTCTCAAATAATTTTCCTCCAATTATATCAGCTGCTAGGGGCATTGAAGTAAGTAATTTACAGGAGAATGTATGCAAGTCACTGACAAAATATTATGTCTGCCTTCTGTTTAAGCCCAGTATCAACGGCTGCTGGAGTGAGAATGCCTTCTCTTTCTCACTTTCCAAATATCTTGCCAGCACTGCTTACTGATAAAAACCTAAATTGGAATAGGCTGAAAAAATCTAGGAAATGTGGATTTTAGCCTTCCAGATGCTTTGATAGAGGAAAAGGCCTAACATCTTAAGATGCTAACAGATAATCTAGTGCATGCATTATTTAATGTAATAAATGAAGGACCAAAGTTTATGACCAGTAAAAATACTACTGAACAGTCTCTAAATATTTGTTCAATAAATGAGTGAATTGTGCAGTGTAGCTTGAAACTGTAAGAGAAGACTTTATGAAGAAATAGAATCCAAGCAAGTCTTGACTGTGTTAAGATCTTCATAAAAGAAAAATCAAGTAGAAAACTCTGTGTGTCAGTTTGCTTTTGCCATATAACAAAACACTCCAGTGAAATGTTAATTTATCCCACAATTCTGTGGGTCAGAATTTCATCTGGACTCAGCTGAGTTTTTCATCTGGTCTCCTCTGAGCTCGCTCATGCAGTGTGGTCAGCTGTCCCCCATGACCTGAGGACTGGTTTGTCAAAATGATTTTACCTGTTATGACTCAGCTCTGCTCCATGTGGCTTCTTATTCTTCAGCATGTTACACTGGTCTTGTTTTCCTGAAAGCTTGTCAGGTTTCAAAGGGAGAAGTAGAAACACACAAAACTTTTTGATGCCTAGGCTATGGGCCATACACCATGTCAATTCCATGACACTCTCTCGGTTAAAACAGGTCACAAGACCAGTTCAGATTCAAAGAGTAGAGAAACAGTAAAATTGCTTAGGATGTAGATACAGAAAGCCTGAATAATTATGACAATTTTCTTTTTTTATTGCACACTGCTACAGTACTATTGATTCAGGTTAAAGCTGTGTAGACAGGAATGTTTTTTGTAGACTGGAGGATCAGAGAATTTTGGAGATTACTTATGTGAATGTAGTCTGATTCTGCAGTAGTACGTAGTACTAGGGTTATAGAATTCTTCACTCGCAACATTAGACATAACAGGAAGCAAAGATAATCTTCAATGGCCTTGTTTTACAGATGACAGATATTTGACCCAGAAATGTTAAGTGAATTTTCCAAGGTCTTAACATCTGTCAGGTAAATTCAAATGGAACTGAAGCCCGACTACAACTATGCCTATTAGTCCAGGGCCTTGAATGTCAAGGAAAGAACATTTTGAATTCTCAGGAGTACAGAGTGGATTTATAAGACATATGGGTCAGAATGTATTTGTGTGTGTGTGTGTGTGTGTGATGTGCATATTCAGTACATGCATACATGTGCACGCACACACACACACAAAGACAGTAGGAAAAGAAGGCATAAGAATGCCACTTTGTGTAGGTCTGCTGCCTAATTTTAATTTGGCTCACCTCCTAAGTTCTTTTATACCCTGAGCAGCAGTTATTCCCAGAGCTAATTCATACATACACTGTTTAGCACATTCCGTCTGCTTCTGGAACCTGTGGCTGCACATGACATGTGTCCTGTAAGGTAACTAGTTTCTGATATTGTCTTAGAATAAACACTGCTCCTACTTTTCTTTAAGAAAAATGAATGAGTAATCATAATCCTTTCATACAGTCATTCCCTCCATTGTATGAAAGACATGCAAGATGTACCCTCCTCCAAAATCTTATACGTGTATTTCCAGAATGCTTATTCAGTTGCACTGAAGGATGTGGAATCTCCAATCTGAAAAAATAAAGTCTGAATTAGGGACAAGTCCAAGTCACAGGAACTTTTTAAAGAAAAAACATGATATTATTTTGAAGGATATTAAAAAATCAATAATAAATTTGCTGAGTTAAATAGCTATGGTTTTTCAACCTCATTTTCTGGATATTTTAGTTTTGTGATGTTAGATAATTCCTTTGACATCTCTAAGACCCAGTTGCTTCAACTTTATAAACAAGGGAGTGCAGCTAAACATCCTCTTTATTGTAATTATTACTAGTAATGAATGCATATGAAATATTTAGTGCAGCACCTGGGCAGGGTAAATACTCAATATATCCTCAATATTCAATAAATACTAGCCAAATTATATTGTTATAATATTAAACTCATAGCAAAATTCAGTAAAAGTCTATAATTAAACCACTATGATTGCTATAATTCACAAATGAATTCTTAAGGTTAAATAGGGGTGAAGATTGTTTAGCAGAGACAAATTAAGTCAAATTGTAGTAAACAGGAAAAAAAACAGTTTTCTGTTATAATGCTAGGTATGTACCAGATACTATATGAGGGCTTCACACATTATTTTACTGAGTTCTGTTTATTAACTCTGTTTTACAGATAGGAAAGCTAGACTTAGGGAAGTTAAATAAATTGCCTGTGGTTCTAGGATTAAGAAGTGGGGTTTGAACCCAGATATGACTGACTTCAAAGCCTTTGATTTTAAAGAAGATTGGAGCTTATCATGTGTTTTTATTTACCCAGATCACTTTCTACTGTTGTCATATTTAATCTAGATAAGCAGTGAGAACATGGGTCCTGGATCTGGATGACCACACATGGTGCCGCTGTTGGGTTAGACAGCATCCAATAAAAACATTTGTTGTGTTTTCTGTCTAAATTGACAGTGAAGTTCAAGAGATCATAAAACTTGGGCTGATGTCATATTTTCCTGGGACAGAAGCCTGCTATGGAAACTAGAGCTCAGACAATGCTGGAGAGTTAAGTAGGATGAAAAATGTCAGGGAGGGTCAGGAGACATAGACAATGATGTTGGGGTCAGTGGCTTAAGATCAGATTTCTCTGTGCCATTTCATGAGTGATAGGAAAAGATATGGCCACTGGAATGTCCCAGAAAAAGAGGAAAATAATATCACAATGTTCTGAGATGGGATTTCAGGGCCATAAGTGCTATTTCCAGACTTCTTACTCGAGGAAGACTTGCCCTTTTCACATCAATGTAGGAGGTTATGAAAGAAACAACTGATTTTTCCAGTGTGTTTCCTCTCAAGGGCATTTCTGTCTGTGAGCTTTGGAGACAGATCAGTTGATGAAATCCTGGCTTTCACAAAGCTGAACTTCGTAGGTCACAGCAGATCTGCATACATAGTAGTTGCTCCCTAAATACCTGTGGCTGATGATATAATTCCATGTTCATGTGGAAAGATCAGGGAACTCAGATGAAGAAGATCTGATTTAACACCTCTTGTGCACCAACTCACTTTACCTCTTTCACTTCTATTTTCTCACCTCTGATTCAGAGGTTGGAGCATTGTGTAGGGTAAGAAAAGGAGGTAAGGATTAGGAGAATACTGTTTCTATTGTTTATATAAATATGTTCATATATATTATATATTACTAAATAGAAGATTAGGATCTACAACCAATAGGTCCAGGTCTTGGCTTCAGTTTGCAGATTATCAGAGAAGACCCTGCCCCCATGATCCATTTGATACACCTGCAATAAGTAACAGCCACCTGCCTTCTAAGGGGCTCTGTTACCTTTACTTTGGGGACCCTTTTTCAGGAGCAGAAGTGAAAATATTGTGCACCTCTTCAGTAACTCAAACCAGGAAGGTAGTGGACATTTTAAATTTTAATTTAATTTTTAAAAATTTTGCCCGTTTTTATTGAGATATAATAACACTGTATAAATTTAAGGTGTACATCATAATTTGATGTATGTGTATATTGAGAAATGATTACCAAAATAAGTTTAGTTAACATCCATCATCTAATACAGTGACAATTTCTTTTCTTGTGATGAGAACTTTTAAGATCTGCTCTCTTAGCAACAGTCAAATATACAATGCATTATTGTTAACTATAGTCAACATGCTATTATTACATATCCAGAACTTATTTATTTTATAACTGGAAGTTTGTACCTTTTGACCATCTTCACCCATTTTCCCCAGCCCTACCACCCCTTGCCTCTGACAACCACCAATTGTTCTCTATTGCTGAGTTTGTTTGCTTTTAGATTCTACATATAAGTGAGATCAAATAATATTTGCCTTTCTCTGACTTTATTTAGCCACCATTTTAAAATTCTCCTCTCCTCATCACACATATCCAATCAATCACCTACTCTATGTATATCTACATCTCTGTGTCCACCACCCCTTTCCTAATCCTCGTGGATTTTCACAAGGATCTTCAAACCTCTCTTTCTGTTTCCAGTCAGGCTCCCTTTCAAACACTTCCTTACATTGCAAGTAGAGTGATCGTTTCATGTCCTTGAGGGTCCTGAAAACCCTTAGCTTAATATCCTTACACAGCTTCTCTTAGCTTTTAAGACAAAATCCAAAACTTCTGAACATCATTACAAGATGCTACACATTGTGACCCTTTCTTCTTTCATCATGTCACGTCTCCATCTTACTCTGTGCTCCAGCTCTACTGAACTCTGTTCCATGAACTTTCCATGTCCACCTGCCTACAGTGTGATTCTCCTAACACATTTACCCTGTTCTTTCCACCCTATGGGTCTCAGTGTAAATTCACCTCTTGACATGACTTGCCGAGCCCTAGATCAGTTGAAGAACCTCTGCTATATCCTCTTAAATCTTCCCGTACTTTCTTTATCAAATGTTCAGTACTTTGTACATCTTTAAAACTGGAAAACTGCCTGCTAAATGAAGACTCCTTAAAATATACATGTGAACTGAATGTTTTTTAAATCATAAGTTTGTGGGGTTTTTTCCATGACAGAGATGATCTATGACTCACAGAGGCATTTATCCTATCTCTAGAAAATGTCTTTGCTCTCAAAAATCTAATGAATGAATGAATTTATGTGAACGAGATTCAACAACAGACTTCATTAGTTCAATTCTTCCTTTTAAGAGAGTCGTGAGATTTGCTCAAATGCAGTCCGAATTGATTCTCAATTACACAGAAGTGCATTTTTGGTTCTGGTGGCTAATTTGAGAGGGAGGAGAATAAGTCTCCCTGTGACAAGCAGTGGAGTGTTGAATGAGGTCCTGCACTTGCCCTCCCTGAGCTCACTTTCTTTCTATCTCTGGCCACTTAAGTTGGAGGCCTGGAAAGATCTGGCTGCCTAGAAAGATGTAAGGCTGTGAGTTAATTTATAAGATCATAGACAGCAAGAGAGTTGGTTTAATTGAAAAATATAATTACCAGATGTTGAAGGCAAAGGGGTTCATTAATTTCACAGACACTCTGTTGACTGAACTGTCCTCATTTTAATTTTTCACGACACATCAAAGAGGGGGACACCTGTGGGTTGTGAAGAGACCAACCGTGGGCTTGCAGACACTTAAAATTCCACCCCAGGGGTAAGCAGTCTTTTGGAAGTGAAAGGCCAAATTGTTTTCACCTTTTCAAAACTCCTCTTTGTAAAACTCTGGAATGATCCTCATTGCCCTCTCGGGCTCCAGGAAGACCTTCATAATCTGGCCTTTGCCTACTTCTTCTGCCTCCATTTTCAATACACTACCCCACCCCTGTGGTGTCTGCTTGTGACGTTTTGAACTGATAATAATACAAATAGTAATTAATGTTATCATAATCACTTTTCGCTATGGCTCCTGCTATTAATGTTAACTAAACTCTCACTATGTACAAAACACTGCTCTGAGCATTCATTTGCATTAGTTCATGAAGTCCTCCTGATGACCCCTGGTAGATGTTGTTCCCATTTTAAAGAAAGAAAATGTGAGTCTGGGAGCTGTCCAATTGCTTGTCCAAACCAAACAGCTAAATCAAAGCAAAACCATAATTAGACTGCAGGTCTGTCTGACTTCAAAATCTGTCCTTTAAATACAGATTTTTTGTGTATTGAATCCTACTGTCTTTCATATTCATGTGTTTGAGGGTGAATACTATGTCTTGGTAACTGGGGTGTCCCCATTAAACAGTAGGGAGCTGGGCAGTTAGAAGGCCCTCAGGAAATCTGATGGATGAAGGAATGGACAAAGTAACTCTTCTTTCCCCACTCAGTGACAGGACTCTTGGCATCTAGAAAGGGAAAGTTGGTTAGACCATGATCATTGCCCAGGTAGAAATGCAAATGACAGCACCTCCTGAAGTAAGCAGTTCAAAGGTCCAGGGTCCTTAGAGTGAAGTCCCAGAGATGCTTGAGTAGGATCAGCATAGTCTTATTTGAGGAGAGACTGAGTGGCAGATGAAAAGAGCCTTGCACACCAGCCTGCTTGTCTTGGCTGTAAAAGTGAGATGTTCTCCACCCTGATAATATACTTTCCAAACATGGATTTATCAGTATCCTATGAGAGTCAGGAGATCATCTCGTATGCCTGGAATTGTGAGACTTTTTTGATACTTGACAGTAATCTAGAAAACTGAGAATAAACACAGTTGCAGTAATAAAAATAATAATAGCAACTAATTGTTACACATCTACTATGTGTCGTGCTAGCCAAACATTACCTCTAGTCTCTCACAACAATACTATGAAATATCAATTAACATTAGCTCTATTTGACAGAGAAAGAGAACTGAGAAATAACTTTTCAAAGGTTAGCTATTACTTGACAGAGCAGGGGTTCAAATTCAGGTCTATCTCACTCTAAAACTTTTCCATATTTTTTTTCAAATAAATACCTCACTATTTCAGCATCCTTTATCTTAATGTTAAAATATTTTTTATAGAGTGTGGCTGTTGACTAAAGTTATATTTCACATAGAGGATGTAGGGAGGCTATTTTAATGGGAACTTGAGCTTGAATGTCCCTGATGTTGCTGGCCTAAGTTATCCACATACCCCAGACCACAGTAGAGGCTGATAGTTCAATTAACCCAATGTGGGGGAAAACAGCATTGACTAAGTAGGAATCTTAGGAAGTGGTTAATTACATTTCCTGGATAACTGAAGACATTTTGTGTTTCAGCCCATCTTAATGAAAATCTAAATATATCAGGCCCTTTGCAGAGAGCAGTTCACAGTGCATTTATTTCTGTGTCCTTAAAGCTTACTTAATCAGGCTCTGCAGACCAAACACACTGTCTTCTTCAGTGTCTATACAATTATAGTGTTTAGTAATGATTTTAGAGAAGGGACCATTTTCTAATTTTTGCAAGAAGACTATGCTTTGACATTATCATGCTTGAAAAACTGTATCACACCAGAGAATTTGTATTTAATGATTAGAAATCCATAGATTTTCAATTTCATTCTTCTGTGTCTCATAGATGTCTTCTTTTGAAATTTGGTTTTGTCTTCTTCTAAAGCTCAGTTAAGCCCATTTGGGGCAATAGATTCAGAGCTGTAAGTGATTTCCTGGAAGGTAGACTGATCTCAGAAAATTGTTGAAAGCTGCTAATCCCTGGAATTGATTTAGACAATAGATTCTTGGCATTTATATACTTAATCTGCTTATTGGTTCTTGTTGTTGTTATTTTTATTTTGACTTGCATTCAACTATGCAGCATATTCACAGAACACATTAATTCCTATGATTATATCCCAAATATCTCACACTCCACCGATTAACATGTACACACATGGCAACATTGATATTAGTGCCCAGATCCCAATTACTCCAAGCCGATTCTGCTTTATTTCTCCAGCGTTTCATATAGGCTTAGGAGAAAGTCTGCTGATTTTCCCTCCTCTTTAAGGTGTCTCCTCACTGCCTTTGCTTCATTGAGTATAGTTATTCTTACCTGGTAATGAACCAAGCACAGAGAGTGATCAAGCTGCTCTTTGGTCCACTGTGGTCTGTTAGGGGGAAGGGGATCTGTCCACACTTCAGAATTCATCAGATGGGCTTCAAAGCAGGGCTGCTTTAGCTCAGAGTCTCACAAGTTTTGCTTGAACACCATTCCCTCTACTTTCTACTCTTTCCTTAGGAGCTCAAACCCAATTCTTTCACAGGATAGAAAGAAAGTATGCCACTGCTGTTGTCCTTTCCTCCCAGAGGCTTTTGTGGGAAGGGAATCAAAACCAAACCCAACAAATCCCTCCTTATTCACTTAGCCCTCATCACTGCTTGACTTCTCCAGAAGCAGGTGTCAAGACAGAGTTTTGGGGACCGTGATCTTTCTTAGGGTTTAAGATCTATGACATGAAGATAATGGGAGCAGAAGTGGGTGGAGGAAGAAGATGAACAAAGTCTGCATCAGCATAGCAGGGAGCTCTGGAGTGAGCATTGTCCATAAGAGATCCAACATTGGGCTGAAATGGTCAGGGCTTCATACCCCTATCTGAGTCATCACTACATGTGAGCTACCCTAGGAAGGTACCTCACGGCCTCAATGAAGTGGCTCTCTGTAGTTGAGGCTGACTCTGAAGACAATGAGAGTTGGAGGATGTTAACAGACAACACTTCCTGCAACTTAGTAGCCACTCCTTTCTTTCAGGGGAATTGGGATTTTATCAGGGCCCTCAACCAAATATCTATGTATTGTTTCCAACCAAAAAGCTGCATGAGACAGTGGTCTCATGGAGCTTTTTGGTTGGAAACAATACATAGATATTTGGGTGATGTCTAATTCTTTTCCCAGAAGCATCTGAGTCCCTACTCCCACCAGGAAAACAAACCATTGCCCTCATACTGGACTTACATATGCACAATTTTAAAGACATACCTGTGAAGAACATAAAAAGAACATTCTTGATATGTACATCAATTGAAAGAACTCGATCCTTCTCACTGATTACCCTGGAACTCGATCCTTCTCACTGATTACCTTCTCCTATCAGAAAGGAGTTGTCCACATACTAGGCTTGAGTTAAACACACAGTGATCAGAATGGAAGTGTTAGATCATATAAAGTGGAGAGAAAGCATAGGAACTCAAGTGGTCAGAGCCAGATTGCTGAATCAAGGCCATATAGACCTACAGTCAGAATTAAGAGGGTCAGAGACTCATTCTAGGAAAGAGACTCATGATCTGAAGCACAATAAGGCCAGAAAGATACATTTTGACAGGAAAGAGATAACCTGGACTCCTTTAACATGAATCTTGACGTTCTGGTGATGTGTTTTTTATTAAAGTATAGTTGATGTACAATACTTTTGTAAGTTACAGGTGTACAGTATAGTGATTCACTATTTTTAAAGGTTGTATTTCTGGTAACATTTTCATAAGTAACATTGATGTCGTTTTTAACATTTTTAAAGCAACATATTATGTATATGGCACTGTGTTGAATCCATTCAATGCATTACCACATTAATCCTCAAAATAAACCTATGTTTTAAGAGTTACCCTATCTATTGTATAAGTGCAAAAATTGATTCTTATTTATATTAAAAATTGTCCTAAATCAGCAGTCAGTTAATGGTCAGGCCTGTCTTCTCAGCCACACTCTATTTCACCCAGAGGGTAGAACAAAGACCAATAATGGTGAGTCACGGAGAGTAAATTTGAGTAAAATACAAGAAACGTTATAAAGATAAGAATTGTCCAAACAAGAATTGGCCACCCTAGTGGACATGGCTCCATCACTGGAAGGGTTCCAGCAGAGGCTAGGTGGCCATCTGTCATGTTCATTGCAGAAGCAAATTCTGACTGGCTGGGAGGTTGAACTTAATGATTTTACAATGCCCTTTCCAATCCTGAGGCTCTGATTTAAAATGCCTAGTAACCGTTGTGATTTCCATTTCAATCCTGTTTCTGAGTCTTTATACAGCTGACTTGCTTCTCCAATATTTTGACTTCCCCTTAATTTTAGAGTGAACATTTCCAGTTAAGAATGGGATTTGGATAATTTATACTTCAATATAATTCTCATTGGAAAAAGATAGTCACTTAACTATACACGACGCTGGCATAGCCAACATAAAGCCAGGCTATTCCAGAGCTGGTCTCAGCACAGTGTCACATTCAGAAGAAATACTAATTTCATATAAACAAATATTTAAACATTAAAAAGACCATCTTTAATGTTTAAAAAATATGTCAAGCATAATGCTAAGAGCAAAAGAAACTCCTTAAAGTAATTTTTCTTAACGTATTTTTCTTATACTAAAAATGAATAACAGCCTCTCCCTAAATATTTTCTCTTTTCAAAAACCCTAAACTGTTTAAAATTTAGCCCATGTTGGACTTTGCCCCTCTTTTCTGAAGCTATTATTTTATCCTAAGAATATTTCTCTGCCCTTTCCTGTTTAAACAGGTTGATCTTTCCTCTTCCTCTGGTTCTTCATTTTAACCATTAACCCCTAAGTATCATTCTCATAGAAGGCAGGAAAGAAGGGAGAGTCTGAATACTGACATTTTATAATTAAACTTCAGTGAAATACTGAAAAGCCCCTTCAAAGAAAGGGACATGCCTGCTTATGCCATCTGTAGATCCTCCTTCCTGTCCACAGCCAGAACCCCCTCCTTCTGGAACTTTTTTCTCATTCCCCTACAGGGTCCAGTGGGGTCTTCTAAGGGATAAACATTGACTGTGTCCATTAAAGTCATGTCTAACCAACCTAGCTGTGATTAGCTTAGACAAGTCCATGTTGGCTTTTAAATTCAGTCATCTCCCAATCCTGTTTCTATTCCTCCCAAGAAGGAAGGAACATGGAATGTCTATCAAGTTTGTTCCCCAGGTACAAAGGCTCACTTGATGTTCCTCTGCATCTTCAGTTTATCTGTGACATTTTCCCAACCATGCTTGGGTCTACAGTATCAGGGAACATTCTCCACTGGGGCCAGTTTTCCATAATGGAAGTGATTTAGAAGACCGAGCTTCTGGCTATCTTTGAAGCGTCAGCTAATGGAATTGAAATCGCTTACCCATGCCTATGTGGGTCACATTTTGGGAGGTACAGATTCAGGAGGTTGTGGCACCTCCAGATTCTCATATAGTATCTGGAGTTTCAGTCTGAGTTATGCTATTTGATTTGTTCCCAGGGAGACACCATGATCACCCTTCCCCCAACCCTTTTCCCCTTTCTCCAACTAGCTTTACTAACAGCAAGAAATCAGACATCTCATGTAGGTGGCAAAGTCTGAAATAGTTTTGTAACTCTTGGCCATAAATTTATACTGCACTGACCTGATCTAGGAGTTTCTGATCCTCCAAGCCACCTTCCACCACCTGCTGCCCAATTATCAGCTGCAGAAGTCCCTCTAGTTTGGAAGAGCATGCAGCTCATAAGTCTCTTTCCTGACAATGTGCAGCTACCAACTAGACACAAACATTCCAGCCCCTCTTCGCTCTTCGTAGGAGGTTCAGTCAGGCAGTCCACCTCCAAAATAGATTGCATAGAGTGCATAAATAAATCCTAATCCTGGGCCCTATAGACTCACTTAATTGCCAACATTTCTTCTCCTTCCTCCATGTCTTGGTTCACTGCAAGTTTTATCCACAACTCAGTGTTTCATTTGTTTGTTTTTTCCCTTCTCACATGGCCATGATAGTTATCCTTGCACATTATTAAATTTCTTGGAGTAAAAAGATTCATGGATTTTTTTGTGTGTGTGTACAAGCTCTGTAACTTTAAAACCATCACATAATTAAAGATTGATCCTGACACAGGGCACCAGGTCTTCCTGATTAACAGCAAAAGTCATGCTGTTCTGTGGCCCTATCAAAGCCACAGTTTATATAACTCACTAAGCCATCTTTGAAATTACGAAATTCTTGATGAATTGTTTTTAATTTGAGCAAGTCACATAGTGTTAAATATTGTGCATAAAGTGAGACTTATTGATATTTTATGTGATGGCATTTCTAATTTGCAGAATTCAAATTCACATAAGATGCTACTGTACTGTAGCTTATAATATTGGTTCCAAAGTTTGCATGATGGAATACCCCAGAGCTGGAGCTTAATTTAACTCAGGGATTTTGTCTTTAAAATTTGGCCCAGGAAAAAGTCTTGAATTAGTCCATTATGTCTGCTACTGACCACCTCCCCCTTTTGAAAAAGGTCTATAATTCTTTAAGATGTTGAACATCCGTAGAAGCCAAGTTAAAACAATAAACATGTCTATATCTAATCTAAAATTCTATGTGGTAGCCATGGAGATCTATGGCTCAGATCTCCTGCTGGGGGGAGCCTAACTGACAGATGGCCTCAGCCATTGTCCCACTGGATCCATCACCTTGGAGACCACACTTTTCATGGGAAGCTGTCAGTGACAGCACACAGTGAAGGTACTAATGCTAGCCCATGTGAGATGGAGGAATCCTGTAATGGGTGGTTTTGGCTATTGTCAAAATCTCCTTAAACAACTGCAATCTGAGACTTTTCTAATGCAGCAACCTTCCTTCCTCCCTCTCCTCTTTCTCTGGGGTCATACGTGCATCCCAATCTGAAGGCTCTCCCTGTCTTCTCTGCTTCCTCCACTTTATCCTTCATAGGCATTTCTTCCCCAATAAATCTCTTGCACGTCTAACCCTATCTTTGCGTCTGCTGCTCCACTGTCATATTCTTTAGACTTTCTCAGTTTAGTGAATATCCACTTTTAAACAATATTACCCAAATACCATAATTCTGACCCCACAGAAGAGACTGCAGTATCCCTCTGGCAATGAGGGGGCATCCTCAAGACCACTGTTACTCACACTGGATTAGCATCTACCCCATGTGCTAAAGGCCCATTAATTTGGCAGCCATGAAGAAAATACACTTTTGGCTCAGTTGCAGGGTGATGATTTAATCTGAGTTGAATCTGAACACTGCACTTCTTATCCCAAATCCCAGATGTGTCTTCCAGGATGAAACCAAATAATGTTTGACCACTCCATAAATCTCAAATCCTTGACTTTTCAACAACTGTTAAATACCCACTCCTCTCTCCAAATGTGCTAAAATTCTTCTTTCAGACTCACCCAGCCCAGAGTGGTTCGTCTCGTTCTCAGTCCCTGGGCACGCCCTTCTAGATTGTTTCTTCCCTCCCAAGAGCAGCTCTGCCTTTCCAGTGTCTGTGAGGCTGGCATGTCAGTTCTCCATGTCACCATTCACTCGGTGCCTTTTTCTTCTAGGAAACAGAAAACGAGAAAGCATGTCCACATTGTATTAACAGTTGTCTTTGTTCCTGTTACCCCTTCATACAAGTAAATGGTTATTCCATATCCAAGTGCCTTAACTACAGCAACTTCTCACACTCCAAGCAGAATTTAGGCCTGTGAGAAATACTCAGGCTGACTTTTGGGTCCTTCCAAGTGAGGGACTCATGAAACTACCCCAAACATTAGCAATTCAGCATATTTCACGATGAGAAATCCTTTTATCCAAGAAAATTTAGGAGGCGGCAGAATGACTGGCCGTGTGGCTACTTCAGCAGTGATCTCTCATTCGCACTACTAAGGCCTGGCAGCTCAGTCAGGGGCTGGCTAAGGCTGGAAGGGAAAGAAGTACATCCCTGCAGGCTGGTCACGGTCCTCCTCCTGCCATCCCTCCCTGCTTCATACCCCGTAATCAATCCTGGTCACCACTACCCGCTTGCTACTGCTTGGCCTGAATTGGTATTCTTCCTGCCTTACCAGTCTGCACTTAGATTTATGATTTATTTAGAATTGGATTACATCAAGGCTCAAGGCCAAGGCTCCATAATCTGTCACCGTCTCCACCGTGGCCAAACACAAACATTTGTTTTAGCTGCATCAGCATCTCTAAACCCTGTTCCAAGGATACCCATTGTTAATCGCTATAGCAGCTGCATCTTCTTGTGTTTTTTTCCTCACCAACCCCAACCTCTTTGCCTCCCTCCCTCCCCATTCCAAATAAAAGCATTGACTCCATCAAGTGATAGATACTCATAATTTAACAGAATGGTGGCAAGTATAAGTTATGCTACTGAAATACATCACAGCCAGAGTTGCTTTGCTATTGGTTTTTGTGCTGAATAGCAGCAAGTGTCTTAAGTTATGGGTCTTGCACACAAACAAAGAGAAGAAAGGAGGTATATGTAATTGTCTCTAGTATTGATGATGGCTTCTTACTCGTTTAGTAAAGTCTCAAGAAGCAAAATCAGGGTGCTGTTCCCCTAACTGGTGTTTGTATTTCTTATACTTTATTATTTATTAATAATAGTGAAAAGTATCATATTTGATATTCCTGTAGCTCATCACAGTTAATAAAGGGCAAACATTACCTCATCCCAAACTTACAGTATTTTGTTAAATGAGGATATTTATGCTCTATTTTATGAGTGAGGAAATGTAAGTTTGGAGAAGTGAGGTAGTGCGCCTAAGCTTCTAAAGTTAGTAATAAACAAGAGAACTGAAGGCAGATCTTTAGATTCTAAGCTGAAACCTCCTTCTGTTATATCATTATTGCCTCTTTTGTTAAGGAGATATGCGTGGACCAATCAACATGCTAATTTAAAGATGATTTACTGAAGAGCATCAGGAATGGATCTTGATGAAATACATCTCTTTTAAGCTATACAAAAGTGGAAGTGCAATGGGTTCTGTGGCTGATACTTTTGAGGATCTGGGGCATGCCCAGGTATTGGAGAAAGAAATCAAACAACAAATGATACAAAAAATGATAATGGGTTGAGGAGACCCAGCTTTTAGTCAAGCTCAGCCATTAACTCACTTGGAGTCATTTTCTCTCTCAGATTTATTTACTTTGTGTGTCAATTGTAGGAGTTGAAATAGATGATTTCCAACTTGAAAAACAAATAATTGTATTCTCAGAGTCTATATTCAGTGCACATTGTACTCTTAACCTTGTGCTTGACATCCTGAGGAGTGGAAACAGAAGAAAAGAATGAAGTTTCTATCTTCCAGCATCTTATAACATAATTAACGTTCAAAGGGCTCAGATAGTGTCATACACACACCACCAAACAAAGGGAAAGGAAACTGTTTTTAAATGTTGCATTTTAAGGTTCAATTGTAAGTGATGCAGTTGGCCAAAAGAAAGTTCAAAGAGGGCTTGCACGTTCATGGTGTAAGAGAAATCTGAGCTGGATGATGAAGGACGAGAGGAATTTGAAGGGGTAGGAAAATGGAAGTCCACACCCAACACAGAAGATGGTATAAATGAAATCCCAGTAAACAGAATGAAATGGAACATTTCCATTTAGCTATGAGTGTTGACTTTTCTGTACCATAGCTTTCAGCTTTGTTGTGAAGCATTGAAATTGGACCAAAAATAGATACAAAATAACTGAAATGGCTATCTGCCATTTATTCAAAATTCAGCATTCAAAAGCTTATCCAGAGAGAAGAGGTAGAGGGAAGAAGAATAGAAAATAACGAAATGTAAAATATTAGTGTTGAAGGGAGGTATAATCCTACCTAATCCAATCAACTAAATATGGGGGAAAAGCGATCCAGAAAAATGAAGTGAGTCTTCCAAAGGAATACAGTGATCACAGCCACAGTGATCTGCCTACACTCTCTATCCCCATTCTGGTGTTCTTGGGCTCTATAGAAGCAGTGAAAGGCAATTAGATAAGAAGGTAGAAAAGAATGACTAAGAAGGAGGTGAATGGGGAGGGGAAAAGGACTGAAAATATGCCAGTAGGATTCCTTACAGAAGTATGTGCTCACTCAAATGTGGGAAGACTGGTTGAAACCTGCCAAAAACGATGGGAAACAGGGCTGCTGCTCCTGTTCTCCCCTTACTGTCTTGAGCACTCCTTTGAGTCTTTTGATGGCTGACAAAGACAATAGGTCACCAAAGTTAGATCTTCAGTCTATCTGTCTGCTTCTGTCTGCATTGGACTCTCAGCTTAGATTGCTGTAGCTGGCACAGGAACCTGAATCAGAATAGAACCAGTTTTCAATGAATGATGATCTAGACTATGATTCTCATCCTGATCATTGAATCACCTCACGAGATGTAAAAAATGTCCAGTCTTGTGCCTACTCTGAAAGATTCTGATTTAACTAGTCTGGGGTAGAAATCAAGATTAGTAGATTTTTGTTTACCCATGTTAAAAAACAAACTTCAGAGTGATCTTAATCAAAACAAATATGTTATTGTCCCATATAGTTGCATCTAGGAAAAAGGAAGGAGGGAGAAAAGAAAGGAAGGAAGGAAGAAAGAAGGAAAGAGAGAAAGGAGGGAAGATTAAAAGCAGGATGGCAGAAAAGGAAGGAAGGAAGGGAGGAAGGGAGGAAGGGAGGAAAAACTGACTCAAGGAGGAAGTAGAAATCCCTCTGCTGGTCACACCCTTACTTCCCAGTCTGGCCTTGAACTTAGTAGAGTAGAGCTGACTTTTCTAGGGCCCAGACCCTGAGCCCTGGACCTCCCTTTCTAATAAGAATGGACCTGGGAAAAGAGAAAGACATTTATCTCTGGGACAGATGGTGAAACAAGGTCCCTGTCTGTATTTTAAGCTGAGAATGTCAGCACCTTGATAAGAGCTATCAATGATTCTGACCTCTAATGAACTCTGGAGTCTTGAGTCTCAGACTCTTTTCTGGGGAATGCTGTCTACGTCAGCCTCACTCTGTCTGAAGGGAAGTTATACAGAAGACTTTTCTCCATGAACAGAATGGAATTTCCAGCAGAGTAAGAGTAATTATGACTGTTCTTGATGATATTCTGAAGGCAAAACATCCCAGCTCCTGCCTCAGCACCTATGGGAACTCTCACTGAAAAATTATGTGGTTTTGTCTGTTGATCAAATTTGATGATGATAATAATAAACCATGTGTAAGTGTTTACTACTTGCTAATGCCTTGCTGAGTATTGTATATGTATACTAACTTGAACATAATCAAAAGTTTTGCCACTAATATGCATATTATAAATTGAACAGAGAATTGCATATAATGTGTTCACAGAGTTGCATTATTATGTGCATATATAAATATGCATAGTATTAGTTAAACTAGAAAGTTAAACAAAATGTTTTGAAAGCACTGATTAGAGAGCAATCCATTTTTGCCATGCAGTGATAGTGGAATTAAAGACATGTCACTGAGCCAAGGACTTCTGAATGAGAATTTGATGTTGAGGCACTAAGCTGAGTTGGAAATATTAGGGAGAGCATATCATTGTTGGAAGAGAGCTTGGGGAGACAGACTCAACTCAAGAGTTTCTGGATTCTTCTGCTATCTTGGAGGGCTTGTCTAGTACTGCTTGAGGACAGAGCTGGGGCAGCAAAAGTCAAACTGGTCACATCATTTCCTGAAACCTTTCCATGACTCCCTGTTGTCCTTCAAAGTCCAAACTCCTTCCTGCCCTGCAAAGCCTTCAAAGTTCTAGTCCATGATTCTCTGTCTAGATTTATCTTATACCTAATTTCCTATCCTCTTTTTACTTTAGCTACCACTAGGGCACATGTTTTATTTCTCAAAGTCTTTTTGTTCTCTTATCTTTATGTATTCTAGTAGGCTTTTCCCTCTACTGGGAGTAACCCTTTGCCCTCAGTCTTTACCTTGTTAATACCTACTCATCCTTGAGATTTCAGCTTAAATATCACCTTCTTAAAAGGACATGCATAAGTCTCCTAGCTTTTCCCTTACTTCCCTTTTTGTAACATTCATCATTAAATTTTTTTTTTCAGAATTTCTGTCCTGACTAGACCTTAAAACAGACTGTGCCTCCTTTACCAGTATGTCCTTGTTACCTGGTATTCTCTCAAGTACTTAGCAAGTTTTCAAAAATCTTCTTAAAAGAAAGACCAGATTGTGAAGGAACATAAATGGCAGAGTTAGGACATTATCCTATAGGTGACAGGGATCCACTGTAGATTTTTTTTAAGCCAGGGAAAGCACTATCAAACTACTGAGGGCTCTCTCTGTGTAGATGATGCCAAAACTGAAGGGAACTGAGATTTCCAGCATGGAGAGACTCCCTGACTGTATATCTTAAGAAACTATGTTAGTCAGTCTTTTGCTGGACCAGAACCCTGTGTTGTTTTTGCTGCAGAAAATGATTCTTCTCCAGCCTCCCTCCCCTATCACATTACCAACTGATGGAAAAAGTGCAGCCAATCAGGTGAAGCAGTGATGAAGGAAGAGGAAAAACCCTTTCTTCAATTGCTTCCAAAATCTCCCCAGTGCTTTGATTTGCTTTCAGAGAACACTTTAGCTCAACAAACAATTGCAAACTACCCAGTTGCAAGGTAAAATGAAAAGCCCACAGGCATTAATTATATATAGAGATATTAAAAAAGAAAAAAAAAAGAAGCTACTGCTTAATTATTGTTTGCAAATCTCAGTATTTAAATTGACTTATTTGCAAATGTCTGTTTAGAAATTGACTTTGTAATTATAAAGTCAGTGCAGGAATGTCTCAGGCCCTGGAGGAGTCTCTAAGAGGAATGATAATGTAACAGCCAGAGTGAGACATCCTGAGCTGCATTTTAATAACTAGAGGTGGTTGGCAGGGGGGCTGAGATGCTTAAAGAAAAATCCCTAAACTGGCAAATGAAGGGGCCAGGGTCTCCCTGGTTGGCAAGGAATCCCTGGAGGAGACATGAGGGGACAGTTGTGGGCACAGTATTCTAAGGACCTGGCAAGGGTGGGAGTTGGAACTCTGGGAGAGGGTAAGAGTGTGCTATGTTGTGCCTGAGAATAAATTCTTAGGAATCAGCTGTGGAGGTTTCAAGAGGTCACCTGCCATGATCCATGGCCTCCCCCATTGCTGAAATCTAGGTAATGGTGTTATGGATTGAATTTTTCTTTCAACCCCAAAATTCACAAGCTAAAGTTCTAACCTCTGGAACCTCAGCTTATTTGGAAAGAGAGTCTCTGTGGATGTTGTTAGAGTTGACTGAAATAAAATGACACCATGTGAGAGTTGTGGGTTAAGTTTTATTTGGGGTGAAATGAGGACTATAGCCTGGGAGATGGCATCTCAGGTAGCTCTGAGGAACTCTTCCGAAGAGGCAGGGGGTGGGAAACTCAGTATTATATATGATTTCAGTTAAGTGGGGGTATGTGCAGTCAAGCACACATTTAGGCAGAGTCTTACTGCTAGTCACGAGGAGCAGATGTCACCATTAATGATTTTAGTGGCTTTCTAGATATGAGAAGATACAAGAATTTGGGCCCGTATAATCATCTCCTGAAAATATCTAACTCTCTGAAGGCTTGTTCTGCCAGTTTTCCCAGAGCACAGAGTGCCTCATTTCTGATCGCCACCCTAAACTCCTTTCAGGGAGTATTGAAGGTCAGTGGCTCATGATTTAATCTAAGCAGAGGTAGATGGCAAGTGCCAGTGTGATTCAGTCCTTGGAGAGACAGGTGGCAAATGCCAATTTTTTGTTGGCATTAAACAAGAAGTGGTCATGCTGCAGTAGGGTGGGCCCTTAATCTGACAACTGGCATCCTTATAAAAAGGGAAAATGTGTACACAGACATACACATAGGCAGAATGTCATGTAAAGAGAAAGGCAGAAATCAGGCTGACACTACTATACGACAAGAAATGACAAAGATTGACAGAAAACAACCAGAATCTAAGGAAAAGACCTAGAAGGTTCTCCCTCACAGCCCTCAGAAGAAACTAGCCCTGCTGATGCCTTAATCTCAGACTCTCTGCATCCAGATTGTAAAACAATACATTTCTGTTGTCTGAGCCACCAGTTTGTGGTGCTTTGTTATGGCAGGCCGAGGAGACTAATATGACTGCTGTACGTGATTCTCAATGACATAACCTAGCTCTACTAAGGAACTGGAGACAGACCAACCTGGAGGTAACCAGAGGTTCTCTCAAAATACTAGAATATCAACTATGGGAGTTCCCTGAACTCAAAATCACTGGATAATCAGTAGTTCTCAAATATGGTTATGCTTGAGACCCTGGGAGTTTCAACTAATATCAATACCTATATCCTATCCTCAGAGACCCTGGCTTAATAAATATGGGGTTCCACCTGGGCATGAGGCTTTTGATAGCGCCCTAGGAGAGCCTAATTCACGGCCAGGATTGCATCAACTGAAAAAAATGCACAGCCTAAAAGTTGAGGATTGTGTTTTATTTGGCAGATATACTGAGGACTTAAGCCTGAGAGACAGCCTCTCAGATGACTCTGATGGACTGTTCAAGAGGTAAGGGAGGGGCAGGATATATAGGAGTTTTTGCAACAAAAACCAAGTAGTGGGAACATCAAAAGATTACTGTTAATAAAAGAAAACAAAGACATCTCAAATTAATGAATTTAGCACTTTTCTGTGTGTGGGAAAATGCAAGAGTCTAGGCTCATTGAAACCATTCCTTTTATATGCACCTTAGCTATCTAGAGCCAGTATCCTGCTTTCAGCATCCTGAATCCCCTCAGGGTGTACAATCGAGGGTAGCTACAGTGGCTGATAATGTAATGGCCACAACATCCTTTTTTACTGATGTGGCAGGCGACACTTTTCATCCATAGTTGAGAACCAGTCTTCTATACTTTAGGTGATTTCTCCTGTTGAACAGGTGAGGAAAGTAAAGAACAGAGAGGTGAAGGTTGCCCAGCTTACGTTGCTAACGAGTGGGCAAGAAGAGAGGCAGCTCAGACACCTTGACCTTCAGTTCACAGTTCTCTCAGGCAATGCTGCTGTCCTCTTGGCTCTAGACATTGAGTATACATTCTAATTTCCCTTTCCCTAGATGTCTTCTAATTCTAGACGATGTTGACCTTGGGCGTTATTATTAAAGTTGTCAACTTCTACGTGTGCACAGTGAGTTTACAAAATTGTTTCACACACACTTCATTCTGTTTCTTCACAGCAACTCTTTGGTATTAAGTGGGGCAGGTATGTTCCACCTTTTAAAGAAGAGGGTGAGTAAGTGCAGAGAAATGAGATTGAGCCACAAAATGACATTGTTGGTTAATGGCAGAACCAGGATTCAAATTCGGGACTTTTGAAACTGTTCAAGTATCCTTCTTATCACTTGCCCAGTGAGAGTAAATTTAAACTGTCTTGATCTAATCGTTCAAAATTTTTCTAAGCATCCTTCCTCCTTTCTCTACCTTCCAAGGGAAAGTTTGTGAAAAAAATGTCTTGGATTCAACTCAAATGAATATAGTCTATTCTTTCCCCAAAGATAAAAATCTTGCATGAACTCTGAGCCTTCATTCCAAGCGTGATTTCTCAAGACTCAAAGTGATGATGGACAGTCTTGTCAGCACAGTGGTAGAGGGGTTCCAAAGAAGGGCGATGTTGCCATTTTCTCTCTAAAGATAAGTCTTGTTAACCTGCTACATGATGACCATTTGGTTCTCATTATATTCACCCCCACTACCACTGCACATGGGCATCAAACTAGAACTGCTTGATTCCTATCTGCAACTCTAGTTGAACTCCAACTCTATTCTATTGGGTAGAATCCAGGCTTTGCACTTAAACAAGTATAGGGTCAGCATCCATATCCTGGCTCCAGTGTTCACTGATTATAGAAATGTGGGGAATCAAGTACTTTGAGCTTTAATTTTCTCAACTGAATAGTGGAAAGTAGACAAGTTGTCTGATGAATAGATTGAGGTATTACTCCAAGTTGTCTGATGAATAGATTGAGGTAACATAAATAATACTCCTCATGTATGTTGAGCCCTCCACAAGGTCACTTTGAATCTCTCCTCCCTCTTCCCGGATGAGTAGCTAAAAACCATAGTTACAAGGTACTCCTGGCTAGTCCTGTTTTGGGCCATTACATGAATTGTCCATAGTCCCAAACCCTATCATGTAATTCCACCTTTTGCTTCCTTGTTTTAGAGCCCCTGCTTTAGAAAACTATTTAGGACCCAATTTCTTAGCACTGAATCCAAACTTCTTCTCACTGATCCTTCTGGTGGCTTAAGTTTTGCCCACAATCCAGCCTCCAGCTCCTATTTCTCTTTTATCCTTCTGGAACATGATCTGCCTTATTTCATGTTCTACTTGCCTTCTGTGATACTTCGTACTCCTTTATTCTAGATCCCCCTGGTCTTGACAGCCAATCTAGGCTTAAGTTTTAGTTATTTACCAAAGAATAAGATACATGAATGGGGGAACATTGATAGGATGAAGATCCCAAGCTCTTTAAGGAGTAGACTTCTCACCAAAGGAAAAAGAGCAAAGTAAAGATGGTAAGACTCAGAAAACCAAGACAGTGTTCATTCCCAAATTGTTGAGGATCAAGTACTCAGATCAACACTCTGGGTACATGTTATTAATTGTGGGGAAGGTGGGCTTTGATCTCTCTTGATAGATATCCCTTTCCTTCTAAGGAGCCTCTGGACCTGTTTGCTTTTATTGCATTAAATCAACATGGAAAAAGCAATCAAGGTGGTCTGGCCCTCAGGGATTACAAAACTAAAAGGTCATGATTGTTGTAGGGAATGTTATCATTTTTGATATTTTGCAATTTGACTTGATCCACTGAAAAACTTTAAGCAAAACTTCTAATTCAGGTGGACATCCTCAGCAGTATGCACATACTCTATTTCTGGCTAGAACATTGAGAGTCCACGTATAGATTAAAGCATGTTGCATCTGTAATTATGGGCACATCCTATTGGCTCAGCATTTCTAGGAGTCCTCATAATATTCTATGACAAAATACATGTTGTTATTTCTATTTTACAGCTGAGAAAACTGAGACTTAGGGAAAATAAGTAATTTATTCAGGGCAAATTTGCTCATCCAAAGTCGTACAGTCAACAAGCAGTGAAGGTGAAATTTGATCCAGTCCTGTGTCATTTCATCATCTGTCTGGGCTCATAACTACTAAAAGACACTATTTAAGAAGTCAGAGAAGCTCCACATTCCTCTTGCCCTTCAACGTTCACCCTCTTCCAGGGCTTCTTCAGGAAAGTATAAGATAGGGATTCAGCATTATTGTCTACCTATATACCTGTAATATTTTTCCCATCCTGTTTCCTCACTTGTAAAAGTAGAGGGCTGAACTCATCTCAAAACCCCTTTAAGCCCCAGTGTTTTCTTATTTGGATGCAAATACTTCCAGTCAAAGCAAGCAGCTACTGCTGAAGGGAAGGAATTAACACTCCGCAATTAATTCCCCATTTCATTAACAATTAAGTATGTTAAATGCCATTCAATTTGTTTGCACCATCAAGTCCTGGGAAGGTGTCCATGCGTCTTGTAACTTTCCAATAACTCTCCATCGCTAACTGAGTTAATTTCCCAGGCAGGCAGGCTCAGATTTTAATTCTCAATCTCTAACATCTTTCAGCCCTTGGGCCATTGGTGGACCTTCATGAGTTGATGTAATTGGCTGCCATCTGAATCCAAGTTAGAACTCTTTAGGATAAAGGCTCTGTGGGTCCTTCCTGCACAGAGAAAACAGAACTTAATAGAGCCCAGGTATAGAGCTGGTTTTTTTTTCCATGCTTCCTCCCACCACACCCACAGTGATTTTTCAGGTGGCAGGCACTATAAATTTATGAAAGGGTAGATTTTCAGATCCAATACAAATGTCACCTCCCTAAAGGCTTCACCCACCACCACAGGCTGAAGTGAAGGAATCCTAGAATGCCAGATTTGGAAGAGATAACAATGATACTAATAACACTAGCAGCCATAGCAGTAAAAACAGCATTCTTTTATACATTTTCCAAATACCAAATACAGCACTAAGTGCCATATATACATTTTTGCCTTTAGTCTCGATAATAACCCAATGAGATGAATATTACAGTTATCCTCATTTTACTTTTGAGCAAACTAATCGGTTATTTATTGAATTGGTTATTGGTTAGTTACTGCTTCATAACAAATGACCCCAGTATTTAGCAGCTTAAAACAGTAATTATCTCACACAATTTTCTGAGTGTCAGGAATTGGGGAGCAGCTTTTGTAGGTGGTTCAGGCTCAGAGTCTTTCATGAATTTGCAATGAAGATGTTGCTCAGAACTGAAGTCACATGAAGGCACAATTGAAGTTGAAGGATTGACTTTGAAATCTAGGCATGTGGTTGTTAGCAAGAGGTTAACTTCACCATATGAGCCTCTCCTCACAACATTGTGGCTGGCTTGCCCCAGAGTACGTTAACCAAGAGAGGGAAAGTAAACTGAGAGCAGTGTCTCTTATGACCTCAACTCAGAAGTGACAAACCATCACCTGTATGACCTTCTATTGGTGACACAGAACAACCCTGATACAATATGGGAGGAGACTACACAAGGGCATTTACCAGGAAGTGGAGGTTATCAGATGCCAACCTGGAGGCTGTGCATCACACAAACTAAAGTGACGCAGCTCGTAAAGTGGCTAAAAGGAAGTGGATTTACAAACTCAAGTTCTGTATGACTCCATAACCTGTGTTTTTAACCATATATTTTCTGCCTCCTTAAAAGTTTTTCTCATACAATCTACTTTCTAGGGCCTATAAGTACCAGTCAAGGTTTGATCAGAGATGCAGAACCACTAGAAGTGATCTGGAATCAAGGATTTATTATAATAAACTGACCTTATATAGGTCTGGATGCTGGTTACACAGTCTGTGTAAGGCAATTTCTTTGGAATGCAGTGCTGTGGCCTGAGGTCTGCATGGGGGGCAGTCAATAAACAAACAAACAAACAAACAAACAAACAAAATGGACACAAAGTGGAGAAGAGCAAGGACAAACTGGAACCTGCAAAGGTGAACAGGACTCCACAAGAATGATGTGGAACCTTTGTTGAGCTGTCAATGCCTCCAGTTCTCCAAATTTGTTCAGGTGTGTGGGTGACCTGCAGGAGAAGCTCGTGCCCTTCCTTATGGGAAGCTGGAGAAGCTTAAGGAGATCTGATAGGAGGAGAAGGAGCTGAAGGGCTGACTCCGAGTAAACTAGGAGATAAGCAGCAATGTGGATGATCTGCAGCAGCCCCTGTGTGCTGCACAGACCCTCCAGGTTTAAACAGAGCGTGGTTACCACTTTGCTTCCTACTTTCAAATGCTATGTAAAATGTCTCTTGTGGACCACAGCAACCCTAAATTTTTCAGAGAAGGGAATCCTTAGAAAGTCCGTACCAGCTTAGCTAAATTGACACAATACACACCCACCATCTCTTCTGTTTTGTCACCCATCTCCATAGTAGCACCTACAAACTCATATACACACTGTATCCATGTACACACACCGTAATCTATCAAGACCCCAAACATATCAAGCTTCTGCACGTCTTCATGCTTTTGTATATACTAATTCCTCTTTCTGGAATACCTTACCTCCAACCAAGACCATCTTTATGGGCACCTGTGCACAGAATCCCGTGCTAAGAAGAGCCCAGAGCTTGGTTTAATGCTCAGTGCATTCAGGACCTTCAACAAACATCTGTTGAGCTGAATACTTTACAACAGCTTTGTCACTTCACTTTCCAGCCTTTGTGTAAATGTCCCCACTGATAGCCAGCTCATCACTAAGGAGCCAACTTTGGACAGCTTTGAATAGCTGTAATTGCTAGAAAATTCTTCCTCATGAAGGAGTCTAATTTTATCCATATATGTCTTCCTAGAGCATCTATATACTGGTCATAATTTCACCCAGCTAAGCATAGGAAAAATGAATCTGCTCTCTTTGTATGATGTCCTTCAGGATTATGAAGGCAGAAATCAAATGCTACTTATTATTCTGCTTATATTTGCATATTTAACTGATTTAACTGTCTCTATGGCCTGGATCCATATCTAATATATCTCTCTGTTATTCATTGGGCCTGTGAGTCTTTAGTTTAGCAGCCAACCTAGGCTGTCCAGGTCAGGGTCAATTAGAATGACTTGGCTCTCCCCAGTGTGCAGGGTATTTTTGGCATGTTTTCCTGGTGATGGAGGAGGCACAAGGGAGAGGAAAAACCTACTAGAGAATTCTTTCGTATTCTTTGCTTGCATTATATTCCATTGGCCAACAGGGTGAACAACCATCTTGATTTTTCTGAGTGAGGGATTCCCCTGGGACTGAGGAGCTTACCAGAATGTGAGATCTTCAATGCTAAAAAATGCGCAAGGCAAGACAGGGTTGTTGATCACATGCCCAGTCATGGGACCAGGTCCAGAATCAGTGGGAGGCATTGCAAAGCTATGGATTTGAGGGGGCAAAAAATTGGGGCCGTTAATGTAATCAGTATCCTGCTGATGGGCTGTGTTTTTGCATTCGCTTCTAAACCAGCCTTTAGACCAAATTGGTGCATGTTGTCTCCATTCTTTCTCTTCAACAAACGGAAAAAAAACCAAAACAAAACAAAACACAGCCAAGGGAAATGGAAAGCACACTGCTAAAAAACACAGTGCATTTTTGTTTATTGTTTAAACCCACATGCAGCTATGTTTCAAGTTGATAGCAAAGGTCTCTTGGTCAGCCACTCCCTCGAGCATTTCCAAAACAAGCTTATGCACTTTCCAATTAAGCTCAGGTGAACTTAGCCCTGACCTGTAGCTCTGAGTGTCAGCGCAGTGCCAAAACAACTGGATGAAAAATGTAAAATGCAGAGAGCAGAATTTTTGTTTTTGTTTTTATGTTTTGTCTGTACTTTCCAAGCAATTTTTGGTTGGGTATTTCTCTCAAATCGGGTCAAATGCATGCATGATAACCTGGTAGTCAGTCTTCATCACTGCAGCCACCTATCCCTCCCACTTATTTCTCTATTATTGACACTCCACTCCTAATAGGAATGCTGCTGCAGCCAATCATTCACTCTTCATCCACTTATTGAGCACCTGCTATTGACTGTATACTGTACTAAACTCAGTGATTTTGGAAGAGCAGAGATAGACTGTTAAACAGATAACAAGTACAAATGTTTACATACAACAAATGCAAAAGGTGCTGTGTATAAAGAAAAGGTAAAGGACAGAAGTGCTCTCTTCCCCTAGACAAGGCAGGAAAGATTTCAGAAATGAAGTGTCCTTGGATTAGGTCTTGAAGGATGACTAGAAGCTCACTTGTCCTATAGCAGAACAGTTAAGAACGTGGGTTTTATAGTCAGATTGGGGTTGGAACGATACTCTGCCACTGTCTATCTGTGTGACCTTGGGTAAGTTAATTGATTTCCCATTTTCCACTTCAATTTTCTCATAAATAAAATGGTCCTTTAAGAATTAAGTGAGATGAAGTTATGTGTGTGGGTGTATCTACATCGACTCACATTTAGTACTTAGCACTGTGCTTCTCAGAGAGAAATTGAAGTGTAGCTATTACTGTTACAGTTACTTCTTTTTTTTCAAACTTTTTTTTTTTTTGAAGTGTAGTCAGTTTACAATGTTGTGTCAATTTATGGTGTACAACATACTGTTTCAGCCATGCATATACATACATATATTTCTCTTCACATTGTTTTTCATTATAGGTTACTACAAGATATTGAATATAGTTCCCTGTGTGATACAGTATAAATTTTTTTGTTTTCGAGATTTACAGATACAGTTACTTCTAATAGAAAAGCAGCAAAAGTGGTTTAAGCAAAACATTCCATATATAGAAAATACTAAATTCAGGAGCATGGAAGAGTATGGCATATTCTTGGAATCAAAAAACCCAAAAATCTAATTAGGGCATTGAGTGTTATATGTCAAGATGCATGGCAGAAAGCCCACTAGGTTGTTAAGGAGATGACGTTGAAGAGGTGAAGAGGTAACTAAGAGTGAAGGACGTGAATTCTATGTCCAGGAATCCTGTATGAACTTGGGTGAGAGTCACTAGACAATAGAGAGGGGTCCCTAATATCTAAAGAAGATCCACTAGAATATATGGAGGTGCAGAAGCACAAAGGCCATATCTGGTTTACCGTGTCTTCTAGAGCTCTAACAGAGTGCCTTTCTCCATGTAGATGCTTCACAATTATTTGCAGAAAGACCAATTGGCAGTGGCATCCAGAAGGAAATCAGACAACAGAACCAGCTGCAGCAGTTCAGGTGGTTACCAACCATTTGACCTATGTCAATGGCAACAGTAGTAGTTTAAGAAAAAACTGGGAGACAGAACTGTTAGGATTTGGCCACTGACTATGGGTGACAAGTAGAAGGGCAGCATCGAGGATGATCCAGACTCTAGCATGGATCTCTGGGCAGAATCCCAAGGCCATAGAATTTATACTGATTTAATCCTTTTTGCTAGTCCAGTTAGAATGATTTGCAGTATTTGTGTGCAACACTGCTGAGGGGATCAAGTGAGATGATAGCTTTGCAAATGCTTTGTAAGTTCCAGAGGAACTGTGTAATGGTGAGAGATATTTATTCATTCTCAGGACTTTGATTGCCAATTATTTGCCCCACGTAACTCTAGAGGCTGGAGATATAGCATTAAGCAGACAATGACTTGTTACACAAGGAGTTTGCATTTTATCGTAATAGGAACTAGTCTGATTTTAAGTTGGGCAAGAATCACACATGCATCTCCACTCTATTAGAGCTAACAAGAATTTAACTCATTATGCAAGGAGTTTTATAGACAGAATTTTATAATTATGAGAGAACCCTCAAAATAAATATACAATTCCCATTTTGAAGATGAGAAAACTGAGACTTCAGATGTTTAAGTAACCTGTCAAGGTACACAGTGCTATAAAGTGGTAAAGCCAAGATTTGAAACTGGGTAGAGAGGGGGTCATGATGGTCCTTTTCAGCAAGGGGAGTTAGAAAACGCTGTATAATTTTGAAGGGCATAATAAATATTACAAATGCAGTCCTTTCATTTTCATAACATAATCTATAAATTTAAAGCTCAGCCAGTCTCCTTAGGGGCATGGGTTTAAAAGACGAGGGGATGCTCTCTGAGGTAAAAGCTTGAGGGGGCTTTCAGAAAGACCCTTCCCAGTCACGAACCTCAACCACTTACATTTTCAACCTAAACCTATTAAAAACAACATCTCAACAACCCCGTGAAGTTAAATACCCTTGTTAAAGTGATCACATATATTCCAGTTAAATAATAGCTGCAGGAGAGGGCAATTAGCAGATTCGGTCAGGAGAGAAGAAGATATGTTTTCAGATGATATTGGAAATGAGATGGAGAGTCAATGAGGCAGAAATATACAAGACACTTTTTTTCCCCCTGAAGTTTCTTGAATTCTGTTACTAATGATACCTTTAGATTCTGAGGGCTCTGACCGGAAAAGACATATTGTGATCAAGGAGGTTCAAGGAGACTGACACAGAATCCAACCACAATCTCTTTTTGCCTTATTCTTTCCGATTGTCACCACAATGTTGCCCCATTTCTGTTGCATTTGTCTGTCACTCGAACTGATAAAGAATCAGACAGTATATTCAAATACCTAAGCCAAAGGAAGAAGGCAGAAATCTGTCCCCCTCCCCAGACCCACAACCCACCAATGAGAAGGGAGTCATCAGCCTGGGAATGGCAAATAAGATACACTTAACCCAAACTCTCTTCTCCAGGTCCTGCAAGTGTGCTTCAAATGACACCACTGTTTTGCCATGGGGGAAATAAAATAGCTCAGCAGTAAAGCACATGCTTAATATGCACGAGGTCCTGGGTCTAATCCCTAGTACCTCCATTAAAAAAAAAAATAAGATATTTTGTCATGATTTGGGATTTTGACATTTTTTGGTCTTCTAGACAGGAAGCAGAAATGCAAATACCCATCTGTGGTCTTTCACAAGATATGTTATACTTTTAGTTAAGAAATGCAAAGGAAGATAGTAGATCTCTGTGGGTCAATGAGGGGGAAAAAGAATGCTTTGTGTTCATATGAACCCAGTTTAAATTCTGACCTTTACATTTACTAACATGTGTCATGTATTCATCTTGTTCATCACTGTACCCAGTGAACCAAGAACACCTCATGGGTTTTCAATAAGTATTTATTAGAAAATGAATGTGTGACCTTGGATAACTCTCTTTCTCACTCTGCTTTTCACACTCATTCTTGCTCTTGTGCATTCACTCTCTCTGTCCCAATGGCAAAGCCCATTATTAAAATAATGTGAACATTGGATGAATTAAGAAGTAAAATTCTGACCCAGCTCCTGACACACAATAAATACTTTAAAATCCTCATTTCCTCATTTCTTCTCATAATTAGGAAAATTCAACCTGGCTATACTATGTATTAGTCCTACCCTTGAACAGATCAGCAACCATCTCTGAAACTTGATTTCCTCATTGCTACAAAGCAAAGTATAAAGATATTTCATCCACCTTATAAAGTCACTCTGAAGATTGCAAGAGTTTATGGAATTGGATACAGTTAGTAAACAGTAAAATACTGTTTAAATACTTATTATCATTATCCCTATCATGATTTTATAGATTTGGGTCAAATTCTCTCACTGGAGACACATCTTCCTTTGGTTGTGGGAGCATCTACTGTGTCCATGGCAATCTTAGAGTCATGTTAAAAAATCCCACTATGTTTTTATTAACTAAATCTACCTCTAAGCAGCCAGATGCTTTCTAGTGCATCTAATTGCACAAAGAAAAAGATCCTGAAGGAAATTATGTGGCCTCAAGGAGCATTATTAATGGGGCTCCCTTTTAGGGATGTAATTTTGGAAGCAATTTTCCATGAAATTGCTGAATGTATGTATCCATATAAATTTGAGCCCATTTGGTATAATTTTCATTTAGTCCAATGATTGCACTAATGATATTTTTCAATAGATATTCTCATTTAAGAGGAGAGGATACATTTATCTATTGCACATGTCAGGAAAATATACTTCAAACTGGATTTCCAGATAAGTTTCTATGAAGGCTTCCATATTTTTTCTATTCACCTTCACTGATAGACCACCACAAGGCTTTTACAATTGAGTAAGGAAAAGGTCTGGGTCATGGAATTGTCTTCAGTTAGCACTGAAACATATGTCAACAAAAGGAATTACATTTCATCCCATTTTGTGACTGACAGACTAACATTGTGAGTAGTTTAAAAGATGGATTTTGGAACTAGGCAGAACCAGTTCTAGATCTTTCTAGATTGTCCTCTGCTTTACATTTTCATGCTGAAAAATGGGGCATAGTAATATCAGTCTCAAAAGGTCTCCCAGTGTTGCTTTTAGAGTAGAAAGAAGCTAAAAATGTAGGTAATGTACTTAGTACACTGACTGGCATATAATGCACTCATCAAATAATTGATGTATGTGACATCTTCATAGTATATGATTTTTATTTTTTTTATTAAGGTATAGTTGGTTTATAATATTATATGAATTTCAGGTATACAACATAATGATTCACAATTTTATAAGGTTGTACTCCATTTATCATTATTACAAAATATTGGCTATATTTCTTGTGCTGTATAGTATATCCTTGTAGCTTATTTATTTTATACATAGTTGTTTGTACCCCTTAATTACCTACCCCTATCTTGCCCCTTCCCACTTCTCTATCTCCACTGGTAACTACTGGTTTGTTTTCTGTATCTGTGAGTCTGTTTCTTTTTTGTTACATTGACTAGTTTTATTTTTTAGATTCCACATATAAATGACATCATACAGTATTTGTCTTTCTCTGACTTATTTCACTAAGCACACTACCCTCCAAGTTCATCCACGTTGTTGAAAATGGCAAAATTTCATTCTTTTATGGCTGTATAGTATTCCAGTTGTGTATGTATGTCTGTGTATGTGTGTATGTATCACATTTTCTTTCTTTTTTTTAATTTTTAAAAATTTGGGAGGGGGTAAATAGGTTTATTTATTCATTTATTTATTTTTTAGAAGGGGTACTGGTGATTGAACTTAGGACCTTGTACATGCCAAGTATACACTCTACCACTTGAGCTATATCCTCCCCCTGTGTATCACATCTTCTTTATCCATTCTTCTGTTGATGGACATTTAGGTTGCTTCCATATCTTGGCTATTGTAAATAATGCTGCTGAACACTCTTTGACACAAATCAAGGCGATATTTTTTTTTTTGGATCTATCTCCTAAAGCAAAGGAAACAATAAGCAAAAATAAGCAAATGGGACTAATTAAAGTTAAAATCTTCTTCATAGCAAAGGAAACCATTGACAAAATGAAAAGACAGCCTACCAAATGGGAGAAAATATTTGCAAATGATATGATCAATAAGGGATTAATACCCACAATATATATAAATAGCTGATACAATTAAATAAAAACAAACAGGCAAACAACTAGATTAAAAAATGGGCAGAAGAACTGAATAGATATTCAAAGAAGACACAGATGGCCAACAGTCACATGTAAAGATGTTCAACATGGCTAACCATCAGGGAAATGCAACTCAAAATCACAATGGTCAGAATGGTTGTCATCAAAAAGAACACAAATAACAAATGTTGACGAGGATGTGGAGAAATGGGAACCCTTGTACACTGTTGGTTGGAATATAATTTGGTGCAGCCACTGTGAAAAACTTTAGAGTTACCATATGATCCAGCAGTTCCACTCCTGGGTATATATCTGAAGAAAATGAAAACATTAATTGGAAAAGATACATGTATCTCATAGAATTTTGATGCTGAATAGAACCAAAGTAAAATGTGTATGTGTGTGTGTATGTGTGTAACCTGAAGTCTAAAATGGCTACATAATAAGCCCAAATGAATCCAAAGCTATACAATGAATTAAGCATTGGCACTGGGAGTAGAATGAGCTTTCAAGGGACCTTGGAGATGAATCAGGCCAGTCTCTTGTATTTCAAGGGAGGAAACGGAAATACAAAGAGGATATATGACTTGCCATCGCTGGTGGAAGTAACAAGGCTAGACTGCTATTCTTAAATTCTAATTCAGTAGCATCTCATTAAAACATCCCTTCTCCCAGAGTTCCACACAACCCTTTTCTCCATCAATCTCCTTCAGCTTATCCTTACTCCATACATATATGTTATTGGGCTCTTATTTTAGAATTGAAACCCATTGTATCACCCTGAGCCATAAATCTTATCTAATCTTCTCAAGACACAAAGGAGGGTGTTGGAGATTTTTTTTTCATGCCTTCCACTTCCAGAAAGTCAAAATACCATTCTCTTTGCAGCCTTATTGTTTGTGTGTGTGTGTGTGTGTGTGTGTGTGCGCAGATGCACCCGTATGCACATGTGTGATGTCTCATCTCAGTTATACCATTGTAGGAGATCTGAGGCAACTTACAGGTTGCCGTGTCCTTCCACTATCCTCAACGATATCAATATCAGTGATAATCACAGTGATAGTAATAATCCTATAAACATTGGGTATTCATAGTTAATTAACTGCCTTAACCCTACAGACAACCAGGTTCTTTTGGTCTCACTCAGCAGGCATCATGGCCACACTGTTGCTGAGTCACACACGTGGTTCGTGTCCTTCGAACCCTCCTCAGGTTAGTCTGCAGCTGTGCTTGTACCTCCCATCTCCAGATGCTTCCAAATGAAACCAGTCTATTTTGCCTTCTCCCTCATACTTCAAAACTATACAAGTCATTTCATTATTTTCAAAAGACTTCATCTGACCCCATCATAACTCTGAGTTACTGTCCTATTCCTTTACCTCTTATTTGGCCTAACATTTCAAAAAAAAAAAATCTGGCAATTTGCCTCCACATTTTCCTCCCTTACTTCCTGTAATTCCTCAAGACATGGTTTATGCCTTCTCTTTTCTAATGTTGATGTCTCTCCAAGAGAGCAATGAGTTCCCCATCCAAAGAGGCAATTGCTTTTTTATCCTTTGTTTATTTTGCCCTTTAGAACCTGTGACACTGTTAATCAGCCTAACTCCACTGTGCTCTAAATTTGAAACTTGTATGAGAAAAAGATGCCCATAAAGGGAAAAAGTAAGAATGAGAATTTACTGATGCAACTTACCAAGAAGCCTAACAAGGGAAAAATGCCTGCTTTTGTAAAAGCACTGCAGATTGGTAACATGATTCTTTAACTAGAACGTGAACACTCCATCTTCACACTCACTTTCCATTATTCAGGATTATCCCACAAATCTGGTGATTTTTTTTCAGGATTTAATCTTCCCCCAGCCTTCTTGACATTCACTTTGAAATGAGGCCCCTATTCTACATTAGAGACACAGCACTGAGAGCAGAATCTGGATCTTCTCAGTTTGGGTTCCATTGCTTGTTTAATTTCATCTACCGTTTTACTTTTATACAATTTATATTTAAAGAAAAAACAAAACGTTTTCTCCAGTTGTATTTTCTTGGTGAGGAATTTCAGCAGCTGGATTTTGCTGTTTTGTTTGGGTTTGAAAAACTGGGTGTTTGACTATGTTGGATGGCCTTGTCCAAACCACTTTCATGTTTGTACTTCTTAATGACACACACCTCTAACATGGGAACAAATAATTTTTTTTCAAAGTTCTTAAAAAACAAAACCATTTTTTATGATAAGAATTTTTGTCCATGATACCAAGATTTTACTGACCATCTTATCTTGCTTCTAAATTTATTATTTTTTTTTATCAGAGAATGTAAGTCAGAATAATGTATGATTATTTGGAATTTGCTGAAACTTCATTTGGCCTTTATCTGTCTATATTGTTAGGTGGAGACAACGTTCATATAGTTTCATCTTCTTGGTGTATTGCTAGGTTTATTAACATGAAATATTCCCTTTTTTCACTTTTTTAGCCCTAAATTTCAGTTTGCCTGATATTAATACTGCTATCAAACCTTTTTTTTGTGTGTTTATATGTCTTAGTGTATATGTTTTTCCTTTTTATTTTGAGAGAAATATTTCTTATAGATAGGATATTACTGGATCTTTTTTATTAATTTTTCTTTACCACTTTCTTCTATTTAAAAAAAAAATTTCTTTCCTGCATCTGTTAAATTGATAATGTTTTTATTAAGTGAAGTAAGTCAGAGAAAGAAAAATTTCATATGATATCACTTATATGTAGAATTTTTAAAAAAATGATATAAGTGAACTTATTTACAAACCAGAAATAGACCCACAGACATAGAAAACAAATTATGGTTATCAAAACAGAAAGGCGGTAAGAAGGAGGGATAAATTAGGAGTTTGGGATTAACATATACACACTATTATATATAAAATAGATAAATAACAAGGATCTACTGTATAGCACAGAAAACTATATTCAGTATCCTGTAATACCTATAATGGAAAAGAATCTGAAAAAGAATATATATATCTGTATGTATATATATATAACTGAATCACTTTGCTGTACACCTGAAACTAAAACAACATTGTAAGTCAACTATACTTCAATAAAAAATTGATAATGTTTTCTTTCTACTTTTCCCTCTTCTAGTTTAACAGTTACGTATTGCATTTCTATTATTTTAGTGGCATCCCTAAATTGTTACTAAACATTTTATTTATTTTTTCTAACAACATCTAATGTTAATCAGTGTCTACAGCTTCCATCCCTCCAAGACACAAATTTTAGTTGTGCTCTTGTCTCCAGCTCTCATCATGTGTTTGGAGTCATTGGAATTTTAATTACATATTGTTATAGAAAATATGTATATATATGTATACATGTATATATATATATATATATATTTCATGTCCAATGTAGACACCAAAGTGTCATTATTTTCTTTTCTCATAAAGTACTTATTACCTATCATTACTTCCTTCTGTATTCATTATTCTTTAAGTATATGCTCTAATCATTCATTAGAAATATTTTTGCTGGTAATTTCCTAAGTCCTTATTCATCTGTAAATATCATTATTCTCTCTCATACTCAAATTATAATTTAGTTGGAGGTATCATTCCTATTTAAATATATTTTGTAACATATTCCTATGTTCTGCCTACTATTGCTGTCTGTTCATGCTCCATGTTTCTTAGTTTCCCTTTTATACTTTCCATCTCTTTATACCTTTCTGATGCTGTGGCAGGCTTGGTTTTCCAGGAATCAGATGTGATGGTGGAACCAAGAGTGCAAAAAAACTTTAATGAGGAGTAACACCTGTGGTATCAAAGGGGAGTGGCAGAATGGAGGAGAGCTGTCAGAACTCTATATGTACTGGACAGTCCCTGTCAGCCCAGAAGTTATTCCAGACCAAAGACTGCTCATGAGAGGAGCCCCATGTCACCACTGCCTTGCTAAATCCCTTACTGGGGGCTGGTCTGAGAATAGCATAACCTTGACTCAGAAGCCGAGGTAGCCACATATGAAGCCAACAGCTGAAGACAGTCAGCTAAGCATACCTCCAGCAGCTGGATGTTTAGTCTTTTTTGAAAGGGAGCTGGGGGTGCATTTCGTATAGCAGAAATACATTATAGGAGATGTTTACAGTTTGACCTTCCAGATCACCAGTTTCTCCTTGACTCTGTCTAGTCTACTATTCTGTCTATCTCTTTTGTTGTTCCTACCATTTCCGTTGTATAACCATTTCCATTTCATTACTAAGATCCCCTGCTACACTTTTATATAGTCTTTTGGTTTTGCTTCATGTAAGCTCTGCTTTCTTTTTTCACTGATAATGTTAATTATGCTTATTATGAATGTCTTTTCTGCTTTTCCTATCAGCTCTGTGGTTCTCTATTGTTTCCTTTTCATAGTGTTAGTGCTCACATATTTTGTAATCCTTGCCTACAAGCTTACAGTGGAGTTTAACTTCAAGATTGTCAGCTGACTCTCCTGGAAGGCTGGAAGCTTCTACTGAGGTCTTTCCTTTGCTGTTTCCAGTAAGATTAAGAATTGAGTGGGATGTGGCAGCAAGAGAAGAGCTTCTCCGACGGAGCTCTCTAGAATTGCTGGCCGTTCAACTTCTGCCTCATCTCCCACCTAGAAATGGTTCCCCTGATCACAACTGCTTGTTCTGAAGGCCTGGAGGGGTGGGGATGGTTCACAGAGCCTGACCACCTTTCAGCCCCTATCAGTTTCCTCCTTCCCACCCACATCCAGGGGTGTGAAATTCCCCAAGTGCCGCTCCTGTGCCTCCTAGTGCTATCCATGCTTACCAGCAAGTCTCCACAACTTCTGCTTCCATTAGTCACATCCTACCTCTTCTCAGTCACTCTTATATTCCTCCCAGCCTCTATGATGAATGTGCCTCTACAATAACTCAGTTAAAAGCCTATTATCTGACATTTTGGGTGTTTGATGCAGATCATGGAGATAATGGCATGAACCCTAAATGCCATGTTGCCTGAAAGTCCTATGCTAATGAAATTTCATTTTTCCCCCAATAGAAACATGGATCTGTGTTTATTGAAGTGAATGATGGGGGTCTGAAGCCTTTCTCTCCATAGGTCCCTCTGCATCTCACCTATGGCTCCATGGAACACAGTGTTTAAAATCATTGTATTGATAATCTTCAGGGTCACATTACTCATATGTTTTATGATTCCAAGGTCCAGGAGTCACTGTGTTATTTTTAAGAACTCTAAAGTCTCAAAAGGCAGGGTGGGTAAAATTCTCCCTCTTTTTTTCTTATTCCACAAACACAGACTGTTAAAGATCTAGAAAATCCCATAGGCTGTTTTCTGGGTCCAATATTGAACAAATACAGGACCCTCACTTCCCTCTAACATGTTGGGCCTCTTTCTCCATATCTGTCAGAGAACAGCTCTCCTTTTTCTACATTCAATCAATCTTTCTCCCATTTCATTTCATTATTGATTATCTTGACGATAGTAATGGCGATGGATGGAGGGGAATGTGGGCAGAAGCATGTTGTGAATATCAATCGTGTGCTTAGTCCAGGTCAGGGAAACCCCTTTTGAAATGACTGGCCACTTGTGAGAAGCCTGCTAACTTCTTTTTTTCAGTTTGTTAAAAAATATTAAGTTAAATCTTGGCTGTTTGGGTTTTTTTTTTTTTTTTTTGGTAATGTTTTCACACATTTTAGTTTTGAAAGTTGAGTTCATGGAAAGGACTCTGAAAGATACCAAATTGAGTGGCTCTGTTAAATGTCTCTGGCTGAATAAAAATGTCCCCATAGTATTTGAGGGAAAAAAAAGTGAGAAAGAGAATCATGAAATTTCCTGCAGAGGAAGGTCTGAGTGCCATTAACATTCCCCACACAACATGGAGTTATATGAAGACAGGTCTCTTCCAGATGTTCAGTGAAACTAACAGCATGTGCCAGCAGAAAGAAGTCTGGCCAAGATAATGTGCTGTAAGGGGGCTGATTGCTTGATTGCTTGATTTTGCCCACTATGAGTACCTATGCTTTGGCAATAATTATTAAGTAGAGTTTATTTCATTGAAATACCAATCTGTAAAAGCATTTCCCAATGTGCATTCTGCAGAACAGTTGCCTCTAGGAGATGTGCTGGTAAGAAAAGACCCTATAGTCAAATAAATTTGGGAAATATTCCACATTCATTCCTCCTTTGGGGGGATCTCTCATACATATTTTCATATTTAAGCAGTTTAATTATTATTAACCTGGCATTTCTCAAAACTATTTACCATAGTATCCTCTTTGTTAAGGTTCCATGGCTCCTGTTGATATGGACAGGTATAATATATCCTGCTGGTTAAGAGCATGCACCACAGAAGCAAGGACCTGATTTCCAACCCTGGTCCTTCCACTTACAAGTTAACCTCTTTCAGTTTCACTTTCTTGTCTATAAAAGGGAAACATTAACGGTTACCTTCCAGAACTGTTATGTTCACCATGCACTTATTTACCTAACAAAACTAGCTCAGTACCAGGCATGTGTGAAGGGCTCAGAGAGTAGAAGCTGAATAAGCAGTGATTATCCTAATGAAATTAGTACTAATAGTAGAAACTAGTAGAAATGCAACAGAGAGGAAGACCTTTAAGACCATAGAGCTGTAAACACATGGATACCTCCCTTTTCCTTCATTTGGTCCTAGAGATATAGTAGAGTGAGAATAAAGATCCAGAAAGAGGTTTGCTGTGGAGAAAAATAAGAGATGGACATACTCCTTAAAGTCAATTTTTGTAATTTTTCCTTTAGTGGAGCCCTCTCTGCACCTAGAATCCCTTCCACAATGCCCTAGGATGCTTTCTGTTTACTTTCTGACACTTACTTCTCTATTTACCCTGACAAGGAGGTTGCTTTCTATAAGCTTTATGTCCTCTTGCCCCACTGTCTCTTCCTCAGTGTCCTTAAACACAACCACTGTTCTGTGGAGCTGAGGAGGTCTCGGAGGATCCTGGGGAGAGACATATTTTTCTGTAAGTTCAACCTCGGGCAAATTTGAATTGAGAATTTCCAGCAGCTGTGTTTCAGCAGAACAGCTGACCCTAGTAGGAGGTGGTAGGTTTGAATTTTCCTATTAGTTTCTTTACTACTGGATTCAGTAAAAATAAAACAAAGAAACAAAACATTCAAATTCATTTGGAAGCTGGTCTTAACACTCCAGCATGGATGCTCAGAATTTCAACAGTGAACTTGTTTAAACATTAATCATGATTCAGAATTCAGGGAAAGGCATATAATGAAGTATAATGATTGAGCACATGAGCTTTAGTGTTAAAGACCGGGATCTGCTTATATTTGGATAATCTGCTTGGCCTCTACAAGCCTCATTTTCCTTATCTATAAAATGAAAAAAAAAGTACCTAATTATGAAGATTATTGTTAAAAGAAATAATGCAGAATATTTGCTATTCTATTGGCTTAGGAGACTGTTAGGTTTCAAGAAAGTATGGAATTTGACAGAGTTGAATAGTTTTTGTGAGTTATACTCTGCTATTCCAGAATGGGAATTTTGCTAACCATTCTTTGTCATCCAGATATTAATACATCTTGTGTCCATTAAAAAGGTTGCAGACCAGGTCATAAACAAGAACATGTTATGTTCCAAAGTCAGAAATGTCAGACCAAAAGACCAAGTCTTATTTTTTTTTAATTGAAGTATAGTTGGTTTACAATGTTGTGTTAGTTTCTGGTGTACAGTATAGTGACTCAGTTATGAATATATGAATATATATATTCTTTTTCATATTCTTTTTCATTACTTTATTACAAGCTGTTGAATATAGTTCTCTACTGTAGGAACTTGTTTTTTTAATCTATTTTATATACAGTAGTTTGTACCTGCTAATCCTAAACTCTGATTTATCCTTCCCCACCTTCCCCCCCTTGGTAACGATAAGTTCGTTTTCTGTCTATGAGCATATGTCTGTTTTACAAATGAGTTCATTTGTGTCATTTTTTTTAGATTACACATATAAGTGATATTATATGAAATGTGTCTTTCTCTTTCTGGCTTACTTCAGTTAGTATGATAATCTCTAGGTCCACTCATGTTGTTCCAAATGGCATTATTTCATTCTTTTATGGCTGAGTAATATTCCATTTTATATATATATAAATTGTGTGATTTCTTCTCATATACATATATATATATATATATGACTTCTTTATCCAACCATCTATTGATGGACATTTAGGTTGCTTCCATGCAAAAGGCCAAGTCTTATCTAATCTTGAACAGACCTTAGAATTTCAGAGTCTAAGGCAGATGGGCATTTGTTGCTGAGGAGAAGTTATAGAAGCCTTCTAACATCAAAAAATTTCAAGGCTATTTTACTAAGCAGATGACTGAGAGCAGTCCTACAAGAATGCACACAGGAATTAGCACCTACTCTAATCTAGGTCTCCTTGGCCTGGGTTGTTTCCAAGCACATGGGAGAAACTGTCATAGCATACCAGCGCTTGGTTCTTAGTTTACAGACAAGGAGCAAAGTCCTGTTCATCAGTTCTCTCTTTGGCTGTATTTAAACTGCTTTTCTACCAGTGTGAAAAGTATTTGATATAAAAGAACTGTGTTATAATATTTATTTTTAACCAATGGCTATTGTCCATGTATTTTAGAAATTTCTTATGGTTTTAGTTCCCTTTGTATGTCCTTATTTTTAAAAATATACTTATTTTATACTTTATATTATATGATCCTATTAATTGAGTAGCAGATCTATTTCAATTGTCCCTTGCATCTGTTGCCTCTTGCTTATGCTGGATCATTTCCTCTTTTGTTTTGTAATTTGGAGTTCTAAGCTCCTCTTCCTGTGCAGTCTAGTTGAGGGCCTCTCTCCCTTGCCAGGAACTGTGTAGGGATTTTCCAGGTACCCAAAGGAGACCACAGGCCAGGGATCATTAATACATTGAAATCAAAGCCTGTGGCTTCACAAAACATAAAGATATTTAAGTTCAAACCCTACACCCAAAAGTGAAACAGGGTTATGGTTTTAATTTCACAGATTCTTGGAGGATGATTTTTCTACCCAAAGACTAGTTACAGACAGACATGTTTTCTTGAATTTATGCTATGCTGAAGGATAGTTTTGAATACAGTCTTCTTTTCATAAGGGAGTCCCAATTTAGTGGAACTTAAAATCAGTTCTCATCTTTACCCCGGTGAGCCTAAGACCTTGTCTGCTGTCTTTGAATATGTGTTAAGCTCCCTAGTCCCTAGTTTAAGGGCCATGCTTACTCCCAGCAACAGTGTTAGCAACTGCATTTCTACTCTCAGTTGTAGTTCCATTTTCAGCCACGGCATTGGGGGATTTCCCTTTTGTTCTGACAGGCTAGGCTATGCATTTAGAAGAAAGTTTACATCATTTTGTTGAGAATGTCTGTGTTTATTGTAGGAGGGTTTTGGTTTCTGCAGTCAACCATGTTGCCCCAACTCAGAGTCAAGCAGGGGTGTTTCAGTGTCAGGTCCTTCAGTGAATTCTGGAGTTAGCAGCACTAAGGGGTATCAGGTATGGTGACTCTCAGTCTTTCCCCTGCTTTCAGCAGAACTGCTTTGCTTTTGTCTGTTTTATACACAGAGCTTCTGAGTAAGAATTGGTTGCACATAAGGTTTCAGCCTTTTAAAATAAGGTTTTAAAAAATCTTACATTAAACTTTATATTAGAAAACGTTGAGGATTTGTGTGAAGAATGTGAATCACATTGTCCAGTGGCATGAAGGCCTAACAAATTCTAAACATCTACAATCAAACATATATTCCTTTTATGTTCCTGGAACAGAAATCACCTCCAACTTGAGAGGCAGTTGAGGCAATCACACTTCCCCAGGGAGCAAACCACTGCAGGAATAAGTTGAGCAAAGCCAGAGGCCCATTAACTTTTGTGAACTAGGAAAAGTTCCTTCATTAATGCTGGCAGCAGTGGGGACCTCATGTCTGGAAAGAGTCGATAATGCATTAGGTTACTTACACTGTGGAAAGAGTTCATTGACTATGTCCTTTTAAAGGCTATCTTCAAAGGACTTACACCATGGAGGCAAGAACTCCTCCAATCCCCAAGAGGCTCCAAATAAGGTGTAATATTGGTCGTTGGGACCCTTTCCTAGATAAAGTATAGCAAAAGGGAACCGAACAAATACAGGGGGTTGAAGAAGTTGGGTAAAATACAAAAGAAGATAAAAGTAGGGAGAGGGATCAGATGGAGGCAACAGAGAGAACAAAAAGATGCCAACATGGACAAAACCTTTACATGTTGGATATGAGATGTTGCATGTAGGAGACTTGCTAGAGTCTACAGAACAGCCTTCACCAACTACCCTGCAAGTATAAATAGTTTCCATTTCCGAAAAGTTTGATTAATACTATCCCTAGTGAAGTTTCCTCCCTCCCACTGCCTTCAGTTACACTGGATTGGCCTTCACTCTGCCCCTACACCAAGCCAAGCTCATTCTGACACTGAGCCATTAGACATCTGATCCCTTCTGTCAGTGGCATGTCTCCACTTGACCTTCTTACCTTACTTCAAATGCTACCTGCTCAGGGATGCTGTCCCTGTTCCTTAACACACACCTCCATGCAAAGCTAGAAGAGGTTCCCCTTTGACATGCTTTCTTAGTTCCCTTTAACACATGTAACACAATTGTAATGATATACTTTTTTTTATCATCTTTTCAAAAATATATTTCTTTTCTTACTAGAATGTATATTTCATAAAAGCAGGCACAATCTATTTTATATACCTAGGATAGTCCCAAGAACTCAAAAAATATATTTTGGGGAAAATAAATGGAAAGTTTAGAAAGTGGAAGACAGATTTTTAAAAAGTTAAGTACAAATAGTCTTGTAATAAAGTACTTTATGAAGTCGACTGTTGATTCCCCACAAGACCACCAAAGCAGTCTATTGATCAAGAAAAGCTAAGTTTATTAGATTTAGTGCAGAAAAGAAGACAGTCTTTGTGCTATTTTCAAAATAGAAGTGTATAAGATTTTAGGGCCTGGGGTGGGTGAATGTAAAGCAGGTCTTACGAGATAGAATTTCTTGGATAGAGTGTGACATAGTTTTGGATTGATGGTCAAGTGAAGTGAGGATCTTGAAGTAATTCTTGATGAGTAGGGTATCAGTCTTGATAAGTAAGCTGTTTAGCTGGCTCACAGTCTTATCTTCCATGAGCAGATATTTCCTAGAGCAAACAGTTAAATTATTATTATTTTTTATCTCAGCATTGTTTAGCAAAGAAACAGGTAAGTATACAACATCCCATAGTTGTTTAGAACACAGAGAGAAAGGTATGACCATCTTTAGTATTGTCAAACACAGAGACAGGGAATTGTTTTGGTTTGAATTCTCAGTCCCCCTTTTTTGGTCATACTTTGTCCTGAGCTTAATGATAAACCATAGTTGTATAGAGACTTGATCAATACAGATTTCCACTGATGTTTGATTTGCTGTGTTATCATACTTTTCAGACATCAGAAAGTATCTTTTTATTTTTTGCTGGAAGATTATTTGTTGGATCAATTGATGGGACAGTGGCTTTACTTGGGTCCTTCAAAGCTAAAAGGATTATGATCAGATTATGCCTTCCATTTCTAAGCCAGGAGCCAAGGGGCCCCAAGGAAACCAAGAGAACGGATCCTGTCCCCGAGTAGAAGAGCTCACAGAACCACATAGGGGGGTAGTGGATAAATGATCTAATTTCATGTTCTTTCTCCATAATTAATCCATGGTTTATTTGTTCCTCCCAACCCCACTTCCAAAACTAAAACTACAAAAACTCCAAGAATTTTTATTTACATTGCTTGATTTTCCACATTTAAATTCAATCTTTTAAGCCTCCAGGGTTGTCCTTAAGAGTAAATATCTAGGGGGAGAATTTAGAGAGAAAGAAAGGGTGTATTTTGAGAACTAGTATGTGCCAGTACAGCAAGGCCATGAGTTCTGGCAAAAAAAAAAAAAAAAAAAAAAATCGAGGTGTAGAAAAAGAAAGCAATTTTCTGGAAATGGGAGAAGTAGAAAATGTTGAATACTGGATACAACTCCAAGTCCCTCTGATTCTAAAGACTGTGTAACCTCACTATACCAAATAATTTCCCTTTGAGGAATAGCATGAAACCCAATTACGAATTAACCCCATACTTTTTTTCTAATAATGTAGTTATAGTCTCATATCATTCTCACTTGATATTTAAACTATTTATCTTATGAAAGATAAATGGGAACTTGGGTTTTTCCTGGAGGCAATGGGAAGTCACAAGAGGGACTAGGAGGGGACTCACAAGATCGATTTTGCTCTCATGGTAGCCATGTGTGGGATGATAGCAAACAAGGCTGGAGTCACAGAGATCCCTGTTAATAACCAGAGAGGGTTAAAAATAACTGTCTTCTCCTTAGATATAAGGGTATTGTCATAGATCCACTGTCACATGGGAAGGGCTGTTGTTTTCCAACTTTAAGAAGGATGCATAATTTAGGCCAAGATAATCACTAGTAATGTATACAGCAGAGATTAATTTGAAAATTTAATATCAAAAGATTGGAGGGCTTGCTTATGAAGCCACAGCTTCTAAATTATATTGAGGCATTGGTTGGTAACAAGTGCTCAGGAGCCTCAATGTGCAGAAGAATATTAAAAGATACCACATGTCCTCTAATTAAAATCACAGCAAAATGGAATAATGATTGCAGATATGATATTAGCAAAGGGTAGGAGAATGACTGGAGAGCAGTGCCAGGAAGCCAACAGGGGCTAGAAACCACGGCCTCCATGGGGAGAGGCCTTTTTCCAAATTGCAGCAAAATCCCTGGAAATTAGCAAGAGCCAGAGGGAAAGCTAATGTGCATTGCTGGCATTATAGGAAATGAAAATATTGCTCTATCACACATGATTTGGACAAAGGTTTGGTCTGTTTGTTCGGTGCAAAGTGGCAACTGGGAACAATTACAAACTGAGCCTGAGCTTGCAGGCAACTCACACCCAACAATAGCAATCAGGTGTTCCCAAACCTTTGCTGCTTTAGGAATTTGGGGTTGGTTGATAGTATTATCTTTGAGTGTTTATTTGTTGGCTTTGTAATTTTTTTTTGAAGGGGAGGGGCAGGTGGGTAGGACAAAGCCAGTAAAATGGAAGGTTTCCATTCATTCCTAAGAGGACATTATCAGGGCTATTCAAGAGGACTAGCAGACTTTGCCCATATGAATCTTTCCATAAAGTTGGCGTGGAAAAAAATGTGTCATTAAGGACATGTCCAGCATTTTGGAGGCATGTATTTCTAGGGCAGTGAAGAGTATTTGAGATGGAGTCACAGTGTGAGCTTTTTTAATAGTTTCTCCCCAAATGGGTTGGAATTAGTTTGAACCATAATGATGGCTAATGTGATAAGAAGGCAAGTGAGAAACATCATTCCTCTCTTCATCAGCCCATCCCTAGTTAACCCTCCTAACCAGATCTTCCTCCTGTATAGGTTGTACTTCTTGGGTACCAACCAAAGATTGGGGTGAAACCCAGACCAAGATTAGTTTGTAAGCAGGGGATATTCATATATGTTTCACATACGCTGCTGCCACCTCCCTTTTGATGTCACAGCAGATGTCACTGATCCATCACAACACTCTCACTGACTCCAGAAGTATGCTCAGAATCCTCAGCAGAGGGTTCCAAAAGTCACTACTGATCTTCAGAGGTGTCATGGAAGATGCTAGCTGCATGCCAGAGAAATTCTAAAAATTTAGGAGATTCTTCAGTACTTCTCATCAAGGGGAAAGGAAGATACAGACAGTGACATGTAGGATTGAGCACTGAATTAACCATTTGAGTCTGGGGTCTCCCTTTCCTCTCCCACTAAGCTGTCTTGTGATTGTAAGCAAGTAATGATAGCTCTTTGATCCTCTGTTGCTTGATCTGTAAAAGTGAAATAATGTGTACCAGTAATCCTTTGGAAGTGATATGAAAGGCAATCATAGAAGAATATTTTGTGAGCCATGGGAAGACACAGAAGTGAGATCTGTTATTAGTATTAAATTCTGGTCATTACTCACTCCATTGTTTGCCTCTCTCACAGCTTCAGCAGAGTTGCAGGCAGAAGCAGCTTTGCCCAAACTTCTTTACCCTACTTTACACCACATTCCCTGCTTCAGTAGTCCTCAAACTTGAATGGCCACCATAATGGGTGGGAGGGGGCTTCTTAAAACACAGATTACTGGGTTCTTGGACCAGGGTTTCTGATCCAGTATGACTGGGGGGAGGAGTGGGGCATGCATTTGCACTTCTAACAAATTACCCAGTGATTTTGATGTTGCAAGTCTCAGGACACTTAGGGAAGCTCTGCCTCACCTAAATTCTGTATTATCATGTTTTGCACACTCCTCATAGCTTCTAGGACACATCTAGAGTGACCCTATCTCAGAGGTCTCTCATTTCCCAGAACTGCTACACCACTGAGAGTCTTCTGCCATTCTTATGAGGCTTAGTGTGTGTGTGTGTGTGTGTGTGTGTGTGTGTGTGTGTGTGTGTGTGTGTGTGTGTGTGTGTGTGTGTGTTAAGGAAACTTTTCATTTATATATGCCTTGCCTTCCCAGAGAGACTGGGAAGTTCCCGAGGCTTCAGATTGATGAATGTCTATATGAACCACTCTATCACTACTGACACAGGTCTAAGCACCCACCTGCCCCCAAAGTAACCCCCTCAAAACATCTGGGTGATTCTTGAAGATCTCCTAATTCTCTACCTAAAGGGTGCCAAGGAGCAGCTCCCAGGCATCCTTTTACGGTAGCCAGCACACCTGTCACCACACTGCTGCTGTCCTAGGGAAATGAACCTTTCACTGGAAATGAACCCTTTGCTGATGACCACTCTGCTTCATCACCCTGGCCTCAGGGTAGGAGACTTGCCCCTAAATTACAGGCTCCTTTGTTTGGAGAGCTCTGTAATTAGGCCTGGCCTTTACCTTAATTTTTTATAGTAGCAGAAATTAGGCTATAGTGTATTTGGATATTTGTCTAAAAGATAATACATATAAAAAGAAGTAACTGCAGAGGTTAATTTACAATTACAGCCCAGGCCCAAATTACAGTCCTGGTGGTCTGACTTACTCCCAGTGAGTCTCCACATACTGTCCCTGGAAGTAATCCAGTTTTCTTTGCGTCTTAGATTCGTAGATCCAGAGAAAGAAAGACCATCCTCCCTCATTGCACTCTCCATCCCACCCCCTGAGTCCTTGTATTCCTGCCTCCACCACTTTTCAACACTCTTTGAAAGTGGAAACAGCCAGTTCCTTCAGGGAAAGCCTTGACTCTACCCAAGAGAAATGGTCTGGTTCCATGGCCCCAGTGGAAAAATTACTTTAAAAAAATTATTTATTTTACTTTTTTTTTGGAGGGGGTGCAGGTAATTAGGTTTATTTTTATTTAATTTTTCAACTGGAGTTACTGGGGATTGAACCTAGGACCTCGTGCATGCTAAGCACACACTTTACCACTGAGCTATACTCTCCCCCCTTTAAAAAAAATGTCAATGGCCTTATTCCTGTATCATTTTCTGTTTACCCAGATTCCCAAAAACCTTTGGGTGCAGTTTCACGCACAGTCACCTTACTACATGCATAGAAGTGTACTGGGAATGTGTTAATAAATAAATATGTATTAATCTGATCTCTTCATATCTATCTTAAGTCCACTGTTACTTGGGAAACACATCTGAACAGCTCAAATGGAGCTTTAGTATCTCCAGTCTCTCCTCTGCTCCTAATGCCATTGCTCTTTTCTCTTAGCCCTTCCCCCAGTGCATCAAGGTACTCTTGCAGCAGATGAAGGTCCTTGAGCCTATTTGTCCAGACAATAGGCCAACGCTTTATCCATTCTGCTCCCCTCCTAAATAGTTCTCTGCTTTGCATCTGCCAGTGTTTTTACCCAGGCAACCACAGGTGCTTGCTTGGAAGGCCCTGCCTTGGGCGAAGATCACCAGTTTGTCCCCATTGCTGATTTGTTAAGACGAGCCTGTCCATCTGTCTGCATGCCACAGACCCTCGGTGGTGAAAAGCAATAAAAGGAAACCACTCTTTGACAGCCCTCCCAGCATAACGCCAACGTGAGCAGAGGTTATTATCTCCTAATGTCACTGCTATTTCCAACGGGCCCCCAACGTATCTGCAGACTGGCGAGACAAAAAGGGAGACACGGTTAACATAGCTCCCGTGCTTTGTAAGGGAGAGCATTGTGCTGGGCTTTCACAGTGGCTTTTACTGCCTATCGATTGGTGTATTGACTGCAATTCGACGCTCCTTCTCCCATTGAAGATGTCACTGGTGTACTTCTTTAATAAATCCCAACCTGGGCAATGACCACTGCAGGGCTAACTTGGTTTCTGAGCTTCTTGGTAGACTGGGGAGAGAAACAGGCTAAAAGTATGAAGGTGTTCTCCAGTCTTAGATCTGCCAGGAAACTGTTGTATGACCTTGGATGATTTCCTTCTCTACCAGCCTCATGTCCCTCCTCTATATTCTAGGTCTGACCCAAGAGGAGTCCATGATCCGTGATTCTTTTTTCAAGACTTTCAACTCCTGAGAGTTGCAGCCTGAACTGCTCCAGAGGCCCCCAAAATAGCAGCAAAGTAGTTGCAATGTATATTCTAATAGCAGCAGCTGTAGTAACAGAGCTGCCCCCTCCCCAGGTTTCCTCTTTAGGGGTGATATGCCAGAATGAGAAACAAAATTACTGTGTCTGTTCAGCAAATTCCTCCTGACAAAATCTTTAAGCGTTGACAAGAGTAATACACTGAAAATTAGTTTAGAAGTGTTTCAAGTTTCAAAAATCAATCAAAATCAAATTAGGTTCTGAAGACGCTGTCTGTTGAGTTTTAGGAAAAAATAAAGATTCACTTCAGCAACTCGGGAAAGTGGCTTTGACCCCAAAAAAGGTGACTTTTGCACAGAAAGCAATTGTCCTTCCTTACATCTACCTTTTAGGCCCCTTCCAAGGACCTGGCTGAGTGTCTCTTCTTGTTCTTTTGTCCTAGACACTTGTAAATAACTTACCAGTTGACCTACATTTTAATCCCATTTCTTTCCCTTCATCTCCCAACCTCCAAACCCCATCCAAAGCTGAACAAGAGAAAAAAGTTTTAAAGTAGCAGAACTAGTCTTACCTCCCAGAGTAGTAAAAAGACCTGGTGGTGGGAAGAAAATGAAATTAATGGCCAGGGATCTCCTCTAAGTTGGTGTGATTGTCAAGTACAAAAGAGTGGGGGAAAACAGTCATATTTAGTATGTGGGAAGACATGCATGCCTCTGTGGGGGCACATAACAAACAGGAGATCCTGCTTTGGCTTCATCTTTCTCCAGATATGTAGTTCGTAAATCAGAGTCTTTTCTAGCCTTGGGAGGACAATAGTAATCACGTTGACATTTATGCTCAAATTACAGTGGCTCAGTTACCTTCTCACAGTGACTCACTCCACCCGCTCTGACTACCCTCCCCTTTTCTTAATGCTTTTTGGGACTTCTTAGAGGGATTAACATGTGTCCACAAAGCAGGCTGGCAGCCACAGTCACCACAAAGAGGCCCTCTTGTTTTTTCTCTCCTGCTTGTCAATGCCTGTTATCTGTGAAGCTGCCAGAACTGACATGCTCTTTGAAAGCCACCAATGCATGGGTCTAGGGTGTTGTTATCTAGTGTTTCCATAGTCTCATAGCCTGTGGTAGAGCTGGACAGTGACCTCCCCTGTTCTGTGCAAATTGGATCTCCAAACATCTCTGCTTGGATCTAGAATCATTTTGTTCACAAATATTTTATTAAAGCATTAAATTAAAATCTAATTCAGTTTCTGGCAAAACCTCTCTAACCATCAAAGCTTAGACACAGGGGCTGATTGGGGTGGGGGGAGTGTGTGTGCGTGTGTGCGCGTGTGTATTGGGGGATTGGAGTTGATGCTCTGCTTTGTCATGGCCACACCATTCTCAACTAATCTCAAAGCTTATCTTTGGATATATTAGCATGTCGTATCTCCCTAAATCTCCCACTAAAAATGGTTGAGGGTAGGGTTTGCTTATGTATGTATAAAGCCCTTATGGCTGGTAACCTAGAATAAGGAGATAGACTACTTCCCTCCAAATAAATTTCTCTAACTTTTAATTTAAAAAAATTCCAAAATTCCAACCATTTGAAGGGATAGATTTCTAAATGCAAAAGTCCCAAAGATCTTAGGGTTTTCAGAACCAAGTTTTGCTCAGTGCCTCCATTGTAGATGACATATCTATGGTGACCTCTTTATGGCCATATAAGTAGTTTCTAACTCATTAATTTGGAGATGTACACAGGCCTCCCCTCTACCCTACTACCCCAAAGGCATACAGCTATATGCAGACTCACCTGCATACAAGTTAAGAGTTGCATTGTCAGGTTGCCATCACCACCAGACTTGTAATTCCAAATAATCATGTCTCCCTATTCCCTGGAGAGTTTAAATTCTTAAAGATTTCATTTACTTTTCAAGTTAATAGCGACTTCTCTCAGGTTCCCATCGTCCTCTTTTTTGACATCTACTGTAATTTCTTGTAGTTGTCAGAATGTTGCTTCCTCATTACATCAAACGTATTAGCTCTCACCCTTCCCAGCTCTGTCCCAGCTACTACAGATACATAAAAAGAATTTACCTGTGGGTGCTTTCACTCTGCACAGCTAACTCAGTTTTAGACAAGTATCTTGAGAGCCAAATGTCCCTTCTCCTGAGCTTGATGTGCTTCTTGCCTTCAGCAAAGCCTGGGGCCAGAAGTATAGTAAGCAAGTTGATGCTGGCTCTCCGCCAGCAACTTTGGAGCTGGGAATGCCTAGATGGAGGATTCATCTATTTATCCTGTCAGCCTAGAAAAGAATTTGGCACATGTTGTGTATTCAGTGTTTCCTGATTAAAGGTATGAATGGATGGATGAATAGATGGGTAGATGGAAGAAAGGATGGAAGGAAGGAAGGAAGAATATATGGAAGGAAGGATAAAACTAATATGTATTTTCTGGAAATAATTATAATCATAATTATGCTAAAAATGTCCTATTAAAAATACACCTTTTTTTTTTTTGCCTGCTTAATAAGTACCACATGGGCATTTGTATAATTCAGTGTAGACAAAACTAAAAGTTACAACTAATTCTCTGAATAAAACTATTGGTAAAATATTGTTTTTCTGTATGGTTGTTTTTTAATTCAGCCATAATAATAATATAAGGCAAACATATTTTCCTTAACAAAATTCTTGTTAGTATGTTCTGATTTATAACATCTCTTCTTTTTCACACTTAAGTTACACCATGGGAGGTTTTTGTTCTTTAATATGTTCTGAAGTTTTCTTGTAAGACATGATTTTTAATACATTTAATACATTCTATTGTGTTGGTATAATAAGATATGTTTAATTTTCTATTCTTTGACATTTGGGTTTTTAAAATTTTCTTTAAATTATAAATCAATGTGTCACAATAACCTTACACATTTATATACATCTTTTAGGAACTATATACATATCTATGCCCTATCTATCTTCTGTCTATATGTCTGTCTATCAGTCTATTTATCCACTGACCTGTCATCTGTTCATATCTATGCCATGCAGGTGAGTGCCAATTTCAGGGCATTCTCACTTTTCTTACTTTCAGGTCCTTCTTGAAAGGAATGTCGGGAAAAAAAGGAATACTTCAATTCTAATAGATTTTCATAAATAAATTACTTCAGGGTCATGTTATTCAAATAGAATAAGAACAGAATTTTCCTGAAATTAAAAACCGAGGAATCATTTTGATTCTTCTTTCTCCTTCTTTCCTGACACCGATAAATCATTAAGTCTCATCCATATTGCTATTATAGTGTGATCCCTAAGCCTTTCTTCTTCTCCATCCCTTCTGGCACTGTTGTAGCTCAGGTGCCCTGCTTGCTCTCCTGAGTCATCTAAATTGCTTCTGTAAGGGCTCATTGCCTACAATCTCTCTTTTTCATCTAACATTTCCCACAGTGTTTTCCATGGAACACTGGTCCCCATGGGATACATGATGAAAGAAGTTCCATGGTAAATAAAATTATGAAAACTCACCTATTCTTTCTCCTCTTGGAGCTTCATCAAGCACATCAGTGTATTAGATGTTCTAGAAAGTCCTATAGTTAAATTATCAAAACAAGTAAAATCAGTAACAAAAAGCTTAATTATCTTGGTTGAACCTAAAATTTACCAACCCTAACTCATTCATTCTTTTAACAAATATTTGCTGCATAATTACTATACGTGATAGCCATGTGTGTGATCTGTAGTTATAAGTATGTGACACCTTTTAATAACCTGTTGAACTTGTGCCTTAAGAATACACTTTGGGGTGAATCTTTTACTCAGCTGATGAATTAATTTTCTAAAGACTAGATATAATTATATACACTTTTAAACTATATAAAATGTTAAAACGAGTTAAACTCTTTAAAACTCTCAAGGAGAGAGTTCTCCAGTGCAATATAAAGTCTATAGCCCAACCATGGCATTCAAGACCCTTCACAGTTTGTCTTAATTACAATTTTTCTGTCTTTATTTGTTCTCCTGAATCGCCAGGAAAATCCAAGCACATCAAAATTCTCTCTCTTATCTGAACATGCTGTAGATTTTTATCTTTTCATGTCTTGATTTCTGGTATTTCTTTTGTTGATCTTCTCTAGTTGTGACATTGGATTTACCTCCTATGGCAAATATCAAACTCTTGGCCACCTTCTCTAGTGGTCACTTCTCTCTTTTCCTTAAAATTCCAACTAAAATGGCATATCTATGAAGCGTTTTCTAATGTCCCGTGAAAAATCACTCATTCTTTCTTAACAGCCTCCACGGTTGGCAGGTTAGTAACCATTATCCTCATTTTCTAGATGAGGAAACTGAGCTCTGAAGAGAGGATTTGCTAAAATGATGGACAAAGCAGGGCGAATAAGCAAATTTACTTGTTTGCATGGTGTATGTTCTCTGTATGTACTGTATGGACTTTGCTAACCATCATCTGATAACACTTCAAGGAGATCAGAGATTAGAGAAGGGAGGGGGTGGAGGAAGTGTCTAGGGACTTCCTGGAATCCCAGAGAGGATGAGTGCTTTAGCTCAGACACAAGAGGCCTTACCTAAATCCTGAAATTGTTTCTATTTGTCAGAATTGTGCTTGGCATGCTCAGTTCAGATTTTCAGGGATTTGGGTTTTAGCTGGCAAAGGAAGTTGTATAAACTCAGGAAACAGGAGGGAAAAGTGGAGAGAAAGCCAGCTAATCAGAAGCTATTAAGCTCATAAAAAAAAGTGTTGGCTGAGGTACAGTTTGTGGGGGAAAATATTAATTTCAGCTCAGTATTCAGTAACTGTTGACCTTTTGGATCTCCAAATTGCTGTTGACTAACCCATTTAAGCCAAGAGTTAAAATTTCCAGACTCTCACAAACTATGAGGATCCTGGAGTATGCTTGATAAATGCTGTGATTAATAGCTTACATTTTCTTGGCATGTAATGATAATATATTGACCTATTTGGCATCTGTCTGCTTGTTTGCTAGAATACTCTTTATTATACCCATTTTAGAGAATGGAAAACTAAAATGCAGACGTATCAAGTGATCCCCTGAAGCTGACAGGGAGGGCAGCATTAGGACTTGAACCCATACATTCTAAATTCTAGTGATGCTAAGCTGGCCTTCTGAGCATGGCTTGATGTAAGGAGATCATGGGTCAGCAGCTATTTCTTAGCTTTTAGGACATCCCAGGTATTGAGGGAGCAGAAAAATCCATGAGACAGAAGGAGGGGTGGGACAGTCAGGGGGAATACAGCTCCCATTGGTAAGTTGGACTAAAGCTCTACCGACATGATCTTATGGGCAGAGGCAGGGGCCACAGTCTGTCCTGCTGGCTTGCTCTCTTCTTTCTCCTGACTTTTGAATCTTGAATTCTTTCATCAGCAATGATTGTATTACCTGGTTATCTGCACAATGGTCTAATTTCTTTCAGCACCTGGTGCTGAGAAAGACTTGGCTGGAACACATTGGAAAGGGTTTGATGTGAAACTTGAATATGTTGTTAACTATGGGTAGCTGGTTTTAAAAAAATGATGATGCATTTTAACTGTGAAGAGTATTATATGCTCGTCATTTTAATTACAGATTTCACACACATTTATTGAAAGCTTACTCTGTGTCAGACACCTTACAAAGATCTGAAGTATATGAAAAAGATAAAGCCCTTAGCATTCAAGGAGCACAGTCTAGCAGACATAGTAGTAAGGTCAGTCTCTCTGAGGGATCCTGGAACTCTTCAGTAAGTAACAACAGTTATGTCTTCATGTATTCTTCCACTGATGGGAAAGGGACATCAGCATCTATTCAGAACCCTCTAAAGAGCAAGTACTGTCCTCCTGGAAGTCCATTAACCTCAAGTTACTGTTCTGGAACAGATTATCATTGGAATGAATAAATATTTATTGTACTTCTACATTCTTCAGGGCAGTGGAAATAAAAAGGTAATATTCTGAAGACTATTGTCAGCTCATGTTACTACTACCCTCTTCTAAATGTCCTTGCATTGTGGAGGAGAGACCAAACTACATTTCCTTAGAAACCCACTCCCAGTATGGTTCTCAGTTAGATTTTGACAATGGGAGAGACTAGATTTGGAAAGCAGAAAGGAAAGAGAAGTTATTATCATCTGGGATAGTTGCAGCCAGATATGTTGAAGTGTCATGAGATTAACTGTGGCTTGCCAGAAAGCTTGTCCAAAACCACATGCTCTCCCTGCTACAGACTTAGACAGATGGCAGCAGCTTCCCAGAGATCCCTATGAATTGCAGGATGGTTATGGTAAAGTCTTAGAACCGCCTACTTCCATGTGTCAGGATGAGTTTCTCCGACAGCTTCCTGACCTTTCCTCCCTTTGCTTCCTGTGGTTGGGTAACCCCTTAATTTCCACATTCAGTCATTGTCACATAAAATGCATAGAATGGCTTCTGTTTTCTTGACAGAACTCTGACTGACATACGGAGTGTCTTTTCTGTTCTCTAGGGTGCAAACTTTTTTTCTGTAAAGAAACAGATAGCAAATGTTTTTGGCTTTGAGGGGGAAGTCTGTCCCTTTTGCAACTATTCAGCTCTTCCATTGTATCCCAAAGGCAGCCACAGAAAATATGTGAATTGTGTTCCCTTAAAGCTTTATTTATAAAACCAGGTAGCAAGTGGGATTTGGCCCATGTGCTGTAGTTTACAAACCTCTGCTTTAGATGTTTGAGCTAATCATGCTTCTCAGTTCATGACTTATGGTCTTTATTGATCCATACAAGGCCCTTTGATTTCTTTTTAATGTATATGATTCTTATATATATCTGTTCTCCTCTTCTATTTTCCTCTTTATGCTGATAGATAAATAGACTGATAGAGACATACATGAATGGACATAAAATGGATATACATGTAAATCCATTTTAATATATTCAATATATATTTCCTTTGTGTCTTTTCTTGCAAAATGTGAATTGTTTTATTACAAATATTTTAATTTTAAATGAAATTAAATATTATATTATCTTCTGTTTCTTTCTTCCTGCAATACCATGTCCTTAACAGTCTTTCTCATTGTGATGTGTTCGTCTAGCTCACTACTGTTAACTGATGAATAGCAAGCACTCTGTGGTGGGGTGGTAGATGTTGTAATGTTCACCAATATCAGATTCTTGTTCTCTGGGTGATCAAATGATCAACTGCGGCCCTGAAGAGTTAATCTAGACACTCACTGCACTCAGCCAGAGTGAAAAATGAATTTCTGTGAGTGCTCATTTATTACCATGGCATTACCTAGCTATCCTAGCATGTTGCCCCAAGTGTTGAATAAGTACACTGTGATATACATCTAAAACATGACAGCCATCTACTCTCCTAGTACCAGAGCACTCAACTGCTTAGATAACATGGCACAGTGATTAAAATCACAGTTTCTGGAACCCAAATGCCTGAGTTCAAATTCTGATACCAAAACATACGAATATGTAGTTTCAAGTAAGTTTCCTTACCTTTGTTGCCTCTGATTCTTCATCTATAGTGTAGGAATATTGCTAATGCATACCTTATAAGACTATAATTAAGATTAGATTGTTAGAGCAGTATTTTAAAAAGTTAAAGTATTTTTCAGCATTTAAAAGGTACTCCCTATGTGTTTTTAAAATAAAAAGTTAAACTGCTTGCCACTGAAATGTTCAAATATAGGATTTAACATCTAGGACCTTTCCATCATAAATGTTCCATGCTTGCAGGGGGTGAGCAGAGCAGGTATTATTGCCCCCAATTTGCAGAAAAGGAAAACAAGACTCAGATAGATGAAATTAGTTATCTAAGGTCATGTTGATCATCATAACAGAGCAAGATTCAAACCTCTGTCTTCTGGCTCTAAGAGAATAACTCCTTGTTTCCTTTGGTCCAAAGCAATGGGGGAATCTTTATGGGAAAAGCCAACCGACAGAACCTGTTATGATGGAAATTAACTCAGGAGCTCTGAAAGGAAGACTTGCTGAATTCTAACCAGACAGTGGTATAGGTGAGGGAGCTGGGGGAGGGGAGAATGAAAAGACAGGAGTGTGGAGGGGCAGAAACTGCCAGGGAGGTGAGGAGAGACGTTTCCCCAAGGACAGAGGGAAGGAAGGTTAAAGGCATATTGATCTTGAGTGGGAAAATATTCTCCTAACTTTTCATCCTGCTTTCAGATTATCTGGCATCAAAAAAGTGTCTGTTACTCAGCTCAGCTTTGGAAATGGTGTGAGAGATACAGCAGCCGAACAACCGTTGCTGACATGGAGGGCACCAGAGTGGTTTTTGATGATACGAGCTGAGCTGCAAGGTAGAGCGATGTGAAACTTGATAAAACGTGCATCCAAGTGATGGGCAGGCAGCAGCCAAGCACTCACATCCTCTCAAGATTATACTGTATAGCACAGGGAAATATACACAAGATTTTATGGTTGCTCATAGAGAAAAAAAATGTGACAATGAATATATATATATTTATGTATAACTGAAAAATTGTGCTTTACACTGAAATTTGACACAACATTGTAAAATGATTATAAATCAATTAAAAATGTTAAAAAAAAAATAGGCCATTTCCTGAGCTCAGATAGGGCCGGCTTTCTTTTCAAAAGAAGTTGCAAAACTACCCATGGCAAACCCAGAGTTGCACCAGAGCATGTTACAATTCCTAAGATTTTTCCCCAACAGTTACCTTGTAGGAGTCTCAAAGCTACCCTATGAAAGTAGGCTGGGCTCGTTTACGATTCTCATTTTATAGATGATAAAACTGAGGATGAGAAAAGACAAGGATACAGGATCAGAAAAGCAATGGAAGAGGTAGGAGCAGATCGTAGCTTCTCCATAAATGCCCGATTATCTTCGGGCACCAAAATGTGTACCAAAGTGCATTATATCTGGCCAAACTGACTTTTCACAAAACAGCATTGATAGCATCCTTGTATGAATATATAAGAACATATCTATCAATCTACCTCAATTATATATTCAGGTATCTTCATTTCCCATTCATCTTTATAATCTATCACCTACAATCAGTTCCTATACCTATTAACATTTTCATAATTATCTGTGTCAGCGTATCTATAATTTATCGATCTATTATACCTCCTGTTTGGTCATCTTTACATGGATACCCTGACCGATGTGATGTACGTATGATTAATTACACCATAAGAAAAAGTGCACTAGCATTGAAAACATCAATGCATGATTATAAACCCTGTATTCTTTGCATTGTCTCACTGATTTATTTAATCTCCCAAAGCCTCCGTTTTGTACCTTGCCAAGTGGTGACAGAAATGCCCACCTCCCAGGGATGGGAGAAACATATGATAGTGATTATAAGATTCTGAGCCTAGTGCCTGGCTCAGAGTAGGCCCACAAATGTAATTGTTCCTTCCTGTTCACTTTCACCAGAACCTTGCTTTCCCTCCCCGTCATCTAGCTTTTCCACTGATTTTAGCTGCTCTTACTTTATCTCTGAACTTCCATTCATATATCAGGTGAGTGGATTACATGAGCATTTGCCACATGGTTCCAAGGATTATTCATTTTAGATCAGATGACATGATTTGGCAATCCAGCTCTAAGTCTTGAGGTAGAGCTTTCCGCTTACCATTTAGGAAACCAAGAATTCTAAATCCACTCTTCTGAATCATTTAAAGAACTCTGCATAGAGCTTTGCTCATAATAAGTGCTAAGTGAATATTTGATAAATTAGCTAAAGAAAGAGTTCCCAAGTAGCACCCTTGATCCTGGAAGAGTTTGGGAGCAGAGGCACACAGGAGTTGATTCTCCATACACATAGCAGAACTGGGATAGCAGAGTCCTCTGCTGTTTTAAAAGAACGTTTATTTATTCACTCCGTCAATCTGTATTTATTGAGCAACTAACCTATGTTAGGTCCCATGAGATATGCTGTAATACAAAAGTGCATCAGATCCATATACAATCTAGAAAATTAAAAAAAAAAAATCCATTCTATGGAATGTGATTGAGAGATGCCCAGAAGCTTTGGGAGCACAGAGATGGTAGACGTCTGATATTTGTCTTCCAGTAGTTCTTTGCATCTTCCTCTGGTAATTGTACCCCCTTACTTTGAAAAGCTGAATATCTCTTTCTCTAGTAAAGTCATCCTTACCAATGGCTATGTTGACAGATTCTGTGACATGACAGTCATGTGTCCAGGTCTGGCTAATTATAAACCCCTCTGTTTGGCCATAGTCGTTGACTCAGATATGGGTATGGGATCCAAGGTGGTCCAATTAGAGTCCTTCTTTGGAAATTATAAGTAAATGCTGATAGAGATCTCTATTTACGTGACTAAATGCCCTTAAAATAAGCCAAGAGATATATGCCTTTTACCACGTCTACTCTATTCATTGCAAAGAAAAATTCCTTGTGGTATAAGAAAAAGAAGCCAAAAAATTGGGTGATGTGGGTAATAGGAGTAAAGAAAAAAAAAACAGATTCTGGATAATTTTTAAGTAACTAGCACTCCCTGGGGCCATCTGTACCTCAATTACATGAGCCAATAAACTCTCAGTTTTGCGCAAAATTTGAAATTTTTACATATACATTTTCATACAGCTATTCTATTACTTGAAATCTGCAGAGTGTTATACCATATCAAAACTCTTTCATTTGTATCACCTTCTGTGACTCTCAAGACAACACTGTGTAATAGGCTGGTACTGTATTATGAGTCCACCTGATGAGAAACCTGAAATCAGAAAAGGAATGATGCATCTGAGGTTGGTCAAGTTAATTGTGGTTGAAGCTGAGAGAGAAATTAAACTTTCTGATGTTTTGGTCAGAGGTATCACTGTCTGTCCTGAAGTCTGATTACCAGACCACATTATTTCAGTGTTCAGTCCTGCCTCTAATTGGCCATTTGAAGCCTATCATGATATCCTACTATTCCATGTCCAGGAGGGTAGGGATAGAGTCCACTCGATTCTTCAACGTCGGCTATATGTGGGTTTCATCTGTGTGTGTGTGTGTGTGTGCGTGTGTGTACTATATCTATTGCTCTTACTCAGAGAATCTTATTAAGAAATATATTTGGGGGTATTGATCAAAGTCCCCTGGATAGATTCCTATGCAAATACCTCTTAGTAATGAGACTTTTTTGTGTGTTGCTTAAAACATGACCTGTCAGCCTTAAATTGAAACTGGCTGATGCAACTTGGTCACATTACCTCAGGCTGACTTTAGTTACGGTGCTACGTTTTGAAATGTAAGAGCATGAAACTGGTTTCGGCAATATATTTTAAAGTTTGGTGAATCATTTGTTTCTGAGCAACCCGATCTCTGAATTCCTGAGTACTCCTGAGGTACATGATCAGCCCAGGCCTGACCTCTGTTGAAAAGAGTTCAATTACCTGACTACCAATGATGCCAAAGTGCTTTTAACTGACCTCAGTCCTGGAAAGGAGCTTGTCGAAAATCTCTTTATTGATCCATTCTTCCAAATATTCTATCTTCAAATCTTTTATTAATTAAACTGTTGGAATCTTGTTTGATTAGAACCCATCCACAGAAACTGATTTAGTCTTTCACAGTTTTTAAAATATGCACGTATTTATTAAGATTGTAATGCCACTATCTGTGTTGTTGCTGTTATGTGGCTGTGAGGGCGGGTATTTGCTGGTGTGTTTGTTGATTGTGAGGCAAGTGCATAAGAAAGAAACACTCTGGGAAAGATTGATTTTTTTTTTCCAGTCAAAAATCTTGTGTAAAACATCATTTAAAGTGCTGTTCATTGACCCTGTTGAACTGTCCACATGATAACATCTGTCTAAAACTGAATACCAGAAAAAGTTTGTGTTATCTCAAGAATGGGTGTGCTCACTTGTGTCAAGTTCTGCCTGTTCTTTACTACCTTCCTCGAAGTTAAAGTCCAAATTTAATGCTAAATCATAAACCTTTTCCACAAACGTATTTCTTCAACACTTATTACACCAAAACTCCCATTCATTGAATGGTAACTGTCTGCTAAACACTTTGCTGATTTCTTCCATTCATTATCTCATGCATCTCCTCCATGGAAGTTTTATTTTTGGCTTTTTATTTTATAATTTAAGAAAAATATATACATACTCATGATTTGAAAAAATGATCAGAAATTTTTATAATAAATCCCAGCGGCACCACACACTGTTCTCTCTTTCTGTTGCTCAAAAGGAACCTCGTTTCTTAAAAATCCTTGTTAGCATTATTTTCTAGTATGTAACACCATATTTCTAAAGATTATAATTCCTAGTACTGTTGTTGGATTTATCAACTTTAGTCATTTGTTTCCTCCACACTTACATCTTTCTGTAAAACAAACGTAACAATTTTAATTTAAATAAAATACCTGTGTTAATATTATCTACTGATGCAAATAAACATGGAATTTGCCTTTCCTTTCTTGAATGTTTTTGGAGTGTATTTTTATTCATTTGAGTAATTGCCTGTCTTTACTTTCATAACATCCTATAAACTTAGCATCATTGTTACTTTAATACATTCTGATTATTGTTGCTTTTTTATAGATGATCTCCCTCATCCACAATGGAATTTTTTGGGATTTTCTATTTGCCATTGGTAAAGATCAAGTTATAAAATCTTATGATTATGTAGCTTAATGGGGGTCTTTTTTGGCTTTTTTAAAAGATTTGGTCACTTATTGGGAACTTTCAATCAATCTAAAAATAATCTTTTAATTTAAAAAAAAAAGTTTCTTTTAAATAGAATTCCTATATTGTTTTTCCTAAGTTGATTCTTTAATGTTCTTATCTTTCATCTCCCACCATAACCAGCAGGTCCAATCTAGAGACAGAAGTCACACAGTAATTTTAACAGAGGCAGGGGGGATGGTTTAATAGTAAGAATTATTAATTACAACATGGCATTGTAATAATGGAAAATTGGCTAACAAAAGATAAGGACAGCTCTAAAGCATATTGGAGCAGCAGATGTAAGTACAGCCACTATCTCTAGTGCTGTGATAGAACCCCAAGGAAGAGTCCCACATCTAGCCTCTGGGTAAGATCTAGGTCTCATAGGATGTAGGTTGGGATGTATCACGATTCACTGGATAAGAGAGAAGTTCACTGAGGTGCTTCCCCAGCAGGACTCACTGAAGTCTGTCCTCTGGAGTGCTAGAGGAGTCCCTCCATAGGGAGGGGCTCTACTAAAAACAAGTCACAAAATCACGTGAGAGGGTCCTGGAGGTGCCTGTACTGATGATCACTGAGCATTACTGGATAGCATGCTCTATAGGAACTGGGTGCTGCAGAAACTGTGTGCCCACAGGAATCTGGGGACAGGAGCAAACCAGAACCTTTGAAAGAAAAACCCCTTCATTTTCCAGTGTTCCTCCACTTCCCTCTGCTGACAAAATGTAGCATTATGCTAACTGGCAAAGAAGAAATATTTCTAAGACCCATCTCCCTCATTTTAGAGAAGGCTGTGAAGAATGCATTTGGAGCTGACAGGCAACACATAGATAAATGGCTCAGACAGTTTTTTGTTTTTAATAAACCTTACTTTTTTAGAGCAGTTTTAGGGTCACAGAAAAATTGAGCAGAAGGTATAGATATTTCTTATATATCCCCTGCCCACATGTGCATTGCCTTCCGTTTTTTATAATTGATGAACATTTATTGGTACATCATTATCACCCAGAGTCCATAGTTTACATTAGAGTTCACTCTTGGTGTTGTACATTCTACAGGCTTAAGCAAATTCATGATGACATGTACCCACCATTATAGTATCATACAGAGTGTTTTCACTGCCCTAAAAATCCTCTAAGCTCCTGTTTATCCTTCCTTCCCCCAACCCCTGGTGACCATTGATCTTTTTACTGTCTCCATAGTGTTTTCTTTCCTAAAGCATTATGTATTTGGGATCATACAGAATATAGACCTTTTAGATTGGCTTCTTTCACTTAGTAATATATGTAAGTAATGTATGTAAGTGTCCTCAGTGCCTTTTCATGGGTTTGTACCTCATTTCTTTTTAATGATGAATAATAACCCATTGTCTGGATGTACCACTGTTTATTTATCCATTCGCCTATTAAAGAACATCTTGGTTGATTCCAAGTTTTACCAGTTATGCATAAAGCTGCTATACACATGCGTGTGCAAGTTTTTGTGTGGACATAAGTTTTCCACTCCTTTGGGTGTAAGATTGTTGGCGTGTAACATAAGAGTGCTAAGTTTTGTTAAGAGACCACCAAACTGTCTTCCAAAGTGACACCATTTTCCATTCCCACCTGCAATGAATGAGAGTTCCTGTTGCTCCCTATCCTCAACAGCATTTGATACTGTCAATGTTCTAGATTTGGGGCCTCCTGATAGGTGTGTAGTGGTATCGCATTGTTTTAATTTGCGTTTCCCTGACAACAGATTATGTGGAGCATCTTTTTGTGTACTTATTTGCTTTCTGTACATCTTCTTTGGTGAAATTTCTGTTAAGGTCTCTGTCCACTTTTAAATCAGTTCCTTTGTTTTCTTTTTGTTTAGTTTCAAGAGTTCTTTGTGTATTTTGGATAACAGTTCTTTAACAGATACCTTTTGCAAAATATTTTCTCCTAGTCTGTAGCTTGTTTTTCATTTTCTTGACAGTGTCTTTTGCAGAGCAGGCCCACACACTCCTTCTCTTTTTTGTCTTTTTCTACTCTTTGAATATTTTCTCCACTTTATCTTTCAGCTGTTTTATTGGAGGCATACACACACACACACACACACAGATATATAAACGATAAGACTTACTTCTTGTTTCCCACTGTTATTTTTCATAACATTCTTTTCTTTTTTATAGATATAACTTCTAGCTTATATTATTAATAAGCTTTGGCTCCAAAGTTTTGTTCTATTGCCTGCCTTATCTATTTTCTTCTAGTTATTTTTCCTTCCTATTTATTTATTTAGGATTTTCTCCCTTGTTTTGGAAGTTCTTCTGAATTGTCACTTAATTCTTTACTGCCTGTTATTATTCTAGGCACATGAAACAGATATAAACTTTGTATACATGGGAGAAGCATATCTTTGGGCTTTATAGCAGAGTGAAGACGTACCAGTCAGTAATTTTATTGATTGCTCACAATAAACATATCCCTTTTTTTTTTTTTTAGAATTATTCATTTCTCTCCAGTCTCCTGCCTGTGGTCTCTGTATGCAACTGCTGTGTGGTTGATGAGAACTTAGGGACTGGAGTGATGTTCAACTCCTTTGTACAAAGACATTCAATCAGTCTCCCAATTTTCGCCAGCCCCTGTGATATCTGTTGCCTTCATGTTTTGACGTCTTTGGACAAATTGATTTGTTTTTCATCAGTGACTCCCTCTGCAGGCACTTATTTTGCAGGTTCTGTCCCTTTGTTGAATCTCCCATCTTCAATTTTTAAAATTTATTGAAGTCTCTCAAGCCATGCCCTTTCTTCTTCTTTAAGCCTCTTAGTTCTTGTGCTTTTATAGGAATTTTTTTTTATTCCTTTACTTTCATTTAGGAGATGTATTTGGAAAGGAAAAGATGCATCTTAATGTATTTTTCTGTTGCATTTCATTTTCCAATTCATCGGCCTTGTTGAACAATCATTTGTTAAAGCGAAAATTCTTCTTAGACATGATGTGGTAACAACTGATAAATGCAGTTGACCCTTGAACAACTTGGGGGGTTATTGCACTGACCCATTGTACAGTAGAAAATCCACATATAACTTAAAGTCAGTCCTTCATATCCACTGTTCTCCTGTATCTGTGGTTCTGCATCTACAAATTCAACCACAGGTTGTGTAGTACTGTGCATTTACTACTGTAAAAAGCCTATGTGTAAGTGGACCTGCGCAATTCAAATCTGTGTTCAGGGGTCAACTGTGGTTTTACAAATTTATGTTGAGAAAATGATAGTATGAGACAGTGAGAAAGAATATATGAATGAAACAGAAATTGAATGAGTGAATGGGGAGCCAAATGAAAGAAGAAATGAACATATTAGTGAATAACAGTGTGGTGGAAAAGACATCAGGCTGCAGAATTTTTGTTGTGAGTTTGTGTTTCATTTGCTGTAGGCAAATTATCTTCCAGCCTTATCTGAATCACCTCATTTGCACAGTAGATCGGGGAAGGTTAGGACTAGAAATTGGAAGGATCACTTCAGGATTTTTATACATCTCTGCTCCTTTATCTTGATCTTCTTTTTTTAAATTGACAAATTCAAGGATAGGGGAATCCTGGATTTTCTTAAATCACTAGCTTTCAACTATGGGGGTAGATAGACTCCAGTGAGAACCTAATTAATATTTAAACATCTCTTCTTACAATATTACACATAAATAAACACATAATCTGGGTACAATTTCAAACGCTCATCCGAGGATCCCCATGGGGCAACATGGCTCTCAGAACTTTTGTCTTCCTCCAAGGTGACCTCTGGTCTTTGCCTTCTAGAGGGGATCACAGATGTGTGTTTCCTTGGGCATTTGAGGCTTCCCAGAACACAGCTAGAAAATAGCAAAGAAGAACATTTCCCTTGCATGGAAACCTTGTCACTTCAGGTGAACCAATTTTCTCTTTGTAAATCAGGACATTTGCAAATGTTTCATTAGCTTTGGCCCAGATAGCTCTGTAACAAATGCATTTGCTGTGTAGTGCAGATGATGTATCAGCACAAACAGCTCACTGGGCCTCCATTAATTATACAGAGAGAATGAATGGACTATTTAAATGAAACTACAGAAGTTCCATTTGTGGGGGAGGGGTGTTTGCCTGGGAAAGGCAAGCACTCCCGTGTTGCAAGAGTCCAATATGCTTTCTGGTCTATTTGTTTTCAATACACATGACACTGAATCACTCATTCTTTCTTTTATTCATTTACCTAATACTTATTGCTCAATTGCACCAGGAAAGATGCTAGATGCTGGAGATAAAGCAATAAGCAAAAACAATACAGCCCCTGCCCTCATGGAACCAACTTGTGGAGGTGACAGTAATAAAAAATAATCACAAATAAGAATATAAATTTAACCTAAGTATCAGGAACCATGAGAACAAATAAAGGAGTGTGGGAGGGTGCTGATTTAGCAAGGAGAGGTCAAGGAAATTTTCCCAAAGGGAGTGACTTTACAGCTGAATTCTGAAGGATACGTAGGAAGTAAATTAGCTGAATGGGAGGAGTGGAGAGTAATAATACCCTGGGCTGAGGCACGTGTGCAATATTTGCTGAACAGAAAAAAGTCTAGTGTGGCAGGGATATAAAATCTTGTGATTAGAGGAGGCTGCAGAGCTACATGGGTCACCCATGCAGGGCCTGTAACCACCTGAAATTTTTAATTTTTATTGCGAGGGCAACAATAAGCCTTTGGGGTATTGAAGGGATGCAGAAATTAATCAGAAACTGGTGCAAGGAATGTCTGACTAAGAATCAGTAATTGAAAAGCATTTTCAATTGAAATTTTCAATATTGAATGATTCCGTGTGTTTCTTTCTTTAGACCAAGGATAGTTAAACTCTTTTACAAAAGGACAGATAGTAAATATTTTAGGCTTTGCAAGTCTTTGTTGCATTTACTTTTTTTTTTTAACAACTGTTTAAAAATGGAACACTAAGCTCAAGGACTGTGCAAAATCAGGCCAAGGGCAGGATTTGGGCCGTAGGCTATGTTGTAAATTTGCCAACCCCTGCAGTAGACCGTAAGCTCTGTGAGGGCATAGACAGTATTTCTCTCATTCATTGTAGACTCTCCGGTGCCCATCACAGTGCCAGGCACACAGTGAGTGCTTAATATACATTTATTAAATTAATTAATGCCTGAGCTAGGTGTTTTAAATATTCGATATTGATTCATGATGAAAACCAAGTGAGATGCTGGTGGTGGTGGTAACTCTGTCATTGTTGTGACCATTGTTATTCTTGCTGTTATTATTAACATACCGCAGATAAGACAGACATAGTTCAATTTGCCCAAGATGATGCAGCTAGTAAGAGACAAGAACCAGGATTTAAACATGGTCTGTACAGTTTGTTGGCCCATTCTCTTCCTTCTAATCATTCTGTCTCTTTTGTAAAGAATGCATAAACAACTAGGTGTGATATAGCTAACCAGCAAATGACAGAAGTAACTTAATGTTATGGGAGAGACAGGTCATTCAAAACCTGCATCAGTCTACTCTTCTGTTTCAGCCAGCTTGGGCTGCCATAAAACACATTACCATCACCTGGTAGACTTAAACCACAAATATTTATTTCTCATAGTTCTTGAGGCTGGAGGTCCAGGCTGTGAGATTAGAGAGCCAGCATGGTTGGGCTCTTAGTGAGGGCCCTTCTTCCTGGGTATGTCCTTAAATGGGCTTTCCTTGGTCTGTGCACACAGAAAGAAACCATGTCTCTTCATTTTTATATGAGGCACTGATCCCATCATGAGGACCCCACTCTCTGACCTAATCTAAACTTCATTACTTACTGTAATCTCCACCTCCAAATACCAACACATTGGAGATTACTATCACATATGAATTAATGGTTGGGGAGCCCCTAACCATCCAGTCCATGGCTCCTTCCTCTGATAATATAAAAGGATGTTTAAAGGCAGAAAACTTAAACAAAAAATAAGAAAGAGAGAGGAAGGAAGAAAATAAGGAAGGAAGGGAAAGAGGGAGGGAGGGAGAGAGGAAGAGAAAAAAGCTAGTAGAGGCATCATGGATGAGAGAAGTCTGATCCTAGATGGAACTGTTGACTAATGAGACAAAGTGAGAAAGCTACATCTTAGGGTGTACATGGAGGAAGAAGGGATTAATCTTCCCAATAATTTACAGATATGAATCCCTCTCAAAATCTCCTAGCCCTAGGTGCTCCTGCAGGTTCTGTGTCTTTTATCCATTAGGGAAGGAATGTGTCAGTCTTCCTTTGCCTTGCAGGCATTCTGAATCTTTATGAGTTATTTACTTGGCTTGAGGAATGTTGAAAATTTCCTTTTCCTTGCCTCCTTAAGATTTTCCTTTTCCTTGATCAGGGAAAATCAGTTATCAAGAGAATTGCACTTTTCACAAGGCCAGCAGTGACTCAGGTGACTCTGATGACCCCATCCCCTTTACCTACCTTAGTCCTTTTCATATGTAGACTGAGGAATAATGAGGAGAGAGTTTGGTGTCTATGATAATAAGATTGATTGCTGCTTCTTGGAAAGACCTAGGGGTCAGTGGAGGAGGATGGCTCCAAAGTTGATGATTCTTAGGTTTCTCTTATTTTAACTTCAGCTTTTAGATTTAGACACAACTTAGAGACAACAAGAAATAAATGTTTCATCAAATATCTTATTATAGAAATATTTAGTCTAGTTTGGAAAAATAGCACAGATAATTTCAGAAGGGAAATTTTCTGAAGGATATTGATTGTGGGGTTTATTTGATAGACATGATGATATAACTCCAAGCTTCAAAAAACTTGAAGAGAACAATGAAGAGAAAGAACATAAGGAAAAAAAAAAGATAATCAGGAACTGTAGAAATAAGCACATAAACCAAAAATTAATAATAATATGTTTTGAACAAAGCTAACTGAAGCGTGACATGATTTTGAGCTTTTTTTTTTCCCCCTGATGAAAGAAGAATCTACATTGGTACCGGTCTTAAGAACACCCTCCTTGGAATAGCCTGATAGTGATCAATGACCTCATAACCAATGTGAAAGTAAAATCTAAGCATACTCTCTTGTTCTATGCTAATTCAGTTTTCAAATTCAATTGTTAGGATCAACCTGGAAACAAATGACAGCATAACTAAACTAGGAGGCACTGATTCTCAGGATCGCAAGAGTGCAAGTTCAGCACTTGCTCTCCTTTGCCTCCATAAACTTTGCTCCCTCATTGCTGTTTGCCTGACCCTAGTTTCAGTCCTGTTTACACATTCCTAACCTCTGTGCAATACTACATTATTTTACTTTTCTATCATTGCTATGATGAACTGACTGGCATCCCCTAGGCTTGCTGCTGAGAGTGGTCCAAGCACCAGCAGTGTAAGCTTCATTTAGAAACTTGTTTAAAATGCAGAATCTCAGGTCCTGCCCCAGACCTACTGGATCAGTTTCTGCATTTTAACAAATCCCTAGATGAATTGTATATTGGTTAAAATTAGAAATCTAATTTAACCCACTCTAACCCACTTTCCTTACTTGCTGAGGATCTTCTCACTCTTCAGTCTATTAAAACTAACCATTGTTGTTGTCAAGCAGTCACTGTAGAATACAGGACTGTCTCATGGGACTAGGACTATAGAGAAAGAGTAATACAGTGGTCAAGATCATACAGATTAGCGTAGGAAAGAACTGACTACAAGTTTCAGCTTCACCACTTAATAGCTGGGCACCTCCTTAACCTCTCTTAATTTCATTGTCTTCAAGTGGTATGTTAGTTGTTTTAGCTTAGGCTATACTGTGTAACAAATGATCTCCAAAGCTCATGATTCTCTTCTATATGTTCATACATGGCTATGACTATATTCTATATTGGCTCCACTTTGAGACCCAGGTTGACTGGGCAGCCTCAATCTGGGACATTGTTAGTCTAATGGCAAGGAAAGAAGTGATAGGACAAAACAGAAACAGAATCTTAAAGCTTTTATTTAGCAGTGACACCTGTCACTTCGACTCACCTTCCACATTACTGAATTGTCTTTCAGTGAACACAAAGCATTATCCTCCCACAGGGAGAGAGGTATTGCAGAAGGGAAACAGGGAAGAACAGTGATACAGTTGACAGTGAAAAAAATAGTAGCCAGCTCACATTATTGTTTGAGATTTGAATGAGTTAAGGCATAAGACATCCTTGATCCTTTGCTCAGTAGCTGCATGGCTATTTTACCTTTCTGAACTTCAGTTTCCTTATCTGTAAAATGGGGACAATAACACCAGCACTTAATAAAGCTTTGAAAGGAATGCCTGGGTAGCACACAGTAGGCACTTACTGGAAAGAGACCATGAACATAGTAAGAATACGTATCTCCTTTTACTCTATCAGAGGCAGAAACTGCCTCATCCGCAGAGAAAATCCTGAATTAGAGATGCTGGGGGAAGCAGAAACAGCCCATGCATTGCTTCATTCTTTGTTTCCCCTGGGTCTGCATCCTTCTTTGCAATAGTTTGACAGGAAGCCTGCTCTCCTTTGGAGGCGTATGATGGAAGAGGGTGTGTGTTCTCAGAGATAACATGGGGCGAGTTCAGGGGTTACTAATTGAGTTTCTGCTTACCTTTCATATTCATTCAGAATCCCAGCCAGAACAGGGGTTAGTTACAGCAATCTCCCTCGCTCTCTCTCCACCCCTCCCACATCTGCTGACAGCAGTTGTGTCTCTTCCAAAGTTGCTTCCCCGTTCAAATTGTAACCCTAATCAGAAACTGATGTGATGGCAAAACTGAGGAGAGACAAACGTGTGGTCTTTGAGAATATTTTGAGATTGGATTTGCTAGCACAGTAAACGCTCATGCAGGGAATTTTAAAGTCTCTCCCCAAAATGGAATCTACCAGAGCCCAGACCCCTCTGTGTGGTCCACACAGATAGTACCTGTGGTTTGAGACAGGTTCAGAGAATCCAGAATATGATGCCAAATTGTAAAGTTCTTTAGAGTTTACAAAGTGCTTCAATGTGTTGTGGCTTACTTAATCCTCCCAGAACTCTCAGGAAATGAATGTAGCTATTGTGGTCCCACTCCATAGACGAGAGGTCAGCAAAGTAGAGTGGCATCTCCATGAAGGCACAATTAGAAAATGAAGTGGTGAAGGCAGATTAAAAGTCCATACCTTCTGCCCCCTTTTCTTATGTTCATTCACTACACTGTGGTTCCTCTAAAATTCTGTTACCCTTTGGTGTAGAGGTAAGGTTAAGTTTCTGGAGCTACCAAACTGAGAGGTCAAGCTTTAGAAAGTAGTGACCCCTTCAAGGGTACCCCTTCATCCCCATGATCGGTTTTATGGGATTTTCCCATTTCCTCATCACCTTTCTCACTGCCACCACTTAGCCTCCTGGCTTTCAGCCTTTTCCAATAACCTTCATTATCCACAGAGCAATCAGAGGAAACTTTTGGGTGCAAATCTGACCATGTCACTTCTTCTTTATAGCCCTTCAAAAGATTGCCTTCAAAATAAGGGACTTTTTGTCATGACCTGTGATGGTCATTAGGCCTTGCCACCCTCTCTGTGCACTTGTACATTTCTCCCTTCTCACATTTGTGGTCAAGCCAGATTGCACTATGTCAAGAAATTGGATCAGCCCAAGTTTCTTCGTCCTCCGCATCTTGCAAACACTGTCTTCCATTTCTCTTCCTCTCCAATCACCATCACTTGTAGGGAGCCACTTACAGAGTTGTCTCATCAGAGCAGATGTTCTGACAGCACCCTTTGTCCCCTTTAATTCAGTATTTCTTGCTGCACTAGAACTATTTCTCCTCCCCCACCCCCAGCATACACTCTAGACTAGAATTTCCTTGAGGACAGAAGCTTTCTTATCCATTTCTGTTCCCATAGCACCTAGTGCAGTGCAGGGTAAAAGTCGCAGAAATAGCCCGATAAATGCCTGGAATGAAAAAAATGAATGAATGAAAAGCCCTAGAGCTAGGGGCACTTATTTTTCTAAAGTTCACACTCACCACCACACCTACAAAAATTCAAGGACAGACTTTTTTTTTTTTTAATTGAAGTATAGTCGATTTACAATGCTGTGTTAATGTCTGTTATATGCCTTCTCCATCACATTTTCAAGTGAACGGAACCAGGTGTTTTAGAGCTGAGGATTGGAGGATCCTTTAGTATTTGGCAGGAAGCTAGAGAGAAGTTGAAGATAAAGTTCAGACTACTTAACCTCTTTCAGTCACTGGGGACGAAGGAAGGGGGGAGAAACTGAACATCTGCCTCTGAGAAACTCTGTAACTATCCAAAACAAGTTCTTTTCTCACAGATAGTGACATCCATTCATCTAGCTGTGTGACATTCAGCACATGACCTGATCTCTCTGTATCTTAACCTCTTCATCTGTTATATGAAGTGAGAATAATATTCTTTCAGACTATTATAAGGTAAAAGAGACTTAAGAGACATATTAGTCAATTCAATGTGTGGACTTTGGCCTGATTTAAACAGACAGACCATAAAAAAATATATCTTTCAGACAATTGAATTTCAATATGAAATGAGTCTTAGATATTAAGGAATTATTATTAATTTTGTTAGGTGTAATTACAGCACAGTGGTAGATAAGATGAATGGATGGATAGATAGATAGGAAGATAGGGAGATAGAGAGAGAACATTATCCACACTTAAACACATATCCGTTAGAGATGCATGCTGCACACTAAAATATTTATAGGTAAAATGACATAATGTCCTAGATTGTCTTAAAGTATTCCAGAAATAAGTAGAAATCCACAGATAAATCAGGATTGGCAAAATGTTGATAATTGCTGAGGATGGGAGACAGGGACATGGAGGTTCATTATAAATTATAAATTTTCTCTAAAAATGTTTCTATAATAAAATGAAAAAACCATAGTACCCTCTCAAAGTTATGAGAAGTTAAGTTATAAAATGTGTGGGAAAAAGAGCTACAAAGATACACTAAATGCATATACCTCAATTATTTGTACTCACATAATTCACTCCCTTTTACAGACTTAGTCACACTCCTTATTTGTTCATTTACACACAAAGTTGTGCAACAGTAATGAAGAATGACAACTAATAGTAAGTGGGCATTTGCTGTAAGTCAGAAATGCAGTGGACCCATTGTCTTCCTTCCACACTCACAGAAACCCCAGAAACTGTTTTAAAGCCCCACTTCTACAAATGAGGAAGTTGGGGCACTGAGAGATTACATCATTTGCCCAAGTTCACCCAGTTAGTCAAAATTAAAGTGGAACTCAAATCCAGACTTGTCTGATTCCAAAGCCAAGACTAGCAAAAACAAAGTGAAGCTCATGGTATAAATGAAAGCAAAACTGGATTTAAATTAAAATTAAAATTTAAATACCTGACTCAGTCCTCTCATTGGCTTGGTCTAATGTGAAACCCAGCCCTTTAATAAGATTGTGAGAGAAATTCTTCACACTCCTTCCTACTCTCTTTGGACCCAGTCACCTGCAGGTGAACTGATGTGAACACATGAATGCCCCCTGGTCTCAGAGAAGCAGATCTCTGTGTCCGTCCGTCTGATCAAAACTCTTAGGACTGTAGATGCCTCTACTTAGTCCAGATCACAGAAATATAGAAAATGAAGGCACTGCAGTCTTTATGTCATTCCCCTGCTTTGAATCATCCAAACTGCCTTGAATTTAAGACCCAAGATGATTTATGTACAAATCGGACATCCCAGTGTCATCTTCCTCTCTCCTTGTTTATCTGCCAGTTCCTCCATCTGAATAAAGGGGACATATATCCTGTGAATAACCTGAGTGCTTCGTCTCCTGTTTGTTCGCTGCTGCCTCTCTAGAGCAGGAAAGAATGTTTTTTTAAGCCAGGCTGCCTATTACAATTCCCTACAAGGTTTTTAAAACATACTGATGCCAGGGCCCCACCTCCTGTCAATTAAAGAATAAGTTAAATGGGCCAGGAATTCAGTTTTTTTTTAAAGTGCAGTAGGTTATTTTAATATGCATCCAGGATTGATAAACACTGGCACAGAATAATGCCTGGCATAGAATAGATATTTAATAAGCATTTGCTGAAAGAATGAGTAAATGAATGAATAAACATTCTGTCTAAAGAGGTAGTTACTAATGTGCATTCTTTATCAGTCCCAAGCCCCAAGCATGCATACATATACCAACTGTGAGCTGCGTGAGAGTGCCCACTCTGTTCTACGTATTTTTGATTCTTTCATTTATAGCTTATAATAGAACCTCAGTGTTTATTAAATGAATGTGCTGTCATATATACCCAAGACAAGGAGCAGGAAGATCTATTGGACAGATGGAGAAGAGTGATATAAAGAGGGTCTGTGGAAGGAACATGCTTTAATAGTCAGATGGAGCTGAACCTGAATTCCAACTTCATTACCTACCAACTCTCTGAACTCTAGGCAAGTTTCCTCATTTGTAAATGGGGTTAAATCACCCTGTCAGCATTCTTGTGCAGCTTTAAATGGAAAGACAAGCATGAAAGTTTTTAGCTCAGTGCATAGTATTTAAAGGTACTTAAATAATGTCACCTTCTCTTCTTATTCTCTCATCTTCCCTTAGACAGAGGTCCAGCTAGACTGACTAGGTTGGACCTTTGGGAGCTGATTAGAGATGAGAGGGAGAGAGAGAAAAAGAGGCAATGAGCAAAGAGTCGAATTGTTGGGAAATGTAGTGATGTTTATAGAATGGAGAAATACTCATCATTAGCCACAGCCAACGAAAGCCGAATCTTTAGAACTTGCATGTGTCATTCTTCTTCCTCTGTCCAATCCAGACATATACCACAGCTATAAATTACTGTCCTTAAGCATAAGCACTGGATGGTGAGTGCCATGAACACTAATAACAGCATTCATCACCAGGTAAGCAGCTCCATATTGAGACAGCTTGGACCAAACCTCTAAACACTTGGGAAAACCCCAAACACTATGCCTCATACCTTCTGTCCTAACCTTTCTTGGAAGGGAGGACACGATGCTGTTAAGACATCCCGGACTAGGGAATCTGAAGCAGCAGGGTTCTAATTCAGTCCTAATGTGATCACAAATGTATTCACCTGCAAAATGAAAGCAGGGTCTCTAAGAAATTGTCTCTTGCTCTTCCTTCCAACATTACGTTAAGTCTGGTTGGAAGTCTTCCTTATCCTATTCCAGCATGTGGTGATACAGTCAACTAACAATACTATTTCTTAAGAGATTTTACTTGATCTCACCTTTGGTGATACTAATATTGGACCAGTTCTTTTTCCTAATGGATTAATCTACAAACTTGGGTAGAAATAATGTCCTTTATCTTTCATTTTTCTAGTGATTTGCGTAAGTTCTCACTTGCCTTAATAGCATGAATTCTAGTATCTACCTCTGGAGACTTCCCTCATCCTCTGATTTGATGAAAAATGACAAGGTTGTTCAAGTGTCCCTAAAGGGAAAGTTAGACGAAGGTATAAGATGGCCCCCAGAGCTGTTTCCAAGGAGTTATCAGTTATTAACTTTATCCTTGGAGGCCTGGGGTAAACATCTTTCACTATGATTCTGGGAGCAAATGTTGTCTCATCTACTCTTATTTCCTCTTCCCATTTTTTGCTATCTCCTTTCTCTAAAAAGGGTACAGTTGAAATTGCCCAATTCTCACCCACCTGGAAACTAGACAGAATCAGACAAATCCCATATGTTGACAAATTAGATCAGCTAAGTAGTCAGCCTCAGGGAGAAAGTACTTTATCGCTGCTGCATTCTTCCTTGATTTTCTCCTTGGACCTGCCTTTTCTTATCACAGGCATTACAATTTGGCATGGACAAAAGCAGTCACCTACGTGGCCCGGTTTAGCCCACCTGGGACCCACCCTGCGGTTCTGCACTTTGCTCTCTGTCCTCTAGGAAAGTGTCTTTTTCTTAGAGCACCCACGGGCATCGGTTGGGTCATCAAGATCAAATTTGAGCATTTAAGGCTCCTGAGTCACATCAGTTGCTATCACTCTCACTGCAATTTACAGACACTGGAGAATAAACAGTGGGAGTGATAAGAATTTAGAAATCCAGTTGATGTCCAACACCTTTCCAAAGAACTTTATTTTGCCCTGCCTGCCAAAGAATGTTCCATAGATCTTTAGTTTTTGGTTTATTTATTTATTTATTTTCCCTTGCAACACGCTGTCTCTCATATACCTGATAAGACCTTCAAGATCTCCATGGCTTCTGGCTTCTGACTCCTTCTCCAGACTCATCTCCCACGCCTGTTCCCTTGTTCACTCCACTCCAGCCACACATTTCCCTATTTCACAAGTGCCCCAAGATCTTTCCCACATTAGGGCCTTCAAGCATGCGTTTCCCACTGTCATGGAATGTTTTAAGGCTACTTTTGCCTCCTCACAAACACACACACATTTTTGTCTGACTGTTTCAATCCAGAATACAAGTATTCCTGTCTGCTTTGTTGTTGTTGTATCTCTGGTATTTAGAAAAACTCTTAGTACATAGTAGGCATTGCATAAATATTTTTTGAAAGATGAATGCTAGCACATTTCTAGTCTCTATTTAGGAAAGAAGGCAGTTGGAAAATTGGACAGAAAGAAAATCATAAATTCAATAATAGGCAGGTGCAGCTAGGAAAGGGAAGGCAAGAAGACAAACTCAGAGGTCTGCTGGTCAGCGAAAAGGCCATCGTCAGGCATGAAAACTCCTCCCAGCAATCTGGCACCAGCAGCACAATCTTCTCTTCACAAACAGCAAATTCATTTGCAAATGAAAATAAATAAAATTTTATTGAAATATAAATTTGCAGATAGGAATGGCTGGTTGGGGCCCTTTGTAGCAATTATGCAAAAAGACATTCATTTACTTGTTATTATGTGCAAGTATAAAAAGATTCTTTATTTTCAGATTTTATTTACTTGGGGAAGCCTAGCAGGACTCAGAGGTTTGTATGAATCTTGGCAGCCTGGTTCACTCAATTTTCCAATCAGCTAGAAGGGCAGTGCAGTTTCATTAAACACCAGGGTTCTTCCAGTATAGTAAGTGGCTGACTCTTTCGCTTTGAACTCATGAGCCCTGTGGATTCCATGCATATGATGAATGTCATAATTAATTTTCAACATAGGGTCTCCTTCATGCCACTGGATTGAGTGTGTTGGTGCAGTGGTAATAGAAGCATGCACATCTTTTTACATTCTGCCCTTATGGTCCCCAAACTCTTGTCATCCCTGTATCTTCAGGCAGCATATCAATAGCCATGTGTATCTTAAAAGATGGGACTTGAATCATAGTATTGGGTATATAGTGACAACGTTGGCTATTAATGGCAGCTGTAGCTGGATATGGTAATGGCTGATCATCCCTGGAGTTCAGCAGACCTGGGTGTGAATCTCAGTTTGGCCTTTTGCTCACCACAGGGCTTTGGGCACATTACTCACCCTCACCAAATCTCAGTTTCTCATTGGAAAAATGGACACAGCAGTGATAAGATGTATACAGAGTATCTGGCATATGGTAAACTCTATAGTGGTGGTAACAGCAATGGTAGAAGCATGTCAGTGATACACTGGAAGGAGCAGATTTTTAAGTCCAGACAGACCATATTTTCAGTCTCATCCGCAAGATTTGCTGCTTGATCTTGGACAAGTCACTTGATCTCCCTAGGCTTCAATTCACCCATTTTAAAAATAAAGATACTGTCTAATTTTGTCATATTGTTTTTGAGATTAGCTTTGTGTGCTTTTGTGTTTATAAAATTTCCTATCTAGAGCTTGGTTGATAGAAGGTAGTAAAACAAAAAGACAGTTGTTGTTATTGTTGTTGTTGTTACTATTATCTTTACTTATTAGTCTCTTTGTGCCTCAGCTTCCTTACTGATAAAATATAATGGTGATAAAAATCCCATTCCAGTGCTGCAATTTGTCCACTCTGTGATTCAACCCTCCCAGATGTAACCTCACTGCTGGGAGCATTGGCCTTCAGCCCAGACTCTCAGCTCCTGTTTTACCCTCTTCCCCTGTGCTCTCATTAACTACTACTCTTTACAATTAAATCGTGCAATGAATGTCAAGTACCTGGGTTGAAAGAGTTCTAGCTCACCACTCTGAGCATAAATTTCCACCAACAGTCTTTCTGGTTGGGTCATAATTCAGGGGCCATTAATCACCTACCTGGCCTCCAGGACCCAGCAGAGGCAGAGGAGTTAATAAAGACCTTGTAGAGAAAAGAAAAAGCATCACAGCCAGTGTTGGGAGATCTTTTGATAATCACGGAGTGGGCTGCAGATTGCTGGAGAAAGCCCTGGGTAATTAGAGACCTTGGAGCTAGACACGGTATTGATTCTACCAGATGCAGCAGAGCTTACTGTCTTATATGGAGACATAGACAATGTCTGTCCATATGGTCTAGTTAAGATCCGTTTGGCAAGAACACCCTCCTCTAACTATAAATCCGCTCCCCTCAACTACTTACTGTTAACAACTATAATTCTACCAATAAGGATTAGTTTCTCTGAATCATTAGTATTAGTAACTTTAATTATGACATCAATCCTACCTAATGTTTTTAAAGCATTTGATAATTTATAAACTGCTTTCAGTTTATCATATTTGTCAACTCAGGTAGGTAGGAGATAAATTGTTTTCTCATTTCATAAAGGAAGAAACTGAGGCACTGAATGGTTTAGTGGTTTTCCAAAGGTTTTACAGCCACTAAATGGAATATCAGGGATTCCAAGCCATGCTGCTGGACAGCACATCTACTGCTTTTCCAACGAGTACCACATTGTTCAGACCAAGGAAGAATGTTCAGATCTAAGGGTAGTTAAGCACTCACAACAACAAGCCAAGGAGGTTGTAGGAGAGTGCTAAAACACACAGCATAGATGTTGATCTCTTAGAAAGAAATTAGCCGCAGCTCTGTCTGGAGATGGAAGATTAGTGTAAATGCCTTTGGTGCCATGTTTTGTTGTCTCCTGAGCAAAAACGTGGTAAATTGGAAAAAGAATAGGTCCTGGTTTTGACAGAGCTGGTTTGCTTCTTAACTCTTTTTCTCTTGAGACATTAAACCTCAGTTTCCTCAGTAAAAGATTAGTGTATATTACCAACCTTGCTGCATCTGATCAGGCTTAAAAGAAATAACCAATGTGAAGCGACTGGCACATGGTAGGTGTTCAAGTAATGATAGATATGATTTGTTTTACTGGACTCTGCTCGTTGCTAGTCATTGTTCCACACAATTGTAATAATAAGGATACTTTCAGCTCAAGTGAGAGAACCCTAACTCAAATGGGCTTAAGTAAATAAAAACTATTGGTTGATAAAATTAAACTTACAGATATCAATAGATTCCAGTGTATATCTGATGGTACTCGTAGGATGGGCAAGAATTCATGTGTCAAAGCAAAGAACTCTTAGATATCTCTGTGGTTTGACATTCAAAGATTTGCTTTTTTTGGCATATGATACATATATGCTAAATTATTGTTCAATAAATGCTCACTTCCCTTTCCCTCCCCCGTGACTGAGTCTATGATTCTGCAACTTGTGTATTATTGTAGGATTCTCTGATATTAAGACTTCAGCATGCCTTGATCCTTGAGGCAGTATGTGCTCCTGAGCAGTCCATACTCTAATCTTGTTACTGAGTTCAGATCATGAGGTTGATACCCCTCTGAGGACAGATTGACATTTTGATGCTCCTAGTTAGCAAAAACATGAACTGGGGAAGCTGCATTAACAAGCAAATAAATTTATGGTAGGCTTGTGCTAAAACGAATCTCACTGTTTGTCAGCAGCTTTTAAGAAGTGAAATATGTATGTGGCCAATAGAACTGGGGTAGCTCTCTGCTTAACAACAACAAAAAAAAGATCTTTATTCTCTAAGATGCAGAGAGAAGGAAGAGAATGTGGCACATACTGTGAAGCCACTGGAATATTAATGAAAGGCCACTTTGAGGAATTGAAGGGACCTTTTATTATTATCTTCTCCACTCTTGATTCGGCTTCTGTAGTACAGACTGTGTGACTAGGCACTCCTTTTGTTCTTCCTATAGACCGCAAAGGTTTTGATCTGATTCCTTCTCCTCGCAGTGACCATTTCATACTCAATCTCTAGGGATTTCTTTTCTACAAGAGGATAATAGCTTAATGACCTTTGCTTTTCTGAGAAGTAGTGTTGGATACTTGGAATATAGGGCTTTGGTGATAGGAGGCCTCAGTTTGAATCTGTGAAATGACACTAACTAGCTGAATCCTTGAGCAGGCGATAGCAAGCCTAGGTGTACTCATCCATAACAGCTTCACAGAGAAGATTTAGTGCGCCATCAGATGTGGGATGCTGGGGACAGAGGAAGAGTATGGTAAATGATAATTCTCTCCCACCACCTCTTGCTGTACCCAAGGGTTTTAAACAAGCCCCATAAGGGCCATAAACGTGTTTTAAAGAATCTTAGTACAAAGAACAGGAAGTATATGAGTAGACAAACCATGGAGTCATGTTTTAAGATGTAAACAATATCTCAGTATTCTCAGACTGATTTTGGTTGGCACAGAATTGAGTGGAGACTTCCTACTACAGCATGGTAATTAAACCAACTGGATTTTCTAGGGCAATCTTAATTTCAAATATCTGCTCTTTTGTTCAATAAACCAATACAATATCCCTGTAAGTCCAGTATTTTAAAATCTAAACTATATATAGGACTCATTTATAAATGAAGTCATTTATAAATCTTTTTTTTTGAGGATTTGAGGTTCAGTAAATAATTATCTCATCTAGACTTTCCTTTCTTGATGCTTGATGCAAAAAGTCACTAAAATCTTATAATATTGGCCACTGCTAACCATTCCTAGATTACCTATTGGATTTTCAGTAACCCTAAGAAGTAGCAAGAACAAGAATTTTCTCTATTTTGTGAATAAAGAATCTGAAGCTGAAATGTATGAAACAACTCACCCCAAGTCAATCACTTCGTAGGATACATTGTTAGGGGAATCAAAGAGAGAGAAAGTAGATATTAAAGAACTCTGAAAACTGGAAAAAAACATACATTTGTTTTATTAGTTACTACCATAAGTGATAATTATTTTGATTGGTACAAGATCAGCAAGAATTTAGGCAAGATGCTAAAGAAATACCCCTTCCCCAGTGTGGTTGATTGCAAAATATGGCCACAATGCATGTTCCTCAGCAATGTGATGTTGTCCATCCTCCCGTCAGGAGGTAGAGTCTATTTCTCTACCCCTTGGATATATTGAACTCCTTTAAATGTGCACCAGCCCTGTGATTTGCTAATGGACTAGATGTGAAATTTCTCAAAAAGGCTTGCAGCTGCCTCTCACAGTCTCTTAGAATCCAACTGTCATGTGAGGAAGCCTGAGCTAGCCAAGTGGGGAGGTTTCATGGAGGAGAATCAAGGTCCTCAGTCAACAGTCCCAAAGAACTGTTAGACATGTGAGTGAGGTCATTAAGCACCCTCCAACCAACCTGCCAGTGATGTACTAGTCAAGAAAATATGTATTTGAGAATCTATGAAGCTCTTAAGAGTAGGTAGTTTCTCACTTCTCTATAGACAACTCCTCAAAATTTATTATGCACAATATCATTGGAAGTTCCTAACTTAAATTCATAAAATAATGGAATCTTGGAATTGGAAGAAGTCTGAGAAATCACTGTGTGTGTGCATAGGATAATACTAAGCCCCTTAGAATGTCTTCTAACCTCACAAAATTATTTATATGCCTTCCTCTCATCTTGAAATGATTCCAGTTTGAGTAACATGTTATATGATCACTCTCTCTATGGAGAATCTCATCTACATTGTCTTCGGCAACTTCTGCCTAAGTACTTCCAGCCACAGGATTCTCATGACTTCAGAAGCCTACCCATTCCACTGTGGAGTAGGTGCTCCAACTGATTTACAGGATTTTCTTATATGAAGAAGAGACCTGTTTTCTCATACCTCCCACTTATCAGTCTCTGATATTTGAAAACAGCTCTTATGACTAACTTTTCTCTGACCACTGAAATCACAGACCTCACATAAGAAAGCAGACACACACACACATACACACACGCGCGCGCGCGCGCATACAACCAGTCTTCTTTTCCCAGAGTTAACAATCCTAAACCCTCCAAAATTTCCTCAGATGCAAGAGTTGAATGATTCTTGGTTATCCTTTTCCACCTTCTTCTCTGAATATAAGCTTGTAACAAAATTTGAGAATTAACCATTGGACAGAAATAGTAGACCCATTCTCTCTGATTCACTCATTATCCCGAAATTTCCCATTTTGCGGAATTCATAGTGAAACTTTCAAATTCCTTGGCAGCTACATTCAAGGATTGCAGATTTTGTTCATAATAATATTAAACAAGAAAATTTTATTTATGGAGGATAGAATAAGAGAAAATGAGTTCATTTCTAAATTAAAACAGCAAAATTTTGATTGGAACAAAGAATTTCTTGGTGCAATGGAGCTTACTGAGGCTTTGAAAGAGTGTATAAGACGTGAGTCACTGATAAGAAACAGGGGATCCAGAGTCTGATAGGACCAAGTTTAATGTAGGCTCCATCATCTACTCTTTGCTTGTCTTTGTGAGTTCTTTAACCACCCTGAGATCATGCTGCTGTGTCTGTAACAAATGATTTTGATAATACATTTACAATATGGTTGCAGTGTGAACCCTTAATACATTTATGGTACATAAAAGTTCTCAGTGACTACGTACTCTTATTATTTGTAGTTAGATATAACTGGAATCAAATTGTGTATCTAATGTATAATTTTAATAGGTTTCTTAACCTCCTTGAACATTTTTTTGGTATGATCTGATTAATACAACTTACCTCATAGGGATCTTGATTGAATTAGGAGAGTCAAAAGTTAACAAAGCATGCAGAAGAGTTCTATAAACTAGGAACACATGTACCTTTGACATAAGTCTACAGCAGATACAGTCCTTGATCTCATAGATTAATATCTGGTGCAGGAAATGCCCAAGAAAGTGTCATTTTAATAAAAAATATAATGGGGAAGAACAGAGTGTTTAGGGAGCCTAGAGAGGGGCCTCTCATACAGATTTGGAAAATTATCAAGTAAGATCTCCCAGAGGAAATGGTGACTAAACTAATATGGGAAGATGAGTGAGCCAGATAGAAGGAATGTAGTGGGGATGAGGTGGGGGGGTGAGGAGCAGAAAGTAACAGCGGAAGAATAAGAAAAGCCTTGGAACCAGAAAGAGTCTGATGAATTTGAGAATTAAAAGAAGTCCAATATGACTAGGGCTATAAGTACATACCAGAAACTGCCTGAAGCACCTTAAAATTATTATTGTAATTGACCCTTCTATAACTCTATGAATTAGGGCCATAATCTCCATTTCAGGAATGAGAAAACCGAATCCCAATTAAAGGTCATTACTTATGTGAGGTTTAAATAAAAGAAACAGCCAGGATGGAAACTTGAGTAATTGACTCCAAAGCCATTGTTCTTCCCTTTGACCAAGAGCTCCGAAAGAGGAGAAAATGTTGAGGATTCAGTTCTTTTGACATCAAGGTTTCCAACCATCAGTCCTGAGGGACAGGATGGGCAGGTAATCATGTGCCCCTGATGCATCTTTGTTGAGGTTGGCATGATGGAGACAGGTGTAGCCAATGTTGTTCCTCCCAGAGATCACTTAAAGCTTAATCCTTCTGGGAGAAAGGAACAGTCTTTGGCAAGCATGATTCTCAGATGTCCAGATGCTTAGGAAACTCTAAAGAAGCTGTGAGAACAGAACAGGCAGGCCGCACAGTGAGAAGCATGTCTTTAGACAGGAGCCTCAACATTAGACCTGATCGGCAACTGCCGTCTCCCTGAGAATTTGCATCCCACCGTGAGCGATTGCAGCCTTCTATAAACACAACTGGCCTTCCTGATAAAATTCAGCTCCAAGGAATTAAGGAAGAGGCCCTCATTTGGTTATTTTTCAAGGCCTTTCCTATCTCAGGCCAGCAGCTTTATTGTTCTGCAGCTGCTTCAAAGGACCCTCTCTGGAAAGGCTCGTACATTCTCTCCCCAAGCCTTATCGGCCTCCCTCAGACCAGCTCATTTGCCTAATGGTGTCTCCACAAAGGCAGCAGAAGTTCCAAATCTGAACTCAGCAACTTCTCATTTTTGGCCAGCTACAGGAACTCCCCCAGCCTCTGTGTTGGATGCTTAGAACTCACCAGATATCCCTTTTCTCGAAATATTGACCTGGCTGCTGTCAGCTGCAGACCTGAGAACTTCTTGGAGCTAGACATAAAAGACTTACTGGGTTCTCCAGTATGTCAAGTTCTCCAACATTCGTTGAGCCGGCACTGCACCTGATGATGCTGTGGACTGCTTGCTGCTTCTCTCCTATGCTGGACACTGACAAGGGGTCAGGGACTAGATAGAGGCAATATTGTATGATGGATAACAAATAGTTTTCTGGTCAGACAAATCTAAGGAATCTAATGATAATTAGATGTTTGACTTCATTTGTTACTTAAATTTTCAAAGCCTCATCATTTATAAAACAAGAGTAATAAAACCTACTTTATATGGAGGGTGTGGATATTAGATAATACTATGCCAGAAAAAAAAATGCTAGGCATTCACTTATTTAGTCAAGAGATTTTTTTTTTTTTTTTTTTTTAGTTACTATCAAACATAATTTTCCTCTGAAGAAGAGGAGACAGAGATACCATGGAGGGCAATAATTTTGGTTTATTCATCTTCTCCATGGTATCAGTGTTTGAAAAAGTTGATGTTTGAGAAATATTTGTTTAAACTGAACTAAACATCTGCAGAAGAGCTTGGAACTATAGAGAGGGCAGTTAGTTTGGAGTCAGGACACAACGGTTTACTTTATATGACATTAAGAGACTGGATTGGGGTCTAGCACTTTGCAAAAATATTTGACATTGAGCAGATTACTTCACTTCTGTAAGTGCCAGTTAGTTCTCCAAAATGGGTACAGTGATGCTCTCAGATATCTGGAAATGTTAATCATGGAACCAAAACAATTGGAAGTCCTTTGCAAAAGAGAGTATTTTTAATTCACTGATGAAGAACAAATATATATTAAGATATATTGAATTTCTCCTATCTTAGGCACTCCCCTTATATTCTCTCTGACTCTATAATGGAGCGCTGTGAAGCAGGACTTTTTTACAGAATTGAAGAGATTGAACATGAGAAAAGTTAAGTGTCTTGCTAAATGTCACACAATGGTACTCTGTCCTTCTAGTTGCTTAGGTCAACATGGGAGGCATTCCTGATGGCTCTTTCTCATCTTCCCATATCAAGTTCTTCTAAAAATTATAGTTCTACCTTCAAAATACATCCAGAATATGACCATCTTCCATCCACTTAAGTCCCATCATCTCTTGCTAGATTTCCTTGTGATCTCCCTAACCACATCTGTTATCTTCTCCAGAATGAATCTTCTAAAACTTTAGTCAACTGATGTCAGTCCTCAAGTCAGAACATCCTCATGTTTTCCACCACAGTCAGAACAAAAGCTGAAGTCCAAGCAATAGTCTCAAAGGTTGTGTGTGTTTGGATTATTTTCTATCTCTAAGACTTTGAGTCAAGCTTCACTCTGCACTTTGCCTACTCTGCTCAAACCTACCAGCTTTGCCTCTTTGCCTTTCCTTGACTAGGACACACATGCTGCTGCTTCAGGGCCTTTGCACTTGCTCCTCCTTTGGTCCAGAATGCCTCTCCTCACATGGCTCCCATTTTTACTTCATTCACGTCTTCTCAAATGTCATTTTATCAAAGTGGCCTTCTCTGATCACTCCACATAAGAAAGCAATTCTCCCTCTCTTGTCATTCATTAAGCGCTCAAACCACTTTGACTTTCATCTTAACACCTATTGCCTGCTATTCTATTAGGGAAGTTTTAAACCTGCTTACTTTTTTGTCACCCTAGAACACAGCTCTGTGTGGGCTTGGAATAAATCTCTCTTTTCCCCAACTAAGGAATTACACTTTACATGAAGTTAATGTATTCATTTTAGTGCCTAGTTTGATGAGTTTTGACAAATATACTACAATCAGATGGAACACTTTTGTCACACCAGGAAGTTCTATGTGTCCCTCTCCCTATCCCAGGTGATAAGCTGATCTGATTTTTAGAACTATTGATTAGTCTTGCCTCTTACAGAATTCGTATAAATGGAATCATACAGTATGTACCCTTTTGCCAGATCCATAATGTTTTTGAGACCCACTAATATTCTTCTGAATATCAGTATTTTCTAATTAGTACTAAGTAATATTCCATTGTAATGAATATGCCACAATTTGCTTACCTGTTGACCTATTGATGAATATTTAGATTGTTGCCAGTTTTGGACTATTACGAGTGAAACTGCTATGACCATTTGTGTGCAAGTATTTTGTGAACATGTTTTCCTTTTCTTAGGTAAAAACTTAGGAGGAGGATTGCTGGTCATAAACTAAGTGTATGTTTGGCTCTAAATCTGTTTTTCACTGATAAATCCCCACTATCTGGAACAAATCTCTGGCAGGTCGTAAGCACTCAACAAATGTTTATTAATTGAAAACTTCAACAGTAATAGTGAGAATGGATATAAGTCCAGGTCTCTCTGAGGGCCAAGTTAGAGCTCTGTCCACTGATTCAAACTGACTAATTAGAGGAAGTTTATTGATGCATAGGGTCTATCCCAGACTTGTGTGGTCAAGGGCATGTGAGCAACCCCCATGAGACCCTCAGTGAAGCTATTCACAATGGAGCATGAGTCGAGACAGCCCTGACACGAGGCAATGTCTCTCCAGCCTTTATATTTAACAGGCCTTGCCTGACTGTTTCCTTCCCACAGGGAACCACTGATATAATCCCTGGAGTTCTCTCCCTCCTCAGTCTCACAATCCCATTATCTTCCTGCCTGGAGAGACAGGTTCCTCTGACATCACTGCCAGCACAGAGAATAATATGGATGTATTGAATTCACCACCTGGGACTACAATTAAAATTCCTCTCCTTTGATTTATTTTGGTTGGGGAAAAGAAGTCATTTAAGTTCTTGGAGATACAGATAAGAGATGATACACGTCCCATCCATTTCCCTGATAGCAACACTTCCTGCCACTAACACAGATGGAAAAGAAACTTTAATCACACCCATACTTGACTACCTGTATTGAAGGAAAGATGAGGTTCTGGAGGGATAAAAAGGAATAGAAGATAAGAAATAGTCCAGAGAAAGGAGATAATGAGAAACGTGAATGATGTTTCTGGGAAGAGAATTTAAACCAAAGAAAGATGTAGGTCTTCTTGATGCACAGAGTTGTCCTTTCAATTAATTGAATAAAGTCAGATATCACCTTGAAGGCAATATACAGTCATCCTTCGGTATCCACAAGGGATTGGTTCCAGGTCCCCTAAAGATACAAAAATTTCAGGATGTTCAAGGCCCTTGTATAAAATGGCATTATATTTGCATATAGTCTATGCACATTCTCCCTTATACTTTAAATCATCTCTAGATTACTTATAATACCTAATACAGTGTAAACACTATGTGAATAGTTGCTGAGGAGTGGCAAAATCAAATTTTACTTTTGGAGACTTTCTGGATTTTTTTTGGAATATTTTTGATCTGCAGTTTGTTGAATCTGCATTGATATGGAGCCAACTGTAATCCAGGAGTTCTTATCCTGGGGATGTCTATGGATAGACTTGTAGAGGATTCATGAACTTCCTGACAAGGGGCGAGAGACAGTATAGGCAACTATCTTTTCTCAGACACTCAAAGCTGTCTAATGACTACAGAAGTTTAAAAAAATAAGCTGACCCAATAAATCTCTAAATTCACAGTGAGGGATACTTACATCCAACAAGAGAAGAAATGCACTCAAATTTATATTGCTAATTATATTTATGTCAGAGTCAAAACTCTCAAGTCTCCCGACTGTCGTGTTCAGGTCTGTTTCATCTTGCTCCTTCTCTGCGTGCCTGCTAGTAGGAGGTGGTGTGATTGGCTCTGTATCCAAGCAGACCACTGGAACAGCTCCTGGAGGTGGGCAAGGCAGGTGTGACTGACGCCATTTGATGAATGAGGAAAAGGGGCTCAGAGTAAGTCAACTCACTTCTTCAAGATGTATTTAGTAGACCCAAGTGGGTGTGGCTTCAGGGATCATGATGCTAATCCCTCCTTCTGAAGGCAGGTCCTCTTACCCCCAACTCCAGACCTAAACGAGAGTGGGCATGTCACTCAGGCTGGGCCAATCAGGGCATTCCCCTCCCTTGGTGGCTGTGATTTGCCTAAGGAGTGAGCACATGATCCAAGCTGAGCCAATCAGAAACTTCTTCTGATTTTTTTTTTCCTTTTTCAATTTTATTAGGTAGAATTATTACAGTTTGACTGCACATATACGTTATATTGCATGTAAATACATATATACAGTATACTGCACTTTTTTTTAGTTTACATGTATGTACTAATTATTATTTCTAAGAACAGATTAGATTTAAAAAAAAAACAAAACTGAAATTGGAAGTGAATTCTTCTGTTTCTTTCTGGTCAAGACCTCAGGTGGGATGGGAGCTATGTAGAGAAAGCTGCGAGAGTAAGACCTACTCAGCAAGGATGAAGAGGGGAAAGACAAAGCCAAACAACAGTGTTCTGACATCAATTCCTCAATTCTCTTTTCTCAAGGCTCATGTTTCTGTCACTCCCTGATCTGTGAGCTAGCCAAGTATTTTCTTAATAATTCTCTTTTGCGGAGGAGGGAGGTGAAACTACGGAGACTGTCTAGATCAAGCTGGTTCCAGTTAGAGATGCCATTTGTAACTGAATGTGTCTAAGTGTGAATCGGGTGACCTTGTTCCCTGGACTCAGTCTCTTTGAGAAAGTCTTTGATATCATTTGAATAACTATTTATACACTTTCAGTCCCAACAGGGAGCAGGAAGGTGCCTTTGGGGATTGGAGGGGGGAGTTAACCATACCACTGAATGTGGAACCCAGAGGAAGAGCCATTCCCTGTTCGTCCCAATTTCAAAGTTACACGGAGCTTTGCTAACCCTTTTCTCTATCTCCTATTTCTCTCTCATTCTCTGTCTCCTCACTTTTTTCTAACACTCTTCCTCCCTCTAGCCCCTTTTAATATCCATGGAGTTCTGATGCCCCCTGCTGCTGGCTGCAGGCTTCTTGCTGGCTGCAAGAATCGCGCATTTCCCTGGTTGCTGGCTGGCCTCTCTCATTCTTGGTTTCCCATGTCCCTGTTTCATCTGTGCCTATCTTCGTTCTTCCATTACGTATTTCTCCTGTGTTATCTAAGTGTCTGTCTCTATTTCCTCACCATCTTTCTGTGTCACTGGTATCTTATTCTCCACAGCTTTGTTTCAGCATCTTCCTCTCCACCTACTTAGCAATTTCACTTTCTGATTATGTTCCCTCTCCCACAATCTGTATCCCAGTCCCTATTTCTGAATTCCTGGGTCCCTGTATCTTGGTCTGTTTCACCGGCTCAGTTTCTGTCACACATCCTCACTCACTCATTGGTGGAATGTTTACTTTCACAGAGAAACACACCAAATGTTCCTTGGACTGTCCTAAGAAATTTTAACCAGGAGGTGATCAGCCTTACCAAACAGCTGGGGTGGGGAGCTCTTCATACAGAAGATTCCTCTGAGAAATGAATCACTTTCATGAGGTTCTAGACAGTTAGATTTCTTCTGCAGTCTTTACCATCAGCTTGCTTCGTGATCTTGGACAAATTATTTACCCTTTCTGAGCTGTGGGTTTTAAAAGTGTATGCCCAGCAGTGTCTAGAGGTGGGGAGGGAGTCAGTGTCACAAGACTCTGGGCCATCTTCTAGATCAGAGAAGGGAGTTATGATTCTCAGGCTCCCTGTAAGAAGGCAGTACGTGTCACATCTGTGCCTCTGGAGCTCTCTCTGTGAGGTGCCTGCTTTGGAGGTCCTGCTGACAGATAGATTCTTTTGTTAACAAATAGGACTAATATTTCAAGCACCCCACTGGCCTGGGTTTGTTTCTCTGCCTAAGAGGGCTATCATTAACACCCAGACAACCTAACCAAAGTGTATCACCATCCATCTGGGTTCACAGAAGGGAACCATCAGTGGTCTAAGGAAACTTTGAATGACTGAGGCTTACATCTGAGTCATTCCTGACTCCTCCCTATGCTCAGCTTTTCATAATTCGTCATCTTCCTTTGTTTATCCTCCCAATCTATTCTCTCCTTCCCATTACCTTGACCTCTACTCTGAACTAAGACTGTCATTTATGAGACCATATACATGTCTGTAAATTGTACATTGGTGGATTTCTCTAACAGCAAAGACCATATCATGATCAACTTTTGATTTCCCACGATGCTTAACATCTTGTTGTTTGAAAGGTACTAGACACTCTGTTTTTGTTTTGTTTTCGCTTTCTGAAGGTCAAAAGAGTGGGAGGAGACAAATTCAGGCCTGAAAGAGGAAGGGGGAAATATAATTCATAGGAAGAAAGGAAGGGAAAAAGGGGAGAGAAATATTAAAAAGTGTTTTTTATTGTATTACAAAGAGTCATTTAAGACATAAAGCATACTTTATTATGGGTTTACTTTGTGCATTTAAGTGCTGATGACAGAGGAGGAGGAGGACCAAAAATATGGAAAGGTAAAGAACTAGGAGCCAAATGAATATCAAACTGGAATGAAATTTTTAAATTTCTCAAATCAGAAAGTAATCCAGTAAGAAAGCAGCACTTGCTTTACAGGGTTACGCCTTCAAAAACAACTTCTGCAGGTGTACATTTATCCTGCAAAGCAAGATAACTCCGTAGCCCAGATACACTCCACCAGCTTCAGGGAAACCGCTTCGCACGAGGTAGCCCCTAGTAGTGCTTTTCCCACCATTATCGTCCCTTTCCCCCCCCCAGCGCAAGCTCCTCAGGACAGATGCTGGCGATCGATACCAAACACCTCACACTTAAATCCATCAATGAAAAGGCTGTTACAATAACAGCAGCTATTTTATGTGGCTACTGATTTCTTTTGGGCCTCCCAGACCCAAAGGTAGGAAATAATAACTGGTCATTTTTCATCAAGACAGACAATACAGGAGGACAATTGGAGCAGAGGTGCTTCCTGTGAACTGTACCGCCCATGCAAGCACTGCCTGCAGAAAAGATAAAAACCCACCTCCTGGTAGTTTGGTTTTTTTTTTTTTTTTTTTTTTTGATGCTTGTGTGGATGAAGAGCCGCAATAGGAATCCTCACCCACACGGTCATTAAGGCAGCACGATCCTGCATCCCTGGCAGACGCATCACCATGGTTTCACCTGCTCCTCCAGACGGGGCTGTGTGACTGGTAAAGGGCACCAGCATCTTCATTTCACAGATGGGCAAACAGAGACACACCGGGGAGGGGCTTGTTAAGTGGCAGAACTAGGGTGAGAACACAGAGCTACTTTCTCTTGGTCCAGTGTTTTTGTTTCCTTTTTTCCCCTCAAATTGAATAACAAGGAGATGATCTAGTGATACAGATCCAGACATTGATGGAGTCATATTTAATTGTATATTTGAGGAATATTTAATGACCTGGGGAAATATTTATGGTATAAAGTAAAAGGGGAATTATATATGTATTATAATCCTGATTCTATAAAAAAAATTATATAGATACACCACACATTACATATCAACCAAAAATATCTCTGGATAGTGATATAATGAGTGACTTCAGGGTCTTCTGTCAGCTTTTCTATGTTTTATACATTTCTTATAATATGCACATTATCCTAATATTTTTTTAAAGTTAATTTGAATGTCTAGTTTAAATTAATAATGCATGTTTTTACATGCACACATAACTCAAAAGCAGATAATCCCAAGAGAAAAATCTTTTTTCCACATCCTCTCATTTTCCCCTAGGGAGGCAATAAAACCAGGTAGCAGTGAAACCCAATGGCTGTGCCAGATCATATCCCTGGCCAACTCCATGACCTAAGTCAAATGCTTTTCTGTCTCTGAGCTTCACAGTCTTCACCAATCAAAAAAAAAAAAAAGGCATATTTCTATTTCTCACCAAATTTATATGGTTTTTTGAAAAACAAAGAGAAGAAACAAGATTTTGTGCCTGAAGCCCAAGTATGCAGGCAGACAGGAAGCAGGGGTGTGATGCAAGGGAGATCCCTGCTCTTGAAACCAACATTTTACTCTGAATTCCTTTCTGTCTTCCCCAAGCTGTGGGCTGTAGCGCCCCCGTGATTATCTCTTCACAATCAAATGGGTGCAAATCTAGGGCAGCAGATGTAGCTCCAATGGAGAGGGTGGGAGCCTCTAATTACAGGATTTACACGAGATGAGATTTCCCCAGAGGCAGAGAAACTGACTGCTGTGGAGACTGCAGGAGCTGTTTTCCTAAACTGAGAAGGATAGTGAGGCTTTGAGAAGAGGCTGCCTTGCTTCCCTCTGTGACCTGATAGGAGGGAAAGGAAGTTAAAACTGAGACTGAGTGGTGAGCGATAGAATTAAATATACGGAACCTTTATTGAAGAGCTACTTTCTCCTAGGCACTGTGGGACTAGGACGCAAATAGTGCCACAGCCAAGAAACGAGAATTGAGAAGTAATATTTTTCTGGCGCCTTTTGTGTGACAGATACTCTGTTACACTCTCTATTTAAATTGTCATATTTATTTGTTGCAATCACTTCGTGAGGTGGAGACGAGATTAGGTAACTGCCTAAGTCCATCAAGTGCTCATTCAACAAGAGCCTCTTAGAACATATGCAGGTTTGCATACATGCCAGACTCTCCTGCACTTGGTTTCCTTTTCAGAGGCTGTTCCTATTACCTTGGAAGGCTTCTCACCTTCCCCACTTTACTAATTCTCCTTCAAGAATTAGTTCAACTGTCACCTTTTCCAAGAAGCCTTCTTTCACCCACCTACCCTCAGGCTAGCTGAGATCCCCAACTCGGCTCTCACTGCACTGTTTCCACGTAATTATGTACTTGCTTGTCTGTATCCCTCACTGTACTGCATACTTTTTTTTTTCCTATTAGGATCTCTGGTGCCTAACACTGTGACAAGAGAAAAGCAAGGTTGCTCAATAAATGTTTGTTTTCTAAGACTTCATGGAAAGAAGGAAAAAGATAAACGGATGAATAAATGGATGAGTCAATAGATGAGGATATGAAATAAAGCATCAGTGAAAGACAGCATGAGTGTTTCTGATACACCTCTTAGTGCTGCAAATATAGATGGTGGGATGAGGTAAAGACAGCTGGAACAAAGCAGAGATGGCAAAAACAGATAGGTCACAAATACCAACATCAAAACAATGCCACATTTAGGGAAACCATGACTATTTTTAGTTCACCGTTTCCCAAAAGTAGCATCAGATTTCTTGCAGTTGACCCATGCATTTTGACAACATTCAGCCATCCTGCCAGTTTCTTACCTGGTGCGTCTTTTCAGGCTCGTGTAAAAGCTTCAGACCCCAAAATCTGGATGGGGGCAAATACCTGCTCCAAGCCTTCTGACTCAGACTGTGCATGTGTGTAACTTCCCAGCTGACTCTGATTGTTAGTCATGTTATGATTTTCTACTGTAATGGAAATTCTTGTACTGGAGAGAAGGTTACACCATATAGTCTTTATACCCCATAAATCTGGCATTTTATGGTTTCATAGTAAGAACCCTACTACTCTGTTTTTTAAAAAATGTCTTGCCACTGACAAAGAGCTAAAGTTACATGCATTTTCTTATTTAATCTTCATTATGTCCTTAGTATGATAGGTGAGATCCTCTCTCCTGGAAAGATGAGGATACTGAATGAGATTGCTTAACTTTTCTTTTGCCTAGCCCTTCAACTACTCTGGGTGTTTCCTCTCCTTTCTCATTCTCTTTCCTCGGAAACTACTAGTATTAACGTATATGTAATCCTCCTTGCCTTCTGGTTACATTGAGGGACCACCCTTCTTAGCGCTTTATAATTAGGAAGGGCCAAGTGACTACTTCTGGCCAATGAGCTGTGAGCAGGAGTACATATTGCCATTTAGGGACATAAAGCCTTTAAATTGCTGGTCCAAGATCCTTCATCACTCTATACCATTGTTCAAGTCTCCTGCTCCCGTTTTTACACTGTTGAAGCCTCCTGTGGATAAAATAGTCACAAGACTAAAGCTGTCTGGATAGCTGAGCTACTGCGCTGAAGAGAGGCATGGACTTTATTGGTATGAATCCTAAAACTGTTGGAGGTTGTTAACCCATTTTTACCTGATAAATATAGATGCTTCTATGAAGAACAGCAAACTTAACTTCCGTCCTCTGAGCATCCTCCAATGCTGCTAGATCAGAGTTTCTATGCCCACACTTTCCAGAGGTCTTTCCTCTTCTCTACACTTAGTACTCCCCTGGTGAGCTTCTGCAGACCATTAATCATGACCCTGTAATCATCTCTGGAAGTGCACTTAAATTCAGTCCCTGATCAATATTCCTCCCCTGACTGCCCTACTCCTACTCCCTTCTCCTGCATCCCTAAAATAAACAAGCTAGGCTACCCCCAGGTGACTCACGCTCCAGGCTGCTTTACCTGCCACATCCCCATCTGCACCATTCTATACCCATCAACATAGGACTTACAAAAAGATCACAGAGTCAAAAGAGTTTTTGCAAATTTGAACATCTTTAGAGCTGGAAGAAGTCATCCAGTGGTAGAATTGCGGATATGGAGAGTGGAATCTGCCTAGTCCAGTGCATGCATGCTCTCTGCAGCAGAGCTGTAAGAAAACACTCAGATTCCCACAGGAACACCTTGAGGGGCAAGACATTCACTAAGTTCACAAGACATCTTCTTTAACCTTTGGGTATTTCTGACTGTCTAGACAGTTCTTCATTGTCTTGTGCCTAGGTATTTATTTCATCCAGGGCCCTGAGTGTACCACTTTAGAGTCAAACAGAGAAATCTGTTCTTCTTCCCCACAACAGCTCTTTAAGAATTTGAGAAAAGTTTCCGGGTCTTCATCATCTGGCCACAGTAACCCCCCTCCTTTAAATTTAAGCCTTCTCATTTACACAGAAGGAAAGTAATCCCGAGAGAGAGAGAGTTAACCAGGATCACACAGCTCCCAAGCCAGTGCTCTTTGTATTTATTTATTTATCTGTGTATTCAGCAAGTATTTTTAAAGCACATTGTAGATAATACAGGGCTTGCAGTTTGAAGATGATTCAACCCATGGCACAGAGGAGCAAAAATTCTTGTAAGATATGTGGACTGCTGAAACTGCTGTAGTTAGAAGGAGGTGGACAAATTATATTTATTAAATGTCTTCTAAATGTCAGGCATTGTTCATGTATTATTTCAACTAATTTTCAGCTGTACTCTTGAGGCTGGCAATATTGCCCAATCTTGCTGATTTAAAAAGTTTAACACTGTTCCACTTGTCTGTTGCTTCAGAACAGACCACCCACTAGTGGTGGCATAAAACCATTTTATTTTGCTCATGGAGTCTGTGGGCCGGGAATTGGGACAGGGTATAGCAGGGATAGCTTGTCTCAAGACAGGGTCTGGAGCCTGAGCTTGGTGAGTTGAGGTTGAGCTCAGCTGGGACTACCTATCAGGGACACCTAGATGTGGCCTCTCCAGGTGGCTTGGACTTCTGTTGGCAGCTGCGTTCTACTGACTTAGCATTAGAAGACATGCATTGTCACTTCTGTTGGTGTCTAGAAAGCAAGCATGTATTGATTCAGAAATTAGACTTCAATTTGTAATGAGGAAATGGCAACGTCACCCTGCAGAGGAGACTGTCGGGTGGGAGAGATCACTCTGACATGTACTCAAGGTTAAGGTTGTACAGCTGGTACATGGTAGAAGCAGGGTGTGGATCCAGGCCAATCTAGTGCTGGCGGATTTTGCTATGAGACTTCTGAAGAAGGGTAGATCATTATGTCACTAGAGAAGTCTCCATGGAGAAGATGCCATTTGGAATGGGTTTTGAAGAAGGGGAAAGATTTCCAAATGGAGACAATAAACATTCTAGATTTGGAATAAAATATGACTAAAGTCACAAAGGCAGCCGTCATGTACTTGCTTTACCATCTCTGGGCCATTTTTTATTCCCAATAAGGAGACAGAGATAATTATCCTCCCCCAACAGTGACCAGGAACAGTAGGCATTGGAAAGTTCTTGTAACTAAAAACTGGCAGTGTTTGCCAGATGGCAAGGTCTCCAGTTGGCTCCTGCCCATTACTCAGACAACTGAGATTTTGACACAGTCCAACTACAGACAGACAGAGGACAGGGCCAAATGGAAGAAAAGAAGAAAAATAGCTCAACTTAGGAGGCTCAGGGCAGTCTAAAATTCTCCATGACGAGGCAGAGTGTGATGATGCCCTATGGCCATAGCTTCTTGAGCCTCTGAGCAACCAAAATTAGCTCAAAGAGCATTTGGCATGAGAATCTCAGGAGATTTTGTGGACTAATGGTGCACGTCATACTTAGGGAGTCAGGCAAAAAGTCCAGTTCATACCTAAATTATAGAGGAAGAGACTCTCATAAAGATTTTATGAGCACCAAAATTGTAACTATTTCCACTGTCTGCTTTCACCAACCCCATCATCTACCCAACACAGTCCTATAGCTGCTGACACCCGTCTCAGGGCCCATTGTATCATGATTGTACTCCATTACTTGTTTACTGACTACTGAGAATGTAAGTTCCATGGGAGAATCTCTTGGTTTTGTATCCTTAGCACCAAGGAAAATGCCTGCATATGGCAGTCACTCAATGTTTGTTAACTAAATCAGTCCCCGGGGAGGGGAAAGGGGGTTGACGAGCTTTTGGCTACAACTTTTCTCCTTAGTCTTGGGAGGATACATGGAACCCTGTAACACTGTCAATAAGCTCAGATTGGTTTTCTTGTCACCCATACCTCCATTCTAAACTCTGTGTGGGAAACCAGACTTAAGACATATTTGGGATGCAATCCCACATCTTCTACTTAGTATCTAAGTGATCTTGACCCATCATTTAGCCTTTTTGAGTGTTCGTTTCCTCAAGGATATTTTCATCAGAAGGTCATGGTGAGAATCAAATCATGAAGGAGTTTTGAAGATGGCAAGGAGGCAGGGGGCTCAGTCACCTCGTCCAGTCAACCCCAGGTTACTTCCTGCCAAACTTGGATAATGAAAGGAAAAGGAGGAAGAAGAGAAGAAGTGAAGAGAAAAAAGGGAATGAGCAGGTGGAACACGGAGAAGAGGAAGAGAAAGAGGCCAGGGGATAGGAAACAGAGAAACATAGATAATGAAAAAAAAAATGAGAGTGGAAGAGACAAAAGGGAGAGGAGTGGAAAGGATGTGAGAGATGAGGAGGAAGGAGGTAAAGAAAATAGGGAGAAAAGAAGGGATGTGAGGAGAGAGGGAGAGAAGAAGGAAAGCAATGGGAGAAGAGAAGGGGAGAAATGAGAAAAAGAAAAAGAAAAGGGAAAAAGAGAAAGCAGGAAGGGGAAAAAAATGTTGGGAAAGATTATGGAGAGAGAAAACAGGGAGTAAGACAGGGGAAGGAAGCACTGGAGGGGTTCTTTGGAGAAGGATCTGGGATTCCCATAGTGGTGTCAGGGCTCTGGGTTTGCTCACTGGCCCCAGAACCCAGGCTGTGGACGCCCCTGCAGGAGCATTTGTCCCTCCATCTGGCTGTTTCTATCTTGGCCAGCCCTCCCACTGAGCAGCTCTAGCCAGCCAGGAGGCAGAGCCAGGGCCCCCAGAGGGGCTAGGGGCTCACCCGTCAGAACTAGCCCTTCATTCCATGCTCCCCAGCCCCGCTGATTGGCCCTGACAATTAGCACAGCCTTGGCTTCCTGTGGAGGGCATGATGTGGGCTCCAGCAGACACCATTAGCCCTGACTTTATGGGGATTTATTCAGACTATTACTATGACTCATACTTTAGTAATGAGGCCTCTGTTCCAGGGGCTCAGTGCTTTGCTACCGGCGTCCCTCCCTCTTCCTTCCCACAGTGACTCCATTTCCATCTTTCCCCCAGAGAATTTCCTAGCTTCCCTCCTGGTCTCAACCACCATTCAAGGGTGGAAAACAGAGACTGGTTTCTGTAACTTCTCTCTTGCAAAGAATCAGAGCCTCAGAGAGCCCCCTGGCTAGACCAAGTCTAGAAACAAGCAGTAAGAAAACACACAGTATGAAGATTTGAGGCTTTTTTTCTAGGGAGACAGGAGGGAGCTTTTGGATTTGCTATGAAAAATCCAGATCTGGAAAAACGTGTATACCCCTTTACCCTGCTTGATGTAATTTAGAATGTCAAAGGAGAAGTAGAACTTAGAGACAGACAAACCTGTCAGTGCACAGATCGGGAAACTAAGGTTCAGAGTAGGGAGATGACTTGCCCAAGATCTCACAGGGAGTGGTAGTTAGTCTTGACCTTGTAACTTCTGGCTCCTCTTTTCTCCCTATTCTTTCAGTTTATTAATTCAGTTTATTATTATTTATCTATTTAAGCAAATGCTTGAATCAAGGATCAAGGACCAGCTTTGCTCTGAAGCCTTCCAAGACAATTAGGTTGGCTTGGTTCTACCTCCCCTTTGCACCTCCCGAACCCTAAATACATATACCAACATTATGGACTTCAATCCTGCATTTAGAACTTGTGTCTGAGGGAGCATCTCCTCCCTCAGACTGGAATCTTCAGGATGGAGCCCTGATCTTATTCAATTGTGTAGCCCTGCCACTGGTACAAGGCCTGGCACAAACTAGGTGACGGGTAAATGTTTGATGAATGTATGAATGAATGAATGAATGAATGAACATCAATCTTCTGATCACCTACCAAGTGTCAGAATACCCTATAGATTCAGGATGTCAATCTCTATCCCAGCTGCCTCCTGGAATAGTTTTGTGGGAAGACATCACCCTTTCTCTTGTCCTCCTGATTCTTGATTTTCCCAAACTACCTGGGTATTTGTACCAAATTACTCCTGAGAGACTGATTAGTACTGATTTAGAAGTTTATGGAGATTTATTTGAACTTAAAGGGGAAGCAGTAAGACCTTGATCCCCCGGAAGCTGACATGACCATTTTCAAAGTTCAAAGTTCCCTTTGCCCATTTTTGTGAATCACTGAAGGCTTTCCTAGGCAAACTGAACCAAATAACATCTTTTAAAAGAAACAAATTGAGGTTATTAAATCCCGGGGGCGGGGGGGGGGGGGGGGAAGAGCCAGAAGAATGTTTAACTTACCTGGCAATCTGATTTGGATGCTCTCAGGGTTACCTGATGCCTCTTAAATCCAAGGTGGGGAGATGAGTCCAGGGGAAGAGATCCCACTTCCAAGGCAAGCCCACAGTGGGCTGTGAGTGGGCAAGACACAAACAGGCAGCCATTTCCACCAGGTAGGGTATAAATCCAACCTTTATTACCTTTTATTATGTTGTTTCAACAGACTCTTAAAGACAGCACAACGGTCGGTTGATAGCTGCACTAAATCTCTTTCATTTTCTCCCCATATTACTTTCGCCTCCTGGATTTTTTTTCCCCTCTCTCTCTCTTCATGAGTCAAATTTTATCGGTCTTCTCTAGGGGATGGCAGTAGAATAGAAACATTGTTTATGATTGGGAAACAAAACCCAACAACTCCCAAACCCCAAAACTGTGAGCGAGCAATGAATGTGTGTGTTTGTAACCTATATATGTATACATTTTATTTGTGGAGATATATATATTTTTTTTCCCCAAAATGATATATATATATCAGAAAAGCAGAAAGCAGAGGAAAAGCATAAAATGGCAAAATGGGGGTGGGGGATTTGGCAGGAAGAGACTTAAAAGCAATTTACTGCTAAGATGTCAAAAGCCTAAATTAGAATGAAAATAAACTAAGGGTCACAATTTCTAAAAGCCCTGCTTAAAGAACAGAACTCTGTTAAAGGCTAAAGAACACTGTAAGGGAGTGAAGTGAGGTAGAGACATAGAGAAAAGAGAAAAAAGAAAATGAGCAGGAGTTAGGGAAAAGTAAATTCTAGGATCTTTCTGTCTGAGCTCTAAAGTAAGGCTCAGAAACATTTTCATTGCATTTCATGAAGCAGTTATTAAGCAGATACTGAATGAACATCTTCAACAAATTTTCCTTTCCTTTATTAATCAATTATTAGTGCCTCCTAGGAAACTGACTACTAGGTGCCCGTTTCCTTACTACCCATCCTTAATTATGACTCACATACATATAAACACTAGACTCCGTCGCAAGCAGATGTTGACAGTCACCTTTTCTGAAGACCCCTTAACCAGCCCTCCACTTATTCTTAAATAGCTGTTTCACCTCATTCCTGAAACTGCCCCCACCACTCTGAACTTTCCCTGAGCCCCTTGCCCTCTGTTTCCACTGCCCCATGATGTCTCTGGCCCATCAGACCTGGAAGACTTTTCATCTTTGTACTGTTCCTTCTTTAAGATCTAATTTTTAGCTCCTTGAGAACTGGAAACATGTTTACCCTTGAGTTAGTTTGCCTTATTCAAAGCCTCGTTCTACTATTTGCCATTTGGCTGTGTGATTTTAGACAAGTTACAAGCCCCTGAGAACCTCTGTTTTTTCATCTGTTAGCTAGGGGAAATACTACCATCTACAGCATAAGGTTGTGGCAAGGATAAAATGAGACAACTGATGAAAAGGGCTGGCCCTGCTATGCTACTTTCTGGCTAGGAGGCAATATAGGCTTCATTAATAAGAAAAATAAACATAACAACCAAGTCTTTGGAACATCGTGTAGTCGTATAATACAGTGATAAGCTCAGACTCTGAAGCCAGACCTCATGGACTCAATTAGAAGCTATGCCACTTACAATTGTATGACTTTGGGCAAGTTACTTAACTTTCTTCACCTCAATTTCCTCATTTGTTAAAGACACGAGCAGCAGCTACTGCATAGAACTCTTGTGGAGATTAAATGGACTATTTCAAGTAAAGTGCTTAAATCAGTCCCTGACGCATGGGAAAGGTTTCATACATGTTAACTAGTATTACTGTGATTTAAGTAAAATGATGCACAGGAAGGCACATAGTAGCAGCTCATCAAGCGGTAATCTCCATTCAGCAGGTGAAGTCTCTCCACTCCTAGGACTAAAGTCGGCTAACCCAGATAAAGCATGACCAGGTAATGGAATTTTTATCTCCTGTAGTCAAGCTGAATGATGGATCCCATCATTACCAAGTATTTGCTTTTCATTTGTATTCCTTCTGCTTCAGTATTTTGTTCAGGTAGGGCCACGCATCAGTTCAATGCCCAGAACTTGCATATTCACCAGATAGGAAACTTTTGTTGTTTCTAATGAGGAAACCAATTCTTCAAGCCTAGTTAGAATTGCCAAACAGGGTTTCCTGCTGGGTGGTTTCATTTACTCGGCATCTCCTGCTGAGAGACACTGGTACCATTCACAGAATGGCAATGGAGAAGACAGACAACCGCACGAGAAATACCAGCTGAAATTTGTCAACACCTTCCAGAGAATAGGAACAGACTGTTTTTGAGCAAAATGAATTTTAGTCATTAGACAAACTCATTGCATCTATGTGCCCTCAAAATGTCAGAGTTAAACAAGGAAATTTTAGAAATCACTACTCCAGTTGATTGAGAGCAGCTGCTGGGAGCAGTGAGGAAAGAATGATTCTGAGGTTACCTCTAGTTCAGTGGGAAAGTGCTCTGTTCCATTAGTGATGTCTGCCTCAGGCAAGGAGTTGAGCCATATTGGACCAGTTTGCCTTGTTCTTTCTCCTCCTGATCTAGTTCAACTTCCTAATTATACAGATGGAAAAACTAAGTCCTACTAGTCTGCTGATATTTTCAAATTCCCTATGTTGGGAAAAGAGGAGTTTAGAGTATGTTCATTTTTAAATGCCATTTTAGTAATGCGAATTTACCGCAATATCAAAAACTGAATATAAATAAGAAAGATTTGTGTATTCTTGGCAAGCAGTTGGATACAGCTAAATAGATTTTATGAACTCTTGAATAATGTCTGATTTCTTGAATAATTTAAACCATCTTTTCCCTGCCCCCACTGGTAACTGTTGTTTTCTATATCTTTACTGCCTAGAAAACCTATTAAAAATAGTCTGCTATTTGTCAAAATTACTGAGTCTCAAATACTAAGATATACAAATAAGTTAGACTTTACTAGGAATTTAGAAATAAGCATAACAAGAAATACATATATTATATCTATGGACAGTATGCTTAGAGTTTTAACTTAAAGAGAAATTTTTCAGGTAGTTCATGGATTCATAGATTTTTGTTGCAATTTTTGTTGTTGCCCTAACAGTTATTCCAACTATAGGATTTGGATTTTTTAAAAAGCACTCTCCCTTATTTTATTTCACTTGATCCTCACATTAGTTCTGTGAAAGAGGCATTAAACATAGTTTTATTCCCATTTAGCAGAGGAGGAATGAGCTTCAGAGGGAATTGGTTGAAAGTACCAATTAAATAATTATCTCTCTCTCTAAGGAAATCAGAGATTGAAAAAATTAATGTCACTGATTTGTTCCAAAATTTCAGCCTCCTACAGCCCTCCCATCAATCCTAACATCCGTGGACAATAAACGAGTGTAAGCCAAGCTGCAAAAAGTTAAACTCTAGATGAGGGGCATAGAATGAAGAAAGTTATCCCAGTGGTGAAATCAGAGAAGAATTCGTGGATTAGAGGGGCTGAATATGATTCTCAAAATTAGATAAAACAAAAAGGAGGAGAGTTAAATGGAAGACATCTCAGAGAGTTTCAGAAAAGTGGTATACAATCATTGTCTTGAAATTAATAGAGAAAAAGATACCACACTCTCCTTGTCATGAAATAAATGAAGGACTATTTCCAGCTAGTCTTATTTCTTGGTGGTTGTTTTCAGAACTCTCATGCAGCCTCCATACGAAGTCCCACTCTAGACCATGACCCTGCTCAAACGTATGCATGGTTTTTAGTGACAAATCTGTTTCTGATTTTATTCTTTGCCATTTGCTACATAGGTGACCTCAAATGTGTGATTTTATGCTTTTCTTTTTTCCTTTTTTCCCTCTGTTTTTTGCTTAATCTGCCTGAAAGGAATAATGATATCTGTCTCCTGGTGTTGATGTGAGGATTATTGCTGATATACAGTGAGCACCTGGCATATAGCATGTGTTCAGTTCATTAGTTTCCCTCTTCGTTTATCACTGTCAGAAGTACCTATCTAGCTCAAGAGGGAAGAAAATATTTGATTTTCCCTAAGTACAACTAAGCCTGTAGATGAGAGTATCAGTGCTGAAATTGAACTTTGTGTGTATATGTGACATAGAGTAGAACATTTCATCGATTTCGAGCACCATTCAGCTAGAGACTTAGGGTAGATCCACAGGAAAGCCTGAAAGTGACTAAATGAAATCAACCTGGTGAATTGTTCGAGGATTGTGACGCTTTGCCATTTAAAAAAAAAAAAAAAATCGCTCTAAGTCCCAGTAGTCTCCAGCTTGATCTAGCAGAAATCATTCTTTAGGAATGTTACTAAATACTTATGAATATGAGTGACACTGTATGATATGTATGACAACAGATAATGCATGTTGTAATAGGCTCCATTTCACAGAACAAAACTTAGTTCATATTGAAGTCAATGTGGTAAGGTAAGAAAAACTGACATTGTAGGATATTGTGACTAAAAAAAACTTACATATGCACTTTGCTTATATCCATAACTATGTATGTATATGTGCAATAATTTTTTCAGGTATAAATGGCAAATCTACCTACTATATCAAAACATTTTCTTAATAAAGAGCCTTGTGAATGGATAAGATACTATTATAATTAATTATAATTAATACCATCCATGTGGATGTTTCTAAAGTCCAGAGAAGTAATTTCTACTATTAAGCTGTCTTATCATTTCCTACCCCACAATCTTTTAAATGCTCTATTAAAAAGACTTGCTAAATAAAACACTTTTAATAGTATGTTTGAAGGCTTATTTCAGCCTGCAAGCTATGATTGTGTAGATTGACCACCAGTATTAATCAGTGTTGTTTGGATACAAATAATCAATCGGATATTAGAATAAAATCTCTCTTTAGGGAAGTAACGTGTTGCTCTGTTATTACTCGTTAACACTGCAATTTAAACAGGTTTATCAAGTATTGTCAGGGCCTTAGCAGAAACTAAAAGAATAAGAATAGATCATGTTTCTCTGGGAGGATGGGTGGAACATAAAAGCTACCTAGAGAAAGTCAAGTGGTTGGCTAGAGTAGGTGATTGGAATTGTGTTGATCATCTGGCATGGGGTAGAAATGAATAGGAGGAGAGGAGATGGCCCTGGGGATAGAACCAGATGATGGGCACAGGCACCCACCAAGGTTCTTTCATCTATTCAACAAATATTTTTAGAGAATATCCTATGTAAAAAAAAAAAAAAAAAAAAAAAATATATATATATATATATATATATATATTTATGTTTATGTAACAAAATCTGCAGATAACAATAGTAAATGTGAAAAGCAGACTCTTTGCCCTTTGGAGTTTATGGTCTAATGGACTCTTTCCAGGAAAGTATAGTTCCTGGACCAGCAGTATCAGTATCACCTGGGAACTTTTTAGAAATGCAAATTCTCAAATCCCACCCAAGACCACTGAATCAGAAACATCGAGGGTGGGGCCCAGTGACCTGAGTTTTAATAAGCTCTTCTGGAGACTGTGAGAACCACTGGTCTAGAGGAAAGTGTTCTGTAGCTTCGCTCCGTCGGAGCTATCCTGCTATAGAAAGTGGGGATGGGAAGCAGAGAGTAAAGTGAAAGGAAAGTTCCCAGTAAGTTTTCTTTGTTTTCTTTGTTTCTTGTTTGCCTCTTTGTCTACACAAGTCACTTGGTACTTCTGTGACGTTGTCTGATACATGGAGTCCTGAACTTTTCTGCTCACCGGAATTACGGAAGAGCTGTTTGTTCATTCACCCATTCATTTATTCATCCTCCAAAACCTGTGGGACATTTATATCAGGCATCATTCCAGGCATGTTGATGCAGCAGCAAAGAAGATAAGCGGTATCCCTGCTCTCCTGGAGTTCAGAGTCAAAATGAGACTGCACAGTACAAACAGCCACAACAACAAAGTGATCACAAACATCACAAAAGAAACAAAGACATCATGGAACAGAATGCTCTGCATGTGTTGGAGTTGGGGGACAACTTAATTTGAGAGTCAGGAGGTACCTCTTTGAAGAAGCTATATTTAAACTAAACTGAAGGATGAATAGACATTACCCAAGAAGAGAGATGAGCCTGTACAAAGATCTCGAGGGAGGCAAAACCTCAGTGTGTTCAAGGACCTGAAAAGGGCAAGTGCATAGAACAAGGAAGAAGGTGTCTGGCTTGAGACTAAACCAGTACAGGTTGTTAGAGACAGAGCATACAGCCTGGGAAGACACTGTGAACAGGAAGAAGACAAAATTCAATTTCAGTTTAAAGTGATCACTGTGGATGCAGGGAGGAAGATGGATTAGATCAGAGCAAGGGAAGCAGGAAGACCACCTCAGAGGAGCCTACTTCTCAAGTGCCCAAGTGATAGATAAATGGCATTATATGGGGAGGGGGGAATAACAGGTAATGCAATAGCTTAAAAAGCAGGATTCCTACACCTAGAGCAGGTCACCCACTCACTGGAATGGCTTCCAGGCTGTTTGGACTCAGACACCCCACCTCCTCCTGGCCCCAAGCCTTGACAGTACTCTTGCACTGACCTTAGGCAAGTCCTTGCTCAGAAGTCTCCACTCCCTTGTGTGGCCACTTCACTCTCACCTCTCAGTTTCTTTTTTCCTAAAAGTGTTGCCCTCGCACTGTTCTTCTAAAGTGCAAATCTCCTGGGGAATTAAAGCTCTGAACTGTCTTTGATAGTGCTGAGCACATCAGTTCCTCCCTGACAGAGGCAGGTTACAAGGTTCCTTGGTTACGATGCTAAATGCTCTGACGTGACCTTGGTTTCCTTCTGACCCAGGTCAGGACAGGGACGTGATGTGACTGACACTTCGTACCCCACAGATGGCCTCTGGTGAGTGGAGGTTGACACCTTCACCAGCCCTCCCCCCAGGGTGCCCAGTCATCTCTCCCTGTGGAACTGACAGCACGTTGGCATTGCTGACAAATGACTCATTTCCAGCCACATAAAATGGCTTCAATCTTCTCTTCTTTGAAGTCTTACAGATTATCTCCTCCGCCCCCTGCTTTTCTGACAACTTCACTCCAACAGTGCATTATGTTAAAAACCACACTTATTATGCCAGAGTGGGTCTGGCACAATTAAGAGTTCAGTTTTAATCACGGATGTGGGTATGCTGTAATGCTTGGATTGATGCTCCTGTGGGCCTGTGACTCGTACAGCGGAGGCCATGGGACCCATTGTTCCCCCATCATACAGCCGCTCACTATGGGAGTGAGAAGAGACTGACCTTCCTTCTTCATTCTCTTAGTTTTATTTGATTGTGGGGTGCCACTTTGAAATAAGTCAACCAAGTCAGAAACCAAGGTACGAACTCAGAGTCCTTCTCCACCTTTTTTCCTCTTAGCCAATCAGCCACCAATCTTCCTTCTTTATTTTGCTTTGGAATCTCTCTGATGCCCACTGCCAAGCCCCTGGATCATGCTATCATCACCTTTTTCTAGAATGTTACAAAATCCTCCATGTCGTTTCTCTGCTTCCAGCCCTGCGCCTTCCAAAACAGTCCTCAAAGTAATTGTTCTAAAATGTAGATCAGTTCATCTGATTCATTGTTCTCAACCTTTGATAGCTTCTCACTGACCTTGCTGTCAGGTCTTCAGCTTGGAATTCAAGGTTCTAACTCTCCCCCCCATGCCTGTCTACCCCAGGCCACCTTCACCTGACTCCTGTTATGCCCCTAAGGTTAGGACCGAGTTACTTGGAGGTCTTCCCATACATGCTACTCTTGGATTCCTTCCCATCTTTGCTCAAGCTCATTCTTATCTGGAATACCTGGTATTCTGCTTTCTTAACCTCACTAACACCTTCTTATCCTGCAGGGCTCATTTCACATTCAAGAAATCCTTCATGACATGTCAACCCAAAGGGATTAGGGGCCCCCTTCTGAGTTTCAAAAACTCTGTGCCCCTCCTCTATTCTGCCATGAATCTCATTAATGTAATGGTTCTTTTGCTTGTTTTCCATTCCACTGGACTGTGAACTCCTTGAGGATACAAGTAGTGCCTTAGGCAGCTTTGTATACCCAGGGAGTCACACAGTGAAAGGTGACTGACTGGAGTGTGCATCCTTTCCACCTGCAGCTCACCTTTAATAATGGGTAGTGTGTGCATCCTGGTCCTCCATTCATGATGCTTTCCAGCATCTCTCACCCCGTTTAATCTTCACAATGAACCTTTGAGGAAGTCATTTTAACCAGTTTTACAGAAGAGGAAATGAGCCTCGGGGAGGTTTAGTAACTTATTTGTTTTCATTCCATTAGAACCAGGTAGTGCAATGCCTGTGTACCTTCTGTGGGGAATCCACATGGATTTGAATACCAAACAGAGATGGTTATAGAGCCAGACCATAAGGGATCAGGAGGAGTTATTCAGTTGAAATGGAGTGATTGGGAAGTTTATTCCAAGGAAAACAAAAAAAGTTTCCCTATATGTTGACATTAATATAGTCTCAGGATTATAAAGGAGGGAGGTGGTTAAGAAAAAGTCCTAGTCTGAATACATCTCTGCTAATTGCTAGCTTTGTGATCTGGCCAGTTTCCTCACCTCAACTTCCTCATATGTATAATGGGAACCTCCATGTATAAGTCTCCAAAGTCCTTAGATTATTGTGAAGATACAATGAAATAATGTATACAAATTCCTAAGAACATTCTCTGACAAACAGCAACTGCTCAATCTATCGTAGCTTTTCCTAGCACTGTTATTCCGATTGTCTATTGTGAAAGAAACTACTCCAGAACTTAGTACTGTCAACCATTTTACTTTGAGCATCCGAATTTTAGGAAGAGCTCACCTGGGCGATCGTCTATGTGACATTGACCAGAACATCCACTTCTAGGATGGCCTCTTCAGTCATTTGTCTGGCACCTGGGCTGGGATGTCATTTGTATAGGAAAATGAGGCTAGTGGTCAGCCAGTTGCTTGGCTCAGGATGTTGACCAGAGTGCCTACAAAGACCAGTCAGACCAGAGTGGTCTCTCCAGGGTCATGGGCTTCTCACAGTGTCGCAGTGTTTCCCAGAGAGGAAAGAGATCTGAGCAAAAGTCACAAGACCCTTAAGAGAGCCTCAGAAGTTGCAGAAAGTCACTTCTGACACATTCTCTTGTTCAGTTAAGTCACCAAGGCCAGTCCAGATTCAAAGAGAGGCAATTAAACTCCACCTTTCAATGGGAGGATGACAAATCATCTGCAGCTGTCTTTAATCTGCCATATAACTAGTATGGTAGCATCATAACATCTAGAAGCAGTCGCAGATTCCCCACTGCTAAGAACGTACAGAGTATGCGTGAAAAAGGGATGACTGGGGTGCATGGAGCTTCTGAGAAACTGCTGCACCAATGTGGTAGAGTAGGAGGAAGAACACTATTCCAACCTCTCTGCTATACCCAGCAAAGCCAGGAAGAACTAAGCGAGTGGATTTCCCAGCCCCAGGGGTGCATGTATAAACCAGGGACTCAGGGGCCCCGCTCTCTGAAAAGGAGAGTGCCAAGAGCATCCCTGGGATTTCTTTTCTGAATCACCTGAAATGAAGCAGCCGACTCTGTCCATCCTCTGTCTCTTACATGGTGGAGGTCACGCTGAGCTATTTTTCCAAACTGTTGGGGTAAGAGAATAAAAGGTCTTCAGCTATCTTGGCCATCACAAGCTGGAGTTACTCATGGGGAACAAGGCAGGAGGCATAAAGAGCACACAGCAAAGTGGATGTTGTACATGAAAGACACTTTCTAGCACAACATAGTTCACATTTCTTCTCCTTACTGACTGTCCTCATTTTTTTTTTTAAACCACGTGTGTTTTTGTCACCACAAGACATGTATGGCCTCTTTTCTCAGTTCACTGATCTGGTTTTTGAAAAAATAACCCGTCTCTTTGTGGCTGACCTGCTCTTACCTGTTAATGTTACTAATGCCTCTGTTAGAAGTCTACAACATGAGAAAGACTGGAATAATTTAATGACTTTTACTGTTGTTATTCTTATGAATTCCTGACACCAGTAACACACACAAAATTAAATACACACAGATGTCCATTCAGAGGCATACTTTCATACACCACAAACATACACACATATCCCAGTGTCAAAATATCCTGGGCCAGTCATGGCTCTACCCTGTTTTCCAGGTGTAATTATCAATCAAACACACACACACATCACACATTTCATTCTCAGATATACCCCATATGGATTATAAGTTACAGTGCCGCCTTAACTTTCTGACATACATGGTACACTCCCCAGCAAAACATACAAACATACAAACACATACTGACACACTGGATTCCCCTTCTCTCCACAAACACACACAAAGATATTCAACCATTCGAAAACACACGCACACACATATACGCACACTCACCAGAATGCATAGATGCTCTTAAATTCTAATCTCGCACTTTCAAATCCTTATCTAAATCATCCTTTCCACATTAAGAACACACAGTCATTCACACAGACACTAACAGACTCTCAGACCCACAAGCATGCAAGACAGAAATCTAGGAAAACAATGCGCAGAGAAAATGAAAATAGAATATGTGTAGACATGGATACTCAGCTATCCCTCAATGTTGCCTATACAAGAGGCACTGTCCAGGAGTCTGTAGACACCTCATGGACACGCATAAATGGCCATGCTTAAAAATAACCCTCACACAGACACAGGCTACAAATCCAAGCATGTGCTTTTGAAAATAATTATGGGAGAATCAAGTATCTACATTTAAATATAAAACCACTTGCAGGATGCAGAATATGAAACACACCCATGTATAGTTACACAGACACACACAAACACACATACATTGTGACGGCAGTTCTCTCCTCTCACTGACTCTCCCCCTACTTCATCTTAAAGCCCAGACTTCACTCAGATGAACATCATCACAGAGATCTCCCCAACACAAACAAGCCCTCTTTTCTTTCTAAAACAGACCTCCTAATGCAGATAATCCCTTTGCTGGAGATGGCTCCTAGCTGCCTCGTGGCCCAGACTCACTGGCCTGGCCACCAGCATAGAATCCAGAAACACTTATGAAAACCTTTAATTGGTTCCAGTCTAGACAGACTGATAGCTCTGTTAATCTCGGAGGACAAGGAAATTCCATGTAGGAAGGATGACCATGAATAACAAAAGCAGAGAACCAGGTGCTAAGGGAAACCACTGAACCCAGAGTCAGGACCTCAGTTCTAGGTTTACCTCTGCCATAAATTTGCTGGGGGACCTGGAGCAAGTTCCTGTCACTCTCAGGCCCTGGTCTCTCTACTTGTGAAATTAGAGGTCTGAACTTGACAGTCTACTTTATAAGGTCCCTAAAGCTATGATTTGAAGTATGTGAATGTTTCTGAGCCAGAAACTGCTAGCAGGTAACAACTCTTGGGCACTGAATCCCTCTGCTTGAGTAGTATAGGAAAAGGCATGCAAAATTTGGAACTGAAAAACCTCAGTTCAAATCTTTGCCTTGCTCTAAAATTATTAAATGAATCTATAATTGTTTCCTTAACAGCTACCATGTGTTAGGTGCTGTTCTGGGTATGGGACAAGAGACTCATCTGAAACAACCTCTGTCTTCACAGTTTAGATGGAGAGGGTGAAAGAACCTAGGTATAAATTATTTAAATGCTATGAAATAGGTATTATCACATATAATTATCAAACCATATTGTTGTATTATATTATACCCTGTTATTACCTTCTTACCAAATCTACAAAAGTCCACCTCCACTTTCTTTTTCATATTCTCCCATTTTTTGCTCACACACATCTCAGCCTCTGAAAAGCTCAAAGCAAGCTCCAAAGCGTCTTCCCAATTCATCCATATTTTGGCATTGAATCTGTATTTCTCATAGGGCAGGAACGGCTGAGCAGCCCTTAACCCATTCTTAAAGTTGTGCAACATCGCACGACAGTGATATTTAATTTCATTACTTTTATTTATCCAGCCTTGGGTACTTCGGCTCATTGGATTCCAGCCGCGATTAATTGGTAGATCTCCCACTGACTCCTGATTAGCTACTTTTGATTAGGGCCTAATGACTTCATTCGGTCCCTAATTTAGGGGGATGAGTTGCAAAACTGCCAGAAAACTGCTCAAACAGAATTACATTTTCACAAGCCCTGAAGACATCACTTAAGCTCTGCGTACACAACATTCTCCCACCCTCGTTCCTCTTCCTCACTGCCTCCAGTTCACGCTGCACAGAAGCGAGAGAGGAAGGAAGCTTGTGACCCAGCTCCTGGCTGCTAGAGCAGATGTCACAAGCAAAAGGGCCTGGAAGCCGACAGCCTGGCTCCTAGGAGGAAGTCGCCCCCCGCAGCACTGACTCCTGCACTGCACACGAAAGGAAGGCTTGGTGTGTAAGAACTGCCCTAAAGTCTTCATCTTCCAACTCTGCTGCTTGCATTCTTCAGGAACAAGATACACCCCTGAGTTTTGCCTTGACCTTCAGCTGCAAACACCTGGAAGCCCTGACCCATGGCAAAGGTTAGAAGACATAGAGAAAATTGTCTCTATCCAGGATCCAAATTGACTGTTTCTGCCCTTGGTCCCCAGTGCTGGCTCTGACCTCCCAGACCACAGCCCCTGACATCCTACACTAGAGAGCAAGATGGTCAGAGCCACATACTTTTGTCTAATAATGAGAAGCCCCTTGGGGTATGTGTTTAATATATACAGATTCCCAAGCTCTGGAGGCCCACCTCAGAAGATTTTTGTCTAGTCCAATATTTTATTCTGTGGATTTATGTATGTTTTCATGATTTTATTTTATTTTTAATTTTTAAATTGAAGTATAGTTGATTTACAATATTACATTAGTTTCAAGAGTGTAGCATAGCAATTCAGTATATTTACAGGTTATACTCCATTAGAAGTTATTACAAGATATGGCTATAAATTCCTGTGCAATACAATATATCCTTGTTGCTGATCTATTTAATACATAGTGGTTTATCTCTTAATCCCATATCCCTGTCTTGCCCCTTCCCTCTCCCTCACTGGCACCCACGATTTTTTTTCTATATCTCCTGAGTCTGTTTCTGTTTTGCTTTATACATTCATTTGTTTTATTTTTTAGATTCCACATATAAGTGATATTATACAGTGTTTTTCTTTCTCTGTCTGACTTATTTCACTAAGCATGATATTGTCAGGCATTGGGCCCATCCTCTGCATCTGGTGACTGCCCCTACCTGGCCCTGATTTCTGCATCTGACCCCAGGCCATCCATCCATGATGCTGGTTCTCCCCGACCATTGGCTGATGACGTTTTATTCATGCCTCCTATATATACCAGAACTCCAAGCCATGTTTTGAATTCTTTGTGTATATCCATGCTCTGACTCCTCACAATGATCCTCTAAGTCAAGTGGTTGTCATAAGAATAGACTTAGATTGATCATTCGATCTATCAAGAGATAGATGACAGCTCTACAGTGAGTAAGGTAGCACAGTGAGAAAGCCATGAGCTTTAAAAATATGTAGACCTGGTCTCTAATTCTAGTTTTGCCATTACAACTGATGGACACTGGGAAAATTACAGAGCTTCTGTAAAATTCAGTTTATTTGTGCAAAAAGAGAGCGATCATATTTACTTTTCAAACTCTTTTGAGGACTAAGTAACACAAGGAAATTTAATGGATCCAATGCACAGTGGATGCTCCATAAATAGTACACATTTTAATATTTTATTTTAACTTTATTTATTAGTGTCTGTCTCACCTAGTGGAACATAAGCTCCCAAGGCCAAGGACCACATTGTTTAATGGACTTATGTATGTTCAGCATTGAACACTGTGCCTGGCACATAGTAATTGTTTAGTAAACATCCACTAAAAGAAAGAATGAATGGAAGAATAAACAAATGATTGTTTCTAATTGTTAGCTCAGTCTGAACTAAAATGATATCTTGACTTTGGTCTTGGAGAAGGATGGAAGGCATTTCAAGCTAAGGAAAGTTTACAATTAAAGGCAAGTGAGTGTGGGGAGCCAAGGCCTTTTAAGGGATTGTAAGAGAATAAATGCACTTGAAATAGAAGATACACATCACTCATGAGTGAGCTGTTTCTACAACACATCCCAGACAGAGCAGGTCCTCAATACATATTTAATAAATGATGCTGAGAATAAACATACATTAAACTGATGAGAGAATCTAAGGTGACCACAGCAACATTGTAGAATTCACCCAGAATACCTGGTTGGGAAGCCACAAAATAGGTCCACTTTGTGTCCTCTCCTAGCACCCCAAGAGGCTGACACAATGCTCCAGGTAAGTAAGTGGAAGCCATACGTGCTAGGCAATGTTGGGACAATTAGAGGGGTAGTGGTTGCTGCTGCAGTTGGCGAGACTAAGTGTGCATTTGGGCCACGTACAATCTTAAACATGCGATAGCTGGCTCTCCATGTCTTTACCTCCCTTTCTCTGCACAAACTGAGCAATTGAGGTGGCAATAAATTGATGAAGTGAACCAAATCGGCTTTTCTTTCATGTGCTGAATTAAAGTTTCTCTCCCAGCAAATGGAACTACGGAGATTTCAACTAAGTTTTATCCCTGGGGGAATTAGTGATGCACTCTCAGCAAATCAGAGACTGAACACTGGTATTTTTCGTGATGCTTGGAGAGAGGTTGGGGAGTGGGAGGCTGCATTGGAAGGATGAGAGAAGATAGAAGGGGTTGCAGCAACTAAGCTGGCATTTGCCAAACCCCTGCTGTGATTCTGCTCTGACTCATGTCTTCTTCAATAGCATTTTGTAATTATACCTGTCATTTATGGAACACTCGCCAAGTGCTAGGAACTGCACTAAGCACTTTATGCACGTTATTTAATTTAATCTCCATAACTACGCTGTGAGGAATATATTATCAACTCCAGGTAACAGATAAAGTAACTTTAAATCAGAGAGGCCAATTAACTTGCCTGGTCTCACATTGCAAAGAGGTGACAAACTAGGATTCTAACATGGGTCCTCATGATTCTAAAGCCTGAGTCCTAACCCTTTCACTCTACTCCCTTTCATTGCAAGGATTGATGTGAGATCTCATTTTAGGGCAGAGTGAAGGTGTTTGCTCAATGATAAAACAAACAGACAGTGAGGAATTATATGTTTGTCTATATCCTACTTTGTAACCCAGCGAATTTGAGACAGCTTTCAAAAATTACTGAAATAAAATTGAAAAGCACAAACATAAGCAAAATAGAAGGACCAAACCAATGTAAAAAAAACCTGGAACTAGATATGCAGTGTCTAGCATATAAAGGATATTAAATTTAAGTAGTAAATTCAGCTTGAGCATCCTGTCTGTTGAAGCAAAGAGGAAAACACAATTGTTTGTTTGATGTCTAATATTTATAAAGGAAAAGCATACCAATTCTTTAGATTCAATTCATCCAGTAAAAGATGATAGGATAGTCAACAGGCATGCATTGAGAGTTTACTATATGTCAGTCACAGAGGTAAGGGCTAGGGATATACTGAGGAATTAAACAAGCATAATACCTGCCCCTTAGAACCTTTTGTCTAGTTGGTAGATAGCCCTAAAACAAATATAATAAAAAATTTCAACTATTCATGTAGTGTTGGGATAACAGGATTATCTAATTCAGTCTAGGAGGAACATAAGAGATTTCCTGGTGGAAGTGATGTTTAACTAGAGGCAGAAATGATACTTAAGCAGAGATGGAAGAATGAATGTTATTTAGGCTGATACAAGGTAAGGGCTTGGGGCATTGGACAAGGGGAATGTGATAGGTAGAGGAATGGTATTTGCAAATGCCCAGAGGTGTGGGAGAGCATGTCATGTTCAAGAGTCAGAGAAGTCCAGTGGCTTTAGTAACAGAATGAGAGAGAGAAAATGAAAGATGAGGCTAGGACACATATAATCAGCATCTTGGGGTCAGCTCATACCAGAGGGCATGAGCCCAATGCACACATCTATACTAGGTTGGTAGCTTGAAATCAGCCACAATGGGAGTATGTATACCATGGAAACTGTCAAATACTATACATGTAGGACTCTGTATTTCCTTCATAAGCATTTACCAGCTCACCACTGCATATAATCATATTTCAAGATGGTAGTCCTGCCAAGAATGTACCTTGGAGGAAGAATCAGCTGAAACTGAAGGGATGGGAGCAGTCTTCTTGGAAGAGAGAGCAGGCATTTTGGCTAATGATAACAGTGGACAAAAACCCAATCCAACAGGTTGAAATACTGAATTCAGAGAGTTAGTCAGCACCCAGCAGGTGGTAGGAAAGCACACATGATCAACCTTAGAGAGAGGCAATGTGCAGAGATATAGTATCCTGCTTAAGTATGAGGGTATTCAAAGACAAGTCAGTTTGGGGAGACCTAGTAGGCAATTATTACCAACTAGTCAGCAGTCCAGTGTTCCAGAAAAGAAATATGGTCCCATGAAAAGAGAAGTAGGACCGTGAAACACCAAGCAAGAATCAGTCCTACAGTAATGTCAAGCTGTGTGGGTAATTTAGACAGGAATCCAGGGATGATATCTGAAGCCCAGTGTATGTATCTCCCTCTTAGGAAAATGCAGGAGCCCAAAAGCTAGGTCATAAGGGGACAGTATAACCTAGTTGGATGCAGAATGCCTGAATCTCTGTTTTTTGTGTCTGCGTACTTTGTGACATATCACGTAGGTTGGGGCTGAGTTTGAAGGTGAGCCTCCAGGTGCCTCAGGTGTGTGGATAGAGGAGGCAAAGCAGGAATAGAGTAAGATTTGGTGATGTGAGCATTAGGATGACTGGGTGAACAAAGTGGCAAAAGCAGGGAAGGGCAGGGAAAATAAGCAGTTTCTCCTAAAGAAGAATGGCAGTTCTAGTGGGTCAAGTTGGAAAGGTTAATTAGGGTCAAGATGTTAAGTGCCTTAAATACTTGGCTAAGATGCTTTGACTTTATCCAGCAGGCAGTGGGGGAGGGGGGCAATGACTGTGTCCAAGCAAGGCCATCAGTGGTGTGCCCAGAGCCACATCTTGAGACTAATCTAGTACATGTATGTGGGATTGGATGGAAGGGAAGCCATAACCTTGTATTCCTACAGAACTCAAGCAGCACCACACTAACAGAACACACTCCTAAAAAGTGGTAAAGGAAATGGCATTTGAGCTTGGTGAGCACCATTCCTCACCATTTTAAGCCCTTTTGCTCTTCTCGTGTATCCTTCCTCTGTCCCAACCTACCCATCAACCTACTCTTTTTCTCAATTAGGAGATTGTTATATAAGAAACTAATGCCCTAGGAAAGCTGACCGTTTCATAGTTTTCCTCAAAATTTTAAATTTTATTCTATCTAAATATGACCATGCTCTTTTCCAAAATGCATTTAACATTTTTTTTCTGTTATTTATTTTTCTTTCTTAAACTGAGACAAGGTGTTGGAGGTAATATTAATTTGACGAGAAAACTGTTATAAGGAATGTCCTATTATAACTTCACTGAAATAACGTGTAAGCAACTTGACCTCACAGCTCCATCCTTGGCTAACTTAGATGGCATCACCACGGAGTTAGATACTCTTATAAAATTAAGCATTGATGGTTATAGCAGTATTCTTGCATTTGAGTTGGAAGATCCGCTTGTAAATTTTGGCTCTGCCATTTCACAATTGCATGATTTTAGGCAAGTCCCATAGCCACATTGAACCTCAGTTGTCCCTCTGTGAAATGGGGGTGATTATCTCTGTCTTCCCTGAGAGGATTATTGTAAGGATCAAATGAGATAATGCAAAAGAAAGTGTTTTGGGGTTTTGTTTGTTTGTTTGTTTTTCTTTTTTTCCCTAATGGCAAAGTGCTGCCCAAATAACAAGAAGCCATTTCCTCATCAGTGGCTCCTTTTCTTTGGGGGTTTCCATGTACTTCCAAGCCCAGATGAGAAGCCTCATGCTGCACAGTGTATGTTCACATAAATTGGAGGGACTGGCTTGCCTTTTTGTTGACTACAGGGAAGCCATAATTGTTCTTTCATCCCAGTACAGTCTCTTTTCTCACTTGAAAAGTGAGTTTCAAAGGAGAGAGAAGGAAAGTGGCCTCAGGTGGTAAATCCCCCTCCCTCCTGACTCACCAGAGTTGTAGATGGCTAAGAAGACAGGCTTGTCCTTGGCTCTGGAAGCTCTTCCCTCAGGCTTATTTTAGCCTCCCCTTTGAAGGCTGAGGGAGAGGGGAGGGCACAGCCTCTGGATTCTCCTGTTTGGTTGGATCTAGGAGGGCTACTGCAAACTTTTCTCCCAGGACGAGTCATCTCTGTCATGAGATCTGATCTTCCTGAAACTCTCACTAATCTTTCAGCCACAGATGAAGATAAAGGGATAATGAGCAGAATGGGAATGGGGAATGGCCATTTTGATGGTCAGGGAGAACCACCTTGGGGTCATGCATCCTCTCCATGCTTGGAGGAGAGGGACAGCTGATGTGCCGTTCATGGAGGTGGAGGGAAGAGCCAGGGAAGTGCTACAGTACTTACGGGGAAGAGTTAGAAGACCTGAAGTCAAATCTCAGCCTGGCTACGTCCCATCTGGGTGACTTCTCTGAGTTTCAGTCTCCTAGTCGACAAAATGGGTGCACTGCTGGTGGTGATGTTACTTTCCCAACCTCATAGGTTGGTCTGACAGTACCGTGATGGAAGAGGCATGAAAGCATCTTTCCTGTGCTTCCCTATACCACCATCATCTCATACCCCTGAACTATATCCCACTCCTTCCATCAAAGCTGACCTTTTGGTGTGATTGATAAATCTGCCAATCCTGGCTCTTGAGTATGTTGGTGCAAATGGTTAATGTTTCACCCTTCTGATGAAGCAGGGTTTCACACTGTCAGCAGCCTTGTGTTGTCTTGATACTTTGGTGCCTAAACTAAAGGAGGTTCTCCAGAATCCCTGCAGGCTATAAGAGGACAGGACTGGGGAAACTGAATGGGCAGACTCCATGAACCCAATCCCCACTTCAATTAGAACAGGCCCTGTAAAGTTTTATATATGGGATTTCCTGGCAAGATGTGTTTTAAATAGAGCAAAGATGCTGCAAGGGGGAAAAAAACAGGAATAACAATATTTGAAAATGACCGTAGGAATGCAATGGCAGTAGGGGAAAGCCTCGCTGGAAATTTGTCCAGAGCTTAGCATATCAAACATAAATATGTTGCAAATAGATAGATGGATGAGTGCATGTTTTAAACAGGGCGCGCATCCCAAGATGGAGGCTGGGAAGCTCACACATTACTGAGCTGATCATGTGTCGCTGCCATTATGCATACTCTTCACCTGTTTCTCTGGCTCTTCCAGATGTCACTACTGCTGTCCCGCACACATAGGCTTCCAGCTCCCCCACCAAAGGTGATGGAAGGGAAATCTAAAGAACCGGCAGTTCCATTTTATGCTGAAGGAAGGCCCATTTTTCAGATTCTCTGTTGTGAGGCATCAGAGTATCTATAATTTCCAGAGGACACAGGGACTCAACAGCAATGCTCTCCAGTGGGTCCAAGCCCACCTTCATACAACAGTGGTATGTTGGGACCTGTTCTTAGTACATAAAAGTGTTTTCTCTTTTCCCATGATGGCTCTGCAAGATAGATACTAGCCCTTCTCTTTTATAAATGAGAACAGTGGGGCTCAGAGCAGTTAAGTATTTTGCCCAGAGTCATATCACTAAGTAGCACTTCTGACATTTGAATTCAAGTTTTTCTTTCTCTCCAAAAACTAACTTTTTATATTACACTAAGCTGACCTGCTCCTTAAATGCAGACTTAGACCTTCAAACAACCCTGGATGAATACCTCTCTGGGAAATGCAGTGTTACACATATTTTAGGCCACTGCCTTGGCCCTTCTAGCCATTTTCACTAACTCAGACAGGCACATGCATGCAAGAGCCCTTACATTTCTACAATGATTCTAGTCAACTTATTACACATGCAGGCTCCTTTGGCTCAATCAATTATAGACTGAAAATAGGAGAAGAAACTGATTGAATGCTTGAAGAAATGCATGGGTGAGTGAGTGAAGGGGCAATGAAGTGAATGAATGAGTGAGTGAATGAAGGAAGGAGGCATCCTGCAAAACACTGCAATCCAGCTGTTAAAAGACAGAGGTCAGATACACGAAGCTGAGATTTAGGACAGATAGGAGGGAATTACGCAGGGAGTGGGAGGGAGCAGTTCTGAAAGGGAAGCACAGAAATTCTCATAGAAATATTTGAAAGCTGAGAACACAGACCTTGTATTACAGAACAGGGAGATGACCACAGAGATCCGGGCTGGGGCTGCTTCAAATGCAAGTAAGGGATAAATACACACAGGCAAGCTTTCAACAGAGGTGGAAAGAAGGGAGAGGGAAGCAACTATGACATTGTGCTTGGTGCCTTTGGCACAAGTCTCACTGCAGGCTTCGCTCCAACCTGTGTCTTCAGGAACAGGACTCAGGTAATAGGAGAACCACAGGTCCTGGGAAGATCAAAGACACATGCTTTTATGTCTCAATTAACGATCCCCTTGTAAGGTTTTCAAACACAATGTAGCCTTTCTCTGCTGGGCTGGGCCAGACACAAAGACATGTGCTGGGTCTTTTTGGAACACAGAGCCCAGGAGCCTCTATAATTAACAGTCTCTCCCTACTAAAGGGAATAGGGCTTTGGTACACAACGTAGCTTGTGTGCGAGAACGGAAACTACTATTCACAGGACACTGAGTGGGCTCTATGCCCAGGACTGCCTGTCACAGCCTGATAAGGCTTCTGGGCACAAAAAGTTGGAGGCAAGGAATTAAGAGATAGTATTCTCCCCAGGAAGAGAGAGGGAGAGGGGCGGGAGCGAGGAGGATGACAATTCATCGTGTGTGGAAAGAACATCCACTCAGAGTCAGAAAACCTACATGTGTGGTGTTCTGGCTTCACCACTTTCTGTGTTGCCTTGGGAGTTCATAGAGATTCTTAAATTCCACTTTCTTGTGAGAAGGGGATAACAGGATTGCCCTCAAGGACCATTGTGTTGAACCTATATTCCTTTCCCGAGGAAGTTTATATCAATGTGCTTTCCCAAGCTCATACCAATTCTCTGATAGACTTCCTAGGAAACACTGAATAAGTATTTGTTCTTCCAGACCGAAGAGTGTCCAGGAGCAGAGTACTTACATTTCCTTTTTAACTCATTATGATCGGCTGAATGGCTTTGGACATCCTTGGGGTAGAATCACGCTCCTAAAACCAAGAATTGGGTGCCCTATAAACAGGGATGACTTGAAACAAATAGGGTTTATAAAAGTACCTAAAATAATATTAAGGCAGTAATATTAAGGCAGTTATACTAAAGAAGGGCACCACAATAAGTGCTGGTGTGAGGGATAGCACTGGAGACTTTGTGCATGTTAAAAGCTCAACCTTCCTGCAAGGAAGAACCTGCACAAACAGCAGTGAGCAGAAGTCCAAGATACAAAAGGCAAAGAAGGGCCACTTTCTGGTGTGAGGGTGAAGGCTGATGTCAGGTACTTTCTCATTTAAGCAGTTGCAAAAAAATTCAGACCCATGCGTCTGGTGGCAAAGCCTGCCTTCTCATCACTGTATTCCCTACCCTTTCTCTCATTGTGTGGAAACACTGCTTGTTCAGCCAGGAACCACGAGGCCTGGGGCAAAAGCAAGAAAAAACAAGGGGTTGTGTGGCTGTGGCTCTCCCTTCTCTGAGTAAGAGACATTGGATTCGCAAACCTCAAACAGTATTTGAACCATCCTAACTGCATATGTCTGTATGTTTTCCCCTCTCCTCAATCAGACCTCGAAGTAAAAACAGAAACAAAAACAAAAACAAAACAAAACAACAACAAAAATACTGGTATCGCTGAGTATTGAGGAAGATCGATCGATCGATCGATCGATCCCAAAGGAAAACTTCCAATGCTCTCACTTTAAACAGCCCATTCATCCCCCGACGGCCAGTGAGAACTACAGGAGTCTGAACGTTTCCTCCATAAATAAAGGGATGGAAACCGTGCACAGGAACACCCACCAGACAAAGTCTTCTTCCTTTTATTCTCGCTATAAACGCAGGCGAGCGCCTCTAAGGCAGGCACGTGGGCGCCGGGCAGGCCTCCCTGCAAAGCCGAGTTCCATTCTCCAGCACAGAGCCAGGGGAGCCCAGCCTTTCAAAGCCCCATTTTGAAAGCGGCCGGCGACTTGAAAGGCGGCTCAGATGTAATTTACTCATTGGCGCCGGCTGCACCATAGGCTCCGCGACAGCCCAGCCCTGGGGGCCGCCCCGACCCTGCGAGCATGCGGGTCCCTGCAGCCCCGTGCATCCCCGCCCGGGTGCCGGGCGGGCTCAAAGCCAGGGAGCCCTGGCGTGGCCGGCCTGCGTGGCGGCGGCGAGCACAGTCCGTACTAATGAGTTCCGTCCAGAGTGGTTACTGTAGCAAGGTAGCTTACGGGACTCCGGGGCATGGGCTGAGTTTTCAGTTCTTTTAAAGCTCACTTACTTCAAAGTTTTCCGTTTGAAGCTGTTGAGAAAGCCTTATAGACGCAAGAGAAGAAAGAACAGCACGTTAAAAATAAATAAATAAATGTTTTTTTTTTAAAGAACTGAAAAATACTTCAAGTAAAGGGGAAAAAATTAATAGCTTAAACCACCATAAAGAGAAAAGAAAATCATAAAGGCATTAAGAGCTGCCACAACCTACCCCATAACTGGTTCACTATGTTCTAGCTACAGTGAGAGACTTCAGTGAGAGACAGAAGCTTTGGGTTCACCAGGAATTGAGGTAAACCCAATCCAGGGGAATTAAGAGGGACAGTCAAGACGGACAAGAGTTGCAGTGGCTTAAAAAGCTAAAACCATGTATTTCCTCTTTGGTAGTTTTGCAGATTAGCAAGTAATTGTGAAAATTTTCTACCCCCACAGAAGGCTCCCCTGTTAATCACATTCCCAATGTCGCTGGCTATATATCACTAAGTCTTCAATATCTACCATATCTTCACTATCTACAATATCACTGTATCTTCGAACTTAGGTTTTACTTTGCTTCCATCGCAGACTGGAGACCAAAGCACAAGAGAAGTTAGGTAACATACCCAAGTTAACACAGCCTGTAGTGCCAGAAGCTTAGATTCAAACACAGGCCCTGTGTTTTTCAACATTCTGACTGCAAATTAATTAATTAATTAACAAATAAACAAATAAAATAAAGGAAGAAAAGGGAACAGGTTGGCTGATGTAGGATTCCAGTCTGGTACTTTAAAGAGATTGGAGCCTCAGTGTAAATACCTAACATGTAAACAGCGTCTATCAAGTGCAAATGTTATGCAAGATTCTATGGAAGAAGAAATAAGAAATCAGAATCTCAGTGCTCTGGGAATTCATTGTGTAGTAGAGTAGTATGTACCCATACGTGTAGCAGAAGTAGAAAGGAGAGGAAAAAATGGAAACTAGCCTTTACTGGGAGAAAAGTTGGAGTGATAGTAGCACACAAATGATGGTTAATGCTTATGAAGCAGAGGCTTACAGGGATCAAGAGCACTGGCTCAGAATTGTGGTACTGCTGTCTCCTCACTGTGTGATCTTAGGCACATCACTTAACCTCTCTGTTCCTTAGTATCATATTCAACAATAGAGTTATTATAAATCTCAAAACACATACTATATGTAAAATGCATAGACCATCTAGTGCTTGACATGTTTTAAGTGCTGAATAAGTATCTGCTACTTTTTATCAAGCTCTGTTTTAAGTATTTTGCATTTATAATTTCATTAAGTTCATGGCAGTGCCATGAGGTATATGAATGTATCCATGTTCTATAGATGAGGAAACTGAGGCACTGAGATTTTTTGACACCTGCCCCAGGTTCATTCACCTAGGAAATAAGGGAATAGGGTGTAGACTCATGTCAGTCTAACTTGATTTCATTCTCTTCAAAACTGTTCAGTATTGCCTCCCAGAACTCATACTAGAAGTGCAAGTTTAAATTTGACTCAATCAAAACTTTGAAACATGTCTCAAATACTTTCTCTATGTGGAGCATCTGCTAGGTATTGTGGATGTAGAGAAAACCAATCTAGTTCCTAGTTCCAGGTTCCAAAGGGAGCATTATATCTATCATATCCCTGTAGCAATTGAGTTAAAAAAAAAAAAAAAGTATTCTAACATTAGCTCCCTCAGCTCTCCAATGCAAGGCTTTACTTCTAGCAGGTGCCTATCTTGGGCTTAGTTCTTCCTCTCCCCACTTACCCCTGCTACGTTGTCTCTAAGACTGAAAACTTTGAACTAAGACAAAGGTATTAGTAAAACAAGACTCTAAGGAGGGGCACTTACCTGCCCAAGATGGCTTTAATTAACCTCCCATCCAATACAAAGATTGCCTTACAACATCCTCAGTGGTTCGGGAAAACCTCCAGAGACAAGAAACTGACTACATTTGGGAGACATCTCTTTCCATAGGCGCACAGTTCCAAGTCCCAGGAATTTCTTCTTTGAAAGTGTAAATTCCACCCACATTCTGGTCTGTCTATTGGATTATACAAAATAAGTCTTATCACTTTTATCCTGACTTTTTTTTTTCCCTTGAGCCACTCCCTTCCTTGTACCTTAATTTTTTTTCTCTGAATTCAGCATCTCTGTGACACTAGATCCTTCCTCAGAGAATATGCTTTTTGGGCATGTCAACATCCCCAATCATTCTCCTCAATAAGGTCTAGAACATGTCAGTATTCACCTTAAAGTAAAGATGCTAGAGAGAGACGAACCTAGGTCCCACCAGAGCCTTATAGCTAACCTTCAGTTTGAGCTTTCTACTTTTACAAATGCTGTCTGAGTTTGCATTAGCGTTCCTCCACCTTGGGAAGGGAGGATTTGGTGCCAGCAGCAATACTGTTAGTTCATCTGCATCTCTGTTGGGGACAGGAGGAGCAGGTAATTAATTGTTTCTCTTCTGCACTAGGCAGCCGGCTTTCTTTGGAAAAGTTGAGCATCCTTCATCCAGCAATGGTTTCTGCAATTAAAGCCATCCATAGCCAGGAGTTTGATTAATAGCTGGGAGGTTTCTCCTTTGCTGACGAATGAGAAAAAGAGAAATCAGATAGGGAGAAGCTGAATGCATTTGCTTAGCACAGGGCCTGGCTAATGTTCTTTCCAAAGAAAGAACTACAGCAATTTCCTAGGGACCAAGAAGGAAGAAAATCCCTTAAAAGTTTGCAAAGTAACGGATCCAAAGAACAGATGTGCCAGTTCCTCAGGAGCAGAGCAGAAAGGGCTATAATTGGAGGTCTCTGGAGCTGGAGATTACTACTTACATTGCACAGATGGGAGAATTAGGCCCAGAGAAGGGGACCTGGTTTTCCGAAGCTCACACAACCTGCCAAGAGAAGCAAGGTCAGCTGTTGCCAAACTTTACATTTCCCAGAAGTTATTGAGTCACTTTGTTACAGCTGGAAAGAGGAGAAGACCCTTGGGCCTGACATCACAATTGAGGGAAGTAAAGTCCTGAATCCAATACTCTAGACCCTGGTCCAGTCATCTCTACCATGTCACAGTTGCCCATGTCAGACAGTGTATTTAGAGCCTGAGAATGAGATCCATAAGAGAGAAATTGTCCACTGATATAAATTCTGCTCCCTGATCCTACTTTTTCCTTCCAGAACTATCCTTAATAGTTAAAATCTCCTGCCTCCTTGGAGATTAGAAGACAATGACTCTCAGCAAGGAGTGCTGGAGCAGTCTTCTCTCCCTGCTGAACACCCCACATTCCCAGAACCTCTCCTCGAAGGTTCTGGAGGGGATGGGGTTGTGAGTTGAGAGTAGCCGGCTAATGAAGGAAGTCTTTGGGCTATGAGACTAAGCTGTCAGCACTAAGACAGGCCAGTGAAGGCAGGGAGGAAGCAGAGACTGGAAAAGTGGGTGGAGGGTGCCCAGAGTGCCCAGGGCTGCTCCTGGAGCACAGCCAGAGCCAGCAAACGGTGAATATAAATATGGCATTAAGTAGTCAAGGCCAAGGGCACATCAGAGATGAGGACCATCAGGATTTATCAGGAGGCTGAGGAGCTGAGGGGTACAAGGCTGCTTTCCTTCTTGGCAGAAATTAGATCACTGCAGTAGGATGGCTCTTGAAAGTCCTGGGCCCTGTTCCCACAGATGTGCTTTTGTTAGACTCGATTCCCCAGCTCTCTGAGGATAGGATATGAAGGAACCCTGTGGATGCAGAAACTCTCCCAGACTGGAAGGCTGGTTTGTCAATGGAAAGAAAGGCCATCCTGTGTCTCTAAGAGTCAGACATATGCTGAATTTGAATGTCGGCTGTTCCCATAACCTACATGACCATGAGGAATTCAATCTCTGAGCCTTGTTTTTCCTATCTATAAAGTGCTTTTTAGTGATAATTAAATGAGATAATATATTTGCAGTACTTAATATAATGCTTGACACATAGTGATAAAAGTCATAGCCAATAACATTAATAGTATTTAATATGACACATAGTAATAGCAATAAACTAAAACAGGTAAGAATAATGAAAGCCATCAGTGTGAAATGCATTGCTTTGTGGCATAGGTTAAATGAGGAATTGTAAACTATGGCCTACGGGACAAATCCAGCTCACCATCTGTTTTTGAGGAGCCTGGAACTAAGAATGATTTTTACATTTTTAATTGGTTGAATAAAAAAATCAAAAGAAGAATACTATTTCATGACACTTCAGAAGTATTCAAAATTCAGATTTCAGTGTCCATAACTAAAATTGTATTGGAATACACTATATTTGTTCATTTGCATTTTGTCTGTGGCTCCTTTTGAGTTGCAGAGCTGCATAATTGCAACCAAGATGCTAAGGCTCTCAAGGCCTAAAATATTTACTGTCTGTTCCTTTACAAAGAAAGTTTAGTGGTCCCTGGATTAGATCCTCCTCCCTTGCCTTTTGCCTGCATGTCTTTTAAACCCGGAACAGCCCTGGCCTCCTGGCTCTACAGGCTGTGTGTAGAGTGGGTGTTGCAAGCTCTGGATACACACTGTGACTCCCAGGTACCACGTCTGCATCCTCTGACACAGGCATGGTGATAATTCTCCACGTGAATGTGGGCTGACATAGGACAGCCTCCAACTCCCCACAGGGAGTTGAAATAACTATTTTCCCCAGAGAGCATCTTCCCCCTCCCCTGTGCATCGCACATGCTCTTTGTAAAGTCCTAACAATTCAAGTCATAATGGAAGGGAATCTCACCCATTTTATTGCCATAGTTACCAAGATTGCAAGTTTAGATGCTGTATTAGCAGTAAGTGCACGGTAATAATAGAAGTCAGGGAGGAGGGGACGAAAAGGATTCTGGCTTCTGTTTCTCCCTACAGCATCCTTCAGGGCAAATATACCAGAGACAGTTTGCATTAAATTGCAAAGTTGGCAGTTTTCTTACAAAAAAAAATAATAATAATTGCTTTAAAATCTCCTGCCTTCCCTTGACTGGTTAACTCCTCACGCAGCTCACCTCATCCTGAAACAATGAAAAAGGAGGTTAAAAGAAAAATAAGTGGCCAGGGTTACCATGGAAACCAAAGTGGAAGGCAAGTGAAAGTCAATTTAAGGTTTAAATGCATATGAAGCAGATGTATGTGTGCGGACATATTTGCATACAGATATCCATCTCCCCTCCTCTCTGCTATCCAAAATGTGTTTTTCCTTCCGGGCCCACCTCAGGATCCTCTACCTCCAGGGAGACTGGCCTGACAATTTCAAGCCCCAGTAATCTCTCTCTTCTGGAACTACATTTGAACTATAGTCTGGACGCAGGAATCAACCTCTTAATATACACAGCTCTCGTGAGGAATCATAAGAACCTTTGAGGTCACTGAAGACTGTGCTGTCTTATCTCTGTGCCTTTGCTTTTGCTGTTCAAACCACCTGGAATGTTCTTGCCCACTCCTTTCATCCAACTAACACTTATCCTCCCAGTCTCAGTGTAGACAGCAGTTTCTCTACACTGCTTTTCTTGATCCCCTTTTCTTCTTTTGGTCCCCACATGCTGGGCTAGGGGCCTCTTTTCATTGCTGGCATAGCCCCCATCATATAGCTCTAATGACACTCAGTTGTAATCGCTGCTCACGCGGTAACTGCCCCCATCCCACCCCTGCTCTCCAGGCAGTGAAACACTGGAAGACAGGGACTGTGTTTTACTTTGCCGATCGTTATTGTTCAGTAGAAATATATGTAGTGAATGAATGAATGAATGAATATTAGAGTAAATAACTCACACTGCACAACCTAAGTCAAAACATCCATTTCCATATGCCAAGAACAGTTTCAATTGTTATTATTATTGTTGCTAATTGTTACTGTCTTTAAATGCACAATGTACCATTTCCTCCTGTTGATTCTAAGGGGAATATTGAATATATAAGGAAGATGCATAAAGGTGAAATGGAGGGGGTAGAGGTGGGAGAAACCTTAGCATATCAAAAGTGGTTAAAGGACTCTGGAACTTGAGCACAGATAAGAAGCTCAAAAGATACAGTTCACTGAGTTCAGTTCCCAGAAGGGAGTCTTGAGACAACATATTCTGTGGGACTCCAGAGACCAGAAAAAGAGGCAACAAATGAAAGTTATGAAACAGAGTTTGTGTTTCACAAGGAAAGATGAAGTTTTACAGCTGTTCAATATTAGAAAAGGCTGCCAAGGTAGTGAGTCCCCAGCACAGGAAGCATCCAAGTGGACACGAATGACCTTATGTATCAGGACATTAGGGAATGAAAAGTATGGTTTATGCTCAATAAATTACAGAGAGAAAGCTAGAGTTTAAGGTGATGGAGTTGTTGGTGGCAAGAAACGATGAGAAATATGCAGAACTGAGCAGAAGAAGCTGAAATTGTAGCTCACAGGTCAAGCACAAAGAATTATGTTTTGCATGCATTTTTCTATATGAATGGGGAGCCACGGAATGGTTTGATGTGGAAGTGATGTGATCAGCGATATGATTTTTGGAGATCGTTCTATCGGTTGTGAACAAGATGAACGGAGGGGGCAAGCTTTAAGAATATTATGTAGCTGTCACAATAGCCCAGGTGATGGAGGCCTGGATGAAGGCAGGGGCAGCGGGGATGATGAGGAGCAGGAACATGAAGGACATATATCAAAGCAGAAGAGACAGGCTGTATCAACCTGTCCTTCTAAGTTGGTTCCACTCACTCTCTGCTACCCCTGCGTCTGCCATCCTGGAAAAGAAACCAGCCTTCCTTGTTTGTAAGAGCAAGCTCAGACTGTTGGGCTGGGCTGCAAAGGTTGCAGTCACCTTGAGTGGATTCCCCACGCAGCTCAGCAAGAAGCAGAGCCTTCCCTCCACTGCTCTGTCAGCTCCACTTTGCATCAAAACTGCTTTGTATGTCACCAAGTTATTAAAGTTGCGGATTGCAGTGCTGTGTCAGGCGATGTTGTGCTGAAACTGGGTCAGCGAGGGCTGTCTCTCTGGCAAGACGTGGGCTCCTGGTGTCCCCACATGCCAGCCCTGGTTGCAGTGGCTCCTTGGCTTCCTCTCCCCAGCTGGCTTTGAGAGGAGGACATAATAACCCCACAGCGTGGCCCTTCTATTCAGCAGCTCCTGAGGTAAATAATTCCCAACATGAAGATTGAAGGGGCTCCTCTGTTCTGTCGCTCATTGTTTGTGCTCACAGGGATGGCAAGGCCTTGCTTTTTTCAAGTCTCTTTTGAATCATTCCTTTTCACGGATAGAATGGCTATTACAAGTGAAGAATCTGCTGTTTCAAAACCCAGGCATGCACGTTTCCCCTGTGCTGCTCCAGGCAGCTAAGGGATAAAAGGGGACAGAGGCACAAACAAACAGAAATGTGGTGGAGAAGAATGAGAGCACTTCAGGAAGAGACAAAAAACTCCACTGTGGAAGGAATGGTCACATAGCACGGGGGACTCAGAGATGTGGATTTGGGGTCATAAGAAGGAGGAAGTTCCTGCTGGGTCTGTTCAGAGACAGAAGAGCTGACTTAATTTTTTTCAATGCAATCCAGTGTGTATTTATCAAATACATATTACATAGGAGCTATGGGATGAACAAAACAGACAAAACAAAGACTCCAGTCCTCATGGAGTTTGTATGCTAGCAAGGGGAGAAGGACAATAAATGATAAATATAGTAAATAATAAAATCATATAAATTAAATAGTATGTTAGGAGGTATGAGCTATAGAAAAAAATATATATATACATATATAGAGACAGAGACAGAGAGATACAAAGACAGAGAAGGGGGAAAAGAAATGCCAGGGAATAAGGTTGTAACTTTTAAGAGGGTGACTTTTAAAATAACACTTTAAGTGTCATTGAGAAGGTAATATTTAAATAAAGCAGTGAAGAGGGTAAGAGAGTTAACCGAGTAGACTCTTTAGGTGGGGCAGGGGAGCATTGTCCACACAGAGAGAAGAACCACTTCAAAGGCCCTAAGGGCAGTGTGTCTGGCAGACACAGCGAGGAGGACACAGGCTGGAGCCATCCATGTGGGTGACAGGAAGAACAGTAGGAAACGAAGTCAGAGAGGTTCTGGAGGCAAGATCAGAGACAGCCTTACAGGTCCATGTAAGGACTTTACCTTTCACCAAGAGTGATACAGAAAGCAGTTGCCCAAGAGTAATCATGAGCTCTCAGCAGAAGGCAGAACGTTGTCTAGAAAGAATATTCTAAAACAGTGCTCTAGAAGCAACCAGAAATGGTTTTTGCCTCCAAGGGGACACTTGGCAATGTCTGGGGGCATTTTCAGTTGTCCTAGCAGCTAGTGAATAGAGGCGGTGGATGCTCTTTAAACATCGTGCAATGCATGGACAGCCCCCCGCAGCAAAGAGTTCCATAGTACAAATGCCAGGAGTGCAAAGTTGAGAAATCCTGCTCTAGAAGAGAGGCAAGCTTTAGTTGGCTGGTAGGCTCCACGTACTTTCAGGGCCAAGTTATCCACTAGACACAGTAGGAATAGTGCTTAAGGTCCATGACAAGTTTATAGGGCTACTAAAAGTTTTATTTATTTTACATAGAAAGAAAAACATATATGTATGTATTATTTATCTTGGATTATATTCATCTTTATACCAATAAAGTCATAAAATATACTTTTTGTTTGTTTGTTTGTTTTTTAGTGAAGAAAGGAACCTATGAAAGCAAATATGCTTAGGGCCCCAAACATCATGTGGCCTCCCCTGACATCAGCTTTGGGACCTCTTCGCCTTCTTGAGTCTTCTGTCCACCAGCTGTGTTCCTAATCCTAAAGAATCCAATCTTGTCCTGGCATCTTTCCTGCCCAGGTGAGTAGAGTTATAAGCATAACTTACCACCAAGCTCAGGCAGATGACAGTCATTGTCATGAAATTGCAGAACACTTTCAGAGCTAGAAGGGTGTTAGAGCTCATGTGGTCTGGCCACTTCATTTACAAGATAAGGAAATTGGGGCCCAGACAGGGGAGATGAACTGACTTCAATCACACGGGTAATTTGTACCAGAGTTGGAACCTGGAAGATCACCTTAGAGTTCATAATATCAGCTTCTATTTTCAAGTCCCACATTTGGTTTATACCAATTTCCTCCGAATGAAGCTCCCGTTATTCACTAGGGGAAAAAACAAATCCCAAACCCTTAATGCCATTCTTTGTCGTTTCCTAACACTTTTCAGTTTTCAAAGCTCTTTAAAATGCTGTTTCATTTGATCTTTACAGTAACTCTATGAGAGGCAGTCAGAAGATAATTCTCTTTTTTTTAATTGAAATATAGTTGATTTACAATGTTGTGTTAGTTTCTGGTGTGCAACGTAGTGATTCAGTTGTACATATATATGTTCTTTCTACTATAGGTTATTGCAAGATATTGAATACAGTTCCCTGTGCTATACATTAGAACGCTGTAGTTTATTTTATATACAGTAATTTGTATCTGCTAATCCCAAACTCCTAATTTATTCCTCCCTCCATCTTTCCCCTTTGGTAACCATAAATTTGTTTTCTATGTTTGTGAGTCTGTTTCTGTTTTGTAAATAAGTTCATTTGTCTTATTTTTTTAGATTCCACGTATAAGTGATATCATGTGATATTTGTCTCTCTCTGTCCGACTTACTTCACTTAGTATAATAATCTCTAGGTCCCTCCCTGTTGCTTCAAATGGCATTGTTTCATTCTTTGTTATGGCTGGGTAACATCCCATTGTGTGTGTATGTATATATATATATATTTCCATATCTTTTTTATCTAATCATCTGTTGGTGGACATCTAGGTTGCTTCCGTGTCTTGGCTATTGTGAGTAGTGCTGTTGTGGACATTGGGATGCAGGTGTCTTTATGAATTAGAGTTTTCTCCAGATATATGCCCAGGAGTGGAATTGCTGGATCAGATGGTAACTCTATGTTTAGTTTTTTTAAGGAATCTCCATGCTGTTTTCCATAGTGGCTGTATCAAATTACACTCCCATCGATAATGTAGGAAGGTTTCATTTCTCCACATCCTCTCCAGCATTTATTGTTTGTAAACTTTTTAGTGATGGCCATTCTGACCAATGTGAGGTGACACCTCCTTGTAGTTTTGATTTGCATTTCTCTGATAACTAGCGATATTGAGCATCTTTTCATGTGCCAGTTGGGCATTTGTTTGTCTTCTTTGGAGAGATGTCTATATATGTCTGAGAAAAGACAACTCTTATCACGCCTATTTCTGAGATGCAGATATTGAGACTCAGGAATCCACGTGACTTATCCTGGATTACAAAGCTCATAAGGAAAGTAGTCACAGACTTAAACTCAAACTTCTTGACTTCTCTTTCAGGACTGTCTTCCAAGCCATCACATTATTATTATTATTATTATTATTATTATTAATACATCACATGGTGCCTACATCACACCTTGTATTCAGTAAATGCTTATTAAATGAATAGCTGAACTGTTCTGTTCCATAGATTAAACCATGCTCCTAGAAACAACAGCCCACATGGTAAATGTCTGATACAAAATAGTCAGAAAGATGTTGGTCTTATTCACAGAAGTGTCAGCATAGAATGGGAGATGGAGAGGCATTGTAATTTTAGTTCACTTTTGTTTTAAAAAAACCCATTATACTTTAGTTTTTCACCCTGTGTCATTTTCTTAAGTGTAAGCATGAGAAAATAAGTACACATATAAGGAAATGAAAGATGATAAGGTGTCAGAACTCCAAATTGTCTGGGAATTACTCCTTGAGAGAGCCAAATAAACCAGATTACTCTGCTGACTTGCTTGTCTCCCTGCTCTGAATGTTCTTATCATCTAGGCTGGGGCCATTTAACCCTATCCCCACACTCCAACCTGCTACACACTTGAGAACATGCCTTCTGCTTGCCTATACATATAAAAGGTCCACATAAGCAGCTCAGGGCCTCAGCAGCAAAACAGTCAACCTGTTGGGCCAGTTCTAACCTGGTAACACACAGTGGAGTTGAAACCTGGATATCCTGTGTGTGTGCCCCTTGCCTTATGGCCTATTATAGACACTGGGTCTTTATTCATTCATTCATCACAAATTTATAGTGAATGCCTACCATTTGTCCACATGCATTCTCTCAAGTATTTATAAACATATAGTAAGCACCCACTATTTGTTAGACATTGTGTCTAGTGCTGAGAAACCAAGAAAAAAAAACATTGTCTAGATTTCTAGAAACTCATAGTCTAGAAAAATGTGTAAGAAGTACACCTGTAAGTAAACTAACAGCTACAGAATAAGGTAATTAGACTTACAAGGGGCACAAAAAAGTCCTCTGAGGACAATGGAGAATGACTAGTTCTACCTAGAGCATTGGGGTGACTGGAGAAGGTTTTGCAAAAGATGCAAAAAAAAAAAAAAAAAGAGAGAGTCATGGAAGACACTTTAGGGATGAAGTGGAGGAACATTCCAGGTGAAGGGAACAGCAAGAGCAAAGTCAGACATGCATGAGGGGTCATGTCACTTCTGAGAAAGGTGGAAGTATTCCAGTAACAATAAATCCCAGGACTGAGTGCTCTTGATGGCCTAGGCAATGGGTTAAGTATTTTACACACATAATCTTATTGAATCCTTCCTTCAGTTCTGAGATCTACCTATTTCACAGATGAATAGCTTGCTGACAGGAGGAAGTGGGTGACCTAAGACTGCAGAGCTAGTAAGATGAACCAGTAATTGGGCACTAATGTGTCAGTCTCCAAAGCCTCATTCTTAGACCCTCTACTGTGCTGCTCTCTCATTTTACTGATGGGCAGAATGGGCCCCAGGGAGGTGAATGCCTTTTCTCAGGATCACACAGCTGTGACAAGTTGAATCTACAACTAGGTGCATGTTTATGTTCTTTTTACTACCTAAACTGCCCTTCTGTGCAGGGATTTATTAAACAGATTTCAGTGTAATTACAAGAACATTTCCCTCCACAAGTTAGTGGCAAAAACACAGTTACTCAGCCCCCCAAATGAGTGTTCTAACCCTTATGATGTGAACAGATGTATCAGTGCAAACTACCCCTGAGTCCTTTGCATTATGAAGAGGAAATCTATCCAGCTAAAAGAGTTTCAGGAAAAGTGAAAGGGAAAAACAAATAATGGGCTGATGGAACAAGAATTCGAAGGTCTTCAGGGAAGAAATGGGAAAAATAACAACAATGGATTTCAAGTTGAGCAGTGGAAGCACTTGAGAGTTGACAAAAAAATGTAGACAGGAGCAAGGGATGTACAGGATGCAAGAAGTAAAGAGGACAGCGAAGGCTGCTCTTGTGCAGAGAAGCAAACAGAATGCACATCAGTAAAGACAGCTTTGTACAAAACCCACAAAAGAGAAATGGGTAGGGGTATTGTGAGAAATTAATGAGGAAGGAGCAAAGAGTTGAGACTCAGGGTCCCACTGGTGATGGAGCGCACATCCCAGTAGAAGGAGAAATGCATGACTGAGGAAGTTACAGCCCGAGGAAAAGAAAAAAGAAAAAGAGTAACACAAAGGGGAACAGCTGAGAGGCTTACAAAGGAAACCTTGAAGGATGAAAATAGAATCACACAGATACAGAGAAATCACAACTCAGGGTGGGGAACATATAATACAAATAGGAAACAAAGCATGTGGGCTCTGAGTGAAGAACAGTGGAGATAAATTGAGTATAATAAAGGAGGCAATGTGGATTGAAAAAATATAAATGATTCATGAAAGGAGCAAGTGTCGGTAGCAAACATTTATTGATCACTTGTAATGTGCCCAGTATTTTACATATGGTCTATTATTTAATTCTCCCAGTAGCCCTGTGTTGTCAGCATGTTTAGCCATATATTCCAGATCCAGTAGAGCTTACGTGTCTTGAATAAGATCACACCTCTGGGAGTGCTAGAGCTAGGACTAGAATTGAGATGTGCCTATGTCCGGATACACCCCTCTCCCCACATTCCAACCTGCATCTCTCGGAATTGGTGGGATATACACTGGTCAGTACAGAAGAGCTTGGAAATTCTATTTCACATACTCTTTGATGTTAAAATACAGCCAACGGTAATGCTAAACTCTATCAAGTGAACTGCATAGCCTCTGGAACACAGAGATCACTCCATAAATATTGGTTTCTCTGATGTTACTTAGTCAGAATTGGACCTGGGGAATTGGCATGATTTATGTCTGAGCAAGAATAGATCAGTATTTTAAAAGTTAGAGGGAAAAATGCTACAATTTCTGATCATTTGGCTACTGAGAGCTGATCATAAGCATCTCTTCCCAATTGCATGCTTAGTGATTTTATGTTGGTATCTTGAAGTTAGCCATGGTGGAAATATTTGCACCACAGAAATTGGCAGACAGTACCGAGGCTTTCTACTCCCTTTCCCTATCCCCAGAGAGTAGGTTGTAAAACATTCATCAGCACCCCAGTGAAACTTCCCCACCTGGGTAGGAAGAGGTGTGATCTCAGTTATATAATAGGAATGGACAGACATAACTTTTTTTTAATGAATTTTCCTTTCCCCAAAACACAAACACACACACAGATATACTTGTAGAAACAAGATGGTTTTCTTGAAACAGTGCAACAGATTTATTCAGAAGAAGATTTTGACTGTCTTAGGGAAAAGGGAGGCATTGGGAAGGACTAAGTAGGACCTATGAAGTTACACGTTTGAAATTGGAATCGGACAACTGCTATTCAGGCAAATATTAAAATTTTGAAGCATAGTAATAGTATTTATGAGAGCAGCTTCTGGAATAAATGCCTCAGGGTTTAAATTCTGGCTTGGGCACTTACTAGCCATGGGGTCTTAGGCCAGTTAATTAACATCTCTGTTGCAATTTCATCTGTGAAATGAGGATAATAACAATTCTCCTCAGAGGAAGTCAAAAGGACTATATGAAGCAATTTGCCCAGTGCTTGAGACACGGGAATCACTCACTAAATGCTGGCTTCCAGGACGATACTGAACCAGAAACAGGGCCTGGAAAATTGGTTCGATGTATGTGCGAGCAAGAATAGACATGATAAGAGTTAGAAGAAATAATACTATTTTTTTTTCTGATCATTCTAGGCTAATAGCTAAAATTAATCCTTCAAATGCTGGAATATTTGACCCCAACATATAGGAGATGCCTCAACTCCTCATAGAGCAGGAGAGGACTGAAAATGAACCATGAAGTTCTCAGTTTCCTTTCTCTTGTAAGATGGATAGGTGGGTCCTATCAGTGCTGTTTCTCCTGCACCAGCCCCTGCACCAACATTTGGGGCTGCTGACAATCAAGGCTGAGCACTATTTGGGAAGTCACTGCTCGCAGGGATGCTCATTCCAAGTTTGGTTAGACCTGGTTCCCATGAGAACGCTGGCCTCTGCTGAATCCATATCTGTATGTCCCCCTATCTCATCCATCCATCGCCTTAGCTTTATCTCAGAGTCAAGCAGAGTTTATGTAGAGTTAAGTCAGCACACAGCCTGGCATCTTGGGAGTACTTGGGAAATATCAAAGGAAGCTTTATAGCCCAGAAATCTTCCTGGAGTTCAGTGTATCTACAAACATTGGGAGATGCTCTGATCAGACAAAACATCCTAGAAGAGATGGAATTTTAGCTGGATCTTGAAAGATAGAAAGGTTTTGAGGAGATGGAAATTAGATGTTGGGAAATAGTGAGGCTCCTTATTGTAGGAAAGGACAAGATCAGAAATGAGCTTTAGATTTGTCAGTCATGGGATGATGTAGTAGATGCATCAAAGGGGAGTGTACTGAGGCAAGAATTCTCCCATGTATGGACCACACAAACAAGGAGAAGCCTGTGGCACAGGATGGTGGAAAGATTTTCAGGCAGCAAGAGCAATGGGGGTCATGCAGTCACTGAGTGGGAATCCAGTATTTATAGAACCCCTATTCCAGGTACTCATTCTACCTCTCTTATCTAACTCCATCCCCACCCTACCCTGAGAAAGTAAGCATTCTTATCCTCACCTTACGTGGAAACAAATTGAGCATAAAGAAGGGGACATGACTGTCTCAAGGCCACCCATGCAGGAAATGTACAAATCAGAATTCTCAGACCCAGGCTAGCCGATCCCTAAATCTCAGGAACCTTAAGGCATTTAATTAAACTCCAGACAACAAAGGGAAGGGTGACAAACCAGTCATTTGCAGAGCAAGAATATGTAGGTAGAAAGGAGGAAGAAGGAAACACACACACACACACACACACAGAGAACATGTGTCAGTACTTATCACAATCTAAGCAGGCTTCTCCAACTGTCCTCTGGCTATTTTATTCTGGGACAAGCTTCAGGGGTTTAGGAGAGAATGACATGTCAGCTCACAGGACATAAATGATAGTACAGGGATTACTGATAATCCCACTCCCCTCTTTCAACCCTCGAAGGGACTAAAAGGCCTGTGAATTTTTACTTCCACTTTTTCAGGAAGGTTTCTTTCCTTTCATAACCACTGGCCTAGATTGTGTGTCTTTTCCTTCTGGTGTTTGGCCAAATGCAACTGGAGACATGACAAGGCTGAGCCTTTGCGAGGAGATATAAAAATAATAAAAAACAAAGTTGGGCATGTTAGGCATTTACATTCAGAAGAGCCTCCTGTCTCTCCACTTGGGGTCTTTGCTCAAATTAAATTACCTTCTGCCTGTTGTCACCATGATTCTATATATACCTAGTGCTCAGCTATTGAAATGAATGAGTGGAGCCCACACTGTTAGGTCAGACCACAAGAGACATCACTGCTGCTACCTTATCCACAAAAGAACAGATTGTGTTTCTGGCCCTGAAGTTCCCACTCCATCCTTTGTGGAATGGAGCTCAAAGGGGCCAAGGATTCCAGGGTTCCTGAACTTTTAGTTTCTTCTTTAACAAGATCAGGAATCTCTTTGACATTCATCAAAGCAATTGAGGTGATGGCCTTCATGTTCTATTGACTGGCCTTCTGGCTCCAGTCTCTTTCCTTTCAATCCACCCACCACACCATTCCCTGAAAGACAGAGCTAAATCTCATTCTTATCCCTTACTGAAGTAAAGAGCTTCATCATTTCCCAAAACCTTGAGAGATTTCAGTTCTTTCCAGATCTAGTCCCCTGCTACCTTTACCGACTTTTCTCTTCTTTATCCCACCCATATTTTATCATTAAAAATAATAATAGGTATCATTTATTGAGGGATTACACTTTTATTATACCCACTTATTTTATCCTACTGTAATCTCTGATGATGAAACTTAAGAACAGAGAAGTTAAGTAAACTGCCCCGGGTCACACAGCTTTTATGTGGTAGATTTAGGTCTGTCTGTCACCAAACCTCTCCACTCTCAATCACTAATTTTTGCCTCATATCTATCACATTACAATTTAACCCACAAATTCATGTCTGACTCTCTCTCGACTAAATCAGCAACTCCAACAGATTAAGAATGGTGCTTTGGTTTGTTGTCACCCCGAGCTGGAACAGAGCCAGGGCAGACATTCAGAAAATGTTTTCTAAATTGTATTATATTATATTCGATCTCCCGGTGATAGATAGAGGCATGGTAAGAACTACACTCTAGCTCCAGATTAATTCAAATCACATTTCTGTGACCTCTGGATTTGCAATGATCTAGGGCTGAATTGTTAGCTATTCTGTGCCTTAGTTTTCTCCCTGTATGACGGGGGTTGAATGAGGAGTAAATGAGTAAATTCACATCAAGCACCTGAAAAATGTCAGGCATGGAGGAAGTTCTCCACAAAAGGAAGCCCTAGTTATCAGTTGGCCAGTTGGCTGCCTGAGGACTCACAGCACTTTGCATACACATTTAGGAGGAATGTGCCCATCACTCTACTCTTCTCCCTCTGCTCTGCTAGACTTTGACCCTCCTGAGTGTGGAGGTCATGCTTTGGGTTTTTACACCACTCCCCTTCAGGGTCTGGCAGGTTGCAGGAGCTCAGTCAAGGTTTTTAAATGAGGAGGCACAGGATTCTGGAATGATGTCTCTTCTGCCATCCAGCTTATGGAGGACAAGAGGGCTACCAGAAAGGGATTCTCAGTTGCCTCCTCCAGTTTCCACACCTGTAAGAACTACATTTGAATGCTTCCCAATGTCTCATTCAACATTTGCTAAGGAGCTAGTTACTGAAGCTGACCACATGGGTGTCTGTGCAGGAACAATGTGCTTGCCGGGTACTATGCTGGATGTCTTACATGCGTCACCCCAATTCATGTGAACACGTGGCTTTAAGTTACCCAAGTGTACTGGAGAGAAACTGGTGAACAACACAGACAAACCACATACCTCATGGAGGTGGTGGAAGAGGAAACCTCTCTGTGCTATCTTTCAGCACTTCCTGACTCTCAGAGACCTCACTCAGTGTCCCGTAGAAGGTCAGGCAGCCAAGCTACAAAAGGAAATGAACTCTGCAGGAAGCTTCTCCCAGAGTGGAGTCCCTGCCCCAGGTCACAGGCTTTCTGCTCCAGGCCAGGGGCGGTGGGCCAGGAGCTCCTGCTGAGCAAAGGGCAAGGTCTGGCTCCAGCTGCCCTCTGGACAAGACTTCATTTCACATCCCAGTTCCTGTAAAGCAACAATTCTCAGAGCTGTCTCTGTATCACAGGGGAAAATGATGGACCTACTCTTATGCATAAGAAGGTGGATTTGGGCTCAATTTAAATATTTCTATTTATATAGCTGTCAACAGAGTTGTCAAACAATGAAATGAGACACGTAGGGGAATAATCAGCCCCATCACTGGAGTTCTGAGCATAATTTGAACAACCATGAATAACAGATATCTGAGGACAGGATTTGAGAACCCAGCCTCAGTGATCAGGCACAAATGGGTTCCTTACCTCTTACTAACTCTAATTTACTAGCTTAGAGATTTGGAAGAATCAGCTCAACCTCCCTTAGCTTCAGCTTCCCTCTCCTCCCAATGGCGATGATGAGGTCACCTTTGTCACAATGTTGTTGGCAACGTTGAATGGGGTCATGCCTGTAAAACACCCAGTGTAGTGCCTGGCCCATGGCACCTGCTCAGAGTGCTTTATTTAGTATTAGTGGAATTAATAATTTTTTCATTAGTGTTTTTATTGTTATTGTTTTATGGTAGTGGAAGGAATTTTAGAATGTTGAGCAAAAGCTTCTAAAATAACCATCAAAAAAAAAAAAAAAGAAAGAAAGAAAAAGAAAAAATAGAAAGGAAGGAAAAAAGAAATAAAGAAGAAAGTAAGGCTAAAACCCTTAACTGGAGTCCCAAACATAGAACAGATTCTTTGTTTTATGGTGTAGAACCGCTCCAGTTAATCTGTCACATGTTTCCTCTCCCCTTTCCCTCCACCTCTGCCCTTTTGTATTAATATCAGTAGTGGTAGCATCATATCATTTTACTACTGCTACCACCCCCACTACTCCAGCGGTGTCTCCTTCATACATGGTCAGCATCATGCAGTGAAATCAGGCAGATCTGGCTCAGATCCAGACTATGCCTCTCAGTGTCCCTGGGACATTAGGCAGAACAGGAGGCTAGCAGAGAGAGACAGGGGAACCCAGGCCTGAGACTGCTGTACTAATGCGCCTTGCCCTACAGAGTTCTGCGGAAAATTTCTTTTTCTGCTGTTTCATGTTCTATCTCTACTGCTCAACTGGCATCTCATTGAGGGCAGGAAGCAACTGTCTCTTCTCTTTGTACCTTTACACCAGCTGGTATACAACTTGGCACTCATGAAGGTTCTCTGGTAGCTGGCTCTGTATCTGCTAATTTCTAGGTGGTGGACTCTTTTCAACTGGAGTGTCTCCTCTAGTGAAGCAAAACTGCTATGTCATGAATTTTTGACTCTTTGTCATAAAAATAGGGGAACAAGAAATTGCATAACCCTGTTATACAACTGACAACTTTACAGCTAGTGACACATTTCCATTACAATGGTGATTCTCTAGCCCAGATGTTTTAACACTCCAGAATGTCTTCTTGTTTCTTGAAAGAGAGGGTGGGGTCACCCCAATTCCCGGAAAGTATTGCTTTAAATACTTTCCAAAGAACAAGTCACAAAGAACAAACCAAAGAACAAGTCACAATGCCTCAAGTCAGAGTTCTAACTTCACCAGCGTCACAGAGCAAGTTTGTAGCAACAAGAGGATGAGAACTTGGGCCTCCTAAGTCCCAGACATCACAATCCAGTGGACTTAATGCTAGGAAATTACCAGGGCTTTCAATGTGATTGTATCCTCCCCATCATTTAACCAAAGCACACACCGAAAATTAGTATTTTTGAGTGATTGCTAAGTGCCTTGCTCTTTGCTCATATTAGCTCATTTAATACATATTCCTCACCTGAAAGATGAACAAACTGAGACTGATAAATGACTTTGCCAGGGTCTACTGATGCCATTAAATTATTGCCATCTACATAATTAACTATTTGTACAATGTTCTTTCCACCACTCTGTGCTATAGTTGTGCTCTTCTCCCTGCTGTTCCCCAGATTTAAGCTTTTCATTCATGTTATTATTATTATTATTTTTTTGTCTAAGAATCCCCTTCCTCATCTTGCACTATGCTCCACTTGCAGAGCCAGCCTTTTAAAATTTCCAGCTCAAATAGCACCTCTTCTCTAAAGCCTTCCCCGCCTGCTTCTAGGCAAAACAACCCTGTCTCCCAAGTTGGCATAACTGTGTGTGTGTGTGTGTGTGTGTGTGTGTGAATTACTTATTGACAGATCTCCCTCACCAAACTGAATCTGAACTCCTCGACTTTGGGAGCATGTCTTTGTTATTTATTCCTGCAACCTCGTGTGTCTTGCCATGTGCTAGCAACAAAGCAACCTCTCCATAAATGTTAGATGGGAGGATGAGTAAAATAAAGGAAACTTTCAAGGAGAAAAAGGAGAGTGAGAGCTTATTTCAGCTAATTAAACTTCCAACAAAGCTGAGAGGCAGGTATTCATATCCTCATTTTACTGCTAATGCAAACAAGACAGAAACTCTGGGACTAAGCATCGGAACACAAATCTGTCTGGTTCCCAAGCTGGTGTTCTCTCTGTTACATTAGAAGAGGAAAAGGCACATTCTTTGGGAAATGCAGTTGGCATTGTCATGTGCAGATGCAGTTAATGAAGATCACAGAAAGAAGGGAAGGAAAAGAGTAAAGGGAGAAAGAATACCAAAAAATAAGGAAGGAGGAATATTGACAGTTCAAGGCAAAGAGAGAGACACAGTCTCCCAGGTGAGAACCAGCTTAGCACCCAATAAGAAAGTGCCAAGGAAGGAAGATTGTGGTGACATTTAGACACATTAGAATGGCACCAGAATTGAACCCCAGATAATTGGACAAGTTTTCTTCAAAACTGTTTCAGGAGCCAGAAAAGAGTGAAGGGCAAAGACAGGGGCCTGTGTCAGGCAAAGGAAAAAGAGTGATTTAAAGGCAGATGTCACAGCTCAGGAAGGGGACGACTTGACCTCACTGCCTGAGAAAGGAAGTGCCTGGGAGGTCTGGCAGCCTGGCTACTGAGTACATCTTTGGTGGCTGTTTGCAGTGGCATATGGCCGAGGGATAATAGCAGCCCTGCAGTCATAGAAGGGATAATCAAGGATGGCATTTTAAGAAAGAGAGCGGGAAAGAATGAGGAACAAGAGGTCTCTGCAATTACCAGTCGCCAATTGTGAAATTTCTGCAGAGTGTTTACTCTTAACTGGCAAGAATTCACAGATGGTGAGAGGCACCAGGGGTCGGACAGTGCCTCCATAGCTAGCTGTTTAGGAGCCTGTAAGATATCACTTTAAATGTCAAGTATGGAAAAGGAAAGGATCATTTCAAGTTTCACAGTGTAGGAAAGTGCTTGGATTTGGACAAACTATAGTTTTCTCCTTAAGATCATTCAAAATAGCCAAGTATACACATTACTGAAATATGGAAGAACCTTATAAAGATGACATATGGATTAATCTAAAAGCTTTTTAAATGTGTAGGCGAATTGGGAAGTATTTTGAATACCATATAATTGGGCAGAAGAGGAAACCTTCTTTCAAGGAGTTTTCCATCCAATATGATACTGACTTCTCCCATTTATATAACACTGCCCCCAAATTTCTTGAATCCTCTGTTTCATTCTCATAGCTGTCATTGAAGTGACTCCAGAAACCATCCACTCCCTGGACAAAGAGGTAGAGATGAAGGGACAAAGAGACCAGGGACCATTTGTTAAAGATAGCGGTGGAAGCAATTCACCATCCCATTGTCTTAACCTCTGCTTCCACAGTCTTTCATCTAACCCTCAAGTCGATTGATAACTGAATTTTCTCCCGGAATGAGGGAGAGAGCGTGGGGAAAATTATAAATGCATGAATAAACCACTGCTTAATTAGTGAGTGTCCCATTTTCATATAGTATCAGGAGTTTTAAAATGCAAGAATCACATGTTAAGGATGCTGGAACATCTGCATGATAGAGTTACACCTCTAATCATAGAATAGAATTGCTGAAATGGGCATTTACTCCAACCCCTGCATTTCACAGATAAGGAAATAGTCCTGGAGAGGTGAACATGCTGGAATGTCAGAGAGCTGGCCTGGCCCTCAGCGGCCATTTGGTTCATTGCTTTCCAAAAGGCAGTCTTACCCACGGCACTTTGAAAATTTTTTCCTACATCTGCATACCTCTTGTATTGTTCATTTTGATCTCTGATTTTTTTTTTAATACAAAGGCCTATGTTGCAAACTTAAATATATGTTTTTAAAGGATCATATTTCTTATTACTCACAAAATCTTTTATAAATAGAAAATAACCATGAAAATATATACATAATTATTAAAGGTAATACACTCATTAGTATGTATCCGTACTCATGATCCTGCCCAAGTGTCCCATTTTATAGGCAAGAAACTTGAGTCCAGAGAGGAGTTTTGAACCATGCATCCAAAGCCTCTTCTCACTTATCTGATCTCAGTAGCTACTATTCCAGTAACTAGCAAAAATGTTCCTGCTCCTTGTGGTGCTCAGTTCTCAGCCCTGGATGAGACACTGAGACCATAGCCAGTCCAACTAAAGCTGATGTGTAGAAAGGACTCAGCAGGATCCAGCAGTGAGTTGAATGGCCAGAGATTTACCTCCTACCATTAGTTTCAAAACTGCTCCTTGCAAGGAGGGAGTTTTCACAGCAAGAATTCCCCACTGGGGAGGAGTAGGCGCCCCCACAGGATTCAGGGTCTCAAGTTGAAAGGCCAACTCAACTGAATATCAGTGTTCAATGCCCACTGTGCCACCTGCCCCCAACAATACCAAAAAGAGGTTCCTGGGAAGACTGATAAGGCTCCAGCAAGTTCTTGCACAGGAAATCCTGGTGTTTCCCAGAGAAACCATTTTTGGAATCTTGATAGTCAATAGCAAGCCGAATAGTCAGTTTGCAGAAGTGGAGCTGACATGTTTTGTTTTGATTTATTCTGCAATGGAAAATCCAGAAAATAAAATTGGCAGCAGATGCTTCAGAGAGTTCACAGCAGACTGTGACATTTTTCTGATATAAGTTCATGCTAGATCTCAGCTAACCTGGAACATGAAGAAGGGAGATTGGCAACACATTGGGAGGAACCAGGAGAACTAAACACTTATCGAGGTCACAATGTCTAAATGGTTATTGTAAGCTCAGAATCAAACAGGCCAGGCTAGTGTCCCAGTGAGTCTGATCTAGTGGGATTGAGAAGCAGCAGCTGTCTCCTGTGAAAGAAGAAATTTTTTCTGACCAATAGGGGGTGTTTTGTTTTCTTTCTTTAACAAGAAGGGCCATATATTTCATTCTGTTGACCTTGTCTTGCCTGTTATGAACCTTTGCGATAAATCTCAAGGAAAAAAAAACAGTAATCATATTAAATGTGGGGTATTATCCTCCATTTTCTGTTATGACTGTTATTCTCAGATCTGTCTGTGCATTAAAATCACTTGGTGAATATTTAAAAATACAGATTCCTTAGGCTCAACCTCTGACACTAAATCAGAATTTCCAGCAATTAGGATGATAAACAAATCTAGAAAAATAGATAGAAATATATAATTAAAGACCTCAAGTGATTCTTAAGCCAGGCACTTTTTTAAAAAGTCAGACTTGAGCCGGTAAGCTTTATCACCTTGATGCATTATTTCCATTTTTAATAGTTCTGTTGAAACCATCTCAGTTGTCAGCTGCCTGAAGTCCTTGGGGAAAATAGGCTGAGTGCAGTTAAGGGTGAGGAAAGAGGCTAGAAGAAGACAGAGCAGGAGAGAGAGAGAGAGAAGAGAAAACATGCTGGGGAAGTAACTTACTCTCAATTTAGTATCTTGGAACAGAGAAGGTGTCTCTAACCTTTGGAGAAAGACTTCAGTTACCCACCTAAGAAATCAAGTCAAAGACATTGGGGATCTTTGTGAGAAGTTTAGAACCTCAGATTATTTTCACATAATCTTTTTTTTTTTTTTTAACTTCCTATTTCTATTTAATGCCTCCCAGGGAATTCGTTAAACAGGAAGAGTGTTCCTTCCTTTCTGTGGAGGTGGGAAGACCACCAAGAAAGAGTCCAAAGAGAAACATAAGATCTGCCCCAGAAAGAAGATGGGCCGCACAGCCACATCTCACATGGGGGCTTTGGGAAGATGGAGGGACACGATTCTGGGGAGCAGTGTATTAAACACCGGGCTGGGTTATTTTTGTCCAGTCCTGTCTAGCATGGCTCCTGGGTGTTGTTAGTGTGAGACAGGAGCTCAAATTGGCAACTGACTGGTTTTGATTTAATTACATAGCGAGATAGTTTCTTAAGAGCATACAACACAATCTTTTCTCCTAAACATGGGTTTAATTTTCAACAAAACACTCCTCACATAAACAACATGTCATTTCTAAACCCTTATTGCCATTCCCAGAACTGCTTGCAGCCTTTCAGAAACCCATTATTTTATAATTATAATCAAGACTATTAGGACAGGACAATTTGTGCCAAAAAGCACATTTACAGTCAGAATTGTCACTTAGCACTGTCGCAAGGGGGTATCATCTCTATTTCTGTAGAAATCAAGGAGAGTAGCATACACTGTCTTATAAACTTACCATTTCTAGATGGTGTGGGAGGTACTGACCTTGTCTAAATTATTCTCCAGCCCGTCCTCTGAATACCCCTGAAAGAATAGTTGTTACACGATAGAAAAAATGCAGCCCTGGGAATCAGGCTAACTTGGGTTCACATCCTAGTTCTCCTTCCAATTGGACAATTCACTTTTGCACCTCAGTTTCTTCATCTGAGGAATGACAGAGCTACTAATACTTGCCCATTTAATTTTAACAATTAAATGAAATTGATTCAGATACAGATTAGAATAGCCCCAGGCATGTACCAAAAGCTTAGTAAATATTAGTTATAGTTGTGATTAATACATAGAAGCTGTGTGACTTTGAACAAGTTACTCATTCTCTCTGGGCATCCATTTCCTCTTTGTTAAAATGAGGAGACTGGTACCTAACTCACAGGGTAGTGGCAACAATCAGATAAGTGCACATGATGCTCAGTATGTTTGGCTCCTTTTGACCATCCACTGATTCCACAGGCTTCACTATGAGTTGAAAAACTTATTGAGCTCCATAACAGAACCCAGAGTGTGCGATCTTATTCCAGCCACTGAAAAGTCCTCAGCTCTTGGAATTTCCCCCATAACTTCTGTGTTCAGTCGCAGGTCTGTGATTTCCATCAGGAAATCAGACTGACAAGAGACATGACGTAGCAGCCTGCACATGTTATTTACAGGAAGAGCATCATCTGGTCGGCCCGATTTGTTCATTGTTAAAAATCTTTCCACTTGTGTATCTTTGATTTATTTTTCCCCAGGCTCTTATGGCCATAATAGTAATATCAATAGGTAAAAATAATAATACTAATTCTCTTTGTTCCATATCAATCAAAATTATGATGGTGAGATAGGAGGTTTTATGCATTTTTTGCAGGAAGAGGGTGCTCTTAACGGGGTTTAAAAGTCCTGGCTATGGAGTGAAGTGGACTTACATCCTAACCTCAGAGCTGCCATTCATTAACATGTGACCAGGGACACATTATAGACTGACTCCAAAGGTCAGTCTCCTCATCTCTTTTTGTTATAAGTTACTTGGGAATAATTAGTATTTTCCTAACTCATTGACATGACAAAGTAAACATGATAGTAAATATAAGGCCCTTGCACAGAGTGATTGTTCAATTGAAGATCACTCTTTTGTTATTATTACAGCATTATTATTATAGCCCCATGAGGTCTGCCAAGAAGGTAGTATTATTCCTGTTTTATGTGTTGAAATCTGAGCCTCAGAGCACTTGAATGACTTGCCCATGAGCCAAGTAAATAGAGAGTCTGGACCACTCCCGGTTTCTACCCTCCCAGGCAGTTCACTGTCCACGGCATCAGGATTATGCTCCATTATAAATGAACAGGGTCTGGCTTTTGCCTCTTTTTAAATCCTAGCAGCAGCGTCTGGTAATTCAGTGTGTATTTCAGAGCTGGGACCCTCTTTCTGTTCTCCCTCCTGGAGAAATGAATCCCTAAGTTTGACTATGGGTGTGAGCCCTCCTGCCTTTGAGGCTTTCAGGATTCCAGGTTTCTGTGTCAACTTCATACCGAGCTTGGGATCTTTCTCACTTTTAAGGCAGCCCCATAAAGCAGATAAATCTAGAACTATGCTCTTTCTCCCATTCTCTATTTTAGCTTTACATTAGACCTGTAGTATAGGAGAGACTTACTCTTCCTATTCAAGAAAACAAAGTGAAATTAGAGAGATTAAGAAACGTGTCCAAAATTATATTGTGAAGGTGTGGCAGGACTAGTAGTCAAACCCAAGTCCACTATGTGCATCTGCTAGACTAGTACCCACGTAAACAAGTCCATATAGGATTTTTAAGAACCTGTTTTCCCTATATTTAGCAACAATGGCTAGAATATTCCATGGGAAGAAAACGAAAGTCAAATTTTCCAGCCACTCCTGATTTTCAAAGCATTTGTATTCTTCTTCAATTAGCAAAATAGATGATTAGCATTCTAAGTACAAGGCTAAAATTCGAAGTCCAAATCTCAGTTATTTGGGTCCTCTCATTTTGCCCAGCTAAAAGAAGTGAGAACAATGGTGCCAGTGGGAAATCCAGTCCAAGGGGCATGCTTTGGTGCTCATTCTCCAGACAGTGCGACTTAAATCCTGTATCAAGGTGCATTGCTAAAGTTGATGTACACAGACTATCACCTAACCTCCTTATTGTGTTGATTTCCAATGACGCATCCCTGCCATTTAATAAAGGCATTGAAAGGAGCAGCCTTATTTAAAATCATTTGGCAGAAAGGATCTCTGAGTGCAGGTTGGTGGGTAATCGCTATAAATACAGAAGCAGCTGAGCCTATCTGGAAGGCCATTTGAATAGACGTATTTGCATGGAAGTCCTGGGAGCCTCATGGAAAAGAATTTACTCCATCAGAAAAGAGTTAAAGTGAGACAGGCTTAGTGCATCATTGTTGGAGGAAATGGTTGATTTCGAGTACTGCCTTGTGTCTCTTACACAGCTCATCTTTCAGCCAAACACACATCTTTTGGTTTGATTTTCATATCTGGATTCTGGGGTTGGGCCCTGGTCAACCAGGGGAACCACAGGAGTCCTGATAGTAATTAGGGAGTTTCTTTCTGACTCTGCCTCTCCACCCACGGGATTGTCAGAACACCACCTTCCTTCTGGACTCTATAACTTATCTGTAAATCACTAGCAGGTTCCTGGAGGGTCTTATATGAACTCACAAGAGTCCTTGTAAGAATGAGTGAGAAGTCTTTTTGAAGAGACTGCGTTTAAAGCCAAGCTCTGCCATTTTCTACCTGTGGGACTTGGGATAGGTTACCTATGGTCTCAGAGCCTTCATTTTCCAATGGGTAATAATGCTGATATTACTAGTGCCCATCTCATAGGCATGGTGTGGGAATTTAAATTAGATATCACACCTAAAGCAGTAGAATGGGACCTTAAAGTAGCCATTAAGAATAATTATTATTAGAGAAGTCCTCTTCTCCCCTTCTGCAAAGTCTTTGGGAACACTTGGAGTTAAGGAACCAAGTAGAGGAAGTGGCTGAGAATATCCATGCAGACAAAAGAGAAACAGGGGGCCGATGTGAAAGTCTAGACCTCGGAAACTCCGTGGGCAACAAAGAACTGTGGTCTGGGACTTGAGGGCCTTGACTGGGAAAAATGGAGAACAGCATCCCCCGTGGAGATGGTTCTTCACTCGCCCCATCAATTCTTCAAATAACTAGGTGTGTTTTATCTGCTGTGTGCACTCCATGGAGCTCAGGGCTGGGGAAGCAAAGGGTGAACAGATGTACTCTCTGCTCTCGTGGACCTCTCAGTCATTCTTGTGAGGACTCCTGTGAGTTCACAGAAGGCCTTCCAGGAACCTGCTGGTGTTTTCTAGACAGGTGAGAGAGTCCAGAAGGAAGCTGGGGTTATGACGATCTTGTGGGCAGAGGCTGAGTCAGAAAGAAACTGCATCACACCCACAGTCCCCCTGTGGTCTCCCAGGTTGGACAACAGCAATTGCTAAAATGGTATTATTGAGAAGACCACTCAGTATTTCTACCTGTGGCCCCCTCATAAATTCCTAGAGGATTACTTTCCTATGAAAACAATGTCCCTTATATTGAACATGTATTATTTTTAATGCTTACAACAGTTTTGCAAAGTAATAATCTACCCTCCTTTTACATTTGAGTTGACTAGACTCTCAGAGGAGGGAAGCCGGGGAACACATGGTGAGAGGTGGATATGAGTTTTGGCTTTCTCCAAAAGCCACACTATCCAAAATGCCAGGGTATTTCTCTGAAGTTAGGACAGGAAAATACTATGCTAAATATTCTTAGTGTTTCCTTTTCCTCTTTTAGGTTCTTTCTCCAGATTTTCCAATCCTAATTAACAAAACTTGTCTGTGTATAGTTTGTTTAAATCTCCCTCATGTCTTTTATGGAAAGAAATGTTTTATAAATGAATCACTCAGTATATATAATATATATATATATATGCACATGTATTTGCCTAATGATTCATGGTTTCAGTGAAAAGCCCTTGACTGCTGTGAACCACACAGAGAAGCTCAGGAATTTCACTTCCCATTTTGTGATCTTGAAGCATGAAGCAACGGGGTGCAGTGGAAAGTGAGATGCCCGGTGTACGCTGGAGACTTGAGTTCTGGCCCTGCCACTTTGTTCTGTGGCCTAATAAATTTACTTCCTTGAACTTCAGGTTTTATGCCAGTAAAATAGTGAAACTAATTCTTAATCTGCTACCCTACCTGGAAAATGAGAGATTCAGATGTGTTTATAATTGTGTGAATATGTTCCAAGTTGTAGGGTATTACACAAACTTAAGGCATTCTAATTAGTATTAATTTTTCATATCTCTTTATTCCACACTTCATCTCTCTTTAAATCCAGAGACTTTAAATAGCTGCAGAGAACCTGTCCCAGGCCTAACTGTCCTCTTCTCCCCCTTATGTTTCTGCCATATCATTTCTTTCCTTTCTTGTCCACCTCACCTGTAGAATTCCCAGCTAGGAGAGGGGACTGATGGGAAGTAGGCTGGTGACAGCCTTGCATACCTGGGAACAGGAAATATTCTAGTTGTATTTTGATGTTCCCTCTTGGAGTCTTGTATATTTGCTTGTACTAACTAACACACAGGTGCAGAATGCATACTTAAATATGAACACAAACACACTCACACAAAAACACATGCCTTCAAGTATACTTGAAATTCAGTGTAGACATTTGTATATAAGCAATCACATACAAACACAAGAGTGAGGACCTGTCTCAAACAGCTGGAGATCTTTACATCACATGGACATATTCCCCTTGTAATATAATCACATTTTCTTCTGTGCAGCCAGGATCACACAAACATGAATAGGAACACATAGAGGCACATGCACACATACATACATCTCCTTTCTCTACCATGTAAGACCTACAAACACACCTGGGCATGCTCAGCAACTCCAGCTATGCTCCAACCAAAACACACTCTGGAACACTCAGTCACAAACACACTCCTGAGTGTGGCCATAGTTCCAGTTTTTGACAACTGTATTTTCTAAATGTCCTCATTGCTCTTTCTTTGAATGCATGATTCTGGGGAAGCTGGGTAAGTGTGCTTTTCTAAGAATCCCCCTTAACATGGCCCAAAGTAACCTCAGAGATACTATTTTCACAATGATAACATTTACTCTTTCCTAAATGTGGTCATGGAGTGACACCCAACAGGAGGGAACAATGTGTGCTCCCTACCTGAAACCATTTCACAGTCCCCTGAAGGATTCGATGGTCCATCCAACAAAATTCATTTGCTGCAGAAGAAACCTTTGCTGCAACTCTCATCGTGTGGTCACCCCAGCTATATCAGCCCACATGTTCCTGGCGTCATCCAGAAGAGCTGACCTCCTGAGGGCATCCCACCTCTTGCCCCACCTCTAGGCCAAATTGCTCATTATGAGACCAGGAAGTTGGACTTGTCTCCCTCTATTACAATAAGTGCCACTTTTAACCAAATTATTTTAATTCTACCTTCATGACAGTCATAACTTAGTAGGTATTAACTTCAGAATGACATCAAGTGACAAAGTGACAGTGTATTTTACGTATTTGCTCAAAAGATAGTGGTTAAATATGGATATTTCCAGCATGTCTCTAACAGCCTTATTTGTGATACGGGTTTATAGAGAAGACGTGAAAAATGAGAACTGGATTTATAAAAGCAAAAATATATCAGGGACTATTAGTTAATAAATAGAACATGCTAAGGAATGACTGGCACGTTTGTGAACTGACTTAAAGTGGAGGGGGTATCTGAATCAGGAACCTTCTGAGTCAGCAAGTAGAATTTACACTGTATTCAATAGAAAAGGGAAAAGCAAGCAAAGACCCAGTTCAGTTGAAACTACAAAAACGATTGTCTTTTAACAAGGCTGAAACCTATAACATGAGGTGGTTTCCGCTGAAAAGACTCTGGAGAACTCTGTCCTGTTCTGATCTCACTGAGTTCTAATTCGGTGTTGTTGGGTAAGAGTTGAGTTGACTTTCCCTGTCCTGGACCACTTAGTTGAATTGGTTTCAACAGCCTCCTGGAAGTTCTGTATTTCAGTACAGTGTTTACTCCCTCTACATTGTAAACTCCATGGAATTAGCAGTCCTGTATATCTTGTGCACACTGAACCACTGGCCCTTAGCACAAGGCCTGCTATGTTGCAGCATTTAATACTTGTTAGCTGAACAAGCTCTGGGTCTAGCTGGGCAAGAAGCACGTCAGGAGTTTCTCCTCCTCAGGTGGAGGTTGTCGCTTCATGCTGGCTGCTCTCTGCATCCGCTGTTCCTTCTGGACTCCATGCTTTACCCTCCAGCAAGGCTTTTCTGAGCCGTCTCCAGAAGATGTGCCGCCCCAGGACAGTGTCCTCCCACTCCAGGTAGGTGTTCCTGCTGAGAAGACGATACAGCTCCACCTGCTGCCGCAGCAGGGACTTCTCCAACTTCTGCAGGACGATAAAGATGATGCCGGCACGACTGCTCAAAAACTGCCAGGTCTGGGCAATCTCATACTCAAAGATACACCAGCGGCTCTGGATGAAGTGCTGGGACACCACGACAATAACCTTCCGGCTTTTATGGAAACCTTCCTGGATGATGTTGGCAGCAATGGCCACACCAGGAATAAAGTCTCTGTAGTGAAGGCAGAGCTGAAAGGGCGGCACCCCCTCTTCCAAGTTTTTTACAAGTTCATTCCTCACCCAGTCTTCGTCCTGGCTGGAGTAGATAACAAAGGCATCATAGGTGTTTTCACCTTTGCCATACTTTTTGCAGCCAGCAAGAAGCATCAGGTGGAAATAGAACTTGTAGACCAGGACTCCTGCCACAGATACCAGAAGTACAGTGAGGACCGACACACTAATGGTCATCTTGCTTATCTGACAGGTGGCATTCCTGAAACTCAGTACGGGCATGTCCTGCATGTCTAAAGGTTGTGTACACACCATTTGTTCAGCTTCTACCAGGAGCTGCCTCTGGTCCTTGAGCCACTGCAGGAAATGCTGGTGTTCACAAACACAAGCAAAGTCATTCTGAGTAAGGTTTAAAAAAGCAAGGCTCCTTGGCAAATGCTGTAGTTCTTGCTCCTTGGAGGCCACAATACGGTTGAAACTGCAGTCTAGAATCTGGAGGGAGCGGAGAGGTTCATAAGGAAGTACATCCAATGACAAGAGTTTGTTGTGACTCATATTTAGCACCTGCAGTTTAGTGAGGGGGTCAAATGCCCGCTGGGATACCCGTTCCAGTTGGCACTTAGAGAGGTCCAGGACGGTTAAGTTAGTCACCTCTGTGAAAATATCAGGCAGCAAGTTGTTCTGAAAAGAATTGCCAGCCATTTTTAAGGTTTGGAGACTGACCAGGCCATGAAAGATGCCATGGAAGACAATTCGGGTCTGGGTATAAGAAATATCAAGGTAATGAAGGTTTCTGAGTGATAGGAAGATAGAAAAATCATTGGCCTGTTTCAAAGCGGAATGCTGGAGATCCAGATGTTCTAGTTGCTCTAAGCCCATGAAGTTTGAATTCATGGTAATGATACCATTGAAGCTCAGATCTAAATACTTCAGTTTGGTTGTCCCAAAATCAGTGTGAGAACAGCAACCCTTGAAACTCAAATCATTTCCCTTGAGAGCTAGAAACTGAAGGTTCGGTAGCTCAGTTTCAACAAAAGTGCTCATGCCTGTGTTGTGTATGAAAACAAACTTTTTGAGAGAGTTGAGCTTCAGTGTGGGAAATCGTTTGAATTTACAGTTAACTAATTCTAAGTGTTGCCATCTGAAATCTTCAGGAATGGCTTCTAGATTATCTAAATACAGACTCAACAGAGAAATCATAGAAACATTTGCCAAGCAGTTAAATGAGTCAGTAACATCCTCTGGGAATTCTCTGATGTTTGCTATCCGGAATTGTTCAATGGTCAAATTGCACAGTCCTTCCATGACAGATTTGTCAAAACTTTCCAAGTTCCTTTCATTTTTAAATTCTCCCAAAACCAACCTATTGATTTTTAAACCAGCCAGACCTTGAATACAAGTTTTCATTGCATCTATACTATTAAAATTACTTCTCATAGTCAGTTTATTGAGCTTAATTTCTTTAAAGGCACCTGGTTCGATGAAGTCTAAAGGGTTCAGGGACAAGTCCAAAGAGAGGTTGAGTAGGGGCATTTGATGTAGAACCTGCAAGTCTCCATGATAAATATTTTGGATTTTGTTATTAGAAAGATCCAAATACTCCAGGTTAGGCAGGTTAGAGAAATATTTAGGTACCTTAAAGGAATGGATAAGATTGTGAGCCACATTAAGCTCCTTCAAAGTTTTGAGATGTCCAATGGGGAAGTCCTCTAGAGATGCTAGGTTTGTCTCCACAGCAACCAGCTTCTGTAAACTCGGTATTCCAGAAAAGGCTCTCAGGGCTAAACTCTGGATAGGGTTTCCCGTCAATATCAAGGTGGCAAGGTGGTTTAGCCCCTGATACGCATTATCGTCAATCATCTGAATTTCACATCTACAGGGAAAAGAGATACAGATTACATAATATTTCTGCTGAATAAAAACCCCAAATGAAATGCCAGCCAGTCATCTAGGTCTTCACACAGATTGGTCATGCCATGTGATTGTGCATAGGCAAAAATATCAGGCAAGGCAGATGAAGTAAAGAAGCCCCACAGATTTGGTATTCCACTGGCCACCATGATAATCTCTTTTTATCACACTAGGCACACATGCTAAGCAAAGGCAGCCCATCCATCAGAGGGAAGTCAGTTAAAGATCAATAATTAGGGCACATGAAGGCCAAATGGCTGAGAGAGTATGTAACAACCTTGGATCAACTTTAGCCATTCTCCGCCACACACAATTGTGATTGTATATCCAATTGGTACAGATGATACTGATAGTTGTTAGTTGTTAGGCATGAGAAATGACTGGTGAATGTCAATTTCAAAGATATAAAAAAATTATACCTAAGTGTCACAGATATCCTTAATGTTTATGAAAACTTGTCCACATAAGGGGGCGCATCTTTAGAGAAGCAGAGTATTAAGATGAAAAGAACATTTAACTTGGAAGCAGGAGATGTGAACATGCATCTCCAGTCTGCTGTCAGCAAGTCATATGAATGTATATGAATCCCTTAAACTCTCCACACCTGTTTCCTCATCTACAAAAAGAAAAAAATATATATCAATAGATTTCCATAGGGAAAAAAAAAAGGCTGCCTGGTCTATCAAAAAGCATCCTTAGAGGACAAATGTTTTTACTGTACGTGAACACAATGAAGCAACATGCAAAGGTAGAGTTTGTCTGTCGCACTATTATCTTTCCTTGCCCTAATCCAGAAATTCCTCCTGGCTAACCAGAGGGGAAGCTGGCCTCTCTCTGAGCACATGTTTGAAGCCTCTGAGGGTAGTTCCTTGAGTATGTGGTAGATCAAAAATGAATAATAAGGGACATTGTTTGATGAGAAACCACATCTTGTTAAAAAAAAATGGTGGGGGGTGCTGATCTGTCTACCTCAATCCAGTATAGCTCATGACAAAACTCTTACTCAGAAAACTGAAATTTAGAAACTAATGAAATGTTATAATAGTATTTTTATATAAAGTCTACTTTATAAGGTTTTTAATATATATAGCATGTTAGCGTTCAACATCAGTAACCCTGTGGGGTAAGGTTCACAATTTCTGTTTTATAGATATGAAAATGGAGACTCAGGGAGATGAGGTGACATGCTTTAGGTCACATGGCAGTAAGTGTTAGAGGAAGACCTGGCTCAAGTCTTTTGACCTCCATAGGGTTCTGTGCCACTGCCTTTAAAATGCTCTATTCCCCCTATGTTAAACTCTATCAATACCCAAGATATAGCATAAAATACCAAATGCTCACTCTTCTACAGAAATACCTACTATCCTCTTAGCCCTTATTAAGAGTTTCTATGATAAAATGTCATGAGTACGAAGTTTCTCCATTTTTCACAAACTCTTATAGAGATTGTCATCCATTATCTAGTACATTTCTAAATAGGGCCCCTGATGATGAAAATAATTTTAGGATTCAATTCCGCTTAAAATGATGATAATAACTTTACCTGTCCTAATAAATAATATATTTCTCTGCATCAGAAAAGAAAATATTAGCCACTGTTCTTTCTCACAGCAAATGCTTTCCTCTGATATTGTCATCTTTCTCCTCGGGTCACTTCTATCTTCCTAATTTCCCATCCTCTAACCTACTTTCAATATTCTTGGTATTATATGATTCCCACTCAGTTCATGAAATCTGTCTTGATTATTCACTGCATAAAAGGTCCCTCTTCTGAATAACATAATGTATTGCCTCTAGTTTGCAAATAGCTTAACAACAACTATTATATATTACTATCCTTACCTCATGAGGTTCAAAATCCAAAATCAGACTCAAGTAACATTTTTGAATTTCTACTGTGTGCCCAGCACCATGCTCAGGATTTTAACCCATTAATTCTTTCAAGTGGATAGGCCCTTCTTAATAGCTGGGGTTGTATGTTCAGTATCCACATACTCTTGTTTCCTAGCAGAGTGTACAACACACAGCAAGTGGCCAAAAAATATCTGCTGATGAAAGAGTCCATTTACTTCCCTGAAGTAAAAGAAAACCAAAGATAGAGTTGTCCTCGGAAACTGTCTCATTTAACTGCTAGTTTCAAGTGGCTTGCCCTAAGTTATATAGCAAGTGAGACATCTGTTGAATGAGTGAATAGGTGAATGAAAATGAAACCCCAATGTTAGCATGAGATCAAAGAACAGTGAACATTTCACCTTGTGCAGTGGTGAAAGCTCGTGCGTTACCTGGATAAATCCAGCACCAGCAGTTCTGGGAACCTGGAGAAGCTATGGCTGCCTAAATGATTCAGGTGGTTAAAGCTGAGATCCAGTATCTTGGTCGATGTGGGGATGTTGTCTGGGACTTTGTAGAGATTCAGCTCCATGCATTGGTAACTAATGTTAGGAACCACCTGAAATGATCAGACATTAGATGCAGTGTCTTCCTGCATGCACCTTAACACACTGCCCTGCAGTGCCCTCTCCTAGCCAGAGCCTGGGAGGCCACTGGTACAAGCACATGGGCCAGTCAACCTTTCTTCATTCATCCGTCCATCCAGTCATCCATTCATCCATCCACACATCCATCCACTCACTTCTTTCTTATGAAATGTCTTTCTGTAGATAGGAAGGGAAGAGCTCCTACTATGTACCCAATGTTTAACGTCTGCTATCACAAGGGCAGCATTTAGCAAGAAGCAATGGAGTCAGGTGGTGAAGAACTGAGGCTTTAGAGTCTAGAAAGCTCTGGGTGTCACCCTTGCTCTTCCCTGTGATTGGAGGTGAGGGATTTTGTTGTTTTTCTGAATACACCCTTCACTGTGTACAAGCTTGTGGAGACTGCCAGTCGGGCATCCGGAGCTCCCTCAGTCGTAGCCCAATTTTTGCTGATTGTATTCTCTCCCTTGGATCGTTGACCTTTGAGCAGATGAGACAGAAACGGGGACAAATCTTTCAAGTGCAAGGATGCCAGTCAAGGAACCTAGTAAATAAGGTCAAGTGCTTGAACCTGCCGTGGTTCCTGGGGTCGTTCCTGACACAGTTCCCCAAATTCTTTGTTAAGTCCTGTTCTCTGACCTCCCATTTAATTTCCTAATTCTCTGATTTCTTCAACAAAAATCCTTGCTTAAGCCAGCTAATTTTGGTTTTCAGTTGAAAACCAATAGCATCTGTTAAAAGGATTAACGAGATAAGGCATTTAAAGAGATTATCTCAAAGCTTATTGCAGCATAAATGATCAATAAAGGTTAACATGTATTATTATGGGCTGTTATTAATTCCCCACTATATGCAGGCTCATTTCTTATATGTTCCATACTTTAATCTTCAGATAAACCTTTTAAAGAAGAATTCAGAGATATGAAATCATATGTGTAAGGCCTCACAGTGCAGCTCTTTGCTTCATCCCCATGTCTCCTGCAATGCTGATCCTCATATGTTCCTCACAGACCATCCTGTCTAATAAGGGATGGTGCCGGCCACTCTTCCCTCACCCTCCTTCATCATCCTTCACAGGATATATCACTATCTTACATGTCCTCTGTGTGGTTGTTCCATATGTACTGTCCGTTTTCCTTTCTAGATTGTAAGCTCTGAGTCTTACTCTCTACTGTGTCTCCAACACTCAGAATGGTGCCTGGAAAATGGTTAATGCTTAATAAGTATTTGTTGAATAAAATAAAGGATAACTGATTAAGTGGAGGTTTATTCAAGTCCCAGTTGAAGGCATTTTATGCTAAGTGCTGTGAGCAGGGTGTGGGCAGGGAGCTGGGGGAGCAGAGGACTTGGAGATAACAAGTTTGTCTTTGTTACCTATTCAAGTACCCTATTTCCCCATCCTCAATGTCAGGACTCTGGCTAGTTAGGCTTTTCTTGAGTTTCTGACCCTGCCACATCCTAAATCCCGGATGTTGCTGTTTGGTTCTGCTGTGGGCTTCCAAAGCAACTGTGAAGTCCACACAGGGGAAAAACAAGAGACCTGTTAGGAATGAGGTCATGAGCCCGCTGGTTGGTGTTTCACAAAGCAAGCAAGTATGGCACACCTGATAGTTTACATCTTGCCCTGTCTTTTTTTCTTTCTTCTCTCTTTATTGCTCTATCCTGTTTTCTATTTCTCTGTCTCTCTCTCTCTCTCTCTCTTTTTTTTTCCAACTTGTTTTCTTTTCATCCCTTGGACAGAACTATGACTAGATTCAGAAATCTGAAATCCCCTTAGAAAGTTTCTTCTATTAAGAGACAAAATAACATCTTCCTGAGACTGAAAGAGACAAAGCAAGGGCTTGAAGCAGTGTACAAACCACCAGTGGAAAGGAATGACAGGGCGCTGGCTTCTTACAACTCTCTACAGAAGTCTATAATTCTTTTATCAATGCAAAAACTAGTCTCAGAGAGGGTTATTAACTTATTCAAGGTTGCACAGCCCAGAAGTAGAACAGTGATTTTAAGCAGGTTTATCTGACCCAAAGTCCCTATTAAACTGCTAGTAGCACTTTAAATTCTAAACGGGACATGGCCCCAGGGGCTGCCCGTTAGTGCCCTGTAACCATGAATTATTTGGTCCCTGTGGTTTCTCAAATCTTTAAGGTAATCTGACTTCTTTTTGCTAATGAAACTAACCAGGGCCCACTGTGGGAAACTCTGGGCAGAGAGCAGTTTTTCAAAAGCAAAGCAAAGCTCAGAGAAGTTGAGCTGACTCCCACCACATACCTGCACACAGGGTTCCCAGCTCTCGGATCTCAGGCAGGAGAGAAAGGCCATGGCTGTCATCAGAGCCACAGCTAGGTGGGTGTGAGGCATCATCCTGGCATTTTCTGTGACCAGAAGTGGCCCTGTGAAAGCATGGCCCTCTGTGTCTGCCGTCAGGGCAGCCTCCAAGGCACTGTTGTCTTCTCTCCCCAGCTCGGTGCCCCAGGGCACTTACCCTATTCAAAGTAGTACTGGGTTAATGGGAGAGAGGAAGTGAGAGTGGAAACCTTAGCATTCTGGACTTTTGTTTCGCTAATATTTATCTCCTCTGCCACCGCAGGGGAAGTTAGAAGAAGAAAAAAATGCCTGCAGACCAGTGGCTTAAGTAACAGCAAGAGGAAGCTGGCTTTTATCCCAGGCAGTCATCTGACCTCCGGGTTGGTGAGCTTAGGAAAGTAATCAGACTGGTCAAACAATCTGTGTGACTAACTACCTAGGACAGTGGCATTACACTTTTGTGTTTATAGTGCAGACTGACTGCATTAGTTTCCTCAGGTGCCATAACAGAACACCAGAACAACAGACAGTTATTTCCTCATGAAGGCCCGGAGGCTAGAAATCTGAGATCATGGTGTCAGCTGGGTTGATTTCTGTTCAGGCTCTCTCCTTGGCTTGTAGATGGCTGCTGTCTCCCGGTCTTTCCTCTGTGTGTGTCTGTGTCGTAATTTCCTCTTCTTATAAGAACACCAGTCATACTGGATTAGGGCCCACCCATCTGACCTCATGACCTCATTTTACCTCAGCTACCTTTTTAAAGACCCAACTGCAAAATACAGTCACATCCTGAGGTCCTGGGGTAAACACTCTGACATCTGAACTTTGGCAGGGGATGCAATTCAGCCCATAGCACTGTCCAATTTTATGAAATCTTGTGAAGAAACCCACATTTATGAAACATTGAAAATAAAGCTCCAGTGAAACACAGTTTGAAAAGTACAGGAATACTGGGAAAAGATTGGGATGAAAAATCAAATATACTGAAATTCAAATCCAAGCTGGGTGATTTAAGGCCTTGTAGTATTAGTCAAGTCACTTAAGCTACTGAGACTTAATTTCTAGTCTGTAAAATGGGATAATAGTTTTAGTTGCAACAGAAGCTCATATTTATGAAATTCTTGAAAATAAAGATGTGATAGTAGTCAAATGATGCAAGCCACTAAGCCTAGTTTTATGGCGTTTAAAATGATGCTAATCACATTTGTCTTGAGTGATTGAATAAGTTAGTTTCCATAAAATGCCTAGTCCAGTGAATGGTTCATCAGGATATTCCATAAATTGGTAGCTATTAAGATGATTAAAATATGAATAAAATGAAGATAATAATACATAGCTGAAAGTATTGTTTTAGGACTAAATAAGATGGAATCTGTAAAGCTTTCAGGACAGACAGTGTCTAGAGTATAGAAAGTGCAACATAAGTGTCTGTTAAATAAAAATATAGTTTAAAATGGGGATATTACTGGTATCGTGTCCTAAATAGTTCTACCAAAATATCCTCCAGGCACCTCAAATCCAACACGTCTCAAACAAGCTGTGAGGGAGCATGTCATAGGGGACCGAGAACAAACTCTTGCAGACTTCTTCAACACTGCTGTAAAATTAAGCTAAAAATAGTCCCCCTGTCAAAACTTTGCTTTGAGGATTAATTGAGACTCTGGAAAGGTCTTAAAGCAGTGCCTGGCACACAAGAGGGGCTCAGTAAAGTTTAGTTCCCTTGAAAGTTAACAGCATTTCACTTCCATAGTCATCTAAGATGGAAGTATCTTTGAGTTCCTCATTTCTCTCATCAAATGTGTATTAACTATATTTTCTTATTTTCTGTATTCTTTGATGCTCTGGCATTGGGGGCTTTACTGTTGGGGACTAGACTGCCCCTCCCAGGGCTAACCAGTTCTTAGAGATAGCAAATGATTTGCCTGGAGCACACCTTTCATATGCAAACTAACCAAACCAGGTGTACTCTGCACCACCTCTTCTAACTGGCTTTTATCCTCTTCTGTCCTAATCATCACAGGGCCAGGCACCAGACAACTAGAGAAAGCCCCTATACTCCAGAGACTGCTGAAATTATTCACACTAGCAAATCTTAAGCTTGTTAACCCTGCCTTTTCTTTCCTTTCCCCCAGAAGCCACAATAAGGGGCCCTGTCCGTGCCTTCTCCTGGCTCCTTCTGCCACCCGAAAGACCCTGGTGCTTCCCCAAGTGGCCCTGCAGCGTGACCTGTGCCCCCTGCTCTTGGGAACTGTGAGTAGCAAACTACCTTTTCAAAGGCAATTGTCTTCTGATCTTTTGGTCTCACAATACCTGAGTAATACTAAAAATCAACATTTTAAAACAAAACCTTTTACCAAGTCCTAGAGGTTTTAGCCATAAAATAATTCTAAAATGTCAGTCTTCATTTCTATTTGCAATGCCTACTGAACACATCCCTTGAACTAGGTTACTGCAATGCACTGTTAAATGTTCCCCCCTGGGGTCCAGACTCAGTTCTTCCGAAGTCTCAAAGCTTCCAATCCATCCTTTATCCCAAAACCAAAGCAATCTTCCTAAAACGCAAATAAAACTATCTCATTCCACATCGATAGTATTCTGATGCTATGTACTGCCTAGGCGTCAAGCCTCTTGGTCTGCCCCCTACACACCCCCGTTATGGAAACGACAGGCCAGTCAAGAAACAAGCACCACTCGGAGGGTTGGAGTACTCAGATGTATTACGCTGGCGGTCTCAGAAGGGCTTCTGCTCCGAAGCTCTGAGCACCTCCAAGACGTGCGCATGAGGTTTTATAGGGTAAAGTACAAGCTTGGGGTATTCCACCAATAGGCATGGAACAGCTTTAGCAGCATTATCATCACAAAAGTGGAGGTGGGGAGGCAGCAAACCAACATTCCAAAGCCAGATATGTATCTTTGAAAATCCAGCTGGCTAGCAAAAAAAAAAAAAAAAAAACATAAACAGCAAACCAACACTAATTAACTTAGATTTACAAGTTAGTCCAGCAGAACTCAGATCAGTATTCCAGTACTTAGATTTGTGAGTTATCTTGCTAGACCAGCCCGGTTTTTCCTTCACACCCCCACACACAAAGTCACTGATGTTTTCTGCTCCACAGCACTGATTCTGTTCTGCACTATGAAAAGGAAACACACATTTCTGTTGATCAGTGGGTTATCTGTGCCACACCTTAGCATCCTGTAATTTCATGATGATTAAAAGAAAGTAACAAGAGTGAACATCACAACATAGCCTGGCTCAGAGAAAAAAGCCCCCACAGTTTGGCCTAATCTAAGAACCAAATCTGATTCCATCCAACAATTATAAGGTTCACATTTTTTTCATATGTTAACACCTGTCAAATCAGAATGTGTTTCCAATCAGAATGTGTTTCAAATCAGAATGTGTCTCACGATACATTACAATTATTATTGGCAGAGCTTTTTTTTTTCCTAGTGGCAAATAAGGTGATGGTACATCTAACACTAATACCTCATATTCAGTGAGGACCAGTTTGTCAATAAGAAGACCAAAAACAAAACCAAACAAAACAAAAACAGGGCTCTTTCCAAGTAAACAAATAAAACAAATGGTTAGAGAATAAACAGACTTGTTTCTTAAGTACTTTTAGAACATGTGCTAGACTGTTGAGTATTTTGCATCTGCAAAGGAAAATAGAGTACTCTGTGTTTCCTAACCTTTCTGACTCATGGTGACTCTCTTTCATCCTTGGATACCTATTACATGTCATGTATCCATTAGTGCTGTGGACGCATGTTCCTGTGATCTATAGCACAGAAAAAGTGGCTCTAAGGCAGAAGCATGAAGGACATTCTCCGGGCACCCAGTAACCCAATTCCTGCCTCTAGGGCTAGGTCCTGACATTAAGAACTGCCCTATATGTCTCCGTATTTTTCTCTCAAATGCCCTTCCTACCAGGGGCAGGTAAGTGCAGTCCACAGGGGCTTTATTAAGGCAAATAGCCCAAGTACTCCCTACTCCTCCCCAGCCTGAAATGTCTATGGCATTTCCTGTGTTATTTTAAAAATTGCTTTGAATTTCCTATCTCTGTTTGGTTTGTCTCTACTAGTAGAGTGCAGACTCCACGAGGGTAGAGGTTTTGTCCAGTGTACTCACAGACTGAGTGCATGGGTCAATATTCAGAAAGTAATTAATGAATGAATCAGGGAACAATGTATCTGAATTTGTTTTCAATATGTAGCTAGTATTTTAGAGCATTTGTCACCTTTCCATACTGAGTAATGTGACTCTCTTATAATGTTCAGTGATTATTCTGGGGCTTGCTTTCTTTCTATTCTTATACTTTTGAATACTTGTTCTTTATACTTTATTATTGTTATGCTTTTCTACCTCCTGAGGGTGCATGTGCCCTAGTTTAGGCAACACAGAGAATAACAGAGTCACAGCAAGTGGACTGGGATAAAAGTCCTTATTGCAGTAAACACCATGCCTTGTCCTAGGGTGGGAAAATCCTCTTTTGTCTCTGTGGGTCATGAACCTGAGGCAGAGACTATTTCATTATGGCCAAGAGGGTCTTCCTTCTTTGTTCTGTCTCTCTACTCCCCCAAATTGCTCAGCAAATCTCTGCTTGTCTATTCAGATCCTGGGAAAGTTGGCATAGAAGGCTGTATTTAAGAATACTTAATTATCATACTTATTTTTTAGCATCATCATTTCCTGGCATGTGACTTATCTTTAATGTCACTGAGTTTCCTTAACTGTATAATGAAAATAGCACTGTGACCTAATTAATATTATTTGAGGGTTAAATGAGATAATGTATGTGGTTGTACTGGTAAATGTTACAGTTTCACAAAAATGTTGACTGCCATTCACTCATTCGATCATTCACCAAATATGTGCTAAGTGCTTTACCATCTGCCAGGCTACGAATACAGCAGTGAACAAAACAGGCAGCTCTGCTTGCATGGAGCTCATCTTCCAATATGAAGAGAGCCAATGACAGCTGTAAATAGGTACATCACATGGTATGTTAGAAGATGCTGAGGCCTATGAGTGGAAAATTAAAAGAGAGTAAGTAGTATAATTCAAGGGGGAATGGTAGGTGGTTCTGAAGTTTTAAATAGGGCAGTCAGTATGGGCCTCACTGAGAAAATGACATTTTGAGCAAATTCCTGAAGGAGTTGCGAGCCATGCAGGTATCTAGGAGAACATTCCAGTTAGAGTAGTGGCCCTGGGGACATTTGACCATGTCTGGAGACATTTCTGGTGTCACAACTTGGGAGCAGTGAGTGTTGCTACTGGCATCCAGTAAGTAAAGGACAGAGATGCTGCTATACATCACACAATGCACAGGACAGGCCCCTAATCCAAAATATCAACAGTGACAAGGTTAGGAAACCTTAAGTTAGAGGGCTAAGCCAGGGCCAAGGTCTAGGGACAGGAAATTGCCAGAACCAACAAGGAAGCCAGTATAGACAGGCACAGGTGACCACCTAGATCATAGAGGGCATGTAAAGACTTTGCATCTTCTTGATACCTGCCTCAGCCGCCCCAGACAGGCACTGTCACTCTCCTCAGTCCTCCCACAGCAACCAGCTGTCATGCTCCTGGTGACTCTCTTATCTTCTGCCTCTCTCACTAGGCTTTCACCTCCTCGATGATGGCAGTCAGACCTGGCCCATCTGGTATACCCTGGGCCTGTCCCAGTGCTTAATACCCAGTAGGAGTTCAGTGCATGTTACTTGCACCAATGACTATGATAATAACTTTCTATTTGATTGATTTGAGTTTCATTTCATACACAGGCTAATAAGATCCATGAGAAGGCAGATGTGTCTGTGACATTCATATCTGTCACCCTAAGGCCTAGTCGGTACCAGGTACATAATAAGTGCTCAATAAACATTGACGGAATACAAGAAGGAGTAGATTATATATGATTAGCACTTTCCTTAATTTCTGGTCAGGCAGATTTCTCTTCTCAGCAACTTCTCTTAAAAAAAAAGAGGAAGGAGAAATTGCAAAGGAATATCTGCCCTTTTTTCTAGAAGACAGCCTGTGACAAATCTGAGCTGGTGGCTGATGCAAGGATGTGCTACGCATGCAGGTCACATTGTAACACGTCATTGTAGACAACACATGCTTGCATAACCCAGGGTTATGCGTGGGTTATGTATCTTTGGAAGGAAAAGGGTAAGGACATGAATAAATAAATATTATTTGTCAACTAGCTGGTTGATTCCACAAGTAGCTCCCCTTGTCTCCTATCTCCCACACTAGAGGAACTCAGGAATCTGGAGATGATCATATGGGAATAGGATGAACAAATATGCAGCCTGGGCAAACAAATACATATGAAGCACCAAAAAGTATCCAGCAAATGCCTTCCCTGAGGTTCAAGAGATATAGTTCAACCCATACAGAGTGGAAAGTGTGGTGCAGGATTCAGAGGGGTGTTCCTACTACCTCAGCTTTATCCCTCGCCTTTGAGAAAATCCTGCTTAGAAACTATCCCTCCCACTGCAAAAAGTATCATCCCCAAACCCTATTCCTCATGTGCGCTCCCAGACCCCAGCAGACTCTTGGTCCCTGACGCTTCACTTCCTTCCAAAGTCCAAGCATTGCGTTAGCTACAGACTTCAATATGAGTTGTTAGTTTTCCCTGTTTGGTTTGGTGTTGTTGTTGAGTAGGGAAAAGGGGAAATCTACAGGTCCTAAGGAGAAGAGCATGGGCCATTAAGGCCCTTGTGGATTGACCACCAAGTAGGAGGAAAAATAAAATAAAATAAAAAGAAACCCAAAGGATGGATAGTTACATGGATAAAGTAAAACTCTTTTCAATCAATTATTTTATATTTTATGCTTATATAAGTACTTGCCTCTTTTCCTGCTTTGAGTTAAAACAGGAAATTAAAAAAAAAAAAAAAAAGGGAAAATCTTTCCTAGTGCCTTGGTCTTAGAAGGTCGAGGATCTAGGGAGCAGGAAGATGAAGAGAAAAGGAGAAAGTAAAAGGTTTGATGTGACATTGTGGAAAGGGATTGTGCTTGGGGTAGCATACAAATATGCTTTGAGTACTAAACATAAATATGTTTCTATTTGGACTCTGCCCTTTTGATCCAAAAAGATCATGCCTTTTTCATCTTTGACTCCTCTAAAGTTCAGCACAGGGACCTGCTCAGAGGAAATACCCATCGAATGTGTCCTGAATGACTCAACAAAGGGAAAAAGGTCTCAGTGACTTGGCATGGAATAATAACTGAAATGCATGGACTGTGCATTTGATTGGGAGTCTTTGCTTCTAACACTTCATCTCTTCTTAGCTGTGTGACATCCACCAGGTTATTTAACTTTGATAAGCCTTAGTTTCCTTCCCTGTAGAATGTTTCCTGTGAAGAGACAATGAGATGATGTAGGCTAAGACCATGACAAATGTAAGGTTTATTATTTTTATTGATGTTAGTACTTGATGGAGATTTCTCACTGCTTGTGGAAGAGGGGCACCCAGCGCACCTTTAGGATCACAGACAGCTTACTCCAGGTTGATTTCTAAATATCTTACATCTTTGAGTTAAGAGTTTTCCACCAGGTGAGAAGGTGGGAAGTGAATGGCTGACAGAGCCCCTGTTACTTTGTATGCTGGGGTTTAATTCCCATAGTGTTTCCTTCACTAGAAGAGCACATGTCACCTTTGCCAGAGCTACTGGGATTGAGTGTGAAAGGGAAGTAGTGACTCAGGGTTCATGAGGGGAAAAACGTGTTTTCTAAGGCTTTAGAACTCAGTTCAGAGCTGTTGTCCATGTGGTTTTCTGGTTCCTTCTTCAGCTTCCTCTACTCCCAGCCCTACACATTCATACATTGCGGTCACAGTGACCTCAGTTCCCTCTGAATCTTTTTAGAAATATTGCCCAGGCCCTTATGCAGACTTAATCTGTTTTGAAAGGCATTTTATTCTAGCTCATACCATCTCAAAACCAGAAACATACTTTGCACATATATATATTTTGCATGGCACTTTACCCTGTAGCAAAAATCAACTAATGGAAGGAAGAAAGAAACAAAAGAAGGAAGAGAAAGAGGAAGAAAGGGAGACAAATAATAAATAAACTTGATAACAAAATAAATTGTAAGAACTAAAGATTGTTAAACTCTCTATAACATGACTCCCCAAACTAAATAAAATTATTTGACACTAAATAAAGCACAATGTGAAGCTCAAAAGTAAGAAACCTAAAAAAAAAAAAAAAAAAAAAAAAAAAAGAGTTCTCGTTGTTCTCATTTTCTAAGGACTGAAGGGAATCTTCTCATTTTCTAAGGACTGAAGGGAATCTTCTCCCCATTTCCTTCCTTTTGTGGCAGAGGAGCTCTAGTAAGGTGCTCTGGGACTCCTCAGTCAGGGCTGCCCACCTGCCTCAGGGCCTCTCAACAGACATCCGCTTTGCTTCCACTGACCACAAGCCTTTGCTTCTACCTCTGTCCCAGTGCAGCTGGACAGCACATGCCAGAGGATGGACCATTCTAAAATCTCTCTTCTACTCTTGGTAGGTGGTTTCCATGGAGGTCCCTCAGTCCTGTGTTAACTCCTTCACCTTTAAATGTGCTGAAAAGGAGCTTGAAATTAGACTCAGAGCCATATGGCAAAGCTGAGGGGCAGCATATGGTGGCAGATTGCTCAGTGCTGATCTATAGCATCTTTAAGCTCACCTTCCGTCTCTCTTTACACAGAAGGCAGTGATAGGGTTGGAGTTCTGTACTTCGAATTGCTCTGTTCTTCAGGTGGGAAAATGAGATTCATAATACAACATCTATGGTAAAATTTGTTTTAGTTTCTTGGTCATGCTGGAGGTAAAGTAAGCAAAATGTCTGTATTCCAACTTGTGATCAATGAGACATAAACTGTTAGGAGTAGAGATGCAATCTGTGAACTTGAGCTATGGTCTGTCCCTTGGAAATGTGACTTTAAGCCAGTTTAACTAAGTCTCCCCTGCAGAGTTAGGTCATGCCAACATAAACTGTAGACGGGGACAAATAAGTCCCATGGAAACAGGGAGCATAATGCTACCTGGTTATCACAGTGAGTTGACAAGTGGAGAGAGAAGTTCTGTGGCCCAAGTTGGGAAGCTGTTTTTTTTTAACAAGCTGAAAGACCTGATAAGAAGGAGGTACAAAAGAAAAGTGGGGAGTCAACTTCTAGGAATTAAAGAGATAGAATAAGCATGCATAAGGAAGTAAATAATTCAGGGTCTGTCTCTGAAAATGCTGGGCCACAGCATGTCTTCCTCACCTCACTTCACAACCAATACCATCATTATTACAAAGACAAAGAATACTATCATAATTGAGTCAAATTCCAGAAAGTTGACTGAGCCAACTGGTAGTGGTTTGGCCGTGCCCCAACAAAAATTTTATGGAGTCAAGTTTTCAAGAAGGAAAGCTTTTGTTTCCATGAGTAAGTACATTTTTTTTTCTTTGTGAAAACTAAAACTTAATTATACAACTGCATTTTTTCATATCATTAAATCTGGCAGAGCTGGAATTCAAAACCAGATTTTCTTTAACTCTAGCTGCATAATTACACTATGTTATCAAACAAATAAACCAACAAACAAGTAGACAATGGGAAAATCCTTTAATATGGAAAAAGGGAGAACCAACACAGAATACCCTGGGGAAGAAAGAAACATGAGAGAGAAAGTGTTTTAGAACTCTGAAATACAAGACAGTGAGATTCTTAAGATCATCACCATTGCCATCATTAATTGAGCTTCAGTCCATAAACCAGGGAGTAGCTTTGATAACAATGCATCACTGAACTGTCACAGCTTTAATGAGACCTAGCACACCATTCACTTAAAGTGTACAGTTCAAAATTTTTTTTTACTATATTCACAAAGATGTTCAGCCATCACCACCATCAATTTTAGAACATTTTCATCACCACAAAAAAAAATCCCCAGGCCCTTTAGCTATCACCGTCCTATCTGATGTCTACTGCCCTAGCTCTAAGAAACTACTAACCTACCTTCCATCTCTATAGATTTACCTATTCTGGATATTTCTTTTAAATGAATTCTTATCGTATGTGGTATTGTGTGACTGGCTTCTCTCACATAGCATACTGTTTTTGAGGTTTATCTATTGTATGGATATACCACTATTTGCTTGCCATTCACTAGTTGGTAGACATTTGGTTTGTTTCCACCTTTTGATTATTACAAATAATATTGACATAAACATTTATGACCAATTTTTGTGTATACATATTTTAATTGCTCTTGGAGTGGAATTGCAGAATAATATGGTAACTGTTTTTAATCACTTGGGGAATGGCTAGACTGTCTTCAAAAGTGACCATTTTACATTCCTGCCAGCAGTGTCTGAGGGTTCAAATTTCTGCACATCCTCACCAACACTTGTTACTGTCTTTTTTTTATTATATCCACTCTAGTGAGTGTGAAGTGCTATCTCCCTGCGGTTTGGATTTGCATTTCCTGATTAGTAATGATGTGAGGCATCTTTTCAAGTACTTATTGGCTATTTAAATATCTTCTTTGGAGAAACATCTATTCAAGTTCTTTGTCCATGTTTTGAGTTGTCTTTTTATTATTGAGATGTAAATGTTCTATAGCTATGTATTCTAGATATTAGTCTCTTATCAGTATATAACTTGCAAATATTTTCTCCCATTCCATGGGTTGTCTTCACTTCCTTGACAGTGTCCTTTGAATCACAAATATTTTTAAGTTTTGAAGTTCAAATCACCTATTGTTTCTTTTGTTGCTTGTGCTTTTGATGTCATGCCTAAGAAGCATTGCCAAATCTGAGGTCATGATGATTTATCACCATGTTTTCTTATAAGAATTTTATAGTTTTAGCTCTTACATTTAGGTCTCTAAACCATTGTGAGTTAATTTTTTTAATACAGTGTGAGGTAAGCATTCAGTCTTTTGCATGTGGTTATTCAGATTTCCCACTAAGATTTGTTGAAAGACTAATCTCTTCCCATTGGCATTCCTGCTGAAAATCAGTTGGCCATGGACACATGGGCTTATCTCTGAACTTTCAATTCTACCATCATATCGATCTATACATCTGTCTTTATGCCAATACCACACTGTCTTGATTGCTGTTGCTTTGCAGTAAGTTTTGAAATTAAAAAAAAAAAAAAAAAAAGTCAGTCCTCCAACTTTGTTCTTTTTCAGATTGCTTTGACTCTCCTGGGTCTCTTAAAATTCCATGCAAATTTTAGAATCAGCTTGTCAGTTTCTATAAAGAAGCCCCCTGGAATACTGATAGAGATTGCATTGAGTCTCTAGATCAGTTTGGGGAATATTATTGTCTTATCTATTTAAAGTCTTCTAATCCATCTAACAATCTAGTGATTGTTTCAGTTCAATTATTGTACTTTTCAACTCTAGAATTTCCATTTGGTTCATTTTTATAATTCTATGGCCTACAGTTTAGCCATTGTATCCCCAATGAATCTAACAATATCTTCCCAATTGCCACCCATCATAACCGCTACTGTTTTTGAGAGCACTCTTGAGCTTGAAATTCCCCACAGTCTTGTAAATGAATTCAGTTCCTTTGGCAGGAGGTTAGGAACTACTTGTTTTAAGGCTTACTTCTTCCCCTAGGCAAAATCCAGGGGGAGTATATCTACAGAGCTCCTCATGCTGTCATTCCAGAAGTGGAACTCAAAAGTGGGTAATTTTATATCAATATTAATGTCCTAAAAGTAAGGCAAATAATCATAGCACAGGCAATGGACAAGAACGGTAAAGAGGTAAATGAGGCTTAAAGAAAGGAAAAAGGAAGAACAATAAGAAAGGCACATGATAGAGGAAGAAATGGCAGTAAGAGAGAAAAACAGATGGAAAAAGCAGTACAAAACTGCCACATTTGACCCATGTTGGTTCAGAATGAACTTAAATATGCAGAAACTGACATAAAGTTAATATCCCTCACTCTAGCCCTTCATCACATACTGACTGACCTTCCAGCATCATCTAAGTATTTCAGGTGTTCGTGTATCAAGTTTCCTAAAAGAGACCTTGAGAACCCTCCTACACTGTTGATGGAATGTAAATTGGTGCAGTTGCCATGGAGGGCAGTGTGAATGTTCCTTAAAAAACTAAAAACAGACTTATCATATGATCCAGCAATCCCACTCCTGGGCATACATCTAGAGAAAAATATAATTCAAAAGACACATGCACCCCAATGTTCATAGCAGCACTATATACAATAGGCAAGGCATGGCTACAGCCCAAATGTCCATCAACACATGACTGGATAAAGATGTGGTGTATACACACACACACACACACACACACACACACACACTACAATTGAATACTACTCAGCCATACAAAGGAATAAAATAATGCCATTTGCAGCAACATGGATGGACCAGCAATTGTCATTCTAAGTGAAGTAGGCAGAAAGAGAAAGAAAAATACCACATGATATCACTTATATTTGGAATCTTAAAAAAAGGCCACACACAAACTTATCGACAGAATAGAAACAGATTCACAGACGTAGAGAACAAACTTATGGTTACCCAGGTAAAGAGGGTGAGAAGGAATAAATTGGGAATTCAAAATTTGCATCTCTTGGGGAGTGATGGAAATGCTAGGTATCTTGATTGTGGTAGTGGTTTTCTTGGTGTATACATCTATCAAAATTCATCAAAGTGTATATCTGAAATATGTATAGTGTACTGTACAGGAACCATACCACAATAAAGGTGTTAAAACAACTGTGACCTTGAATTTGTACAAAAGTCATGCCTCTCCCCCTTCTGTCTCAAAATATATAAATGCTCCCTATCTTTGAAGGATCAGCTCCAATGTTACCTCCTCCATGAAGCATCATCTTATGTACCCACAGCCATCTTGATGTCTGTTCTCTCCATTCTTTCATGTTTTTTAAATAATTCATCTGTATTTCTTTTGTGAAATTATCATCTTTACCTCTTCTCCAGAGCTCCCTGGCTCCTTTTTATTCCAAATCTAATCCTCTGAGATGCCCTCAGAGATCCTTCCAATGTGTTTCTCTTTTCTTACACTAACCAGGGTAAACTTAGAATTGATAACCCTAATCAATACAGATAGAGAATTTTTTTTTAAATCATGGAGGGAGACTGGCACAATGATATGCTCATAGTCTTCATCAAATGAATGAATAACACTGAATGAATGAATTGAATAAATGATTGTCAGAAATAGTGAAAAGCAGAGCCCAGAAATGAACCCACAAACTTTTGGTCAACTAATCTTCGACAAAGGAGGCAAGAATAAACAATGGAACAAAGACAGTCTCTTCAGCAAATGGTGTTGGGAAAACTGGACAGCAGCATGTACAGCAATGAAGCTAGAACACTCCCTTACACCATACACAAAAATAAACTCAAAATAGATCAAAGACTTAAACATAAGACAAGATACAATAAACCTCCTAGAAGAAAATATAGGCAAAACATTATCTCACATACATCTCAGAAATGTTCTCCTAGAACAGTCTACTCAAGCAATAGAAATAAAAGCAAGAATAAACAAATGGGACCTAATGAAACTTACAAGCTTCTGCACAGCAAAGGAAACCGTAAGTGAAACAAAAAGACAACCTACAGAATGGGAGAAAATTTTTGCAAATGAAACTGACAAAGGCTTGATCTCCAGAATATATAAGCAGCTCATACGACTTAATAAGAAAAAAACAAACAACCCAATCCAAAAAATGGGCAGAAGACTTAAACAAGCAATTCTCCAAGGAAGACATACAAATGATCCATAGGCACACGAAAAAATGCTCAATATCACTAATTATCAGAGAAATGCAAATCAAAACTACAATGAGGTATCACCTGACACCAGTCAGAATGGCCATCATTCAAAAATCCACAAATGACAAATGCTGGAGAGGCTGTGGAGAAAGGGGAACCCTCCTACACTGCTGGTGGGAATGCAGTTTGGTGCAGCCACTGTGGAAAACAGTATGGAGATTATGGAGATTCCTCAAAAGACTAGGAATAGACTTACCGTATGACCCAGGAATCTCGCTCCTGGGCATATACCCAGAAGGAATCCTACTCCAAAATGACACCTGAACCCCAATGTTCATAGCAGCAGTATTTACAATAGCCAAGACATGGAAACAGCCTAAATGTCCATCAACAGATGCCTGGATAAAGAAGAAGTGGTATATTTATACAATGGAATACTACTCAGCCATAAAAACCGACAACATAATGCCATTTGCAGCAACATGGATGCTCCTGGAGAAGGTCATTCTAAGTGAAGTAAGCCAGAAAGAGAAAGAAAAATACCATATGAGATCACTCATATGTTGAATCTAAACAAACAAACAAACATACAAACAAACAAAACATAAATACAAAACAGAAATAGACTCATAGACATAGAATACAAACTTGTAGTTGCCAAGGGGACAGGGGGTGAGAAGGGATAGACTGGGATTTCAAAATTGTAGAATAGATAAGCAAGATTATACTGTATAGCACAGGGAAATATATACAAGATCTTGTGGTAGCTCACAGAGAAAAAAATGTGACAATGAATATATATATGTTCATGTATAACTGAAAAATTGTGTTCTACACTGGAATTTGACACAGCATTGTAAAATGATTATAAATCAATAAAAAAATGTTAAAAAAAAGTTTAAAAAAAGAAATAATGAAAAGTGCATATTATCAGATTGAGAAACTAAGGAAAGTAACTCAGTAAGTTAGTGGAGAGTGAAGACAGAACAGGAAAATAGAGGATTCTGTTCCTTGTAGCTCTGTTACTAAAACATGCTATGTGATCTTGGGCAAAGCACCTTTATGTCTACTTCAGTTACTTCATCTATAATGATGGGAGGTATAATAAGTTTTTTTTCTGCTCATTGTTTCTGGGATGCTGTGAAAAGAGGCCTATGATAAAAGCACAACTGAAAGGGCAACAAATTCTCAATTATAAATGTAAGAGCAGGACCATTTAAGAAAATTAAGTGAACAAATACAAGGAGAAGGTGACGATAGCTCTATGATGCTACACACTCCACTTCATCTTCCAAAAAGACATTTCCCTTCTCCTCCCTCAATGACACCAGTGCGAACAAAGAGCCTATAACTTAGAAATGTTTATTTTTAAAAGAGAAAGAACACTGGACATAACATCACAGTTTAGAAAATCTTATCTCTCCAGAGTTTTCAGCCTAGATAATTGGACCAGCCTCATCTCGCAGACGTTGCTAGCTCCCAAGTCTATGGAGAAATCTGGTTTAAAATTGCCACTCAGAGCTGTGAGGGACCTTAACATCTCAATTAAAGAGTAGAGATAAGAACAAGATGAGAAGAAAATGAGAAAGTGAACTGGATAATTCTGAGAGGAAGGGAATTTGCTTCCTTCACTGCACAAAACATAAACTTAATTTAAGCAGGGGTTGTCGGATATATTGGCTCCAAATCAAAACATATGAAACTGCAGTAACAAATAGTTCAACAAGAGGTGTCCAAGTTCTCCATGGAGGATTGAAATTTCAATATGTAACTATACAAGGGAAGTCAAGACTCTTCTCCCAGATCGTGGAATGAATTACTCCTGGTTTATGATAAGGTATCCTCCAAATTAGGCCAGGCTTTTTAACAACAGTTTGCCAGCAGCTGTCTCTGACAAATGCCAATAAAATATCAGAATCCCACTGACATCACAAGGGAAGATACCTCCTAAGGCTGTAGCAGGGATATGGATTCATCATGTCAAAATCTGACCTTCAGTAAGCATTTTCATCTAGTTTCTTCTCTGTTCATGTGGAATTACCTACTGAAGGAAAAACATACTTCTTAGGAGAAGAGAAAGAAGCTGTAATCTTGCTCTGAAAATAATTCTTTCCCAAACAGTTAAGAATCATTCCTCAGCTCTTGTGTAAGCAATTATGATCAAATTTGGAGAAAATAAATAAAGAGGACTGGAGAACAATTCATGCAGCAGATTCATTCCGCTTAAGGCACAGTGATGGAATGGAGATGGAGTACGTTTTGGACCCAGGCAATTTGAGTTTGAATCTCTGCTTCCCAGTTGGCCAACTGCAGAACTCTGGGCCATCTATAAAATGGGGATAAAAGTACTCTTCTTAGGAGGTTGTCAAAAGGATGACATGAAAAAATAACATGCAAAACACCTAGTACCATGCCTGGCATATAGTAGGTGTGCTAGATGTGTAAAATACCACTGTTTTCATTTTTATTTTTTTCAAACTACAAATTAGCATTTTCCATGCCCCTAATTTTCTTCTCTGGGTATTACCGGTGGAGCTAGAGTAAGTAATGACATTGACCCCTAACTGAGACTGTCTGGTCTACCTCATTGCTCTTTGTTTAGCCTTCCTTTTAGCTTGTTTGTATACTTGGCCAGTGGTACTAGGGTTAGAGGGAAGGGTACTAGACCCAATGTCAGGAGACTTGAATGGTTCCCTAACTCATTTGCAATATGATCTTGAACACATCACTAGACCTTTCAGACACTTAAATAGCCTGTCTGTAAATAGGACTCATAATCCAAGCTCTGCACTCTACTATCTGGTTTTTAAAAAGAGTTCACTAACTTGAGTCTACTCCCCAAATTACCCACCTACCTTACATGAAATTCCCAACACTTCCCTTAAGTTTATATAGCATTTTACAATTTAGAAAATGCTTTCACATTCATTGACTCATAACAAGCTCTATCAAGTAATTTATCTGCCTGGTACTGTGATGTGAGAAAAATCAAGCTTCTTTTCAACTTGAACCTTTTCAATTGAACCAATTAAATGAGGTAAGAAATCCATAAAAGGGCTTTGAATAGTTCCAGACATATAGTAAGGCCAGTACATGCAAGCTATGGTTATTATATCTCAAAGTAACTTCTAGATTTTTGATAAATGAGGCTATGTCATATCTCCCAAAGTGCATCTCTGCAAATCTCAAAGTAGATAGGACAACACTGGATACAGAAAGGATGGATCCAATAAGTCAATACTGACTAAATGGATACATTGATTGTAAAAGTATCTTGAAAGCTAAACATCATTTTAAATAGTACAGATTAGTTAACTTTACTGATATAATTGAACAGATATTCACTTGGTTCCACAAGTCACATTATATGCATATTCACTGTGTATGTTACTCTGCCAATTAAATTTCAATATGTGATGACCAATGTAGAGGCACCTATATTAGGAGACAATTTTGTGTGAATAAAAATATCTTGCACTCAGTAAAAAAAAAAAAAAGCTAAACATCTTTCAAATATTTGATAGTATCCTTCAGAAGTGAGGAGAAGAGAAATATCTTCCTAGAACACAACTACATTAAATAATTGTGTGTGTGTGTGTGCATGCACACACGTGTGTGTTTTTAACAGTACTTCCTCTAGTCAATGTCTAGCTGACAAAAAGACAGCATATCTTCAGAGAACTCTGTGACTCTGCATTCTAAAGCATTCAATGCTAAAATGAACCACAGACTTCATGAAGTCCAGTGAGGAGCCAAGACCTTTCCAGGCTCCTCTGACTCCAGTAGAAGTGAACAGACAAGAGCACACACTGGAGTTGCTTAGACCTTTTCATTCTACTCGTTCAATTCAAATGTCATCTCTGTTAAGCTTTCCCTGGACAACCCATCCAGAAATATTGAACCCCTCTTCTGAGTATGAGAGGAACGTTATCTGTGCTTCCCCTAATTTTCACATTTGAGCCTTCTCTGATATTACTTATACATGTCTTATCTTGAGGCAGTATGATGTAGTGGCAAAAGCATGGATTTCAGAATTAGGCAGATCATGGTTTAAATTCCAGTTCTGTTACTTACCATCTGAGTGTCCTTGGGCAAATTCTTTGAGTTAATGGAACCTACATATAAAAGCTCTCACTGGGAGAGCAAAATAAAACAGTACATGTAGATGTTCAGCAAATGTTAGTTTCTTTCTTTTCACCCTCTTCTTTTTCTTCTAACCGTGGGACTGTAGGTTCCTTGATAACACTCTTCTATTATAGTGAAATGCCCTCCTCAGAGAAGATGAACTTTTTTTTAAAAAATGTTCTTTTGCTTAGGCACTCTTTGAACATCCTTTGCAAAGTTAAATACTCTTAAAACCCAGAAACTCTCTTTCTACTCCCACCCATCCAAAAGGGAGGATACAGAGTTTTGCGTTGTGTAGTTACCTTTAGAAAAGTATACAGAAACATTACATATTTTGGTCTCATTCTTTTCTGATACCCTAAAGCATCAAATGAGTGTAAATAAATACGTACATTTATACATAAAGAAATAAATACCCTAGGTACATCTATAGTGCTTATTCCTGGAGAAGTAAAATCAATTAGTTTATAGAGGCCTTCAAAGAGTTATTGTATAAGACATAAGATTAAATGAAAGAAAATCATAGATTACACCTGAATTTCAGCCTTTACATTCAACAAGAAGTGTGTGGTTTCATAGGCGATCAAAAGTTAGGAATAGTTCATTGAAATACAGTTTTACTTTATGCAATGGTAATTGGGGCCTAAAAGTAAAATACACATACACACACACACACACACACACACACATACATAGACACATGCACGCATGCACACACGCACACACACACACAAACACACACACCCACCACAGTCAGGGTCCTGAATCAGTCTTTACTCCTGGGGGGAAAGAAGTAATTAAATTGACAGGTAACGAACATTCAAAGATAATTACCGGTAATACTCAGACATACATCAGATGATTAATAGCAATAGATTCCATAGAGGTGATTAATAAAGAGGCAGGCGGGGTAGAGGTAATATATAAATGATTAATAATGAAACTCTTCAGTCCTTGAAGGAAGGAGGAGGGAGGATGGAGGAGTCTGTCTTTCCCTACAGCTGCCACAGAGAGGGTTTTGTGGCACTGAGAAAACCAGGGAGAAGCTGAAGGCAGAAACTTGCAGACACATTATTCACAGAAGACTTGAGTAAGTCGTTTAATTGCTCTGTTTCAAAGTCCTTGTCTGAAAATGGGACAAGATGATTTCTCAGGCCTTTTCTACCTTTGTTGAAAGTGATTATCACTGATTTCTTTAAGTGTCTGTTTTTAGATAATGAACACAGTGAATGAGACACTCAAGGAAGATCGGGTCCACCTTTTTATATTAAAAAGGTTTAATATAAAAGGTTAAGAGAGACAAATATTGAATATTTGCCAACAATTGAAATTAAGAATCTCTGAGATTCTAACCTCAAAGTGTTGATTCATGCACCGGAAAGCATGTGTCGAACAATGGTCTATTAACCACATTTATCTAAATTCAGCAATTGAGCATGGCTCCATCATTCTAAATAGGATGCCTTTTAAAGCTTACTTCTCTGAGAAATTTCAGCAAAAACTTTTCTTTCAGAAAAGTAATCATTCTGTAACGGAATAGAGACCAGTTAGAGAGTTGTCTGTTGTCCATCTTATACATGGTATTCTCAGAAGTTTTCTCCCCTCCCCCCAATTTTCCTTGATTCCTTTGATTGGTAAGCCTTTCGATCCAATGCACAAAGTAACAAAAATGGAGAAGAGACATTTCTCTATGAGAAATGGCTGAAAAGAAGTGGATCTAAATAATGGAATAGAAGGGATATCTTTGGGAAAGCCACTGATCTAGTCCTTCCGTTTTGCTGACAAGGAAAATGAAAACATTAAAGTCATTTCCCCAAAGATAAGCAGTTGGAGGGAAAACTATTATTAAATCCAGTTCAATACTAGACACTGGACTTAGAATAAAAACATCTGAGTCATTTGTCCCTGCTCTGTTACTAACTGTGCACTTGAGAAAGTGACATTAACTCTCTCTGGCTGTCTCAGGGTGGTCTTCAAGGGCTGTCAGCACAGACATTCCAAGACTCTTTTCTGATTAGACACGTTTGTGAAGAACAGACCATGTTAGCTTTAATCCCAAGCCTATGAGGATAGGGAGGTGGAAGAATTTTTTCTTTCCAAAGAAATTCTCATTTTGTATTCCAGATGAAGAGAGAGCATCCTGATGAACAGACCCCTACTGTTCCAGGATTTGTTTTTCCCTAATGCTTTTAGGTCCTTGACTTTTAGTTCATGTTTTTTTCGGTTGGTTGGTTGTTTTTAAGTGTTGTACTTTCTTGCTATGTGGAGATGTCTCAGGGAAAAAGACATTTGGCTAAATATTTTGAGACATTGGCTATTTATTTTGATTATTTATAAGATCTGCATACATTTTAAAAGTACGCTTGAATAATTTAATAGAAAGATTACCTATTATATAGCTGCCAATGGAACTTTGCTGTTCCCAGATTGTGTCAGTTTTGGCCATATCTTCTGCCAAAATTGTAAGAGCCAAATTTCTTTCCCAACTTTTGTCCCTGTAAATAAAATCTATTTCATATTTGACAGTTAAAATGACGTGGGGGGAAGAAGACAGACAAATCTATCCTTGAACACTTCTCATTAAATCCTCAAAACCTCTTTGCAACTCATCCTTAATGCTTTAGACAAAATTATATTATTAAAAATGTCCAGCATTGCCAAAATGTATTGTTTTCTGCTCGCTTGGTCATGAGACCTGAAACCTAGAAAAGGTCTTCATTAGGATGTAAGCATTTTGGAGTATCTTGCAGAACCTATTGTTGATTTAAAGGATAAAGGAATACACAAAGAACAGAAATGCTCCACAGTTTTGACATCATCATCATCCTATCATCATAATCACCATCATCATCAGAGCACACTCTCTTAGCATTATTCTCTTTCGGGCACTGTTTTGAGTACTTTACACATACACTACCATCATGAAGTACAAGTGAAAATGTATTCACAGCTTGAGTTATAAAAACTCAACTTGTAAATGTCCTATTGAAAATTTCCTCTTTTGACCACTCAAATACAGATCCATCCTACAAAAAGCTGTCTTGGAATAAGAGTACCACCCAGTGGTGATTTTTTTTTTTTTTTTGGTCCATTAAGTTGAATATATATATTTTTCCCCATTAAGACTTCTTTTTTAACCCTCTCCAGTAGGGATAGTCATATGGTCTTTCACTAGGTAAGGTTTAGTTATTTCAACCTCAGATGGCTTCTCTGTGGTAGATTATAGTATTGGATCATGCTTTTCCTTCCTTCCCAACCTCTGTCATTATTCACTGAGCACAAATTATGCTTCTTCACTCTAATCACTTGGGGGTTGGCTATGTGATTTTCTTGGCCAATGAAATGTGTGTGAATGTGAAGTGCACCATAGCAACCAGAGCTTTCACACTAGCTCCTGTTGTTTGACTTGGCTTCTTGCACTCCCATCCTGCACCTTAAGAAGATCATACCCTTGTAGGCACTGCTTCTTAAACCTGAGACATGGAATGAAAGACAGATGGAGCCCACCGGAACCACCAACTCATAGCTTGAACCAGAGCCTCCCAGTTAACTTGCAGACCTGTGAAAGCAAAACTGTTCGCTGTATACCACTGAGATCTGAGGCATAGTTTGTTACTCAGAAGTGTTGTAGCAGTGGCCACCTAATACGTTTTTAAATATCCATAAGCATTGAAAATTAACTGCATCGCTCCCCCTGCTTCCTCCTCCAGATCTTGTTACATTCAGTAAATCTACATTCTTCCTTCAATTATTTCCCCAGATTCTATTCATGAGTCTCCAAATTCTCTAACAATGGACAATAAACATATATAAGTTTTTCTGATAAACCTTTGTCAAAAGAAAATATTAAGGTAAACTTAATTAGAAATGTAAAAGATAGCTTTAAAATGACTTAAATACAATGTTATCATCTTCATATTTTCTTTCAATGCTGTTCTTTTAACACTATATCCAGATTACCTGGGCTTGTTTCCTGTCTCCAACCCTGACTAGCTACAAGGTCTTCGACAAGTTTCTTAACCTCTTAGTATCTCAGCTTTCTCACAGATAAATGGGTATAAAAGTATTATTTACTGGGCAAGGTTCTTGGCAAGATAAAGTTAGTTCAGAGATGAAAAATGGTAAAAGTCTTGGAAAATGGTAAGAACTCAAAAAGTTCAGCAGTTGATTTCATCATCATCATTATCCATCACACTTCAAAGCCAGTGGATGGTGTTTGGCCTGTCTTCTGGTTTAGCTGTTTGTGAGTATGCTTGATATGAGAAGATACCTCTAATTCCTTCTAATAGGAAGATGCAGCTACTACCTATAATTCTAGACAGCGTATTACTATACTCAAGTGCTTTAATAGTCTTGAAATAATATAGTCCTTAGAAGATCTCTCTAAGGGAAAAAACGGAAGCAGTAATGATCAAATTTTAATGATAAAGAACATAAGGCTGAAAGAGGTTAAAGGATTTATATGGAAATCTCATGAGTAGTTGTGTCAGAGCCTGGGTGGAAAGAACTGGTTTATAAATAGACTCGTGGGAAAAATATTAGTTAAAGTGAATATAAAAGTCCTTAACAGGCTTCTAGTGCTTATGTTTCTCTCGGAAAGCCTGGATCCTTTTCCTTCTCCTCCCCCCTCTGAAATATATGTCCACCTCTCACTGTCAATATGTGGAGGTGGCTCGGAACACAGCAACTAGGGAGTGAATTCAGGCCTTGGACATTTGGTCCCCAGGAATTCAACTGTCTCTACTGTGTTGATCACTCCTGATCTTTAAGCCCTCTGCTAGATGATTTTCCTATATTCTGTAACATTCCAACCTTATATTTTAACTTTTGTAACCTGTCCCTTCTGATTTATCCTGTTTAGAACCTATCTGTGCGTATCTTGCTTATTTCCCTCTCCATGTATCTAGCCTTATCATATTCTTTATCAAGATTGTCTACGGTTCCTCTTTAGCAGGACAGCATTTTCTTGAACACCTTGGCTGAAGTTCGTGGCTTCCAAAAAGATATTTCTGATTTGTCCCAACTTACGTTGACCCATTTTCTTAAGTTTGTGAGCCCTCAATACTTCTACATGGTAAACACCAAAAAAGATAGACATGAGAGCATAGTTATTACAATTAGAGGAAAAATGTTCATATGTATATGTGCAGCCAAAGATGTGATTAATATTTTTTCAAAAGAATTAAAATATAATATTAAGTACTTTGAGGAAAATTAATCTTTGATGAGCCATGTTATATTTCAGTATTTTTCATGACTCAAGATGACTAAGGGGAAGAAAGTAACATTAATACCAATATTCTTATATTTGATATTCTTCATGCTTTGTTAAATATCCCTGTAGCAATCACATGAGTGAAACAGAATAGACATTAATACTTGAAAATAAAAGTATTTTTCCTCGCTATAGGATGGAACTATATGGCCATCCTAGAAAATTTGGAAAATGCTGAAGAAAAAAATAAAGGAAGGAAAAACCCTCTTTGACCCACCCTACTCTGACATATTGGTGCAATATTTGACATATTTTTTCTAGTGTTCCTTTTATTTTACATATTTTATTTAAATTTATTTTGTCTGACAGTATAAAATTTGAAATATGTAACAACTGCATGGACAGATATGATCTCCATTTCACATACAAAGGAATTTCCACTTACAAAGGTAAGCGACTCACTCAAGTTTGCAAGTGGGTATAAGCCAGAAAGACTAATCTCTTCAATGTCCTGTAAATACTGTGCTTGTATCCTTATTTTTGTATTTTCCCTACAACCTCTCTTCTCCTTGCCTAGAGAATTTACTCTTACTTTTCTGCCTAAGGAATTCTGTTCACCCTTAAAACCCACATCAATGTAGTATACAGGATTTACATTTTGGAGTCAGATCGGTATGACCTTGGACAAGGTGCCTATGAACGTCTAACCTTAGGTCCCTCATTATGAAGTGGACCTAACAAGTGGCACGAGAATTAAATGAGATAGTGCATGTCCATGACTAGTAACTGGGGAGCCAGGATTTAAACCTCGTCTGCATGATTCTGCTGTATCATGCTACCTCACAAAGATTAGCAGTTCTGTAACAGTGCCTCTGTCCCAACTGCTCCCTATGAATCTCTGCAGGAAAACTGTCTGTCATAAAGAAATGCTGTCTTTAGAAGTGCTCCACACCAGCTCTGTGGCCTCGGGCCAACTCTCACCCCCTGATCCTCCTCGGTTCTTGTTTGCACAATAGGGTAACCAGTAGTGCTTACTTACTTCATGACATTGTTATAGAAATCAAACAAAATGATGCATGCATCTGGCACATATGAGAGTTCAAGAGACAATAGTTTCTCTTATTTCACCCCACAAACAACAACAAAATAATTGGTGATTACATCTAGGTCCCTTTATGTATTCCGTGACTTTTTTCAGCTGCTACAGTTTTCATGCCAGGCTGGAAAATACCCTGTGCCCGTTATCCTCTCCTTAAAAGATGTCAGCAACATTGCCTCAAAGGAGAGCAAAAGAGTTTCTAACACAGGCACTTTCCTATGAAAGGAAAAAAAAAAAGGAAAACAAGAAAGGTATGGGGGATGGGGTCAGGTTGCCACAAGAGATTCCCCCCAGAGAAGACTGCTCACCATCTGTTTTCTTGCTCTGTTGAATCCACACTTGCACATCTGCTCCTAGAGGTGTCTTTACAAGAAAAAAAGATGAAAGGAAAACTTCTGGTATAATGTGAGGAAGGGACAGATGGGATATGGAATGATATATCCCATTCAAGTAGGGAGGAGTGAAATAGGCTGTACAAGGAGATTAGGGGAAGGACAGAAAAAGGAAAAGGAGGAGAAGAAAAAAAGAATGAGGAAGTGAAAAAAAGAGGAAATGCAAAAGCAAAGAAGAGGGAAAATATATAAGTAAGGAAATAAATCACTGGAAAGAGAAAAACGAGAAGGAAAGAGAAGGAAAAATGGGAATGATGAAAATTAATGTGGGAAAAGGGGGAAAAGATAAAAGTGATGAAAAGGAGACATAAAGAAAAATTAGAAAGAATGAAAGGTGACTGGATGACTGAAGAGAAAATGAAAGTGATGGGGGCACCAGAAATCTGTGAGGAAGACCGTACAATCACCATATTTAAGAGAGGAAGGGAAGGATTAAGAGGGGAGAAGAGCTGGAATGATCACCTTAAAGTGTTGTTCCCCAAAATAAATACATAAGTGGGCCCAAGAATATTTTTTTTAAAGTGAAATTTTATAGAGAAGCAAAATGCAGAACAAATATAAGCAAGGCTGTTCTTCCTAAAACAGTGGGGGAACCAGAACCTCAGAACTGCCTGCTCCACCTCCACCCAGGCTGACCTGATGTCACCTCCATGGAACTCTAGTTTGTAAAAGCTGGCCTAGATGCACCAGCTTTTATGGGACAACTGGGGGACAACATGTCAACCTGGGGGAAGTGGCCTGAACTTGTCCTTCGCTGAACAAAGTAAGTGAACCAGTCACAAATCAGAGTGTTCTGTGTGCCTGTACTTAGATTAGGGGTGAACAAACCAATGTTTGCGTCAGGTGACTTTCAGGCCAGCTCCACACCAGGAAACGGCAGATCTGTGGGTGGCTCCAACACTCAGCTAAGGAATTAAGGCATTTCATGAACAATGGAGACAGCCTCTCCTTCCCAAGCAGTAGATCACCTCAGGGTCTAATGAGGTACATCTTCAAGATCTATTACATGAACCTAATATACCGGGAAGCAGATGGACCTAGGAAGGAAATGAAACCCACAGCTGCTGGTGCAATCGTTTAAATCAAGATAGTTGAGCTAAGAACCGAATTACCATTGCTGATCCCTCAAACACACTTTGAGTAGCCAGTGAGAGGAGGAAATTCATTGCAAGGCATCATCATTTTTGTAAACACAGATGGAAGTAAAAGGATTTCCGGGGGTGAACGTCTGATTTTCCACTCAGCTTCTTATTAAATGGAAATTCAGAGGCTGGAGTTGAGGTCAAATGCAAGGTCCCATGAAAGAGAAAATACATGCAAATATCTGGAAATTCAAATGCTTGGTCCCAGTGATCTCTGTAACCTGCAACGGGCTATTCAGACTGTCAGTCTATTAAAATCAGATGCATAAGAAGATAAATACATCTAATAGGGGCATTGATAATTTTGAATAGATAATATTAATGCTAACTATAATTATAACCAAGTTTGATTGAACAGTAATAGATGATCTGCTCTTATTATTAGGAACATGTAGTTAGCTTACATTTATTAAGTTCCTACTGTCTGCCAAGCACTTTGCATGTGTCATGTCACCCTTACTCACTGCTGATTCTCCAGTAACTAGAACGTTTCCTAGAGTATAATAGGGGCTTCACTTAGATCTATGAAATAAATACATAAACAAATGAAAACCCCGTCACTGCCCCTGAAGGGTAGTCATTATTATTTCCTTATGCAGAGAAAGCAACAGTTTTGGAGAGACAGTTATGTATAACTGATACCGCTGATATCCACGTGTCAGAATCACCATGGGGGAGGCCTCTTCCTGAGATGCTGCAGGGATGTGTATACATGTATGGATTTCCATGACAACTAGGATTTTGAACGCTTGCTTTGTGCCAAATACTGCTTTAGCAATTTTATACATAGTATTTCCTTTCATCCTCCCAACTCCTTACAAGGTAAGAACTGGTACTCCCATTTACACAGAAGGAAAATGGAGCTTTACAAGATTAAATAATCACCCAAGTGCTCATATAAAAGTCTGTAATAGAGGCAGACGAGGCTAACTTCCAATGCCAGGGGATCCATCACAGTGCTATTTACCGTGTCCTCCCTGAATACACACAGAAAACTCACAGACATAACGAGCCATGAATTACAACACCAAGATGTGACTGTACACTTTGTTCTAAAAGGCCAAGTAATGAATGCAAGCCTTAAGTATATTCAAAAGTTTGCAAGGAGTTAGTGAGGAGAAAAACTGTCTACAAACTTTTCTAGATTAGAATGTTCTGGGTTCTTTGATCTGACTACTAATAATTATGCAGCCTTTAGTGAACAACTTAGGAACTTTATAAAATGTATTATATCTCTGCAGACTTTGGGCCCTTAAAAAGCAAGAACCCTGCTGTTCCATTTTTGTCTCCCTGATCCCTAGCATAAGACCTGCCATATAGAAGTTCTTAGTGAAGGTTGGAGTTAAATAAATAAGCAAACCAATGGTAGTTGACTTGTACATGCTTCCTTCCAGTTGCAACATGATTACTATAGATGGTTCTAATAAACTTAGAAAATACTTCCATGCTAAACCATCCCATCTGTTGTCTTCTATATAGTCCTAAAGAAAATATAATAGGCACCCCATGCATTCTAGCCCAGATTAAGAAGTTAATAATCCTGGGAAGCCAAGCCCAGTCTTCCTAAACTTACATACCAAAAGTGGTCAATGTGCTGCCATTAAAACTAGATTATACCACAAATCCAACGTAAGTCTGATAAACAGGTGGCTGCTTTTTCTGAGATTTGACTGGTACCAGTCATTACCAAGAACACAAGTGGCTGGTTTTCCCATGCCAATCAACTGGGTGAGGGGAAAAATGCTGCTTTCTGAAAGTAGTAGCTGAGTGATGTTCTCACCTGTACCCTCTTAAACATCGGACAAAATTTGGTAAGGTCTCTTTGGATAAGATCAATTTTGAACTTTCATATAGCACTTGACAGCCTACCAAGCACTTTTGCTTTTATTATTCCATTTGATCCTTGACAAGCAGGACAGATATGCAAGGGTGGGGAAAAACAGGTTCAAAGAAGCTAAAAGATTTTCTCAAGTGTAAAAGAAAAAATGAGAGGAAAATACTGTATTACATGTCTTCACGATTTTTTCAGTGGAATCTCCTTCCTAAACACGAGGCAGATTCCATCTGCCTCCTAATATTCTGGAGGGCAGCCCAGACCAGTAGAGCTGCAATACTGAGATGTCAGAGAGAAAAGTTTAGGTCCATCTCTGGCCATTGCCATCAGTATGAATTTACATAAGTAGCTTAGAAGCATCAATTCCCTCAGCCATGATATAGGACAGTACTCTGTTTTTCCCAGGATCCCAGTTTGAGGACTAATTATGACACAGCATGGCATATACCTGCACACTGTATGTTGATTCTTTTCCTTCTTCCTGAAGAGTATGCTCACTATACAGGGTAACCTTTCCCATGAGAGAAAGAGAGATACTGAGATACTGTGAACATAGTGATGTAGGCCAGTAGTGCACAGGACCAAGGTGAAGATTCCATGCTAGTTTGCCTAGGAGGCTGCCTGAACTATGTCCTTCTACAGAAGGGAAACAGAAACATTTTTTTTTCTTTATGGCTGATGAGGATCAATGTAATTATAAAGAACCTACTTCAAGGCAACAGAGACACAGATGGGTGGGTAGACATCTCACTCCAAAGAGCCTCATTAACGGTTCACTAAATTCCACTAGTAACCCTATTCCCTTCAGGGATTTACATCTTAACTTTCACCTTCATCCAGATGCTGATGTAAAAGGAGATTAAATCTGGGGTGGGGGTGGGGGGAGTGAAATTCTAAATAATACTAAAGGAAAGCATATATGGTATACTAAGGTTTCCAAAATGTTTTTCACAGATACATGTCACTGCTTCAACCTCTCCCAACAATCATCTGAGTGAGGAAGGCCTGACTGCCCTCTGCAACTCAGAGATACAACTGAAAGCCACTTGCTAGAAACAATGAGGTTAGGACGTGATACAGTGAAGGACTGGACCCCATCCATAGACACCCCACTCCCTGCTCTTTCATTATGTCCATAACATGCTGAGTTTTCTGTCACCCAGATTTATGAGATGCGCCATATATGAATGGGCTATGGGACTATCCTTTTAAGGTCCCATTACTGTTGTCTGGATCCCAGTTATTGAAGGAAGACCATCCTCAGGTCATGAGAAGAAATGACCCAGGTTCCAATGTCTAAGTCATATAGTCATATACCCTTTCCCATAAAAATTCCATCTGGCCCAGTGCTGTGAATGTTCTTGTATCATCCCCAAACTCAAGGCTTCTATAGAAATGTCTATTTACAGTTCCTTCTCTTGGGCTCACTATGGTGTCTGCCAAAAAGAAAGAACTGTGAAAGAACCAGAGACTTAGCATCTTAATCAATCAGCCATACCCACACAGCACGCGGCATTCTAGCAGATCACAACAGATACTCAGAAACGTTAACTTTTTACTTCTTTATTCACACATTTTATTATAAATGTAATAAACCTTATTCTCAGAGACAATCCCTAATGAATCCCATGAACAACTCATATTAGGCCATGACTAACTACAATTTTCATAAGGTTTAAACAAATTCTATCAAAAGTCTTTTACTAAGATATACCCAGAGGTACAAACAATTCTTAGAAACCTTGTTCAGCCACTGTAGTAAGTTCAAATGACATGCACAGAGTTACATGTTGTTGAAAGTCTAAGATTAATTTCTAAAAGATCAATTAAACACTTAGGCATGTTAAATTCTAATAAGCAATTCCTGCCCTCCCATCATCTGTCAGTATCAACATATACAAAATAAGAGCACGTCTTCTTTTTCCCCATGATAACTGGAAGCCTGTGCATTCAAGGGAAATTGCATAAAAGCCAAGCCAGTTTGACTCTGTAAATGGAAAGAGTTAGAAAGGGCTTTCTCAACTTGGCCCCCATGGGTGGCACAGTGGGGCCTCCCGAGTGACAGGATCTGAAGCTATGCATTCATTTTAACACAGACAAACCAACGAGACTCATTTAGACCCCAACTTACTTGATACAGAATCCTAAAAAGGATGGTTTCCAGGTTTCCTAACATGCAGAGGAAAAGAAGAAAATTAGAAACTGGGTAAGAGATGATTTCCAGACAATAAGCAAGGAGACAGAAAAACCATAAAATGCAGGCTCAAGAATTTAAGAAGCAACATAAAGGAAGCTATTTAGTGAAAGGGCACAATCTCTCTGCGTGCCTCCAGTAGGATGTCCCTTGTGAGAAGACAATGAGATAATGGATGGTATCATTAAGCATAGTGCCAGGTCTGAGGTAAGCACTCCATATAAAGGAGCTACTAAAAGATGCTAAAAAGAAGACATCACGGCAGTATTGTGGCAGGCTACGGTGTCGGAGCAGATACTCATAATGCCAATTTCCAACAGTCACACAGAGGTCAAATGAAGTCTGTCTGTCTCTACTGAAACTTTCCAAAAGTCTATAATCTTCTATTTACAAAGATTTCCATGAAAATTACTTAAAAGGAAAGTGTGTTTTCTTGAAAGGACCAAGCTTCAGTTTTTGAAAAACATCACTTAAATACAATGTCCCATCTTCTGGGAATGTCAGGCCAATAAGAACTGTCCTATTCATGTTAACCAGTGTGATCTTTGTTGTGCTTTTACATTTGATGAGAGTTTATATGTCTCTTATCCCAGATTACCATTCTCCCTTCCCGCTGGTCAGCCAAATTTTGACTCGGGGCATTATTTGCAGTGGGTCCTTATCTGTACTCTGTATCCACTTCATGTAGTCGTCTAAAGTATAGATTCATTTATGTCTTTATTTATGGCCTATCTCACTCCACAAAGAGTTCCAGGTGGCTTACAGGGAAGCGTACAAACTGATAGTGAGAAATAAATACATAAAAATGAGGATCAGGAAATCTACTTCAGTGGAAAAGTTTGCTTGCAGGTAGGCTGCATCCATGATGGGCCTGGCTGGTACCCAAGTGGCCCAACAGTACCCTAAGTGGTAAGAAGCACCATAGGGTGGCATGGAGAGACAGCAGGCAGTATTTGTATGTCCGGAGGAAAGATAAGCTGACCAAGATCAAAAACTGAATCATCAGAGGGAGTAATGATTTTAGCGACAGTACTATGATTGTTTTTCAAATCTGTTGCTGAGCCAGCCAATCAGAAGGGTGTATGCACCGTCACTAAACAGTGAAGGCCCCAATTCAGCAAATTCTTTTAAGCATGGTGGGACAGTCTTCACCGCTATGGCCTTTCTAAGAGAATGTGACATAAAGAAGGAGAGTTAAATATCTCCTTCAGCTCACCTGAGGCTGCTGAGAATCTTTTGCTCTGTACTAGCTCAAGTATCAAAGAGCGGTGACACTTGGCAGGCCAGTGGCAACCATGCCTAGGAAAGTTTAGAGCAACAGGAGAAACCAGGGTGCATGGTAGACAGAGGAACAGAAATACTCTCCCAGGAAAGCCATACTGCATGGAAAAGAGGGGACACTGCAGGGGCTGGTGCAACAATGGAAGCCACCAGTGCAGGAGCGCTAAATTAGTCACACCAGTGCAGGAGTGCTAAATTAGTGACAGTGCCAACTGTGTAGACTGCTGCATCTTCTGGATGGGACCAAAAATCTTAGCCTTACCCTTCCTGCTACCCACAAAGGGCTTGCTTTGCTCACCACTTTATTTCTTGCCCTCCAAGGACTTTTCTGTAATTCCTTATTGGTTCTCTGGGTTTTTATGACACAGAAAATGGAAAAAGAACATCAAAGATTATAGGAAAGCAGAAAAGAAACACAAGAGGTGCATCATGAACTGTGGCCGGAGGAATTTTGTGTTTTGTTTTTGTTTTTTCTTTTTGAATCACAAAGCAAGGCTGCATAGAGATGGGATAGAGAAGGTATAGGGGGATGGTGAGTGTGTGTGTGTGTGTGTGTGTGTGTGTGTGTGTGTTATATTTTAAGGAAACGGTGCTAGAAAACTGATGGGATGTAATGGCTGTGGCTAGAAGGGAAAGGCAGGGAGGTTAGTGAGGGTGGACAGTCTATGCATGGCATTGCTATCATGATGCTTGAGGACTGCAAATAAAGAAGATGACTTTGTACTGAAAAAGTGTTTGGGGGACTGGGCCATGTTGTCCACTATGATGCTGTAAGATTGGACCATGAAGGTCATGATTTTGTAAGTGTTATCCTAGCCATGACTCTTTGGTCTTCTGTGTGTGAAACTCTGCTGTCTAGCACAGCAACAGTTCCTCACGGAGCAATGGAAGCTGCGGAAAATGTGTTCATGAGCATATATGAGAAAATTCCAAGGACTCAAAAACAACTCCAGAAAACACTTAATGAGGGAGGTGGGGAGGAAAGGAGCTTTTGGAGGAAGGGAAAAATTTGCAGCTCCTGTGTCAGCAGGTGGAGGCAGGAGCTAGTGCAATTTGAATGATGGCTATTAATGAATTCATAGGCTGGTAAAGTGGGAAACTGTGTGTTCTCTAAAAGTTAAAGTAAGAGGATTCCGGCCATAAAGAAAGATAAAGAAGGACATTTTATAATGATTAAAGGAGTGATACAAGATGAGGGTATTACACTCGTTAATATATATGCACCCAATATAGGAGCACCTAAGTACATACAAGAATTACTAACAGAGATACAGGGGGATATTGATGGGAATACAATCATAGTTGGAGATTTTAACACTGCATTAACATCACTAGACAGATCTTCCAGACAGAAAATAAACAAGGCAACAGAGAAATTAAATACTACAATAGAAAAACTAGATTTGGTGGATATTTTCAGAGCATTACACCCCCCAAAAATAGGATATACATTCTTTTCAAGTGCACATGGAACATTTTCCAGGATCGATCATGTACTTGGGCACAAAAGAAACCTCAACAATTTTAAGAAGATAGAAATTATCTCAAGCATCTTTACTGACCACAATGCCATGAAACTGGAAATCAACAACAGAGAAACAAAGGAGAAAAAAAGGAAAGCATGGAGATTAAACAATATGTTATTGAAAAAACAATGGATCAATGAGGAAATCAAAGCTGAAATTAAAAAATACCTTGAGACAAAGGATAATGAAAGCACAACCACTCAAAACCTATGGGACACGGCAAAGGCAGTGCTAAGAGGGAAGTTTATAGCGATACAGGCCTTCCTCAAAAAAGAAGAACAATCTCAAATAAACAATTTAACCCACCACCTGAATGAATTAGAAAAAGAAGAACAAAAAGCCCCAAAAAGCAGCAGAAGGAAGGAAATAATAAAGATCAGAGGGGAATTAAATACAATAGAGATTAACAAGACCATAGAAAAAATCAACCAAACCAAAAGCTGGTTTTTTGAAAAAGTAAATAAAATCGACAAACCTCTGGCCAAACTCACAAAGAAGAAAAAAGAGAGAGCACAAGTTAGCAAAATAAGAAAGGAAAATGGAGAAATTACAACAAACAAAATAGAAATACAGAATATCATACGAGAATATTATGAAAAACTATATCGAACCAAACTGGATAACCTAGAGGAGATGGACAAGTTTCTGGAAACATACCGTCCACCAAAACTGAATCAAGAGGAATCTGAACACTTGAACAATCCGATCACTAGAAAGGAAATAGAAATAGCAATTAAAAACCTCCCTACAAATAAAAGTCCAGGACCGGACGGCTTCACCGGGGAATTCTACCAAACATACAAAGAAGAACTCATACCAGTCCTTCTCAAACTCTTCCAGACGATTGAAAAGGAGGGATTACCCCCAAACTCATTCTATGAAGCCACCATCACCCTGATACCAAAACCAGGCAAAGACACTACAAAAAAAGAGAATTATAGGCCAATATCACTGATGAACATAGACGCCAAAATCCTCACCAAAATTTTAGCAAATAGAATCCAACAACACATAAAAAAGATTATACATCATGACCAAGTGGGGTTCATCCCAGGGACACAAGGCTGGTTCAACATACGCAAATCAATCAGTGTAATACATCACATCAACAAGAGAAAGGACAAAACCCACATGATCATCTCAATCGATGCAGAAAAAGCATTTGATAAAATTCAACACCCATTTATGATAAAAACTCTCGCCAAAGTGGGTATAGAGGGAACATATCTCAACATAATAAAAGCTATATATGACAGACCTACAGCCAGCATAGTACTCAACGGTGAAAAACTCAAAAGCTTCCCACTAAAATCTGGGACAAGACAAGGATGCCCACTATCACCACTCCTATTCAACATAGTCCTGGAAGTCCTAGCCACATCAATCAGGCAAGAGAAAGAAAGAAAAGGGATCCAAATTGGAAAAGAAGAGGTAAAAGTGTCATTATATGCTGATGACATGTTACTATATATAGAAAACCCTAAAAGGTCCACACAAAAGCTACTAGAGCTGATTGAAGAATTCAGCAAGGTAGCAGGTTACAAAATCAACGTTCAAAAATCAGTTGCATTTCTTTACACTAACGATAAATCAACAGAAGAAGAAAGTAAAGAAACAATCCCCTTTAAAATAGCACCCAAAGTAATAAAATATCTGGGAATAAATCTAACCAAGGAGGTGAAAGAATTAGACACAGAAAACTATAAACCATTGATGAAGGAAATTAAAGAAGACTTTAAAAAATGGAAAGATATTCCATGCTCTTGGATTGGAAGAATCAATATTGTTAAAATGGTCACACTGCCCAAGGCAATCTACAGATTTAATGCAGTCCCTATCCAATTACCCAGGACATATTTCACAGAACTAGAAAAAATCATAATAAAATTCATATGGAACCATCAAAGACCTAGAATTGCCAAAGCATTACTGAAGAGAAAGAAAGAGGCTGGAGGAATAACTCTCCCAGACTTCAGACAATACTATAGAGCTACAGTCATCAAGACAGCATGGTATTGGTACCAAAACAGACATATAGACCAATGGAACAGAATAGAGAGCCCAGAAATGAACCCACAAACTTTTGGTCAACTCATCTTCGACAAAGGAGGCAAGAATATACATTGGAATAAAGACAGTCTCTTCAGCAAATGGTGTTGGGAAAACTGGACAGCAGCATGTAAAACAATGAAGCTAGAACACTCCCTTACACCATATACAAAAATCAACTCAAAATGGATTAAAGACTTAAACATAAGACAAGATACAATAAACCTCCTAGAAGAAAACATAGGCAAAACATTATCTGACATACATTTCAAAAATTTTCTCCTAGAAGAAATAAAAGCAAGAATAAACAAATGGGACCTAATGAAACTTACAAGCTTCTGCACAGCAAAGGAAACCAGAAATAAAACAAGAAGAAAACCTACGGAATGGGAGAAAATTTTTGCAAGTAAAACTGACAAAGGCTTGATCTCCAGAATATATAAGCAGCTCATACGACTCAATAAGAAAAAAATAAACAACCCAATCCAAAAATGGGCAGAAGACTTAAACAAGCAATTCTCCAAGGAAGACATACAAATGATCAAAAAGCACATGAAAAAATGCTCAATATCACTCATTATCAGAGAAATGCAAATCAAAACTACAATGAGGTATCACCTCACACCAGTCAGAATGGCCGTCATTCAGAAATCCACAAATGACAAATGCTGGAGAGGCTGTGGAGAAAGAGGAACCCTCCTACACTGCTGGTGGGAATGCAGTTTGGTGCAGCCACTATGGAAAACAGTGTGGAGATTCCTCAAAAGACTAGGAATAGACTTACCATATGACCCAGGAATCCCACTCCTGGGCTTGTATCCAGAAGGAAATCTACTTCAGGATGACACCTGCACCCCAATGTTCATAGCAGCACTATTTATAATAGCCAAAACATGGAAACAGCCTAAATGTCCATCAACAGGTGACTGGATAAAGAAGAAGTGGTATATTTATACAATGGAATACTACTCAGCCATAAAAACCGACAACATAATGCCATTTGCAGCAACGTGGATGCTCCTAGAGAATGTCATTCTAAGTGAAGTAAGCCAGAAAGAGAAAGAAAAATACCATATGAGATTGCTCATATGTGGAATCTAAAAAACAAAAACAAAAACAAACAAACAAACAAAAAGAAAGCGTAAATAAAGGACAGAAATAGACTCACAGACAGAGAATACAGACTTGTGGTTACCAGGGGGGTGGAGGGTGGGAGGGGATAGACTGGGATTTCAAAATTGTAGAATAGACTACACTGTATAGCACAGGGAAATATACACAAAATGTTATGATAACTCACAGAGAAAAAAATGTGACAATGAGTGTGTATATGTCCATGAATAACTGAAAAATTGTGCTGAACACTGGAATTTGACACAACATTGTAAAATGATTATAAATCAATAAAAAATGTTAAAAAAAAAATAAAGTAAGAGGATTCCCCCATGTACTTATAACAAGATTGTTCCCAATTACCTGAAAGGAAAATAGAAATTACTTTAGTATGGTACAAGTTTGCTGTGATCCGGCTTCATTTCATTTTTCATGACTCCTCCCCTTGCAGTCTACATTGTAGACCAGTGGTTATCAGCTGTGGGAGATTTCTGCCCCGCACTCTCTCCCCACCCAGGGACATTTGACACTGTGTGCAAACACTTTTGACTGTTACAACTGGCGTGTGTCGGGGGAAATGCTATTGGCATCTAGTGAATAGAGGTCAGGGATGTGGCCTAAATATCCTGCCATACACAGGACAGCCCCCCAAAACAATCCCCACAACTAAACAAAGTACCGCGAGTGCTGAGGGTGAGGTACCTACTATAGATGCATTGAATTTCTAGATTAATTATTCATGCTCAACTTGACTCCTCATCTTGGACTCTCTGATATGACTGTTCCCTCTTCCCAGAAAGCATCCCCCAACCCAACCCCAAGCATCAAACTTGTTCCTCCACATTCCATTCATTTAACTCTAACCATCTGTTTGAGAGGTTCCTTGGCTTTGAGAGAATGACTTGGGTTCAGCTTCCTGGATTCTGCCGCTGCATTTTCTGTGCACTTCATTAGGGCAATATTATAATCATTGGTAATTTCTTAATATCTTCTCTTCCCCTCCCCACCTCCACTACACTAAGTTTACCAAGGCAAGGAGGGGCCAGGTCTTTTTATCTTTGTATCTCCAACTCTTGAACATTGTGTAATCAATAAATATTTGTCAAATGGAAAAATATATATGTTATGTAACTCCCGGGGCAGTTTTTTTTTCCTTTTTAAAATTGGGCATAATGTCTGCGCTGCCTTTATCGCATATTTCTTGTCATGATTGAATGAGGTAATAGATGGCAAGTTGTTTAATATTTCACAATTATAAGAGCTTCCATGTACCAAGCACCTTCTCTGTTCTTGCCACTGGATGAGTTGCTTTACGTGTAATTATGTGTAAATCTAATTCTTTCAAACAGATAAGAGGAGTGCTGATAGTCTCCTCTGAACCCATAGGGATGACTAGACATAAGAAATGCAAGTGACTTGTCTAAGATCACAGCAGATTTGAGACTGAAATCCAAATTTGGGGAGTAGGAAAAGGGTATAGACATAGATATCATTGCAAAACTCTAGGGGCTCAAAAATAGGAAATGTATCCAAGTAGTTAAGGGAAACAGTTTTGTTTTATTCCTTCTCTGTCATCTGACCAACACTGAGAACTTTCTCAGGGAATCTGGAGTTTTAATAGCACAATTACCCCACCTGATTAATCAGAATTGCTGTTTGTTTGTGCATAAAAGATAACTCATTATGGCAAATATGCATTAGAAGGCCATAATATATGCATTTATTCAATTAAGTCTAATGTATTATTTAAGGCTTCGTGTGTGATATTTATCACTAACAAATGATAATTTATACAGATTATCAGAGTGTAATTAGGTGCACAGCTTGTGAGGATAGTCTGTTACTCGGAAGGTGCAGCCATGACTTACTCTACTCTGGGCCAGTATATTAGAGGGTCTGGCAACCTACACCACATGCACATTTTGGCTCTGAAACAGCTTTGAAAGCAAATGATTGCACTCTATTACAGCGGCCCCTCCAATTGGTGGTGAAAGCCACTGCCAGTAACTTGGAGAGGTACCATTCACTCATGAGGGTTTACTTAGAGTCACATACCCTCTGAGCATCAATGCCTGGGTCACTCCATCAACCAGAGTCAGTGCTAACAAATAGGCGCCTTCCCTATTAAACCAACCCATCTCTATGTTGTATGCAGGAGACAAGGGAGTCCTTGAAACGTTCACTCAATAAACAAGCACTGAAAATCTGCTCTGTGCCAGGCTTTGAACTTATTTAGAGGATGTGAAGATGGGCGAGGCAGGGCGGGCCCTGTTTCAGGGGAAAAGGGTTATGCAGACGTCTAGGGCACAGATTTTACTATCCCACAGTCTAGAGATGAAGCCCTGACCATCTTTATCAACTATGTGATCATAAGCAAGTTACTTTAACCTTCTAGTCCTCAGCTTCCTCACTCCTTCCAGGGGAGAACCTACACCAACTTATAGGGTTTTTTATGTATAAAAGAAGCCACTGCTTTTGACACCAGGTGTAAACCTGCCTGTTTGCCCACATTCTTTCCTCCAGATACTCAATCACAGCCAACATCACTTGATATTTTTTTCTTTTTTAAGACTTTACCATAAGTTTTCCTGTGGAGACAGAATAGGGCATTAATATTTCTTGTTCCATAGCATCTACCTTAAAAATCTTTATCAGAAATATTTGTTTCCCCAGTTTGTATTTTCCTGCTCTCTGACCCACTAGGTATTGCTTTTCTGTCTTTCCCCAGAGAGAACATACCTTGTTCCCTGTGGCTTGCTCTCTTCTCAAACTTCCACACCTTGCATCGCAAAAAAAAAAAAGTTCCTGAAGTTCACAGAGCCCACCAGGGCCAAGGGAGCCTTGAAAAATCCTGCCTCTGTAGGCTGGATCCTTGCCTGTTTATGTAAGATGGACTGTACTTGATTTGGGAAGAAGATGCACCTGATACTTTATTGTTGGCCTTTTCCATTATGAAGAGGCCACTTCTTTGTAACTGAAAGAGGAGGGAAATAAAGAATTAGATGGGCTTCAAATGAGGCAAATACCTTACCAAGTTTAAATCTTGCAAAATCTGTCTCTAAGCTGCGAGGGTAAAAGTAACAATGCCTTATAGCTGTGGACTGTTTCGGTCGTCAAGCTAGAGGGCATTTTATCAGATACAGTTGTTGAGATGAAATATTTAGTGAAGTGAAAGAGAACAAAATAAGCCACCACTATCTCAATATAACTCTTTCTCCCCAAAAGGAAAGTTAAAACAATCATACTTACCACTATATACTCCCCACCAGAACTCTACAATTAACAGATCTCTATAATTGTATTACATTAGTGCCATCAGTGAAGTAAGCAAGCCACCCAGGAGATGTGATTCCAACACATCCTTTCACCTGATCTTTTCTCCATTCCTCACTCATCCTTTTCTTCCACTAAAGTTACGTCCCCTAACCTCATAAATGCCTGGAAATTCCCCCAACTTCTGATTTTTCTCTTATTACTGTCTTAGTCTAGAATGACCTCCATTTGTCCATGTCACCCATCCATTACCCTTCCATCAAGGCTCAGCTCAAGAACAGTTAATACTTTTTGAGTCCATGCTGTATACCAGATACTGATTAGCTGCTTTCCTTGCATTAATTCACTGAGTTCTCATATCAACCATAGATGAGGACTTTTATTATCCCCATTTCACAGATGAGGCAACTGAGGCCCAGAGAAGCTCATGGACTTGCCCCACATCAACCAGCCAATATGAGGTGGAGCTGGGATTTGAACTCTAGGACACAACCCCAGAGTTTCATGCCCTTAACTTCAATGCCTTCTGTGATTCCCCCTGGAATGTTCTCCTTTCTTGGAGCTTCACTGACACTTAATGTCCACTTCTCCTAAGACACTGTCCACATTCTACCTTGCACTGAAACCATGCCCCACTTTCCTTTCCCCTCCTAGGTAAGATGAGCGCTGAATCCATATCAGTGGATTCCTTTTTTAAAAGTGCACACAATAGGGACTTAATAAATATCAGAGCATAGAAATGGTGGACCAGAACCACACCTCATGATTTTTTTTGCAGAGTAGACATGCCCATTTTAACAGCAAAATGGTCACTGTTGAACAGTGGAAATCTAGGGAAATATTATTTGGTTAAACAGGATTTCCCCCTTCATTTCTTTCCTCCATGCAATATTTGAACTGAAAATGTGGCTTTATAAGCAGACTGATTACATGTGTGTGTTGGGGATTTACAAACAAAAAAAAAAAAAAAAAAAAAGGAGATTTTTCTCCACAGCAGGAAATGAAAAGAGAAAGGAGGCAACTATAAGGAAGCCAATTTGTTTTTTCAAAGATGAAAGGAAAAAATACATAATTTAACCAAGAAATTATCACCAAATGCCCAGGGAACCCCCTGCCTGTTCAAACAGACAAAACACACAAACATTCTATGTGTGTTTTTGTGAGTAGTTAATTTGGTGCTGGCAGTGGAGGGGAGCAGTACTAGGAGTCCAGATATGCACACATACAAGACAAGAAGCAGAGGCATCAGAAGTTGGAGGATGCATGAGGTTCACATAGCCTGTTTGTCCAAAGATCTAGGGTTTTAAGCAATTTCGATGCACACGTGGGGCTACAGGGAGTGGGACTCAGATCTTATAACTCCATCAACTCTTGACTAAAGTATCTTAGACCTTCCCAAACTTAATATTAAAAGTCACCTGGGACGATTGTTAAAATACAGATTCCCAGCCTCCATCCCAAGCTTCCTACATCAAAATTTCTCCAAGAGGCACCCAGAAATCATTGTAGTGTTCCTAATGATTCTTAGGAACCATGGAGGCAGGGAAACCCTGCCTTGGGTGATGGGAGCTGAATTCCTGCTTTGTGGCAGGCTGGGGTGCAGGGATTAGAGTGTCCAGGTCCCCAGGGTAAGGTGCAGAAGGAAGTCAGATTAGAAACTAGAGCCAGAAGGTCACTTAAACTCTCTGGGCCACGTTGCCTCAGTCTACAACGTTCCCTGGCCAGCTTCACACCTTTCCTGCTAGGTTCACACAGAGCCTTCTGAAGTTGACCCCCTGGATTCTGAGGGGTTGTTTGCCAACAGCTGCCATCTCATGAGCACCCAACTACAAGGGCAGAGGTTTCCGAAAACAATCCCTGGTATAAAACTACCAGTCCTTGAGTCTGCAGGAAGGAGCACTGTGTCTCAAGAAGATGGTTCTGTCTCCCTGCATTCATGCTTCCGTGTAGCCTGCTTCCATACTGGGTGGCCCATGATGGTGGAAATAGCAAAATGTGGCTTCTAAGGCTGGTCATCCACTTTGCTCTCCTGGATCATTGGATGGCTCTCACTAGAGGAAGCCCGCCACCATATTGCGACGATACTCAAGCAGCTCTGTGGAGAGATCCATGTAGCTAGGAACTGGGCCTCCTGCAACAGTCACCATCACCCTGCCAGTTGAGCTATCTTGGAATCAGATCCCATAGCCCTGGTCAAGCCTTTAAATGATGGCAAACCAGGCCAACATCTTCCCTGCAACCTCCTGAGAGACTCTGGGCTAGAACTGCCTCAGTCAGCTCCTCCTGAAGCTCTGATCCACTGAAACTGTGTGGGTTACTGTTGTAAAGCTGCTACATTTCAAGGTAATCTGTTACACAAAAATAGTAAATGTACAGTCTCTCTTCCATGTCTGGTAATGGCTTAAAGAGGGTCTAGGAATCAATTGATGATCCACTTGGATACTAGTTGATGTAACAGTAACTAGCAAGTTTGAATGCATACTAAGGACCCTGCATGCATCATTTCATGTAACCGTCCTAAGAGACAGATACCATTATTCCCAATTTATAGATAAAGAAATGAAAGATTAGAGAAGTCAATTACTATGTCCAAGGCCTCTGCTTTAATATGGGTGAGATCAACTTGAAAGAGGTTCTGCTTCAAAAGGAATTCTATTTTTTAAGGCTGAGTAATATTCCATTGTATGTGTATGTGTGTGTGTGTGTGTGTATGTGTGTGTGTGTATATATATATATATATACACACATACATAACACCACATCTTCTTTATCCATTCACCTGTCAATGGGCATTAGTCATTAGTCTGTTTCCCTATCTTGGCTATTGTGGTAATGCTGCAATGAATATGGAAGTGCAGGTATCTCTTCGAGACCCTGATTTCAATTCTTTGTGGTAAATACCCAGGCATGGGATTGCTGGATCATATAGTTATTCTATGTTAACTTTTGAAGCCTTAAAAAAGAAGGAAATTCTCCAATGTGTGAGAATATGGATGAACTTTGAAGACACTATGGTAGGTGAAGTAAGCCAGCAACAGAAGGGCAAATCCTATATGATTCTATTCATATGCAGTACCTAAAATAGAAGAATGGTGGTTGCCAGGGACGGGGGGAAATGTGGAGATGCTATTCAATGAGAATAAAGTTTTAGTTATGCAAGATGAGTAAGTTCTAGAGGTCTGCTGTTCAACTCTGCACCTGCAGTTAACAATACTGTACACTTAAACGTTTATTGAGAGGGTAATCTCATGGTCAATGTTCCTATTATAAAAAAAGAAAGAAAAGAAAAGACAGAAAGAAAAGAAAAATATTAAAAAAAAAAAAAAAAAAAGAAAAAAAAGAATTCTCTACTCAGGGTCTGCTCACTCTAGTCTCCAGGAAGTTTATATCCATCACAACTCATTCTGGTTGAGGGTGCGGAATCTCCCTTGGCCTTGATTTTTGTCTCTGTGGAAAGAGAACGTTTTAGGCTGCCCCTTGATCTGCGTGGCTGTAGTGGGAGAAATAAATGCAAGCTCTCGGAGCCTTCATTGCCTCATCAGTAACATGAGAACAATCATTATTTCACAGGCAGTGGACGGAACTCAGCTTCACAAGGCATGCGCCATTGTTTTCTAAACCCTAACAGCTAACACCAGAGTAAATTATTGTTTTTATCATTATTATTATCTTAATTTATGCCAAGCTCATAGAGATTATTGGATTAAAAGAGCCAATTATGACAGCCCACCCCGGGTTTATGGAAAGCCTCCCAGCTTTAAAGACAGTCGATACATCCTCCTTTCCCAGAACATGAAAAAAAAAACGTTGAGTAGCTATTTATTGTCTTCCAGCTATAATTGATTATGGGATGAAAGTTGTTTTGTCGATCTTCCATCGCAGTCCTTGAATAAAAGGTTAGTAAATAATAATAATAAAAAAAAAATCACAACACATTCTCTTTTGAATCCCACCCACGCAGCCTCTTTTACTTGTATCTCTTTGAAAACCGTCTTTATGAATATCAACTTATGGAAAAAATGTTTCTTCTGTTGTATCATCAATAATAAAGGAAAAAATCAAATTAAAATGATTACTCTGGCTCCCCACCTTTGGGGCCCTCCCTGGTATAGATGAGAGGAGAGGAGAGGGAGTAAGAAAGAAAGGAAAGAGAGAGAAAATTCACGCTGGAATTCCCAAGCCAGAGGGACAATTTTTTCTTTAAAATTAAAAACACAAATCAATTTCACTCAAACTCTAAAAGCAGAAAGAAATGGGGTACTTGACTGGTAATGTTTAGAAATAAATGATTTCTGGAAATTGATTGTGACTTGAAAATTGAGAGGTTCTGCTTTTTTAAAAAATAAAAGAGCTACAATTTCTAGACACACACACACACACACACACACACACACGCAAACACTCATCTGGACACAGTCCTTGTGTTTCTCCTTTGTAGCTGTAAGGCAGGCTTTCTCCTGGACAGCAGCCTTCTTGATCTGGGGCTGACCTGGTCATCATTACTCTCCTCCAGTGTTCCTTCCCCTCCCATCCCAATGACACACACGCACATACACTCAACAACAACAACAACACATAAGCAAAGAACACACATTCTTTTCTTTCTCTTCTTGGGAGGACTGCAGATTCTGACCTTAATCCCTCTCTCACCAATTTTTTATTTGTGAACAACAGAAAAGAGGATGGAACTCAGGGTAATGGGAGTTGAAAAGGGAGAGAGACAGAGGAGAGAAGGGGGTGGCTATTAATTCCCACAGAGAAACAGCAAGACAGACACAGAGAATGCAGTGGGGGTGGAAATTAAGCAGTCGAAGAATAGGGGTTAAAAAGTTCTAATTTGAAGCTGGCTGACTGCCAGAGATTTCAATCAAATCACTTCCCTAACCCTAGGAATCTTCTAGGAATTCTTTCTTCCTCTCTCTCTCTCTCCTGTCCTCTTCTCCTCACCAGATCTTCCCGTAGGGGCCCTGGCAACACTGACTTATTTTCCACCATCACCTTTTATTTTCCTCACCCCAGGTGGCAACAAGCCATTGCCCCTCAACCATCACAGGCACCACCACAAGCACAATCCCGATAGAGAAGAAAAACCTTTAGGGAAGCGGAGGGGTCGGGTATTTCAAGCTTCCATGTTGTTTAAAATGGGTCTAACTCAAAAGAGCTTCTTTCTTCACTGGCTGAACCTGGAAGAACACCTAAATTGCTTTTAGAGATTTCGAACAGGGCAGAGATTTAGAATGGCAGTACCTGCCTTCCCAGCTTCCAAAGCTATAGTCTTCTAGAAGCCCGTCCCCGCAGCTCTGGCCCTGGTCTGGGGCACCGCACCCTTCTTTCCTGGAGTTGGTTTTTTTTTTTTTTTAAACAAATAGACCCTTAAAAAAAAAAAAAAAAAAGCGCTAGAGATTGCTCAATCCTTCTGTGGCCCTGCACTGCCATCGTGTGGCTAAAGAGAGCACTGCAGCCACTTAAGCGGCAAAAACCAGTGACCGCTTCCATGAGTCCGCGATGTGGAGGAAGATAAGAGCTGACCTCTAACGGATCACGAGTGGGCGGTTTTCATGTTCCTCTAAGGAGTGCTGGGATATTTTGCAAAAGATATTTGGATGTCTTTTACACATCATTCCAATCGCTGGTCCCTTTTCATGAAATGTCTCGCCCCCAGTTCAAGTACTACTACCCCTGCGCTGTAAGACACTTGCCTGAATATCTGAGCACAACTCACCTCTTTCACCTTCAAACACGTTTCACTTCACTTGTTGTGATTGTACTGCTTACCAAAATTCTGAACTGAATGGAAATTAAATGTGTAGCTCTCTCCCCTGCCAGGAAGTGAACTGGCAGGCAGTAGTGACCGGGTTTTATTTTTTCACAATTTGCAAATAGTAGGAAGTCTTTAAATGCATATTGATGGAAGGAGAAAATACTGCAGATAAATGACCCACTGATTCTTTAGCTACCCAGCGTTTACTTACCTGCTGGCCAGTCCTTACGCTTCCCAGTGCAGTGCTGAGCATGGCAGGGGATGAAGCTAAGAACATTGTCAGGAGATATACACACACACACACACACACACACACACACACACACACACAACACACACACACACATATATATATGGAAGATATATGTATGTAAATGGAGGATATATGTACACATATATATGGACGATATATATACACATACAGAAGATATATATATGGAAGATACATGTATATATAGAGAGAGGATATATATACACATATACATATGATAGATACACACACACGTGCGCATATACATATGGAATGTATATGGAAGATATATACATATGGAAGATACATGTCCCTCCCATGAAAAACATCTGAGAAAACTGAGGGTGGGATATTATAAGCCTTCACATCTGAACTAAATTTTGCCCATATGACATGATGAGCTGTGAGTCCTTGGACATGTCACCTTCCCTCCTTCAGCCTTAGTTTTCCCAGCTGCATAGAGAGGACTGAATCAAACTAATCACTAAGGTCCCATTCAGACAGATGACATGGGTAATTTTACACAAACCTATGACATAACTAGTGGAATTCTGAATGTACAAAGAGAGACAAGATGCACCACAATTTTGATTTTTCCCCATTTACCCCAAGGCACAGGGCTTGGAGATGCAGAATAAGCACTCAATAAATATCTGGAAGAAAATATTAATTGGAACAAAACACATCACAACACAACAAGGAAAATGGCCACAATACATGTGCATGGCCGACATCACAGCTCCATTCAGAACTCACATTTAGATTTTCTATCTCCTGACATAAGTGCGCTGCAAAAAACTATGTGGAGAGTTAATGACATTCAGTGGAGGCTGCGGTGGACTTTTCAGAGAAGGCTTCTCAGAGGGCAAGTCATCTTCCCAGCCAAAGGAATCTGGCTCTAGATAAAAGGGGAGGAGAGCGTTTGAGATGCGATGAGGACAGCACAGGGAGAGGGGACCAGGCAGACATGAAGGGGGCAGCAACTACTGGAAACATTAGCCACGGACCCTCAGCCTGACTCCAGAAGCCTCTCTCATGCTGTAACCCAGATGGGAATCACCTGAAAAATTGCCCTGCTCCTGCGACCAGAATCCTGAGCAGAATGGTGTGGTTGGTCACATTGTTTCATACATTGTTAGACATAGTCCACCCCAACCTCCTCTTTTCATAGATGCACAGAAAGCAGCAAAGAGCATGTTGTGTTTGGGGAGGCCTCTTCCCATTGCCAGCAGTGGCTCAGGCACAGTCCATGTGCTTAAAGTTGTTCAGTACCATGGCCTGTTGGCACTCTTCCTTCCACCAATATTATCAGGCATTCTAGGTTTGCCCAGGAACAAGGCTGGGTAGACATCTACTCCCAATGCAGCCACTTGAAGAATCATTGCTGTGGAATCACAGAGCCAGGAGCTTGGATATTCATGGTCTCAAGTGGAACAGTCACCAGGAGGCCCTCGGAGTTAGTCAATGAAAGGCTGGAAGCCTTAATACTAATTGCTGGCTTATGTATCTCTTCTGTGTATGTTTTCCTGATGAACAGAGTTAAGATTATTTAATTTGTGATGGACCAGAAGGGACTGATTTCACCATGGCTGATAGCCAGGAACTGAGGATGCTGAGACCAGGAATTTTTTAAAATGTATCTCAAAATAAAAGAAAGGAGAGAGTTTTCCTCTCTTTTTGCCAATAGTGTATGTGCTCCTTTTCCTGTTGAAGTGGAATAAAGTGCTGTCTTTTGGGTTTAAGCCACAGTACAGAGGTTGTGATGGGAATCCTAGGAGCACAGAGTTCACAGAGACCTCGGAGACAGACTCACCTAGGGATGGGAAATCTGGGCTCTGCTGGTGTGTGCTCCCAGCTCCCGCCTGCGACAGATCTTGCTAGTCCGTCAAGCCATTTATGTCTGGCAGCATCTCCTCAACACATCCCTGCAGATCAGGGCAGGCACAGAAGATGCAACCTATTTTTAACCTTTGAACCCAAGATCTTGGGAGGCTGACTTCTCAAGTTGCAGGCAGGATAGTAACTAGAACCCAGATTTGAAATCCAAAAACCTTTCTCCCCTCTCTCTTTCAATTGCAGGCTGCCTAAGGATGAACAAGTTTGTTTTTTTTTTTTTTCACCCTGGGATTTAAAAAAAAAAATTATTCAATCAAATGCTCAGATTGCATTCCTATTTAGCATCTGACCATCAAAAGTGAGATTCAGAACAAAAGCCTATACTCCATCTTCAGAAAGTTTCCAACCTACCACACTCAAGTGTGCCTTTTCTCAAGCAGTTGTCAGTGTTCAAAATGTCTCCTTCACAACCTTAATGTCTGAGCTCTGCTCATATGCTACATTAGATAACACAGGGATTCCAGGTTTGTCTTTACCTAGCACATTCTTTACCCTCAACAAACACAAAATTCTGCCTCCTCTCCTCTTCCTTTTGTTTTGTTTTGCCTCTAAACTAGACTTCAGCTCAGTTATTGTGGATGCCTGTCACCTCCACCAGACCATGAGCACAGAAGTCTAGAAAATATATTTTACTCCTATGATGAACAGAGGTACCTAGGGTAGCACTGGCTTTCCAGTGAATTTTAGTTGGATTAAATCGAGTTCTTCAAATCATCACCACTACACAGAAAATTTAAAAACTTAAAGCTGGAGTAAACCTCAGAGATCATTTGATCCATGACGGGAAACCCTTTTTATTTTAAAGCTAATCCCAATTTATTGTTCAGTGGCCGCCTGGAGCCTTATTCTTAGAGCCACTCAGGCCAAGTCCAAGTTGAGTGGGAAAGAGTGTTGAGTTGGGTCTGTGATGTCTGCCAGGGGTGAGAAAGCACAGAATTAAGCCTCTGCTGTCATCAGGGATCAAGGTCACTCCCTACTAGTTAGTTTTAAAGGCTGAGTGATGCAGTGCATGAGCTGGGGTGTGGACTGGAACGCTGAGTTTGAATGCTCTTCCATAAAGTGATTGAAGAGTTTTATTCAAATCTCTTTTTCTCTGCGAGCTTTGGTTTCTTTTTTTTTTTTTTTTTTTTTTTTGTGAGATAAGCGTGGTGGTTCTCCCTCTCCTTACCTGGCCAGATTCTTGTGATGGTTGAGGATATGGCCATGAAAGCATGTTACAAACCATTATATACAAATGTGTGATGCTCCCTTAGAGCACTGATCTCAGCAATCATTCAGTAAGTAGAAATAGAGAATCCCATCCTAAAAAAGATATGAACTATTACTGAAAGCTGGCTGGGCACTTTCACATTCAAGCATGCCCCTGGTCTGAAGCTATGATTTATCTACCATGTGAGAAATATTCATATTGGGGCATCATATATCCCCATTAACCTGGACACGTGTCAGGAGCAGAGACCATTTAGTCCAGAAAAGAATTGTCTTGTCACTGGTCTTACTCATTGGAAAATAATTATGTCGCTGGGTACTAACTTATGGCATTTGCACCAGAGGACAATTTCTGTTTTCTATCTCTTCCTTTAGTTTCTTTTCCTGGCTTGTCCATGTCCTTTCCATGTCCTTGAAGATGGTCTCCTAACTTCTATTATGGGATATGGCTATAGTCTCCTAATTGGGCTCCCCTTCTACTATGATCCCACTGAATCTAGGCTCCACAGAGCCATCAGAATGATCCTTCCAAGGAACAAGAGGTCCTCTGTTTGTTATTCCTCAGTCCAGAAATCTTCCTCAGTCCACGGTCTTCAGATAAGGTCCAGACTCCTTCAAATGGCAAATGAACCTGTTACAAAGTGACCTCTGTTTGATCTTCCAGACTCACCTGCAGCCATTCTGTACTCATGTAATTCTCTTCAAAGAGACTTCTGGTCACCTAGCCTGAAATTTCATGGTTCTGGGCATTTGTTAGTGCTGTCCTCTATGTCTGAAGGTCCATCCTTCTCCTTCTAATTGGCAAGATCTTACCTATTATTCAGGATAAAGTAGGACTGCCATATGTATTGGGACTCCTCTGTTCATTCCCCTAGGCAGAATTAATCACTCCTACCTCTGGGCTAACCCCATCTCTTTGTATACTCTCTACCCAGTTTCCCACTCAGTTTTGAATCCTTACAAGGTCCAATTATTAGTAAATATATCAGACTGTATTTTTGTGTTCTGGGAAATTCTTTCAGCATATGTTGAATCATACCACTGTAGCATAATCATTTGTTCGAATATTTATCTCCTCTATGAGACCATGACCTTCCTAAAATGAAAGACTTCTCATCTTGCGATCAGTGTCTACACAGCAGCCAAACCCTGCTTATAAATCACATTATGCTACTCTCCTATGTAAAACCTTCCAAACTCCCTCTAGGGCGTCAGGCTTCAGGCCCCACACAATCTGACCCCTTTCTGCTCTCTTAGTCTCCTCCATTCTCACCCCCACCCTCACACACTGAGCTTTGTTTTACTCCCCACAGTGAACTCTGTTCCAGCTCAGGTCTTCACATTTTCTGCTTTGCTCCACCTCCTCAGAAAGCCGTGCCCAAAACCTTCACAAAACTCAGTCGATGTTGATCCAGTTCCGAATGAGAAGCTAGCTGTGAAAGAAAAAGTTAATAAAAATCAAATTCCCCCAGGCTCTGGAGAGATGGACAGACCAGGAGAGAATTTTTTATTTTTACTGACTAGAGATAGACTGGAAAGTGAGATGACGTATTAGTTTTGGGTCCCAGCCCTTCCTCCGAGCTCCTTAACTTGCCTCCACCTTCAGCTCTCATTTCAAAGGCTGTCTCCTAGGGAAGGGGTCTGCTGACCACCATGTCTAAACCAGCTCCACTCCACTCATTTCCACCTGTTTTACTTTCTGCTGATCACTTACCACTCTCTGGAATTATCCTATGTATTTATCTGTTCAAAGTCTGTGCTTATCTTCTGCTAGAATTCAAGCACTATGAGGGATGACACTTCCGTTGTTTTGTTCATCGCTTTGTTCCCAGGGGCTGGAAGAGCACACACAGAAGGCACTCAAAACATAGGTATTGGTTTGTTTAGGTTTTTTTATTTTACTTTTTATTGAAGCGTCATTGATCATCAATGTTAGTTTCAGGTGTATAGCAAAGCAATTTAGTTATATACATACATACATATATACTTTTTCTTTTCATATTCTTTTCTGTTATATGTCATTATAAGAAATTGAATAAGATATAGTTCCCTGTGCTATACAGTAGGTCCTTGTTTATCTAATTTGTATATAGTAGTACGTGTCTGTTAATCCCAACTCCTAATTTATCCTCTTCCACCCTTTCCCCTTTGGTAACCATGGTTTGTTTTCTATGTCTATGAATCCAGTTTTAGTTTGTAAATAGAATTTGTATCATTTTTTTTTTAGATTCCACATGTAAGTGATAAATGATGTTTATCTTTCTCTGTCTGACTTACTGCACTTAGTGTGATAATCTCTAGATCCATCCATGTTGTTGCAAATGGCATTATTTCATTCTTTTTTATTTATTGTATGTATCACATCTTCTTTATCCAGTCTTCTGTCAGTGGTCATTTAGGTTGTTTCCATGATACAGATATTTGTTAAATAAGCAAATGACTTCATCTTGATACTCAGTAGATATCTATTGAACAAATTAATTAATAATTACTTTTTAGATGGCAGCAACTGACTTTTTACAAATTTTATACCTAAGCTGTTTTCAGTAATCTAGAGGTAAATCATTCAAGTTGTAGAATATCCAGAAAGGTTCTTGTAGCTCCCTCATGTCAGTCTTATCTCTGGTGGTTTGTCTTTTTAAGCAGAGAAAGAACAGAGCAGGTAGTTCAATTCAATCGCAGAAATATTTTCTTAGCAGTTCTGGATACTAAATAAATAAACTAACTCTCTTACTGGTGCCAGGGTTGAACCTGCTGCCAGAAATAAAGGCCTTTTATTTTCCAAAGACTTTATTCCATTTTCCTTATTTCCAGTTTTCACCTGCTTCCTCCCACCCTGCCCCCAACCACGTATAAGCCCAGAGAGAGTTTATTTCACTGAATGTTTCATGAGCCAAAACCAGGAGCTCATTACCTGAGGACAGGAGGAGCAGGGGAGAATCAGGGCACCAGGTGAGTTTAGGTGAAAAAGAGATTCATTTAAGAGTACACAAATCAGCCTTCCGCCGCAGCAGCCATTGGAGAGAAGCAGCCATGGCTCTGCGCTATCCCATGGCCGTGGGTCTCAACAAAGGCCACAAGGTGACCAAGAACGTGAGCAAGCCGAGGCACAGCCGCCGCCGCGGGCGCCTCACCAAGCACACCAAGTTCGTGTGGGACATGATCCGGGAGGTGTGTGGCTTCACCCCTTATGCGCGGCGGGCCATGGAGCTGCTCAAGGTCTCCAAGGACAAGCGGGCCCTCAAATTCATCAAGAAACGGGTGGGGACACACATCCGCCCCAAGAGGAAGAGAGAGGAGCTGAGCAACGTCCTGGCCGCCATGAGGAAAGCGGCCGCTAAGAAGGACTGAGCCCCTCCCTCGCGTCTGTGTGTAATAAAACCTTTTCTGAAAAAAAAAAAAAAAAAAAGAGTACGCAAATCATCCGTCTGGCATGCAGCAAGAATTCCTGCCATCCGAGATTTCTCTAGTCCAGGCTTTACACACAGGGAGAAGGTAAATATGGAGTAGTTATTCTTCAAAAGCAGAGAGCGGGAAACCCCAGGGAGATGAAGTAACTGGCCCAAGGTCACCCAACAGTGCAGGTGGCCAAGTCCAGCTGCGACACCTGAAACTATCCCTTCACTCAGCAGGTCTCCCTAAGGCTGTTCTGGCACTTGGTTACTTTGTTGTAATTTCCTGGCTCTGAATGGGAGGAGAATTATAAAAAGAAAAACAAAGTTAATAAAAATCAAACTCACCCAGACCCTGGAGGGATGGACAGATCACAAGAGCCGGTTTATTAGAGCATAGGATGGCACAGAAAGTGAGAGCATTTATTAGTTACTGGTTTACACTTACCTGGGTCTTTCTTAGAACCGCCCAGGGCTCTTTCTGACTTAATTTTAAAAGTTCTAAATTCTCTCATGAACCTCTGTGAGCCTGGGAGCATCCAAAAGGTATAACAAAATAGCACTGCAAAGACTGTGAACAAGGTGTGTTGTGGAATGTTGGACATGCTATTTGGACATGGGAACCACATACCTTCCCCCATCAGAGCCTGGAGGGGGTGCGGTCCCTGGTCCAGGCCACGTCAATTAGAGACACGTCACCAACTGTCATCCTGGCTACTGGGATCAATTCAAAGACAAGCACATGACTCAAGCCAAGCTAATGAGATCACCCCTGGGACTTTTTTTTTTTTTTTAGCATAATCTACAAAGATGCTTTTTCCTCTCTGGGATTTCAAGCTGTAAGGACCAGGCAGGCATGGAGCTCTGGGGTGAAACCCCAAGGTTCACAGAAGCTCACTGCAGGATGAAAAGATGGGCATCAACCAGGCTAAAGAAACAAGATCAGGGATTTGAGATTCTGAAGGAATACATTAGTGCTTTGTCTAAAGCTCTGTAGATCCTTCACCGCCCTACACACACACACACATACACACACTCACTTCCAGAAGTGCCCACCTTTCTTGTCAACGGCAGACGTGCCCTGCTCCACTCTCCTGGGGATGTGGCCTCGATGTTATCTCTCCACACTTCTCACCAGTTGTCCCCTCTGGTCAGTGCCCTTCTCTTCATGCCACTGCCTCAGACCTCTTCTCAGAAGTCCTCCCATCCTCACACTGTTCCTTCTAGACTCGCTCTTCCTGACCTTCTACCACCCTCTACCTCTGTCTATCACTTCCCCCAGGGAGGGAGCCACTTTTCAGATCCTTCTGGGGACTGGCACCATTTCCTAGACCCTGTCCCTGTCTCCCATGGAGTGGTAATGGGACACAAAGGTGGAGAAAGGCACGGAGCACAGCCCGGAGGGGTCAGCTACGGCCTCCAGAGGGAAGTGCCGTACACGCTGAGCCCTGACAGCTGAGTGGTAATTACCCCGCTGAAGGATGAGAGGAAGCAGAGTGCTCCCCCGGAGAGGGAACGGAATGTTCTGAGGCCTTGAGTGGAAAGAGCTCTAAGTACTCTCTACACGGAGATTGATAGAACATAAATGAGAAGAGGCTGAAGTTCTAAACAAGGAGCGGGTTCTTAGGGTCATGGTAAAGTGGATGGCTTTTATCTTAAGGGAAATGGGAGACGCTGAAGTAGATTTAAACAGGGCCTGCAGCTGAGGGCCTGCAGCCGGGGTGCAGCCATCCACCCGACTTTGGGCTGTCATCTCCAGCCTCCAACCGGCAGTCTTCCTCTTCTCTCTTTGCACCCCTTTCCTGTCACTACCTGTCAATTCACCATGGGTCTCTTTGTTATCTCTTGCACCTTTCACTCTCTCTCAAGTCCTATGCAGCAAGCTCTGTGTCTCCGTCTTATGAATTCTGGTCTAGACCTTTGATCAGTCACCACCTTTTGGAACCTTTTGGAGCCTGACAATCTGCCAGGGTCTTCCCAGAACCTCTTAGGACCAGTCCCAGGCTGTTCAGATTCTCCCGACTGATCAGTGACTCTTATGGTTTCCCAGGGCCTGTCAGGGTCTGTCACATGTCTAGGTGTCTTTCGGGGGCTGCACATTCCTCTGAGGTGTGACTACCCTCCATTTTGGATTATAACCCTTCCATTGGTAAATCTGTTTCTATTCTCAGGGGCTGGTTTGGTGTTCTTTTGTTCTTGAGTTAGAACTAACTCTCTTCCTCTGTCTACAGACGATGAAGCTCTAAAGAATTGGAAGAGTTCATGCATTTCCCAGGTCAAGCCCCTGGAGTCTCAGTGTTGTTTGGAACCTACAATAGGGCAGGTTTCATCACACATTGGGTTCAGTGCATGTCAATCATAACATCTTGGCCAATGAACTGTAAAGAAATGAGAAGGCTGGACTCCCAGGGCAGAACCTGAAAGCTCATTGGACAGGTGAAAGTTAGCAGGGTTGTTTCTTCCCTGTAACTTTGTCAAGAGATGATATGAGGAGATGCCTTTGCCATGAGTCTGGAAGCCACCTTTCACCCAGGGAAACTGAGACCCAGAGGAGTTTCAGTGGTGGCAGTATTAAACCTCAGCTGTCTGCTGTCCAATTTCTGCAAATTGTTTCTTCCTATGTTCTGTCCAGTGGGTAGACAGTGTACCATCTTGTTTCCTCATGGCGGGAAGTGGAAGTATCCCTAATAATACTAATAGTAAACTATATTGATTATATTATTTTTCCTCATAATGACACATAAGAGATATACCTCATTTTCTTCATTTTAAAGACGAGGACTCTAAAACATAGTGGGTTTCAGTACTTGGTTAGTGTCATACGGCTAGTGATAGCAGTTCTGAGATTTGATACAGATCTTCTGACAGCAAATACCATACTTTTAACACTACAAAAGTAATCTCAGCACCGAGAAAGAGCTTTTGTTTCTTTTTAATTATTATTTCTCTTGCCAGAAAAGTACATATTATTTGATAATATTTTATTTTCTCTTAGCATTAAAAGAATACATGTTCTAGAACAGAATTTCGTACATTTGCCTGAGCATAAAAATCACCTGGGGAACTTGATAAAAATACATATTTCCAATCTCCTTTTTTGGATATTTTGATTCATTAAGTCAGAGTGGAGTCTATGCTTTTATTAATCACCCCAGAAGAATCCTATGATCAGACAAGTTTGTCAAACATACTATATAAGATGTTTTTTATTGGCTGTATAAGACTTAATTATGTAGATATTTCACAATTTAATTTACAGTTCTCTGCTGGTGGATTGTGGGCTTTAATGACATTTTAATACTGAAACAACACTATGATGATCAGACCCATGCATGCCTCTGATTATTTCCTTTGAGAATGATGGCATTTGAGCCAATCTCTCCGGCTCCATGACTGAGTCTCATATGCTTGGGAACCTAGCATGAGTGCTTCTCCCCTGCAAATAATTCTAAGAATGTGGTCATTTGGGGTGAGATACAGGTTACAGACTGGCGGAAAAGAGACACATAAAATGTGAGTGTATAAATGCTAATTGTTTGACCTGTTTTTAACATTTGTCAATTTATATACATTCAGTGCCCATTAACCTTCTACTATGTGCTTCCCTGGATATCACATTTGATCATCTCTGCAATCTCACAGGAGAATATTATCCATATTTTACAGATGAGTAAAATTGAGTTTGAAAATGTTAAACCTCCCTAGCTAGTAGTAGTATAAGTCATTGATATGTGTATGTATACATATGCATTGATGCATATACATTTTAATATATATACACACATTGATAGATATGTGTGTATAGTGTATATACATATAAAAGACATAACCTATGTATGCAACTATTTTATATCATTTAATCTTCAAGACAATGATATTATACGTGTGTGTTATTATTATATCAAAGGCAGAGTTACTATAATATCCTTTTTTTTTTTTCCAGAGGAGGAAATAGAGAAAAGCTCAGAGTGTTGAAGATTTTATTTACAGTAACCTCACCTAACCTAATATAACCTAACATGAGAGGCAGCCCTAGTATTAGGACCCACATATAGTTCATTCCTAGACCATTTCTGTTTCCCAAACCCTCTAATAAATGCCTTCAACTCAGCTATCATCAAAATCTTATTTTTAGATTAAAAAAAAATATTCCCCACACCTTCCTTAAAACTCCTGTAAAATTTGTAACTTGAAGTCAAGAAGCCGCCAGCAGGCTTGTATTTCTGGAAAATGAGAGAGGACAAGCCCCTATTACCTGAGCTGGGATAGAGATAAGGAATCTCTTTCATTCCCTTTGACAGAAACAAACTTTGAGTCCAGAGAAGAGAGATGAGCATAGTGCTCTGAACCAGGCTTCAGTTCGATTTTGGCTCCATGTGGAAAACTGAGAATGCTAAGCCCAAAATGCAGATGGGAGGCAAACAGGTGGTGAAGGAACTGTATGGATTGCATCGGAAATTTAGTAGGAAAATAAACCAGGTTATCTTTATTCCCAGGGTGGAGGGCGCATAGAGAGAGGGTAAACTTGGCACCACAGAAAAAGAGATTCGTATCTCAGCAAATACCTACGTGAACTTGAACTGATCATGACCTCTCTCTGAGCCTCTGTTTCTTTATTTGTAAAGCAAGGCAAAATCTAATCAGACGTGATTGTGATAATTCAGTGTGATAATGTGACTAAAAGGCGGAGCACATTTGGGTTCACAGTGTACCCTTATTAGATTGTTCCTTGCCTTCTCCCAAAGCGCCTTCTTGGAGTCCACTTGCCTTGGCTTTCCTGGAAGACTGCTTTCAAGTAAGCCCACTGTGGTACACGGATGGTTTCTGAGGAGGGCTCGTTAGGCAGAGGAGTGGTTACCAAGCCTAGAACAGGAAGACCCCTAGTCTCCGGTTCTTATTTATAGACAGTATTGGAAAAAAAAACAAAACAAAAACAAACCTGAGCTTGTAACAAGGAGACCAATTCCAGCGTTGTGATTTCAACCCTAATATTTACCCAGGGATGCTGGTTAAGTCCCTTTAGAGACAGATGGTATTGTTCTAAAATGGAGATAATAATAATAATACCTATACAGCAGGAGCATCATGAACACCAAAGGAAATACTGATACGCAAGTGCTGTGTGAACACACCTGGTTCTAATCCTGACTCTGCCACTGTACAGTTTTGGCCCAGAGCTGTGTCCCTCTGGACCAATATCTACATCATCACAGATAAAAGGCTTGCAACTCATGGTTAAAATCTCTTCTGTCTGTGATAGTCTGTGATTCTGTGACTTGACTAAGTTCTTACCAAAGTCTAGGTTGCCATACTCCTAGTCTGAGTGTTTCTACTGTATATGGTTATCTCAGCTCAGAGATGTGTGTCGTATGGCTTTTGGAGAAGTCTCATTCCATAAAAGAGCAGCCTTGTATGGTATCTCCAAATTGTATCCTTTTCTAGATCCCTGGAAAGCCCTCATCTGATCTGTGTCCCAGGGAATTTACCTATCTGTCTGTCTGTGGTAATGTCTTCCTGTGAAGTTTATTGTGTTTTAATTTACACTATATTGATAAAGAAAGCTAATCACTCATTCATCAAGAGATCTAGTTTCAAATCCCAGCTATTCTGCTGTGTGGTCTATGGCTAGACTTTCCCTCAGGGGGAGAAAAAATCCTAAAAGGACATTAGTCAAAAACCCTCAGGCCTACTAGTCAGTCAAAGAGAAGAGAAGAATGACTCGTCACTGGTGCGGAGAGTAGTTCAAGGCCCAGAACCCAGACATTGCATTTGAGTGACAGGGATCAATGAACAGCAGAATTATTGACTAAATTAAGTTATTCTTGGAAATGAAGATAGCTGGGACTATAAAAATCACACTTTTATAGATTCCTTCGGCCTAGAAAACATCAAACTTTACACAGGACCTAAAGTCATTGAACCTTGAGTACATTTGTATGCCACATAGAAATAATAGGCATCCACACTTATCATCTGAATCCTTATTTCAAAATACACCATTGTCTCTACTAACAGAGGCATTAGAACTGAGGTTAAAGCAAACTTGAGTATAATCTACATTGTCATTTTCTACCATCCTCAATCTCTGCCTAATGCTGTGCTTGGGGCTAGTCACTGACATTTCTTTAAAAGTTCTCAAGTCTCTAGACACCTAATCTGAACTAACACTGCATCATTTCTCCTGCCCAGTATCTAATCACCTGGATCCAGCTCTGCCTGAAGTCCAGATCCAAATGTATATTTTTCCTAAATACATGAGCCATAATATGTCTTGCTTTTCCCAGGCCAATTTGAGTTATATTCCTGCCACTTGCAATTGGAAGTACATCTGCCCAATGGAAAATTATCTGCCTAATTTTTTTAAATTGCTCTTTTTTACATCATAGAACTGATATAAATATCAGATAAATGAACAGATTTTGATCACTAATCTTAGTTCCAGTTCCAGGTACTATGCTAGGAGATGAGAATACAGTGATGAATAAGACAAGGTCCTTTTCCTAGAGAAGCTCAGTCTAGTTGAAGAGACAAGCATTTATAGAAATAACTACAGCATAGAGTGCCTATCCATAGTGATACTAAAGTTATGGGGGGAAATCAGTTGGTTTCCCTAGAGAAGTTAGAAAGGTTCTACAGAAGAGGTGACATTTGAACTGGTAGTGAAGGCTGGTTACAAGTTTTCCAAGTAAGAGCAGTGGCTCTCAATCAGAGGCATTTTTACACTTCAGTGGACATTTTTGTTTGTCATACTTGGAGTGTACCAGGGATGCTGTAAAACATCCTACAATGCACAAACAAACAGCTCCCACAGCAAAGAATTATCTGGCCCCAAATGTCATTAGGCATAAGGTTGAGAAACACTGAAGTAAAGCTCTTAAGAAAGAAAGTACAGTCTAAACCAAGGTGAACATGAAGCCAGGAGTCATGATTAGTTCAGAGTGATGGAAATGTCTTGATGCAGGGAAAATAGATTGAAGGCAAATGACAATTTTTGATCTTTGAAAGTGAGGGCTTTGAACATTATCCTATAGGTGTGGGAAGCTATCAAAGTTCTTTCAAGGTTGGAATTAGAAAAAAGGCCTTCTGAGTTAGAAATCTCAGAAGAGAAACAGGTCTGAAAGTTCCTTAACTTTGACTTTGAATGTGTAGGGCTACCAAAGATTAGAGGAGACACAGATTCCCACAGAGACAATCTTCGAGAACCGTCAGGCTAGAACAATCAATGGGTTATTAACATTACTGAATTTGACCAAAATGACACTAGTGATGTTGGTGGTGAAGAAAACCATTGGTTTGGCTTCCCTTCTAAAAATGTTTATTGGATTCTGAGCCAAGCAGAAGCCCTAAGGAAGCAAACAGCCTTTTCCATCTCCTCTGTGCCATTTATTCCCTCTCTTTGGACATTCTGCCAATTCATCTTGGAAGAATTAAATATTTTTTTAGTGAATCAGATGCTGGTGACAGGTGCCAGATTGATGACTCTGGAGGAGGAAGCTTGACATGCTCACGTTCCTCACACTGAGATGACAAGCAGAAGAGTTATGTGTGTTGAAAGATTTATCGTCAAGCTGTCCACAGGCACCTCTTCGGCCTCCAGAAAGTGGTTTAAAATTAGACACAATCTGGGAGCCTTTTAGAGCCAAAAAAAGGAGTGTGTCATCATGTTGATGTTCTTTCCTCTGGTTACCTTTGGTAGAAGTAAATTGGAGCTTGTGTTCAAACACGATCTACAATTAACACTCAAAAAGTTGCACATGGCATTCTTCCACCTCCATTCTGTGCCATCTCCACTTTGTAGAGTCACTGAGTTTTAGAGCTAAAAGAGATACCAAAGATCACATAACTCACCTGTTCCATTTTGCAGATGGGGGAAGGGAAAGCCAGAGTCAGATTCATGACTTACCCAGGATTGCACAAGCTGTCAGAGCAGAAACAGGAGAGAACTCCTAGTGCTGTCTTACTCCATTTCTTCTTCTTTTTTCCAGCGTTTTTGAGATGTAATTGACATAACATTGTGTAAGTTTAAGGTGTACAATGTGATGATTTAACAGACAAATACATTGTGAAATGAGTACCACAGTAAGGTTAGTTAACACATCCTTCACCTCACATAATGACCATTTTTGCTGTGATGATGAGAGCATTTAAGATCTATTCTCCTAGTAACTCTCCAGTATACAGTACTGTATTGTTAACTGCACATGAGATCCTCAGAATTTATTCATCTTATAACTAATAGGAAGTTCACACCCTTTGACAAGCATCTCCCTATTTCCCTCATCCTCCAGCCCCTGGGAACCACTATTCTACCCCCTGTTTCTATGATTTTGGCTTTTTTAGATTCCACGTATAAGTGGGATCATATACTAATTGCCTCCTCTGACTCATTTCACTTAGCATAATGCCCTCCAGATTTATCCATGTTATCGCAAATGTCAGGGTTTCCTTCTTTTTATGACTAAATAATATCCCATTTTGTATATACACCACATTTTCTTTTTTTTTTTCTGCCAGTTTTTTTTAACATTTTTTTATTGATTTATAATAATTCTACAATGTTGTGTCAAATTCCAGTGTAGAGCACAATTTTTCAGTTATACATGAACATATATATATTCATTGTCACATTTTTTCTCTGTGAGCTACCATAAGATCTTGTGTATATTTCCCTGTGCTATACAGTATAATCTTGTTTATCTATTCTACATTTTGAAATCCCAGTCTATCCCTTCCCATCCCCAGCCCCCTTGGCAACCACAAGTTTGTATTCTGTCTATGAGTCTGTTTCTGTTTTGTATTTATGTTTTGTTTGTTTGTTTGTTTTTGGTTTTTTTTAGATTCCACATATGAGCGATCTCATATGGTATTTTTCTTTCTCTTTCTGGCTTACTTCACTTAGAATGACATTCTCCAAAAGCATCCATGTTGCTGCAAATGGCATTATGTTGTCGGTTTTTATGGCTGAATAGTATTCCATTGTATAAACATACCACTTCTTCTTTATCCAGGCATCTGTTGATGGACATTTAGGCTGTTTCCATGTCTTGGCTATTGTAAATAGTGCTGCTATGAACATTGTGGTGCAGGTGTCATTTTGAAGTAGGGTTCCTTCTGGGTATATGCCCAGGAGCGAGATTCCTGGGTCATACGGTAAGTCTATCCCTAGTCTTTTGAGGAATCTCCATATTGTTTTCCACAGTGGCTGCACCAAACTGCATTCCCACCAGCAGTGTAGGAGGGTTCCTTTTCTCCACAGCCTCTCCAGCATTTGTCATTTGTGGATTTTTGAATGATGGCCATTCTGACTGGTGTCAGGTGATACCTCATTGTAGTTTTGATTTGCATTTCTCTGATAATTAGTGATATTGAGCATTTTTTCGTGTGCCTATGGATCATTTGTATGTCTTCCTTGGAGAATAGCTTGTTTAAGTCTTCTGCCCATTTTTTGGATTTGGTTGTTTGTTTTTTTCTTATTGAGTCGTATGAGCTGCTTATATATTCTGGAGATCAAGCCTTTGTCGGTTTCATTTGCAAAAATTTTCTCCCATTCTGTAGGTTGTCTTTTTGTTTCACTTATGGTTTCCTTTGCTGTGCAGAAGCTTATAAGTTTCATTAGGTCCCATTTGTTTATTCTTGCTTTTATTTCTATTGCTCCAGTAGACTGCTCTAGGAGAACATTTTTCAGATGTATGTGAGATAATGTTTTGCCTATATTTTCTTCTAGGAGGTTTATTGTATCTTGTCTTATGTTTAAGTCTTTGATCTATTTTGAGTTGATTTTTGTGTATGGTGTAAGGGAGTGTTCTAGCTTCATTGCTGTACATGCTGCTGTCCAGTTTTCCCAACACCATTTGCTGAAGAGAGTGTCTTTATTCCATTGTATATTCTTGCCTCCTTTGTCAAAGATGAGTTGACCAAAAGTTTGTGGGTTCATTCCTGGGCTCTCTATTCTGTTCCATTGGTCTATATGTCTGTTTTGGTACCAATACCATGCTGTCTTGATGACTGTAGCTCTATAGTATTGTCTGAAGTCTGGGAGAGTTATTCCTCCAGCCTCTTTCTTTCTCTTCAGTAATGCTTTGGCAATTCTAGGTCTTTGATGGTTCCGTATAAATTTTGTTATGATTTGTTCTAGTTCTGTACACCACATTTTCTTTATTCATTCAACCCTCCATTGACACTTAGGTTGTTTACATGTCTTAGCTATTGTGAACAATGTTGCAGTAAACCTGGGGGTGTGGCTATCTCTTTCAGATAGTGACTTCATTTTTTAGGGTATATACTCAAATCCACATCTTAAGTGGGTGCCCTCTTAGCCAATCAGACTCCCCCTCCCATCCTATCATCCTGCTCCCCATAATTTTGAATAAACAGTAAAATTATCATTAGGAAGTGCTTAATCTGTGCCTGACTATTGACTATCCTGGACTCTTCACACACATTAGCTCTAATTCTGTAATAACCTTGGAAAATAAGAATTACTGTAATTCTACAGTTGAGGAAACTTAAGTCTCACAAAGCTTAAGATGCCCAAAGATCACACAGCTAATAAATAGCCATTCAAAATTTAAACCAGCATTTGTATAATTGTGTTATATCATGCAGTCTACCCAGGTCTGCCTCAAGAATTTTCTATTCCTTCCAGTCATAACAACTTCTGTGTACATCAAGCTGCTCTTTCCAAACAGCAGTCAGAAAAGGTGATTGACAAAATTCACACTTTTAATTTTTTTAGGGAAGGGACTTTCTCCCCCTATTGCTGATGTTTCCTTTCATGTGAAGAAATTTCCATTTGCATTTTGCAGATGGTTTTTCTCTCCTAGCTTGATGAGTATTATTATCCTGAAAGGATATTGTATTTTGTTAAAACTGTTTTTTCTGCATGTATTGAGATCATCATGTGGGTTTTTTTTCCCCCTTTATTCTAATAATATGTGTACTAAATTGTTAGCTTTGCATATGTTGAACCAACCTTAAATTCCTGGGATTAATCCCTCTTGGTTATAGTGTATAATCCTTTTTATGTGCTGCTGGATTCAGTTGCTAGTATTTTGTTGAAGATTTTTGCATCTATATTCATGAGGGGTATAGGTTTCTCATTTTTTTGTGTGTGATGTTTTTGTCTGGCCTTGGTATCATGGTAATACTGGTCTCTTAGAATGAATTTTCCCTGTTCTTTGTTTTTTTTTTTTGTTTGTTTGTTTGTTTTGTTTTGTTTTTTTTTTAGTTTGAGAAGGGTTGGAGTTAATTCCTATATAAAAGGGAGTGGAGTAACCTACTTGCTGAATTTGGAAGGAACATCTGGACATAAGCAACCTCTCCTTCTCTGTCTTTCACTTGTGAGTGAACCGCTTTCAAGGGAAGCAAGATCTCATTTTTCAATGCCCTAAGTTTCAACAAGGAAAGGAATGCCTGTCTTGGCCCAACATCCCTGCCACTGGATGCCTAAGTCTCCCTAACATAGGATTCAGCTTTAGAAAGATTACTTCCTTACAGCACAAACTATTTTCTTAATACTAACTTTATGTATAGCAAAGTTAATAGTTTGAACTCTGTTTGCCTTAAGTCCATAGCCTAGTCTGGAAAGAAGGATTTTAAAAATCTTCCAAGTTCTCTTGGACTTTAACAATATTAAAAACAGAAACCTCTGATTATATCTCCCAGGAAGAGGAATGAAAATAATCAGAGATGCTTAATAGTTACCACAGACATTAACAGAAAGAATATGAGATTTGGAATCTCAACACTTGAATCAAGATTAAAAATAAAATATGCACACAGTGTTTTGCATGTGTTACAACTGTTTTTAACCACTTCTCTCCCCCATGGGCTAGCTATATAAAAGTAGGCAAGATATTTCATCCTGCTGAACTTCTGTTTCCATCTCTGAAAATAGGAATCACAATACTCACTTTCTAAACTATGAGTTTCCTTTATATAAAGCAAGTGCCAGTGACTGCTCATGCTGCCTCACAAGGTTGATTGTGTATACCTCTTTCAACTCTACTTTCACCTGGTGGATTGAAATCCACCACAGTGGAAGTAATTTTTCCAGGACATCAGGAAATATTATATAATGGCTTTTTCCACCTGGAGAGCCAGTTGTTAAAAACATTTTACCAGAACACCTAATCAACCTTGCTTCCTTCTAGTAGTACATGATAGCTGATACAGCCCCTTCTGTCCTCAGCTGGAACTTTCCTGGGTTTGAATTAGCTCTTGTCAGAAGATAGGCAAAAACAGGAAGACTGCAACTCCACTTAGTTTCCCAGAAACACAGCTTTTATGATTTCAGATCTCCTCACTCTCTATTTATCTCTTGCCAACTTCATCTTAGAGAACTTAGTCACCCACACAAATAGATATCTTCCAGCTTCTTTGGGGTCTCTTACCAACCAATCTATCTCCTCTGGATATCATTTTAAGGATAGCAAACCAATAATTAGTATGATAATTAGCTTACAAAGTGCTCCCAGGGCTTTATTTCATTTAATCTGCACAGCTCTCCTATAAGTGATGGGTTTACTGTCCATGTTTTTCAGTTGAGAAAGCTGAGATTCAAGAGCAAGTGCAACCACCTTTGCCTTTGAACCCCTCCCCTCTTCCACAAACTTGGGGTAACCAAGCAATAGTACCCTCTCTCTTTATAATTAACCCTTTCTTTTAGAATCCTTCTCCTTATATTGTAAACAGGCATCACAGATTCTTTAAAAAATAATCTGACCTGTGGTTACTCTCTATTAACCATTCAGTCTCTGTCTTTCCTTTATCAGCCAATCTCTGGGAAGACCAGTGAACACTTGGTACATTCATGTCCTCTTCTCCTATTCACTCTCCAACCACTATTTAAAAGAGAGACAACAGAGATTGCCAAAGATCATTTATTCTTGAGGCAGATGGACCTGCATTTGAATCCAAGTTCTGCCATGGACTAGCTTTGTGATCTTGATATAAAAACTCTTCCATAACCCTTAGTTCCTATCTGTAAGTACATTCATTGCACCTACATCACAGGACAGTTGGGAGGATTCCACGAAGCACATAGATTTCTTAGCACAAGCCCTGATAGTCAGGAAATGCCAGCTATTATTACTAGGAGTCTGTAAATTTGACATTTTGGAGTTCTTGTGTCTTGATATTTTATTTTTGCTTGGCATCTATATACTCAACTGGTCTTCCCATTTCATATGTGACCGTTTTTCCCTTTAAGTGTCTACTTTAAATGTTTGCTATGCTTCCTTGAACTTTCCTGCCTCTCTCCAAGCAGTGTTCCCTAGTGTTCCACCATTGATATACTGCTTATGTTACTACACATTTGTCCTAAGTTATCTCATTGGCTTCTAGGCTGATTTATAGGTGCTGGCCCCCAAATAGCTGCCTTCTATCAGACCCTTTTCTTTAACTTTAGGATCATAAGTCTTCACTTGGATGACCAAGAACAGCTCAAACTCGTTAAGTCCAAAATAAGACTCATTATCATACTTTCCAAACCCATCCCTCCTCTGCTATTTTCTGTTTCAATTAGTAGCACTACTATTTACCCACTTACACTACTATTCACCCAGTTATCTATGCTAGAACTTTATGTTTGAAGCTTGGCTTTTCTCCGTGATCCTTCTTAATCACAATTCTTCCATCCTATATGTTTCTACTGTCATTGTAGTAAGCTGAATGGCGCCCCCAAAGTTATGTCCACATCCTAATTCCTGGAAGCTGTAAATATTACCTTATTTGGAAAAGGAGTATTTGCAGATGTGAGTAAGTTAAGGATCTTGAGATGAGGAGATCATTCTCAATTATCCAGGTGAGTCCTAAATGCCATAACAAGAATCTGTATAAGAGAAAGGAAGTTGGAGATTTAAGACATGCAGAGGAGAAGGTGATGTGAAAGCAGAGACAAAGATTAGAGTGATAGAACCGCAAACCAAGGACCACGAAGGGATGCCAACATCCACCAGAAGCCAGAAGAGGCAAGGAATGGACTTCCCCCAAGAAACTCTGGAGGGAGCATGGCCCTGCCGACACCATGATTTCAAACTTCAGTCCTCCAGAACTCCGAGTAGTTTTGAGCCACTGAGTTTGTGGTGCTTTGTTATAGTGGCCACAGGAACTAATAGAGCCCTCTTCTCTTCATCCTCACTTCCATACCTGAGTCTCACCTTTTCTCACTTGGATGGCTGTGCTAGCCTCTTTCTCCCTCTATTTTCAGTCTAGTCCCCCTCCAAACTATTCTCCAGTGGATGCTAATTAAGGCCATGTTACTCCTCTGAATGAAACATGATGAAGTCTTTAACACTGTTTTAAGTCTTTCACAATCTGACGTTTCTGCCCTCTCTGCAGCCACACTTCACTCCTTCCTTCATGCTTCATCAACATTGTCTCCACGTTCCCCCAGTTGTCTCTTTCTTGCCACCAAGCTTTTTATGCTGTCTGTTCTTTTTTGTGTTTGTTTCCTTCTCCACCTCTTCTTTGTTACTCTGAACTTAGTACACAGTTTAATAATTAAATCTTTGTGTAATCTTTATTCCTCATCAGGTTGTCAGCTTCTTGAAAGCGGACACCATGACTTATTTTTCTAGTGCTTGTTTTTCTTAAATCTTATTTATGTTTTCTAATTTCAGGTATTTCTAGCACCTGGGTGAAAATAAATGCTCTGCAAGAGTAGATTGCTGAAACATAGCTCATGTTGAAATTTTCTACTAATCCAACTAAAAACCTCTGCCCACGGCCATTGTCATGATGACTTTAATGCCATCTTAAAAAGATCATACCGCTCTCAAGATATTTGTGCAAATGATGTGACCACATGCCACCCATCACCATCAATCCATCTAGAATTTAATGTTCCTCAGTCAAATAATTAATAAAATTCTACTTCTTCCAGGAAGCCTTCTTTAATTGATGAAGGTGGAGCAATTATTTTCCCTTATTTTGCAGTTGTATCCCTCCACTAGATATTCCTCATTCTGCTTTCTTGTTTTGTATGTACATACACATATTTTATTTGTGTGTGTATATATATACACACACACGTATGATTGTGTATATTTACTTATAGTGTATATTTATATGAATGCAGCCATCTGTATACATGTACAAACATGTATGTAAACAAATATATATACAAGTTTGTATATATAAACATATATATGTTTATATGTGTATTTGGTATGTATACATTCATCTCACATTATTGAGTGAATAATAGGAAAAATTCTTTGGAAAAGGATAATAATAGGTACAGCTGCAAATTACACAATTTTAAACCTGAAGAGAACTTAGCAGTCAATGTTCCAATCCCTTTACTTTAAAAATGAAAACAGTTGAAACCCAGTGAAGGGAACCGACTTACCCATTGTTTCCTAGTGAAATAGGAACAAAATTGAGACAAGAACTCTGGTCAGCTAGTACCATGACTTATGTGCTCTTTTCTTCATTCTCCTCAACACTGAAGCACAAGATTTAGCTCTGACAGACTCTGAAATGTCTCTAACTCCATTGCTTAAGATTCTGAATGATTCATTATCTTTCTGCTACTTTTTGGCTAACTCTTAATCTCCATCACCCTTGCCAGTTTCCACATGAAATATTAAAATCCCATTCTTTAGGGAGTTAAGAAAGACCTGCTAACCAAGTGCCCAAGTCAGACTGGTGTCTTCAGTGAGTATGACGCTAATAAGATTTATACATGGCCAGGGTTTGCAGTTGGTGGTGACAACTAGAGAATTGCTCCAATAAATATTTGACATGATTGTGAGAGCAATAAAATATTTTACTTTTTGCTCAGTTTCCTCTGGGAAGAGAAGAGAAAGAGACACTGGAGGGCAAGGTAATGGTGCCGTAATTCTTCCTCGGGGAGATTATGGTTGTTCAACTCTGGATAAATTTCTCTTCAGGTATGAAGAGGTGTCGGACTGGGTGATGAGTCACTGTTTTCCACATCAACAGTTTCAGGATCCTTTGGAAACTGTCTCATGAAACAAGTTATGAGATTTTAGATAAGAAACAGTGTCCTAAACTCTGTCATCACAATTTTGATGCCGTTTCTTTTCTGTGATGCATCAATTCCTGACAATTAGTTGGTGTGCCTTTCCCAGGGCTTCAGGATTTCTATGTTTAAGCCCAAGATGCAAGAATGCAGGAGTGTAAAGGAACCTTAATGCATATACTGATCTGACCTCAGTCCGTTGATCGGATATTCTTTAATATCCCCACCAAGAAGCTGCCAGATTTCATGTGGACATATCCATGGATTAGGGGCTCACTAACTCATGAGGTAGATGGAGTCAGTTTGTGATAAGTATGACTGTGAAAACTCTCCTCCTTATCTGAACCATACCTTCCATAATGCTTATTGAAGATTTTATTTCTGTTCTCTAGAGCCACATGGGTTTAAATCAAACACTTCCTCTAGGATGAATCTCAGATACCGGAATACAACATTCATTTCTGACCATTCACAGACGGACCCCATTGAAGACCTCAAAAGGGGACCAGCACTGGACACTGGCTGACACAGAGGGTCTAGATGCCCATTATCTTAGTTTGTATTCCCCTAGAATCAGACCTGAGGCAAGGCTTCAAGTACTTTATTAGGGAGGTGACCCTAAAAAACATGTGTAAGGGAGTAAGGAAGTGAGAAAGGGTTAGGAAGGCAACCAATACAGAAGGACTCATCAAGCAAGCTGCTGCTGAGGACAGCTGTAGCTAAATCCTCCTGGGGCCAGTGCAAAACACATGCCTGGGATTTCCCATGAGGAGAGGGAGCTGGGGGTTTTATCTACTCCCTCCTGTCGCTCACTGCTTGAGGAAGGCTTGAGGGCTACTCTTCAGGAATATTAATTTCCTGCCACTTCCAACCTACTACTGCATAATAAAAGTGGGCTCTGGAAGCCAAGGAAAAACCATCAAGCCAAGAGACATACGTGCTGGCAGTTGAAAGTCAGTCAATGAAAAAGATACAGGCTGAGGGGATATGGATGAGTACTGACAGTTTCTGCTACTCCCATTCAGTGTTAGCACACTGACCATGCACTGGCATATAGAAGACTTTTATCACCCCGGTCCTGCTCACCGATGGAAGATGTAAAAATAGAGGAGAGATAAACTGTATAAAAAGTGGACCATACACCTCCTCTGACTCCATATCACCAGAGTAGGCATCTAAAAACTCTCCTGCCTATTTCTATTTGGTCTGTAAGCCAAGTTAGGGAAAAAAAGAAAAAAAAGGGAAAGAAGAATACAATTTCAAGACATCTGAAAATTACATGAAATTCAAATTTCAGTGTGTATAAATAAAGTACTGTTGGAATACAGCCACACCCGCTCATTTCTGTATTGTCTGTGGCTGCTTTCACACTATAGCTGCAGAGTTGAGTAGCTGCGACAGAGAACATATGGCCTTGCAAAGTCTAAAATATTTACTACTTGCCCCTTTATAGAAAAATGTTGCTGGTCCCCCATGCTAGCGCCTTGGATAGGTCTAGTCAGTACCTGGGAGGTGAGAAGACAAAATTAATTTTTTGAATTGAAGTATAGTTGATTTACGACTGTGTTGTTAGTGTTAGTTTCTGGTGTGCAACAGGAATTCAGTTATATATATCTATTCTTTTTCATAATAGATTATTACAAGATATTGAATATAATTCCCTGTGCTGTACAGTAGGACCTTGTTATTTATCTATTTTATATATAGTAGTTTGTATCTGCTAATTTCAAACTCCTAATTTATCCCTCCCTCACCCTTTTCCCTTTTGGTAACTGTAAGTTTGTTTTCTATGTCTGTGAGTCTGTTTCTGTTTTGTAAATAAGTTAATTTGTATCATTTTTTTAGATTCCACATATAAATGATATCATGTAATATTTTTCTCTCTCTGTCTGACTTACTTCACTAAGTATGATAATCTCTAGGACCATCCATGTTGCTGCAAATGACCATTTTATTCTTTTTATGGCTGAGTAATATTCCATTGTGCATACACCACATCTTCTTTACCTAATCATCTGTTGATGGACATCTAGATTGCTTCTATGTCTTGGCTTTTTATTGTGAATAGTGCTGCTATGGACATTGGGATGCGTGTATCTTTATGAATTAGAGTTTTCTCCAAATGTATTCCCAGGAGTGGGATTGCTGGATCAAATTGGTAACTCTATTTTTAGTTTTTTAAGGAATCTCCATGCTGTTTTCCAGAGTGGCTACACCAAATTACATTCCCACCGACAGTGTAGGAGGACTCCTTTTCTCCACACTCTCTCCAGCATTTATCATTTGTGGATTTTTTAATGACGGCCATTCTGACAGGTGTAAGGGAATACCTCATTGTAGTTTTGACTTGCATTTCTCTGATGGTTAGCAATGTTGAGCATCTTTTCATGTGCCTATTGGCCATTTGTATGTCTTCTTTGGAGAAATGCCTATTTAGGGAGAAGACAAAAATCTTAAAAAAACTTTTAGGTTGACATTAGAGTAACCAGGGCTAAGAATTGAATGGAATAGCTGGAGTGTTCTAATATATAAAAATGGCTCAGAAGCAAAGGTACAAGATCAAAAGATGCTGACGATGAGACTTGCATAGAGTACAATTGAAAGATTTTAAACTATTTCATATTTATACTCCAGAGAGAGTGTGTTTGCATACGTACATCTTGGTTTTATATGTTTAAATTCTTTTGCCATCTCCTCAGACTTAAATGGGGCCCTCTGACCTTACAGTGCCTTCAAAGCTATACTCATCTGGCACCTGTCTAGTTCTGACCAGATCATCTTCCACCCTCTTCCTTCTCCCCAGGACCCAGCCCCTCCTTGTTTCCACTCTATTCGTTCTCCCTCAAACACCCCAAGCTCCTTCCCTCTGCAGGACTCCCTTCTTGTTCCTCCGTCCCTGCCATCCTTCTCCCCCAGCTCTTCAAATGGCTGGTTCATCCTTAGTTTTCAGGTCTCAGCCTAGATGTCACTTGTTCAGGGAAGCCACCTAAACTGGCTTTGTCTCATCATTCTATTTATTTTCTCTAGAGCATCAATTTCTACCTAAAGTTACATGCATTTTACTGATTACTGTTCCCTATATTCACAAAACAGACTGTAATCTTCTGGAGAACAAGGGCTTTTTCTCTTTTGTTCATATCCCTAGTTTCTTAAAAGGTTGCATATTATTCCTTCTCTCAATCTTTCTGTGAACCCTAAAACTGTGCTTTTAAAAAAAGCTGTAAAAAAAGATAATTGACCGTTTAAAGCAAAAATAGTCATGTATTTGGGGGTTCTTAAGTAGAAATAAAATATATTAGAAAAATAAAACAAAAGTCAGGAAAGAGAGGCATAAAAGCATACTAATGTAAGCTATTTATACTATATATGAAGTGGTACAATGTCATTAGAAGGTAGGCTATGATAAGTTATAATATAAACCCTAAAGCATCCATTAAAATAACACAGTAAAGAGCCTTATCTAATAAGCCAAGAAAAGAGGTAAGACAAAATTATGAAAAATACTAACCCAAAGGAAATCAGAAAAGAGGGGAAAGGGAACAGATCAAACAAATGTTAAGCAAATAGCAAGTAGCAGCCTTAAACCAAATCATATTAATAATTACATTAAACATAAGTCATCTCAATATTCCATTTAAAAGGCGGAGATTGTCAGAATGGATAAAATAATAAGACCCAATTTTATACTGTCTACCAGAAATACGTTTTAAGTATAAAGACACAAATAGGTTACAAGTAAGAGGATGAGGAAAGGTTCTCCATACTAATCATACTAAAGCTAGAATGGCTAAAATAATGTATCAATGTCAAAGTACCACTGAGAGAGAGACAAATTACTTTCAAGAGAGGTAATAAAAATATTCATTCCTTTGTGTAAGTCTGAAATAAAAGTACTACAAAGAAAAAAGTTGCATGTATGAGGCACTCAGTCAATACTCATTGAATAAACCAATATGTGGCTTTAAAGAAGTCAGAGGGGATAGAAAATCATAGACTGTTCAAAGGCATTATGTGGTAAAGTGGTGTTGGACCTACAGACCTGGGAATGAATCCTAGTTTTGCTGTTTAAATTAGTATGTAATAACCCTAGGCAAGATCTTTAATCTCTTTGAATCCATTTTCTTATTTCTAATTTGGGATAACAATTTCTATCTATGTGAGAGGTTATGAGCATTAGTGGGATAATGATGCTTACAAAATCCCTGGGTACACAGTAGGGCTAAATAGACGGTAGTGATTCCTGCCCCTACTGTTATCGTTACAATTAGACTGAGGCTGGAAAAGGTCTTCTAGGGACAGTTAACCTTGGCCCACAACCTGACATCACAGACAAAGACATGGAGGTCCAAGAAGGGAAAGGGCTTAATCACACCATCATTGCAAGCTCAGCTGCAGACCAGGGCTAGGGCCAGATCAACAGTCTCCAGTTCAGTGCACTTTTTACCTAAGAGTAAAGTAAAAGCAAAAGCAAAAACCAAAAAAACAAAAACAAAAACAAAAACCCACAAAAAAAACTTCAGAAACACTTTTTTTCTGCCTCTATCTTAACACCAGTCATCGATTGTGGGCATTCTCCAGAGATCTTAGAAGTTGAATATAATGTCATGTATGAAAAAAACTCTTTGCTAACCAAATAATGTTTGTGTGAAACATTTTTGCAGCAAACCCAGAGATGGTGTCTCTCATTTCCCCAGCAGCCTGCAGCTTAAACAGGGTTCAGCAGTGCAGAGTGCAATATTCTGCTTTTTCTAGCACTTTTTTTATATACCTATTTCGAGGCCTTCCATGTCCTGGGACTTTCATGCTCACTCTAAATAAAATAGAAAGATGACTAAGCCATCTTGGTCCTGCTCCCCTCCATCCTGGGTATCTCATGAGAATGAATCTTCTGAAGTCTCTGGAGCAAACCAAGTTCTTCAGAGAGAAAGACTCCGTGAAAGCAAGGATTATTCTGCATTAAATGATAATTGGCCTAGAGAGTTGAGATTTGACTATCCTGCTGTGCGGTGGAGAATTAGCCTAAGAAGCGAGGGGGAAATAGGAGATTGGAGTGTGTTGTCTTCGCCCCTTTCCAGTCCATCTTGCTAGGCTCATTCATTAGGGATGAAAAGGGAGATGACAAAAAGCTAGCAGGCATAAAAGGCTAAGGGTCACATACAAGAAGGAGTAAAGAAGAGCAGAAAAGGAGCAGAAAGAAGACAGGGACGAAATTAAGACTGAGTCAGGTAGAGGGAGGCTGGACGGATTTTGCAGATCACTCTTGGTGATGCAGTACTCGAGAGGCTTAGGGGTGAGGTAGCAGAGAAGATTGGCTTTCATGCTTGAAGAGTCTCCATGAGAAATTGCGTTAATGAAATTTGCACACAGTCTGCCGCTTGCTCATGCCTTCTGCCACGTGGTGGATTATCATCCAGACTGGAGTGTTTCTGATCTCATCTTATTTTCTTCCCAGAGAGAGACAAAGGCATTGAGACCATCTGTCCTGGTGTTCCCCTCTGGATTATACCCCGTCTAGAGGTTTGGGAAGGAGGGAGCCATCTCCCTGCAATTTCTCTCCTCTTGAAAAACAGAGTCCTGGAAATCCAGAGTCCCACATGCACTAGCCTCTTGTCCCCAGTCAATAGCACAGCCTCCAGCCCACCACCAAGCACACAGCTGGCAGCAGTGCTGTTTCCATGGCGATAATGAATGGCAACAGGCAGTAATCGAGAGGGGTCGCTGGAGTCATAAGTCATTACAGATTGCATTTAAAGGGACAAAGCCACCTTTAAAGTGATAAATGACTTCCTTCTAGCCTCCCCCTGCTCCAGTCTCCTGGAAAAAAAAAAAAGATTTGCTGGACATTTATTTTGCATGCTTACCTTCTATGTATTTCTTTCCGTTTGGACAGTAGAATCAGATGGGTCAGTTTTTTCTTCAGAATATCCTAATCACAGCTGCTCACACACTAAGGTTTAGGACACTCGAGAAGGCAGCCTAACCAAAAATGAAGACCCTCCTCTATCCCTGGCAGAACCTAGAGTTTCTATATGACAGATTCATCTATCTGGTTCGTTAAAGACACTGGGGTTCCAAGTGTCTTACTAAAAGTCAAATAGTCCTAGGAATCCGCTGACATTTAAGCTGCATTTCAGAATAAGAATAATAGAAACTTATGTTGAATTTGGGCTCAGAACACATGGACTTGAGTTCCAGGCATGTCCTCCAAATGGTGACCTAGGGCAAATCTCTTGAACTTTTTGGACATCTATGTTTTCATCTTGAAATTAGAGATAACACTACTTAGCTTGGATGGTTTTTGTGAGGACCAAATGAGATTCAGAAACAGTATATAAGTCATGTAGTACTTTCTTAATGTAAAATACTTTTTAAACATATTATTTTAAAATACCAAGTCTAGAAGTGACTGTAATAGCTACCTAGTTAAAGAAAAAAAAATCCTACTTTAGATAAGGTAGGGGGGGTGGTATTTTACTGTGTGGCTTTAAGGAAATCACTTGTCTGTTCTGGATGATTTGATTTGTAATCTGTAAAATGGAGGTGGTAACTTCTGCTCTGCCCAATGGCTAGGTTGCACTGAATATTTAATGAAATAGCCCATATGTAGGTGTTTCACATACAAACTGCTCAGTATCACCCAGAGGTAAGCTATAGTCATTTAGAAAATGACTTGTAAAAACAAGATTGTGTTAATAATAACAGTCAACTTTTTTTTTTCTTGCTGCAAATCATCCATTTCAGATCTAAAGTAGTGTCTCATTAAAGTCCGATCCTCCATGAGGTTAAAAATAAATTCCTCGCTTCACCCTGTAATTTACATTCACGTCTTAAATGTTCCTTCTCAGTCTCCAAAGCTGAATGTTCTCTAATGGTCTTATTGACAATCTGAGATCAAATAAACATGTTAATATGAAACAGACATTCATTTGATCTGAGGAGCAAGAGAATCTGTCCAAAATGGTTTTGGCATAACAGGTATTCCTCATGGCAAAACATACAATTATTTTTGAGACCTCTTTGCGAACCAAGATTTAAGCTAAATTGCATGCCATTAATATTTCCCTCAGACTGCTGGTCTCAGTTTTTTAATTAAGTAACAGCTGAGGCAGGGTGCAATTTAGATACACTATGATCCATCTTCTATATTAAGAGATATTAAAATAATATTAGTGATTAATTATGCATGTCACCTCATAGAGGTCCTAATACAAGTGTAAATCAGCCGCAGCAACCTAAGAATGTGAAGGTGTGTGTCTCTGGCCCTCAGCATCTTCATTTCATAAATCTTATCATTAAATTCGTTCAAATTACCTCACATGCGGTGGCTTATTGCAAAAAACAATAACAACAACACAAAAACAACAATAAAAACACTTTTCACTGCCTTGCACCTGGAACTTTAGAAATTTATATTTTATCTGAAAATAACATCACTAAAGGTTTTATCACACAATTTTTTATATCACCATAGAAACTTAATTCAGATTTCTTTGTTTCATCAAACTCTTCAGGTTAAAGGTGACATATTAATCTAAATCACTATCATCATTATTAGTATTATCATTGTTCTCGTTAAATTTCTGTTACTTGAATTAATTTGATCTTATATTTCGATGATATAAATGTGCAGTTCCGGAATAATTTTTGTGATTTTTTTGCATTTACTTATACAAAAATCTCTCTGATTTTCTGAGAGAGATGATTAACTTGTTTACCATGCATACTTTCTTAACAGAAAAGAGAGGTGCCCTAGAGAAATGCAACATTCCTCTCCTTTCCCAAACCCTCTACTTCCTTTATGCATTGCCCCAGGGTTCTCCTGAATGTTACTCTATACCCGGCTGTCCAGTGCAACTCAATTCCTTTATCATTTGCGCTCATTTCCTTCTGTGGAGCAAATGATTTGTAAGAAGGGTATGGTCTTCTTAAACCTCTCCTCTTGGTCTGCACCCCATCCTGCTTTTTCCCAACTTCCCATCTGTTAACTAGCAATAATACCTAGTGTTTCTGTTTGCAGCCTTGCTCTGATTATCTCAACTATAATCCTCAGTCTTGACATACTGACATTTTGGGTTGAATAATTCTTTGTTGTACTGTGCATTGTAGGATGTCAAGCAACATCCTTGGCCAGTACCCACTAAATGCCAGTTGTATCCCCCTCTTCCCAGTCATAACTACCAAAAGTGTCCCCTGGAGAGCACAGTCACCCTCACTTGAGAACCACCAGTAGGAAGGGAGGTCAGAACCAAAATGCTGACAATGTTGACTACCAAGATAAATTATAAAATCCTGTTTAGAAGACAATAAAGGATAATCAAACATTGATTAGAATTTGAGCCATTTCAAAAAGATAACTTGCTTGGAAAAGAAATTAATGTGGAGAAAGATTAGAAGAGCTCAATTAATAAGAGCTGAAACAACCTGGGACAGAACTATGGTGAAGGTAGTAAGAACAGGTGTAGAAATGAGAGGTTTTGATTTGAGAAATATTTTAGCAATGAAAGTGGTAGGACTTAGTGAATAATCAGATGTGGGGATAAAAGGATGGAGAAGAGTTGAGATAACCTCAAACTATCTACTTGGAGGACAGGAATAATTGTGATGCTCAAATCAAACATGGATTTACAGTCCTGCTTTATTCTTGTAACTAGGCAATTTTGCATCTCATTTACTACATAGTGAGCCCCCAGAGATCCAGGTGTGTGTGCTTCTTACCTTTATATCCTTGTATCTAGTCAATATCTAGAATTAAACAATACTAGGAGTGGTCTTTTATTGAAAGCCAATCAATGTGCTAGCACCTACATTAGGTGCATTCCCTAAAATCCATAGAGCAACCTTTGAAAGATCAAGCTTTTATCCCCATTTTAAAGCTTAGAAAACTGGGAAGCTGAGAAGTGAGGAAACTTGTCCAAAGTAACACAACAGATTAGTGGGAGAGCCAGATTTCAAATCTCAACCTGTCTGTTTCCAAAGCCAATGTTCTGTCCTTCATGCCAATCTGTCTCTTAATTAGAAGTTTGCCCTAGTTCCATTTAGTCCCCCAACCACTCAGCCAGGTGACTCCCCCCACCTCCACCCCCATTTTGGAATGAAAAAACTGAGCAAGGGCACAAAAGGGTTTTTGGCACTTGCCTCACCCCACTCCTCTCCTCCTCCTCTCCCTCCTCCTGTTCCTCTCCTTCCTCCTCCTCTTTCTCCTCCTTCTCTCCAGCCTCTTGATTTAGGGATCTCTGTCTCTCACACAAGATACCTTTCCACTCTCTGAAACACAGGGCAACAGCTTAGCAACTGCCTGCAGGCACTGGGAAATTGGACTGCTCTTACAAGGCCAGAATGTTTGGGCTGAATGTCAATGAATCTAAAACATGATCGATTATTGTACTTTTTGCCACCACATGTGAGTTAAATGATTAGGTGCAAAATGGCTCGAAGCAAAACTGTAATATTTGATCAAAGCCAGAATGTTAGAAAAATGGCTGCAGCTGGTTTTTTGGACTCCATATGTGCTTGGTTTTCCATCTCTCCTGCTGAAAGCTCAGCACCTCTGTCTGTTTAGGAGTCTCCAAGAAATGGTGGGAGTTCTTTGTCATCTTTGTGTTTCATCCAGAACCGTGTGTAAACATGGTCAGTCTGCATGGTGTGTGATCCCCTGGGAGGACGAAGAGGTGGGAACTGGAGCATGTCAATCATGTCTGAATGACAGAGTCTCTGCCTCTGGGGACCACTAAGTATACCAAGAATAATGCTGCCATCATGGTAGGATATCAATCAGTGATGGTCAAGGCTTTTAGTAGCAGTTGTCAACACTTTCTAATGTTGGGAACAAGGATAATTACGTTGACAGTGATAAAAATGAGATGACTAAAATGATGGTGGGATATGGATATACAACAGAGGGTCCTCTGGCCAGGGAATTTATATGCACATGAGCAGTAGGCAAGCAAAAAAACCAACTATGACTTTCTTAATAAAAGCTGGACAGGAGTCTTCAGTGGTGTTTCTGTTTCCTTCCCATCAAAGCCTTATTTAAGGTTAGGATCTTGCCCTTGTGAGGTCATAAAAGTTAAGTCAACGTGACATCCACCAGTGTCACGGGAAGAAAGAAGCAAGAGAGACAACAGAGAATACATTTTCCCATGATCTCTAGTGTTAAGGTGGCATAATCTGTGTAGCCTGTATCCAAAGCTCCAAAACAAGCTATAAAAATAGATTCCTAGCCTCGTACTCAAGGAGAAAGTCTTGCTTCTTTCAAGTAGATGATCACTGCTTAGTGGAAATGAATAACCCTTAAGTACAGGAAGAGAAAAAAATGTAGGTCAGCGCCTATTTCTTTTCTTTAAGGAATGAAGACATTGTCATTAAGAAATGTAGAATACAGACTTGTGGTTGCCAGAGGGGAGGTGGGTAGGAAGGGATAAACTGGGAGTTTGAGATTTGCAGATGCTGACTGGTATGTATAGAATAGATAAATAAGTTTATACTGCATAGCACAGGGAAGTATATTCAATGTTTTGTAGTAGCTTACAGTGAAAAAGAATATGAAAATGAATATATGTATGTCTATGTATGGCTGAAGCATTGTGCTGTACACCAGAAATTGACACAGCACTGTATACTGACTCTACCTCAATTAAAAAAAATTGATGATGAACTAGTAAAAGTGGTAGGCAATGAGACTGAAGATTATTCTATTCTATGAGCAAAAGGGATCAGAAATCACCATCTTCACTCTATCCTGAGACAAAAGCATTCTTGCTCTTTGACGATAATGAAACAGTGCTCATGACATTTGACATTGCAAAATAGATTCTGGCTACCATCTTGACTCCCACAGATACTACTTAGCCATGAAAAAGAAGGACAAGAGGAAGCTCTGTTTCAAACAGGGACTTTCTAAGAGCTGCCTTCCAAAAAGACTAAAGGATTTTTCCAAATCTGTGGTAGGGCGGCCTTGTAGTTTCAGGTTTCCCTCAATCAGTGATGACAGCAGCCCAAATAAGGTATGTTATCTGTGTGAGTAAATGGCACAGATTACAATTATCCTAGACACAGGTCCCATCAACAAGCATCCTATCATCTTCCCGCTTACTCTGCATGTTCTGTTTGAAGATGGAACTGGGAAGTAGGCAGCCTACCGTAACTCCGGAGAGGTGAAGAAACTCAGTAGGAAAGAGAGTGTATGTTGAAGACCAAGGACATGAAATGTAAAAATAATGAAGTCTGTCTTCTGTGCTCCTAAGTTTGCCTTTCTTCTGCTCTTCCTAACCGATGGCAGAACTTTGAGAAATGTATCCATCAGAGCTTCATGAGTTAGTGGGACCTGGCTCCACCTCTGCCATTTCCTGGCTAAATGTCCTTGGGCAAGTTACTTAAGTTCCTTGAGCTGCAGTTTGCTCCTGGCTAAGATAAGCATAATGGGCTTGACTCCCCTGAGTTGTTATTAGCATTAAGTGAGATAACATACAGAAGTTTAGCTTCCAGCTGTGACCTTAAATAAATCATTTTCCCTCACTACACCTTGATCCTTCATCTATAAAATGGAGGCAAGGGTACCCCAAAATGAAAAGAGCTACCATTTATGTTCATGTTATGTATTAGACACCACATTGAACTCAGTACACTTATCAGTCAATATATGTCAAAATTGGCTGATTGTAAAACCATCTATTTAGATGTCTGGTGTCCAGTACCTTTCATTGGAGATTTTAACACATTTGGCCTGAAGTAGGATCTGGTGATTTTCTAATTTTAAGTGTCATCTGTGAGTTTTATCATTAAGCAAGCTATGAAAACACAGAGGGTGTTGCAAAGATTAAATGAGATGCTAAGTAAGATGTTGGTTACATAGTGTTCATTAAGTGCTTTGCCTCTACCTTCACTTAAAAGATATATTTTTCAAATTTTATTAAAGTATGTGTAGAAAAGTGCACAGCTCTAAGTGTGCGACTTAAGAAATGCTAGAAAGTAAGGGTGCTGTGTACCTACCCAGATCAAGTAACAATCTCAGCAGCCTCTTTGAAGTAGCCTCAGGCCTATTCCAGTCATTGTTGCCCCAAGAATAAACATTCTTCTGGGTTCTAACAATATAGACAGGTGTTGCCTGTTTTTTAACTTTATGTAAGTGAAATTATACTGTATACTCTTTTTAATGTGTGGCTTCTTTGGCTCAAAATTATGCTTCTGAGAGGCATCCATGCTGTTGAGTGTACCTGTAGTTTCTTTATTCTTGCAGTTGTATAGTATTCCATTGTAAATTTAGCCTTATATTTTTTTTATTCTACTAGATGGATGTTTAGTTTCTTTCCTCTCTTAGGCAATCAAAGATAAATGTCTCATATACATGTAATTTGGTAAACGTGTGTAGATATTTCTGATGGGTATACATACATCTAGGAGTGGAATTCTTGGGCCTTAACATTGGTATATATTCAACATCAGTATATTCTATCAAATAGGTTTCCAAAGTTGTACCAACTCTACACATCCATCTGCAGTACCTAGAGTTCCCATTGCTCCACTCTTTGTCAACATTTAATATTATCATCTTTTACATTTTGGCCATTTTTGTGGATGTCCAGTGGTATTGAATTTTGGTTTTACTTTTCAATTCCTTGATGAGTAGTGATGTTGAACATCTTTTCAAATGTTCATTGGACATTTAAAATCTTTTTCTCTCATGAATTACCTGTCATCATTTTTGTATTAACACCCCAATTCTTAAAACTTTGGTGCAGTTGATCCTCCTTATTCATGGACTCAATTTCCAAATTCTCCTACTTTCTAAAACTTATTTGTAACCCCATGTGCAGAATAGTGAAGAATTTTATTCCAACATGCCCTGTCCCAGCTGAGATCAAACAAGGTGATGCTCTGCCTTCTTAAGTCAGCTTCATCCTATAAACAAGTGTCCTCTTTGTGGTACATTTGTTGCCAAGTTTGTTATATTTTTATTATTTTTGTTTGTGATTTCACTGTTTGAAATGTCACCCAAGCATAGTGCTAAAATGCTGTCTAGTGTTCCTAAGTTCAAGAAGGCTCTAATGTGCCTCACAGAGAAAATAGATGTGTTAAATCAGCTTTGTTCAGGCATGAGTTATAGGGCTGTTGCCACAAGTTCAATGTTAATGAATTGACACTATATATTATATAGGTGTCTTTTTAATTTTTTAATTGAATGAAAGATTCTTTAAATTTTATAATGCTTTATAATTTTTAAGATGTACACATGATTTCACATATTCCCATAATAACCCCCTCCCCCCACTCCTATATTTCCCCTTTCCCTTTCCCTCCCCCTACTGTTAACCACTAGTTTGTTCTCTATATCTGTGAGTCTGCTTTTTTTTTTTTAAATCATGTTCACTAGTATGTTGTATTTTTTAGATTCCATGTATATGTGATATCATACAATATTTCTCTTTCTCTGTCTGATATTTCACTTAGCATAATGCCCTCCGTGGGGCAAAAGTCCATCCATGTTGCTGCAAATGGCAAGATTTCATTCATTTTTATGGCTGAGTAGTATTCCATGGTGTGTGTGTGTGTGTGTGTGTGTGTGTGTATCACATCTTCTTTATCCATTCATCTGTTGATGGACTTAGGTTGCTTCCATACCTTGGGTATTATAAATATTTTGCTGCTGTGAACACTGGGGTGCATGCATCTTTTTAAATTAGTGGGCTTTTTTTTTTTTTCAGATATATACCCAGGAGTGGAAATGCTGGGTCATATGGTAGTTCTGTTTCTAGTTTTTTGAGAAACCACCATACTGTTTCCCATAGTAGCTGCACCAAATTTCATTCCCACAGGATGAATGAGGGTTCCCTTTTCTCCATGTCCTCACTAAGATTTGTTACTTGTATTCTTTTAAATCAAGTGTCTTTAAAAGAAATGCACATAAAACACGTTTATATACTGATTGGTTGGTGAAAATGTTGTGATCAGAGTCTCAGCAATCCTACCCCTATTTCCCTTTGGAGCAATGGTTCAGTGTTCATCAGGTCAGGGTTTGCAGTGATTTTATAGAAGATAACAACAGTGCATAATGAGGATCAACTGTCCTCGGCATGCATTTCCTCAGAGCAACCTGCAGACTTCCCAGGATGGGCCTTATGTCCCTATTTGACAAACAAGGAAAGTGAGGAACAAAGAGGTACCACAGCTTTCCCAATGCCACACCACTAGCCAGTTCAAATTCAGGCTTCACACCAGGTGCCTGGACTTCCTACCGTGTATTTTCTGCAGTGGCCTGACCTTCGTGGTCATCTCTCTCCAGCTCCATTTTGTGGACCCTACAATAGACATCTCCAGGTCAGATGCACATTGAAACTGATTTCCTTCCCAGTGTTGCTTGTCGAATCCAAAGGTTCTCTTACAAACTTCTCTCTAAAAGAACGGGCTCCAGTTCTGGTGGTTTGTAGTGGATTGCATACATAGCAGCCAAACAAGCTAATGCCTGACTCCAAGGTGAACCTCAGGACAAGCTCCATCTTGTAAGTCATGCACCTTAAATATTTTGGGCACCGGAGCCTGTTTCCTCAGCTAGAAAATAAGCATAATTGTCCCTGCCTCCCTTTCTTCAGGAAATTGTTTGGTCTCTCAAATTCAGTGAGGACGGGCCAGGCACTGTAGTAAATACATGGAGAGATGCCAACAAAATAAACAAACACAACTGCTTCCCTTGGGAAACTGGCAACTTATTAAAGAGGATAAAGAATGTGTGTAAATAACTATAATGAATGAGTATCAAATACTAAAGAAAGTAAAGAGCTTTTGAAAGAGGTAAGGGAACTTCTGTCTAGTAGGTATCAGGGAGGAACTGCAAACGAAAGAGACAAAGCGTGAAGTCAGTCTGGAAGTAGCAGTACCAGCGATACTAACAAGGATGCTTGGCCCTTTATATGCACCTGTTATGTCCTTCTGGCAGAATGAATGATGGTAAATTCACACGGCGGAATGCCACGCTGCAGGCCTTCTGGATCTTGACAGTGTTGATATGTGGGGCTGGGTACTCCCTTTTTGGTGGGCACTTGTAGGAAGCTTAAGAGCATCCCTGGCCTCTACCCACTAGATGCCAGTAGCGCCTCTCCCCAGCCGTGAAACCAAAATTATCTCTAGTCACTGCCAAGTGTCCTCTGGGGGGCAAGGTCGCCCAGGTTGAGAACCAATGCTGTATAGCAATCTACGTGGTGAGCTAGAGAAAGGCAGGGTTCTTCGAGTTAGGAAGGCTTGCTTATTCAAATGCTTCACCCCTTGGGCAATTCTGGGATTTCTCTGATCCTGTTTCTCAGCTGTAAAATGGAGGTAGTAATGAGAACAATGATGATAGGTGAATTCAATAAGATGTGTGAAGTGATTGCTGCGGCACAGATAGGTGTTGGAGAAACAGTAGGTATTATTTTTATATTTAGCCCTACAATAACCTGAGTTAAGAATTACATCTCTCTCCATTTCCCAGAAAATCCAGCTGGGCACAGAGAAGTTAAATAATTTTCCCAGATTTACTTTGCTCTCAAGGTACCAAAAAAGTCATCCTGCCTGGATTGCTTGAAACAATAATGATGCTTCAACAGATCAGGGTGGAGTTGGCAAGAGTGTGGGGCATTGGGTATAAATCAGTCTAGGAGGGCAAGACCAATAACCATTGAGAGACTCCAGTGAGATACTTTAGGTACAAGCAGGGAGAGCGCTTTTTAATATTTTCATTGGAGAGATAACTCAGACCAGGTGGAGAGCAAGGAAGGAAATGAATGAAGGAGAGTGTATTTAAATTGAAATTTCAAATGAAAGGTATAATTTTGTAAACTCTCATTATAAACACTTAATCATTTACAAAATAACTCTTTAAAAAATACCTAGAGGTTTAATGAGTCACATCTTCAATTTTTAAGTGTCAGATTCCATGCTGTCAAGAAGGGATAACTGTTATTACCACATTTTATTAATTCCGAGATGCTGAGCAAGTAGCAGATGAAAGAAAAATAATGATTTTATTAAAGGTGGCAACAAGCAGAACAAAGGGGAGGTTCGCTTTGATTAAGGCAGCAGTGGGGAGTTCCTGGGCTCTGGTCATGGCTCTGCTGGCTGCAAGCTCTGTGACCAGGAGCATGTCACCTCTCCTAACAACACCCTCTGAACCTCAGTGTCTTTACGTGCAAAACAGAAGGAGATTGGATCAATGTGATCAGGTCCCTTTCTGCTCTGCCATACCAGGAGTCTGAGTTTGCCCCACACTTTCTAGCTCGGTGGCAGCCTCTCTGACTGTCTGCTTTTAAAAGGCCACCTTGTCGCAGCCCTGGCTTGGCAGGACACTGACCTTTTCAGAAGGAAATACAGCCCACGACATTCTGCACGCACGAATCCAGCCCACTGATCTGTCTTGCTTCTTCTCTGATATTAAACCAAGTTTTTGTCCTGCCTCTCACCTTTCTTGTCCCTTACATACCACTCAGCTAAGAACTGTTTGGTTCCCAGAGCCAAGGGAGGCAGCTGCTAATTGTGGGGGTGAGTTTTCTTTCACTATCTATGTCTTACCACCTTGCAATTATTAAAGTTTTCTCTCAGACAGGCTCAAAGCTCTCAGGCATCCCTCGCATTTTAGGACAAAGAAGGAGCACAGAAATATACAGATTTACTTTACAGGTGAGGCAGCTAAGACCCAAGAAGAAGGAATACCATAAACGATGGGGTTGGTCCTGGGGCACTGGGTCTCCCAATTCTTAGTCTGATTTTTATTAGTCCTCTTCTGAACAACCGTGCGTCCGATGACTTATTTACATCTTTTTCTTTTGGTGAGATGGAAAATGGAGAGACTTGAAGTTTACATTTTTGGAACAACAACAACAAAAAGAAATGAAAATTAGTGGATTCCTTGAGGAGCTAGTGATGGAGGATGAGGACTGTTAGCGGACGTGAAACTTACCTTTGACAACAGCTTGTACCTAGGATGCTGCGTACTGAAGTATAGGTTTTCATTAAGCATCTGAATCAACACTTTATGGCCAGAACATGTTCCCACCCAGGCTTTCAGGATGGGGAAGCACTGACCTCAATTTGGGTCTGGAACTCCACAAAAGCAGGGATGTTGGCTGTTTTTACTCCCTGGTGCATCCCAAGTGCCTAGCACAGCATCTGACATCTACCAGGCACTCCATTGGTATTCGTAAAAGGGCTTTCTGTTTCACACAGAAGTGTTAGCACAGCTTGCTTCAGTGAATATATGATGGGAAAAAAAATTGCTCACTTGAAACCAAAATGCCTGACTTTTACCCTAAATAGGTTGCTACTTACTTCTCTCTTGGACATAGCATACTTTCTCATGAAAGCTCAGTTTCCTTGAAATAGGAATAATTTATTACTAATTTCAGAGTTGCAAGGACTCAGTGTGTTAATGGATGATAAAAATCTTCAAGTTAATAGATGATAAAATGTAAATGCAAAGTATTCAGACTACATAAAACAGATTTTCCTAACCTGGGGACTGGCTTCAGAGAAATCTCTCAACCTCTTTAACTGTGTGCAAAATCACGTGGGTTTATTCACTTTTCTGACAAATGGGTCTTCAGCTGTCATTCGAGTCTCGAAGACATTCATGATAGCCAAAACTGAAGTGCTCCCCATATAAAGCAATCATGGCTGTTAAAACTTGTTCAGCACATCCTGGTTGGTGTGCAAACTCTCTGAGTCCCTGGCTCTTCACCCACCTGGCTCACTACTCCATGTCCTCTTACCTGGGCTCCCAAGCCCCCCACTTGCAACTTTGCTTCCATAACTGCCTGTCTGCTTAAGCAGTGCCCACTAGTGGTCCCTCAGCTCTGCCAGCCTCCATCTAGGGTCTTACTCTACTCCCAATATGGGTCTGAACTTCAGAAGGCCTTAAGCCCCTGCTTCATCCTTATCTTTAGCTCCTTATGGGAAGTTTCTACTGCTTTGCTCTGATTCTGGAGGGCCCTGACCATAGCTGCCATCCAGCTGTGATCTGCACCTGATCTAATACAGCATCATCTTCCTTCCCTGTCTGTCTCCCTTCACCCTTTCCTTCAACAAAGACTTTGGATACCTACCATATACTATGTCATACACTATTAATAAGTTAATTAATGTATTCATCCAACAGTGAACATCCGAGTGCTTATTAAATGCCAACAATGAAGAATAACTCCTGTATTTCCTCATAGAGCTCACACATCAGTTCTGGAGACAGAAAGATGAATAAGATCTGGCTGCAGCCTTCACAGTGGACACAGAATGTCTAAGGTCTTGGCAGCACTGATTTCTAGACTAAGATTTTCAGCCTTTGCTTTGCAGACAGTGGGGAGTTGTTTTAAGTTTTTAAGCAGGAAAAATGATATGTGCAAAGTGATATTTTAGGATGTTCAATCCGGTGACATCTACAGGGTAGACTGGAAGTGGCAGAGCCTGGGGGCAGGGAGTCTGTAACTGTAATTGTCAAGGAGAAGGGCAATTATGGTCTAAGCTAGCATGGTGACTGTGGAAGTAGAGAGGAAGTGGGGAGATAATGAAGGCATTATGAAGGGTCAGTATGATAGCGTGCTGAACAATAGAAGGCGAGCAAAAGATGATCCTAGCTTCTTAAAAGACAAGTAGCAGAGCTTCTATCCCATCTCCTCTGCTCTCCTGCCTGCTTTCCCCACCCCTAGGTAGTTATATGGCCTTTAATATCTCCTTGGCATATATTTTAAGCTTCAACTGCCCTGTCTCCATCCATCGCCCACGCTGTCATTAGGGGACTTATCTGAAAAGGCTGAACAGTCACAGAGGAAATTGCAGGCTTGGACTGCTCAGGTGTCACCAGAAAAGACTGTCTTAAAGGTCGTCTCCTCCTCCCCCAGTGTCTAATGGCCCCCTTAGTTCCCTTCATTCCTGTTCCCCAGGTTTAGTTCAATTATTCCATGGGGAAAAGAGAAAAGAATCAACAGGATACCTTTGTTTGGCCTGCTGCCCCACCACAGCCAGCAAAAAACCTGAAGGAAAAATGGCAAGGGCACCCAAGGAGAGCCAGCCATCAGGAGGAGAGGGGAGGGGTGAGGGAGGCACCATCATCTGATGTCTGAGCCTGCTGAACAGCTGAGTGTATCTGGTAATTACCAGTAAGCCATGGGATACCCAACCCTCCAAGAGGGCCAGGCTCTGGGAAAGCTTATAGCAATGCTTGAGGCTTCCTTGTTGAGCCCTCTGCACTTCTTCATGTGTGGTTCTCCCAAAAGACCCTACCCCCACCCTACCCAACAATACCTGAGCCATTCCTATCCAGGACAGGAAATTAGCTGCACACTCCACATCTGGGGTGGCTTGGGTAAGTCATGGACACCTAGGCAATTTCAAAGTTGCACAGTTTCCTCCACTCTCCAACACCCCACTTCTCACTGAAATAAACCAGCACTTGTAAAAATAGGTTTTCTTTATCCACCTTTGCCAGAAACTGGTGGGTCTAAGAGTTTATTCATAAGAAGAGCATTCCTGACACCGTGGCCTCTCTTCTCTCTGTTTTCAGTACTTCAGACTCCCTCAAGGACTGACTCACCATGACCTTCAGTCACTTTTTCAGGGGTCTGGAGACTGACCCTTGCCTGTTTCTGCCCCAGGGGGTCTCCTGTTCACCATATCCCTAACAGAGGGATTGGCTTTTTTATGAACGGGCAGATCACACACACACACACACAAACACATTGCGATTCTGCATAAGTCTCTACTGTTATGGTCTGCCTGGAACCTTTTGCTATCTGATCTCTGTTTCAGAAATGTTAGAAGTAGGGAAGGCAGCCAGGCAAGAGTGTCAAAGTAGAGAGTTGATTATATCAAGATCAAATGCAGTGTTCCCTCAGTGCCATTGTCACCTCTGAAGTGCTTTCATACGCATCATCTGATTTAGACTTCACAATAATCCTATCCAGGATCAGTCCCTTACTCCTATTATGCAGATGAGCGACAACTGCCTGAGGAAAGTCATGATTGCTCCACGGAATTGGTATAACTGTGACCTTCAACCAAAGCTTCTCTCCAGTCTGGTGCTTTTCCCAGTCAACAGATTCCTCAGGGAACTGGTGAGTGAGAAAGGGACAACTTTACGAACTTTATTTTTCCTAGAGCTCATTCTAAACCATCTACCCCCTGCCTCCAGTGTATCAGTAGATCATAGCACACACACACACACACGCACACGCGCAAACACACACACACATGCACAGTGGTAAGTTAAGGAGAATAAAGTTCAGTACTTTGTTGTGCAGTTTAGCCTGTGCCTACTCTAAAAGTAAGGAGAAGAAGAGGACTCTCATGTTTCCTACCTTCCACCTGTCAGGTGCTCTTCTTGATGCTGTGATCTCATTTAACTGCATGTGTTAGTGTTCTCTAGAGAAACAGAACCAATGGTAGGTAGGTAGGTAGATAGATAGATAGACAGATAGATAGATAGATAAATAAATATGTAGAGAGAGAGAGATTATTTATTAGAAGTCTCATGATCTGCCACCTGCAAGGGAGAGAACCAGGAAAGCTACTGGTGTTATTCAATCTCAGTGTACAGGCCTGGGAACCAGAGGAGTTGATGATGTAGATCCTCCCAGTCTAAGTCTGAAGGCCTGAGAACTAGGAGCACTGATGTCTAAGGGCAGAAGATGAATGTCCCAGCTCAAGCAAAGAGAGCAAATTTGCCCTTCTTCTGCCTTTTTGTTCTCTCCAGGCCCTCAGTGGATTGAGTGATGACCATTGCACCGATGAGGGTGACCTCCTTTATGCACCCTCCCAATTCAAATGCTACTCTCCTCCTGAGCACCCTCACAGACACACCCAGAAATAATGTTTGACCAAGTATCTCAGCCTCTCTTAACCCAGCCAATTGGCACATAAAAGTAACAATCACGACGACACTGGGTTCCTTAGATTCAGAGTAATTCATTCCACAAATATCAGTAATTGGTTGCCAGCATTGCACAAAGTACTAACCAACAATTACAGTACAGTGTCCTCTAAGTGCTATTCACCCAAGAGAGGAGGGATGGACCCAGAGTAGACACCCAAGAGGTAGGCTTGAATCGTTTTATTGTGGCGCTTCACCTATAAAGGCACCAATGCTCAGAGCTCAATTTATTTGCCCATGGTCATAAAGAAGGTGGTAAATTTTGTGTGTGCCTATATGGAACAATCTCTGTGATACTTCGTTCAGCCAGGTGTAAAATAGTGTGCCTAATATATTAGTTTGTGTATGGGGAAAAGTTTACTTATTTATATATTTGTATGGGCATCTGTGGAACAAAATTCAAGATACTGGTAACTAAGGTTACATCCAAGGAGGATCTTGGTACTTAGAGAGAAAGGGAGATTTAGGTTTTACTGTGTAGACTTTGTACTGTTTGAATGTTTTTGTCTGTGTATATGTGTTATTTGAAAACAAAAACAAAACATCCCCAAGTTAATAATTTATTAAAGTGAGATTCAAACTCAACAGAGTTCAATAATTATTTGCTGCAGTAAGTATAACCGGGAATATAATGTGGAGGAGCTTAGTCTGGGCCACAAAAACTCAGGGAGGCACGTGGGTTTCAAACTGAGCAGGCCCTGCAGGGCCCTTCTGGGTACAAAAACCTTTCTGTGTCCCTCCTTTCTCATTTGTAGGCCTTCCCTGAGTTCCAAAGAACTGTTTCAAACAGTTACTCATTAGGGAAGTGAGGGAATGCAGAAATAAACAGCAGTCAAGAAACAATAGTGCAGCAATAAAGCAGAGTCCTAGCTTCTCCCCTGCAGGGCATACATAACAATTTGATACAGAGCTTTGAGTTCTGTGGGACTAAGGCCCCCACCCAATGTGGAGGATGGTAACTTCAGGCTGAGCACAAGATTCCTAGAATACCACACGTTACCTTACCCCCAACCAATCAGAAGAAAGTCACACATTCTGCAGCCCTCACCCAAAATTTTGCCTACAAAAAACCTTCCGCAGAAGCCATTTGGGCGTGAGCCACTTGGACTCCTTGCTTGGCCCTCGCAACAAACCTTTCTCTGCTCCAAACTACAATGTTTCAGTTTGTTTGGATTCACTGTGCATTGGGCACACACACTTTGGGCTGTGGGTTCAAATGGACAAGGATACGGAAATGTGAATGACGGTGGTGTGTTCTGGAAAACTGGTCCCCCTAAGGCAGCTGGCATGTGACGGGCATCCAGGGCAGTGAGGCTAGGTGGAGAGAAGCGGTCAGAATGTGGAAGTGCCTGGAGCCTGTGCTCCCTCTTTGGACAGGACTCAAGCTGTCACCAAGAGAATGTTATGTTTGGGAGGCACTTTTCTAAATGTGAGCATTATTAGCAATTGTGTCAAATTGCCTTTTCCTAAAGGTCTCCACACGGAGGCCAGAGCTTTAATGTTAATTGGACAGATTGTCTTTGAATTTGAAACACAAACTGTGATTAATGAAACGACTGTTAACACGTTTAGCCTGAGGTGGTTTCTCCACCTTTCCTTCTCCTGCTGATGCAGATTTGACGAGGTCCTGCTGAGCAATTTTTGGCCACTGTGCTGGCATGGGGACGTTGGCAACCTGGTCTGAGAAGGATGGGAATTTTGACCTGGATGCCGTCTTCAAAATCTACTCCTCTACTTCCTTCATTTTTTGGATGGGGAAATTGAGTCTTAGTAAGGGACAGAGTCTTATCTAAGGCAACGCAGGGAGTAGGTGACAGAGCCAGGCTACAGTCGAGAACCAGAGTTTTATACTGAAAAGATGTTGACCTCCTCTTTTCTCTTCCTTCTGCTTTTTCCAGCTTCTTCTTGTCTTCCTCAGTCATTTTAATTATCAGACTTGCATGTCACAGCCCTGCTGTGTCACAGATGCATTATTTTCCCTCCATCTTCCTTAATGTAGGTGTTATTTCCTCATCATTGGTAGAAGTTGGTTTGCTGACATAGAAATGCAGACTTTAGAGTCATGGGGGAAAGAATTTGTACCTCATCTCTACTGTCTACAAACTATATGATCTTGGGCAGTTATCTTCAACTCTAAAACTAACGAAATGACACCATTTAGGATATTGCAAGAATTAGATACGTGATGTATGGAAAGTATTCAACATGAGCCTAGGTGATAGTGTGTACTTACTACATAGTAGTCATTTTTCTCACCTACTTTCACCTGTTTGCAAATTCTAGTTATGCCCTCCACCAAAGATCCATCTTATATGGCTGTCACGATGCACCATGTAAGATTTGGGCTGGTCTGTGATTTTTAGTCTGGGCATATTAGCAGTCTGAACCAATGCACACCATTTCCCTTTTGGATATAATACATAGAATTGCACAATAGTTTTTTAATGAAAATAATTTTTAATAAAAATAAATGCACAATTTTTTAACAGAAAATAAAGACACAACTAAGCTCAATAAAGAAAATTAGCTAAAATTAAAGATATATTCTTAAATTCCAGAAGCAAACAGTGATAAGTCCTCTAAGGGAATGTCAAAGAGAACATCAGTAATATCGGGCCCAAACACTTGCCCTTTGGGATAAAGGATATCTTTTTAACACCTTTGCAGGGGTAGAAAATATAGCTTTCATCCTATTTCTCTCTATAGATTTATCAATGTATTTGAAATTTCTTACTAAGAAGATACACATTAATGTCACCTTGCCTTTTTGAGGAATTGACTCTTATCATTTGAAATGTTCTGGCAGCACTTCTTGTCTTGAAATTGACTTTGATATCAATATAGCAACTCCAGTTTTTCTTGGTTTAGAGTTTGTGTAGTAGATCTTTTCCTATCTTGTTACTTTAAACTTCTCTATATCATAATGAAGTGTGACTCTTGTAAATAATGTATCTTTGGGACTTTTTTTTTTAGTTCAGTCTGAAAATTTTTCTCATTTTAATCAAAGTGTTTACTCCATTTACATTTAGTGTAACTATTAATATAATTGAATTTAAAGCCAACCTCTTACTATTTTAATAGCTCCTGTTCTTTGTTTCTATGTTACATCTTTCCATTATTCTTTGAGGTTAAGGAAGTACTGTTACTATTCCATTCTTCCTCTCTATCATTTTTTAAAATCTATGCTTCTTTGTTTTACTTATTTATATTTTACTAATTACTCTAGGATTAAAATATGTGTCCTTAACTTATAACAATATATGTTAATATTGTACCATATCATGTATGTTGAAATTTACTACAGTGTTATTTCATGTACACTCCCTCTCATCCTTCATATATCACATATGTTACTTCTTCATAGGATATAAACCCCAAATACATTATTTTTTGTCTTAACCAATTAACTTTTAAATAATTTTTTAAAAAGATATTTTTGTATGTGTTTACCCACCTATTGATCCTTTTCAGTGTTCTTTATTACTCTCTGTACATATTAGAATTTTTGTTCTGCCAAAACAATTTCCTTTAGTATTTTTTGGAGTGGAAAAAATGCTGTCAATTTTTGTCTGAAATTATATTTATTTCAACGTCAATTTTAATATAAATTTTCATTGGATAAATAATTCTAGTTAACAGTTATTTTTGTTACTGTTTTTCTCAGCTATTAAAGGTGTCATTACTTTGATTTCCATCTTCCTTAACTTCTGGCCAGAATTTAGCCTGCATTCCCTGTGTGTATATGCATTTTTTCCTCTGTCATTCAGATTTTTCCTAATCTCTTTTCCTCTGGCTATCAGTACTTTGACTATAATGTGCTTTTGTGTGCTTTTCTTCATGTTTTTCCTGCTTGAAGTTTTCTAAACTTCCTGAATCTATGCTTCTATTTCTGATTAACTGTGGAATGACTTTTACCAACTTTTACCAATATGGGGCAAGAGTATGGTCATGTCCCAGATTTCAGTCAAGTCCCTGGGATTTGCCCACCAAGTAAGGTTCCTTGGCTTCACGCAGGAAATAATTCAAGAGCCAAGAGTGAGTCATAATTAAGTGAAGGTAGGTTTATTCAGAGAGATACACACTCCACAGACAGGGTGCAGGCCATCTCTGAAAGCAAGACAGAGTGACCACAAGGTGCACCTCATAACTTCACACGCTAAACAAGTGGGAGGATTATTCCAACTACTTTGGAGAAGGGGCTGGGATTCCCAGGAGTTGGACCATCACCCAATTTTTGACTTTTTGTGGTCATCCTTGAAACTGTCATGACACCTGTGGAAGTGCCATTTAGCATGCTAATGTATTACAATGAGTGTATAATGAAGCTCAAGGTCTCCTGGGAGTTAAATCTTCTGCCATATTGGTGCTAATTGCTGTGTCATTCTTTTAATGGTTGTGCCCTGCCCCTTTCCCTCCTCTCAAATCTTTCTTCACTGTATCTTTCTGCTTTATTTTCTCCTCATCTCCTTCTGAGTTTCCAATTAACATATGCTAGTCACTTGATATATTATCACAAGTTGTTGAGGCTCTGCTATTTCTTTTTAATAAAATCTTCTGCTAAACACACCCATTTTTTAAAAATTTCAAGTAGCACTTTTTTTTATTTTCAGTTTAAGAACATTCATTTGGTTCATTGTTATAGTTTTAATATTTTCCTGAAATTCCACAACTTTTATGAATTATATTAAATTCCTGAAAATTCCTTAACATATTTATCGTTTTTTAAAGTCCTTGTCTGCTAATTCCAGTATTTTGATTGCCAGAGTTTCTATTGACTGATTTTTTTCTTTTGACTACAGATCACATTGTTATGTTTGGTATATATCTAATAATTACAGGCATACTTCATTTTAGTGTGCTTTGCTTTATAGTGCTTTGCAGTTACTGCCCTTTGCAGTTATTATGTTTCCTCAAATTAATGATTTGTGGCAACTCTGCTGTCAATAAAGTCTATCAGCACCTTTTTTCCAATAACATTTGCTCACTTTATGTCTCTGTCACAGTTTAGTAATTCTCACAATATTTCAAACTTTTCCGTTGTTATTTTGTCACGATAATTTGTGATCAGTGATCTTTGATGTTTTTATTGCAAAAAGATTATGACTCACCAAAGGCTCAGAAGATGGTTAGCATTTTTTTAGCAATAAAATATTTTAAATTAAGATATGTACATTTTTGACATAATAATATTGCATATTTAATAGACTACAATATAGTGTAAACATAATTTTTCTATGCAGTGGGAAACCAAAAAAATTTGCCTTGCTTTTATTATAATATTTGCTTTATTTCAGAGGTCTGGAACTGAACCTAAATAACTCTGAGGTTTGCCTTTTATTGTAAACTGGATACTGTGGATGATAAATTATGGAGATTCTAGATTCTGTTATTTTCCTTTATAGAGTGTTGAGTTTTGTTCTGAGAGACAATTAAATTATTAGCAGATCAATTGGATCTTGGAGGCTTAGATTTGAGCTTAGGAAAAGTGATCTATTCCAATTTTTTCCTGAGTTCTAAAATAAACCCCATAATCCTAGGGGGATTTTCTTCTGTGGCTTCGATTGAATACAAGCCTAAGGTGTTCACCTATTCCCTCTTACATAACTTGACCGGAACCTCAAACTCTGCCTTTAAGGAGCTGCTGAAATCTCTGCTCAGAACTCTAGGGCTTCCAGGTGCTGCTTTGCCTGTGGACTGCTTGTGTTCTCATGTCTCTGGTGTGTAGTTCAGGAGTCAGCCAGGGATTCCAAGGGAAGCTTAGACCCAGATTTTAGAATGCATTTTCTGTGGCTCCCCGTCTTCCAGCATTTCCCCGTTTTAATTTTCAGTTGCTCTGGCACTCCCAAACTCTGTCTTTGTTTTTGCTTTGTTTTGTTTTTTGGTAGGCAAATAAGACTGCAGTTCTACTTGATCACCAGGGCATGTAAGGGAAAGGGTCTGTTTCACTTCCATGCTGACCCATGTAAGCTTCTGAGTTCTCTCCTTCTTTCTGCTGATGTGGATGATGAAGTTGCTGAGGCTCAGGAAATGGCAGAGTTTCAAGATAGAAGAAGACTGAATTATATAAAGTTGAGCCGCCTATCACCTTGGATTGTTGTGTTAGTCAGAAGTGAACATTGACTGGGTTAAAAACTAAAATTTTGGGATCTATCAGTTGCTTTAGCATAGCCAATCTCAAGAATAACACTTTACAACAGGTTCCTAAGTATGTGTATGTACATTTACATACATTTACTTACTTATATATACATGAATTCTTCCTAATGTTTTTAACTCACAAATTTATTGCTAAACTTATATTAAGTAAATAATATGTTTAAAGTAGAGGCCTATGTTCCAGTTTTGCTCAAAACTTTAGTATGTCAGTAAGTGCAAAGGTATATGCTTTGTTTTGTTTTCTTTTAGGAACACCATTGTTCTGATGACTCAATTCCCCACCACTTTTCTTTGTTCAAACTGCCAAGAACTATTTGTCCCTATAGCTTGTCATGAGGTCACTGGCTCTCAAGTGCATCAGTTATTATGAAATCTTTGGCAGTACGGTTTTCTCATTAGCCTGCAACCTTCAAGATAGCGTGACACTACCCTTCGCTGAATCATTTACATGGTGTCAAATTAAATTCTTAATTTATCAACTAAGTCAATAAATTAATTTCTTAGACCATGAAAATATCTTTTGACTACAACCCATTGCTGAGAAAGAGTAATTTTGTCATTATAAATGTTAAAGGATTAAAGAATACAATGGCAGATGCAGAACAAACATTGTCACTCTGACATTAGGACGTGAAAGCTACATGCTGTCAAACTTGCTTACCAACACATTAAAAGTTAAATGCTGTCACTTGGCATTGACATCATTATGAAAAACAAGTACAAATACGGGATTTAAAATTAGATGGTAGTCTCCATTGTAACGCTGTAATTTGGAAAATCTAAATTAATTCTTTTTAGGTCATCATCAAAATGACAATTAGCATGTGGACCCAAAGACAAATATATTCTCTGTGATTTTGTTTAAATTTTTAAATAATTGAAAACAAGGTAAGTGTCCATTGGATTAAGAGCACGACCTCTGGAGTTGAGCTTTCTAGATTCAGGTGCTAATCACCACATCCCAGATGTGTCATCTTGGGCAAGCTCCTTAAAATTCTGTTTCCCTTCTGTAAATAATAATGGCAGTTGTGCTGAATAATGTCCATTCATATTTATACTATCCCCACCCTTCTAACTTCTCCCCTGTATTACAAGACCTAGAAGATTAGGAACTACGTTTCCTCTACCTCCTCACCAGTAGTGTTCCAAAGTAGGTTCCACCCGTGAAAAGGACTTCTGCAAGATTATGTGGCAGAAAAAAGGAAGAGCCATTCTTCTTTTGATTCCAGCCTAGTGGTGGCAGCTGACTAAGATGGGACTCCCAGTGACCGTGACACTGGCAGCACAGGCGAGGGGGTTTCCCTCCAGCGGAGGTAGTGGCAGTAGCAGGGTCTTGTACTCAGTAGCTGTGCAAAAGCCGACCCATGCAAAGTCGCTGCGGGGGACCATGTGAGTCATGTTAAGGCAGGCGTGGCTTCTCATAGTTTTTTACTTCCAGATAACATGCCCTTTTTTTGGAGGATGGGTGGGTAGTTTCTGGTCCTTCTATCTCTTAAATAGCTCAATTTTCTATATTTATGTGTTTGATCCCTCTTTGCCTGAAATACCTTAAACTGGTTTCTGCCTTCTTGACTCCATATTAACCGATAAGGTAATTGTATCAACATAATAGAATTGCCGTGAGGATTTACATAATATGTGTAAAAGTTTGTAAAATGTGGCCTAGAAAGCTTTCATGAAATGTTAGAGTCTGCTTTTAGCGAAGTCATTATACCCTTGAGGACTTGTCTCATGTTCCTGTTCCTTCATACATCACAGCATCTATGGTTATCTCCTGGATATTGAAAATGTCATGGTTTGGAGTTGGTAGATTCTGCCATACTTTTTCATAGTGAAAGTTATTGTTTATTTGCTCTAGCAGAAGATTACACATCTGGGTGCAAAGTGCAAACTCTGTCTCTTGGACTGCAGTTCAAAGTTCAGTTCTTTTAGCCATAGCCAGCTTACTGAAACTCTACTCCATGCATGAGTGGTTCAGTTATCAGACAGAGATTTGGGAAGAGTTTATAGATTGAATTTGGGCTGTCTACCTCTGGCTCTGTCCTTTCTAAGATCTGCCCCTCTCCTTCCAGCAAATAGGATTGCTCCAAACCCTAATCTCTGTTTGTGAAGCCAGAAAGGCTGTGTGCATTCTATCAGAGTTCTAATTGCCCTGCATGGTGCAGGCTAGGGACTGCCCTCGCGCTGAGATAAGATACGCAAAGGAAGACCACATTTTTCCTCCAAGTGTCAACTCCCCTCCAGGATACACCCACTTCTGGTCCCTTTACATTACCTTGAAGTAGTTGCTTTTTAGTATTTTGTCCATTATTTATTGTCATCCATGGGTGGGCCGGTTTGATAGAAGTTAATTTGCCCATTAGTGGAAGCAGCTATTGCTATGCGCACTATTAATATTTTATCGGTATAAATATAAATGCATATTTTATTTATCTGTTGCTGCATAATAATAAACCACCCTAAAACTTAGTGGTTTAAAATAATAAGATTTTTTTCCCTCATAATTCTGTTGGCTGACCTAGCTCAGTTGGGTGGGTCTTTTCTTCCATGTGGCATTGGATGGGGTCTCTCAGCTGGCAGGTGGTCTAGGCTAGAATTTACAAGAATTCATTCGTATATCTGGAAACTTGACGTTCTTCCAGATGGACTTTTCATGTGGCTGGCTTGGGATTCCTCACTAAATAGTGATCTCAGGGTCATTGGGCTTCTTACATGACAGCTGGCTTTGTGGATGGAAGGCTCAGAAGTTTTCAGACTTCTTAAGGCCTGGGATCAGAAGCCCTAAGATGTCACCTCTGCCACATTCCATTGGTCAATGCAGGTCACAATCCCAGATGCAAAGGGTGGGGAAATAGACTCTACCTCTTGATAAGAATGGTGCTGTGAACATGCAAGAAAGGGAAGAATGTATGGCAGCCATTTTTGCTATCTATAAAAACACACACACACGTACACACACATATAACATGCTGGTAGACTAGAAGTAGAGGGAGCTGTGAGAGGCAGAGTCTTCCACTTTACCTGCAATGTTTTATTTCTTAAGTGTAAGACAAAGTAAGAAAATCTAAATATTTGTTAATTCTGAGCAGCTAAGTAGATGGCTGTTTGCTATTTTATTCTGCTGTGTTTTTGCTAGTTTCATTTGTTCTGTATACTTAAAACTCTTCCAAATAAAATGCTCATAGGCTTCTTGAACCCCTGAGGCTTTACCTGTGGGTCACATGGACTCCTATTGATTGGCACAGGTCCATGGGTCTCTAGACAACCACCGGTCTAACAGTCAGTAATTCTACCTAGACGAAAGGAAAGCACTAGATGACCTTTGAAAGCCCATCTAAGCTCTGTGGTTCCATGCTCCTTCTGCTGTGCCTGGCATCATTTCATTCCCAACATTGCTCCTTAATCACTCTTCTAGCCATTCTGCTCAAAAGCACTTTTCTTTATTGTGATGTTTTCATACCCTGAACTCTGCTCATTACTCTACTTCCCACCTCATTAACAGAATGTGCTGCTTAAGTTTTGCTCACTTAAAAATAATCTACCATTATTGCCCTGTAAAAACTACCCAGCCAACAGGCATCTATCTCCTTCAGCATCAATCAAGCTTAAGAGAGTGATTAGAGAAACTGCAGGGACCAGGACACTCTCCACTGAGGTCACACTGGTGATTTTCGTCCTCTAGTCCTACAGAGGAATCCTTCAGTGGACCCACCTGGAAATGAAAGGCAAAGCGTTCTGAGAAGCTTTGCTGACTTATAAGAGAAAATTCATTTGTTAACCAAACTCCATGACCATTTAAATAGAAATAGTAATAATCTAATATAGGAAAATATCCAAAGAATAAGTACATAAATACAGGTTTAAGGTGTTCACTCAGCCTTATTTGTAAGAATAGAGTATTAGGAAAAAAATCCTAACAGCACTTGTGTGAGGAACAATGCCATAAATCATAGCACTTGTGCACAGAGGTCAGTACTTAGCCATTTTAAAAACTGAGGTAAAGTCACATGCACTGAAAGGAAAAGGGTGCTCATAATATTTTAAATTAAAACCAAAATTTCAGAAAAGTTTTTATAGTTTTATGGTATGATCCAATTTCTTATAAAGTAAGATTTTTGGATGTGTGTATTGATTGTTATAAATATAAAAAAAGAAAAATAGAATTGCCCTTTATTGAATGCCTCCTATGTGTTACACCCTGTTAATGAGTGTGCATGTACCAAATTATTTCATCATTTTTCACTACATAAAGTTGTTTTATTATCATCTATCTCTCTCTCTCTATCTATCTATCTATCTGTATAGAGAGAGAGAAACTAACACTTTGAAAAGTTAAGGGAAAAAAAAGTTAAATCTCTTAGCTAGGAAGTAACCAAATTCATACATGCTTCTTGGTTTGCCTAGCACAAGTGGCAGCATACTTAACCAATTCACAGCATCACTGAACTTCTCACTTTTACATTTCTCTCACTACCGTAAGGATATTATTACTCCCAGTCTTTATCCATACTCTGCTCTGCTCCTTTACTTTTCTTATCAGATCCCCTTTCACCCTGATGAAAAGTTTCTGATGAAGCATACTAACGTATGGTACCATTTGGCTGAGCATTCTTAAATGTGCTTTTTTAATAGCTAAAACATATACATAGTTCAAAATCCAAAAGGATATAATACTTCATTCTCCAACAACCCAGTTCTCCACACCGAAGGTGGCCAATGTTCTCTATTGTCTATGTATACCCTCTATCAGAATTTTATTCATATACAAGCCAATACATTCAGATATTCCTTTTCATCTTTTTACACAGATAATAGCATGTAATTCACACTATTTCTTTCTTTCCATATATTAATAGGACTCACAGATAATGTCATATGTGTGTGTGAAAAGATTCCTTATTCTTTTTTTTTTTTTTTTTTTTGTTTCATAGTATTCCATTATAGCAAGTCATCTACAGAAGCAAGTCACCTCAGTGGGCATAAAGGTTGTTAGCAATTCTTTGCTTTTATAAACAGTGCTGCAATATATTTTTTTAATTTATTATCTTGTGTACATTTAAGTATCTATATAGAATAAATTACTAGAGGTAGAATTGTGTTAGTAAGCACACTTATAATTTAAACAAGTACTTTCAAATTTTACTCTACAGAGTACTTGCCGAATAGAAATTCTACCAGCATTGTATACAATTGCCTATTTCTTCACATCCTCCTCAATAAAGTGCATACCTAGTGAGACTTTTGGATGTTGGATTATCTAAAAAGTGAAAACTATTGCCTTTTAATTAGTCTTTTCACAGATTCAAAAAGCTGAGTAAACCCCAAGCATGATAAACCCAAATAAACCTACAAAGGAATATTAAGGCAAACTTCAAATAAAATTTCTGGAAAAAAAAATGCAATGAAATTCTTGAAACAGTGAAAGAAATAGTACCTTAGCTATGAGCGGGTTGGGTGAGAGGACAATTTCAATTACAGAAGAATTTTCATCAGAGACTATGGAGGCCTCTACAGAAGTGGCACAATGTTTTCCAGTGCTGAGAGAAAATAAATAACAAAAAAGCAATAGCTAGAGCAACCACTGAAAAAAGGAGGTACACTCAAAAACACTACAGGTAAATCAAAATGAAGTTCTAAAATGTTCAAGTTACAAACAGGGAGGTAGGAAAAGTGAAAGAGAATGCAAAATAAATAAGAAACAAAACAGCAAATGGAGGACTTAAACCCTAATCTGTCAATCATTATATTATTTAAACGGTCTAAACACACCTATTAAAAGGCAGAGATTGACAGAGTGTATTTTAAAATGTGTATCATCTTTGTGCTGCAAGCTGATGCAAGAAACTCACTTCAAATAGAATGATATAGATAAGTTAAAAGGGGAAAAATGAAAAAAATATACATCATATAAACATTAATCAAGAGAATAAAAAATGTTAAAAAAAACATTAATCAAGAGAATGCAGGAATGGCTATATTAATATCAGATAAATCGACTTCAGAGCAAAAAAAAATTACCAGAAACAGAGAGAGAGATTTTATAATGATAAAAAGATCAATCCACCAAGAAGACATATTAGCCATAAATGTATGTGCATCAAACAACAGAGTTGTAAAATGTATGAAGAAAAGTTGATAGATCTTCAAGATTTGCTCTATAGCCACAGTCATCACAAAGTGTAATATTGGTAGAGAAATAGACACATTGATCAATGAAACAAAATAAAAAACTGAACACCAAATCCACACAAGTATGACCAATTGATTTTTGACAAAGGTGTAAAAGCGGTACAATGGAGAAAGGATAGCCTTTTCAGCAAATGGTGCTGGAGCAATTGGATATCCACAGTGGGGGCAGGGGGCAGGAAGAACAAGAACTTCAACCTCAACCATGCATCTCATAAAAATTAAACTAAAAATATATCACAGACTTAAATGTAAAATGCAAAACTATAAATCTTTTAGGAAAAACATAGGAGAACATCTTTGGGATCTGAGCCTAAGCAAAGAGTTCTCATTCAAATGTATAGAAATCTAATAAAAGAGCTTTGAAATTCATGGAACACCTAATGGCTAAGTGAAAAGTTCTTCAGTTTGATACCAAAAGTACAATCCATAAAGAGGAAAGGGGAAAAAATTCATAAATGTATCAGTTGGTCTTCATCAGCATTTAAGACTACTTTTTTTGCAAAAGGCTTCAGCCTTTTTAAAAGGCTGAAAAGAGAAACTACAGACTAGGTGAAAATATTTGCAAGCCACACATTTAACAAAGGTCTAGTCTGTAAAATATAGAAAGAACTCTTACAACTCAGCAGGAAAAAAATCCATTTAGAAAATGGGCAAAAGACATGAACAAATATTTTACCAAATACAATACACATAAACCAAATAAGCACATGAAAATTACTTTAACATCCTTAGCCATCAGAAAGTTGCAAATTAAAACCACAATGTAATAGCTCTACACACCTACCGGAATGACTAAAATGAAAAATAGTGACACCAAATGCTGGTAAGGATGTGACGAAACTGAGTCACTCATACCTTGCTGGTGGGAATGTAACATGGTACCATCACTCTAGAAGATATTATTTCTTACAACAATATGTGAGTCTACAATTACTTCAAAATAAAAAGTTTAATTAAAAAATATTGAGTTTTCCTATCCAAAAACATGGTCTGTCTTTCTACTTGTTCAAGTCTTCAAGAACATTTTACAGTTTTCCTTTATAAAGATGTTGGGCATTTTCTTACTTATTGATATTTTAAATTGAATCTTTTCTCCCACTGTATTTTTCTAACTGTTCAGTGTGTTATTTATATTATGAAAGTTATTGATTTCAGTATATTAATATTATTCCCATCTACTTTATTGAATTCTCTTGATTATTTGTAATAGTTTTCACTTCATTCTCTTAGATTTTCCAAGTATGCCATCATATTATCTACACTAGTAATCATTTTACATATTCGTTCCCAATGCTTACATCTGTGATTCCCTTCTCTTGCCCCATGGCACTGTCTAGCACCTTTTGAAAAAAAAAAACAGAAAAATTAAGTAATAGCTGTTGTTGTCATTGTTATTTTTCTTGATGGTGAGCTCTTTGTTTCTAAATTTAATGGAAGTGCTTTTAATGTTTAGTGTTTCTCCCTAGTAAGCAGGATACTTATCATATTAAGGAAATATCCATCCTTGAAAAGTATTGTTAAATATGATCACATATTCTGTCTTTTAAAAGCCTCTAATGAAGCACATTGTGCTTCAGAAAAATAGAAAAATAATGCAAGTTATAAATGTAAGCTACAGATACAATTTTAGTCTTTCTAGCAGCCACATCTTAAATAGTAAAAATAAACATGTAAAATTATTTTTAATAATAGTTTTATTTAACCCAATATATCAAAATACTGTCATTTAACATATATTCAACATAATAATTAATGAGATATTGCATACTGTTTTCCAGGACTAAGTTTTTAAAATTTGGTATATATTTTACAGTTTCAGTGCATCTTAACTAGGACTGGCCACAGTACAAATGCTCAGTAGTCATGCTGAGTGCCTGCTCTTCCTTCCCATCATAACTTGTTTCCATCACTCTTCCAGTAGACTGCGTTCCTTTTGAGATCAGGGACTCTATGCCGCTTCCAGAGCCCCTAGCACATAGCACAGTATACATACTAGGTAGTCAACAAATACTTTGTTTGCACAATGAAGAGGTGTTATCCCATGAGATACAAGTCTTCATGCAGGGCAGAGGAAAACAATTTGTCCAGGTGTGTCATATGAATGAGAAAGAGAAACTTCTGAACACAAGAAAGTAGGACAGCAGATTTAGATTGGAGGCTTAGAAGTGGATGGATTATCAGAGAAGAAAATAACCTATTAAGCCCACACCAAAACATGTAAATTATGACAGCTCTGTACCTAGGTTGCAATATTAGAGAAGGAAGAGGAGGTGGCAGAATGAATAGGTGTCTGTCCATGTCTTGTTGGAGAAGGGAGATGTAAATTCAGGGAGTAGATAATAAGATCTACAGCTTTCTGCTTCACTTTAAGTTTAAATGTTTTTTTTTGTTCCCTTGGTTGAGGTAATGGCATGAAAAAGTATCATCTACCAATCACCACACTGAAGCCTTAGAGTACCTTGCCCCACTGGAGTGATCCTTTCCTAAAGGAGATCCCTGTCCACCAAAACCTGGAAATGGTATTACCGAGGTATTTCAATGCTAAAATCCCTTTCCCTCTCTGGACCTTTATTTTTATATTTTTCACTTTTTGAGACTTATTTCAGAGCTCCCAGCCCATTAGAGGTGATACTCTCTAATGGACAAAAGATGCATTAGCTTCCAAACACTGACAGCTAGCATGACCGTTGTGGTGTGTATCTTTGAAAAATTACTGGATAATAACAACAATAACAATAGTAATGGATACCATGTACCACATACTTAACTATGTGCCAGGCACTGAGCTGAGTACTTTATTCATGTCATCTCATTAAAATGTCACAAATCTTACTAATAAGTAATGGGCCCAAGGAGACATAGCCCATAATTAATTGAGACTTGTTCCTACTATATGTAATTTCAAAACCCACACATTCATACATTATATGTAATTGCTTACATATAGAATTCTATTCCTGAAAAATCTCAGTCATCCATCCTTGCTTCTGGCCAACTCCAGAACATTTGTATTGCACTCCAGTTCACCCCTCTTCAGGGAGAACTTTATCCACCTCACATTTGGGCTTTGGATTAGCCTGAGGAGAGATGCTTCAGCGTGTCTGCTGTTTCTTTTCCATGAGGAGGTGGGCAAAATGATTGACTCAGACCCCTCCACATATGGAGACCACAGCAGCTCACAGTCAGATGCCTTCTGTATAAGGGTCAATTAAGATGTGTGCTTCATGGTTTAGTGCAAATAACTAAAGCACAGATGGAGGAATTCGGTCACAGTGACTGAAGGTACTTCAACAGCTGCTGTGGTGATTACATCACCAGACACTTGACTTTCAGTGAGGATTGTATCTTGATAACGCTCGAAGAGAAATAAAAATATTTGTCTGTGTGATAGCCTCTTTAAGGCTTTAACACATATAGGGTAGAAATATTAGCAGAACTTAAATTAGTGGTAAAGTCAGCCCTCTGCATCCACAGGTCCCACATCTGTGGATTTGACCAAATGCAAGTCAAAAAAAAATAGTTTTTTAATTTCAGAGATTTCCAAAAAGAAAAACTTGAATTTGCCAGCCATTGGCAACTATTTATATAGATTAATACTGTATGTACAACTATTTACATAGCATTTACACTGTATTAGGCATTATAAATAATCTAGGGATGATTTAAAGTATCTGGGGTGACACGTGTAGGTTGTATACAAATACTACACCATTTTATATATGGAACTTGAGCATCTGCCAGTGATGGGAGTAGGGTGTAGGGGAGGTCCTGGAACCAGTCCCCTGTGGATACTGACGGACCAGTGTACTTAACTTTCACTACACAGTAGAACCCAGGTTACACACCCTAGAGACCAGTTTCATCAGAACCACTAGGAGTGACATCTAGGCATCAGTATTTATTATAGTCCCCTTGGATGATGCCAGTGTTCAATGATTGTCAAAATACATGTTTCTCTTACCTTATCTCACTTACCCAATGTAAAGTACATTTCTACCACTTTATTGTCAATGTCTAAATTATTTGCATTGCAGAAAGAAAATGTAGTCTATTCAATATAAATTTTTTGAAATATTTAATAATTTATTTATGATTGCATCTGTCATAAATGTATATGTATAGTTAGATAAATAGATTTTGTACTTTGTATGTTTTAGAAAAATTATCAATTTTTGTGTATTTATGTATGTGAACAAGTACACACACATATGACAAAGCTTGTTAATTTTGTTGACTATTTTTGTTTGGTTAATTTATCAGTTTCTGATAAAGATACTTAAAAATCTCCCACTAATGATAGGGTGTTTGTCAATTTTGTGAAAAATGCTATCAATTTTGCTTTTATAATTTGAGGCCATGCTGCTAATTGCATCAATATTCTTTAAATTATATTTGCTTAGTTATTTGTTAATCTTGCTATTAAGTAATTTATTTCTTTATCTCTAGTAACGTTTTTGCCTTGGGTTTCATTTTGCTGGTATATTGCCTCGTTATATATCACTGCAGTAGTACTTGCATAATATATCATTTACTTTTCAAAATTATTATGTAATTTTGTTTCAAGTGATTCTCTTTTGAGGAACATTATAAGTGTATTTTTGAAAATCCATTCTGATAATGTATCTTATAATGGCACATTTTATTCATATACATTATTAATGATTACAAATGTATTTAGACTTATTTTTATCTTTTTTTACCTTTCCTTTATTTTGATTCTGCTAGGATTGATACATTTTCTACCTGTATTATTTGCCTCTGATGGTTTAGGAATGTATTTTTTTTCCACCTTATATAAATAGAGTCAGCCCTCCATGTCTTTGGGTTCCACATCCACAAATTTAACCAACCATAGATTGAAAATATTAAAACAGAATTCCAGGAAGTTCCAAAAAGCAAAACTTGAATGTGTTGCATGTAGGCAACTATGTATATAGCACTTACATTGTGTTTACAACTACTTACATAGCATTTACATTGTATTAGGTATTGTAAATAATATAGAGATAATTTAAAGTATACAGGAGGATATGCATAGCTTATAGGCAAATACTATGCCACTTTATATAAGGGATTTGAACATCTGTGGTTTTGGATTCCACAGGGGTCCTGGAACCAGTCTTACGCAGATAGCAAGGGACAATTACAATTATAAAAATTTAACCATGATTAAAAGTATTCAGAATTTTCTATTGTTTTCTTGAACACAGCAAATGTCTTAGAACATATTATTTACCACCAAGCTCCAGCCTCAATCATGGTAATTATTCTTTAGAGTTTGAATTATATGTTTTACACAAACATAATTATTAATTCTAGTTAATTAAATATACTGGTATTTTATCAATTTCTATGATCACAGAAATTTTTCTCTTATTTTTTTTTTAACATTCAACATTGTTTCTTACATCTTCCCGCATCTTTATTTGGGGTTAACCTTTCCCTATTAATAAAATGTATTCTTCATTTTTTTCTCCTTGAAAGACCCTGAGAGTCTTAACTTCTCCTAATCTTTGAATTCTAAAAAATGCTTTATCTTGCCTTCAAACTTAAGTAAAAGTTTAGCTGGACATGAAATCCTGGGTTAATGCATGCTTTCCTTAGATGTAGTAAGGTATTACCCTTTGATCTTTGGGCATCATAATTGGCAAATGGAAAAAAAAAATATGTATATATATATATATACACACACGCACACACCTTATCAATCTAAATTCAGTTACTCTTTGGCCACTTTGATTTATTTCTGGTAGTTTTTAAGATTGTATTTTTGCCTTAGTTCTTCTACCATTTTATTCAATGAGTAGGTGTTTATTTCGTATAATTTATTTTTATCTGCGGATCTTAAATCTGTGGACTGTGTTTCTTCAGTTCTGTAAAAGGCCATCAATTACCTGTTTGAATATTTCTCCCCCCTTTTCCTTCATTAAGTTTTCTGGAACTCTTGCAGGGTCTAATTTGGAGCTTCTCAAGCTATCCTTGATATCTCTCTCTTTTTCTTTTTAGCTGCTTCTCTGTTGGAGAATTCTGGCTGAAGTTCTTATTATTCCATTCCAAATCATTATTTTTTATTGCTTATTAACTAGCATTTATTCCATTCTTTATGTTTTCTGTTTAAATGTGTCCATTTAAAAAATTTCTTACTGGTTCTTTTTTATGTCCACATTCTCAATTGCTTTTATTTTGCTTCTTTCCTAATTTCTGGTGTGATTCAAGTGGCTTTTTTTTTTTTTTCTGTGAGCAATTTACACATTCTTCTTATGAATTTTTGTCAAACATTTTGCAGAACTGATTTAATTCATTGTGTATTCATGTTTTGATTATTGGTTTTGTTGCCTAATTTTCTCAGTATTAGCTTTCCTCATAGAAAAGTATGTATGTGTGTGTGTGTGTATTTTGATGTTTGTTTTCCTCCCTATTCCTCTTCTGACCCCTTCCTGTATCATCTACACATTTATATGTTAATATTATTCAAGTGGCAACTATGAACCAGCCCCTATTCTAGCTCTGGGGGATATCTAGCATACAAAACACACAAAAAAATCACTCCCTGCGTGGAGTCTGCATTCCAGAGGGAGGAAATAGACAATAAACTTAACACATGTACAAATCATATAGCGTGTTAATGATCTTGTAGTTGTCTGCACCTGTTCCTCCAGGGACTAGAATGTTGCTTAGGGGTTCCTGCTCTGCTGTGATATAGAGCAGTACTATTTAAAGTGAAGTCCACAATTTGTGCTGATCCACAGACTATTTGTAACCTGTCCATGAGGAGGCAAGTATAAACGTTTAGAGAAGGGCTCTGGAAACTTTTGTATCAATTTGACAAAGCAATTTTATTTCTGTCAAATCTAACACAACAAAGTTTGATCTTGTGTTTTTATATGTCTATTTTTTATTTCATTTTTCAATTTGCTTTAATTGTATTTTACTAAAACAAACAAACAAACAAACAAACAAACCTCTGTGATGAAATAAGGGGGTGAAAAACCAAACCTTATTATCTCCACAGAGAGTCTGAAAAGCATCACAACAGAAGTTCTCCAGAGGTCGGAACAAAGCCAGTAGGAGCTTGGTTAACTTCTTGACGGAAAGACTACGGGCTGTGTCTGTGTCGTCCCTCCTCCCTAAATGTGCAGCATTTTGGAAATCATAGACTGTAGTGGCATTTGAAACCTTATGTTTTTCATCTTCCCTTTGCGGGGCAGACATCTTAGCCCCAGCTTTAAGCAATTTTCCAATCATCTGGTGGGCAGAGGAGAGATTCTCAAAATATATCTCACCTTAATATTGGACAGAAATACATGTTCTTTTCTTTCTGAGACTTCTGCTTGGTTCAAACTGACCCCCTGGAAGAAGTAGTGAAAAGAGTACTTAACTGACTGCCAGAATTCCTAATTTCAAACATTGGCTTGCCTGCTGAATTAATGGTGACCTTAACAATGAACTAATCTCTTTTACAATTTAACCTTTATGATTTTTACAATAACTTTTTGAGGCAAGTAGAAGAGGACTATTTTTATAAAGAACGGAAACATATTCAGAAAACTTGCTACTTGTCTAAGGCAACCTATTCAGACAAACCTACGTCTGTCCCAAAGTCCATATGTGCTACCTTGTAAAATACTACAGTTGGAAGGAGATGTCTCCTTGGGAATGTCACAGGGGGTAAAACTCAAAACACTGCCATGAAATATTAGCATTCTTTTCATGGCAGGGGTTTGGAATCCCATCCCAGTTGGAGAGTTCACACTGAACCCTGCCTCTGACTGCTGTAGCTTTGTTTGCAGAGACTTGGGCGTGACAGCTAAAAGACTGCTAAACTTTTCCCCGTTGTCAGAGCTTAGAAGCTGTGATTGACAGGCACTAAACAAGGGAGAGGAGAGCACGTGGCCTTGACAACTGACAATGCGTTTACCTAGATAGTGTTTGGAAACTGCTGGGGAAAGGACGTGATTCACCTGGAGGCTGATGCGTACAATCACGATTTGCTCACTGTTTCCCCTTTCTCCTTCACACCCCTCTCCTTTGCTGCCTTTTGTCTTTTGCAAATCCTGACTCCAACATCTAGCTACATTCTCTCTTGAATACAGGTCAAATTCCATTTCAAAAAGATAACAATAACAAAGGAGAATTCTGCAGAACAAAGCTCTGTCTGTACTTTGGTAGCTGCCTCTTAGGAACGATGTTTTCTTTATCTAGTTACAACAGAATGTGAGCTCTTGCACACTTTTCTTGAACACCACCCATAGAATATTCATTCTCAAAGCAGTATCTCCTTAGTGTTTGCATCTCTCTTGGAAGATTAAAATGCACATCCAAGGGTTATTTGTTTGATCTTTGCAATAGCAGTTGATTATTAAAGTATCAAGCTTACTCTTATTTCACAGATTAAGAAATTGAAGTTGAAAGAAGTAAATCAGTCAAGACTCTACAACCCTTAAATTGCAGGTTGGGGATTTTGGATTCTAAATATGCTCTCTCCTATGTAATATTCTATTTTTAAAGCTCACTCTATGAGAACTATTTTTCCAGGAAACTAAGAATGGTAGCTAAGGCATTTGTATGTTTTATGTCCTGCCATCAAGAAGCAAATGTCAAGTGATCTGCAAAGTATTTTCTATGATGAGTAATATCTTCAATATCTTTTATTTTCTTTCCATCTCAAATATCCCAACTGCCAAAATAAAATTGGGAGTGAAGATATTCACACTGTGAGAGGAAAAGGGAATGGGGATGGTATCTTTTCTCCCATTCTGGTTTGAATATTGGGACTTCAGTATAAACAGAAAAAGCATCCCTTTTTGACCTCCAGGTTTAGAAATACAGTGTTTTTACTAGGCCAGTGAGGACAGAATAATGGAAACAGACATCTATGGGGTTGGACAGAAGCAGCCCTACCACTTATTGTACCTAGGACACGTTGCTGAAATGCTTTGTGCTACAGCTTTCTAATCTATATAAAGGTACTGATCATAATAATACATATATACTAGGCAGTACGGATTGGGTAAAATATGTCTAAGCAAAGCTCTTTTTAAACTGTGAAAAGTTATACAAATATTAGTTCTTATTTTACCCATTTTGCAGTTTTTCCAAACAGCATGAGTTCTATTCTAAGGCTGAGTTAACTTGTGGAGATCCCAAACTGTGGACACGCGTGGCAATAGCAATTACAATTAAACATAGTGTGACCTTGGGGAAACGATGAAACCTTTCTATTGTTGCTGCACTCCTCATAGAACAACCAAACGTTATTGTCCCTCTCACCTTGAGATGAGCAAGGCTGTATATAATTAGAACTATATAATCACACATTTATGATCTTGTATGCGTATGTGGGTGTGTACATTCTCCTTCTGCAAATGAAATGTAAATTCCTTGAAGTCGAGAACCATATTTCTTCTAGTCTGTAACGTTTACAGCATTGGGGAATGGAAATGCAATTACTGAGTATCAGAGCAGGAAGAGACTTTAGCCTCATTTAGTCTAACTCTCCTCATTATATAGATAAAGAAATAGGAACCTAGTGTACAGATAATAGGTAATTTGCCTAAGATCATCCAGCAGAGTCTGAATTTAAACCGGATGTTTTGATTTCAAATCATTGTTCTTTCCATTATATCTTACAGTAGATATTTGATATATGACTTTTGAAAGAATAAGAATAACTGAAAGACATTTCGTTTAGCATTTTACGTAGTAGAAAGCAAGTTCCACAGTTGAAGAAATTTTCATAAATGCTGTGCTTCAAGAACTTTGTTTGTTTATGCTAGTATAATTTAAGAATCTCAAAAGATAGTAGGTTATTTTTTTTTAAGTTCTTTGAAAAAAATTATTATTTTAAAGGACAACAGCTGTTAGAATATAATAAATACCCAACAAACATGAATGGGTAAGTGGACAAAGAATAGAAGATAGTGACAGGATTGCAACCTCAACTCTGATTACTTGTGTAGCCTTTTATAGCCAATGTAACCTTCACAAGACTCTGCAGTCTTTGCCTCATGGTCCCTCTTCCTAAGCTAAGTTGTACACAGGATGACCTGCTCAACCTACCTCAAGAGGTAGCCAGAAAGGTCAAATTTCTTTGGAACCACAACACCTGATATAATGAATGACTCATTTTAAGCACCAGCCATTCTCCTTTCACTTTGGAAATATCATTCTCCTTTTTCTTTCTGGGAACATTTTTCCCTCACTCCACCCATATGATTCCCATTGGAGCTACTATGTTCTGATATAAACCTGACCCTCCAGCCAGAGTTAACAGGTTGAGAGCTACGCACCTCTCCCAAGCTGAACCAGTAATTCTCTCCACTGAGATTTTAGCTTTGGAACCAAGAAAGTGAGCTGAGAGTTAGTCTGTGGCTAAAAAGCTGTTAAGATCTCTCATCTCGTGCCAGTATTTCCTTTGTTCACTAACTGAACACTAACCACAACCTTCAGATATTCCAAATTGTGCTCCCATCTGTTGGCCTTTCCACGTATTTCTTCTCCCAACAATGTCCTACCTTCAGATATTTGCAGAGCTGACACCCACTCATCATTCACGCCTCGACTCTGAAGTCACCTCTTCGAAGACCTCCTCTAATCACTTAACTAAAGTAGCCCCACTTGTCTTACTGTATCACATGACTCTTTCATCTTCTTCATAGCTCATCCCAGTAGCTGAAATTGTCTTATTTGTTTATGTGGTTTTTGTCTGACTTCCATGTAAGAACATAGGCTCTTTGAGGACAATTTTGTCTTATTCACCCCTGCCTCCCAGCCCTCAAAATAATATGTATCTATTAATGTATAAGTTGGTAGGAAGTCTCTGTGCTCATAATGATCTTTCAAGATAAGCAGCACTGCCCTCCTTTCATAGTGGAAGAAACAGAAACCCCAAGGACATACATAGTAATTTGTTCAAGACCCCACAGTTATGAAAGGAGTGGTCATCTCCCACCTGGTCAGAGTGGTTTCTCTACAATCCATCTGGTGGAAGCACACTGATTTTACATTCATAAGATTGTTTTTGGGGGAAGGAGGTAGTTGAGTAGAGGTGTTTAAGATCTGAGCAGGTACTTCATGCCAGTCAATGCACTGAGAACCACTAGGCATCGCAGAGAAACTCTACCGTACAACCACAACGTCCTTTTCTCCTGATGTCCAGTCTTGTTTTTGGAGGGGTCTCAGCTTACAAATCTGGGGGCTGAAACATTCTGTAAAGCCCTAGGAATCTCTACTTTGTAGTTGCAGACCTTCTGACACTGATATTGCTTTCTCATCAGCAGGTCTGGATAAGCATTAGTAATAAGGCATGAGAGTAGACGCCTTATTCTGCTTTCTGCTTTCTGCTTTTCTGCCAGACACTGGTGGGCTTTGTTTTACCAGTGAAATATATTTTTTAAAATGTCCATGAAAGAAAGCCAATAGTTGGCAGAGCAAGTGTGACCCCTACACATGCTTCTTCCTGTGGGGACTGAAAATAAGATTCTGTTTGTTTGATTTTTCCACAAGGTCAGACCTAGCTGAGATTGGCAGAGATAACCATTCCCACCTTTACTCTGCTGCCAAGTCAGGAAAGAAGCTGAGTTCTGGCCCATTTTTCACATTGAGTGAGCCTCACCCAAGACAGGTAGAAGGCTAAATCCAAGGTCACACAGAGGGTCAGGTATTATTAACAGTCTGAAATATTTGACTTAATGCTTGACACTTTGCATTATTAACACATTTAATATGGACAGCAATCTACAAAGTAGACATCACTACCTAAAAGGAACTTGAAACCAAGAGAGGTTAAATGACAAGTCCAAGATCACACAGCTAAGAAGTCACATAGAATTTGGACCTGTAAGTGCTGGACTATTTCTGTGCCCCAACGTGGGTCAACCCACCCAGCCACTGCTTTCAGAGACGAGGTCTCCCATATGATCATCCCACCTTCACATACCTTCACAAGAGAACGTTCTCATTTCACACACCTTTATGAGTGTCACCACCTGAAACTGGGCTGTACAAAGATCCCTGCATCTCCATGGCAGCTGCCACTTCTGTCCTCATTCCCCATTCCCTAGTTCATCTTATTCACCTCGAAGCATTTTTATGGACAGCTGTGATTCCAGGTTACAACAGGGAAGTAGGGATGGCAAAAACAAGTCAGCAGACAATCCCAGGTTCAGAGTGCTCAGCTGTCCTCACAAAGCCCAGAAACCACAGTCAACACCATCCTGGCTTAGGGAAAATGGCGAGCAAACAGATGATTCTCCAACAGTCCTCCCCTTCTGGGTGAACAGAAGTCTCCCTACCTGTGCACCTTGTGACCCACCGTGGGTAGTTTAACCTCTTCAGGCTTCACTTTCTTCTCTAATGGTGGAATAATAATAGTATGCCTAAATAATAAGGCTACTGAACAGAACAGATTAAATACTTCCATGCATATGAAGGACGCAGGGCAGTGCTTGGTATTTAATAAATACTCAACAAATTGTGGTTCCTTGCAGCTCCGTTTTCCCCCTTCAATTTCTGTTTTCAAGGGCTTAGGACAAGCTAACCCCTTTACATATTGACAGACTGACTTTCTGAAGCTTCTTTTTCTCTGGAAGGCTGATTTTAGCATTCATTTTAATTTTCCTGGGTAAGTGTTTGTGATTTGTTTGTCCGATTGCCTGTCATCCTCTGGAGGTTATTGTGGCTGCTTGTTAGCCCTCTAGAAATGGCATGGGACAGTGTGGCTCACCTGTTTCCATCACCCTAAGAACAGCCCTCTCCCAGGCAGAGCTTCAGCCAGCTGCGTCATTCCCTAAGACTCGGGTCAGCAGTCCCCCTGGACTAATTAATCCTTAAGAGATCCCTGTTATGCAAGCACATGTATGCTTGGAGCACCTGTGGAAAAGAATCCGGTGTGTCCATTTCTATATTTCCGCATCTGGCTCAAGCCTGAGACAAAGAGCGTGCTCAGTGTGTGTTAGCCAAGAGAATTTCTGTGTAAATCCCTGCATTGTTAGAGCTCCTTAATGACAACAAACAGCAACATCAATTTAATGAGTGTTATGGCTAGACTCTTTGCAAGCACTTTACATACATAATCTTAGGAAATTCACAGAACAAACCTATAAAAATATACTATCATTACCTCCGCTCGAACACATCAGAAGAGTAAAGTTCAGAGTGGGTAAGAATACCAAAGCCAAGATTAAATCGGGGCTGTCAGACTCCAAAGACTGTTATTTCAAGGAGACTGCAGTGATAATATCTCTTCCCTGCATCCACTTAATGCCGTAGCTCCCGCTACTCTGGCTGCAACACATGGGAAGCCAGCATCTCCAGTGGTGGGGAGCTCGCTACTTCAAGGCAGTATAGCTCTAGTCTTAGACTGTAATAACTGCCAGAAAGTTCTTCCTCATACTGTGTTCAGTCATTTCTTGGAGTTCCTGCCCACCATCAATTCTGGATCTGCCCCCTAGAGGAGCACAGAAACAAGGTCTCATGCCTTTCCCATATGTTAGCCCTTGTGCTGTAATTAAATCAGTCTCCTGCTTGCTCCAACTCAGGAAGGTGGAACTAAAAGAGGGGAAGGAAAGAAGGTGGAACTAAAAGAAGGGAAGGGAAGAAGGTATGTTAAAAACTGGACAGTTATTTTAAAAAAATCTACGATAATGGTACTAGCTAACCCTTATCAAGCACTTAATATTTTTATCAAAATACTCTTTTTTTCCCTCCATTTCTGGGCATATGCCTCTAAGATTCCAAACAAAGAAGGTTTCCTCATTGCTGTTAAAGCAGCCATCATCAGACTTGTGAACCACGCTTATCTATGGGTGTTGACTACCTAATAAATCTTGCATCTATATTCCATGCAGGTAAATGACAGACTGGGGATGATTTAGTGGATTGTGACTATGCTGCTTTGATTTCTTTCTTACTAAAATTGTATCATGCCGGAGTGAATGCACACTGAAGTTTTCCGTTTTAAGAGTGGAGTCTGACATACTGGGAAGAGAAAAAGCTTGGAAAAATTAGAGGAATCAAGAGTTAAAGTCCCTTCCTGTACATTGGCCTGAGTTTTTCCTTTAGCTCTATACTGATAATAGTGTTGAATGGGGACAAAAGAGGAATAAATAAGGGGTGTGAACAGGGTAAAACAGCATCATGCATGCATTAGAGACTTTGCCCTCAGTGTCTGTAGCATATACTGTTGGTATCCTACCGACATCCCTTTGGTCCATGCCACAGGTCATCAGGAGGGAGGTTGGATGGACAATTCCTGTACACACCATTAGTTTCCTGCCTCTAGCACCTGTTTGTCTCCCCCTAAAGGATTTATCTAGAATAAGGGAATGGGATCAACTCACATGTGGGGCAAGTTGGAAGATCCAAGGGGTTAAGGACCCTAGGAGCAGATTTAACCAACAAGGAAAGGGGGTTGGTGGTTCAATACCCCAGCTTCCTTGCTTCTCAGTGGAATAGTTGTGAGTATGTTCTATACAGGCTCTAAAATTGTCCCCAGAGGGATTGTCAGTTGCCCCCTGGATAATACATTCCCTGAGGGCTTTCCTTTTTCCTGGCTCATTTGCACATTCCTTCACTTTGTTTCCTGACATTGCCTCTCAGATAGACTATTTGCATTCAAATCCTTGTCCCAAAGTCAGCTGGTGGAGAAACCCATTCTAAAAGGGTTCTTGCCAATATTTAAATGGTGAGCATTACCTTCTTTATAGGGTTGTTGGGGGAAATTAATAGTGTTTACAAGGTTTTGTCCCAGAGCCTGGCCCATTAGTTCTAGCAAAAACAATAGCAACAACCAAAATGCAGTGTGTCCTCCTCCTTATCCTCATCACATCATCCTTACTCTCGTTTTCCCTTTCCTCCCTCTGCGGCTTCTCTTCCCCACTCTCTGAGGGTGAGTGAGACTTTTATCTGAGAGACAAATTTTATTAGTTTATCAGGTAGGAAGTCTAAAAACATTAACTCAAGACAAATCAAAAAGGGTGGGACACAAAAATGAGGTAAAATTTGGGAACGAATTCTCACAACTTAGATTAAGACAAAGGGCTACCATAGCTGGGGTTCACTTTTATTGGGTAGCGGCTCTACTGCGTATGAGTGGAACTGAGCATCCTTTGTAAGTGACAAATAAGACATAGTGATACTCTATAAACGACACATGATATGCAAAGGGAGAAAGAGACATGTTTAAAAAAATAGCCAATACAAAACAAAACAAAAAACTAGGATATTATCAGATTTGGAGGTCTTGGGCAAGGGACAGCAAATGTGGCTCAATGCCTGTTTTTGTGAACAAAGTTATCAGGATGCAGCCACGATCCTTTGCTTGTGTATCATCTGTGGCTGCTTTTGTGCTACAGGACGAGTTAAGAGTTGCAACAGAGATCACAGAGTCTGCAAAGCCTAATATATTTATTATCTGGACCTTCACGGAAAAACTTTACTGACTTCTGGGTCAAGGACACTGCTTTGATTTTTTTTTAAAAAAATACATAAAAAAAAATGTATAAAGTACCAAGAAAGCATAAATAGGAAAAGTATTTTTATATACACTTTTTTATAATACCACACCATGAACAGGATATACTGTCCCATAATTTTCCATTTGTAGTCTTCTTTCCTTTGTTTTTTGGTTCAAAGAACACTTTCATGGGCAATAGAGCAGGCCATCCAAAAAAACAAAAGCAAAACAAGCCTTCCTTATTTGAATTACAAAAATTTAGTTTAGAAATGATAAGATTTGACCAGGCCATATTGTTGACCAACGGATAGCCACCAAACCCCCACCTCCATCCTAATGGAAAAATAAAATCTATTTCAAGAATTGTCCAGACCTTAGCAGCTCTATATATAACAAACATGAAACATGATCTTTTTAAAAACAGCCCAAATTATACATAATGCATGCTCATATTCTTAAACTGATCTGTTAGAGATGCTAAAAAAAGATTGCATATATTTCAATTTTCCCAAAATGTCTCTTTCTCCAACACCAACTATTTTTTTTTTTCCCCTTTCAGAGCTCCAGAAATTCTGGAGATCTTCCTAAAGAAAAAAAAAAAAAAGACAACAACAACTCAGGTCTGAACATGTTATTCCATTGCCTAGAAACCTTTAAAGATTATCTTTACCTCTTTACCTCAGATTAATTTCAGAATCTTTGATATCCTATGTCTACATAACTTTGTGAGTTTGTATCCTGGCAGCAACCTCTGCACACTGTTTCACTCTGCAAACCCAGTGCCATACTCTTTCACTGCCATTCTCCAAACCATGCACTCTTTCATCCCCCAGGCTTTTGTTCACATTGTTCTCTGCCTAGAACAACCGCCTTTCCCTATATTAATCTTTCTAATGTCCTACTTTATAACTCCTGTCATCCAGATATAACCCACCCCTGGAGGCATTCCTGAGTTCTCTTAGTTATCATTAATCTCTACTCAATCTTTCTGCATCTCAGTTAAGCCTGAAATCTGGAATCATTCTTATGTCTTTTCCTCCTCCACCCCTCATATCCAGTCCATCTCCCAGCTTTGTCCATCCGACCCTCAACATATGTACTGAATATCTCACGCCTGCTTTGAGCCACTATCACCTCACTGCTGGGCAACTGTTTATCTTTCCTTCTCACATCCATTCTTGTTTGCCTCCAATCCATTCTCTGCTCCAGTAGACTAATCTTTTAAAGTACATGAATCAGATCATATTAGTCCTTTGCTTAAACTTTCTGGTGGCCTCCCTTTACATTTAGATGAGATTCAAATATCTTAAGGAGGCCTACAAAGTAATTCATGATCCAGCCCCTATAACCTCACTTCAGTCATCTCCAACTCACTCTAATCCTGTGCAAATGCCAACCAACATCAGAAACTTTGTGATTTTTTCCCCCTGTGTCTAAAATACTCTTTTTCACACTCCTTGCTTGTCCTAATTCTTCCTTCATAGCAAACAAAAAACTTAATTCATTTGAGATGCTTTCCATGTCTCCTAAGACCAAATCAGGGCGTCCTCCATTACCATGCTTCATAGCACTCGGTTTTCTTCAATCATAGACTTACTGCAATTTGCCATTATATATTTATTTATGAGAAACTTTAGAATGTTTGCCTTTCCTACTGGTCTATAGTCTGTAAATTTATCAACCATGTTGTCTTGTTCAACACTCTCTACCCAATGCCTCTCAGGGTTTAGTACACAACGGGCCCTTGTTAAATATTTACTCAAAGGAAAAAGGAACAAATGAATAATTGAATGAATGAATGAATTATATATTGTACTGAACATACATCACATAGATGAACTCAAGTTGCTGCGTTTACAACAACTTATCTGATACCAGATTTGTTTGTGTGCACTCCTGTTTCCTTTTCTGAATTGTAAGTGCTTATAGGTGGGTAGCATCAAGTATTCAGCATGGTTAAGTCCCACAGATCCTAGAAGCTGGGCCCTCCATGAATAGAAGATGATAGGAATCAACTGCCTTACTCTTAACTGTAGTGTAACCTCCTTGAGGACATAAGCATAATATATACAGCATTTAATCTCTAATACTTGGCACATAGTAGGTGTCGAATAAACACTTGATGAATGGATGCATGCATGCATGGACCTTCATCAGATAATCAACAAGTCAGCACTTCACCAATGGGTTCGGAATGTAGAAGCAAGAACAGACTACTGGTCTTTTTCATATTGACTTTCCACTTTTAGCATTGCTGGATCGTTTTCAGTTCATTCCATGTGTGTTAGAGTCTACACTATATAGTCACTGAGCTAGGTCCAGAGGCCAGAATACTAGTAGGACGCAGCCCCTGATTTAAGAAGCCCATGTACTGGAAAGGTGAAGAGAGGCATGAGCATATAAGGTCAATGGAGGTGTTATAGGGGCTGACCCACATGTCATTTACAGGGTCAGTGCTCTGAGCTCTACTTATAGTGCTTATTGGTTGGTAAGGTCCATGCCTCCTGTTTGAGAAGAGTACACTTGGCTTCCACTATGAGTGATCCACAGCCCAAAAGGCACTAAGGAGGGATGACACTGTCATATGGTTTTTGCTCTGGAGTCCTGTCCTATGGATCAGGCCAAGGCTGGACTGTGCCTCAGACCACGTCTGTGCTTGGCTCTTTCCTCTTGCTTACCCCATTTTAGTCCCTCCCTTACAGGTTTTTACTGAATAACTCTCCCTCTGTAAAGTGTGTGGATCCGAATCCTTATCTGGGTTCTGCTAAGCCATTATATGGTTGGTGCTTTGATAGGGTGGGTGCATGGAGCTGTGAGAGCACCAGGGAACGGTATGATGTGTTCTACAGACAAAGGGCCTGAGAAGGCTCCCTGGCAAAGAGGCATCCTGAGCTGAATCTTTGAGGCATTAAGTATTTCAAATCTGTAGTAATGTATGGGAATAAAACAACATCACAAAACCCTTACATCCTCCCCACCTGGATGTAACCAATGCCAACATTGTTTCATAGATGCTTCAAAATTTATATAGAATTAGAGAATACCAAGGTAGTAGAGAACTTCTCTGTGGGCCTTTTCAATTCTATGTTCTTTCTTTTATCTCTAGAAGCAACTCCTAGCCTGGGGATGGTGTTAGCACTTCACAGTCATGCTTATGTATTTATACATTTCCATGAACAATACATATCACAATTTCATGTGTTAATAGGAAGTACATATGTTAGAAATATACCTAAACTTTGTCAATTTTCTCTATTATTCTGAATGATGTATATCTGCCCATGTGAATACATCCAGATCTAGACATTCTAGGTAGCATTCCTTGTCCTGGCTTCTTTTTCCTTGCTCCTTTCCTGCCTTCTAGTAAGTGGGAAATTATGTCTTTACTTCCTCTTTTTTTGTAATTGAAAGTTATGCATTCTATTTGACTTAATTTAGAGATTGCCCTTTAATTTTAAAGATGTATGCTATATTTAATAAGTTTAAGACTGATCATTTCTGTTTTCCACATGACTCCTGTGAGGCACATAGGACCCATTAACTATGAAATCTCTTTCCCTGTAGTCTATGTAATTGGCAAGTACTTTATTTCCACCCGTTTTAAGCCACTCCATTATTAGTGTATGTGTGTATGCATCTGAGGTTTATGTTTACTTAGTGGTAACAGTATACTTAATACCGTTTACCCAACTTTGCTTCCTGGGCCTTATACCTTCTAGGCAAATTCAGTTTCCTTTTTCATTTCAGTGCAGCCTTTAATAGTCCTGGAGAAGCCAGTGAGTAGACAAATTACTTCAGTCTTTTTCTGTCTGAAAATGTTTTCATTGTAGTCTCACTTCAAAATGATAGATTAAACAGGGTATAGAATGTTAGGTTGATTGTCAGGCTAATAGTCATTGGTCTGTTGGAAATCTCTTTTCCCTTTTTGTAGCTCTTAAGAATTTATCTTTGATCGTCTATCATACTAATATAAAATATCTTGAGTATCGATTTGTTTTAATTTGTCTTATCTAGGACCCTGTATGTTGATTTGATCTGTTTTAAAAACTGGACAAATACCGAATGATTCTTCTTATATGAGGTTTCTAAAGTAGTCAAATTCATAGAAATAGAAAGGAAGCTGATTGTTACCAGGGACTAGGAGGGGGCGGATGAGGATTTGTTGTTTAACATATATGATTAGTATTTATAATATAAAAAGCTTCTGAGGTTCTGTTTTACGACAATGTGAATATACTTAACACGACTGAACTGTACTCTTAAAATGATTAAGGTCATAAATTTTATGTTGACTTTTTTTACAATAAAAAATTGGAAAATTAGCCTATTTCTCTACGAATATCACTTTCATCTAGATTTGCATTTTTCTATTAAATGCACACTGGATAGTCTTAGTTTCAGAGAGACGTAATTGTATCTTTCTTCTCCTTGTATCTGCAAACCTTTTTTGTTGCAGTTTGAGTTAATTTCCTCAAAGCTATATTCCAGTTCACAAGTTCTCTTCTCTTCTCATCTGCTGTATCATCCATCATTGTGTTTTTAATATGTACAAATAATTCATGTCTGAAATTTCTAATTATACTTTTAAATCCACCTATTATTTTTCCATATTCTATTGTTCTTTACTTATGTATGCTTCCTTCATTTATCTCTTTTTACCACTTTAAATATACTTTAAAATGTCTTTCAGATTGTCTGATTCATTCAGTGTAAATTCTTCCATTTGCTTCATATGCAGACCCTCCTTCACTGTGGCTTATCTCCTGTGCAGTACATAATTTTCACTAGGAAGTCATCTCAGTAGGGGTGTGTCTAGTGAGAGTTACTTGTGTTTTGTCTTATAGAAGTATCCCTATGGGTTAATTTGAGACTCATTTTTTTTTAATACTGACTTTTCATTTGGAGTCTAAACACTCCAGAGATTGTGTGAATTTAAACTCTACAAGTATATTTGGCTTTTGCCAAGGATTCTGACTTCTCACAAGACTCTGATTTCTACGTACAGCCCTAGGAGTGGAGGGCTTATGGTAAAATTCCTATTTCACAGGTAGTGCATTCTTTAATGCTTCTGTCTATTCAGGATTTCAGTTCACCCAGGTGAGCAGAACCCATATTCACTTATATAACCTCTCCCCACCTCAGTGAGTTAGGGATCAGCCTATATTCATAGCTCCACCTCCAGGTCCCTCTCCAATGCTGGCATCACGGGTTCCCCTCTGTGCTCTAAGACTGGTTTTGTATTGTTTACTTTTATTTTATTTTAATTTAACATTTTTATATGTGTCAAGTGGGAGATGAGGTAAATCTTTCCAAGCCTCCGTTTACTGGATCTTAGCGAAGTCTTCAAACATGAGTGAGTCAGTCAAGCAAAAAGGGGAGAGACAGGTACTTCCAAGAGAGAAAACAGCACACAGAAAGAAGTGGAAATCAGCCTTGAGGGCTCCATCTTGGTGACTTATTGTGGGTGGAGCCGGGGGCTCCAGGCTGCCTCTATCCCAGCTGCTCACAGAACCAACAGTCAATTACTGGAGGTAGAGAATACACAGTGGCAGGCATAGGGGACAGATGAGACTGGGGTCAGAGATGATGTGCCTGCCATGAAGCCAGGGATATGGAGGTGCGGGGCGAGTACATCACTGTGAAACAAAAGCTAAGTCAGAATATGGAATAAATAAGTGGGTCTGCTGTGACCAACCTTCAAAATACCCAAGGCTTCGGGCAGATTCAACTGGGCATTTCTGAGCAAAGCAGCACCTGGCCTGAGCAAGCCACGTACTTTACAGATGAGCATGAAATGTGTGTGTGCACTTCTCCAGAGGGAATTCAAGGTTGGGGAAGAATCTTTTAGGCAGAACATACTGCCTCTCCAGTGTCCTCATGGCTGGCCTTTCACGGTGCATGTGGGTGGTATAAAAACTTGGCTCCCAAAGGTGTGAGGAACTTCATGCCAGGGAGGGAGCAGTTTGAATCCAGAGTACCTGGAAGAGCTGGGGAGGGAAAGAGAGGACATATGTGGAAGCAGCACACTGTTCTTGCAACTCAGGGAACCTGCTCCTGGAAGAAGGCAATTTGGGTCTTGCAATACACAGGGAAAGAGGAGGCTGCTTTGTGGAGTGAGTTTAAGGCAGTGGGTTTCATACTGGCTCCTCAGAACCCCAGGGATTTGCAGAAGGACCTCGGGGGTCACCCTAGGGAGCAAGAGCAAAGCTGAGCTAGAACGTCCTCCCAATTCTATTTCCAACAAAGTTGCTTCTGCTTTTAACTAGGAGTTGGAGTGGAAAGAAGCAAAAACATTTTTGTGGGGCTTTTACCCATTTTTTTTGAGATAAAATTTAACATTTTAAGGTGTACACTTTAGTCTTTTAATATATTGACAGTGCTGTACCACTGTTCTCATTGTTTAATTCCAGACCATTTTCATCACCCCCCAAATAAACCATTCATTAAAGTCACTCATCACTCCCTAGTCTCTCCTTTCTCCAGCCCTTGGAAACCACTCATCTTTCTGTCTCTATGGATTTGCCTATTCTGGACATTTCATGTAAATGGATTCATATAATATATGTCTTTTGTAACTGGCTTCTTTCACTTGGCATAATGTTTTCAAGTTGTAACATGTTTCAGTACTTCATTCCTTTCCATGGCTTAATAATATTCCACAGGTAGACCACAGTGTGTAGATCCATTTATCAGTGGATGGGCACTTGCTTTGTTTTCACTTTTTGGCTGTTATGAATAATGCCTCTATAAACATTCACAATAAAAGTTTTTGTTTGAACATATGTTTTTAATTCTCTTGAGTTTGTAGGATTTTAAATGAAAAATGGTTCCACAAGCTTCTCCCTTTATCCCGTGAAGATGCTTTTTACCACTCCCTCCAGGAAATGGTGTAATGAATGTGTCTGAAGTGGGAGTGTGAATACTTCGGGGGGTTTGGGGTGATGTACCAGCAGATGCACAAAGCCAAAGGACACCATGGTACATTTCTGAAGCAAGCTTGTTTAAAGACTGAGGGGAGGACTGGAGTAAAATAATGTTTTTATATTAAATACAGACAAATATCCAATGTTTCATTCGTGTTTTAACACCTTTGAAATTAGAATGCATTTTACAATCAATGCTATGTCACAGTTTAATTTGCAGTGTTTTTTTTCCTTTCTTTCTGAGTGATAAAACAATGATGTGTCTCCCAATAAATGCATCTTAGATTTTATGGATTATACTATTTTGGAGTACAATGTACAATTCACATAAAATTTTAAAGACAAAAATGGGAGACGTTGGAGCTGTTTGAAGCTGGCTGCAGTTTCTGCAGGGGTTTCCTGGCTACCCCTTGTCCCCTGGGGGTATGGGATATGGTGGTGCAGGCTGTGCCCAGAACACCAGGGCTCCCCAAAGCCTCATGGAGATGACTCTGCAGGGCCACCCCAGGGCACTTAACTCCTATCTCTCTCTGGCTTTAATTTGCCTTGCTAGCCTCACCATAGACTCCCAAGCATTCCCAGTCCTCTCTCTAAAACTCTACTTCTGTGTTGGATTATCCCCCTTTTCTTATCTCCCCTTGGTGTGCCTGAGACAGACTGACATTTTCAAGAAGAATTCTAGAGAAAGAAAAAAAAAAGCCAAGGGAAAAGGAAAAGGAAAAAACCAAAAAAGAAGGAAAGAAAAGCAGTACAGAGATTGTCAAATTTTCCATGATTGCATTTCTGTTGTTACCATTCTGTAAGTGTGAAAAGGAATGTTAGTGGAACCCCTCAATTTCAGCAGAAGTGAGTGACTCTTGGGAAGCCTTGGCTCATGTTCTGATCCAGTCCAGGATCAGCTATAGCTGACATTCACTCATAAAGTGAGAGCCTTGGCTTCACGATCTCTTGGATTCCTCCAACTGCTGACATCCTACAGCTTGGTTCTTTCAAAAAAGCTCTGGCCCAAGCAAAATGCCACATCTTTGTCCACAAAATGGCTTGGGAATCACTTGAATAGCTAGGAAAGTAAAACTTCTTGCCAAAATCATAAAGAGAGAAAAAGAAAACATAAGCTTGCTGGGTTAACTCATGAATATTAGCTCTGCATTTTCAAAGCAGTGTAGTCACTGAGAAGAAGTTAGTTCAGAGGTGAGTAGCATAAGTTAACAAAGCATTGCTAACAACCGTGCAGGTTACTTTTCTTTTAATGCAGAGCAGTCCCTTAGAAAAAAATAATTTCAAAATTAATGAACAAATTTTCCCAAATGCAAGAAAAATTACAACAACAACAAAACCCAAAAACCTTATCTTTGAATCTTAATCAGAACCCAATCGGTGACTGGGTTGAGTACTTCTGAAATCAGGAGGAGGAATCCATTGTGCCTAACACCCTTTTTTTCCCATTAAATATTTCCCGGTCTTTGTACTTAAACTTATGATGGGGGTATGAGGGCCTCTCCTCGAGAGCTGATTATTTTTGACATCTGAGAGTTGTCCTCTCTATGTATTTGGTCTTGTGAGAGAAGCTCAATTAGCAGGAGGAAAGGAGTATTGCTTCAATGCATTCTTTCTGAATAACAGACTAAAATAAGGCTAAAGACAGGATGAGGCATGTTACAAAAAAATCAATCAGAGTTGTGAGTGCAGTGAAAACTCTGTCTGTGGGAAGGGCTGAAGGAAATAGGATTATATAGCCTAGAGAAGAGAACACTCATGATATGGGGGGTGGGGGAGAAAGGAAACCATCTGCAAATATGTGAAGATACAACATGGAAAAGCAAGACTGGACTCATCCTGTGACATCAGGAAGTCAGCTATTGGTACAATGTGAAGTGCACTGTACAATTTTCTAACAGTTAAATTGGTCCGAGATATTATGGTGTGCTTTGGGAAGAGCTGAGTTCTTCAGGACAGGAGGCATTCATGCAAAGTCTGCTCATCATCAGTTGTAAGAGCTCCCTAATTGAACTGTAATAGTTAACTGATAGAACCTCATTCTTAACATCCTTTTAAACCTAAAGTTCTAATGACCCACGTCGTATGACAGGGGAACTGAGATTCTCAGCTGTCCCACAAGGAAGGAAGAACATAGGCTTCGGCAGCCTTCAGGGCCTCTGACTCATGTTGAATTGTAACCCAACATAACAAGATTTCCCAGGACAACAACAAAAGCCCAGACTCTCTCACTCTGGCCATGTCTTAGTTGTATAAAATAGGGATCACAGGTCAGCCCTTTTCAGCAGGTTTGCACCTCCCTCCTGACTCCTAGGCCTCTCTGCAGGTTGCAGCCAGCCCTTGAAAACTGTGCTCCGTTCCCTACATACTGCTTGGGGGAAAACTGAACAAAAATGTTCAGACCAGCTGAGCTCTCTCATGGTGCACAGCAATTTGAGCAGAAATGTTCTCTTTCAAGATGGATGACCCTCTTACCAGCAACTGCTTGGAGAGAGTGTTCATTCAAACATGCTGGGCTTGGTTCCAGCTCAGAGCACAGAAATTTTGCAGGTAATTTCTACCTGCCATCCAATCTGTTGCTTGCCCACCCTCACGCCTGCTCCCATTTGGTCCTTCCCAAGATAGATGTGACATTATACACACTACTTTATGATCCTTAACACAGCAGGTGCAGTTAGATATATCCAACACCATATTAATAAGAGTCCTAATGAAGAACCAAAATAACCTACCTGTCACAGAAGTTATGTCACCCCCCCCAGGAAAATTAAAGTGGCAAATCATCCTACGCATGGTCTATTTTTCCTTTGTCTCCACTTCATTCCCTCTGCCTGCCCCTAAGCCTCTCTTTGTGATGTGTGTTAGTTCCTGCAGAGTGGTTTCAACAGGCCTAGGTTTGGTTGGGTTGCTAAATCGCCTGGCCATATTTGCTGTGTCATTGGTGGGATGTGCACAGAGCCAGGAAAGAGAAGAGCTGGGTAGGAGTTCCCGCATCCCCCCCGCTTCTCTGTCCAGCAGGAGCCCTCATTTTAAGAATCTATCCCAGGCCAAGCTTAAATGATGCTGCTGTGACAAAAACAAGCAAGGTTACCCAGAATTATCCTATTCCTGCTCTGCTGCCTACTACAGGTTCAGAAATAAAGGGCAACTCCCTGCCCTAAAAATACTCATAGTCTGGTGTAGGGGTCAGCAAACTTTTTATGAAAAGGATTGGTTAGTAATTAGTTAGGCTTTCCCAGGCCAGTCTATGATGCAACTGTTTATTCCTGCTGTTGTAGATTAATTAAATTAAATGTGTAAGAGCAGTCATAGATAATATGTAAACAAATGACCACAACTGTGTTCCGATAAAACTTTATTTATAAACAACAGATGATGGGCCAGGTTTGACCCTCAAGATGTCATCTGCAGGCCTCTTATCTAGTTGGTTTGATAGTTTTCTTTAGTATTAGCTTGGTTTCTTTTTGGTCTTTGTGACTCTACTGTGTGCTTTTAATTTGTGGTTACCCTGTTTTTCAAGTATGTTAACCCCTTACTATATCTGTTTGCTTTAGACTGGTAGTCATGTAGGCTCAAACACATCCTAAAAAGAACAAAGGGGAAAAAAAATTTTTTTAAACAGGACAGAGAAAAAAAATCTGTATTTTCTTGCTGCTTTTTTTTTTTATTATTTTGAAATCTTTTTTTTTAATCTTCGTATTTATTCTCTTGCAACTTATTGTAGTTATCACTTTTCCACTTATGGTTCTCTCATTTCTATAGCTTCCTGCTTCTTTTCTATTTAGAGTAGACCTTTCAATATGTCTTTTAGCATAGGTTTAGTATTGCTAAATTCTTTTAGTTTTTGCTTGTCTGTGAAATTCTTTATCTCTCCTAGTCTAAAGGATAGTCTTGCCAGATAGAGTATCCTAGGTTGTAGCTTTTTCTCATTCAGGACTTTGTATATATCTTGTCACTCCCTTCTGGCCAGCAGTGTTTATTTCTGGCCAGCAGTGTTTATATAGAGAAATCAGCTGAAAGCCTTAAGGGGTTTCCCTTGTAACTAACTCTTTGTTTTTCTCTTGCTGCCTTTAGAATCATTTCTTCATCTTTAACTTTGGCCACCTTAATTATAATATGTCCTGGTGTAGGTCTGTTTGGGCTTTTCTTGTTGGGGACCCTCTGTGTTTCCTGTACTTGGATATCTGTTTCCTTCTTTAGATTTGGAAAGTTTTCGGTTATGATTTCTTCAAATACCTTTGGAATCGCCTTTTCTTTTTCCTTCTTCTGGGACCCCTATTATGCATACATTGGCATGCTTTATATCATTCCATAGGACCCTTATATTGCTTTCATTGGTTTTCACTTGCTTTTCTGTCCGCTGTTCTGATTGGGTGACTCCTGTTATTCTGTCTTCTAAGTCACTTACTTGTTCCTCTGCATTATCTGCTTTTAACTGCCTTTAGCTCGGCTCTCATCTCAGCCATCAAGTTTTCTGTTTTTAATTGGCTCCTCTTTATAGTTTCTATTTCCTTTTTATAGTATTCTGTGTTTCTATTCATAGTCTCTCTTATATCCTTCAGTGCTTTTATCACACCCTTTTTGAAGTCATGATCTAGTAGACAGTCGAGGTCTATCTCATTGTTTGTTCTTTCAGGGGACTGCTCTTGTTCTTTTAATTGGGAGTGGTTCCCCTGCTTTGTCATGTTACTTATATTTCACAGGCTCTGTGGATTTAGGAGTATCAGTTATCTACAGTTGTCTTGAAGGGCTGTTTTATTTTTCGTGTGTTTGTTTTTATTTAAAGTGGGAGTGGAGTGTTCCTGTGTAGACTGTGTGCATCTAATAGTTTTGTTGCAAAGGCTGTTCTTAGTGTGGATGGTTGTCAAGTCTTTCTTCTGTGTGTGTTGGCTGTTATCCTTTTGATTTGTGGTGTGGTTGGTATTGTGATCAGAGCCTGCCCTGATTGTTGTGGAGCCAGGCCTCCTTTTTTGTTCTGTGGCTGTCACAGACTTGACAGAGGCCAGGTCTGCTCCCCTGTTGCTGGAATAGAGGCTTCTAGGCCCCGTTTCTGAGCTGTGGTGTGTGGTAGGCAGGGTTGGAACACTTCAGCTAGGAAGGAGAGTTACTGGGTGTACCTCCGTGGGAGATGTCCACTGGGAGGTGCCTACTGTGGTGTTGTCTGTCACTTGTTATGCGGGCTTACAAAGTACTCTTTGTTGATGCTGCATTTGTCCCCACCTTAGCTGCGAGAATGTCAGCCACCCATTCAGGTGTCCCCCTGGTTCTGGGTCCCAGGAACCACCAGTGCAGATTCCCCACGGTCAGGTGCTGGGATCTGCTGTAGTGAGCATGCAGTCACACACCTGAATCCGTGGTGCACCACAGGGTCAGTGTAGACCCCAGCCCCACCTACATATATGGTACAATATGCTGGCCTGTTGTAAATACCTGTACTTGCCCCGGAGTCAGAACTCCACTCACTGTCTGTTCAGCCCAGAGGCGCGGGTCCACGAAGGGTCCAGAGAGAGCAAATCCACCCTCTATACCTGGGGTTGTAAACAAATCTCAGTCCCGCCTGTAAAGTTGCAGGGCCCATTGGGTATGGATTCAGCTTTCAGCCCCAGCTCTGCGCAGCACTGAAGGCTGAGCCCCACCTCTCTTCTCCCAAGAACACATCAGCAATGCAGCCAAGTGTAGACAGGGGCTATGGTGCGGCTGCATTGCATCCCTGCCCCCCCACACACCAGCAGTGGTGCTTTCTTATGGGGGTCCCAGGCTGTTCTGTTCCACACACATCCCCAACCAGAGCTCACACTGCCCTCCAGTCCCCTGAGGCCGCCTCCGTGCAGTGGGCCCCAGCCCTCTACCCAGGCTCCTCACCAATCTCCAGCAGCCAGTCCCGGCACCTGTCCCTGCCAGCTGGCGTCTAGGACTGAGGGTCTTGGGGATCACAGGGACCCTCTGTGCCAGTTTCCCTTAGCTCTGCCAAACGGCTGCCACTTTCTCCTCTGAGCCTCCAAAGCTCCACTTCTGTCCCAACTGACCTCCCAGCTGTTGAGGAGGTGTGCCAGCATGAGGATGCCTTTCTTCCTGTGCCACTCTCTCCCTGCAGAACTGGTCCTGCACTGATTTTTTTTTTTTTTCTGTTACCAGATTTTGTGAGAATCCTCCTATATTTCAAAGCAAGAGACACTCTGCCAGAGTTCAGTAGGTGTTCTGTGTGATTCAGTGGGTTTGTAAATGTAATTCTTGGTATATTTGTGGGAGAGGGTGAGCTGTGAGTCTCTACTCTGCCATCTTGGCACCTCCCTGTTATCTAGTTGGAAACAAGTGATCCTACTGCTGGAGTATTCAAGAGTGAGTGATATGACAAGAGGGAAGCAGCCAAAGGTAGTTAGGGAAGGCTTCCTTGAAGAGGTGACTTTTGAGTCATTATTTGAAGGATTAAGAGCTGTGTGATCACTTGCCTGCCTCTCCTTCCTTCACCACCATCTTCCCAGGTGGACTGCTTATCTGTGATTAGACTCCGTTAGATTTTGAGGTTTCTGCAAGCTGTTTCTGTATCTTCACCATCTCTGTATCTCCAATGTCTAGCTTAGTGCCTGTACATAATCAGGGCTTTTTGCATGTTTATTAGATGAAAAGGTATTTAACTTTTACATGTTTTGACCAGTTGCCCCTCTATTTCTTGGAAGGTGGCATTCCTGCTTCACTCTGTGCTACAGCCCGGTGGAGACTTTGTAACAAAGCAAGGGAGTCCATATAGCTTACTGGCTACTAGTTCATATTCTAAAGACAGGTGACCTTAGATGTGCCACTGAACCTTTCTATGCCTCAGTTTCCTCTTCCGTTAAAAGCAGAACAATGATATGACTTACCACTAGGACTGCTGCGAGGATTAAATGAGTTAAAAAGAGTACAATATTTAGAATTGCTCCTGGCTCAGAGCAACTATTCATTAAATGCTGGCTATTATTAACATGACAAAGCTAGGCTGGGTCTGTTCGTAATAACCTTGCACCTCTATGGTGGGAGGGGGCAGAGGCGCTGCTGGTAGGTGCTCACATTCACTTGGAAATTCTAACCAACTTCCCAGCTCCAGCCTTATTTGTTTGTTGTCTTAATCTCTCTGCCCTCGGCTGCTGCACAAGGAGAGGAGTTGATTGGCAGCTTAACTGTTTAAAATCAATATAAGAGGCACTTGGAGATTAAAGCAATTTAAGCAAGGTACTGGCTGGGGTTGGGAGCTGAAACTGCTCTTGAAGGAAACAAGCAAAGGAGATGAAGAAAGTGGGTCAGAAATGAAACTGTGTGAGTGGAGGTGAGATTACAATAGAGCACCACGACTTCATCAGAGAGAGATCGTTTCTTTTTATAAAAAATAAAATAGAACACGAAGCCCTAATCTCAAAATTGCCCCTGCCTAGTACCAATTGTTCTGCTGATTTAAACAACTGTCTCTACCCCTCTGCTCCCTACTGCCATGCCCCTCACCCACACTCACTTTGCCCTTCTCTAATCTTTGCAGGAATGTCCTTGCCAGATAGAGGTGGAGGGATTACATGGCAGCTGTGCTGCTGAGACCACATGTTGAAAATTCCACTGGAACTGAGCCTCAGAGACCAGGTGAGGAGATGCGAGAGTGTCATGGTGGACAACCACCCCAACAGCCATGGCTTCAGACAGTAGATGCATTTAACCCAGTCTGTTCTCACATAACAGGGGGCTCCATTGAGGGGGGCTAAACCTGCATTATATCCTAAGTCCAAAGTGTTCTGAAGTAGATAAGAGAGCCCCAGTGTGCCCCTACCCTTCCCGTCTCAGACATATGATAGATCCTCTGTCTCTTGCTCATTCCCCCTTATTTCTCTTACCCTACTCAGTTTGTATGCCAGGAGTTAAACTTTTATGGAATTGACAGTGCTGAATGCATCTTCCTTACTACAACTGGACCCTAATATCTTTTACCCTATTTCTACCACATTGGTCTTCTACTGGGTTAACCTCATCCCTAATGAGGAATTACATTGTATATACAAAAATGTTTCCATACTTTTGACTCCTGGGTACATTATCTAAATTCCTCATATAATGTTGGTGATGCCAGGAAGAAGCAGGCACCTGTGCTGTTGGGGTATCCAAAGATCTTGGAGGGCTTGGGACCCACATCAAAAAAGACCAGTCATAAAGGAAAGCAACTACATATGGAACATTTTAAGCAAGATGTGATCAGTAATGTAGGCTTTATTCCTATGCACTTTTGGGTCTTGTTTTCAAGATGCAATCTGCACCTCCCCCCCCTTGAAGGACAAAGGGAGAGTTCTTAACATAAGAATACTAACTGATATAGGTCATTGGAATAATAGAATAGAAAGTTACCATTTGGTAACCATCAAGAAATAATTGATTTCTGATTCACTGTTATTGACTTCTGTCAATAACAGAAGTTTAAGCCATTGGGTAAAAGAGTCTTGAAAAAATAGAGCATTTGTGGGATTTCAAACTATAATCCCACAGGTCACTTCTTAATTAAGGAGAGAGATTCTTATAATGGAGACCCCTGGAGACTACCACCTTAACCAAGTGATCAAATTTAGCAACACCAGTAATGGGATAAAGTAGCATTATGTGCCCCCTGATGTAAGTCAAAGTCAATTACATGGTATTTCCTCAAAAAGACTTAACTTTAGTCATGAAGAAACAGAAAAATCCAAAATTTGGGCCAGTTCTGCAAGATAACTAGCCTGAAACTCTCTTTAAAAAATGCCCAGGAACACAAACAAATAAATAAACATAGATTAATAAAGGAGAGGAGGGTGTGTATTAAAGACAATAAGGAAACATAAAAAAACAAATGCAATGAGAGACCTTTAACTGGATCTTGGATGTTTAAAAACAGTCTATAAAGTATATTTGGGGAGCATTAGGATAATATGAATATGGACTACATGTTAGGCAATTACCATATTAGTGTTAAAATTCTTGGGTGATAATAGGATAGTTCTGTAAGACAAGATCCTTGTGTTCTATAGATAGATCTAAAGTATTTAGGGTTGAAATGTTATGATGCCTACAAGTGACATTCAAAAGATTTGAGGGTGAAAGCCACTGTGTGAATGTGTGTGTGTGCATTTACACGCAGATAAAGCAAATGTGGCAAAAAGCTAGCAATTGTGAATCTAGATGAAGAATATATATATGCATTTATTATAATAGTCCTTCAGATTCTCTGAGGGTTGGAAATTTTTTGCAATAAAAATTGGAGAAGATGGAAGACCCTCCCACCTCTTAAAATGTATGTTTCTTTGAGGGTATCCTGAGTGATGGAACAAAAGTCCCCAGAAAGCCCCTATCCTCTCCTCTCCCTTAACCATTACAGAAGGTTTTGACTTTGTCACTTGATTTTTCTCCCCACCCCACACATGTATTCTTTTAGAATAAGGAAGACTTACTTGGGGTGTTGTGATGTTGAACCAGGATAAGAAAGAGGAGAACATATGTGTGGTAAAACTAGAAGAGTTTGCCTAGAGACTATGGAGGAGAAAAGCGTGGCGTGTGGCAGTAAGAGGGGCTGATAGAAGTCACAAGGGAGGCTGTCTGCTGCACGGTAGCCCTTTGGTACGACCCCTGCCCGCTTCATTCATCACGGGCACTTTATTCTTTCTCCACCCTCTAGTGTTCTTATAACCCATCCCCAGTTGCCCTAGGCTACTAGTTCATGCCCACTCAGTGTGCAGGACCTGAGCTGGGGGCTGTGGGCGCAATCATAGCTGACTGAACATTTCTAGCTGCTGTCCTAGGTTGAACTGCTTGGAGCCGTCGTTCTGACTCTGTCTTCCAGAAACTCTGGCTTATGCCCTCTCAGGCCACAGCGGGCAGAGCTGTTCTTGCCTCCCACGTTGCCCACCTAGAAGGCAAGGGACCCAAAGACCTCTGGAGCTGCCTTCTCCACCACTGCCAGACAGAGTGATGCTCCAGGGATCTTTCCTCTAAATGTTCCATTTTACAAAACAAGCAAGGTCTCTTGACTGTCCTGCTTCTGCTGTTGTTGCTATTGTCTTGCCCTTTAATTAAATCTGACAGGCAGGTAGGCATGTTTGAGCTGAAGATAAACCAAGGCCAAGTAGAATCAGGGCAGGGTGTTCTTCCTCTTGAGAGCTGGAGTCCCAGCACAAAGCCTGAAGCAGAGTAGAGAGAAAATCAATAGTCCTTAGCCAAACTCATTTTCAAATGTGAGTGTTGCTTGCTTGCGATTAGTGAGGGAGGAACGCAGTGAAGTTTTTCTCTTGAGTTGTTTTTGTCATTGTGTTCTTGGTTGTTGTCTTATGTTCTTTGCCTACCAGTCTAACGCACTATTTTAACATCACCTTTAGATCTAGATAATAATTTATTCAGAATAAAGGACAATTAGCCACATTTGGGGTGTCTCCCACATGCTTGTCTACTGGGCAAATTTTGAGATCCTACTAAGTACACAGCAGTGTGGTAGGCTTAAACTAGTTGGGGGAAAGAAGCAATTATCAAATCGTGTCACAAATATATAGTTACCTGCACTGACATGTGTAAAATGATAAGGGTGATCTAGTTGGAGGACTGACCTAGTCCAGATAGAGACCAAGAAAGTATTGATGAGAAAGTGATATTGAGCTGAGAGAGTCAAAATGATAAGGAGTTAGCTAGGCAAAGTGTGTGTGCACACCTGTGCTGAGTGTATGCTCAGTTGTGTTTGGATTGTGAAGGTGAGCATCACTAAGAAGTGAAGCGTGTTCTAGGTCCAGGAAAGAGCATGGGCACAAACCCTGAGGAAGGAGTGTGGAGAGTGGTTGCTGCCTTCACAGCTTTCCTCTGATCGAGAGAATGATGGAAACCAGCAGACTGTAGTTGTGTATGCTAAACAGTGGTAGTGCTCTAGTGTCTTTGAGATCTAAGAAGGTCTCATTTCCCCAGAAACGTCTCCATTACCAGCGTCAGCAGAACATTAAACTCTATTACTAGTCCACACAAATCTTTGCATTCTTCTTATACTTTATTTTAGAGTGCAAAGGATAAATCATTTATTCGTCTATTTTTCTTGCCACCAGGTATTTATTGAGAGCCTATGATGTGCCAGGCATGATTCTAGGATCTGAGGTTACTGTGCTGAACTCAACAGAAATAGTTTCTCCTTTCATGGATCTAACAGTGAATCATTCCTACTCTATAAATTCATGACTGCCTGGACATGCTTCTAGGATCTTGTCTCTCTAGGGTAAATGACTTCTATTGGCTATTTGAATATAAAGTTGATAAATTGGGGACAGTCTTTTCAACAAGTGGTTCTGGGAAGACTGGGTATCCACATGCAAAAGAATGAAGCTGGACTCATATCATACACAAAATTAACTTGAAATGGGTCAAAGATCTAACCTTAAGAGCTAAAACTATAAAACTTTTAGAAGATATTGGGGAAAATCTTTAAGACCTTGGATTTGACAATGACTCTATTGCATATGATAGCAAACGTATAGACAAAAAAAGAAAAAATTAAATGCCATCAAAATGAATAACTTTGTACATCAAAGGATAACATCATGAAAATGAAAAGACAACCTCCTGGATGGAAGAAAATACTTGCAAACCATGCTTGATAAGAGATTAATATCCAGAATATATAAATATTAAAACTCAAAAGCAAAAATACCAAAGAACCCAATTCAAATATGAGCAAAAGACTTCAATAGACATTTCTGCAGAGAAAATATACAAATGGCCTGTAAGCATATAAAACATGCTCAACATTATTGGTCATTGGGGAAATGCAAATGAAACACCAAGATACCGCTTAGCACCTATAGGAATGTCTATAATCATAAAAAAGGAAAATAATACGTGTTGGTGAGGATATGGGGAGATTCAACCCTCATACATTACAGGTGGGAAAGTAAAACGTTGCTGCCACTGTGGAAAGCAGTTTGGCAGCTTCTTAAAAGGTTAAACACAGAACTACCATGTACTCAGTAATTCTACTCCTAGGTATGTATCCAAAAGAATTAAAAGCAGAGACTCAGATATGTGTTCATCAGTGTTTATTGTAGCTTTATCCACAATAACCAAAAGGCAGAAGTAGCTCTGGTGCCCATCAACAGATTAATGGATAAACAAAATGTGGCATATACAGACAATGGAATATTATTCAATAGAGAAAAATGAATAAAATGTTGATGTATGCTAAAACATGGATGGACCTTCAAAACAGTGTGCTTAGTGAAATAAGCCAGATATAGATACACAAATATTGTATGATTCCACTTACATGAGGTACCTAAAAAGGCAGATTCACAGAGACAGACAGTAGAATAGAGGTTACCAGAGTCTGGGAGAAGAGAGGAAGGAGAAGTTATCATTTAATGGACAGAGTATTTGTTAAGGATGATGAAAAATTTTGTTTATGGATAATGGTGATGTTTAGCCAACATTATGAATGTATTTAATACCACTGAATTAGACACTGTGAATGATTTAAATGATAAAATTGTATGTGTATTTTAACACAATAGAAAAATTACTTTGAAAAAAGATAGGAGGGATTTTGAGTTTTCTGGGTAAACCCAAGAAAAGAGATAAAGAGAACCAGTTATCAGGTGAGGAGAAAAGAGATTGTGTGTACATAAGCAGGCAGTGTTGGAAATGGGGTAAATCTTGGGACAGATGGGTAACCAAGGGTACTCAAGTCTGAGGGAGAGATAACCAATCAGCAAATTTAGGTGGTATAATGGCCAAGGGACTTAGATGACCTGGAGTGTTTAGATTTGCATAGAATGTATATTTTGGTTTGAAGAAGATGGATTAGTAACACCTGTCTCTTCCCCCTTTGGATGAAAGCATTAAACAGAGAGGAATGAATTGAAGAAGAAGGCTAAGAACCCCCCAAACTGAAACATCTCATTCTGTCTTTTGCCTTCAACTTTAGGTCACCAATGCTGGGATCAAAGTTCCACTGCGACCTCAGATCTCTTTGTGAGTGGTATATTTTGTGCTTCAACGAAAAATATCTGAGCCCCACGATTTAATGACAGAAGAGAAAAGAAAATCTTCAAAAGGTAAGAGGAGATAAATGATTTAACTGCAAGGATTAAGAGGAAGATATGATGGGGGAAATGGAAAAACTCCACAAATGCAGTGGAAAGCTGGTACTCTAGGGATCAGCAGAGATATACCTGATTCTTTGTCTAAGGCAGTGAGTGGATGTGTGAGAAGACACGTGATCCATGTTCCTTTAGAAAAATATTTTAATTTTCTACTCAAAAAAAAATAGTACAAAATGAAGAAAATACCTGATACGGCTTCTTGGCCTATTCCTGGGATAGGTTCTCTAATTTTATTTTCATTCCTAGAAGCAGTGGAGACAGTGCCCTCTTCCATCTCAGAAGAGGTGATGCTAGATCACCTGTTCACTTAGAACAGGTGTGTTTGCTCATCCCTGTTAGCCTCAGCAGGCTAGACCCCACACTACTTCTCCTGGAGCTGAGAACTTGCCTCTCTCACTGACGCTCAGTATGTCTGATGGTAGTAACATCCAGTTACAACTTTTCCTTCTGTGTGTGGGGCTCTGGGAGTGGGGCTTCCTCTCTTCTCTATTAAAATATTGAAAAGTAGGTCAAGTCTCTCCTACTAGTAGGAATGCGACAAAATAGTAGACATGAAACATTATATCATGATGCAAGATAAAAAGACTGAAGAATATCTCAATATTTATTCTCTAGTTTTATGGTAAATTACACAAATTTTCCCTTGAGACTTGAAAGGCTCACACCTTATGTTCTGTGTTCTCCAGGTAACAATATTTCAAGTCCATTCTTGTCCCCAGGTGAAAGAATGGTTGTAATCATAAAAACAGCCCAAATGCCTAGGCTTTCAGTGAAGGATTTTCCAAGTCTCTAATACCTTTTACTATTTAATTTTTCCCACTAACTGGGAAAAAAGGTGAATGCTGTAATGCTGTACTCTTCAAAGCACAGAAATCCTCGCATTTAGCCAGAACCCATGGTAAATTAAAAAAGAAGCTAGTGTTTCCTAGCCACATAAGGCCACTAAAATAACAACAGTCTGCTCATATATGTGTATATGGAGTACAACTCATATATGTATAAAGAGAGCTGTGTATATACATATGTGTGTATACATGTGTGAATGTGTGTGTCGTGCTGGGTTCACGCGTTTTCAACTTTATGCAAGATGACCTACAAATGATGTAAATACCAATTCACCTCAAGGTCTTGTGTACAAGAATGGCCCTCGTAGCCCTTAAAAAACTTGACCCAAACATTGTAGATTCCTTCCAAGGTACAGCACTTACCCTCAGCCAGTAAAGAAGGGCTAACAGTTAGAAATCCCATAGCCTTGAAGGCAGTGCCACTCCCAAGGGCACTGACAGGTGTATATGTCACTTTATTTACATGGATGCACACAGTTTCTCAACCCAATATTAGAGTCACCTCATATTTTTTCACCATTTGAGGAATAGTTATCTATGGCATCCACTACTCCTTAGAGCAAAACCAGGTAGTTTTACAGAAGCCGCAATGAACAGGTCCCTAGGACCCTGTGCTGAGCTGGGAAAATGGAACCTTGTGGTCCAGCAGCACACACCCAGAAGGCGTGGCTGTGTGGGGTAGTTATAAATTTAACACAATTGCTTGGAAGAAAAAAATCAAAATGATACTTTTGGGAGTCATGTCTGGATGCTGTTACTTCCCAGGCAGATCTTACTTTTTATACCCAATAGAGATGTTAGAAATAAAATCATACCCAACATAAGAAGGCAGAGTTTACATCTAGCTCTCTCTTATTAACTCCCTAACTATTACCAATTTTTCTTCCTATATGGACCTACAAATTGTATAGCATGACTCATTTTGAAACACTGCTTTCTATTTTTCTGAGCCTATAAAATAGTTTTATTATCCCTTTGGTCATTTCCTCCAATTCACAGTTTCAGTACTTTGGGCACTGATGTCTTCCTGGAGAGTCTAGCCCATTAGACAGTTGCCAGGATCGTGCATTGTGAGCCATGGCCACACGCTCTCATGATCATCCCCCTTCCCACCAAACATGACCTTGGAGCAGAGTTGGTTGTTTCCCCCAGGCTGCATGTCTACATGGTGTCTTATTTCAGCTTAGCACAGCTCTTTGTTACACGGAATTTTTAAATGCTTGGATGGCTTCAGAGCAGTTTGGGGATGTTTTATTTGCCCCAAAGCCATTTAGGTCTGTGTAGAGATTTAAAATACTCCATCCTTCTACCTGATATCCTTTACAGTTTTACTCCCCAAAGGGCTCCAAAGGCTGTGCCCTTCTCTCAGTGGGATTCCAATTATATCAGACAGGTTCATTACCCTAAACTGAGGTATAGAAAGTGGTACCTTGGAGGCTCCCACCATTCTAGCCCTGGCAAGCACTTACTGAATATTCTTTCATGTTAATAGAGATACTCACTTTAAATGTATATATATCACTAGTTGTACACCAGGATACTTTTTAAAAATTGTGTTCACACGTCAATCAGCTAAAGTTTGTCATGTGTTGTATTTGACACAATAATTATCATTAGCATACTGACAACCCAGTGATTATCTTCTCCATTGAATAAACTAGAACAATATGATCCTGTGATTGAGATTTCCCGTGTTTACCCATATCCAGTTCCACTCTCCTTGCAGGCACAGGATAATATTACACTTCCCTATGGCCTTGTCTGATAGGACCATGTGTCTAGTACTGGTCAGTGGGCTATGAGAGGTGATGTGTAGCTGAGGTGAAATATTTAGTGGCCAACATAAGACCTTTCTGTAGTTGCTTTACCTGCCACACTGACCACGGAGGCCATGAAATCCAGATGGCACAGCTGTAGATTGGTGAAGCCTCCATCAGCCTGTATCGCTGAGTCACCAGAGGGAGGAGAGTTGGTCTTAGCAAAAAATAGACCTGAGTTTTGCTAAACCACTGAGATTTTTAAAAAATCACTACAGCATAATGTAGACTTTCCTTATCAATAAAGATTTCTTCCATAATTGGGCACAATGGCGTATGGCCATAGTTCCATTTATAGTTGGTGTTCAAGGTAAGACCAAATGTCATTAAGATTTAAAGTTCATGGCTGGTCTCTGAATACGCACCACCTCGTCTGTCACAAACAGCTCCATGAGATTGTCCCAGAGATGCTATGAATTGCATGGCTTCCTGCAGCCCAAGTTCCATGCATGCAGGGGGCTGGAGCGATTCAGGTGAAGTGAAGTCACCTTGATCAACAGTAGTCTTCATCAGATATTGCAGGTTTGTGGGGACTGTAGTAGCCAGATATTACTGTAATATTGTTGCATAAAATCTTTTATGATTCTGACTCTTTTGTTCACTAGTTTATGAGTTGCCTGCACAGAGAATGCTCTGCCACAGGTTGTGTGCCCTTCATTCCACAGGTGTTTCATTCTGGTTTCTCAGGCTATCCAGGGCATGGTCTTCTCATGGTGGGTGGAAAAAGCACAAGAGACCAAAACAAATCAAGCAAGCACATTCAAAGGCTCTGTTCTTGCCGTATCTGCCAATATATCATTGGCCAGAGAAAGCCAGATGGATAAGGCCAAAGTGTTTGGAGGTGGGATCAGAGTGAGGATATATGGTATCCCCTACTCTGCTTGGAGGCACATCAAAGCCATATGCCAGAGATATAGGTGTGTAATTCTACTAAAGGGAAGGAGTGAAAAATAGAGAAAAATTCATTCTACCAAAGGAATCATACTGGAACGGGGAGAATTAACTCAAGGTCTTTTATTTCAGGTGACTGTAAAATCTTAAATTACCTTTCCCATGATGCCATTCAGCTACATATTATTTCCCTGTCCTGAAATATTTGCTCTTGCTATTTATTTCTATATTAATATAGTTATTTGTTTTTTGATTACTTATGTGAGGATTTTTGTGTCTTGGCCACTTGAGAGCAAATCCTTATCTTGCCTCTTCCTCCTTTGGCAAAGGGCATTTTCCTTTCACTATATACTTAATTCTTTTTGATAAATTGTAAAATTGCAAATAACTCCTGATTTAATTGGTGCATTAGTATAACATTGCTCCCTTGTATTGTGTAAACAATCATGTACTTTCAATACAATATATATTTTCTAAATTTTTCTAATTTATAGTTATTGTTTTTGACCAATAGAGCAATTGAGTAAATAAGTTGTCTCTATTTTTCTACTTCCTTCCATTGTGATTTAACAAAGACCAATTCAGGGTTTCTTATTTGTTTTTCATTGGAAACATTCCTTGGGGTCTGCCACAGTGAATGGCCATACTAATGCTTTCATCTTTCTTATCCATCCCTCGGTCCTATACATCATGAAGGCTTGTACTTGGACAGACAGTCCACAATGTGACTAAAGAAAAGATAAACCGGCAGCGATAGAACCACTCAGAAGATTAACTCTTCTGCTCAAGTTTCAGCTGTTGAGGTTTTGAGCTGGGACTTGAAGTGTTCTTTGTGTGGTTTTATTCCAGGTGAGGTTTTGGATTGAGAGTTGGAAGGGGAGGAACCATTTGATATTCAACATGTGAGCCTATTCTTGGAACACACAATGCTGCAAACTGAGTTATCTGATCCTAATTCAAAAAACATGAATCAAACACCTATGTTTCAGGTGTGCTCTGGGTTCTGGGAATACAACAACAAACAAAACAGACAAATTCCTGTCCTTATGGTGCTAACATTTTAATGGGATCCTGAGGAGTCAGGAAATTCTTTTTAAAGTAACTTTCACAGTAAGACTCCTACCAATAAATCTTCGATAACTGCTCTTACTTGGAACATGGCCTCACCATCAGACTAAGGGAAAGGAATGAGGGTGTGTTCTGTTTTTATTTAAATATGAGCTGTTAAGTCTGACTCCAAAAGTTTGAAATACCTTGAGACATCAGGCTGCTATTAGAGATATAGAAATGGTAACAATGAGTGTGTTTTATTTTCTGATCTCTTCTGGTTATAAGAACAAACATCCCTTGGCTCTTCCACTAGTGGTTTTGATTTAATATGCCTTGAGTGGGTCCTGGATGATTAATAATAAATGGTTCAGTGATTGTTATGGTCAGCTATGTTTAAAAAACACAGCAATAGGAAAAGTGAAAGAGTAGGTCCAGCCTCCAAGGCTCATTTTTCTTAATCATCACAATCTTGCAGTGTAGACATCTTTGTCTTTCTTTTACAGACAATAAGAATAGTATTTCTAAGACCACAAAATTAGTAGGTGGCAGACCTAAAATTGGAACCCAAAGACCAAAGTCTGTCTCCAAGGTTCATGCTTCTTCTGTCACACCACACTGTCTTTTCATTAGTTCATTCGTTCATTCAGTCTTTGCTCCAAAAGATATTTGTTGAGCCTTAGTCCTAGGGATAAGTCATGTGGGAAGAGGGATAATGAAATTTTGAGTAAGAGCCAAAGAACTCAAATCTAAAAAGTATTGCATTTATCTAAGTCCACGAAACATGTCCTGGGAACACAGAGGAAAGAAAGGTCAGTTATAGGTGGGGAAACACTTCACAGAGGAGGTGGCATCTCAGAGTGTATATAGCTGAGGACAGAGGGCCAAGAATTCTAGGTGGAGGGAACAGCATGAAGAAAATCCAGGGGTCAGAAGACACAGATTACAGGGAATCACAGGAGTAAAGAAGAGAGGTTTCCATAGCCACACACCTAATTTTAGAACACTTAAACAGTAGTTAAGATTGACAGATTTCACATATATATTGGATATAAGAATCCTTTTGAAAATGTGAAGCTATAGCAGCCCAGAGCCATCTTTCCCCTTAGGCACAATCTACTGAAGCTAGGTAACAGTTGCCCTTTCATAGGAAACATCTAGTCTGATCATCTTGGGCTGGTGTATGCGTTTATATTATCCGCTCAGCCACTGTGTGCATTTGAGTTCAAGCCTTTGAATAGAAGATATAGAATAATTGGTAACAGATGAAGCTACAAAGATGGGTTGGGGCACTGGCATGTTTCCTTCCCCAGGGATCAGTTGATGGAAAAGTCACCTAAGGGTACTGAGTCTGCTGTTAGCTGTTTAAATATGTTTTTAGCACCTCCCTCTATGCAGAGATGGAGCCAGAATGCAGTGTCAGCCCTGGACAAGTCTAGTCCTGCCTAGGAATTTTCAGGCTGCTAAATCTGCTGGGCAGATAGTTCTCTAGACAGAAAGTAGGCATATGGATGGGATGTGGGGCTGTGGAGCAGTGAGCTTGGCCAAACAGCCTTTTCTTAAAAGATAAAACCAGTCAGTGATTAGTGAAGTCCTACTTCTCCATTGTTACCTTGGGGCCCCATTCTGTGACTTAAATGTTAACTTTACTTAGCCAGCTAGGGAGACAGTAATGGTTCAGTGAAGGGGGAGACCCATGAATTTGTAAGATTGGTTTGGCATTTTCTTAACCTAGAGATAACTGCTGGAGCACATATCAACGGAAGAAAGAGAAAGAGAAAGAAGGAAAGAGAGGAACAGAGACAGAGACAAGGACAACTACAAAAAGAGGAAAATACAACAAATGTTTATTGAATACCTACTGTGTGCCAGACACCTCCCCTGGTGGTCAGACTGGTGACTATATGGTGGAGAACATGCTAGACATTATTTTTTTCACAAAAGACAAACATTATAGAAGTTACTTATGTGAATACAAAATATATTAATGTGAAGGTTCTGGGTCAGTTAAGCCAAGAGCAGGTAGAAATCAGATGGACCACTTGGACTCAGCTTAAACACACTTGAAGACTGACTCATTATAAGAAATGAGTAAAAGAATATTTACTCAGTTCAGGGCAGTTGGTGTAATGGCAAAAGCATGAGTTTTGGAATCAGCAAGTGCTCTGTCACTAAAATCCTTCTCAGTATCTAGGAAATTTCTTCAAGCCTCAGTTTCCTCTTTTCTGCAAAATAAGAATCATAACTATTCTCCTATAACACAGAGTTTGGGTGAAGATTAGATGATAATACATTTTTTGACACACAATAGGTTCTTTATAAACAGGAAATCACATTCCCTCTTCAGCTTTCTTAGTGACATAGTCCTAGTCTTTAGCAATCCTAAGTAGTTTTATTTATCTGAAGGATAGGAGACAAAATAAATTCAGGCCCCCGAACCTCTAAATGAAAACTAATGAAAAATGTATATTCTCTCACTCCCTTATTTGGCTGACTGCAAGTGATGTCTCTCAACGCATGCTAGTTCCTCTGCTACTCTGTGACTTCAGACACTGAACTTTGAGTCTTTGTCACATCAGCAGCGCCGAGTAATTCCATACAGAAGTCTGACATTTCCAGTTGAAAAAAATAAATTGATTAAAATTCAACAGACATGTAGTGTTCGGCATTTAAAGGTCGAGGAATCTAGGGAACTATCAACTGTAAGATAATTCAACATTTAACACGGGTGGGGGTAGCCAGGATACGTTTCCTTCCCTCATGGCCCTAGCATCTGACTGTTAGAAAGATAATTGTGGCATATTTAATTACAGCCTTAAGATGAGCCATCCATCTTTAGGAGTCCTTAGCAGTTGGGCTTCCAGAGAGTTAGGAAAGATTGATTAGACTTTCCATGGATTATGTCTTCACTTTTGTTAGGCAAGAAGGAATCTTTGCTTTCCTTGCCTGAGTTCTCTGGAACTGCCTTCTTTGACTTTTGAAGTTCCCAGGATGACTGCAAGCCAGTTAGTCTTTGCTTAAAGAGAGAGAGGGATCAGATCTCTAGACCATGAGCTCCAGGACCCGACCTCTTCTGCTCCATGCTTGACTCATTATGCTGGCGTAGCGAGAGGTCCCATTTGTCATTATATAACAAATGCCTAGTATAGGACTGGCACATAGTAAGTAAGCCATATTTGTTGACTGAATGAGTTAAAGGACCACATTTAGGTTCTTTCAGATATTATTCAATCTCAGGCAATTCAATCTCAGGCCACTGTGGCCTCAATTTCCATCTTACAAAATAGGGACAATTATGCCTCCTTCACAGCTGTTATATTGTTCATCAATGTTAGCTTTATGTTTTCTCCAGCAGACAGTGATCTTTAGTGCAGGGTCTATTTTCTTAGGTCAGCATACCACCTCCTTCCTGGCAGAGCCCAGCACAGTGCCTCAGAAAGGATAGGTGTTCACTGATTTAAAATGAATTAGAGTCTACACCATGTAGCAGTCAGAATACTGAAATGGAATACAGGAGCCCTGGGGTTTAAATCCCTATCCTGTCACCAATGTGAGATGTGACCTCTAGGTCTTAATTGGCTCATCTGTCAAATGAGAGATTTATGTTAGAAAATTTCCAAGGTCCCAATGAGTTCTGATATGCTTTGATCCTTATTCCTGTTTTATCAGGACTTTATTCATTAGAGATCATTTATTAAGTCTTAGTAAGTAATGACTTGAAATTACTGCAAATAAAAGAGTTTTCTGAAAACATGAGATGACTTTAGGGGATGACATGACTGCTCTCTGCAAATATCTAAAGAGTTTTTATGATAGGGCTGTTGATCACTTGTTCTCACTTTTACTAAAAAGAACAGGCTTTGCTTACTGCAGGCAAGGATGCAATTAGACCTGGGGAGAGATTTTGTGATTACTACAGGGATAAAATGATGCCTACTTTCATTCTCCTCTACAGGTGAGAGCTCAAGTCCCCAATGAGTCAATCAATGAATCAACAAATATTTACTAAGCCTGCTTGCTGCTCATTTTCCCCTTCATGACATTTTACTCAAAGTGTGGATCGTGAACCACCTGCATCAGAATCACCTGGAGCTCATGTTAAAAATGTAAATTCTTAGACTCACTCCTACTGAATCTGACTCTCTGGGGCTAATGTCTAAAATCTGTGTTTTAATAAGCTCCCCAAATGATATTTCTGTGCATCCTAAAGTTAGGCAAACACTATTCTTGAGTTTAATAGTCTTAAACAATACTTCCTCCCAACCTGGTGGCTATTAAAATAGAACAATGGCAGATAGTACTTGTTAATCACCAATGATGGGCCAAGCATCTTATTTATATAATTCATAACAGACACACTTGCCCTGTGAAGTAAGTATTCTCCCACCTAAGAGATGAATCAAATGGACACTGAGTGACAAAGTGACACAACCAGAAAGTGGCAGGATTAGGGCTGGAACCCAGGTCTCCTGAGTTTCATTCCATGACATGATGGTCGCTAGGAAGGGCATTCTGTGAGACTCGTGTTCTGAAGCCATGACCTTGCTTGTGTCTGAGAGGAGAGAAGAGGTAAAGAGGGTCACAGAGATGCAAGCTCATCCATATTCATGTTGGTCTCTTAGCTTCAAGTTTCAGAGAGGAGACTGAGCAGGAGATGAGTCCCTAATTCCCTGCAAAGATCCTGAAGTATGTTTTCCCAGAAAATTCATAGATTTTTTTTTTCTTTTCTCTCAAGGAGAGTATGAGATTGTGTGTGTGATCTTACTGTGAACCCTACAGGTTACTCAAAGCCGAATAAGCTGACAACCTCCTTCACAGATCTCAGTCAAAAGGAGGGACTCCAGGGAGCCACTTTCAAATGGCCCTCATTTGCATTATTTCTTATAATTGCAAAATAAAATCTCTCTTTGGATTCTCAGCTTCTGGAGGTCAGCAAAGGTCATGGGGGACCTCCCCCTCCTTGCTTTGGACAAAGAAGGCTAATAGATTATTAACTGGCAGAACTGACAATCTCACAGTAAAATAATCAAATAACCATTATGTCCATTATCAGTGATAATTTGACAGGTATGTCAGAAGTGGAAGGCAAATTTGAGATAGGTAACTGGGCCGGTGGTGTAGAAATGCAGATGATTTTAGGAGACACTTCCTATCTTCCCTAACATCTTCTCGATAGTTGGGATACAAACCCAGATCTTCAATGTGTTTCCAACCTAATTCTTTAAGGGTTAAAATGTCACCCAACTAACTCATCTGGGATAGTTTAAGGAAAGCATTACAAAGGCAGAGGAATGCTTAAAATGACCTCACTTCTTGCTGAAGTTCATTCATTCAACTTGCCTTGATTGTCAGGCGAAGAGGACTGGAGGCTGCAGAAATAAGTAACAGTCCCGCTATGGAAGAGCTTATGGTTTTGTAATTCATTTGCTATATGAGGGAGGGGAAAAAAAAAACCTACCACTGAGGAATTCTCAATGTTAGAAGAGATGACAAGAAAAGCAGATAAAATTAAGGTCATAAGGAGTAGGCAAAGGGTACAGCCATGAAATTGCCTGGGTGCCCTTGGATGAGTCATTTAACCTCTCTGGACCCTGGTTTCCTTATCTCAAATGTAAGGGAGTTGGATTCAGTGATCTTGATGGGCCTTTCTGACTCTTAGAGTCTATGATTCTACATTGATTTTTATAAGCTTATAAGCTACTAAACTTAGATGTATGACTTGTCCAGAAATACTCAATCTATTAAAATACATTTCTCCATTGCTCAGAAAATCTCAAATCCACCTTGGAATCTAAGGCTCCTTAGTGAAAACCTGGACTAACCCTATCCATTTATAGATGAAGACTCTAAAGTTCAGAAAGGAAAAAGAACTTGCCCAGGGTCACATGCAAATAGTAGCTGGCACTCTTAGAAGGCAGGCCTCCGTATTCTTATTCAAGAAGGAAGACAGTCCAGGGCACTTACCACCCCACTGCCTTGCTATCCATTCATTCATTACTTGGTATACTTTAGAATTTTTTTTCAGATATAAAGTCACTTTATTAGTTTTGGAACATAAAATATATTATGCATGCCTAAGATTGCTCTTAGAACCAACAGGTTTACTGATATGAAAGATGAAGAGAAAATAGGAGTTTTTTTTTTTTTCTCAAAATGCCAACAACATTAACAGAAAACAAAGCATCTCCTCATTGCTTCTGCACTTTTTCCCTTCATATGTGTAATTTTATACCCAATTAAGGCCTTCCAGAGATGTTGTGGAGGCAGTCATGGAAATAGTAGCAGCTGTAGGATTAGTGATATTGGTGTTGATGAAGTCAATGAAGGTCATTAGTTTAATTATATAACTTTGGATGCTTTAAAAATGAAATTCAGACTTAAACAATAAAGGAAATTTATTACATCAAATACATAAAATGTAGACATATAGGCAAGCCACAATTAAGGATTGATCCAATAGAGTGACAGTGTCACCAAGAAAAACACTAAGAGCTTTTCTGTCACCTTTTTCTACTTCAGTGTGGGTTTCATCCTAAGATTGATTCCTTTTATAGTTATGAGATGGTTTCCAGCAACATCCTGGATTGTATAGTTTCTTATGCATGTCCAATGAGAGACAATTCATCTGTTTCTTCTGACTGACCCACAGAGTTCTGAATCTGAATCTCATTGGGCCAACTTGGATTACTTTTCCATCCTGAGCCCATAGATAGGATAAGATATAACAGCTATCATCATGGTACCATTATGTTTGTAGACTTACTGAAATCACCACCAGTTCCTTGACCCAGGGAGGGAATTTAATTCTTTCCTAAACTCCATGGGTACTACACAGTGGTTAAGATAAGGAATAGGCATTGGAATGAATAGCAAAATGTACCCGACAATGCTGAGGGTAAAACTGATGCTGATGATGGTATAGATGATGAAGATGACAAAGTAGTGAAGAGGAATAAAGAGGATGAACTTGGTAAAGCCATCAAGGTAATAAAGATGATGATGATAATGATCACAGGAATGATAGAGAGGAGGTAAAAGTGAAGGTGATGATAATGATGTTAATAATAAGGGGAAAAGTAGGAAGTCAACATTCAGTTAATGTAAGCTTGGCGAAATTGCATGCCTTGCCCATGCATCCTTTCTAAATAATTTGCCCTTGGTCACAGCTCCTATTTTTCCCTTTATCTGATGCTGTTGAATTCCCTCTTCCTGGCCATTGCTGATTGACTTAAGGATGGACATCTGATCCAGGAAAACCAATCCATAGTTTGGGCTATCCTAAGTGAATTGAAACATTTATCAAGAATTTTCAGTATGACACAAGTTGTAGTCCAGTGTTGATGGACACTTTAAATGTCAGGTCCAGTGTTCCTTATTTGTTGTATATTATTTGATCACAATTATTTGTTCCATCCTCATCCCCTGTTATGCTTCCCTGCCCCATTTTCTTGGAGCTTTTCCATATCTTGATCAATGTGATATGAGCAGACATGATGTGATTTTCATATGCACAGAAGCTTTCAGTTTGATTTCATGGCTTGGCTGAATTCTTTTGTTCTGGGTCACCTCTATGAGGACAGAATATTCCAAATAGTGGTTTCCCCTTCAGCCTAGGTTACAGAATGAGAAAACATGTGGAATCCAGCTAAGTCTAACCTGTAGTTGACCCAACACCCTCAAGAAATTTCATAATTAAATATGTATTGATAAGATTTGGAGGTTGTTTGTTATGCAGCATAGCCTGGATAAAAGCTGACTGAAAAATTTACATTCAAGCCAAGAGCTAACCACAGAGTTTGCAAGGTCACACGCAACTGTAGATGTGAAGGAACAGAAAACCTCTAAGAAAGCAAAGGAAGTTATTCTGTGGAAATAATTAAAGAAAAATATCTCAACATTTCTTTCCTGTGGAGAGCTGAAGGGATAGGGTTGGCTCTCAGGACATCACAATTGCAAGATGAGTGCAATGCCAGATGCAATAGCCCCAGGGTACCATCATAGCTGAGACGCTGTATGCAACCTCATCCCTGTATCTGTCATAAGAGCAGAAGCAGCTCTCTAAGGCCCTTATATTTTAAGTGAGGGGCTCATTGCTTATTGGTGTATTTCCTCCCAAGAGCAAGTGAAAGAGAAGTAATCTCACTATAATCAAGTCAACTCCTTTCTCCTACTGAGAGCAATATTTCCAATAAATCAAACGTTCTCCAGCCTGGATCCTATTTCCTAAAAGTCATCTTTTAACTCAGTCAAAAATTTTGTTAAAACACACAAATCCAGTGAACAATGGCATTTTTCTATTTTCTACAAGAGAGAATTTCTGAAGATAAAAATTTCCATAAACAAGTTGAAGCTTCTCTCATCTGTTTTTTAATGTCACATAAATATTAAATGATCACAAGCAGAAATTTAAGAGATTACCTCTATAAAAATCTCAATTTCTTTATCTGTGAAAAGGAAATGATACCTATGTTTTAAGGATCACGTGAACATTATACTAGAGAGTATGGTGGGTGTGTGACACTCTATGAATAACAACTGTTATTAATATTGAAGGGAAAGATGGGGTGGGATAGCTGGAGGAAAAGGAAGTGGAAATTATTTGTGAATTAAATAACAAACACAGAGATCCCACCCAAATGGGGTTGTTTGGGAGAAGGGAGAGAACAAGTTATGCAAACAGCGAACCTGTCCAAAGCTAACAGGAAAAGAAACCCAGAGTGCATCCCATCTGCTTTCTGTCTGCACCTGCTATTTATTTACTTTTCAGCTTCATCAAACAAAGCCAAATTACTATTTTTTTTAAAACCTCAAAACATAAGGCAAGGAAAGAGAAAGATAGAGAGCAAGAGGGAAAGGAAAAGAATGAGACCCTAATAGCTAGTGTTTATTGAGTTCTTACTATGTGCCCAGCACTGTTTTAGGTGTCATGCAAAAATTAATACATTTACTATTCACAGTAAGTCTATAGGGAGGTTACTCTTGTCCCTATTTTATAGGTAAGGACTGAAGTGTGGAAATATTCAGTGCTTTGACCAAGGTCTAACTGCTTGTAGAAAAGGAGAGTCAGCATTTAACCCAGCTAGTCTCATTCCAGAGACTAATGTTTTAAATCCTTCTATTACATAACCTCAGAAGGTGAGTTAGTATGGAAAGGAGAAATATCCCAGGAGAGGAAGGAACAGGAAAAAGAATGTCATCCTTTCCCTGAGGTCGGGCAGATCTTTATATGTGGGATGGAAAGCAACCTGACTGGGGAGCAGTATGGTTTGGGACTCTTCCTTACTCTTTTTACTTAAAACAGATGCCATTTGGCTTATGACTTCTGCAGTTTCATTAAATCTCAAATCCTCAGTTTCCTCATTTTAAAAATCCTATAGCTTTCTAACTCATCTCCAGAGACCAAATAATAATAGGAGAATGGTTATCTGACTGTTTTAAAAAATTATATCATGTCATTCAGGCAAAGTAATTAGTGCATGGTAACTGCTCAGTAAGTGATGGCTGTTATCTTGTAATCACATATATTATTAAATTAGTTGGAGAAGAAGAATCAAGAAATTCTTCATGAGAGAAGTGGTATTTCAGCAGCTTCTAGTGGAAGGGGAGGATTCTCAGAGGTAGAAGTCAGATGGATTGTTCTAAGAGAAGGAAGAGTATAAGTAAGGCATAGTTGTAGGAAGACACAAAACTGATGTTCTGACTTCGCTATTTCAAGAATCAGGGAAGCATATGGTACACTTTAGAAATGCACAGCTCTAAAATTTGTGGAAAGACAACCCTTAGGAACTTAACATGGCAGACCCTTAGCCACGTGGGAACTTTTTGCTAAGTGGAAAGACAGTCCCAGAAGGCTCTCCATACTGGAGGTTTTACTGCAGCAAAACACAAATAGACCCTAAATCTGTTTCCATAGGACTGCCAGAGAGTGTCCGTCAGAGATCCTTTTCTCCCAGACAGTTGGCTTTTCCCTTTATTTTCTGCTGAAGCTATTGGAGGATCCACTGACAAAAGCCATTATAGGATCAGACTTCAATTCCAGAATCTTATTACTAAAGTCAGCTCCAGATGTGGTTGAAGCTCCTCAGATACATCTTGTGATCATTTTTTATCTAAAAACCTGTGACCTAAAAAGGCAACGTCTTCTCCCACTGACCCAACACACGATGAGCTAGAGACTGGATAACCACAAAGGATAATCCCATTTAAAAGGGGGAGAAATGAAAGTGCCAGAGCTGTCACTCTTCTGGGTGAGTGTTGTCAGGGCCCCGTAATTTAGGAACAGTTACTGTTATTTGAACAGGGCCTGCATTTACTCCCTGGGAGTAGCTTCCAAATTTGTTACTACCTTTATTTATTTTTTTGTTTTCTTGTTGCTTGTTTTTTTATATTTTTATTGAAATATAGTTGACATGCAATATTATGTTAATTTCAGGTGTACAACATAGTTATTTGACTTTTAAATGCATTGCAACATGATCATCATGATAAGTCTGGTAACCGTCAGTCACCATACAAAATTATTGCAGTATTATTAACTGTATTTCTTTATGGTGTGTATTACATCCCTGTGACTTATTTATTTTATAACTGGAAGTCTGTACTTCTTAATCTCCTTTGCCTGTTTTGCCCAACTCTCTAGGTAGGCACTCTACCACTGAGCTATCCTCTCCCCTTGTTTTGCCCAAGTCTCCACCCTCCTCCCCTCTGGCAACCACCAGTTTGCTCTCTGTGAAATAAGGAATAAGTCTATTTCTGTTTTGTTTCATTTGCTCATTTATTTTGTTTTTTAGATTCCACATATAAGTGAAGTCAGATGGCATTTGTCTTTTCTGTCTAACTTATTTCATTTAGCATAATATCCTTTAGGTCCTTCCATGTTGTCTCATGGCAAGATTTCATTCTTTTTATGGCTGAGTAGTATTCCATTGTGTATGTGAGTGTGTCTGTGTGTGTGTAGTGGCAGGGGGCACATCTTCTTTATCCATTCATCTATCAGTGGACACTTAGGTAACTTCCATATCTTGGCTATTATAAATAATACTGCTATGAACATTAGAGTGCATGTATCTTTTCAAATTAGTGTTTGCATTTTTTTTTTCAAATATATACCCAGGAGTGTAATTGCTGGATCATAGGGCAGTTCCATTTTTAGTGTTTTGAGGAACCTCCACACTGTTTTCCGTAGTGGATATTTTCCCACAAACAGTGTAGGAGGATTCCCTGTTCTCCACATCCTCAGCGACATTTGCTATTTGTATTCTTTTTGAGGATAGGCACTCTGACAGGTGTGAGGGGTTATCTCATTGTAGTTTTGATTTGCATTTCCTGATGATTAATGATATTGAGCATCTTTTCATGTGTCTGTTGACCATTTGTATGTCATCTTTGGAGAAATGCCTGTTCAGGTCCACTGTCCCTTTTTTAATCTGATTGTTTGGGTTTTTTGGTATTGAGCTGTATAATTTCTTTATATAATTTTCATGTTAATGCCTTACTGGATATATCATTTGTAAATATCTTCTCCCATTTGGTAGGTTGCCTTTACATTTTCTTGATGGTTTTCTTCACTGTGCAAAAGGTTTTGATTTGATTCAGTCCCATTTGTTTATTTTTGTATTTGTTGTCCTTGCCTGAGGAGACAGATCCAAAAAAATATTTCAAAGATCTGTGTCAAGGAGCATACTGTATATGTTTTTGTCTAGGAACTTTATGGTTTCAGGTCTTACATTTAATCCATTTTGAGTTTATTTTTGTATATGTTGTGAGAAAGTAGTCCATGTTGATTCTTTTGCATGTAGCTGTTCAGTTTTCCCAGAACCATTTATTGAAGGGCTGCCTTTTCCTCATTGTATGCTCTTACTCCCTTTGTCCTAGATTAATTGATCATATAAGTACAGGTTTATTTCTAGGCTCTCTATTCTGTTCCTTTGAGCTATGTGTCTGTTTTTGTATCAGTACCATACTGTTTTGATTACCATAACTTTGTAGTATAATTTCAGATCAGGGCATGTTATGCTCTCAGCTCTCAAGACTGAAAGATTTGGTTTTCTGGGTGTTTTGTAGCTCTCTATATACATTTTAGGATTATTTGTTCTAGTCCTGTGAAAAACACTGTTGGCATTTTAATAGGGTTTACATTGAACCTGTAGATTGCTTTGGGTAGTATGGACACTTTAACAATATTAATTATTTAAATCCATGAACATGGTATATCTTTCCACTTATTTGTACTGTCTTCAGTTTCTTTCATCAGTGTCATAGTTTTCAGAGTATAGGTCTTTCACCTCCTTGGTTAAATTTATTCATAAGTATTTAATTCTTTTTAATATGATTGTAAATGGGATTGTTTTCTTAATTTCTCATTCTAATAGACCATTGTTAAGGTATAGAAATGCAACAGATTTCTGTTTATTAATTCTCCTGCAAATTTACTGATTTATTAGTTCTAATAGTTTTTTGGTAGAATCTTTAGGATTTCTATGTATAGTATCATGTCATCTGCATATGGAAAATTGTACTTCTTTCTTTCCAGTTTGGATGCCTTTTATTTCTTTTTCTTGTCTTATTGCTGTGGCTAGGACTGCCAATACTATGTTGAACAAATTCATTACTTCCTTTAGGTGTTGATGCTCCCTCTTGGATCTTGACTTCACCCTCTGAGATATTCTTGCCAAGAAATGGCCCTTGCTTACAACTAAGTAAATTTCTTAGCTTTTTTTCTTACCTATAGGCTAACTTGGGGGCTTGGAGACCTTTTAGAAATAATAGCAATCTCAATCCCTTTAAATGCAAGCTGATGGTATATTCTTCATATTGCTCCCTTAAAAGCTTTATGGGCTTTCTATATATCAATGTAGAAATGTAGAATTAAATGTCCAATTCATTTAATGGAAGCTACAGCTACAATCCTTTTGATATGCTTCTCTTTACTTTTGCCATGTATTGCTGTTGGGGCAAAAATGCCCTTAAGATTCTGAGAATCCTTTTATCTGACTGAGAGGGCCTGCTGGGCACAACGTTAAATCTTTTGAGTATCTTGAAACCATACTTTTAATACCATTAGGCAATTTCTTACTTTATGAATTATTTAAAACTTCAGATAAGGTTAGATTTTGGCCAAAAAAAACATTTTATTCATGATTTTTCACATGTTGTTTTGGTGCAAAATGAGAATGGTTTAGCAAATGTTTATCCATTTTTAATTACATTGTTCTCAGTACCCTAGTTATGGTATTTTTTCTTGGCTTTTAAAAAAATCTCAAACCAGTATTACCCCCAAATAATATCCAGTTATAATACCTTTTTGACTATATTTTATTTCCTTTTCATCCCCACAATTGCATTCATGTAATAGGATTATAATTTCCATTTTATAGTTAAGAAAAAGAAGGCTCGGAGAGGTTAATTTTCATTCCAAAATTACACCACTATTAGCATAACTGGTGTTTAAACTTCAATTTGTCTGTCTTCAAAGCTAGAAAATTGACCATTTCACTCCGCTGTGTTTCATCATCATAATCTCACCCTCTGGCATTACACTTTACAGTTTACCAAGCATGATCTCATTTGATCTCATTTAATCCAAGCCCAAGAGATAGGAGGATTCTCTGTCATGGCCAAAGAGAGGGCTAAACTAAAATATAAAACTCCCTCTTCTCTAATCTTCATCAACAAAACAGATATGAATAATTTCAAAACAACTTTCCTTATTCCTTGTGGGTAAGAAAAAAGTGCTTTGCCTAATCATTTTCATCCAGCTAACCTAGTGAGTTTCTGATCGACCAACTAACCTTAGAGAGTTTCTGATCAACAGCAAGTATAAACACTTGGCAATTATTAATGTCTTTCCCCACTTTGCTTTCCTTTCATTGAATTTGGTTGATTTATGCAGTAGGAGAAGCAGGTCTGTGTTTGGGGAGAGATGTCAGACTGGACCTCATTGTGCAAACTGTGACGGCTACCTCGTGAACTAAGTCTCTCATATAGATTGTGGTGGTCCAGCTGATGCCCAGAGCTTTAGGAGGACCAAGACTCAAAAGCCAGTTAGAAACAATCATCTACTATCATTTTTCTACTTTACCCAACAGTATGAAAAACTGAATTTGGACCTCTGTGTACTTGCTGATCATTCAGCATTTTGAGCTACCACCTAGTGGCACTGCATGCCAGCCAACAGTTCAGAGTGGGCAGTTTTGCCACATTCTCTGTCTAGCAGGGTGTGTTTGTCCAAGTGATTGCCTTTTATTTAATTGCATTCTGTCCTTCCTGTCGTATAATTGTGGATGGACAGTGAAAACATGCAAGTGCTGCTGCTTGTAGCAAAAGCAGAGATATAATAAGCTTAATACAATCAAGGAAAAGATGGAAATCCCTCCAGCATAATCTTCAGGATGTGTGTGGGCTCTGAATACAGGCTGCTTTGAATGTAGGCTCCATCACTTACCAGCTGGATGACCTTAGGCAAAATGCTTTTCTGTCTTCTACAAAATGGGGATTATAATAAAATTCTTTCCTCATATGTTATGTGAGGATTAAACTATATAGTCATGAAAGATGCTAGTTAGAGACCCTGTAAGGCAGTGGTTTTCAAAATAGAGTTTCCTGACCAACAGCATCAGCATCACCTGGAAACTTGTTTGGAATACAAATTCTCCAGCCCTGCTCCAGACCTACTGGATCAGAAACTCTAGGAGTGGGCCCAGCAGCCGTGTGTCACCACGCCATCCAGGTGACTCATGCACTCTAACGCTGATGCTGCCATATATTATGATGGAGAAGAACAGGCTCAGAAGTTAACTGATCTGGATTTAACTTCCAGTTCTGCCGCCTAGTAATTGTGCGATTTGGGGTGAACTCTACAGCCTGTGTCTGCCTTTGCCTTTCTCATCTGCAAATTTAAAACAAAATTGGGTTTATCCTGGATTCGTAATGAAAATTCAAAAACATATCAGTCGTATAACAAGTCTTCAATACATGGTACCTAGTTGTTTTGTGGTTCTTATTATTGTTTTAATTACTTCTGACTTTCATTGCACTTAATCCAATTGACTTTATTCTTAATTGTGGAGGAAAATTAAAATTAAAGAGCAGGTATGAAATATTGAAAATATATTATGGGAGGTTTTTTTTTCTAGAATTAGAGACAAATATGAATTTTATTTATTTTGTAGCTATTTTGGAAAAATAACCCTTCTCTACAACATGGTAGTTTATAGTTTGATTTCTTTGCTTTAGACCATCATATACTTTTAAAGAAATGTATCATTTCAGAATGTACTGTCCTAGCAAAACATCAGTGGCCCAGAGCTGAATTCCCTCACCAGGGACTTCCTGGTCTGCCAAGAAGGTAGGGGAGGATGGACACAGAGAAAGAGGAGAAATGTCCAGGGCCTGCCAGCCAGGGCCCTAAAGGCCAGTTCCTCCCGGTACAGGGTTGGCATTTGCTTTGGCCAGAGGCGCACTCCAAGAAGTCCTGCTGGGACCAGGAACCCATGCCCCATCTCTCAGGTACGGCTTGAGCAGGTGTGACCAGCAGGCTCTCTGATGGCCTCTGCACCTGCCAGCAGGCAGGCATAGTGAAGGATCCAAAAACAGAGGAAACAGGAGAGAATGTAACTATGAGCCAAGCCTCAGGGAGCCTTGGAGACTCTGCTATGCTGGCCAGGACACAGAGGAGGAGCAAACCCTTCTCCTGCAGGGGAAGAGGACAAGAGCAAAATGGATTGTGCTCCTAGTCATTTTCCTGCCACTAACTCATTGTCAGACTCCCCTACACGTCTGGCCTCTCTGTGTTTCTCCATCTGAAAACTATAGGAAGAGCTGCCATGAAACCCAGGATTTTAACAATTTGTATGTAAACCAAAAATCTACCCATGGTGACTGGGTTTTCTAAGAGGTGCCCTTGACCATGATGGTTACTCTTCTGCCAACTCCAATAACCACCAACCCCCAATGCCGGTGCATATCTCTCCCTGTACCACTGCTATTGGCACAGCAACACTGGCATCTTCCCATACCTTACCCCAGGCCTTTTCCTGCATGGCTGGGTTCTTGGATGGCTGTTTCCCTTTTGCCCATGTTTGACCTGGTAACAGCCATTGTCATGGATGCCTCAGACACACCTGTACCACAGGATTTAAGGGCACATCTGATTTCCTGGCATTTCCTAACTTGCTCACTTTCAGAAGAAAAGTGCCCTCATTTTCCCTAATCTCTTTACTCTGCATCCTCTTTTCTTCCCCTTCAACACCCATCTCTTCTAAGCTTGGCTTTTGGAGAGAATAAACATATTTGGAGTCACAGTTGACCTTCACCAAGTTACATAACTTCTCAGAGCTTCAATTTTTTCATCCAGAAAACCAGGATAGTGGCATATATCACTTACCATCACCAGGGAGATTAAACAAAAAAATACACATAATGTGCTTAGTACAGGGCCTGTTCTGTAGTAAGGTCTCAACAAATGAGCACCAATTTTATCTTCATCATCATCAAGAGCTTAGAGCAGACACCACTGGATTTATCTACTTATTTCAAGTATGTCTCCCTGCAGGACCACAAGTTCCATGAGGCAGGTACCTTGTTTTGCTCACTACTGGTTCTTCACCTAGTGACTGGTACACAGAAGAGGTTCAGAAAATACTTGTGAAATAGATGTTAGAAAGCAGAAGCTGGGTAAAAATGTTTCAAGTATGATGTGAGTGTGTGTATGTGTGTGAGAGTGTGCATGCATGAGTGTGTGACTGCGTGTATGTGCACCTGTGCGTGTTTCTGCCTGTGTCCTACAGTCCTGAAGAAGCCCATTCCCTTCTCTGCTGCACACACAGCTCCATCTCCCATTTAGAGCCTAATCAACAGGAATGGCTTTGGGGACTCGCTGGTGTCACTGTATTTTAGTCCCTTCCCTAAGTCACCCAGCCTGCCCTCCCTCATCCCCAGGGAGCCACAGGATCAGAGCCAGGGCCATTTGTTACATACTTACTAACTGGTGTGGAAGATGGAGGCTAAAAATTGACAATAAATAACTGGCTTATCCACAATTAGTGTTTTCAAAAAAAAAAAAAAAAAAAGAACAGAGAATGAAGGGCATTTACATGCCAGTTAGGACTCCAAACACAGTACTTCAAGAAATAGACATCCAGAGCTGCCTGTTCTGGCTCAGCCACATCATTGATCTATTGACAAACCTATACTGAGAATGTAACTGTGTGCCAAGCACCATGCTAAGTACAGTTACAGAGAAAATTGTAAGTCTTTGTTGGCTAGGGAAGGAATGTGGACCAGACAAAAAACCAAACAGAATTACAAACTGGTGAACATGCCTCTATGGGAAGCACAGAGCACTGTAAGTGGTACTTCTTTCTTCTGGATGAAGTCAAAGAAGTTTTTCCAGAGGAAGCAGCATCTGAGCTAAGCTTCTCAGGAGAGTTAGAGTTAACCAGACGAAGGAGAGGCATGTGTAAATGCAGTGAGAACATGATGCTTGCTGGGAAATCCAAGTGCTGACAATAACAAGAATCCTAATAATAAAAGTAACAGAAATACAGTAGCTAACACTTCAAAGAACCTACCACGTGCCAGACCCTGTTCTAAGCATTTTACACATTCTAACCCATTGAACGACTAGAACGTAGGGTTCCAGGAGTTGAAAGACATTGGGAGAAGCCAAGTTCAAAACTAAAAGGCTTTATTTAGATCTTGGTGGTTTTATGAGTTGGCTTGGGTGGGTTAGAGTTTGACCGTGGAATGATGGATAGTTACATAAGGGCATGATTTGATCTTGATCAAGTAGATGTTTTGGAATGATTATTTTCATTGCATGGTGGTGGAGGGACAGGAGTGAGCTTCAGCCCGATGCTGGGAGATCAGTGTACACACTGTTGCAGAGTTCTAAGTGGGAGGTTTGAGCACTGAATCAGGAAGCAGCACTGGGAAGAGTCAACATCGATTGACTTGCTGAGGGCCACACAACTAGGTACAGGTTGTTTTTTTTTCCCCCAGCTTTCTTGAGGCATGCCTAATATACAAAACATTTTACATATTTAACGTACACATTTTGATGAGTTTGGGGATATGCATACTCCCTAGTGACTGGTACAGTCTTTACTGCCTTCTCTACTTCACATTGTCTCTCAGGTATCAGAACACTGGGGTTTTCATGGACCCTTCTCCCTGGACTCTATCACTTACCAGCTGGGTTATCTTAAATAGCTCTTTATTTCTCTGAGCCTTGGTTTCCTCATCTGTTAAGTGATGGTAGTAGGACCTGTTCTGCTTATGTGCAGATCAACTCAGCTCACTTTTGTGTTTTACAAATATGAAACTGTGATGTAAATGTGAGGGCTGTATCATGCAGATGTAGAAGACGGGGGTGAGGATGAGGATGAAGATGATGATGACCGCTCCTTTCCAGAAACCACTTCCCTTTGGTTTCACAGACCAAGTTCTACCCTTTCAGTTAATCCTTCATGGTACCTTGTTCCAGCACATTTACCCTTCCAGAAAGAAAAAAATTTCTCTCTCTTCTCTTGTCCCATTAAAACTGTGCTCATAATTTAGCCCTTATGTCAAACAGACTGCAGTCTTTAAATAATGATTAATTCTGGGTAGATTATTATTGATGCATGGCTCAAGACCTAAACCCCCCCAGTGTCCAGGGACTATGAGGACAATTTTAAATATGTGTACCCTTATGTTTAGACTTGAAGACCAGAGTATTTTTGTTGCTGTATTATTTAATTATTCAAAATAGAAGTCACCAGCTACGGAAAATGACTGCTTGCAACATGTAATTTGCCTTCCAAACAAGCTCATTTGGGCTTTGACATTTGACAGAGAAAGGTCTGGGAAGATGAGCTGTTCAGAAAGGGTGTCTCTGCATCTGACACTGCCTGAACTTTGGTAGGTTGATTTTTACAATCGCCAGATCATCAAAGGTTAAACTCATTTAAATTCTCCCTCTACTAACAAAGAAAGAAAACAAAATGCCGCAAGCTGCCTTAACCTGCTGTCCTCCACTACATGCACTAGCTGAGGACACTGAGAAAATTCTTAACATCGGCAAAAGGTGCTGTGAATTTGACAAAGTTAATCTCCCATACCCTTGTGTGTACTTTCTGCATCCTTTCCTCTCTGAAAATCCAGAGGTCTACTGCTCCATTGAAATCTGTTCCGTATAAAAACTCTCTTCCATCAATACTCACTCAGCCCTCCATTCATTCATTTTCCAAATGTTCTTGGGTTGTTTGGTGTCAGGCACAGGGCTGGGCACTTGGTACACACAACTGAATGTGTGTCTGCTGTCCCCGTCTCTTTCCTAGGATGCTGAAATAAGCTTCCAACTAGTGTTCCCTCACCATTTTGCTCCAGGCACCCTGCGGCACTTTGCTAAAGCACTGGTGTAACTGTTTCCCTCCCATGGCTGCAAGAATTGCCATCATACACCTGAGTCTAAGACACAGAGCCTTTTATTAATTCACTTTGCAAAGAATTATTTAGTACCCAGTATATGGCAGGCATGTTGTACAAGGTGTTGGGAGATACGGCAGTGATTAAAATGGGAATTGTCCTTTGCTCTCACAATAGATAAATAAGTAAATAAATAAATAGCAGAAAAATATATATATAGCTTTGAACTACCTAGTTAAGAAATAAACACTACTATGAGAGAAAATGAGATAGGACACCCAAGTTAGATTGGCATGAGGAGCCCAAGGGGGTTCTCTGGAGTCTGAGGGAGTGACTATCTAGGTAAAGCTTGAAACATGAGTAGGAGGTGAGAAACCCCATGATGTGCTCAAGAATGACAGTGTGTCAGGAACCTACTTCTCAAGGGAGAGAAGTGAAGGTGGACGGGTAGGTAGGGCCTGACTATGTCATGCATTATAGGGCGGTGTTCTTCAGCCCTGACATTTGATGCCAGGGAGATTTTTTTTAACTACAGATGCTCATTCTGAGTGCCATAGGGAGGGGCCTTGAGCATGCATTGTTTCATATAGCTCTCCAGGTGATGATTCACATATGCAGCCAGGACTGGGAATGTCCGCTGTTCAGTCTTTATAAACTGACCCAGCCTCCCTCTCTGTTTCATCTCTGTCTTGCCCATCCATTCCCTAACACTATCCCACAACATCCTCACTTCCCCTTACATACTAACCACTTCCACATCTCTTCATTTCTGCTTAACTAGTTGCCTCGGCTTATAATTCAATTCCCCTCCCCCCACATTGGGTACGAATGTTTTGAGCTGCATGTGAGTAAAACCCTGACTAGGAATAGCTTAACTAAACAGAGGCTATGTTCTTCATATCATGAGCATCAAGGTAGGTGTTGGCTGGCATCGTTCAGAGGCTTAATAATACCAGGGCCTGCAAGTCAGCCTCCAGTGCAGGAAGAAGGGAAGAAATAGGAGCCTCAGGTCCTTTCCACCAGGAAAACAAGAGTTTTCCTAGAAGCCACGCTGTGGCTGACTCCCCTTTGTGTCTAACTGGCCATATCCGCATGACAAGCCATCCTTAGCTGCAGGGGGGAGGCTGAGAGAATAAAAGGTGGGTTTGAAATGATTCACTGGGATTGACCATGCCCATCACCTAGGGCTTGGTGCTGGGGTTCTGTTAAATGGAATAAAGGGAGGTAGTTATTGTTTAGACAACAACCACTGTCCACCACACATGCTCTGAATCTGCTCAGTGAACTCCTGCCATCCCTCAGTAAATGAAAATTGTGGTTCAGGGAGAAAATGTAACACACGGAAGGTAATGGGTGCTAGAGGTTATGAGAGACAAAGTCGAAGCAGCTCTTGCTCATGGAGCATCTACACTCAGGTTTTAGGTGGAGACTTTTTTTTGTGAGTAATGATTGAGGTTGGGACATGGGGATTTGGAGACATGGTAAAGGGTGCAGATTTGCATCTTTGTGAAACATCAGCATCTAGTGGTCTGACTAGATTCCTGAGTTTGTGTTCTATAAAATTAAAGGACTTCAGAGAAGTAGAGCAGCAAGGAGGGGAGTGGGCAGTCCTCTTGGATGACCTTAGAAGTTATGGGAGCTAATAGATTTTCTTAGGTAGACAGAAGGGGAAAGGATGTGGGCTACAAAAAATATAATTCCAGTCCCACTTTCAACTTTCAACCCACTTCGTGAGCTTTAGAAGAGGGTGAGAGTCCGGAAAGAGATGATCCAAAGCTCTTCCAGGATCGGGGGTTAAAACTGCCCTGAATAGTCTCAGCCTTCTCTGCCATCAGCATCCGAGGAAGGGACTGCTTCCCCCAGATGACCCTTTGACGCACATTCTTGTATTTGAACCCTATCCCCAGATGTCCCTGGCAATTTTTTTAAAGCAAAAATCTATTTTAAGCAATGCCCTTTCTGCTGTGGGTAGTGGAACAGACAATAGTCTGTCACCCCAGGGGAATGGGCATGGCTTGCTGCTCAGAAATATGGGTGATGAAATTAATCAAAGTCCTTCTACTTTCTGCTGCTGACCCTAGACTCACGTGTGGAAACTCATATCATCGTTAGATAATTCTGACTATGATAATTACTATCATTACAGGCATGATTTTCATTAAATTTTTATAACCTAAAGAGGTAGATTTCATTATTGTCCCCATTTTTCAGATGAGGAAGTGGAGGCAAAGAGAGGGTAGGTCGGGACTGGGATCCAGCCAGTATGGCTCCAGAGCTTGTGCTGTTAACTAGCCTGCTACTTCTTTTCATAACCTATTGTACTATACTGCCTCCCCATTAGGAATGTCTTCCTCATATCCACTTGGAATCTGTCTTTTTGGTACCCACTCTAAACCAAAGACCATTACTGGCTGACCGTCCTACTCACTATGTAATCACAGGTTGCCAGAGTGAGCCACAGACAACTCATGAACAGTCTCAAGAACCAGTTGTCACCTCTCATTCCTTCCCCTTCTTCTCGCTTTCTCCCCGTCCCCTTGTTTATCCCTCCTCTTGGATTTGCCTCTGGCCTCATGCTTGCATTTAAAATTGGACTGTCTTTGGCTTTCACAGTTTTAATCCACTGTGCTTTGAAAGGATAAGAAATGTCTGGCTTTCCCACCCTGCCCTCAAACTATATCTCCCAGATGCTTTGGCTAATTTTATGGAGCTAGTTCAAGCCCCCTTGACCCCAATTTCAGTGTCAGCTATGTCTGTTCCAGCCCCTCTGCCTTCCAGTTATGTTTTTGTTATTGTCGGGTATTGGTTTTTTAAGTTAGTGTTTGTTGAGCTCTTGCTTTGTACCAAGCACTGTGCTAAGCACTTACTCTGTCTCACTTTATTCACCCTCCTCTAAACCCTGTGGGGGTAACTATTACTATTATTATCTCTATTGTACAGACAGAGGAACTGAGCCCCAGCAAGACTCACTTGTTTGCATAGAGTTGCAGAACTCTAAGTGGACAGATAGGACACAAGCCTATGTCTGGCTGACACCAAATTTCCTTCTTTGAGAGCTTCACAGAACGAGCCTGAATCCTTCTTCATGTGGTAGCGCATCAAATGCTAGGGAACAATTCTTAAGTTTCCCTGAGTCTCCTCTAGTTTCAGTAACCACAGGTCCAGCTGTACTCATCTGCCATGATTTTACCTTCATCTCCACTTCGTCCTCAGTGTGTCAGTGTTAATCTGTTTTTGGAGTTTGGTGTAGACCTGTATTCACTACTCCAGGTGTGGTCTGATTAACACAACATACAGGTGGCCTATCACCTCCTTCATCCTTTATGGTCTATTTCTGGCAATGAAACCATACATTATTTTGACAGCCTCTAAGACCCCAATCAACAGAATGAATGAGTCCAGAGGGAAATTGCTCCTGAAGGTGTCAACCGTTAACTGTGGAAAGGGGTAAAGTGAATGAAAGTAAAGGAGAAACTGGGAGAAACAATGCCTGTTGAGGAAGATGGTTAGCAGACTCTCGTGATGGGAGTGGGGGTGTGGTTGGCCATAGATGCATTGGTTCACAGGTAAGATATTACCCCAATCCAGATGCGGATGGCCAGGTTTTTCCCGGAAATTCCCCTGGGGGGAAGGCCATCCTGGAGCCATCTGATGTACTTACCTTTGTGTTCCACCCAGCAGTTTGTGTTTTTGATGCTAGGCCCCCCTTGGTTCTTGTGATCCTGTGACATAATGGAATCAAATTAAAGGCCCATTTACCAGCTTTATTGCCGATTATTTATAATACTCTGGTTCCAAAGTGCTTCTTTATAGAGTGCTTAAGCTGCCGTCGCTGGATAGAGCTCACCGTAAATGCCTTCACACGCACGACACATTATGTCCCATCGCCGCAGCAAAAAGGGAAAAGATTATTCTCAATTATTTCATATAGTCTATTTTATTGTTTTATTGTAATAAACCGCCATACCTTACACCACTTTAAAATCAATAGTTTGCATTAAAAATAATGAAACATGGCCATTAATCTTGCTGCTATTACTTTCTGATAGTGAATCCGTAATATAGAAAAGATAATAATTATTCACTTCCAATCAATAGAAACATTTTCAAATGCTCCTGCATGTCCTACTGCTATTGCATCAGTGGGAGTTGATGACAATAGGGATGTAGATTTAGAGACTCTTAGTTGGCATGAAGTTCTTCATGCCCTCCCTGCACCTGCCAGCACATCCCCTGACACTCAGAACACCCTTTAAATACCTAGAGACAACATGACAGAATAGTTAAAGACGCAGGCTTTGGAGTCAAACACCCTCGGCTTAATTCCCAATTCCAGTGCTCACCAGTACCATGTGAATGACTTGGGCATGTTATTTAACCACTCACTGCCTCAGTCTCTCCATCTATGAAAAGGGAATGAGAATGTCTGCCTTGCAGGATGATTGTAAATATTACATGCAAACTTACAGGACATGCTTATCACAGTGTCTGAATTGTGATACATGCACTAGAAATGATAACTACTGTTTTTATGCCATGCACACTTGGCATTGAGAATGGCCTGACAGACAGCTGTTATTTCCAGAGAGCTGGTAGCAAAAGCAGGTGGAATGGCTGGTGCTGTTTCTATCCTTTTGTTCCTTCATTTCAACCTGGCATAAGAAGATCCAGCTGTGCTTTGTGGTGGTACTCAGCATCTGGGCTTGAAACCCTGAAAGGAGAAATTGAGCCATCAATTTGGCTGCGATGCAAGAGGCCTTTTAACTCCCAACCCTCTGCTCTTCAGCAATGTCTCTGCGGAAACAGTACTGGAGTGAATATACGGTTTTGTCAGTAAATACTTTTTGATCAACACTCAAGTCAAATATAAAAAGAGTGGAGATGGTGAATGCTTAAGCTATAATTGATGGCACAGCTTTCCAATCCTGTTTAATTTAATTCAACAACAATTTATTGAACAGGTAATAGGTGCCAAGAGAAAGCCCAGGTGTTAAAGGTAAAGGGATTCAAAGATAAATAAAACATAATATTTGCTGTTTAAATACCTTAAAATCTAGGCAAAGACTCACATGTCACCTAATATCTTGAGTCCAAAATGCAGAAAGAAAGATTGATTCTGTCTAGCACAGGGAAGTTATTTCATCTAAAGCACAAGTGGGTAGACCCTCATCAGGGAAAACCAAAGAAAAAGAGTATTCCAGAGAGAAAAAAACAAAAGATGCAAATGCCAAAGATGGGCAAACGTGCATCTCAATGTTGCTCTATTAGCATAAAATCCTTCTAAATTCCCTGCTGCCTAAAACACACCTCTCAGCCTAAGTCCGCTCACTGTATTATCCTACCTAACCTATCCTAAAACTACACCGAAACTATTTGTACCTTTTGAACACTATGTCCTCTGTTTCATGCCTCTCTAAGCTTGCATTTGCTATCTCTTCTATTCAAAATTTATTTATCTACCTGAAAAACTATTCTCCTGGAAGTCTCAGTTTGAATATCACCTCCTCTATGAAGTCTTCCCTGATGCTCTCAGATAATATCACAGTTTGGCACAGCTCTTTGTCTACATGTCTAACGTTATGTTCCTTGAATGAATGAATGAATGAATGCACATGTGAATGAATGGATGGATGAGTGGAATCGTGTATGATGTATTCAGAAAATGGCAAGCCTGGAGGGATTGGGACATAGCCTATCTGTGTACACAGTGAGCTGGGCTTATATGACAGGCTACAGAATTTCAAGTTTATTTTATTTAAGGTTATGTAAATAACTAGGAAAATCTCCTGAAAAGATGAACCTAACAGTGCTGTGTAGAAAAATTTGGCAAGGGAGAAACTAGAGGCAGACATCCTACTTTAGATAATAAGATAACAAAATGAAATAGTTATAGCCTAAATTAAAAGAAGAAAGTTGGGGCTATTTCAGAGAAAGATCACAGAGGATGGCCATCGATTGATTAGAAAAGGGAAGAGTGAAGAGGCAGAGCTGAACCTCATATTGTCCCTCCTATCACTGCAGATACTGCTGGGAAGAGATGTTCCTACCTCATTCCCCTCCCTACCCCACCTTGCTTTAAAAAGAGTTACTAATCTGTTTAGGTCAGATTCTAGGAGAGAGAGAAAGAGAATGTACCGCAGGGTGGAGTCACTGAATTATGAACACAATTGTCATGCTCTCTTCTAGTCTTTCCTTTCATTGCAATCAGATCAGTAGGTTAGATGATCAAGCCTGCAACTTCCCCTTCTTTTTCCTGTCAAGAACTCTTAAGACTTTGATACAGAAAGCATGGCCTGTGAACCAGCAGCAGCAGCACCAGGGAGCTTGTAGAAATGCAGACTCTTGAGTCTCACTCCAGAGCTACTAAATCAAAGTCTGCATTTTAACAAGATGCCAGATAATCTGTATGCACATAAAAGTTTGAGAAGTACTGCTCCAGGAAATTATCACTTCAGTGTCAGGCAACTAGCTTAGAAGGCGTGACTTGCAACCTGGGCTGCATATTAGAATCACCTGGAGAACTTTTAAAAAATCTCGTTTCTCCAGTCTGCATCTCAGATCAACGAAATTAAAACTTTTGGAAGTAGAACCCAGGTGTTTTAAAAAGCTCCCCGGGTGATTCCATACATGGCCAAGTTTAAAACCACTGGACTAAAGTTAAGATTTAGATTGGACATAACGGGAGAAATCTTTCTCCTTCCTCATCCCCCATTTAGCCCTTGGTTCTAAGCCAGGTGTTCCAGTACAGTTTAGCAAAGAGATCAAGTTTGGGTTTCTGGCCCAGACACTGCCAAAATAAGGTGAAACTTTGATTTCTTATTTACTGTCATTGTTTATATATTTGTTGCCCTTGGAGATTCTTGCAAAGAAACAAATAGATGGTATAAGGCAGGATTCAGGTATTCTATGTGTCTTTTAGCCAAATACCATTTAATAATGCTCCAAAACTTAAACATTATTAAGATGAAGTTTGGACCTCCATGCTAGTAAGACTAGAAATGCCACCAACTAAAAAAGGACACAGAACAGCTTGATTAAGGAGAAAGCTTTAAATGGGGGCATGATTTCTGCCTCCTCTCTCTATGAACACATATCCAGTATTCTCCACTGATTATTTCACACTGAAGTTTTCACCTGTTGAGCTCAATGGTTGCATTCCTCACCCCCTCTTCAATATTGTAGATGAAACTATCTGACCAGAGGTTTGATTTAGTCCATATTTCATACGATGAATCAGTAATGGAAAAAAATCCAGAATATTAATTCTCTGTGATGATATCATCAAGAAAGGGGGGAAATATCACTCTATGATGTTGGTTTTATTGTAAGAATCCAGGGCAAGCATTTATCTGAGTCAGGGTTTGCAGCTGCTGGATATAAACCACTGTAATAATGAAGACCAGACTGAATTATCTTTGGCCACGATTAAAGATCAAAGTTTTTCTTTGTTTTGGGTTGTTCTTTTTTTTTTTTTTCCTAATAAATCCAGTCTTGTTCATCTTTGTCTGAGTTGATTTAGGTTAAGCAAGACGGCTAAATAGACAGATGGAAAACTAAAGGCCTTTTCAACAAAGTAGCCAAGCAGGAAATACAGGAATGGCTGAATGAATTTGTGGGTGGGTAGCTAGATGGCTTGTATAGATGAAAGAGTCTGTGGTAAACAGAACCTTTTGAAGGACAATCATGGGACATGACATGATCCCTTGCTGCTGGAAGTAGTATTTTTAAAAATAATCATAATGATAATGTCAGTTATCACTTTCCGAGTATTTACTATATGCCAGGTACTGAATTAGATGCTCTAAAACATTAATTTGGCTTATTTGATTATCTGATTTAAATAATAACCTTGTGGGGCAGGTATTATCTCATTTTTAAAAGAAGGGGTCTAAGGTGTATCAATGTTTAGTAATTTGTTCAAGAAATTCATGGAGTAGAATTTAAATCTGTCTTTCTCTTAAAACCTATGGCTCCTTTCACAGTACATTATTCCTTTCAATTAATGTAATGATTCTAACACTGGCGTAGTGGAGGAATGGATGCTCTGATACATCCCTTGTGAATGTGAGACAATCTCTCCAGAAAAAAAAATGCATTTCCTCCCATGTACAAAATTTTATGAAATGTCAGGTTATTCCCTGACCCCCTAAATCCATATAGGGTTCCACGTTAAGAAGCGAGTCCCTGAAGACTTAGAGAAGTAATGAAAAGAGGTGAGAAGGAAAGAGGACAAATGAGAAAAAGCAGTAGATAGTTTACGAGGAATGTCCTGGACTTGCTCTGCTTGGAGCAATTATATTTCTTGAATTTGGTTCTCTTAAATTCGTTTTTAAAATTAACATGTAATGTACATGTATTTGCATAATTGCAGGTTAATGCTTAAAAAAATTTTATGACCCCAACCTGTCTGGAAAAACAAAACAAAACAAAACAAGCTCACTGCCACTTAGACTTCCGTGATGTCATGGTCATTGTCCATTAAAACCCACACCGTGCTGTGGCTGTGAAGCAGCCTGAGACACATTGATATCAATACAGGTCATTTCCTGCCCATAAGATCATACTGTCATCACTCTCCCCATTGTAATGGAGCACACTTTATTACAGTGGAGTGGTTTTGTTTTTAATGGGTGCTCACTGAAAATAACACCTTTTAACTGTTCTGGTGTCTAGTGTCCTGTATTTCTCTTGACTAATTTGAAATAATGCAGTGTTTCATGTAGTCAGTCTATAACAGCTCCTCCATCAGCAGCAGCAGGGCATTGCCTTTCTCTGATTTCAGGTGCATTCCTTAACATGCACGTGGCCCTTTGTGCCTTCTCTTCAACCATTCTGTTCTGCTCTACCCATTCTTTTCAGTTCTTTTTGTTTAAAAATGTCTTTCATTTCAGTCTTAATTCAATATCACCTGGATTAACTTGATCAATTTATGATCAAGAAAAATTTCACTTGACCTGGACCCCCTCAAACCTTATGAACAGCTTGTGGAGAGGGGTGTTTTTAGTCAATTTTGGGGACTTAAGCAGTGATAGGTATAAACATAGGAAAAAGGAGAGTGTTGGCTTAGAATTTTGGAATTGCACTTTGTACTATTTGGGGATATTTTGACTAGAGACATTTGTCTGACTTGATATTTATATTATCAAAAGACATTCATGCATTCAACTGACATATTGAGTTCCTAGTTTGTGTGTGGTCTTATGGAGCAAGCCTGTATCAGAAGCCTTGCAAGTATTCAAGTATAATTTAGGGGAGCTCTAGATTAGAAGTCAAAACACCTGAATTCCAAATCCCATCAACAGCCACAAGAGCAGAAAGGCTGCCACTTACTAAACGTTTACTAGGGACCTGGTACTATGCTGTGCTAAGTGCTTTATAGACTCTATTTTGTGTATCGCCAATAACACACTCTCTCACATCTTCCAAGATATTTAACATCCTATCGTAAGGAAAGTATGGAATTGTTACCTTTGAGATAAGAAATTAGATCATAACATCTTAAAGCTAGAAAGGCTTTCAGACCTCATTCACCTCCATATCCTTCTGCTGCAAAAATAGGTAGACTGAGGTTAAAAAGGGAAGTGACTTTCCCAGAGTCAGATACCAAATCAGCCTCAACACTGGCACTAAAATCCAGACCTCTACTTTTAATCATGCATCAATTCATTCATTCACACAGATATTGAGCACTTACCTGGGAAGCAATGAAGATACACATCTGCATAGCAATGAGAAAGACAAGCATATGGTAACTACATTAGAGAGAGGCGACCAGACATTCCACAACCACATACATAACCACAATTATGGAAATGCTACCCAAGGAGAAGCAGCACTCTAAAACTCTTAGGGCGTAAGTAGGGGGCAGTGTTCTCTCACCACAACGCCTTCTGGGGAGCACTTCCCAAAGTCTTTTTCACAGCTCACCAGTTGCACGGATAATCTGAAAACAGGGCTCTGTGGTCCAGTATGTTTGGAGATGCATCATACTAACCCCCTCTCCAGGAAACTTGGTGCATTGCCTCTGAGAAGTCCTTCATTAAAAAAAAAAAAAAGTGTACTCATTGTTTTTTAATACTGAATCTTCCCTCTTATTTAGTCTCAAAACATTTTTTTTTCCAGATAACATTCATAGACATGCAGAAATCTGTGTGATGCAGGGAAGTGAAGGGCCTTTTTGCTCTGTCCTAGGGAAATGTCAAGAAACACATAAAGCTGTAATTGCTAAGTCCTTCGTTTTTTAAGGCAATTAGGCATTATACCTCCTTCCACCATAATCATGAAGCCCCTCCTCTTCTCCACTGACAAAAAAATGCACACATAGTTTATTCAAAACCTCTTCCAACTCTTACTCTACCCTTTGGAAATGGCTCCCAATGGCTCCATCCCTTTCATTGCCGTTTGGAAGGAGAGACCAAGATAGCTGGTCTTCACCTGCGTGCAGTTGTTCTGGTCCTCAGGATAATGGATCTCATCCTGACATCACTCAGGGCCACTCTCCCAGGATGCAGAATCATAAAGTCTTCCAAGGGTGAGAACCTTCACATTCACTTAGCACCACCTGCTCTGACCGTATTCCAGAAAGGTACACTGAGGCCTGTGATGTTCAGTGACTTCCTTGTGGGGCTCTCCCCTCTGTCACCCCCACACCTTGGACTGCCTCATGGACATCATCCTTCCAATATCAGTTGACATATCTTTTCCCCTAAAGTTTGTATTATCTGCCTCCCTTTTGTGCTCTCACACCATTCTGTATTTTCTCCGGTGTCATCTTTAGCCTATAATAAAGTGATGTGTTTATTGCTTATGTTCCCACTGGAAACCCCATGAGGGGAAGGTCCATTTTATGTCATGTTCTCCTTGTTCCCACAGAGCCTAGCACAGTGCGTGGCCCCAGTTTCATTTGACTGTTAACAGTAATAGAATGAGTTGAAGAATGCCTAAGATCACTGAGTGAAGAATGGCTAAGACAAAAGTACTTTGACTCAATATTCAGTGTTCTTTTCAACAAACCATGCTGTCCCTGACTCCTGTGTCCAGATACAAGGAAGGTCTAGGGACAGAGATTTGCAGAGGAAGTGAGAGAACTTTCATTCTCAGGCAGGTTGATGTTAATCTCAGCCAGGTCCAATAAAACTCTAAAAAAAAAAAATCAGAAGGCAGAAACAAACTGGGTTGAAAAGGGATGTTTTATGTCTCTGGGTCGAAGCATAGGGCATGTGTCTCATTCTAGCTAATCAGCATGATCCCCACATAATCATTACATGAACACATGACAAAATTCAGGCTGGCAAGGAGGGAGGAGCAGTTTGTAGAGAGTTTCTGGCCAAGGCTGACTGTCCTTCTCAGAGAGAGTTCTCTAGATATGGATAGACATACAGCCCTGGACATTCTGATAGTCAATTCATGGCCAAGAAATAGAAACAGCTTTAGGATATAGTTCACATTGTAGAAGGCAGAGCAAATAACAGAACAAAACCAGGGACTTGATGACACCACAGAGTCAGTGAATTAAACCAAGTTGAAATCCACCCTACTTCTGACCTTCCAGTTAATAAGATCATTTGTTACACACACACACACACACACACACACAAAACATCACCCCTTTTACCTGCCCAATCTGTGCTATTCCTAGACTCATGGCTCCCAAAGTCTGCTTATGTTTAGACTTTTAAATTCTGGCTCAAGTACTGTTTTTTTCAGTTTCTAACCCTAATCCCTATCTCGGAGGTGTCTGAACAAAATGCATCACGAGGGCCTGAGGCAATGATCCCTTTCCTTTCTCCCCAGAGTCTCCTCCCATCTGCTTCAGCCAACACTAGATGTTCCTGTGAACAGCAATTTGTGTAAATAGATTCCCACTTCATTCACTTACTGAAATGTTTCTCTAATAAGTATCTGACTCCCTGGATTGAGCCCCCGGGATGTGTAGTACCTCTAAGTTCCAAGAACTTGGCTAGAAAAGAAGCCTCTGGTCCTTGCTCCCTACAAGGACCCCATGAGAGGAAATAACATTTTTAGAGAGTTTATTTAAGAACATGGACTTCAGTGTCACACAAATCATGATTTTCCTGTTGACCTTACCACTTATGTAAGCCCGGATCAGTTGCTTAACCTTATGTTTCTCAGTTACCCTGTCTGTACAATGGATAATTGTGATCCAAGCTGCAACTGAAAATTGTGAATGAGATCATGTATCTTAAATGATTAGCAGAATTCCAGGCACATCGGAGAAACCCAGTGAATAGTGGTTATGCTGGGCATCTTTCAAATGCTCCCTGTTCCTGGTATTCAAGTACATATGTAATTCTCCCCACTACTGACTTGCTTCTAGCAAATAGGATATCACTTCCATGGTCAGGTTATGAAAGGCTGTGATGTCCATCTTTGATACACTTTGATGAAGCCAATTGCCATGTTGGAGAAATCCTTGCAGTAAGGAGCTGAGGGTGGCCTCAGGCCAACAGTCAGTGAGGACCTGAAATGTTCACTCCAACAGCCTCTGAAGAACGAAATCCTATCAACAACCAGCAGGAGACTCTTCCCCAGTCAAGCCTTGAAATGAGACTACAGCCCCAGCCAAGAGCAGGACTGCACCCTGTGTGAGACTGAGTCCACCCATGCCCTGGTTCCTGATCCACAGGAATCGTGAAATAACAAACGTGCGTTGTTTTAAGCCACAACGCCTGGGGATAATTGATTAGGCAGCAATAGATAAGGAGCCCTCAGGCTATCATCACTGTTGCTCTTCCTACTCCTGCTGCTGTGGCAACTGTTCACGACAGAGAAAAGAGTGAAAGCCTGGCCTCGGGATTTCAGGACATAACTGGAAAGTTAGCCATCCACAATCTCAAAAGTTTTATCAGATCTTCTGTTTGTCTTAAATGTATTCAGATTTTCAACACTTGCTTTCTACTCTTTAATACAGACTTGATTCTTTTTAAAAGTTTAGAAGAATGTACGAGTGAAATTCATTAATTTCCCCCACCTTGAGTATTCAAATCAGATGGTCTCTTTGGGACTCTATGTCTTGCTCATTTCTAGGCATCCTTCTCCCCCTCACATGTTACCTGTCATTCATCTCAAGCAAATGCATCTTTTGAATGGTACCAACCTACACCTGAAAACTGGCTTTGGTAGTTTGATGAGAGACTGAGCCTATTGCCTTCACCTAAAAAATGAGGGTAATTTCCCCCATCCTCAAAGTGTTGTTTTGAGGTTTCAGTGAGAGAATATTTATCAAGTGCCTGAGAAGTAAGTATCAACCAACGTTTATCTTTCGTTTCAAATATCTCTTGTGCATGAGTCGTAGTATCTTGGAACATTACGGAGCTTAGTGTGCCATAGGAAATTACACTGAGAAATAACAAAACTATACCAAATCGAAAAGGAAAATAAATGGCTTAAACCCACAACAAACTTTTTTTTTAAAATTATCTCGGGACTTCATTTCTGTAGGATTCCATATACATATCTGTACATTTTTTTCCCCTTAAGGGAAAATAAAACAGACCCTTTACTCCTCTGAGCGTCTGGGGTGGCCACACATTGGGGTATTTCAACAAAACCTCCCCAACATTTGCTGGGATTCCATGGTCTCAGACTGAATGTCAGTAAAAGAAGATGGAGTAGGAACTGGGGATACTGGCTCCAGTAAGGGCAACTGACCAGGGACTATAAAGCTGAGGGACCTCTGAAAATTCAGGCATGGTCTGGCAGGCCTTAGGGTTCCATCTTTGCTGGCAGAGTAAATCTAGCTACTTGGGGATTCCCAAATCCAGGTCAGCCTTCAATGTGTGGTGTGACCAGATGAATGTTCTTGTTTTCTGGAAAAAGAGACCGGCAGGGATGAGGCAGTGTTGTGTAGCACAGTGCTTCTCTAATTTTAACACAGACAGGTCACCTGGAGATCTTGTTAAACTGTAGATTCTTATTCAGTAGGACTGGAGTGGGCCTGAGATACTTACACTCCGGAAACGCTTCCAGGCTCCCAGGTGATGCCAAGTATCTGATCTGTATATCGCATTTTGGGTAGCAAGGGCGTAGTGGGAAAAGCAAGGGCTTTGGAGTCAAGCAAACATAAGTCTGAGATCTAGCTTAGCCATTTGTTTGCTGCGTGACCTCAGGCAAGTCACCTAACTCCTCTGAATCTATTTCCTCATCTGGAAAATGATTTTTATTTCCTAGGGTTGTTGTGAGGGTTAAAGGGGAAAAAATAAAAGTTTGTAAATGCTTAGCCAAGTGTTCTGATGTAATAAATTGTAGGGAGAGGAAAATTCTGCCACATCTCTTATGTTTCCACCTCTGTCAGCCGCTCTAGCAGCTGATCTAATTGGTCATCCCCAGGATGTTGAATTAGCTATGTTCGGGGTTACTTCCTGCTCACAAAGGGTAGGAAAAACACTTTTGCCTTCTTGGAGAAAGATAAACCAAATCCGTGTGTCTACCCCATTTCACATGTGCCTAGAACCAAGTGAGAAGCTCCTGCTATGTAAGCTCCTCTGCAGACTCAGCCACTTTACATTTTAAAAAGGGGGTTAAACAGACCAGCCTCGATCCCTTAGCCTCATGCTGCACGTCGGCTTTTACCAGAGCTCATCGTTGGAGGTTACTGGATGTTGGTTCAGCTGTTAATAGAGAGGATATGGATATTTTCCCGATGTACATAGTCGTCTCAGTTGAGAGCCCCGGGTGTGTGAGCAGCAGACTAGCTCTTGAGCATTTACTTAATTCCTGGTGCAATACATTTCAATTTTGCAGAACCTCACCCTCATCTCTTAATTGTAGCTGCCATCATTTCATTACCACCACCGCTCTTGCTTTCATCATCAGCATCATCATCATCATCATTCCCAGCAAGCCCCAAACCCAATTTTGTTCAATTCAATTTGAAGTGAAATTACTTGAGTGTCTGCATCATGCTGTATGGTGGATTTCTGCCCTCTACATTTGTGTCATTGGATGGACCAGGTCCATTTGAATGGTCTGAGTGCACTGGACATTTTGGTACTAGGTGCTATCAATAAAGACATATCAGGAGCTGCTTACCTCAGGGACGAGAGCCAACTTGGGTCTCAAATGGTCATTTCCATTAGGGACTCCAGCTTCAGGAAACAATGGGAGAAAGTGAGCTTGAGTGTACCTTCATCCCAGTGGGGTCTCCCCTAGCTTAGAGCTGGGGTGAGGGAGGGAGGAGGGTGCTGGCCATAGACATAGGCAACACCAGGAGATCTGTTCACACTACCAATGGGATTCTTATCTAGTGGGACATTATCTGAAATTAAAATCATACCTGACATATGAGGCCCTGGAGGAAATGGATCTTGCTTTTTCCACCTGAGACTATCTCTATTTAGTTCCTGTGTGATAAGAAGGACAAATAGGGGATGCACTGCTCCCCCACCCCACCCTACCCCACCCCACCCCACAACCACTTTTCTTTCTGGCAGGAAAATGGTCTTCCTCTAGGCCACGGCTTTTAGAGAAAATTCTTCTGAGAGTGGCTCTCTTGGAGAGGAAGTGAAGCACTGACTTTTGTTTGGAAGAGATCATGTCTGTGTCTGGCCCCAGAGCGGGTGTTGTCCTGTCCCAGTCCCTAAGCCTCACTCAGAAGGAGCACGATGCCTTGCTCATGATGGCTCCGGTGGCACCATGCTAATTATTTGCACCCATGTTTGCTTGTTCAATCCTGTAAAAACCTACAATACAGAGAGAATTCCTGGTCTCATTTGACAGTTGAGGATTCTGTATCTCAGATGGTACGGGGAGTTTTAAGTGCATGCAAACTTGGATTCTAACCCATGTCCTTTGACTTGGTCCCAATACCCTTTTCTCTAGGGCCAAGTAGTAAATATTTTAGGTTTGTAGGCCATGAGGTCTCTGCATCAAGTACTCTCCTCCACCCTTATTGCATGGAAACAGCCACAGATAGCACACAATGAATGTAGCTGTTTTCTAATAATGTCCCACTGTGTTTATTTACAAAACAGGTAGCCAGCCCAAGGGCAATAGTTTTGCCACCTCTGTTCTCAAATGCTCTCTAGACACCTACCTCTGATATTTGGTGATAAGCCAGGTAAAAAGGCAAGTAAACTTTAGTGGCCTCCCAGTTCCCCACTCTGTCCAATAAATACCTCATGACTCAGGCCTGGTCCCAGGCCCTAACTCACACACTGTGGAATTTCTCATGTCAGATACGGCCCACATCAGTCATCAGTCACTATGCAATACCCTTTCACAGGGGCATGTACATCATGGTAGAACACAGTCCACATGTTCTTTGCTTAGCTTCATGGTAGGGCCCATTATTTCATCTTAGGACTCTTTCTATAATATAATTAGAGTCTTTGAAGTCCACTGAATTAAATAGTGGATGCAATCTTCAAGCACAGTTTCAGAAAAATACACACTTCTTTTCTCCTGGGCAGTTTTCATATCGACCCTCTGTAAAGGCAAAGAGCAAAATATTAAGTCATAACTCACGGAAAGCATTTCTGCCATGGGCTGACATAATGTGACTCAGATGTTTCTGTTCCAGGGGTTATTGGAGATGAATGGTTAGCATGTCTATTAGACTTTCTCTATCAAACATCAGATATTGTAAACGAGCCTCTGAGAAGTGCTGGCTCTCATTCGATTCACAATCAAGGACTTAGAGTGCAGATAATCTCTATTGGGGATTAAAGGAGAACTCATGCATTTTGGCCACTATGTGATACAGAGAGGCAAAGATGCCATCCTTCGAGAACACTTAAGAACTGATCATTCAATGCCTTCCCAGAGAAAGCGCCAAACCACTTCAGTACAAATATGAGCAGAATATTCCCCTCTTCTGGGATGTCTTGGCTTGGGGTTGGCAGAGACCATCCTCAATAGAAACAAGTCAGTGTTACAATCAAGAGAAAAAAAAAAAAAAAAGAATAAAGATCTAAGAGTTGAATAGGAAGCCCAGACAAGATGCAGAAGAATCCTTGGGAAACTGCCTGGAATTAATTTTATTTATTTCAATGGTATATGCAAAAGTGGGCCAACTCACCAAAAGGATCAGTAAAGAAAGAAAATGGATTGGTTTGGTTAATGAGATGAACATAGTTAAGGCTTTTAATTAGTAAAAACCAACTTGGACCCAAGAAGTATTGGTGAAGATATAGCACAACAGCAGTATGCAGGAGTCTCTTTGCCAGCATTTCTGTAAAAGACAATCCTACGAATCAGAAATCCAGCCATAGAGTCATTGATTCACAGATTCACGCATGGATGTTTTTATTCATTTATGCATGTAAGCATTCGTCTATTCCTGGATTAATTTGCATCATAGGCTCCCAAGATATATTTGAATGCATAAGTACACCAATTCATTTATTCATCCATGCACGAAGTCATTTATCCATGCATCCATGCAACTTTGATTCACTCCTTCACTTATGGGTTCTCAAAAGTATTCATTAATCTGTTCAACAAATTACCATTTAAAACTTACCATACAAGATAGCACTGAATTAATCTGTATGGAATAGAAATGATTCCCTGTCTGCATGGAATGCACACTTAAGCGGGGAGGAAAAAAAACATGAGCATAAAAAGGCTAAGTATTAGATCAACTAACAAAATGTGTTGCAAGTAAAGGATTGTGGGAGCTAGCAAGCAGGGAGGATTTATTTCCATTCGGGGTAGAGATATGGTGAGTAGGAAGCGTATTTTTCAGGAGAAGTTTGACCTTTAAGCTGAAGCATAACAAGCGGACAGAATTTGGACAGGATCAGCGAGGACAAGGGAACCAAATGTGTACATGCAATGAGTTGAGAAAACACAATGGGTCTGCAGAAGAACATGCTGAGGAGTAAGGGGAGGCTCTGTACGACTGGAGTCCAGGGACTAGAGAGACACTGGATACTAACAGAGACTGAATGGCAAGACAGAGTCAGATCATCAGGGTCCTTAAATGCCAAGCTAAGGATTTGGGACTTGATCCTGTAGGTGGTAGTGAGCTGCTGAAGGATATCAGAGAGAAATTATACCATCAGAAATGGGTTTAAGGGGGTTTACTTTGGCTGTCATGCACAAAGAGGCAGGAAGAATAGCTAAGAAGTCATTAAGGGGAAAGATATTGAGAGCCAGACCTGGAGCCTTGAAAGAAGAGATGTGTCAGGGAGAGAGATTTGGAAGATGTTTGGATAGAACTTGGAAGTCTGATCATAGAAAGAGTCAGGGGAAGAATAGGGAGGTGTCTCTGGGGCTTCTAATCCAGGAGATGGTGGTGCCTTTTGAACACGATGAGGGACTAGAGGAAGAGGAGCTGGGCTGGGAATGAAGATGAGGAGATAGAGCTGGACCTGGGTTTGTTTGCTGTGATTCTCAGGATGCTGGCAAATGCCCTTGAAAGCAGAGGCAAGTAACTTCTGAGCTGGCACACTGGAGAGGCCCTCCTGCCTCCCCACCATCCCCAACAGCCTCAACTCCTCTCACCACCGACTCTGAGTACAATCTCCAGGAAACCATCAAGAGAGGCCACTGGTTACTGGTGGGAGGAGAACAGGGCTGGTGAGGGGAAGGGGAGAATTACTCACAAAGTGACTCCTCAAGCTCGCCTGTTTCCAGTGCATCTCCTCAACCTTGGCCTGAGCTAACGAACCTCAGAGAGCAAAGCTGTCTTTTGCTTGTTTGTCATTTTGAGGTTTTCTGGTTGATTAAGATCTATCCCAGCAGGAGGGTATAAAATGACCAGCAATTCTTAGTTTGAGGATCAGAGGGCATTGTCATCTCCTCCTGACAAAATGCTGAGCTTAATATAAAAATGTTGTCTCATCCACTTTAGATGAGAGAAACTGTTAAAAGGATTTTTTTTTCTTTCTCCTTTTTCCATTTGAATTGTTATTTTTTCCCCTCCTCTTATCATTTTCTGCTTTGTTTCACACCCCCTGTATATCAGGTTTATTTTAAAAGAGCAAAAATTGAATTCCTAGTTACAGACAAAAACTACAAATGAATCTCACTCTGAATGAGGCCAACGGAAGGAAAAAAGAGAAAAAGGGAGCTCTTAGTGGGTATCACTTTGAGGTTTACTTTTCCTCATCCAACCCTGGTCTCTCTTTCTCCAGGGGCCATTTTGTCAACCCCCACCAATGTCTAACCTACATCCTTGAAACCCCTAACTCTTGCTGGAGAAAGAATGCAGCCTTCAGAGTTTCTATCTTCTGGGAGAATGTAATTATCTAAACTGGCGTGGACCCAGAATTCAGCTCCCCCATGAAAAGGATTTCTTATGAAAGATTAAGTGGTAACACGTTTGTCAACAGCACTCCCAGCTCCAGAGTAGTTCTGAGCAAACAAGAAGATGGCAACAGTTCCTGTTTCCAGTCTGGAAACTATCCCTGGGTCTCTTTCCACCTCAGGTGGCACAGAGATCTTGGATTTGTTCAGGTGTCTTATCTTGGAAGCCAGTAGACAGGTGAAGGGGACAACAGGTTTATCTGTGGTGAGTGTTGAGGGAATGGGAGCCAGGGAAGCAGCTGGGCGGCAGGCAGCCCTGTGAGGCTGGCTGTTTTAGGGATGCTGCACTGGCCACCGGGTCTGCTAAGTCAGGGCCTCTTTCCTGTTTCCTGGAACCCTCTGTCTCTGCTGGCATGGCAACACTGCCCTCTGCTGGAGAAGCACAGCTATCGCGTCCCCACCAGAGAGCTGATGGCCAAGGACAATGGAATATGGTGGGGAGAAGAAAGGCTTGACAACTCATCAACCTCTAGAGTCAGCTCTTATGTGGCTAGAATGTCAAGAGTCCCCATCTCTGATGTCAGCCTTGACCAAGCGATGTGGAATTGGACAGACAACTCTGCCAAGCACTTGCTCTGTGACCCTGGGCATGCTTCACCTTTCTGAGATTCAGAACAAAGAGAAAGCCACCTACATTATGGGGCTATGGTGAATATGAAATGAATAGTATCTCTTCTGAGACCATACATCCCAGTTTCCCCAGGATGGTCTCAGTTTATGCCTCTGGTCCTGATGTAATTACTAATAGCGCCCTTTCTCATTCTTTGTATGATAAACGATATAGTCAGCCTGTCCAAAGTACAGGGCACCCTGCTGGGTGTGGTAGTTACTTGACGAATCCTAGTTTTTCTCTTCTTTATTAGGTTGCTAGTCTTCTACTGTGAATGCTTACGTCCATTTTTAAAGGGACAGGTGACGCAGTTTTCTTTTTCCTTCTTTTTATGGGACAAAGTGGACACTAGTTTTCCTACGTTCAACTAAGAAAACAGTACTGCAATGTTAGGAAAAATCAATGATGAAGGGGCTAGTAGACATAAACAAACCAAGACAACAACATTTGGGAATATCCTAAGAAAGCCCCTACACCTTATCACTGCCTCTTGAAGAAGGAATGTTTTACCTTCTTTGTAGGGCAGCGGCAAGACCCAAATGCGTCAATCGGTATGAAAATGAGGTACTAGACATTACCTTATTTTCAACGTATATCAACTATCCACAGTTGGAAAAATAACTAGAAGAAAAAAAATGCAAAACTGCAGCATGTATAGGCACATAGCTCTCTCGTCAGGGCCGTGCATTTAAGGGCAAGGGGAAAGGAGGACAGTCACATAGCCAGTAAGTGACAGTGGCAGAATTAGAACCCTGGCTAGTGGAGGGGAAAGGTGCTGATGGAAGCTTAATGTTGGTGTGATCAGGGGATGGAGCTTTCTGGAACTTGGTTTCCAGATGTTGGCTTAAATCAAGAGCTTTTAAGTTGTGTTCTGCAGAATCACAGGGGTTCCCTTGGAGGACCCCCCGACCAACCATGAGGTTCTGGTTGCATGCATCTATTTCTTCCAAGCCTGAGAAATGCAGGGAATTATTAAAATGTCTACCACCGTGATAACTCAAATCAATCGGCAACAATGGTCAAATTTTGTTGCATCAACATCCCTGATGGGAAGCTGGCACCAATGCCAGGGTAGCAGCTGATCTGCATGTCTATTTACATAAATTTGCATTGGCGCGATGTTAAAAAATAAATGCTGATTATTACGGAAAGTGGCTCTCCCCCAGACTAAGTCGTCTCAACAGCACAGCAGTGAAGAGCACAGGCCCTGCAATCTGGCTGTTACTTTCTATTTGCATGACCTTGAATAAGTTATGATCTTGTTATATTGTTTCTTATCTGGAACTGGGAATAATAAGAACACCACCTACTACAGAGGGGTGGTGCAAAGACTGAGTGAGTTCATGTGTATGAAGGACTTAGGACAGTGCCTGGCCTATTAAGGGCTCAGATATCAGCTACTGTTATTATAGTAGAGCCTGTTTTGTCTCCCACCACCGACCTTTGTAACAAGGCCTCTGTTTTCTTCCATCTGTAAATCATAAAAGTTGGAAATTTGGAGCTGGGAGGGAATCTCAGAACATCTAATCGGTCACTTTCAAACTTTTATTTTATTCCTTTTAAAATAACCATGGAACACGTTTTGAAAATGAAAACTTATGTGGAAACCCAGCATGGGGGGCCATATAGCATTGTGGTTAAGAAAATGTGCTTTGCAGACAGACAGGTCTGATTTCCAGTTCTGGCAGAGCTGCCTATTAGCCTTGTGACTCAGGGCAAATGATTTACCTTGGCTTTAAGCCTCCATTTCATAAAGTGTAAAATAGCAATAGTAATTGTAAATATTTCATAAGGTTATTATGAAGCTAAATGACTTCATACCTATTGAGTGTTTAGTGCAATGCCTGGCACATAATAAGGACCCAATAATTATGTTAACTCTTGAGATTTTAATATTTGAAATAGATACAAGCCGAGCCAGAGAACCAGAACCTCATGGTTGGTCGGGGGGTCCTCCAAGGGAACCCCTGTGATTCTGCAGAACACAACTTAACAGCTCCTGATTTAAGCCAACATCTGGAAACCAAGTTCCAGAAAGCTCCATCCCCTGATCACACCAACATTAAACTTCCATCAGCACCTTTCCCCTCCACTAGCCAGGGTTCTAATTCTGCCATTGTCACTTACTGGCTATGTGATTGTCCTCCTTTCCCCTTGCCCTTAAATGCACAGCCCTGACACAGCCTTTTTGGTTTAAACACCTTTTTCCAGGCCCTATTAAGCTGAGCAAAAGTGTGTGGCATCCCCTGCAGTTGGCTCCCAGTGGGGCAAAAGTGTCCTGAACTTGCACTTCTAACATCTCCTGTTTCCTTCCGGAGCCTTCAACAGCTCACAGCCAGAGGGGAAATGAGTCATTTTGTTAAAAATAAAAACACTACCATCTTCTCTCTAATGGGTTTGTTCATGACCAGTGCAGGCTGGCACTGATGTGCATTCCGAGCAGCCAGGGACAGCCAGTGGGCAGCCCGGGAAGCTGGCCTACCTGAAACCACAGCTCTCTCATCGCCTCCGCTTTGCTGAATCTCCGGGATCCAGCCATCCCTACCTTGGCTGGCGTGTGAGTGATGTGGGGGCATGGATGACCTTAGCATGGGGTGGGCAGAATGGCTAGGTTCCAGAAGAGAAAGGCAGTGCTGGACCCAGGAGTCATTCAGTTAAGGGATAGAGGGTAACATTCACAGCCCACAAAGAGCTGGTCCAATCTCTTTGTGTTGCTGAGACCCATAAATGGAAGAGCCTTATCTAGGATGACTTAGCTGAGAGTGGGAGAAGCCAGACAAGGATTCAGGGCTCCTGTCTATAGCAATTAAAACTACTGCTGCTACTAGTGCTCGCTCTTCTACCTGCTGTTCAAAGCACCAGGCTAAATGCTTGACGTTCATTGCCTGATTCAGTCCTCGAAACAATTCTGGGAAGGAGGGACTCTTACTCTCATTACATGGATGAGAAAACTGAAGGTTTAGAGAGGTTAAGTTACTTGCCTGAGCTGCACCAGCTAGTATGTGTTGAAGAAGTGCGTGTGAAGTAGGTCCATTTGAGCTCAGAGCCTGGACCCCCAGGCACCGAGTCATCAGAGTTTGGGAAGTGGGTGGGAATTGTGTCTCTTTGCCTGTGTGTGTGCTGAAAGAGCAGGGGCCGCGTCTTGTCCATTGTTCAGTCCCCAGTGCTTCTCACGGTGCCTACACAGGAACAGACACCCCACGTTGAGTTCACGTGTGTTTGTTCCATTAGGGCCTGGGATTTTTTTTTTTTCTGACTTACTAATGAGGATATCAGTGACTGCTATACAACGCTGGTCTAGACAACTTCCTCTGGCTGTTTTGGGTAGCCTCTCTCTTCTCTCTCCATCAGATACTTGACTTATGCTCAGGCTTGTGAGAGGCAATGAATGTTAAGGCTGAATTGGAAGTTAATGAAGCCATGACTGTAGTCTCAGTTCCATTATGTGACTTTGGAGAAGGCACTCATCTTCTAGGAACCTTGATGTACTCAGCTGGAAGGAAACCAGATGGTTTGCAAGGACTTTACCCAGCAGAGCTTCATGTAGGCACGGTGTGGAGCAATGCTTCTCAGCTCAACATGACTGACATTTTGATCAGGACCATTCTCTGTTGGGAGGTCCTGTCCTGTGATTTGCAGGAAGCTTAGCAGCATTTTCATCCTCTACCCACTGTATGCTAGTAGCTCTTCCCCAGTGTGACAAATGAAAATGTCTCCAGACGTTGCCAAATATCTCCTAGGGAGGGAAGGGACAAAACCTCTGATGCGAAGTGACCCAGGCTGTCCCCAGCATGATCCATCTCAGTGTCCTTTGGTAAGTCCTCTGGCCTCTCTGAGTCTGACCCCTCACCTGCAAAAAGGAGGGTGTTGTCCTTTTGTCCAGAATGACTGAGCCATGAATGTGCTCCAGCTGTGATCCTGTCCTACCTGTGCCACGGAGGGAGGTAATGATAAGTTGAGAAAACTTGATGCTACGTGCTTTGGTGCAAGTATGTGACCATTAGAATCCATTATGTGGAGAGAGTATTGTGTTTGCTGGATTTGTAAAACCTCACAATCATGTTTTCAACTCAAGGAAAATCATATTTACCCCGTTTCAAACCTTTCACCAACTCTGGATGCCCACACTCCAAGATCTTGTCATATCAGGTTTTTCATGATCCAACCCCTAAATCCCCAATTCTTCAGGTAATCTCGTGCCATCTTTTTACTCTGAAAAGCTACCACCTCTGACAGGAATACCCTTCTCTCTATCATGCATGAGAAACTCTAGATTTATCAATCCAAAACTGAGGTTAGATACCACCTTTTCCAGGAAGTCTTCCCAAATCCCCCATGTATACATTTAACTTCTATGTCTTTCTTATATGGCGTGGTGGCTGCCACACGTGAGACTCAGATACGGAGCATCACGTCTGTAGGCTTCAGGGTTTTCATCTGTGTAATTGGTTCTGTTTCCCTTGAAAACCTTGACTGTTATATTTATCATCATCATCATCATCATCATCGCTGTTGTTCACACGCCAGAAGCTTTACTGGACTCTGGGATCAGACACCATTTCTCAGTAAGAGCCAGAGGCCTTGGTTCTGCCTCTTTCTGCTCCGGGACCACAAGCTCCTTTTAGGAAGTGAATGTAATATGCCACCTCCTCCTGCCTCCCAGGGATCTGCTAAGTGTCTCCAGTGAGGTAAAAGGTGTAGGAGTCCTTCGTAATGTCAGAAGTCACCATCCTTATAAGAGATTGTTATTTCAGAATTAGCGGGAAGGTCACCAGTTCTGTAGATGTTAAGCATTCCAGAAGCAGGATTTTGTGTTTGTCCACTGCTATAAGCTCTGTGTCCTGGGCAGTGTCTTGTTGGATAAATAAATGAAAGGCCTTACTTTTCTGGCTGTTGTCTCGGAAAGCCAGGATAACATATATCCATGTTCACATTGAATACATAGATACACATGCCATCATGCAAGGAATTCCAAACCTCAGAGAATGATTTTTCTCTGAAATCTTCTGGAGTTTTCAAATTTCCTTTGAGGAGCAGGTCACCCTCTCTCTTCTTCTCCTCCCTCTTTTTCTAACTTTTCTTGAAAAACCTCAAGTCTCTGGAGAATGCAATTTGAAAACAATTGGCCATAAATATTTTGAGTAAAAGTTTGGTGTTGGAAGAGCACTGTACAAGGAGTCTGAAGGTTTTAGCTTAGCCTTCTTTCTGCCTCTGACTCTGTGTGACACATCTGACCAGGCACTTCCCTTTCCTATGCCTCAGTTTTCCCATCTCTAAAGTGGGTGAGATGGAATTTCTTTGAGTGGTCCAATCAGAGGTGCTCATCTCAAACAAGTGAAGGAGGCACTCACTTAATCCATCTGTTTCTTCCTCCTTTTGCTAAATCCCTTTTATATTAATTTTTGTTTTATCTCTTTCTTCTTGAAGAGAGCAAGGGCCCAAGGGGGACCCGGTGGCATGTATCCACATGACAGAGCTTCAGCTGCAGCACCTGAGCAACTTTATGGGGTTACTGTGGCAACCTGAGCTCTCGAATGGGGAAATTAGGTCTCTGCATGACCTGATCATAAATGACAAGGGAGAAAACAAAAGATGCATAGTTGTGACAGCAGCTGGGACCCCACGTTTGGCTTGAGCCAGGTGGAGGCACAGTGCCGAAGGCTGTGTTCCAGGCACTTAAAAGAAATATCAGCATCTATTTGCCAACTAATTACAGAATATCATTCACACATCATCCGGCCAGAACCTGCTCTCTGGTCCTCACAGGACCCTGACAAACAGCCTTTTTTTTTTTTTTTTTCTCTTCTCATTATCCCACTAATATTGGATGAACATCTTACAACTTTTCTTGGCATAAGCTTGGCTGCGATGGGACTTGCTTTGTCAAGATGCTCTCTTCTGCCACAAAAATGTACACCTCTCCTCTTTGCCTGATGTTCTGACTCAAGTTTTCCAGCTTACTTTTGCCTGCGTCCTGCCTGGTGTCAGGGAGCTGGAAAACCTACCTTCAGTTCTTGCTTCTGTCATTTCCTCCTGGACTAATCTTTGACAACTTCTCTGAGTGTTCGTTTTCATGTCCAGTATGACTTCTCAGTCAAGTTCCCAGGTTTGTGAGAAAATCAAACTATCCCATGCATTTTAAAGTACACTTCAGAGTATAAAAATATCACACAGACATTAGTATTTTTGTGGTTGAAATGACTGTTTACATTTTACAGACTTTTCACTTCCATAATCATTTCCCAAATTGAGTATAAAGGAAGTCTAGTTCTACGAAATGATGATTAATATGCTCTAGGGGAAAAAATGTTAAGGGTTCACAGAATAAATAAAATTGAATTTTCAATTATGTGCATTTCTTTGTGCAGACCTTCTCAGTGCCTTATGCTAGAAATGTTATCTGAGCCCTAGAAACCTTTTTTTCCCCTCAGGAATCACTTATTATCATATCCTGGAACTAGTTTAGCAGAAAGTAAAATTTAAGAACTACTGAACACACTGTCTTCTATTAAGAAAAGTACATTATAATAACTGTTTTTAAAACTGATTAATACCAGTATATCTAAGAAAGTAAGACAGAGAAATTAGGTCACTTCAGTTTTTTCTTGGCTCTGTAGTTGTTTTTCTTTGTATGTTTCTTTCCCCTCCCCCTCTGTCTCTCTGTCCCCCACCCCACTTTTAAATCACTTGGTAACTTGCCATAAATACAAATTTTCATGCCCCTCCCCAGATCTACTGAATCAGAATCTCTTGAGTGGAGCTCAGCAAAAAGTGATTCTGATGGACACTAAAGTTTCACTTTAAATCACCGATTTAGTTACTTTTTTTTTTTTTTGATTTAGTTACTTTTTCAGAGTGCTTTTTTCAATTCTCAGTGTCCCCATTTGGACTATGAATTATATGATCACCTTAAATATGGCTATTTTAGCTACCCTATGTTGGTTAAAATATTTTGATAAATAATCCCATCCCTTTTGATAGACAGCAGCTGCACACTCACATGTGCACGCACACGCACACACACACACACACACCTGTACAGTCCAGCCCTGGACAAATAGACGTACCAGCTACTGAAGAAATAATGCTACTGATTAGCAGATATAAACTACTGTATGTAAAATAGATAAACAACAAGGTCCTACTGTATAGCACAGTAAACTAAATTCAATATCCTGCAATAAAGTATAATGGAAAAGAATATGAAAAAGGATATATTTATATATACACACATATATATGTATAACTGAATCACTGTGCTGTACACCAGAAACTAACACACCATTGTAAATTAACTGTACCTCAATAAAAAGAAAAGAACAAACTAGGGGGGAAAAAAAGAATTAATGCCGAGCACAGAAGAGCATCCAGATCCTTGTTTCAACGCAACACCGTGGACAGAGTCCTTTCTGAAGGATCAGTGCCCTTATTATGACGATTAAATGATAATTGTGTCAAGTACTTAGCACAGTGTCTACTATACAGGAAGAACTCAATAAGTAGCAGCTCTTGATATTTATTTCCTTCTTTTTCTGGCACCTTCTCTGTGTCAGAAACTGTGGTGGATTCTGGGCACTAAAAAATGAAGCAGAGAGACTTGACCCTCCCCCACACAAGACCTTGTGGTCTAATTGCTGATACTGACTGCACACAGTTACGATCCGAGGTGACAAGTGCTGTGGCTGGACAGGCAGGATGGTGTAGCAGCACAGGGTCAATTCACCACCTGGGCAGTGGTGGACAGCAGTCGGGGTGGGGAATAGACATTCTCTAGGCAAAGCAAGGGCATGTGGAAAAGTCCAGGAGATGAGAAAAAGCGTGGCTACTTTGGAAACTACAAGCAGCTCAGATTGGCTGGAGTTCATAGTTACAACTGGGAAAAAATGGGGAATAATGCTGATGGTAAGAGATGAGTCTGAAGATGCTGGAGGGGCCCTAGTCATCAAGAGGTTTTTGAGCCATGTTGGAAAGTTTGAAAATCATTTTGAGGGCAATGGGAAGCCATGGAAATGGAAGGGTGTTCAGCAGAGGAGTAGCATGTTTAGATTAGTTTATTATGAACCTCATTGTGACTATTGCTTGTGCACATGAGTGAATGAAAGAGGAACAGAGCTCTGAAGTCACTCCAGTCATAACTGGTGGTGTCCTGGATGAGGAAAGTCGAGTCAGCATCAGATGGTATATCTGACTGAATTTTGCTTCCAAGTTATAAAGTAAAATATTGATTGTTTTCTCTCTCACTATACATCATTAAGTTTTGTTTTGGAAAATAAAATGATCATAACATTATCTGGGTGTTTAGATCCTTAGATGAGTTCTGGTTCTTGCTATCTTTATTGTCCAGACCTTACACCTCAGTGTAGATTTCTAATAAGTGAGACATTTATTAGTCCATCTAACTATCTAGTATCCATATATTATATTACTGCTAATAAAATTATAGTAATATTGTGATTTATAGAAAATATATATTTGGTCATTCAAAAGACCAAAATGTATTTCTCATGTATGTTTGATCTCAACCCACAGTTCCTGGCTCACAGCCCCCCAAACCCTTGGAATTTCCTGAGTGATAAGAGCAATGAGAGCATCTTTTGTCATAATAATTGGTCTCTTGTCCTCAGAGACATAAATGTGTTATGGATGTCTTGTTATTCATAACAGGCTCCTTTCCACTACAACTGGGCTTATATTAATGAAGGTGACTTTTGGAAAGTACTCAGATGTGGGGACTGGTTGCTAGGGGAACCAACCAGGAAGAGAGAGTTGGAACTTTGAGTTTCACCCACTTGTATCCAGGGAGGGGAAAAGGATTGGAGACTGAATCAATTGCCAATGACCAATAATTCAATCAATTATGCTTATATTATGAAGCTTCCATAAAAACTCAAAGGGATGGTGTTTGGAGAGCTTCTGAGTCAGTGAACACGTGGAGATTTGGGGAAAGTGGTGTTGCTTATTAGTGTGAGCAACCCATCTACCCCACCCCTAAACACACACATTGGAATTTGTGACCAGAATCTTAGTTATTTTGCTTCTCATTTGATATGCAATATAGATCTGTGAATTGGGCCAGATAAAATTGGAAATTGAGACCATGAGAGTGTTGGCCATGTTCCTACGGATGGCAAGGTGCCTGGTCCTTTGTCTCCAAATCCCATGCTCTTCCACATCATCACTCTGCCTCCTACTGATGCATCATTGTGTCAGGAGGACACTGGGAGAGCCAAGATTGGAGAGATGGAAACTTCTGTGAAGATTTGAAATGAGTTGCCATGTTCTACCTACACCTGTGTCCTACCTAGGCTCAGGACAAGAGATGAGAGAAAGGAAAAGGAAGAAGAAAGAGGGAGTGAGAGGAAGAAGGGCTGTGTCATCTTCTAATACTGCAAGAACAGCAAAGGTGGCACTAGAGGACAACTTTCTACCAGATTTATAGCTCCTGAGCTGCCATAGAGCTGCCTCATACTGCCCCAAACAAAGCTACAAATATTTCTCTGAAGCTGGATCCAGGAGAGAGTCACCAGCACAATAGAGCACTAGGCTGAGCCCCAATTCTGCCACTTCCTAGCTGGGCAACCTCCCCCTCTCTGAGCCTCAGTTTCCCCATCTGTAAATGAAGATGTTAATAATACATACGTCCCAGGGTTATAATGAGGATTTATTTTTTATTGAAATAATAGTTGATTTACACTATTGTGCTAGTTTGAGGTGTATGGCAAAGTGATTCAGTTACATATCTTTTTTTTCCATAATATTTTCCACTATAGGTTACTATAAAACATAAATATAGTTCTGTGTGCTGTATAGTCGGACCTTTTTGTTTATCTGTTTTATGTATAATATTTTGTATCTGTTAATCCTATACTGCTAATTTATCCCTCCTGCTCCTCCCTTTTCCATTTTGGAAACCATTAGTTTGTTTTCTATGTTTGAGTCTGTTTCTGTTTTATATATAGATTATTTGTATTTTTTTAGATTCAGCATTTAAGTGATATGTGATATTTTTCTTTCTCTGTCTGACTTAGTATGATAATCTCTAGTTCCATCTATGTTGCTGCAAATGGCATTATTTCACTCATTTTTTTACAGTTGAGTAATATTCCATTGTATCTATACACCACAACTCTTTTATCCAGTCATCTGTCGGTGGACATTTAGGTTATTTCCATGCCTTGGCTGTTGTAAATAGTGCTGTTATGAACACTGGAGTGAATGTATCTTTTAGAATTAGAGGTTTTATCATTTCTGAATATATGCCCAGGAGTGGAATTGCCTAATCATATGGTACTTCTATTTTGAGTTTTTTGAGGAACCTCCATACTGTTTTCCATAGTGGCTGTACCAATTTACATCCCCTATGGTGAGGATTATTGAGAGGATTAAATGTAGTAATGCCCCGAACACTGTTCCCCCAAATAGCTGCATAGTTCCCTGACACATGCCAGGCCTTTACTCAGATGCCTTCTCTCAGGCATCCTGTCCATCCCATTTAAAATTGCAGCACACCTACCTCTGGGTCCCTCCCATCCCTCTTCTGGCTTTGCTTTTCACCACAGAACATCCATTGCTGGCTAACAATAGATAGCAATGAACAAACCTCCATTTAACATAGTAAATATTCTACTTATTTATTCGTTGTCTCCACCTTTCATAGGAAAGCTAGGATGGCTTGTCTGTTCTGTTTATCACTTTATCTCTAGTTCCTAAAAAGATACCTAGCACAAAATAGGCATGCAGTAGGAACCAGCTGAATGAAGGGTAAATGAATAAACAAGTAAGTGAAAATATTTTATTTTCTGACTTTACATTTCCAGAATTGTGTTACGCTCTTGGAGTTTTCAGTAAGCCAAGTTTGTCTCTTAATATGTGGTACATGAATACTGTCTCACACAAAAGAAATAATCACTACAAGAATATAAAATAAAAATACGCAAATAATTACAGCCAAAAGAAGAGGCCTCCTTCAACATCCTTATCCTCTTTCTTCCCGACAGTGAACCACTGTTCACTCTTTCAAATCTATCCTATTCCATCACAGGCTTAGAAGTGTTTAGATATAGTAATAAATATGAGTGCAGACATTTTTTGTGGTACTTAACTACATTCCAAACATGGTTCTAAACACTTACATACATTAACTCTCTATCTCCAAAACAACGCTGTAAGATGGGAGCTATTTTAACCCCAGTGTATAGATACAAAAGCTGAGGCAGAGTTGCTATTTCTTTAATGTATAAGTGGGATCATACTAGATCTATGAGCTCACAGTGTGCTTATTTCACTTAAGATATGCTGTAGTTAGGTATACCTTGATGTGTAAACTCAGACTCCATCTGTTCCTTCCATAGCTGTTTCAAATTAGCAGAGGGCTTCAATGTCATTCCATTTACTGGTTTTTAATCTTGTCCTCAGTCTCCTCCCTCTTGGGAGCTGAACTGAGTGCCGTTAAAATGCCTTTCGCTAATGGCCCATGGTTTTGCTCTGCCAGACTCTCCCTAACTCCTCACTGTCTCTGTGGTTCCCTCTGGGATGTGGTACAGGGTGGTATCTCCTGTTCCCCAACCCTGAGGTCAATTATGAGTTATCACAAGCCTCCTTTGAGTTTCCTATTGCAACACCATTTGATTCCTTGCTCCCTTGCACCAAGAAATGAATCACTTCCCACTAAGTGAGGATGTTAGAAACCGGGGCAGAGGGGAGGATAATGTCAAACATTCTTTAAAATCAACAGATACCCAAGGAAGTCAGGCAGGGGAAGCAATTGTGGCTATTTTTGCTAATTTGCTGACATTTTAAAACCAATTATTCACCTTCTTTAAGTCTCCGGTTTCTTATATATTAAATGACAGTGGCTCCCACTTTACTGCCTCGTGTGTCTGAAGTCTAATATTTTGGGAGAATCTACATAATCATAATGAGTTATAACCATCCCTCACGCTTACAGAGTGATTTACAACTCACCAAGCACTTGTTGAAGAGGGTTATTTCCTAGACTCATAAAATTTCAAAGATGAACCTTACAGATGAACGTATCCAGTGGTTCCCCAACTCTACTGCACACTTCAGAGCAAGAAGAGCCCAGGAGGTATAATGGCAGTCCATGAACTCTTTTCAATATTTCAAAAATGCTAACGGGAATCATATATTTCCCCAATAAAATCAGACTTTAATTGCTTTTGGTGGGAATTATATCAACTAAAATTGGTACTTATTGGAAAACTAATTATCCCTTAATAAATGTAACTTATTAGATGTAACCTCTTGAAACATTGGGGGTCTATAGGAAAAAGAAAAAGTTATGGAAGGAAAGCTTAATGGTGCAATGGTGAAGGATTTGGATCACAGAGGTGTCCACATTTTATAGGCGAGGAAAGTAGAGCCCAAAGATGCAAGTTGTACCCTAAAACTACTCTTGTTCACCACTGCTGTCTTCCATTATGCCTCCTTTATCCTCTGTTGGAATTATGCACTAATGTCTGAGCTTCTCCTAGTCTCTACTGTCCCCTTCCACCTACCCTTTGAACTGCAACCAAACTGACCTTTTTGTGTGGATCTCTCCTCCCCACTGATGGGTTGGCATTCTCTGATGTCTCCCTGATTGCTGCTAGGATGAAGGCACACTCTTCTGTTGGCACCCAAGGCTCTTCATTATCTGGCCTCTCCATCCCTTGAGATTCACCTTGAGCTCGAGCCATGCTTAATGATTTTTGGTCCCTGGATGTACCAGGCCTTCTCACTGTCTCTCTAAGTCTTTGAACAAACTGTCCGCTCTGCAGAATGCCCTTCCTTCATCTGCTTACCTATCAACTTAACTCATCATTTACATTTCAGCTTCATCACACCTCCTCCAGGAAGCCTTCACTGCCTGCTGTTCCTTCACACCAGAATGAATTGAGTGCCTGTTCTGGGCATTTAAACACCCCATGCTTCCATCCAGAGTGCACTTCTGTTACTGGGTCCCCCTCTCCTGGGTGGACAGAGGATTGTTAAATGAACATGACTTCCCCAAGATCTCATGGCAGAGGCAAGAGGCAAAATACTAGGTCTCCTTTTGGCTCCAGGGCTCTGTGTGTTGCAGAATACTGAAGTGTTTTGAAAATCTCAAGGCTTGGCTTTCCCCTCCATGGATCCCACATTTTGAGGGAAAACAAAACAAAACAACAACAACAAAAAAAAACCCTGTCCAACATGGAGTTTATTAAGGGATAATTTTAGGACTACCAGAGAGGAAGAAGCTACGCCTTCGGGAAACTTAGCAATTGGATTCTATCCTCCAGACTGGAAACATTAGGAGATCTGTAAGGGCATGAGCCCAGAGTAGAGGCACCTTTAGGCAGAAGCACATAAAGCGGCTCTGCCACAAATGCTGTGCAGGGGCAAGCAAGGTCAGAGCGACCCCGTGACTCGTGAGAGAGAACCCAGATGAGGATCGGGAGGCCTGGTCCCATTACGTCAGGCTCACTCAAAGGGCATTTTCCTCTGGCCTCTCTGCTTTCTGAGACCCGTCAAGTACAATGCCAGGCAGGGAGACCAGCATCTTACTGTCACCTGCTTACAGGTACAGAGCTGCTACCTACCAAGTCCTTGGCACTTAAGAACATGGACCCACTGTAGAACCTTCAGGCCCTGGTCTCCAGCTGCTGCTTTAAGAGACAAAAAACAAAACAAAACAAATAAACAAAAAACAGTAACAAGTAGGAGGATCCCTCTCCCCCCCAGCTTATACTCAGGAGACCCAGTGCTTGCAATAAATAGAATCACTATACTTAACTCACAGTACATTACATCTGCATTATGAGGACCTATAACAACCTCGGGCAATTGACAAGCCAGGGATATTTGTAATGTTGTCTCTTTTTTTAAATGAGAAAAACAAAGCTAAAAGGTGTTTAATGACTTTCCTGAGATCTGATGAAAGTATGGAAGGTCTCTGTGTACTAACAGATCCATCAGTCTGAAAATGTCAAGCTTTACCTCAGCCATGCTGTGTAATATTATGCAAGTTACTTAACCCCTCTGACTTAACCTATTCACTTTCCTCATCTCTGAAAGAGGGATAAAATGATCACTCTCCCGTGGTTACTGTGAGATGAAATGAATCAATGTGCCTAGTACTATACATGGTCACACTTGATGCCTAGAGCGTCAGGACCCCAGTCTTCTAACTCCAGATTCTGACTCTCCTTTCTGATCGTTCTGCCTCAAACATGCTCTAAGACTCTGGGTAAATTATTTAGTCTTCTGGGCTACAATTTTTCCATCTATAAAGGAGGCTCTAGTGACCTTATACAACCTCTCTGCATCTCTGTTCCCTCCACTCTAAATTAGGAGGAGTAATTACAGTTTCTTCCTTATAGGGTTATTCTTAGGAGTAAAGGAGATAATGCTTGGAAAGACAGTGCTTGGCATTTAAGACAGTGCTTGGCACATAGCCAACACTAAAAATAAATTAACTCACATCACTGTGGTTGTTGCTAATGTTAACATTATTAGTCCTTCCCATTATAAAATGGGATATATACCCTCTTACTCAGTAAAGTGGTCAAAACTCAGTTCTATTTGGATCAAAGGGAGATAATAAAATTTCCGTATCTTTACTACTAAAGCCTTTCCCCCTACACATCCTTTTTCTTATTGCAGCTGACTTTAGAGAATCATAGACTCTCAGGCCTAGAAAAGTTTTCAGAGGCCACCCACTTGACCTGTTTTGCAATTTTTAATTTCTTTCTACAATATATCCACCAAGTGGCATATACTTAAATACCTCTGCTGTTGGGGACCTCACCACCTCGTACGGTAGCTCACTCTGTACACAGTTCCGTGTGGTAAGAGCTCTTACATTAAAGCCAATATGCAAGTCACAATAGCTTCTTCCTTTTGTCTCATGTCTACCCTTCAGCTCTAGCTAGATCTACAGAAGTCACCGAGAATTTGCAGGAGCCAAGCTTCAACAACATTTTTCTCCAGATTGTAACAAACTTGAATCGTATTTGTTGGTCATTTTTTTCCTTCCTCCTTCCAGAAAAAAATCTTAAGCACATTTCACCACTCGAAAGATTTTTTTTTTTTCTCCCTGTCTGCTGGTTCCCACTGGGATGAAAAGCAATAAAAAGTCAGAAAGAAGTATAGGTTTGCCTTCTGGCTTTGTCACTTAGACGAATAGCACCGTAAAAAACGGTGAATGCTATCGGTTATAGCGAACTCTCTCCTCTCCCTCTTACGTTTCACTGAGTTCTGATCCAAGGGGTTTGGACAGGAAAGCCTTTTTCTGGAGATGGATACGTTGGTGAGTTAAAGATTTTGCATTAAAAACAGATTCTGGTTATAATATCTTCCTGACAGTTGCATTCTGCTACCCTGTTCTGTGAGTCACATTAATAAATCTCAGGGGGCACATCAGTTGGATAGGGGCTATCTTGGAACCTTGTGAGATGTCTGCCAATCAAAGCGCAATCAAGAGAAGCAGTTCCAAGCCAGTCCCTGCAATTATCAAGGGGTCTGTCTGCATTCTTTCTCCTTCCCCATCCCCATCAGTGCTCCCTTCTCCTCTTTTTAATATTCTTTGTATTTCCAGTCAGCTTCCTGATCTGGCACTGGCTTCAGGAAGTCACATGAATAGATGACTTGAAATGATCTTGTAATATTTCATGCTTTCCAATGAAAAATATGCTGGTTGGAAACGTTAATATTTAATCACAGATAAAGTGTCTGAAAAGTTGCAGGAGAATTTTCCATTAAGATTTGGAGATACTTGGAAAGTATACTCACTTTGTCAGAAAAACCTTATCAGGCAAGTAGACATATACGGTGCTAGAAAAAAGATGCTGGGACAGCAGCCATGGGGCTAAATCTCTTGCCCTGCTGTGGGTTAAATGTGAATTGTGAGTCCAGAGTAAACGCAAAGCAGAGAAAGTGCTCCTTGATCCAGTGCATGTCTCTGACCAGCTCAAGAAGATTAGGGAATAAAAGGTGGTCCCTGGGCCTTGGGTCTGGGCAGGAGGGGCCGAGGCTGGTTGTCAAGGATGACTTTGAACTCTTCTCCTGTGAGAATGGACACAACCATAAGCCATAAGCTAAAAGTTACCTTGGTGTTGCAATATATGTTATAATGTATCTTCTCATCTATTGTCTCATTGGACAAACCATCATGAATGATACAAATCCCCTTTTATGGAGGAGGATAGGGGGTTCAGAGTCTTGAAGTTGTCCAGAGTTACAGAGTATATACGTGGTTGGGTTTTGAATGTAGGTCTTTCTGACTCCAAACCCAGTACTCTTCACTAAAGTACATTTTCTTCCATCAGGAAAAAGAGAATCAGGTCTTTTGTGGGTGATGATAGTGATGATGATGACAAAGATGATGCTGGTAAATTAACACTTAAATTATCTTCATCTTTCTTGTCCTACTAAGTGTCAAGCCCTATGTTAGGTACTTTCTGTGAAACCTCTCATTTAATCCTTATAACAGCCATAAAATGCATTATTACTATTATTATTACTATTATTATTATTATTATTATTATTATTATTATTATTATTATTATTTCATTTTACAGATGAACAACCAGGCTCAGAGAAGTAAAATGACTAGCCCAATATCATATAAGGGATTATTCAAACCTAGCTCTAGACTGATTTAAAATTCCTGCCCTTTTATTAAACAATGGAAAAAGGAAAAGAGTGGGAAGTGGGTGAAGAGGAAGATTTAGAGTTGGGATATGTGGAGTTCTGAGGAAGCCAGGAAGGCTGATCTATGTAGATAATCCTTTCAGAACTTCATTCACTTGGAGGTGCTCATAAGACAACTGGACTAACAGGGGCCTGGAGCTGAGGAAAGACACCGGAGACACACCTGCAAAGCCAGTCATGTCCTAGGCACACACTGAGCACCTAGTGCATGCAATTCCAATAGGCACAGGGGCGATTTGGATGGGGATCCTTATAAAAGCCCTAAACTATTTAGAGATTTTCTAAAATCATTCGGTAGTGTTGGGGAATACCTTTATCAGCAGAGTACAGGAGGCTGGGTTACAATGCACAGAGTCACAGTGGGAAGTGAGGAAGGACAGGTACCACCAAGCTATGGAGAAGTGTGTAGTCACAGAGCACATTGGCAAAAGGGCTTCAAGGATTATCAAGGTCAAGGGACTTCCCCCTACTTCTTTTAAGATAAGAATTGAACCCTTTCATGGGCTACAGAAGGATTCAGTGAAGAGGGAGAGATCAAAGATATAGGAGAGAGAAGAAATAATCAATAGTGTGATCAAAGGCAATGTTGGAGGATTGCACTTCAGAAAGAAGGGTCACCTTCCTTTAAGACTCCAGGCGTAATGAAGATTTGAGTCAGTGAATAAATCATATCAGATTTCTGAAGTGGGAAAATCTCAGGGTATGAACAAGGCAGACTTAGGTTTGAATTCTGATTCTGTCACTTTCTAACTCTCTGATCTTGAATAAATCAATTAACCTCTCTGGGCCTCAGTCTCTGCATCTGTGAAAAAGATGCAAAACAGAGATGTCATCACCCAGCTTACTGGAATGTTCCAAAGCAGAGATTCCCAAACTTACTTGATTCACAGGTACTATTCTTAGTATCTCAGTAGTTTTTCATAGGGTCCCTAGGCCAAAAGAAATACCCAACAGTTCCATTTACTGAGTATGTATTTGATAAGTTCAAGCAATTTAATAATTATGTATATCCTACACTTTTTACGCATAATTTGAAAGAAAGATAACACCATCATTTTGTTCTTAAATAAATGCAATCACCTACTTACTCCTGGAAGGTGAGGGGCTGTGGACACTGTACAATTCCTCAAAACAGGGATCAGATTGAATACCGAAATCCCCATTTCCTGTTCCACGCTGATCCTTGCATGTTACTAGTTTTTTAAATTACATCCACTCACTAAAACCCAGCATCACCTGCACAGGATGGCACTGAAAGGACTGCAGCGTGATCTGATGCTGAGATGGTGAACTCCCTCGCTGTGGTAGTTCCAGGGTATTCAGCAGGTGTTAAACATCACTGGGTTTCTCTCTCAAGTGTTAAATATCTCTTCAAGCCCCTTTTAAGTTTTCTGTGGCCCACCCTGGGCAACTTGGCACAATTCGGGAACCATCATTCTGACAATTAAATGAAATACTATATGTACCATGTGCATTATATACAATTTCTTATCCATTACAAATTGGACGGACCATCCAATCCATCCAATTCACTTGAAAAGGTGAATCATCCCATTAGAAAAAGGCAAAGGATTTGATGGGCAAATATCAGAAGAGAAAATCCTAATGCTAATAATACAAGCCTAAACTAGGGTGAGGCTCCCCTAGTTGTTAGAGAAACACAAATCAAAACAACAATGAAATAACATTTTTGTCCAACCAATGCATGAAGACTAAAGACTAATTCCAGTTAGTAGCCGACAAGGGGATAGGAAAATAAAAACTGTCTCCTATTGCCAGTGAGAATAGAAATCCCTATGGCATTTTCAGAAATGAAGCTAGAAGGATCTAATAAAATTTGAAAACTGTATACCTTTACCGCAGCAATCCCTCCTGTAGGAATCCAGCATACAGACATAAAAATACCAGCATACATGAATAGACAGTCCAGGATCCTTATTAGATAATTGTTTATCGTAACGTAAAACAGTCTGGAAACAACCTTAATGTCCATCAATGGCAGAATAATTCTTCTGCATCTAGCCTATGGAGAGTTGTTTAGTTATTAAAAGAATGAGTTTGATCTATGTGTATTGACAAAAAGGAATGTCTGTGATATATTGTTAGTGAAAAAGGCAAATATGGAGTAAATGGGCATAGTAGGATACGTTTTTGTTTTTTGGTAAAGAAATAGAATAAACAGAAGACTATGTTTATATAAGCATATGGAAAAGCCAGATAGGACAAAAGTTCTCATATTTAATTGTTGATACTTATTACAGTATGGGGGAGGGGTGGGAGGCTGTGTACATAGAAGGGAAGATTACTGGTTTTGTCTGTCTATGTTCATATCAGGGTAGTTTGGGAGGTATTCATCCATCCACCAGTATTTACTGCCCTTCATAATTTGAACAGAAAACCAAATGAAGTACCGCCCCCTCCCCCCCAAAATACATTCAGTATGCCTAACATCGTGCGTAGCACATAAGAGGGGTTTTTATATGTCCGTGTCCTGTCTCTCGGTTTTCTCTGTATGTCTCTCCATCACTCTGTTGCATTTCTCTCTACCTAGGTATACACGCATCTCTCATTTCCTCCCTTCTCTCTCTCCTGCTTTTGTGCCAGATGATGGGGACAAGGAGTAAGACCGAACCCCTGCCCTTGAAAAGCTTACAATCTGCTTGGCTGAAGATTAACGCATTTTCAGAGAGACAGAGAGAAAGGAAGTTGAGGGAGATGGCAGATGGACTCAATTTCAGTAAAGAACAGGGTAAGTCATCTTCTTAGGAAAGGAGGGAGCTGAGGACTTACGGGGGATGAAAGCAGCTGGGCCTTCAATGCAGAGTCAAGGGGAGATAAATGGAGGGATTATGGCTCAGCCATCTCCCTGAGTGGTTTCAAGATTCATCTTTCTGAAGGCAGGAGTCTGGCTCAGGCACCTCAGAAAGCCTCTTCAAGATCTGATTCCTTCATTTCTCAGGTCTGTATCTAAGACATACGGACAGACGGACCCCTTCCCCAACCTAATATAAATCTTTGCTATTTTAGCTGTGCTCAGAGGCCAGCTGTCCTTACCCATTCCCTCCCTGCCCTGCCTTTCCAATAAAGAGAAACAGCAGACTCTAACCAGCTGTACCATCCCGCAGCCTGACCCTCCTTCCCCACCCCTCACTCCATGCAACATCCTCTTTTCGGTCGCCAGCAGACCAGCATTCCTGGGCCAGTTCTGCCCGTGTCTCCCTAGACAATGGTCCTCACAAGGACAGAAGAAGGGTCAGATGGCAGAGCCACTGGGCTAGTATCCCACAAGCTGTGTCCTAGTTTTCCAGGATAAGCTGTCAGGAGTTGCCTCAATGCAGTCCCCTCTTCCCTCTCCCCAAATCCCTTTTCTGAGCCTGAAGGAATGGATGTGCCAGCCTTAGGAGAAGCCTCTTGCCCGGGGAAAGCCAGGCCTGAGAAGCTGCCATCAGACCCCATTGTCTGTGTCCTGGGACCACAGCCAAGGCTTGGGCATCTTGGCTGGGGATGTGGAAGGACCCTGTTCTGATCCCATCTGTTCAGAGTGGGAGAAAGACGCCAGGGCTCCTCCCCCTTCCCTCTGCCCTCAAACCCCAAGCTCTGTGGATGAGTGGCTTTTCAGAGATGAAAAACCGGAGCCCTGTCAAACACGTCTTCTTGCTTGACAAAGATAGAATCTAAATATAGAAAGTTACAGCCGAACTCCACGGCAGAGTGAGCAGCCCCATCTGGCACACGGCTTCGGGGGTTTCCTCCCTTGCCGTGGCATCTAGCCCACGGTCCAGGACACACTAGAGGGTCAGCAAATGTTTTGTTGAACTGACCTCCTGAATCCTGCTGAACACCCCTCCCCTACCAGCAAAGAGCTGCTGTACAAACATCCCCCTGAGACCCACTAAAGCTGAACTGGTCCCCTGACTTCCCACCTCCACATAGCCTTGGCCCCTCTCCTATTGAGAACATCCTTACAAAAAGCCACTGCCTTCAAAGAAACTTTCCTGAAATGGGAGTGGGTGATTAATGCATACATTTTGCTTTTCCATGTGCCCGGCACTGTATATCCGCTACCTTATCCAATCCTCACAATATCAAGGATGTAATTACTCCCATTTTATAGATATGAACATTGAGGCTAAGAGGTTAACTGACTCACAAAAGGCCTTGCTGAAAACGCAAGTCTATTTCCCTACTCCAGAGAACACCATGGAATGGCAAAGGGGGATTCATGCTGCTAGACCCCCTTGGCGGCCGTGGTTTCCCCCGGATTATTCACCTCAGTAGCTCCAGAGCCCTATTCGGTTTACTTAAGAATCATAGGCTCATACCTTTGGAGCCAAAAAAGAATTTCAAGACAGCACAAAGCCCAGTCTCCTGTTTTCAAGAAGATAACATGGTACTCAGATGGTATATTGGATTCCTGCCATAACAGATCATACATATACTTGGTAGCTTAAAACAACAAAAATTTATTATCTCACAGGTCTAGAGACTAGAGGTCTGAAATTAAGTTGTTGGCAAGGCCATACTCCATCCAAAGGCTCTAGAAAAGAAGCTTTCCTTGCCTCTTCCTAGCTTCTGGTCGTTCCCAGAAATCCTTGGCATTCCATGGCTTGTAGCTCACTCCAGTGTCTGCCTCTGTCTTCACATGGCTGTCTTTCCTCTTTGTGTGTCAAAGTCTTTGCGTCTGAATCTTCCTCTCCTTTCTCTTATTTATAAAGACACCAGTCATTGGATTTAAGGTCTCCCCTAATCCTGCATGACGTCATTTTAACCAGATTTTATTTGCAAAGACCCTGTTTCCAAATAAAGTCACATTCTGAGATTGGATGGACGTGAACTTTGGGGGAGCACTGTTCAACCCAGCACGGATGGTATAGCATGGTGCCTAGAAGGGTGAACTCAGGAGTCAGGTTGCCTGGGACTTTAATCCCAGATCTGCCACTTGCTCATTCTGTGACCTAGAGAAACTCTTCACCTCCCTGAATCTCAGTGTCCTCATCTGTAAAATAAGAAAAATAGGCTGGTTGGGAGAAGCCACAAAGATAATCCATGCACAGAGTTTACCCCAATGCCTGGCACACAGTAAGTGCTCATACATTAGCTCTGCTCCCTGCATTTTGGTAGTTAGGGGTGCATGTTCTGTAGTCAGGGTGTTGGGGTGAAATCCTGGATCTATCATTTTCAATTGTGGAAGGATGGACAAGTTACTTAAAATCCCCGAGCCTTAGTTTCCTCATGTATAGAACAGAGATAATAATTGTACCTATTTCATGAGTTAGACTGAGCTGCACATGAAGTTACTCAGATAAGGTATTTAAGAATATCTTGCGTGTATTGTATCACTTATATGCAGAATCTAAAAGATAATACAAACAAGTGTATATGCAAAACAGAAAGAGACTCAAGGATATAGAAAACAAACCAGTGGTGAACAAAGAAGGGAGGGAAGGGGGAGGGACAAATTGGGGTTTGGGATTAACAGATAGGAACTACTATGTATAAAATAGATAAGTAACAAGGATGTATTACATAGCATAGAGAAATATAGTCATTATCTTGTAGTAGCTTTTAATGGAATATAATCTATAAAAAATACTGAATTCTATCACCTGAAACTAATAATATACTTCATTAATAATATATATCTATACTTCAATAAAAATAAAATAAAAATGAAAACTTAAGAATATCTTGCATGTAACAAATTCTCAATAAATGGCAACTATTGTGATACTAATGTTCCCAATTTGAATCTATATGGTATTATATAATCTTATCACACAGTAGGCACAGACTCAGCAGAGGGATCCTGGGATTCTGGCAGAGAAAGACCAGAGTTTTGTAGGCATCAGTGAAATGTGCTTTTCTCCAGAAGGGAGGGACCCACAGGCAGGCCTGATGTCCTGAGACCAGGCTTCTCTGTCCTCGGCAGGGGTCCAAGAGGCTGAACCCCTCTCCTCCTCTCCTTGGCGGTTGGCTCACACCCAGTGTACACACGAGGGATCTAGGAGCTGCTCTAGCTCCTGGGCTGGGCACCGCCCCCCGCAGACTCCCACCAGTCTCCAGCTGCCAGATGAAGGTGACTTAGGAGATCTGGGGTGGAGAACGGCTGGGGAGCCGGAGGCAGAGAAGCAGCATGAAGCTCATTAGTAACTGACTACTCTGGTGGAAAAGACCTCTCCCGAGGGCCATAACTCTGTCCCCAGAAGAAAGAATGATGATTGGGAGGTGGCTGTGGCTCCTGCAGCCCACATACGGACGGGGCTGGGCAGTGGGAGCAAAGCTGAGTCCCTGCTTTCTCTCCAAATCCCCAGCATATCCATGGAAATAGAAGAGCTACAGCACGGTGAGGGTAGAGGGAGGGGATGAAGGGGGTTGGTGAGTAGGGGAGTCTGAAAGGAAGCTGAAAAGCACACATCAGGGCTTCCTTTAAGTAGGCAGCAGTGCTGACAAGGTGACTGGACTATCACCATCCAGGATGTAATCTGGAGCCATGCTCCCTTGGATTTTATTGGGTTCCCACACTTGTGGGTGATCTTGGATAGCTCAGTCTCTTTGAGCATTTGCCAAATGGAAATATCTGTTGTTGAGAATTGTCATAAAGACTACATGATTTAACTTATGTCCACCTAATTTGTGCTAGCTCATCAAACTCAGCTGCCCCTCTCTGAGGACGCTGTGAGCGAGGCTTGGTTAGGTGTCCCTGCTCGATGCCCTGCCAAGCCCTTACACATCCATCCCTCTGCCACAACACGAATTCTTTCTTACTGAATTATAATTTTATGTTTACTTGTCTGTCTCCCACACTAGGCTATGAGCTCCCCGAGGACAGAGAATGTCTTGTTCATTTTGGCATTCTCAGTGTCCAGCCTGATTCTTGGCACAAGCTGAGTGAGTGGATGAATGAACAAGTCTAGTTGGGTGAAAATAAATCTAGTTAGGCAGGTTTTTAGGCAACGATCTTAACCAAAGCTCTCTGGAAGGCCCAATGGAGGGGTGTACCGGTGAAACGTTCCTCTATCTCCAAGGTAACTGGAGTAGAGGTGTGGTAAGGAAAATTTTGGTTGGGCAGAAAACGGGGAAGTGCTGCTATGTGGCAGGCATTATGCACTGCATTTTATATTAGTTGTGAAATTATTGCCAACCAGCTGTCATTGTCCTCATTGTGCACGTGAGGAAACCAAGGCTCAAGGAGATGAATGACTTTGCCTAAGATCACAAAGCCAGTAAATAGCAGAGCCATGGTGTGGAACCCCAATATGCCTGGCTACCCAGCTTATGTCCTTTTCTTCATGTCCCTCGTGATATAAAATGAAGGCTGTTTGAATATGAGTATCTCCAAAAGAAAAAGGGCCAGGTTGGAGGGGAGCAGGAGTTGAATTTTCTGAATTTATTAGATTTAAATCCTGCACAGCATCTTGCCTTTTCTTTCTTATCTGTGCATTGGCTAAGAAAAGGCCAAATAAAGCATTTTGGACACCAAGGTATCAGAGGGCCCCTAGTGAATTAAACCCTGTTTGTCAGGGACAGATACTCTTCTAGTCGTGATGATAATGGAAATGACTTTGTGGTGGTAGGAGTCTCAGAAGGGCCTGGGGTTGTGAGGATGCAGAAAGCAAAAGAGGGAGAAAAATGTCCTTTTGCTTTTCTCAGAAGGAAAATATTGCCTAGATATTATAAATCAACCGAAGTTGAGGGGGGATAAATGCCTTGCTGTTGGCAGTGGGAAAATTCAAGCATTTCTCAGGTGGAAGCAACCCATTCCTTATTGAGTCTGTACTGTGCATCAGGGCATCACATGTTTTACCCCTTTTAGTTCTCACAAGGCATCCCCATTTCACAGATGAGTATGATGAATCATGGTGCTAGGATGTGGCATAAATGAGATTCTCACCCAAGTGTCTCTAGCTGCAAAGAGCATAGTGGTTAGAATCTTTACCACTGGAATAAAGCAGACATTTAGATACAGAAACTCAAAGTCCAATCTAGCATAAATACAAGTTTTGTTTTGTTTCATTTTATGCTGAATTACCCAAGTATTAATTTCAAACTCCCTATATCTCACCCCTCCCTCTCATCCTTTCTTTGGCCTAAGAACAGTACTAGCTTTAGGATCCTCCTGAGGCCAACCATCGCAAGCAACCACCCCAAGGACATAATTAAAAACATACGTAGATTTAACCACAAGGATGTTCATCACTAAACTATTTATAATATCAAAAAATAAATAAACAAAAGGGAGTTCCCCAAACACCCCAAAGTAGGCACTTAAACTAATAAAACTATGGTGCCGTCATTGTATGTGGAATTCTATGCAGCAATTAAAAATTATTTGTGTTACAATATTTAGGGACGCAAACATGATCACATATTTACAAGATCTATGTTGTTTTAAGAAGCAGGTTGTAAAACAATTTGACCATTGGCATTTTAGGTGATTTTAATTCCTTTTTGATTATTAGGATGTTATCTATTTATATCTGTTGTTTTTGTAAAAAGGAAAAATAATGAACAGTTATTTATAAGATGCACAATAAACTTTCCAGCCTCAACTCTCCTTCAATTGTGAGAATAAAAGGGCCAGTTTACATGAACACAAAAGACAGAAAGGAACCCTAAGTCTGCAGAGAACTCTGACTAAATAATTGGCATTTTTGTTCAAGGGAAAAGGAAGCATCTGCTTTCTGTCTCCCCAAGAAGGGACATGTTTGAATGACAGCAGGCGGTCCTGGGGTTGAATACAAGGAAGAGCTGTCTTAATGCTGTAGTCATCCAAACACACCACAGACATGTACCGAGGGGATGCTGGTAATCAGCACGGACAGCCAAACCAAGAGTCACGTTGCAGTGAGAATGGCGGTACCAGCTACAGCTACAGCTATATGGCCTAAGTGCCCTATGCCGTCTACAATTCAGCTGTGATCATTAGATGACACCCGTTTAATGCACAAGGAAACTGAGGTTAAACTGGATGCTTAGCAGCAAACATGCAGAAAGTGGCAGGGCTGATGTTGGAACCCAGCTCTGACTAGTGCTAATGCCCAGTATCCACACTGTGCCGACTTCCTTGGCTTCTTCTGCCAGGAAATCATCTTCTCCCCAAACTTGCTGCAGTGCCCAGTATTAGTTTTTAATAAACTTGTTAAATTAGAATACTTTTAGATTTACAGAAAAATTGTGAAAAGAGTACGGAGTTCCCATATAACCTACACCCAGGTTGTCCTATCAGTAACATCTCACATGAGCATGTCGCAAGTAGTGAACTAATGTTAATATATTATTATTTACTAACATTTATGTATTATCAAGATTTCCTTAGCTTTTACCTAATACCCTTGTTCTGTTTCAGGCTCCCACATCACATTTATTCATCCCTGGTTTTTTATTACCTTGACAGTTTTTAAGGAGTGCTATTCAGATATTTCGTAGAAATACCTCAATTGGGATTTGTCTGAAGTTTTTCCTCATGATTGGACTGGGGTTATGGGTGTTGGGAGGGGTAGATCACAGAGGTGAGGTGTCATCACCTCCTACCAAGGGTACCTTTTATCAACATGACATCACTGATAATATTCATCTGAATCACATGGCTAAGATAGTGTTTTTTAGGTTTGTTTTTTTTTTTTCTTTTTTCCCCTGTAACGGAGTCCTTATGTGAAGCCTACTTTTTAAGGTACAGGGGACACAAGGACAGAGTAGACAATAAAAATTACTTGGAATTCTTCTGCATGAGAGATTTATCTATACCCTCCCATTTATTTGTCTACTCAATCATTTGTCTAATTCTGTGTGGACTCATGGATATTTATTTTATACTTCAGGCTATAATCCAATATAGGTTTCCCCTACTGTCTGAAATCCCTATCAAACCCTTCATACACCAAAATGGCATAAAGTGAAGACAAATACCTTACGACACATCTTGCAAATGGATGTACAGAGTAAATGGAGATGAAGCACAGATGCTCACAGACATAGTTCAAAGCTCTGGAGACTTGATGTTGAGATGCTGAATGTGGTTCCCAAGGAAGGAGTTGGCAGTATCACTCCTGCTACTCTGAGTGCATACTGCCTCTGTAATGGCTCATTGCAAAACAAAACAAAACAAACAAAAAAACAAAGCAAAAAACAAAAAAACACTGAAGGTCATCTCGCTTTTCACCTTCATTCATAAAAACAAAAGTCTTCCTCTTTGGATTTCTTTTGGTTAGCAAAAACAGGTACTAATATAGGTCTTTCATGAAAGAGAAGTAGCATATGGTGAACTTTTGCAAAGCACGGGATACCTGTACTACATAAAATTTCCTGCATTGTGCAATTTTTTCCAGTATTGACCATTGGGAGTTCTCGCAGTTGGCTTCTGTGTCCCTTTGACGTATCTCCATTACTCTTTGTGTGTGTGTGTGTGTGTGTGTGTGTGTGTGTGTGTGGTTTATTTCTGGCACTTGTGAGATGCTCCAGTTCCACCTGGTGCACTTCCTGCCTTAGTCTTTGAATCAGACTTTTCTTCAAGAAGCCCTGGTTACTTTTACTGGAGAATGGTATTAGAAACTAAGATATGAATGCTACATATGCTTGGTACTACTAGGGTATCATTGCTTATAGAGCCCCTCAGCTGACACCGCAAGGAAATATATGTGTGTGCCCTAACTCATGGATAGATACATATTATAAGTAGTTCTGTAGGTAGCCATCTGTATCTATATTAAACAAAACATGAATTCATTCTAATGTTGCCAACTCTAATCTGTGGCTACATGGATCATTCCAGCCCTTTCTAGCTTGTCTATATCCTTCCCCTCCAACAGTGAGAAATCTGACTCCTATCTGCCATCTGTAACTAATTTTTCAGTTCCAGTGTACATATGTAGTGGCTTCAGAATTGCTAACTTGTACCTCCATGGAAAACAACTTTTCAACTAGAGCACAGTGTTTATGAACTTTTTTTTTTTTTGCCTTTACTCTTATAACTCCACTAATTTCCAAAGCTATGTAGGTCAGCCCCCTGTCTCCCTTCAGTGAGGCTGTTTCATATATTTAAAATACAGTTACTTTGTCTTTTTTTTTTTTTAGATTCCATGTATAAATGATATTATATGATATTTTTATTTCTTTTTTTGGCTTCACTTAGAATGACAATCTCCAGCATTTTGCTGTACACTAGAAATTGACACAACATTGTAAACTGACTATACTTCAATAAATAAATAAATATAAATATAAATATACAAAATTTTTAAAAATAAAAAAGTTAGATTCTTTTCTCACATTTTGCATCCCATCCTAGGATTCTCTGAACTCCTAAATTATTTTTTTGATTTTTCACATTATTAAGGTTCACTCTGTATTGTAAAGTTCTGATTGTTTTTACAAATACCTCAGGTCATATATCCACCATATACTGTCTAAAAATACACCCTGTGTGCCCTTCTCCTGATTCAAATCCCTGGCAGCCACTTCTCTGTTTATCATTTCTGTAGATCTGCCTTGTCCAGAATATCACACAAATGGAATCATACATTCAGTAGTCTTGTTTGACTGGTTTTCTCACTTAGCAGTCTTAACCATGTCTTTGAATGGGTGAGTAGTTCATTCCCTTTTATTGCTGGATAGTGTTCCATTGTACAGATGCACCGCCCTTTGTTTACATGCACATACTGAAGGACATCTTGCCTGCTATAAATTTTTTGGCAATTTTCAAAAAAGCTACTATAAATATTCACATGCTAGTTATTGTGTGGCATAAGTTTTCAATTCAGTTGGATAAAATATCTAGCGGGAAGATTTCTGAAGCATTTGGTAAGACTGCTTACTTTTGTAGGAAACTGCCAAACTGCTGACATGGTTGTATTATTTTGCATTCCTACCAGAAATAAATGAGAGTTCTTGTTGCTCAGCATCCTTGCCAGAAATTGGTATTGTCAGCTTTCTGGACTGTAGCCGTTCTAATAGGTGTGTAGTGGTGTCTAGTTGTTTTAATTTGCATTTCCCTAATGATAATTTATGTTGAGCATCTTTTCATTTGCTTCCTTGCCATCTGTAGATCTTCCTTGGTGAGGCTTGTTCAGAGTTCTTTCCTATTTTTAAATTGGTTGGCTTGTTTTCTCATTGTTCCATTTTTCAGAGTTTTTGTATATTTTGAATACAAGTCAAGATTTGTGTTTTGTAAATATTTTCTCCCAGGCTGTGGTTTGTCTTTTCACTCTTTTAAGAATACCTTATACAGAAAAAAAGGCTTTTAATCTTAATGAAGTCCCACTTATCCATTTTTTTCTTCTATGGATCATTCTTTTACTATTGTATCTAAAAACTCATGTTCAAATCCAAGGTCATGTAGATTTTCTCTTGATTCTATAAGTATTATAATGTTACATTTAAATGTAGGTGTATGATTCATTTTGAGTGGCTTTTTTGTGGAAGGTGGACCGTCTATGCCTAGAGCTTCATGATTTTTTTTTTTTTTTACAAATGGATGTCCAATTGATCCAGCATCACTTGTTGAAAAGACTATTCTTTCTTCATTAAATTGCCTTTGCATTTTTATAAAAGATGAGTATATTTGTGTGGGTCTGTTTTGCAGCTTTTCTTGTTCCATTGCTCTATCTGTTTATTTTCTTCCACCAATATTGCACCCACTATTGTGGGTTTATAAGACTTGAAATGAGGTGGTAGAGTCTTCGAACTTTGTCCCCCTGCAGTGTTGTGTTGGTTATTCTAGGTCTTTTGCCTTCTGTATAAACTTTGGAATAAGTTTTGCAATATCTTCATCATACTCTGCTGGAGTTTTGATTGTGATTGCATTGAATCTATAGATCAAGTTGGGAAATATTGACTTCTTAACAATACTGAATATCCCAGTCTGTGAATATGAAATACTACTCCATTTATTTAGTTAAATTATTTATTGCTTTCATAAGTGTTCTGTAGCTTTTACATACAGATATTATAACATATTTTGTTAGACTTATGCTTCATACTTTATTTTGGGGGTGCTATTGTAAGTGGTATTTTTAATAATAAAATTCATAACTGGTATATAGAAAACCAATTAATTTTGTATATTATTCTTGTATCCTGAAGCCCTGCTATCATGACTTATTAGTTCCATGAGTTTTTTTAATCAATTCTTTGGGATTTTCCTACATGCCACTTGAGAATAAATATGGTTTTATTTCTCCCTTTCCAATCTCTATACTTTTTATGACTCTTTTCTAGAGTCTTTTCTAGATTCTTTCACTAGATGGGCCTTCCTCTGTGATGCTGAATTGAAGTGATGAGAGAGAACTTTCTTCCTTTTTCCTGATCTTAGGAGGAGAGTGCCATATCTCTCACCATAAGCATGATGTTGCTATAGGATTTTTGTAGATGTCCTGTATCAAGCTGAGGAAATTCCCCTTGATTCCTAATGTTATATGGGGTTTTTAATCATCAGTAATAATGATCCTTCATTCATTTTTGATATCAGTGTATTGTGTCTCCTCTCTTTTTTTATTGATTAGCCTAGATCATTTCAAAGAAACCACTTTATTGATCATTTCAAAGAAACCACTTTATTGATCATTATTGATCATTTCAAAGAAACCACTTTGGGTTTTATGGATTTTCTCCATTTATTTGTTTTCAATTTCATTGATTCCTGTTCTAATTTTTATTGTTCCCTTTCTTCTGCTTGCTTTAGGCTTAAATTGCTCTTCTCCAGTTTCCATCTCTCTAGTTACATTACCCATCTGTTCTTGCATGCTGTATACCTTTTCCATCAGAGCCCTAACATATTAACTATAGTTATTTTAAGTTCCCTGTCTGAAAGTTTAAACATCTGTGCCATGTCTGGGTCTATTCCGATGCTTGCTCTGTCACTTCAGATTGTGTTTTTTGTTACCTCTTGGCATGTCTTGTAATTTTTTTGTTGTTGTTGAAAGGCAGACATGTTGTATCAAGTAACAAGGATTGTGGCAAATAGACCTTTAGTGTGAGGATTTATGGTAAACTGGCTAGGATTTGAGTATGTGTAATATTTAGTGTAGCTTTATGTTCCAGAGGCTTTAAATTCCTCTAGTGTCTTTGTTTTTGTCTCCCCTCTTGATGTCAGGCTTCCCTAAGTACCATTCTTCGAAAAGAGTCTGTATCTTTTAGTTGTTTCAGGTGTAATCCACTGTCATTATATTGTAACCCTGTGGATGTGGTGGTAAAGTACAGGGGAGAGGAGCTGTATTTGTTTCCTATTGTTGCTGTAATGAATTAACACAGACTTGGTGGCTTAGAACAACACATGCCATCTCTTACAGTTCTGGAAGTCAGAAGTCTGAAATTTGTGTCAAAGGGCTAAAGTGCAGATGCCAGCAAGGCTGGTGTCTTCTAGAGGCTCTAGGGGAGAATCTGTCTACTTGCCTTCTAACATGTGGAAGCCACATACATTTCTTGTCTGGCGACCCTTTCCTTGAATCCCCCAAACTCTTGCTTCTCTCTTCATATCTCCTACTCCCTTCTTTGACCTTCTTGCCTCCCTCCAATAAGGACCTTTCTGATTAAATTTAAGGCCCACCGGGATAGCTCAGGATAACCTTTCCATTTCAGGATCATTTAACTTAATTATATCTGTAAGTCCTTTGTACCATGTAATGTATTTGCAGGCTCTGGGGATTAGGATGTGGCTATATCTTTTGTGGGCCACTTAGCATACCACAGGAGCATTCTTGAATCTTCTCATTAAAGCTCAGTGTTTTACTGAGGCTATGTCTTAGGACTGTGATCGTCATAGTTTCCTCCCCAACTACAGTTTTATTTTTCTACCTGCCTCCTATTCCTTTCCTTGGGTGAAGCACTCTCAATCAATTTTCTTGAATCCCAGATGCTATGAACCGTGTGCTTCTTCATTCTCACCTAACAGGAATGCTAGAAGGGCTAGAATAATAGGAATGTCCTTCCTCTCCCCAGCTGGGATAGGGGTCTCACCTGTAGTGCAGGATGTTGTGATGAAAAGGTTCTGGGAGTATTTCATAATTATTACTTATCCTTCCCCATCCACCTACCAGAAACACAGGGTTCTTCCCACATCTTCAAAATGAGAATCTGATGAGGTTCTTAAAGGTAAAGCCTATACAATTGTAGGAGGTCCCTTGAGACTGAGGTACCCAGGCATTTTTTTTGTTCTCATGCTAGTCAGTACTCAGCCATAAGCAATTCTTAAGATGATTGTTACAGCGTTCTTACCAGTGTATCTCCAGTAGCTTTTGGAGTGAGCCTAGCTGTGTTTCTGGATAAAACTCTCCATATTTCAGAGTGGCAGCATCGGTTCTCTAATGGGTCCAAGAACAGTGCTTGGTTTTCAGTTTTTCCAGCTTTTTTCATATTTTTAAAGTTGAAGTTATTAGTTCCAAGCTCTTTATGTGCTGGAGCTGAAATCCAGTATCTAGGATTTTCACCATTATTTTTACTAATGTCATGGCTTTGAGCTAAGTCATTGGTATCTCTTAAGTCACTATATCAGTCATATACCATCTGGGAATGAAAATGAAGAAACTTTCTCATATCAATTAATAGAGAGATAGTGTGCTTAGCACGCAGAAGGTCCTGGGTTCAATCCCCAGGACCTCTTTCAAAAGTAAATAAGTAAATAAACCTAGCTACCTCCCCCCACTTTTTTTTAAATAGAGAGATGGAAGAGAACTTGGCCCCAACCTTCTGCTTTTCAAGTGAGAAAATTGATCATAGGTGAGGGAAAAAAGAGTTGAGTCAAAACACACAGTGAATCCCATCTATATTGGTAATTGAGTCCAGCTTAAAATGGTCTACCTTCTGGGAATATTTAAAAGCAGATTTCAAAAGAATAATTTCCTAAAGATGAAATGTCAAACATGCCTTAATTGACTTTTTATCTCAGCACCTAGCAACACTTATGGCACAGAGCAGTTGCTCAAAAAAAGAAAGTATTTTATTTTTGTTTTAAAATGAATCAATAAGATAAAGAGGTCATTTCATGGCCTCTTACATTCAACTCTGTAAGTGATCAAGAGCTTTTCTACTATGAGCAATAAAACTACCATTAGATATTTTATCATAATTTAAAAACTTCAGAAACTACATTTAGAGATTAGACAAATCTGGTTACTGGTAAACTCATGCTAAATTAATATTTTTCCATTTACTTTCTTTTTTCATAAAGTTACAAAAAGAAGTGCTATACTTGAAGATCTCTGTTGTACATTTGTATAAGTTAGCAACTGCTGCCTAACAAACCATCCCAAACTCAGGGGCCTAAAACACATTTTTATTGCTCTAGAGTTTTGTATTAACAGAGTGGTTCTTCTTGTCTTAGCTTGCCTTATTTGTGAATCTGCCAGCAGCTGTTTGTCAGTTAATCAATCCTGCTGACTATAAATTGCTCTTAGAAGGCCTTAGCTGGGCTCTCCTCTATAAAGAGTCTGATCTTCCAAAAGGTTAGTGAGGGTTTTTGACATGGCTAATGATTGGGTTCCCAAAGAAAGTGAGCAGAATACCCCAGAGGCCTAGATTTAGAACCACTGCACTGTCACTTCCACTATATTCTCTTAGCCAGTGTAAGACACAAGGCCACATTCCGGGGATAGGGGACCAGACTTCACCAGTTGATGAAAGAGGCAGCCAAGTTGTATTGCAAAGGGTATGGATACAGGGAAAGGTGAAGAACTGTGGCCAATTCTGCATTTACTCTGCAAGTTCCTAATCATGGAACTATTTCTCCTACATGGCCAAGATGCTATTTGGCATTACATTGTTTAGATGCTGGGTTTAGAATTGATGAAAAGGTGGAAGTGGGACCACTTCTCTGGTCAAATTATCCAAGAAATGTATTCAATAACAAACTTTCTGTAACCAAGTTGCCAATGTGCACGTCTCTGCTGCACCATACAGGGTGGGAGTGGAGGGTCTGCTAAGCAGCTCATAAGCTCCCAGGTGGATAACCACAGCCCGTGATGATGGTGTCTGGGTTGGGTGGCCTGACTTTCCAGGCACTACAGACATCACTCTGGAGCAGCAAGTTTCAAACACTAGACCCAGATCATTCCTCTGAATTTGTAACTCACAAGTGAATCTATTAATAAAGCATGCAATCTGGATGTGTGTCTAGGATTCAGAGTCTTTGCTTTCTGTTTCTGACTACCTTTGCAAACTGAGCTAATCACCAACAGGACTTCCAAATACATCGCGTCATTTAATCGTAGAAACAGCCTTGAAAGCTGAACAAAGACTGTCACCCCTGTTCTGCAGACCAGATCATGGAGGTGTAACAATTTAGGTAAACTCACAGACTGGTTAATCATGGAGCCAGAGCTCTTGCTGAGATTCCCTAACTCTTAGACTAACATTTGTAGGGGGCTATATTCCTGTCAAGCACTTCCCTCTGAATTTCAGAAAATAGCTAAGTTTTGGGTTGAACACATCCCTGATGAGCCACTGTCTCAGCTACCACGTGTTGCAGCCGCCGCCACTGTGGGCTTTAAAATGCGTTTTTACGGACTGACTCATTTACTCCATTATTCCAAGTGGGCCTCAGGGAATTTTAAGGGAGAGATAAAGAGACACAAAAATAGACAACAAACCAAAATCGAGTTACATATGATGTAAAGAAAAGAATTAATTTTCCTCTCCTCCTACCCAGTAAAGATTTGAAGCCACAAAGAACCCTCATTAACCTCATGACTTATCCTTATTAATTAACAGTAATAATCATCAGAGCTGGTGGGTCAATGTTGCAAGGATTAAATTGTGAACCCAATGTTGATAATGTTGTTATTGTTTGTAATAATGATGACATGATTGATTGGATGCTGCCTTTACATTTTCATCTCTCCTTCCAAAACTCCACCGATTAATTCCCATAATACACCCTATATAATTCAGTATCTTTGCCCTTATTTTGCTTGTGGTAAATCAAGGCACATGGAGGTTAAATGCCTTTCCTCTGTACTACTGAGAGAGGTCGTTTCTGGACCTTGGTGTCTGAGCCCTGTAACCTGGAAGGCTTGGAGGAATGAAAAGAGCATGGATTTAAAAATAAGACCAACCAGGTGTGAAGCCTGGTTATGCTGCTTCCTTGTTCCATGACTTTAAGCAAGAGATCGACTCGCTGAGCCTCAGTTTCCTCTTGTGTAAATAACCTGGTGGGATTATGGTAAAGAAGTTCCTGTCACTCAAGGAATTTGATTGAGTGGGAGGCATTCAGTTGATCACATTTTATTTCCCTCCCAACTCATTCCTAAGAATCTCTTCAGATATAAAAACTCAACAAAAACACCAATTCTTGAAGTTGCTAACCCCTAATTCTGCATTAATCCAGCACTCATTTACTGCGCACATTTTGTTTGCAAGACACAACTTCCAACATAACAAAGAAATGTTTCTGTAAATGTGGTCTTTGTATTTAATAATAGGATCACCTGGGATAATTGCTTATGAAGTAGATTCTCAGATGCCACTAGAGATCAACTGAATCAGAATCTCTGTGGGTGGAGATCAGCAATCTATATGCTAACTAACACCTCAAGTGATTCATCTGCACCATGACATTTTAGATCTATGATAACACTTAAAAGCTGCAGTTCCTGTTTTCCACGGTCCTGAAGATTAAAAGAGGAAAGTTATGTGTGCAGATTAATATACCAAAATATGTGAAATGATTAAGTACTCTAAGGAATGTTCAAACAAACTACTAGAAAAGTTGGGGCAGAAGAGATCACTTATTCTCCAAAGTGATCAATAAATTCTCCAAGCAAAAGGTGATACAAGTTCCCCATGAAAGTGTGATCATGATAAAGATTTAAACTTTCCTTTTTACCTTTGGCCAAAGTTAATCTTTCCAGAATCATGGGTAATTGTCTTTACCGGATGGTGCCTTTGGCAACATGGCAGCAACAAAACTCAACGCTTCTCCATTATGCAAATCTTGGGCCATTTATTTGTTAATGTCCAGAATCCTGAAATTCCAAATCCTTTTCTTTTAAACTACTGTCACACATATTGGTTCTAAATTCAAAGGCCAAGAGCTGATTTTTTGTTGCCTACACTCTGCTAGAACAATGCTTCCCTGAGGGTGTGGAAATGAATGTCCCTACTCCTGGTTCCAAGGGATGGCCACAGTATGTAAGGCAATGCAAGGTAAGATCATGTTAGTAATTCAAAATATTATCCCACTCTATTGTTTATTTATTGTTTATTAAACAATAGAGTGGGATAATATTTTCCCATTGCATCCTTTGTAACCCTCCCTCATTTCAGTAGCTCAGACACTGTAACAACCTAAGGTGAACTCCACAATCAAATAAGAGCTAACACTTCTCATCTCCTAACCTCTAATAGGTGCTGATCTAAATGCTTCAAATATATTCCTCATTGTCTCATTAATTAATTTAAGCAGTGAGGGAATGCTCAGAATAGGTAGAGAGAGCAAGACCATAAGAACCACTGCCTCCAATTCAGAGATCTTTTAGTCCAAGGGTCCTGTCCAGAAAGTGTTCTCTTTGTGACTCTTGGCATCTTGTGATTTAAAACACCCACCAGCAGTTCTGGGATCTCCCCACCATCTTGCTGCGAATGGTATCCATCTGGTCCTTGATCATATCTTGCCTCAATAGATTAAAAATAGAGTAAAAATGCCTAAATCCTACATATCATCTAGGAGACAAAGTAAAATGTCCTAAGAGGGTGATGACTTCTCAACAGGTGCCCCTGTTTAATACGTATTGGAAATAAAATGTGTTATAAGGCTGAAAAAATTGTTTCTGGTGAATAAAGATAAGAAGGGATAAATATTAGCCAAAGCTGATGTTTTCCTAGATCCTTGCCAGCAAAGTGTGGACCCCAGTACCACTTCTCTAACTTTAAGTGTGTATTTTCTTACTCTGTGAACAGGCAGGAGGATAGATACACTTTCAGCCCTTGGCACACCTGCAGATATGGAACCCATATGGACCGGGTTCGACCAACTACAGATCAAAAGCCTTTGGGGAGAAATTCCAGAAAGTTCCAAAAAGCAAAACTTGAATTTGCTGCACTGACAACTATTTACACAATATTTGCCTTGTATTTACAAATATTTACATAGCATTTACATTATATTAGGTAGTATAAGTAATCTAGAGATGATTTAAAGTACATGCAAGGATGTGCATAGGTTATATGCAAACATTATGCCATTTTATATAAGAAACTTGAGCATCCACAGATTTTCTTATCTGAGGGGGGTCTCTGAACCAAGTCCCCACAGATACCGAGGGGCAACTGTAAATTTAAAAACTTGGAAATGTGATAAGAGAGGACGTTTCAAAAGGAGGGAACAATTTGGATGTACAAAGGCATCAACACTTCCAAGAGCATCAGTGTCATCATCTACCCTCTGCTGGATTTTTCTGTGTTTCGGATAATAGAGTCTTATTTATTCTACGCAGAAAACCTACAAGATAAGCATCACTCTAACCATTTTGTAAATGGTGATCCTGAATTTCAAAGAGATTGAGTTACTTCATTAAGGAAATGCAAATCAAAACCACAATGAGACACCACTTCACATCTACTAAAATGACTGTAATTAAAAAAATGATAATAATTTTTAAAAAACCCCAGAAAATGGCAAGTGTTGGCAAGGATGTGGAGAAATTGGAACCTTTGTATGTTGCTAATGGGAATGTAAAACACTACAGCTGCTGTGGAAAACAGTTGGGTGGCTCCTGAAAGAGCTAAACAGAGAATTACCATATGACCCAGCAATTCCACTTTCCAAGTGTATACTCAGAAGAATTTAACACAGGGACTTGAACAGGTACTTGTACACCAGTGTTCAATCATAGCGTTGTTGGAGGAGGTAATGAAGAGAGCATGACTGCCAGATGACCCACAAGCTGGACCCAGGCAATCCTCAGACCTCCACCTCTGTCCTTGGAATATACATTCTGCCCACAGTTCCCACAGTCAGCAGTGTTTTCAAGGATGTAACCTTGAGACAGCAAAGTGTTGTTGAGACCATCTGGATGGTATACATGACTGAATCTTTTTAAGGCCTCTGTGTAAACTTTTAAGAGTCTGGTGGACAGGAGCAGAGATCTGTATGTCTCACAGCACCCAAGACAAGCCTTGTATGTAAGTTTCCTTGCACTGCCACCTACCAACCTGGAAGGGTCTACCTCTTTCTTTGGTCTCTCCCTGCCCTCTAAGTACAAGGGCTAGTTTCAGATTTCATCTGGGAAGCTCCTGAGATTTCAAACCAACAAGCCTCTGTCACAATATTCAAATTCACAACAGTCAAAAGGTGAAAACAACTTGTGTCCATCAGCAGATGGATGGATAAACAAAATGCAGTCTATTCATTCAATGGAATATTATTCAGTCTTGAAAAAGAATGGAATTCTGACACATACTACAACATGGATGAACTCTGAAAACATAATGCTAAGTGAAATAAACCTGACACAAAAAGACAAGTATTATGTGACTTCACTTATACAGAATAAGGCAAATTCACAGAGACTGAAAATACGTAGACTAGAGGTTACCAGGGTTTTGGAGAAGGATGGATGAGGGGTTATTATTTTATGGGTGGAGAGTTTCTGCTAGAGGTGATAGACAAGTTTGGAAATAAATAGTGTTGATGATTGCACAACACTGAATGCAATTAATGCCAATGAATCATACATTTAAAAATGGTTTAAAATGTCAAATTTCATGTTATATTGTTACTACAATTTTTTTTTAAAGGGGTCGAGTTGCTTGCGAAAGTCACAGTAAGTAGGTAGCAGAGGTGAAAGGCAAAGCCATATCTGATTAACTCGGATCCCTTACAAGCTAGATCATTCTACTTTTCTATACTCACAAACTGGGGAAAATTGCAGAGTGCAATGGAGACACACTCTTAACATTATTCCTTTATGTTTTGGTGGAAAAGATCTTTTTAAACTCCTGCTTTCTTGTTGCCTGCATCTAGTAACTTGGAACAAATCACCATTTTCCATCACCTTAGATCTTGTATGTAGTTTAAGAATCTTAACCCCTCACACCTCCATCACATCAACTGTTGAAAATAACAAGGTTTGGGTTTGTTTTCATTCATATCACAGCCTTAGAGGAACAATGATATTATTCCATGTTATTACCTCTCTATTTTCTCTGTTTATCTTTTTAAAAAAAAATCTATCAGCCGTGATTCTTTGGGAAGAGATTTCAGTGATATGGTCTATGACAGAGTTAAACAGATGAGGTCATTGAAACTTCACTATCCTTTGAATTTGAGGGGGATAAAATAAGAATTATCGAGCTTTTCTGTGTGATCCTCACTTACTTTAGAATTTAGTATAAAAATAGTAGCAATTGGAAAACCTGGCCTCTGGCCTACTTTCTCCCACTGATTTCTCTGGGGGACCTTGGAAAAGTGACTGACATAAATCAGTGCTGGATAAATAATGGTTGTTGTTGTTACTGTTGTTTTTGTTGTTGTTATTATTAAGTGTCAGAGATGCCTTAGTGACTGCATCAGTACACTAAAGCAGTTTGATAATTTCCAAGGTCCCTTTCTGCACGTACTTTTCAGAATTTTAATTTTTTTATGAGAAAAGTTAGAAGAAAATCAATCTGCTAGTCTCTCTCTTCCAGCCTTCCTCTAGTTCCTCGCTGGGGAAACTTCTCTAACTTTCAAAGGTTGCTCTTGTTGTTAACCATAACTTATTGTTTTCCCACACTCTGTCAGATTTTTCTTCCCTGGTCCCATTACCCCACAGGTGAAATTGACACTTTCAAGGCTTGGTGAGTGGAGTGTGAAATAATTAAATGTGACAAGCCTATTGCTTTCAGATTGAGTCCAACTCCCAAATAGTGGGATTGATTTTCCTCCGACTTATGACAAGAAATGGGTCTGACAAGTTACCACACAGAAGGAGGCTTTTCCAAGAATTTGAAGCAGGTGAAATTTGGGCTTACAATGAAACCGGTCCTTTGTGCTGCGATGTAGCTCACATGAGTCAGCTAGGGGACTCATCTACATAGAGCCAGACCTGTCATTTGTAACTAATTAAGGGAAGGCCAGTCTCAACTCGAGAACTGCACATTTTAGAATTCAATTCAAGTCCCTATGGGGACATGTTGATGGAAATGGGAAAAAGTATTCATCGATAACTGGAGTATAACGTGCTAGTTATAACACAGCACTTAAAAATTGTTCTCTGAGGAGTCTAATCATTCTGCATACTCTAGACTACAGATTTAACTTACTTGGCAAACTTTTCAGGTAATGCAAAGAACTTGATACTCTTAGTGGGCCCAGGAAATAATAGCATTAAGTGGAATGGCTTATACTCAGCTTCTCATGTTTCCTTGCAAGGGAACTTCCATTAGCATAATATTCTTGGCCTTCCTCTGACCCCCAGGGGAGGGGAAGTGACTTACGGATTGGTGGGTTCTACACAAAAATGGGTATGCAGATCTCAGTGTGCATCTTCGTTTGTTTTGTTTTGTGTTCTTTCAGGTCTGCCTGCTTGTAGGGAGGGTGCGTTCTCAGATGCTCTTTGCCACGGGCTAAGCCTAGTTGAGTGGAGACCTGTGATTGTCCACTGCACCAGCGACTGGGAGGTGAGTTTATCATATTCAGGGATAAAGTGTAGGTAGGCCCACTTGGGCAACAGACACAAAGCCATAGGAGCTTTGGCAGTGACAATGGTGGTAGCCTGATTTTTTCTTTTGGTTCCTGTGCCTGTCTTTCAATTAATTTTAAACACAGGTGGAAAATAAGATGTCATTTATTGGAACAAACATTATATTGCACACTCATATTCAGGGCATGCGCCTAAAGTCAGCTCACTGTGTCTCTGTGTGGGCGGGGAGAGATTGAATATATGTATTTTGCACACATTTGTGTAAAGGTCACAAAATTAAAGATTAGGTGAGCCAAGTTCAAGTTGAAGCTCTAACTAACTAGGGAGGCAGCATGGATTCTGGAGCCAAATCTGCCTGGATTAGCATCCTACACCTGCCAAGTAGTAGCTTTACTAACATTGGGCACATTCTATAACTCCCCTGCACCTCCCCTCCTCCTCCGTAAATGGGGGAAGGTAGTGCCTTCTATGGGAGGCTGCGGTAAGGCTTAGATGTGGTGGTGCGTGTAAAGAACTTGGCACACTGCTGGCAGATAGTAAATGCTCGATGCACTATGCCATTAGAACGGCTATCATTTTTTGCCTTGAAAAAATGTCTTTCCCTCTGACGGTCTCTATTTCTTCATTTGTGAATTCATTATTATTATTATTATTATTATTAGGGACAAGACTCAGATGTTTATAAATTTTCTGCAAGTCTGATGGTCTGTGATTCTATTCTGCAGACCCTGAGAGTGAAAACTTGGTATATGTGAACTTGTATGTATGTGTGAGTGTGAGGTTTGTGTTTGTGACCCACAAATCTTGCTGCCTTTCTAAATCTCCAAAATTTTACCATTACTGGAAAATACCAACAGAGGGCATCAGGATTTAATTCTGGGTGAGTAGTTCCTAGAAGCTGAGGTTCTGGTTGTCTGACAGGTCTCTAAGCAAAGCTTTTTCCCCACAGGAACACTAAAGATTTCACCCTCCCTCTGACACTGCAGTAACCTCAGCCCCTTCCTTTCAGGCTGCGTTGGGGTGCACGCTTTGGCTTCTGTTTCTAGAGTTTCTCCCCCAGGGGTATCTGCCTTTGCCTGGGAAGAGGGATGACGGCATTTATGGAAACAGAACAGTGATTCACGACATTTGAGCTCTCTCTGCTGAGTGCCGAACTGAGGCGTGTGGGTTAGAGAGCCGGGTCTACCCAAGGGCTGTTCTTGTGTCTAAAACGACAGCAAGGAGCCTTCCAGCAGGCACACAGAATGGGACAGCCAAAGCAGAGAGGATGGCGAGGAGGGAGCCCAGTCCCTACGCCCAGTGCACTCACAACTCCCTGCAAGGTGTGTGGCAAACAGCTGGTCTGCTCTGTGCCTCAGTTTACCCTCTTGCTAGAGGTGCAGTTGCACTTCACTCTGAGAACACTTCCATATCACACTGAAGGAAAAGGCTACATTTGGAGCCAAGTGTCCTGCTATGATCTCTGTCACCACGTGTGTCTTAAGGCAAGAAACAAATTCCCAGAGCCTCATTGTCTTAATCTGCACGCTGGGAATAATCCCATCACAGCTTCGTTTTGGGATGGTGTTGAGAAGCAGTGGGGAGGATGCATGAAAAGGCATTTTGGAAAAGTGTGAAATGTCTGCATAATGGGCAGCCTATCATCAGCACCTTCAGTCCCTGCAGTGGGCTGGTGCCCGCAGAAGCGGCCGGGGTCATGTCGGTTGGGTTGTAACCATGCTCAGAGATGCTGGGTTCTGGGCGTGGTTGCCATTCAGAGCACCAGCTGTGGAGTCACATGGTCTCAGCTCACATCCCACCTCACCATTCACCTTGCAAATCACTTACAATCTGTAAAGCGGGAATAATAGTAGTAGCATCAACCCCATGTTTTGCAAGAAACGTGCCAGGTGTTGCATGTAGAGCACTTTGTACAGGTCCTGGAATTGACTGAATGCTTAATAAATTGTAGTGATCATTGTTATCATAATTATTGTTTCTCCCTGGTGAGAGGAGGCATTCCTGAAGAAGGTTCTAATGCCTCACACCTGGAGAACCTTTCCAGATGACTGTGACTCTCCAGGGCTCCCCCTTTTCCTAAACTGTCCTAGCACCTAAGGTCCATGCCAGCCACCCCCAGTCACAATTCCACCTTAGATGGCTGGGGTATCTGAATAGCAGCTTGTACAAATTCTGTCCCGACTGGGCATCCTGGGCGCTGCATGCTGAACACTGTGAACCCCTCTCCTCTCCTTCAGCACCCAAAATATTTATATTCTCATCTAAATAAATAAGAGCCTTCATTTAATTAATCTGAGCCTTCATCTGCCATGCAGGAAAAAAGGAGGACCAGAAAGGGGAAGGGACTGATCCGAGGTCATTAGTCTGCCATAATGGCAGGACATGGACAAACTACACTGCCCTAAGAGGAAGCAAATTGCATTAGTAAACGCCTAATAGGGCTTGAAGTTTGGAAAGAATGCTAGGACCCAACTGGAATATTCTTCTGTCTCCAAGTTGACCTTCCTAGGTACCACTCCAGCCCTAAGCAATTCTGCCAACACATTGAGTAAAGTGCTTTAAAGGTAATGCATCCCTGTATCCCTGAAAGAAGGAGTGTAGGAGGGAGAGAAGAAAAGAAGGATGGGTTGAGGAAGGAAAGAAGGAGAAAAGGAAGGAAAGGAAGGAAAAGAAGGAGAGTAGGAGGGAGGGAGGGAGGAAGGAAGGAAGGACAGACTTATTAAACTCTCCCGTAACAGGCACTGTGCTTGGCACCTAACAATACATTATTCTGTTTAATCATTGACATCCCTGATTTACAGACAAAGAAATTACTGCTTAGAGAGGCTACGTGTGCTAGGATTCTTATCCAAGCCTGCCTAACTACAAAATCTGTGGGACTTTCCAAATAATGCGACCTCAAGCAAAGGTGCACACACTTTCATGGACGTGGATTTATCAAACCCTGACTTTAGACTGTAGATTTACAGACAGTCTCCTTGGCTTCCATTTGAGACATTCCTGGTTTTCTTCATTTGTTCAGCCATTTATTCACTCCTATCATCATTCGTTCAGCTGTTTAATGAACACGTGTTGCATACCTATTACCATAGACGATGTGTAAGCCTCAGTGCCTTTTCTTTCCACCCAGTCTCAGTGTGGTGGATTGGGCTGTTCTGTGCTTGCAAATATGTGAACATACAGGCATGCTCATAGAAACACAAGCACCTGCTTTCATATGCAGATGTGCAGATTCATCCAGGGCCACACAGTCACACTGGTTGGCTCTATGCATTTGGTCTCTTTCCAGAGAGAAGCTCAGGGAATTTGAGATTGCAGATGCCCTGGGGCCAGGCCTGGGGCCACTGTCCCTGGACATGCTCCATGCCTTTGCTGCCCTGTCCCTGGGCTGTGGAATGGGCCTACTCTCTCAGATGTTCCCCGCCAGAGGGACTTTGATGGCAGGTCAGGCTGGCTGTGGGGTCTGTTTAGGTCTTTGTAGGCCGACCTGGTGGGAGAGGAACATTCAGAGAACCAAAGGAGATCTAGGTCGTAGCACTGTACAGACACATACGGGAGCATAAGCTCGTGGTCCAGGAAATGGTCACCTCTAGCAGGGAACAAAAGAAAGAATGGCAAGTAGTCTCGAATCTCACACACACACACAAAAAAAATTGTAAAAGAGAAAAGAAACAGCCACAACAATGAACATAATGATCAAAATTATTTATCCTACTAGATTATAATAATTTATTTGTCTGCTTCCACTAGTTAGTAAGAGCAGACATTTAGTTTGCCACGCACTGAGCTAAGAACTTTACGCTTAAATCTTACAACGGTGCTATGAGTCTGTTAATGTCTGTTTTCTAAATACGAGAAACTGGAGCTTGAGAAGGCTCCGTGACTCTCCGTAAGCCACAAGCAAGCACCGAGCAGAGTTCAGGCTTTCGCTACTTTCTTATCCTACTTACCTTCTCCCACTCTATGCTTCATCTGTGAGATGGGACTGTCATTCTGTTGAATTGGATCAGAGATTCCTCTACCTGCCTAACCATCAATACTTCTCAAGGTGCTATTGAAAACTGCAATACCCAGGCCTCTGGAGTCTTAAGGGAGCCTCACAATGCGTGTTTTACACCATACCCTGGATAATTGTGAGGACCAGCTAAGTCCTCATTTAAGGGGACTCCAGAAGGCATGACCAGGTTCAAGGCTGCATACTTCTCATGTCCTTTAACCTCCCAGCTAGGAGGTAAGAAAAGGGGGATGGGCCCCACGTGGAGATAGCTGAAAGAGGGCCTGGAGCCAGTCTCCCCTCTCCCCGCTGAGCCTGCCCATAAATCTCAGCTTTTTGGGACTGGAGCCAACACAGATTAGAAGCATTTTCCCCTCCGAGCATCTAATGTCTGGGTACGTCAGGTGAGCGGTGCAGCAAGGCTGCACAGGCTGTGCCGGCTTTGGGTGGCAGCGGCTTGCCCAGACTCATAAGACACTTGCAGACTCTCCGTGCAAAGGTCATCTTCTCTGACCACTGGTGTTTGGCCCATGTAGAGAATCAGTTGTTGGTACCCCCTTCTTCCTCCCACATCACTTGGGCCAGACTTATCTCCCTAGGTTATCCTCCCAAAGCAAGATGAGCATCTGGGATGAGCTGAGAGATCTGGGATTTAATCACAGCTCTGCCATTCACTGTGTCTTCCAGACAAGGGTCTTTTCTTTCCTCACTCCTGGATCCTCATATGACTTCTAGAACTTCAAAAGGGGTAAGGAAATGAATACTTGTTTACTCAGCTGAGATATAAACACAAGTCACTATAACCTAGAGTTTAAGGGCAGAGGCTCTAAAATTCACATCTTGAGGTCACACCTTCTCTCTGCCACTGACTGGCTGTGCAGCCTTAGGCTAGTCACTTTACCTCTCTGGTCCTTCCTTTCACCGTCTGACAATTGGGGATAGTAGTAGTGCCTATGTTATAAAGCTGTTGGAAGGACTAGATGGATCATGTACATAAAGTGCCTGCCATTGAGCAAATAGTAACTGTTATTGTTATTAGTATTATTAAATGAGCATGTAAACAGATAACTATACTCTAATGCCATAAATGTTTGAATAGAAACAGCAGGGGTCTCTGAGGTCCTAATAAGTGATCCAAACCAAGCCCAGGGTCAGAAAAAATTCTCTGGCAGGGATCGTAGATTCAAGGTGATGTAAAGAATGAGCCATGGCTTTCCATGTCCCACTAGTTTTCTTTCCACTCCTGGCACGTGCCCAGAACTGCCACCTCAAGGTCACTGTACTTCTGTGTCCCTCTGCCGACCCTCCACTCATCACCAGGGAAGCCCTGCTCATTCTCCCTCCCACCTGACATGCCCCGCTGAAGCCTGTTTCTGCCCTCCACTCCCGTCCCTGGTTTCCCTATTCCCTATCCGTGAACTTGCACTCCCCTCTTGAATCCAGCAGAAGCCCCTGATGTTGAACTCATTTGGTAATAAGCTTGTCGATTTCTTTAGATCCAAGTGCCACTGTTTTATTTCTGGCTGTTCTGGGCAGCTGTCCACTCCCATTTGGACCCCAAGCCACTCTCTCAGGACACCCTGGTGCCCACAGATGTGTGCTCTGGGGACAAGGCCTCCTGGGTGAAAGCACAGCTGACAAGGGTCCTCCTGAGTCACAGGATGGTAACAGGCACTTGGAAAAAGAAATCTTCATTTGTATACTTATTTATCAGTAAATATTTATTTCACCAGGATTGGGATTACGAAGAAGACATACCAGCCCCAGCCATCAGGGAATGGATGGGACAGATAGAAGGACAGGTGGCCAGGTAGAAGAACTCACGACGGGGAGTGAAGGGGAAGTTTGTCGGGGCATAGAGGAGGGGGTGCCACCTCGTTCAGGGTCTTTAGTTGAAAACAATTCTTTCAGGTGATCTAAGCAGAAAAGGAATTGAGGAAAGGAACTGATTAATGGTGGTTCGTAGAGAGCCAGGCTTGTGCACCACACAGCACCCAACCTGTACTGTGTGACTGGGCCAGCAAATCCCACCCTGCTGGCCTCTGACCAAACATGACCCTACATCTGCTGGTCACCAGAACTGCCCTTTCCTGTGGCCTGAACAACCAGAAGCTTCTCTGTCAGGAAAGAGATTCTGTGCATGTCTCCTTTCTCACATTCCCGACTTTCTAATCAAGGTTTCACTTGGGTGTGCCAGACTGGTCAGGCTGGAACTGTAACCAATCAAATTGGAATAAGGCAGGGCATTGCCCAACCAGTGTGTGTGTGTGTGTGTGTGTGTGTGTGTGTGTGTGTGTATCTTCAAAAGCTGCTGAGTAGCAGAAAAAGCAAGACAAGGATCCATTACACATTCCCACAGGAGAACTAGGGGGATGGACTGTGAAAGGGAACACAACTAGCTTATCAGAGGTGTTGAAATCTCAGCTGAGCTCTGAAACAAGGAACGAAGTTAGCCAGGTAAATGCATGTCCAGGGAGTGTTCAAGACAGACAGAGTAGCAGGTACATAAGCTTGGGGATGGGAAATGGCAATAGTTCAGTGTATCTGGAAGAGATTTTGAAGAAGGAATGGTCAAAGTGGAGGCTGAAGAGGTGAGCAGGGCCAGGGTCCTAAAATCTTAAATTTCTTGGGCTGAGAAGCAAGAAGAAAAACACAAGGCAGCCAATGTACTCCAGAGAGACCAGAAGAAAGAAAATGGTTACACATTCCAAGACCATCTCTGTAAGTGTCTCTGATGTTTCATTTCTTCTTTTATTGAAGGCGCATCATTGAAGCTCACTTAAAAACTCTCTGTAAGTAGAAATCCCTTACCATTATGGAGAATTTCTTCCATAAAATCACGCAGGCGTGGGCTGTTTATGGAAGCATAAAACATTCCTTGCAGGAGACATCATTTAGTGTTCGTGATGGAAATACCATCAGTGTCCCTTTGGAAATTAGCACAAGAGCTGCCTCTGGTCTGCAGGGTTCACCCGGCATCTCTTGACCTGTGCAAGGCAGAGTTCACACCCCACCTCCTTCATACAGACTTCCTCGGCTGCACCCATCCTTTCTAATCTGACTTCTTCTGACCTTGAGTTCCTCATGAACCTCATGTTCTCAAGTGCATATGTCCTATCTGTCATTATACCCTCTAGCAATGAAGAGCAAAAGGAACTCTCACCACTTTTCACATGGCATGATTCCTTTTTGTGAGTTCTCTCCAGAGGAGGAAGCTGGAACATAATCTAGGTATTTAGATTTACTAAAAGCTCCCAACCAGAGCTCCTCTGCACACAGTGGGCTCAGTCTCAAGGACAGATTAATATCTGAGCCAATTCAGGGCCCCTGGAGGAAGTGTTCTTTCCCCGAATACAACAAGCAATGCAGGGATGTGACATTGCTTCTGCTTGTCAGCTATCCATCATGGCAAGTCAAGGGATTCAGACAGGGAAGATCATTGTTCCAATGCTGTGCAAATCTCTTCTGTTCTTGAACCTGGGCTTTTTAGAAATGAGTAAATAGGCACCTACACAAGACATAGTTTTCTTAGTTATGTCTCTATCTGATATAAGAGATTGCATTATCTCTTTAAATCACAACAGAACTATGTGCAAATCACTTTCTCTAAGCTATTTATGTGCCTTTAGAGTGAAGAGCTGGCAAAGAAAGTGTATTTCCTCCATGAAACGCTGCCTCTTCAGAGGTCAGAGTCTTGAGCCCTTTCTTCTAGGTAAATATCCCAACATCTGGAAAGGTGGTTTTCTAATGACTTTTGAAGGCACTTCTGCTTCAGGACCCTTTGGAGTGCATCGTATATTGGTTGAAATCAAAGGGTCTGAAATGTCATAGAGACCTAGCAATTCAGAATTGGCTTCAAGTACCCCAAGAAGAGGCACTAAGAAGCCACTAGGAGTCAAAGCTACTTTCTCATTTTTGTTTTATTTTATTTCTCTTCTCTGCTTCTCTCTTGCCTCTTATCTTCCTTCCTCAGTCACAGCATCCTCTGGCTTCTGCTTGTCCCTGGCTCATAGTGGCTGATAACCCCCCAACTCTCTATTCCTTTTTCAAAAGCAGCACCCAGCAGTTACTGATTGAGCTGAGCTGTGCTCATTCATTAAGGTTATAGAAAGTTAGCTTCTCCAAGATGGGATTTGGGCAGAGCAATATTAGTCATCATCTATTGCTGCATAACAAATTGCCCCAGAACTTTGTGACTTAAAATAATAATTTTAAGCTTGAAGAATAATGAAACAAATATTTATTATCTCACAGTTTCTATGGATCAAGAGTTTAGTAGCAGCTTAGCTTAAGTTATATCTCAAAATCTCCCTTGTGGTAGGGCTATAGTCACCTGAAGGCTTAACTGGGGCTGGAGGATGCACATCCAAGGAGGCTCACTCACATGCCTGAAAGCTGATGCTGGCTTTTTCTAGGAGACCTCAGTTCCTCCCACTATGGGCCTTTTCATGAGCTTCTTGAGTATCTTTATGATATGACAGCTGTCTTTCCCCTGAGTAAGCAATTCAAGAAAGACTATGCAGAAGCCACAATATCTTTGATGACCTAGCCTGAGAAGTAGCACACTGTCATTTCTGTAATATCTTACTGGTTACACAGGTCAGCCCTGTTCATGGTGGGAGGGGACTGTGTAATGGCATGAATACCAAGTGGTAAGTATCATCGGGGACCACCTTGAATGCTGGCTACTGCAAGAGCCAGCACTAGAACAGGTTTCTAGGGACAAAGATGCAACATCTTCATTGAGTGGTTCATGCTGGTGTGTTTCCCCTGGGTGATCAAGAAGCTCTCTTTTAGATACAACTGGATTTTTTTTTTTTATTTTTTGCTTTAAATTCAGAATTAAAACCAACTCTTTTGTGCCTTAGAGTGAGAGATGCTATACAGCTGGTTAACTACATATTCATGATTTGTAGGACACCATTCACCCAAGAGATCTGTTCTCATTTCCCTGGAAATGTGTTGCATGAGCCCCTGCAGAGAGCTGTGCCTAGCTTAGTGTGAAGCTTTGAAGAGTAGGTGCCCATATGAATTAATTGGTGACAATGATTGATAGGTTGCTGAGTGGAGGAAATGCTCTTAAAAGAAGGTAGAGGAGCAGCAAGGGAACTCATCACTTCTTTGTGGGAAATCTGAACATTCAGTAGCTTTAACATCTACAACGCTGGCCTCTTTCTCAGAATCCAGAGTTGGCAGGAAAAACAAAGAGCTAAGTAGAAAATAATAAAAGAAAATTGTATGTGCTCTGTGCCCAAAAGGAATGATTCTAGGAAAAAGGTTAAATTCTGAAGCCTGGGCTGACAAACTAAGGTGTGTTTCAAACTCCTTATAAGCGCAGAGAAATATTCTGTGGCAAGACCAGAAGTTGGGAGATTTGGGTCCTAATCTTCAAATCAGGTGCAGTGCCTTTGGATTCTCCAGTAGAAGGTAGACCAGGACTAAAAGCTTAATTTTACATTTTGCTTTCATTGTACAGAATGTCATTGACAAAGAACTTTGCCATTTGATAACAATGCAAAATTGAATGAAAATTGCCATCTCTCTGAACCTCTGTGTCTTCATCTGTTAAAAAAAAAAAAAAGGAACAACAATAGTAGTAGTAACCACCTTGCCTACTTCTTGCTGTTTCAAGTATCAAATGCTGGAAAACAGTTACAGATTTGAAAAAGTCCAGGGAAGCTCCTTACTGGCGTAAGGATTGTGGACCCTTGTGATGCTTGTTGTTTAAAAGGCAGCTGCTCCTATTTCACACATATGAGTAGTGTAGGGAGAAGGAGCTGGCCCAAGTTCCAGATGCAGAAATCAATAGAGTTATCCAGCACAATGGCCTCAGTGACAACAATAATAATCATCACTTTCACACTGGGCTTCATGGACATAATTTGGAGCAAATATTGGACTAGTCTTTCTTCAGATCCAAGTGTGTGAAAAATAAAGCTCGGACTCTGTGGGCATGTGCTCTCCTCTCTAAGGAACAGGGATTTGCAGGATGCAGCCCTGCAGACAGACAATGAAGAAGAAAGCAGGTACAGGTGATAATGGAAAGAAGTAAGGAAGAGAGACAAGGAGAGTCCTGATGCTGTTTCAGTCCCTGGTTCCCATTGTTTCTGACGTCCAGCAGCATTCCTGCCCTTGGCTTCCCAAGAGCCATCGCCTCCCCCCTTATTATAAATTTCCCCCTTTGCATATGTTTAGTATGGTTCCGATTTCTCTTATTCAGAATCAAAATAGCTCTAACTAATATTATTCCTGCAAAGGAATGATTTGTGTCAATTTATGATTCCAGTAGAATTGATATTGGTGTTCTTGCAGCAAAAGGCTGTGAGAGACACAGGAGCATGATGACAGAGAGTGTGGACCCAGGATCCATACCGCTTGGGGTCAAGTCTCTGGCAAATACCTTAACCTCTCTGTGACTCAGTATCTATATCTAGCAAATGCTGAGAATAATAATAGTACCTACCTTAAATGATTGTTGTGAGGACTGAATGAGTTCTTGCATGATCAAGGTCACTTATCATTGCTTCATCTTATTGGGAAAAAAGTCCCCAAGTTCCCAGCCCAGGCTCCAATGTGGGCTTTAAAAAATTCTATTTATCATTATACACATACAGGGTGAAAACAAATGCCTTTTGAATGTTAAAAGGAGCCATTGTTCCCTGTGATAACAGGAGGGCTTCAAAGTAATCAAAATTTCATGTTGAAATTGGCTACCAATGCCACATGGAAGATAGCTGAGATCCCAAGCTTCAGATGGGGAGCCCTGAGTGAAAACGTATGTCAGGCTCAAAAATCCTGGAAATAGGGATTGATCATTGAGATTCTGGTTGAAGCAGAGTGAACAAAGATGCTCTAATTAAATTCTGCATAGGAGCTAATTAACCCATTTATGTGTTTTCTTCCTTTGTGCAGTAGGGGAAGCAAATAACAGCATTCATATATTTGCAACCCATCAGTATGTTGTATGTGATTTTTTTCCCCCTGAGTACTGTGGGAGGAGCAAGATGCCCTCCACAGGATCTCCAAGCTATAATTCATCTATCCCAGCCATCCGCTTGGTTTTGACATTAGCTCTGGGAAGCACATGCAGGCTTTGCTCTTTGGGCAGATCACAGAAGTCATCTTGTAGGGCTAGTACCAGGAATCAGATCTGTCTGCTGACACAGGATCCTTTAGACCATCCTGGAGCTGATTGCTGGAGTCACCTTGAGGACAGGGCCTCAGGGCCGATGTCCAATGTGGGCAGCTCTCCTGACCGCTCAGCGTTCCGAGAGGCTCTCCCTGCTATCTTGCTGTCATGCTAAATGATTGACAGGCAGGGTGAGTATTTCAGGATGCAGTCCTCCCGCCCACTCCAGCCATGTGGCAAAGGTATTTGCTTCCTTGGGAAGGAAGTGATTTATCTGTGGGAGAACACTGTTTGGCAAAGTTTGCGTAGGAACAGCCTCTGTCTCTGCAAGCATGTGTGTGTGCGTGCGTGCATAAAGAGAGTGAAAGATAAAGACAACGTGAATGCCATAAAAAGGCACTTCTTTATACGAATGCTTGAAAACATACGATGCAGAAAGACTTCAGACCACAGAAATGAATTTCACAGCTATACTTTCTTCTTAGCTATACTGATTCAACACAGCTATACTTCTTTCTTCTTCAGAATTAGGAGCCTACATTATCACTGGCTTTAGTATGAAAAGCTTCACAGAGAGGAGACAGTCTTAGAGGGAAACAGGTGGGAAAAGAGATGAAAAAGGGAAAATAAATCTCGGTGGGAGGGGTCTGGGCAAAGGAACAAAGAGACTGCATTTGCTCCAAGTTTGAGTTGAAAAGGTCACTATACGGCGATGTAACTAGTTACAGTTACATGGTTGCATATGTATATATGCTTTGTCCTTAGCCAGATTACCCAAATATTAACCTTCTGGTAATTTGGCCTAAAGTATAAATTCAGAGAAGAAACAGTTCCCCTGGAGGATTTTGATTCTTATTGATTTACTTCAGTTGATTTCATTATAAGCTAGGTGTATCACCAAATGCTTTTACTTTTAGATGAATATTAGTTCATGTTATTACCAATTATTCATTTGTTTCTAAAATTTACCATTACACAAGGACCTACTGTATAGCAGAGAGAACTATATAAAAAATACAGATAAATAATTCAGCATCACACATATGACTAAAACACAAGAGCCCAGTTTTCATAATTGAAGAAATTGATTTCTTTGGTCAATCAGGAAGATATAACAATTAACAATCATTCACATATCAAAGGATCATATTTTAAGACTTTATGAAACATTGCACAGGAGGTTGAATTAATGGCAGTTGTGCTAAACACATTTGAACATATTTTCTCACAAACTAGAGCTCACCTACACTGAATTGGAAGGGTTTGATTATTTGGCTGTGATGACACCTGGGTCCCATCCATAGTTGCATAACAATAGCTGTGTGGCCTTGGACAAGTCAAACTGCATCTGCAATGTCTTCCTCACCTCTCTCATATTATTGCCATGCAGAAGACATGAGGTTCTGGCTGTAGAAATTCTTTGAAAAGTTAAGCCTCTGAATGAAATGCCAGTTTTTAAGTATGTATGGATAGCACACACATACACTATTCATGATCATGAATACACAATGTACGCCATGTCGAATACCCTGTAGGTGTTTTGTGCTTTGAATGCGTGTGCCTGGAGATCCTAGCCTGTAACAGCAGATAATAGGTGTCCTCTGTGGGATGTAACCTAGGTGACACTCTGCACATTAAGCCGCACCTGTGCTCTGACAGAGACAGTGGTGGGGAGAGAAGTCTTTGGAAGATCAACATATGCCAAAACAGGGAGAACAATGCTGTGCAGTGGCAGCATCAAGCCTGTCCATGCCTCAAAGCCAAGAGGAAATATCATTTTATCCACGGACCTTTCCAGCACTCCTCTCTCCCCATGAAAAAATTAACTTCTCCCGGATCTGTGTACTTGATTCACTTTATTGGGGTAACTCTGATCTTTAAGCACTCATGCCAACCCTGACAACATTCAGCTTGCACCAAATGAATAGGATTCTCTGTCCTCTATGAGGTTGCAGATTTGGTTCAGAAACTGACCCTGACCCTGAACCATTCCTCAGATTAGATTCCACCCCATTTCTTTTCTCCTGGCTTCCAACTCAAGCCAAGTCAATAGTTAGCAAGCACCTGGTATTTGCTGGGATTGTGCTAAGTTTTGGGATAAAGCAATGGGCAACAATTCATGTCCTTGCCTTCGTGGGGTTCATCATCTAATGGAACATGAAAGAGATAAGCAATTCCCGTCTTCAGACTGAGGAATCCATGGAGAAATTTCCAGAAAACGTGATGTCCAATCTGAGACCTGCAGGCTGAGAAGGTGTTAATGAGTAGCACAATTGGGAGGCAAGAGAGAACCTGTTGCATTTAAGCAACGGGAATACATTTAGTCTGGACTGAATGTCTGTGTTCTCCCAAAATGCATATGTTGAAGCCCCCAATCCCCACTGTGACGGTACTTGGAAGTGGGGCCTTTGGAAGGTGATTGGGTTTGGATGAGGTCTTGTGAGTGGAGCCCTCGTGAGGAGATTGGTGCTCTAAAAAAGGGATAAACAGACACAGCTGATCTCTCTCCACCATGTGAAGACATAGCTGAAAGCAGCCATTGGCCAACGGAGAAGAGAGCTCTCACCAGACATGGAATCTACTGGCACCTTGGTCTTGGACCTCCTACCCTCAGAACTGTGAGAACGAAATCTTTGTTATTTCAGTCCCCCAGTCTACGGTATTTTATTGTAGCAGCCCACACTGACTAAACCAAGACTGATTTCCCCTGGTCTTGTAAATGGAAACCAATCTGTCTCTAGTCTTCTTTCACGTATAATTGTATCACAGCTCTCTGATTTCATTTTATTTTGCCTATCAGACTGCCAAGGCACAGATGATCTTGTATTTCCTCCCAAGTACTTGGGACAGTACCTAGCAATATGTTTTCCTATAACACATTTCTATTGTGTTGCTTTTTGGTTTAAAACCCTTCAGCAATTCTGCATTCAATTTCAGACAAAACTCTGTTGCTGAGCACAGCTCACAAGTCCCAGCCCGTTGGCCTGCCACCCTCGCCTCTGCCCCTGTCTCCTCCTCACGCTGTCCTCCGGTCGCATTGACCATTCATGTTCTCAGGGGCTGCTTGCTCTCCTGCTTTTGAGCTCTCACACATGCTGCTCCCCCTGCTTGCCCTGCCCACCCCCTTCCCTCTTACTCATCTCGAAAGTCAGCTTATCTGCCACTTCTGCAGAGAGGCTTTCCCTGACACTCGGTTCCTTGCTCCTGCTAGAGCATGGTGCTTAGTATGCTTTATTCAAAGTGCTTGTTGGAATGTTTGCTCTCCCAGGGTCGCAGCCTCAGCACGCTTGCTATTCTGGACGGGGAATTCTGTGGTGGGGGCTGTCCTGTGCACGGGAGGATGCCAGGCAGCCTGCCGTCAGTCTCACTCCCTTCCATTATGACAACCAAGAATGTCTCCAGACAATGCCCAAGGTTCCCTGGGAACAGAAGCACCCTCATTTGAGAACCACTGTGCCAGACTCCTCAGAAGGCAGAGACTATGTCTTAAGCACAACTCTGGCAGGTAGTAGTAGATTTAGAAGCCCACTAATCATATGCTGCATGATACATGACTCAAAGCTTCTACTATTGACTCCTACCAAACGAAGGGCGCTGGGAAGAAAGCTGTGTCAGGAGCGTGAGTAGCCCAGAGCCCTGCGTTTCTCTTTAATGAATAAGTGGGCTCTGCACAAACGTGGCTGTCTCCCCACTTTGGAACCGGTCCCTTCTCCACCTGTTGTATCTGTCCTGGGAGGCAACAGGTCATCTGGTGATCTGCTCCCCTCCCACACACACCTCTTTGGGCTGCCCTGTCCACCCATCTCCCCTTGACGGAACAGAAAAAAAAAGTTCCAGCTCCCTGAGCTTCCTGCATCAAAGATGTTTAAGCTTTTAATGTGAATCTTGATTAATTAACAAGGGCGCTGGACTTACATGCATTTCAGGTTGCTTTTATCTCTGGAAGCAAAGACGCCTTTTGGCAGATACTTTCTGTTCACTGTCTAGTTCAGCATTTCAAAGGGCATGCTTTGATGGGCTGAGCGGGTTACCATTTTCTGTGTGTGAAGGGCAATGACTAGTAATTAAAGTTCAGACCCCTTTATGTCAACTCAAGGGAAAAAAAAAATCAAATTCAATCTCAGCTTCGTCCAAAACTGACTTGTGTCCAAGCTGGAGGGCTCTCCCTGGTGTTAGACGGCAGAAGCAAGAAGGGAGGAGGGCATGTGATGTGGCTTTCAGTTTTAAAAAGCTAACATTTTTTGAGCACCTACTATGTGCTGTATCAGCTCTCCCACAAACTGTGAAAAATTATTTCATTTATAGATTGAAGAAACTGCATTTTTGAGATGTTAAGTAATTTGTCCAAAATATAACAAGTGGGCCAGCCATGTTTAGAATATGGTGGGTCTGACTATAGTCTTACTCCTAAACTTGCATTCCCTCCCCACCCCTTTGTCTTCCCCCATTTTCTACAGCTACCAGAATGGAACCAAAAAAAGGGCTTATTTTATCTTTGTATGCAAATAATTTATTCATTCCATCAACAAAAATCTCATCCACTCAAAACTCCTATAGCATTCTATGGGAGCCCCCATCACAAATTTTTGATAAGAATGCTTTGTCCATCTTCCCATCTAAAGTATAAATTCTTAGCAAACAGGGACCTTGGCTTTCTTATTGAATTCTGTATCCTTAGTTTTTCACGCAGGGACTGGCACAGAGTAGGTTCAAAAAAAATAATGGTTGAATTGACTATTTACTGAGTACCCACTATGATGGAATTGCTGGTTGCTTCCAACACCTATCCTTCCCTTCTTCCTTAATAACATAATTCTCATTTTTACCTGGAAGATCATACCTCCAACTAAATGACTGAAAAGACATCCTCAGCTCCTTTGCAGTTAGGAATGACTGTATAACAAAATCTTGTCTGTGAGATATAAGTAGAGGTGTTGTGCTGCACTTTCCATGAAGTTTGCTCTTACTCTCTGCTACTACTGAGATCACATGTGTGATGGCTGGAACTTAAGCAGCCATTTTGGAATAGGAAGATCAGAGCCACACCTTAGGGATTAAGAAGCAAAAAATCTGGGTCTCTGATGACCAAAGAACTGCTAGAACAGTTTTGCACTATTCTAGGCTTGCTTTATGAGAGAGGTAGATTTTTATCTTATTAAATTCACTGTTTTTGTTGTTGTTGTTACTCTGCACTGAACCTAATCCCAACTGATATAACTACTAAGTACAGAGCACTGTTCTAGGGATCATGAGGCATGCTGACATTCCTATCCCATGCCTGTTGGAGTTCACAGCCTGTAGGAGAGCTTTGATGCATCCATATCTGATGATTATTTGACACGCTGCACTCCAGTCATATTAATTTTCTTTTCAGTCCCCAAATGGTAATCACCACAAGAGAAGAAAAGATAAAATGCTCAGTGGGATATGAATTGGGAGATGCCACTTACAGCGGGAGGAACCATGAAAATTTTCATGGAGGAGACACCCCTTGAATTTGGTCTTGAATATTCATGAGAGTCAGGATCTGCAGAGAATGGGAAAATGTTGAACATCCCAGGAACAGGAAATACAGGACATGTCTGGGAGAAGGCCAGAGATTCTGTCACATAAAGTGCATGAAGCAAGCATATTGTGTAATATTTATGAGCATGGAGTCTGGAACTAGATGTCTTGGGTTTGAATTCCAGCTTGCTGTTTGCTAGCCATGTGAGCTTGACTGAGCCATTCAGCTGCCATGAACCTCATCTTTTTCATCTGTAAAATGAGGATAGTAACCCCTATCTTCTCAAGTTGTCAGAATTAAGTAAGTTTATATGTATAGAGGGCTCAGAACACTGGCCATCTCAAATAAGCAAGCCCTAAATGTTAGCACTTCCATCTCAAAAAACCTAGAAGAGTTAGTTGAAAAACAGCACACAGAGACACAGATGCCAACTTAAGACCATTATTATGAAGATACCAAAAGCTGCTGAAGGTTTGTAAGCAAAATTGTGAGTGACATGAGAGCTATTTTTTGGGAAGCCTTCATGTGTCGACATTTACCATCTTATTTATTATGCTCTCTCTCCCATTGCCACCCCGTCAGCCCACTGACCTGGGTGCCACCTGGTCCCAGGGCACCTCATCCTTCAGCAGCTCCCTGAGGCCCTTCTCCTGTCTCTGGGGATCTCTGCTTGATGACTTGCTGACTTAGGCAAACCTGGCTGCTTCTCAGAGCCCCAGAGAAGGAAGCCCTCTGGCTCACAGCTCCTGGGCCACCTTGCTCCCTTGGGATTTGCTAAAGCATGTGATTCCTGTCTCCCTCCTCCACTTTCTCTGCCCCAACCCCTTCAGGGATGGTGTTATCAATGCAGACATTCTGACTCTTAGCAGTGAAATATAGGCCAATGATTACATCATAGCTGGATAATATGAGCCTTTTTTTTCCCTCCTTGGGGACAGTGGGAACCATGCCACCTTTGCAGAGAAGGTTGACTGTACTATATGCTATGGACTGAATTGTGTCTCCCTAAAATTTATGTATTGAAGCCCTAACCCCCAATATGATGGTATTTGAAGATAGGGCCTTTAACATGTAATTGAGGTTGAAATGATGTCTTGAAGATCAGGCCCTAATTCAATAGGAATGATGGCCTTATAAGAAGAGAAAGACATTTTCCTTCCTTCCTTCCTCTCTCCCTCCCTCCCTACCTCCCTACCTTCCTTCCTTTCTCCTTCTTTCTCTCTCTCTCCCCCCAACTCTTGTTCTCTCTCCGCCTGGCTGCATGCATACACATCAAGGATATAGAGAAAGCAGTCATCTGCAGCCAAGGACAAAGCTCTCACCAGACACCAATCCAGCTGCTCCTTGATCTTGGACTTCTAGTCTCCAGAACTGTGAGAAAATTAATTTCTGGTGTTCAATCCACCCAGTCTGTGGTATTTTGTTATGGCAGCCTGAGGTAATAACATTCAGTCTACATATACAGTGCCTTGTAATGTGTGCTGCAGTCCAGACGCTCCTCTGAGCTTGGGAGTCATCCGCAGACCTCTTTGGACAGCAAGTTGCACCCCTCTATTGATAGCTTAGTGATGACCTCCTAATCTTCCACGCTAGTTGATGCATTGGATGGCCTTGTCCAGATTCCTGGTTGCCAAGCTCAAAGTCAGAGTTATATTCTACCTATGATCATTTAGCCGCCACAGAGAGAGTAGTTTCAGCTTTTGTGCCCCCACTTCTTTCTTACTTACATTTTAATGACATTTTAAGCATCTTCTACTTAAGATATCTGCATATGGACACCCAGTGAGACAGGAATCTTAGCTACAAAGAATATTACAATGTAGACAATATCAAGCCAGGGGCCTGCCTTGGTCCAGGTAAAAGTAGAATGAGAGGTTAAAAAAAAAAAAAAAAAGCCCTACACATACATTGCTATTTCACCCAATTTTTATTCCCTTGAAAGATAACATGGAGATGAATATTCATGGTGAGAAATGTGAGGCTTCAGCCTTGGAAGTATAATTATTGTCATTTCGAATTTCATTAGCGCTTTACATATGTAAAGCCCGTTTGGGGTGAGGCATTTTGTTTCTTTCCTCCCTTGCCATTTTCTTCCATGCCTCCATCCCTCCCATAACACCCTGTCCTCTTCCAAGAGCTAAATCAGACACTGTCATTTTTACAGATATGAGAAATCAGGAGTGAAGAGGGGAACTGACTTTGACACAGAAATAACCAGTCGTGGCAATGGAAATAATTACTGGAGGAAAACTTGCTCGGAGGCTGTCAGGCTGTCCTGTGTTGGTGGTGGAGCTGCAGGCTCCTGGTACATGGTGTCTGTTAACTCTACCTCCCTACCCCCAGCAAGGAGGCAAAGTGGAAGCCTTGGTACACGGTATCCCTGAAGCCCTGAATCATGGTCTCTTCCTCCGCCTATGTGACTGATGATCTTAACATAACTTTGGGACTTTCACTGGCAGGGACTAGAAACTTTTCTGATTGATTAAAGAGGTCTGCAAGGGAACTATCCTTTATTCAGCAGCGGCTGTGTGCCAGGCACTGGACGTTAAGTATGTATGATCATTCTCTTTACTGGTTACTTGTTACTGCTTAACCAACCATCCCAAAATTTAGTGGCTTAAAACAACCGTTATTTTTTATTAGAGCTGACAGGTCAGGGGGTTGGTTGGAGGTTGGCTATCTGAGATAGACTCATCAATGTGTCTGCAGGCCAGCGGGGATTCAGCTCTAAGCTGAACTTGATTGCAGCACCTTAACTGGGAAATCTCTGCTCCACTGTCGGCCATCTTCCTTCTGAGACTCATAGGCTAGCCCAGGCATGTGCTTCTCCTAGTGATTACAGAAGCATAAGGTAGAAGGCAGAAACACACAAGGCAGGGAATTGACCCACCATTCACTTCTGCCTCAGTCTATTGGTCAAAACAAGTCACAGGGCCATGCCCTGATTCAAAGGGTGGGTAAATAGACTCTGGCTCTTTAATAAGATTAAAGACACCTGGCAAAGGTTGCAGCCACAGAGAGAGGTGAAGAATTGGGACTGTGATATAATCTACTGCATTTCGTTTTCCAAACGACTCAGGGAATTCCTTGCCTAGGCTGCTGTATAGTGAAATCAGAACAGGGTATTTTGGATTTGACCTTTCCCTTTCTCCCTTGTCTCCTACAGTTTGCTCCCAAAGGCCATACTTAAACTTGCATACTGACTTTTCAGTCAACAATTTCTTTCAGTAGAAATAGTCCAGAAAATACCCTCATGCAGTGACTTTTTCTCGGCACCTAGTAATTATGATTATGATAAAGAAGAAGATGGTGATGATGTAACTTTCACGTATTATATGTCTAGTCTTGACTGTGAGCGGGGATGGGGAGTAGTGGTTGGAACCAGGAGCTCTAGGGCAAGAGGCCCGAGAGCAAATCCTGGCCTCGTCACTTACTAGGTGTGCGACTCTGGACAAGGAATTTCACCTTTCTTTGTTTTAGTTTCCTCGTATGACAAATGGCGGTGCTGACAGTTCTAGCTTAGAGTTGTTGAAAGGGCTGAGATGAGACCTTCACAGCGTTTAGCACACTGCCTGGTGTATTGCAGGGACTCAATAAATATCACTATTACTATTTTTTGTTGTTGCTGTCGTTTGCTAAATAATGTACTAAATGCCATACGTGCATTATCACATTTAAGTTGCACAGTGATTAGAAAATAGATCTCTGTCGAGATCTATCTGTCCACCTGACCAAAAAGTTTATTTTCTTCTGACTGCTGTCCCCATTCGGATCTGCTAGCATACCAAAGTGGCACTTGGATTAAAGCTAATAAAAATTCCCACCTTATTCTTTCAGGCAAAGAGAAGCTAGTTTTGGAAATAGCCATGCATTTCTTTTGGAGTGTCATTCTTCAAGCCCTGTGAAAGCTGCCTTTTCTCTCTCGCAGTCCATTTGTACTAGCTGCCTGCTCTTTCAAAACATAGAGGCAAACGAAAAGCCTTAGGTGATGTTAAAGCACAGGCTGGATGAATTTTGCTCCCCGGTGGCTGGTGTCCAAGGCAAGGAAGCTGAACTTAAGTCTTGGCTCCATTGATGCCTTCTGTGATTTAGGAATTTCAGCACTCTGATCCTCATTCCTGGAGCAACTTGTGTTGTGAAATGGAAGTCGCCAGCTGCAAGCTACCTTAGCCACACCTTTGGGGTGAGTAGGTGGGGTAGGCAGGAAAGTGTGACAGAAGTGCTTAATAGTCAGGAAAAGCTCTTACAAAAGGGTATTGCGGTCACACTATCAGATCTGGACGTCATGGACCCAGGTTTTTGATTTACAGATGATAACGGCATTTAGGCTCAGCATGCTGACAGCCTCTCCATAATAGGGGGAAAGGGACAGGGGTGTCATTCAGCAATCAGAAAATGACCAACCAATACCTGTCCCTGTAGATTTCAATTTTACCCCGTGGGTCAGCTTCTACTACTCATTTTCTCAAATGGATGCAAATTCCTCCCATCTCTCTGGGGATTTGCTCTTAACCTGAGATAATGGGAATCAGCAGTGAGAGAGGGATCTTCTGCTCTTTTCTATCCATTATCACTTCTCTGATTATTTTGGTGCCCTCGCATGAGATTCAAGGATAATCAGAGTTTGCACGTTGACTGCATTATGAATTCCTGATTTTCAAGCTTTACCAAGCACCAAAGAGCATCAAGAAGCCAAATCTGGCTTGTTTAGCACCAAACACTGTTTCTCTAGTACAATGCCCAACACTAAATAAGTAAGTATTCAATTAATTCTTGCTGAGCTAATAAGTACATTAATGTCCCTGATTCTTGAATCTCTAGAGCTCTTTAATCATTCATTTATTCGTCCACTCATTTGTTCAAAAAAATACATATTAGGATTTTGCTATAGAATTTTGCATGAGTGAAAAATGATGAATTAAACTGTCCCTAGCTTCAAGAAACTCGGTGTATAGGAAAGGAGTTAAAACTTTGTATTTGTCAGTTATTATCACAGGAAAGGAGCTAAAACTTTGTATCTGTCAGTTATTATCACAATAATGCTGTGTAATAAAAGCACTCTAAAACTCAGTGGCTTACATTTGCAATCATTTATTTTCACTCAGACATCTGAAGGTCAGCTGGGGGATTCTGCTGATTTAGGCTGGCGTGGCTAGACTTGTCTCCAAACTGGGTTACATGCAGGTCTGCTGTCATATCTGTCACCCTAAATGGACCAGTGGGCTAGACAGAGCATATTCCCCTCATGACAATGGCAGAAGCACAAAGAGACAACAACACTACAAAAGCCTTGGCTCATAGCGTGACAGTCAGTATCTCACTAGCCAGTGCAAGTCATATGGCCAAGGTCAACATCAACAAGTTCTGGGGAAGACTCTCTACTCAGAGAGAAAGAAGGGAATGAATATTTGTTGGACAATAATCTACAGCATCACAGCCTTAAATGCAAATAGGATATGTGATAGAAAACATTAAATACAATAAATAAGTTTTGTAATGAATAAGTATGTAAAGGAAAAAAACTATAACATATAAAGGATATGATGAGAATCAGAAATTGCCCTGAAGGGCAGATGCTATGTGTACATGCAGAGTGCTAGTTATGGAAGAATCATCCAGACAGAGGTAACAGGGAATTTGGAGTGTGTGCAGGGAATAGCAGGGACATTCATGTAGCATAGGCTACAGGAAGAAAAAATAGCAAGAGAGTAGATGAGAAAGGTTGTTTAAGAACTTAAATATCATGCTAATGGGTTACATAAGACCTAGAGCAACAAAAATTAATTAGAGAATAACAGGTGAGAATTAAAGCTAACAACCAAAAAAAGCACAGAGTGCATTGGCAAGGTAGGTGTTAGACAATATATTAGTTCCTAAGAATCTCCATAGATGTCAGGGAGAATGAACTACCAGTAGACCGAGGTGATAAATACTAGACATTACACTTTTTTCAAGTATTATTTTTTCCGAGTGAATCTTAGTGGGCATCTCAAACCTCAGGCTTAATGCCATGACGGCAGTATATCTCTCCCTTGTGCAGCTCCCTCTGCTTCCCCATCCTGTCACCTTGAGCAGAAACCCCTCCTGCCTTCCAAGAAGAGGGTATCTCACCAGCTGTTGGCCAGCTGCTCAGAGAGAAGCAAAGCTATTGAGAGTCCAGAAGACCCAGTGCAGGGCAGCAGGGAGTCCCAGCTCTGTGCAGCCTTCCTCGTCCCCAGACCCGTCTTCAGTTTCAAATGCCATTAACTTTCTCAAGAATGTAAAAAACATGGTTTGACGTAGGCCATTGTCTTTAAGTTGGAAAAATAAATTCCATAATTAATAAATGTATGTGTTTGCTAATTTATTCAACAAATACTTATTGAGCATCCCCTGTGTGTCAGAATGTCTCCTAAGGGCTGGATACACAGCAGTGAATGAGAGAAGCAAAATCCCTTTCCTAGTAAAGCTTGCATTTGAGTGATGGAGGCAATCCATCAATCAATCAGTGAGTCAGCTGTGGTGGAGAAAATATCGACATAGAAATGATGGCGAATGGGTGATTCTTGTACAGTAGGGAGTCATGATAGTCCTCTCTCTGGGGATGACATCCATTAAGACCCAGACGAGCAGAAGGAAGAAGTGAGTACCTCACCCATGCCTGCCTGCAACCTGGGATGCATAACTCAAACCCTCTTGCCTCAGTTTCCCAGTTGACATAAAGAGAATGATAGTATACCTTCCTAGGATTCATAGAAAGATTAAACACATTATTATTTGCAAAGTGCTTAGAATAGTACCTGGTACAATCAAGTAGCTCCAGTTTAAAGGTGGAGACAGAGGAGCAGATACCTTTTTTCATTATATTCTTTCCTTCTTTTCTTATTGAAGTATAGTTGATTTACAATATTGTTAGTTTCAGGTGTACAGCATAATGATTCAGATTTTTTTCTGATTATGTTCCATTATAGGTTATTATAAGATATTGAATGTAATTCCCTGTGTTATATAGTAAATCCTTGTTGCTTATCTATTTTATGTATAGTAGTTTATATCTGTTAATCCCATACTCCTAATTTGTCCCTCCTCCCTTCCCTTTCAGTAATAGTAAGTTTGTTTTCTATGTCTGTGAGTCTGCTTTTGTTTTGTATATACATTCATTTGTATTATTTTTTAGGTTCCACATATAAGTGGTATCATATTGTATCTGTCTGTCTTACTTCACTAAGTATAATATACTCTAGGTCTAGGTCCATCCATGTCGCTGCAGATGGCATATTTCAATGGCTGAGTAAAATTCCATTCCAGTAATCAGTATATATATCTCATATCTTCTTAAGCCAATCATCTGTTGATGGGCACTTGGGTTATTTCCATATCTTGGCTATTGCAAATAGTGCTGCTATGAACATTGGGGTACATGTATCTTTTCAAATTAGAGTTTTCATTTTTTTTCTCAGTATTTACCTAGGGGTGGGATTGCTGGATCATATAGTACCTCTATTTTAAGTTTTTTTTTTTTTTTTAAGGAACTTCTGTACTATTTTCCATAGTGGCTGTACCAGTTTACATTCCTACCAACAGTGTATGAGGGTTCTCTTTTCTCCACATCCTCACATCCTCAAGGAGCCAATATTTTTAATGCAGCTTGTTCTGTGCCCTGCTGTAGGCAAATGAAAGCTGCTAAGAGCAAAGAAAAGAAGGTGTCTAAGCCAGCCTGGAGCCTCAGAGAAGTCTTCCTTGGGGGAAATGATATCAATCAAAGCACAGAGGAGGGAAATTAACATTTGTTGAGTACATAGTTCCTGCTGCTAGGTGATTTCTTTTATTATTTATAGAATTTACTTCTCACAACAACAATGGGAACTTTGTGTGCCCATTTTACAGATGAAGAATTGGGTCACTGATTATATACCTTGTTCATGACATTATGGCAGAGTTAATATTCTAAACCAAGATACTTTATACTAAATCCACAGCAACTTTTATTTCACTGCTGTTGCTTTTGACAATGAAGGTCTAAGATGCTAACATCTAACGATTATATGTTTATTGATTATTAATATAGGCTAGACACTGTTTCATTGTTTCATGCTTGTAATCTATTAGCTCATTAATCCTCATTTAATCCAACTCCATAAGGTAGGTGCTTTCATTGTTCTCACATACAGAAACCAAAGTTCAGAGAAGTTAAATAAATTATTCAAGGTCACACAGCAAGTATCAGAGTCAGGATTTGAACTTAGACAATCAATATGAAACCAGAACAATTGAGCTTATTCTACATCTGTTCTGCCTTTTGTTCTAGGGTGAAAAGAAGCTTGCACTTGAAGTTGAAGAACTTGATTTAGGAACCAATTCTTCCACTTATCTGACCAAACTTGGGTAAGTCACATTTTTAAATTTTATTCTCTCCACTTATAAATTGAGGCTAAAAATTCTTGTCCTGCTGGCTCAGAAGGTTGTAGAAGTCAAATTTATGATGATGAATATTGAATTATTCAGTGTAACTGAAAGTTATTGTTAATTTTTGTGGTTGTTTTTCTTTTAATACCCATACAGAGGATGGTAGAGACAGCCGACAGGGACAGTCATTCCTTGAAAGGGAGAAAAACGTACAGGCCTTCAAACACTTGAAGAATTTTCATGAAACTTGCCCTGTATGGCTGCTCCCAAATAGGGAATTTGAATCTATAGTGGTAGAGTTGTCAAGGAAAACATAAATCAGTACATTCTGTTGGTCAGAGCCAACCAAAGCTAGAACCAGTTTTCTATGGAGATAATGAGTGCCCACTACCCGTGTCTGCATGCTGTAGGGCCTCGTGATGGCTGATGCTGTCATGGAAAGGCCTGCATCCTGGAGAGGTTTACACCCGTGCAGCTGCGATAAGACTCCATGCTGGACTCCTGCTGTTCTGTCTTATACTACTCCAATCCATTCTCTACCTAAAGCCAAAGTAGCATTTAAAAACGTATATCTGACTATGCCATCCTCTGATGTAAAATTGCCCATGGCTTTCAATTTAAATTAGAATTAAATCCAAACTCCTTGCCATGGCCTACATAGACCTGAGTAATTTAAGCCGTACTAACTTTCCGAGACTTGTGTTATCCTTTTCTAGTCTTCCCTCCTGACTGCTGAGCCATGCTGACTGCAAATGTTTGGTCCCTGGAATTTGCCAGGTTCTCTCTCAGAGCCTTTGTGCCTGCTGCTCCCTTGGCTTGGACTTCCCCCCTCACCCCCTTCCCATAACAATATGTATTCATTCTTCCTTGTTTCTCATTGATTGGCATGTTTTCAGAGATGCATCACCTGGTCCTCAAATATAAATTAATACCTCTGTCATCATTCTATTTCATAGAACTATGTTCTCTTCTATCACAGAACATTTTTAAAAATTTAAATCATATATTCTCTTTCTTATTTGGTAACGAGAGTCAACATGAGATCTACCTTCTTCATAAATGTTTATGAATACAATATGGTATTGTTAACTACAGGCACAAGGTTGTACAGCAGATCATTAGAACTTGGTTGAATAGCATCTCCCCATTTTTCTCCTCCCATATATTCATTTTTGATTTTTTTTTTTAATATATCTCTTGACTAGACTGTAGGCTCTGTAGGGGAGGAAAACCGTTCCCTTCTTCCCTTCTAGATTCTTTGGCTGGCTTAATAATTAAGTTGACTTAAGACGAAGAAAAACAATTTTAATTTCATATATATGGACGCTCATAAAAATCTGAGACTCCAGGAAGTGACCAAAGCAGGCAGTTTCTATGCTTTTTAGACAAAGAAATGATTAATTTGTGAAGTATTGACAAAACAAAGGGGTTTGGGCTAGGGGCAGCTAATTAGTGAAGAAGTAACTAGGTTTGTTTATATAGCCTTCTCTGCCCTGAATCCCCTATCTCTGGTGATAAGGATATCGCTCTACCTCCTGGTACAGAAGGCATTTTTCACCTAGAAGATGCATTTCCTATTTTCAGGGTACAAAGGAGGATCGGAGTTCCTGCACCTGCTGTTTCTTAAGTAACTTTAATTCAAAGAAATCAATATGTCAACGTAACATATTTTGGGGTGGCATGTCTGCTCTCCTTTAGTTCCATGAGTCCAGGGACCATTTAGTTTTAATCATCATTGCATCCATATTCCTGGAGCATAGTATTCCACGGTCCTCCATGAGGGAGGAGGGAAGTAGGGAGGGAGGGAGGAAAGGATGAAGGAAGGGAGAACGGGCTCTTTTGAGTGTAAATTTTTTTTTCTTTTTCCCTTCATAGACTATAGTCTCAGTAAAAAAAAAAAAAAAAAAAAAAAAAAAAAAAAAAAAATTCACATATACATTGTATATAGTGCCTAGAGCTGGGATGAGGGACTTCCAATAGATTTTGTTGAAAGCCTCTCTAAATGAGATGGAATGCCGCTGGACCTTCAGGAGACATAAGAAGCCTGCAGAACCCCAGCCTTGCTGAGTCTGCAGATTCTCATACAATAGTCATCAAATAGAGCTTGATAAGTGGGTCAGGAGTCAGGGATGTCCTTTGCATCTCTGAGATACATCTAAACAAAGGCTGTCGGAGTTATGTTTACATAAAGCTCCTTAAGACAGAGGGAGAGATAGTGAAAGGAGACCATGGAGTTGTGAGTCAGGGAGAGGAGATCCTGGTAATAAAACGTGCAGGGGACTTGAAAACAGGCAGCCTTGGGGTTTCACTCCAGATCATCAACCAAACTAGCATTTGTTCTTGAGTATAATAGAGAGACTATATTATTCCCATTTTGTAGACGAAGTGACACTTGAAGAGGTAATTAACTTGCTCAAGCCATCACAGCTGGCAACTGGGATGGCTGAGATTTGGACCCTCATTTGCCTGACTCTAAAAGTTCCTAAATAAGATTATTTAAAAATTAAAAACCACGTGCATAGAACAGCACCCATCAACAAACTTAAAGATACAGACTGTGAAAAGATATCTGCTCTCTCCTACTGTGTTCAAGGTCACATAGGTATTAAGTGGCAGAGTTGAAATTCAAAAACAGAGTCGTCTTATGCAAGAGAGTGTGCTTTTAACATTTATTCATTCACTCACTTAACAAATTACCACTGATGACCTAACACATGTCAGGCAGTAGAGAGCAAAATTGACAGGCATTCTGCCCTCGTGGTAACTATAATTTAACAGAGAAGACAAATATTAAATAACACTCCTGCAAAGTGGTTGTTATCACCCTTGTTACCGAAGTATGGAAACTCTTAACCCTTACACTCTACTGTCTTGTTGGAGGAGGTCATCGAGAGGACATGACCGCCAGTTGACCTGCGAGCTGGACCTGTGCTTCTCACCCCCTCCCCTATCTTTGAAATGTACATTTCGTCCACTGTTCCCATAGTTAGAACCATTTCAAGGACGCAGACTTGAGAGAGCAGTGTGTTGTTGAGACCCTCTGGATAGTATAAATGACTGAACCTTGTTAATACCTCTATATATAAACCTTCAAGATTCTGGCAGACAGATGCAGAGATCCACTTCTCTTGCAACACCAGACAAGCCTGTATGTAAGATCCTTTGCTTTTTATTAGCAGTGCCACCTACCAATCTGGAGGGGTCAGCCTCTTTCTTTCCTCTCTCCTTGCCCTCTGCCTCTGGGGCCCGGTTTCAAATTTCTACCCAAAGAAGTTGGAAGGGCTTTATTAGATGTAAATTGCCTAGTATATTGCAGGCTGCATGTTTCCTACGTGTTCCCAATTCTCTCTATGTAAAGCTGGGATTAACAATTCCAACCTCACAGGTAGCTGTGAGAATTAAATAAAAAAATGTGTTTTGTGCCTTACTCATAGTAGGCACCCAGAAAATATTGTAGAAATAGTCACTCTATGCTGCCACCCCCCTCACCAGTTCAAAATATAATAGTACAAATAATGTGCTGCAGAAAGGAAAATGACCTAGTACTCACTAGCAGAGAAGAAAGCTTACACTTTTCATTAGTAATACACATTCTAAATGCACCAGGTTAGCAGTTCAGCTTGGATAAATATAGAGCAGACACTGCAAGGCTTTCTTTTTTTTTCTTTCAACTAAAGCAGGGTCCCAGAAAGAAAATATTCTAGACAGAAAGAGCCAATGGGACCCAGAAAGAGGATCCTGAAAACACACCAGTAGTAAGATTTGGAAGAAAAAAGATCCAAAGGAACATCACCCATTAATATGTGTTAATGATGAAAGATGACGAGTATAACAAAGGAAGAAGGAAACACGAATAGGTGAAATGATTAAGTAGGCAAAGAGGTACAGTGATCTGGGCACAAGCAAATGAATGATGGGGATGAATTAAAGATGAGTGAACTTGAAAAAGAAATGCAAAAGGATAAATGAGGAAAGAGAGAGACTTTCAAGGAGCATTGCGAGGATTTTGACTAGATGGTGTAAGAAGGATATGACATGACTGCAGTAAATCACGGAACAAGAAGGGGTTGATTTAGAGGACCGGGGACAGGGAATGTGGGAGGTAGTGAAAGGTATGAGCTGGAGAAAAAAGATAATAAATTTGAGAATTGTTAAGGGAAAGAGTCAGAGAAGTACAGAGTTGAAGCAGAAATCAGTGAGACAGATGTAAGTCGAAATGAAGAAAGACAAGGGTGATTAAAATATTCTTTCATTTTTCACAAAGGAGAAGTTAGAGACAATGGTAAAAGTTTGCTCTAAATGAGATATGGTGGAAATGGGAGGTGAAAAATGGAGGGATGAAAGCAAAGAGAGAGGTCACAGAAGGACCAAAAAAAGAGACGTTTGGAGGTGGAAACAAGCTACTGTTACTGAGGACCTACTATGTCCCAGAGAGCACTGGGTAGTTCCATTTATACCTGCTGGTTCATCCAACCTTCCCAGCACCCCGCTTATAGGAAAGAAAATAAAATTAAGGCTCAGAGAGGTGGTGAATCAATAGAATTAGCCAACTGGTAAGTGGTAGAGAAAAGAATTTGAATTTACACCAAGGAGAGGTTTCCGAGTCAAAAAAACAGCAGTAATAGAAATATTTCCAGTGATCTATTTTAGAGATACCAACAATAAAAGGAAAAGCTTCAAGATTGACCTTCATCTGGTAATTGATCCTGAACCAACAGATGAAGTTCGGCTCTGCATGGTTTAAGATGCAGAGGGGTTGGCAGAGCTAAAATAAGAGAAGGTCCGGGGTGGGGGTAGGTAGCTGAGGGGAAGGAAAGGAAACAGTATGCCGGGTGATAAATGGAATCGACGTGCTGCAGGGAGTGGGGCAGGATTAAACGGATGGACGAGGTGAATTACAGAGAGGGCCATGACTGAAGCAAGGGAAACAAATGGTGGGCATGTGTGGGTATGAAGAGGACTGATGGAAGACTGAGCTCAGATAGAGTAGGGATGGAGATCACAAGCTCTCCTCTTGAATTAGAGTTTGTGTTCTAGACATCATCTTGAGGCTTTAAGAAGAAAGACTGTTGATAAAAATCACCTGACTCATGGAAAGCTGGGAAGGGAGGAAAGATGAAAGGAAGGAAAGAAGGAGGGAGAGAGGGACAGACAGATGGACAGAGGGAGGACAATGCACTGACGAAAAACCAGAAGGATGGTCTGTTTTCTTCACTGCAGAATTATGGCTAGTGCCCAGTACAATACCTGTCTTAGAGTAAAAAGTCAATAAATGCATGATCATTCCTTAACAAAATACTGCTTTTATGTCTCTACCCTATGTCAGTCACAGTGCTAACCTGTATGAACATGGTGCTAAGCTAGACACACGTGGTCTCTGAGCTCTTGGAGTTCCCAGTCTGGTGGAGAAGGTGCATCAAGGAAATACACTAATTAATGGACAATTATTAAACTGTGTAATGAATATAACTACAAATATATAATGAGATATACAAGAATATACTGGGAAGGCAGAGAGGGGCCAGCTTAGACTGGGGGTTAGTCATAGTAGGGAAAGTGCTCTATTCAGTAAGACTTACATGTAAGTAAAAGGTAGCAAAGTGAAGTCTAGAGGGAGGTCTCTCCAGTCAGAAGGAGGAGCCTGTGTGAAAACACTGGGGACACAAGAGCTTGAAATACTCCAGGAACAGAAAAGAGGTACATCTGGCTAGAACTGAGAGGTAACGGTGAGAATCTTCTCACGGGGGCTGGAGAGGGAAGTAGGGACTGAGATAGTAGATGTCTGACTTCACTTATAAAATTAATGAGCTAGCCACTTTCACACACGTGATCTCATTTAATTCCCATAGTGTTCCTCAGAAATGAGGACTACCTCATTTTACAAATGAAGAAATGAGGTCTAGGAGTGACCTGACCCAGTGGGTATATAGCAGAGATGATATCTAAACCAAAGCCCCTCCACCCCTGCTTTTCCAACTATACTAGGCTGTCTCAGTCACATGGTATGAACAAAAGGAATTTTTTAAAAACAGTATAGAGTAAGGTAGGGGGAGAAGGAAAGGAAAAAAAGTTACAAAACTATCTAGAAAGGCAAATGTGAAATATGAAAGATGAAGCAGAAGGGAAGTGTTTGCTGGGGGGACTGGAAGATGTTAGAAAGAATAAAAAGGAATTTCAGATCAGTGGAGTCAGAGATAGGGGGATAAGCGGACCCTAGAGGAGAATAAATTATATCAATCATGAAATGTAACTAATTAAATCAATAATGAACTGTAACAGTGAGGAGGAGATGAGTAGGGGGAGAAGACTGGTACCACTGTCCACAAGACAGGGCATCAGCATGTGAGCAGGGAAGTCCTACCATACTGGGGGTAGGTGGGAAGGGTTGGTGCAGGGAGGTGGCCTGTTGTGACAGGGACAGCGAAGGCTTAGGAGTCAGGCAGACCTGTGTTCCATTGCTTGGTAGCTGCGTGATCAAAGTCAGGTTTCTTAGCTTCCCGAGCCTCAAATTCCACATCTATCACATGGGCATAATAAGCCTCCCTCCAGATGTTGCTGGGATTAGACATCAAAACAGCAGTTATCATTTATTGAGCACCTACTATGTTATCATTTATTGAGCACCTACTATGTTAAGCACTCTGCATAATGGTTTCTGAAGCCTCACTACCACCAGAAGGCAGGGATTGTCATCATCTTTCACTGATACACTGCTTAAAGTTTTAAAGTTACAGAGCATGTATTCAGAAACATGAGTTCTTTTGCTGTGGTCATTCCCAGTTTGACACTGCCTACTAGACAGAGTGGATCCTCTTCAAAATGAACAGCAAATTCCTTGCCTGCCTTTTCAGTCTTGTCTTCAATTTCTTCTTCTCCCCCTCGATGAACTTCCTCTATTTCCCTTCATAAGCTTTGCCCTCTCTGCCCTCCATTTGGTTCCACTTTCTGTTCTCAGTCAGGTATCTTAATTGCAAGCAACAGATACCAATTCTGATAATTTAAGCAGAAACAGAATTCAGTAGAGTGACGTTAGGTTACCCAGAATTTCCAGGAGGGCATGGGATCTGGGCTGAGAGTCAGTGAATTCAAGAGCACCACTGCAAATCATATCACAGAACTGGCAGTTGGAGACATTGTTGCAGCTGTGGCCAGGCACCAATAGGGCAATTCACCCTTTTGACGCCAATGACACTGGGCTCTGAGCAGAGCCGTTAGAACCATTTCTACTAGCAATGAAATCCTCATGTAATTTCCTCACCTGTTGCCACTTTGGTCTCCAAGTGGATTCTGCCTAATTCCAGCTTCCTTCCCAGCATCTGAGGTGGATGAATCTGACTGGTTAATTCTTAGTCATGTGTTCAAGTCCTAGTTGCAGTGGAGGCTGGAAGTATCTGGAAATTGTAGCCTCTTCATGGGAGGTGGGCTGTGGCTTTGTAAAACACCCTCTAAATTAGAAAAGGGATTCATTCAGATGCTGAGCAGTTGCAAAGAGTGCCAAATGCAAGCTTTAACCTGGAATGTCCACCCCCATGCTACGAGTCCTACATGGCTCAATTCCAATGCCACCTCCTTTGAGAAGGTTTCTCTGATTTCTCCAAGCAGGTTTCAGAGCATCTCATAAAAGAAACACATGTCTGTCTGTCTGCCTGCCTACCTGCCTGGTATCTGAGACATTTCTGTGCCTGCCTCATCCCCCCACCTCTGTCCCCATCATTATAAGCTCTCCAAGGGCAGGAGCTGTGTTTATCCATCTCTGTGTCCCCATATAGTGCCTGGTAGGAGCCCTAGATATTTGGTGGTGAATGAATGAATGAAAGTGTTGGTCTCATTCGACAGGCCTTTGTACCAGAGGACCATGAAGGACTTGCACAGACTCTGCCTTACATAAGGGAGCCCTTTTTTCCTGGTGTGCACTTCTATAAATGGACTATGTCAGCATATTTGAAGAAAGGGGCATAGAAAATCAGAAAGCCCCATTGCAGAGGATAGTGGCGGATTGTAAGGGTACAAAGGAGAGACTGAGGGAGCTAGGGTGACATATTTTGGAGGGGTAAATGAACTGGAGCAGGCATCAGAGAGGCAGGAGACGACTGAAAATTGGAGGACTTGAAAGGCCAGATCCCCCCCCCACCCCTTTGGGTTTACAAATTAGTAAACTGAGACAGGAGAAGCAAACCTTACAAACCTCAGAGCTGAAACAGATCCAGATGTGCTCGTGCAGATGTACCTTTCACAACATCTTTGATAGGTGGGCTTTTCCAAGGTCACTGAGGACAGTGTGATTTAGTGGAAACAGCCGAGGCTTTGGAACCTAGGGTTCAGATGTCAGTTCTTGTGCTCATTAGCTGTGTGACCTTGCAAAGTCCCTTTACCTCCCTGACCTCCCGATCTCAGTTTCCTCATCTGGAAACTGGGAATCATAATACCCATCTCACTGGATTCGGTTTATGTATAAAAGCTCACATATGTACATGTCTGGCACTTGGAGAATGCTTAATAATAAACAGTATAATCAGGTCCAAGGTCACAAAACAGTTTTAAATTTCCTTCTTTTCAGTCCTCTCCCTTTATCCAAAGTCATACAAAAAGTATATAAAATGTGATGGGAGAGGGGGAAAAGGCAATTCCTATGAAGGGTTAAAGACAAATGAGAAAAGGGGCAGAAGAGGGAAGAGCTAAGACGAGAGAAGTTAATGCAGGGAGGAGACCACACAAAGGTGCTGATGGGCAAGATGTACCGGGAGATGGGAGATGGCTCACAAATGATAGGTAGGGAGCATTTATAAGATTAAAGTCAAGACAGGGAAGAATGAAATGAGTGGAGAGATGAAAGAGAGAACAGAGGGAGGAAAGATAGAGAAAAGGAGGGGAGTGGAGAAGGGGGGCTGCTCAAGTACTACATCCTTGCGCAGGTGATGGCTCCCTGCAGGATCCTAGGTACCTGGATCAGAAAGAACCAGCCCAGGGCCAAAATGCTACCCTGTGTCCGAGGAGCTAGGTTTATAACTCAACTTGAATCTAGGAGAAAAGGAACCCCGGGGGGAAGAATTGGTGAACAGACCCCTCTTCTGGGAATGGGGCAGAGGATGTAGGAGCCTGTGTGAGCCAGAAGCAGACCAAGTAGTAGGTCTCAACCTCGCACCCTTTTCAGGAATTTCACACACACAGCAGCCAAGTAGAGCTGCTCTGGACTAGAGTAAGGATCCAAAATAAAAGCGCTGGCTTGCAGGGCAGCAGCCTGGAGGCCAGAGCATCCTGCCGAAGTCTGTGTAGGAGGGTGTGGGCTAGAAGGTGGAATTCCAGACTTCTTTGTCCATTAGCAGTTAGTGCAATCTCCAAGGTCTGAGTGGGTAGGAGAGGTGGGGTCCGGAGAGGGGAGGATGAATGCGTGAGTTGTGGGCAAGTGGGTGGGGAGGGGGCTCTCAGGCCTCAAGGAATTATTTTAAGGACTAGAAAAGGGTACAGGACTTTTCATGGGGCTTGAGGGGAGACAAAGTTAAGTCTTGGCCATCCAGAGGCTCCCCTGACCCCCAGAAGGCGGGACCTGGAGCAAGGCTGGGCTAAGGCGCGCCCCTAGGTGCAGCCTCCGGGTTGAGCCAGGGGTGGGGTGAAGCTGGACGAGCTTGGTTGAGCCCCGGGGAAATTAGGGGAAGCGCCTGGGGTCACTAAGTCTTAGGAATTTGGAGAGGGGTGTTGTGGCTAAAGAATATCGTGAGGGCGGATTGGGGGATCCTGGGAAAGGAGAGGGGGCGACTGGGATTTGCACGGGGCCGGGCGGAGCCTCTGAAACGCTCGGGGTCTGAGGGGGGAGCCAGAGAAGGGGGCGGGCGGCGGGGCCCGGGGAGGCGGCGCGGGGGGGCGGTCCAGGGCTGATCGGGAGGCGGAGCCCGGAGCTGGGGGCTGCTGGCGAGCGGCTCCCACGGCTCCTTAGCTCCGGCGTCCTGGTTCGCTTCGGCGTCCGCCGCCGCCGCCGCCGCCGCCGCCGCCGCTGCCTCTTCCTCCTCCTCCGCCGCCGCCGCCGCCGCCGCCGCCGCCGCTCGCAGCACCGCAGCCCCTCCCGCCATGGCCGCCGCCGGCGCCCGGCTCAGCCCCGGCCCCATCTCGGGGCTCCGGGGGCGGCTGAGGCTCGGCTTCCACCCGGCGCCGCCGCCACTGCTGCTGCTGCTGCTGCTCCTGCTGCCGCCGCCGCCGCTTCTGGCCGGCGCCACCGCCGCCGCCTCGCGGGAGCCCGACAGCCCATGCCGGCTCAAGACCGTCACGGTGTCCACGCTGCCCGCCCTGCGGGAGAGCGACATAGGCTGGAGCGGCACCCGCACCGGGGCCGGGGCTGGGACTGGGACCGGGGCCGGAGCCGCCGCCGCCGCCGCCGCAGCCGCCGCGTCCCCGGGCTCCGCCGGCACAGCGGGCACCGCCGCCGAGTCGCGCCTCTTGCTCTTTGTGCGTAATGAGCTGCCGGGGCGCATCGCGGTGCAGGACGACCTGGACAACACAGAGCTGCCCTTCTTCACCCTGGGTAAGACTGGGCGCCGGCACACGCGGGATCCTAAGGAACCCGGAGCCCCTAAGTGAAGCTGGACGGGTGGGGGCGCCCTGGGGATTCCCGCCCCGGGCTACCCGGAGCGCCGTTAAGAGAGGACAGCTGAGGGGCCCGGAGGGCGTACAGGTGGTTGGAAGGAGTACGGGGCAGGAGGTCTGGGCGAGCGCGTGGTGGGAGCCCGGGGGCGTGCCAGTCTTCCCGCAGCGGGGACCTGTCCCTCCGTCTCTCAGTCCATCCCCGACGCCGGAGACCCCAGATGACTGAGTGTGCTAGAGCTAGGCGCAGTGGTCGTCCCCGGCTCGGAAGCCAGGTCCGAGTCCAGGCGCCCACTGCTCATCCAGGCACGGCCACTGGCCGCCTGCGGTTACCGCCCCCTCGCTCTCGCCTCGGAGTTGTTGGTTCTGCTTTTCCGGACAGATTATCACGCAGTCCGCATAAACTCGGTTTTCCTATGGATTGGGTGACCTTGGCCAAGCCTGCCTCCTCTCTCTGGGCCTCAGTTTTGGCCATCTGTGAAGTGGGGTTGGGGAGGATTGAGGGATTTCTGAGCCCAAGGTCTCCACTTTCAGATTCTCCCTCCATCTCCGTTGTCGCATTCGTTCCCTTCTCCCCTCCCAGCGGAGAGCGGGTTTGTCCTCACAGTTCACCCACTGGCCTAATAATAATAACTTAAAGGCATGAAAAGGAAAGAGGCGAGGAAAAGGGTGGGGATGGGGGCTCAAACGGAAAAGTTAATCAGAAAGTTCACAAGCAGCTTGCTGCCTGCTGGTTCCCAGCGCGAATTCCGGAGGAGTCGGCCCTTCGGTGAAGCTGTGGGAAGCGCGGCTGATTTCCCACCCGGGTAATTGATAGCTTAATTATCTCGGAGAGCGTTTACAAAAATGTTGTTCCCCCTTAGCTCTCCCGCGGTCGCTGATCGCTCTCTCTCTCCCCTCCCCTCTTGGGGGCGCGGGGCGCGATTGGTCGTCGGATTCTGGCCAATAACAGCTCCTGGAAGGCGCGGGGGGCTCGCCCCAGACTCCAGACTTCCCCATCGTTGCCTCCTCGAGATTCGGCTCAGCTCCAGCACCGCGAGGGTGAAGGGCTTTATCGGTCAGCGCCTTCAAGATCCCGGCTTGAACCTCTGAGGTTAACTCTTTGCTCACCCGAGAAGCCCCAAAGAGTAATCAATGGACTAAATGCCTCTCTCCTGGGAGCCATGATATTTTTGATGTATTTTTGTGACCCCCTCCCCTTTCCCTATCATGCTGTCTCTGAAGATTTGAACAAGTGCTAGGCCCTCTCGTGGTCTAAGCTTGAGCCTCGGGTTTCTGGCCCCTGGCTCTCCCCAGCTGGCTGTAACCTGAGCATTCTGAGCTTTCTGGGATACTAGACAGGAGACCGCCTTGCAGGTTCCTTGGGGACTTCACACGGGGGGCGCCGTGTCTGGCTTAGGACACACTTACAACATTCAAGCATACACACTTGTGGTCTGTCACTCACACACACACACACACACACACACACACACACACACACACACACACACACACACACACACACACACACCCTTCCCACGTGCACCTGAGGGCTGCCCATTTCCAAGGAAGGGGATGGGGTGGAAATGGGGTTCCTTAGGGTAAAGAGCTAATCTTGGGTTCATGGTCAACTCCTATGACCCCACAGCAGGATAGAGGCCTTCCAGAGACTCGGGGTTCCTTCCACACCACTTCCACACAACCTTCTCCTTTCCCCTGGGAGATCTCTCTAATCTGGGTTGTCCCCAGAGGTCGGGAGTAGGAATCCACTAAATGGCTGTCCAAATGAGGGGCAAAGGGGAACATTCTTGGGTATGGCATGACTTGGAAGCCAGAACCTGGGAGCATTCCAATTCCCCTTGGATATGGAGGACCTGGTCCAGCGACCTGCAGGAGTCGCTCCTGAATTTCTGGAGCTGGCAATTGCTGCCTTTTTAAACTTTGGCTTTCAAGAGGGAATGGGTGCCTGGGAGCCCAGGGAAGGCTGAGTGAGGATCTGGAAGTCTCAAATCCCTCAGGACCATGCTTCATCATGAAGAGTCTCCTGGTGCCCTCCACTTGGAGCCTTCTGTCTTCTCTGACGCAAGCAGCTGAGTCTGGCGGCTGGGGACTGCCTGCTATGGAGTGGCGGGGTGCCTTCCTCCTTGGCAGCTCTGAGCCCTTTGGGGAGTTGGGTTCCTGCCTCCTCTTTCTTCCCCCAGCGCCCTGGACTGGCAGCTCAAGGCATTTCTGCCAGGGATTTGGCTAGGGAGGTAGTCACCAGATGGCCGAGTGTAGCAGGAGCTGTGTAGGGAGACGTGGGCTTTTTGTTTGTGTTGGTCTTCTACTGTTTGCGTGTAAACACAGAGTGCACAATGAGCTCTGGGAGGGCCAGGCTGGCTGAACATGAGGGCTGGTGAGGGGTGGATCCTATGAGTCATTTGTGGACAGGTCTTCCCCGGGGTCCCGAGGCTGCCCCATCCCATCATCGTATCCTCACACCTTCTAAATATCCTTCCTTAGTGTTTGACTCTGGAGGGTTGGGTGAGTTTTTTGCTATTAGGCTGCCGGTTCAAGGGATTTGGAGATGGCATTATACCACAGATGCGCTTGCAAAGTCAATGCCAGATCCTGCCAATAGTGGAGTGTGTGGAGCCACCGCTAGGGGGTGACAGTGTCTGCCAAAGCCCTCCGGGCCATGCTTTGGGTTGTGGGCCAGAGATGGTGGTGGTAAAATGTTCCTAGCATTAAAGAGAGTGAACAAACCGTTTTTACTCCAAGTCCAGTTGGGGCACCTCACAGTTATTTTGCATACACTGTCTGCCAGTCCTCCTTTACAAGCTGGCTACAAGGTCACTGACATTCCTGGCCCTCCCTCCCTCCATTCTGCCTCTCTTGTTTGAATTATTGGCTCTATTATTGATAGGGCCCAGACTCAAAAGGCTTTTCTTCAGGTCTCTTCCTCTTCGTGTTTCTGATCTTCCCTTTGTGTTCCAGCCTGCTTTATGTAGGTGGAAATTTCCCTCAGAGGTGAAATCCCCCCCAGGTTTCTGTGTCTGGGCCTCTTCTTCAGAATCTAAGTCAATGGCACTGATAAAGTAAATTTCCTTGAAATTGGTCAAGGAATAGCAAATAGTTGTTGAATCCTTCATATAGTGTTAAGAACTTGACTCTTACCTTTTATTATTGATTCATATAAAATACATGGAGTGGGCACTGCTGTTACTTATTCCCATTTTACAGGCTAGGAAGCATTCTTAGGTCAGGTACCTAGTCTCACTGTGAGTGAATGCAGACCCAAGCCTGGAACCTCAGTTCACCAGACACCTACATTCTTGGTAACTGCTAAACAGCCACCCTGAGCCAAATATGCACTGACAAGCTAGCTGCATTCATGTAGGTATGGTGCAGGGTCCTGGAAAGAAACAACAGTCATCAATCTGACAAGAACCTATCTTAAGGGAACCTCAGCTACACTGGCTCGCTGAAGTATGAGAGTGAGGCATGAGTGAAATGGCCTCCAATGACCCTGCCAACTCCAAGTTCTGTGACTCATGGGATGTCAAAGGGCATTCTATTTAATGGTGCCAGTGAGTGATGGAGATGACACATTCCGTAACATCAGGGAGGGAAGGCATCTCTTTAGACTCAGAGAAATCTGGGGACACTTCCTGGACAGGAAAAAAAAAAACAAAAAACAAAAAACCGTGCGAGGCCATGGAGATAGGCTGGAAGAGAAGTATGCCCCAACACAGTTTGGAGACTTGAGGCTGGTTAGGTCGTGGAACTCTCAGCTGTGCCCCACTATGACCTTGAACAACTCATTTATCCCCAGATCATCAGTTCTTTGTGCTGTGATATGAGTAGGTAGAGGAGCCCTAGAATAATCCGTCGACGTAAAGACTCTATGAACTTGAGGTGCCCTGACCCATTCTGTAACTCTGACTAGCTCCTCTTCTCACTGTCTCCTTTCCTTTGCTGGTAGCATGGGGGTGTTGGGAAGGACTGATTGAAAAGAAAGAATTTGAGCAGGAGCACCTGTCACTGCAGGGCTTCTGAGGTGAACCTGCATATCAGTCAGTTCTCATTTCCCCCCAGGCAGCCCCAGAGTCCGCCTGTGGATGTAGCTTTAATGCCCACAGGTAGGGAAATGGCATCTTTCTTCCTGTGCTTGACAGTGGCCAATCTGGACTGTTTACCACCAGCCTTGATTCAGCAAAAGTGGGAAGGAGATAAAACAGTGTAACTACTCATTATCAACATTTGTTACTAATTTGCCTCATCATATATATCACACAGGTGAGGAATGTGCTCTGTATTTGCAAGGGTGGGGGTGGGGGAGGGTGGTGTGGGGAGAAGGAAAAACCATCCAGTAGTTGGTTTAAAGGCACCTGCATGAGCAGACCTGGCAGTGTCCTGAAGATTTGTCCCTAAAGGATGCTCTTTGCAGGAAGCTGATTGGCTTGGAAGAAAAAGATGGCCTGAAATGCCAACTTGGTCAGGTCTGCGAAGATTCCTTAAAATGCAAATAAAAAATGGATACCCAAATAGAAAAGCCTCCAGGAGGGAGGGACCAGGCACTAGGTCAGAAGAGTTTCTGGAAGCAGGGAGTTTAGCCAAAGAGAAACAGTCCACAAAGGGCTGGAGGAGCTCCCTTTGAATGTCAACATGGATTGAGGCATGTGCTTTTTTTCTGCCTGGTTCTAAGGAATGTCCTAATGGTGCAAATACTAAGGAGATGGAGTTCAACACTACAGGAGGATGTGTCCCAGGGAGTTGTCCAACAACCCCACATTCTGACCCTTAATGATGAAGGGGTCGACATGGGAGGAAGCCTTCAAGCAGAGGCTATGCAGTTCTTTGGCAGGCATTCGGAGAAAGGACCAGAGGCATTGAGGCTATCAGCCCTTTATGGTTTCTGGTTTCTGGTGCCAGTTATTAAGTGGGAGAAAAAACATACACAGATAGATAAGCTGAGTTTTCTGGAGGGATTTCTGACCACAGAATACTCATTAAAATCAATTCCAGTGTTTCTTTTTCCTTGTATGGGTAAGAGAGAGAGATTCTGGGGTGGCTGAGAGGCTGAATTTGATGTTTTCAAACAAAGCTAGGCTTTAAAAAATGTTATTTTCTTATTTGGGTTCCCAGTCCCTTATCACTAAATAAAGTATTTCAGTAGCATCAGACTTCAAGGTCCCATCCTGCTGTGATGTTCCAGGTTTCTGGGACATTGTAAATAAGGGGGACTGTTCAGTGGTCTCTGATCTGAGTTTTCTCACCTTTCCGCTCACTTCCCTTACTCCATTCCCACTGCTTTGGCAGCTCAGATCTGATGAAATCTATTTAATAATTGGGGCAGAGAGAGAGAGATGTATTGTCTGCCATCAGAAGGTACAGTTGGCTCCCCGAATCTGTGTGTTCTATATCCACAGATTCAACCAATCACGGGCTGACTGCATGATGCCATTTTGTCTAAGGGACTGGAGCATCCATGAATTTTGGAAGGGGTTGGTGTCCTGGAACCAGTCCCCTGCAGTTACCAAGGGAGTGGGTGATAGGGCAGGGCAAGAGGAGGATTTGTTTCAGCTGTAGGAGAGGCCCAGGTGGGGCCAAGGCCATCCAGATTTGCATATTTCTAGGTGTCAGGAATACCAGCCAGCAAGACAGCACAGTGCTGCAAGCTTTGATGTGGCCCAGTGTTTGATCATTTTCCTGAATGGGGCCCCCCAGCTGCAAGATCATTCGATCATTTTAATTTACAGAAATTCCAGCAGTAGGTTTGACTAGGCCTCTGGCAGGCAAAACCTCTTCCTTCTCACCTCCTTGCTTGGCTGTAAACTAGGTGTTGGCTGCCATAGGATGGTGTGAACATGTGTGCTGGGGAGAGAGGAAGATGGAGCGTGATGGTGACTTCTCTGAGTCAAGCCATGAAAACTGTTACCATGACCATCAACTTTGATGGGCTCCCAGAATCCCAGACTCTCAGAGCTCAGTGAATCCAGCCCCTCCATTTTACGTGGTAACACTGGGGCCCAGGCAAGGAAAGAGACCTACTTAAAGATCAGCTGTTCAGACTGAAACCTAGTGGTCCTGAGTCCCACCCACTCCATGCTTCTTTCCATCACATTGACCATGAACACATGGTTCTGGTTAAACACAGCTCAGATCTACAACTTGTTCAAACATCATACCACCACTCTCTCCTCCTCTCCCTTGCAAAACAAACCAAAAACCAAAGAAACAAACAAACAAACAAAAGAAACAAAATCCAAAAACATCTTAAGGAGAAAAGTATCCCTAGGGAAACTAAATTTGTTCTCCTGCCCAGGTATCCAGCTGGTTGGTTCCAAGCTCTCCTGAGAGCCTTAGCTGATGGGCTTTGTGCTGGGGTAGAGGGAGCCTCAATGCCTTTCACTCCAGCTGCCTTTGAAGGGGAGCAGAAGCCTGCCCTTTTCCCGGAAGAGAAAGAGTTGACTTTAACCTTGAGGTGGAGCAGATGCTTCCTTTGCCTATACTTTCCCAAGTTCTCATACTGACCAGCTAGTGGCAACAGAAGATTAACTATAGCGAGAGAGAGCTGGCTTCTCTTTCCTTCCAGCAGAGCTTGCCGCCTCTCTGCCCCAGAAGGAGGCAGGCAGCCGTGCTTGGCAGGACCGGCTCTATTCTGCATCACCAGTGCTCTCCTTTCACTAGCTCACTGCTGTCTGCAGCTCTTTTGGACAACAGCCTCCATAAAGATGTCTCTTTGGATTGGAAGGGAGGGGGGCCGGTGACAACCCAATGTAAGACTGAAGTATTTGCAGCTTCCTCACTGGCGTACTGGAACATACAAGCAGCTCCTCTGTGAGTCAGAAATGGACAAGGATATGGTATGTTACTAACCATCAGGGTTTTCACCAGAGGAGGAACCCTTTCTCTACCCGCGTTGTTGCAGCCCCTGGTGGGCTCAGACCTCAACACTTCTCTAAACCACGATTTCAGCAGTCAACTTGCTGGTCTATCTTCCTCTAGTCTCATCCTCTCTAATCCAGCATCTGTACTCGCCGACAGAGTAATTTCATTAAAAACCCAAACCTGATCATGGCTGTCCTCTTCTAAAGCACCTCACTGGTTCCCCATAGATTTTAACATGAAGTTCAAGCTTCTTATTGTGATGTAAGGTCCATGGTCAGATTCTGCCCTGACTGCCCTCCCTTCTTGTTCTGTAACTCTGCCCCAGTGGCCCTGGGAAATTCCTTACCTTTCAAGACTGAATTCAAGTACCAGCTTACCTTTGAAGCCTTTCCTGGCTTCTTCACACCAAAGTTGGACACTCTGGGCCTTGGAGCCCACAAGCAATAGAAAGACTGTTGCAACAATGGCTAGTCCCTTAGAACTGTGGCACATCTACAATGTGCTAGGCACTCTTCCAGGTGCACAGGGTGCATCAGCGAATAAAAGACATAGATTCCTGTATTCAGAGAGTCAGAGCGCTCATATCCAGCAGTACGTGCATACATGGGCATGTGTATGTGTGTGTATGTAGTGGTAAGAGGACAATAACAATGAACGTAATAAAAAAGAAAATTATGTAGTATGTGAGAATGTAATACATTGGGGGAAAAGTGGACATTTTTGAGATGAGGAAATCAGTTTTAATATTAAATAGGGCAGAGGGAGAGCTTACTTGAGAGTGTAGGGTTAGAACCAAGGCTTGAAGGCCATGAAGACGTTGCCAAGCAAATACAAAGAAGAGCATTCCAGGCAGAGAACAGCTGCAGCAAAGACCTGACTCCAGAGCACACCTGGAGTGTCCAAGGGCCAGCGCGAGGCCAGCACAGCTGGAGTGCAGTGGGTGGGGGGTGGGCAGGACAGGAGGAAATGGGGATCACATAGGGCCATAGACTGCTGTCAGGATTGGGGCTTTTACTATGGGTGATGTGGAGAACTAGGCAGGATTTTAAGCAAAAGGGTATCACTATCTGACTTGTATTTCAAAGGACTTGCTCAGGCTGCTCTGTAGAGGAGCATGGATGGCAGAGGAAGATCTGTGGAAGATTGCTCAGGTGAGAGATGATGGTGGCTTGGCCTAGAGTGAGCAGAGCTTCTGTGTTTCTCTGTCTTGTGCTGCTTGTTTATGAACTCCATAAGCAGAGAACATGCCTCCTTCATCTGTGGGGCTGCAGTGACTCACCCTGGGCTTGGCACATCCTAGGTGTTCAGGGGATCGTAGCTGACTAGAACCTTGGGTTTGCCAAATCTCATCTCAGAATCCATTCTGTGCAAAACAGGAGAGGTGTTGAAATTCCACTCCTCCATTAAGGCTGAGCTGGAATGCCACCTCTTCCCTAAAGCCTTCCCTCTTCTGAGCTCCGCAGCGATTTCCTCCACCTTCTCCTGCCTCTGAATTATTCTGGGGTGTTTGTAGGATGAGCAGTGAGACCTGTTTGAGTAGAGGAAAGAGAACTGGGTTTAGGGAAGACCTTTTCTTGAGAATCACAGGAGCCAGATAAGGGATTAGGACCTTTGCATTGTGCCAAACAGAGAGGCACTGAATGGTTGGGAATCATCAGCTGTCATAAAGGGTAAGAATTTAGGACGTTATCTAAACAGAACCCTTCTATACAGAGATGGAGAAGTTGAGGTCACAGTGGCAAGTCTATTGTGGAACAGGAACCAGATCCAGTGTACTGACTCCTAATCTGACGTGTCCTCCTCCCACCTGAGTCCAGGCCACTGCGGGATGGGGAGGTGGGGAGCTGGTATTGCAGACCATTCTGGCATAGGGTAGATTATGAAAAAAGCACCCATTTATTGAACATTTACTGTGCCATGGATGCAATGCTGGCACATCTGTTATTTCATTTTATCCTTTCCATATTGCTGGAAGACAGATAGGATTCATCTTATGTTACTGGGGAGACAGAGGCCCAGAGGAGTTAAGGAAGATCTGCAAGGTCACATATCTCTTATATGGCTGAGCCGGGTCCAAACCCGGGTCTGCCTGGTTCCAAGCCCTGTGCTTCTCTGCCTCCCATGCTGCACAGAACTAGGAGTGCTCTTGAATTTTCATCTCTTCGACAACCTCTTTTACTTTTATCTCTCCCTCTTCTCATTACCGAGAAGTTGCAGACATTTCTTATAGAGGAACTTCAGGTGTGACAGCCTCACAGGCCCGAGGGGACTGAACACCTGGTTTCTGGGCTGCCAGGAGCTGACTCAGCATCTCCCCAGGCCCTGTCGCTCCTTGCTGGTTTGCCAGGAGAGCGTGGGGCCTTATCTCACTTTCTCTAGACGTCACTCATTACCCCGGACTACTCGACAAGCAGATTCCGAGGCTGCTGTGCCTTCTTGATTCTCCTTCTCTCCTTCCCCTTTCTTCTTTCCACTTCCTTCTTCTCCCAGTGCTTAGGGAAGCCCCACCTTCTGCTGGGCACACTGTTATACTAGTTGACTTCCATCCACCTAGTGCTTCTTAACAGCACTCTGTGGTTTTTATGCTCCCACCTTGAAAATGAAATTTATATTACATTATACATATGGGATATTTCATAATATGTTATTTTTATATTTATTAAAATGCTGTAATATATAATGATCCTGTAAAAATCCAAATACATAGTTTCTAGGTCTCCTGGAGTATTAGAACTGAGTGAAAGAACACCTTTGAGATCCAGCCCAACTCCCTCCCTTACCTAGCAGAGAGAAGCACATTTTTCAAGGTCCCAAAGCTCAGCTGCAGCAAAATCCAGCCCCTAGCTCAGCTCCTGTGACTTCGGTGTGCCAGCTCTGAAGACCAAAGCCCTGGGACTGAATCCCAGATGCACTACTTCCTCACTGTGGACTTCTGTATACGACCTCTCTGAGCCTCTGTTTGCCCATCAATAAAGTAACGATAACGTAGCAGTCACGTCCCTGTGTTGCTATGATCATTATTTTTGGAGAGCCCTCCGTAAGCTAAATTGCAGTCCGTGCCCAGCACCGTGCTCAGTTTTTACTTACACTAAACCGTATGATCCGTCTGGAGATGGTATGTGCAAAGCACCCAGCATAGCGTCTGGCACAGTTTGTGCTCCGTGCCTCTTAGCCACCTGGAATCCTTTTTATGGAAGGAGGTGGAGGTATGAATAAATAATGAATGCAAATTCCCTTTCCCTCCCCTCCTTTCCACTCTGGCAGTGCTAGGCTTCTGCTTAGCCCTCTGCCCTCCCTCCCCTCAAGGCAGAAAAGAATGAAATTGACCATTGATCCCCGCTCCCTGTCCAGGAGCAGGGGAAAGCGGGGGACTCCAGGGTTTTCTGAGGACAGATTGGACAGAAGCTTGAGAGACTGAGTCTAAGGCAGTTGGGTGTTGGGGGAGGCAGTCGGGGCAGAGCCCCCTCCCTTCTGGTGGTGGCTGGCTGACAAAGCCTTGCTCTCAGGCACCCAGGGAAGTCACGAGTGGCTTTGCAAGCAGCCGAAAAGGGAAGAACATTTCCATTAGCAGAATCAGCAGTAAAGAGATTTCCAGTCACAGTAATAGCTGCATTTGGGGGAATCATTTCAGTGGTGGCTGTGGGCGGAGGGGGGAGGGGGCAGGGCGGCAGGAGAGTCGCAGAGACGTCTGGTCTGCCTGCAGGAGCTGAGAGACGGCATCAATGAGAACCAGGAGCCAGAGGCCAGTGCCTCTGGGGGAGCCGGGTGGGTCCTTGGACAAACACTCTGAACCTCCTTCCTCCCTCCAGACAGAGCCCCCTTTAAGAAGTTCCCAGGGGAGGCAGCACACTCATTCTCTGCTGCTTTTGCTCTGATTACCTGGGTTACTCTCTTCAAGACTTCAGAGCCAGCAGCAACTTCCCAGGCTCCTGGGATTTGTCAGTGGGAAAGCTCCCAGATTATTTAGCCCAGTTTTTCCTAAAGTTAGCTACTCTACAGATTCACCTTAGAAGCCAAGTTTTCCCTTCCAGCTCTGCAGAGGCACCTGGGAGGGGCCTGGGAATCTGTACTTTAACAAGTGTGCCAAATCCTTGGTATGTCCCTGGACCACCTGGGTGCAGCAGCCCCTGTGCACCTCTTCAGCCTCACCTCCTGACCTTCCCCGTGGCACTTGGGGCCCTAGCCTCACTAGCAGACGGGTAGCAGATTTCTGAGGGAACCGGGCGTGATCCCTTCATCTGACCCCTGAATGGAAAGGCTGTTCTCTCTGCTGAGAATGCTTTTCTAGTTCCTGAGTTACCTGGCTAGCTCCTGGTCTCAGCTCAGCTGTTACCTCTTCCAAGGAAGCGTCTCTTTCTCCTCCAAGGTTTAGGTAGAGGGTCTTTTCCTCTCCCCCCACCCTGAATGCTCATAAATCCCTGGTAGGGTTGACACATTTTGTGAACAAAAATAAGTGCAAAAAATAAAATGCAGGATGGCCAGTTAAACTTGCGTTTCAGACAATGAATACTTGCTTAGTATAACTGTCTCCCATATGTCCTGTGCAACATTTGGGACATAGTTATACTAAAAATGACTCTCTGATTATCAGAAATTCAAATTTAACTGGACAGCCTGTATTTTATGTGGCAATCCTGCAGGGACCGTGTGTTTCTCTCTCTCCTGTCAGGGAGTCGTACCACCAGTGTGTGATTTGTGTCCCAAACCTGTTCTCCCCACATCTCTTCCATCGCGGGAAACCAGACTACCATTCACCCAGTTACTCAAGTGCAGGAATCATCTTTGATACTTCTCTTTCCTTGCCTCACTCATTCTTTCAGGCAGCCAGCCCTGTTGGTCTTCTAAAATGACTCTCGAAATTGTTCACTTCTCATAATTTCCTCCTGCCGTCACTTTTGTACAAGCTCACTCGGGCTATTACGTCAGTCTCCTCACTGGTCTTCCTGCTGCCTCTCCATCTTCCTTATCCTTTCCATACATCATTTGATAGCTAGCACATGGGCCAGATCCAGCTTGCTGCCTGCTTTTGTATGGCCTGTAAGCCTATTTACTTGTTTAAATACTTGAAAAAAATCAAAAGAAGAATATTTCACGATATGTGACAATTGTATGAAATTCAAGTGTCAGTGTCCATAAACAAATATTTATTGGAACACAGTGACACTCACCCACTCGTGTCTGTCCTGTCCATGGTTGCTTTCACCTTTCAGCAGGAGTCAAATAGTAGCAACAATGAGTATCTGGCCCACAAAGCTTAAAATATTTACTAACTGTTCCTTTATAGAAAGAAGTTTGCCAGCCCTGCTGTATACAGTAACCGGAGTGATCTTTTCCAAAAGGCCAATTAGATCTTGCCACTCTCCTGTTTAAACCCTTTAATCATTTCTTATTGCTCTTAAGATAAGATCCTAATTCCTTTTCACACTCTAGAAAATCCTTTAAAAAAATTGCCTTCTTTTCTGAGTTCCTATTTTGTTTTCTCCCTTGCTCATAGAACTTGAACATCACCTCCTCCAAGAAGTATTCCCTGACCAAAGTAGAACCCTGGTACACCGTTCCCTCATTGCTTGCTTGCTTGTTTGCTTCATTCATTCATTCATTCATTCATTAATCTTTATCTGATAGCTCCTTGTGGTAGGGACTGTGTCTTGTTCCTCTTTTTGCTCTCGGAACTATATAGTGCAGGACACATCACATGGTAGGTGCTGAGTAAATATTTCCTGACCAAATGAATGAAACAGGGGCAGGGATGGGGTGACAGTTTGTGAGCCCCACCTTACAGGGTACCTGCCTCATCGGGGGTTGTCCTCTTGCTTATTAGGAGATTGCTCACAGGATTCTAAGAGCTGAAGTTTGTAGCACATATAAAGCAGTGCCCACCACTCAGCACATGCTACCTGGGTGTCTGTGAAATAAACAGAAGGAAACAGGCTGTACCTTAATCCCTAGGCCATGCCCTCTCCCCACTTGATTTGCATTTGGAGCATATTTAGGAGAATTCACAGGAAGTCCTGTGACTAAAGACCTTATGGAGCCAGGGAGCAGGGTCATCTGGTGCCCAGGATTAGAAGCCAGGTGTCCTGGGGTTTGGTCCCAGTTCTGCTGGGTGCCTGTGGTCAAGTCCTTTCCACCTTCTGGACTTCTTCCCCCCATTTCTAATGTGATAAAATTTAAGCAAGTGACAGGTGAGGTTCTTCTCAGCCGCCTCAGCTCAGCAGGGGCCCAGGAGGGATAGAAAAGTTCCCTTTAGGAGCTTCTGAGGATGGAAGCAGCTGCAGCCGGATAAAGCCGACTCCCTCCCTTCCTCCCTCCCTCCCTGCATCCTTCCCGGAGTGTCTGAAGATCAAATCCTCAGCTCTGAACCCAGGTGCAACTCAAATTTTCAAGCCCAGTCTCACACTAATTTGTTAGGGAACCTTCTTCAATTACTTCCTCTAGCCTCCCCCAGGGAGGGAGACCGGAGAAGCTGACCACCCAAAGTAGCCAATTACCTGTCTGCCAATAGCAGGACTCCTACCATCCCTCCCTCCCTGCTTTCCTTTCTCCACTTTATTCTCCTGGCTTCTAAACCATCTCTCCAAACTGCGGAACCCTCTAGGGAAGGGCTTCAGTTCACCTGCCTCCCTGCTCCCAGTCGGGGACGGGAGGGGCAGCTCTCCCCCAAGAGGGCCAGCGGGTGAGTAGGCAGGGAGCTGAGAAAGGGCAGCTGCAGACCTCGGAAAGCCAAACAGCTTTGGCAAGTCTACTAAATACCAAACTCAGCTAGATTGGGAGGCAGTGCCTTGGGTTCTAGTCTTGTTTCTGCCATTCACTTCCTGTGGTGTCAAATAAATAACAGTTCCTCTATGGGCCTCAGGTAAGATTAAGTGACTATTGTCAGAGCCATCTCTCCTTCAGGAAGCTGGGGAAGACTGGGCTGCATGAGATACTCCAGGAGAGAGGAGGAACCTCCTAGCCCTGTGTGTGACTGGAATCCCTGGTGTCTAGAGCTGTGCCTGTCACATAGTAGGCACTCAGTAAATATTTGTTGAATAAAGGAATGAATAACTGGAAAATGCACATGATCAGACATTGCTAATCAACTTAATCACAGCTTCAGATGCTTTCTCAGTGATGCCCCCATCAGTCACTGGGGTCAATTGGGGTTTGCATGGCTAACAAATCTACTCAAGTTCCCTAGACTAAACCAGTTCACCTAAAACCCCTGGTTCACCTTAAGTTCCCCTTGCTTGCAGCTAAGCCCCTTCAGTCTGGAGTCAGTGGTTCTTCCACCCCAGACCTTGTGCTGAGTCCCTTGGAGGCACAGAAATGCAAGGAGTTCACAGACTATTAGGATAATACTTGCACTTTTTTGATTAAAAAAAAAACAAACTCCCTTTCATGGGTATTTTTAATATCTGCGTATTACAGATGAAGACTTGGCCATTCAGAGAGATCAAGTCAGTTGCACAAGGTCACATAGTAAGTGGAATTAGCTGTATTTATTTTTAAAAGGAATCTTTGTGTCACTCTCACGAATGGAACACCAGAATAACTTGCTATAAATGGAAAATAGCCCACAAAAGTAAGTATAGTATTCACGTGCCATCTAAATTCGTCTCTCATACCACACTTGGGAAAACATTGACTTAGCCCAACTGCTGAGATAAAGATATTCGTTTAAAATTTAAATTTTGCCCACTTAATTGTGAGGTTTATTTTGATGTATACTTTAAAAAATATCTTCCCTGCCTCATAACTACTCCCCATTTTTTAAAGATCCAGCTTGAATGTGCCTTTGCTGCTTCCAAATGACTTTCTTGGCTCCCCCAAGAGTAGTTACCTCCCAAGCACTTTGTATATTCACTGCAGTCCGTGTTTTCATGAAAATATTTTGATTGTTTAATTGTCTGTCTCTCTCGCTAGTCTTGTAAGCTTCCCAAGTTAAACACCGTGTCTCTTTAATATCTGTAACTCCAGCAACTAGTGCTTGCATACTTATTAAATTTTTAACCTTAATTTTAGACTTCAACAAAAGGAATACAAACTTGTAACAAATTAAAATGATTCAGGAACATTATACAGGAAACAATGAAAGTCTCTCCCTCTGCCCAGTCTCATTCCCCAGAAGTGATCATGATGAAGAGTTTGCTGGGATCCTAGTGAAATGTGGAATAAAGAAGGGCCTGAACAGCCACCTTTGGTGATGCAACACAGATGAAGTGATTGTCCGAGGTCACTCTGCAAGTTTCTTGCAAGCAGCTCAGGAGTATTAATGAAATCGTCTTTTCATTAGGGCATTGGTTTTTCAGACTGGGTTCCATGATAGATCTGGGGAGCTTGAATTGCTCTGGGCTTCAGCTAAAGAGACGTTCCAGTATAAACCAGCTCCGGGTATGTTCAGGCCCCAGAATCGATGACTGCAGATTTCTTCCAGGCCACAAGCAGGGAGTCCTCTTCTTGACTGACCCTACTTGAATGAATATAAATAAATTAAATGAATATATATAATGAATGCATATATATAAAATAAATAAATATATTATGTCTGTATATATACAAATGTATCTGTTTACACACACATACATACTTGCATGTATACGTATATACATACAGATACCTGTGAGGGAGAGAGAGTATGATAATGATTTTTCTGTCTGGAGAGCTAAAAGAAGAAACTGAACCCAGCAAGGAAGGAACCAGAAAGGAAACAATTATCCTGGGTCGGGGGTGGGTGTCTCTTTCTTTCTGGCACAGTATTTGACATGATGGATAAAGCAGTTCTTTCCTCCCTTAACTTTTTTTCCTCACTTGAGTGGGGAGACAGACTATTCAGGAGAGGGTTACCTAGGCTTAGGTTGAGTTGTTGCCTTTAGAAACCCTCGTTTATGAAGCTGTGTAGATTGGCAGCTGGTCAGTTAATAGAAAAAGTCTATTAAAGCAGGGAATCATAAAAAAATAATAATGCACCTTAAACATTTCATTTTTAACTTAAAATACATAAATGTGTATACGTTTGCCAATGATTTGATGTAGGCCCCGGGCCTGCCTCTGAGTCTGGGTCAGCTGATTGGAGTTCCATGCCATCTTTCTTGCATGAACTGTGCTCATAATGCACCAAATATGATCTCCAATGTTGGTTTCATTAAAGGGGACTGAGAACTTAAGGATTCTTGCCAAGTAATTCTTCTAGAATTTTATGATTCCTTTCTAAATTTTTATAGTTGTCACACCTGACCTAACTCAATAGCAATATTTAAGTGGCTTTCTTTATTTTTATCATAAAATCAACTTAGTCCTCACAGAAGCCACTTTCTTTTGATGCTCATAAATTTTAAATTTACACAGTATTTTATTAAATTTTAGAATTATGGGAAACACAACAGGCATAAACAAGTTTGGGAAACAAGCTGGCTGTCTGTAAAAATGCAACTTCACTGACGGCGAAATTCCAAGAATGCTGGAGAGGAAGTACCTGACTAGTGGGAGCATAGAGGGCTTCGGAGTTTCAGGATGTTATACAGAAATGATGGAGAACAATGGTTAAACCGATCGTCTGTGCTGAGAAGGCCAGCTAAAAGCTTTTGAAATTTACATATGTTCCACATTGACAGAGGCATTAATGTCACAGATATTTTAGTGGTTGAGCCATTAGATAGCATTTTGCCCAGAACTCTGATTTAAAGAAGAAGAAAAGGGGACTTGACTTGTACGCACTGTTGGGGGGAATGTAAATTTTTGCAGCCACCATGAAAAGCGGTGTGGAAGTTCCTCAAAAAAATTAAAAAACAGAACTACTGTATGACCCAACAGTTCCACTTCTGGGTATTTATCAGAAGAAAATGAAATTGCTAATTCGAAAAGGTAGATGCCCTTCTATGTTCATCACAGCATTGTTTATAATAGCCAAGATATGAAGGCAACCTACGTGTCCATCTAAGGATGAATGGATAAAAAAGATATGGTTTATACATACAATAGGATATTATTCGGCCATGAGAAAGAAGGAAATCCTTCCATCTGTGACCACGTGGAGGGACCTTGAGGGCATCACGCTTAGAGAAATAAGTCCAACAGAAAAAGACAGTTACTGTATGATACCACTGATACATGGAATCTACAAAAGCCAAACTCATAGAAACAGAGACTAGAATGGTGGTTACTGGGCGGTGGGGGAAATGAGGAGATGTTGGCCCAAGAGTACACATTTCAAGTTAGAAGAGAAATACATTCTGGGGATCTCATGTGCAGCGTGGTGACCACAGTTAACAATACTGTATTATATCCTTGAAAGTTACTAAGAGAGTCCTTTTAAATGTTCCCACCACAAAAACAAAATGGTAATTGTGTGACGTGGTGAAAGGTGTTAGGGAATGCCATGGTGGTAATCATTTTCCAATATATAATTGTATCAAATCAACACACTGTGCACCTTAAATTTTCACAATGTTATGTGTCAATTATATCTCAGTGAAGCTGGAAAACCTAATTTAAAAAAAATTGAATCCCAGAGCTGAGTAGGGAACTCAGGTCATTAGACTCTTAGAGTTCATGGTCCCTCCTGGGTCTCCCCAGCAGTTGTCACCAATGCCCCTTTCCTTTTGAGTGGCCTTTTAAGGGAGGCACCTCCACACTTCCCCTGTTTTACAGGTGAGGAAACTGGTTCAAATACTGAGGTGACCTAGCATGGTATAGAGAGCAAGGTAGAATTGCAGTTCAATTCCCAGATCATGATGACTTCCTACATGCCATTCCAAATATTCCTTTGTTCTAGGGTAGTTTTTCAGTGTCTTTTAAAGTAATTAAACCTTATCAGGTAATTTTTTTTCACTGATGACCACACCTGATCTTTCCTTCACCCTAGGAGGGAATCAGAGCAGGGACTGCCCTTCAGGTCTTCTTTGCTGTCACCACATATCCTTTTAGACATGCCCAGTTTTGTAAGGGCTCTTTGTAATTCTGTCTGTCCTGCAGCCAACATTCCAGGCCATCCACATTTAGAACCCCCAGGGCCCTCAGGCCTATCTAGACCAGCCTTCTCATTGCGCTGAGGGAGACCCAGACCCAGAGGAGGCCGATACCTTGCTAAAATCAAGGGACTGGGGCTGCTTCTGAATGCAGACCCTAATCCATCCAGCCCTGTGTTTTTTCACCTCCACTAGGCTGCCTGCACAGCCCTGGGTCTCCTAGCCTGCCTACCTGCTGGGGAGGGTTGGTCAAGTACTGAAAGGGAAGTGTGTGTGTTTGCAGACTGCCAAGAGTTCCCGTGCTTTATGAGGTGCAGAATATAATCCAAAACTCATTTTGGGGTTGTCTCACCCCATAAAATCTCCTCCAGCAGGAATGGCTGGGAATTTGTTTTGACTTCCCCAGCACATGTTTTTTAAATACCTCTCCTCTCCATCTCCATCCATTTTCCTCTTTTCTCTGCTTCCTTTTTTTCCACCCCATTTTCATTGGATGATAATCCCCTGGTGGCTTCTGCGGGGACACAGTGGGGGTGGCACTGGGGGCAGGGATCCTGCAGTATAGGTTAATGGGCTGGCAGATGGTTTGGAAAAGCTTACCTCTCCTGGACATTGGCTCAGGACATGACTTCAGGGGTCTGACTTCAACAATTATATTTAGACTTTTAGATGTCATTCTTATTTGGGGCAAAATAAGGCTTTCTTACAGCCCTCTCTCTTATAATTAAAAACCAGCCACTCAGCCCTCATTTCTCCACCATCTTCATGTTACATCATCTCTCTCTCTTTCTCCCAGTCTCTTACAATACTGCTTCAGTGTCTTCCTTGGAGTAGATACATCATGTGCTTCCTGAAGGATCTCCCTAAGCGATTTTCCCTCGCTTAGAATCCTCAGTGTCTCCTACTGCTTATAGGATTAATAGCCAACTCCTTGGCATCTGAGCCCTCCACCTGAGGACCAACCCCACCTTAATTATCCTTCTTTCTCACTATTCCTCTGCCTACACTTCAGCTAAACTGGGTTTTGGTGGTGGTGGTGGTGGTGGTGGTTTACTGCTCTCAGAAGACAAGCTCTACTAAAGTTGCATTTCTGTGATTTTTCCCAAGCTGGTCCTCTACCATGGATGCCCTGGTTCGCCTCCATTTCTGCTGGTGGAACCCTATCCAACCTTCATCAGCCACTTCTTTATGGGAACTTCCATCTGTATTCCTTCCTTCACTTTCCTTCCTCTCCTAATTTAGATTGAATAGCTTTATTCAGAAAATTTTACTTACATACCTCTCAGGGCACCTGGCTTACACTGAAATACATACATCCATGTCTTTTCCTTGGCCTGCATAGTCCAGTACAGGAGCCACTAGCCACAGATGACTGTTGAGCACTTGAAATGTGGCTCTCATGGTTGAGGGACTCCATTTTAAATTTTACTTAATGGTAACTACTTCAAATTTAACTAATAGCCACGTGTGGGTAGTGGCTACCGTATTGAAGAGCACAGATAAAGAGCATGCCCACCATTGCAGAAAATCCTGCTGGACAGAACTGCTTATGAGATCCTTAGGGGCACGCATGGAGTCTTGTCCCTTCTGGACCCTGTTCCTTCTACAGGGCCTGTTATTGAGTAGGTGTTAATAAATGTTGGTAGAACTGACGTTTGGGCAACACTGTGTAAGCACTAACTTCAAAGAGATTTGGTTTTTTGTTTATTTGTTTTAGTATATTCTTATAGGAGATCAGAACTTTAATATAAATCCATAACAAAACAATCTACTTCCAATGTTGTACAATAATAAGTGATGCTCAGACTCCTATCCCTTGAGCTCTGTAAAATCCTATATTGTTTGTGAGTCAACAAGTCTTAATTGTGTTTTACTAGAGATTTAGTTTTAAAGAAAGAAATTTGCAGAAATTTACTGTTCAGACACACCAAGTTTTGTTAATTAAAATATTAGGTTTTCATTTGCAAAGTCTGATGTATCTTATAGTTCAGGGGGCCTTAATGGCACTGGTAGGAATTCTGAGCCCTGATGGGTCATTTCTCAGTCATGCCTTTTCTTCCCATCTTAATCTCCTCCCTCCCTGCCCAGAACAGGTCAATCCCATAGCTGGGCCTTAGAAAGAACAGTCCTGAGATGTCATTCCCTGGGAGACAGGTGTGGACAGACCTGTCTGACATGAATGCACAGATTTGAGCTTCCGTGGTTGTTTCATGGAAGATTTATGAGAGTTTCTTTGAGAGAGAACTCCTGAAAACTCTGTTCTGTGACTGATGGGATGAGAATGGGATGCAGGAGTCTCTCCTCTCTTCCGCTGCCCCATCCTTTTCCGCTCTTCTCTTTTCCTCCTCAGTTTCCTCTTCATGCCCACGTTCTCTTTTGTTTCTTTAACCTATTCTCTTTTCTCTCTTCTGTGTCTTTTTTCACCTTTTTTCTCTTTACTCTTAATGTCTCATTTCCTTTCTCTCCCTACATTGCTGTGTGTGTGTCTGTCTGTCTCCTTTCATCTCCATGTCTCTCTCTCTTTGTCCTTCTGTCCCACAGCCTTGAGTCCTCTTGGGGATTCCTGAGCACAGCTCACTCTTGTCTGCCTACCACGACCAACCCATTTGCTGACCAACCCAAGCCCTCTGTTGACCAACATGGCCCGATGCACAGCTCTGAGCTGTTGACCTCTGGTCTGGACCCCTGGCCCTGCTGTCAGATGTGGTTCCAAATGTCCTGAATGACTTTAGAGGCCTCCATGACCGTTTGGTTCATCTTGGACACATTCAGCTACAACCTTGATTTTCAGTGTGAGGTGGATTTTTGAGAGCAGCTGGTAAAAAGGATCTGGGTGTCTCATTTCAGCTGTGCTAAATATTCCAAGCTCTTTTTCTGCGACCCTGGTGGGCTCTTCTTTCTCAACCATCTCTGCTAGTGTTGCACTATTCATCAGCTCTTTTTTAAAGCTTTTTTTCCCTCAGGGCATTAGAAACATCTGCTGGATAGTTTTAGAAAAAAAGTTGCAAGAATGATAAACCTTCTTAAGAGATCATTCCTCCTAAAATTTCAACCCTTAGCAGTAACTGACAACAAAAGGCATCTGAGCCAAGTTATCTTATCCCCCAAATATGATGTGCCCTTTTGAGATCAACCTTAAGGGCTTATATGCTTAGTTAGTTTGTGAGAGTTTCACAACTGTAAAATAGCAGTTGTCTTGAGTCAAGAGGATTTCTTGTTCCAAAAAAACCCCAAACAGATAAAAGAACAAAACAAAAAGATGAAGAAGAAGTAGAGGAGGAGGAGGAGGGAAAGGGGGAAGACAAAAGGAAAGAGTCTAGTAAACTGGGTGTCTATCCGCAGGGTAGATTTCAGTTTGCTTCTGGAGCAGGATGGGGAGTATCTCTTATCATCTTGGATTGCTCTTTCTTTCCTTCCATTTCAATATTTAACCTCTAACCCCAGATTATTAATTTTCCTCCCAATGTATGTTTTGAACGCGTTCATTTCTTTCTATCTCTGCTCTGGTACAAGTTACTCTCCTCTCTTGACCTGTAATCCAGTAGATTCCTGACTCAGATTCAGTCTTGCTCTTACTCCCATCCCAGCCCTCCCCAGTCCATTCTCTCATGCTACCAGGAGGACTTTATGAACTCGTGCATCCAGTCACACCTCTTCTCTGCTTAAATCTGTGACGATTTACCACTGTGCTAATAGTGAAATCTATGGTCCCAACCAAGGCCTGCAAGATACTCAACTTTCACTGCACATCGGAATATGTGGGAAGCTTTTAAAAGTGTCAGGACCTGGAATCTAACTTGGATCAATTAAATCAATATAACCAGGAGTTAGACAGTTGGGCAGTTTCCTACAGAACTAAACACATTCTCACCATATGATCCAGCAATTGCCTTCCTTGTTATTTACTCAAATGAGTAGAAAATGTTAAGTCTACGCAAAAAACTTGCACGTGATTGTTTACAACAGCTTTATTCAAAATTGCCAAAACTTGGATGACCAAGATGTCTATCAGTGGATGAATGGATAAACTGTGGTCCATCCAGATAATGGAACGTTATTCAGTGATAAAAGGAAATGGGCTATCAAGCCACAAAAAGACATGGAGGAACCTTAAAATCATGTCGCTAAGTGAAAGAAGCCAGTCTGAAAGGGCTACGTACTGTGGAAAAGGCCAAACTATAGAACAGGAAGAAGAACAGGTGTCAAAGGCTTGAGGGGAGGGAAGACGAGACAAACAGGTGGAGCCCAGGGGACTTTCAGGCCAGTGAAACTATTCTGTATGATGCAGTAACAACAGATACATTATTATATGTTTGTCAAAACCCTTAGAAAGCAGAGCACAAAGAATGAGCCTTAATGTCCACTACAGGCTTTAATTAATAATCAAGCATTTAATTCACTCATTGGTTGTAACAAGTGTGCCACACTAACACATGGCGTAAATAACAGGGGGAAAGAGTGTGTGCGTGTGCGCGTGTGTGCTTGTGCGCGTGTGCGCGCGCACACATTCACACACGCGTAGAAGCAGTATGTAGGCACTCTAGTTTTCCATAAATTTTTCTGTAAACTGAAAACTGCTCTTAATAAAGTCTATTGATTAAAAAAAAACAAAAGGCAAGAAACCTGGGGTCTACCCTAGGCCAATTAAATCAGAATGACCCAGCATTACTGTTCTGTTTTATTTGTAATCTTCCCAGGTGACTTAGAGGTTCTAACATACAGCTGGGCTTGAGGGCCTCTGCCCAGAGGGGGCCTGCCTCCTTCCACCTTCACCCACGCTGTTTCTCTCGTTTGCCAGAGGCTTCACAGAATCTCTCCCTGATCCCCTGATCTAGACTGTACTTCTATATCTGTTTGTCCATGTTTAGTGTCTGTTGGCTTCTCCAGACTACAGACTTTTTGAGGACAGGGACTGTTCAGCGCTGTGCGTCTCAAAGCGTTTGCTTCACAGTTAGTACTTTGTAAATATCACTGAGTGCATGAACAGTTGGATGGCGTCCCCCCTCTTGCCCCATAATGACAAGCAGAGGAGACTCTCGGGGCAGAATGGTGGGTGGGTGTCTGGAGCTGAGTAAGATAATGAGTACACATACCCCACTTCCACTCCTAAAGGGGCTTACAGAACGCAAATAATTTCCTTAACGACCCTTGAACACTCCCCTCTGTTCCCTTTGCCCTCCAGCTGGTGGCCTGAGTCCTGACTTTAAGTTAGGGAACGGATGAGTTAAATTTGTCTGTGTCATTTCCATTTTCTTTCTCTGCAATAAAGTTTGTGATCGCTTGGTCAAACTGCGGTATAATGCAATTAGGCTCCCGTGTTCCCAGCTCCTTCAAGTGCCTTGGGAGTGACTTCTGCAACTGTTGGAAACAGCTCTGTAGTCAGCGAGCAGAGTGAAAGGAGAAAAACCAAAAGCCCTACTCCCCCCTGCCCTCCGCCTTCCAAAGCCAGTCCCCTTTGCTGCTTCTTTCCTATAGGAAATTAAATTGCCTTGAGATTGCGAGCAAAGGGAAGAGTGATGTGGAAACAGGATAGTCACAGGTGCTTTCTGAAGCAGGGAAAATTGCCAAAGATTCCTTTAATCCTTGCTTAGGTGGGAGAGAGACACATACACATATCACTGGAGAAGCAGAGTAAGGAAGCAGTTAAGAATTTATCTTGTTTTCGTTTGGCTTGAGTTCCAGCTTCTGGCATAATATCTGTCCTTGTTTCTCTGCACATTCAATAAATTATCTTATGGCCAATGAGGAGTGACTGATGTCAGATTTATGGTGAAGGACCTCGAGGGCAGGATAGCCTATGAGCTCTGTTGAAGGATATAGAGAGGAAGGTAGGCAGCTATATTTTTTATCCTGTTGAGACTAGGAAAAGAGGCTGGGAAGATGAGGCAGATCACGAGGGATTAAGGACCCAGTTAAGATGGAGCTGCAAATAGTAGCCCAGGTTGCCCCAGGTAGTGGTTGAAGAGCTCCGATTTCTAATCTTGGGTATACTTCCAGCTCTCTGAGTGCCCTGAGCAAGTTGTCCATACATCCTCCAGCTGTATGGAGTGGGGGTTGGGGGTGGCAAGCAATAGAAACCAACTCTGTTTACTTAGGCATAGAGACATTATGGGATGACTCAGAACAATGGAAGATCTGGAGGTGCAGGCTCCAAAAGGGCAGCTCTGGGAATCTTGACCGCAGTAACCTGTCCACAGTCTCATCTGAGCATCCCATCCAGGGCAGAGGGGCTCCAAAGTGTTCGTCCAGCCTTTCCTCCCTCCCTTCAGCATCCACTGGCTTATCGTGGCCTCATATGTACCCCTCATCTAGGGGAGAGGAGGACACCTGGACTGACATTCCCTCCAGGCTGCACGTGTTGGGGGGAGAACTATATTTAGAAAGGGGAGTCTAGGGGCTGATACCAAGATGGTTGCTGGGTAGCAGAAACAACACATGTCCTCAGCAGGGGCCTCTGTGTTCTCATCTGTAAGGGGATAGTGGCTTTTCCAAATTCTCTTCATTAGAAGCATTAGAAGCTTTCCTTCAAATAGAATCTCGGGCAACCCACTGTAAAAACCAGAGGAAAGCAGAATTGCTCAGTTGAGGTAGGGGTGAGGCCGCCCCAAGCCCTGCCCTGCAGGCCTTCTCTTCCTCCTCCCCTGAAGTGGTCCTTGAAGTATCTATTTAGAAACTAGAGATCCATGAAGTGCAGTTAGGTACCAGTGGACTCTGTGATCTCCAGGGCCCTTTTGAACTCTGGCCTTTGCAGCAAAACAGAGCATCTAAGTCAAGGGCTTTATAAAGACTTGCAAAGAGGAGAGGGTGATTCTGGGAAGTAGTTATAGGGCTGAGCAGACTCTGATTTGCCTGGCAAAGATGATGACCTTCACGTGACCTCTGTACTCATGCCCAGAAGAGTTAGGGCTCAGCCTCTCCCTCTAGAGAGAAAGGCTTTTCCTTAGGGAAATGGTGCTAGAAAGTGTGTGGACCTTCTGGTTCGAGCCCTGTTTACATCCTGCCAGTCTCCCGGTGTCTTCTGTTTCCCCATCTTTGCTGGGCTTCTTTCACTTCCTCTAATGTAACAATCTCCCTTCTGCCTCTGGGCCTTTGCACAAGCTGTTTGTGTTGCCTGGTCTTGCCCCTACCTCTTTTATTGGACTGACTCTTGCTAATTTCTCAGACCCTCAATTAATATCACTCCTTCAGAGAAGCTGTCCTGACTTCTCAGGTTAGAGCTAGTCTCCCTGTTTTATATAAAGCTCCTGATATTGATAGCACTTAGTCACAGATTTTAATTATACATTTATTTCTTTTTGATGTTTATCATTTTCTACCGTACTATAAGCTCAGCAAAGGCAGAAATAATGTCTTTATTAGGTGCTAAAAGAAGTGTGGACTGATAAAGAAATAAATATAAAGCGGAGTACAATTCTCACAGGGTTGATTCAGTTCAGTATTTACTGAACGGAACACCTCTGTGTACCAGGTTCTCTCCTGGGGGCTGGGATGGACTCTAAATAGGATCCAGCCCCTGAGCTGCTCCTTTTCTTGGTCAGGAGAATTTCGTTGTTTTGCCATTTAATCCCCAGCCTACCCCAGGAAGTCAACAGGGTGTGTACCATGAGGCCCAGAGAGGTCAGGTGACCTGCCCAGGGTCATACAGTGAGTTGGTGGCTGTGCCGGGATTGAAGCCTGACCTTCCTGACCCCTGGCCCAGTGCTCCTCTGCTTCTCCCATTCTTGTGGAGAGTAGTGTAATTAGGGAAAATGAATTTTTTTTTCCACACCACAGAAAGTGCTTCCGTTCTTTCCCCCAGGGAGGAAGCATCTTGGCTAGGCAAGGATGAGGTGTGTGGGTGCAGAGGGAGGAAATATGGACAGGGGCTTAGCAAAGGAGGGTGCTGCAGCACATGTGGGTTTCTGCAGTAAACGTGGGCGTTCCGCAGGCCAGATGGTCCCAGCGATATTCAAGTCAGCTGAGGAATTGACTTGGCATCTCAGAGTGGCGTGCCCTCTGCTGTCAAAGAGGGGGACGTTCATCTGGGGTCTTGCAGTTTTTGTGACCTCATGGAACTTGCCTTCTCCTTTATATCCAGATCCCTTCCTGTTCCACCTCATTTCCCATTTCCTTCTCAGCTTCTCCTCCAGAAATGCATTCTGAAGGCAACAGCTAATGCTTCATCCTGGTCCCAGTAATGTTGCCCCCAAAATGATGGGTCCAGTGCAAAGTCTGCATCAGCTTAGTTTAGCTCTGCTGGCTAAGAAGGGTGCCATATTTCTGGGTCATTAAGACTCACCAGGCCATGGCAGCAAAATGGGTACAAATCCCCCTTTTTCCCCACCTGCCTCTTAACACCCCATTTCACCTTGCTGCAGGCAGTCAGCAGCTCCCTGCTAATTGGGAATAGCTGCTCGTTCCCAGCTCTCTCCAAGCTGGTGGCAGAGGGTGGTCCTGGTGAAGGCATTGTCTTCTTTGACTGCAGGCAGAGTTTCTATGATTGCGGAACTGGCTTTATTATTTCCTTCTTGTCTCAGAGTATGAAATGTCTGCTTTCATTTTTTTCCCTCCTTCCCTCCTGATCTTTGTCAAAGAGTGACGGCTTCTCTAATTAGGCAGTTGAGAAGGTAACCTTAGCAACTCGAAGCTGATAGTGGAGAAGGAGACAGGGTTCCAGGTGCCCCACATGCCCGAGCACTGGGCGCTCTGAGCGAGGCACACTTGTCCCTTTTTTGCATTAGCAGCCCCCGGTGCTGCCCAGCGGAGCTGACTCAAAAGCTGCCTGATCATTCTCTGCTGCCGCAGGGATTTCAGCCTCAGCCTCATCCCTTTTCAATCAAGCATTGAAACTCCTGGATGCAGAGAATTCCCTGTGTCTGTCTCTGTCCTTTCTCTACTTAGTTCTCCTTTTACTCCTCTTTCTTTACCACTTCTTTCATTCTCCTTTCTCTCTCTGCCTCCCTCTGTCTTTCCTAGGGCAGGCAGAAGACTGGTGATTTATGCACTCTTGGTTGGCACGTCCCTTGCTGAGCCACCCCCATCCATCCAGGATCCTTGGTCTTGATCAAGCAGTTGCCAATATCCCCTTCCCTCCACCTGTGCATCCCCCGCTCTGCTCTGTGCTCATTCCCTGTACGGCTCCTTTCCACTTTCCAAAGCTCTTTCTTGGGAAATCTAGTCACCTGCATTCCCCATTCACACATATTTCTCTCTGCCTATAACTTCTTATTCAGTACTTATCGTCTGGATCACATAACGTAGAAACAGTTTGTTTGAAAAAAGTAATTCTTTTATTCTTTACCTGACACAGTTTTCTGGATCTGAGTTATGCTTTCCAATCGGTGAAGGGCTCACATATTCCCTTATATTCTTTTCACAGTTGGCATATTAATAGGCACAATATGTGCTTATAATTCATGTGCTTACTCTGAAATAAAAGGAGTGTTATGGTCTCTTTCCTAAAGAAAGGACTTTAGAAAGCTTCAGAAATTACAAGAATTCATATAATGGGATTTATCACAATGGGCACTCAGTGTGCTGGGACTGAGCTATGGTAGTAAAGGTGGTGTTGAGATATTGTTTATGGATGTTTTTCCTCCCATTTCTCTGTTCTCCAGTATTCTCCAATTCTTTTTCATCCATTTAACCATCTGAATCCATCAGCCTTCTACCTCTTCATCTACCATCTATCCTCCATTCTCTGTGCTAAGAATTGTGGGATTCATGTCTTTAGGGAGCATTCAGGCTAGGAGAAGTAAGGATAGGAGGGATGATGTGTGCTTAGCTATAACCCCAAGTGCAATCTGATGAGAGCAATGAGATAAATGTCTGGTCTTCTAAGCAGGCAAGAGCGGAAAAATCCAAATTTGGGAGAATCTTTAGAGACTGCCACATTCAGCCCTCTTGGTGTATAATGCAGTGCCTAGGGTTCAGAGGAAATGACTTGCTCAGAGTTGCACATCAAGTTGGAGAACTGAGGTTGGATTGAAAGAACTGTAGAGCTGAAACAGATCTTGCCCTTACCTTCTCACAGAGAGGGAAAGTGAGGCTCAGAGAAGGGAAGGAACTCTATTACCAGTCACTCATCTGACAGCAAAGCTGACATTTAAACAGACATGTCTTGACATGGTTAGGGTCAGTCATGTGTTATGCTGAGAAAGGACCAGTGATTTGCTTAGGTTAAGGGTATCTCAGGTTTGACTTTTGTCTTTGAATCACTAGCCCTTTCCAATACTTCCTTCAATGAACCACACCTCTTTATCCCCACATTTCCCAAGATACCTTGAGTTCTGTATAAAACCAGACTCTGCCTTCCATCCCTTCTCTTGCAGCTCAGCATTACCCCATGCGACCATGCTGTCTGCTCCCCTTAGGGACCACCATCTTTACCCAGTCCAGCACTGCCTGGCTGCCCAGTCTCACTACCCAAAAGTGGGCCCCTCTACCTATATTCCCAGGCACCCCTGAAGCTGGCAGCTGAAGCCAGATCCCAGGCACCGAGGAACTGAGGTTCTTGGCTGTTGACGGGAGATAAGTGGAGATGTAAATGGTGATTTTCAGGCCTGTGAGTCCCTGTTCGTGGATTTCATCTTTTAATGGAAGTGCAGTAAATAAAAGCTGTTTTCACAATATGCCAAGCAACAGGTCAGAAACGTCTGAGCCGCTGGAATTGATAGAAGGGAGCTTAGCGTAACAAATCTCCCCAAATTGCACCCGGCTCCACTTGTATCAGCTCCCGGACTGCATCCCCCAATTATTGTGCAAGGCAGTTATTTCTGAGCTGGAGCTTTGGGAAAATAAGGCATGTGGTTGGGGGTGTACTTACACTGCTTCTTGCCCCATTTTCTGTTAGTGTTTGAGCCCTGGTTGAATCTTACCCCTACTGCCCTGCAACAGTTTCTTCCCCACCTTGGAGGCTGAATTCATTCTTCAAGTCTCACTCAGATGGCACCTCCTCCATGCAGCCATCGCCCAATCAGTGTTTCAGTTCAAAGCAATAGTATTACATCGAGATTAAATTTACATACGGTGAAGTGCCTAGCTCTTCGTGTACATTTCAATGTGTTTTGACAAAGGGATACGTCCATGTAACTAAGAACCTCTCTGTCACTCCAGAAAGTTCCCTGGTGATCTCTTCCAGTCAACCTTCATCCACCCAGAGGCAGCCGTGGGGCTGATACTTATTGTTATTAATTAATTCTGTCAATTTTTGATCTCCTTATAAATAGAGACATACAGTACCAGGGACAGGACGCTATGGCCAGTGGGCCAAATATAGCCCATATGGATTTGTGTGTGAAGAGTGGTTTTTACACTTTTAAATAGTTGGAAAGAAAATCAAAATAAGAATGATATTTAATGGTGTATTAAAAATATAAAATATTTTTATAAAAAATATAAAATATAAAAAAATATAAGAATGATATTTAATGATGTATTGAAAATCCTAGTTTCAGCGTTCATAAAAAGTTTGTCTGGCATCAGCCCTGCCGATTGGTTTATGTGTTGCCTGTGGCTGCTCTCCTGCTACAGTGGCAGAGTTGAATTATTGTGACAGAGATTTTCAGGCCCTCGGAGCCTAACATGTTTGCTGTCTGACCCTTTACTGACAAAGTTTCTTGGCCCTTGATGTAGAACGCACTCTTCTTTCTGACACCTTTGCTCAGGTTTGTATTTTTGAGATTCATCTATTGTTGTGTATAAGGCTACTTCACAACTGGCTCTTTTTACTTCCTTTAGGTAGACATATCTTGTCCCTTTGAACTCCCAGAGCAGGAATGGTTCCCCCACCATGCTTCTTTCTGTGCCCACGGGTTAGATTCTTGACCAGTCATGGTCTGTTTTCCTGCTGGCCTGGGCTTGGGCTCAGAATTCGTCTCAACCCAGTGCTCCAGGCTGTCACTATGAATAGATCAGAGTTGAGTACGTGCTGAAAGTCATTTGCCATCCTGTTCTAGGACCATTATCATGTAGAACAAAGATGCAAAGACCTTTGGCATCAGACAAACCTGGATTTGAATCCTTGCTCCGCCACCTACCACTTCTGTGTGCTTGGGCAAGTTACTTAGCATCTCGGAGCCCCCGTTTCCCTCCCTAAACAGTAGTAGAATAATTAAATCAATCTCATTGGTTTCTTGTGAACATGAAAAGAAATAGAGACATAAGATGCCTTGTTCAGTCCCTGACACACAGTAGGTGCAGACTAAACGTCACTGTAGAACAGAGTTGTTCTACTTGTCCAAACCTGCTATTCCTCCTGTTGGTGAACTCAGAATCTTCCCAGCCAACCACTCCCAAACATCAAGAGTTATAGCCTGTTCTCTCCATGAACATACTCCCGGCCCCATCATGCTCTCTTGACCCAACATCTTCTCTTGCTTTGACCTGTGCAACTGTTACTCTCTACACCCTCCCTGACTCCCTCCAATTCATGCTGCCTGGTACCGGAAAAGCGAATGTATGACATACATACAACTCCCCACCAATGTCCCGTTATTCAAGGATAAGGACTAAGCTACTTAAAGTGGCTTAAAGGGTGCCCATGATCTACTCTGTTTACATTTCTAATCTTAGGTATCATCACCCTCCCTGGCTCCCAACACTCCAGCCACTTTGACCTTTACCTCAGTTCTCCCTATGAGCCCCGAAACACATCTCCCCTGCCCAAGTGATCCATCTATTGTCTTCCCTCTCTTGGGACTAATGATCACTCCCATCATTTGGGGTGATGAAATGTTCTAAATGTTCGAAACAGCTGTGCCATTTTACATTCCTACCAGCAGTGCCTAAGAGTTCTACTTTTTCCACATTCTTACCAAAACTTGTTTTCTTTTGATTATGGCCACCCTCGTGGGATGAAATAGCATCTCATTCACCTGGTTTGTTCTTACTTCTCCATCAGAGCCAAATAAAATATTACTCCCTCAAGGAAAACTTCCCCAGTGGCATCACCCCCAGGTAGAACCGGTCTCCCTGTTCTTCCTTAGCTTCTTGTGACCTTCTCCTCCAGAATCCTTATCATGTTTTTTTGAATTATACATGTGTTTTTGTGATGTTAAACTACTATGTAATCCCCACACTCAACTCCAAGCTCAAGAAGGGTAGTACACATCTATTGTATTTTGAGTTTCCAGCACATTGCCTTACATGTACTAAGTACCTGCCCACCCAAAAAAGATCTTTTGAATGAAAACATGAATTGATCCCTTCATTTCCTCCAAACCCTACCTTCTCCTGCCACATAGTCTCACAATCTGTGGTGTCTTGCTCTCTAACATCTTTCACATTAACTTCTTATCTTTTTTTCCAGCCCCTGGCCTTGCCATTTTTACCCATCATCCACAAAACTGTCAGACTGATCTTTGTAAAATACTTTGAAAATCATCCCACTCAGAAAACACCCATGGCTACCTATTCTCCTTTAAATAAAGTATAAAATCTTGAGCCATTTTGATGGAAGACCCTCAAGATGATATGTACTCTATAGTTGAGCTCTTGATAAAATATACAGAGGGGAGAATAATTCTGGAACTTTTGCTTATACCTTATTTTGGAATTTTCTCCCTTGTTTTAAGTTTGGTTGGCACATCTCATAGCTCTAATGAGCCATGAGCTCCTGGAGGACAGGGAAGTATCCTGTGCATCTTTGGATGTCCCACTATGCCTCAAAAGCACCTGGTTTAAAGCAACTGTCAGTAAATGTTTGTTCACTTGAATTAAATTTTATTATTCCTCCCAAGAGAAACATTTACATGCTAACAAAGGCCTTGGAAGACTTAACTGGAAGGATTAATGATGGAATTCCAGACATCTAAGGCAGCCTGGTTGGGGAGATATTTTTGGAGCCAGCCAATCACCACCACCTCACCTTGTCAAGGCTGCTCCTCTACATGAACTTGAAGCTAATTCTCCCTGAGCTGGCTTAGTGCCTCTCCCTCTTGCTGGTTGTGGAACCCCGGGTTTCTTTTTTCCTCCAGGGGACATCTAGCCTCACATGTCCCTTCCCCTCCAGAGATGGAGAAGCACATAGAACCCTTTGTTCCTGATGACAGCATTTTGACCCAAAGACATATTTATTTTTCTTCCTGATAAGTAGGAAGGATGCAAAGGCATTCAGGGAATGTTTCAGACTTTCTCAAGTGGGGCTAGGGCAGAGCAGAAATTAGAACCCCGAGCTTTGGGACATACTTAACCTAGTTGTCTCTCAACGTCTCCAGGAGAGGTATCCCTCTTATGAAGGAAGGGCAGAGAATGAGACTTGTGTAGAAAGGAAGAGGGGGAACTAATATTTGATGCCTATAATATCTCCATGAAAAAGTTGGTGTCCCCATGTTGCAGATTAGAAATCAGAGGCTCAGTGGAGGAAAATTATGTGGCTGCAGCCACGGGCCGGCCAGTGGCAGAGGTAGCATCCTGATCCAGGCCACTTACAGCACACTGCCCCCAGGGAGCCTCAGAATGTTGGAAGCTCTCCTATCTAGTGGAAGTTTTCCTTCATAACATGAACACCTAAGGACTCCAGACCTTGAAGGTGGTGGGGACAGCTCTGGATTGGGTTCCAGGAGCCCAGGATCTATTCTGAATCCACTTAGTGACCTTGGACAGATCACTTCATCTGTCTCTGCCTGCTCTCCCTACCTGGGAAATGAAGGACTCGAATCCACCTGCCCAGCCTCTTCCTGCTTTCATCAGCTGTTGAAATGGACTTCGTTTTTTTTTTTTTTAATTTGTACTTTTCTAAATTATATAAGTACTATAGAAAGCCGTTCTTTTTGTAAAAACATAAACAAAATGAAATCACACGGAGTAAGAAGTAACAGCCTGCCCTTGGCATTCCCCCACCTCATTCCCCTACCTGGAGATAAGCACTGTTGGTCTGGTGTATATCCTTCCCGATGACTTTTCTCTTTGTTTACATCCCCGTGTATGGGTAAGTCCACATAAGCATCTGTGGTTTTACCCATATGCAGGATTACTGCTCTGTTTTTCTGAGACTTGCCTGTGTATGTTTTTCACTTAAAGATAATTGGAAATCTTTCAATATCAGAACATTTGGATCTACCTCATTATTTCTAACGGCCTCATTCTGTAGTACGGATATACTGCAATTTGTCCAGCGCATTTTCCTATTGATGGGCATTTATCTTGTTTCTAATCTTTCACTATCAAAAGCGTGCTTCACTATCAAAAGTGAACTTTTTTGTATATCTAGCTCTCTACTGGGTGTTTATTTCTGTAGGTTAGCTACCTAGGGCCAGTATTACTAGATCAAAGAATATGGGCATTTTTAATTTGAGTAGCTACTGCTGAATCGTCCTCTGAAATAGCCATAACGATTAACATTCAAAGAGTTGAGGTGGAATTTTAGATGTGGGGACAAAGTTAAGGGCATCTTTGTGGGTGCAGGATGCTGCCCATTACCTTTCAAAACACCCTCTGCAAGCCGTGAGTGATTCTGTTTACAGGTGAGGTGGGTCCTGCTCCGAGTGCCTCCTGTGTCTGGTTTCCTGCAATTCAGTGCTTGCCCGGCTTCCAAAACAGGGTTTTAGAAAAGACTTGCCACAATAGGGAGGTGGCTTGATTAACCTCCTGCCCAGCTCAAAGCCCTGGGTTTCCTGAGCAGGTCCCTGAGCATGGCCAAGGGCTGGTAAACAGCTGACTAATAGGGCCCACGGCACCTGGCCTCGCTAGGAGATTGGCCAAGTCCCAAGAAGTTCAAAAGACCTCTCCAGCTCCCTTGTCCCGTCTTGATAGAGGCCCACCACCCAACACCTGAATAATGCATTGTATTTGTCCTCTTTCGGTCTGATGGATGGCTGCATTTTCCCTCCAGCTGCCTGCTTTCCCTCCTTTGTCTGCCTGGTGTCTCTAGGCCTTTAGCCAGTGCCTTGAGCTCAGACAAGAGGAAGGAGTGGTTGGTTTTTTAAAGATTAGCTGCACAGATAGCGGCCTTTCTTCAAACAAAGCCCAGTTGTCTTTGTTTCTTACTCTTAAGCCTGAGTCAGGGCAGAGAAGGCGAGAAAATAAAAATGCCCACATTTATTGAGCTCCTGCCACATGCTGGATGCAGTGTTGCGCACCTCGATGGCTCTTCCCAAGAAGACATTGCTGTCCCCATTTTCATATGAGGAAACTGAGCCCAGAGCAGTGACATAACCTGCTTATAACTAGAGTCAGGAAATCTGGAACTCAAATCCACATCTGTCTGACTTCCTGTCCCAGATCCGCTCCCCCTCCACAGTGCCTAACTGCTAAGAAGGAGGATTTAAAAAATACACACACACACACACATACATAGTTTTATTTTACTTATTTTTTTTAACCTTTAGCCACACTTATTAGCATTGAACTCACCCCCAAACCTGTATTTCTTGGTATTTCCAAAGATGCAAAGTATCAGATTACCCACAGCTGTTTCCCACCCACCTACCCAGGGAATCACCAAGCCTGTCTTGAAGCCTTCCCTGATGATTATTTGTTTGGGTTTGTCTGCTTATCTATTTGAATGGGCCAGATGGTTTATCTATCCATGACATTTTCCTGGAGGGTATGTGTCATGGTAAGGGGGCAAACTGGACTTTGAAGCTAGACTGATTCTGGTTCAGATTTCCTTTATCTTGCCACTTGCACACATGTCCCAATAGACACACTTTACCTCCATGAACCTCAGTGTCTTCTCTAGGACAATGGGCTTATTATTTATAGTTCCCACTACAGTTACATATGCTTTTGCTGTCCTGAGGAACACCCCCTCCCAAGATGTCTACATCCTAGTTCCCTAACCTATGAAGATGCTATGGTGAAGGGCAAGAGGAACTTTATGGATGCAATTAAGTTAAGACCTTTGGGATGGAAAGGTTATCATGGATTATCTGGGGCTTGATATAATCCTTTTAAGAGTGGAACACTAGCCTTAGAGTCTGAGAAGATGTGAAGAGAGGCACAGAGAGACTTCTGTGAGGGAGGAAGGGCCCACGAGCCACGGAATGCGACTGAAGGAGCTGGAAAAGGCAAGGAAGTGGATTCTTTCCTATAGCCTCCAGAAAGTAATGTACCCCTGCCAACACCTTGATTCTGTCCCAGGGAAACCTGTTTTGGACTGCTAACATCCAGAATTGTAAAATCATAAATTTGTGTTGTTTTATGTCACTGAGTTTGTGGTAATTTGTTACAACAGCAGTAGGAAACTAATATATATCTTCACTAAATGGTGGGCTTCTTACAGTCTGTAAGGCAGACGCACTTGAACTTGAACCTCTCACTTCTGTACTTAAAAGCTGTGAGTGACCTTATGCCTCTTTGAGCCTCCCTTTCCGCATATGCAATGAGGTTAATGACGACTCTTAAATAAGATCTGTGAAACTTGCATGAGACCATTTTGTAAGCAGTATACCTGGCACAACACAGATGCTGCTCATGAAAGTTATTATTTCCTTTGACCTATAGCTGTGAACTCGTGGTACAGATCCTGGTTGTGGAGGGCTTTTGGTGAGCTTGTGTAGTAGAGTGGAGAGAACATGGGCTTTTGTGCCAAAGAGACACAGATCTGAATGCCAGCTCTGCTATTTGCTAACTATCACCTTGGACAGTATACCTCAACCTCTATGGATCTTCTGAACATAAATTCAAGCAAGGTTAAATGAGTGCACTGTGCAAACCCTAGCTCAAACATCTCCCTCTCGAGCTTCTGGAGGGCAAGGCAGAAACTCCTACCTCGTCCATCTGTCTATCCTCATGACCTAGCACAGTGCGTGGCATGTAATTGTGCATGGAGATGTTTGTTGCATACGCTGAACTGTGATGGGAGGGAGTAGTATCAGAGTGAACCCCAGACCTTAGAGGTGAGTCTGGGTAAGGACAAGGAATCAGGGAGATCCATTAGGAGGAAGAATTGGTTCTAAAGTTTGGCCTGCTAGTCAACTGGAAAGGGCAGGATGGGGACCACAGTGGTTAGGTGGGACCTGACATAACGGGTCTCCAATTCTGGGTTGATGATATTTGGTTCATCCAGATATTCTTGCTTCTGTCCAGCCTGACTCATTCCTCCTTTATGCAATGCCCACACCTCCTCTTTTGTAGGTGCTAATGGTGAGAAGGAAACTAGCCCTTCTCTGGACCTTACTTCGTCTATTAACCCTAGGCCTCAAAATGAGGCTTCATGCCACACGACTCCTTTGCCTAGTCCTGCTGTGCATGACTAAGTAGATAGGAGGATTCCTAAAATGACGTCATGGGGGGCTTTGAGCTGCCCCAGACTTGGTGCCTTCCTTGTATTTGAATTATTTCCACCATTATTCTTTGTTTACTGCCTTTGAGCTGATTTTTGAGACTTGCAGTTATACTGGCTCTCCCAGTCCATTTGAATTAATTTTGCGAGAAACGTTTTGGAGTTACTGTGGTCCAGATTAAGTCATCTTGTGATCTTTTCATCCGCTGTCTTTGTAATTTTATTGAAAAGCTATCATATTTGTGGGCTGTGATCGGTGCCTTTTTTTTTTTTTTTAATAACCCCGGCCTTATGCAGTCTCATAATTCCTTTGTTTCCTTGGGCTGTGTCCAATTTGTTAATCCTTGTTGTAGAAGAGCAATAAAAATGGTAAGACACGGGCCCTGCCAGGGTGAGGCAGCTGGGTTGAATTTCAGCTCAGGCAGTGATTAGCGGCTGTCCTTGGACAATTTGTTTCCCCTTCTTGAGATCTGGTTTCCTGGTCTGAAAAGTGGGAAGAATCCAAGCCCAGCTTGCATGTGAATGATTGAATAAGATGCTCTGTCTGCAAATGCCTGCCACATACCAGCTGGAGGTATCTCCCCCTCTCTTAGTTCTTAAAGCTCCTACTTCATGTATTTTTTCCCTTCTGTCTAAAAGATCAATATGACATTTGATGTTTTAAAAAATTTAAGTTTATGTTCTGCTGCTGTTCTACCGTGACTTTTCAGAAGTAATTGTTAAGTGCTTCAGTAACTATATTAGCTCTCCTCTGGAACACCTTAGGATACCTGCTGTCCAACCTGCTGATATGTGTTTTCCCCCAAATTGCTAAGTATTCCCTTAACTGCTCTCTGTCATAGCTGTTTCTGTGAGAACTTAATTACTTCCTAATTGTCCACATTTCTTCTCTTCCCTTTTTTTTTCTTTTCTTTTTCTGGCAAAAGACAGATTAGCAAAGATGTGTTCAGGATCTTTGCCACCTTAGAGTCATCATTAATTTCCTTTCTTCTTCATTATGAAGGCAGGAGTATGTTCCAGTTCGCTCTCTGATTTCCCACCTGGATTCCTTCTAAGAACTCTTGATAATCTCAGCTTCTCTGTAATCACATTTCCCCTTCAAAAGAGTCCTTTCTAGCGGGGAGGATATAGCCCAGTTGTAAGCGCATGCTTAGCGTGCATGATGTCCTGGGTTCAATCCCCAGTATCTCCATTAAATCAATCAATCAATAAATCAATCAATCAATCAATCAATCAATTAACCCAATTACCACCACCACCCCCCAAAAAAGATGTAATTGTAACATGTCAATAAAGTTATTATTTTTTTTTTAAAGAGAGACTTTTCTGAGCAGATGCTACTAACACCGTATGAGCACATTTCACTGGTCTGCATCCCTTAGTTTGGCCTGATGGTTTTTCACTGCAGTGGTTAATAATTTACTGATGTCTGTTAAATGCACAGCACCATGTGAGACAGTAAGGATGCAGAAGTGAAGAAAGCTCTGTCTTTGGTTTGGGCACCTCATGTAGATAGACATGTGCTCAAGTATCAAATAGTAAAGTGTTGCAGATCACATCAGCAGCTCAGGGAATACAAGCCAGACTGACAGTTTGAGCAGGTGGGCATCAGAGAAAACTGTAGAAGTGAAATTTTGGCCAGATTCCTTATAAGATATAATTTCTGCATCTGTAAAATGGAATGATTATCACTAACTTTTCAGTTTGCACATAAAACCAGGTGACTATTTAAAGCATGAATCATACTGTAGTATGAGTATATATTCATATGTCTATATTTGTATATATACGAATGCATACTCATACTCGTAAATTAATACGAGTATACATTTATAACTCAATAGTTATGAATATGCTTCCCCACTAATGATGATGATGATGTCAATGACAATGCTAGTGACAGCAACAAAAATGTCTATATCACCTTTTCCCACACTCACTTTGAGGTGGCAGATCAGGAAATATAATTATCCCCCATGGAGAAAGGAGGGAACTGAGTTTCAGAGAAATTCAGCAGTGTACCAGACTTAATGCTACAAACTCAGAAGCGGTAGAACATGGGACTTGAGTGGAAGTTGAGCTCCACATTCAAGTTTTCTCTTTGTGCTTCTTCCTTCTGATGTGCTTGCAAACTGGAACCTGCTAGATGAATCTGCCAAGTATTCCTCCAGGCAGCCAACATCAGCCAGAAGTCAGCAGGGAAGGGGTGGTGAGGTGCAAAACTTTGGGATTTCAAGAATGTGTTAGACAGAACGTATTTAAAAAAAAAAATTTAATAGCAGGTAAAACTCATTCCATACCTACTATGTGTCAGACATTGTGCTATATGTTTTGCATTTATCGTCTCATGTAATTCCTGCAATGTTTTGAAGTAGGTCCTATTATTCTTTCCAGTTTACAGATGGAGAGACTGAGGCTTAGATGAAGTGGGTTTCCTAAATTTCATAGCTAATAAGTGATAGCGCTAAGGATTTGAACTCTCCAAATCCAGGATCCTGGTTTGGGGCTATGGAAACACCCTTCAGCTCTCAAATATTCCTATGAACGGGGTTCACATTTGCAGATATAGCCATTGCACTGGAAACCGTGGTGAGAGTTGCTAACTAGTACCAGTGTTTGATTAGCCACTCGGAGGCGCTCCCCTTCCCTCCTCACCCTCTAGGGGCGGCAGAGTCAATGAGCCATGAAATGACCAAGGGACATCTGAAAGAGAAAGGAAAAGCCAGGCACATGGCTAATCCACCAAGGACATAATCAGCCTGGAAGTTAACGTGCCCACACTGTCCCTGGGGACAGCAGTCTGGCCTCATGCAACTCTTGGATCGAGGATGTTCAACAAGACGTTGGAAAAATCAGTAGCCACTTTTGCCAAGTAGTGTTAAGGATTCCCTGAAAACCCTGCTCAGCCAAGGCCAGTGCACCACCTCTCACAAGCAAGAGAAAGGAAGCTCTTTTCAGATGAACGGTTTTGTGGGAAAGTGAGAAAGGCGTGCTTATGCAGCAAAAGAACCCCACCTGGGTGCAGGAAGCTCACACTGGCTCTCTGAGTGTCCTGGTGGCGGTGGTGGGGAGGTGGGGCTTCCTCCTTCTGAACCTCGGTTTTCTCCTCTGTAGAATGAGAAAATTAGACTCGACTCTGTGAGGGCCTCCCCAACTTTGCATCCTATGATCCATCTGTGCTTTGACATCTTGCGATGATAATAACAACACTTTATGAAATGCTTTCCATCTTGCAGACACTAAGTGCTTCAGGTATTAGCTCATTAATCCTCACAACAACTTTACGAGGTGAGGTGCACCGCTATGTTGACTTGACAGATCAAGAAATTGGGGCACAAGGAGGTTACAGGTCTTGCTCAAGGTCATACAGCTCCGAAGAGTGAACTGGGATTCAAATTCATGTCATCTGGCTTCACAAGTTTAAGCCTGTGCTTCATTGGCTTTTAGTCAGGCTTCCTTGGAAACATGGCTCCTCCCCACCTTGCTGTCGGCAGGTGATGGCGGGGGCACTTTTCCGGGAACGGTACTGAGGAAATTTAGAGCATTGCTATTCTTGTTTAGGTTTTGCTTGGATAGGGGAGGCAAGGTAGGGAGAAATGTTACCATATTAAAATATGTATGGGTCCTTTTAGTTCCTATGTTGGGATGAGCTTGCATTGGAATAGAAAACTCCCAGTTGGGTGTGTGGGACGTCCAGCTGGATTTAGTCTTGGCTCTCACTCGGGTCATGGGGGCTGTTTGCTAGTGTAGAGTTTAAGAGTTGGACATGTGGGGTTAAAGAGATCTGGGTTCAGATCCTAGCCACTTGCTAGTTGTTTGATATTGGGCATGTTACTTAATTACTCCCGTTCCATTTCTTATTTATAAAATAGGAATTCTGATAACCCCTACTTCCAAAGGTTCTCTTGAGAATCAAATGACCGAACATAATTAAAATGTTTTCTAAACTGTTAAGGTTTTTTTGGATGACTGAGCACAGCCTGGACTGTAGATAACCTCTGTGGATCTGTTTCTCATCCTGGTCCATCTCTCTCACCACCATCCTGAGTGAGGTGCGGCCCGCGGCTCAGAGGCCCTGCCTGTGCCGTTGGTGTTCCCCGAGGCCTTGCTGGCCTGGGGGAGAAAGGCAGTGATTGATTTGCTTTACATTGACTGTGCACGATGAAACTTTCCCCCCTCCTTTCCTTCTTTAGTCTTGGGAATTATATTTTTCTTAGAGTGCTGTTAATGGAAAGCACTGAGCCAAATTCCCTCAAATTGAATTTGGCTGCCTGAGCTGTCAGCTGTCCATCCACTACCCTCCACATCCTCATCCACCCGCAAGCAGGGGCCCCCGTGTTTATACTCACCATCGTTCACGGGCTTCCAGCCTGGGCTGATACAGGGGTGGGGGTGCAGGGGAGGCGGGCAGTATTCCTGCGTTCGGGGCTAGCCTGCAGCTCCTGCCCACTGCTTGTCAGCTGAGGTGTTGTGACATAGCACATGTACCTGCTTTTGCTGCAGTGAGGTAGCAGCCTGGGCCTGTGGGTGGCCAGTCACACCAGGAGTCAGAGGGTTGAGCATAGGGTCCTGGCACCAGCACTTAACAGCTGCCCTTGGGGAAGTCGCTTCACCTCTTAGAGTTTCCACGTCACTGTTTGTTAATAGCGAAAATACTGAGTAATCTCCTTGTCTCAGAGGAGATGTCAGAACTCACTCACTTGCTCATCTGTTCATTCTTTTAACAAATATTCATCAAGTGCCTGCAGTGTTCCCAGCATTGTGCGAGGCAGTGGTCTTAAGACTGAACAGGGTAAGTTTCCTACCTTACAAGGTTGTTTAGTCTAAAAGGATGACAGATAATAGATAATAAACAGGTAACTTTTAATGTCACATAAAATGGCATAATTAGGGTGAAAGTGGCCTGGTTCTTGGGGTCAGGCAGGCAGGAGTTTCAGTTCCATCTCCACCGCTTCCGAGCTGTGTCATCTTAGGTCATTTATTTCACCTCTAGCGGCCTTGGTTTCCTCCCACATAGAACTAGTGTTACAACCTCCTTGTCGGGTTATTGTACAGATTAGAGATATCGTGTTTACTGTTCACTGAACAGTGCCTGGCCCCTAAAAAGAACACAATAAATGGTAGCTATTATTATTAATAATGATAATATTAATAATGGATGGGAAAGTGCTTTCCAAGCTACAAAACCCTACACAAATATAATGAATCATTATAATCACCTCATATAGAGACTCATTTCCCAAGAGATTCCGAGAGCAATCAGGATCACTGGTGCCTAGAAAAATAAAATATTATTAACAACAAGAAGAAGAACTTTACGTTTGACTAGTACTCTTCCAGTTTTAACAAATAGCCGTGGCCGGGAAGGACACTTAAAGAATTTATTAATCTGGCTGGCCTGTACTTTTGTTGGCAAGTATTATCCCATGTTTGTTGTAAGATTTTGTCTTCATTAACAGCACTTTAGTTTCCCCTAAGTAAGTGATAATTTACAGAGATTTGCCCCATTTTTCTTGACCTAAGTTCAAACAGGACTATTCTGTGCCAACACCTGCAATCAAGGTTCAGGGCAGTTCTTAAGCCTGCAAATGATTGTGCTTCTCACTGTGCTAAATGCACATTAATCCTTGGAGCCATGGCTAACTGTGGCTTTGTGATAATAAGATTTTATATTTGTAAACCACATATTAAAAATGTGTTATTTTTATGCACAAGTCTTTCAGATCAGAACTCTTATTTAAACAGGGCCTGACAATCAGTGTGGTCCCCGGGGAACCAAGCAGTCCTGCAGGTTAGTATAGACAAAAGGGAGCTGTTTGTTTTACCTTCCAGTAGAAGGTTAGGGTACTGTCTCCCACCCACCTGCGCCCTTAACCCAGTGATAATGTGAAAACCTTGTCTGTTACACACCTTGGGAAAATTAAGATAGGAGATGGAAGATAACGATCACATGTTTACCCTTCCGAAATACATGGGATTAGTTTAACCTAAAACCTTTGGAATGAGGTTCAGGCTTAATGGAAACCACATCTGAGAATTTCTTTTGGCACTTCTCAACACCATGTGAAAAGAGGTCATTATTTAGTATATTAGCTACCTTTAGCATGTTAAAAAAAAAACCCTCCTTTGACTCTTGTTTTGTTTTTGTTTCAATAGATGCATTCTTTACTTGTAGTGGGTGTGATATTCACAACTGTAAATGTGTATGTATGTGTATTTGTGTGTGTGTTTGTGTGTGCATGTGCTTATGGTATATTTCCCAAAATCCTTATTTGATAAGAATTCTTATCAAATCCTTATTTGATAAGAATTTGATAAGATTACACTGGGTGAGAGCTTGCCAGATTCTGTATGTCTGAGAAGCAAGAGCCTCAGTGACCTTATAGATAAATATCTATGTGAACTCAATCAAGTCCCATCGTAATCACAAGAGTTGATCAAGCAGGGACCACAGCCTAGGCACTGTGTTACATTCTGGGGAACCAGCTGGGAACAAGCAGAGAGGACTTCAGCCTTACGAGTGTCCCATCTAGAGGGAGGGCTGGCATGAGGATGTAGTCCGTGTGCTCAGTGTTTATCATAAGCAGGGCCCCCTGTAAGAGCTTCACATGCATCCTCTTGTTTATCTTTACAACAACTCTAAGAGGATCAGAATGATGTCCCTACTTCACAGAGAAAGAACTAGAGACTTGAAGGTGTTAGTGAGGAGCAGAAGATCACAGCACTTATAAGTGGCAGGGTCAATGCTAGACCCAGATCTAGCTGACTCCCAGGGCTCGTGCTCGCAGGTAGCCACCATACTGCCTTTTCCATCACTCAATTGCTACAGACCTCATGCTCTTCCTCTGTGAAATGGGTGGCCCTGCTTCATGGAAAGCATGAAGGAAGTTGCTGGGAGGAGCCTGTGCAGCAGGATGACTTGTGTTTGTTGTGGTTGGCTTGTGTGTATCATTGTTGCTTTAAAACAGCACACAAAATGGAGAGGTGAAGTCCACGTGAGACTGAGCCTCCATTCTGCTCTGATGATGTCCCTAGCAATTGAAGAGCTCACCGAAAGACTAGGTCGTTAATGCGATTTGTAGTGCAGAGTAGGTGTTCCCAGGGAGCTGGGGTTGCTGGAGCAGGGTGGCCAAATGGGTGGCTACAGTGGGGACATGGAGTTCAGACACCAAGGTGAAGGTCACGAGGGTGGCTCAGGAGTCTGATTTGCAAGATTCAGGGAAAAACTGGGTCCAAATATTACAATAAAGGCGTATTCCTTTGTTACGGGAGGAGTGGGGGAGAGGAGAAAAATTCTTACGGAAAGAAGTGCCCAGCTGTAGCTTCATTCACTGATGATCCTGGGGAATGTCCCGTTGCCTGTTGGGAACTTCAAGTTCCTCATCTTTAAAATGCTGATGACAATTTCTGCCCTGCTTTCCACACAGGGTTAATGAGAGCATCAAAATAAAGAATAAAGGTGAAAAATTTCTGTCTCTTGGAAAGGGTTCCATCCATACATGTAATTTTACTATTAATATTTATTTTTAAAATTATTCACTGATCATTGACACCGTCAGTCTTATTATTGTGTGTGTTCACTGGGACATCCACGGAGTCATTGTTTTCAGAAATTTTTACCCTGTTCTGTTTATTAAATAAACATGCGGTGAGCGCCTCCAGTTTGTAAAGAACTGTGCTAGGTTTTGCAAGATGAGTAAGACAGGGCCTCTGCCCTCAAGGAGTTTGCAAGGGGAGACGAGCAGAGGCCTGGGATAACTGCAGATCAGGGCTAAGTTATGTAATGTGCCAGGAGCACAGAGCAAACAGAATGCTATGTTAACCTGTCACATTCTGCCGAGGTGAATCTGCGCTGAGAAGGAGTTAAGAAGGAGCAAAACAGAGCATCACATGCACACAACAGGGAGGGGAGTGGCCGGCTGAGGATACCCACAAACTCCCAGGCCAGTGCCCTCCTCCAGGAATCCAGGCTGCCTCCTCCCTTTGCTGGAAAGCTCAGAGGCTGGCTTAGCCTCCCGTATCATCAGAATGTGGCAGGCTTCCTGGGAGGGTCTGTTGGCTAAACTGGGAGTACTGCTCTGTCAAGTCCTCCCGATGCCTCTCCTTTCTGGGTTCATGTTAGGGTTGCGGGTCCTGGCTTACCGCTCTTTGCATGTCTCAAGTAACTAAATTATGAGTGGAAGTGATTTATGCCACTTGTGAGCCTGAGCATTTAGCCGTCAGGGGGAGACCCTCCAGCACTCTCTTTCCTTCTCACGTGAAGATTGGCAACATTTAACATGGTGGCTGCCCCATCATTGAGAAATTCCAGCGAGTCGAGGCCCCCTGCCAATGTGGGATGGAGGTATATAGCATGAGTGGAACGTAACCATTATCCTTTAAGTCCTGAAGGTTTGGGAGCTGTTACTGAAACATACACTATAACTAGTGTAACTGGCATAGGATGACATGTCATGACAAGTGGGGAAGAGCCCAGGGAAACCAGTTTTCGTATTTATTGTGCCCCTTTACAGGGTCCTTGACGCTGCATTGTGGGGGCTCAGGGTTCCTGATACACCTTGTATTCTGAGTTGGAGCCCAGCTACAGCTGTTAGTCTAGGGGGATTTTCTTCGGCTTCCTCAAGTAGCATTTTTTTTCTTCTTTGAAGCTATCAGACCTTTATTCCCTGAGGCTTCACTGCCTTCTCTTCTGCAACCACATTTTATACCCCATCCCCGAGCTATTTATCTTCGTCTGTAGTCTTTCAGGAGGTACCTCATCAACAGTGTTTGAAAAAAACTAAGTAAATCATCCTGCCTTTTATTCTGTGCTTGATTAAACTTGTCAGAGAAGTCAGGCAAGTTCGAAAGGCTCGTGTTTTTCTCTGCTCGTAGAAAAGAAGACTCACCTGGCCTGTTTCTTGGTTTAACCTCTCATCTATGATATCAGACAGGTGTCAGCAAACTGTGCCCTGTGACCTGCAAAGCAAGCCCTTGGGGACAAGTTTTTTGTTGTTGTCGTTACGTATTTTTTAAATGTTATTTTACATCTAAAAATATATTAATTCATTTTAGTTATATATATTTTTTATTGAACGAAAGAGTCTATTCTGTAGAACTTTACAAACTTCAAAAGTTTCACACACATGATTTCATATAATCTCATAATAGCCTTCCTTTTGGCTTACCCCGTATTGCCTTCCCCCACCCCCCGCCCACTGATAAACACTAGTTTGTTCTCTGCATATGTAAGTCTGTTTCTTTTTTGTTTTATTCACACTTTGTTGTATTTTTTAGATTCACATATAAGTGATCGTATAATGTTTGTCTTTCTCTGTCTGGCTTATTTCACTTAGCATAGTGCCTTCTAAGTCCATCCATGTTGCTGCAAATGGCAAACTTTGATCCTTTTTATGACTGAGTAATACTCCTGTGTGTGTGTGTGTGTGTGTGTGTGTGTGTGTGTGTGTGTGTGTGTGTGTGTGTGTATGTACTACATCTTCTTTATCCGTTCATCTGCTGATGGACAGTTAGGTTGTTTCCATATCTTGGCAGTTGTAAATAGTGTTGCCATGAACATTGGGGTGCATATGTTTTTTAAATTAGTGTTTTTGGGGTTTTTTTGGATATATACCCAGGAGTGGAATTGCTGGGTCATATGGTAGTTCTAGTTTTAGTTTTTTAAGAAACCTTCATACAGTTTTCCACGGTGGCTTCACCAATGTACATTCCCACCAACAGTGTATGAGGGTGGGGATGGGTTTTAAGAGTGGGTCTTTATTAGGTTGATGCCTTTAGGGGAGCCATTCATCTGCTTGGTATCCTTTGGCAAATCACTGATTCCTTTCTTGGTCCTTAATTTTCTGAGTTATCAGGGGAAGAAGCTGGACCACATTAATGAAATGAAATGAAATGAAGTGAAATGAAAACATTTATTGGAGGTCTACCCTGTGTCAGGTACTGTGGAGGCTTAAAGGTGAAATGTATGGGTCATGTCTTCTATCACATGGTCCAGAGGCTAGTGGAGGTGGATGGTGAAGATGAAACATGTCACTGTGAGTTATGGGTCCATTACCAACTGTAATGCTACCAGTGGATTTAATCCATGTCTAAGTAAGTATATATAAAACAGCACAGCCTTCATTTTGTAGATGGGGAAACAGATTCTGTAAAAAAGCAATACGCACTATGCAGTCCTAGTGGATTGTGCACAAAGGTATGTTCATGACTGTGGATGAAGCATGGCTGCATTAAGTAGGGACTGCTAGCCGATGGCATGCAAGGTCTACAGGGCCAAGATGCAATGTCCCTGCCCCACATCTCCCCGTTATGCCCCCAGTGCTGTAACGTGATCCTCATGAGGTAGCCCTGTCTTCTTTCCCCCCTTCTCATATACACACGTTCACATCCTACTCATATTTGCAGGCCTGTCACTCGGGTCTTCTCTCAGGCCCTCAACTGTAACAGAAAGGGCCTCCGTGTCTGCTTGCCTTTCAGAGGATGCTCTGCGTGTGTCTCCTACCACACTCTGCCCCACATTGCTGCTGTCTGTGCCTCTGTCTGCACAAAGAGAGGAGGACAGTTGGCGTAGAGTCAGTCCTAGATCCTTGTCTCCTCTTGGCCATTAACGAGCTTTGTTACCTTGAGCAATTTTCTAATTTCTCCTGCACTTTGGTTTACTTATAAAATGGTACTTACAATACCAACATCGCAGGGCTGTGGAGAGGATGAGTAAGATAACGTGTGTAAAGTAATTGTTTTATTTCTCACACTGTAAAGCCCTCCTCCACTAACCATTCCCTTCAGACTCAGCATAACTCGTCCTGGTAGGTGATGGACAGGTGGTTGGTGCATGAACGTGCTCCTTGGCCTTCAGTGTCATGTCATTTGGGGGCCTGGCAGGAAGCAGGCAGCTCCCTTCTGAACCCACTCAGAAGAGGGCAGAAGGTTTAACACAGGGGTAAGGGGACTCACCCAGGTTCATGAGGCTTTGTAGACCAGCATGTGGGGTGCCTTGGTCTCCCTGCAAAAGCACAAGGGATTCCGACCCAAATTTGCTTTAGATGTTGAGACTGATGATGCGAAGTGGGTGTGAAAGGGTAGATTATTCACATAATTGAAGTCTTTGCGGTGAGCTGGGCTGGCCTCTCAACAGTTCCACGTGGCTGGAGAGCCAGCAAAAGGGACTGGCTTGGGTGTTAATTGTGGTTCAAGAGTGGGGCTGGGGTAAGAGTTCACAGGCATGGGCAGAGACTTGCAGGATTTGAATCTCTAGCCTGAGACAAAAGGAGGGAGCATTCAGACATTTTTATCATCTTGTCCAGATACACAGCACAGAGAGAAAGGGTGAGGTGGGGCTTAAAAACTGCCTGCCATCAAACATCAAAAATAGGAGCCAGACTCCTCATTTCAAAGGAGAAGCTCTTGCCACCCCAAAGGAGCCAGGGGAGAGAACGATGATGCCAGAAAGAGGGGCTCCCTCACCGGGACAGGCCGTAGGGGACCCCCATAACTGTTGGGAGCACAGTTCAACAGGGAGGGGGCAAGGATGAAAAATTCCCTGATCTTTCTTGCCTGCTGCCCACTGATCTCCTGCCAGGGCATGTCCTGAGTAGAACCACATGGAAGCAGAAGGCAAGAGCCCTGGGTGATACAGTCCGGAGAAGTGAGTCAGCCTCTGGGAGCAAAGGGCACCACAGAAAATGGTCTGGGGATGGGGTGGAGCACATGGAGGATACCCAGCAGGTAGGGATCAAATAGGAGCCATGAGTTTCTGAGTCCGTGTTTGCCATCATCTACCATGCATACATCATGTCCAGGTGTCGTACTTGAGTTGCAGATCTTTCTTAATCCTCAGAACAGCCTTAAGTAGGCACTACTTTTTACAGGTGAGGAATCTGAGGCTTAGAAGGGTTAGAGTCTTCAAGATGGATGGAGCTAAAAATTATACCCAGCTATTACACTCCACTGCCCATGTCCTGCACACCGGACTGGGCGGGGGCTGGAGAAATCCCCCCCACAGAGAGCTGAGAGCTGCAGGTATTTTCCTCCAGCTTCCCACTGAGCCCCTACCTTGCTTTAGCTTCAGCCACTCCTCCTTAAATACTTCAGATGTCCACACCAGTATCAGGCATTTCCATATATGTGGCTTTGTTTTATCCTTACAGTGACTCCTTGAAGAAATGATGGTGTCTTCACTTAATAGCTGAGGAAACCGGGTCTCAGAGCTGGAGGTCACACAGATTCCAACGGGGGCAGAGCTCTGAGTCAGCTGTGCGTGACACCCGGTTTGGGAGTCCCTGCTCTGCCTGGCTTGGCTGCCTCCCACTTAGGGGACACTCCTTCCTTTTGAGAATGAGAAACACAGATCCAAAATTAAGTCCCCTCCACTTGCTGGGGTCTTTGAGATGCATCCAGAAAAAAGCTATTTCTTTTGTCTTTTCACAAATACCCAATTTTATGTGTCATTCTTTCCTTTTTTGTTTTTGTTTTTTTGTTGTTATTTTTAAATGTCCTCCTTCCCCCTCCAGCCTGACAGCATTTTGCTTAGGTCCAGTGGTGGAGCCAAATCCCTGATGGAGGTTACCAGAGTAGCAGCCCCCATTTATCTCCATGCCCCTGGGATTGAGAATTTATTTGTGATGTCAAGCCTGGGTAAGATTTAGAATAATTCAGGGATTTAAGTCCTGAGGATATAAGAAATAAATAACGTCACCCACTCCACATAAAGGGGCATAATGTGGAAGCAGCAGCAGAAGAAAACAACAATTGTGGTTCTGTTAGAAGGAAAGGACAAACCCTGGAAAGTGCTAAGTCATTCTGGAGCATAGGGTTTTGGGTGTAGAAAGGTATCAATGATGATTTAATGTAGCCTCATTTACAGACAGGCAGAGTGAGGCCAGAGAGGGGAGGGGCTTGTTCATGGTCATACAATGGGCTGCTAAAGGAGCCAAGCCTCGAAATCAGGTGGGTCGCTCGGTTCCAGTGTCCCCTGCACCACACCCTGCCCACTGTGGATGCAGAGTCATGGACTGGAAAGGAACTTCATGTGATTCTGGTTGTCCTGTCTACAGACTCAGACTACAGTCTAGCCACTAGACTGGCAGCACCAGGAGGGAAGGCTTCAGCTAATTACGTATCTCTCTGTCTCCCATACGCTTGATCTTTCCTTTCTCTGATATAGTTTCCACTCTTCTTTAACTGACTACCTTTGATTCATTTTAAAATTCTAACTTATATAATATTTCAAATGGGAAACCCTCCCTGACTGCCTGCGGGGTTAGGCACCCCCTGTTGCATATTGCCATATTCCCTGGACCCTTTCCTGATTTCTCCATGATGTTTCATTTTCACTACCTGTGTAACTGTCTTACCCACTAGACTAGAAACTCTGTGAGAGCAGGGATAGTGGCTGTTTTAATTCCTCTTGTTTTTTCCCAGTAAGTGTGCTTAGCTCAGGGCCAGACATGCTCTGTAAATGTTTGACAGATACATGAAGGATGAAACCAAGATGGTCCTAACCTCAGAGTGTACTCCAAGGACCCCTGAGTGCTGGACAGCTACCCACAGGACCTGGGAGTCAATTGATTTGAGACATTCATTGATTTCCACTGCTTCATGTTTAGCAATCAGCAATGAGTTTGCATCCCCTTTCTCTTATTCCCTGGTTTATTCATGCTGAGAAAAGCTGCAACCACCCTTATTTGATATCCTAACTCCTGCTTCTGTATTTTGTTCTTCATCGAGTTGCTCTTGGTTTTATACAGTTGCTCTTGGTTTTATGCATCTCTCCCTCCTGACTTTCAGGGAAACTGAGGCTCAGAGAAGTAAAATCACTTACACAGGTTCACGGCAAGACAGTGGCCAGGTCAGAATTGGGTCTGAGTTCACTCCTCTCTCCTGCCTCTGATAGTTTAGGATCTAAGTTTCTGTATTATTTCTTCAACTTACATTGTTACAATCAGAGAACCCAGCCCAAATCTGTGCTGTAGTACTGGAAGTCCCTGTTAAATATCCATGCAGTCATTTCACAAATTCTGACCACATACTGACACTGTGCTGGCTATTAACCAAAAGACTCCCACAGTCCAGACAGGAACCCATAGCTTTTAAAACCCATATGATTCAACAGAATTAAGGCATATAGGGTAGTTTTTTGTATGATAATTTGATCACATTCTAATTCTGGAACCTCAGTGGGTGCATAGGTGTTCAATTGTATCTTTTAACTCATAGTTGAATGACTAAACCCTTATCTCAGCATATAATAGATACATCTCAAACATACTATCTGCCTTTCTTGAGTCACAAAAAAGGGAGGAATATCAGCTTCATTTGTTACTTTCCTTAACATACCGGCTGTTCTTTTTGGAGTAGTTAATAATAATCATTCCTTATAGTTATATTGCATATCACTGCCAGCAGTCATAGTTTGCTTTCTTCTCAAAATAAATTATTGAGATTTAAGCATTTTCTTCCCATTTTACAGATGGGGAATCTGAGGCTCAGTGACAGGAAGGGGCTTGACCAAGGGCACAGTATTAGGAAAGGACAGAACTAGAACAATAACTGAGGGGTCCAGAATACAAGATTGATCCTCTTACGTCAGCTCAAGTTTATTATTGAACCTGTGCTTTATGTTGCACAGAAAAAAAAAAGTTTCTGAGAGACATCAGGGGCCAACCAGGGTTTACTCATGGAGTAATTGTATTTGAGTCCAGTGCAAACCATGCTTAATTTCCCCCTAATTCACCAGTGATAGAGATTGAAAGGCCAGGAGTGGGGAGTGGGGGGGGGGGTGATCTGAGGTGGGGAGGATCTTGGAGAAAAGTGGGATTTATGAAGGAAAGTTTTGAAGGATGGGTAGAACTTCAACAGCACAGGTGGAGAGACCTGCATGACGGGATGAGGGAAGCAGAGGAAAGAGATCTGTTTGAAGAGTTTGGAGGGAGGCTTTTGAACTGCTGGATGCAGCTGGAGGAGATTACGTTTCTCCAGCAGCCCCTGGGGGGCTTTCTGCATCCCCCGCTCTTGGGACTACTAGAGAGCAGATGCGGAGAAAGTCTCTTTCAGGCACTGCCTGCCGCAAATTACACGATAATTTCCACGCTCCGTATCAGTGCCACAGGAGGCTGGTGGTCCGCAAGTTTGTGATTAGAAGTGGTGCCCAGGGTGATATAAAGACAAGTGCCCCCAGTTTAATGTTGGCCCCTTTCTGATTCAATAGATGGAAAAGGAAATGGAATTTCTCATTCAGCTGTCATGCCCAGAAGCAGAGTTTGTAACCGTAGGACCGAGGTATTTGTAATGTGACAACTCAAGCAGGGGATGTATACCCCTGTTCTGTCCCCAGGGCTTGAGCCTGGCATTGCCTCTGCTTTGCTCTATGGGTCTTTGTATGTATGTGTGTATAGTGTGTATGTACGTGAATGTGTGTGCATTATCTTACCAGTCTGACCTTTTCTGTCCCTCTGCAAATTCTTAGAAATGATACTGCCTGTGCAGAAACAAACAGGCATATCCTGACTTTGGGGCAAACTAGAAGAAGGCTTCCTAAACACCAAACATGATAGATCCTCACTACTGATTTTACTGTAAGTGAATCTGTGATAGGACCATCCATAAAACCCTAAATGTTTAGCATTAAAAGACGTTCCACATTTACTTATGCCAATAACCCTCCTTTTTCGGATAGGGAAACTGAGACCCAAAAGAGGAAGTGCCTTGCCCGGATCACAAACATTTATGACAGAATTGTTACTATAGTCTGTCTTGTCACTGCCATTCAAGTGTTCTGTCCATTCAAGAGGTTACAGACTTGAACTTCCAGAAGGACCTTATTAGAAGGAAATCCTTGCAACAATGCCAGGAAAGCAACATTTGTAGATTTTCACTCTTAAAAAGCAGGATGAAAGACTGTAGCTAGAACAGGCAAGGTTTGGGTTAGGCTTCAAAGACCTACTTAACCATAGATTAGATATTGATTCTAATCTCCAGGGTGCCATTATGTCCCAAGGACCCATAAGAAGTGATTATTGAGATGGAGAAAATGATAAAGCTAAAAGTAACTATAATTTAGTCTTCTCTGCTTGGCATAGACAAAGAGGAAGTGCCCATGTGCACCCAGGAGTATATTTCCAGTTTTCTTGGTGATGCTCAGAACCTTAGCTCTGCCCCCAATAATTCCATGCACGAGTCCATGAGAACTCAACTGAAAGCCCTCTTCCCGAATCCCACTAATCCTCATTAGCTCCGTTTAGCGCCACATTCAGTGGCCAAGGTTATATAATAACAAAGGCAGCATGCTGGGCAGCTTTAGGACTTTCGAGGGAGTAGACACTTTTGCCTCTGTGGGCCATTCCTCATTATCATTAAAAATTTATTTTATTATTATTATTATTACTATTACTATTATTATTATTATTATCTACTTTAAAATGTACAATTGTGTTTGCATAAAGATGATATTAGTATCACAGATTGAAACATTTTCTTTGAACTAAGCGTTTTTGCTTTTGGTTTGAAGGAAAGTTGAAACATTTTTATTGGTTCCTAAAAGTTCTGTGGGCTTCCAGACACAGGGCTTGATGAGTAACCCAGCCCTGCCAGGACGTGCTTCAGATTCAATTCTTTTTCTTCCCTGAGATGGTATGAAGAGAGATTCCTTCCCTTCTTTTATTTGTTTTCTCTGAATTCCCCTTTCCTAACCACTTTTCAACTTACTTTTTATTTTTGGACCAACCTCACACGGAAGCTCATTAACATTGGAAACCAGACTGAGCAGACATGGCACCACTGTTTCGCTGTGTTGTCGAGCCAGTCCCAGCATGTTGCTTGAGGGAGGGGAAAGGAGCTACCTTCCTGCATTGCTGTTGTTTCTCATATTTCTCAGGGTGAAATCTCAAGAACTTGGTCCAGTTTTTACTGTTGGCCCTGCCACTTGCAGTGAATGGCTTTGCCTCTCGAGCCTCTCTCAGCTTCATCCTATCAGATAGGAGGTAATAATCTCATGCACACAGGTTGTATGTGATGGCCCCTATGGAGTGCCTCCTGGCACATGGTTGGTGTCCAAGAAGAATCAGATCCATGATTATTATCTTCCTGGGAAAATCTAATGCGTCTCAGGATTTTGCGATTTTGACTTTATGTTGGAGACTCTTGCTTTGGATTGATGGCAGGGTACTCAGTGGGAGGCTAGGGCTAACTTGTAATTCTCATCAGCTCTACTCTTATAACCTGTAACTTTGGGCTTGACATTTTCCCTCTACCCACCCAGATGCGTGCATCTGTAAAATGGGGGTTATAACACTGATTTCAGTGGGGCTTAGGGAGGAACTAATGCGATGATAAGTTTCAACATGGTGTAACCTGTTGCATCCTCTGCACTTGTAAGAGGTTGTTCCCGTTTCTCCTCTGTCCCCTGACCCCCAGGACAGGTTGCTTCCCTCCTCTGGGTTCCTTGGGGAAGCATTTGTTATTGGTAGTGCTGTGATGGGATAAGTCTGCCGTCTACCACTTTAGCTGGAGCCTGAAGCTCAGCTGCTCCTGCATCCCCAAGCTTGTACCCCAGCAGCAGGCCAGTCTCTGCCTCCAAATTTTCACGTCCAGCTGCTCAGAGGCAGGCAGAGGGTGTTTGATTGCCCACAGACTCTGGCATTACAGCACAATCCAATCAACTCTCTTCCAGTGGAAGAATCCCCCTCAGATTGTAATCAGGGTCCATTCTGTCTCTCCCCATCCGGCTCTGGTCCCCAGGCAGCCAGAGGGCTTGTTTTGTTTCTCTGTCCTGCCAGCTTTGCAGCCTCTACTCTCACCCTGTGCCTCTTCTGGGAGCCAGGCGGCCTGGCCTCTGGTTGTCCCCTCGCTCACTGTATTATACATGGCAGGTCAGGTTCTCTCTGTAAACTCCATTGCCCATTTCTAGAAGTGGGTTTCTATTACCCAACACTGACGTTACTGAAAGAATAAGGTAGAGAGCATGCTTGAAAAATCTTTGGTAAATTAAAAAAAAAACTTATCATACTCAGAGCATGATTTTTGTATATACTTGTAGTAGCCTCTTCAAGACTGACTGCTGCTGAATAATTTCTGTGGTGAAGAAATGGACCAATTCATTTATGCAAGGATTTCTGAATTTCTCATTCATTCGTTCACTCAACAGATACTGAATTTGCTGACCACTCATTCTGTGTCAGGGACTGTCCTCACCCTGGAGGTAAAAGAAATACACTCCATTTTACAAGTAATAATTAGGACCCTAGAGGGGTCCCTGGAAGATAGAGAAATTAATCCATTTATTCACATACACATACTGGGACACTCTGATACAGCAGGAACCATGGATAAAACTAGGAGGGGGGGAAAAAAAGGGACCACAGGATAAGAAGCTTAAAGCCTGAAGAAGGAGGTAAAAATTAAACAAATACTTTTATAAGTAATTATTTAGACACATTTTTAGTAAATGCCTTAGAGGAAAAAGGATTGAATGTTTTGAGGACTTATAACTGGGGCATTTATTTTAGGCTGGGAAATCAGGAATGCTTCCCCAAGAGGTGGGGTCCGAGTCCAGTTTGTTGAGGTTGAGTTAGCTGGGGAGTGGGTTCCAGCAGAGGGAGGAGAGGCGGGCATCAGGGAGGAGTTCTGCGTGTGTTCTCATTGTGAGAAGGCCAGTGAGGCTGGAGGGAGGGAGGAGTGATGGGGCCTTAAGGGATTGCCTGGGGCCAGATCACGCAAGATCTTGTGGAGAGGAATAAGACCTACCCTGGAGCGATAGAGATGTTGTTAGAACAGAAGATCAGTAACAAAACAAAGATAAGAGCTATGATATTTATTCAGTGCATGGACTCCCCACTGCAAAGGAGGGAGTCCTTAACTCAGTTTTCAACTCAGGCTCAACAAAGTATTCTATAAGGGGAATTCCATTTTTTAAAAAGATATGAGGGAGTGTGCCCAGCAGTTCTAGTAGAGATTGGAGGAGCATTCAAGTCCGAGGGAATGGTAAACTGCAGATAAGGTCTATGGTGAGAAACCACTGGTGAGTTTAGGAAGCTGGCACATGGCATGAATGGAGCAAGGGGGCAATGAGAAAGGGGACTGGAGGAGAGGCAGGAGACAGCTGATGAGTGAATTTTAATTATGGTTTACCTTTTAGTGCTTTTTTAAAAAATTGACTTTATTGTTTAGCGCAGTTTTAGGTTCATAGCAATATTGAGCAGAAAGTACAGAGGGTTCCATAAACCCCTTGTCCCCCTGCCCCAGGCTCCTCCACTATCAGTATCCCCCACCAGAGTGGTGTATTTGCAGCTGATGAACCTACATTGATGTATCATTATCACCCAATAGCCATAGTTTACATTAAGGTTGACTCTTGGTCCTGTTAAGTTTTGTGAGTTTTGACAAACGTACAGTGACATGTATCCACCATTATTATTCGTACAGAATAGTTTCACTGCCCTAAAAATCCTCTGTGTTTCACCTCTTTATCCGTCTCTCCCCCTGACTTCTTACAACCACTGACCTTATTACTGTCTCTGTAGTTTTCAGAATGTCATGTAGGAATCATACAATATGTAGCCTTTTCAGATGGCTTCTTTCACTTAGTATATGCTTTCAAGGCTCCTATTTAGTGGCTTTTTTAGGAAGCAGATGGCACATTCAGCTCTGCTATTATCAAGGCTGCTTTTCATGATGGATGAATTGGAGGCAGAGGTGAACCAAAATCAGGGAGACAGGTTGGGGGCTGTACTGGTAATCTTTGGAGCTTTGGGTGGGTCCACATTTTTTTTTTTTTTTTACTGAGGTCTTAACTTGAAAGACTTGCCAGGGTGTCTCCATTTTGTTACAGTGTCTTCTTAGTCATCCCTGCTTCACTTGGTCTGGGCTATCCAACAAGTGGCAATGAGTTAAATTTAAATTAATTGAATTAAATTTAAATTTTAGTTTCTCAGGCACATTAGCCACATTTCAGGTGCTCAGTAACCATATGTGATTAGTGGCTACCATATGGGACAGTAGAACATTCCCATCATTGTAGAAAGTTCTATTGGACAGCATTGGATTACATTTTTGAGGACCCTTTTATGGTTTTCTGGAAAGATTGTAGGCTTTGGAGTCAGAGATAGATTTTAAGTTGCTGTTAAGACATTTGGTTGTGATGTGATTTTTAAGTTATGGTTATGCATACACACACACACACACACACACACACACGTAACAAAATTTGCCATTTTAACCATTTTTCCAGTATAAAATTTAGTGGCATTATTACATTTACAATGCTGTACAACCATCACCACTGTTTTCAAAACCCTTCATCAACCAAAGAGAAACTCTGCAGCCATTAAGCAGTAACTCCCCATCACACACACACACCCCCCCCCACTACCACCACCACCACCACACCCCTGATATTCTCAACCTACTTTCTGTCTCTATGAATTTGCCTATTCTAAATATTTCATATAAGTAGAATCATTCAATATCTGGCCTTCCATGTCTGGTTTCTTTAATGTAGCATAATGTTTCTAAAGTTCATCTAAGTTGTAGCATGTATGAGAACTTAATACCTTTTATGGCTGAATGGTATTCCATTGTATAGATATACCGTGTTTTGTTTACCCACTCATCTGCTGATGGACATTTGGGTTGTTTCCACCTTTTGGTTTAGTGATGCAATTTTGAATAATCTACTTAGTTTCTGAACTTCATTTCAATAAAGTGGGTGTTTTAACCCTTAAGACCTAGGATTGTGATGAGGATTAGAAGATACACCACAGATGAAGCACTTGAGATAAGGTTTCCAGTTTGGCAGTTGTGAATTTTCCTCCCCCTTTTTGTTCATCTCTGTCAACCCCCTTCTTGGTACCTGGAACCCTGACCATTAGAAGCTCAGCCACTGTTTGCCAATTGTTGATTCTCTCTGGGCCCGTTAGCTCAGCTCTGATTCTTGGACTGTGGAATGTGAGGAGAATATTTGATTTGACCTCTGCGTGTTTAAAGTGTGGGAGGTTCCAGGTTGGTGGAGATAATGCCTCTCAAGTGTCAGACGTCCTGGGATGCAGATGACGGCCCGTGTTCCTCATTAAACTAATAATTCCTCTCAAGGGAAGTGTAGCGAAAATCAGCACTTGACATTTAAAGGTGGATGAAGTCATAAGGAGATTATGACTTGGCCTTGCATAGTGTTTCTTGGGCCAGATTAGAAATTCACATGAGAGAGTGATGGTTTTCTGGGGCCACACTCTGTGTTTTCTAGTCCAGGGCTTTTGAGGTGTAGATTCTGAAAGTCTGAGGCATGATTCTGAGTTGGAAAGGGCCGTTTCTCTCTGTAGGAGGTACATTGAGAAGTCCGGGTTTTCTCTCTAAAGGCACACAAATGATAGGAAACCCTCACATTCAGTTCAACTAAAAAGATAATTAGGCAGCATCTTATTTAAGCTACTTTTACCTGTATCCTAGAGGCTTAGATAATGAGGACTTTTAATTATCTCATGTGACATAAAGTTTGTAGATAGGTGACTTTGCAGCTCAAGGCTGCAGTACCCAGGTTTGGAATCTCTCCAGTTGTCTCAGCCTTCTCCTTAGTGTTCCCAGGTGGCTATAGCACCCCAAGATTCATGAACTAACATATAATCTAAAGTAGGGATGAAGGCAGGGCAGGCAGAAAACAGCTCTCCTTGTGAGCTTTTTCCTTTATTAGAAGAAAGTCTTTCCCAGAAGTGCCTTCAAAGTTTTCACCTTATGACTTATTAGCCAAAAGTGAGTCACATGGCCACCTCTATTTGCAGTGGAGTCTGGGAAAGTGAGCTTTTTCATCCTTTGTGAGAGAGTTATGTAAGAAAGATGTGGGTAGGGGTTGAATACTGTGTTGGGTAGTCAACCAACACTATTTACCTGAACACTTGTGCACAAGGTGCAGTTGAAGTATAGATACTGATAAGGTTTGGTCATGCGTGCTCCCAGCTAATCAAAAACATAGTAAACCAGAATAAATCCTGTAAGAGATGGGATGTAGAAAGTTGAAGGGAGGAATGGTTTATACTGTCTCTATGGTCAGGGAAGCCTTCATGGAGACGGTGACTTGTGTGTGAAGTATTCAGATTTTGGCTGAAGTCAGGGCAGCTCAGACTGAGAGAACAGCTTACACAGAGGCACAGGAATTGGAAATTCAAGTTTTTATTATTTTTTATAGGATGCGGGCTTAGAATATCTGTTGTAAAATCCAACAAGAAAGAAAGTGAGTTATTAAGTTAGTTAACTGCAAATATAATAGGTGTCTAATGCCAGGCTTAGATGTTTGGACTTTACTCTGGAGACATTGCGTAGTTAAGGTTTTTGAGTTGGGTTTGCCATGATCTGTTCCCCTCGATCCTATTACTTCTACATATCTAGTGATAGCTTTGCCATCATGGATTTAGGTCTTAATGTATGTTTCTCAGGTGTATCCAGTTGCCTGTACCTGTCCCCTATTCTCTGAGTAGGAGTGTAGACACCCTGTGTGCAAGCAGAAAAAACAGGCTTCCACCTTCATGATTGTTATGCTTTCAAGTCAAAAGTGTGAAAAACACTTTCTCCCATTTGCCACTCGATGTAGAAGTCACGGGGCAGCAGGGACCACGCAGGATGGCTTCATTGTGATTTTACTCACTGGTTTCCCCACTTTGCTGCTTCCGTATTAAACATGACTTGCTGGTTGTCTTTGCCAACTCTTCTGACCTCTAGACATTTTGTTCACATCTGACAGGCTTTCTCTGCTCTAAATCCCTCATCTGACATTCTGACATCTAACATCCTTCACCTCAGCTAGAAGATGCTTCACGCCATTGTCTCTGATTCTTAGTCTCTGTCCTTCCCCACTGCTCAGCGGGCTCTACCGCCATTTCAAGCACACAGAGTGCTCTGAACGCATGATCACTCTGAACACACATTTCCCTCTGACTGCAGTGTCTTCCTGTGATTTTTATTTCTCTCTTCCATAAACTGCTTTACAGAAGTAGTTAATCTCTCAAAGCCCTTCTTAAGCACCATATCTTTCTTTTTCTTTAGATTTAAAAAAAAATTTTTTGGAATAGTTTTAAATGAAAGGGAAATTGACATAGATAGCACAGAGACGGTCCATGTGCCCTTTACCCAGCTTCCCCTAAGTTACGCTGACATCTTGTATTACCTTAGTGCATTTGTCAAAACTAAGAAATCAATATTTGTATGTTACCATTAACTAAACTTACAGACATTATTTAGGTTTTGCATGATTTCCACCAATATCTTTTTTTCTCTCCAGGTGATGTTTCCATGTTGCTTTTAGTCATCATGTCTCCTTGGCTTCTTCTGATACGTGACAGTTTCTCAGTTCTTCCTTCTTTCTACCCTCTCTCCCTCCCTCCCTTCCTTTCTTCCATTCTTCTTCTTCTTCTTTTTTTTTTTAATCTTAACAGTTGTGAAAAACAGCAGTTGAGTTTTTTATAGACCGGACCTCATTTTGGCTTTCTGTGTGTTTTCTCATGATTAGTCTGAGGTCATGCAGGTTTGGGGGAGCATAGCGCAGAGATGACGTGCCCTTGTCACCATACCGGATCAGATAGTGTATGATCTCAACCCTGATCACATGGGTAAGGGGGTACCTACCAGGTTTCTCCACTACAAAGTTACTCTTTTTCATTTTCTTTACTTTGTTCATTGGGTGTAAGTCATTAAGTGCAGTCTACACTGAAGGAGAGGGGAATTAAGCTCCACCTCCTGGAGAGGGTATTGACATTTCTAGAGCCTTCCTTTCTGGCCCCTGAAGAACCCGGGAGCTGTTTGCTTTCAGTACTTCTTCTGGCCCTTTGGCATTCACTTGTCTGTCCCCTCCCCCACACCCATTAAACAGTGGGCTCCCGAATCCAGAGGGCATGTCTAATTTGTCTGTCTCCTCAGAATTTAGCCCGTGCTTGATTCTCAGCAATAAATTTGACCCCAACTTAACTTCTCCCTGATAGGGGTCTTTTACCCTCCTCTGACCTTGGAGACCTCTCCCTGGGAGGGGCTGGCGAGGGGAGGACTCAGCCTCCTGTCTGCTGCACCCATGTTCGAACTTGCCATTTAGACATGAGGACAGAAGATAAAATCCTTTTTGACCCGGGTGCCTGATGATCAATGGCCTTCCCGGCATGCTCCACCGCCCCCGCCTCGCCCTCTCTGTGGCACCAGTTGCCACTCAATAAATCCATAAAGAGACAACTCAATTGTTTTGACTTTCGTCCACCTTTTCCAGTGATTCTTCTTTTCCAAGTTAATGGGGCAGAGGGAGGCGAGGCACGTAATGAGAAGCTACACACACTTTCTCTTTCGGCAGATACCAATGCCTCTGTGCACTGAGAGATCAGTTATTAATGAAATACTCCAACCTAATATCGTAGCAATGAAGCCCTTGGCTTTGCACAAAGTGTCTGGCACTTGTAAAATAAAAGCTTAGAGGTCTCTCCTTGCCTCTCTTTTTCCCAACATAGAGTAAAGCTGGAACAATCGACCCCAGAATTTTCCAGCTCTGGTCCAGAATAAGCATGGATAAGTGGTTGTCAAGCCCCAGACACATGCACACAGAGACACATTAGAGCTTCTTAGTACACATCATGTTATCCAGGAAATATGCTCCGGGCAGCTTTACAGGAAATAGACCCATTTCTCTTTGCTTGTCTCAGTATTTCCGAAGTGAATTTGACCATATAGAAGACTATTTTCTGTTGATGTCCTAAGTGTATTTGACCATAGAAGACTCTTTTCTGTTAATGTCCACAGAACATGTTTTGAGAAACGAGCATGTAACTGATACTACCTGGAACCTCCTCGATCATGTAGATGCAGCAAAGAGTGGTGAATTGAAATAAGAATGTGTGGAGTGAACAGGGAGATACAGCCAGTCACCAATATGTTTTTTTGTTTATTGGGGTTTTTGTTTTGTTTTGTTTTTGTTTTTTTTTTGTCCTCAGTTGTCTGCTTCTTTGGTCAGAGTGATGAATTTTAGATTCAAGTGCCTGCAAAAGTGACTTGAATCCCTGCTTCATTTTGTCTCTGGCCAAATTGCTTAATCCTCCCCATGCTCCCTGAGAGCACAGAGGACCTGAATTCCCAGGCCCACGCTGAGTAGGCCTCCCCAGTTACCTACCTACTTACTTAAAAATAGATTGTGCTCCTCTCTGATTTTAAGCTCGATGCAGTGTTGGTTGAAACATTAAAAATGATGAGAATGTAAGTTAAGTGTAATATTCTGATCTGGTAATATAGACTCTCTGATTAGCATTTTCCCACTTCCTCTAGATTCCAGCTAAGCAGCATGCACAGGGCTTTGGAAGCTAAATGAGAATGCCATGTTAGCTTTCAGAAAGCGGGACTGTAGCACCTGGGTCCCTGGGCCTTCACTGCCCTTGTCATCCAGTGCTGAGTGCTTTCCCCAAGAGGCGTGAGGTCAGATGCACTTTTTTGTTCCCTTTTAGCAATTCACACCTTCTTTGCCCTTGAGAACATCCCTCTGTCTTTATGTGGTGGTAGCCTGTATCTTCTTGCTTTTTGTTTATTCTCTATTTTTTTATTTCCAGAAAGACATATGTATATGAAGGACAGAGCACTGATTATAGGAGGAAAAGGGAATCACACTAGACAAAGTGGAAGATGTTACTCACTGGCTGTGTGATTCTGAGCAAATTGTTAACCTCTCTGAACTCTGGTTTTCTCACTGATACAGTGGGACTAACAGTGGGACCGATACACAGGGCTGTTGTGCAAATGTGAGGAGGGCCCAGCAGGCACTTTGCTTAGTGAAGGGCTAACTCTTGAATAACAGGGACAACCTCCCAGGGTGGTGATGAGAACCAATGAGGTACTGAACTGGGAAGTGCTTCTGTGATTACTGAGGGCCATCTACATGTGCGCTATCAGTATAATGTATTTAGGTAGTAATTTCTAAAGTGTCTCACTCAAAAACTTCCCCTCTCCATGAAGCCTGTTAGTCATTATAGAGAGTGCTTCCTAAGTGGCAGCCCCTTAATGATTTTGGAGTCATGTCGCATGTGCCTTTTCTCCTTGATTGCACCTTCATTAAATTTTCTATGGTTTCCACTCCAGTGGCCTCTCCTTGGATGTCCATGGGGTACCAGCTATACCAGCTCACCCTACCTCAGGTAACACACATGTGATACCCTTCAGGTTGTAGGTTGGTGGTCAGCTAGTAAACTTCAACCGATTTGGTGATACTTACCTACATGTTTGACTCTGGTCAGTTACCTTCCATTTTATTTTCCCCAGAAGTCAAAGGGAATGCACATGTGTTGAGCACAGATTATTTGTCAGCATCATGCCCAGTTCTTCATATGTCTCTCCATTTAATCCTCATGGCAACTTTCACTATGTAGGTGTGAGTGACCCTGCTTTACAGACAATGAAAGTTAAGCTCAGAGAAATTAAGTAAATTGGTCAAAGTCGGCCGTGATAGAGTTTGAACCCAAGTCTGTGTGATTTCAACACCTATGTAGTATGTACATTCCCTAGAATGCAGAGATGGCTTAGGGCAGATTCATTCACATCACCTGCAAGAGAAGGGGATGGAGGGGAAAAATTTAAGTACCGATATTCCTTCTTCACTATGTGGGCAATTTAATTGTTGGTTTTTGCTTAATGATTTATCAGTAAATGAGTTTCTGTTATTGGCTTGGTCTTAGTTTCCATGTCTACAAAATAAGAGGATTGGGCGACCCTTCCTACACTGAGATAATAGGACTCTAGAGAATGAGTGCAGGTGAGCACTGACTGATTGATTGGTGGACAAACTTGTATAAATAGGTGGTCAAGTTCAGTGTTAGTTGGTTGCACAGATTTGGGTTCTCCTTAAGAAACTAATACATGCTATCATTGGTCATACTTGGTTTCCTAGTTTTCTGTGCTTTACCTCGATTTGGTATCTATGAATCCTTTTAAGTAACCAGAACTCTGGTGAAACAGCATACTGCACTGGGCAGAGAATCAGGGCACGTGAGTTTAGTCTTGACTGTAACTCCCGCAGGCCATGGAGTTTCGGGCAAATTTCATAACACCAAGATAAAATCTAGAAAATGCCTAGAGGAATCATGCCCTCTCCTCCTTTCCTTTCTCCGTCCATCAATTTACCTAACTGCAAAATGAAGATTAAAATATAGGTCAGAGTGGGAGCCACAAGAAGACCTGCACAGTGGATGCAGGAAACTAATTAATGGGAGTAAAAAGGTATAAGGGAGAGGAGAAAAAACTGCAGAATTGAGCATGTTGGTAATGGAGGGAGCTGGAGAATAGGGATGGGGAAAGAGAGAAAGAGGTTAAGAGATGAAAGAGGATGGGCTCAGGAAGCCTGCATGTTTTCTTGAAACCATCTTTTCTCTTGCTTTTCTATGGCTGGCTTCTTCTCATCTGTCACCTCCTTCTGTTTAAACATTACCTTCTCCAAGAAGCCCCCTTGACCATCCTGTCCAAAAAAGCCCCCTGCCTTGGTGATTCTGTACCACTGCATCCTGTTCCTTTCCTCTGGCACTGAACACCGATTGTAACCGTGCATCTATTCTTGCCTTGTTTTGATTTGTGGATAAAGGCCAGACTGCCTGGACTTCAAAGCCCAGCTCTGCCGCCTCCCAGCTGTGTGGCCTTAGGCAAGTTTATAGTCTCCGAGTCCCAGCTCCCTCATCTCTCATCCGGGGATTTTGCGATGAGGAAATGATTTACTACATCTTTAGCACTCAGAATTGTGCAAGGTATAGAGAGAGCTCTCACAAACCAGCTGTGACTGCGATTCACTCTTGTTTATGTCTGCCCGCTTCTTTGTGTTACATACACATCCCTAAGGGCAAGGATTTTGTCTGTTTATTCTCCACTGAACACCCAGGACCTAGTCTATGTCTGACACATATTAGGTACTTGACCACATGCTGGTTGTATGAACAAAATGTATGTAATAAAATAATTTTAAAAAACCTGAAAGAGGGAGCATCATGGATGAACCTTGCAGCATGGAGGACTCAAAAGACACAGGCTTAGCTCCAGGCAGTCACTTCCTGGGTTCCTTTGTGCTGCAGAAATACAGCTCCAAGGCAGAGCATTGGGGTGACTTTTTAAATTCTGATGGATCCTCCCAACTGTAATCCCAGCTCCCTTAGGATCCTGGGTCTCTTCATTTAGCTATAAGCTGTTCATGCCCTGGTGGGGAATAAAGGCCCTTCACCCTTGTGCAGGCTGCGCGTGTCAGCGTTGCTTTCCACATTCTGGAGGAAAAATAAATAAATAAAGCTAATTTATGTTTGGATGAAAAATGCATTGAGGCCCTTAGAAAGAATGAGCAATGAGAGGGCAGCATTCGTATTAGTATTGCACGCAATACCTCCTCCGTCTGGTCCCTGCCGCTGCTCTCCTTGTGCCTCATACTTTTCATTACTCTTAGGTCTGGAGTTGAAATCCATGTTCATTCTTTCCTCTTCCCTTAGCTTTAGGCTCGGGGAATGAAGAAATGAAAACAGAATAAATCATCGAGAAGTAGAGGGAACTGCATGAAGAGAACAGTCTTTGAAACAGGGAGAGGTGTCGTCTGGGTGTTTGTGTCACTCTGCAGGGTGTGTGAGCGAGGGGTGTGTGTACACACAAATGAACATGACCACCCCTGGGCACTGCTGTCCTCCAGAATCCAGACAGCTTCCCCAGATGTCTGCGGTGCTGAGTTAACACCGCCCTTTTCCTCTGAAAACTCCCGGGGTCCCGGAGATGAACAAGGCTGGGGAGGGACAGGGTCTCTGGGGTTCTGGTCTCATTACGGCTTAGTGCACCTCCCCGCTGCCTGTGCTTTCATCATCACCCTTGCTCCCCAACCTGCCTGCAGGATTCATTTCCATATGTAGAGGGCTTTGAAGTCTTATTAGCTGTGCCATGGTGTAGGGTTTAATTTTCTCTTGTTGATGTTGCTTTTGGGGGACGGGTTTTTCCTCCACTTGTTTGTATGTATTTTTTTCTGGCTTGTTTTTCAGTCATGCTGTGCTGGAGATCTGTGTCTTTTCCCCTCTTTCTCTCTTTCTGCATGTCTCTCACTAGAACTAATGACAGGGCCACCTTAGGAGTGGGAGCTTTTCCTGCTTCAGGAATGTTTGGAGTAACAAATAAGAGGGAGACTCTTCCAGTGATACTTTCTGAGTAGTTTCAGACCTTCATCCCTCCTCCTTCCCTCTTCTCTTCTGTTTTCTACTTTCTCCTCTTCTCCCTGCCTTCCTGGATCTCTTTTCCCTTAACATTCTCTTTTTTATTTATTTTTCACGTAATCATTCATTTACTCATGATACTAGGGAGTAGGCCAGGTGCAGGATGGGTACCAACCTGCAGAAAGGACTAGCTTAGCCTTCAAAAAAGGCACATTCTAGGAGGAAAGATAAAGTTGGTATGGAACTAATTAATGCAGGGTGGAATGGGCTTGGGAGGAAGGCAATGAGCAGGAGTGTAGACAGAACAGGTTGCGTGAAGAGCTGGGATCCTGAACCTTACACATGGGTGGGGCTGGAATGCTTTTTCTACTACTGCCCCTCACTAGTTGAGCCATCTTGGGCAAGTTAAGTTACGTAACCTCTCCAAGTCTCAATATTCTCATCTGTAAATAGGGATGAAAATAATAGGATCTACCTGGTAGGGTGTTTGTGAAGATGCAGCAGTGTTACTCAGTGAAGCATCCTCCCAGTGCCTGAGTCTTAGTGAGTACTGTACAAACATTATCCACAGATACCATTTTTCAATGCCATTGTGACAATTTAGCTAATGTTTTCTGTGAGTCTCTCCCAGGAAAAGTGAGTTCACGCCCTGAGGTGATCCAATAAATCTTCTTGGATGAGTTATTTTCAGACTGATTCTTAAGGGTGAGTAGGCTGTGTACAAGTGAATTTGGGGTGAGAGTTGAGTATAGTTCTAACAAAAGGAACAGATGAGCAAAGTGACAAAGGGGACCTGGAGATTTTATGTTTGCACAGTTTAAAAAGCTTCTAAGGTGCATTATCAGGTATACTTGTCTGCCTGCTTAAAGCTTGCACTGTTACTATGAATAAAGAACATTAGTGTGGTGGGCTGAATAATGTACCCCCCACCCACCTACCAAAAAAATGTCCACACCCTAATTCCTGGTGCTTGTGAATGTTACCTTATAAGAAAGATGCAAGTAAGTTAGTATCTTGAGATGGGGAGATTACACTGTATTATCCAGCTGGGCCCTGAAAGTAATCACAAGCATCCTGACACGAGGGAGGCAGAAGGGGATTTGACTTTAGACAGAGGTGGAGAAGGTGGAGGTTGCAGTGATGTGGCCGGCAGCCGAGGAATGCCAACAGCCACCAGAAGCTGGAAGAGGCCAGGAGCAAATTCTTCCTTAGAGCCTCCGGAGGGTGCACGGTCCTCCTGACACCTTGAGTTTGGCTCAGTGAAACTGATGTTGGACTTTCGGCCTCCAGAAAGATGAGAGAATAAATTTCTGTTGGTTTAAACCATCCAATTTGTGGTAATTTGTTACAGCAGCCAGAGGAAACAGATAAAAACAATAACAATATTTGCATTTATTTCCAGCCCAGCACAGGGATGGCCCCTTAGCAGATGCACTGTCCCTGTGTGGGAGTGGATGGCTGTGGACAAGATTCCTATTGGCTGCCTGTTGTTTCCCAAAGCATTGCTTCTCCTATCGGCTTTCCCTGCCGTGGCTTTTTTTGCGGTGAGGACGAAAGAGTAAGCAAGATTTGTAGCCATGGTGATCAGAAGCCAGCTTTGGGAGCAGAAGTCAGGAAAGATCTGTCCAGCAACCCAAGCTTCTGAAATTCCCACACCATCTCTCCTCTGTCATCTCACAGAATGTCCTTAGACAAGACCTCAATGTCATTGAGACAGTGGTTTTTCTCACTGTATTCCACGATGTCCTGGGGTTCTGCAGAAGACATACCATGAAAGGTTGTCAGAGGCATGAGTATAAGGGGGCCTGTGGCCCTCGTGCCCACAAAAAAACCCACTCTCATTTGCAATGTTTCTATAATAAAGCTGTGTTTGAGGAAATGATCTGTTCTAATAATGCAGTTGCAAAATTGCTAAATTACATGTCAAGTCCACTCCCCATTACTTTATAGGTGAAGAAACAGGGGCCCAGCCTGGGGAGACAAATGACCAAATGTTCCTGGTAGATTAGTGGCAGCAGGAAGAATTAAGCTGGAGGTTCCTGAGCTCCTCTTCCTGGCACTGGAAACCCAGCTCTAAGTGGCAGGGGCTCCCGAGGTAGGACTCACTTTGGGAAGCTACAGTTCACTGCACGCTCGCCTTTCCTGAGTTCTGTATGCCTCCCACAGGCCTTCCGCTGTCCTTGCCACATTAAATCGAATTGTCTCACCAAGCACGTATAATTTTTGTTTCATTTTTCACCTGATAAAGCTGAGTTTCAGCAGGGCTAGGTGACTTGCCAACAGTCAAGCAGCTAGAGGTGGCAGGATGGGGGATTCAAACTCCTGACCATCTGGCACTTCAGCTTATGTGTTCTTCCAGCTCTGAACCTGACTGTGGCATTCGGAAAATGGAAATGCCTTTGTGGGTGTGGGCCATTCAGGGACCTGTGTTCAGTTAACCACAGTTAATGAATAGCTGTGCGCTGCTTTGTAATAGATGGCATGAAATGGAGATGCTAAAGATTATCTCTTCAACCAGGGGGAGGGGTGACATCTGACCAGGTGTCTACCTAGCCGTCCATACCAGAAAATAGCCATGGCTTTCACTGCAAACTTGGGTCCTCACTTCCACTTGAGTCAAACAGCTCATATATTCTTGTTTCCGTAAATGAAGGATGCACTCAAGCAATTGGAAACAACTTCTGGGACAATCTTCTTCCATTATGTCTAATGGAATCGAGTGTCTGTGGCACACAGTGTGTGCTGATATTTTGCAGAAACAAGGCGGGATTTCCCCATTACTCTGAGGATGGATTAGACGTGACATGAACTCCTCAGAGACCTCTCACTTTGTCACAATAGAGCTAGTGAGTCACATCAGAAGATTTGGGGAACAAAATGCATCTTTGGTTCCTGCTTCTTATCTTCCCCTGTTCTCTATGCCTTCTTTCCCATGTATGTATTTCTCTCTCTGCTGGTAAATTGGGTGTCAAGGGGCCCATATGAAACAGGCCTGTATAAAAGGATTCATCATGCTGTTTAAGGAAATGGCACTGCTATTCGGAATACAAAGACCCTGCCCTAAATGTGGCATTGTCTTTTTTTCCTGATTGTTTGCTGCTTTACTTTTTTTTTCTTTCCTTTTCTTCCTCTTTTTTGTTTTCTTAACCTCCTGCTCACAATGAACAGGAAAGTTATGCCTCTAGCTTGGAGGCTGTGTCTGCCTCTGTCTCTCACCATCTGTCTGTGTATCTCCATCTCTTGTGTGTAAAAGTGTTTTGGCAGATCATTCCTATCTCAGTGAATAAAATGCCCATAACAGAGCGAAATGCAGCGACCAGAAAAGAAACTATTTGATTCACGAACACCGACTCTCTCTGGGGTCCATTTCTACCTGAACTATTTTCTTCTTTCTTTCTGACCTCACTTTTATTAAGTTGTTTTTTCCTTAGAGCATGATATGAGATTCCCTTGCTCAAAGACTTTAAAAGACACAGAATGTCCCATCTCACAAAATGTGAGAGCTACTGTAGTTCCAATTGATCATCCAATTCTCTCTCTCTTCACTCTGACCTTAATCAAGGACAATCTTGGGTCTCTAGAGAAGCCAGTACTATGATGGCTGGCCTCCTCCTGAAATCTTCTTCAGCCTGACATAGGCATGAGGCGGTGCAAAAGTCCTGAGGGGTTATCTAGCAGTGGTCCAGCCTGGCCAAAATGGGCAAGCTGAGGCCCAGAGGGATGAAAGTCACATGTAATAGCTGCTCAAGTTCACACGGGATAGCTGGCAGAGCCGGGCTGCTGTCATGGTTCCCTTTGCTTTTACTTTCCAACTCATATAGACACAGAGGGATGGGGATGTCTTCTAAAAACAGCAGCAGCATGCCTTTTATGGTACTTTAGAGTTTACATTAAGAGTTCCCCGCCTGTGACCTCATTTGACCATGGTAGCAGTGATTCTGTGAGACTGGGCTAAGACTGCCATTAGCATCTCTTTTTTTTCCACAGAGGCTGGGGGTGAGGAGAGCTGTCCAAGGTACCAACCAAGGAAGGGGCAGAACCAGACTCTTCTGCTCTGTGGGTTGGGACCACATGCTTCTGTTGCTATTTTGGCTTCACTCCCCTCACAGGGCTGAGTATGAAAGAGACTGGTGACCGTGAGGCCACTGACAGATTATTTAGGAGGGTAGGAGGAGAATTTAGCAGGATACACAAGCCATTTTTCTTCTACAGCCATACTTCCTGCCAGCATACTACCTCTCCCCACACAGCCACACCTCCCCTCCTTTCTATGTCGCTATGTTGGCATGGAGGGGTGTACGTGAGGGAGGGGATTTGCTTTCACAGGGGAATAGACATTTGTACTTACCATATGGGGAAAAAGGTTTCCCTCTGATGTCCCCTTTTTCCTCAACAAGCCTCAGTTCCCATCTCTGTAAAATGCTACAGCAGCAGGTCCAGTCTTCTTTATCTCTCTTTTAAAAATTACTTTTCTTTTGGTAGTAGAGAATATTTCTGGACTTAACAGATCAGTGCATTAAAATCCATAAATATTTGATCAGCATGTGGTCCTTGGAGAGACTCTTGTCAGAATAGCTGAGTGGGTTAGTGTGCCTCTCTCCCCTTTTCTCTTTCTTCCTTCACCTTCCTCCTCCCCTCACCCCAAACATTTGGGTAATCTATTTACTAATGAACTCAATATTGATGTATCCATTTTTCTCCGTTAGTGTCAGTTTTCATTAGGAAACATGGGAGGTCTGACATTAATTGTATGAAAAATGGGTCTCAGGGAAGCTGTTGGGTTTTTGCTTCTTAACAGAGAAAAAGTTTCTCTAGGAGAAAGTAGGGTGTTTCTCTGCTGGTCTGATGACATTGGATATGTGGTGGCAATAGACTTTGTGTGTGTGTGTGTGTGTGTGTGTGTGTGTGTGATCTCGCAGTAGACTTTTGAGAGTGAGAGAGGATTACCATGCCTCCTCTTGCCTCTACAATACAATACAATACAAAGATCACCTGTACCCTTCAAATCTCAGCTCTGATGTAGTAGAAAGAAGAGTCATTGTGGAGTTAGATGCATTTACATTACTGTCCTGACCCTGTCCCTTGAAAGTTCTGTGATCTGGAACAGAAATCATTTCCCCTCTTTGAACCTCCATTTCCTCATTGGCAAAATGGGAAATACTAATACCAATTGCTAAGAGAAAAATGGGAGGGGAGGTTGCCAGAACTGTAGCCAGAAGCCGAGCGATGCCTGGATCCTGCCATGTCTGTCACCTCTTCTGATCCTGCGGGACCCAAGATCACCTGGAGGGCTACTTTTCAGAGCTTGAGGAAGGCTGGGATGAAGCCAGCAGCTTTAACAGCCGCCCAATTGGGATCTACAAGTCCTCCATCATCACTTCCTAGCCGGTCTGATCGTGTCGTCTAATTGTCTCTGTATAGCTGCACAAACTCACCTGACTGATTAGAGAGAGCTGTCAAAGCTGGGTCATTGAATTCATCCACCCATCTGTTGGGGCAGGAGAGGTGTAAGAGGGATGGGTGCTCTGTTAAAGGTCAGTGACCCAGCCTGAATGTGAAGGTGATCCAGTTGTTTTCACAGGTCTCACTAAACCATTAAAGAGCTAAATCTTGGTAGCTTAGTGGTAGCGATGGGAGTGGGGGAGAGAAGACACTCCTTCCCCGGTATTTATCTCATCTGATTGATTTATCTTATTGTTTAAAGTAAGTAAGACAGTAAACAAGACATGCCAAGTATGATGCCTGACACATATTGGCTGCATAGTAAATGAGAGCTTCTCTCTGCAGTGCTGTCTACCCTGATCTCCCCTCTCCTTTCGCTTGCACTTGCTCAGAGGCAGATCTTTGTCCTTCTTACCCTAATGCATTTATCACTTTCTTCTATGTCTCCAAGTATGTTACAAATGTCATCTGTATTGCCAATTAGTTGCTAAGCCCCTTAGGGCAAGGACCCTGTCTTGTGAGTACCCAGCATGAGGTAGTCCATCTGAAGAAGTTTTTGGACAGATTTTCAGATGGGTGGATGGATGAATGAATGGATGGATGAATGGATAAATGGAGAGGAGCTTGGGGTTTGGAGTACTTGTATACCTAAAGAAGGGCATCTTTACATGTAGATCTAAGAAGGAATAAATGGGCATATTTTTACTCGGGAAATTAAAAGGTTGGGGAGGAGACACAACCATTAAGGTTATGTTGAACATGAGACTGTCTCAGGATATTAGATGTCCTAAAGGGTAATTTGAGTAGAAAATAATAATTTACAAAAAAACAGTTCAATATTACATAGAGGACTGGTAGCTTCACTTTATTATTTGCAGAATGGGAATCTTTCCTAATCCTCCTATTCTCTCCAGGTTGTCTGTGAAGATGAGAGAATGATTAGAAAGTGTTAAACCTTGTGAACTTATAGCTAGATTAATGATAGATAGATAGATAGATAGATAGATAGATAGATAGATAGATAGATAGATAAATAGTCAGTCAGATAGTCATTGGTTCACTATTTGTTTTATTTTTCTTATAAATAAGAACAGAATTGGATTCAGATGGATTTTTGGTAACACTTCCACTGCACGAGGGAAGATGAGCCAACTTACATCCACTTGCTCAAGGTCATGAGCACCTGGTCAGCCCATTCCCCCAGATCCTCATGCCGTGGATATTAGGTTAGTTGTGTGTGCTTCTGCTTCTCCCCTTGACTGTGAGCTTTACTCAGTGTGCCCTACACAGTGTTTTCACTTAAAACAGAATTTCTACTCATTGGTTATTTGCAGAGAGTTCCCCACTCCCCCACCCCCACCCCATGATGCCTCACTACCTGAGATCTGCATCTTTAAGAGGGAATCTCAACAGTGAAAATTATACATGTTGGAGTTCGAAATATGTGTAAACTATGTTTAAAGCCCTTCTGCCTCTAGAAAGTCACTTTCTCTCTGTCATCCTCAGTATCCCCATCTGAAAAATGGGTGTACTGCTTTTGCTTTATGAGGTTTTTAAGAGAATTGCAAACCACCCAGTCTAGTGCCAGGCATGATTATGCACATGGTCTCATGCAACATGTGAGACATAGTAAACAAATGAAAATTACTTCTCTTTTCAGTGTTCCTTGTTCTAACTTCTTCAGGATTGTTAGGATGGACCTAATATGAAGGAATTTTGATCTCTGGAATGCAGAAGCCACAGGTCATTGTCCTGCAACTAAACAGGTTTAATTCCTTGAAGAAGCCATTTAACTTCTGGCTGCCTTACCCCTACTGCCCTCTGTGGACCCTTCGTGTAAAATAGGAACTCACGTGGGATTTCCTGATAACTTGTTGCATGGAGCAGGGTGCAGTAGGGGTATGTGTGATTCCTTGGATCCCTCACATTAAATGTGATTTGCGTCTGTGTATTTTTAAAACCCATCTTAATTTAATTCAACGTTAGCATTTTTTATTCTTAGGTATTTATTTATATTGCTCCTCTTTCCAAAAATAATGTTAAATGGCTTATTTATTCACACAAATGGTGGCCACAAACAGATACACAGCTAAGGGGGACAATGGCAGGTCCACACTTTTGAGTATGGACCTAGTGTTGTTTTGTTGTGTTTCTTATTCAGTCTTTACAGCAGAACTTTTCACAATGACTCAAGCTTCTGTTGTGGGAGAGGGACATGGGCTGGTCCCACTGAGGGCACAGACACATGGAGACCTGGGACTTCTGAGTAGAGAATAAAGGAGTTAGGGGGCCATCTGGGAAGTGGGAGGAGTGATGAGGATGGTCCTTTAGTACCAGAAGCCTGCGAACATCCTAGGTGAGGGCGGAGACGTTGCAGAAGACTAGGTTGGCCGGACCTTGATGGCAGTGAATTGGTGGGAGTTGGTAAGATGCTTGCAAAGCACTCAGCACACACCAAGCACAGAGTAGACATGAGATGTTACTGTTACTGACCGGGATCTGGAGACGGGGATGGGCTTCCCCTGTGGATAGGAGGGAGTAGTGATGAAGGCAGGCGTCCTCTTTGTCCCCGTGGAGAAGCAGTGTGGCAGATGCTGATTACCCAGCCTTCCTGGCCCCGAAGCCCTGACTTCCCCCTTTCACCTCCTGAAGAACTTTCTTTGATTCCTCTGAGATCTCCCCAGCTAAATACCAAGGCAACAAAGAGCAAATTAATCCTGGCATGAGGGGGGTGGAGGTTAATTTGTAAAGATGAGCGACATCTTACAAATGGATTATTCCCCATGCAGTCTCTTGGGAGCTGTGCATGCGCGCGCGCGCGCGCACACACACACACACACACACAAAGGTATGCACCTCTTTCAAACTCTTACCATACCCTAATGTCTCCTGTCTGAGCCCTTGTTTTATAGACAGGCTTAGAAATGAGCAGAATGGGAAGATTTTTCTGTGCCTGGTGGTCTTTTTTTTCTTTCCAGACCTCTTGCCTCCTTAAGCTGCCTACACTGGCTGCCAATTTTTTCAATGAAGCTGTCGTGTACTGTTAATATTGTCAGGATTTATGAGCATTGCTAGATGTGTGCCTAGAATAGTTTTCTTTTCTTTCTTTTCTGTTTCTCTCCAAAGAGCAGCATGGAGGGGGAGTGGTGAGATTCCAACTCTGGTTACAGACAGACATGGGTTTTAGTAGTAATTCTGCCACTGACATGCTGTGTGATCTTGGGCAAGTCCGTTTCTCTCTCTTGCTCTGAGTTCTCCATCTGTATTATCATATGGGGTGATATTTAAGGGACCTTATGGCTCTAGAATTTCATGACTTGACTGATTTAAGGAATTCCTCATTCAGTGAAGAACAAGACTATGAGAAAGTCCATTCTCCTTTTAGAGCCTGTTTCCCTATCAGCAGAATGTAAGTAGGGAAGGGAGTTCAAGGACCCTTGCAGGTCTAATTTAATATGAAGATTACTGAAATGGTCTTTCTGCAATGCCAGCTCTTGGCAATCAATGTCATTAGAGACCCAGATTATCCCAAACACAGGATTTCTGAGTTCCAAGTAAATCTGTACTTCACTGGGGGGAATGTTATTAGTTTACCCCATATCATGAGACTGACCTTCCTAACATGGGGGTGTTTGTGTTGTGTTCAAGCCTGGTTCTTCCCAAACACAGGTGCTTGAGGTGGAGAAGTCAATTCAGAAAATTGCAACAGTGTCGGGGACCATTATTGTTCTATTCTCCTTTCAACAAATATTTACTGAGTGCCTACTATATTCTAGCCACCATCCTTGATTCTGGGAAACCAGAGGACCCAGTAGGAGCTTTATGGAGAATAGGGAGAAGGAGACAATAAAAGGTAAATAAATACTTAAGTGTCGGCATTTAAGGCAGCAGGAAGGACTGTGAAGGAAGTAAAGCAGGGTAATGTGGTAGAGAGCCTAGGGGTGCGGGGTAAAATAGGGGTTGCTATTTTAGATAGTGTTATTAGAAAAACTTTGCTAGGAAGTGCCAATTGAGCAGAGACTAGGAAAATGAGAAGAATGAGCTGTAGGAAGTTCTGGAGGAAAGCATTCCAAGACTACAGAGGTTGCTTCAAGTTCACTGTGTAAAAGGAATTTAGCAAGGAGGGCGCTGTGGCTGGAGCTGGATGACTAAAGGGAGCTGGCTGGGTGAAAGCAGAAAGCTGGGAGATGAAGGAGGAGCCTGGGACTGCCTTTGCTTATCATCATTACCTCCCTGCTGTTGAAGGAAGCCCTGATATACCCTTCCTTGTAATCCTTGCAGTGTCCCCTAGGGCCAACACTGTTGTCCCCATGTTGTACATAAAGAAACAGCTCAAGGTGGTGACTGACTTAGCCTCGTCTCAAAGGTTAATGGCTGGAAGCCTGGACCAGAAAGCAGATCTACCTGACTCCAGGTGCCAGGCTTTCCACCAAAGCACACTGCCACCTTAGGCAGTTCCAACAGAGGAGTTGAGGAGGGACCACTTTCCTCATCATATCCTGCCCCTTTCATTCCTGGGGAGAGAAACGACTGACAGTAAGGGATCTGTTCAGGGCAAGGGTCAGCAAGCTATGCCCCTCTCCTCTCGTTTTGTTGGAACACAACCACACACCTTTTTTGTGTATTGTCTGTGGCTACTTTCCCACTGCCATGGCCAAGTGAATTGGTCTAGTGAAGAGCCCATGGCCTGCAAAGCCAGAGATATTTACCATCTGACCCTTTACAGAAAAGTTTGCTGACCTCTGATTTGGAACATGAGTTGGTGAACAGAACCAAGGTCTCCACCCTGGTCTCCTCACTCTGGGTCATTAATCTGGTCTAAGATAAACATGTGATCTGGAGGGAGGGAAAACTGGCCCCCTGCCCAGCACTAATATTAACTCACCATGTGATTCAGAGACCTTTTTTTCTTTCATGTTTAAATTATCTTATGTTTAAAATGGGCAAGTGGGACAAGATCAATGGTTTCCAGACTATCTTGGCAGTATCTTCCATTAAAGTCTTAACATGGAAGCTCAATATGTAAGATAGAATTTAAAACCTGCTCTAAATTAACCTTCCAGTTGCTCTACCATCCCCCTGAACAACTTCATGGGCATCTTTAGGGGACAGCACTTTGGGGCCATTTGATACTAGATTAGATCATTTTAGGATCTGTTCTGGCACTCACATTCTCTGTTTATAATCAACACGGGTGGGTACCTCCTATATGGAGATGTTGAAAAAAAAAAAAGCAGTGTTCATCTCTGTAAATTAAATTTCCCTTTGGAAAGAGAACTCATTATTTTTCCTCTCTGGCCCTCAATTTCCTCATTTATGGAATGGGAACAGTCATCCACACCTCACAGAACCATCATGAGAATTCAATGAGGTGACACACGCCAAGAGCCAGATGATGAGTTGGAATACATAGGAATTGGAAGCCTTCCAGACATGGTTTCAGGCATCAGCTTAAAAAAAAAAAAGCTTTATTGAGATATGTCACATGTTATATAATTCACCCATTTCAATTATACAATTTAGTGGATTTTAGTAAAATCACAGATATGTGCAACCATCACCCATCAGTCTTAGAACATTGCATCACCTCAAAATGAAACCCCATACCCTTTAACTATCACCTCCCTAAGCAACCACTAATCTGCTCTCTGGAAACTTCATATAAATAGAATCGTACAATAGGTGGTATTTTCACTTAGCATGATGTTGTCAAGGGTCATCCATGTTGTAACATGTGTCAGTAAATTCCTTTTTAAGTGCCATCTAATATTCCATTCTGTGACTCTACCATATTTAGTTGATCATTCACCAGTTGATGGACATTTGGGTAGCCTTTTGGCCTTAGTGAATAATGCTGTTGTAAAAATTCATATACCAGTCTATGAGGGGGCAGGTGTCAGCTCTCACCTTGAGCAAGCAGCTTAAGCCCCCTGAACCTTCATTGTCTCCATTTTCTCATCTGTTAAGTAAGCTGAGCCTGTGTGCTTGTGGGCTTGATGGGAGGGATAAGAGAATGCACGGTGAGACACCAGGGGTAGAGCCTGCCATAGGATAGATATCTGATAAGTAGTCATTTACTCTTATTATGAGACAAAGCAGGTTCTCAAAAAACAAAACAGAGTTCCCCTCTTCTTCTCTTCTTTACTTGTAAATCTACAGGCTCCTTGGTGGCAGAGTAGACCCCTACCTCCACAACTGGCCTTATATTTTCTAGCTTTCAGGGTTCTATCCCTTCCAGACAGAAGCTGAGGAGCCTCCCTGGTGAAGTCTGAAAGAAAATTAGCATCTTAGAATATGTGTGAAAATTAAATGGAGCATAAATGGAGCTGTTGTTGAGGAGAGAGTTTCTCTGAAGGTGGGAGAAAGAGGAAGGTAATTATCTTTCTGCTTTCTGACTTTAAAAGGGCAAAGAGACCCTGTGTAAGTGTTTTTGCAGCAAAACCAAAACCTAGACATTTAACTCACAGACCTAGATTTTTTTCCCCCCTCTTTGATAGTCTTTTGGTCTATCTTCAGAAATTCTGATGGGGAAGGTCTATCAGGACTGTGTTGCTGATTAATAAAGTTCCAAGTGCACCCTGCCCATTTATTCATCAGTTCTCTCTCTAGCACTCACAGTGTGCCACTTCCTTCTTGCTAGTGTTGATGGATAAATATGCAAGTGATCAAGACAGATAAAGCCCTTCCTCCATGGGAGTACAGCTTATCTCATTTAATCCTCAGAACCCCATTTAATGGATGAGAACACCGAGGCTTGGCAAGTATAAGCTATCTAGTAAATGGTAGAAACCTACTTGAACTCTAGTCTATCTTCCAAGCCTTTGTTTTTTTCTATTAACCCACACTGGGGATAAACACAAGACATAGGAAATGTGACTCCTGCCATCAAGACACTCAAAATCTCCACTATCTCATTCCTTCTCCCTGTGTTGTTATTGATTCAGCTGCAAGTGACAGAAGATCCACCATTCCAGTGGCTTACACAAGACAGATGTTTGCTTCTCTTGTAGATGTTTCATGCTGTTGGACACTGTGTTAGGGACCTAGGGTCCTTTTACCTTGTTGCTCTGTTGTGCATGGCCTGATTCCCAAATTCACCTCCTAGATCAGCAATAGCCATTGTGTCCAAATTGTAGCCATGTGAAGGTGCAAAGTCCAGGAGAAGGGCATATGCCTTCACTTCAGGGATTGTCTGTAAGTTAAGCTAATTTCCATTTCCATCTCTTCAGCCAGGATTCAGGTATGTGGTCACAACCAGCTCCAAGGGAAGGTGGAAATTGTGCAGCTGAACTTGGGGAATTCTCTTTCAGCTGAGAGGGGAAGATTTTGTTTTTGGTGGGGTGAGGCATGGCATTAACTTCTCTGCTGTGTTCTCTCTCCCCACTTGTATCCTTGGAGGCTGACACAGAGGACAGGGGTGGGGAGGAGTGGGCAGAAAGAGGTTATTTTGGTTGGAGGCAGGGTCTTGCACCAGAGGTGAAGCTGAAGTGTTGAAATCTAGCTGGGCTGTGAGCTGTTGCCTGTTTTCATGCCTGAAGTACAAGGCTTCATGCCTTTTTCTCTTCCCTTCTGTTCTCTGCATGAGCATCAATTTCCAGAGAGTCCTCCAGGAACCAACCTAGAAGGGCTTTGGAGAAGGGCTCATGGTGAAAAGCTCTGCTCTGTGTTTCCATCTGTCCTGACATTTGACTAAGCTCTTTTTCTCTGGGTCTCAACTGGGCTCATTTCTTGCCATGCCATTGGGTTTCCTGAAGCCTTAGGCAGTGTATGTAAAGTGGAGACAGAGTTCTTTACCACCTTCAGGCCTCAAGATCATTCCCTCTTGGGAACTGGCTGGAGTGTCTTGGCGGGAGGGTGTGATGGGAGCAGTCAGGCTCCCTCGGGGATCTGTCCTTCAGGGTCTCTGGCCACATCAGCTTGCTCCCTTGGTGGGGTGCTCAAATGGATGCATAGGGGTTATGAACAAGGGCTGTGGGGCCACAGAGTCCTGGGCTTGCGGAGTCCCTGCTCTGCCCATCACTGGTGACCTTAGGGAAACCGCTTAACCCCTTGGACTCCCAGTTTCTTCACTTAGATGTAGGAGTGATAACATTTCATGTCATAGGGCAGTTTGAGGATTTAAAAGAGATAGTGCACAAGAAGGGCCAAGCACAGGCTCCCAGAACTATGTGTGTTTAAAAATGATCATGTCCATTATAATTTTAGTGTGGATCCCCATTCCTGGAACAAAAATGGTAGCTGTTATCATTACAATCTCCTGGCCCTGCATTTATGACTGCAGCAGCAACTGAGCACGTCCCACTTTATGTGGAGTCCTGAGAGCTAACACCTCTTGCCAAGTGATCTTGCAGAAGGCAGTGCACCACGTGGCCCCTCTTGTCCCCTTCCCTTCCTGCTCCCCCCGCTCCTCATTTAGTGGATTAAAAACACAGCAGGGTTTCTTCTCCCACTTCCTGGGTGGTTCTCCTCCTCTCTTTCTTCCTGCAGAACCTAATCTTAATTCATCCTCACTCACCAGGGACAGGGACCCTGAATGCATGTTAAAATATGATGGACTTGGAAGCAGTGAGTTGGACTAGTTAATAGCTTAACCCAAGAAGGTGGGGCAGCTGCCACTTGCTCAGAGCTGTGACAGTAGCTTCCCAAGTCTGCTCTTTTTTTTCTTTTTTTTTTTTTTTTTTGACTTGCTGTTCTTTGAGGGCACTCAGTTCCAATACCTCCTCTGCCTGTAGGTCTTCCCTGCCCTCCTGTAGAAGGTCACCCATCTCTGATCCTGTAACTAGAGGTGAACCTTCTTCCCAGAGGTTGCCTTTCTCTGCTCCTATAGCTGGAGGTCACTGACGCTCCCTTCTCTGAATACCAGTAGAAGTTGAGATGTCTCCTATAAAGACCAGACTCCTTGGGATGGTGTCCAAACCTTGTTTCCTTTTCAGTCTCCAAAGGGCATCCTCTCTTCTTTTTCTCTCCATGAGACTCCCATTTATCCCCTACTCTGGGAAGGATTTGCCATCACTTTCTTCTTACAGCGACTCGTTGCTTATTAGCTTGATCACTTGGTGCCTCTCAGGCTGGGTCATCCCAGGGGCTGGTGTGAGTGGGTGGAGAAAGGCCCCAAGTTCCAGTCCTGACTCAGCCTCAGCCTGACTGAGGGACCCTTCAGTCCCTTTCTATGCCTGTTTCCCTGGGATGAAAAATGATGTTTTTAGCAGCCTCTACCATGCCCAGGGGCAGAGAGAGATTCACTAACAGACCTCGGGAAAGTGCTTTTCTTCAGTGTATAGAATACCTACAGAAGACCAGTGAACTGAGTCATTATAATAATGCAAGTGACAAGAAACAGCAATGGCCATTCAGCCTGAGGTCCTTCCAGGAGCAGGTCAAGGTAGAGCGGTGATTCTGGAAGTTGGCAGATACTCCACAGCTCTGTGTAGCCCCAACGCTTCCCAAATCTGGCTTCCCTCCCCTTCCTTTTCTTGGCACTCTTATTTTTCCAGGCTCAGAGACTTTGCACATGTGATGCTAACTTCTTCCATCTCAGTCTACTCCATTTTCCCGGGATTTCAATGTCATATATGACCTTTGGGTCTTAGAACCTTGGAACTACCCCCAAGTTCCTTGATTTTGCAGATGTGGAAAGTGCCCCCACCCAGGCTGGGAGACAGAATTGTCCAGGCTTATATAACAATCACAAAGACTCGAGACAAACCGAGAATCCTGATCTCAGAATCAGAGATGTTTCCACCCACCATACGTCTTCTCTCTCATCCCCACCTCTGAGCTCTGCTGGAATTGCTCAGACTTGGTCCTTCGATTTGTTTTTCGAGCCTGTGCAGTTAGATGGAGCAAACAGTTACTGAGCACTTACTGTATGTCAAGCTCTGTGCTTGGCTCGCAAGTGAATGAGGCTGAAACCCTCTTTTCAAAGGGTCTATGGTACATCCTGGGTGTGCAATACGTGTATTGAGTGATTGCTTTGTTATCACTGGACACCTGAGTCGTAGCCTGGTGGCTGGAACATGAGAGTTACTCAATACGTAGCTATTGAACAAGGACGAGTGTGCTCTTAGCTTCTTCCAAGGGGCGTCTGCACCAGTTTTTTATCTTCCAGTTCACTGTACAGGTATTGTCGGGTGAGTCTTCCCCAGACACAGTGCTGATAGCGTCACCACCTTCATTCCTTGTCACAAACTTCCAGCAGCTGCCTGTTTCCTACCTAACGTATACATACTTCTTTGCTTGGCACCCTCGGCCTTGTCAGCTGTGGGCTCAACTTCCCTCTTCAGCCCTGCACTCAAGGCCACCTTTGTGAACATATACTCCAGCTACCATGACCTCCGCTTCCCAGTGACACACACTCACCTGCATTTCCATTTCAAGACCATTGTTTATGTGCTCCCGTTGCCTGGAATCCATGCTCTCCACTCAGTCTCATAAGTCCTGGTCCTAGAGTGTTTAACTTACATTCCTTGCCTCTATCCGCCGGTGAGCTGTTTACCCTTCAGATACCATCTTAAGTGTCATTTTGTCTTTGAGGAGCTTCTTGTCATCCTCACTTCCGCATAGATTGGACACCCCTTTTTGTTGGCTCACTCCTGTTTCTTGAAGATGCTCTTTCTTGGCACTTGTAACACTTCATCCCTCACGTCGATGTATGGGTCTGCCTCCCCCGACTCCAGTCTGCTAGCTGCTTGAAGGGTTAGGATTGTGCCCATATCCCTAGTCTCAGCCCCTTAATGTAGAAGAGGGTGCTCCCACGTTCACATATGGGAGCAATATATGATTCAGTCCCTTCCCTATGAAGCCCTTCATCTGCCCTTCCTCCTTCCCCCACAGCCACCACTGGAAGTGATTTCTTCATTTCCTACTGTAGAATTTTCTTTGTGCAATTGGATGTCTCTACTTGCACTCACTGATTATTACTTACTGTGATCAGCCTACAGTTTTTTTCTTTTTTTGTATTTTGAAAAGTGGGAGGGTGAGGGGTCAAAAAAGCCTGTACGAGTATTGGTCCTGCTGTGAACTTGCTCCATGACCTTGGGCAAGGCCGTCTTTGACTCTGAGCTCCCATGTCTTCTCCACGTCTACAAAGAAGATGTTGGACTAAAATTAGTGATCTCAAACTGGCTGCCCACAGGCCACTTCTGGCATGCAGATATCATTTTGCTTGGCTCATAAAACATTTTGCTTTAAAAAAGTGGATAGATTTCCAAAATGGAAAAAAAAATAAATGAGAAATTTCACACAACAGCTGGATTTCCAGCTTCTCTGGAAAAACTGGAAGCGCTGCCAATGCTGGCCTTGCTTCCTGCATGGCGTTGTGCTGCTGAGGCCCAGTTGTGTTGCCTCCTCTGAAAGGGGCCTGAAGTCCCCATCCCTCCTGCACGGTGACTCCCTAAGGCTGAGTGTCACTTGTCATTTACCGTCATGCTTGTGCTGCTGATTTCTCCCCGCCCCCATCCATTCTGTTCCACCCATTTCATTACCTGCCTGGCACCCAAAGGTTCTAAGGTTGGGGCTCCCAAATTAGGTGATAGTTAAGGGCCCCTTCAGCACTGAAACATGCATTTTCATCCTCTTCTTCCATCCTGTTTCCTTCTCTCCCCTTCTAGCTCTGCATCTCTAAAAACCCCCAAGTCCTGCTCAGTCATTTGTCAGGGAAGGGGGGGTGGGAAGGAGGCCTTATGTTGGCAGTGGAACATTTTTCCCTTCCTGTAAGCCCTGCATGTCCATCCTAATTACTTCCTTATCAGGCTCCATGAGGACATACCACAGGTAATTAGGAGGGGAATGGATGAGCCAGTCTTCATCATTAAAGATTCTGGTGGGAAAGGGAGAGGGAAGAGGAGACTCTGGATCCAGGAAGGAGAGTGGGGTTCCAGTCCCCAGTGCCCAGCTTTCGGCTACATGGTCAGTCTAGGTTAACCCAGCTCAGACTCAGGACCGGCCCACTGGCTGCTCTCACAGACATCAGAGAGGGTGCCTGGAGATCCCATGGTGACAGAGTAGGTGGAAGAGGGGCTATACTGTCTGTGTCTGTGTTGTGGGGCCAGAAAGTAAGAGGTGATCCCCTGCCCTCCAACCCACATTCCTCATATGGATAATCCAGGATGATCTAGTGCCTTCTGGAAGGGCAGGTCAGTCTGCGCTGGACCTACAAGAGTCTGGCCTGTCATCAGCCATTCCCTCAGGGACCAGGGCCAAGAATCTACGCTTCAGATGGCGTCTCTTGTCTGCCTGTTTTATTATTAAGCAAGTTACATGGATGATGCCACAGTCTCTTGCCAACCAGCTGCTCCAGCAGCATCTCCCTCCTGCCCTCTCCAGTTTATTTTGCTCCTGAAGTACCACATGCAATGCGCTCGACCCATTACTCCTCAAGATGCCAACTCCTGGCCTCTGCAGCTGTAGGGTCACCCAGGACAAGTCCTGCCCCCTGCAGTAAGTTTCCCTCAGTGTCACCCCTAACCCCCTCCAAGAGCCTTCAGATCCAGTCTCTTCCTTTTGCAGGTAGAGTTGGCAGAAGGCTGGCCTATGAGTCTCATCTCTTTTGAAGGTGCTTAAATCTCTGCAGGGGCTCCTTTTGGATATCAGGGGGAACGCCAAATCCTAAGCACGGCCTGCAAGGCCTGGCGCGATCAGGCTCTAGTCCGTCTCTGCAGCCTCATAGCTGCTATGGCCTTGGCCCTGCTTCCTCAAGTCTAGGTACCAGCTGTGTTGCATTTTTTCCCCAGATTTTTGAAGGATTCACATTCACTACTTCTTCCTGCATATTCACATCTGCTCCCTCTGGATGGAAGGCTTTTGTTCTTGTTCTTCTTGAAAACTCTACTGATCTTATTGCTGTTTCTGGAGATGTCTTGTCCTCCTGTGAGCCTGCAAGACTGCACTGTGGTTGGGTCTCCTTAAATTCCCATAGCCCTGCTGTGCTTATTCATTGAATGCTTTCCGCATGGCGTCGGGCACCATATGGCTGATTGGCACGTGTTTCTTCCCAGTTAGGGGGGCACACAGCCATGTCTGTCTTATTTCTCTTTGTGTCCGCTGAGTCCCGCTGATAGTTAGGCAGTTAGTAAGTATTTGTTGATTGATTACGTGAATTGAGCTAAATACAAGTAGGTTCAACTCAGCTTTATTCTCCGTCTTTATTTCCTCGTCTGTGAAGTGTGTGTGCCCTAGGTCTACCTTCCTACAATGAAGATGGAAAGCAAAAATGTACATGAAGAAAGGAAACCGATTAGAATGCTACATACTTCCATATGAGGGACATAATTAATATTAGGATGAGAGTCAATCCTGGACATATTTCACACTGAAATCATCTTGACTTCTAATATCAAAGGTTTCTCTGTGGTTGTGGAATCTTCCTCCCACCCCTCCCAACCTCTCTTTGTGAATACAATGCTGGTGATGCAGGATGAAAGCTGGAGGCAGTGGTGTTCTGCAGAGTAGGGGCCCGAGTGGGGCCTCCCACCACCAGGACATTGGGTTGGCAAAGCCGTAAAGCATTTTGGAGGCTAATGTTCATGCTCCCTGTAGAGACTGTCTGGCAAGGGCCAGAACCAAGAAGTCGATGCCAGTGGGCACTGAGCACAAGCAGGTAGGATCCAGTGGTGGTGTGGTGGTTGGCCAGAGGAAAGGTCTTAATTGATTGCCTGGAATGTCGATTTACAATTGAGAATGTGGCTTCAGGAGTTAGGGTGGGGCAAATAGACTGTGCCCAGATTAGTTTAAGGCAGCTGATTTTTGTTTTGTTTCTGTAAAAGAAATTGTTCTTTTCAAGCACTGTGCTTCTGTGTGTCTGTGTGTGCGCGTGTGTGCATATGCATAAAAATGGTTCGCTCTACGTCTGCACCAGACCCGTAATGGGAATGGATAAACTTCAGCCCTCAGGACTGTCAATCTAACATCATAACTAAAACTAAATTAAAAAAAAAAAAAAACTGCAGAGAAGAGGAATTGGAATACCTTAGTTTTTGGGTTTTTGTTTTTTTTTTTTTTTTTGGCCTTTATTAAATTCTGGTCTTGACTCTAGGAGAGGGGGGACATCATTGTTTCTGTACCAGCCCCCGAAGGTCCCCATTATTGGATAAGTTGAAGGAGTGTAATAATACCGCCAGAGACAGGAGAGCGTGTTGAAAATGCCCACATTCTCTGCTTAGAAAGCAGAGCCGGGGAGAAAGCCGGCTGCTCAGCTGGAAGCTGGAGTCCACCTGTGCCTGTGCTGGGCTGCGGCAGTGCACACACATCATTACCACCCACACCTACCCACAGCCAGCGGGGTCAGGGGCCTTATAAGAGGAGGCAGTGGAGTGCCCTTTGAGCCCCAGGGGCCAAAGGCAGGAAACAAGACCGGTGAGCACACAAGTGGAAAGACAAGAGGTCAGGCTGGCAGAGTAGGAGCCACACAGACTTAAGTTCACATGCCCAGTTGTGCCACTTGCTGCCTGTGTGACACTGGATGAGTGCTCCCTGCTTGCTGGGAGTCCGTGACTCACTAGAAACGCATGGTGGTAATAGCCCGTGATGCGCTGAAGACACTAAAGGCGTGAGGACGTGCTGACTCAGGATGCCTGGTGGGCCTGACACGGCGTGGGCACTCATTAAGTGTTAGTGCTCCGTTCCTGCATTTATTTATTCCGTCCTGGGCCACAGCTTTCAGGGCTTGGGATATAAACATGCATAAGGCAGGGACCCTGCCTTCCAAGAATGCAGTGTTTCCTTCAGGGACGCAGAGAAATAACCACAGCATGACCGAGCGAGCATAACTTACTTGCAGACATGGGGAGCATCTCTCTGCCATCCCAGTTTTAGAGGGGATGGAAGGTTTGGCAGAGGAAGTGGCCTGTGAGTTGGGGAGAAGTAGAGCCTTGCTAGGTGGTGAAGTGGGAACAGGGCAGGGAGAGAAGATTCCAGGAGGAGGGAATAGAATGTGCAGGTGGTGAGAGATACCATGATGTGTTCAAGACCCTGGGATGGATTAGTTCTGTATTATTTGGTTAGTGCGTTTTTATTATGTTTACTCTGGAGCAGTGGTTCTTAACAGGAGGCAATTTTACCCCCCAGGGGACATTTGGTTGTGTTTGGAGAAGTTTTTGGTTGTCACAGCTGGTGGAGAGGGAGACGCTACTGGCACTTAGCAGGTGGCAGCCAGGGATACTGCCCTGTATCCTACCCAGCTCAGGAGAATCCCTACAGCAAAGAATTATCCGGCCCCGGATGTTAGTAGTTCAAGGTTGAGATACCCTGCTCTGGAACATCAGAACATCACCTGGTAGAGAAGGTGGCTGCCTATTTGATTTGACTTTAGTCACAAACTCATTCCCCACCCCATCCCAAAAATCCCCTAAAGTTGTCACTGGGCTGACCACTCCCCTCTTAGGATTGAATATTCATGATGAGTGGCCTGCAGATGGCATCTCTGGCTTGATTCCATCCACCTGATACTTCACTTGCAGCCATTTGCACCTTAGCCTGAATCATTTCATCAGATTATTCAGTTATTTAGCAAGGACCACAGCCTTGGATGTGGTGGGGGTGGGGGGCTGTAAAGTTCTGGAATTGGGTTGTTCGGAGGGCCAGGAAAGCCAGGCATATCACTGTATAATTTCTTAGAGAGGGACCTCATCATTTCCTCCATTTGATCTATAAATATTCAATGAGCACCCACTGTTTGCTGGACACTGTGTGAAGTGCTGGACCTCGTAGTTCAGCTACTACCACGCCACTTTACAGGTGAAGAGACTGAGGCAAGAGAGGGGATGCCACTGTCCAAAGCCACAAAACCTGGGCTAGCATCCAAGGTGCCTGTTCACAGCCCGGTCACCTTCCCATGGACTGAAGTGGCTGTGTCCCTCTCACTAGCTGGGCTGTAACTTTGGTTTGGGTTTGTGTTGGACAGTATTTAGTGAAGGAAGCTGCACCCAGTGCAATGCGTGTTCCTGCCTGACAGAGCAGTGGAGGAGATGTGCATTTCCATGCATCGGGAACGTATGTGAGCAGACAAGTTGCTGGAGCATCCAGCTGCCCGTCCGCCTGAGCTGCCATTGCGTGCTCCACATTTTAATCTCCAGAAGCTTTCTTTGGTACCTGCTGTTGTATTTGTCCCAGGCAGGGATGCAGAGAGGACATGGGTGGCTGTTCTTTGGATTGCATGATGAGGGGGTGGTGGGCGGCTGTTATGGGGAGCAGGGATGCGGGAGGGGCCATCTGGCTCCTTGGTTAGGCTGTAGGTAAGGAAAGCAAAGAGATGTGTGAGTGGTGATTAGTATATCAGACAGAGCTGTCCAAAACATCTGAGAACATAGCAGACGTTTTGCTCCTCCAGATGCCTTGAAAGGAAGCAGAAGGTGCTGGTTCTAGTCACTAAGGAGGGGCAGGGTGACACTATGGGGTCCACAAGGACTTTAAAGTTAGACCTTCATGGAGTATGAAGCTACCACTTCCTAGCTCTGTGACCTTGGGCAAGTTACTTAACCTTTCTGGGCCTGTTTCCTAATTGGTTGATTCTAAGCAGTAAATATGTTATTGGAAAGGGCCCCTGGTAAGGTCTTTTCATCTTCTCTTCCGAGAGGCATGTAGAACAGTCTTGTTTGATGATTCTCAAGCTTGGGCACAAAGTCATCCCAGGCATAAGCTGATTAAAATGCAAATGCCTTGTCTCTGGCCAGATTCTTGTTTGAGTCCAGTGAATGCGGGCCCTGGGAATATGCATACCAAAGAGCATCCCATTGGTCCTTGTTGCTAGGCCTCAGTTTCCTTGGCAGTGGAACAGGGGAAACAGCCCTTTGCGATCTCTTCAATCAGCGCATCTCTTCCCTGCCAGCAAAACAGGCTCACTTGGTGGTTTAATTTGAATCTCTCTGCTGCCTTGGGAAGTAGATGTTTTCACTGTCTTCATTTTGTGGATGAGATAAGAGGACCAAAAGACTTGTTTAAAACAACTCCTACATTTATGTCAGCTTTCAGTGCATCAATTCCAACGTTATTAACTTGAACCCTGGGTGTAGTAGAGAAGTGATGGAGCTAGAAATTGGGCAGCCTGTGTCTCCCACTAAGTGTCTTGTGGGTCTTGGGCATCTTCACCTCCATGTCCAGATCTCTTGGCCTCGCTTTCCTAATTTGTGAAGTTGGGTCACTGGCAGGGAGTGAATGCGGACTCCTCACTTACTCAAGTAGACTGGGGTGAATTTATTATTCCCATTTTACAGGACAGTAACTTGTCTGAGGTTGTACAGTTTTTATAAAGTGGTAGAATTCAGGTTTGATTTTTTTTTTCCTACTGAATTGGATGACTCCCTGTGCTGCTGGGAGAAAGCATTGGACTAAAATGTAGGTGAAATCTCATTGAATATTAGACTGCTGCATGAAGGTGCGACTATAGATCTACATAAAACATCTCATTAGAGGGCGTCACTATATGTTTAATGAAAAGCACATTCAGGGAGGAGCATGGCCCTTAATGATTACTTCGATCTTATCAGAATAAATGGCTTTCTGAGAGCAAAAGTCTCACCCCTTGGAAGAGGAGGAATTTTTCCCAGGAGCCTGTGGAGGAAGCAATTTTCTAAGTGGTACCCTGTATAAAACAAATGTGTCTTAATTTGCCTCCCAGAGTGACTAGTTGAGTCCCCTTCCCTCAGAGCAACAGTAGAACCAGCGCCGGGCTTGGTCCTTCTGGAGTACTTGATTTTTACGAAGAGCTTTATAGCAAGAAGGTCTCGGAGCCTTTGTAACCCCAGGCCTTTGGCAGGGCAGCCCAGTGTGGGAGAAGTGGCAGCTAGCGAGCATCTGAGATGCAAGACTTAGGTTGTCATCCAGCTTGGGCCCCTGCTGGGTGACCGTGGGCACACCTCTTTTCCATTGGGGGCCCCCATTTTTCATCACAAAATGATGGCATTCTGAAACTCTTCCAGCGTCAGGTTCCATCGTTGAGTTAGCTTTTTTATACCTGGAACCTGACCAAGAGAGCCCCACGCTGGGCAAACAGAAAAGGGGTGATGTATCCCTTAGAGTCACAACATGACTAAATCAGCCCTGACCTTGGATTCCTGGTCTCCCTTCTACTAGAGATGCTTCAGTGTCTGCTGACTCTCCTTGGTGACTTCTTCCTTCAGCCAGGAAGAAGGAAAGTCCAAGATGGACCAAGCCTGGAGTGGGAGCCTGGGGGGTTTGGAGTAACCTAAACTGGGAGATTGCTGTGGTCGTGTTGTATTCAGATGCATGGTGATCATGAGAACAGCTCACATTGATAAAATACAGATTTTCTGACAAAGCGGTAAGCATGTTGCATGTAATAACATATTTAATCCTCACAAAATCCAGGGATAGAGGTTATTATTATATCCCCATTTTATAGATGAGAAAATTGAGGCATAGAGAACATAAACAACCTTTGAAAGGCGCACAGACCAGTGAGTGGCAGAGGCGGGATTTGAACTCAGTCAGGCTGGCCCCAGGGACCACGCCCTTACTCTGTGCCACACAGTCTCCCTGGTGAGCGTCATGTAAGTTGGCAGGACAGTTCCATTCTGCCTGCACTCCACTCTGGCTCCAACAGGAATCCAAAAGAGGGCAGAGATGTTCCCGGCCACCTTGGATCTGGTGCCTTCCTGAGCTCGCAGCACCTGGGACTGGGGTTCAGCCATCTGACACACCCAGTCCTGCTGGCTCTCTGCCCTGGCTCACAGCCCTGCTCTGGAGTGGACAGTGAAGGGCTGGCACTGGGCCTGCCTTCGCAGAGTGTCAGGAGCCCTGCCCGTGCTGTGGCCAGGAGGACTGCTCCTGTATCCAGGACCCAGCTCTCCGAGGAATCCTCCCATCCGCTCTCCCAAGGCTGGGGGTGGTCTCTGCCGTGCTGTTAATGGCTGACAAAGCATAAAACTGTGCTCCTCCCCTCCCAGGAGGAGCCGCAGGCTCACAGGGATGCTTTCAGTGCCTTCAGTAGAAGGCCTGGGTTTGACAGTCCCGATAGTGTTAGGAGTAAGAAATGAGATGTGAGGCAAAATCCTGGTTCTGTTACATTAACTCACAGTGTGATCCTGGGCGAGAGACTCAGCTGCGTTGGAACCGTGGTTTTCCCACCTATAAAATGGGGTCAAGAACTTACATTGATTCAACAAATCTGTGTCTTGTGCACTCTTTCCCAGGCATGTTTTAGGCTCTCCTGACTCAGCAGTGAATGATAGCCCTCAGTTCCTTGTCAGTCCTGGCATCTGATGGGCCCATGGTGACCTTTAAACTCATGGTGGGCTGGGGCCGGAGATGTATACAGAGGGGAAGATGCTTCCTGAGGCTCTGAAATCCCATCTAGGGGTGCAAGCCAATTTCAAAAACATGAAATACTCCAGATGTGTTTCATTTCAGCATTTAGAGGAAGATGGGACTCTGTGTGTGTGTGTGTGTGTGTGTGTGTGTGTGTGTGTGTGTGTGTGAATGAGAGGGAGAGGAGGGGAGGGGAGGAGAGGAAAGAGAGGAGGAAGAGGGGACAGAGAAGAGAGGGGATGGTGACAGATAAAAGAGGGACAACAGAGGGAGAAAGGAAAGGGGGAAGGAAGAGGGCATAACAGGAGGAAGAAGTAACAAAGGGGTAACAAAGAGACAAGACGAGGAAAGAATAAACAGAGACAGAGGTTTCTCTGTTTATGCTCCTGGAGCCCAGATAGACCCAGAGTGTACCCTCCCCATCTGCACTCCATCCATCTTTCATGCACTCTGGGACAGCCTCTGACCTCCCTGCACCCCAGAGGCAAGAGGATCCCCAGGCCTGAGTCCACATTATACTGGGATCCCGCCTGCTGCCTGTCTGTCAGGAAGCCGCCAGCCCCACACTTGTCTGCAGTTTGTTCTCTTCCCTGAAGGACCTGCTAGGAAACGTGGAAGTGAGAGGCCCAGCAGTGTTTGGATTTAAGGGGGTCAGAGTCCAGCCATTCTTTGGGACAGGGACACCAATCTGAGGGTGAGGTCCTCTGCCAGAGGGCATGTGAGTAGGGCGAGCATCATCCTGTATCCCTCCAGGCAGGGCTCCGGGCTCCTTCCTGACCACTGAGAGTACCACGGCCCAGGGATCAACAGCATCATCCCTTCCAGTGCCTCTTCTCCCTCCAGCCCCACCAAGAGGCTCTTGTGAGGGAGAGAGGAAAGATACTGCCATGGAGAGAAAGCCTACCATACCCCCTCCCTTCTCTTCCTTTCCCTCCTCCCCTCCCTCCTTCCCTCCCTTCCCTACTCCCCAACTCCCCTTCCCTTCTCCCCAACCTTTCTCATCCTCGCTCTCCTTCTTTGAATTATCAATACTGTCCTGTAAGTTATGTTCACCTTTAATTACCTCCAGTTTATGGATGAGATTCCCAAGCACATAGAAGAACTGGCTGGAGGTGCTCAGGTAATCTGTGTTGGACGCAACATGCTTCACAAAGCCGCCAGATTCCAGAGTCCAAATCAGGGAGGCGACCCCAGAGGAGTGGATAATTGCATGGGCTGGATTGCCAGAGAGTGGAGAGTCTGAGCTGTGTGATTTGTGATCAGTGATCAAATCTTTCAGCACTTCATTTTTTTTCATCTGCATGATGGGATTGACTTGAATGTCTACCTCCTAATATTGCTGAAAAAGTGACATGAGGCAGATGAGTTTATTTAGATCATTTAGAAGTGCTGGGTACACAGCAAGCCCTCAAAAGATATTGCCTGTTATGATTACCATCTGCCCATGATTTTGTGTGGAGTTAGGGCAGCCTATACCTACATGCCTGGAGATTTACTCTCTGAAGTTCTTCGATGTCCAAATACTTAATATTGGATGTTTAAAAAAAATTCTGTTGAGGAGTAGGAGATTCAAATTAAGTCCTCCATCAAAGATGAATCTTAAGAGGTCAGAGTTAGAGAGAGTTGGCGCACTTCATGCTGGGCTGAATTTAGGGAACTGAAACTTCCCACCAGTGAAAAGTTCTGCTCGAGGGTTCAAAGGAACAACTGCAAAGTTTCAAAGAGAGAAACCAGAGATGGGATGTTGGATGAGAGCCTCTGTGTGCTCAATGCTGCCCGGATCACAGCAGCCCCAGCGAGGAGGTTGCCGTGATCCTGTGGTTTACTTAACGAATCTGAGCTTCAGAGAGTTAGAAGGATCTGTCCAAGTTCATGTGTCTCATAAGAAGTCTGGGTGGGATCTTAATCCAGGCTGGTTCCAGAGCCACGTGTTTGCCGTCTTCCCATCTGAGGGCCAAGGTTGGCAGCTGGGGGAAAGCTGATGGAGACATTGACTTTCACTGACTTAACAACCCAGCCAAGTACATAACAGTGCCTCTGGGTTGTTATTCTGGAACTGGAAAACAGGCTCGACAGTTTCACTGCTGAGCATTCTATGAGGACTTCTTAAACATCACTGTGTTTATTCTTTGAATTATAGAAAAGGGGAGAAAACTACCTTGTATAGTACTTAAAAGTTCATAAAACATGGTGGAATACCTAGGTCATTTAGGGAGGTGCAACCACTTATGGTTCTAGCAAGGGTAGAGGTTCTAAATTCAGGGGATTCTGATAGTAAATAACAGGGCATATTAGACTTAAGTATGTATATATTTTTTAATTGAAATACGATCAGTTACAATGTGTCAATTTCTGGCGTACAGCACAACGTCCCAGCCATGCATATACATACATATATTGTTTTCGCATTCTTTTTCATTAAAGGTTATTATAAGATATTGAATATAGTTAAGTATTTGTTATTAGTGTCATGGATTTGTTTCAAAAGAGCCAATGGAAAGTACCCTGCTAAGAAAGTCTTCTCTTGTAGACCAGGTATAGGATCTCAATTTCAGATTGTTCTTGGTTCCTTCTATTTGGAAAGACTTCCCAAGAGTTTTCTTTACTGACATAGGTGGCCTTAGGGAGCAGTCTCGGGTGCAATGTGAATCAGCTAGAATCTGAGCCCTCACCTGTAAACATGTCAAAGGATAGGACGCAGCAAGGACAGGTTTGGTGACCAGTAAAGATCTGAAAGAACTTGTCCTTAAGTAATCCCACTTGGGTCAAAGTAGTGGATGCATCTAGAAAACCTCTGGAGCTAAGAGGGCAGCTGTAGGGCCATGGGGCCTTGACTTGGATTTGGTAAGGGGGGTAGCTATTTAGATCTTGGCAAAAGAGATCTGAATGAGGTTTCGGGAGATGGAAGTGATCTTCATGTTTGGCCACCAACACCCGTTCTCTGAACCCTGCATCTTCATCACTAACGCAGACCCTGCTTTTCCTGGGATGCTGTTTGTTCAGAATGAATTAGGCTTCCATCTGTATGTCACTTCACTTAAACATTCAGAGTGGGGGTGGGTAGACTCACTGTGTGTGTGTCTCCCTGTGAGTGAAACAGACACATTCTTAGCAGTGTTTTATGAAAACAATAAACTCCAAAGCCCAATACCTACAGCTTCTCTGCCCTTTCCGGTGAGGCGTCCTTGGGGATTCAAGCCTTAAGGCGCTGTCTAGCAGTGCATTGGAAACCTGCTAAAAGCCTCTGCCTGTTAGTTAGGGAAGTGATACATAGTGTTTTGTTTTGTTCCTGAGAAGGAGGGGATTTGCAGGAAGAGAGGATTGGAAGGCGTACTTAGGAAGCAGCGACTTCAGTGTCAAAGCACAGAGGGAAAAAGAAAGATCCAGAGAAGATTTGGAAGATGGAAATAGGTCTCATTGGGTCTGGTTTTCAAGACCTCTATACCCTTTTCCAACTTGCCTTGTGACATGGAGGTTCTGGTCCTCAGTGCATATCCGTGACTGTATCCTCAGCAACGTGTTCACAGATGGACCACATATCTCACATGTGAGTCCATCCCCAGTGTCTGATGCCTGTTGGTCTGTTGGGATTGGGCATTGCTGGAGGCTCACGTCTCAGAGAGGTTCAGTGACTTTGAAATTCACCCAGCAGGCAGTGGTCCCAACCTTGTGAACCAGGGACTCCCAAGGATTTATGTAACTTCAACACAGGATTTTGTACTTTTGTGCCCAGAAAGCTTTACCCATCTTCACCTGGCAAACATCTGTCCACTTGTCATGGCCACACTGGGACATCATCTGTCCAGGAAACTTTCCATGGTTGCTCCTTAATAATCGCCTCCTCTCCATTACCTCTCTGTCATGTACACCATTTTGGAGATGCATTTCTCACTCTAGTGTATTGATGAGCTAAATGCACATCCCACCAATCTGAGGCCTCCCTGAAGCAGGGGGAGACCTGGTCTGATTCCTACCTGTCTCTTGGACATGCCATGCTCATAGGGTCCTTGGAGCTGCAGCTCAATAAATTTGAGATAACCCAAAGTCAGAACCAAAGCCCAGGGTTCCACTGTTCTGAGGATGTGCCACAACAACACAGGTGCCTTCCCCAAGGCCCCTTCCATCAAAACCCCACACAGGGGACTTCAGTGCAGACAGTGAGGGGCGAAGGAGGTGGAAAGTGGCACCCAGTGCAGTGTGTGCACAACAAGGCGCTATAAACAGTCAGGTTTCTAAACAAGCAGTCTTTTAAAAACTGAAGTATAGTCGGTTTACAATGTATTAATTTCTGGTGTACAGCAGAGTGAATCATAGATATAGATATAGATATAGATATAGATATAGATAGGTATATATATATGTATTCCCTTTGATACTCTTTTTCATTATAGGCTATTACAAGGTATTGAATATAGTTCCCTGTGCTCTACAGTAGGAGCTTGCTGTTTATCTATTTTGTATATAATAGTATCTGTAAATCTTGAACTCCCAATTTATCCTTCCACCCTCCTCCCTTCCCCCATGGTAACCACAGGCTTGTTTTCTATGTCTGTGAGTCTATTTCTGCTTTGTAAGTAAGTTCATTTGTCTCATTTTTTTTAAAAATCCCATATATAAGTGATATCATATGGTATTTCTCTTTCTTTTTCTGGCTTTACTTAGTAAGACAATCTCCAGGCTCATCCATATTGCTACAAATGGCATTATTTTATTTTTGTGGCTGAGTAGTATTCCACTGTATGTATGTATGTGAGTGTGTGTGTATATACCACATCGTTTTTATCAGGTCATCTATTGATGGACATTTAGGTTACTTTCATGTCTTGGCTATTGTAAGTAGTGCTACTGTGAACATTGGGATGCATGTATCTTACAAATTAGAGTTTTCTCCAGATATATGCCCAGGGGTGGGATTGCTGGATCAAATGGTAATTCTATTTTTAGTTTTTAAGGAATCTCCATGCTGTTTTCCGTAACAGCTACACCAAACTGCATTCCCATCAACAGTGCAGGAGGGTTTCCTTTTCTACATAGCCTCTCCAGCAATTATCATTTGTGGACTTTTTAATGATGGTCATTGTGACTGGTGTCAGATGATACCCAAACGAGGGGTCTTAAATGCTGGCTTTATTTCCTTTTTCAGGATTTGGGCAGGGAGAGGGGAAGCAACATAAAATGTGAAACCAGGTTAATAAACAAAAGGCTGCCAACAGTCTCTGGAGTTTGCAGACTTTCACTGGGGAGTGAGACATCATGCAGACAGGTGGGGCAGCCACATGGCCTTGATGCATTTTCCACGGGTTTGTTCCAGTTTTTATTGGAATCCTGAAAGGACTCAACACATTTAAAAATTTTTCAGAAGCTTTGGACTTCTGATCCGTTCATTTTCGAGATGAGATGACCAAGGCTCAGGGAGGGGAATGGGCTTGTTCAAAGTCATAGTGAATGTCAGGGTTGGGTCTGAATCCCTGGACCCCATAGCCCTCTTCTGGGGGGACTTATGACCTAGGTCTGGACCAGAACTCCCCAACCTTCATTTCAGGGACACCATCCTTTTGGCCATATATGCGTACTCTTTTTTTTACTTCTTTTGTTTTCTAAAGTAATATACGTATTGTAAATGGAAACTTCAATATCACATTGATAAGGAGAAAACTGGCATCACTTACTAAAATTAGAAGGCCACTACAAAAATAAATACAGTGAAAGCAAAGCAATGCTATTGCATTGTAGCCTGCTGGTGCTAGCAGCCTGGGGGATCTGAGCCGGAGGGCTGCCCTCTCTGGCTTGTTAGAGACATTGCAGCAACTCACTGGTACTTTCTCCTTGAGGTTAACAGAAGGGCTGAATACTCATGTTGTCATTCTTTGTTCATTAGTGCATCTCCCCACACTTTGGAAAATTTCCCCTAATATATTAGCAGCAAGAGAGAAGCCTTAGGGGTGAGAGGGCTTTTCTTGTTATCTTAACAATAGCTAATCTGTACCGAGTGCTTAACCCTGGGGGTGATGTTTTACCTCCTGTACTTCCTGTGGTAAATACCCTCAGCAGCCCTATTGAAACATGGAGGGACTGAGGGTCAGTCACTTGCCCAGGGTCTTGTAGGGACTAACTAGTGGAGCCAGGGGTCGCCTTGGTGGTCTGGCTCCAGAGACCCGTCTTAACCGTACTATTCTGATCATAGTAGGGGGAAAGCTCTGAGCCCTTTGGAATTGTTTCTCCTGAGGAAGGCCAGAAAGAGCTTCAGCAGGGATATACTATGGGTATCCTGAGAAGAACGTTCATTCACTTAATAAATATAAATGAGCACTTAACAGGTGCCAGGCACTGCGCTGGGCTCCTGAGGGACACAGCAGTGAACAAAACAGGCAAAAATCCTTGCATCTGTGGAGGTAGTGGTTAGTGTGTATGTGTGTATGCCGAGGGCAATTAAAAAGAAAGAATGAATCGTAAATGATGGGGTTTATTAGGATAATAGGTGACAGGCCTCCTGATTCCTTCTTCTGAACTTGCCCTTTGCACACTAGTTTGCATGTGAAATACGCATATTTTGGCATAGTTCTGTCCCTCAGTTTCTGTCTTTGTAAAACAAAGGGTAGATAAGACGTTCAATTTCCAGGCATTGAGATTCTGGGTGGGTTTGTGCTTCTCTTTTGCTGCTGAGGTCAGGAAGGGATTGGATGGTGATTTCTTGAGTTTTCACTTGGGGTTGGATCCTAGGAACCAGAATGACTGGCATCTGCCTCTGGTGGGCTGTGGGGTCCTGAAAATCATTCCTGATTGGTCATGCACGGGGTCTGCGGAGATGATTTCATTAGGAGGATAAGTTTACAAATCAATTATAAATGCTCTGTAGTCTTCCTCATGTCATCTCATAAAGCACCTTATTATTATTATTATTATTATTATTATTATTATTTGTAAGCCTACCATTTATTGAGGGTTTGGTCTATGTCTGATGCTTTATTAAATAAGCACTTTACATGCATTATCTCAAGGAAGCTCACAGCAGCTCTGTCTTAAATTGGGTTCTCTGGAAGCAGATCCTGGGATGAGGAGATGAGTGAAGTAATTTATTTGGGAGGTGGTCCCAATAAGCCCCAATAGGAAAAATGAGGCAGGGCCAGGCAGGGAGCCAGTGAAGGGTTTATAGGTGGGCAGGGGGCTCCTGTGGGCATTGGAGACTCAGTCCCACTGAGGAGCTCTGGGGGACAGTTTAGAACATGCTAAGGGCTATCCCAAGCTGGGACATTTATTCCCCACTTTCCACCTGTCATTGGCTAAGGGCTGTGACATTGAGGGATGGGGGAAACAGGTGGAGGACATTAAAACTCCCTGGTATTTCTGGCTTCTACATGAGGGTTAGGAAGGACTTGGGTGGACTGCAGGTACCTGCAGGAGAAAGCTCTATTGCCTGTTCTGGAAAGGTGAGTACTGGGAGGTTGTGGGCAAGGCACAGACAGTGTCAGCTACATGCCAAGACAAGTTAGCCCCATCGCCATCTTCATTCAAAGTTGAGGACTGAGACTCAGAAAAGGGAAGCGTCAAAGACAGGACCAGCTGGGAATGTGTAGGGCCCATCCAAAATGGAAATGTGGGGCCCCTTGTTCACAGATTAACACTTTCAAGATGGTGAGAGCAGAGCCTTAACTGAGCCCTGTGTGACCTCACAAGTTAATCCACTGTGAGCTGGCTCTGGCCAAAGATCTCAGGGCTAATAAGTGACACCTCTGGAGCCACTGGTGTGCCTGTCTCCACCCCTGTCTTTTTAACCTCAACACTCAATGGCTTCCAGTGCTGGTTGGAGTAGATTCTGTGGGAAAGGAGCTGGATTTTGTTGGAGAAGCCTGCTCCCTTTTTTTCTCAAGCAGATCCCTTCCTCTCCCTGGGCCTCAGGTTGCTCATCTGTGAAACAAAGTTGCTCATCCTGTTGCTGCCAGGATGGAAGGGTTACTTCCCCTCCAGTGCTTTCACCCCATCCAGGAGAGGAGAGCTCTCTCACATGTGTTTCTGCCTTTGGGTCAGTGACCTCAGAGTGAGGATTTCTCATCTTGAAAATGCATCGCCCACCACAGAGCACGTTCGGAAGAGTGTTGATTTAGGGGTCAGAAGGGCAGGCCCTGGTCCCCGTCCTGGCATTTACTGTACATTGACCTTGGCCAAGCCAGGTCACCTCTTCCAACCTCAGTGCTGCAATCTCTGGATTCTCTCTCAGGGGTCATCCAGCTGTGCTGTCCTCTGCTAAACAGCCAGCACTGTGGGCATTTGTCAGCAGCTGCAGCTGCAGGAGGGGCAGTAGGAAGAATGAATACCTTAGGGCCAGGACTGTGGAATTAGGCTGCTTGGGTCTGAGTGCTGCCTTTGCTACTGAAATCTTGTGTGATCTTTGCTTAGTGTCATTTCTCTGAGCCAAATGTATATGCATGTATATATGTGTGTATGTATACATATATGCATGCATATGCGTGTATCCATGAATATATGGTGGGCTCTAATAACTGTCTTGAAAGGTGGTTGTAAGAATTATGTGGGAAAATGTGTGTGAGAGGATTGATGGATAATTCATGCACGTTGTTGCAGACAGATTTATGGCAAGGGACAGGGTATGTTGGAGATCATTTTGCATCTAGGTTTTCTCACTGATTTGGAGAGTCATTGTGCAAATACTTTTAAAACATCTGGTCCGGCTTCAACATGAAAGAGACCTTGGCCCCCCTTGTTTGGGAGTTAACCCACCAGCATCTCTCGTGGGACTCAACAGCGAGGAGCTCAGCCATGTTATTAGAAGAAAGATGGACCCTACCACCTCTTAAGCTGTTTCCCTTCGTCCCCAGCTTCTCTTCCCTGCCTTTTTCCCAACACTGTCTCATTCTCCTTCCTTACTCTTCTCCTCCCTTTCCCCTCCAAACTTATTCTCCTTGCTCTTCTCCTTATCTGGTTCCCCGTTTCCGGATCAGGCTGAGAAAGCACCTCTGCAGCGCACTGGGCACTCCTCTCAGGAATGAAACTCCTGAAAGTGCACTTGAAATGCCGAGGATTCCAGAGGCCAGGCAGTAACACTGGGCTGGCCGGCTTCCTTCCTGATTCCCCTGAGTCTGGAAAGTGCTTGGGGGCAGGAAGACCTGTGTTCACGTCTCCACTCCTGCCCCTCATTCATGCAGTCGTATCTTAGGCAGGTGCCTGCTCCTCTGGGAATCCTGGCTTCTCTGCAGCATGGGCTTGCTTATAGCTCCCTTGACAATGTTTTGAGGATCAAATGGATTCAGTGTGTGACGGTGCCGAGCATCATGTGCAGCTGTCAGAAGAGCACGAGGGGGATTCGGAACTTGCTGTTTCTGCTTCTGGGCTCTCCAGCCCCTGAGACCAGGGCATCAGCTTTGGTTTTCTAGCCAAGCTGCCTGCACAGTACTTGGAGTCAGAGCCCCATGGGAACGTCACCATGGTTGCCTGGGGTCCGGGGCCTCTTTCTGCCTCATGTGAATCTTTCCCTTTCCAGGACATTAGGCTGAGGGGATGAAACAGCAAATCGGTGGAATTTTTCCCCCCATAACAAAATCATAAAGGATTAAGTGGATGAACAACCCGGGCACAGAGACGGTTCTGCTCTCCTTTCTTCCATGATGGCCTGTCAGTCATACTAGAAAGGAGGAAACAGCTTTCAGAGACTGTGTGGAAGCGGATTTGATCTTTCTCCTTGAGTGCAAACCAGGCCTCTTGGAGGACAGATCCAGAGATACTTCTAGGGCATAGAGTGGATTTTCCTGATGTCAGTCGTGTGAGGACATGTATGAGGGCTTGGGGACGTCCTTAGGCTGGATGTACCCCTGTCTGTAGGTATGTACATGCCTGAGCACATATGTGAATTTTTACCCATGAATGCACCATCTGCACCTGTGTGTAAAGATACCAGGGCGCATAGAAGTGAGTCTGGACATGCAGTATGGAGCATGCGTGGCAGTGTATAAAGGGGGTGAATCAGGTGAACACAGGGTGAGAGAGTACACGTGTGAAGGCCCTGCATATGCCTGTGGTTGCTGCATTGTCAGAGTGTCCACATATGTATGTGTATATGTACATGGAGTTACCTGTTTATGTGTGTCAGGGAATGCACAGCTGTGCGTGCATGCATGGCTACTCACGATGCTAATATAAGGGAGGGAGCAGTTTTGCAGAAGGTACCCATGAATCTGCACGCAGCCCCACGTTTTCTGTAGCACTGGTGTCTGTATCATACATAAATGCATCGATTGGTGTATTTATGCATAAGCATGAGAACATGACTGTGTGTGAACACATGTGTTTGTGTGTGCAAGGAGATGTGGAAGCACACAGCTGCAGACATTCACAAGGAGGTGCACATGTCCGTGAGCACGCTTGTGCTTTGGGAGTACAGACATGACTGTATGCTCACCTGGCTGGGAATCTCTGCAGGTACTTTGAGGTTGTGCAGACTTGACTTCCTGCGTACCTCTGACTCCCCTGGGCTGAGCCCCTTATATATTCTCTAGAGATGATTTGTCTAACTTTGTCCTCACTCCCAGTGTCAGCACACTGCCTGGTCTCCCCGCAACCCCCTGCCCCATGATAGGCACACCTGCCCATCACAAGGGCGTCTGGTAGCACATTTCTTTCTAGTGTATTGCACATCACTCTGTGGACAGGAACCTGGGTGGTGGTGATGGTGGTAGGAGCTAAGCCACCAAGTGGTCATTAAAGAGCCATAGTCATAAAAGATGAAAACCCTGTCGTATAGGTGTATGGGATGAGTGCCTGGGTCACCCAGAGATGGGCCCCTCTGCCCCCAGTTTCCATTTGTAATTAACGTGTGATAGAACTGACCCAGGTGGGTGAGGTTCCCCCGTGCACACCGTGGAGCGGGAGACACAGTTCTCTGTGTTCTCTGATAGCATGACAGTTTCCATTAAGACAGAGAAGAGGGTCCAAGCCCCTTTTCCACTAACAACATTCTCTGGTAAATCCTCTGCACAACTTCTGAGGATTGTGTGGGTGCTCCCGTTTTACAGGGGAGAAAAGTGAGATTCAGAAAGGGTTGCAGGTCAGTGGTGGAGCCAGGCCACCACTTGGAATCTGGCAGATAGAGTACTTGTCTCTCCTTGAGGTCAAGATTCTGGATTCTTGCTGACACAATTCCCCCATTTGCTGTGTAATCTGAGACATCTCCCTGGCTTCTCTGAGTTTCATTTCTGAGTAGAGACTCAGGGAAATGATGCTCAAAGCTCCAGCAAAGGGCATAGTGCTGTGGTAGCTGCATTAGCGAGTTGGTTCAGTTCAAGTTTGCTGTCTGTGGTTCCAAAAGTGGAGCCAGCATGTGGGGTGAGGGTAGGGGAGCTGTGACAATCCAGAGATCGTGATTACTAGTCCCACACCCAGATGATGTTCTTGGTTATAACCTCATTGCCCTGAAGGGGTAATTGGACAGACCTGATATGTAGTCTCCAGAAATTTACAAAGACAGGTCCTGGAGCTTCAGAACAAGCAATTCCAAACCTCTGTATTGAGTGGCGTAAAAGCAACCTATTTGTGAGCACAGAAGAGATGGTGGGAGCAGCACACCCTGTTACAAACCTTATTGAGCAAATGCTGGTGCCAGGCTTTGTGCTGCCACATTATCTCAGCACCACATACTTGTGGGTTTATTATTGTTTGTAAACCTTCAGGATGTTGGGAGGATGAAATAAAACATAGAACAGACTTTGTACATCATAAGCACTTAGTAAGTGTCAATCATTCTATTCTTTTAGATTAAGTGGCTACATTATAGCAGGCACTGTTCTAGGCACTGGGATACAGAGATGAGTAAGACAGCTCATTCAGTGCCTTCCTGGTACTTACACTTCAGTGTTTATTATGATATTATTCTCCCCAGTTTATATGAGGAAAATGAGACCTTGAGAAGTGAAGTGACTTCTAACCTTGCTAAGTTAGAAGCAAGGTTACTTAACTAATAAATTGAGGGGCAGAGGTGGGAACCCATGTGGCTGGTTTCAGAGACCAACTTCTGACCCTGTGCTGAATTAGGGAGCTGGAGTATTAATGCATAGGAAGGAAATTTAGCCTGTCTCATTGAGCCTGTTGGTTTCAGTTTTCCAGACATCTTCCATGACTTTGAATAGTATTAATCATTAACTATGAACTTGGCACAGACAATGCTTTATTCAAAGCATCTTCTTATGAATTTCTCCCTTTGCTTCTTCCAGTCATCTAGTGAAGGAGTTCGGGGGGGGTGGGATCAGTGCTTCCATCTGACAGATGAGAAGACTGAGGACTCCCCTAGGATCACAGAGCCAATAGAGTGGAATTCGTCTTTTCTGACTGGTAGCCTGGCAATAGGGGAGCCACATTCCATCATTTCACTGGGGAGTCTGGAATTTAAATCAAATAAAAAGGTGTCCAGCGACGGTCACAGGAGTCCAGGGCCTGACCCTGTTGGAGAAGACCATGATTTGCCATCATTCAGGCGCTCACTGTTTTGGTCCGGAGGGACATCATTCGGCCTGAGCCTTTTTCTCCTTCTCCTCTGACACAGTCAGAAAATCTGGAGGGCCCCTCTCTCCTCCCCACACCCAGCCTGGCTTCCTCTCATCGTCCCTTCCCTGGCACAGGACAGCATCTGTGGAGGGTTTAAATTGGACTGAATGGTGTGGAATTGCAAGTCAAAAGGGTCCTGTAATCATTCCGCCGATGGCCCCAGGCTCTGTGCTCTGCCGTGTTATAAATAAGAGTAATGGAGTAAAGGCTGAATTACAATCAAGGCTGCTATGAACACACCGAACAGGCACGGGGCTTATTTAAGAAATATAGAGGCAGATTATGCTCCCAAAGCTGTGCTGTCGGAGCCAATCAATACCCGTTCACTCTCTCAAATCAGGGCCCCGGAGATTTTGATTAGGAGGAGGAGGGGCTGGGGGGATGCAGCAGGATCCTGAGTGCCAGGAAGTTTTCAGAATCCATTTGTTCTGTTCTGCGCATGCCTGCTGAGCACCTACTCTGAGCGAGGTCTTAGGGAGATAAGCAACAAGGGGGTCGGGGCTTAGTTTTAAGAAGCTCTGAGACTTGGGGAGCAGAGGGTAGGTGAGGTATGAAATAACTAGAGCGAGGATTACAGTACAGTGTGATAAACACAGCAGGGAAAGGAAGCCAAGAGCAGGGGCCCCCACCCAGCTCTGAAAGGAGGGAGGCTTCACCAGGAGAAGACATCTGAGTTGTTCTTCCAGTTAGTTATGGCTGTGTAACAAGCACTCCTAAAATCTTTGTGGCTTCAAGCAGTTTTTTAACTCATAGTTTTATGGGCTGTCATTTAGGCTGAGTTTAGGTGGACAGTTCTGCTGGTCTTGGCAAACCTTTGGGGGTCTCACACATGTTCTTGGGGTCAGCTGGCAGTTTTGCTGGGACCTGGATCACCCAGAATGGGTTCAACAGGTTCTGTCTGGGGCATTATGGGCGAATGGGCCGTGTTTCTCTCATCATCCAGCAGGCTAGCCTGGGCTTCTTCCCATGACAATTTTAGGATTTTCAAGAGCAGCAGGAGAAAGCAAGCCAGGTACACACTTTTCAAGTCCCTGCATGTGTCATCTTTGGCATTGCCCCTTTGGCCCTGCAGCCAACTCTGATTCAAGGGGAGGAGAAGTAGACTCACCTCTTGATGGGAGAAAGGGGGTGGTCTGCAGTGTCACGTTACAGTGGTGTAGAGGTAAGGAGGAAAGGAATTGTTGATTGTTCAGTTTACTTACAGCTGAGCTCTGACCGTTAGGCAGACAAAAACCAGTGAGAAGAACAGCCTAGGGAGAGAGAATGGTGTGAACAAGAGCATGGAGATATATGTTTCCAACAGCAGGGGGACAGTGAGGAAATGAACAACTGGAGACACAGTCAAGGCACAGGACAGTCACTCGTCATGATTTGACCATCAAATGCTGTAGGATCCAGGTTGGTGTTGGTTTGATAGAGGCTGTGGGGGCTGTTGGGTGGGATGGGAGTGAGGGTGGGAGACAGGTGGACCCATATGGTCTTAGGCTAAGAGACTTTCACCTGGTTCCTTCCACGTCTGGGTCTCAGTCTCTCTAAGTACCTTCTGCACCCCCTGTGCCTCAATATTCCCATCTGTGAATTGGAACAGGGAGTCTTGCCCTCTTTGACCTCTATTTTAATCTTCTATCAGCCTATATTTGTCAAGCACCTGCTATTGCAAAATATGCTGAGCTGCCAAGAGGGAATCATAGGAGATAATAGTGATTCCTGGCCCAGAAGAATCTCATGATCTAGCAAAGGAAATGAGAATGATGGGCAGGTGAGGTTAGTGAACCAGGGAAGGGAGTAGAAACCTGGCAGAGGAGTTTAGAGCTCAGAGGAGGGAGAGGGCTTTTTGGGCAGGGCTCTTTAGAGGGGTCACTCCAGCTGGGTTCTGAAGGGTGGGTAATGTCTGTGTGCAGAAGAAGCGATTAGGGCATCCCAGGCAGGAGGCACAGCATGAAAAAAGCCTGGGAGGCCGGGATGCGCTGGGGTCCAGTGGACTTTGGCTTGGAGTATGTAGGCACTGGGTTTAGTCCAGTGTCAGCACTGGGATGAATCCATGATGTAAAGGTATTCCTCCTGGTCCAGCCCCTCCTGCCTTGCTGCACATAGCTGGTGGAGTCAGTGGAAAGCACGTTCACTTTCATCTTCGTTCCTCTGTTCAGTTGCTGGATTTTAAGGTGTCATTTTTCCTCCCTCACCCACCGCACTGCACAGTGCCACGCTTTCCTGACTCATCACATTTTTGTGACCTGTCAGGTTGGAATCCAGGCATGTGGCACTCACATGCAGAACCCTGTGGGTTGAAGTGAGGATGCTGGGGATTGACAAGTCAGACTCAGCAACAGAGACATAAGGAGCCATCCTGGTAACATCTTCAGGAGGGGCTGAGGGAGCCCTGGAGTTATAAGGGAATTCTATACCCTCCCTTCTTGCTGCAACATCCTTTTAGGTGTCAGGGAGGTTCTGCCTCTCACCTCTTCCAATGCCTCTGTAAATTTGTGTCTCTAGCCCTGCTATAATCCTTGAAGAGCCCTGGATTATAAGGCTGTGTGATTTAGGGCAAGTTGCTACCCTTCTCTGGTCCTTATTTCCCCAGTCAGTAAAATGGTAGATTAGATCATTGATCGCTATCCCTTTGCCCTCTTTTTCTGTCGTGATTTTCCATGATTCCAGGTCATAGCCAATAGGAATGACTTAAAAAGGGTGGAGGGCACTAGGCACCAGACAGAAAGGTCTTGAAGACTTTCCAAGTGGAATGGGAAGTTTGATCTCTGTGACCTCTGCCTCCTTTCTTTTCTCTATTTGCTACTGTATCATCCTCCGTGGCTCTCAAAACAACCTGATTCTTCTTACCGTGACAGTGGTGAGACAGAGAAAGAGTGAAGAGAGGGTAGACAGCTGACAGGGAACATGTATATGCTAAAAGTGGTGTTGGCTCCTTCCGAAGCTTTATCTCCCTTAATTCCCACACAATCTTAAGAGATTGCTTTTATGATTCCCATTTTCCGTGTGAGGCAAGTGAAGCTTAGAGAGGTGAACTGAACTGGGTAAATGTCGCCCAGTGAAATACAGGAAGGAGTAAAGTGGTCTTAATATGTCACTCACCTTAAGATAGAGTGCTTCATTATCCTCCCTCCCAGGAGAGATTTGTATCTTAAAAACAGAGGGCGCCATCACTTCACCCTAGCAAATGTCTTTCTAAGATGGAATGTGGAGACAGAGCATCTGACTCAGCCCCGGGGGATGCCAGCCCTGGTACTTTAATTATACCCCCAGTGTGGACTTGATCCCTCAATTTTTTAACTCAAATGTGCCAACTCCTTTTCTCAGCCCAAATTCGGGGAACACTGGATTTGGAATCAGGAAACTAGAGCTTAAATTCATGCTCTGCCACTTACTAGATGGAAGACCTTGGGAAAGTCCAGTCACCCTTTGCGGCTCAGATACTTCAGGTGAAATATGGGTCTGCTCCTAGCGACCTTGTCTGTGTGGGTTTCCCGTGAGGACCACCGAGACAGTGGATGAAAGCTCCTAGCTTAGTGCCTGGCTCATGAGTAGAAGTTGGTGAATGTTAATTCCTGTCCTCATTCTTCATCAGTTTGCAATGTTGTGGAATGGGGGAGGGGCAGGGAGAAAAACTCATTGACTGTCTGGATGTAATTTTTTTTAATAAAGGAAAAATAAGAAAACAGCAAACACACAAAGGAACCAAGGGTGCATAGCGAAAGCTAAATGACAAAGAAAGAGCAGGCGAAGAAAATGCAGCAAGGAGGGAGGGAAATGGTTCAGGAGAGAATAACTAGGGGTAATGAGAATCAATTCCATCAACCCTCCATCTATTTCCAAATCTAATCTGAAACGATATGTTTTTCTCCCTTGCCAATATCTCTTAATTTTTCTCTTCTCCTCCCTTATTTAACCGGGTATAACTGTATTATTTATCTCCACCGAGTGGCTGGGGAAAACAGCCTTGTGTAAAAGACGCAGTTCCCAAAGGAGGTGCGACTGGGCAGATTGGAGGCAAAGGCAGAGATGAGCTCTGACAGATAGGGGTGGGGAAGGAGGGGCTCTGAGGCTCTCCTGGGACTTTCTTCTCCAACTGCTACTGCAGGGCCTGGCTGTGTCACAGCCCCTGCTATCTCTCCACTATCTGTCCCCACCCCCACACCGTCAGGCAACCTCCCAAACCTAGCATCCCAGTGATGCCATCCTGATGCGGTGATGGAACCTGGCCTGACGTCAGGATCTTGCGGACCTATGAAACGTCCAGATCATACACTCTGCCTACTGGCTTCTCCAGGACCCTGATAAACCAGGAGCATTGACTCACCCTTCGGGCGTGTTCTTGTAACATCATGTGCCATTGGTTTTCCCTTTTCTGCTCTCCTAGATTGTGATTGACTCGAGGGCTGGAAACTTATAAAATGTGTATCGAGTGGTGCATTTATTCAACAAGTATTTATTGGACACCTACTGCATGCTAATCCCTGGGGAGAGCAATTACCTAGAGAAACACAGTTGTCTGCTATGAGTGAATGAATGAATGATGAAGTGGGTGAATGAATAAGGAGACTGAAGCAAGAGGAAACGGTGCTGCTGCTGTCGCTAAGTGGGAACTGAGGAAAATGCAGACTGGAACGGAGTATCTGTCAGGGCAGCAGTCGAATTCACCTTTTCATCCAATCTATCCACAAGACCTATCTCTGTGCCAGGCACATGTTAGACAGTCTATCTAACTGTAAATAGATAGATAAATATCTACGGTAAAGTGCATTGCTGAGCAATGGTAATCACAATTGCATTTGCTTTCAGGACAAATTGTGGGACTTTGCAGATTTCTAAGCACATTGCTAGGGGTGGCCTTATGTTCTCTCAGCACTGAATGTGATATAAGTATGACCAACCCCTCCCCACACACACATACTTTACAAATAAATAAAGAAAATCATAGAAGCTTTGTTACTTGTCCTCAGGTAAACTAGCCAGCTGGTGCAGAGGTAACACACAAACCTAAGCTTCCAACTCCAAAGTCAGTGTTCCTTTCACTAACCCAGGCTGTGTGGTTATTGATGAGGTCAGAAAGAGGGGGATATATCCACCCACCCATTCATCTGTCCATCTATCCATCTGTGTTTCCATCCATTCATCCTCCTGCCCACCCATACATCCACCTGTTCATCCATCCATCTATCCATCCATTTACCCATCCACCTTTTTATTTTAATTTATAGCATTTGGAGAGCTTCATTAGCCTCTGAACTAGGATTTGGTCTGATTTCATGAAGGAATCCCAAGTGGGACCTGACATTTTTTTATTCTGCTATATTGTCCATAGATAGAGTGTGGTAACTCCCTTTTTACTTTCCTCTCTACAGAATGTTATATTGGTCTCCCTGTATTTTCTCTGCAATGATGAGCTTCTGTATTTTCTGCTGGCATGCACCCAATGCACCCCTCTGAACATTTGCATCCTTTCTGCCTTCTTGCCTTTGTATCACTCCTCTATCTGAAATGCCCTCTGCCACATGGCCACCTGTTGAAATTCTGCCCATCCTTTAAGACTCCTCTATGAATACCTTCTAGATCCAGCCAGAAGTTATCTCCTCTGCTTTAACCTTCCTGCTTTGATTTATAACTACTTACAGCATGCTTTTTCTCTCTTCCTTGGACTGAGCTCCTGAGGATAGAGTTCCTCAATGCCAGATCTCAGAAAAAGTTGATTGACTAACGGAATTTTAAAGTGAGCACGTATTTGCATCTGCTACAGAGGCAATATATATTCAATGTAGCAAACGTAGAGAAAAATGAATCAGAGCATGATTAAAATCACCTCCGATCCCCCCTTTCTTGCTGTTCCAGTGCATTTATTTCCAGCTGTATATACACATACTTATGTCTAAACAGAATCATGAGACTGTGTATTTTCTATATAAACTTCCTCTCCCTCTCCAGAGAATGCAAGCTCCTTGAAAGTTAGAGTTCTATCCTTCTCTTCATTTGCATTCTCCAGGGCGCTGAAACTTGAGCCAGATGTTGAACACATTTCTGCAGAGTAGTTATATAGGCATCAAGTCATCACTGGCGTCCTGAGTTGCCATCTCTTCTCTCTGTCTTTTGGGGATGTCCATCTGAATTCAGATGTGAGAACAGCTCAATTCAGCTCACCAAACATTTATAGAACCCTCTACTCAGTATTTGGCCACTGTCTCAAGGCATGAGGGTACACAAAGGGCTATGAGGGGTTCCTTCCCTAGAACCCAGAGAGAGAAGTCAGTTGTATAAACAGATCTTTTTAACATAAATAAATACCGTGTTAAAATAGGATGCTATCACAGTGTGTATGAAGTAATATGTAATGGATGGAACTGTGGAATGCTTACTGAGGATCAAGATTTAATGCTAAAAGCTAATTTATTTGTATTATCTCATTCTCACAACAACCCTACAAAGCAGGTGCTATTAATAATATCCTCATTTGATAGATGGGGAAACTGAGGCATGAAGAAACTGAAAAGCTTTTCCAGAGACACAATGCTTGAACACGAGGGAGCTGGGATTCAAAATTAAGCAGTTGGTCTCCACAGTCTGTGATCCTATATGGCATGCGATATTTCCTCTTCATGGGAGCGTAAAGAGAAGGTAATATGGGGGTCAGGGGAGTCTTCCAGAGCAAGGAATGGAGGTCAGTAGGAAAGGTTATTCCAAACTCTGAAAAAAAAATCTTTGAAGACATTGAATTAGGAAACAGCATAGTGTATGTGGAAGATCACATAACTATTTGATCGGATTTCACATATAAGTGCAAAGAAAGGAGTGAAAAGAGGAAAAGCCAGGGGAGAGAGGCAGGTGCTGTGTTGGTAAAAAGAGGTTTTCTCCTGAGGGGAATCAAGAGACATTGAAAAGTCTTCAGTGAAGGAGTGACATGAGCATGTTAACAAGTTAGAAATTTAATCCTGGGAGTCATTTGAAGGGTGGCTGGAAGGAAGGGAGCCCGGGGACAAGGATACCTGTTGGGCTACTAGATAGTCTCCATTTGCTCCTGGAGATTCACTCTCCATCCTTTCCCCCCGCCTGCTGTGTTCCTTGGAAGGCTGACCTGCATGGTTTGCTTTGCTGGGGCACCCTGGAGTGTCAGGGGTTGGCCCATGTTAGGTACCTCCAAGAGATTAGCAGGTAGAAGGGGAGTGAGGTTGGAGCACTTACCCCACCATCTCCATGCTGGGTCATGCCTGTCGGTAGCTGGGTGATTCTACTGGATTATACTGCCCGAAGGCCACAGCTACTGTCTGACAGCCCTTTCTTAAGGCTGTGGCTCTTTCAGGGTGTTGGAACCTCCCTCCCCTTGCCTCTTCAGGCCCAGCAGCTGCATGCTGTTGCTAGCTTTGGGGTGCTTCATCATTGGTTTGCCTGTGATGATTAATTTCCTGTGTTAACTTGACTGGGCTAAGGGATTTCCAGAGAATCGGTAAAATATTACTTCTGAATGTATCTGTGAGGGTGTTTTCTGGAAGAGATTATCATTTGAGTGGGTTAACTAAGTAAAGGAGGAAGGCCTTCATCAATGCAGGCGGGCATCATCCAATCCTTCTAGAGCCTGAATAGAACCAAAAGGTGGAGGAAGGGTGGATTTGCTCTCTACTTGAGCTGGAACATCCATCCTTTCCTGTCCTCTGACATTAGTCCTCTTGGTCCTCAGGCCTTTGGACTCAGATTGAGACTTATACCGTTGGCTCCCCTGTTTCTCAGGCCTTTGGGTTTGGACTAGAACCACGCCACTGGCTCTCCTGAGCCTGCAGCTTGAAGATGGCAAACTGTGGGACTTCTTACCCTCTATAACCATGTGAGCCAGTCTCTCATAATGTCTCTTTCTATGTGTCTGTATATGCTCTGTTGCTTCTGCTTCTCTGAGAACCCTGAGACACTTCCAAAGCCTTTGTAGGTGGTCCTGTAACTACACACTTCTCAGTAACCTTACTGAGTGTATCTTCTCTTTTCTGATGATGGCACAGAGCCATCTGAAGCAGTCCACAAGGAAGATGATGAAGGTGTGCATTAAGGCCACCACTGTAGAGATGACAGTGTAGAGACGGACATTGTAGCAATGACAATGAGGGGTACGTATTTGAGATCTATTTCCGAAGCCCACTCAGCAAGACTTGCTGCTTAGAGGTAACCACCCATGGAGGCTGAACAGCTAATGGCAGGCGTACTTGAAGTCAGCGTCACCACCTTTCCCAGCTCTTTCTGCCTGGGCAGTGAGTTCATCTCACATAATGTCTGCTTTACCCCCGGTGAGGCAAAGGCCATTTGCAAACTCATCTGAAGCGCTCTCAGGCCTTCTGTGAATAATGTGCCGGAGGGTCAGCTGGTGCTGTGGAATCTGAAGACGGGTTAGTTAGCCACTTGGGAGATGTTACCAAGATGGCTGGTGATCAGAAGAGCTGCTTATTTTCATAATGACCTTCAGGAATTAAATAAAAATACAATGAGTGCCATAGATTAGGAAGAACAAGCCAATTAAAACCGCAACACGCCTCTGGGATTTTTTATTTCTTTTCCAGGAGGCTGAAAGGCATCTGTGGCTGCTGAGGCAGGATAGAGGTCTTCCCAGAATCACTGATGAAGGCTGATCCTCTTGCTTGGCTTTAGCGGTCAGTGGAGGGGATTTGAGCCTATTGAATATTTCACGAGTTGCAGCCCAAATGGGGAGAACAGTGAAAGGTGAAAGGCAATTCCTGTGTTTCTTTATGATTCCAATATAAAACTAAGCTCTTTGGGGTGGGAGGGAGGCAAGCGCTGGAGCCAGTCTACTGCCGGAAGGCATGGCACACCAATTCTCCCACTTTAATATCTGCTGTTTCATTTTATATTCATCATGTCAGCATAATCTGCCTTTATGGGAATCATCTTGGTTTCCGACCAAATGCGTTTAGTCCCCCTTTTGCTTTAAGTTTGATTGTAATGTGACTTGAAGACTTCAATGAAATGTTTATATGGAGGGACTAAGGGAAGAGAAAAGGGAAAATGCATTTGGAAAATCAATCAGCAGGGAATTTCAAGAACTAGCCTTGGTTATGCTACTATTTCTTCGACCTGTTTTTTAATGGACACAGGACCAGTTCTCGGATCAAGTCTACCCCGCCGATACCCTACTACATGCTGAATAAAGTTTACTCTGTTGCCAAACATTAAGAGCCCTTAACTCAGGGTCTGAACTACATTTGCAACCTGATGTTCTGCTGCACTCCCACTTGTACTGTGGCTTCACTGCCCTGAGATACCCAGCAACCCAGCCCATCTCTTGCGTCTTTCTGTCCTCTCAGGACTAATGAGATGTCCAACCTCGGCAATGCTCATTTCCCATGTTTTTGGAGTTGTTCTTGATCTTGAAGCTAGGAGAGTCCTGTCCCACTTTCAAGTTCCCAATAGACCTTTGCTTTTTCTTTAATTCCCTAGCAAGCCTTAACAGTACCCTCATCATCTTATTATGAATATGTGTAAGTACATGTGTGTATGAGTGCGTATGTGTATGTATGTGTATTCATCAGCAGCGACGCAGTAATTTTTTTATTGAGCACTTATATGTGCCGAAGGACTTGCAATGTGGCAGGAGATAAGACATATGAGGTCCCTGGAGAGACAGGCATTAAACACATGCTCAAGAAAATACACAAGGCAAATTTCTAATAGTTTAAGTCCCATAGAAAGTGTTTGTAAAGGTGACACGGTAAAGAATGGATGTGTGTGGAGAGGAGCACTTTAGTTTTATTTTTACTTATTTATTTTTTATTGAAGTACTGTCAGTTACAATGTGTCAGTTTCTGGGGTACAGCACAATGTTCCAGTCATGCATTTACACATGTATTCGTGGAGGAGCACTTTAGATCAGAGTGGCACAGCCTCTCTGAGCAGGCGTTGATCAGAGAGACAAAGGCTGAGAAGAAGCCAGCTTGCAAGCTTTGGGTGGAGAGTTCCAGAGAGACTGGACAGAAAGTCCCTGTGCGCTGAGACAAGCGAAAGTCTGGCCTGTGTGAGGAACAGTTGTGAGCCCCACAGAGCTCGGGCACATGATGCGGGGATGATGTAGGAGGTGGGTCAGGAAAGTGCACAGTGTCCTGCGTCACATTAAATGGAGAGTGTGCACATGTGTGGGCAGTTACATGGGGCAGGAGTAGAATTTCTGCTATTCAAGGACCATGAGCTTCCTGAAGGCAAAGCTCCATATTCCAGGCTACTAAGCTACCTGCCATTGACTAGGTCCTCACTGTGTGCTGAATGACTGAACAAAGAATAAATGAATGAATGACCAACACCTACTTCCACTAAGGCGATTTTCCCTGTGCGGTTTTGTGCCCCTTCTCCCCTCCCTGACAACGTTTTTCTTTCTTTGTAATAGAGTAAGTCCGGAGCTGCTCTCTGTGATTCAATATTTACTGTGTTTCACACACTGTTACTATCATTTAACGTTTACTGTCTGCTGACGGTGCACTCATCACCGTAGCAAACGAAGAGCTCAGTCTAGTTTTGGTCCATGGGCTAATTTAGTCAAGGAAAAGGAGATGTGAGAGCAACTGGACTAGTAGAAATTATGTGGACTGGAAATCCACTGGGTCCAGCTGGGTACCAATTCACCAGTGACCTTAAGCAAGTGACTGACCCTCCATGACCCTCTTTTCTAATCTGAATATGGGATGGCAAGCTTCTTTAATGGGGGGGTTTCAGGCATGGGCTTGGAGAGTCCAGGAGTAAGGGGTGCAGATTTCAGCAGGCATTTCTCTGCTTACTCTGCCTCCTTCTATACCAGGCTGTGTGCGCCAGACGTGGCCTGGCTTGGGGCTCTCTGCTGGTGCCACCCCAGGGACTCTTAGCACAGTAAGTGGCTGCCCAGTAGGCAACACACAGATCCTCTTTCTTGAGCTGCTTAATGAGAAACAACCATTTCCAGAGGCAAATCCCAGCCCTGGGTTCCCTGGACATCTGGTTCTGGCTTTGATGCACTGAGAGAAAAATGAGCAAGGTACTGAGCAAGGCCATTTACCATAATGTCTTCACGTTGCCTTGGCCCAGCTGGCCGGCTGCCAGAGGAGTCGCCGCCAAGTCCTGGGATGCTGAGGCTGGGAGGTGGGGCGGTTAGGGCAGAGAAGATGCTGGGGAGAGACCTGCTTCAGGGACTGGGCACTTGGCCGGTCTCCTCCCCAAGGCCTCACAGTGAGCTCTGGGGGTCCTTTAGGGCCTAAGTTTTAGGAGCCAGTGCACTGTGATGATCCCAGCCCCCCCTCAACTCTTACTGTAGCAAGAGAAATCCAAGGAGGTTTCCACTTGGACCAATAACTTATTATGTTCCAGCCACTACATTTTTGCCTTGGAATGAGGTGGGAGGCTGTTGGTTTAGAGCAGAGGAGTGACATGCATGGGCTGATGCCATGGCAGGATTCCTTGGCTTCTGGTTGAGAACAGACAGAAGAGGCAAGGGTGGAAGAAAAGAGTCGAGTGAAGAAGCCCTTGCAGTAAGCTGAGAGGTAGAGGGAGACACGGCGTCTTCGCCCTGGTGGTTACAACAGAGGAGCTGAGAAGAGTGGTGTTTCGGGCGGCTGTTGAAGGATTTTCTGATGGACTGGATGAGGAGTGGGAGAGAAAGCAAGCAATCAAGAATGTCTAAGGTGTTTTTCAGAGCAGCTGAAGGATGAATTAGATCCTGTCCCTATTAATAATATTAGTGATAATAAATATTAATAGCTAACTTTTTATAGCACTTATTAAGTGCCAGATGCTCTTCCCCTAAGGACTTTTGATTGTGAACTTGAAGGAGTTAGAATCTATCGAGAATGGACGATGTAAGAATAATTCAGTAGAATTTAGCTTGCTAATGTCATCTTCTCATCTCTTCAAGGTACCTTTTCACTCAGTGTCACCAGGTATGATGGGGGCTGCAGTGAGCATGGAGAGAACTGATTAGACAAAGAGTTCCAACTCGGCTTCCTTCAGTCCTCCTCAAGCTCACGTGTGTGCGTGTACACACGAGGCTTTTGGCAACTGTAGGAATACCGACTCTAGGTCAGTTCCATATCTTGGTCCAAAGGTCCAAGCCTCAGACGCTATTAAGGCTACTTGTCTATTGATGGATTGCCTCTGTCTCCTGGAGTAACTGTCACTTGAGGGAAGATCTGATAATTCTTCAAGAACCCCATCACTCTTCCTCTTTCTTCACAAGACACACTTACTGGCCTTGGCCTTCTAGGATATTTCCAGGGACACATCCCTTTCGTAGACAGCACTATGAAAAGATGATATGATCCTTGTGCACGAATGCTCTTCATACTGCACGCCATCATAAGTCTTACTTCGTAAGAAGCTGTTTTGGTATGATTATACTGAATGGAAGTACTGCTGAAGTGATCCTTATTATTATTTTTAAAGTATCTTCAGAGGGAAAAACAGCAGAGAGGTAAGAGTTAGGAACGTCAAGTCAGGTGATCTTACAATTGACTAGAAAGTCCTTACTTCCTGCTGGTTGTATGAGAACATTGGAGTGGGACAGTGGGTTTTTAAGTATTTTTTAAGCCGTGGAAACCTTTGTGCCAACACTGCCTTGCTTGAGAGTACAGTATGTATAATACAAGGGGGGAAAAAAGGAATTGCTCTGACTGACGCAGGAGAAGTGGCTCAGAACAACCGCTTGCCGGGCTCCTTTTCCCGGAAGGATGATCCTGAGGCAGCTCAGCTGGGCTGGGTGTTCTCTTGGGCCTTCCAGGCTCTGAGGTTCTGCATTTCTGCCACGAGCATGTCCACCCTGAACTCCCACTCCTCTCATAGGTGGCCTCCATTCACCTTCTTCTAGTTCCATGGCCTCAGAAGAACGTAAGCACTTCCACCTCTTGCTTAGTTCCATTTCAGTGGTGGAGTCCAATGAATTACCCAGTCATGTCTGGGGCTATCAGAAGGGCACCAGGCAGACCTGGGTTCAAATCCTGCCTCTGCCACTCTTGCTTGGGAATGATCTTGGCTGCAGTTGACTCATCTGTGAGTGGAAGTCATGATCTCTGGCTCATAGATTTGAGGTGGGAAAAGGCTTCCCAGTACAAGGTAAGTACCTTCTGAGCTCCTGAACATGTGTGACTCCTCTCCTCCGTGGGGCACCGAGGCCAGGCAGGCCGCTCACCCAGCGCCTTGGGTCTTGTCTTGCAGAGATGTCGGGCACGGCGGCGGACATCTCGCTGGTGCACTGGCGGCAGCAGTGGCTGGAGAATGGCACCTTGTACTTCCACGTCTCCATGAGCAGCTCTGGACAGCTGGCCCGGGCCACCGCCCCCACCCTCCAGGAGCCCTCAGAGATCGTAGAGGAGCAGATGCACATTCTCCACATTTCTGTGATGGTGAGTGAGGGGGGGAACTCAGTAGGGAGTTTGGGGGCGTGGTGGGGAGGGCTCCATGGAAAGACTGTGGAAGGAGGCGCAGGGGATTGCAGCAGGTGGAGGGGAAGGGCTGGCCGAGTGCAAGAGGTTAGAATGGTAAACGGAAGATCAGATGGATTCCGTGGTGTCACTTGGACTGACGCATACTCATCCATCATCTGTCAGCTGTGACAAACTAATTGTGCTACAGAGAAGAAAATAAAGGGTCTCCAACTCCTTGGCCTTTTGGCCGACGTCTCTGGGAATAGCTGTTTAACATCTGTCACGTGCTTGGCCGAGGGCTGAGGTTCAGTGCTCCCAAATACAACTGGCCTTTCCGAGGATGACTGAACAAACCAAACTGGAATGGGGCTGCCCTTTCCCGAACGCCCTTCACATGCCAGACGCAGCCTTCACGACGCCCCTGCCGTGCAGACAGCCCATGGTGGCCCCCGACGCTGGACTGGACGTGGCCAGCGCTACTGCACACGGAAGCCCCTTTGCACCCTCGCTGTATAGTTGTGAGCACTGAGTCAGAGGGGCAGACACGCTTCCCCAGGGTCGCGTAGCTAGGAGGAGGTGGAGCTGCTCTTGGGTATTTGAACCCGTCCGTGTCTGGCTACAAACACTGAACTCTGTCCTCTACACCCCGTTTCTCTCAGTGCAGGAATTTACTGACTGTCTACCACATGTCCGCACTATGCTGGGCGTGTTTGTGGGCATTTTTTCATTGCATTCTCACCAAGAAGTCTGGCCAGTCACCTTCATACTAGGGAGGATGTTATGGACACAGAGAGATGACATGACCTTCCATCTCTGTTGGTCCCATGATCTGGAACTCTCTGAGTCTGCTGCCTCCTCTCGGACAGTCATGTGTGAGAAACACTGGACCCCTTGCATCTGTGGATGACAGAGAAAGCTACAAGGGCGGGAATCCCTTCAACAGTAGTCTAAAATGTAGGTAGGCTCATATTAATGATTTATTTAAAAAGCAAAAAAAATTCACAATGCAGCTTGCACAGGGTCTCATGGGCTCAAGAAGAAATCGGATAATAGTTACAGCTGACATCCGTCTAGTGCCTTTTACTCCTTAGCCACTCTTACATTATTTTCTCCTTTAGCAGAGCTCTGCCAGATGTATGAGGGTAGGAAATGTTATTCCCAACCTTTGTGCGAGGAGGGTGCGGCTCAGAGAAGGGAAGGGATTGTCCTAAGGCTACTCAACAAAATAGCGCTATGACCCAGCGCGTCATTCCTTCCTCCCATTCAGTAGTTGACAGTATGTATCAGAGCCTACGGTGGAGCAGATCTTGGCTTTTGATCTCTGTTCTCCTGGTCCCTCTTCAACCTGCGCTGTGCATCAGACATTCCGATGAGGGATAAGTGCCTGGAAGTTTTCTCTTTTTGGAAAAACACACACATACCCCAGCCAGACAGCCACGTTAAATTTGGACCTAACGCATGCTCATCACGTGGAGGAACAAATCAAGGCCTTTGTGTTATTCGTGGAATGAGTGTGATAGACTTTTCCCATTTTTATATTTAGCGACTGATGCAGCCACACAGCCAAGCCAAGTGGGTGCCTGCATGCTAACTTTGGGTTGCAAGTTTGTAAGCACCATTTCAGGGTACTCACTGAGTTCCTCATGGGGCTTGGGGCACCATCTGGTGTTAAGAAGGCTTGACAGGGAGTGACTGTTCTTCTTTTAATGTTTGAGAGTAAGACTCGTTTTCGGCTAATATTTATTAAGGCTTTTCTGTGTTTCAGCACAGCATTTATTTTCATACGTCCTTCCCGTTACCCAGTGATAGTATTATCTCAATGAGAAATGAGTCTTGTGTGGGCTTCTCTGCTTCCAGGCCCAGGGTTAGTTCCACTTAATCAGATCATCTCTCCCAAACCTGTAGGTGTTCCTGACTTTTTTCTACTTGGTGAGTTTAGCTTGGAAAGAGAACTCCCTAAGACCCAGATGTCTCTCAAATTCCTTGTAATTCAGAACATGGCTAATAGAGTAGGTCAGGCAGAGGTTGACACTGTCCAGACCCTCCCTGCCCACAAACTGGAGTGGCCCAAGGCTACCACCTTGTGGTCCCACCAGGTCCTTCCCCGTTCATGCTCCAAAATCTTGACCATTCTTGTCCTCAGGAGGCAGTCCTGTCTGAGAAACACGGGACCCCTTGCATCCGTGGATGACAGCCCAGCCTCTCGGATGTGGGCTCAGAGAGCGCTGCCCTCTGTGTAGAGGTGGGATGACATGGAGCCTATAAGCATAGATACCCGAGCCCGAGTGCCTGGGTGTTAAGTTCCCCTCTGCCACTTACCACTCTGGCAATGTTGGGCAAAGTTTTGAACCCCCTCTATGGCGTGTTTTGTCATCTATAAAATGAAGGTTATACTCAAACTTACTGTGTATCAGAGGAGCTTGGCACATACGGGCATTAGCTTTTATTATTAGGTACACTTTTATTATGGAGACATGCTGTTGTGTTATACCTGTTCATTTCACAGATGGATAAGCTGAGTTCCAGATACACATTAGGACTTGTTCAAGGTTCCTCAGCCAGTTGGTGGGACTTGGCCTGGAGAACAGACCTCTCTGGGGCTCAGTCTCTGTCCTGACCACTCTGGCCACAGATAATTCAGCAAGAACCAAAAGAGTGTTTGCTTCCCACCACAACTTCACTTTCCCAATCTTTAAAAAAAAAAAAACCTTTAATATTTTAATTTTTAAAATCTCAAATGTTTAAAATGGCATTCATGGTGGCTAGGATCTGCCTCCCCATTTCCCAGATGAAAAATCTGAGACTCAGTGAGTTTAATTGACTTGCCTGAGGCTACATGGCTAACAAAGAAGGCACTTTCTGGGACCAGGCTTTCCCCAAGATTCCAAACTCATGTCACATGGCCACTCAAGACACCATGGCTCTCACCCTGTCAAATTTTGCATTGTTTTCATTTTTGATGAAGATCCGGGATGGTTTGGGAAGAGACAAAATCATCCAGTCAAATCTCAAAGAAATCTGGAGGTCAGGGTCAATGTTTTCCATCCACTTTCTCAGCATAAATGTCCTGCCCACCCATGCAGGGCAGCCAGCGCCGGCTCAGTCACCCGAGCCTGCTACAGTCCGTGCCTGCTGGAGTGGAACCAGCATGCTCTTTCGGGCTTGTTAAGTCCTGAGCTGAGCAGCTACTTTATCCCAGAAGGTTGCATCTTCTGACTATTAATATCCCAGGGGTCCTGCGACAAAGAGATACTCAGTGAACCCCTGGGCAGAGAAAGAGAGCAGACAGTCATTCATCTAGTCTGTGGCCCCAGCTTCAGCTCCTCTGAGCAGTCACATGCCTGCCTCTGCCATGCAGGTGGCTCAGTGGATGCAGAGAGAAGAGCAGAGGTTTGGAATGCACAGTCCTTCTTGCTTCTGGCTTCCTGATGGTTTTACTCTGGGGAGTCCCATCACCTCTTTGAGCCTCAGTTTCTTTATCTATGAAACAGCTGATTGTACCAGTCTCACAGGGTTATGGAGAAGAGTGAAAGAAACATAAAACATAGAACCTAGTATCTGGTCTGGCACATCTTGAGCACACAGTAACAGTAGCTATTACCGATGCAGCGGTGTTAAAAGACTCTCCGGTGGGAGTAAGGCGACATGGAATTTAGTCTTACTTTTGCTGCTATCTTGCTATCTGATCTAGAGAAATATTCATAATACCTGACATTTATTGAGTATTCACTACATGCCAGGTAGTGTTCCAACTGTTGTTTTATATGCAATGTTAAATTTAAGCCTGACAACAGATCTTAAAGTGGATACCATTGTTGTGTTTATTTCATAGATGTGGAACCCGAGATGTTAATGATATCAATAGCTGTCGATGTGAGTGGGTCAAGGTTAAGTCGTAAAACCAGTATTTCACTCTATATAGGCTGACTCCAGATCTTCCATCTTTAATCTGTATTATAGACCACCATTTCTCTTCTCCCTGTAAGTTGCTGCCTTAAATTATAAGATATTATGGACAAATTTATACAAAGATTCCCTCCTTATATGGAATCTATGGGCAGATTAAGGAGGGGTGGGTTATGACTTGGGAGTCAACTCCAAGGTTAAACAATATCTCTGTTGCTGGCTCTATGACCTTGGCCAGATCAACCTCACAATCTGTAAAATGGGGGTAATATTTCCTAATTCTTAGATTTCTTTTCGAAGTACTAAATGAGGGTTCACACGCAAGGGTCCTTCATAATGAAAGTAGTGGCTACCATCCCCAAGTGAGGGCTGTGTGTATGCCAGGCACAGTCTAGGGGCAGCACATACATCATTCCGTTCAGCTGTTCTGATCCCTCTGTAAGATACGTCCTGCTGCTGTCCCTCAGTCACAGATGAGGAACCTGGGAGGTAGTGAGATTTTGTGATCTGCTGAAGTTCACACCACCGATGCATCCCAAAGCTGAGAGTCCACCTCCGGTCTGCACAAATTTCGAGTCTTTGCTCTTGGGCATGATTCTGCATGGTGCAGTGTCTGAGATTCAGTAAGAGCTCAGAAAGTGGTAGCTGTTATTAAAATGTTAGCTGTAATGACAGCAGTGACAAATGTTGTTGTTAAGTTGTTTTGGGAAAGGGGATGAAAGGGAATGTTTGATTTGATGTATGAGAAGAGAAGGCCTTTGAGGACATGTTTCTTTCAAAAGGGACCACCCCACAGAAAATGCCAGGGATTTCAACTGGTGGGTCCCAGTGAGTGGGGAGGGGTTACAAAAGACCGACCTTTCCCACTGTTTGAGCTCTCCAGCTGTTGGGGGTACTGAGTCAGAGGGTAGTGAGTTCCTTGTCTCTGGGGGTATGCAAGCAAAGACCAGAAGCCCTCTTCATCAGGACTTGGAGAGAAATAATAGTGACATTAGATGACTATTGTAGTTCCTTCAAACTTAAAAGATCTATGATTCTGTGGCATAATAATATATAGAAAAATACTTTGAGGATTATGAACTGCCACATAAACCTAAGAAATTATTATTACCGTTCTCAATCAGTAGCTTTGTCTGAAGGATCTGTGTGATATGGGGATAATACTTTTTAAAGCTTTCTGAGAAAAATGGCTTTAGATCATTTCCCCAACTGTTGCATTTATCCCTTCACAGCATATCATGCATCCCTTAGTTCACTGATTTAATCACTCAGTCATGCAGTGGTTTACTTGCCCACTAAACCCAACAATGAAAATCCTATCTGCTAGGAAAAAGAAGAAAAAAGCTTTAAAAAAATTCAGCCATGGGCTCAGAACAAACCAACTCCTTGGGATTTGACTGTTCAACGTGGTCATACATTTTAAGTTGTATTCATGCAAAATGAGTTTTCTGAGCAAGTAGTTTTAGAAGGTTCTGAATGAGACATGAAATTTTGTGTTTCCTTTGGGGGATCATATGTTAAGAGAAGCAATAACTAACTAGAAGATTTATGAGAAAATAATGAAGACGGTGAAGAATCTTAAAAATGCTAACAAGAACTGTTCTAATGTGTCGTGTTGTAATTGACACGTTTTAAACTCATTTAATTCTTACGATAATCCTGATTCAATAGGTGTCATCATTACTCCTGTGCTACTTTTGAGAAAATGTAGGCATAGAGAATGTAACTAACGTGCAAGAACTGTGGACCTGGTGTTTCCAAGGTTCATATTCTGGCTCCGTAACTGACTTACCGGCCACATTGACTTGGGTGTGTTCCATCCCTCTGCTTCGATTTCCTTGTCTGTAATGGGGTGAGGATGGCAGTATCTGGCAAAGGGTGCTGTTGTGAGGACTTCCTAAGATGATCACTTAGAGTGCATATACTGGAGTCCGACACAAAGTCCAGTCATCACAAGAGGTAGTGCTCTGCTGTTTACAAGTGTGTGTTTCCTAGGGCTGCCGTAATAAGGTGCCATAAACTGAGTGAGTTAACAGAAATATATTGCCTCAGGATTCTGGAGGCTAGAAGTCTGAGATCATAGATGTGGGCAGGCCAAGATATGGATCTGCTCCAGACCTCTCCCCGGGCTTCTACCGGTGCCGGGGCTTGGGCAACATAACTGATCTTCATGGCATCCTCCCTGCGTGCGTGTCTGTCTCTGTGTCCGGATTTTCTCCTTTTCATAAGGACTCTGGTCATATTGGATTGGAGCCCACCGTAATGACCTCATTGTAAGTTGATTACTTCTGTATTTAAAATCCCTGTCTCCATACGAGGTTACGTTTGGAGGTACTGATGATTTGGAACCCAACGCATCTTTTGGGGGGGACACAATTCAACCAATAACAGTAAGTGCTATCACTGTGTTATTTATAAGTGATATTAAGAAAGGATGCCCAGGGCAACCAGAGTGGGAGAAACCAAGCCATTACAGACAGACTACAAGTCCAAAAGCCTTTCAGAGAGAGGGCAGAGTCTACTGACTAAGAGGGATTATTTCAAAAAGGATAGCAGAAAAAATCTAGTGGTGGGGAAACCATGTGATACACACAGCACAAAAAGCTATGGCCTGGGAGTCAGGGGTCCCTGCCCTGCCGCTCATGTGCTCTGTGACCTTGTGCAGGTCACACTGCCTTCTTAGCCTTAGTATCTACATTTGTAAATTGAGATCATCCTGCTTGTTTCTGTTGCCAAGACATGATGGAGTTTGGCAATACAAATACCCCAAGTACATTTTTATATCTTTGCTGTACCTCATGAATCGCATTTACTTTTTTCCCCTTAGAAAGTGGAATTTTTAAAATCACAACTAGATTTTATTACTTTTTAAACATGTGAATCACATGGACTTTGAAGCTTGGCCTTGACTTGCCTGAACAACAAAGATTCAGGAACAGCCTGCAGGGTCCCTAGGTAGGCTTGTGGGAAGATTAGGAGAGTAAGCCATGGCTTCTGTCCTAAGGAATCGGGTCTTATCTCCCACCACACTTAGGGATGCAGCTTAGGGAAAAAGAATGCGCACAGGGCTTGTTGTCTGGATTCCTCGTTTCCAGCGTAGACTGCCTCAGACCAGCTGCAGAGATTTGGACAGATCGTCACCTCTCTGAGCTTCTCGTTTGGTCTTCTGCAAAATGGAAACAAAATTAAAATCCTAACCTTGAACTAAAATAAGGCATATGAAACCATTCCCCCAAAGCAGTACAACGTAAAATTTGGTTGGAATGTTGGAGCTGCAAGCACCTTAGTTAGACCTTGCAGAACCCAACTCATGGGATGAGTCAGTGTTTGCTTATTTTTTTCCTATGAGCAGATCAATCTGAATCTCTATGACTGACCAAATAATGGTTGACTTCTCATGCACATTGCACGTCGGCAGCTGCAGTCGCTGGGGCTCAGCTCTGCTTGTCTGCTCACTCTGGAATGATGGCCAAGGGGGGGACCCCAGTCTGAGATGTGTGGTTTTCATGGCAATGGGAATGAGCAGGAGAGCAGGCAGAAATCAAGGATGGCTCTTAAAGCAAATGCTCAGACGTGGGTTCTCTCGCATTCTGTGGGCCAGAGCACGTTGTGTGGCCAAGCCCAAGCCAGTGGCAGAGATATGCGGTCCTAGATGGTGAATGAGCATGTGAACAACTGCAAATAGCAGTAGGCTATACCCCACCTTCATTTTACAGATGGAGAAAGAGACCAGAAAATGGACTTTCTCCATCCCTACTCCACTTGTCTGGGTCAGCAATCAAGCCCTGGTGGAAAATGCTGACCAAGGCATCCTGGAGATGCATGTCAGGAAGGGGACAGGGAGGTACTTCCTTTGAACCTTCAGTCCAAAAGGATTTCAGGAATGAAATGCATATAAGAAAAAGAAAATGCATAATGTGAGGGGAGGGGAGAGAGAAACACAAACAGGAAAAACAGACATCCACCAGTATTTATTGAGCAACTATTGTATGCTAGATGTATAGCAACTACCAGCAACAGAGAGAAAGAAAGGAGACAGAAAAAGGAAGCCAAGGACAATGAGAGAGATGTAGGAAAATAAAGGGGAATTGGCAGGAACAGATAGAAGAGAATTTAGCAATAGGAGCAGAGGCAGGGCAAGAGGTAACAGAGAATGAAAGACATGGAGGAAACCACCCAGAGAGACGTATGTAGGGAAAAACCGACAACAGGGTAAGAGGGACAGATAGAATCCAATCCCCAGAAAAAGCTGTAGAGGGTGGACTGCAGGGGTGAAGGGTGGGGGGCTAAGCGCGAGGACCAGACTGAGGAGGAAGGAGACAGATGGGGTCAACACTCAGCAGAGACAGGGAGGGTCTGTGGTGGGTCCCCAGACTAGTGGATCTGAGAAGAGGCAGCAGAGGGCAAGGTGGCTGGGGCTGCAGAGCCAAGTTCCAGAGAAAGGAGGGGCGAGGGGAGATGCAGAGACTGCAGGGAGGCAAAATGGGAGGGGCCAATGGGGTTGGCAGATGAGTCCAGGAGAAGTTCCCTACATGGCCACGCCTCACCCTCTTTCCTCCAGCCTCTTGTTCCACATTTCAGTTTCCTCCAAGAACCTGGGGCTTTTGTGTGGTGTTCTAACAACGGAGAGTGAATGGATGAATTGGGCGTGGGCACAAGCAGGGGTGCACAGTTCCCGGTGTTTACACCCCTTCCCACGTGCCCTGAGTCCACCCTCTGCCCGCAGTGAAAAATCAGGGTGGGCTTAGCTTTGGATCCATTGGCTCCCCCTTCACTTAACTCCCCTTTCTCCCCATCCCCATCTTCAGAAGGCAGCTTGGTTTGGTGGAAGTAATGTGCGTTTAGAGACAAAGAGATGTTCATTCAGACTGTACTCTTTCCCTTATTGCTGTTTGACCTCAGACACACTCCTGAACTCTGATTCTTACTTTCTCCTGAATTTCCAGTGAGGCTGTGAATCCCTCATTCATGGGTCTGAGGGGAGAAATAAATGATAAAAGACACATGGAGTGTCTTAGAACAGTGCTCAGAGAAGATCCCTTTCTTTTTCTTTTACCTTCTAAAATATTCCTTCTTATTTCACCATTGTACTTGGCCTTGGAAAACATCCTTTGAGCTCAGTTGGGCAGCAATTATTAAGAATATCGACTCTAAAATACTGATACAAATAATTGACTAAATAAATAAATGGGATAGAAGAGATAGCTCTTTCTTACAGTAGAATTTCAGTTAATAAATGTGGAAGGAAAGAGGGAACTAGAAAATCACCATTAGACAGTCACCACTGTGATAATTACTGCCAGCAAGATCTGTTGATGTATGCTAAAATTAATGGGTGAAACTTCGAGAAGAAACAGGACATTTGCAGAGTTTCAAAGTATCACCCCCTGGATATGGATGATTTACAAAAGGAAAATAGTGGTTTTACTGTAAGTAAACAATCTGGCAGATACCACTTGCATTAGTTTCTTAGGGCTGCTATAACCAATTACCAAAAACTGCGGGGCTTAAAACCACAGAAATTTGGTCTTTCAGAGTTTTAGAGACCAGAAGTCCAAAATCAAGGTGTCATCAGGGCTGCGTGCTCTTCCTGCTTTAGGGGATAATTCATTCCTTGCCTCTTCTCATTTACGGTGACTCCACGCATTCCTTGGTCTGTGGCTTCGTAGCTCTAGTTTCTGCCTTCCTCTTCATGTCACCTTCTCTTCTGTGTCCTCTTTTCTGTGTCTCTCATAAAGTCTGTGGACTTAGGATCCAACTGGGTAATTCAGGATGACCACCCCCTCACAAGATCCTTAACTTAACTACACCTGCAAAATAAGGTCACAGTCATGGGTTCTGGAAGATACCAAAATTCATGGATGCTAAAGTCCTTTAGATAAAGCGGCGTAGTGCAGCTGGTTCTCCGCATCTGTGGATTCAGCCAACAGTGGATTGGTTGAATCCATGGATGCAGGACCTGCGGATGAGGAGGACCAACTCTATTTTGATACAAGAAATGTTACCTTTGGGAGAACTGAGTAAAGAGTACATAGGAACTCTCTGTACTAACTTTGCAACTTCTTGTGAGTCTATAATTATTTAAAAACAAAAGAGTTAAAAACAGAAGGAGTATTGACTCTGGAGCAGGACTGCCTGGGTTAGAACCCTGGCCTCCCCATGGATCTCTCAGTGTGACATCGGTTCAGTTACCCTCTGTGCCTGTTTTCTCCACTGTAAAACATGGTAATAATAGTTTCTACCTCCGGGAATTAACACAAAACCACATGTGTAAACTCTACACACATGTTCTATCATCACTTTTATTAATATCGATGTTGTTATTGTTCCTGTTTCACCAGTGATAAAACCAAGGCTGGACAGTTAAGACCACTCTCTTCTCAGATCACACAGCCAGTGCCTGAGCCCAGAACTGAACCTGAGTTTCTGATTCTGGGTGCTCTCTCTCCTCTGTAGTATTTCTTCTCTTATAGGGGCAAGGATGGGTGAGGACCTTTTAGGGGCCCATCTCCACAATCATCTAATTAATACTCGTCTCTGTGTGTTATTAAGGCAGGCCTGACCATGGGCTATGGAAGAAGACAGGGCATCTTCTTTAGAAGTGATGAAAACAGAAGTTTCTGACTTAAGTACCCAACCCACCAAAAAACCCCAAACAGCTCTTTGAAAATGCGTCTAGTCCAACTCCTTCATTTTAGCGTGAAAACAAATACAGAAACTAAGCCTGAGGGCTCAGAGAGTGACTCAGCCAGTGTCATGGGGCAGGTCAATGGGACAGCTGGCCGTCCCATCTAGATTTCATGACTGTGTGTGTGTGTGTGTGTGTGTGTGTGTCTGTGTGTGGAGGGGGGGTCCCAAGTGCACCACTTTCCAAACCTCCCCACTCTGTGATCTGCACCCAGCAGACAGCCCCTCACTCTGCACTGTGGGAACCCTAAACATACAGGTTCAGCACAGCAGTGTCTCACTTCACTGTGGTAATCATCCTGTCTGCACATCCACCAATACAGTCAAACAATTACCCAATTCAAACTTCTGCTGCTAATGTTCCCCAGCTCAAGGGCGTCTTTAATAGCAAAATAATACTTGTTTTTTCTTCCTTCCCTCTCTGTTTTTTCCTAATCTCTCCCTGATGAGACATAACATTAATTACAGCAGTTAACGGAAATTCTGTCTCCATTACTGCCTGCCACCTTCTCCATCTTGGCTTCTGCCTCCAAAATTTCCCTCCTGAATGAAGGGAGGGGGGTTTATGAAGATGTGTGATTGTCTTTATTTACCTTCTCTCTGCCCACTTCCTTGGTGCTGAATTTTAAGTCAAGCAGAATCAATATTTTCACTGGGGGTATGCGTGCGTGTGAGTGTGTGTGCATGTACATGAGTGTGTGTGCGTTGTTTGTGTGTGCCTGCTTCGTAATCCAGCTGTCATTTTGAGCTAATTGTGTTGTTTCCTTTTGTGTGGAGAGAAATCTTATCTGTTTTGGATTAAAATTCAATGAAGGTCATAGCGGCTGGAAAACTTACCAGACTGCTGCAATTAATGTTCATTTGGCTTTGATAAATTGGAACGTTCCCCTCAATAGGACTGGAGTGGATTTCAGAGGCAATAATTCTTCCATTAACTCAATGATTCCGCCTGTGATGGAGGACCTTGTCCTGCTTTTGTTTGTCATCTGTCACCTGGAGGAGCCGGGCATATGTCGGAGATGATTTATCATGATTGCAGCGCCTGCTTGTATCAAAGCACTTAAAACCACCAATTATTTTTGCCCTCTGTAAATTGCTTGATTAAACAAAATGTGAGGTTGGAATTAAGGTGGAAAAAAAATGTTGTGCCTTTGTTTCCACACCTGGCTTTCCACAGTTATGGGGTTCTTACAAGTTCCTTTCAAGTGCTAAGTAACAAGGAATTTGTCATAGGAATAATACTGAGCACTTACTATATGCCAGCACTACTATGTGCTGGGAGCTTTATATGCATTATTTTACTTAATTTTTAAAACAGTTCTATAGGGTAGTTTGTATCACCTGGGAAGAGGCTGAAATCCGTCAATGATAAACATTTCATCCAACATAAGCAACAGAAGGTTGGAAACCAAGTGTCTTGCTTCTAAAGCCCTTGCATTACCACTCCACGCATTAGGATTTTTAAAAAATTGCCTACTATTATTAAGTTCCACTGATTACTTTTGATATTTCACTAGATCTGAAGCCAGATCTCATTCCTACATAAGAATTACCTCCCGTGTTTGTTTAAAAGGCCATTTCCTGGGCCCTGCCCCAGTGATGCCAGATCTGAACCCCTGGTGTGAGGTGATGGGGAATCCGCATTACAGCAAGCTCTGCCCCTAAGGCTTGCCAATAGCAAAGGTGGAGAATCGCTAACTGCCGCCCAGAGACCAGCAGTGAAAAAACACCACTAGCCTTGAGCCGCTAATTTCTTAAATTATTTAATTCTCACAAAACCCGGCCATACTGGCATTGCTATCACCATCTTACAGATGGAAATGTTGGGAGTACATCAAGTTAAGTAGGCTCACTCAAGGTCACACAGATGGGGGAGTCCGAGCTGGGATCTAGACGCCGCATTTACCTCACTGGCTGTAAGCTCTTACACAGCATCCCTGTCTCACCCTCTCCTGCCCTTGTCCCTCCATTTCCCCAGCCCTCCCATCTTTCTTGCAAATTCTGCAGGGGCACAAGCAAGAGCGGCTCTGGGCTTTCCCAGCAGACACCCTCTTCAGTTTCTGTTTTATTAGAGTCCTTATGTGTCCTGATGTGCCTCTAATGAAGTGTCTAGAGGCCTGCCCTGTCTCGGCTTCCCTTAATAGGGAGTGAAATATGTCGGTGTCTGTGCCAGAGGCTTTGTTTGGATGGTTCACAGAGCCACTGGGGGTCTTCTAGGGGGAGATGTGGGAGGAAGTCCTTCCTCCCTTCATTGCAGATGATCTCAGGTAAGGGAAGCTCACCTTTAGGGCAGGTTTCTGCCAATACAGTGATGACAGCAGCATGGCTGAGGGGAGGGGTCAATCAACGGGACCTGCTTCTGTCAGCCTTTTGCTAGCTGTGTGATCTTGGGCTAGCTGCTTGCCCTCTCTGAGCCTTGATTTCCTCAGGTGTAAAATAGGCATAACAATCGTACCTCCTCTGATGAAAACAGGGCCAGATATGGAAGCATCCGTGGTAAGTGCAAGCTTGATATACGATAAATAGAAGTTTCTCAATAAATTGTAGCTATTTAAGCGCTAACACTGTTGACCCACTGACATTCATAGAACACGTTGTCATTTAACATCTCATGAAAACTTGACGATATATTAAGTAGGTGTCCATTTTAACGTCCTTTTATAGCAGAGTAGGCCAAGCCTCAGAGAAGGAGCTTGCTTAGGGTCACACAGTTGGTCAGTGCCAAAATACAAAGTCCCTGAATCCCTGCCAGAACTGGGGGTGAGGGTGGGGTGGGGGAGGGGTTGATCAAAATTTGCTTGCAGTCCTGTGGAAGGTAATTTAAGGTCCATGGTGAAATTTGGGCTGGATGTGCTGTCTGCCTGTCATTTTGAGATTCAGGGTGGCAGTTGTTATGGACTGAATTGTGTCCCCCCTCACCCCCTCTAAAAAATTTCATATATGGAAGCCCTAACCTCCAATGGGACTATATTTGGAGATAAAACCTTTAAGAAGATATTTAAGGTTAAATGAAGTCATAAGAGTGAGGCCCTAATTTAATAGGACTGATGTTCTTATAAGGAAAGGAGGTGAGACCAGTGATGCAGGAACATAGTGGAAAGGCCACGTGAGGACATGTTGAGAAGGCGGCCAGGACCAGGAACCTGACCAGGAACCACCCTGTCGGCTCCTTATCTCAGACTTCCAGCCTCCAGAACTGTGGGAAAATAAACTTTCTTGGTTCAAGCCCCTGTCTGTGGAATTGTTATGGAAGGCCTGAGCAAATTAGTACAGTGGAGAATTGTGGTTAGTGCCTCCCCAGCTGCCAGTGGCTGAGGGATCAGGAAAGCTGAAATAAATATTTTCCTTTTCCTCAGCTCTTATTCTGGAACACAAGGGAAAAACAGAGGGGAGGAGGTGATCACAAAGCAGGAAGGGGACAGGATAGAAAGAGGAGAGAGGAGAGGAGAAAGGCTTTTAGAGTATCTGGCATGTACTAGGAGCTCATCCATGTACATGGATGGACCTAGAGATAGATGATTGGATCTTGTCACGTGTTACGGCTGTTAACTTTCACAGCATCGTAGCCCTGGGTGCAGATTCCCAGGCTGCAGGGAGAGAGCTGAAGAGACCAGCTTCCACTGAGTTATTGTAACAATTATTTTCTAGTACCTTTTATGTGCTTGTATGATCTTCATCACATACCACTTCATTAAAATTTGCAAAACTCTACCTGTCTGTGGTTATTCACAGATGAGTTGTGTAAGACTGTGCCCATTTGATGGGTGAGAAAACTGAGATTGTCCAAGGTCACATGCAACCCAAGACCTGGAATCTTAGTCTCGAGCCCATGCTCTCCCTGTTTGCACATGAAGACCAGTGAAATTGGAATAACAGCTAACTCAGAGGAAAGACCCACACTTTATTAGGCTTCTGTTTCTCCACTTAACTACATGTGTGACCTGGAAATGCTGTCTGACCTGGTAGAGATCCTCACAGTGGTGGAGAGAGGCTCCAAGGAGGTGACACAGTAAAGTGCTTGGTGCCTCATCTGTAGGAAGTGCTCTGTAACTGGAGGCTCTGGAGTTGTGCAAGGCTTCCTTCGTATCTCCCATATCTGATTTCTTGGACTTTAAACCAAGGACAGTAACTCATATCTTAAAAGACTGTGTTGAATGAAATGAGGTTGCCCAGGCAAAAGGCCAGGATAGTGTCTGGTACATAATAGATGTTCAATTCATGATGACTATGATTGTGATTACTCATAGCCTCTCAAATACCATGGAGATTAGAGAGTCCTCAACTTTGGAATCTCTTAGATAAAGCAAAGTCCGGCTGATGTTTTTCTGGACTGTTTCACCCCTGACTGCTGTTGGGAGGGCCCTCAGTGGAAGAAGGCCAGCAGCTATGGGAGGTGACAGCTGGGGTCCCAGAGCCACCCCAGAGACCACCTCCTGCTCTTTAGGAGGTGAAGACAGGGCTGGCCTGACCAAGTGGTGGAGAGTGAAAAATGAGATTGTGAAGCAACAACGACATCTGTGTCATCATTTCTGCACCAGGAGGTCAACTGGCTTCCTAAACTGTGCTGCTGCTGGAGCGGTCTTTGTTTAGGAATTAATTAGGAGCTGAGAAGAACTGCTGCCTGTGCAGATTTTGGTCTCTGGAAGTTGTAAAAAGCAGATGGATTTTAAGCAAATGCCTTTTTCACCCTTTAGCATCACGTGAAAGGGTACGCATTTGAGCAGGGGCACCTGGGAAACGGGCATTGAAAAGGAACACCTGAGCCCTCTTCTTGATCCACTTCTATGTGCCCATGTGCGTGGCCCCATCCTTTTGGCTGCTGTAATTTGCATTGTTACCACTTTGCTATTAACAACAGTGTAGTCCGCTGAGTCTTTTTATGTGCCAGGAACAGAGCTAAATGCTTTTGGTAACTGCCTTTCACATGGGAGAAACCCAAGGCTCAGAGCAGCAAACTCTTTTGTTACAAGCGATGGAGCTCAGGCTTGAGCCCAGGGTTGTGGAAGTCCAAGGTCAATGCCATTAGATGCCGTGCCATAGTAAAACCTCCTTGTCTTCTGGATAAAATGCTCTGAGTATCCATTTGTAACAAATATCCTAGTATCTGTTAAAAGCTGAGTGAGGAATTTTGAAGATCAGATCTTGTAAAACACAGGGGTTCTCATGTGGGGGCCAATGAGGACCAGTTACACTTTCATGAATCAAGTTATGTGGATGTAGAAGTTAATCATCCTTAAAGAATGTATTTTACCTGGCAATAATAATACTATTAATGCTAACTAATATTTGTACAGTGCTTTGGCAGTTTCAAGACAGTGTTCACACATCTACTATCACATTTTATCTTCAAAACCATCCTTGTGTATTTAGACATTGATATAGTAGCTATTGTTATTATTATCAGCCCTGCTCGCAGCTTAAAAAGGTTTATCATGTCAGAGATCACACAGGGAAGCCAAATGCTAGAGCCAAATCACCTTTACCAAATATCTCAACATCCCCTGGAGATTGTTGAAAGGTTGGGCGTGTCATGTGCTGGAAAATAGGGAAGAACTTATGTCAGAGAGGCACATCCAATTATGGCATATTAGAGGCATACGGGACCTTTAAACCTCTGCTTATAAAAGTCTGATTTTTAAGACAACAAAAAACCAATGCCCAGTGAAGGAAATTCACTTTTTCAAACTCACACAGCAGATTAGTGTGACATTGAGGATAAAGATGGATGAATTTGGATTTAAAACCCAAATTTTCCATCCCCTTTACTTATGACTTTAGACAGATTAGTTTATTTGAGCCTCGGTTTTCTCTTCTGTAAAATATATTTTAAAAGTACTACAAAACAGGATGAGGATTCAGTGAGATGATGTATGTGAAATGGGTGGTACTGTGCATGTAACAGAATGTGTGCCCTCTGTGTGAGAGCCCCTGGGAAGGTGGATAAAGAAGAAAACGCGTGGGCTTGGGGCCAGACAGGCCTGAGTTCAACTCCAGCCTCCTCCATCATCTGCTCTGAGACCTGAGAAAAATCACTCAAATCCTCTGAACCTCAGTGTTCTCGAAATATTAGAATGATGGTTATACCTGCACCATTTTGTTTGTTGTGTGTATTAAAACTAATTTATGACAAAGGTCAGCCCCAGGCTTTGCCCACAGTGAACCTCCACTCTCCTGGGTCCCAGTGTGTTCTGCTCTTCCCATCCCATGATTTCTTCTCTCAGCTCCCTGTCCTTCAGGCAAACAAAGAAAGCCCATGGCTCCTTCCCTGAAGCACCACTGTTGATATTCTTCCTTTGGGCACTGGAGCTAGGAAGCAATTTTGGATTCCAGCCATTTCTGTAAAAATCTTCCCAACTTTGTGGAGTGATGTGTCCTAAGCACAGAGCTAGAGGGAGAAGATAGCATTAAGTGTAATTAAATATGCACTCCTGTGTTTGGGGAATGCATTGGGGGGATTTATCTTTAAAGTGTCATTCTTGTTGCAAAGACACCTGCTATGCTAATGGTGCTGCGTTAGTCTCTCGACTGGGGGCCTGGATGTTTTCTTAGCCAAGCTACTGTGCATACGTTACACTGCATACCGCACTCCATGGTTTAGCATTTTTTGCTTTTCCTCAAATGTAAGCACCTTGGATTCTTAATTTGGCCTCCATAATGAAGCCCATGGCTGGGAGAAGTGCTTAAGTTAGTCCCCTCATTGGAGAGAATGCCTGATGGGAAAAGACTAGATGAGAAACAAACATTAATTGAGCAATTGCCATGCACCAGGCGTTGTGCCGAATGTACGGCTATGTTCTGCTATTTAATCTCACCACAGAGAGGCAAGGTGTAGGTATTCTTATTGTTACTTTACAGATAGAGAAACCAAAACTCAAAGAGGCTACATTTTAGTTATTTACACAACTAATATTTCTTGAACAACCACCCACTGTGTGTCAAGTACTGTGTCAGACCCCTGGGATTGTGTGATCTTGTATATAGAGTTTATTCACTGCACACACCAGAGACTGACTTGAGATTGAGGCCGCAGGGACGTTAAGTCACTTTTCTAAGGTCACACTATAGGAACTGGCAGAGCTGGAATTCAAACCTGGATCTCTTGGAGTCTTGTTCAGATTCCTTTGAAACAAGGAGGCCTGGAGCTTGTTCATTTACTTCTTCAACTTTCATGGGGGATCTCATATGCACGAGGCACTGTGTTAAGCACTCCAGGGGGTTCCAAGATGAAGGTTTTCACATCTTTGGGTAGGGGTGGTGAGTCAAGTGTTCAAGGAAGACAAGGTAGCACCCAGTCAGGGACACAGACCAAAGATAGTGGGAACACAGAGGAGGAAGCAGTCACTTCCAGCCGGAGAGATCAAGGGAACTTCCTGGAAGAAGGGAAAATTCATCCAGGTCTTAAAGTGTGGCATGGATTTGGACATCACTCAATAATTGACAACTTCTGCCTCTTTGCCAAGATCTCTTTGCAGTAGATTATATGAGCAAGACGCTAGGGTCACACTCATTCTCTTTCCCAGGGATGGTTAGATTCCTAGCATCCTATTGAACACCAGTTCACCTGGTATGGACTACTCCGTCCCATGGCAAAGGTTGGGGACTTACGAACACAAGTAAACAGACATGGGTTCTCCTATGAAAATCTCAGACTACACAGGGAAGGGAATGTTTAAGTCCTTTATAGTTAATTCAGGGAAGACTTGTCAGGGATGGGTGAAGGTACGTTTAGAAAGGAACCTTATAAATGATCGATTCCATTCTTTTTAACATTTTACACCAGAAACCTGTCATCAAATGAAAAGTTATATGGATACGTAATATATAACAGATGAAAATGGATCTACTTTGGGTGGAAGTTTGGAGGAGTTGGTGGTGGGTAGGGGTGGACAGGACCTGGCTTTACTTTTAGTTTACCCCACGCACCACCAAGTCTGTGCCCTAGTGAACTTGACTTGAATACTACTAAACTACCCTCCACTCCCCAGCGCGTAACAGATGGAGGGTCTGCCCTGAGAGAGGAGCTTACTCAAAGCTGGAGTCAGTCAGCAAGCTGAAGCCAGGTGCTGGCTCTCTGGTGTCCTACCCCAAGGCTTTCTACGGCACTATTAAGAAAAGGGATTAGTTTGTTTGTTTGTTTTCGTGTTTTTCACTTTTTATTTTGAAATAGTTTTAGAAGAGTTACCCAAAAAGCACAGATAATTCCCATATACCCTTAAACCAACTTACCTTAATGCCACCCTCTTTCATAACCATGGTACATTTGGCAAAATTGAGAAGTAAACATTGATGAAACACTGTTAACTGGAGACTTTATTCCTGTTTCCCCAGATTTTCCACTGATGTCCTCGTTCTGATCCAGGACCCAATGCAGGTTACCAAATTCATTTAGGATCCTGTCTCCCCTAGTCTCCGTCTCCTCAGTCTTTCTTGCTTATCATCCTCTTGACTTTTTTGAAGAGTATTGGGTCAGGTATTTGACAGAATGTCCATCACTCTGGGTCTGTCTGATGCTTTCTCATAGTTAGACTGGGATTATAGACTTGGAGGGAAAACACTGCAAAGACTGAGCGGCCTCATCACATCGTATCAGGAGGTATGTGACATCAGCAGAATCTAATATTTAATACGTTAACCTTGAGCTCTTGTGTGAGGTGGTATCTGCCAGGTTTCTCCACTCTGAAGTTTGTATTTTTCTCATTCTATACTCTATTATTAGAAGCAAGTTACTAAGTCCAGCACACATAAGGAGGGGGGATTAAGATCCACCTGGAGGAAGAGGTGTCAAAGGATGTGAAGGTATTTGTTTAACCACGACCGTAATTAATTAATATTTGGGAGAGACATTTTGAAATTCTGCAAATATCCTATTTTTCCATGAGGTTTTCCCCACTAAGTTTTGCATTCATCAGTGGATCTTGTCTGCAGTGATTTATTACTGCAGTGGAGAAAAGGGATTTTTAAAGCAAAACAAAAACAAAAATATAAAGGGGGGAGAAAAAGGAGGTGGGAAGAAGAAAAAAGATGCACACTTTTTAACACCAACCTCTTTTCTAGGTGGTACACCTGGGTCAGAGCAGGTGCTGGGCAGAAAGGAGCTGCAGCATCTTCACTGGCTTTGCAGACCTCATCCCAATACGGGGGCATTCTAATTGCATCACCATGGCACTGTCAGTAACCATCACACTCCAAGGCCGAAGGAAGGTCTTTTAACTCTGTTAGGGAAAGGTCAACAGGGAGCAATGCAGTAACACCTAAAATGTCCATTTTTTTCCTCCATATTTTATCTTAAAATACACCTAGTTGAGGAAGCGGGTAAAGGTATGTCTCTTAGCCTGATAGGGTCTATGCTTTTATGTGTATGTGTGGGTGTTGTGTGTGTTGTGTGTTGTGTGTGTGCTGCTGCTTTTCTTCTTTGTATTACTGGGTCCCATGGCATTTAGGGAGGAAGGGAGTTACAGATCCTTCCTTTCCTGTATCTTAGCCTTGAGCAGTCACTTAGAGCAGCTTGAACCCTTGGCGAGATTCCATAAGATCTAGATGAATACAGCTGACTTGAAGCTCATGGATGAGGAAGTGCAGAGATGTGAATGAACTGTCCAGGCCTGGCACATCTTGGGGGAATCTGGTGCGAGTCACTGGACCATATCAGATCATCTCATTTATCCCTTGGAACAAAGGTTATGAAGAGGTGACCTTTGAGATGGTCCTTGAAGAACTGAGGGTGGCAGGAAGTATTCCAGACAGAAATTAGCAGGCAAGAGTCTAAGGATATTAGGAAGTTCCCTACCCATAAAAATATTGGAGGACTTCCTACTCATTTTGCTGACAATTCTTTGATTCTGAGGACATACTGTGTAGGGATGTGGCTACTTGCATCAGTAGAGTGATCAAACACTGAATGTTTTCTCTGTATCTTTAACATCTTGGAATAGTGACACAGTATTAATGATTTTTCTTAATTGATTAGTGGGCTGATTGGTTTGCTGGTTGATAGCTTTAGGCTCATTCAGAGACTGTCTCATTACCATTTGAACTTTGTTGCAGATTCTGTTGAGGTCCAGCTCAGATCCCCTCAGCATTAATCCTTTCCATGAATGCTGGCTCAACTTCCACTTGCCAGCACACACGCATCTGGCCAGAGGCCCTCTGGCAGCTGGGTACCCCTCTGCCCAGGCTTGAGGCCAGCTGGAGAGTCAGAATCATCAGCTCTTTAACGGCCGCCCTTAACTGGTGATTGTTGGAGTGTGGTTAATACATGCCCCGTCACCCCTGCCACGCCAGCAGGATAGGTTTCCTGTGGTCCACTGTGATACCTGGCTTAAAAAGCCATCCTTTATTGGCCTCTTTCCCTCCCCTGCCTCATTTCCCCACTTCCCTACCAATGTTTCCCGGAATTACTTTCCAAATCCTTTTTGTTCCCTCAAATCCTTTTCTGGATTTCATCTGGAGAAAGACAAACTTAAATGGGCTTTTTTTGTGGCCTCTTTGACCAGGAAGTTTGGGCCCAAAAGGGAATTTAAAAATGACCCCAACTTCCAGTGGCTGTGAAACAGACTTGCTGGTTGAAACAGAGCAAAGCACTGTCCCTCTCTGAGGCTACATTCTGTAGTTGTCAGAGGAGAGATTGGCTCAGGGGTTGCCAAAGCCCTTCCTAAAGTTTTTGTTCTGAGGCTTCAACTTCCAGACACCTTTATGTGTATGATTTCCAGGACTTTATTTAATTTGCTTTAAGGAAATTTGTTTGCTTCCTGCCTGCCAGGTCCCATTTTGAAAATAAACTCTTAAGTTTAACACTTTCAGGGGTAAGGAAGTTTGGATAGCCTGTCTTCTAGGACTGCTTGGCTTTGACTTTGGATGTAAACGCAGAATACGGGGAAGGATAGCTGTATTCCCGTTCCTCCTCCTCCTCATTCTCCATCCCACTCCCTGCGCTGTTCCATTTGCACACCTGAAGGAGGACAATCCTGAGCTTGAAAGCTCTGACCTTTTAATTTTTTTCCAGATTGAATATAGTAATAGGTAGCATTTTTTAAGAGCTTAGTACATGCCAGGCACTGTGCCAAGCACTTCCCTTACATTATCTTGTTTATTTCTATGAGGGCCCTACAAGGAAGGTACTGTTGTTATTTTATAATGAGGAAGCTAAGATTGAGAGAGATTCTGCAGTTGTCCAAGGTCACACAGCTGTTAGTGGTGAAGCCAGGATTTGAATCCAAGCTCATGTGAATTGAAATTCTGTATTTTAACCATTCCCTGCTCATCTCCATGATGAAATTCAATAAGTGTAACCCTAAAGACCTCTGTGTACTTCAGAACACTGGGTAATGTAGAGGCAGGAGCGAAGAAATGACGTAGCAGCTCGTTAGAAAAGCACAGGTGGATTTTACTGGACGGTAAGCCGAGTGAAGTAACAGTGTTCCATAACAGCAAAATACTTTTTTTTCAATTTAGATTTCATCAGTGTAAGTGTCTCACCTAGAACAAGGATATTCTGATCTGCTTAATCATTTCTTGGAATGTTGTGCTTAGTTGGGGTATTATCTTAAAAAAAAAAAAAAAAAAGATCAGAATTGACTGTGTCCAGGGAAGATTAACCACAGTGAAAGCATTCAAAACCATGTTACCGCAGTTCTGAAAATGACCGGGGAGATTTAGCCTGGAGAAGAGAAGACTTGGGGATCTTGGTGGGGACTACCGTTTCAAACCCTGAATATCTCTCAAGAGGAGGTAGGAGTTAAATTTGTCCTGTGTGGCCTTAGGATGTAAGAAGCAGTGGGAAGATGCCACATGACCACCCATTTCAGCTCTATTTTTAAAAGACACAATAACAAAAGTATCCAAAATTGGAATAGGATATTTCAAGAGGTGGTGTTCACTCCACCGTGCCTGTAGGATTTTTTTTTTTTTTGTAAGTGATGTAACTCCAACTCCAACTGACTAAAGAATAAATAAGGCCTTTACTTCCTCAAGGAACTGAAGTATCTAAGGCTACCTTTAGTGCAGGTATGGTTAGATCAAAATATCCACAGAGTCTTCGGGAATATCTCTCTATTCTTTTACTCTGGCTTCCTCTGGGTAGGTTTCATTCCCGGGCGAACTCTCCCCAGGTCATAAGATTATTTTATACTTTAGCACTGCCAGGAAGGAAAGAGAGGGCTCCTTGTTTTTAAGCTAAGTCCCTGGACAGACTATCATTTGCTTATGTGTCTATCCCTACGTTAGTTTCTATTGTTGCTGTAACAAATTACCTCAATCTCAGCGGCATAAAACAACATACATTTATTACCTTATAAGTCTGCAGTTCACAAATTCGAAATGGTTCTCCCTGAGTTACAGTGATGCTGTTGGTGGCAGGACTATGTTCCTCCCGAAGGCTCTAGGGGAGAAGAATCTGTTTCCCCGGCCTTTCCAGCTTGTAGAGGCTGCTTACATTCCTTGACTTGTGGCCCCCTCTCCCATCTACAAAACCAACACAAGTGAGCCAAGTTCTTCACATCACATCACTCTGACCTCCTCTTCTGCTTCCCTCTTCTATTTATCAATACCCTTGTGATTATATTGGGCCTCTCTATATAATCAAGGACAATCTACCTTTCAGAAAGTCAGCTGATTGGCAGCCTTAATTCCATCTGCAACCTGAATTACCCCTTGCCATGTAACCTAACATGTTCACAGGTTCACAGGTTGCAGGGATAAAGATGTGGTCCTCTTTGGGATGTTATTCTGCTTACCACAAACCATAAAAAGTTCCTGTGATGCTCCAGCTGGTTAATTCTGAGTCAAGTGTCTGCCCCTGGACTTAGACTCAGGTAAGCTGGAGCCAGACTGTGTAGGCTGTGAATGTTGAAGGTGTACCATGTAGTCTCTCAAAGCAATGCTAGGTCCTTGTTACAGAAGAAAAGGAAAGAGATGCCAAGGAAGTTAAAAAAAATCAACCACAGTGTGGGGTGAGGTATTCAATATTGGGTAGAAGGTGAAACTAGTGATTGCAAAGATTTTTTTCATATTCTGATGTTTGAAGACCATATTCAACAGCTGTGCCTAACAACAAAGAAGCAAATAGCTGATTTTGTTTCATGATAAAAATTCTTTTCTCTGTTCCTAGATAAGGCCCTGGATATTCCTAAGCCTAAATTTACTATCTTGTTTATATAGTTTCCTGGTTTCTAGATGATGGAATCCATGAGTGAAAGTTATAGGAGGCATTTTAGGAGAAATAGTATGCTATTAATTTTTTTCATACTCTAGAGTCCAAAATGGTCAAACAAGAGCTTGACCACTAGGATAATGCTGATCAAAAAAGGTTTTGATATATTCTTTAAGAAATAAAGAATACTGTCTTCCTCACCTGAGAAGGATATTTTTAAGGATATATCCTAAAAGATTCCATGGAAGTCTTCAGGAAAATAATTCCAAAGAGACAATGTTCTCTAGAGGAACAACAACAAAAATGTTTCTTTCCAAACTTTACCTTAAGAAAACCAAAAAAAAAAAAAAAAAAAAAAAAGAAAAGGGACTTCCCATAACTGAACATTCTCCCCTCCTTGCCTGCTGCTAGCTGAAATTGGATGGGATCATGAAATCCTAACCAATTTCACTCCACCACAGGTGCCTTGAGTGATGCATTTCCAGTCAAATGCACACTTTGGAGCTACAGATGGAAAAGATAGAAAGCAGAGGTAAGAATGAAGAGTTATTGGAGGCATTTTAAGAGAAGTGGTGTGGTGTTAAATTATTTTCTGACTTTCAAGTCCACCGTGTTTAAGCAGGAGGCCTGGCTGGGGCACTTATTGGGGAAATCTTTGGTGATATAGATAACTCCCGAACAATTCAGGCGTATATATGAAAGTAGAGTCAGGTCCTGCATGCACACCCCATGTGTTTTGGGGTCTGTAAATTCTTTTAAGCCCTCATCACATTGAACAGATCAGCTGCCCTAGTAATGCCCAAAGCATGGCTTCTCCATGGGGTGCTGTCCTAGGTGCTGAATAAACACATTGTTAAACTACCACTTGGTCTGAAGAACACAGCCTCAACTTGTTTTGGTTCCTATTTGTGACCAAAGGCTCACCTCTAATTATGTCTCCATAACTGGGTAAAAAGCCCAGGGTTCCTTCTTTCCGCCTTCAAATGTGACATTTTCATCACTAGAATGTAAGCTTTAGCAGAGACTTGATTATGCTCACTGTTCTGTCTGCAGTGTCTCAGATAACATCTCATTCATGCTAGACACTTGCTAAGTTTAGGTCAGAGGGATTTACTAATCACACTGTCCTCACTTTTTCACTCATTCACTGGAATAATACATACCTACATATGTACATGCATACACACTCACATCCGTACGCAATCAAAAGAGCTACAGAATACTTCTGTAGCATACTTTATAATGTATGGAATTCATAATGTGTAGAATACTTTCAAATTCAGTCTTCCTGGTCAATGTAAGCTATAAGTTATTTGCTTCTGTATCTACATCTAGTTCCGTGTCTGGAAGGCACATGGTAGGTACCTAGTATTTTTGTTGAACTGAACTAGGTTAATTTCACAGACTTAAAAACTTAATTTCAGAGAGAAATCAATGGCCCAAGGTCATATAGTAAATTAGTAGTGGAGAACAGTGACATTTTCTCTGCTTTTACCTACACAGTGTCGCTCTCCAGACTTTTCGGTTCCCCTTCTTTGGTGACTAAATTTAAAGACCATCTGGAGAAATGACAATTCTTGACCTTCTAATTCCTCTTAACAACACTGATGTTTTCCTGACATCAGGTATGGTGTGGATCCCTGTTATTTATGTATGGTTTCTGGCAGCTTGGGGGGGGGATTTATTTGTGGGCTAATAGAGATGAAATATGTGAGCAAGAAGTGAGTTTTGGAAGTGAAATCACATTGCTTTAGATCGTCTTTCAATCTTGGCACTGGTTTACTAGGAGGTAGAATGGAATGATGAGGTGTGATTTTAAAGATGGGTTCTCAGAAGAATAGCAAGGATTCTCAATTTCCTTAATTAATAGTAACCTCTCACTCTCTGTTCACATGGTAGCTTGCTCAGTGGAGCTCAAAGCCCCATACACGTAACAGTTGGCTGGGACAGAGTCACTCTTATCTCAGTGCTCTGTGTCCAGGTGTCCTGTTAAAGGGGTAGATAGCTTTGAAGCTGCATCATGGTACTTAGGGATAAAGTTAGTCTGTGCCTAATCCCTTCATCCAAGGCTATGATAATTCCAAAATCATACCTTGGGGGAAAAGAAGGAAGGCAGGAAGAAAGAGAAAGACAGAAAATAGAAGAGAATACGAGACAAAGAGGTAGAAAGATTTTATTGAGCATCCACTCTGTACCCCATCCTATGAAAGTGACTTTAACATTCATCATTTCAATAATTTCCATCTGTCATATATACTGAAAGCAGGGATGAATGAATGAATGTGCTTCATCTCCCCAACCCCCTAGGATTTAGTACATACACTTTACATATGAAGACACTGAGCTACAGAGATGTGAAGCACAGGGCAAGCTAAGAGGAGGGCCTTGGAGGGCAGGAGTCTACACTGATGCTTTCACCCAGTGTTTCTGAAAAACACTGGGAAAATGGGAGGGCTGAAAAGGAAAGCATCTTTTATGAGTCGTCACACTAGTATCTGCATAGGAGCTAATTTTATTGTTTTTTTTTCTCGTTTTACATCTGAGAAAACAGAGGATTGGAAACTTGAAATGTCCAGAGTTACACCTTCATTCATTCATTGATTCTACTTCTTTTGAATGTCTACTCTGGGCACAAGGTGAAATAAATAATCCCTGCCCCTCAGGGCTCTGCTAGTCTGGTGTGTACCTTTCTCTCCGGCCAGTGTCTTCTGGATTAAAGGAAGGTAGATGGAGGTGAGGTGGAGAACAGAGAGGAGCAGATAAAGGCATTCCAGGCAGAGGGCACAGCACATGCAGGCACACAGAGGCTTCAAGATGCGAGGGCACTGTGCTTTTTCAGGAGTGGAAGTGATGTGTTGTGACTGAGGCACAAGTTGCTTGGGGAAGCATGGCGGGTGGTAAGGCTAGAGCAGTCTGATAGTAGAGACTTGAGTTTTATCCTGCAGGCTGTGGATGAACAGCAGGTCTTCATAATCAAGCACCGAATGGGCTTTAGAAACAAGAGTACAAAGTGGTGCAGTGGGGATGTTGGTCTGGGGCTTTGCATGGCCCTGTGTGAATTCTCGCCATCACGGTCTAGCCACCTCCCCTGCTGCAAACTGTAGTCCAAACAATGACCAGGCAGGTGCTTCCAAATGAGCAGGAAAAAAGAACAAATGAGTAACCCAGTTTGAGTCTGAGTTGAGCGTTGAGAGGCCAAGCTGCGTGGTAACAATTTGCAACATTAAATTGAAATTGGGTCTGATTGGCTGGAAAGCACTTGGCCTACATACATGCCCAGGGAGACTCTCTGGGTCTGATTAAGCTGCAGATTTTGCTTGGCCCTCTCCTGGTGATCCATCATTATTCATGTCAGCACCAGGCTTGTCAGCCTCCCTCCACCACCAAAATTAATGAATTGAACTCCATAACCCACACGTTTGATGGGATGAGACTCTCTAAGTCAGCACGAGGCCATGGAGATGGACCATAATCGCTCCTTCCTCCTTCCCTTCAAAAGAGAAGCTAAGCTACTACCCACTGTTTCCTTTACCTTCTTTAGCTGCTGAGCTGGCATCATGCATGGTGACAGGAGAGCCCAGGAATAAGGCAACAGAAATACCTAGAACCTGAGACCAGAAATAGTCCTTGGAGATGTAGTTCAACTGTATCCCCACTGCTTAGCTGGGAAAAATGAGGCTGGCCCTGTGTCTCACAATGAGAAAAAAACCAAACGTGGACTAAAACGAATCTCTCTTATTCTATGACTTCCTGTACTCTTTTATACCTTGACTCCTCCCCTAGACAGCTATCTTATTCCTCATTTCCCCTATATTCTGAGAATGGAGAAACGTGTATTACATTTCCCAATTTGCCAGTGGAACTAAAATTCAGCATCTCTATTTTTCCTCTGTGTCCTCTGACTCTGACATCAAAGCCAAATTTGCTGTGATGGCTGCTGCCATAGGGAGGAAAAAATGAGAAAAAAGAAATTAAATTGCATTTCTGTCCTAGAAAGAAACTTGAGGGTCACCTTCAACTCCATCTATAGCATCCTTATCAAGTGATCTTCAAGCTTCAGCTTGTACGGCTCTAGTGTCAGGGAGCTCACTACTTCCCAAGGTGACTTTTCTATGTTTGGACAATTTTGCCTATTTAGAAAGGCTTCTTTATGTTGACCTAAAATTTGTGTTCATTTTCCACTCTTTGGTCATAGTTCTACCATCTCTAACAGTGAAGCATGAATCTATTTTTTGTTCCATGTGGGAGTCCTTTGGATCTTTTGAGCTAGTTCTCTTATGCTTTCATGCTCTGAAAGTCTATGGTTCATTCCCAGACTCCTGAGTTTGACTCCTTTGCAAGATATTAAATCCATTTAATGAGTCAGGACCAGCCTCGTCTGCAACAAAATAGAATGGATTAGTGTAGAATACAATGGAGAATGTCAGAATCAATTGTAGAGAGTTAAGGACGAGTTTTGTTTCTGAAATTTTGACGAGTGCATGTGTGTTTGTATATGTGAGTGTATGGACTGGGTCCCCTTGAAAAATGTTTTCTTCCTTGTCTTGGCTATTGTGAATAATGCTGCTGTGAACATGGGAATGCCGGTATCTCTTCAAGATAATAATTGCATTTCCTTCAGATGTATACTTCCAAGTGAGATTGCTGGATATTATGGTAGTTCTACTTGTAATTTTTTGAGAATCTTCCATATTGCTTTCCATAATGGCTGTATCAATTTTTAATCCCCACCAACAGTGTGCAAGCGTTCTTAAATTTACACAATATTGCTTTTCAATTATACTTGAATAAGGCTGGGAAAAAATTAAAATGTTTTTCTTACTATAAGTAGTGCTATAAAAACATTTCAAGGAATATTGTTTAGTCTTCCTTTTTTTTTTTTAAGACTAAACTTTTTTTTTTTTTAATGGGTTGTCATTCCAGGTTTGTAACTGACTGTTCTTTAACAATTACTTAAACTCTCTGAACCTCAGTTTCCCCATCTATTAAATGCAGAGAAAGTGGCGTGTGTCTTTCCTTCTTCTCATCATTTTTGTGAGGATCAAATAATGTGTTGAATGTGAAACTGATTTAGAAAGAGGTTTGAGTTATAGTAGTAGTGGTGGAATGGTAGTAGTCGTGGGAAAAAAAGTAGTAATAATTTCTCTTATTCCTTATGTTTTTTCCTTCCTCCTCCTCCTCCTTTTACGCTTCTCCATTTTTTTATTCCGGTTTGGCACAGCCTAGGTTTCCCATTAACCAAGAGACATGCAGACCCCAGTTCAAAGCCAGCCTTTTGCATGGTTGTACGATTTTGACGAGTCTTCTAACCTCTCCAAGCCTCAGTTGCTTTACCTTTAAGGTGGGAATCCCAGCCTATAAAAATGATAAGGTTTCATGATTGAGTGAGTTGTCTAATACGCATGACACGTAGTAGAACGCAATAAATAATAGGTTCCTCTCTCCTGTCCCACCCACTCCCAAATCCCCTCAGAAAGACTCATATTCTCGTAGGTTAAAGTCAGTCTCTTTAATCAGGACTCGGCTGAGTCCAGACCCCCTAACAGGGAAAGAAGATGTGTTTGAATCTCTCCAAGAGGTTTCTTGGTGACGATGTTTCTCTCTCATGGCCTTTGGGAAACAGTGGCATTTTTGAGGCTTATGCCAGCAGCAGATGCTTCAGGATTCCAGGAATCAATGTTTGTGCTGCCTGACTTTGGTAGCAGCCTCTGTACAAGGAAAGGAGATTGGGTTCCCTGGAAGGCAGGTGGAAAGCAAGCACAGAGCTGTAACAGGAGCCTGAGTGAGGCAAGCCCTGTGTCTTGCTACCCAGCTCTCCATTCCCCCATCTTCAGATAGAGACAATGATCATCTCTGCTGGGTCCAAGCATCAGATGAAACTAAGAATGAGGCAGTGGTTTTTAGTGATCCAGGTGGGAGAATTTTATTTTTGTGGACTTCATTTTAATTCAGACCAAAAATGTTTTTTCCCTGGAGAGATGGCCATCTCTGGATGTGTGCTTCCAAAGAAGTAATTTTTTTCCTGCCTTGAGCTGTGCCCTTCCTGCACCAAAGCTGAAGCTGAATCTCTGCCAGAGGACTGTCAACCCTGCCCTTCAGCCTGGGACTTGCCTGGAGGCCCCAGCCAGATGCAGTTCTCCCCGGAGCCCAGCCACCTTCTTCTTCCGCTCCCCTTGCTGTGTGCAGCTTCCAAGCACCATTGAAATTCTCTCTCTCATGCAGTCTGTGCTCCAGCCAAATTTGGCTTCTCCATGTTCTCCCAATGCACCTTGTAGCTTCAGTCTTTTTCCAGTATTTTGCCCACACTATTCTGTTTCTTGAGAGGCAAGGAAAGGCTTTCCCTTGCCCCTACAGATAGAGGCATCTCAGAAACCACCTCCTTTGAAACCCTTTCTTCAATTGTTCCAGCTAGAAGTAAAATCTGGGATTTAAACAACCTGGGTTTAGATCCCAGCTTTAATGTGTATCACTGTATGACCATGGGCTACTTCTGAGCCTGTTTCTTCATCTGTAAAATGGGTACACTGCCAGTAGTCTCTCAAGGGAGCAGTGAAGGCTTAATGTGAGGCTGTGTGTAGAGTGCTTTAATAAATGGTGGGCATTTGATATAACCTTGTAAGGGTAAGAATCATCTTACTCAGGCCCAGCCCTAGCACTGGGCATGGAACACATAAGCATCTGATGAGTATATACAAATGAACTGAATTAATCAAAAATTTAAATCATCTCCTTCCCGTCCTTTCTTGAAAGCCTAGAGGGAGCTCTTTATGATCAATATCAGCCCTAAATCATCCTCATCGATTATTGGATGTCTAGAAAGGAGGTGGCCAAATAGGGCCCTCACACTTTTCAGCCAGCATAACTCCAATTATTTGTTTAATGATTATTGAGAGACTAGTGTTAGCTAGGACTTAATTTCAAGAGAGTATCTCAGATAGAAATAACCAGAAAAGAGCTTCTTTATTCGGTACTTTTCGAAAGGTGGGTCAAAATCGTTTAATAAGTCATAACATTTTGAGCGGCTTGCAAACATTTTTAAGAGATATCAAAGAAAATATCAAATAATGAAATGGAATGAAACAGAAAACAATAGAACAGAATGCAGTGGAAAGGAACAAAACAGGCCAGAATAGAATGAAATCAAATAGAAAAGGATAGAAAATGACAGACCAGAATATAAAAGGTTAGAGTGGAGCAGAATGTTCTAGAAGAGAATAGAACAGATCAGACACTTTGGCATGCATCCGTTATTGTCAAGGCAAGTACTTTCAGTGTGTGCAACTTTTTTAGGTCATTTACATACTTGCATACACCTATAAAATAAACTGTATGTATTTGTTATCGTAGACTCTAATGGGAAATAAATTCAATTCACTACTTTATGGTTTGGTAGTCAGCCATGTCCTTGTGTTATTGCTTAAGTTGATGGTAAGTTCCCTGACAAGGAACCATAACTAATCTCCATCCGGGTCTCTTCATCCCCTAAATCTGGGCCCAACCCTTCACAGAAGAATACATTGAGCTTTGTCGCAGTAGTCCCTACAAAAACATGGTAGCCGAAGTGTAAGGTGGATTTAAGGAAATGTGTCAACAAGAACAGTAAGTTTTACTTAGAAATATCAACCACTGCTCATGTGTTTAGAACAGGGTTTGGCGCATAGTAAATGCTTAGTAAGTAGCAGCCTTATTCACACTTCCCCCACCTCCTCAATTATCACCACTTAGCTAAAGCTCACTAGGTGCTTCAGTGCCTCTTATCCTGTATTCCTCACACCATCCTTTGGAGGTAGATATTAATGCCCCCATTTGTTGGATGGGAAAGTTTGAGGTTCAACGAGACAGAGTGATTTGCCCAAGGAAGTAAATCCCAATAGAAGCAGAGCAGGCATTGGAATGCCCACCCCACCCTCTCTGTCAGGTTCAAGAATTCTGTGCTCTCTAAGCACTTCATAGGCTGCTCAAGGCAGGTGAAGTAGACCACCCAGGACTATTCAGACTCAGTAAGGCTTCCTGAAGCTGGCAGTAGATACAGATAAAAACCTCTGGGTGTGTGGCTAGTGAGGATGATGAACAGAAGGTATAGGAGTGGATCTGGAGACTGGATTTCTGAGGCTAGTGGTCTCTGAGTTGGATTCAGTCTTATGCTAGGACAGGATGCTGGCAGAGGGAGTTGGGGTCATCATAAACCTACCCACTCCCCCATTGTGCCCTGATTCCCCACTCACGGCTGCTGTGACACAGACTTAAGATGCTGCCTGGTCAGAGGCACAGAGGCGTGCAGTGACTACTGTTGGCCTTCCCAAGCTTCCATGTCCTTGTATCACATGGAGCGGGTAATCCCTGCTTGTTTTAGAGGTGTGCTGAGAATAAGAATGGGGGAAACAGGAGGAGAAGACAGAGGTCTGGCGTAGTAGCCCCTCACTAAATGGGGGTGCATTCCCCCTTGGGTGGCAATGGACTAGAGTCGCAGGATTTCTGCCATGCCAGCTCTTTCTTTAGCCCAGGGGAGCCTTTCAGCAGAAGGGAAACATCCTTGATGATGGCCACAGAAAGGTCTTTGGGAATGTCCCCAAGCCTGGAGCTCTAATTGCCACAGGGCATTCCGCAGGGCATTTCTATTCCTGGCCTCATGACCTAGGACCTCCTCTGCCCCTCTCCCCCTCCCCTCCCCTTGCTGGAGAGAAACCTGGCATGGCAGAACAGATCTGGGAGATTGCCACGGCCCTCTGAACTAGTAGCCCCAGGTACTGGGAATAAAGCAGCTTCATCAAAGGGCTCCTTCTGTGTCCAGGCCCAGGTTTGTCCTTCAGAGCTGTAGTAGTGCCCTTCAGCCATGATCAAGGACTCTGACTCTGCTACTGATGACCACCCAAAACATGTCCAGCAGCAAACAGGACACAGTATACACCATCTCTCTAAATCTCCATTAATTCTCATTAAACTCTGTGAGGCATTAGTGTTCCCATTTCACAGAGGAGGTTGCTATGATTCAGAGAGGAAGTAACTTGCCTATTAGTAATAGTAATATCAACAACAGATAACCTCATATAGCACTCACTGAGAGCCAAGCACTGTTCTAAGTGCTTTAGGGCATATTGTGTGATGCCTGGACTCACTCCAGGGCTGTCTGACTTCAGAGCCAGACTTCTGCAAAGCTGTGAGGCTGCACAAGACCATGGAAGGGCTTTGGCAAAAAACCTGACATGAGTTTAAATTTGTGCTCCCACATCCCAGGCTGTCTCTTCTCTGGCACATTCCTAAAGCTCTCTGAGCCTCTGCTTCCTCATTTGACAAATGCGAGTGATGATAACTGCCTTATAGAGTTGCTGATTAAATGGTACAAGACATGTCTAGTCCCTGGCAAATATAAAAGACTGTAACGAGGTAGCGATAATTTGATTTTTGTAATGTTTTTGTGCAAAGAACGTAGTTGGGAAACACTAGGCCATTCACATCATGTGGACAGAGACTAGATCTGTCCTGCTGTTTGTTCTGTCCTCGGTGGTAGCGCTGTGTCTGGCTCTTTGAGGGTATTAGAAGCATTAGTTGAATGATGCTCTGGTGGACGGATTGACTAAATGAATAAATCAGTAAGTTAATGAGTGCAATTGACTTAGATATCTGTAGCCTCTTCTTAATTTCTTTTCAGGTTTTGTTGGAATGAAAACCACCACCTTTTAGTTCTACCTCTCCAGTCTTGGCTGCAGATGGGCAGGTATGTGCAAGGAGTAGGGAGGTTAGAAGTACTGTCCAAGGGGTCAGCCTGCTACTCCCCAGGTATCAGACTCTGCCTCTCTGACTATGAGGTGAGCCTGGGCTTGATTTCCATGTGATTTAGACATTCATCCTCCTCATCATTAGGCAGTACAAAAATCTGTTTTCCTTCCCCAAAGACACCTCTCCTCCAACCCATAGAGGGTATAATTTTATCAGAGGCTGTTCTGGAAATATTTAATTTGAGAGCCTATTCTAGCCACTCTTATGTTTAATCTCCAGAAATGGGAGTAACTCTGCCTTCTTGGAGATGTGACCTTCCTACTCTGGCCTCTTCTCTTAGTGGGCGCCGAGTCTTGGGCTGATGGTCTCCCTGAGGCTTCAGGTCCTTCGGGGGTCTTTCTTCTCCATTCCTCTTACTACTCCCTGGTCTAGACCATCATCTTTCCTGGCAGACAAGAGAGTGGCTGCCTCTTCGCTGTTCTCCTGGCCCCCAAGCGTGTCCCTGTCTAATTCTTTCTCCACGTTGCTCCCAGCATGGACGTTCTAAAGCCAAATCCTGTCGTGTTGTTTTCCGGCCAGTAGTAACTAAAAGGTCAAAGGCTCCCAGTCAGTCATAGAAGTGTACTGTAGCACTAAGTGTCAGCAAGGATTTTAGACGGTTTGAAATTCATTCACTTATTCATCCAACATTTGTTGTGTTCCTTCTGTGTGCCAGGTGCTGTTACGGTCACCAGGTATACAGCATGAATAGCACCAAGTCCTTATATTCACTTTATGTTTTTGAGAGAGAGGGAGATATTGCACAAATACATAAATTTATATTATGTTATCTGACTGTAATAAGTGCCAGGGGGAAAGATGAAGTAGGAGAATGGCAAGATGGCTCTATTTTGTGTAAGGTGACCAGCAAACACTCCTCTGAGAAGGTAACATTTGCTTGGTTTTGCAAATGAGGCAAGAGAGTAAACAGGCCACTCAGGCATCTGGGGGAGTAGGGTTGCAGGCAGAGGGACAAACCTGGGTTGACATTCTACCTCCATTGCTTTCCATTTGTGACCTTGGACAAATCATTTCATCTCTGTTGTCCTCACTTTCTTCTCTATGAGATAAGGATGCTGGGATAGTTCTGACTTCTTAGCTTTACTTCCAGAACATCCAGGCTTTGAACTCTGTTTATTCCTAACCCAGCCTCTTCCCTGATCACTCTCTACCTGGTCCAGCTTCACTGAATCATATAGCTTCTTTCCACCTGCTCTTCTCTCCATCAGGGTGGTCCTCTGCTTCCTTCTCATCTCCACCCCATTCCTGTCTCCTGGATTACTCCAACTCAACCTTCAGATATTAGCTTAGACTTCACTTCCTCCTGGAAACCTTTGGTGACCCTCCCACTGCGAGGCTGGGGTATGTGCCCCTACATGCTCCCATCCCTCTCTGTTTCCTCCATTCCTATCACTGCCCACAGGACTGTTAGTGTCTGTGCTCCTGTGAGACTGTGAGCTTTGTAAGGCCATCAGATCCAGTGTTTGACACATAGTAGGTGCCCCTGAGTGCTTGTTGAGTGAATGAATGAACGAATGAATTGTTTGGGTAGGAGGACCAAATAATGATTTTTTAAAAAGCATCCATTAGTAAATTAATGGACAAATGGAAAGACTTGTTAGGTATAAACTGAAATTGATGAAAATGTCCTGGCTCGGGAAAATGATGAAAAACTTACCAAATAAAATCATTCCTTACTTGTAGGCAGTACTTTACAGCTTATCAATCCTTCCAGCTTCATTATCTCACTTGATCATCAAACTTGCGAGGTGGAGAAGACCTCAAGGAGCAAAGCAGCTTATGTCAGACAAGATCAGCCAGGTTAAAAAGAAGGGGGACCAGAACTCAAACCCAGTCTTCTGACTCCCAGCCCACTGCAGGCTTTGCCAGCTCCTCAGACTGCAGCATTAAAGCCTGTGTGTGTGGGGGTGGGGGGATATGTGGGGAGTGTCAGGGAAGGGACCTTTCCAAGGAAGCCTCCTGGTCCCACATGGCCCCAGAAGTCCCTGCATGGGCAGCAAGCCAAGGAAAAGCCCAAGGCTCTGAGAGTATGTCTGCCAGGTCAAGGGAGGCTGATATATCTGCTTCCAGAAAGCAGAGTTGGCACTGAGTGTGGGAGGTTCGTGAGTTAATTCTCCAAGGAAAGGGAGAGAGGAGGTGAGGAGGCGGTGACATTCTCTGGAGAGACTATCACCTTGAGGGCCCTTGCGGCTGCTGGCTCAACAGGCTGGGACCAAGAAGACAAATAGGACGGTGGCAGACATGCTGGCCTGGGAGCCCAGAGACCTGGGTTCTCGTTCCAACCCTGTTACCTAATTAGCATCGTGGCTTGAGCTAGTGTCTTCTTCATCTGGGTCTCAGTCTCTCCATTTAAAAAAAAAGAGAGACTAGGTCAGTGGTTTTAAAATCATGCTTCTTGGGACTTCAGGGATTTGTGGCTGTGCTTCTGGGCCAAGGAGGAAGGTGGTGGGCAATGAGGGAAGGTGCAGCATGCACCCTCACTCTTACAGAAGTGTTCCCTTGGTAGATTTCCTATGTTGCATTTTTGAGTACCCAGTTTCATTTGAACAAAGGGTTCTGTTACAAAAAGTAGTTTGAAAACCTCTGGCCAAAATGATCCTAAATGGTTTTCCGGTTTGGAGCATCTGTGAGAGGAGAATCAGAGTGAAAACGAAACCTTCAATTTCAAATACTCAGTCGAGGAAAGAAAGAGCTTCTGGTTCCATCATTCATCGTCCAGATGGGGAAATGCAGACCTGGAGAAGGAGGGACCTTGCCCAAGGTCACAGCATCAGCAGTGAGGCAGCCGATTGTCAAGCCATCTGGGGTGCAGTCACTAGCTGGGGGGGGGGGGACACAACACAGTGGTTCAAAGAGGAAGTGGGTGGGGCTGACCTTGAATTTAAATGCAGATTGTTGACATTACATCTTTGGGGTCTGTTTGGTGCTACCTTTCTGCTTTTTGATCAAATGCACGGTCATATAACTATACAGGGACTACCACACTCTGCTCCTGTCTCTGGAAAGGTACAGTCAACAAGACCCTGTTTTGTGGATGTTTAAGATCATGGGACAGCAGCCGAGGGGCCAGCCCAGTCACCGAACACGCATCTTGTTCGCATCTTCCCCTTGCTTGCAATGTTCTTTGGCTCTCATTCCCTTAAGGATTAAGATCTAGCGCCCTGACCTCGTATCTAAGGCTCTTTGTGGTCCAAACCAAGCAGCTGCGTTATTCTCTGCTCCTCCCAAACTCACGTTTCTGTCTGTACTAGACACTGTGAAGTTCCTGCAGCATCTCAAGTGCTCCATGAAGTTTTAACCAGAAGGCCTTTGCTCACACGATTCCCTCCACCTGCAACACTCACTCCTTTTATTTCATTCTACTTGAGCCAGGGTCATTGCTATTCATTGTTTACAAGTCAGTTCAAGTCTCAGCTTCTCCAGAAAACCAGCCTGGCTTTCATCTTCACTGTCTGGGTTATGTAACCGTCCTAAGTGTGGACAGACCATCTCAAGCTCACATCTATAATAACACTTTACTTCCTATAGTCAAGGGGCCCCTCCTCCTGTCTGTGGCCCTGCAGGGCGGGGAACGCTATGAGATCAGAGATTCCATCTGATTCTCCTGGGTGTTTCCAGAGCCTAGCACGTGACAGGGTTAAGTAAACAGACCTGCATATGACTGTTTACCTGAATACACCTGAGCCCCTTTGAACTTCATTTGCTTTGTCTGAGGGAGGCAGAGATTAATAAGGCTGTTGGACAGGGGTCTCTGAGAGGGACAAGTAAGACTGCATTTACGTAAAGGGCTTCATAAGCCATGCCTAGTGCAGATGAGGGAGTTGTTGCTATTAACACACACTGGAGCTGTGTCTGGCCATCTCCTGCTGCACCCCCCAGGGCCTGGGATATCTAGGAAAAGAGGATGATGCAGCCTTCTGTCTCTCCTTCTCCTTCAGAAATGAGGCTTTATTTCCAGTAGGGCAGCTGAGCCAGATCTTAGGGCCAGTTCCTTAGAGGTGTGGGCAGCTGCTGGCCTGTCACTGCAGCCCTGCTTCCTCTTGAGGAAGGAGCCGCCAACCAAGGCAGGAGCACTTCCCTTCTCATTCTGCAGACAGACATCAGAAACCCAGCTCAGCTCCAGGACCACGTCAGGACAGGCTATCCCATACCGAAGGCCTGCGCATATGGCTTTTCTTGCCTTTAGACTTGCCTGTCTATCTTTCGTCTGAACAGATTTTTTAAAAAGGAAATAAGAATTCAGGGAGTTTAAGCGAGAAGAAGCTAGCTTACCCCTTCACCTGCACTTGAAACTCCCCGGGGAAGGAGAAAAAGAAGACACACCACATAGTGGAAGATTATTTCATTAGAGACATCCTTTCTCACTCTTTGGCCATATACTTTAATAAATGGGAAGACTGAAGGGCAGAGTGGATGGGGTTTTCCCATGAGCATACGTTAAAGTAGGGGCAGAGGAAGGACCAGTGCCTGGGACCCTCCAGCTCAGGGTACATTTCCCTCAGTCACAGGATTTTACTGCTCTGCCACTCATTCACCGTTGCCCTTGGACCAGCCCCCATTCCCATCCCTTCACCCCACTTTCCCTTCCTACAAACTATAGAGTCTAATTATTTTGTATTTGAGATTCTTTCCAGCTGGGAGGTGTGTCTATATATAGTTGTCCCTTAGTATTCCCCGGGGATTGGTTCTAGGATGCTGTGAATACAGCAATCCCCAGATGCTCAAGTTCCTTATATAAGATGGTGTAGTATTTAGCAGCCCTCAGTATCTACAGATGGTGAATCTGTAAATATGGATGGCTGACCATACACACACACACACACACGACATTATATGGTAACCATACATTTGTATATATACATATATTATGTGTGTATATGTACATATATATAATTTCATTTCAAAATAGAATGATGTTTTGAAGTTAAAATATGCCCTTCTTCATCTATCCATCCATCCATCATCTATCCATTAATTAATTTGTTAATTAAATCCATTCCTTCATATTTTATTGATTATCTACTTACTGTCGGGCACTGTCCTAGGTATAATGTTGTTCAGCATGGAGTCGCTGCTCCCAGGAGGCTTAAGGTCTTGCAGACTCCAGCAGGCATTTTAGATCCAAACAAAATTAAGATGATCTTAAAAGCCTTAAAAGTCAAGAGAAGAAAAATTATTACTTGTACTTCTGGTTAAAGGTAGTCTTACCACAAGTATCATGTTTGTACCCTGGGAACACTTGCACATATATCCTCAAGTGACTTTAGTAATAGCCTTTTGTGAATTCAGCAGGATTAGAGGTGATTTTCCCATTTTGCTGATGAGGAAACTGAGGACTAAAAGGATGAGGTCATTTTCCTTAGGTTCCCACAGGCAATTAATTCTTTGTAAAAGAGTCATAAACATAAATTGCCAGTGTTTTTGTCCAGGTCCAGATGATGGGACAGGAGCCCTTTTTAGTGGGCTACCAAGCTTTAGGAACAGGACTACACAGTAGGGCTCTGCCCACATCTGCTGGCACTGGGACAAGGCTCTTCTGAGCCCTAGGACCTGGCTCTGATCACTGTGCAAGGACCTGGCTGTCACTAGGGCAGAAGAGTGAACCCAAAGAGCCAAGTTCTGGGCAGGACACAGTCTCTTCCTTTCTCTTGGCTTCAGGTCTTAGATCTGTATGATAGGGACGATGTGTCCCTACTTACTTCGTGGCAGTGCTGAGTGCCCAGTGAGATGTGGCCAGTTCCTTGAGCAAGACCCCATGCAAGGCATTGCCTTCCTCCAAGGCTGGTACGTAGCTAGTGCTCAGTGTCATTGTCTGGCCATGGGTCTGGAGGTGGGCAAAGGATGGATGAAGGGAAGGACGTGAAAGCACTGCTTTGTCCTAGGAACTCTATTAGGTGTCCTTCGTGTAAACTTTCTTTAACCTCCCATCACTCTATGATGAAGGGGCTGCAGATCAGAGAGGTTAAGTAACTCCCTACATCTGGCTCAGAGCATATAGACCAGAGCTGGGATCAGAATCCATGCCTGCACTTTCCCTCTGTCCCTCGCATCTTCTTCAGCCACAGAGAGTCTGTTTGGGCAGGTTTCTGTCGGGTAGCCAGGAGAACAGCCTGAGTGATGAACGGCACAGGCAGAGGATGGCCTCGGAAGGCCTCAGATAAGGAGGCAAGCCATTAATCCTTGCTGTTTCTCTCTTTATCTTTACACGTTTCTTATTAGACATTCTCTCCTCACATTTTCAATTAACATTCCTTTCTGATTCCCTCTTATTTTTCTCTCCTGTTCTGCTGCAATTTTTCTTTTTCCCATCTTTCTCTCCAGTATTCTGAGAAGACTCCTGTCATGGTCTCCTTTATCAGTGCTTTTACCTTTTTGCCTGTTTCCAGAATGTTCTGTCGACTTGGTAAATCTGACTTGGTCATTTTCCTCTTCAAAATCTTTCCCAGGATAGAATCCACGCACCTTCACCTGTTCCAGAAGTTCCTTCAGGATCAGGTCACAACAACTCCATCAGGGTCAGTGCCCATCCTCACTCCCTCCCCTCAGCTCACAGCCCTGCAGCGACACCTAACATCTGGTAACCATTTCTTCACCTGCCTGTTCCCCTCACCCTCACCCATCAGAGTGGAAGGTCTTTGAGGGAAGGGCATGCTTTGCTCACCTCTTAGCCCCCAATTTCTAGAATAGACCTTGCACATAGAAGATGCTCAGCAAATACTCAGTGAATTTAGTGAAGAAATGTGACAGACCCCTCCCTCACCCCCAAGACTCTCCTTTACGTCTGTCATCCTCCCCAGGATTTAGAGATCTTAGAGACTGGAAATCCGAGTTCCAATATCCACTGTGTGTTCTCTAGAGACACCAACAGGAAGCTATTAAAGTGACACCTTCATAGCATCTTACAGATTACAAGCCGTTTTACAAACATTAACTCTGTATGATTTTTACCATGACCCGTGAGCTCGAGGGTGGAGATTTTCATTCTGTCACACAGAAGGGGACAGCAGAGTGGCTGCAGGGCTTGTCCAGGGCCCCACAGTCGGTGTGCCACGCTGCCAGGATTTACACCTGGCGTGGTTTCTGCTACTGTGGACCTGGACCTTGGTTTCTCCCCTAACAAAGACACTATGTCTTAATTACAACAAATGAAGGAGGGAAAAGCCTGGGTAATTATTGGTGACACATTGAGCAAGTGTGAAGCTCTTAAAGAATTGAAATGCTTTCCTTCTGCACCTTCAAGGACTTTTTCATTACTCCTAATTCCTTACATTTGTATATCAATTTGGAGGTTTGCAAAGTGGCTTTTTTTCCCGCCCCCTAATCCTACATTCCATTCGCCTCTTACTCGAGTCAATGGTTTGGGGCAGAATAAGGCTTTAGCAAACACACTTTTGTTTTGCTTCTGGGCCATGCACTAGGCCAGGCACCACAGACGTAACTATGAGCCATCAGACGTGGCCTCTTCCCTCAGGAGCTGAGCGGTGAATGGACTAGTAAATACATAGTTGTAATAGAGTATGATGGTCATTAGGGTGCCAGGAGCACAAGACTCTGGGTAACATAGGCAAGTGGTGGCTGGAGAAGGTTTTCCAGAAGGAAGCAGTGATCTGAAGAATGAGAAGAGGTTAACTAGGCATACAGTGTTGGGAAGAACTGTACTAGGCAGGGAGACTCTGTGCAAGTATCAGGAGGCCGTAGTAAGTCTGGTTCAAGATTATTGCAGCCCTGTTCACCATCATGAAAGGCAAGATGTAGAAACAACCTAATGTCCATTGACAGATGAGTGGATAAAGACAATGAGATATATAGATATAAATATATAATGGAATATGTGTGTGTGGATGTATGTGTGTAAAAGAATATTGTTCAGCCTTTAAAAAGAAGGAAATCCTGCCATATGCAACAACATGGATGAACCTTGAGGACATTATGCTAAGTGACATAAGCCAGACCCAGAAGGACAAATACTGCATGATTTTACTTACATGCAGTGTTGAAAATTGCCAAACTCATAGAAGCAGAGAGTGGAATGATGATTGCCAGTGGCCGGGGGAAAGGGAAAAGGTGGTATTACTGTTCAGTGGGTACACATTTTCAGTCGTGCAGAATGAGTAAGTTCTAGAGACCTGCCCTACGACATTGGTCCCACCATTAACGGTACCACATCGTACACTTAGAAGTTTGTTAAGAGGGTAGATCTTGTGTTAAGTGTTATTACCTTGATTTAAAAAAAATGACTGTGAGTAATACAGATGAGTAAATTGAAAGCCGTAGAGGGGAAGGGACTTGCTTTGAGTCGTCCAGTGGATTCAGGGTGGACAAGAACATGGCAGAGACCTTCCCCTCCCAGGCTGTGTCCCGCCTCCTTGGCCGCACGGAGCAGGCCTCCACCTTACAGTGGGTAGAGGGCAGTTAGAGGAAGAGCCTGGGCCACTCGGGTTCAAACACAGACGCTGAAGACTAGCCGGAGCAGGCGCCCCTGAGCCCCGTCCATCTGCTGCTCTGCAAACTGGGCCTCTCGCCACTCGAAGATTAGTCACAGATGCTGCAAACACATCCACAATATTGTGTCAAAAAAGACGTGCGGCAGCATTCAGATAGCAGGCTCATTAGCCTGTTATTATCCATTCACCCAAATATTCCGACTAATCAGCCTTCAGATGGGCAGGATTAATTGGTTAGCATCCTAGCACTGGGCACATCTAATTGAAATGGATGCGTCTGCCTTTCAGAATGGACAGCTTATCCATTGCGGTTACACAGAGAGCACGCCCCAGCCTGTGGGTTTTGTGATCAGGGCCACAGCGGTGGAGGCCACTGGGGAATGAATGGAGCCCTTTTCTCACCTTTGTTCAGGGCTGGAGCCCCCTTCTTATATCATGGTGATCAATTTGCTGCACATTCACCTTCCCTACAGGACTGGGAGCTACCTGAGGGCAGATCTGTATCAATTAACATCCAGTCTGACTGCATATAACAAGAAAGCCAAAATAATAGTGCCTTAAACAAGATGAAATTTGTTTTTGTCTTACGTAGAACACATCTGATGAAAGGATAGTCAAGGCTGGCAAAGCAGCTCTGTGATGTCTTCAAGGACTTAGCCCTTCCTCCCTCCCTCCCTTCCTCCCTCCCTCCTTCCTTGTTTACCTATCATCCTAAGCTGTGGCATCCATCCTCATGGTCCAAGATGACTGCCGGAAAGCAGCCGTCATAATCGAGTCTCAAGCAGCAGGAAGGGGGAAAAAGAAAGGGAAGATGAGGCCACCTCCTAGCTGAAGCAGCCCCCTTTAAGGAGTTTTTGGGGCGTCGCTCACAACGCTTATACTTAACATCTCATTGGCCAGAACCTAGTCACCTGACTCAGACACAGTTGTTAGCTGGAAGTACACCCATTTAGGTAAAATCAGGGTCCGCTAGTAGGAGGAAAGGGAGAATTCCTATTGAATAGGCACCCTACGTCTTTGACAGAGTATCTGGGTCTGATTCAGCTCTAATAGCCCTAACAAGGCCTTCCTTACACATCATGGGGAGGGTTAAGATTTTGGGTCAGAAAAACCTTGGTATAAATGCTGGCTGTGCAGTTTACTCGCTGTGTAGCTTAGGCCAGCTTTGTTTACTTCTGTGAGCCCAGTTTCTGTATTATGGTGACAGTCACACTGACTTTATAGGGTGGTTTGAGCGTGAAATGGGTGTATTCTATTCCAGTGCTTAGTAGGGCTTCTGTCACACTGTGAAGCGTTGATAATTGATGGCTTACAGGATTATGAATGACTCTCATTACCATTGGAAGAACCATATAGTGAGGTATTATATCCTATTTTAAAGAATTCTGGGGTTTGAGGGAGAAGACCTGTCCTTAAGACCCACATAATGGCTGAGTGACCTCTGACAAGTCACTTAACTTGTCTAATACTCAGTTTCATTTCTAGAAAATCAGGCTAATTAGATCTACTCTCAGTTATGAGAATCAAAGAATTACTTTCCAACACACAAAATGCCGTACTGTTACAAAGGTAGTGCTCTGCAATGAGAACACCGACGAGCTGCGGGAGGGGGAGGTCTGAAACCTTGGTTTCACACCTCAGCTCTGCTGCTTCTCAGACGTGTGACTGTGGCCATATCACATAGCCTGGCTGAGCCTTGGTTTGCTTACTAGTAAGAGAGAACAGCAATACTTTCCTTACCAATTTCTTGTAGAATTGAAGAGAATTATCTAAAGCAAATGCGAAGGGCCTGAAAAATAGAAGACTGAATAGATGGCATTGATGTTTATGGGGATGATGATGACAAAATGATGGTGATATGTCACTCAGTATTTTTGGAACGAATGAATGAGTGAAGGAATGAATGAGTCCACAGGCAAACCAGAAGCTGGAGTCAGTGTCCTCCCTCTGCAGGGCCACCCAGAGCGGGGCACACAACAGGTTAAGTTCCCTGTGGGATTCTGGCACCAGAGTTTGCTCTGGGCAGCGCCAACCTTGTGTGGTGGGTTCCACACACCAACAGGGCCCACAGCACATGTTGAGAAACCTGCTTAAAAAAGTCTTACCACATCACCTCCACCATCCTTGGGCCCGCTGGCCTCCTACTGAGAATCGACTCCTAGCAGCAGCTGGACCCTCCTCTGTGTCTCCAGGCCGGGTACCATAAAGAGCTGATTTTGCAGAGGATGAGATGATAACATTACTTCTGCTTTTCTGTTCTAACAAGAGACGATAAAACCTTTATGATACCTCCAGCCCGCATATCCCTGTTCCATTTCCATGTTATTCTTGCTTTTCCAGACTCCTCCTGACTTTCCTCCATTAAATACATCAAGGACTAAGAACTCAGAGCTCATTTGGTACAGAGAGAAACTCAATTATATCCACCAGCAGAGTGTAAAGGGAATGGAGGTTTGAGATATATTTATAGGTTACAGCCTCTAGGTGGAAACTTGCCAATTTTCAGTCTGGCAATCTATAGGAATGCTCCGAAGGATGTCAGCTGAGTCCAGGGGAACCATTCCACACGGGAAACACTCTCTAAGAGGATTTATAATAATGCGGATGTCAAAGTTAGCTCCAAGTTAAAGGAAACTAATTGGACCCTGTAGAACAGAGTTTGTAAACTGGGAGCCCAAGACTATATCTAAGCCACACATGGGTCTTATTTTGTCCACAGTTGGGACAAAGGTTAAAAAAAAATTGGTGGCCCAAAATTTGAAAATTAGACTTCAAGCGAAAATATAGCTTGTGTGTGTGTGTGTGTGTGTGTACGTGCATGTATATGAAAATTGCATGCTCTATGTCCAATTGATCCACATTCTTGGATGGCAACAACTGACTGCATTTAAGTGGCAGATATGCCTTTGGGAAGATCACATGTGCTCTAGTTTGCCACAGTCCTCACCAGTCTCTACTGTCCCTTTTATTGTATCCTGCTCACTTCCCTATTTATATTCTCTGTCTGTATTTCTGTTTGGGCCCTTTCTTCACAGGATACTCACTGTTTGAAGTGATACAAATGTCAAAATGACCTCTAACTTGAATGAGGCCGGATGGATCCTTCAGAAGGTACTCCTGGCTTATAGGAGTGTGGTTGTCAGAGTTTCTCCTAGCTGAAAGTGTACCCAAACAAATCTATTAGAGAGAACTCCTGAGTCATGCAGACTCCGAGGAGCTACTGTGTCGACTCTGAAAAGCATCAAAAGGACAGATTCACCTGAGTGCAGTTTTGTTTACCGGACTCGGTTCATGTCAGAGCTGATGGTCCCACTGGCTTTGAATGGCCTTAGGCTCAGAAAGAGCAGCTGGCATAGCGAGAATTGTCCTTTTCTCCCTCTCATCTTGAGTGGCTCTTTTTATAGTAGACAAAGGGGAAGCCCAGAAAGGCTCAGATGGGAAAGGAGAAGTGTAACCAGGACTTGGGCGGTCAGGGAGCAAATGTGAGCCTTTTGCTAAAGCCTTGTGTTGCACAGAGAATCAGGCTGAGACTACGGGGCAGGCGGTGCAAGAGTGCCTGCCTGGGAAGCAGAAAGCTTGGGTTCAATCCTGAGTCTCCACTTACGCATCCAGAAAAGGAGGATAAAATAATATTTATCTCACAGTGTTGAGAGAACGAACAAATCCGCATACTAGCCACGTGATACCGTGCCTGGCATCTAGCACGCACACACTAAATGTTTTCTTTAAATATAGAGATGGGGCTGCATCTGTATTTTCACTCATTTACAGTCGGTGTCCGAGCCTAGCAAAGAGAATGAGCATTGCTCTAGGAGTCATGTGGCTTTGTGTTTGGGCCCTCGCTGCCATATTAGCTGTGATTTGGGGCAGGGAGCTTAACTTCTGTGAGCCTCGGTTTTGCCTCCTGAGAAGTAGTAGTTCTACCTGGCTTTCAGACAGCTGCAGTCTGCAGCACTGGCTGGGACTAATGAATGGGAGTGAGACGGGGTGGGGATGTCTCTTGAAACAGGAGAGAACACTCTGCAAATGTGAGCTCTTTATTATCATTCCTAACACAAACAGCTTCTTTTCTCCAGTGGCAGCCCAGAGCCACTTGCCCGACAACGGTGGCCCAGATGTTGTCAACATCTGTCTGCTTTGCTGGGCCTTTTACAAAGAGGTGGGAACAGAGGAGGGAGGGAGGATCATATTCTAGAAACTGTGTGGACAGGATTCACTAACTCGTCCTTCTGTCCCTCCCCAACCTGTGTTCCCTTGGGGAAGAGGGGCTATTTCTCATTCCTCTCTGGGCTCCAAGTGTCCCGCCCAACACCTGGCTTAGGAAACACTGACTGAATTGGTTGTAGGGACTCATTGCTGCCTTTTGCCAAGGATGGCAGGGCCTCTCCATTACCCAAGATGAGATATGATGGATTGGGATTCAGGAATCCTGAGTCTGCCACTGATTTACTGTGTGTCCTTGGGCAAGGCAGATACACCCTCTGAGCCTCAGTTTTCACACTGATAAAGTGATACATCTAAGGTTCTATGAAGAAGAATCTCCTGCGTAATTGATCCTTGAGTATTATGGACCCTCCTACAGCTGGGAAAGACTGGCAGCTTCGTATGTGCATGTGAATAGAGCTTTTTTTTTCCACTTGGGAGAGGGGCAGCTTGGCAACTTGGAGAATGATAGCCAGTGCTACTAAGTGCCGGGAACTTCACTCACATTAGCTCCTTTGATCCCTAGAGCCCTCCTTTGAGGTGGGCACAGCGTCCTTGTTTGTCTAATGATTAAAGCGAGAATCAGAGAAGAGAATTCACTCTCTTAAGTCGCACAGCTAGTCAGAGAAAGAGTCATTCAAAATTTCTTCCAGGGTGCTGTACCCACAAGAAAGAATGAGTTTCTCTTCACTGAAGGGCATTACTTAAGAGATTCAGCCACGGGCTGGGCCAGAACCAGAGATGTTGGCTGTGGCCTTAATTCATAGACTCATAAGATGTTCAGCACTGGGAGGACCCTTGTGGACCATCTGCTACAGTCCCCTCTTCATAGATGCAGAAACTGAGGCTCTGAGAGAGACAGGGACTTGACCAACATCACTCTTCAGCCTCCCAGAGTCAGGCTGCGCTGGGTGTGAGTTCTGTCTCTGCCGTCTACATCCCTGACATCCCACTATCCCTCAGTGAGTGCCTGCAGAGGGAGCCTGGCCCCTGTTCCAGGGCCATAGACCCAGCACACAGGGACCGGACTGAATACCTGGGACCAGTGGGTCCTCTGCCCAGAGCCTCCAGGGATGTATCTCTGCCCTTCCTTCCTGCACTGGATGGGGGTGGGAGTGCCTTTATTAAAACAGCCTTTATCCTCCTTCTAAAGAATGGAGTTGTGATTGCAGCTCTGTGAGATGGTGAGATTTCACTATGCCACCTTCCCAAAGCCATGCCAGTGGCAGCCTCTGTCCCAGGACCCTTGAGAAACAGGACTGTGCATCTCCAAGGAGACTGACTGGCCTGTAGCCACCAAATGTTGGAGGAAGGAGGCCTGGCACCAGCCTCTCCTCTCTGACTGCCTCCATTCCAGCTGGGCACAGGGGCCCAAGAGAGAGGTTGAGTGAGGTGGGTCGCAGCCTGGCACCACCGAGGAACTCGACCTTCAGAGCTACTTGGCCTCATTGATCAGCCCTTCTAACGGCCTTGAGCAGATCACCTCCTCTCCCTGAGGCTCAGGGTCTTTAACTGGGAAAGGGGGATAATAATAGAACCTGTTTCACAAACTTGTAAGGATTAAGTGAAATCATGCAGGTAAAGTGGGGAAGGCAGGGACCGGGTGGGTAGAAGGTGCCAGAAGACTGGTTGTCTCCCTCCCTTCTTAGTTCCAGTCATTGCTCTCTTCATTCCATAATCCAAGACCAGCATGGAGCCTGAGCCAATGTCAGACACAGTAAGAAAATGTCAGCTGTCTCTACTTTGTCTGTATTTGGGGCTAACTTTCCTTAGTGTTCTTTTGCCTAATAATATCTTATGTAGCACCTCTGAGGTGGCAGACGTGCTACCCAGCGCTTGACCTATATTAACTCACCTTTCTCTCCCAACTCGTCCATCCGTGAGGTACATTGCATTCATTTTCCAGGTGAGGACACTGAGGCAGAGAGCGGTTGCCCTTCCCATGGGGTCAGTGGAAGAGGGTGAGAGTCGATTTATGAGCCAGGGCTCACGGTACTCTACTGAATCTCAAAGTCTGAGATCCAGCCGTTATCTTGTCTGTTATCAAGCCCCTGCTCTGCGCTAGGCATTGTTTCAGGCATCGAAGATACCACGCAGTAAACAGGCAACACCCCCGCACTCGTGGAACTTACAGTTCAATACAGAGTGAGACTCAGATGTCAGAGTCAGCCCCAGGACTGCACATCCTGCCCTGGGCACCCTGTCCTTGGCCCGTGGCATTTTTTGGTCAAGTCTCCCATCAACCAACGGCCTGTGAGTTTCTTCCACTGCTTGGCCACTTGTCTGCCACTCATGCTCTCCAGCCCAGGACGGCTGCCACTGGCACTTCCCCAGCGTGGTAGCAGGCACGGAGCCCAGTTACCAGTGCTCCAGGACGGTGGCTGTCCGTGGGCTCACTCAGCACCTCCTTGTTTCTGCGTGTTATTCCGAAACATAATCTTCACATTTCGGTAATGATGGAAGGCGGAGCGGACTGCGGGATCCTATCAGAGATGAGTTTATTGCTGAGCTCTGCCGCACAGACAACTCATTGTCTCAGGTTCTCAGACAACTCATCTGGCTGCTCTCTACCTCCGTTTTGGGGTATGTGCAATGGGACTTAGCTCTCCCCAGCCCCATCACACCGACATCACCGGATTCCCAGGGCTGAGAGGCCCACAGCTGGACTAAGAGGAGCTCAAGGCCTGTAGTCAGAAGAACCTGCCACTAGTTCTCTGGAATTGTTATTAATCATCCTCCTCATCTGTAAAATTGGTACAGAAATATGTTTTCTCCCTATTTCAGAGATCTGCAGACTACAGGGCTGGGGCTAGAGTCAGGGAATGAGTGCTTCACTCACCTTGAGCACTGAATTGAAAGGGTTGCCCCAAGACTCAGCAATGCATTAATTTTGATTTTTAAAAAGATTTCATTAAAATATTATTTATCTTGATTACTAGGTTTTGGGCACCCCTTTAAATTTTGCAGATGAGTGCCTGCCTCTCCTCAGCCTGGTCCCAGCCATGTAATGCACAGCTAGCTGCTCAGATGGGCCAGTGCTGCAGGGAAAGGCTTTTAAACCTGTGTTGTGCAAATGACCCTGTTTTGTTGCAGTGGCGGTGGTTTATATTGTTTGCTTGTAATTACAGTAATACACTTTTAGATGAGAAGAGTTTTTTCTGGAGGGTAGGCAAAAACCCTCTCAGATTTTTCTACAGTGTCTTATGGGTCTGGGTTCTGATAATGGGTCTGCTACAGATTCATTTTGTGACTCAGAGCAAATGACTTAACCTCTTTGAGTTTTCTTACCTGCAAAATGGGTGCATTAGCACCAACCTCAGGTTCCCTCAAAGGTTGATTTAGTGCGATTAATTTGTCAATGACAATGAATATCTTGATCTTCTTCTTTGCAAAATGAAAGAATACTTTTTCTAGTTCTGTTCCATGCAACCCTAGAAATTTCAGACTCCCAACCTCCACTTGAACTAAAAGAGTTCTTTTTTTATGTTTTTTTTCCAGAAATGAGTGCCCAATTAAGGTTTTTGTTTTTTATTAAAGGAAGGTATTCACAAGCGGTAAAAATCATAACAATGTTGGCTCCCCAGAAGACCTCTGACTTCCTTTCTTTTCTGACAGTTGGAAAGTGAGATTTTAGTTTAGAAAGATGAGTGTGTCTGTCCCCACTGGGTTTCCCGCCAGCCCCTGCTGAGCATGATATGGGCACAGTAGGAGGCACATGGCCTGATCAGGAGAGATTAGCTGGCTCTGGGGGACTGAAAGGAGAAGAGGGAAGCAGGGTCACGGGGCAGCGGTCTGGATGCCAGGCACGTCTGTATTGTCTCCTCTGAGTTATTAGTCTCACCCTCCAACCCAGACACTATCTGTCCTTGCCCACGGCTCCCTTCGCAGCCTGTTTGCTGGCAGCTGGGTACCACTGCTGCCTTCGCTGTTCTGGGGAGAGACGGGTGGCTCTGACTCTTGCCCTCTGCCCAGTTACTTCTCCTATAACCCTCCTTCCTGCTGCCTAGCCCTTGTCTACAGCACTGCAGAGACACCCTTCTGTAACAGAGAGAGAGACTCCATCAACAGTTTAGCAGGGAGTTGTTGATCCAAATGGAATCTTACGGGGAGAGATCTCCAGTTCACAAGACAGATAACAAGCAGTTTTTTATAACAGTGGAGGCCTATCATAAGTACATTTAATTTGCATGAGTTAACCTATGTATGTTTTATGACAAGAGACACAGAGACAGAAATTTAAGAGGTTAGGTCATTTTTCTCACTGTTACACTCCATGAGCATCTGGAATCCAGAGTGAAAATAGGATGGGAAACATGAAACTGCTGTCTTCTTTAGTCAGTCTCAAATGTCCACGCCTCACAGTCAATGCTGCTCTGTCCTGTGTGCAACTCCCTTGTTTAGATATATCCTTTTCTTTCTTCCTTTCTTTCTCTTTCTTTCTTTCTTTCTTTCATTCTAAAGCACAGTTCTAAATTCAAGCCACTTATTTCAGGTGCTGAGTCAAATAAGTAATAACAACAACAGTTCAGCTGGATCTTGAAGGATGAGCAGAGATGTGTTTAGTATATTTCAGTCTTTCTTCTTAATGCGGTGAGAGTTTTGAGTATATTTTAATTTCATGCATCTGTATTGCCCGCACACATAATACTTGTATGTAAGTAGCACTTAGTAATTCCCAAAGCCTCTTCCCCTGTATCCTCTTATTTGGCTCTCCCAACCACCCTGGGAGTCAGGGAAGGTAAATCATTGTTGCCACTTGACTGATGAGGAAAGGAGGCTGAGTGACTTGCCCAAAATCTCCTTAAGAGGATTAAATTCCAAACTCCTGGCTTCCACTGAGGCTGATACTGGTTTAGGTCCAGCAGTTTTCCAGGATATCCTGCTTCCGAGTGAGGACCAATTGCTCGAGGGAGACTGGAGACAAGGCGTCCTTCCAGAATCCCAGCCCCTCCTTGATTTTCTCAGGAGTTCCACTGCCAGCCTACTCTCTGCCTCTTGGAAGGAAGGTTATGCAGCCCTGTATCCAGGAGGCTTCATGAACTTAAGACCTTGGCCAAGCATTTAGAAAATGTGCTTGTTGACAGCAAAGTGGGAGGAGCTCCAGAAACCAGAAACCAGTAACCAGGCACAGACAATAGGAGGGAGGGAATAATGCCAGAACTCCTCCTCCCCGTGCAGAAGAAAGGAGTGAATATTCAGAATGAAAGTATCCACTGAAAACCAAGCACGATAAATGAGGAACAAAAATGGGAGGGAAATCCACACCTAGTTGTACTGTGGTGCAATTTCAGAAGAGTATGGATAAAGGAAGGGGATATCAAAGTGAAAAAGAGAAAGAGAAGCAAAAAAAAAAAAAAGTTTCCCTATAAAGGAAAGAGAGACAGTGTAGTTGCTGGTGAATGTGGTAACAATAAGAGAAGAATTTACTGAGAACCTTCTGTGGACCATGTAGTAGGTGTTGAGCTGCCTAGTTTGTAATGATATTTATGGCAGCCTCGGAAATGAATATCCCCAGCTTCCTTGGAGGATATTAAGGATTAAGTTGAGATCTGGAAGCAGGGACTTTCGCTGGGACAGTCCATGCCCCACCTCCACCTGTTCCTCCAGGGTGTTCTCGTTGGTTCAAAATGCACAAGGCTGTGCAGGCGCCAGGAACCCCAGCTAGTTGTTCTCGATAGATCTCAGGCCCCTCACCGATGGGAAAAGGGGGTGGCTCTGTGACATTCTACCTCCTCTTTGCACAGTTCCTGGGCTCTCCCAGACCTCAGCCTTCCAGCCTCAGGCTCCAGTAGCCCCCAAGGGATGTGTCTCCTTGGGTGGTAGGTTTGGGGGAGCTATCACTGACCCGTTTAGGCTGAGGTGTGCTAGATCTTTGGGTCCCTGGACTTGACCCTGGAGTTGAGCTAAGGACAGTGTACAGTCTTTGGAAGCCCAGTTGGTGCTTGATCTGAGGGTGGGCCTTGGAAGGATATGGATGCAGAATCTTAGGAAGAGATTGGGGATGCAGGACTTGGTGAGCTGCTTTGGAGCAGCCCAGCTGGTGACAGCAAAGTCTCAGGGAACAGATTCTGTGGAGCTTAGCACTCATGGAGGGGTAGGGGGTTATCAGTATTTCTGTTGGGATGTTCCCTGAACAAGGAAGAAAAGCACCACCTACCAGCTCCCCCTGCAGCCCGCACCCTAGGATGGAGAACATCACCAAGCTAAGAAGGGTTACTAAGAGTAAGGTCGTAGGTGACTGGGCAAGTCTCTCTGCTAACTTGAGATACTCAGGCAATGCTGAATTCTATGTTTTTGAGAACTCAGGAGCCATGGAGCAGGACGGTGAAGAGGAGAGGGTGAATCAGACCAGGTCAGCCCTGGTGGCTGCAGCAAGGGCACTGAGCGATTTTGCTTCCTGCCTCCATCATTGCACAGACCAGCCTCCAGCCAAGTCCTCTCTCTTCTCCCTTCTCATTGGTTGGCATCTTGTGTTTGACTCTCTGCCCTTGGTAACTATCTTTCCTGGGGTTTTCCCAATCAGGCCCAGTAGGGAGATTCCAAGGCGATCACAACGTGCTTTCCAGACAATCCGCAGCTCCAGCACCAGGGCTGGGAAATGGCAGCAAAACAGTGCCTCCAAAAGACCCCTGTTGTGTGCCTTGTAATAGGTTTTGAAGACACTTGATGGGTAGGTGATGGAGAAATAGGAAATAATGGAAACCCTCTGGATTTGCAGCTTTCTTTCTGTGACTTTAGTTACTCTCTGCCAGAGTTACCACTGGCGTTTTGTTTCTTCCTTCTTTTTCAACATTTCTTTCACTAAGCCCTGATATGTGTAAATCACTGCAACATATAAAGTTCTCTTATAAACATGAGTCTCAGTGGGGTCCTTACATAAAGAGGAAAAGGCACCTGTTAATGTGACCTTTTTAAAGATGGGGAAACTTAGGCTCAGAAAAGTAAACCGACTGGCCCAGGGCTGTACAGCTGATCAGTGACAGCCAGGAATGGAAACCATCCAGTGCTCTTTGAGCTACATCATGGATGTCCCCTTTCACTTAAAGTCCTAATATTGCCATGCAAATATAGGAAGAGGAATAGCAAATAGATATAGCTATCAGTTTGCTTTCTGTAGAAGGTGATTGTGCATGAATAATTGGGTCCGACATCCCCTGACCTCTTTGCTTTCTGGTTCATTTTCTCCTGAGCATTTACAAGTAAATAAATGATTAAACAAGCTTGGAGTGCAGACCAACTTCTCCTCTTTGCCCTTAAAGCAGGGAGACCTAGCCAGACTGTTGGCATGTTTGCCTCCTAATTACCCGTATAACCAGTGCCCATTCCCCAGATCCAGGAGGAGACTGACAGCGATGTGTGTATGTGTGCCTGTGTGTTTTAATTCACTATGTATCTTCCAGTCTTCTGGCCCTAGGACAGGACACAGTGATGGTTCAGACCCAGCCCTTTCCCTTTAGGGGCTTCCACGCCTTTTGTGGAGACATCTGTCTACTGTGTTTATCCACTTACCCATCCATCCATCCATCCATCCATCCAACCATCCAACCATCCAACCATCCATCCATGCATCCAAAAGATAATTAGTAAACACCAATAAAGCACAGAGTGCTATTCTCAGTACTGATGATAAAATAATAGACAAAATGGAACTCCTACCTTATGGAAGTTCTAGTCCATTAGAGCCATAAACAGAGTTAATCTATTAATGTAACAGCTGGGAGGTAAGTACTATGAAGGAAGAGTGGAAAGATCACAGAGATGCTGTGATGGACATGGGTGAGGGTACACCACCCACCAGGGGTGCAAAGGGAAGACTTCACAGGTGAGGCTGTGTCTTGTTTGCAGACAAGCACCCACTACCCACTGCGCCTGCACCAAACTTCCTTTCCCCACCCGTGATTTCTCAAGAAGCCAGCTAATGTGGGAAGCTCCCAGCCTGTATGAAAATTATTTTGTGTGTATTAAGGCTTTCCATGGCTTCCAGCTTCCTCTCAACTCTTAGCCCTCCTCTCTATATCAGAAGGCTGGGCTGTTGGCACAGTGGTTTAAGGTTGGCACAGTATTAGGGATCTCTCCGTGGACACTGTGAGTCTGAAACACAATCTCAGAGAATGATGCCCTGAGCAAAGGACTTAGGCTCTGGATACCACCAACTCTAGGGCCAAACAGAGAGCTTCAGGATCATTATGGACTTTGAATTCTGGAACCAAATGTGTGCTATGCCTCTGCCTGAACCTGCAACTTTGGGCAAAGTCACCTCTTGGAGGCTCTTCCTTTGTCTGTTGAAAGAAGGCCATCTCGCTCATGGGGCTGCTGTGGCCACCTCATTAAAAGATACACATGGACCAGTGAGAGTTCTGTGAGCGTCTTCAGTTTATAAGGGGCCAGGACCAGGACTAGGGTGCAAGTTTTCTGATTTCCTTCTCAAGGCAATTTTCCTCTGTCAGAATTTTTTAAACCACCATTTATTGACCACCGACTGTGTTCTAAACATAATCTCAAGTCCATTTTTGTGCATTTACTCATTTAATTCCTGCGATAGCCCCATTCTGTAAAGACTGCTGTCCTCAACTTCCTAGTGGGAAAACTGAGGCTTAGAAAAGGGCAGTGACCCACCCAAGGCTCCGCAGCTGATACGTGACAGCACAGATCGGACCCGGGCCAAGTCCTCCAGAGCCTGCATGGTCAGCTGTGTTGTGTAGTTATCCAGTCTTTCCATCTCATTTTGGGTGTGAGTATACTTGATTAGATGGGCCAGCCCACTCCCCCACCTTTGAACTTGACTGTAATTGGAATTGCAAGCAAGTTCTTTTTATTCCCACTTCTTCTCTGTTTTGCACTTGGAAGCTATCAGAACCTTTGCTTCTCACCATGTTTGCTTCTGGCATAGAGCTTATCAAACTGTGCATGGCAGTCATTATCTGTGTATTTATCTATTTCCCCAAACTGACTGCAAGTTCTTTGAGGCCATATCTGTGTGTTCCTAAATCCAGGCAGAAAGTTGGGTGCAAGGATGGGGCATAACAGTAACAGCAGAAACAAGCCAATAGCTGCCAGGTATTGAATGTTTTTACAGATGAAGGGCTACATGATGTATTTTGCAAATATCACCTTATCTCATCCTCACAACAGCCCATTTCAGTGAATGGTTTTATTTCCAAGTTAGAGCTGCAAAAACTGAGCCTCACGGAGCAAATGTTCTAAGGTCACACCACCACTGAGTGGCAGAGTGAGAACTTGACCTTGGGTCTGCCTATTTCCAGGCATGCCCTTGACCTGGTGAATGAGTGCAAGGCTCCCTCTGTAGTCACCAGGGTTCATCTGTTTATCTTCATGACTCAAAGAATAGGAAGAAAATCAATCCTCTCAACGATGCCTTCTCCCACCCTCTCCATTCATCCATCTTCAGACTGGGATTTCTGACAAAACATGAGAGGCCACCTGAGGATCTGGAGTACTGATTTGTGCTAAATACCTCCTGTGACTTATTGTCAGCCCTCTCTCCCAAGCAAATGGAAACTTGCCAAACAGATGTAGGTATATTTCAGTCACCTACCCTCAAAGATGCATTTATAATGGATTCATTCATTCATTCATTCATTCATTCAGTAAGGAATTGAGGCTCTACTATGTACCATGTACCACTCAAATTCACTCAGAAATAAATAAAACCCTGCCCTCCCCTTCACTGCCTCTCAGTGTAGAAATACAATGAATGCATAATGAGGTCTACTCAGTGTTGGGCCCGGGGCTTGGTCTTGGGTACACTGAGTTGATTAAGGATGCCCTCTAGGGGCACTCAGGGTGATGAGACGGTAGTTGGCAGACAGAAGCATGAGTCACTGAGGGTCCTAACGGGTGAGTACTTAACCAGCCAGAGACGGCAGGTTTCACAAAGGCTTGTTGAGAACTCATGACCCAAGAGCTGAGTTTAAAGGACTAGAAGGAAAAGCTGGGGGAACATTTCAGGCAGAGTGAGCAGCATGAGCAAAAGCACAGCTGCATGAGATGGTGCAAGGGATGAAGGAGGTTTTGCCGGTGAGGTTCATGCTTATACAACTGAAATGCTAGACAGGATGTTATGGGAATACATATATTTCATCAGTTCAAAAACACTTTCACATTTGCCTTTGCCTTTCTGATCTGTAATATTGGAGCTGGGATGATCATTAAAAACCAGGCAATATTATCTACTCACCCCAAAGAGGGGAAGAAGGGCCATAGTCAAGGTCACACAACATAGAGTCTGTAGGGTGATCATGGTAATATTTTGGGAAACTGTACAGAGAGTACCACACACCATAGTGGAGGGAACTTGGTGGCTTCACCATTACCTTGTATCTAATTTTTCAGGGAGTAAGGTCTTGTGTGAATAACAAGGATCCTAATATTCCCTGAGATCCTCTACCTGCGAGCCACTATACTCAATGAGTTCTGTAATGCAATCTCATTTAATCCTCTGCAGACCCTCTCAGTTAAGGGTTAGTAACCCAGTTTACAGATGAGAAAACTGACGAAGCTCAAGGGACAAAACAAAGACACCCATCTGAAAGGTAGTACGACCATGACCTGAATCCCTGTCTGTCTGACTCATGGGCAAGTGCAGGTGTCCCTGAGTTCACCAGCTTTCCCCTTGGTGAATTGCTGATGGATTCAGAATGATCACCCAGGATTTGGCCCCCATTCTGATCTAATCTGAAGATGATTAAGGAAGGTTGAGCTGGGTGGGGAATGAATAAGTTCCAAAGAATTTCTGCATTTTTACTTTATTCCCTTGGCATTATCTTAGGAAATAAAATAGTTTCTCTAATAGATACATTCTAAGTAGATGATTAGTTTAAAAGGAAAATGTTTCATTTTCTATAATGGGACTTCCTTAAATAGGTCACCCTATATTTGTCTAGAGGCAAAGAGATAACTAAATATAGCCAACTATCGACATAAAGATAGGCATGAATGTATTTTTATACACGTGAGTATATACATATGTGTATAATACATGTATGTGTATGCATATCTTTATCTGTTGTGCATTTATCTTCTCCTAGATGTTCACATGTATAAACTTATCTCTTCATTTGATTATGTGCTGGGATCTTTCATAACTTTCTGGGAGCTTACCTAGGGAAAAAATTCACATGTAGATACAATTCTAATCCAGTGACAGAATCTACGCTTCAGTGTCATCATTGGCACCTTCTTTCTCTCCCCTTCCTGCCGGTGAAACACCAGGTCTTCCCGTCCTGTGGAATGTCTTATTTGTATGCCATTAGCCGACGACCCCACTTCAGCTGCCCGTATATCAGGTCGAATCGTCTGTCTCTTAGACCAGGGCTTGCTCTTCCTCTGCACTGTTGACAGAGATCATTCTTTGTGTACATGGCTGTCCTGGGCATGGAGGATGCTTACAGATTCCCTGTCCTCTAGCCAGTAAATGCCAGTAGCACCTTTTCCCCAGTTGAGACAACCAAAAAGTCTCCATTACCAAATGTCTCCTGGGGGATAAAATTACCCCCAGTCGAGAAGTTCTGTCCTGGACTATTGTCAACAGCCATCGCACTGGTCTCCCTGTTTCCCATCCCTGCAGTACATACATCCAGTGTGATCTCATTACTCTATTGCTTTAAAGAAAATCTTGGATCCCTACTGCCTAAAAAATTGTCATGCCATTTGCAGTGTGGTTCAGACCTGTGTTATCAGCTTATTCCCCTGCAGCTCCCTCAAGGCCCAGTGGGCATTCCCAGTCTGTGAGAGAGTGGGCCTGCAGTTTACTGCAGTGGCCCCAGCTGGGAGGCCTTATCCCATGGACTTGCCACCTTGGGGTGTGTTCTCAAGCAAGTTTATCTTCTGAGCCCCACTTTTTCATCTGTGCAATGGGTGTAATAATCTAACCAGTAGGGGAGCTTGAGCATCAATAACTCTAATACAAGTTAGAAAATGCTAAAGTTCCTTAAATCAGGGTTGAGATGATGTACAGTGGGAATTCAGAGGATAAAGTGATTCCTTCTGGCTGAGCCTAGAGAGGAAATATCCCCAGAACTCATCCCAGAAGAGTTCACCAAGGAGATTGCACTGAAGTTGGCCATTAAGTCTTCCTGGTCTTTGTGCATAGAGATGTCAGGGTGAGGAATAACAGTGAGAGCCAATGAGGGCAGCATTCCAAAGAGAGGAAATCTCAGGACAGTAAATAGGAACAGTGAGTTCCAATGTGGTTGCAGACTTAGCACCGTGTCTGCTCTATAATAGGCTCTCAGTAGAATTGGTGGTGTGTGGAGGGGAAGCATACATTTTGAGAAGGATATACAAAGGTGTACATTAAAAATTTTCTTTTCAATTGAACTGTATTCAGTTTACAATGTTGTGACAATTTCCAGTGTACAGCAAAATAGTTCAGTCATATATATACATCCATATATTTGTTTTCATAATCTTTTTCATTATAGGCTACTACAAGATATTGAATATAGCTCCCTGTGCTATACAGTATAAACTTCTTGTTTATCTATTTTGTATATAGTAGTTAGTATCTGTAAATCTTTAACTCCCAATTTATCCCTTCTTACCCCCTTTCCCCCCTGGTAACCATCAGTTTGTTTTCTATGTCTGTGAGTCTGTTTCTGTTCTATAAATAAGTTCATTAGTCTTTTTATTTTAGATTACACATGTAAGTGATATTACATGGTATTTTTCTTTCTATTTCTGGCTTACTTCACTTAGAATGACAATCTCCAGGTCCATCCATACTGCTGCAAATGGCATTATTTTATTACTTTTTATGGCCGAGTAGTTTTCCATTGTATAAATATACCACAACGTCTTTGTCCAGTCATCTGTTGATGGACATTTAGGTTGTTTCCATGTTTTGGCTGTTGTAAATTGTGCTGTATTGGGGTGCATGTATCTTTCAAATTAAGGTTTCCTATGGATATAGATCAAGGTATACCTTTTGAGCTATACGTTATCTACAAAGGTGGAGAACCAGTTGACATGAACTTGAACTATCAAACTGTAGGACTTTTCGATTGCTCAGTGGGGAGGGGCTTTGTTTTCAGCTGTGCCTTAGTTATGATAGAAGATGGGTTGGAGACAGTGAAGGAGGTGGAATAAAGCCTGGGAGGTCATTTGGGGTGGGTTTTGAAATTATCATGGTGAAAGGCAGTCATGACTGAGACATAGAGTGGAGAGAAAGAAAGATTGCGGAAACTATTTTGTAGATCAGACTGTCAGGAGTCGTGGTTTCTCAGCAGCTTTGAAGGGTGTTGGCTGCATATACTGCTTCCAAAATTATCTTAGGATGTTCTGTGATCTTGGTCAAGTCACTTCCACTCTCTGAGCCTGTTTTTTTATCTGTAGTCCCAAGGGTCTGGGCTATTTTCTAATAATCCCTCCAGCTTAAACATAGACTGAGGCCTGAAAGAAAACATCCCAGAGAGCTTGGAGCCCTGGCCTTTGCGTGCTAGCTCCGTCACTCAGGTAATGGCCCAGAGAAGACCCGGTGGGTCGTCAGACCTCAGACGTCCTGGGGCTGGCTGTCGGGACCAGACACAAGTGACAGAGGGGAAGGACATTACTTGGGAGAATATGCATGTTCACAGCTCTGAGGATTAAAGGCCTGTGTTCTTATCACTGCCGAACAGAGTATTATAAATCCAGTCTTAGAATACCAAATCCTTTTGCGGCTTGGCCGTCATGAGGGAATATTAAAAAGGCCAGAGACAGAAATAATCAGTTTCCGAATGACACATTGTCAAATAAAGCATTTCTCACATTACCCCTTTCTTTCCTTTCTCTGGCTCCTTCTTCTGTGCCTGGATATTTTAACAGGAAAAAATAGATTAGAATGGGGCCAGGCTGAATAGAGTTCTTAGTTTGACTTTTCAGAAGGCTCTCTCGGTGGGGCAGTTTGGGGGTGCTTTTTATTTTTCACCTCTGTGTTATTTTTCAGTTTTTGATATTGTGTATGTAAGCAAACCAGCTGGAGGCACCGGCATTGGATAAAAGCAGAGCAGCAAAGAGGGGCCGGGCCATACAAGGTCGGATCAGGTGTCCTCTGGTTGCTGGGGTCAGTGCTGATACAGGGACTGTCGGATTTACATTCCTTTGGCAAAGTCTGGGCCAGATTTTAGGCTTCTGGATGTTTATTAAGTGCCTTCCTGGGCCATGTGCTATATTGCAGGCTGGGGAAACGGCCGTGCAGAAGCTAGGGTGAGAAAGTGGTCAACCAGACGATGAGGTTGTAGCAGTGTAGCCAGATGGCTGACAGCCGTGGCGTGTGTGAGGGAGGAGAGCGGAGCCTCACGCCAACTTGAAGAGGCAAAGATGCCCCCGGTGACCTGACGTCCAAGCTGGGATGGCTGGGCGAGTTGAGACGAGCAGATGAGGAGGAGGTGTTAGTGTCCTAGGGCTGTCGTAGCAAGTAACCACAAACTGGGGTCCTTAAAACAACAGAAATTTATCCTCTCACAGTTCAGGGGGCCAGAAGTCCCAAATTAAGATGTCAGCAGGAAAAAAAAAAACCCTATAATGAAATAGAATATGAAAAAGAATAAATATGTATTATATATGTAAGTGAATCACTGTGCTGTACACCAGAGATTAACACAACATTGTAAACCAACTATACTTCAATTAAAAGAAAGAAAAGATGTCAGCAGGGGTTGTGCAATTGGAGGCTCTGATGTTTGCCAGCAGTCCTTGGTGTTCCTTGGCTTGTAGCTGCAACCCTCTGGTCTCTGTCTCTGTCTTCACGTGGCCATCTGTGTGTATGTGTCTCCTCTACTCTTCTTACAAGGACACAGGTCATTGGATTTAGGGCCCAGCCAATCCAGTATGACCTCATCTTTTAAAAATATTTATTTATTTATTTATTTATTTATTTATTTATTTATCTATCTATCTATCTATCTATCTATCTATCTATCTATCATTGAAGTATATTCAGTTTACACTGTTGTGTTAATTTCTGGTGTACAGCATAGTGATACAGTTACATGTACATATATACATACTCCTTTTCATATTCTTTTTCATTATAGGCTATTACAAGGTATTGAATATAGTTCCCTGTGCTATACAGTAGGGCCTTATTGTTTATCTATTTTATGTATAGTAGTATCTGCAAATCCCAAACTCCCAATTTATCCCTCCTTTCTCCCCTCCCCGCCCCCTCCTCCTTAGTAACCATGTTTATTTTCTAAGCAGTGTGACCTCATCTTAATTATAACTGCGAAGACTCTCTTCCAGATCAGATCACTTTCTAAGGTTCTGGATGGACATGAATTTGGGGGGCATTATTCCAACCACTGTAGGGAGTGAGTGACTGAGTGCTCTGGGCTGCGAAGTCATTGGGGAAGAGCTCAGAGCATCATGCTTTGGGGGAATGCTAATCACAGTGTGATTCAAGGACAAGATATGAGATGGGACTTGTTGGGGGGTGAGGCAGGAGAAGGAAGCAGACACTTCAGCACGAGGAGGCTTGGGTGCCAGGCTGGGGATCTGGACATTATTTTGAGGGTGGGGAGGGGAGCCAGAAAAGGGTTTTACGCCAGGGGAAGGGTGCGAAAGGATTTGCTTTGGGATGAAGGAATAGAGAGGCTGAAGGACTGAGGCTGGTATTTGTTGGTATTTGTGGAGCCAGACCTTTTCTCCAGATCTTTTATTGTCTTCTTTAATCCTTAGCTTAATTAACCCTTCACATTGGGAACAATCAGCCCATTTTGTAGGTGAGCCTTTGTAGCACAAGGAGGTGAAATGTCTTAGCCAGCTTGTCGTGGCCAACAGCACGCAGGGAAGCAGGGACTCCCACGCTTTCCCGGGTGCCCCCAGACACCTGGTTACCACATCCTGCCACTCTGCCCTTGGCCCTGGCCTGGCTCCACTGAGGGATCTGAGACTCAGTGTCAGGAATAGAAGAAGAGCAGGCTGATCCTACTCTAGAGAGGCTTTAGTAGGGAAGGTTCCAGAAAAGATGGGAACACACATTCTTCCTCCTGTCTCTTTCCCACTTCCTGCCTGACAGCTTAGTGAAATCCTTAGACACAAAAGAATAAGGTACAGCTAATTACCCTGAGACTTGTGTTGCTTGCAGTCTTGCAGACACCTACCCCTCAGTAACAGACTGGGACTTTTATTTCTGGAACTCGCTGCCACTTCTCCAACCTGACTTGTCTCGTCCAAATCAGATTTGGCATCGGGTTGTCCCTGAGGCTGGCAGGACCTCAGCTTGAGCCCCCTCGAGCCTTGACCTCTCCTTAACTTGCTTTCTTAAAATTCATAGCCTTCTCTCTACATCCTCTTCTCCTTCCTGGGTTCCCTGCTCTCCCGGCAGCCTTTTTTCTGCTGCCTGGGTCTGTGTTTGCCCCTGGCCTGTAGACTTGGTGGACTGACACTCTAGTCCTGCTCACCCTTCCAGCAACAGCTCCTGCTTTTCTGTTTGCTTGCCCTTGATGAAGGAAGACTGCAAAGAAGGGTACAGCCCTGCAGCAGTGGAGCAGAACTGCAGCCTGGACCAGTCCAGGTGGATGCAGATTCTAGTTGCTTCTTGGTTCTGAATTACTCATCCGCTTTCATTGGGTGGAACGTCCCACTAGGACAAAGGTGGCCACATAATTCTCTTGAGCTCCTTTATTTGTGCACAGCACCCATTTTTCCTTTCCTTCCTTTTGGTCTGTAGAATCACTACGCTGTCAAAGAGCCACTGGCTGTGCAGTGAAGGACTGGGTTCACATCCCTGTTTTACCACATCCTAGCCTTTTGTGTTCAGTTGGACCCAGGACCCAAACCTGTGTGACTTCAAGCGAGTTACTTAACCTCTCTGAACCACCTTTCCCTCCTTTCATTTATGGAGCAGAAATAATAATCCCTATCACATAGGATTGTCTTGAAGAATAAATAAAATAACATTAAGTAAAAGTAGTAAGGAGAGGGCCTGCTGTTGTTTTTATCAAGTGGTGGTGTTCTTCATGCCTCCTTTTTCTGTTCACTCACCTCTCCTATTATCTCTTCCCTCCATACCCCCCCACCCCAGTCTCCTTCCTTTGTTATCGCTGATGCAAAAAGCTAATCATACCAAGAAATCATGTCACACATGATTTCTAGATGCAGTGCGGTCTCTATTGTGTGTTTTTTGGAGGGAAAAAGCATTTGTTCTTGTTTTTCTAGGGCTCCAGAGGTGATAAACCACACACACACACACACACACACACACACACACACACACACACACACTCACAGACACACTCACACACACACACTTTACACAGAGTTAACAGATGGCACCCACGCCCACACACGTATACGTAAGTACATATACTTGTAGCTTTATTTGGTTTGTATATTTGTTTTTGAGTTCCAACATCCAGAGACAACCTTCCTGGGGATCTAGCAGTGACTCACTGCTGGAGTCAAGACAGGGCTTGACTGCCAGCCATACCTGTGTCCCTGGCCACCTCTTAGCCACTTACCCACCTACTCCCCACCTCCACCCCCATGGAGGTGATGAATTCTAGCCTAGTGAACTGAGGGACTTGCAGAGATGAAAGACGTGATCATTTTTTAAAGTATTCAGCGGGATAGCTGAATCATTTTAGTAAATAATCTGCTTCTTGGCCTAAACAAGTATCCTTAACAGCAGTCACTCCCCACCGAGATGATGTATTCAAGGTTAGTTAACGTCTCTCATCTTTGCAAGATGTTATGTAAGTCGTTGTCAGAAATCGTCCTTTCCTCCAATGAGATCATCATCAAGGAAGCGCGATCAGCCACATGGGTGTGTTGAAAGAATCCAGGCTTTAGAGCTAAAAATCCAAAATAAACAAACACACAAAAAGTGAGGCTCAGAGCTTGCTATGCTGCTCACCATCTGAGTTTCAGACTCTCTGGACTTCTTTGCTCCCCACCCCACCCCATACCAAGAGGGTGATCCTCCCCAGGTCTAAGGATTACACAGCAGAGACTCAGCACAGTGGCCTCGAATCTCCCAGGCAGAAGATATAATGAAGAGAAGCAAGGTAACTGAGGGTCTGTCCCTGTTCCTCAGAGATGCTTCTGGCACAGAGTGAAAGAAGAGGGGTGCGGAGAACGCAGACCTTCCACCTCAAGCCCTGGACAGCTGCTGTCGGAAGTACAGACGTGTTTTGGAAACACCCCCACCCTTGAGGAGTTCACAGAACAGACTATTTCATGAGTCTCATGAATCTTGTCAGATACGTCCGTAAACACCTTAACCTATTTCATTTTAATATATGTTGTGCAGATATAACCAAATATTTACCAGTTGAATGTATTAAAGGAAAACAAATCTCAGTATGCCTTAAATTCCTGATTAAGGGAGCCCTAGAAAGGCTCATTTATTCATTCATTCAACAAATATTAATGAAGCACCTTTGTCCCAGGTCCCCTGTTGGGAATCAAATTTTAAAAGACTAGTTTTTCTGATAATAAAAAAGATGGATTATGTAGAAACTGTTTGACTTAAAAGTGCTATCATATATTCCCAGCAGAATGGAAGAAAGGCTACTGTCTCTTGACCTCTTGGTGGACTGATTTTAGAGATGAGGAAGCAAGGTTAAGAGGGTATGAGCAAATATCCTGGGGTCACTCTGCTGGTAGGAGGTGGAGTTGGGACTCAGACTCTTGTGTGAAGCCACAACCCTGACTTTTCCCAGTGTTTAGGAGTCTCCATTGCTCTGGCATGACCATTATCCATCTCAGTTGCTCCTCGTGGCAACCTTTTGAAGAAGGGAGGGCAGGGATTTTTACTCACCACCTTTATACAAGTGATAAGCAAGGCTCAGAGAGGTGAAGCAGTTTCTCCAAGGTTACACAGTGTGTTGGTGAGGAAGCCACATTTGGAAACTGTCTCTCTGGCTTCAAAGCATGGCTGGTGGCTCCTTGAGGCTCCGAGAGCCAAACCTAAGGACCTAGGGATCAGGACTGAGTATGGTGGGCTGGAAACCCCCCTCTGTCACTCCATCCCCGAGGACAGTGACCCATTTGCTTGTCTTTCTTCCCTCCCGCTCCAGGGTGGCCTCATCGCGCTGCTGCTGCTGCTGCTGGTGTTCACGGTGGCGCTCTACGCCCAGCGGCGCTGGCAGAAGCGTCGCCGCATCCCCCAGAAGAGCGCTAGCACGGAAGCCACTCACGAGATCCACTACATCCCCTCCGTGCTGCTGGGCCCCCAGGCCCGGGAAACCTTCCGCTCCTCCCGGCTGCAGGCCCACAATTCCGTCATCGGCGTGCCCATCCGGGAGACCCCCATCCTGGACGACTATGACTACGAGGAGGAGGAGGACCTGCCCCGGCGGGCCAACCATGTCTCCCATGAGGACGAGTTTGGCAGCCAGGTGACCCACACCCTGGACAGCCTGGGCCGACCAGGGGAAGAGAAAGGGGACTTTGAGAAGAAAGGTGAGTCTTCCCTGTTGCATCCCACCTTCCAGGGGGCATTTCAGGAAACTGGGAAGAGGCACAGGAGCTGGCGGTTGGGGACACAGGCAGTGTCTTCTGGGCTAAGCCGTTTTGGATTTATGGCCAACTTCTGTTGGGTTTTCAGAATCTGTCTTCTCTGGCTCTTCAGTGGTGATGGGAGGGGGGAAAAGTATCAGTGTTCTTGGAATTGGAGTTTTGAGGAGCGTCAGAAGTTATGTAGTCAAACGTCTCTCCAGTATCTCTTGATTACTTCCCATGATGGCCTTCTCACTGCCCAGGAGAGAGTGCATCTCATTTCCAGGCACTACTCTATCAAAAGGTGTTTCCTTATACTGAGTTGAAATCTGTTTCCCTGGCCCTTCACATCCTCAAAGAAAGTGAATCTGATTTTTCCTTCTCCAAGGCAGCTCTCAGGAAATTTGACAACAGGAAAAAACAAAAAAAGAGATGACCTGTCACTTTGGAAAATCAACCTAAATAAACAATCCCAGTCTTTTCAGCTAGTCTGATGTAATGTGTTTTTCAGACATTTCACCATTTTGGTCACTGTCCTGTAGATAGACATTCTAATGTTTCATGACCTGGAGCGTAACACCGGAACTGACACTTCTGTTCCTCAAGGTGGGATTGCCCCTGTGCTGAGCAAAATGTGGTTTTCACCTCCCTCTTGTCAGCTGTTACGTTTCTGCTGATGCAGCTTGAGATCACATTTGGGTTTTTGCAGCTATTGCTGGCTCATATTTGGCTTTTTGCTGACTGAAACCTCCCCCTCTTTTTCATATGTGCTATTGCAAAGACCTTGTTCTGGTGGAGGACAATTAATTATTTGGATGTAAGCACAGGGTGTGTTTATATTGATGTTTAGTAAGTGTCTATGGCTCCAGCTTGTTTATAGATGGGATTTGGCTATTTTTCCTTTAGATAAATGCTGCAAAAGTGCTGTCCTGTTTTGTTGTTGTTGTTGTTGTTGTTGTTGTTTTCATATTGTCTTTGTGACACTGGTGATGATGATGGGTTAAAGGTTTGGTCTGGAGGTCCCAGTGTTAGAACTACTCTTTTTGAGCCGAGAGGAACCGTCACTGCTTGGCTCAGTCCTGGAGCTGTGAAATTTGCAGTCTTTTCTTCTACTTCTAAAATCCTTCATGTCAGATCCATCTTTCCATGATTCTCAGTGGGCAGAGGGGAACACTGGGGACTTCTTAAAAAGGGGAAATTTTTGTTAAGCTTAGAAACCCATGGAGGGAAAAGAGTGATAGAGCAGGAGGTGAGAGCACAGGTTTTGGAGTCATCTGGACCAGGGTTCAAATCTCATCTCCTTTATTTACTAGGTGACCTTGGAAAATGGGAATTTCAACCCTCCAAGCCTCAGATTCCTCATTGAAGGATTACATATAAAAACAAAATGTGTGCAAAATACCTAAGCCAGGGCCTGGTACCTGGTGAGTGTTGAATCCCTGAGAGCCGTTTCGGTCAACCTCAGGCCCTCGATCTCAGCTGGCTTCTGAGACTCCCTAATCCATTCCCCTCCAGTCTCCCTCTGAGTCCCCGCTGCCATGGTCTGCTCAGTGCCCGGGAACGCCTGCGTTATTTCCCTTGTCTGCCACGATCTCTTCTGCCTTTAAACTGTTGGTTTACTGACAGTCTCCTCAATTCTTTGCTTTCTCAAGCATTATTTATCTTTTTTCATGTGACTTCCCATCTTAGAACAAGACCAGCCTGCGTTTATTTCACCTCTTCACATCCCGTAGTGCCTAGCACAGGGCCTCGCACGTAGAGAATGCCCAGTGAGTGTCAGGTAAGAAAGATGGCCCCGGAGAATAAGCATGTTTGGGAGCAGTGCCATTGGGCCAGGGCATCCTGTGTCTCTTGTCTGAAGCAGAAAATCACTTGGATAAGGCAGAAGCCATCTTCCCATTTGCTTAGATTTGGGGTTTTGCAGCCCAATTTACTGAGCCTTACTGTCCTTATATGGAAAATGGGTGAATGAACAGCCAGTCTGCCCATGCCTTAGCTTTGCTGTGGGGATCAAATCATAAATGCACTGCAAACACTGAAGTTTCCCTAGACTGGCATTTGTTTCCCACACCAGAATCTTCCCCAACCTAGCCATGGGGAGAGGGGTCCACTCCCTCCAGCTCCTGGAGCAGGGTGTGATTACTTTATCACTGTTCAGTAATAATCAGTTCCTCTTTCTGTCTCCTACATGATACTTGGAGATTTTTTTTTATTTATTTTTATTGAAATATAATTCACATGTAACATCGTATTAGTTTCAGGTATGCAAAGTAATGATTCAGTATTTGTCTATACTGAGAAATGATCACCGTGACGTCTACTTAACAACCATCGCCTCCCATAGTTACAGTTTTTTTCTTGTGATGAGAACTTTTAAGATCTACTCTCTTAGCAACTTTCAAATATACAATAGAGTATTGTTAACTCTAGTCACCATGTTGTGCATTACATCCCCATGATATATGAGACTTGGTGATTTTTGAGAGCAAGGGCTGTGTCTTTATCTTTGTCTCACTAGTGTCCAGCACAGTGGCTGATGCTTAGTAAGTGCTCCGAAAATACCTGTTGACTGAATGATTAAAACCACTCATCAGTCATTTGGTCGATTAGATAAATCCACTCTTTGGTTAGAGTCCAGAATTCTCAGTTCCAGGTCTCGAGCTATTTCACCATCCTCAAATCTAGGAACCAAAGGGTTAGCAGAGACCATTGGTAGTGATGACCAGAACCCAGCAGAGAGTAGCCACTGGTTGGGGGTGAAAACCCAGGAAAAGTCATAGATGACAGGTAAGTGACCGACAAGGAACAGAGATCAGAAGAAGCTAATACAGGCAGATTTTCTCCCCACTTCACTGCCTCCAGCAAGCTCCAGATGGAGTACAGGAAACGTCTTCAAAATGGGGAAGCAGGTGGGGGAGGCAGGTCCCTTCTTTTCCCTCCCCTCCCCTCCCCTGGAAGGCAATACAGTATGGCAATAAGGCCTCTGCAATCAAGAGGTATAATAATACAGGATTAAGTTCCCCATCTAGCGTTACTAGCTCTGTGACCCTGGATGAGTCACGTCCTCCTCTCCCATCGAAGGGGCATGATACTAGTATTCCACCTTGCAGTGTGGCTGAGAAACGTAAATGAGGTAACCCATGTAACGGGTCTGGTGCACAGTAAACGTTCAACACACGTTTATGTTACTATTATTCATACCATCAGTCTTCAAAGTTGTTACACTGTCCCAGAGGCCATGATAGACCCTGGAATAGAGGTGAGGAAAGCAGAAACTTTGCCCTTAAAGAGCATTACAGTAAACCTCCTGGGAGAAAAGAAGGGGTTGGGGTTTAGGCAACCGAAGCTGAAGCTCAGAAAGTCCTGAATCTCTCTGTGCCACACAGCAAAGATGTGGCAGAGTCCAGGTAAGTCCTAGCATCCTGGCCAGAAAGAACCTGTGCTACAGACAGCTGTCCTGCTCAGAATGGCCCACCTGGCGTCATGGTGGCAGCCCATTTCACTGGGGGTTGGGCCCTTCCAGGCCTTGTGTTCCTTAAAGGGAACACTCAGTTTTGCCATTTCAGCTGCTATGCGTTTCAGTTGCTCATGTTCACAGAGGGTAGGGGCCTGACTCTTACGTGACAGAGACAGCACAGGGGACAGACACATGCGGGATCCAGAGGATATAGAAGACTGACTCCCGAGAGGTAGAGGGACGCACTGTGGCCTCCCCTCCTCAGGAGCTGCTCTGAGGTCTGCACGCCCTCGGGCCTCCAGCTGCATCCTGCCTTAAAGACGACCCCATCTGTTGTGTTTTCTTTCAAGCAGAACTGTATCTAAACAGTGACAAAACCAGGCTCTTATTTTTTGAAATCTCTACGTTAGATGAGGAGCATACAAAAGAAATCCAAAGAGAATGAGTGGTGGATGCCTGAGGCCCAGTCCTTGCAAGGCAGCTTGATGAGTGGGAGTGAGCAGACGGACTTGGAACCCAGCTCTCGAGTTCACTGGCGGCATGGCCCCGGTGAACCTTTTAGCCACCTGCAGATGCATGCCTTTGTTTCTCCTGTTTTCATCTGTCTGCGTTTTTTTTTTCATGTTCCTCTGAGTTGGCTTTAAAACAAAGTACAATTTGAAATAAAACTAACCATTTTATTTAATAGCGTATCCCAGCCACAATTTGATCCAATAAGGGCAGGAAAGGAAGAAACCCAGGCAAGAAGGAAGTAGAGGACCCACTTTTCCTGACTGCAGACTGGAAACCGGTCACCCCACCTGTGGGGAGGTGGCGGCTGGGGCTGTTCTTGCAGTCTTGTAGCCCCTGAGCGTCTGGTCCTCCTGCTGGACAGAAAAGGGGTGATTCTGCCTGCAGACTGCAGAGTGTAACAGCAGCAGCTCAGACCAAATGTGCTTGCTGTTGCTTCAGGCGGCCCTTGGAGAGAACCGTGAGGTTCTGCCTTTTACGGGGGAACCTGGGAACAGCTGTGCGTTTTGTCCAGAGTGGGCAGGTATCAGAGGCTGGGCAATGCAAATAAAAGTAATCCTGAAATACCTTTGAAATTACATTGCCAAGGGCTAGTCTCACCTGTGCATCTCACACTTAGAATTTGCCCATAGAGTCAAACTGCCTCATCAGACTTGAGCACTGTCACCCTGCTTTGCAGCTTGGGCCTGCAAATAGTAGAGGGGACAGTCTACAGTGCAAAGGGACAAAGTTTTATTACCAAGAGACAACAGCTTGGGATCCCAGACCCCAAGAGCACTGTGCTGAACAGGCTGGTTTTCAGCTGATACACCCCCATGTGGAGCCACACCTTTAATTTCAGTTAAACACTGAAATTCTTCCATGCCAGTCGGCAAGAAGCTTGCCGGCCTAAGTACACTCCTCCCCGGTGCCCTCCTGCTACCCGGTCAGTCCGACCCCTCCCAAGGACCCTCCTAAAGTCCCCACCATCCAGGGACAGGGTGGCTTTAGATGCTTCTCCAGGATTATGGCTGGCATTTCATCTTGCTGGTTAGTGCCTGTGTCTTGGAAGTTCTCAGGTCTAGCGAATATCACCCTTGATATCACCTTAGCAGGTTGCTAGGAATTTAATCATGTCAATATGTGACTGCTCAGCACAGCGCTGGGTACATAACAGAAACTTTATGCGTTTTAATTCCAATTCTCCTTATCCGTCCTTAAATTTATGTTTCCCTTTCCTGAATATTATGCATGGAAGCTCAAGGAAATTAAAATAACGAATTTATCACTTTATCAAGGGACAGGGTAGGGGATGGCTGAATGGATATTGGGGCTTCTTAATTTTGTTTTATTACTGGGAAAGAAAGGCACACTATTTGTGATAGAAGGTTGCGAGGGAGGGTAGGAGGGAGGGAGAGAGAAAGTGGAGGGGAGAGAGAAAGAAGAGAGGGAGGGAGGGAGGAAGAAGTCTGAGTTGTTTAAAGCAATAACTAAAAGTCCCACCATTGTCTCTCCATCCCATCCCACTAATGAGACCCAAAGGCTAATCTTTGATAATACTTTGATTTATATCTTCTTCTAGCATATTTTCCAACATACACATTTTTGGAATGTATGTGTTATATATAAATGGTATTGATACAGGTATATGCATTTTGCACCTAGATACACACTGATAGGGCCGTCTTAGCCTCATATGTCATTCTGCAGCAATTTCATAGTTTAACAAACAATGTGTGAAATGCATCTTTCCATATCAGCCCTGCACATCCATCTTCCTCTTTTTGAAAGCTGTATAGGATCCCATCATGTGAATATACCACATACACCAGCATTTGCTTTACTATCCCTTTTTGTCGATCATTATCTCAATTTGCTGCACTTACAGTGAGTCAGTAAACATCTTTGCACACACACACACTACGCACATGAGACTATTTCTGTACAACAGATGCCTAAAAGCAGAATCGCTGCCTTAAAGGGTGCACGTTATACATTTGTAGTTACCAATTACACATTTACAATTTTGGTAAGTACTGCCATATTTATTCACTTTAAATTTTGTTTTGCACTCTCAAGGGGGCCTATATATCGTCTCCCACACGGATCTGCATTAACAGCCCACTACCCCATCACACTGGCCATTCATATATTAGCACGGACCCTTGTGGTCTTTATCTCTATAGCTGCCATCATTTTAAACATGCACTTTTCTCTGTCAATTTTTTTTTCTAATGAACATGGATCCAAATTATTTTCTTTGTCAGATGTCAGTCCTTGTAGTTACCCTGAGCAATGATTCTTTGGTGAAGTGATGCCAACTAAAGGCTTTTCTTTGGCTCTCCCACTTCAACTTAGGATGGAAAAGGAAAGAGAAATAGCATCAAATATGAGCCCTGGCCCTCAGTGATTGGGGTGGGGGGTGTCACGGTGTCTCTGACATGCGCCAGTAGGCTCAGCCTTACTGTTGCGCAGGATTGCAGACCAGAAAGGCTCAAGGTAAATGGGACCCTTGATGAGAGGCTGGGGAGGGTGGGGCTTTCACTGAGTCCCTGTAGGAGCCCCGCTGCTGTTCTATACATTGCCTCATTGACCCATTTGTAATAAACCCTGGGGGAGGCAGATGGAAGGGTCGGCTAGGAAACCAAGGCTGCTGCCGATGATGATACAGATGACAGCTGACCTCCACTTAGTGGCAACCACTGTCTGGGAACTTTCCATGAATTATGTCATTGACCCCTCACGACAACCCTATGAGTTATGTACTAGTAACACCCTTACCTTACAGAGCAGGAGGCTGAAGCCAAGAAGGGTTAAATATCATGTCCAAGGTCACAGAAGGGAAAGTAGCTAAGCCAGATCAAAACTCTAGCATAAGAGCCATCGTGGGAAGCGGCAGAGCTGGGATGTGAACACAAGACAGCACACTGAATATCATGCCCCTTGGGAAGCCAGCAAGCTCCTGCAGTCCCGGGGAGAGCTGAAACGTAGCGCCCATGAGCTTGCTTCACTCACAAGTATGGGAAGAAAAATGGGACTAGCTTCTGTTCTCCAAGGCAGGGTGCTGCTACACAGTAATCCCCAGCTTCTAAGTTGGCAGAAGGGACTTTGCAACAGGAAGATCCCAGTTTTTTGGAGTGTTTTGAGTGGTCCCCAAGGGTGCAGGGAACTCATGTTTAGTGTCAATAAAGCACTCTAGGGTGACAGAGAATTGAGGAGCTGTTTATTAGCCCTTCTGACATCCCCTGTGAATGCCATGGAAATGTCATCTTTGTGCAATGTTTTCTAAAATTTCAGAGCTCTTTCATAGTCAGCACCTTATTCAGCACCTTATCTCGATGTTTGAACTTCCTCACACAGAGACTGTAGCCTGCTTCCAGATCCCTCATCTTCACCTCTGCTCATCCATCCCCTCTTCAGGCCACATCAGGCTTCCTGACATGTCCAAAGCACTTCATCCTCACATCCCTTCTGCTTGCATGCCTACCCTCCCCTTCCATTCTCTACACAGTATTTGCTCTGTCCTGATCACTCTGGTCATAGAAGTTCCATGCTTAATGTTTTGCAGAGTTCTCACTGCTCTTCACCCTCACCCTCTGTGCTCCAGCCACAGTGCCCTCCTTTCTGTTCTTCAAACTTCCTAAGCTTCTTCTACCACAGGCCCTTTGCATATGCCATACTTATTGTTGTCTGAAAAAAAGCCCACTCTTTCCTTCCCCAGTCTGTCACAGCTGACTCTTTCTCATCATTCTGGTCTCAGCTTAAACCCTATTTCATCAGGCAAAGCTTCTTTCTCTGAGTTCTCCTCTTTTGTTTCCTGTAATGGTAATTTTATTATTTGGATTTATTTACTAAATATTTTAATTCTCTTACTAGACTCAGAGTTCTATGAGATCACATACCAGGTCTGTTTGCTTTGTTCTGTGCCAGAGTGACTGGTATATAATAGGCGTTAAAATATGTATTGGGTCGATAGGTGAAGGAATGGATAAAGGAATTAAATAGATGGATGGATGTCTCAGTGTCTTCCCACAGACTGGTAACCTCTGCATGGACTCCTTACCCTTTTTCTGAGCTGTACAAACTGTGTTTATGCGAGGCACTGTGTTTAATGCAGAAGATACAAAATACAAACTGTATTTTCAAATCAGTGATTTGTTGAATCTTCCCATCTGTCTCACAAGGAAGAAGTTATCCTTATCAAAATTTAGAGATTGTCTCAAAGTTATACAGCTAAAAGTAATGAAATCTTAATTTGAACCCAGCTTTGTCTAATCCCCAAACCCCAAACATGCATAATCCTGTCCATTTATCTGACCAGGAGAGGTAAAACATGGGCTTAGACGCTAGAATTGTGTCGACCAAAAATGTTGAACGCAAACCCCAATAAGAAATATATTTTGCACTGTGGTCACACATGTCGTCTTGTGAATGCCTGCATGTGTGTCTATAAGCTTTGCAAAAGAATCCTTCCCTTTTTACATGTAGCATGCTCTGAGATTTTCTATTCTTTGGTCATCTCTTTGTTGCTGGTGTGAACGACTGAATTGATTTCACAGCTTACGAGTGGGTCATAACCTGAAGTTCAAAGACCTTTCAAGCCTCAGAGAGGCTACCTTGTGTTGAGATATCTTTAGGGAGACAGATTCCTCATCACTGGGTCTGTGATGATAGCTTCCTGGAGGTGTTCCTTGCCTAGAAAGCTGAAGGATGGAGATAATTAGACTCAAGGTAAGGGTTTGATAGAGGAACTAGGAATGGTGCCTGAGATAGGCAAGACCCATGTGATGGCTTTACGTCTTACCCAGCTGTCCCTGTGGCCAACCCTCTGGTGTTTTTCACCCAACCCTCTGGCCCACTGATTCCATCTCCATACTTTCCCTTGAAACTGCTCAACCTGCCCTCCCAAAGGATCCTTTGTGTCTCCTTTATCTTCTTTCCTTGCCTACTTTTCTTCTACCCCCAACCCCCTCCAGAGTTCTTCCCCCTACTCTCCCTCTACCCATCCTTTAGGCTGCAATTCAGCACCTCCCTCTTCCCAGCTGGCCTGGAGCCCAGAAGGAGCTTCTCAAAGAGCTTGGGGAAAACTCCTTCCTAACAACAGCTCCCATTTTGACAGTGCCTTCAGGGTGCTACCCAGGACACGAGGAAAACGGAATGGGCAGCATTGTTTTAATGCAGGGCTGCTCTAAACTGGTTCACACACTGGGATTCCACTGAAGCTTATTTTTGAAAGATGGGCTCTCCAGCATAAAAAGAAGAAAGGTTTATATACAACTCTCTTCCACCAAACTGCCCTGCCGCCCTTATACCAAGCTGTCTCTCCATTCTCCTTGTTAAGCACTTTTTGAAGTCTGCACTGGAAACCGTTCCAGAGGCTATTCGGTGTGTCTTCTGTCTCCTGTGCACCTTCATCAGCCGTCTGCAGAAAGAGATGGGCTGACATTTTAGTCCCTGCATCTTCTCTTCTCTCATTCATTCACTCATGCATTCACTTATTAACAGATCTTTACTGAGCACCTACTATGTGTGAGGCACTGTGTTCAATGCAGAAGATACAAAGCAAAATAGGAAATAGTTTTCTCCAAGAAGCTCACAGTTTAGGGGGGTATAAAACAGTAATAGTCTTAATAATAGGACTTTATTTTATGTGGTCCTTTAACATTTGTAGAATGACTTCATAAACGTTATATGATAAACTCTGTGTGTTTGTGAACCCTTTTGAGAGACAAGTAACCTTACGTGGGTTCAGAGAAATTAAATCACTCATTCCACAATACAGAGCGAGTGTAGTGGTATAGCTCAAACCTACATCTCTCAAGTTTAAGTTCAGTACTCTCTTCATTTTGCCACATTGTATTTATCCCTGCAGTATCCTGAATATCTTTTGGCAAGCAACTTGTTACATCCACACTGCCTTCCCAATCTTAATTTTAAAGATCGTAAACTCCTGGTCTTTGGAAGTATTTAAACCAGCCTGGGTAGCCATTTGTCAAGGATGGTGTAGCAGGGTTGGCAATGAGACACAATTTAAGTAATTCCTTCTGATTCTCAGATTGTAAAATTTGAACAAAGGGGGCTAAGATCTGTGTTTGAAAACATAGATTCCTCAAAACTAGTTAGCCTGGAAAGTGTTCAGAATTGAGACTTTTTTTTTCCTTTTTCTTTTAAGACCAACTGATCTTGTAGAATGTAGAGAGCTCATTTTTGTCCCAATTAATCATACCACTTAGTGGAGTTAACAGGACCATGGAAGGCCAGCAACTCAGCAACAAAGGTCTTTGACTTGGATTTCTAAGCCCCTCCCCTCCGGACCTTGGCCTGGGTGCCTGACTGCCTGGCTTCGGCAAAGCAGGCGGGAGCAGTGCCTCCGACAGACAGGAGCTCAGCATCCCCAGACAGCCTTCTCCTGAGCTGTCGCCACACTCTCTAAAGTAAGATATAGACAGGGATTTGTCATGGAATCACAAACAGGAGTGTCACCAAAGCTGTCACCAGAGCCCCTTAAAATGTCACTTCCCAGCATTAATTGCCATGATAGCAAAACAAACGGGTGTTCTCTGAACACTGGCTCTTCCCCCTCCTGCCTCATGATCTTCACTCTACCGCCCTGTCTCCCCCTTCTCCCTACTCCCTCAGAGTCCCCCTCCTTTTATCTCCAGGGACCCTCGGGGCATTCTGACTTGATTAGACTGTGCCCAGTGAGGCAGCCCCACCGCACACTGACAGATGGGGGTAAAGGAGGTTTGATAAATGTCAGGGGCTGAAGAGACTTCCCTGATTGATCAGAGCTAGAGCGATTTCCCAGCAGTCAGGGGACTCTGTACCTCCTGTCCGGCCTCCCTTGAAATGGCTGGAAATCACCCAGTGAGGGCCTGACTGTCACACAGAGTCCAGGCAGTTCAGCCTCACATCTCCCACAGGGACTCCGCCTGCCTCTGGCTTCCATATCCTTGTCTACCTCGGGGATGCAATAAATCTCCATCCTTACCTGGATAATGACTGGTCCTTATTTTTCCTAATACTTTTTTCCTAATATTTTTCCTAATTATACAGGTTGTATATCCCTAAATTAGAAAACTTTTAAAAAGTATAAATTAGCATTTTTCAGAATGCCTCATCAAATAGCCACAGTAACTTCTTACCGTTTTTTCCTTTTTTAAAAAAAAATCTTATTTAACATATTGAAAGTGAAAACCTATAATATTTTATGTCTTATACTTTTGCTAAATATTATATCATAAGTATTTCAACATGTTTATTATTCTGTTGTATAACTTTTTATTGATGGACATTTTTCAGTGGCTTTTTTTGGATTTATTGATAGACATTTCAGTGGCTTTTTTTTCCCTTGTGATTTTGTTTTCATCAGCAACAAACATTTTTGGACTTAAATTTGTTTTTCACCATACAGTTTTATCTCCTCAGGATGTATTCCCAGGAGTGGAATTACCGGGTAAAATTGTACGAAACTTTTAAAATTCTTAATGTATGTTTAGCTCAACATCCCTGTGTCAGGAAGTCTCAGTAAACATTTGTTAAATAAGGAAACATTTGTTCATCTAAATTTTCATTTATTAATTCAGCAAGCTTTAATTAAGTGCCTACTCTGTGTCAGGCACTAATTAGGGCACTGAGGATAAAGCAGTGAATAAAATATATACAAATCTGTTTCTGCTGAGCTTTCTATTGAGTGTGGAAAGATCATAAACAAATAAAAATATATAAAATATGTGTAGTTACATATTATATTAAATGTAAATATTTTATAAATGTATATAAGAAAAATGATACATTATATAAAATATATATTATTATATATGTAATAGAAATCATTATAATCATAATGAGGAAGAAACAAAGAAGGAAGGGAACTAGGACCCTCAGGAAAGGTCTCACTGATGAGGTGATATTTGAGTACTAATCTATAGTAGATGAAGAAGTAGGCCATTTGGATATCTGAGGAAAGAGCTTCTCAGGGAGAGGGACTAGCGAGTGCAAAGGCCCTGTGCTGGGAGCACAGCATGCTGGGAGCATAGTGCACTGGGAGCATTCAGGAATAGGAAGGAGCAATATGAGGAAGACAGCCGTACAATACACTGGCTCACAGAGACATTGAAAAGAAGGTCAGAATCCAACCTTATCTGTTCACACTTATTTTGAGGTCTTGGACCAACTCCTTCATTTCTCTAAGCCAGTAGTTCTCAACCAGGGGTGATTTTGTCACCTTTCCCACTTACTGGGGACATTTGACAATGTCTGGAGACATTTTTGTTTGTCATGACTGGGAAAGGGGTGGAGAATGCTGCCCTAATCCATGGAGACCAGGGATGCTGGTAAATACCCTGCCGTGCCCAGGACAGCTCCTCACAGCAAAGAATTGCCCAGCTCAAAAAGTCAGGAGTGCCAAGGTTGAGAAACTCTGCTGCAAGCCTTCATTGTCACCTTGGTCAAAAGCAGAAGCCAATTCCACAAGAATGTGGAACCAACAGTTATGGAGGCAAATACTTTTTGTAAACTAACACGCTACACAAACATAGGATGGTGATGTCTTGCTTGCCATTGTTACATTTTTGTCATCGTCTAGGAGGATTTGTTTCGAGGGTGCTACCTCAGGGCCTTTGCATCGCTGAACAATTCTTCCCCCAGGTATTTGCATAATTTATTCCGCAAGTACCTTCCCTTATTTCTCACCTCATCATTGAGGCTATCTCTGGCCACCCCATGTAAAACAGCATGGTACGCATCATCACATGCACACAGGCCATACTCTATTCCCCTCTGCCTCTTCTCTTTCTTCATTGCCTTTGTCACGATTTGACCCGTCATATGTATCTGTGTGTCTGTCATCTGCCTCCCTCCACATATTTGTCCACTTTGTTTAATGCTGTACAGTTGTTACTTAGAACGTTGCCTGGCACAGAGCAGACAACCAAGAAAGAGCTTCTGGAATGAATGGATAAATTGGATAAATAAATGAGTCAATGCATGGCTGCCATTGTTTTCATTTGGCTTGTTTAGGTTTCAAAGATCAGACTTTGATTTTGCTGCTGAGGGTTTATTTTCAGTTGCAATAGGAGTAGTATTAGCTCGTCTGTATGGACCAAGCTCTGTTATCAGCTCTCAGTAAATATTTTAATCCTCAAAAAATTTGGTGTGGTCAGTACCTCTAATTGCCCCCTTTTTCAGATGAGGCAACCAGGGCTGGGAGAGCCCAGGTAGTTTGCCCCAGGATCCTGTGCTAGGATTTGTACCTAGATCTGGGTGACCTCAAAGTCCTCATTTCTCACCAGTACTGCTGCCTTTACTGTTGGTGAACACAGGGACCAGGCACAATCATAAAACAGCCGCAGAATTCATGGAGAAAGAGCCATTGTTAGGATATAGAAAAACTGCCACGTTGTTTCTGCCGCAAGCAGCTCTGCTAAATTCATGCATTGGTGTCTCTTCCTGCAACTCTTTTGTAGAAATCTGGCAACGACCTCTCTTTGTCTCCTAAACTGTGCATGCCCATGGCTTCTCCTGCCTCATTGCTTCTGCTCGTGCCTCCTCTCTGTTCCATGTGTGTTGGAGACAGAATAGGTGCCACCTATTCAATTAGCCCATGAGAGAATCTGTCACATCTCATATTGAATGTCCCAAGGGGCAAGTCCTCATACCTGGCCATGCCACTGTCCATCTATGCATCTGGGACTGTCTGCCTCTGCTCGGATGTGGAGCTCTGGTCCCATCAGCTCTGCCAGAATAGTGGGGTCTCGGGGCCCCCAGCAAGGCACCCTCTGGGTTATGAAGTACCTGCAGCTCCTTTCACCCTCAAAGCATCATATCGTGTCCAGAAGAGGGGGGAGTCCCACCTGCTCAGAGCAGGGCTGACATGCTGGCTTCAAAAGACCTGGTTTGTGAAGAGCTCAGCTTAGCAAAGAAATCAAAGAAATAAATCAAAGACTGACAGATTACTTTCCTAAATGCTTCTTTATTTTATGAAAGCATTCATCACAAGATCCCTTTCAGTATCTAGCACCCAACCAGGGCATGTGAAAGAGGGTGGGAGTTAACCAACTTTTAGCTGAGCACTATGTTTAAATGTTTAAACCAAAGCGAAACCATAATGGTATGGCTGTCTGAGGAATAGCCAGCAGGAGGATGATGGGTTTGGAATGGGGCAGATGGGAGTATCAGCCGTGTCCCCATGTGACACCTCAATCTTGGACAAGTCAGCCAACCTCTTTAAGTCCCAGATTCCTCCCCTGTGAAACTGATTCAATACTTGTGTCAGAGTTCTAGGGTTGCTTTGATAATAACATATGAATAGTTTGTGCAGAGGGCACCTGCTATAAACATGAATGGTCTTGGGAAAATGATATTTCCTTCCTGAACCTCAGTATTCCCATCTGTATAATGAGCAGCTTGAACCGTTGCCATCTGAACTCTTGCATTCTTCAATTTCTACCCCTTTCAGCTTGGGCTGTTTATAGACATATGGCATGGGACCAGTGGAAACTGTGCCAGAACTCAGTGCCACATGCCTGGTTAGCATAACTAATGGTGTGTGTGTAGAGGGGAGAGGTTATTAGAAGAACCAAGAGGTCTTTAAGAGGAAGAGAGGAAGACTTTCATGCAAACCCTTATCTCCTCATACCTCCTTGTAAAGAAATGATGCAGAAAGGAAAAGGGCGCCAGTCATTCGCATTCTAACTGGGCTGATGGGCGGCAGAGACCAGCCTCAAGCTTCTTTTTATAGCCTCCTGGCTCCAGGACTCTCCTCTAAGTGTCCCAACGAGGTTGGCAGAGAGAGATATCACTTCCTCATCATTTCCCTTGTGAATGAAGCCTTTGGAGACCAGATGCATCCACTTCATTATGATTATGTTAAGTGCCGCCTGATTGGCGCTGTTCATCACCCCCACCCCTCTGAAAGCAGCCTCGCCTGGTGGACAGACCAGCAGCCTGCTTGAGCTCAGCACAGCTGCATCTCATCCAGCTGCATGCTCGGTAATTACTGCGTGTTGTCCCCAAGGCTCCCCTTCGAAGAAGAGAAAACAGTGGGAGACAGAGGGGAGGGCACTGGAGCAGGAATGAGGGTGTACGAGCACTGCCTTCAGCACGGCGTGTGGCCTGAGTTGGGTCCTCCCTGTCCCTGGACCTCAGCCTGACTGTGCACAATCAGGCGCCCCATGATACCTCTGCACCCTTATCCAGCTCCCAACTTGTCGGTATCTCAGGAGGCAAATAACGTTGATATTTTTACAGGGGAGGATGCTCCTGGGTGTTAGGTTAATTTGGCACTGAGGTCTGAATGTCACCTGTGGGGACCCTGTGTCCTCACCTTGTAAGAAAACAAGGTTTGCCCCACCTTTAAGGCTTGCCAGAGGGCAGGAGAGACTATTCTGATATCACAGGCTGCATTTTGTAGCCTCAGTTGTTTTTGCGTGGGTTTGGGGAAGCGGGGCTATGGATTCCCGAATTAAGAGAGTGGGGCTGGCAAACCAGGAGAGACTCCATGGGAGAGAGAGGATTTAACCAGGGTATTTAAAGCCAAGAAAGATCCAAGTGGGGAGGCGTGGGGACGGAACTAAGGTCCCTCTCCAGCGTGGTGGTTAGGCGGGTGGCTCTGGAGCGAGGCTGCCTAGGTTGCCTCCTAGTATTTTCTGAGACTTACTAGGTGTGCATAACCTTGGATATATGAGTAACTGTCCCCGTCTCTCACTGTCCTCATGCCTAAAATAGAGAAAGTCAGAGTATGCATCCTCTGTTGCCAGACTAAATGGGTTAAAACCTGTCACAGGGCTCAGAAGAGTGCTTTTTACAAAGAAAAGTTTCTATGAATATTCGTTGTGATAGTGTTCAGAGTCTTCTGCCAATAGATCAGGCATTTTCTACGCTGTTTCGTTTAATTCTCACAACTACTCAGCAATTCAGTCGTTCATTCACTTACCAAATACTCATTTGGGCAGGACAGCAAAAGTGACCGCCATGACCCTGCCCTCAGACTTGTCCTTTAATGGGAAGACATTAAAGGCTTGAGACTTGAGACCCATACTGAATTATCACACAGTTACTAATTTAACCAACACAAGCCACCAGGAAGGAAAGTGCTCTGGGCGAGGAGAAGGGGGTCCTTGGCCCCAGTATGGCTGTTCAAGAGGGCCTTTCTGAGGAAAAAAGAATTAAACTGAAGTCGGAAGGATGTAGAGTGTTTGGCAAGATGAAATGCCCAGAACAGTGGAAGGGCTTTTGCAAAGAAAAAGCTTGGCCCACTCCCTGATCCCGAAGGCTGATATGATGAGAACACAGTGAGGGAGACTGGGCCAGGGGGCTGTTGTGCACATAGATGGGGAAACTGAGGCACGGGCAGCCCAAGTGTCTTCACAGAGGTGGCGTATCTGGCACAGAAGGTTTGGGGTCTGCGGGAGATGGAAGCTTTCCTTCCAGCCTCATTAGGGGAAGTACCAGGGATGCTGACGCTGGCTAGCTTTCAGAGGGAAGAGAGCGCATCTGTCTGGGCTGAGGGGTGGTGTAGACGGAGAGCGATGACTTAGAAGGTGGTGGGGCAGGCCTGCAGATTCCCAGCTGAGTTTGGACCTTATCTGTTCTAATTCCCTTAGGGCTACAGGATAGAACTGGATTAATTTCAAGATAACCTTATCTGTGCTCCAGGGTTTAATAGCTCCTGTGTCCCCTGGGTCATCCTTGGCATCAGACTCCCCTGCTCAGATCAGTGGTATAAAGTGTCTTCAGTTTCTCATCGTTCTGTGTGTGTCTGTGCACGTGTGTGGTTTTCTTCCCTGGAGCTTGCCATGTTCACAGAGGGAAATGCATGGGACTTGGGTGAAATCTATTTGGGGGGAAGGCATGCAGTACGAAATCATTTCTCTCCCTGCATAAATATGCATGAGGCCGGCCTGCTCTCCCCTCCTCAGGAAGCATGAGTGGAAGAGGGGGAACAGCCCCATGTGACTGGTGTCACAGCCCTGCCTGTGGCTGCTGTCACCCCATTAATCAGGGGGGAGCAGCAGCCTCGTGAACTGTGAAATTGGCAGCCCCCTGACAGCTCTGGGCCCGGCAGAGCAGGCACTCAATTTCACAGCTGGAAGGTGGCAGTGTGGAGTGGGGAAGGGGACACTGAGCTCAGCGGGCCAGAGCAGCCCTGATCCCCTCCTGGCCTTTCCAGACCCCACATGAGTATTGCTGAGAGAGCATGCCTCTTGATTAAGGGGAGACATGGGGGAAAGAGAGGCGCTGGCAGGAGAAGGAACACACTGAATAGTAATGGCCGTTACAGCAAATGCTTACAGAGTCCCTGCTGTCTGCTGAGTTCCAGGCACTATGCTGTACACTTTTTATGCATTTCTGTATTTAATCCTCATGAATATCCTACATGGTATCATCATGAGCCCCATTTTACAGACCAGGAAAAATGGGCCTCAGAGAGGTGAACTGCTTGAAACCGTAAGATGTAACAGAGCGAGGACCGGAACCTGTCTCTCTGTGTCTGTCCAGCTCCAGAGTCTGTGTTTCGTAGTCCCTGCACCACACTGCTCTCCAGCATGCTATTAAAACAGACAAACAAGCCAGAGAGAAGTGACTCACTCATTCAGTGGCCACCTACAAAGTGTATACTCCATGCAGAGACTCGAGTCACTGTGCCAAGTGCTGGAGTTCTGTAGGGGTTAATATCTTTGGCAGTTAATGGTGTGTGAGAGATCTGGATCAACAGGTAATGACAGCAGTAGGACAGTTTTTGAGAGTGTGGCCAGTGTACAACCTTTGTTCTGACATTTACCAGCTCTATGACCTGGGACAAGTTACCAAACCTCTCTGGGCCTCAGTTTCCCCATTTCTGAAACAAGTGTAGAGGAATACTGGGGTTAAAAATTGCTCTGAAGGTTAAATGAGATGTGTCATGTAAGGTATTCAGGACAATGCTAGGTGCATTGTGAGAAGTCCATAAATTATTGCTGGGAAGGTGCTGGAATGTGGCTATGAACAGGTATTCAAGAGAACACTGGAAATAGCATTTCAACGTGCCAAGGGTGCCAGGGAAGGCTTCCCTCAGGAGGTGACATGTGAGCTGAATCTTGAAGATAAGAAGGTCATCAGTGAACCCAAGGGGCAAGGAGAGGGGGTGTGCAAAGTCCCTGAGGCACACAAGAAAAAATGGCATCTTCTAGGAGCTGCGAGAAGTGCAGGGTGGCTGGAGCAAAGGACATGCACAGGAACAGCAGACTGGAGAGGAGCACGGGAACCAGATCATTGTGGCCTTGGACTTTATTTGAAAGGCACTGGGCAGCTATGAAAACTTTTATAGGGAAGAGTCAGCATGTTCCAGCAGATGCCACAGTATTTGTTGGGGGCAGACCTCCCCACGTTTGACTCAGCTCTTCTACAGATGTGCCGTGTGATTTGACTTAGCAGCCCTGCTCTGGACCTCGGTTCCCTCATCTGTTAAATGAGACCCAGTGATCTCCAAGGAGACCTCCACCTCCTATATCCCACATCTTTAGGAGGAAAGGTAGAGAAGATGGAGGTGTCTGAGGTGAGGCGATGGCAAAATAAAAGGGGGAGAGAGTGAGGTAAGTCCCTAAATACAAATTTTCAACAGATCTGAGCGACAGATTTGCAGCGAGACAGGGAGGGAAACGTGGGGTTGGGGACGTAAGAGTCAGACAGAAAGGCCCTGCCACTGCCCCACCCCAGCAAGCCTGGATTGCAGCAAGCAGTCGGCAGGGGCCATCCCTGGTGTCCCTGTGTTGCACCTTGATTTACTGAGGGAAAGAAGGAAATAGAGAGAAAGGGAGAGGTGCAAGAATGAGAGGCAACTGAGAAGAGGAAGATAAGAGACTTCCCTTTGGGAGCAGGAAGGATATCCCCCGTCTCTTTCCATGGGGTCTCATATTAAGATGGCATCTTACGCTTCATCATCCATTTTACCTCTTGGAAAGATTCTGTTCTATCACGTGGGAGATGCACATGGTGATGTGTTGGCTCACTTCTCTCTAGCTGATCATATATGTAAATTATCTGATGTGTTTATTTTGTATGATATTTACACACATATACTCACACACATATTTATACACACACACACACACACACACACATATATATATATACTATACACATACATAGTGTCGCCCTTCCCAAAATAGAGAAAGTAAGCTCCAAGAGACTTAGGATTTGAGATCTGTTTACCCACACACTGTCTCAGCACTTAGACTATTTCCTGGCATATAGTAAGTCCCCAATACATATTGGTTGAATAAATAAAATACATGAGCGGATGGAGTCAATGTAGACTATAAAGGGCTGTGCATATGTATGTAAATTAATCTGTCACTACTCTCTTAGGGGGAGTCTCCTTCTTGTCTACCATATTGACAAAAAAAATGAAGGAAGGAGAAGGATGAGAGGGCTGTGAGAGGACAGGAGGCAGCTCAGCTGGTATCCTCGGCCATCAGCCTCCCTCCGAGCCAGCCCTGTCTGTGTGTGGTGGCTGGGAACAGCCCGCTGCAGCAGTGTGTGTCTAATAACTTAATTAGGGCCAGTGCCACTCAGCGCAGCCCAGCTGGGTTCAGCCCTCTCCCCCTGCAGATGCAGCTTTGCTGGTGTTTGGTGATCTGATTGCCCTGCAGGCTCCTTCTCTGGGGCCTTGTTAATTAGATCTAAGTGTGAGGGGTCTAGTGCCGGGCTGGGAGGGCCCTGAGGATACCACTCTTGGACCTGAGAACCTTGCCCTTCCAAGGCATGTGTGGTATCACTTCTCTGCCTGCCCTTGAGCAGTTAGTGAGGGGTGTTGGGGAAGTTACTGCTGCTTTTTGTCTACAATGTCCCCTGGCATTACACACACATCTTCTCTTGTCCTTAGGAGCTGGGGGTGGAGCCAGTCTACCCTATGTTGTCAAAGTTGGGCACCTGGACATGTCTAAAACAGTGCCCAGGAATCACAATCATAAACCCCAGCTAACTTCTCTCCCTCCTTCCCTCCTTCATTTTCTTCTGTTCACCAACAGTCACTGAGCGCCTACTGTGTGCTGGGCACATTTCAGATGGTGGGGACAGAGCAAAGATCAAAACAGACAAGTCCTTGTGCTCAGGAGCTTACATGCTAGCAGGGCGGTGAAGGGAAAGGCAGACATTAATCACAGGAATCCACTTGTAGAAACCTTAATGCAGGGCAATGATAAGTGAATGATGGGCAGAGGAATAAAGAGTGAGAAGAGGTGGGGTGCTGCTACTACAGAGAAGACGGCCAGTTGGAGAACATAACTTCCAAAGCTTTGAGATGGGTTCCAACAGTGAGGGACACAGCAGGGATGGGGCAGAGTGAGAAAGGGGGAGAATTATAGGCTGTGAGATTGGAAACTTAACGGGGAGCCAGATCAAACCAGGCTTTGGGGATGATGGCAAAGAGCTGGAATTTTGTTCTAGGTGTGATCTGCAGACATTGGAGGGAATAGAGCAAAGAAGCAGCAAGTTGAAATGTATGTTGGTGATGGGCAGGTGGAGAATGCAGGGAGCAAGCCTGGAAGCTGGGAGAACAGGAAGGAGGTTGCTACCTGTAACAATGACAATAATCACTGCTCTGGGCACAGCTAGTACTTACTGTGTGCTCTGCGTTAATTACAGCTGCAATCCTCCCAAATTAAGGCTACTCAGTGGTGAGAATTTGTATCCATGGCTCACTGAAAGAGAATATACAGTTTGTTCACTCCTCCCCAGAGTAGGAGGGGGCTTGATGTTTGAGTTCTTTCACGTTTGAGTTTTCCCCTAAAATTATTTGCAAAATTAAGAGTAACTTCAATTCCTTGGCCAGAGGGTCCACAACTATGTCACTCAATCAAAAACTTCCCAGACATAAGCAGAAGTCATGAGTACTGGTTTAGCTGCTTCAAAAATGTAGTTGCTGGAAGAGCCAGACCTCCAGGCAGCCGCACACCCGGACCACTTTACTTTGAGATCATGAAACTACTTTTATGTAACTGGCTTTGCTGTAATGACATTAATGCAGGGTAATGGAGAGCTAGACTGTGTAAGTTCTCTTCCAGACTTTTCCTCTTTATAGCTATGGGATTGAAGTAAGCTATTTACCTCTTTCCCCCTCAATTTCCTTATCCTGAAATGATGATAATAAAATATGGCTAGTTGTAAGTATTAAAGAAGCTATAAAGCGTGAACTGTTTAGAACAGTGGGTTGGTCTACATAGGGGCTGTTTTCATCATGAGTCCTCGCAGCAGCTCACTCTAATTTCTGCAAGGGTCTAGTCGAGCATATTGTTAGTAACTTACACAGGGCAGCAAATATGAACTTTGACCTCAGGAATCAGAACCAAGATCCCTGTGTTCTCTGGCCCAGTGACTATTTCAGTGCCGTGGACATACAAATCTTCTCACCAGTTTCCCCTTTCTGCTGTCCGCTGGAATGCTGAGTCTTATTTGAAGCTTACAACGCTAGGAGGTGTTAATTTTATAAGTGTTAATTTTCAGGGCTGCTCCTTCCCTTGGGTTCATCTTTATATCCTTATATTTATTGTCCTTCTCTTGGATTACATCTTATTCTAAAATCCTCCTAAAATAGATTTTATTTCAGGTCATGAGCTACTTTAACCATGCAGTAAATATGTAATACAATTCACATACATATATGTACATACATAACATAATATATAAATATATATTATATATATATATACTATATATATTTTTACCACTGAGTTAGAACAAATGTAAATATTTTGTGTATTTTCATAAGTAAGATACTAAATTTCACAGCTAAATAATTTCCTCCACTTATTCCATTCCTCACTACCCTAGAGTTGATGTTTCCCTTCTATTTGAATGTTTACATTTTTACTTCCTATATAGTTTCCATGATCATATCTAGGATGGTCTCCTATGTTTTAAATTTTTTATTTTATCACACTCCCACCAGCAATGTATAAAAGCTACCATTTTCCCCCAATTCTTAACAACACTTATTATCAGACAATTTATACTTTGTCCATCTGTGAGAGATGAAATTATGATTTCAGTGGTGATTTAATTTGCATGTCAGAGATTACTAGAGGTTAAATATCTTTTCCTATATTAAGTTTTTATTTTCCTCATTTATATCCATTGTGTATTTTTCTGATGGATTGTTTTTCTTTTTCTTATTGATGATAATCAAATTTACAAAAATAAGTAGGCCTCTGTCATTTGAAAATATTTCCTCCAGTCTATGGCTTACATAATGATTTTGCTAGGAGAATTACTTCCTCATTTTGAGGGTTTTCATTATAATGCTGCAAAGTTATTTTTTAATTTCTAGTGTATACTTCTCATGAATTATGGAAGAAATCTTCCACTCTCCTAGTGTCTTAATGATGTTCTTGCACTTTCTTCTAAATTCTGAAGATTTGGCTTGCCACTTACAGGTCTTCAGACATCGGTTTGTTGGTGTATGGTAGGATTTAAAGACCTAATGGCTTTATTTTTCACGTGGATAACGAGTTGTTCTCCACTTTCCAAAGAGTCCATCTTTACTCCTCTGGTTCATAATACTCTGTCCTGTAACAAGTTCCTGTGTGTGTGTAGGTCAGTTTCTGAGACTCTTTCTTCCTTTTTAGGGGCCTATTTATTGATCCATGCTCTAGTAATATGCTGCTTTTAATGATTATAGTTTTATAATATCTTGATACCAGATAGGGCAAGACCCCCTCTCACTGTTCTTACTCAAGTATCTTGGCTATTCTTTTCTCTTTACTCTTCCAAGTGAATTTTTAAGATACATTTCTCCTATTTTCGAAAACATCTCGCTGTGATTGGCATTGTGATTGCATTGAATTTACAGATCAATTTGCAAAATTCACAAAATTCAGACTTCTTATCCATGAAATAAATATATCTCTTTCTTTAGGCCATTTTTTCATGCCTTGGAGTAGAGTTTTACAAATTTTATCTGTACACCTATCATTCCCTTTTTATTATGTCTAATTTCTCAGAGCATCACCACTTTCTATTATTATTGCAAATTGTATCTTTTTGTTTTTACCACATTTCTTTATTGTTATTTTCTTGTGTATAGAAATACTAGTTTTTCATTGATCTTGAACCCAGAAAATTGATTATTTTATTACCTTTTTCCTATATATTTTTCTTAATTTCCATGTTAAAAATCATATAATACACCACGAACAATCATTTTGCAAATCTCTGCATCTTGTCTTTGTTTTCTCTTGTCCTATTGTACTTAACAGGCAGGGCCTTTCATTCAGTGCTGAATTTGAATTATGAGAACATGTCCTTTTTGTTCCTGACCTTAAAGGGAAGGATCCTAAAACACTATCATTATGTATTATGTTTCTGTAGGTTTTCCATACATAACCAAATAATAAAAGTTAGGAAGCTTTTACTAATAAAAAAATTTCTCTTCTATTCCTAGTATGTTAAGGATTTTAAAAATCATGATCTGGGGTTATATTTTACTAGATACTGTTTCTGCATCAAGTGAGATGATCATGTTTTCTCTTTTAACCTGATTGAGTAGTGTCTATATATACAGACAGACACTAATAGAGTATATATATTACTAACAGAATATACATATGTATTCTATTAGTAAAATATCCTTATATTTCCTAACATATTTGGTAAGCTTCAGTAACAACGTTATCTTTGCTGTATAAAATTGGGGATTAACAGCTTTCTCTTTTATACTATCATATTGTTGTATATGACTATTTGAATGTATGACTATTGTATGAAATGGGGACTATCTCCTAACATCGGTTAGAATTTCTACTTAATCCAGCACCTTAGGTTGCTCGGCCACGCTACCCCTTAGAATTTATGCTTATATCTATCTAGGCCTGATGTTTTTGTACTTCTGTTTTGTTAATGGTAAATTCTGTCTACTGATTCAGATGTTTATATGGCTAGTTCACTTGGCTATGTCTTCTTAAGTCAGTTTTGGTATTGGATACTTTTCCTTAGAATCATTGATTTTTTTTGTTCAGGTTATCTCGTTTATGTATATAATGTTTTGTGTTTTTAATCTTATGTGTTAAATATGTAGCAAACAGCACTATATATATAGGGTTATATATCTGTGTGATAAGTATAGATATGCATTTGCATGTGTATACACATCTCCCGAATCTCTACCATACCTACAATTATATTCTCATTTTAATTCCAGGTAAGGGTTTATTTGGCCTCTTCTCTCAATCTTTTAGGTGATGTATCTACTTTATTAGTGTTTTTCACTAATTAGGTAATGGTTTATTGATACTCAGTGCTATTTCTTTTCTATTTCATTAATTTCTGCTGTCTTAGTCATTTTCTTCTTTCTATATCATTTATTATTACTATTGTATTCTTTTTTTAAATTATTGAATTAAAAGCCTAGCTCACTAAGTTTCGTTCTTCCTGTCTTACTGATATTTGCATTAAATATTTAACTTTCTTCTAAGTGTTGTTGTATCTCTAGATATCAGATTTTGCCATGTATTGTGCATGTTGTTTTTTAGTCCTAAGTATTTTTAAAATGTATTTGTTTTGTTTTGAACAATTATATCAATTTAAAAAAATTTCTAAACATACTTTTTTTTAAAGATTTTTGCTATTGGCATTAATTTTATTATATTTTGTCAGAGAATATGTTCTGGATACTATTCAATTCCTAGTTATTTGTTGAGACTTGTTTTGTATCTTGGGACATGGCTACTTTGTGTAAGCGATTTGTGTGTGTAAACATCATGTATTTTCTAATTATCAGACAAAATATTCATGTTTAACCAGTAGATCCTGTCTGTTGATTTTATTGACCAAAATTTCTATGTCTAAATTTTTGTCTGCTTTTTTGGGGGGGGGGGTTGTCATTGTTGTTTCTGAGACACATGTGCTAAAATCTTTCAATCAAAATCTAGACCTGTGAATTTCACTCATTTCTGGCAGTGTGTGCTTTTCTTATGTTTTAGGGCTACATTGCCCTAAAGTTTTGGGTTGCTAATTTTTTTGTAGGGAGTTGATCCTCTGTCATTAAATAATGAATGTCATGATTGCTTTTTTGCCTTTCTTTTTTAGCTAGCATTTCTTTAATATATTTTCTTTCATGCTTTGTCTTAAAAATAAAAGAGCCAGGGACTGGAAAAACAAGTAGGCTAGTCAGCTCAGAAGAGAATCAGGAATGAAATCTAGGATTATCTGGCAGAAGGTAGATAACTGATAGGTGCTTAGTAAAGTCTGATTTCACCCATTTTGGTCCATGGTCAGGTCATCTCAGGTAAGAGATTCTGAAATGGTGGCAGAATGAGGTCAGCAAAGATTTGTAATGTCAGCTCCAGGAGAGCCAGGACATACCCCTCCTTTGTCCACTGCTTCATTTCAAGCATCCAGAACACTGCCTGGCATTTAGCAGGTGATCACAAAATATGTATTGAATGAATGAACTGTTGAATGGAATCATCTCAGCAGGTCATTGTGTGATGCCTTCTTCCCATTTGTGAGAAGAGGCTTGGATGGACTTGCTGTTCACCCAGCCATTCACAAGCCACAGGACCACTCACAAATCACAACCACCTCTCTGGGCCTCAGTGTAGCCACTGCGGAAATGGGCACAATAGGGATAGTTCTCCCTGTTTGCTTCGAGCTTGGGAGGACTGTATGAGGTAATGCAGGTAAATTAATAATTCTGGCTAACTTTTGAAGGATTAAACATGTAAAGTCTATAAATTGCATTAATTTTAAGTCTATCTTTGATATTTTTTTTAACAAACGCGTATACTCATGATACCACCATCCAGGTGGAGAAATAGACCTGTGCCTCCCAGTACATTGGCCAGCAGTCATATGTGGCCACTTCAACATAAATTAATTAAAATTGCTTAAACTCAAATACCCAGTTTCTTGGTCACACAGACCACATTCAAATACTCAGCAATCACACATGCCTTTGGTAATGTATGGTGCGTACTGCATTGCGCAGCACAGATCGAGTGGACAACTCTGTCATAGAAAGCTCTAGTGGGCAGTGGTATGATGGGCTCTCAAAAGTAACCAATATTCTGACTTTTACCATCAGTTGTTTTTTCCTATTCTTTATGTATATGGGAGCCTACATGTGAGCTCTTTGATGTCTGACTTCTTTTTACTCAACATACCATGTGCAAGATTCATCCTGTTGTTACAGGTATGGATAATCCACTCTTTTACTGCTGTGTAGTGTTGCATTGTGTGAATTTACCAAAATGTATATATCCATTCTCCCAAACACTAACTAAATCTTTGTGATCTTTCACTCCAAGCCAGGTATGGTGTTAAACATTGACCCAGATTAACTCATTTTACCCTAAATTTAAGTCCTTTGCGATAAGAACCATTATTATTCCTCTTTGAAAGGTGAAGAATTTCATGCACAGAGAGATGAAGCAATCTTTCCCAAGTCACACAGCGAAGCCAAGAGACCAGGTAGACAGGTTCTCTCTGGAGCCCTTATTCTTTGTACATGATATTCACCCTCTTACGTGTACTCTGGCAAACATTATATACCTATGAGCATTTCAATCGTGCTAAAAGAACTATTTCTGTTCCATGTTTCCTCTTTGTTTTTTGTTTGCTTGTTTGTTTTTGCTTTTGTTTCTGGCTTTACTTAGTTTAAATTCCTTCTACAAGGCCCTGATGTCATCAGAGGTTATTCCAAAGTCCGTGGTCTTGGATGTTGCTGAGAGCTTGCATGCTTGTGGCACTCAGGGTCTGAGAATGGTGCAGTAGTGGTGACAGTGCAGTCACGAATACCTTGGAGCCAAGTCCAGAGCCACACTTGTTCCTCATGTGGAGCCAGGGGCAGAGCACACAGCCGGGTTGTTTCTTTATAAATGTGTTTGTGGAGTCCAGTGTGGGTACTGGTTCAATATCACTTGATAAGGTATGACTGCTTATATCAGTGTGCGGGAAAACCAAAATTGTTTTGCAAAATCAAATCACTCTACTGTCTCCTTCCTTCCAGAGGCCCAGACTGAGAGACTAAGAATGCTCCCCTCTCAGGGCATTTTCGCCTGCCTTTCCCTCTGCTGGGATTCTTTTTTCTTAAATGCTCACCTGGCTGCTTCATGGCCTCTTCAGGTCTCTGCCCAGATATTACTTTCTCCATAAGGCTCCCCAGGCCTCCTGGTTTTAAATAGAATCCCCCTTCCCCAGCAATTCCTGTTCCTCTTTCCTGCCTTACATTTCTCTTTAGTGTTTAGCACCATCTAACATGGCCTATATTTCACTTATTTGTCATCTTTCCCTAGTGAAGGTAGGGGTTTTTGTCTTCCTTCTTTGAATCCCAAGTGCCTGAACCAGCATTGTCACATAGCAGGTGCCCATGTCAATCAGTGTTAATGAGTCAATGTTAAGGAATAGCAGGTGCTCAATGACTGTATCAGTGGACAAACTCTGAGGCCAGCTGAGGCTGGGGTCGGGTCTGGATGAGAGCCTTACTGAGAGGATGTCAGTGATATCCAGGCACACCGTAGTTGGAGTGGCAAGAAAGTAGGTGCAGTTTGCAATCAAATTGACTCTGAAAGGAAAGGAAGATGGGAAGCACTATTGTTTAGTATCTACTATGTGCTAAATAGTACCCATATTAGTAATATTAATATTTACTATCTAATGAAAGCTTACAATATGTCTAGCAGTCCACATGACTTTTCATATTTAATCCTAGCAATGACCTTTGCCAGGGAGGTATTATCACACCTGTGTCACAAGTGGAATGACTGTGGCATACCCGAGCTCACAAATTCAGAACGTGCTAGAGCCGGGATTTGAAACGCACATGGCCTGACCCCACAGGTGCTCCTTCTCCAGGCTGCGAAGCCTTCTAAGAGGGACTCCTTCCTTTTTTTTTTTTTTTTTTTTTTTAACAGACAACCCATGACTTAAATACTGCCAGAAGAATTTTTATGTCAATTAATTTTTGTCCATCTTTTTCTCTTAACAAAAATAGTACAAGCTCATTGTAGAAAATTAAGAAAATTCAGATAAACAAGAATGGTGCATGTTACAAATAGAGAATGTATTTCTTTTCAATTTATGTGAACTATTTATAAACATTATTCAGGTTGCCATTCTGAGTATGATATAAAAAAAAAACTCCAATTAATTCAAAAATGAAAATTAGTTGGGAATTAAAAGTGGACTAAGAGGAACTCCTGTTCTGTGGTTCTAGCAAACTTTTTATAAAATACTTGTCTTTCTTCTCTTGTAGTTTACTGTTTACATACCTCCTCCCTCCTTTGGCTGGAAACTCCCTCCCTTCACGGGGAGGTGAGTTATACACTGTCTCATTCATCTTTGACATCTCTGTCCCAACCGTGGGCTGGCGCAGCCCCCAGGCTGCACATAGCAGGCGCCCTTGGATTGTTTGTTACAGCATGTTTTGCCAACGGTTGTTGGCTCTGCAAGAAAACATGTGCTGGCAATGCTAAGCCCTTCTTTCTGGTGGCTCCCTTCTGCTGCATCATCCTGTCAATGTTTGGGGGAGCAGCATGGACTTTTTTTTTCTGGTCTGTGTTTTAATAATTAATACCTTCTGCTTGGAAGTGAAGTTCATCCAAGAACAATCATAAGTAAACGAACGCTAAGCTGTGAAATCGTGGTGGAGAGGGAAAATAGAGAGTCACTATAAATAAACCCCAAGCCCACGTGCCTTTTTTTTTGACTCTCACACACAACTATAAATGTTTGATGAAGCATTTTACTTATTTATAAATCCTGTCACAGCAAACAGAGGCATTTGGACCGAGTTCTCCTCCCCATAGCAAATAGTTACATTTGGAAGACAGAAAAGACCCCCTGGGTAGAAAATGAATGAGTTTTATTTATTTATTTATTTATTTTTGCTTCTTCCATTTTTTTTACCCCCTGAGGCAGAAGGGATTTAGCTATGCTCTAATTCCCCCATTAGCAGCCTCAGTTTATAATCACTGCTTTTTATTGAACACCTATTCTGTGCCAGGAAATCTAGGTAGTGATTTCCCATGGTATTACTTTAATTCTCTCAACTCTTCAAGTAGGCATTCTTATCCCTATTTCATAGTTGAGGGGAACTGAGGCTCCAAGAAGATGCCTGTGGTCTAAGGTCACACCAGCAATTAATTGACAGGGCAAAACTCAGACATATGCTTGCCATTCTGTAAACAGTGTTTTCTAAACTGCAACTTAGGTTCAATTTATTGAATCATGGCCAGCATTTAGAAACATGGAAAAACAAACTGCAATGAAATAAAACAGAGAACAGTAAAGTAAGAGAGAATAAAAAACAGTGTAGTATATTATATTAGTATTGCTTCCTGAAACTTTTGTTCAGTTGGGTAGCAATTTAAAATGCATATTTTACTATGGGTTCCAGTCTGACAAGTTAGGAAGGAGCTGCTGTGATGACTGAATGCTTCCTCCTGCCTCTGGAGTTTCTAGCCTGAGGTCTGTGGATGGACTTCAGCGCACATGTGCCTGGAAACCAGTTGGGATTATAGGCCTATGTCTTGTACTAAGCGTTTTTCTAAGGAAAGGGCTCTAACTTACGTTAGATTTTCCAGGATGTTGAACTCCTACCTCCAAGTATAAGTTAAGGATCCTTATATGAGGGACTGTGACCACAGGCTATCATATTATGCATTTTCTTGTGGTGATGAAGATATTGATAAAGCAACTTTTTATTCCTATTAATTTAATGTGCATAAGCTGTGAACTGCTTGCACACTCATCATCTTTACTCAGCCTATCATCCTCTGAGCTCCTCCCACTATCCCTTTAGCTCCTCCCACCATCTTCTTAACACCTCCCACTATTAATTTTTCTGTATAAGTCTGCGAGAGAGGCAGAAGAAGAATTATAACCCTATTTTAGAGGGTAGGGAATTGAATCTCAAAGAAGCTGTCTTGGTTAGTGGTCCCTGTTACTGGTCTATACCCCGTGACACTGCCTATTGCCCTGTGGTCCTTGCTCCTGAAAGCCACTCAGATTATATTTCTAAAATGTAGATAGATAAGTTCTCAATGTCATGACTAAAATTTGCTGTTTTTAGGGTAAAGGTCAAGTTAGATGCCAGCTCAAAGGTTCTTTCCTCAGGAGAAAGTTTACTGACCTCCCAGGTCACATCAGATTTCCCTATTACATGCTCACCCAGCCTCCTATGCAGGGTCTGCCACTCAAGAAATTACTCGAGTTGATGTTTAGCTCCCTTTCTAGAATGTAAATTCCATAAGAATAGGGATAATGTCCTCCTTCTTCAGATCCTGGTGTAGAATAGGTGCTTAATATTTACTGAATGGATGGTTTTGTTTTGTTTTTCTGACTCAGATCGTTTTGCCCACCACATTCAGGTTCAAGAGAGACAGTAATATTTCTGCCAAATTTTCAAATTCTCAGAAAGTCATGTCTCAACATTATGTTTTGTATTTACTACAATTTGGCCTGGGACATTGCTCCTTTCCTTAGTGAGGCATTGTTTTGGGGGAAGGTGGTAAAAACTCAGGAAGGAAAACAGAGTGGTTTTAGGGGATTTATATAAGTCACTCCAGAATCTTCAAGACATTAAAATATGCATAAAGGTTTTAATGATTTAATTGTAGATGACTTAGAACTATATGGATTTCATTTCTCCTTTAACGCACAAGAATTTGACAATTAAGGAAGGATGTTTTCAGGGAAAAAAAGTTACTGTGATCAATAGATAGATAGATAGATAGAAGGATATAGATACTATCTTGCACTTGTCATGAAATCTGGGATTTTTCAGGGTCTAGCTGATGGTATTTTTCTCTTTTTGTTAATCTTACCTCTCAAAATCCAGTTATGTTTTGATTATTCTGGTTTTTGCCTTTTTACGTTATCTTTCTAAATTAAAAAAACAAGAGAAATATCTCTATTTGGACAGTGATTGAAAGCTTTAGTAGTTATCTCTGCTCTGTGTCCTCCCACCAATCCGCTATAGCAGGAAGAATGGATGTTTTCAACATCATTTGGCCTTTGAGGCTGAGAGGGGACACATCAAACATCGTATTACGCACCTGGGACTGGATTGGGCTTTTAGACGGGCTATCTTCTTTGATTCTAGGGCAGTGTGTAGTTTGTGGAGAAGATATTGAACAATAAGCATATATTATGAGGAGGATTAGGTGGTGCTACATCTGTTTACAGGAGGAGCCACCTGGTTCAGAGGGTCAGCAAAGGTTTTTCTGAGTAGCAGAGAGCTGATTAGAGAGCTGGAGGACAAATGGCACCCAGCTAGGGGGAACCAGGGTGTGGGAAGATGGAGCTGGAAGTTTGGTCTGGCTGGGTGTGGATCACAGAGGAACGAACACATAACAGCAAATGACGAAGAGGCTATTATGGAACAGGTTATAAAAGGCTTTTGTTGCAAACCATGTACAAGCACTTGACTTTGTTCTAAGGGCTTTGGGGAGCCATTAAAGGCCTTTAAATTGGTGACTCAAAAGATCCAATTTGCATTTTTGGCAGATCAAATGGACTATAGTGGGGAGGATGGGTTGGAGAGGGTGAGACTGCAGAGGGGAGAGATGGTGGAACCAGCCAGCAGATTTTCTGGCTTCCCTTGTGACTTGACCCTTCAGACTCCATAGCCATGTCTTTGGTTTTGTCCCCCTCTTTCCAGTGCACCGTTAGTAACTGAACACAACCTGAGGCTATAGAGCACATGTTTGATACTATCAGCAGTGTTATTTATTATCTTAGTAAGACTGAACACCTGTTGTACTGGGTAACCAGTTACCTAAGTAAGTTAAGGACTGTTTGTTATAAGTGCTAAAGAGGTGATTTTTACTCCATGGTTATGTTCCAGAGGTTTCTAAACCTCAGATGATCAGTGCTTCAAGTGAAGATCTTCCTATGATAATAGCTATTTTTTAAAAAATGGATACTTATTTTGTGTCAGGCATCTGAGGCTCCCCTTCTAGTTTCTTTTATTATTATTATTATTGGTTTTGTTTGTTTTGGGGAGGAGGTAACTAAGTTTATTTATTTATTATTTATTTTAACAGAGGTACTGGGGATTGAACCCAGGACCTTGTGCATGCTAGGCATGCACTTTTACTGCTGAGCTATACCTTGCCCCCCTCTAGTTTCTTATTTCATCTTGCCACCAGTTTTGTCAGGAGGTGGTACTGTGGGCCCTTTGGAGAGACATGGAGAGTAAAGTTCAAGAATGTGAAGTGACTTCCTCAGCAAAACACAGCCGAACATGTGGAGGAAAGGGACCATGTTTTGCCACTGGAATTTCAAGTATCTGCGATGAGCAGGGTGCCAGGCAAAGGGCTTGAGGGGAATATAGAGCAAACCTGCCTGGCCCTTGTTCTTAGGAACCTGCAGCCTTGGGGAACAAGCGGTTCATTCCCAGGACTAACTGTCGAAATTTCATACTGTGTCGTGCTGCGTTCCATGGGAGGCGGGCAGGGAGGGAGAAGTGCCAGTTGAGAGGTGAGGGATTCTCTTCTTGGAACTAGGACAGCCAGGCAGAGCTATACTGGAGCACTTGGAAAGGAGCCCGGGCCTCCCACGCAGAATCTTAGCCTTGCCTCTTGCTGGCAAGTGTGTTACTCCACCTCCCTGAGCCTCTGTTTGCTCATCTGTGAAGACAAGGGTAACAATACCTCCTTTGCAGAAGTGAAGTAAAGTGTTGAGTGTGATGTACCCAAATCATATAAAACATATGGGAGGTGTTCAGCAAATAACACGCACCCTCTGCGTGAGTGCAAATGCATATGGCGGGCAGGATGTGGAAGGGCAGGGCAGCAGAGGGGAGGCATTTGGAGGAGGAGACCATGACCTCCTCAAGCTATTGCATGGTTGCCACGTGGGCAGTGGGAGTTATGAAGCTTAGTGGTTGTCTGCGTGGGCTCTGAAGGCAGACCATGTGTTCCAACACTTTCTCTATCCTATGCTAGCCTGTGACCTTGGGGGAGTTAGTGAAACCTTCCCGAGATGCAGTTTCTTCATCTGTAAAGAGGCCGTAATAAAAAGTTGTTTAATTTATAGGATTATCGTGGGAAGTAAAAGACAATCCTAAATGTACTGAGCTCAGTGCCAACATAGGGAAGGCAGAGCGAACGTTGGCCATCACCATTTGTCCTCCTGATGCCTGCTGAGAATAGGGACCCAGTGGGGCAGGGGAGAGTCTCCCAGCAGAGTTCATACAAGAGGGGTGAGCCCTGTGCCAGGACAGTTTCATCAAAGCCTGACACCTGAACCCAACAGCAAAGTCAGGTATCCCTGTGTCTTGTGCTCGAAGGAAACTCGCCTGCTTTGGCTCAGACCTATGCCTCATAAAGACGTTTTATTCAAATCCAGCCATGAATAACACACTTCAAGGCCCACTGGCTGCCTAGAGGAGATGGGGGCGGGAGTCTCAGGAGACCAGGAGGCTGAAGATCTGTTTTGACTTGACGGTTATTGATCTTTCCCCAAATTTCATGCAACATTACACTGGGATTTTGCCGTACGTTCATTAATGTCCGAATGGAAGCTTCCTCCAGGTTCTGTTCACTTTTCATTTATACCTGGTGACCATCTCACTGGGTGATGCCCTGGAGTGTGAATCCATAAAAACAATCAGTTACACAGGGCCAAAGGATTCTTCAGCCAGCTCGGTGCAGCAGAAAGAGTACTGGACTAAGAGGTAGATGCCTACCTGCCTTCCCATCCCAACCCTGCCTCAGAGGTCATCCCCACTCTCTGGGACCCTGTTTTGCCACCTATAAATGATCTTTTGAAGGTTTTGTGTACTTCCAAATGGGGATACTTCTAAAACTGATTTTAAAACCTAATCAAGTGATATGTTACTTGGGAATGTGTTTTAAGACAGAAACCAATTGTTTTGAAACCAGTGCTTTGAAACTCAGAGTGAAAATGGTGAGTCCCTGTTAGTTAATCTATTCATTCAGTCACTTACCTGATGTACACTGAATGCCTACTCTGTGCCAGGCATTATGCACACTGGACAAACAGTTGTAAATTATACAGACGTGGTCTTTGCCAACATGGAGTTCATATCCAGTGGGGAAGAGAACAATCATACATCACTGCAAATATGAGAAGTGTTACAAGAACAAAGAGTCTCTGATAAGATGGGAGCGTATAGGAAAAGTACCTGATCCAGTGGAAGAAAGATTTAATGGTTAGTCCAAGGTTTGAGCTAAAGGGAAAAAATGCATTATTTAGAACCATAAAGTGAATATATTGATTGTCTCATGGTGTGGAGAATGATTCATGAGTTGGGAGATACAGACTCAAGTCAAAATCTTCCACTTCCCTGCTAAGTAATTTTTATCTGGATGTGTTGTGATGATTTTACTAAATTAAAAACAAAAAGGAAGTCCTAGTTAGAGTGGGAAAAGCTGTATTAATATGATAACATGGTAAGTCTAAGAAAAATAGTATTAGAGAGGTGTAAGCTGGTGTCCTGCCCAGCGATGCCCCATAGGACATAGTCTTGAAGCATCTCTAGTTTCGTCTTCTGTCACTCCTTTGTAATCATTGAATGGTATTAGTTTCTCCTCTGCCCTCTCTGTGTATAAAAACACAGTGACTTTTCTGATGAGCATTAGGTAATAAAAGGCTGACATTTACTTAATGTAACAAAAACAGTCTCGATCAGGGCTGTCCAGTGTCATGTGATAACCAACCCTTCGGTCTCCCTTAGAAGGAGAGTCTCCCTGCTGCTCGCACAACAAGGAACGAGGTTATCTTGGCAGCTGAGGAAGGTCAGTGAAACTGGCTTGCTTTCTCTTTCTCACTTACCTCTTCCCCTGCTTTTTAGCTATCGTTTCCAACCCTTCTGAGTTGGGGTGTGGAAGCAGAGGGTGGGAACACAAGAGGGTCAGGAAAGGTGCGACTTGATTGGTGTCATCATAACATGACTTCAACTTGAGTGAGCCTACTAGAGGTGGAGCTGGCTCTCTGTCTGAAGGCATTTTATGATGTCCTCAGAGACCAGCCCCCATTCCTCAGGAGCCCTCCTCTGAGGTCCCTTAATGTGGTTGGCATCCCTGTTTCCATGTTGGTTCACTCACTCTATTACTTTTGTAATTTCTCCGACTTCCCCCTGGGTAGATCTGTTCGCCCTTCCAGGCAACCGTACTCCTCAGAACTTATGATAAGTAGCTAACACTTGTATGGCACTTACACGTGCTCCCTTAAACCTACGTTTACAGAATGTATTGGTACATAATGCTTAGCCCTGTTACACAGATAAAGAAACAGCCTTAGAAAGCTTAAGGAACAAGGAGCATGAAGCAGGACCTCTCAGCTAGAGTGTGGAGGGGCCGGGATTTGAGCTCACACAGTCTAGCTTAGAGTCCTTCTTTGAACAAGTATTCTGTACCCGAGCCCCGTGCTGGTTCTCTGACTCAGAATCCTGGGCTATGGAGAACCCTCTGGGGGTGCGGGATGATGCCCACACTGGCGCCTCTGCTTTGCTCTCCCCAGAGGAACTAGCCAGCTCATCTTTCACCCTTTACGTTTCCCTGGCAGGAGCTCTGGACACCTGCTCACTGAGCAGGGGCCACACACAAACCTCTTTGAGCAGTACTGAGAGAGCCCTTCTTACTAGGTCTGCAGAGAGGTTAGGCACCCCCTACATCTTCATAGCCTCCCCCAGAAAGGAGGAGGTGGGGCTCACAGTGATATTGTTTCCCAAGAGAATTCCTCTCTATACTTTCTCCAGTAGTCGTTTGTCGTTCGCCTGATGGGACTGACAGGTTAAAGAGTTCACTTACTGGTTCCTAGCCACCTGCTTTTCACATGAGCTACTGGAGCGATCTGTCTTCAGCTCGTTTCGATCTCTGGTACGTGTCACTTTGGGGTCTCGACTCAACTTTCCATTTCTCATCTAGTTGCAAAGTTTAATTATGCACTGTCTTTGAGCCTGTTTCTTCATCTATAACATAGGGGTGATAATGCCTCTATATATCATACATGGTTATTAAAGAGATCAACTTATATAATAAATCTGGAATTGCTCAGATAAAACAAAAATTTCTAAAAGAAGCGTGTAAGTTGCTTGGACAGTTGTAACTGTCATCTCTGCCCTTATCTCTCTGGAAATGTTCTATGTATATATGCATGAATGTATGTATGTATGTATGTATTTGAAGTATAGCTGATTTACAATGTTGTGTTAATTTCTGGTGTACAGCATAGTGATCTTCTTGTTTTGTTTCCCCTTTCTGGGGTTTTGCCCTCTCATCTCCCCATAGATGAATCTTACGTGGTCTTCAAGAGTCGGTTCAAAAGCCTCTGGTTCCATGAAACTTTCTCCAACTTATGACCCCCAGCCCTTTGCTATATCTCTTATAGCAGAAGTTTAATTCTGCCTGCTTTGGCAGTAGTTGCTTTTATATACCTTTCCCAGGAAAAATTGCAAGTTAAGAGAATGCTCATGATCATGATCATCACCATCCTCGTCTTCCTCCTGGTAGCTACCTACTTTGTGCCAGCCGCTTAATAGATTATCCTGGAGACTTGAGCTGCTTTGGCAAAGTCTATGTACTTGAACCAATTACACAGATGAGATCGCTGAGAATTGTGAATTGCAGGACCTTCCAAAGTAGCACAGGTGGAAAGATACGGAACTGAGTCATCAGTATTTTTTATCCCAAGTCCAGTGATCTTTTAAATATACATTCTTTTAATTTCCATTATGTTTAGTACCAACATCAAACCACCACCACCACCCATTATCATTATTATGATTCCACTGTACCTCTCAAAAAATCTTGTCCCCTCTTCAGAGCTTGGGACAGGTTTGAGTCTTTTGTGTTGCATGCACAGAGTATCTAAAAGCTAAGGTTCCTAATGTTACATTTCACTTATTTTTAAAAAAATGTATTGAGTGTGTACTACATTTTAGTCAATACATTTGGGGCTGGTGATATAACAGTTAAAACAGAGCATGTCTTTTCATTCATTTAACTTATATTTGTAATGGTTAAGGGGGGATGAATAATAAAATAAATATTCAACACAATGTCAGCGGTGATGTATTTGGTGAAATAAACTAAAGCAGGGCCAGGTGATGGAACATGAGCATACCAGGAAGCATTCTGTTTTTTAAAACTCTGCATAGGCATCTTCCAACAGCCTTCTTGGGAAGATTGGGTCAATATCATTGCCTTTATGCAGATGAGAAAAGCTCCAGGTCATGTACTTACTGCCACTTCTGTGTCACCATGGCCACCTCCCTTTGACATGAGTCCCTACGTTCCAGAAACTTGGATTCTCGGTGGTTTGGTTTTCATGGTGTATTAGAAACTGGAAAGATTTCTAGGTGTAATAACTTGGATTATTGTTCAGCAGATACTCACTTTCCACCTGCCACTGTGATCACAGCAGATTTTCCTGTCCTGTCGATATTGAGCTTGTTCATCTGACTTACTTAGACCAGTGAGATGTTAGCAGGTGTGACGGCAAGGCTTGAAGTGTGCTTGCACAGCCAAGTTTCCTTCTGGTACTTTCTTGATTCTCTGTGGGAATATGTCCCACACAGCCTGCTGGTCCAAAGAGGATGAAAGACACACGAAGCAGACCTGAACTCAGCCTGTAGTTTGCAGCCAAACTAATCTCAGCCTGAGTAATCTGACCCTCGTTTGACACACAGACATGTGAATTAGTAGAATCTTGAATGAAAAAAAAAAAAAATCGGAGTGGTTCTTAATGGCAGGAACGAGCACATACCAGCAATAAGGGTTAAATCTCAGCTTACCTGTTCCAACTCTTCATTTTGGCCGATGTCCTTAACTTCTTAGACTTTCAGTTTCTTCATCTGTAAAATGGTAATAAAAAACAAACTTCATGGATTTGCCTTGTAAATCAAATGATGCACGTGAAGCATGGTAGATGCATGGTAGAGGCTTGATAAGATTTTTCTCAATGTTCAAAACTTTGAGCATGCTTCCTGGTTGCCTTCTAGAAATATCGAAGCGAGCTCAGCTCCCCAGACGTGGTCTGCTCTGGCCAGGTTTTCTGGACGGCTCTGGCTTGTTTCTGCTGACTCTACCAATCTTCATTCTTCTCCCTCTATAGTGACCCCAACGCTTTTTCGGTTTTGCTTGAGAAATTTCAGCGAGCACGTAGCACTAGTTGGATAGTCCAGGCTGGCATTTGAGCTTCCAAAATGTGTTTATAATTTTGCTGCATTATCTCAATTACAATGATGTGAGGAAGGGAATGGGGGGAGGACTTAAAAAGAAAGCTGTTCAGAAAAATGCTTCATGAAAAATAACCCACAGTTACTGGACGACAGACCTGCGACTGTGGTTGTAATTGGAAATGGCACTATTAGTACAACACTTATTCATTCTATATAATAAAAAAGGAAGTGCCTTTCTGCAATTACCCAATTCCAAATGAAAGTAACATCCTGTGGCATTTCCCATAAGTGGCTGGTTTGCTCACATGGATGGAAACAATTAGCTTGGAAGTGTAGGAAGGCTGTGACTGGAGGATGAAGTAGGGAGGGTGAGACACATCCAGAAGGACAGGGGTGAGAGGGGGATTCATACTTTGCTGAGGATGGGAAAACAGTGAAGATCAGAGTAGGCAGTATACCTGGTGCCCAGGAAGAGCAGTGAGACATTAAGAATTGGACTTATAGGTCAGAGTCACAGAGATGTTCATGTTAAGTTCATTGAACAGGTGAGTATAAATATTTGCATGAGTTGTGTTTACTTAAGTTTCAAGTTCAGTCATCCACAAACCCTCCTGTTCATGAAACCAGTGCCTTCCTTGGCAATCTGCCTAAGCCCTGTACGGTCCGGGTCATGGTTTTGCCTGACAGTCTCTGCCCTACTGCCATCCCTCGGTGAGGATGACAGTCAGATGAAGAAATTTCTTCATGCCGTGACTTTTTTTCTCTTTTATGTAATGAATGCTTTAATTTAGTTCTGTAGGCAAGTTGATCATGGTAAGGAAAGCATCAGTGGCAAGTAGTCCATTTGTAATTGGAAAGGGGAATATTCAGGCGATCTTCGACTATATTGGGTTGTAGTTAACCCTAAAATTATATAGTTAATGTGTCATTCCTGGGGGGGGGGGGACTAGGATGCATCTTGACTTCTCTTATCTCTTCTAATTTAGATACAAGTCCTATCTTCCTTGTCCATTCTAACCCCTACATGAATATGTGTGTGTGTGTGTGTGTGTGTGTGTATAATATATATATAACATATATATATTCACATATAAATCTTATTTTCTATTTTCTTTGACATTCTTATAGTCAAGATCTGTGTCTCTCTTTGTCGGGGCTTACAGAGATTCCTTGAATAAATGCATAGTTACTAGAATTGGACCTTGGTTAGTATCTTGACTCCATCGACGTTAAGTATTGGGACTCTGAACACAATGTGAATTCTAAGCTTAAAGTTTTCTTCTGCAAAAAGCAGTTTATTGAAGTGCTTACCTCACGTGATTGTTGTGAGTGTTAAATTGGAAACTTCAGGTAAAATGCTTCGCACGGTTACTGGCACATGCTGAGTGGCTTGGTACGTTTTAGCTCTTTTTATCATTATTTTTGTTATGCATTATTTTCCCTCGGATCCCTCTTCCACACCAGCAGTCACATTGATCTTTCTTAAGTACTTCCCTGATGGTGCCACTCCTTTGATCAGTACCCATATATATATCTTATAATACACGTACATATAATCTTCCCTGCTCTGTAGACTAAAGTTCAGGTGCTTAGCTTGGCATTCAAGTCCCTTCCTGGTGTGGGCACAACCTCCTCCTCACCTCTTGTGCAGCAGCACCCCTCCAGGAAGACTGAGCTCGAGCCTTACTAAATGACATCATTTTTGGAACTGAAGATGTCTTTGGACTTCTGCTCTCTGTATATGCCACCTAGGAAAGCCCTCTCATCTTTCTTTGGCATCAAAGTGTTGCTTCAGTTCCTGCGCTTTGCAAGGGAGTGCTAAAGTCAGCCAGATGGCTAGCCATCTCTCTCCACTTGGCCTTCTGGATGTGACCTTCACATCCTCCTCTTGAATCACCAGTTAATTAAAGAATTCTTTTTGATGTCCAGTTCAGATTAAATTTCACTCCATCTTGGTGTAATTCGTTGCATCATCAGGCTCTTTTGGGAACAGGCTCTAAAATGTCACCTGGATGGATGATTGGCTTCCAGCGGGTTTGCTACTGACTTGGATCCATATGCCTTTCCTCATTCCAGTCTCTGATTACTAGCAATGTGCATATCTTTCCTCCACTTTCCTCCTCTGTGTTCAGACACAACTCAGGAGGTAGAAGCTCTGGCCATGAAAAGAGGCAGGTGGGAGGCTGTGGGCTTCCCTCTTCCTTTCTCAGGCATCATTAACTTATTACACACCGGTGGAGGCTTGCCAGTTTGCCGCACAGCTGATTACATGCTATATTGTATCTCAGCTTTCTTCTGCTGAGAACCAGATAATGGACCAATTGTTTCTGAACCCAGATGCATGGACAAGAGGGTTTGTGTCTCTATGTAGGTTGGAGGGATGAAGAAGGAAAGAGGAATGGCATCTTCCCAATCTCTTAAGTGTAAGAGCAAGGCAAATTTCTTTGGGTTTCTGCTAAGTCTAAGACAGTTCAAATTATTATTTGTTTCTCTCCTCCATAATTATTGAAAGACACTTAGAATTAAAATTGTCACCTTTAAGTTACAAATTCACAGAATAACGGACTTTTAGGGTTATCATTGATTTGACCTGTCTTTTTATCCACCTTTACAATTTAATACTTGAATCTCTTCTATGTTATTTTTGGAATGTGACACCTCTGCCTACTAACTTCCGGTTTCAGAAGACTTACCATCTCCACTGGCTCTTCTTTCCATAGTTAGAAAGCTCTGTCATGTAGTGGGCTCATAAAAAAATAAATGTTACTATCATGATTGTTATTGATATTATTCTTAAGATCATGGATCTTGGTACCAGACAGATCTGAGTTTGAATCCCAGCCCTGTCACTTACCACCTAGGTTACTTTAGTCTAGTGGTTCTCAGCCAGGGGTGATTTTGCCCCATAAGGAGTATTAGGTAATATTTGGAGATACGTGTGATTAGTGTACCTCAAGGAGGGGTCTACGAGCATCTAATGGGCAGAGGCCAGGGGTGCTGCCAAATATCCTCCATCACACAGGACAGTTGTCACAAGAAAGAATCATCCAGCACCAAACGTCGATAGTACTAAGATTGAGAAACCCTACCTTAGGTCAGGAACCTTACCTGTCTCAGGGTGAGTTTTCCCATTTGTAAAAGAGAGATATGAGTAGAGTTTGCTTCACAGCATCATTGAGAATTACATGAACTGATGCCTGCAAAGCCCTTTAGCAAGTGCCTGGCCCAGTGTAAGCCCTCAGAGAAATAGCTCTTGTAATTATAACACAAATAATGCATGTATCATGGTGCATGGGTCATAGTTACAGTAATAAGAATGTTAAACATCAAAAAACAAAGAATGTTAAATATCAGTATTGTAAGTGCTGTTAATACTCCAGCCCTTCAAGTAATCAAAGGCAGCTGACTTTTATTTCCTTGTAGAGACTTTTTTTAAACTGAAGTGTAGTCAGTTTACAATGTTGTGTTGATTTCTGATATATAGCATAATGATTCATATATATATATTTTCCCTCATAGTGTCTTATTCCTTATGATACCATTATAAGCCTTCATGTAAGACTAGCTTCTCATATCTGGATCAGCACTAATAATATTCTTTTTTTTAATTGAAGTGCAGTCAATTACAACGTATCAGTCTCTGGTGTACAGCACAATGTCCCAGTCATGCATATACATACATATATCTGTTTTCATATTTTTTTCCATAAAAGGTTATTATAAGATATTGAACATATATATGGCATCTGAAAAAAAAAAGGACACTATGAACTCATCTACAAAACAGAAACAGACTCACATACTTAGTAAATAATCTTATGGTTACCGGGGAAAGGTGGTGGGAGGGGATAAATTTAAGAGTTTGAAGTTTCCAGTTGTTAGCTAATAATATTCTTTTTTTTTTTTTTTTGCTTTTTTAAAAAATTTTATGAGAGGAAGGTAATTAGGTTTATTCATGAATTTCCTCTTGCAGGAGGTACCGGGGATTGAACCCAGGACCTCTTGGGTGCTGAGCGTGCACTCTACCACTTGAGCTGTCCCCTTCTCCCTAATGATATTCTTAATGTGACATTCAGAACTTAACACAGTTCTCTAGGTGTGGTCTGAGCAGTGCACCATAGAGCTGTCCCGTTCTTCATTCCAAGACTTTATGCTTCTATTCACGTAGCTTAAGGATGTACATTACTTTCTCAGTGGTCACCTTACCATTAACTCACATTGAGATCTCTGATGCCCAGATTATTGAGTGGAAATGACAGGAGAGGGAGGAATAACACCCAACTGAACGTGTGTTTATAAGATTTGTGTTACTGGGGAGAACTCCAAGAAGCTTACTTGGACACCCACGTCTAACCCAGGCATGCAAGGTCCAAACTCTAGAGATTTAAATCAGGAGGAGACTGATAAGAGACAAAGGGTGAGGAAGAAGAGGCACACTCAGAGGGGAAATGGCACACGTTGCTTTACAGTCCTGGGATACCCCTTATCTGAACGGTGGCTGGAACCTGAGTCTCCTTCCCAGGCTACCGGAATTTCCCGGGTTGCTACTAGACGCTTAGTTTGGAGGTTTTATCACAGCCTCTCTCTCTCTCTCTCCCTTTCTGTTATCACATTGCTCTACTTCATTGTGCACATCTAGCAAAATGAGAGTATTCCTCAAGACCCATCCGCCCGTGCACACAGGCTCCCTGTACAAATGGCTCCCTAGGATGGATCTCTATTATTTCACCAAAAAACATCAGAGGAGGAATTTGTTCTGCTCCACTAAAGACATGATTTCCAGTCTTCTCTACTGCCTTAGCTCAGTTTTTTGGCTGCTCCCTGGGAAAAGGATAGAGAGAAAAAAGGAGATATACATAATACTTAGCTGAGCCCATTTAACCAGGACTAAATAAGGAAAGAAGAAGATAATTCAGGATTATCTAGCTATGGATTCAAAGTAATTCCTAAAATGCACATGTGAGCCTGTATCCACACAGCAGCCCCTCAGAGATGCTTGGGACAGCCCCACTATCCCACAGGCTGATCCCGTCTCTGCCCTTTCCACATCCTTCATTTGTTCCTTCTCCTATTTTCATCTTCTCAGCAGTGGGTAAGATCGTAGGAGTCAGATCAGCTTGGGCTCTGGGCCAGGCTCTGTTCCCTTACAGGGGTACTAATGTCATACACTTCCAGGCTTGCCGTGAGTGGCGTATGGGGTAGTGGTGCCTGGCATAAATACTCAACTAGTCAACAAATATGAGTTAATAGTATAGCTGGTGTGCTTATTTAAATCTTTCTTATAGATACCATCATCTCCATTTAGTAAGTGAACAAAATAACTGAGGCTCAGAGAGGCATTGTCATTGTACTCAAGGGTTAGAAGATGCTAAGAGGCAGATGCAGGATTTGCCCCAGAGTGCAATAACAAAGTCAGTTTGCATCATACTTTCCCCATGTTGTTTTGTATGTACACTTCTTTATATGTACACTGTCTACTTGATTAAGGATGTGAACAGCAGAATTTGAACCCAGTTTTTACTAATAATTCTGAACGGCAGTACTGCAAACTTTATCATAACCCAGCTTATGAAATGCTTTAACATGCATCTCACAGACATTTTTTGTTTTCTGAGGCTCAGAGAGGCCTGGTGAGGTGTTCAAAGTCACACAGCAGCTGAGCTGGAACTGAAGACCTCATCTTCTTCTTCCAGATCTGCTGAGTTTTTAGTTTAGGATTCCCTGCTATCCCCTCCCCCAAGTTGCTCTCTAAGCTTTCTGCTTGCGTTTTTGTGTGGCAGTGGCATGTAATCATGAATAATAAAGCAAGCCTGCTGTAACTGCCATGAAGAAATGGGAAATTGAAATTATAAGTCATTACATGGAAAATCCCGAGCCTCGTAGTATAACGCCAACTCAGCCTCAATCCATTATTGTCTATATATTTAGCCAGTCTATTTTTAAGAGTTTAATATTGAGAAATATAATGCAGCTGCATTCATTTTAGTCTAAAATCCCTGCCATTTGCTATAGTTGACTTAAATGTGTTTAAATTTATAACCACCTTTTTGCACTGGGAAGAGTTGCCTTCGGTTTAAAGGAACATGGGCAGGAAATCTGCGAGTTGAAATGGTTAAAACTGTGCACGTTCCCTCTTCTGCTCCCCCACAGTCGTGTGGGTCAGTCTTGTGCCCGTGTCACGACGTATACTTTTCAAACCCCTCCTCCCGTGCTCAGTCATATACACTGTGAAACAGTTTTTCATTCATTCCGCAAGCATAGCCCAACCCTGAAAGCTCTGAATGGATGTGTGAACAGACTTAATACCACTAAAGAGAGCCATCTCAGTTTCAGGTGGTGGTTATTTCTGGGTTTATTCTCATAATTATCATTAATATGTTCTAAAGGGAGGCTGGCTGAGAGAGGTTCCTTTCATCCACTCCAATGTGGAAGTCAATTCATTAAACCATGTTTACTGGTCCCACTCGAAGACAAGCCACGGTATAGCATGGGAAGCCATTTGTTTAGCTCTGCTATTTATAGGCTATATGAACCTTGAAGAATTAATTAATCTTGTCATGCCGCCCTTACCCAAATAATGATACGTGTCTTGACAAATTGTGGATCAGTCAATCATCTCCACAAGAGTGCTACATCACACACCACACCACTGCCACATCTCAGGGGCATCTAGTAATAAGCATTGAATCGCCTTGTATCTGAGGATCAGATGGAGTGTGTGCTCATCTCAGATGGATCTGCTCATCATCTGCAGGTTGGCTGGTGTCAGTGACCTAGGCTGTGGGAGTAGGATGACTCTACTCCATGCTGAAGAGCTGTGAGTCCACAATATGTCCGTCATCCTTCTTGGACCAGTAGGCTATGTGGAACAGGTCCTCCTCATGGTGGTGGAAGGAATAAGTGTGTGAGCAGAAATGTGTGGTGCCTCTTGAAGCCTGTGTTCATAACTGGTACAAGCTTCTTATCCACATACCTACCATTGGACAAAACAAGTCACATAGCCAAGCACAAATCGAGGGGCAATGAAGTACAGTCCATCAACATCACATCACTATGGCGAGAAGTGGGTACAGGGAGCGGTGAAGCGGCGAAAAGTTCCGTACACCATAGTCATTAAGAGAACTACATTAACCCGTGGCTTGTTTCCTTTAAAATCGTGCCTGTTACATTATAAACACTCCACAAGTGTTAAATATTACTGTTATTGTGATTATGTGACTGGTGAACTGTTCTCGGCAAATTGGAATGTTACATTTAGGTGAGCCTGGATTACCAGATCAACCAGAAACATTTAAGCTAACTCTCTGGGGGAAGAGGTGAAATTTCTGGGAGGGAAGGGAGTAAGGGTAAGAGAGTGAGAGTCTCCCCTTCCTGCCAACCACCTGCCAGGAAAACAACGTCCTCTGGCTCAAAATAATGGAGTTAGATCTTCATCAGCAACAGATTTCTGTCTGTCTCTCTGTTTCTCTCTCTGTGTGTCTCTCTCTCACTATACACACACACACACACGTGTGTGTGTGTAAGCTCCCACATATTTGCCACAATTGCCTTATATTCAGGACCTGGTGATCTCTTAGAGGTCAAAGTACAAAGTTGATGAGCATCACAGAACAGACTGTGAGAATAGACAGAGGGTCATGAACAGAAGCTCGGCTCCCGGCTTAATGCAGTTGCCATCTTCAAGTCCCAGGTTATAGTAGATCCAGGGTGTAACCGTGACAAGGGTTGGCTGATGCAGAGTGGAAGCCCTGGGTGTCACTGGGGTCAGGGATGATGGTAAAAACGTATACATGACAGCACAACAGGGACTTGGAGTCCACAGTCCTTAGAGGCAATGAGTTACCTAAAAGGGAAGTGGAGAACCTAGTGTGTATTAAGCTTTGACTCGGTGCAAGGCCCTCTGCAAGCTTACCTCACTTAAGCTGACTAACAATAATGATAATAAAGGCTATCCTGTGTTGAGTGCTTAATCCATTTTGCACACTGTGCTAAGCACTTTGCATATATCATTGCATTCAGTCTCAACCAAAACAAGTAAACAAAGAAACAAAACCCCACAATTCTTGAAGGGGATTTATATTCAGTGTTTTACAGATGAAGAGCTGGGGCTTAGAGATGTCAAGGAACGTACCTAGTCCCCAAAGTCCCAGAAGGACTAAGTGATAGAACGGAGGTTAAACCCGGGTCTGTCGGATTCCTAAACGGTGTGCACCTGCTGCACCCAGGGTATCTGAGATAATAGTAGCAGGCACAGGGAAGGGCAGGGAGCCGGACGGCAGGGCTCTCAGAAGAGGTGGGCCTTTTGAACTGTGGTCTGGGAGAGGAGGTAGGAGTTGGTAGAAAGAGCCTGGCCCTTCTTCCTAGCCCAAAGATGGATTTTCTTTGTCATAAAATCATCTCTCACTTTAACTTGAAAGTGAGAGATGCTCTTGAAAAACCAGACTGTGTGGGATTTTCTCTACAATTCTTGCCCCCTTTTCCTGCGGATGCTACTACACTTTGTCATCTGTTTTCCTGGTTCTGCATTCTTTCAGGGTCAGACAAGTCCGTGTCTCCTTTGGGAATTTGCTATAGCTTTTCCACTTGCAAAAGGAATTAGAGGGCACATTGCCCGTAGTCTCATCACTGAACATTTAGCATGCTGTGTGTGTGTTTGTTTTTTTTTTTTAATCTTTAACTGTCTCTTCTACTCAACAGTGTTGTGTTTTAAAGGCACAATGCTCAGCACTGTGTCCCCAGTGCCCACTTCTGCCAATGGTGTTGGAAGAAGAATTCCAGTTGTAGAACATAGGGGTCCCTCAGTCCCGAGGACTGCTGAGCCACATACACGGCTTTCCTGGGCAGTTACAGTAAAGGAGGAATCTAGAAGACTCTGACTAGTGACTGTGAGTTCCATCAGATTCTAGGCACGCACATGGCACCAGGGTTGGGTAGAAGATCTGGATTTGCCGTGACTGTTTGTTTAAGATCTTTTTTGGCAATTCCAATATTAAGTTTCATCTTGAAAATGCTTACTCTGTATCAGGCACTGTGATAAGCATTATAACCTCTCATTTAATCCCTTAACAACTTACTTAATTTGGAATTGCAAGCCCCATTTTTATACTTGGGGAAGCAGGGGCTCTGAGTGGTTAAGTGATTTGCCCACGTTTTGCAGCTGGTAAGAAACATAGCTAACAGCCCAAAGTGTGGCCAGTTCTGAAGGCTTTCCAGAGCCATGCCTTGCCACCAAGGAGGTAATAAAGTGACCGAGAAGTCTTTGACCCAGCCTGTCTAGAACTGGACCATTTCTCCCTTGAACAAGAATTGCTATTTGTGGTACCAACCCCAGCCCACCTATCGGAAATCTCCTTTGCCTCTGTGGGCTCTATAAAATGGCAGGTGGTGAAGGCAGCGTTCGCTGAGAGAGGTAAAAGTACTTTGCACACGGAAGCATCCCGTGCCTGTGGTTACTGCATTCATCTTTCTGAAAGCACCTTTCATTTACATTTATGCCTACGAGGCCGTGGAGTTGGGAAGAATCTTTGAGACCATCTGTGTTCTGGCTTGGGACTGTACAACCAGCTCCGCAGAACCTGGAAGGTATTGTGTTTTTAACAGAGCAGAAGGAAATATCACTGCCTTTAATCTCATCCTTCAAACTCCATGCAGTTCTCCAGCAGAAGTTACGACCACTCTGTAAGTCTGCAGTATTAACTGACAGACCCAAGATCGTGTATCTAAGAAAAGGCTATTCCTGAGTTTTCCAATTTATATTTGTTGCTGTTTGTTCATTTGTCTTGTCTGCAGGTACTTGCTTGAAGATGAGCTGTACCAGGCACCAAAGTTTTAAGGAAATATGTGGAAGAAAAAACTAAAAAGTGAGAAAATTCTATCCATCATTTTTTATCCCTGAGAATTGGGAAGAGATGGCCATTTAAAAAAGGGGGGGCATACATGCCTTTTAAATTTATTCTAGTAGTGAAGCATTCTCATCTGGCTAAGGAACACTGGCTGTTTCCTTTGTTACTTTATTATTATTATTTATTTATTTTATGAAGAGGTAACTCCTATATGAGATGGAATGTTAGATTCAGGGACTGGTTTCTCACAACTTCCAAATTTGACGGTTCTTTGCATTTATACAAGGTCTTCCCAGCTGAGGGGTTCCTTAGGGCTGGGATGTCTTCTCTGATTACCTGCACCCCAATCCTGGCATTTGAGTGTGTCCAGTCCAAAGCTTGGGAATAAAAATTGAGGTCTATATTAGGGTTCTCCAGAGAAACAGAACCAATAGGAGATCTAGACAAAGACATGTGTAGATACATCATCTATTGGTTACATACATCCTATCTGTCTGTCTGCCTGCCTGTCTGTCTATCTAGATTTATTTTAAGGACTCATCTCATAATTCTGTGGAGGTTGACAAGTCCAAAATTTTCTAGGTAGGCTGGGAGGCTAGAAATCCAGGGAAGAGTTATTGCCGTCAAGTCTGAAGGTAGTCTGCTAGCAGAGTTCTCTTCCTTGGGGGAGGTCAGTCTTTTTTCTGTTAAGGCCTTCAACCCACATTATGGAAGGTTTTCTTCCTCAGAATCTACTAATTTAAATATTAAGCTCATCTGAAAAAATACCTTCACAGAAACACCTAGGATCCTGTTTGACTAAATATCTGGGTACCATGGCTTAGGAAAGTTGACCCATAAAATTATTCATCACAAGATCTGAGGTTAAGATTATCATAGAATTTGGGGAAATGGGGAGGAGTAGTGGAAATTGGAGACTTGAGTGCTGGATCTTGGTCTTCTGCTGACTTTTATCATGACTTTGTCTCACAGCACCTCTGTTTTCACATCTGAATAAAAGGGGAAATACAGACTCTCTAAAAGAATTTTCAAAATGGATATCTTATGATGCACAATGAGTGAATGGATGGATAGATGGATGGATGGATGGATGGATGGATGGATGGATTTTGGGTGGATGGATTGCAATCATGAAGGTGAAGAGAGAGGAAGTTGGGTAGTGACTACTCTTTCTTGAGCCCTTAGTATGCTCTAGAAGCTCTGTTACACAATTTATGTACGTAATTACATTTAATCTTTCCAAAAAACCCTACAGACATTTAGGGAAACTGAGGTTTATAAAAGAGAAGGGGGTGGTTCCAAGCCGCACAGTGGCAGAGCTGACACTGGAACTCAGGTGGGCTTTCTCACACGTAGCACTAGGCAGTATGATCAAGTAACGCCCACCTATTGCTTGGTTTTCTGAACATAGATCTGTGGTGAGACAGGACTGACAAAATGGGGCATGAGCTGCGACTAGGACCTCCAGGCTGAACAGTCTTGACCGTCGACACTGAACAAGGTTCCTTGGCATGGCAGGTCAATCTCCAATCAAGTTGAGCCCCTGGCTCCAGCCCGGGCCAGATTGCCGGGGACTCCTTGCCCAGATAATTTAAGAGGGGTGGGCTGTCAGAGTCACTTTCCAGACTAAGAGAAGTCACGTCCATACTCAAAGACTGGGATATCCATGTCCCTTCACCAGGCAGGCCAGGAGGAGGATGTACAAGGTAGTGCAGTGAATGGGGCCTGGTTATCTTAGTCATTGGAATGTGGGTATAAATCCTAGCTCTGCTGTGAATTAAGGGTATGACCCTTGGAGATTATTTAACCTCTCTGAGCCTTAGTTTTCTCATTTCTAAGCAGCTAATGATGTTTCCTCTTCAGAGTTGTTAGGAGGAATAAATGAGAAAACATAGGAAAAAATGCCAGGCTCCTTGCTTGGCAGAGAGTTAGTGAATTTTTCAAGAATTGTGAGTTTTCTTCTTAAACAGGCTAGATGAGTCTAGAAAAATTAAAGAGGGTGATAAAGGTGATACAGGATCTTGAACCCAAACCCACAATAGTTTCAGTGATAGAACAGCCCAGGCTGTGTGGAGGAGAGAACAGCACATGAGTGTTGAATGTGGAAATTGTTGACTGCCAGTGTAGACAGTGCCTGTTCTGCAGGGTCAAGGATCAGGGGGAAGCTTGCCTGGTGTCTGGAAACCAACACAACCCTTATGCCTTTGCAAAGGCACTTGGGGTCCGCCGTTCTCTTCTCTTGCCATCTGTCTCCTCTCCTGTCCTTCCTTTTCTGATCTCCCTTTATTACTATCTTGCTCTCTCCTCTCCTTTCCACTCTTCTTTGCCTCCCTTTTCACCCCCTGACCTTGATTACTGAGTACAGTTTTCCTCCTCCTTCCTGTTTTCTCTCCCTCCCCCATTTTCCCTCTCCTCCTCTCTTCTCTCTCTCTGTCTTGGCTTGGGGGCCGGGCGTCTCTCCTCTGGCCCCAGTGGTTCATTCCCATTAAGCCTGACAATCTCTCATATGTCAATTAGAAAGAGGCAGCTTCCCCCTCTTCCCCCTCCCTTTCCTGGGCCTGCCGCGATGCTCAGATCAAGCACCATCTGTTGCATTCATCTAGGCGACGGGTGAGCATTTTGCTGCTCTGGGGAGGCAGAGCTCAGCGGGAACCAGGAGGTAATGTGGCTTGTTTGGACAACTTGATATATTGATATTGATAGAGCTACCGAATGAGATTGAGAGGCATGGGGGCAGGAGAGGGTGGTACGGAGGATGAATTAGGCCATGGAGGGGTTTGCAGAAGCACAGCCGCCTCTGAGCCTGTCTGGGCGCTTGGCACTGTCGCCAAGGCAAGAGCAGCCAAACAGATGGATAGGATTTGCTACAGTCGGGATCAGAAACCCTTGCTGCTCAGGGGAGCAAACCTTGCCTCTCTGTGTGTCTTCCTCTCCTCCCAGCCGGTCCAATCTGCATCAGCTCATGAGAAAGTAAAGCGCAAATAACAGGATGGGAAGAGGCTGACCTTTAGGAATTGCTGAATGTCAAAGCTACAGTGAAAAGGGATGATATATCCTTCAAGGTTCCAGCTGGGCAAAGAAGGCACCCTCAAATGAGATTTTTAGGAGAAATTCAATGAAGTGACTATGTATAGAGGTGTAGACAGAATGAAGAGAATCAACAGGGAGGTTGTACTGAGGAACTAAGCAAAATAAGTATCAGGAAGCCACTACTAATTCCTAGGTGGGAGGGTATAGCTCAAGTGGTAGAGTGCATGTTTAGCATGCTTGAGGTCCTGGGTTCAATCCCTGGTACTTCCTCTAAAAATAAATAAACCTAATTACTTCCCCCACCAAGATAAAATAAAATAAAATGATACAATAGTAAATAAATAAAATATTAAAAAAAAAAACTACAATGAGCTAATTCCTAGAACAGAGGGGCTAGGGGAGAACATGATTTCATTGGAGTCTGTGAGAGCTAGATTTGTGGGAAAGAAGCCCCTGGTGTTGAAGGTCTTAGTCTCTATCAGAAATATGATGCAGAAACAGGAAAGGAGCAAGGGAAGACTTACTCTCAAATTCCCTCCTCCCATGGCATCCCACTGGGCAAACTCAATTAGTAGCCAGATAACAAGGATCTGTGAAATAGCCCGTATGCCTGCTCCACTGCAGAGTAGCCCATAGAGTGAGGCAGAGTTAAGTGGAGGATGGATCTGGGGGTGCAAAGGGAGATCAGACAGCACAGATCAGGAATGAATACGTGTTACGTAGCCTGCACTACGCCAGAAGCTTATGTTCTTAACCACCACACCCACGCACTCTCTTCCTTTTCCAAAGAATGCATGTAGAGTCTCCACAGAGCCCAGCTCTCCCCTGGGAGTGCAAAGCCCACTTAACTTACTGTCTACTCAACACCACTCCACTTAGACGTCTGGGCGGCACCAAGTGTGCTTACCTAAAACCAAACTCCTCTTCCAGTGCCCTGCCTCTCATTGAGAGGTACCATTGTTCTGCCTCCGAGGATGTCAGGATCATCCTCTACACCTCCCTCTCCCTCGCCGCCCCTTCCCAGTAACTCTCCGCATTCGGAGGGAGCTGTACCTGCAGAGTCACTCAGACTTGCACACTCCTCCACCTCCGCTACTCCACCATTTCTGTCCCTGCTCTCTCCACTGCTCTGTCTCCTTCTCTGTCTCTGCCCCTGCCCCCTGTCGTCTCCTACACGGACTCCTGGACTACTGCACCTTCTTCCTGCTTGGTCTTCCCACTTCCATTTCTGTCCTTCTCCGATGGATTCTGTCTCCTGCCAGAGCAATCTTCCCTACATGAAGATCTGATCAAGTCACTTTCCTATCTAATACCTTCAGTATATTCTGTCCTCCACAAGCCCAGAATAATTAGGGTTAAGGTGAGGGTGAGGGTGAGGGTGAGGGTGAGGGTCAGCATTAGTGTCAGGGCTTCCTGCCGCTCTAGAATAATCTCACGCCCCCAGTGTTTCAGCCCCAGTGGTGGTTGCAGCCCCTTCCACATTCCTTCTCCCCAAGGAGGTCTTTGTTTAGACTCTTCCCTCTGACTTTTTTGTTTCTTTACCTCTCCCCTCCCTTATAGCTCCCTTTTCACCTGATTAACTCACACGCTTTTCAGATCTTAGTCACACTGCTCACTCCCTTGTAGCAAGTTTCTATGGTTTTCCTAGAGAGGCCTTAATCCCCTAACGTAGCCTCTGATACCATCTTTCACCTCTCCTTTATGGTACACATCGCTTGTAAATTTTACATTTCTCTGTCACTCATTTCATTAGTAGTGGTCTTCCTGTCTATATGGTGAGCACCATGAGGGAGTTTTGTTGGTTTGTGTTTTTCACCATTGCACCCTGTTATGGAGTGAAAATTCGTGTCTTCCTCAAGTGCATGCATTGAAACCTTAACCCTCCATGTGACTGTGATTTAGTCTACTCGAGCTGCCATAGGCAAATGCCATAGACTGTGTGGCTTAAACAGTGGACATTAACTTTCTCAGAGTTCTGGAGTTTGGAAGTCTGAGGTCCAGGTGTCAGAATGGTCAGGTTGTAATGAGGGCTCTCTTTTTGGCTTGCAGACAGCTGCCTTCTGCTGATATCTATCTGTGTGAGAGAGAGAGAGAGGAAGGGAAAGGGATCTTTCTGTTCTCCTCAGGCCACAGTGCTGTAAGATTAGAGCACCGATTTTATGATCTCATTTAATTCTTAATTACCTCCTAAAGATCCTATCTCCAAATACAGTCTGCTATAGACTGAATTGTGTACCCTCAAAATTCACATGTTGAAGCCCTAACACAATGTGACTGTATTTGGAAGCAGGGCTTTTGATAGGTAATTAAAATTAAATGAGGGTATAAGGGTGAAGTTCTAATTTAATAGGACTGGTGTCCTTATAAGAGGAAGATTTCTCTCTCTCTCTCTTCTGTTCCACTCCTATGTGGATGCATCGTGGAAAGGCAGGGTGAGCACACAGTGAGAAGGCAGCCATATTCAAGCCAGAACCTGACCTGTTAACATTACCCAGTCTGTGGTTTTTGTTATGCATCTCAAGCAAACTAAGACATACCTCCTATGCTCATCACAGGAGGTTTTTCTGAAAATACTATTGAATAAATGAATGAATGAATGAATGAATGAATGAGTAGATGAATGAATGCATGAGTGTTGACAGACCTGTATGTGTCCCTCCCTTGAAGGATTTCAGACTGTGGCATGCTCTGGACTTTTCACCACAGTATAGCCCAACTCTTAAAATTTTGTGCAAATCACTTTCCTCTCTGGGTTTAAAGCATCAGGATTGGGCATGAGAGTGTGTCTCAGAATTGGACTGCAGCCTCTTGCTGGAAGGTTCTGTGTTGTAGGCTTGGATTAAGGGACTCATGTCTGGGTTTTTATTATTGGCTTACTTTTCAGTAGACCTGGTTGGGGTACCTGGAGAGACAGCAAGGGAGGCAAGTACAGAAGTCATATTGCTACGGCAGGTCATTTGTATCGTCGGTTGTCTTTTTTCTTAGCAAACAGACTCCCCCTAGGTCCCCAAAGACAGGACCTCTCACAGAGCCCAGTACCCAAGCCAGCCCCCTGGGTGTGAGCTACCCTGCAGACACACCTGTGTCTAGGCAGATAAACTTTCCTGGGAGAACAGAAGCCCCTTGAAATTGGTGTTGGGATGTTCAGAAGCCTTGTTTGTCCAGGCTAGTGAAACCTCATCAAAGAAACAGGAATCTTTGGCATGTCCCATTCCTTGGCATCAAACAGCAGGTGGCTCCAACTGAAGAACTCTCCCAGCCTCTAGAGACATAGGTGGAGGGAGAGCTGAGTTTGAAGACTTCAAAGTCGGAGCTCTCTTTGGGGATTTCTCAGAACAAAGGCATTGAGACCATTCAGCTGGTTTTCTTTTCTTCTTTCTCATTTCCTCTCCTTGCCTTTTATGTTGCCTCTCCTTCCTTCTCAAGCGTTCCTGCTTTTTTAAACTTTTATGTTCTACATTTTTTTTTTCTGCTCTGCCCTTTTGACCACAATCTGTCCATTTTCTGGAACTTTGTACGAGTTTAAATATTGAAATTCCTGGCTACCAACAGATTATTGGAGGGTGTTGATGCAAATGGAACATTGGAGTAGGAGTTAGAAGGCTTGACTCTGCCACTTGCTAGCTGAGAGCAAGTTGTTTGCCTTGCTTGGAGGGCCTCAATTTCCCTGAGTAAAATGGGGTTATTGTACCAAGCGGTCTACGTATCACAGTGCTGCAATTGTGTCTCCTGAAATGTCATTTGACGCACATCCTGCCGTCTACCTTTACTGCCACTGTTCTGTTCAGGCCATCATTGCCTCTCACTGGCCTTTCTCCTTGTCTCTATGTGCATTGCTCCATACTCTACTTAGTAATTGTTGTCTAAGGGACTTAATTGGAACATGCCAGTTTCCTGTTTAAAATCTTTTGATGATTACCTTTTGCCATTGGAATAAAATCCAAACTTCTCAAGGTTGCTTACAAGATGCTCTGACCTCTGCAGCTTCAATGCCTCTTTACATGCTCTGTTGCAGCCAGAGTGAACACCTTAACAGCTAGCTGCTCATGCACCATGTTCTCTCTGGCTTCAGATCTTTGCATATGCCTCTCCTTCCACCCAGGGCACTCTCATTCCAAATCTTTTTGGCAGCTCTACCCTGATCCTATCTCCTTTGCTGATTCCTACTCATGTTTAAAGGCTCAGTATAGGTAGGTGTTGCCTACTCCAGGAAGCCTGCCTTGACTTCCAGGATGGGTGAGATGACCCTTCTTGGGGCTCCTCTAGTATTCTGTACTCTCCTATCACAGAAGTATTGTACAGTGTTGGAAATGCCTGGATATGTGTCCTTCCAAGCTATGGATTCCTTGAATCATGGACTATGTCTAACTTCCACCATCATATTTCAAGGGCATGGGGCAGTGCCCTTGAGAACATAGGTGCTAAGGAAATAAATGCATAAGCCAGCAGGTACATCTTGACTGGTCCCTGTGGCTTCTGCATCATCGCTGGGTCAGGGAGGGAGCTCCAGACACTCAGCAGGCCAGGCCCAGTCCTCCAGGGACTGAGGGTGGGCCAAGACCTAACCTTAGCCCCATTGCCCACCCTGTAGCGGCAGCCGAGGTGACGCAGGAGCCAGTGGAGTCCCTGATGCAGAAGTTCAAGGAGAGTTTCCGCGCCAACACGCCCATCGAGATCGGTCAGCTGCAGCCAGCACTGCGCAGCGCCTCGGCAGGGAGGAGGAAGAGAAGAAGCAGGTCCCGAGGTAGGTCCTCCCAGCGCTTCTGGCCAGGGTGTCAGCCACTGTGCCCAGGTTCTGAAGGTGCCAGAAAGAGCTGTGCCCTCTTCCCTTGCTTCCCTGTGCTCATAGAACCAATGCCCCTGTCTCCCTGATAATTCATCCAAATCTTCATCGTCATCATCATCATCTACTGCTTCTCTGACCTTTTGTGTGACTTTCTAACTGGGACAAAACCCCTCATTGTTGCCATCGATTTCCAAATCTTGTCTGTTTGTCCTTCAGTTCACTCAGTAGTCTCCAGCAGGTGCCTCTTCCTCTTGGTTCTTACGTCTCTAGTTCCTATAACTTGGTTCTGATTCTGTCATTCCCCTTCTCCTGTAGCTTCAGTGGTTGTCCAGTGTCCTCAGAAGTGTCTATGCTTATGAAAATGGCATTTCAGGCCACTGCAGAGCTCCGATCTCTCTGCTGCTCTTCCAAGTCCATGTGTCCCCACTTCCATGTTCTTTTTCATGCCCTTTTCTCTGCAGGAAAGCCCCTATGAGCAGTCATTGTCATTTAATGCTTACTCACTCCAGGCAGCAGGCTAAACGCTGTACGTGTCTTACCTCATTGGATCCGCAGGAACCCTGTGAAACAGGTACAGTGATAGCACCCATTTCACAGATGATGTCTCTGGGGCACAGAGAGCTGCCCAAAGGGATGCCCTAGTAAGTAGCAGAGCCAGGAGGAACTAAACAGTCAGGGTCCCAAACTTTTTTACTAAACCATCCTATTCTATACTAGTGAAGTCTTACCTATCTTTCCAAATTCAACTTGCATGGCGTATGTTGGAGAAGCCATTGTCACAGTCACAGTGCACTCTGAATTCTCCCATATCTTTACCATGTGTTAAGCACTGACTTCATTTTTGTGTAGTATCATTTGCTTTTGCTGGCTCTCTCCTTAGCTAGACAGAGAATTCTTTGAAGGCAGGAATTATTTTATTATTTGAATCATCTTTGCATTTCTGGGTGTAAATCAGTGTCTGCACACAAGTAGACACTTGCTATTTGAAGAGATAATGTCTAAGTCTTAATGTTCGAATTGCTGTATCCAGTGAAAAACCAAGATCTACACATTAAGCTGAGGTCATAAATGGAGGCAGAAGTTGATGATGGAGTTTGTTTTTGGAACTCATGTAGTAAACCCCAGCTTGAAACGTTGTGTAATGATAAAGACTAGTTGTTTTCAGATCCGCAATGTCTGGGTGCTAATCCCAGCCCAGTCAGTTCCAACTTGCTTAGCTTTGGAAGAGTCATTGGATATCTCTGAGCCTCAGTTTCCTCTTCTGTAGAATGGGGATGCCAATCCCTACATCAGAGGATTGCTGTAAGGATCTGATGAGATGATGGATGTAGGCTACCTTGGATTGCTTAGCTGATGTATTAGGAACTGAATAAATGCTGTCTTATATTTGTTATGGGTTGGGCATTCAGGGTCGCTTGTCATTCCATTTGGCTTGAACTGTCCGTCTCTGTCCTTCCACTATTCACCAAGAATCTCCTTCCCACATCCTCTCTACAAATCCAGCCCCCCAAAATACTCTTGATCCAAGTCCATAACCTCCCCCTCCTCACTACCAATCTGTATCACTTTCCTTCATGTCATATCCTAAACGTTTTTTATGTCAATAAATTCTTCTGAAAACAATCTATTTTATGCACCATAACTGTCTCTAACAAGGCCCCTGCTGTTAGGAATTTGGGCTGTTTCTAATTATTTCACCATTATGAACAATACCATGTGAAATTTATTTATTTATTTTTCTTAAAACTTAGCCTTCACTTTGGGGTCCATTGTCCCCTCTTACAGTAGAACTGCAGAATTAGATTATTAATGAGCTCTCTTATTTGATTTAGACTATGATTGGATATCCAGTTATTTTAATTTACAATTTAGGTGGGGCCTAAGAGAACTAATGCAGGAAGAAATTCCTTTTTAAATGTATTTCAAATTTGTTCCCCCTTTCTTTGTCATCATTATGACCACTGCCACCTCTCACCTCCTGCTTGTGACCATGCCCTCCTTGAGATTCTTCAAAAAGCAAGCTAGAGTCATATTTTTAGAAATATAAACCAGATAAGATCACTCTTCTGCTTAAAATCATTCCGTGGTTTCCTGTTACCTTTAGAACACAATCCAAACTCCTTGCCATGGCGTGTAGATCCTGTTCCATCTGGATCTACTCCTGCCCTCTTCCCTCACTTGGCATTTCTTTGTGCTCCAGACACAATGACTTTTCTTACGTGTTCTATGAACCCTAAAAATGAGTCCCCAGTTTAGAGTCTAAGAACTTGCTGTTTCTTCTTCTCCCTCTGTCTCTTTTTGCCCCCCACCTGTTCTCCTGCCTGGCCCCTTCTCATCTTTCAGCTGTTAACTCACACATCAGCTCCTCAGCATCCTTGTCTGTGACTACCCAAATATGGGTACCCAAACTTTGACTCCTTCCCATCCCCAACCTGCTCCTGTCTGTTACATAACCATCACTCTCCTCCATCCCTCATGTTAGGGTCTAAAATCAGTTTCATTTGTTTGCTTGTTTACTGTTCTTCTCTCTAAAATATAAGCTTCATGTTCATAAACCTAATACACAGAAAGTGCTTAATAAATATTTATTGAATAAATGAGTGCATTAACCTCAAAGATCATTGAAAAGTGGCTCAGTTTTATAACTTTCAAATTGATGGTATAAAAGGGATCCAGGATAAAGCAAAACCTCCTGGTACAGATCTCTAGGGAAGATCTCCTATTTCCCCTAGAGATGGACTCACTGATGGGTAGCACATTAAACGTGCTCAAGTGGATGCTGTTAAAGCAATTTTCAGAATGGCTTAATAACATTGTGCTCAGGATTTTGCTGCCACTATTGGATAAGATTTTTCAAGAGAGAGTAAAGATCATACGTGGCAGTCCTGAACTTCTTAACTCACATACTTTCCACTCCAGATCCTCAAGATTTTCTTGGACAAAAGAACTCATGGTCAATAAAAGTTTTGGAAATTCTGCACGCTCCCTCTTGCTCTTGGAAAATCCCACTTGTGTCTTAATCTATTAAAGACCCTGGAAAGTCCTGCAGTACAGAACTGCTGGGCAGATTTGTTTAGCACATGATCTGTAAAACCATCTTGACCACAGACTCTTATTCCCCTTATAACATGTATTAACATCTTGCAGAACAGAAGCGTCTATAGAAACACAGTTTTGGAAGAGCTCCATTGGCTTGCACTGACCAGCAGAAATCCCAGATACGATGGTCAAAATCCCCAGTCTTCCACTGTCTGTTTCTTACCCCTGCCACTAAAGTGGCCGTAGGCCTTCTGGCCTAGAGTGGGAGCACCTGGCCTCTCTCTGTTTCATTAGGCTTCACTCCCAGCCCATGGTGCTCAGTGGTTCCCAGCAGATGGATGGATAGCAGAGAACCAGTGTCATGGAATTGCACACATGGTTAAAAGCAGCTCCAATGTGGTTCTGTCATTAGGGCTTCCTCCTGAGAGGCCTGGCAGATGCTGAAGTGCATCGTCCTCTGGTCGACAGAGGATGGTGATGTGGTTTCTGATGCTGTCCTCAGGCCTGCAACCAGGTTTTGTAAGGCAACTGTTGGGTAGTCACTCCCCAGGGTCCACAGGCAGTGAAAAGGAGGTGCTGGCATTCAAATAAAGCAGAGGAAAATTCTGTGGATGTGAGGAAGGGCTTACTGAGGTTCATGCAGTCTACACAGTGGTTTCAAGGTGGGACTTTGACATTTAATTCCACCATTGGCTAACTGAGGGTTTTTAGCCTCAGTTTTCTCATCTGTTAAAAAGTGCTAATAATGCCAAAGTCACACGTGAGTTGTGAGATAATACCTGCAAAATGCTTGGTCCAGTGTCTGGCACATGGTTGACCCTCAATCAAGAGTAGCTAATTTTATCATTGGCATCAGGGTCCTGCTCACTTGGCCTCCAGAGACTCACAAATCCATCCCCTCCTCCCTGGGCCGTTGCCTCTGAGTTGGTTGAAGTTTCATCATCCCTCATCCAGATTTGTGTGACAGCCTCCTCATCCACAAATCCATCTTCTACCCTGGCGGGTGGAGTGATCTTTTGAAAACACACTACGTCAGGCCATGTCACTCTCCTGCCTAGAACATTTTCCTGATATTCTGTCACTTGCTTTGGGGGCTTCTGAAGCTTTCCCAGTGAAGTATTCCTAAGGGCGAATGAGAATCAACACACCTCCAAGGGGTCAGCAGCTGTGCTCACAAGACATCAGTTATCATCTCCGAATACTAGGTTCCATCTAAAAGAAAATCCATGCCACTCAATTTTATAATATGTGCAGCTTTCTTTTAGTTTAGATTGTATTATTTGTCAGTTAAATTATGAAACATTTTTTTCAAGTCTTTAGGTAATGTTGATGTCACAGGAAGAAGAACCACACTTAAGCTGATTATTCTAGGATAGTAAGGTACCATCTTCAGTGGGTTTCCATGGGTTCAAGTGAGAGGATGCCTGTAAAGCACTGAGCACAGAGCCAGGCAAAAGGTGCACATTGAACATGTGTGTTTTACTATTTTCTATTTACTATCATCACTTCTGTTTTATTATTATGTTTGTATTTGTCAACATCATTATCATGACGGTGATGATGTCAATTATCATTATATTTCTCAGTATCCCATTAGGGATACAGCTTCCCAGTTTTAGAAGCAAGAGTCTAGAGGATGAAGGACACACTGTTTAAAAGAATTAAAAAGTTGCCATAGCGTGCTACACCAGGCTCCTTCCTAGGCTGGGCTGCAGCCTACCTCTGGCTCCCCACAAGCCCCGAGCCTCTGTATTCTGCAGCCTTCAGCACACTGGCTATTTTTCCTTCCCCAACATGCCTTGGTTTCCAAGTCTGTGTACTGGTCATGCCCTACCTGAAAGCCACCCTCTTTCTCCCCAGTCTCTTCTCCAGGCAGCAAATTGCTACTTATTTTTCGCATTCCAGTTTCAAAATCTTCTCTGTGAAGACCCCACCCCCAGCACACCCTCAGCCCTAACCCCTGCTGAGTGAGCCACTCCTTTGTCTGGGCATTTGCTTTCTATCACAGCCCTCATTACAGGACACATCTGTTTCCCTCAACTTTGACGGCCCCATGATGGAAAGGACACTGATTTATGTCTCTGCAGCCCAGGTGCCTAACAGAATTGTCACAGAAGAGCAAATATCTGAATGGGAGAATATATAAATGGATGGATGAATGCATGGATGAATAAAAGGAGATAGTTAGGAGCCTCATAGATATGGTGCAACTAGCATTTATTGAGCATTTAGTATATTCTAAGTACCATACTCATCACATATTTTTATTTAAAAGCCCCCCAATCCCACAAGGTAAGGACTATAATGATGCCCATTCTACAAAAGAGGAAATCCAACCTTGAATAGTTTCAGTGACTTGCACAACTGTACTCAGCTAGTAGACTGTGGAACTGTGAATTCAGCCCATACTGAGCCCACATTTCAGTCCCCAGATGACTAGAGTTTTAGTCTTAGCATCCTGGTCAAGATCTTTGAGCTCTGAAATTGTATCAGCTTAGTCTAGATACTGGAAGGAGGTGGTTGTAGCTTCCCTTGGATTGGCAGGTTTCTGTATCATCAGTGCTGCTGTGAAGGTGGTCAGGAGCTACATGTTTCTGGATAGTGAAGCATCTCTCTCTTTCTTAGCTAATGAAGTGTCGGAACTGCCCCTACAAGCTCCCTCTGGCCACAGGGAGTCAGTGCTGTGACTTTAGGAGTGGCAAACCTAGTGGTTATGTCATTGTCCAGTGTTCTGTGCCTTTTTTAAGGCACTCACCCAACTTTTTTTTTTTTGCTATGTCATACATTTTTTGGTTGTGCCACTCAGATCTCTGCCAACCAGCACTTTGTCATTTAGCGAATGAAGCAGGAGATCAGACATTTGTGCTACAAGGAATACATAGATAGAAAGGTGGCATGAGCTGGCCTGGAGTGTTTACAAAACTGGGAGAATAATTAAAGAAGGCTTCCCAGAGGAGGTAACCCTTGAAGAATGCATTGGTGTCAACCAAGAAGAGAGATTGAGAAAGCACTGCTGGTAGAAGAAAGAAAATATGCAAAGGTGCCTGTGAGTGACACTGTGCAGGGCATTGTGGGAATATCTGGGGAAGACAGAACAAATCAGATGCTGGTGAAGTGGGCAGATATCATCTACCATTGGAGCCAGGCCCTGGACTTGACTCCCATGATCTCTAGCTGTGTCCCCACACTGGGAGGAGAGGCACATTCTGGCTTCTGTGTGTTCCCTGATAGTTAAGCCCCAAAGTGCTCTTTATGGTGGGACACTGTCATCTGAATACAGGCTTGTGTGTGTGTGTGTGTGTGTGTGTGTGTGTGTGTGTGTGTGTATTTATTAGTAAGTAGCTATGGCTTATTCACTTAGTTGGAAAAATATTCAGAAATATTATGGCTTTAAATTATTTGCCTCATTGGATTGTTGCTATGCTTAAATATTGAAAAGGCAGCCAACAGGATCAGTCTTTATTTCTTTGGTTCCCATCTTTGTTCCCCAGCCCCTGGGCCCCCTTAACAGCTTCCCCTTCCTACCAAGGAGTTTTGGGTGGAGCTCAGTCCCCCTTCTGCCAAAGGAAGTTTTGAAACTGCATAATCAGGATGACATTCAGCTTGAGTTACAGAAATAGAAAGAAGAATGGGTAGACTCCAGCTACCTGTGTGTCTACCAGAGTCTAGCCCTAAATTGATGATGAAATAACCTCTTGTCTCTACCTCTGTGACATTTCTTCTGCTTGATTTTCCTCCCCATCTCCATTGCCACATGCCAAAACCCTGCTCTTCCTTCTAAACAAAACCTTAAAACCAATTTCTCCATGAAGTCTTTCTAAATTTTTCCCAAATGAAAGCCATGCATATTTCCTCCAAACTTTGATAACCTCTTCTCTATCTTCCTTATGATGTTTGTCATTTATTACCTTTGACAAGAGTGGTTTATGACCACTTCTCTTCTCCCTTAATTGATCTCCTAAAGCACAGTGACTGTGTCCAGATCATGCCTCCGCTTCCACTGACTAGACTAGTCCTGACAAATAGCAGATGCTCAATTAACGCTTGATGAATTAAGGTCAGTTAATCAAATGGGCTGCATGACCTTGGACAAGACTTTCAACTCTCCAAGCCTCCATGTCCCTATCTAAGAAGCCAGAAACAAGCTTAGGTTCTGGAGTCACGTAGACGTGGTTCCACAGTTCTGCTTCCCATTTGCTCAACTTTGGGAAATAACTTACTGTGCTAAATTGCCATTACCTAATCTGCAAATCATACAACCGGCCACCTCATAGGGAGGCTGGGAGGATTAGACTCAATGTATGTGAAGTGCTCAGCGGGCCACACTGACCATAGTAAGTACCTAATAAATCTTTGTTGTTGTTAATATGGAAAGCAAAGGTGATGGGCTTGATAATTTCCACAGGTCTCCTCCAACTCAAATGGTCTTTACATATAAATCTGATGGAGAAGCACTGTTTTTTGGTGAAAAGTCCAGCATTTGGAGTCAGAAAACTCCGGTTTGCATCCCAGATCTTAAGTGCAGTAAGTCTTTAGGGGAAATGCTTAATCTCCCTGGGGTTCCTTCTGCAGCACCTCGAGGGTGGTAATACCTGCCAGTCTTGCTCCTCAGGGCTCCTGCGAGGAGGTGCTAGAATGCTCACGGAAACGCCCCTTTAGAACACTCTATAGACTAGCAGCATCCTGGAATCAGTCTTGGCACTTTCACAGACAGGGACTAACATGCAGATTTGAAGAGGCAGCCTTTTCCTTGGGGCTCTAGCTTTCCTTTTCTTGACCACAGGCCCCTTCCAAGAGGCGCTGCCAGGGCCAGTCCCACCACAGTCCAGCAATCCCCTAGGTTATGTTGGACTGAGGCCCGGAGAGCTGACTGGTAGTCAGAGCACACAGCGGCCTCCATAAATCTTCCCTGCTGTGTCTTTCAGAGAAGTTTGCATTCCTAAAAGTGTGTGTCTCCTCCAGACAGTTTTCCTTATCTGTCTGAAATATGTCAAGGGGCTCTCAGTCAATCCCATCTGGCCTGGCTGGGTGGACAGGCAGCTGTAAACAGCCTTAATAGAATGCTCTGGACCAGGTCTGCTGGGGCCTGGGGACACCAGTCTAAGATATTTCTTTCATCACAATGGTACAATTCCATGTCAGTTAGAGTTGTAGCCTAATACACACCCTGAAACTTTGGGACTTGAAACAGAAACCACTTATGTGGCTGTTAATTCAAGTCAAGCATTTGGCCTGGCCTCAGCTGGGCAGTTCTTCTGGCCTGGGTGGGGCAGGCTCAGCTGACCTCAGTCGTGTACCTCGGTCAACCCGCTCTCCGAGACTGGTTCACATGGTGGAGGGTTCCAAAACCAGCATGAGCAGGCTCTGCAAGGCCTTTTGACGCTTAAGCTCAGAAGACACACATCATCCTTTGAACTTCATTCAGTTACTCAAAAGCAAATTGTGAGGCCAATTTAGCTACAAGGGGTAGCGAAACGGAGTTCATCTCTTGCAGGAAGCAGGGACAAAATATTAGGATGGTTTTTGCAACCTGCAAATATTCATATTTTATTAAGCCTCTATTTTATGTTAAAGATTGGGCTGATCCTCAGAATCCCAGCTAATTATTTCTAATTTGCTGATGGAAAAATTGAGACTCAGACATATGAAGGAAACATTATATCATGGTACAGCTGGTCATGGGAGGACCAGCTCCCTGATTCTAATCCTTCTATAGCTGATCTAAAGATTACCTTTTTTTAACCTCTGCTACTTTGCCGCTCTTTAACAGTGCTAAAGACTTTTGATCTCAAGCCATTATATATTTTTTTTGAACATACATAAATACGTTTTCATACTTGTTTTCACCGTAAGTTACTACATGATACTGAATATAGTTCCCTGTGCTATGTACAGTACACACCCTGGCTCGTGGTATATGGAAGGGCAGTAGATTTGCATCCAGGCTCCATTCTTACAAGGGCCTATCGTCCAGTGCAGGAGCAGTAAAACTTTTCAGTAGAGGGCCAGATAGAAAATCTTTCAGGCCTTTCTGACCAAGAGGCAAACTTGAATGTAGTGTGTAGGCACTTGAACGATGAGAGAATTTGTTTCACCAATTTTTATGGATGAAATTTAGAATATAGTAATAACCACGTACCACGTTTTGTAATGAAGCTCGACTAATGAGAAGAATGGAATTTATTTATGACACTAAAATGTGAATTTCATATCATTTTCACATCTTAATATATTCTTCTTTTGATTTGTTTTAACTACATAAAGATGTAAAAGCCATTCTTGAACTCCTGGTCCAGACAAAAACAGGCAGTGGGCCAGATATGGCCCACAACACCTGGTATAAGGTAGCACCTCAGATTAGGACTCTGGGAATCCTAGATCTAACCACTCATGAGGATCTAACTGCTGTGTAATTTTAGGCAGATTCTTAATATCCCAGAGCCATTGTTGCCCCAGGCTCCCAGGCACGGGTGAGGGGAAATAATTCCTTATGTTCTCTTAGTCCATCAGAGGGGGATGTGAATCTCAAGTTCATCTGATCCAACTTGCTTGTGGATGTGGAAAGTGGTGGAGGGGAGACCTCATCCATGGCACAGAGAGAAACTAGCAGACCGAGGAATGGAATTCCCAGTTCTCTGACTTACAAAATTGTCCTTGTTTCCTGCTATTTGAACATATAAAAGTTTGTAGGCCAAGTTACGTACATATGGATCAACTGTTGGGAAATTTGGACAAAACATATAGTTAGAAACTGGCAGCTTGTCTAATTCAACTGTAATCAAATGAGTAAATCACTTAGAAGATTACAAAGAGAAGGCTTTGTGTTTTCCCATATCTGAGAAAGACATGGTGAAACAGAATGAGCCAACGGCGTAGAGTGCATGACAGGAGTTTTCAAGCTCTGCTCCAAATAGGTGCTCCGGGGGGCGAACGGAGTTGGGGGGAGGGATATCACTGCATAAGCAGGGCTTTTTCATCATGTTCCTGTTCTAGATTTATGCATTGGACTTAAACATTTTGGGGGGAAAAGTCCCAATTCTAGAATACATGCTTTTAAAAACAAAAATGATTTGTATGATAGAAGCTCCCATTTGTATATGGGAAGAAAGCTAGCAAGGAGAGTCGTAAGCTTCCAACAGCACAGCACACGAAGCTGGCGGGGCCTCTTTCCTGCTCCTTAACCACACACGCGCGCGCATGCGCACATACACACATATGCAGGGTGGGTGAAATGTACCTTAAAAAAACACAAATTTATCTCCAAAATGTAGAAAGGCAACTCCTCAGGTGTGCGGAATGAGGAGGAAACGCAAACACCCAGGCTTTGAGTTTAGCAGCTGTCATGCTGACTCCAGGTGGGCAGTGGGATGGGATGGGATAAAAGTAAAAAGAAAGCAGGAGCAAGGAAGAAATGAGAGATAACTTGGTAGAAAAAAGCCCCCAGGCATCAGCAATCATAAGTTAATTTGCATATTAAAATTCAGAGCTAGATTATGTTAAACAAAATCTACCTATTTGCTGTTTACTAAAGATCTTCCCCAAACATAAAGACATAGAAAGTTTGACAGTGAAGGAACAATCTAATACTGGGCAACTACTATTCAAGTGAAAGCTTGGAGAAAAGTATAAATATATAGGAAAACACACTTTACAACAAGAAAAAACGAAAACTCCTTAGGGATAAAGATGGTCATTAATGAATCATAAAAGGAGTGGTTCACCCAGAGACAAATGAAATCTCTACTTACATATGCAAACAACACAACCTCAAAACAGATAAAAGGATAAATTGAGAGAAGTAAAATGAGTAGTTGGTCAATACCTAATCGAAGTGGGAAATTCTTTGTAGAAATCTTCCTATTAGATCAAGTAAGCAAAATACTACTAATAATATGGATAAGTTGAACTATACTGTTAAAAATACAATAAAATGAACATACATAAAATTCTACCCCTAAGAATTAGAGTTTAAAGACTTTTCTTAAAAAGTAAGAAATTCTCTTTATGGGTCTTGACATCTTATGACCTGAATGTTCTTGCTTTGGCCCAGTTTCCTGAAATCTTATTTTATTTTCAGTGATAACTCTTTGCAGCATTTGTGACTAAATGTGGATTCATTTTTATGCCTCTGAAAGACATTTCTGTCAATCAGGGGTAGGAGTAGGGACTAGCAATGTATTTGCACTGATTTTGTTTTGGTTTTGGTTTTTTTTGGGTGGGGAGAGGGTATAGGGGGATGTTACGGTTGAAGGAGAAGTCTTCCAGAAAAATAGTCACTGTCAAGATAAAGTAGTAGTAGATTCACACCACTGTATGTAAAATAGATAAATAACAAGGACCTACTGTATGGCACAGGGAACTATATTCAATCTCTTGTGATAACATAATGGAAAATAATTTAAAAATATATATATGTATGTATATGCATATATATGAATCACTTTGCTGTACACCTGCAACATTATAAATTAATGTTCTATACTTCAATAAAAGAACAAACAAACAAAAAACAAAACTGAGGGCAAAATAAAAACATTTTGAGATAAGCAAAGACTGAGAGATTTTACCACCCTGAGATCTGATGAATGAACTGCTGAAAGAGATGTGCTTCAGCAAGAAGGGATTGAATCTGCAAATGAAGTGGAATTCAAGTTACTATAAGCATTCCTAAGTTCTTAAACAATAGTAATAAATCTAAATGAGTGTAAAAAAAAAAGAAGTATATTGTTTCAATCCATATTCCTCATATTTTTCCTTCAAGCTAAAGAAATAGTCCATTTTGTCAAGATGTCTTCTGAAATTAGAAAGATCTTTCCCTCGATTACCTATGTGTGGTCTAGTTGCGAAGGTGGGTGGAGAATAGCTGTAGTGTCCGATCACCTTCTGTGTCTGTGTCAGCCTGGTTATCTTCCCAAAGCAGTTGCTCAGTATGATCCCCTTAGTGGGACATTAGTAGCAACCTTCATAGATTCCAAGATGGAAAAGGATCTTGAAGAAATTGTTCCACTTACAGGCAGGACTGCATGGAAGTAACTCCAAGATCTTGAGAACCCAAGAGTAGGTAAATACACTGGTAACTACAGCATCCTAGCATGGCTATAGGATCTCTGATAGACTCTGGCCTCATTCTGACTAAGGTTGACTTCTTTGGTCCCAGCACTGCCAGACGAGTCACACCATCCTTATGGCATCATTCCTGTCATAGCGTGAGACTTTCTAACTGCTCTCTAGAGATGCTGCTGCTGACTCCCGTTTCTTGGATTCTAGCTCCTTCTGCTATTATCCAGCCCAGGACCTCCAACCTCACTGTCATTCATTCATTCTTTCAACTGAATGCCTACCAAATGTGAGACGCGATGGTCCTGAGACTTCAATTGAAAACCAAATAGACGAGGGCTCCACCCCTGTGGGACTCAAGGTACGTAGGAAGAAATAGGCAGACTATCAATCAAGCAAGAAAGCATTGAAGTACAATGATTACACGTTGTTATCAGTGCACTGGAGACAATGACCTTGGTCTTGACCGTCACAGTTGTCCACCAAGCATGAGGTGAAACCTGCCAGGCTTCCTTTTCCTTGCCTTGGCTAGAAACCATCACTGTCCATGGCTCTCCTAGCCAAGATGACAGCCCAGGAGGAGCAGATCCTGGGGCTGCAGTTTGTTTTTATCCAATTTCCTACTTTGGGACATACATCTGGTAGGAAACAACAATAATTGGCTACCTGTTTTGTGCCAGTCACTGCTCCACATGCTTTCAAGTGTATTCTTGTCACCATCTTTCTTTAACCTTTATTCTGTAAAAAGAAATGGATGTTCAAAGACATGAAATAAGTTGCCCAAGCTCCCGTGGTTGAGTCAGCCGTGAAGCCTGGTTGTCAACTTAGATCTGTCTGCTTCCAACACTGATGTCCTTTCTCCCACATTGTAGCTGTGCCTCTTTGCAGCAACGACCTCCAAGTCTTGATTTCACATCACCTGTGCAGGGCCTTTGCACAGACACAGACCTCAGAGGTTAGACTGAAATTCGGCAGAAGTAAAATCAACCCCTCCTCCCCAAAAAAGGACCCTTTTTGAATCCCCTATTCACCCTAGTGGGATTTGCATTAATTTTCTTGCCTAATTATTATTAAGAATATGCCATCTGTGTAAATTAGATTTTATGATTTTGTTGTAAACTTTTGCAGAGTTGAACTTAAAAAAAAATCTAGCCTTGAATTTCATTTCCTGATGGAAAATGTGGGTTTGATGTACAAGGTCTAATTGTCCTCACCACGTGTTAGAAATCCAAAGGCAGCTAAACATTAAGGTTAAATGATGATATCATGACTTACTCAGTTTGCATTTTACGTCCAGTTGAAAACACAAACCCCTCGCCTCATTAATCCTTTGCAATCCAATTTTCCCCCCCCTTAAATGAAATTATCCCTTTGGGACACATTTATATTCTTTTAACAGCCGCCTGACAGTTCTGCTGATGGAGTTTGAATCCAACTTTGTTACTGGATAGTGACAACTTGCCCTGACGGATATGTGTACATAATTATTCTCTCGCAGTTAGATTTAATTAATGCTTACCCTCATCATGATCTTGCAGCTAGCGAGCTCTCTCTGCAGGATCAGTTAATGGCAAAAGGATTTCCTTTTTAGTCGAGAGAGACTCCAAAAGGCTTTGTAAAACTCTTATACTTTTTTTTCCTGAGGGGGAAAGAAAAAAGAAAAATATTGCACCTGAGCCTGTTTCGTTTCTTTCTGCTCCACATTAATACCACACGTGAACAGATTTGAAGCTACATATGGGGATGGGGTTGTTAAACCTAATTTCAGACTAAGTATTGCTAATATGAACAGCTCTGACAGACCCACAAAGAAGATGTATATTTTTTAATATCTTAGTTTAGAATTGAAGTGTCCTGGCTTCATTTTGTTTATCTCCCTGTACAAAATACGTATGTGTGTATTTTTCTAACCATCTCTCCAAATGCGACGCAGAGTTCAGTAATAAATAGCTATGAAAGAAAGGAGATAATAAGAAGAAATGATGGGAGAGGCAAAGGGAATTTGAAGATAAGATGTGGAAAGAGATTATTAGAAAGTTCGTAATAAGGAGAGGGCGTGTGTACTTATAAAACCCCATTAGATGGGAATACTTTACAAATACTCTGTCCCGGTCCATGCTTGTGAAATATTCATGTGCCATTTGCTTTTTATTACCATAATGGCAATGCCTTGTGTTTGCAGAGAGCTTAACAGTTTATAACAAATTTTTACATCCATTATCTTAGGTGATCTTTGCAACAACCGTGTGACGTGAGCAGAAAAGCACTCACAAATGAGGAGACAGAGGCCCAGAGAGGCTGAGGCACTTTCCTACAGTCACACACCTAGAAAGTAAAAGAACCTGGCACTAACGCCACAGCTTTTAAAGCCAAATCCAATGCTGTCTTCCATATGCCACCTCTCTTATGTTTGAAACTGCAAGCAGGGAAGATTTAAGTGACTGTCTCAAATAGCAATCCTCTTTTTGCCTTCATTTGTCTTGCTAAAGCATCAGCAGACTCTCCGCTAAAAGATACCATCTGAATTGAGAGTAATACGATGCTACTTAATGATTGCATGCAATATTAATGATCATTATTACTGTGCATTATTATGGGAGATGTCATCCAGAAAGATCCTAGAGCCTCTGGTAAAACATGGCCGCTTCAGGATGAAAGGAAACACTCTCTCCATCCCGTCAACCACTACTTAAATGCCTTGACCTTGAACCCTAAGGAGATCTAAAATAAAATATTCTAGAAATTCAGGACTGTGGAATGGGAGATGGGTACTTAGAAATCATTTCATGGTATAGATGAGAAAACTGAGGCACAGAGAGGGGAAGTGACTTCTCCACCATGAATTACTGGCAGATCTGAACCCCCAACCCTGCTTTACTGACTCCCAGCCAGTTCAGATCTGTTTCCTACTCTATAACTGTAACCTTCAGCTGGAGGAAGAGGTCTGGGAAGTCTCCTTGTTGACAAGTGAGAAAGGAATGCTTGGAATGAGAGGAGTAGCTTACCCAAGACTACACTTTGACCCAGAGACAGAACTAGACCCTAAATCCTGTCTCCTTAATTTATGTACATTTAATTCAATTTCAACAAACATTGTTTGTGCAGGTGTTATGTGCCAGGAATTGTGCTAACTGCTGTGACTCCATCAGCCACAAAAGCATAGACAGATGTGTTGTAGTGACAATATGACTCCTTACCCTCATTGGGCACTGTGGGTAAGAAGAACGTGAAACTGATTCCCAGGGAAGTTCAAGTCTCAATTTAAACAGGCTGACCTTGGAGGTGGGGAGGGTTGGGGAAGGAGGAGTTACAGCCCCCATTAAGAAGTTTCTTCACTTTGCTTTCCTTCTAATGTTGTTACCTCTCTGAGTCCTAGAAGATGAAAATTTGAATTGAAGAATACAGGGTGAATGTCAGTAGAATGCAATCTCTTACATTTGGCCGGCACTTTACAGTTTACAAAACACTAGCATCACCTGTTGACATTGTATCTTTAGTTACAAAGGGCTAACTATGTGCCAAGCACCGTGCCTAGTTTTTCATTATTATTAATTAAATCTTCATCATATCCCTATGAGTGTGAAGGTTGATATTTTCATGTCTACCATTTTATAGATGGGAAAACTGAGGCTCACAAGGTAAAGTCCACTTGCCACAGGTCGCATAACTGGTCAGTGGCAGAGTCTGGATTTGAACCCAAATCAGTCGAAGCCCAAATCCTAGGCTCTTAACAACAACACACACGGCCTCCTTCACTGAAACTGGTTGCTAAAGTGCAGGCGAATGATGCCCACAAGGTTGACCTCTGAGTCACCATTGCTGTGGGACAGTGACTCTCAAAGGGTGGTTTCTGAACAGGCAGTGTCAGCATCCTTGGAGAACTTGAGAGATGCAAATTCCCAGACCCTGCACTCTGGGGTGGAGTCCAGCAATCAGTGTTTCAACAGCTTTCCAGGTGATTCTGATGCATAATTAAGTGAGAAAACCACTGCACTGGGAAACTGTTCCCATCCTTCACTCCCTTGTCCTGGAATCTGAAGGCCAGAGGGACCCTGCAGGTCACTGATTACAGCCCCTTTTGGGGCTTTGTGTTACTCACGTGGTCTCTTTTTTTTGGTGCTCTGCACATCTGCATGGGGTAGTCAAAGTCAGCTTCAAGGAGGCTGAGGGCTAAAAGCCTTGCAAGTAGGCTCCAGGGAGCTGGGACAGGTTTAATGTAGATTGCTGAGCTGTGGCATGTGTCTGAACCTCTGAAAGTGAAGAGATAAGTTCCACAGTCTTCTCAGTTTGCCTTCTTCTCAATAAACCCACCACCCATTGATGACCATGGCCAGGGATGCCTCACTGACTTCTCAAAGGCTTTTGTTTAAGTTGGTGTTGAACAAGCAAAGGGAGAGGACCTTCCTGTCTTCCTCTGCCAAGGCCCCTGACAACCAGTCAAGTCATACATCCACTTATTTCTTACTTTGAACCTCCCCTCTTTTCCCACAAAGTGAATGGCCAGGTGTACCCTTTGAAGTCTATCCTTTGTGCACAAGTGGTCTATTTTGGCTTATCTATATACGGAGCCAGTACCTCTTAGTGAAATCAGCTTAGCCTCCCACCCCTGCTACACCTTCCCTTCATCCCTGCCACTTACATAGTGTAAGGTGAGTGAAAGGAGCCAGTGGTGGACGACATGAGATCTGGGCCATCTACTTGTGTAGTTCACCTGTGCCCTCTCGACCTGCTTAGGCTTGATTCTGGATGGGCCATTTCCATCTTATGCCACCTCTCCTATATGACTTGGTGGATCTGATAGAATCCAGCTCCTAATGGGCAGTGCTGGCTTCCTGGGCTCTTGATAGAGGCTGGTAACATACCAGGAACTCCCCACCCTCCCCTCCACAAATGCATAGCTCGTGCTGCAGTTGGCATGGTCTTATTCCATAAGCTTAAGGGGCCACATTATTTTTTTTAACCTTTTAATTGAAGTGTACTTGATATACAATGTTAGTTGCACATGTACAACAAAGTGATTCAGTTATATATGTACATACGTATTTATATACATACATTTTCTTTTCAAATTCTTTTCCATTATATGCTATTACAAGAAACTGAATATACTTCCCTGTGCTATCAGTAGGTCCTTGTTTATCTATTTTATGTATAGTATAATGTGTGTCTGTTAATCCCCAACCCCTAATTTATCCCTCCCTGCCCTTTCCCCTTTGATAACCACAGTTTGTTTTCTATGTCCATGAATCTGGTTTTGGTTGGTAAATAGAATTTGTATCAATTTTTTTTAGATTCCACATATAAGTGATATCATATAATATTTATCTCTCTTGTCTTTTCTTGACTTACTTCACTCAATATGGTAATCTCTAGATCCATCCATGTTGCTGCAGATGGTATTATTTCATTCTTTTTTATGGCTGAGTAATATTCCACTGTTAATATATCACATCTTCTTTATCCATTCATCTGTTCATGGACATTTAGGTTGTTTCCATGTCTTAGCTATTGTAAGTAGTGCTGCTATGAACATTGGGATGCATGTGTCTTTGCAAATTATAGTTTTTTTCTCGATACATGTTGAGGCTCTACATTATGAGTCTCCTAATTGGAACCTGTCCATAAACTCCACAGAGTATTTATTACCACCATAGATGACTCTCATACTCTAGGGTCCATTGGATCACATAATGCAAATGGCAGGGTTGTTTGTAGCACAGCCTGACCCATTGCAGATCCTTTTCCTGCTCTGTGACCTACTCAGAGCTGGCAGCCTTCCATACCACTGGAAAAATGGGTCAGGGCAGTATCCCCAAGTGTTCAGTATGCTGCCTTTAAAACCCAGCAAGGCCTACCAAGCATTCTGCTTCCTTTCTGGAGTTACAAAGTATAAGATTCAGGCATTTCTTCTTTATTTTGGAGCAGATATATGGCATACTACAGACCACAGAAACCTAACGTCTTCACTCATGTGGCAAGCCCCCATTTCTTCATAGGCTTTATCTCTTACTTTCTGGAGTACATATACATCACCAAGCTCTTGGATATACTTCCCCTTTCCTGTCCTTCTGGTCCAATTAGCATAGTACATCAACATAGTGGGCCAAAGTGATATTCTGCAAAAAGTCCAGGTGGTCCACGTCCCTTCAGACTGTTATGACAGAGGGTTAGGCAGTTAATACAGCCCTGGGACAAGACTAAATGTGTATTGGTGCCCACCCCATGTGAATGGAAACTGCTTCCAATCCTTCTTTGAAAGGGATGGGAAAAAAACATATTTTCCAGATCATTGGCCACAGACTCTATCCCCGAGGCTCTATTAATTGGCTGTAGCATAGACACCACATTTGACAGCTTCGGTTGAGGCTACAATTTGTTGGAGTTTGTCGTAGCTCATTGCCATCCTCCTGGATCCCATCTGAATTTTTAAGGGACGGGGTTGGTGAATTACATGGAGACATGATGGACACCACCATCCCTGCATCCTTAGAGTCTTTAAGAGTATCACTTATCACATCCATTATCCTCTGGATGTGATGTTGGTTTTGTCTTCCTCTTTTGTCTGGAGATGCAGATGACTCCACTTGCCTTCCCCACTATGATAGTTTATCATAGAGATTAAGGAAACAATGGGAGGAGGGCTCTGCCAACTACTGCATATGTCCATGTAGATTATGCACTTGGGGACTTGGGGAATGATCATCACTGTGAAACAGACCTAGGGGAGGACTCCATTGGTTACCTAGCCGTCCATGTACCCCTCCATTCTAAGTATACCTTGGTTCCCTGGGTGTCAGTGCCAACATGCATTCAACTGTCTTTGAACAATCTGGATATTCCTCTTACCTGGGTTTATGGTTACCCAAATAAATGGCCTTGAGTCCCCCGAGGAAGGCCTGGAGGAAGCATTCCTGTGCACACTTGCTCTCCTGCTGCAGCCTTCCTCATGGGTATCCAGGCTCACTTTCAGTCAGTGGCTTCAGAGCTGAGAAATGGTTCAGATCTAGAAACAGGCATATAGTAGAGGCTTAGCAAATACTTGCTATCATAACATGATGACTCATTTTGCCGGAAGTGTTCAGAACGTGTGTGGGAAGGTGGAGTCTTCAGTCATTCACAAACAGATATGGTAACATTTTCCTGTGAGCCACCACCTTCTACTATTTCAGGGTTTTTCATCTCTCCCCCATACCCCACTGGAGCCAAAATATTTTGTAATTGTTCAGCATTTCAACGTTACATAATCTTTGAATACAATGAATTTCCTTTAATGTGAAGAAATAGTTGTGTCGAGTTACGAAATTACCTTTTCATGCTCCAGTGCAATTTATTTGTTCCCATCCACGTGGCAAAATCTCCCCACAGAAAAAGATTCTAAAGTCAGGCTCCACCACCTTCTGGGAAATTCATGGTAACAGACATGTCACAGTGGGATCCCCTCATTTGTGTTACAAGCTTCTTATCTCAAGAAGTGAGGCAGGCATCAGTGTCCTTATTTTTAATAGTACACAAAATTGTTAAAAATATTGTTTAAAAAAGAGTCAAAGAGGTTAATTTTCTCAGAATCCCACAGCAAGGTGGAGGCTGAGTGCAAATCTAGTGCCCAGTTGTGTGTTCCTTCTAGCGCTTGTAAGGGTAGGCTTTATCATTGACTAGGGGAGAAAAATTCCGGAACCAATGGATGAGGGAGTGTGGTGAGGGGGGAGCTGGGAAGGGCAGGGACCCCGGGGGCCACTTCCGGCTTTCCCGTCGCCCCAGAGCGCAAGCGCATCTGGTCCTCAGTAGCGGCTTCCTGTCCTGGCTGCACCACGCCTTGGCACTCGCGTTCCCGTAGCCGGAAGGCACTTCCGGTGAAATCTGGAGCAATTTGGGAGATAACATGCTATGCCTAGCGAAATGAAATGCATTTCTTTCATTTCCTTCATTTCCCCGGACAGTTCCTCACATAACCAAATAGGTGAGTTGTTCCTGAAATGGATACGTGTTTGCCAGAGATTTCCAAGCCCGTGTGTAAACTCTCTCCTCTTTGGAGTGGGCAGGCACAGCTATAATGTATAATTTTCCTTTCAGCTGTGCAGCTTTGAACTTTTCCACATGTTTTCACGTGCGTCACCTATTCGTTCACTCGACAGATACTTACTGAGTACCTGCTGTATGTCAGCACTGGACTAAGTCCAGAATGTGGTGACAGAAAGACAGAGATCCTAGTCTCCTGTCTATTCTGACAGGAGAAAGAGGCAATAAGCAAAGATATGGCATAATCTCAGTAATAAATGTTATGAAGGAAGATAAAGCAGTGTGTAGAGCGTGTGGGAGTAAAAGAAAAATAGTACCTCAGATAGGGTAGTCAGGGAAGGCTTCTCTGAGGAGGTGTCATTTGAATAAAGGCCTTCATGAAGTCGAGAAGGGACATTCCAGGGAAGGAAAGAACAGTGTCGTCACCCTGGAGCAAGAACAAAGTTAATGCGTTGGATGACCTGCAAAAAGGCCATAGTGAATGATTCCCTGCGAGGGACGAGGAGAACAGAAAGAGGTTGGATGGGCTCTTCTCTGGGAGAGAAAGAAAGGGCGCAGCGATGGCTGCCGTGTTTTGGCCTGAGTTAAGTGCATGACTGGAGGTCATTTTTTTCTAGGATGGGGAGACTGGCCGAGTGGCAGATTTGGGAAGGCTCATCAAGAATTCTGTGAGTTTCTTATCTGAACTGAATAGTAGCTTTGCATAATATATGGGGAAGATATTATTTTTCTCCTGTAAGAAAATAGGGAAGTTAAATGACTGACCTGAAGCCTTGTGGCCACTTTGATAGAATCAGGGTGAGGACCCAGAAATCAGGTCTTAGCTAATGTGTCTATATAAACTTGCCATTGAATCCCTCTTTGAATGACAATGAAATTCCCTGGCCCTGGTGCTCTTGTAGGAGGTGGAGGGAAGTTGGAAACAATGTGTTTTTTGCATGACAGTGTTTTTAAAAAGGGATTTCACCTGCATTCAGCCATGCTGTCATAATATGCAGAAACCTTTGCGGGGCAACGGCGGGTTGGGGGGGGTGTCCTTACACCCAGAGGGATGCAGAGTTCACCCTGAGATTGCCAAGTCTGAAGGAAGACAGAGTGTGGCGTCTGCTTTGAAAAGATGTTGTTCTCTACAGGGAAGGAAATGTGGGAGGGCTGGGTGGGGAGTGGTAGCAGGGGGAAAGGAACAAGCAGACTCTCAGGACATGGTGCAGTATTTCTGTTTGAGATTAAAAGGCTAATAACTCAGCAAACAGGATTAAACTGGAGACCGTCTCTTCAAAGCATCTGCAGCATCACACCATGGGGTGGGGTGGCGGGTCCTGATAAGAACAGCCTCTCCTGCTTCGTTCCTTCTGGCCAGCACTCGCTAGCACCCTCTGTGTGCCTGGTTCCATAGCAAGAGCTAAGGGATGGGAAAAGCCCCTGCCCGCATTTGGAGACTGTCTGGGAGAATTCTTCCTGTTACCCAGGAAAGTCCCCCACTCTTTCCTAAAACAGCTGTATTGGCACAACTCTGGGTATTATAGCTGCTTGGTTTTCCTTTTCTTCCTCTTTTTTTTTTTTTTTAAACTTTACTTTTTTCTCCCTCTCCCTAAGCTGTCCAAAACCGTAGACTTCTCCAAGAGAGAAAAGGAGAGCAAATAGCACATTGCATTGAGTTCATTTCACATGGATCTGAGCTCATTAAATTTGGCATTTGCAAGAGCCCTTCTTGTCTCTGTCACAGAGAGGAATGGCTCTTTCCCAGTGAAGGAGAAACTGAGGTTCCTTGTTCCAGATAGGGTCGCTTTGTTTCTCTTCACCTGCCTGAGGCCTCGATTGCTCTGAGAACCTCACTGTTGTCACCACTAGTCACCGTTCTGAAGTGTTCAGTTGTCATATTGTCTGCAAGAGGTATAGGGGAAGAGCCCTGGGCATAGAGACGCAAGAGCTGATTGGGAATCGTTCTTTTACTGCCATCTCCTAGACACAGGGCCTTGCGCGTTGATGATATGACATTCTGCTTATTCTGCTTACAACATGCGGTTGTTAAATGGACCTACTTAAATGACAAATTAGGGAGGTGATTTTTTTTTTTTTTTTGCTGATACCTGGATTCTCCCTGACCTACACACGCACGCACGCACGCACGCACACACTTTGTGAGTATGATCATGGTCATCTGACAATCAGGGAATAACTCTGCTGGCTGTGGAACAACCATGAGGCCAAGGGAGTCAGGTCTGCCCCTATGTAACTCTGACTTGGAAAGAGGGCCTTTGCAAAGATTTTGGAGCCAAGCTTCCACCGTTGCCTCCCACCATCACCACTCTCCATCCTTGCAGTGAGCAGAATGAGAAGTTTCTCATGAAATCTTGTAACCTTAGCCTTATCTCCCACTTTGCCTGTTCAAAGTGACAAAGATAAGCTAAGGGTAGCAATTACGCAAGTCTGCTGTTCTTCATTATTTGTTTGTTTATTTATTGTTTTATTCTTGTGTGCTGAGACGTGCATGGAAGATAGTTATTAAACTGCCTGTCATACCACAAAAGTGTCCCTTTTCAACAAGATTGACATAAGTCACAAGAAACCCCCTTCCTCTTTACAGCAGTCCACATTCCTTTTTTCGTTGCAACTCATTCGCTACTGAACTAAGCAGATGCTCTGTTTCTCTTACGTGATGGTCTTTCCTCTACTCTCACACCTCCTTGCACCTCCGCACATCTAATCTGGAATCCTAACTGTTCTCTCTGCTGCTCCCAGGACAGTAGGAGCAAGCCCTGCCTGTGTTCCCACTCTTCCTGCACTGACATCTGCAGCGGCCTTTCCACGCTTCATTCCATCACCTAGTTTCTTGACTCCTTCATCCATCCAAATCTGAGTTATTTGACCTGAGGGACTATATCTTATTAACAGTTATACCCCTAACCTACCAGTAGATATGCAATAAATGTGTTGAGTAAACATAAATAAGTAAATGAAATAAAACTACAGGTATTTGCTCAGAACTCCAAGATTCACAAGATCCTTCTAAGTCTTGCAACAGTTCTGAGGGTAGATGATACTCCATTCGTGATGTAAGACTTGAGTTTAAAAATGTCAAATGACTCACCAACAGTCACTGTTAAAGGTATTATTAAAGGTATATAATAAGTGACCCCAAATGTTGTAGCTAAAAATAGCCACCATTTTATTTTACACATAATTTTGTGGGTCAGGAATTTGGGAAGGACTTGGCTAGGCGGTTCTTGTTTCGAATCTTTCATGTGGTTACAGTCAAACATGAGATGGAGCTGCAGTTATCTGAAAAGTCAGCTGGGCTGAACATCCAAAATGACCACTTGCGTGACTGGAAGCCGATTCTCATTGTTGGCTAGGGGCTGGGCTGGGGCTGCTGACTAGTGCTACAAGTGGCCTCTCCAACGTGGTCATCTCTGGGTGGTCCCTTCTTGGATGGTGACTGGCCTCTCTCAGTGCAACCTTCCCGAGAGAATCAGGTGAAACTTCATGGCCTTTTCTAATTGAGCCTTGGAGGACATACAGCCTCCTCTCTGCCGTTCTCCTTTAGTCAGAGCAGTAACACACCCACCCAGGTGCAGAGATAGGAGATCCTACCTCTCAATGGGAGGTATGCGAAAGAATTTGGAGGCTGTGTTTAAAACCACCACAGTAAAACAGAACTAATGAATGAAGAATCAGGATACCCAGGTATCCTGACTCCAAATCCAGTCATTTTTGGCTCTTCCATAATGGATGGATGTATAGATATAGATATAGATAGGTAGGTAGGTTGATAGATAGGGATAGAGATATTGATATATAGATATGAATTCTGAATACACAAAACAATTTAGAGCTAATGCAGTGTATCAAAGGGCTTCAGAAAACAAACAACCCAATCAAAAAATTGGCATAAGAGCTGAACAAACCTTTCTCCATTGAAGACATACAAATGGCCAATAAGCATATGAAAAAATGCTCAATATTGCTAATTATCAGAGAAATGCAAATCAAAACTACAATGAGGTATCATCTAACACTAGTCAGAATAGCCATCATTCAAAAGTCCACAAATGATAAATGCTGGAGAGGGTGTGGAGAAACCCTCCTGCACTATTGGTGGGAATGTAGTTTGGTGCAGCCATTATAGAAAGCAGTGTGGTGATTCCCTAAAAAACTAAAAATAGACTTACCATATGGTCTAGCAATTCCACTGCTGGGCATGTATCTAAAGAAAACTCTAATTAAAAAAGATACATGCACCCCAGTGTTCATCGCAGCACTATTTATAATAGCCAAGACATGAACACCTAAATGTCCATCGACATGATTGAATAAAGAAGTTGTGGAGAGTGTGTGTGTGTGTATACACACAATGGAATAGTACTCAATCACAAAAAAGAATAAAATAATGCCATTTGCAGCAACATGGACCTGGAGATCATCATACTAAGTGAAGTAAGCCAGAAAGAGAAAGAAAAATACCAGATGATACCACTTATATGTGGAATCTTAAAAAATGATACAAATGAAGTTATTTACAAAACAGAGAGAGAGTCACAGGCATAGAAGGCAAATTTATGGCTACCAGGGGGAAAAGGGGGAGGATGGAAGTATAAATCAGGATTTCAGGATTTGCAGGTACTAACCACTATATATAAAATAGATAAACAGAAACATCCTACTGTATAGCACAGAGAACTATATTCAATACCTTGCAATAGCCTATAGTGAAAAATAATATGAAAAGGAATATATGTATGTATATGTATAACTGTATCACTATGCTGTACACCAGAAATTAACACAACATTGTAAACTGACTATATTTAAATAACAAAAAAATTTTAAATGTTCTTCAGATGGCTACAGGAAGAATTATTCTGCTAAAAACACTATTTATGACAAATTATTGACTTGCCTCTGTTGCAGTTTCATGCCTGAAATGTAGAGAAGGGAGAACACTCATCCCTCTCGGATTACCTCTTTGTCCTTGAGTCTGACCAACAAGAAGAGTATTAATTTGGAAACAATATGTCATAGGCAAAAAAGCATATCTTAGTCATACATTTAACTGGAACAGGATGCTGACCTTAATCTAATAAATGCCATAAACTGTATTTTATTTAGTTTAAAATGATTCATATCATTAAAGCTAGTTTCTAAAGTGCCTAAAAGGTCAACAGAAAAATAAAAATCTCCTGTAACCCCACCATCCAAATACTACCAACATTTGAATTTTACTCTAGCTTATTTTCAAGCTTGATTTACGTTTTTCAATATGCAATGTAAAAATCAACCAAGTTATGATATATTTTATGTACAACAAACTGCATCGATTTTGAGTACATGGTTCAGTGAGTTTTGAAATGTGTATACAACAGTAAACATTTTAAGCACCGCCAAAAGATTCCTTGTCACTGTTTGTGGTACATCCTTCTTTCCACCCAGTGCATCAGGCAACCACAGATCTGCTTTTTGGCACTGTACAATGGATTTGCCTTTTCCAGAATTTCATGTAAATGGAATCATACAGTACATATTCTTTGTGTCTAGTATTGGTCCTGCAACTTAGTGATCTTGGATTCATCTCTTTTGCATATATCAGGAGTTCCTTTTTTAATGCTGAATAGTATTCCGTTATATAGATATGCTTTATTTTATCTATTCACCTTTTTTTTCACATTTTTAATTGAGTTATAGTCATTTTACAATGTTGTGCCAAATTCCAGTGTAGAGCACAATTTTTCAGTTATACATGAACATACATATATTCATTGTCACATTTTTTTTGCTGTGAGCTACCACAAGATCTTGTATATATTTTCCAGTGCTATATATATATGTATAATTTTCTTGCTCATAAGTCCTATATATACAGTATTATCTTGTTTATCTATTCTGCATACACCTATTAGTATCTACAAATTTTGAACTCCCAGTCTATCCCTTCCCACACCCCTCCCCCTTGGCAACCACAAGTTTGTATTCTATATCTATGAGTCTGTTTCTGTTTCCCATTTATGTTCTTTTTTTTTTTTTTTTTTTTTAGATTCCACATATGAGTGATCTCATATGGTATTTTTCTTTCTCTTTCTGGCTTACTTCACTCAGAATGACATTCTCCAGAGACATCTATGTTACTGCAAAAGGCATTATGTTGTTGTTTTATGGCTGAATAGTATTCCATTGTATAAATATACCACATCTTCTTTATCCAGGCATCTGTTAATGGGCATTAGGGCTGTTTCCATGTCTTCGCTATTGTAAATAGTGCTGCTGTGAACATTGTGGTGCAAATGTCTTTTTGAAGTAGGGTTCCTTCTAGATATATGCCCAGGAGTGGGATTCCTGGGTCATATGGTAGGTCTATTCCTAGTCTTTTGAGGAATCTCCATACTGTTTTCCACAGTGGCTGCACCAACCTGCATTCCCACCAGCAGTGTAGGAGGGTTCCCTTTTTTCCACAGCCTCTCCAGCATTTGTCATTTATAGACTTTTGAATGATGGTCATTCTGACTGGTGTGAGGTGATACCTCATTGTAGTTTTGATTTGCATTTCCCTGATAATTAGTGATACTGAGCATTTTTCATGTGCCTATTGATCATTTGTATGTCTTCCTTGGAGAATTGCTTGTTTAGGTCTTATGCCCATTTTGGGATTGGGTTGTTTATAATTTGCCAATTTTTTATCTGAGTTTTTTGCTTTCTTTTTATAGAATTATAAGGAGTCTGTATATATTCTGGATACAAGTCAGATATATGTATTACAGACAATTCTCCCATTCTATGCCTGTCTTTACTTTTCTCAGAGAAATCTTTAGAAGAGTAATTTTTTTTTTCATTTTTGTAAAGTTCTCTCTCTCTCTATTTTTTTTTTATGGTTCATGCATTTGGTTCCCCATTTAAGATTTTTGCCTACCCCAAGGCCAGGAAGGCATTTCTCCTGTTTTCTACTGGAAGGCTAATAGTGTTAGAATTTACATTGAGCTCTAGGATCCATTTTGAGTTAATATATGTATACAGCATGAACTAAGGGCCTGTGTTCATTTCCTCCAGCATATGGCTCTCGTTTTGTTCCAGCACCATTTGTTGAAAAGACTTTTCTTTGACGACTTTTTAAAAAATCAGTTGTGTATATTTCTGAACTCTTTTTAAGCTGTTGCACTGATCTATATGCCTATCCTCTGGCTAGTAATGCATTGTCTTGGTTACTAGTTTTATAATAAACCTTGAAAAGAGGTAGTGTAAGTCCTCTAATTTTGTCCTCTTTTAAAAGTGCTTGGCTATTTGAGGTTATTTACACTTCCATATAAATTTTAGAATCACTTTGTCAATTTCTACCCAAAAAAGAAAACTGCTGAGATTATAAGTAGGATTTCATTTCACCTAAAGGTAAATAGGGCATAAATGATGTCTTAACAATATTGAGTCTTGCAATCCACAAACATGGTATATTTCTCTGTTTATTAAGGTTTTCTTTAATTTCTCTTAGCAGTTTCATGTTGTTTTCATCGAGGAAATCTTGTATGCCTTTTGTTAAACTTATTATTAAGTAGTTTAGAGTTTCTTGCACTATTGTTTGGAATTGTTTTTTAAATTTTATTTTCCAGTTGTCTACTGCCAATATATAAAAATGGAATTAACTTTTGTATATTAAACCTTCATCTTTCAACCATGCTGAAGTCACTTATTCTAATGGTTGTTTTGTAGATTTCTTATAATTATGTTTCTAAATAATCATGTTATCTGCAAACAAATATAGTTTTATTTCTACCTTTTTAATCTGTATGCTTTTTCTTTCTTTTTCTTGCCATATTGAAATGGCTGAAATAAAGATGTTTCTGTGTGTTTGATTTTCAGTCATTTGACCATAAGCACAGGTTTTTTTTTTTCTCTCATGTGTATCCTGTTCCCTGAGCTTTAAGAATTTTCTAGTTTATATCTTATACTAAATTTAGTACATTTGAACCATTATTTCTTTAAATTAAAAAATGATTATTCTGTTTTCTCTCCTTGCTGTCTATGGCTCCGTTTATCTATATTTATAACTATTGATATTGTCTCATGTCTTTCTTTAACATTGTTTAATTTTTTTTCAATCTTTCTCCTCTTCAGGTTAGAGAATTTGTATTAATTTATCCTCAATGCCAATGACTATTTTCTCTGTTATTCATTCTGTTAATCCCATCCAGTGATTAAAAACAATGCATATATCTTTCATTTTTTGCTTCTAAAAATCTTCATTTGCTATATATATGTGTGTGTATAATTTTCTTGCTCATAAGTCCTATATTTTTTGTTCATTATAATTATCTTCTTCTTTACCCCACTGAGCTCAATTATAGTAGTTGTGTTGAAGTCTTCGTCCATCTGGATCATCTTAGATTGGCCTTTGCTAATTGTCTTTTCCCTTGGGAATGGATGAAACTTTCACTATATGTTGAATCATTTTGGATTGAATTCTAGAAATTGCGAATTTATTGTGTGAAGATTCTTGGATTCTGTTTCTCCAAGGAATGCTGCTGTTTTGTTTTTGCAGGCAGTGAACTTGGTTAGGCTCCAACTGTCTTGCCTGTGGTGAGCAGCAGCTCAAATTCGATTATTATTATTTTTTTCTTGAGCTGATCTATTTGGAGTCTCCTTTACACATTGTGTGGTTCACAGGTCAGCCAGAGATGTGGGGAGAGATTACACACAGATTATGAGACCCTTCTCTGGGTCCCTCTATGTTTTGTTTTGTTTTGTTTTGTTTTGGATTCCTCCCTCACTCCCTGGTGGCCTTGGTTGATCTGGGGTCCGTCCACTGGCTCCTCAGTCCAGAAGGACCTTTGTCCTGGTGTTTCAGTTGGCCTGAGATGTACTGCCCTAGACTACTGACATGACCAAGCCTGAAACATGAGAAATTCCCCTGATGCTACCTGCTTTCTCTAAGTTTCTACTCCTTTCTAGAACATACCTGCTTTTATTTACTTTCCAGAGCCTTAGGTAGTGTTTTGTTTGTTTGTGTTTTATCCAAAATTTATTGTTGCTATCTACAAGAGGGTTGGTCTGCTAATATCTTACTCCTTTATGTCATAAGCAAAATCTCTGCTATAGTCAGTAATTATCACTTTATAATATATAATTTGTTTTTTACCTTCCTTTCTCAAAATTGATATTGGACAGACACAAGTATTTTCTTCAATATTTTATCATCATCAAGACCCATTTAATATTCCATCATAATTCGTTATTCCCCTCAAGTTATTTAAGGCTATTTTCCACTTTTTTCTATTTTTATAAATAACACTGCATTATGAGTATAATGCTGCATAAAGCCTTTTCTATATTTAGGATGGTTTCCTTAGGGTGAATTCCCAGAAGTGGGTCAAAGGGATGGACATTTTTTAAGGCTCTTTTTTATATTGCCAAATTGCTTCCCAAAAGGGCTGTACAAATTTGCACTGCTTGCAGCAATTTAGGAAAATGATCATTTCATAAAACCCTTGCCAGCACTGGATATTATTAAACCAAGAAATAACATTTCTATTTCAAGAGATGAAAAATTACAACCAAGAATTTATGAACACATATACAGATAATATTTTAATGGCAGAGGATAGATTTTTCTGGTTCTATGACCAGAGACTCTAAAATGAAATAGATGTGTTACAGAGAGGAAGACTCTGAAAAATGAAATTCTGAACAAATAATCACAGAAAACTACAATGAAGGAGGAATTTGGGGAGCATAGAGGGGGAAGCTGTATTTGCACAGGAAACTAACAGAGGGGGGAAAAAAGGCCAAATATATGTAACAGTTTAGCCTAAATTTATGAAAATACTCTCAGAAAGGCTGAGATTTCAGATTTGTCAATGCATGGTGGGCAAATTTGAAAGGAAATAAACAAATAAAACAAGCTTTTGAAATTGCTTTTGGAACAATAAGAACAAGAAAATGATTGTCCCATTGCATGAAACAACTGAAACCTTATTACCAGATGAAAGTATAAAACTAAATTCATTCTGAGTCTGTCAGATCTGTCACTTATAGCAAGAAAAAATCTGAAAAGTAGGAAAGGGAGAATAAAGATGTTTCATAAGGAATGGAGTTCTAACACACAGAGGAGGAACTAAGTACTCACTTTGAAGTGTCTGCCTCAATTTTGGTCTCAAACCTAAGCAAATTACTTTTCCAGGACTAAAATAATTTGAAGATATGTTTTCAGAACCACAGAGTTATACTTTTGGATGAATCAAGGTAGGTAGAGAGGCTTCCAAAATTCTGAAAAGGGAGAATCTAATCATGCTTTTGAATAGGTGGTAAAGCATTTTTGAAACTTGGTTGTGTTTCTTAAGAACAATAAGATCATATGTCAAACTTACATAGTGAATATGTGGGAACAGGAGCTGGGAGCACTAGAAGCCACCTTGGGTTCACTAAGGAAAAATTATACCAGGCAAATTGCTATTCCCCTGTGGATAGATTTGTTGCACAGGAAGATCAGGGAGATACCACAGAACAAGATCTCTGATTGTCAGCAGGACATTTGACAAAGCTTCTCAGGTCTGTTGCTTTTTACATGTGTTTATCCAAATATTCTATCTTTCCCGTTAAGTGCAAGTTCTATGATGGGAGAGACTATTTCTGTTTCACTTCCCACTGCATATCCTGGCATGTTATAGGCTCTCCATGAATATTTATTGAATGAACAATGTTTTTTTGTTGATTTGCAAAGGAGGAAATTGTAGAGTGCTTAATAGTATAGTCAGTTTTATTCAGTTACATGTTTCCAGAGAGTTTTCATTCAGGGCCTGATATCATTTTGAAGAGAGTCCTGTAGCCATGAGCTATCAAATTCTGTTCTCCACAAAGTTCTCTTCAACACTGATGTCCTCGCCTGAGATAAGGAAAGATCTGGCATGGAACCCTGAGAACAGCATTTACCAGTCAGACTTCCCAGTCCATCCCTTCTCGTTACTGCCTGTGTGGCCTTGCCAAAGACAGGTAATCCCTGCACACATCAGTTTCTTAATATTTAAAACAAAGATATCGGCAGCAACTTCATTATACTATTATATGTACTGTATGAATTTAACTTACACAAACTTCTAGTCTGTGGCTTGACATGTTGCAGACACTCAGTAACCCTTCATTCCTTTTCTTACCTCCTGCTCCTCTTCATATTTTTCCAGTTCATAGAGGGCGTGTAGTTAGGGAATGATGAAAACATGAGATCACAGGATTAGGACCAAAAATATCCCAAGACATGAGAAGAAAGGGCCAGAACATATAGATAAAATTTGATAATGCAAATTGTTCTTTACTTTGGTTTTAGAAAATCAATTTTATAAATACATGATGGGAAAGACCAGATTTATTTGCTGTGTGTCTGAACAAAGAACCGAGGGCATACTGAATACAAGTCAGCTGCCAGGAAAAAAGAAACATTCCTGGGCTTCATTTTTGTAAGTCTCATGTTCAGAAAAGGGGAGGTGATAGCACACTTCTGCTCTGTGTAGGCCAGAACACACCTGGGTTAGCATGACTAGTTCTGGACATCAGAATCCAAGAAAGAGTTGAGTAAACTGGAGTAGAAAAGAATCTGACAAAATGAATTTGAAATATGGGATGCACATCAAAATCACTAAGATTGGAAAACAATGATTAGTGTTTTCACTCATCCTCAGTGTTATAAAAGATGTAGTGAATTAATCACTCCTATATACAGCTGATCAGGAAGAAACTGGTCGAACCTTTCTGGAGGACATCATGACAATATGGATCAAAAACTTCAACTATGTCAATACCCTTTGCCCAGCAATTCATCTTTTTACTCTCAAGAAAATTCTACACATGGATTTACAGGAATGTGTAAAAACATTTATCTTTAGGAATGTGTGATGCAATATTATAATGAAAAATTGGAAACAACATAAAATTTAAACAATAGGGAATTGATGAAAAATTATAAAACTTTGATAGAGTAGAATATATTGCAGGGATTAAAGGATATTGGAGTCAATACTTAATAGCATAGGGTAATGTGTATGATATTTTATTTAGCTTTGTTTTGATTCCATAAGCTATCTCAGTTCATTTTTTTTTAAAAGGAAAAAAAAGAGGTAAACAAAAAGAAGAAAATATCAGTATTTAGAGAAAATCACTATTAACACTTTGGTGGATCTAGGTATAGGTACATGTATAAATGAACATATTGATATACATACACATCTAAATACAGATCTAGATGTATGCCTATGGCAACATATATGATATATGTAATTTATATAACAGCAAAAGAGTACCAAGCATATGATTGGATCCCCAAATGTATTTTTGACATAAAGGAGTAGATCAATATATGCTTAGATATTTTTAACAAAACTCACAAAATGTACTTCTTATGTTATAAGATAATAAAATCCAGTTTTAAAAACACACTCATATAAATGGTAAAAAAGAAAAAGAGAAGGTTAGTTGGGAGTAATAGTATTTGACTTATTATTTTCTTCTTTGTGCTTTCCTACTTTTTTCCCCTCAGTGTTCTACAATAAATAGGCATTGACTCTATAACCCCCCCAGAAAAATCATAATTTTTGTAAAATGCATGATATAAGGAATAGCTAATGGTAGGACTATTTAGCTTGGATAGAAAGATTATAAATGGGCAAATAAGCAGTCTTCAGACAGCTGAAGTCCCATTGTATGAGGTCGTTAAACAGCTTGAGCCTATGATTCCAAAAAGCTCGATAGAATCTGAAGGGTGGAAATGCAAGGAACTTGATTCCTGGCCAGCCTCACAGACCTGGATCTGCTCTCTTACTCTGTTGTACCTTCTGGACCTGCCACTGTATTTCAGTCTTTGCTCTGCCGTGTATAAGCTATGGGACCTTGAGCAAGTCACTTGTGGTGTCTCTGACTCTCAGTTTCCTTTTCTTTCAAATGGGGATAACAATATCTCATCCAGTTATTGTGAGAGTCCAATGAATTACTGTCTTTGGGAAGAAATTAATGTGTTGTTATGTACTATTTACTAGATGTTAACGCTTTTTAAAATTCATACAGTATGTTAGTAACAGGACAGACGTAAGACTTAGGTCTCTGGACATCCAGTTCATCTTTCCATTGCCCAGGTCTGCCACATGGTGATGGGTTGGAAGGAGTGTGGATATTTTTGTAGGACTAGACAAGGAGAGTGTTCTGGTTACCTTCTGCTGCATAATACACCACCCCAAACTCAGGCCTGCTCATGGATTCTAGAGTCAAGAATTCATAAACAGCAAGGGAAGATAGATTGTCTTAGATTCACAATGACCATGACCCCGCTGGAAATACTCAAACATCTGTGAGTGACTCAGGTGGCGGGAGGCTGAATCCACTAGAAACTTCTTCTCCCACATTTTTGCCACCCAGACTGAGGTGTCCTGAAAGCTGGTCTCAGTGTGACTGTTGACTGGACCACTTAAACTTGACTTCTCCTTGTGGCTAAGGGTTCTCACAGTGCAGTGGCAGTTTCCAAAGACGGAGTGATACCTAGAGAATCAGCATGTCAAGAGAGCCAGGCAGAAGCTGTATCACCTTTTATGATCCAGTCCTAGAGGTTATGCACAGCCATACCTCTTTATTAAAGACACATCCCCAAGGCAGCCCAGATTCAAGGGGAGAAAAATTAGCCTCCACCTTTGATAGGGAAGTGGCAGAAATTCCACTGCAGAAGAGGGAATGAGGAATTTTGTTTTGACTCTTTTTGGAAAATACAGCCTCCCAAAGGAAGCAGTGGGATATTCCAGAAGACAAAGCTTTGTTTTCATGAAATACTGAGTTAAGCTTGATTGGAGAGCTTCTCCTCCATAGGTAGTTCTTTGGGTCAAAATTTGGGGATAAATTGAGATTTGTCCTTTCTTGGATAGTGGAATGATCACCATATTACGCCAAAGGTCATATAAGGAATAGCTTCAGCTGAAGCAATAAAGACAATCTATTTTAAAAAAAAAGTAACTTTTATTAAATGTCTTTTTTAAAATTACCAACCTATAGATGTTCATTGCAGGAAAATTATAAAATGCAGATGAGCAACAATAAGAAAAATGTTTTAAATACTCCAAATTTTACTACCCAGGGAATAACCACTAGAACACCTTAATATATTTCTTTCAATATCTTTTTATGCATGCCTATATATATATATATATATGCATACATTTATATGCTTTATGTGTGTGTGTATTTTTAAAACAGAATAGGATCATTCTGCAATTACAGTTTTGCAATATGCTTTTTTAAGCTTGGTTCATAACCCTAGATCATGAACATCTCAAAATGACTTTTACTTTCCTCTTCTTTATTTTTTAAATTAAAATATATTTATTCTTTATTACACACACTCCGTGGAATTCACACCAAATATCAGGAAGTGTGTATAAATTTACACAAAGGGAATCCCTTTTTTGCATTCTTCTCTGTATACTTTTCTACTCCACAGTATATTAGAGAGAGGTTTGCATGTCAGTAAATAGAGATTTATGTCACTGTATTTAATGGTCTCATGAAAAATCTGTATTAGAAATATGCCAACATTTTTTAAGCAGTCACCTATAAATGGGTCTCTAGGTCATATCCATTTCTTTTTCTGAAATTATAAACAAATATATTTAATTATATTTTACCATAAAGATATTTTTTAACCATAAAGACCAACTTAAAAAAATTCAACATGAACCTCAAAGAATTCTGCAGAATCTTCTTCCCTAGGAATCAAATAAACCCGAGTCTGAATCCAGATCCTGCCACTTCCTGGCTATGTGACTACAGACAAGGAGTGCCACCTCTCTCAGCCTCTGTTTCCACCTTGGAGTTATAGGAATACAACTCGTCACCTCTGGGCAAAGTGCCTGGCACTGTGCTGGTGTATAACGGTGCCTGATGACTGGTAGCATTTGTGGTCAGAGCATCTGCAAGTGGTGGATGTGTGTGAACATCTATGGCTTAGCCCTAGAGCTCCAAGCAGTTATGAGCTGTGTGGTTTAGGGGGCATGGAAAGTTTAGCCACTTTTGTCCTCTTCCCATGACTGGTACCATTTGTATTCCCTGGGTGGTGGGGGTCAGATGGGCTTTTGCATTCCCAAGCTACATATTTCTCTATCTGGTGCAGTTCTGGGCAATCTAAAAATGCAATAGCGCTGTCACCAGCTCGAGGAAGACATGGAGTCTGAATAATTTAACATGTCACCACCATCCATCATGATACCAAGAGCGCGGGAGATGGAGTGTGGAGGGGTGGGCCTACCAGGAGCTGACAGAACAGGTCTGTGAATAGGGCAGCCCAGTCAGGGAAAGTGGATTTTCAAAGAGCAATGAGTTAATTCTCAAGCCTGGGAAAGACTATGCACCTAACAACTGCTCCAGCCTTTTCCAGCATGGCTTTCGAGTGATTCAAATGCCCTGATTTACCCCAGAGCAAACCTAGGGTCAGGTCTCTCTTTGCTACCAACTATCTATGTCGTCTTGGGGAAGCATCTAAAAACTTCTGAATATTTCAGTTTATTTATTAGCAAAATTGAGATCATTTTCATATAGAGGGCTTAGCATCATGTCTGGAATATCTTAATTGCATCCTCATTAGAAATTTGTTGTCAATTAATACATTCAGGGGTTTGTGCAACCAACAGCTCTACTTAGTTCCAGGACATTTCCATCACACCAAAAGGAAACCCCATACTAATTAGCAATCACTCCTGATTCCTCTCCTCCCTCTGCCCAGCCCTGGCAACCACTATTGTCTGCTTCTATGGGTTTAGTTATTTCTCATGTTTTCTATGAATAGAATCATATGATATATGACCTTTTATGTCTGGATTTTTTAACTTAGCGAAGTGTTTTGCTAAGAACCAAAATGCTGTTTGCAAGGTCCACACATGTCGTAACGTGTCAGCATTTCTTTTATGGCTGAATAATATTCAACTGTATGAATATACTACATTTTGTGTATCCATTCATCAGTTGATGGACATTTGGGTTGCTTCCACTTTTGACTGCTGTAAGCAGTGCTGCTGTGAACACTGATGTCCAAGTATTTATTTGAATACCCTCTCCTCAGTTCTTTCGGGTATGCCTAAGGGCAGAATTACTGGGTCATGAGATAATTTTATGTTTAATTTCTTAAGGAACTGTCAAACTGTCCTCCACAGTGGCTGCAGTATTTTAGATTCCCAGCAGCAATGCAGGAGGGTTCCAGTTTCTCTACTTCCTTTCCAACACCTGTTATTTTCTCATTGTTTTGCTTATGGCCAACCTAGTGTATATGAAGGGTATCTATCTCATTGTGGCTTTGATTTGGATTTCCCTGTTGATGAATGACTGATCTTTTCATGACAACAGAAGGTTTTTCTTTGTTTGTTTTTTATTGAAGTATAGTTGATTTAGTGTTAGTTTCTGGTGTACATCAAATTGATTCAGTTTATATATATATATATGTTCTTTTCCATTATGGTTCATTACAGGGTATTGAATATAGTTCCCTGTGCTATACAGTAGGACTTTGTTGTTTACCTATTTTATATATAGTAGTTAGTATCTGCTAATCCCAAACTTCTAATTTATCCCTTCCCACCCCCTTTCCCACTTGGTAACCATAGTTTGTTTTCTCTGTCTGTGAATCTGTCTAGAACAGAAGGTTTTTGAATCAGACAAAAGTCAGATTCAAATTTGTGGAGTCTACCATTTATGATTTGTGTGATCTTAGATAAGCAATATTGAGGTTCTGAAGGCTGGTTTGTCCCTCAGTAAAACTGGGATGGTGCTTACCTCTCAGACCCCGTGACAGGTATGGGTGGGATACTGCATACAAAGTGCCCAGAGCGGTGCTTAGCCTGCTGTGGTACGTGCTTGGCCCATCTTCATGGCTCCATCCCAAGCCACTCAGGACCAGAAGAGCCGGGAACCTGTGAAATGCGGGCAAAGGAGCTGCCGGCCCCTCTCCTTTCTTCTTGCCAGGCTCTGACCATTCTCACTTTCTCTCAGCCCCTAACTAGGAATACTTGAGCAGCTCTATATAATTAATGGTTGCACTTTAGGTCACTAAATCACCAATTTCATATTAAAATGCTAGCAGAGGGGGCTCTTTTCCATTCGTCTGAATCATCTCCAAGTCAGTCGGTAATTGGCCTGTGGCCTCTTCAGATTATATGGACACTCAGAGGCTGTATGCCTTGGGTGGCTGCCACCTCCCTACAATGTCACTGAAGGCAGGGAGTCACCACTCCCACCCAGAAGCACATCCATTTCTTTTATGAAATGTAAACAAGCATTGACTAAATGAGGAGTGTACCCTTGCTCTCACTTCTTTGGCCTTTGTGCTAACTGTTCACATACACTGTCTCATTTTCCTCATAATGACCATATGATCGGAGAGCTACTGTTCCCCTTTTCAAGATGAATTCAGAGAGGTTGGGTGCCTTGCCCAAGCCCACAGAGCTAATAAGTGGGACCTAGGGTTATAACTCATATCGGACTCCAATACCCTAATTTCTTTGTGCAGAAGTGTATTACCTCTCATGACGCATAGATTAAACCAATGTAGAAACCTGCTAGACTCTAAGTGCCCAAGGGCAGAGACAATGACTATTGTCTTTTAATGGAATCTGAGCTACACCATTTTTCATCCAGGTCACATTATAGAAAAAGATTCAACACCTTAGTGGGGCCTGTGGCTTATTCATCTCTCTCCTGTGCCCAGGTTCCAGCCCTTAATTATACTTGGGAATCACATAAGTGCCTCTGGAACTGTGCTTTCCAATATAATGGGTGCTTGAAATATGGTTAGTCCGTGTTGAGATGTGCTGTGAGCATAAAAAAATACACTGGATTTTGAAAACTTGTGAATGGTATATAAAATATTTCATGAATAATAATTTTATGTTAATTACAGGTTGGAATGATGGTATTTTGAGTATATTAGTTAAATCCAGTGTATCCCCAAAATTAATTTCACCTGTTTATTTATTTATTTTTTTTACTTTTTTACTGTGGCTACTGAAACATTTCAAATTACATGTGTCTTGCATTTTATTTTTATTGGACAGGTTGAGGTAGAGGCAGCATCTCTGAGCCTCAGTTTCCATTCTGAAAGTGGTACCTTGGTACTTATAGGAGGGAGATGAAGGTCAGAGGTGTGGGATTGGAGGAGGCACCTGGAGAAGCAGGGGCATAGTCTTGGGGTACATGAACATGTGGAATGATGGAGGCATCAATAAGATCTAGCTGAGTCTGACCAGAATTCCTACCAGTAATACAGTTGCCGAGGTTCCAGGGAGGAGCAGTGGGAAGTGGAAAATGTGCCCTGGTGCTGGGGGCAAGTAACAGACCTGCTAATCCTCAGAGGTCAGGTCCTCAAGCTTTTGCTACCACGCTCCCTCTGCACACACTCACATGCACACTCACACACACTCACATGCACACACAACTTCTCAGCTAATTTTAGCCGTGAGGCAGGCTTTGCAGGCAGACCTGATTTCAATCCCAGCTTGCTCATTCACACCTCACATCACCTCTCTGAGGCAGGGCTTATTCATCTGTAAAACAAGGTTCATAATGCCTTCCTTGCAAGGATGGCTGTGGACATTAAATGAGGTTTTTACTCATATTTTATTATACACAGCATGAGGGCTAAGGGAATACACTGCAGCCACTGTCTGGGTTTGAATTGTGGGTCTGCTGCTCACAAGCTGTGTGACCCTGGGCAGATTACTTAATTTCCTCATGCCTTCATTTCCTCATCTGTTAAAATGGGAATGAAAAGTTTAACCTACTTCCTAGGGTTATTGTAAGGATTAAACAAGGCAATTCAAGTAAAGGGTTGAGACCTGTACCTGGCAGAGAGACGGTGCTGTGGAAGGGTTAGCATTTCTTATTGTATTAGAATTGCCCAGTAAGTTTTCTGTACCCCCACCACTGGACTGTCCCAGTAAGGAAAGACTTGTCTGCATCCTATCTGCCATGTTCACCATGCAGGAGTGCAGCATGTCATTTGCTTGGGAGACAAAGGAAGAGGAGAAAGAGGAGGAGAGGAAGGAAAGGAGGGAGGACTTAGTTGGAATGTTTAAAAGGACTGCAGTGGCGTGAAAGGGGATGTGGGAAGGGCCTGGGGTAGACTCCTGACAGGCGACACCTCCCTTTTTCTCTGCTACCCAAACACAGCAGGAAGTATGACAGATGCTTCCTGTACATAAGGCAGCTATTTTATCACAGGCCTTGGTTTTCCCCTTGGCCAAGAATTATGCGTAGATGAAAAAAAGTCCTCCCTCCCTCCCTCCCTCCCCACTTCCTCTTCCTCCTTACCCCTCCCTCCCTCCCTCAGGCCCTCCCTCTTCCTTCCTTCCTTCCTTCCTTCCTTCCTTCCTTCCTTCCTTCCTTCCTTCTTTCCTTCCTTCCTTCCTTCCTTCCTTCCTTCCTTCCTTCCTTCCTTCCTCTTTCTGTAACAGTGAAATATTTTAATGGCATTTTTAGAAGTCTGCTGGTCTATGAGACCTCTGCTCTTCCATTGCTTCCAGAATCTCCATGGGGCATCTGCCAACTCCATTTCAAAGGAGAGTCTTTAAGTGGGGAATTGCATCTGGTAGAATCTGGAGTCTCCTGCTGTCTCCAGGCCCAACTCCTAGTTTCTGGGGATTGGGAAGGTTTGCACTGAAGGATGGGGACAGACCATGTCCCTGAGACACATTTGGGGACAGTGATCAGATACTGTTCTCCTTCATACTCTACCATCCATTACAAATACTGTCTCCAAAAAGGAGGGTGGTGAGTATTAATTTTTCCATTTTATAGACTATTAAACTGAGGGATAGTGTCACGATGGTTAAAATTTTGAGCTTGGCCATCATTCATACCTGAGTACCAAGTTCAACTTCACTCATCGTTCCCAAATCACTTTCCCTTCCTGAACCTTGGTTTCTTCATCTATAAAGTGAGCATCATGTTGCCTCCCTCTTATGAGGACTGTGAGTTTGAATGAGATGACATATGCAAAGCTCATAACACAGCACTGGACACCTGGTGCTTAAAGGACGATCTGTCTTCCCTAAGCTTCCCTCTCAAGTTGCTTCCCAGGAAAGCAACTTGCATAGCAGAGAGCCAAGATTTGGAGCTGGGCAGTGTGGCCCTGAATTGTAGCTTTCCTGCTCATCAGTTGTATGACTTTTGGCAGGTAACTTCACCTTTGCATGTCTCTGTGTCTTTGTATTATTGTCTCAGTTGCTAATTACACCTTCCCCATGAATGTGTCATGATGAGGACTGTATGCAATAATGTATAGACATCTTCTGGGTACTTAGTAGATTGCTGAAGACGTTGCTGGAATGAATAAATGCGTAATAATTGTATAGCAGAAAGTGTGTCTGAAAGTGGGATTTCTGTGTATTGAACATCATTGCCGATGCCCCAGCAGAGGAAATGACAGAGTAAATCCTTACATGGACTGAATAACATTTCCCTCTAATTATGCTTTGCTTTTCTTCAGGTGGAGGTTTTGCAGTAGCTAATAGGTTTGCATGGTGCTTGAGCCAAAAGATACACAGCATATATAGGGAAAGGTATCTTCCTCCATCTCCATCCTCAGCCACTTACTTTTCCATCCAGGACAACCACGTTTACCAGATCCTTGAGTGTCGTCCCAGAGATAGTCTGTTGATGTAGGCATCTGAGCTCCTTCCACTAAACAGTTTTCCAAACCAAGGTCCCTCTTGCTCCCTGCTCTGCCCACCCCGCACCCTCACCATGCTCTGAGGCTCTCTTGTAGCCATTTCCTCTCTGGGATAAAGAGTTTCCCGACCCTTTCAGCCTTCTTTTTCCACATCCTGCACTTTTTTTTTTTTTTTTCACAATAAACAGAAAGAAAAGCACAGAGGAAATAAAACTTACCCATATTTCTCCCTGTAGAATTAACTGCTATTAGTATTTTGATGTATTTCTTTCTGGGCTTTTTTCTTTATTGTTTCTGTGATCAGCTGTTCGCTGCGTATGGAAGCCTTACCCTTTCCCCTCCATGTTCCTCTGAGTTTGTCTCTGAAGCATCCCTTGCGCTCATCTCTTCCTCCACATCCTCACCACCCCTGGCCTTACCCAGACCCCCACCTCCTCTCACCTGGGCCATCGCTGAGCCTCCTAGCTGCTTGCCCTCCCTGGCACCCGTTCTGAGACCTGTGAGCCACCATCATGTCCTTCCTGGCATGTGCAGCTGATGAACTGATTCTCTTGCTTCAGAAGCTTCCGTGACATCCCAAACTTAGTCCCTGTCCTCGGTGTGGCACTCGGGGACTTCCACTCCTTCCCAGTCAGCACTCCACCCCTGCTGCCTCCTCCCCCCCGCCCCAGGGATGCTCCAGCTCTTATCTCTCCTTCCAACTCCATTTTCCACCATGGAAGCCCCATCCATCCTTCCAGCCCTGACCTCAATCTCCCTTCCTCTGTAAAGCCTTCCCGGGCCCTCCATGCTGGGATGGATTGCTCTCTCCCATCTTCCTGGTGTCTCACTGTGTGGGAAACATGGCCATGAATTAGATTAAAGGCTCCTTAGGCTCCCGTTTGTCCCTGTGACTGGCTTATGATCCCCTGGCTGGCAAGAACCGGTGGTATCTATCTTTGCTTCTCCCGTGTCTGACTCTGGGCCTGGCGTATAGTAAGCACTTGACTGAAATGTGTGTGAAATTAAGTTGCCTGGAGTGTTTCCTTAGAGGCTGGATCATCATAGCAATATACCTATCAGTTACTCAACACCCACCCCAGCCGGCAGGGTCTTTTTCGTATCTTATCTCCTTTAATCTCCAGAGCAACCCCACAAGCTTAATAGTGATGGTCCCTGACTTGGAAAGAAAGAACCCAGGGCTCAGAAAGATGAGGCATCTCCTCAAGGTCACACAGCCCCGAGGCTGCCAAGCCCATAGTTAGAACCCAGATCCACATCACTGCAGAGCCTGAGCTCCTCCTGTAAATCATGCCGACTCCTGGGTCCCTTGGGATTTACAGAAAAGGGTCTGGGGATGGGGTTGCTGACCTTTGGGACGGATGAGGGATTTAATAGCTTCTGGAGGCCTGTGATGACAGATGGATTGTGCTTCCTGCACAGGGGGCATCAGCTTTGGGAGGACCAAGGGGACGTCGGGTTCAGAGGCAGACGACGAAACGCAGCTGACGTTCTACACGGAGCAGTACCGCAGCCGTCGCCGCAGCAAAGGTAACGAAGTCCTTGGGAAGGTTCCAGAACCAGGGTTTTAGGAGGAAAACCTGGGAAGCAGATTCTGTGCTTCTTGACAAACCCTGGATTTTCTTCAGCCTGGTGCTGATCCAGTTAACCCTGAGCTTGGCATTCAGTACCCTGATTGCCCATCCTTTATTTGCTTTCTTTCTTACCCCATTTTTTCAAAGGATTTGGGGATTTTTTTAAGTTTATGCAGTTTTTTACAAAAAAAATCATCACAATAGAGAATCAGATGGAAAGGAAAATAGGAGTAAGGAAAGTTATTCAAACTCAGCTCAGATGTGTGCACGGTAATCCATGCTGTGCTGTGTTGTGAAGTTCTTACAAGGAGCTGACAGCTTAACTCAGAGATTCTTAGCAACCAAAGTGCAAAAGGTAACGTACTCAGCAGTAGAATGCACAGGGTCTATGTGATAAAACCAGCATTTATTCAGGAAATGGTGTTTATCTGACACAGAGACCAGACAGAAAGTTATTCAGTTGGTTTCTATAAACAGGACTCCTTGTGATTCTCTAGACAGTGTGTTTTCAGCGGACAGAATCAGTGTTGATACATAATTTTTTTTCTCACAATGCCACTTAATGTCAGGATATGTCAGAATGCTGAAGTGGAACCCCCTTAAAGAGCTAGACCTTGTGGCCGAGGTCCATCGTTCTCTCTGGTAAAACGTGCTCTGGAGAGAAAATGGATCATATGTCAAGCAGTCACCTGGGAATAGGACGCCTCATCCTTGAGTGTTTTAGAAGGATGACAAAGTAGCAAGTTCAAGATTGCAATCTTGGGAGAGAACTTAGGGTGCAAACATGTATTCCATGCCAGTGATTAAGGGCAGATCCATGGGCTTAGACCAGGCCCTGGAGAGAAGGGAGGTCCTCTGACAAACATGATGGCAGCTAATGCAGGCATGTGGCAGCCTGTGCCCCCCACCACCACCACCTCCAGCTCTGCACAGAAGTGGGCTGAGGATGTACCTGTGGTAGAGGAGAGGAGGGGAAGTCTTCTTCACAAAACAGCCCTACCCATGTGTGATGGACCTTCAATAGGCATAGATCACATAGCTTCTCTGGGTGCCTTTGGCTGCTGGGCAAGTTATCTACCCACCCAATACATCAGTTTTCTCTTCTGTGAAATGGGCCTTGGAACTGTCTCATTGACTCAGAGATGAATTTTGGTTCTGTTTAAAAATGTATCATGGCACCTGATACATACTAAGGGCACATAAAGTGGACATCATTCATGTTCTTTCGGTTCTGTTTGTTGCTTTCCATATCTCTCTACTCCTGGTGCCTTTCACCACAAAGGCCCTGTAAGGAGAGTGTCTCCCTTGACACATCACCTGGGATGGCCTTGCAGCCTCTGCAGATGTTAGAATAAGTGGGCCTGCCTCTTACACTTCCCATGCCTCAGCTTTCTGGTGTCTGCTGCATTGGAAATTTAGAAGTTGGTGATGGATGATTCTTGACCTGTCTTCTTCCTCTCCCAGTACAACAGCCAGAATTAGGGCTGGGGAAGTCGGTGGGTCTCCTCTGCAGGACCGGGCTCTTTACAGCTAACTGGAAAAGCATCCATCGTTGAGCGTGCCCCTCGTAAACTGGAGTTAAACTTAAAAAAGAAAAGCAAAGGCAAGCCGCAGGACTTGAGATAAGCAATTTGGCCCAGTACCTCCATACACTCCAAAAGGCAGGGCTGTGTTTCCAGGATGACAGGGATGCCATGGGCTGTGATGCACCCCATGAACACACACACCTTCCTTCCCTTCCCCTCCTGCCAGTGGAAAACAAAAGCTGCTTCGTCCCTCTCCTCCACTTACTGTCCACTAATAGCAAGTCCCTCTCCCTCCACCTCCGGTCCCACCACATCTTTCTCCGTCTCCTCTTCTTTCTCCATATTTTGAATTTGTTTGCTTGCGTATTTCTTATCAATCTTACTTCTTTTTTTTTTCTTTTACTCTTCTCCTTCCTCTCTTCTTTCCTCCCTCATCTGTCACTGCTTCCTTCTCCTCATTCTTCTGTCTTTTCTTTTTTTGTGGGTTTCTTTTTATTGTTTTATTGAGGTATAGCTGATTTACATTGATGTGTTAGTTTCAGGTGTCCAGCGAAGTGATGTAGTTACACATACATAACTGAAAATGTAATATATACTTTTCATTATAGGTTATTACAAGGTATTGAGTATAATTCCCTGTGCTCTATAGTAGGCCCTGGTTGTTTAGCTCTTGTATATAGTAGTGTCTTTTTTTTTTCTCTCCTGTGTCCCTCTGTCTTCTTCTCTCTCCTTTTTTTGTCTCTTCTGTTCCTCCCTCTCCTCCGACCACTCTGCTCTTTTCTTCAGCTATTTCCTAGTGAATCCTTCCTTCTTTTCTCCTTCCCTTATTTTCTTCCATAAATATGTCAAATACTTGTTAAGCACCAACTATGTGTCTGACACTCTTCCAGGCAATGGGGACAGAAACCAAGCAACAATTTTTAAAAGCCCTGCCATCGTGGAGTTTGTATTATATCAAAATATAAACATATGAGATGGTGGCCAACGCTAAGGAGAAAGAGTACAACAAGGGAGGGGTTTGAGGGAGTAAGGAAGGGACTGCAAGTTTAGGTTCCCTGAGCACGAGTTACCTTACTTTTCTGCAGGGTCACAGAGAAAGCACTCCTGACACTGTGGTTGGTGTTGTCAAGGTTATTGCTTCTGTTGCCACTGCTGCTGTGGTTGGTTGTTTGTTTAGCATAGAGGGTGAACTTGGTCTGGGCAAAGCCTCTGCTCCAGCCAGATGAACTAGAGCCCAGTACCCAGGACTGTAGACACCACGGTCACCCGGGAAAGACTGTGACCTTTCCCTGTTTCATATATATTGTACAGGAGTCGGGGCACCTTCAGTGCTCATTACCCTGATGGGAAAAATGTATGATGCAGAGGTGAGCTGGGGGAGGTTTGGGAGCCCTTGAGGGTGAGAGGGCAATGGAGCAGAGTATTAAGAGCATGGATTCTGTGGCAGGCTCCCTGAGTTTAAACCCCAGCCCCTCTGCTTACTAGAGATGCCATCTTGCACATGAACCTTAGCCTCTCTCTGTGCGTTAGTTTCCCAATCTAAAAAAAAAAAAAAAGCGGACAGGAAAAGTAAAGCCCGGAGGGTTTGTTCTAAGGATTACAATTAGTGAAGCATGTAGGTGGGGTTAAGGAGGGGGAGAAGAGGTCGTGGTGGAGCCAGGCTGCCGAGGAAGAAGCACCCTAGGACTGAGTGTGTGCATGAATCTCAGATCTGCTGCCAACGTGTGGTGTGACCTCAGTCAAGTTACACCCCTGATCCAGGCCTCTGTTCTTACCTGAACCTGGGAGAGTTTGGCCTCTGAGGTCCCTTCTCACTCATGCCAATGGGACTGGCTGTGTGTCTGGAAATGTATCTGGCTTCCCACTCCCTTGCAGCATGTCTGCCCCATACCACCGCGCCTTCACTGGCCAGTGCCTCTCCTTTTTCCTGGTTCTCTTTTTGGAGAAGGTGTCTGTCCCTGGCATGAGAGTAGCCTCTATCATCCATCCTGTTTCACTGTGCCTTCATCCCCAGCCTGCCTGAACCCCCGTCATCCCTGCCCATTTCCCAGCCTCTGCTACCACCATCCCAGCTCTTCTTTAGAAAATGCAGTGAGTCAGCAGTTCCCGCTGGTCTGCCCGGGGCCATGCAGGCCAGCCAGGCTATGACCCAGAAGAGACGATAAAGTACAATGAGGTAGAGGGAGAAAGAGCTGAATATACCAGGAAAGGCGGACCCCTATGCTGTTTGCAAACAGAGCTCCTAGCATTTGAAGTCCATATTAATTCACCATCTGAAATCCATCTGAAAATAGGATCTGGATTGTGTTCCCCAAATCTAGGGCCATGTGGGCTTGGATCGAGGCATTTGACTGTTGCTGTCTTTGAAGTATTCAGAGGAAGCTGGGACTCTTGGGTTACCCGACAGTGACAGGAACAGTGGTTTCTAGTCCTAGACTTGTCACCAGCTTTTTGGGTGAGTCTCCAAATCACTGCCCCTCTCTGAGTCTCACTTTCCCAATTGACAAGAAGAGATGTTCAATCGAAAATCAGTAAATTCTGGTTAAGGTCTTCCTGAGGGTCCTGCTGGGGGCCGAGTCGTTCTGGGAAAGATGTTAGAAGACTTTGGAAGACAGAGTATAACCAGATGTTATCCCAGCTTGGAGGGAAAGGAAAGAGATGGAGGAACACTGGAGATATCTGAGAGGGCTTCCTGAAGGAGTCGAAGCTGAAGAGTGACCTGGGCCCAGACTTGACTCTGTCACTATTCATCCACATAACATGAACAATGATCCTAACATTTCCGTCTGTAAGACAGGGTAGCAATGCCTCCCTCTGAGGGTAACTATGGGGATTGAATGGGAACTTGAGGATCTCCTTTATAACTATAACTCCTGGCAACAAGATCTCTTTCTTCATGACCACCATCCTAATGCCTGTCCCCTGCATCGTTTGCTTAAAAGCGATGAAAATCACCTTCTCAGTGGTCTCACTTACTGTTCCTAATCCATTCTCAACCCTGCAGCCAGAGTGCTCATTTTAAAAATGTAAACAGGAATCATGTTGCTTCTTCTCTGCTTAGAATTAATCTGTCCTTCTGCATTTGGGGTGAAATGTGAACTTCTTGCTGCACCTCCGAGCCCCTGAGTGGTCTGGCCACGTGCATCTCTCCAGGGCTTTGTCTGCTCTGCTGCCCAGGCCTCTTCTCCAGCACTCCCCCGTCTGTCCTGCCAGAACCTTCGCAAAATGTTCTCTCCTGGAAGGCTGCCCCCTGCCCTCCAACTCACTCCCACTCACTCTGACATCTCCACTTAAATGGCGTGTGTCAGCTAAGCCATCCCACACCCTGTTTCCCTGTTTCATTCTGCACCCGCTTCTGTGCTGTTCCCTCGGCTGACTTCATCACCCCTGTAATTTTACATTTACCAACGTGTTCTCTGGGCAGTGTCTGTACCCTCCACTGAACCAGAGGCTTCACAAGGGTAGGCACATAGATTGCCACTTCTACCAGCTTTCCATCCCCACACCAAACACAGAGATGGGTCCATATTTTTAATTCAACTTTGGGTTCATATTTTTGAACAAAAGAGTGATAAATGAATGAATGAAAGAAATTCCTAGTCGAGTGCTCGAATTATTACGCGTGCTCAGGGTGGATGCTGGTTTACGGCCTGGCCCCTCTTGTTTTCTCTCACTCCATCTCCAGTTACTGGGACCAAAAAAAAAGGTTTCCTCTCCTTTCCCCTTCTTTTTACTGCTCCTGGTGAATGGAACTGTGGCCTCAGCCCTGCCCGTTCTTCCTCTTCAAGGCCATCAGGGAAGGATGTGCTTAGTAGCTGGGGGAGGGCCCGGGTACTGGTGCTGAAAGCCCACTCTGCCTGGCTTCTTTGGGCGCAGGTGGACCGAGTGCAATTTACTGGGATGTGACAAGTCTGGGAAGGTCCCTGGCAGAGAAGGATGCACCCAAGGCTGATGGTAGAGAGAGGACATGGAGCGGGAGGAGAAAGGAAACACCTCACCGTTTTTTCCTGCCTCGGTCTCTCTCATTAGCATGTCCCATGGGAGAAATAAAAATGGCGTTAGATTCAGCCAGACCTGCCTATGAATCCTGACTTCTCTTCATCTGCTTTTTGTGGCTGTGGATCGGCCTTTAACCTCTGGGGCACTTCTGTTATAGAAAATAGAGCTGTGGGCACTGACCTCACAGAATGAGCGAGTCCAGAGAAGGAAGGTTCCAGGACTCACCCAAAGGTGTTCGAGAAATTTTGATTCTTTCCCGCTGAAGTTCCCCTTCCCTTGAACACAGTCTGCACCCCAAACTAAATCAGCTAAAATCTCATTTTTGGCAGTGAGATCTACTGGAAAAGATATTTATGATATAGTCTGAGAATCAGCGCTAGCTTCCCTGAGTCTTGGGTTCTTTGTCAGGGAAATGGGACTGCTATTCAAAGGTGTCTTGGGTGGCCAGGTAGAACCCCCTCCCAAAGCAAAGAGCTGGAGTAATCAAGATGGTGAGTAAGCAGAGAGGAAGAAAGAAAAAGTGACTGAGAAACAGAGACCGAGAGACCACAATATGTGTGTCTGGAGGGATTTCCCTAGTCAGGAACCAGCAGCCTCTCTTTGTAAATGGTTAATTAATGAACGTTTCCAGCTTCGCAGGCCACGCAGTCTCTGTTGGAACTCCTTGACTCTTCCACTGTACCTTGAAAGCTGCCACAGACACAGGAATGAACATAAATGCATCCTAATAAGACTTTATTTTCAAAAACAGATGCTGGTCCAGATTTCACCAGTGGCTCACAGTTTGCCGAGCCCTGACCTAAACTGTCCAGAAAGCACAAGTGAAATCTCGCAGTGCTTTGTGAAATGGATCTGATCTCATGTCTTCACGGTCTTTCTGCCTAAAGGAGTCTCTTTGCCAAGCAAAGAGTTCTACTTTTGGCCAAGTAAATAACCACCCAATCCATCACTTGTTTGACGTTTGCCAATTCTGATGGCATTTGACAGCGTTAACTAATTAAGGAGTTGATACGACAGGTTCCCACTGGGCAGAATTTCACCTCTATTATCCAGAGATGACACTACATCCAGCAGAAGACACTGGACTCACAGTCAGGAGATGTACAGTCAAGTTTGTACCCCCGACCACTAACTCACTCAGTGACCCTTGGCCAGCATGTGCCCTCTTGGAGCCTCAGGTTTCCTATCTATGAAACAAAAATATTTACATCTCATTTCATCAAGTCCAAAGCTCATTCTAGTCTAAACGACATTTAGGGAATGAGCAACCTTACTAAGCATGATGCTGGGCAGTGTGGGCAATGGGCCCTGGGCCCCCAGCCTCCGAGTGGTAATAATTTCCTTGGGGGGAAATCCAGCTCACACAGAGGAGCGATGCTGATCAGGATAAGCCAGTGTATTATTGTAGGTCCAGATGAGAAGTGCAGATGGCTTGTCCAGCCCCAGGCACAGTGCTGAGCAGAAGACAGAGCAGCCACAGCTGCAGCTGATTCCAGCAGGGAAAGCACCCAGCATGGACTTCCCAGCCTAGCTCTGCGAGGGTGGCTGTGTGGCCTGGGGCGAGTCTCTCTCACTCTCTGGACCTCTGCTGGTTGCTCAGCCAGTTCGAGAAACCCAGGTTATGTGATTCCCAATCCCATGCACTTTCCTCTAAGCTTTGTTGACTAGTTCCCAAAGAACCAGGGCATAGATGCCTCCTGGTTTGAGTTATTTCTTTGTTTTTAGTTGCTTGTTTTAATTGGACAGTTCTTAAGCTGAGGTTTTCTATAGTGATAAGAACTATTGAATTGTAGGCAAACCTTGCTATGGATTTGTGTTTTTTTTTCTTTTTGATTCTCCCCTGCCAAAACACACACACACACACACACACACACACACACACACACACACACACACGCACACATATGCACACACAGAGTTTAATCATGTTTTAGAGGAAAATGGACAAGTGAGGGAAAGTTCAAGCCATATCTGAGAAGAGGAGGCCTTTGGGGATGGAGAGTAGGCGACTGTTCTGAAATATAATCTGAGAATGCCTGGATGGAGCAGAGACCCCAGGAAGGGGGAATGGGGTGGGATGAAAGCTGAGCGTCAACAGAACAGAACCTGCCAAGTATGAGGGCAGAGGACATGTTTGATTTATTGAACTCTCTCTACACTGGTCTATGCTCTTTATATGCACCACCTTATAGAATTCCAGTAATACCATGGGAAGGGATTATTTTACTTCTGTTTTATACCTAAGGAAACTGAGACTTAGAACACGTCCTTGAGACTGCCATGAGGTGAGGGTAGCTGAGATTTGGACTTAAGCTCTTTGGTTTCAAAATCTGGACAGACTATTATATGATTGAGATAATGCGAGTGTGTCCCTCAGTACCTAGCACTAGATCTATATTAACAAGACAAGAGGTATGTACACATGTCTGTGCTGGTACAGAAAGCTTGATCTGACTTCTGAGAACATCCTGGTGTAAGCTCTGTAACCCTCCACAGAGCTTCAGTCCAGGAGGGGCTAGGACCAGGAGTAGGGGTGGTCAGAACTAGCTCAGACACTGAGAAGTTAGTTCAGTGTAAAGGAAAAAAGGCAGCATCCTTGGGGACCCACCCTACCAGGGCACTACTGCCAGTGAGGGTCCTGGTATTTGGTCAGGGAGGAAAATACATGACAAAGAGATCTTCTAGTTTCCCACACCCATTTGTGAGAGCCAGTTTTGCTCATTATTCCCAACTCTGCTATGAGTCAAATCATTTTGGTAGCTTATAATCAACCATGGTGGAAGTATTTACACTAGGGAAGTTGGCAAACCCTGCAATGGAAGCTTCTCTTTCCTCCTAAGAGAGCCCACTGTTAAATATTTACCATCATGCTAGTAGGAACTGTAAGAAGTAAGATTTTAGCCACAAGCTCAAGTGCACGGACTTCTTTCTAGAAATTGAGTAATCCGGAATCTTTCCCAGAGGACAATGCAGTAGGCCTGGGACAAAGCAAACTACCAAGTTCAAGGCTCTAGGTGGAAAATCTCTTTCCAGGAACAGAAGACAGGGTCAGCTGGGGAGGCTGGATATTTAAGGCCTGTGTAGGAGATTGGAGACTCTGGGGCAGCCTACTTGAAGGAATGATGAGTCCTAGAATCTGGGTCAGATCAGAGCCAATGGCAGCGCAGGTGTCCTCAGCTCTGTGGTAGAAAGGAACATCAGAGCTGGGCAGTCCTCTGGCCTAACTGAACCTCAGAGCCACATGGAGAACTTAAAATACAAAACACCAGTTCCAAATGCTTATCTCGGACTCATTCTATGGGAATATCTGGCCAAGAAAGGGGTCTGGGTATTGGTATAAAATCCTTTCCAGATTCTAGTTTTGAGCCAGAGTTGAGAAAAACCGCTCTACTATATCCTTGACGTATTAGCCAACAGTTCATCCCTGTTCCTATTCTGGCATTGGCTCCCACCGAGGGTATCTCCCTTGCCCAAGCCAGGAACTTGATTCACAGTTACAGGATGAATAACAACTTATAGCAACCATTTATTGAGTGTCACTTCTGTGCCAGGTCTATTGTATATTCACCAATCATCCTCTGTGATCTATTACTGTCCTTGTCTTTCTATGCAAAAGAATGGAACTAAAACCAGGCAGAGTAAATTCTCCAAGGTCATAGAATCAGGAAGTTGCAGGGTTGAGTCTGGAACCCCATTTCAGTTGTTTCCAAAATCTGTTGTCACCATACCTCAGTATGACCCCCCTAGGGGAGTCATATAGATTTTATCTCCTTCCTCTTTCCCATAGCTCATGCCCTGATAGTTAGCTGTTTGTGATTTGTGTTAGGTGGATACCTTCCTCCAGAAGGTTCCAGCAGCCCATGCAGGCTTTCTGGACAGATTCTAGTTTCTCTCATGAAGAAATGAGAATGGAAGTTTGGATTTCTGTTACTGAAAGAACAGTAAAATGCAGAAACCTACCTTTGATCCACACCTGCATTTGGCCCTGTTTAATGTGGCATTAGAGAAGAGGACATTATGTATTCCGAAATTGTTATAGGCTAAAAAAGCGCCTGTCTGATGTCTCTCTTCTCTCTCTTCCCTCCAACCTCAGAGGAAATAGACATTATTTTGTTGTTGTTTTCGTTGTTTTTTCTCTTAAAGGTCCCTCCCAGACTACCTGTCCCCAGTCTGCAGAGACATCAAGCACTCTTGGCAAATGAGGGTTCCTGGAATGCAGTGAGGGAGCCAGACAACTTCAAAAACTCCCTCCCCAAGCTCGTGACGGTCCCTAAAATACTATTTAAATTGTTCTTCTTTCTCCTACTCCTTAGTGATGCCAACCAGCTCAGCACCTGACAGCCCAGCCTCCAAGGGAGGGAGACAGCTGTCAGGAATCAAATGGGAGACCAAAGGCGATAAAGCAAACATGTCGTTTTTAGTTGCTTACACTAGCGAGAAGGAATAATCAGTCTCTCTCGCTTTCTTGTTTTTCAACTAGGCTCAGCAGGATTTCCTCCTCTTTTCCTTATGCTGAGGGATTGTGACTTTCTGCTTCCCGTCCAAGCATGAGCGCTCTGTCATCTCCTTTTTTTTGCAATCCTATGCGATAGCTGGGATTCTTCTGCCCTGCAAAACTCTTTCCTAGATAAAGAGGTGAAATGACCAGTCGTGATTGCGGGCCGTCTACCAAATGCCCTGTGAAATGCTTGTGTGCACGACCTTATGTATTCCTGACTCTTAGTTTAGGTGATCCTGGACAAGTTAGTTTATTTCCCAGGCTTCAGTTTACTTTTATGAAAAATGGAGGTGAGAATCCCATTATAGGATTTACGTGATGATCCAACAGAACGATGTGTCGCTAGAATAGAAGGTACATGAAGCAAGATAATGAGAACAAGGTAGGGAAGGGTGAATTGACCCAGACTGGGAAAGGCTTTGAGTGTCAAGTTCATTCATCTATTCATTCATTGAATCAACTGATGTTTACTAAATATCTAATTCTGTTGAGACTCTATGCTAAGGACCAGGTATATAGTGGCAAATAGACCAGTAATGTGGCTGCCTTCATGAATCTTATAGTCTTGCCAGAGAGGAATGGGGTGGGAGGGAGGACTTCACAAATAAACGCATGAAGGAACAATCATTTCAAACTGTGAGACGTGCCTGTGAAAAACATGTAGGGGAACTCGTATAATGGGGAATGTCATGAAAGGCATCTTTGAGGAGCCAGTATTAAAGCTTAAACCTGAAGGATGGATGGGAGGTGGCCGGTACCAAGAAAACACATCTCCACGTGAGTAGGAGAGAGCTTGAACTTGAACCTATGTGAAGTGCAGAATCCAGGAAGGTTTCTGAAGAAGAGAGATCCATCACCTTGTGCCTGTTCTAAGATCACTCTCTCCACGGTGGAGGAACTGGAGGGGGCCAGACTAGAGGTGGGAGACCAGTTAGGATGTATTTGAGGTAGAACGTGGTGCTCTGGGAGACCGTGGGACGGGATGGCTGCCAGGGACAATTAAGATGCAGTTAGAGGGGATGACTGACTCTAAGACAGTGAGCCACTGAGGATTGCTGAAGATGAGCATTGGATTTAGGCATGGGGGCTGGAGAGAATCACAGCACCAGGGAAGGGAGGAGCAGCAGACCTTCAGGAGGGAGAAGGATGAGCTCAGCTTTAGAGCTGCTGCCTTTGGGGTACCTATAGGACATCCAGACAGAGGCACTGCCAACCAGATCTGAGAGATCTAACTGGGAAAAGGGAGTCAGAGTCAGCACTCTGTGGCTGTGTATTAACTTTGTGTTTCTGCATAACAAATTACTACAAACTTAGAGGCTCCACACAACATACATTTATTATCTCACAGTAGTTCTATAGGTCAAAAGTCCAGTTATGCCTTTGCCAGCCTCTCTGCTCAGGGTCTCAAATCAAGGCATTGGCTGGGGTTTTGATCTCAGCTGAGGCTCAGGGCCTTCTTCCAAGCACACGTGGATGTTAGCAGAACTTGTTTTCCTATAGTTGTATGATAGACATGCCTGCTCTGTTGTTGCTGTCAGCCAGGGACCATTCCTGTAGCTGTATGATTGACATGCCTGCTCTGTTGTTGCTGTCAGCCAGGGATCACTCCCAGTTCTTATAGGTCACTGTAGGCCCTTGCTCATGGCCCCTCCATGGCAGTTCATGGCATGACTGTTGCCTTCTTCAAGGGCAGCTGGAAAGCATCTCTTACACTTTGACTCCCTTCCCTCAAAGCCCCAGTCTCTTTTAGGACTCATTAGATTTGGCCAGACCCATCCAGGGTAAACTCCTTTATGATTAATTCAAAGTCAGCTGCTTTGGAAACTTAATTTTATCTGAAAATATCCCTTCACCTTTCTCAGATAACATATCTTAATCAGGGGGGGATATCCCATCATATCCAGAGACCTACCCACATTCAGGAGGAGGGGAATGTTCAGAGTATGTATCTTGGGGGAATATTGGGGACCATTTTAGGATTCAGAGCCTGTCCCCCTATTGGATGGTAAATGAAGTCATGAGAGAAAGAGGCTATCTACGAGAGGGAGTAGACTGGAAAGTGAAGAGTTCGAGGGTATTCCCCTCAGTCACAGATTCTGGGTTGAAAAATGTCCATCTCGCAACATCTCAAGTATATTTGAGGTGCTTCATGGGGAGGAATACAGCTCAGAGGCATTTGTCACAAGAACAGCCTAGAGGCTGTGGGACTCAGGGTTTCAGGTGAGATCTGTAAAACTAACTCAGCATGCATGAGCATGTGCAGTACCCCAACTTCACAAGTCAAACCCATTCTGTGTTGGACTGGAAAAGGACTTTTCCTTCATGGATTCTGTTGAGCAGATTTGCTAACCATTTGCCTCTTCTAATTACAGTGGATTTTGGAAAAAAAGTGGGGTCAACTCTGGTTCTTGTACTCAAATGCTGGGGAACCTTGGGCAAGTCTTTTTGGCTCCCCATCCATTCAGTTGGGGAGTGGTGTTTGAATAAATTATATCTGAGTCCTCTTCAAGCTCTGAAATTCTATGCTTTGATTCATTGAACACACATTGTAGATTCCAGGAAAAGTGTGGCTTTGTTGGGAGTCAGGGGTTAATTAGACATGGTTCCAGCCTTTGAGAATCTCCTCCTCTGACTTCTGTCCATGGAAAAAGTCAAGACCACTGACTCCTAAGCTCATGTCTCCGCAATGAGGACACTTAGGGAACTGAGATGTTTCAGCAACATTGGGAATGGCATGCTGATTGTTTTTATCTTTTTTTCAGCAATGCAAAATCATGTAATAATTCTACTAGAGGAAAACAGAAAGGAGCAAGAACCTTCTAGACCAAAGAGCTTATTTCATTTCTCTCACCCTCATTTACATATATATTTTTTCTCATTGTTGTAACTGTAATCAATACACACATTTGCATTTCACTTGTTTTTTTAAATCAAAATTATATTATGACCATATTTTTCTCATGACACTACCCATTTTTCATGACACTCTAAACCTGAAGATACTCATTGTAGCATAATCTGTAATATTGAAAAATTAGAATGAGCCTGAGTGACCAGCAATAGGGAAATGGCTAAGTAAATTATGATCCATCAACTTGATGGAATATTATGCAGCCAGATAATTGTCAAGAATGATTTTTTAAGAAGGGCATGATTCACAAACCATGATGATTACTTCTGAGGACAAATAGAACAATTTATTTTAAAAAATGTGAGAGAATAGCAATATATTATATATGTATGTATTTGTTTATCCTTTTGTTTATCATTTATGCTCTGCCCATCCCCCAAAAGGATTTGAAGGGAGTGGACTTGCTGGAGCCTAGTGTGCAGTGCTTAATTCATGGTCTTTGAAGCTAAAAGTCTAGTTGTGAGTCCTGGCAGAGTGATCTTGGGAAGATCACTTTAACCCACTGGCTTCTGCTTTCCTCAGCTCTGTCATGGCATGTTTTAGCTCTTTCTTCTAAGAGTAGTTTTGAGGTTGAAATGGAATAGTGTAAGTAAAGCACTCAGCACAGTTCCTGACGATGGTAGGTGACGGACAAATGGTGGCATCATGTCTGCCCACTCCCCTTTACACACTGGGAAACTGTGTCTTGTAGCAGCCAAGTCTGATGATCTCAAAGGTTTACTACATCTTTAAATCGATTTTAAATCTTGAAAAACATTGCCCATCCCTCTTTCATTATTCATTCAAACCACTGTGTGTCTGGTCTTGGGATCCCTAGAGGTGTGAAAGCATTTCATCTTTACCTAAAGAGGGAAAAGTAAAAGAAGGAATGAAGAAGAGTCAAAACTAAATATCCAGGTGGAAAGGGTCCTGGACCATGAGAATGATATCCTTGTACCCTGTCCTTGAATGATGTTTTGAGGAAAGCTACTTTCCTCTCTTAGTGTGGTTCCCAACCCTCTGTACATAGGGAACATGTTTGGGTTTAAAAAACAAATACCTATCTGTGGACCTCAGCCCAGAGTTTTATTTAGGAGGCTTGGGGTAGAGCCGGGGCATCTCTGATTTTTTAATAAAAGCTCTCCAGGTGCAGCCATGGTTGAGAATCGCTGCCTTAGGGATCTTAACCAAAGAAGGGTAAGACTGATGGTCCATGCACTCAAGGTATTTTTAATCTGGCAGAGCAAGTAAGATATAATGGAGAATAGCAGATCCATCAAATTCAGTGGCCTCGGTTTCCCTCTGTAATCTCTCTGTAACCAAAATAGATTATAATTCTATGGTATCCTTGGCTCTGCAATTCTGTGATTCTAATGGAAGGGTACTTTTTGTTTTGTTTTAACAAATGTAAGATAATGTAGTATTAGCCATGTGCTAATGGCTGAGAAGGTTTAGAGTGAGGCATTGGCATATGTAGGGTCCAAAAACCAAGGATGGTTCTCTAGAAAAGGAAAATCTTGAAACACACATCTAAAGAAATCATTTTCTTTCTGGTGGAGAAACTGAAAACAAGGAGGCGAGAGACTCCTCCAGTCTCCAGAAGAGATCTCCAGAAGGTATTCCATCATTTAAGTCCAAGGTAATTTCAGTTCACGAAACTTATACTAGAAGCCTGCTGTTTGGATCCTGGGGGGATACAGAGATGAGCAAGGCAGTCTTTGCCCTGTGGGTCTCAAGTCTGGTTGGTGGATAACCAAATGGATAATTTAATAATAGAATGTGGAAAAGACTATGATAGAGGGTGCAAGTGGATACTGTGTTGGCACAAAGGAAGAGCACCTGACCAGCTTGGTGGGATCAGAGTAGGGACGCTGGTATAGGAAATACCTGAGTTTTAAAGAACCAGGTGGTATTGTTGATGGGAAGAAGGTCGGAGAAGACTCTTCAGACAGAGGGAGACTGTGAATAGAGTGAGATCAAGCAAACTGCCTGGCATAGTGTAGGCCTTCAAAATAATTCCTGTTGAAAAAGAAGGGAGGGAGGGGAAGGAGGGAGGGAGAGAAAAAGGAAGGAAAGAGGGATATGTTTAGTTTGTTTCATTGAAATATAAAGTTTGAGGAGCAGAGAGCTAGAGGTGACATTGGCTGAGTGATTTGGACTTTATCATGATGACAGCGAGAAGCCGTCAAAAGATTTCAACATAGAAGTGTTGTTTTCAGATTTGTGTGGTAGAAAGGTCACTCTGGATTTTATGGAAGCTGAGATAGAGGGGGACAAGAATGGGGTAAGAGAGAGCAGGTAGAGGAGGCTGTTTCAATAATTCAGCATCTGGCCTAATGCTGGGGCAGTGGGGATGGAGATCATCTCCTTTATTACAGGATGTAGTCACAGGCCACACCCACCTACCTGCTTCACTTGGGCCAGCCCATCACCATGGCAACAGCCTCTTTAACATCCCTGGCCAGAGAGAGCGGTAACAACTCTTACATCTGTTCCTGGAGGTCCTGCCTCTATATTTTTTTTCTTTCTTTTTCTTCTTTTTCCCCCCTTTGATTGTATCTGATCCAGCCTCACTGGGTAATTGAGTGTTTGAGAGTGAAAAATTATCTCAGCAGCTTGGCCCTTATCTTGACAGCGAAGCAGCACTTTTAATTTAATTTTGTTCAGAGACGCATGGGTAACAAATTTCACTAATCGCCCGGCTGTCGCCTTCCGCATGGTAACGAGCCGTTTGTTACCAGGCAGCCCAGTGTAAATACGTGTGGGGGAGCAGTCAGGGGACAGAGACAGGGGTTGGGGAGGAAGGAAGGGACAGCTGCAATCAATATTAGCGAGGCTGGGACTCTGCCATTGGGTGTAGAATCAGGGATGGAAGGCCGGCTGTGTAACAAAAAGAGAGAGGCTTAAGAGTTAGACTCACTGGGGCTCCTAGTCTTGCTCTGCCTCCTTCTATCTGGGTGCAACCTTGACCAAGCAGCTTCACTCTGCATCTTGAGTTTCCTCTCTGTAAGGTGGGGATGTTAGTATTCCCTCCCTACTGGGCTGTGAGGGTTAAATAAGAAACAGTACAGTAAATTAATAACACCCTAAAGCATCATGTCATGACATTTTCGGCTCTGGTAAGGACCTTAAAGGAAAAACTCTGGCCTTCTATCCAATGTTTAAATTTCTTTCAGAACATCAGCTCCAGACTGTTGTCCAGCTTTTGCTTGCATTCTCCAAGGATGTGGCACTCACTCACTACTGAGGCAGCCAATAGCCCAGATTCTCAGAATTGTCTTGCTACACCGGTGTGAAATAAGCAATCCTCAAGATTTCCACGCTACACCCTATGTTAGCCCCAGCCCTTCCTCTGGACTCTTTGCAAAGAGTACATTCAAATCTTCCATTGTAAAGAAGCACCCTCCCCCGCCCCAGATTTGGATGTGTTTTCTTGTATCCAGATAAAAATACCCAGAGGAAATCAGTGCTGAAAGAGCCCTTATCAGTCATATGAACAACTTTGCATTTTACATATGAGAAAACTGAGGCCAAGAGGGAGGAAAATAAATTTTAAAATAGCCGTTATGTATTGAGTGTCCATTGTAGGTAAAGCACATTATCTGTGTTCTCATTTAATCCTTGCAATGCAAGGTCTTATCCTGATTGTATCGATGGGGAAACTGAGGCATGGAGAGACAAAGGCAATTTGCCCAAGTCACAGTTCTGGTAAGGATCATAGAATAGAGATTTAAGCTCATGTCTAACTCCAAAGCCTGCAAGCTTTTGTGTTGTAATGTTTGCTCCAAATTGCACAGCAACTCAGCAGTAGAGGTGAAACTAGAAATGAGGTTCCCTGACTTCTGGTCACACAGACAAGCTAGGAAAAAAAGTGCTTCCCCAGGGATTCCTTTGGAAAATGTGGTACAGATTCCCATCCTCTCTGTAGTGCCTAGACCAGAAAGCAAGGGAGAGTATGAAAAAAGCTAAAAAGATAGTCAGTCTGTCCCTCACCTTCTTCCCTATCTCCCCCTCCTCCCTCCTACCACTGCCAGACTCCAGCCGATGGATCCTTGGTTCTGGATTTATGAGCCTTCTTGGTGTCTCTCTTTCCATCCTAGAGGGCTTGACTCTTCCCTCTCTCAGCTAATTAAAAACCCCAGCCTGGGCTGTGAGCCCTGGATCACAGGCTGCTGGGCAGAGGCGCTGACGCTGCTCTGATAAATCACTCCCTCGGGCCGGGGGAGGCGGGAGCATTTGTCAGAGGGGCTGAGCCCATCCAGGGCTCCTCTGGGACACTTGGGTACTGCTACAAATGGACCATATCCACCCCTACTCACCCCAGAAGAGCCTTCATTAGGAATAAGAGAGTAGGAATCACCCAAAGCTGATGGGGTACGAGTGACACCAGAGTATCTTCTGAAAGCATTTGTTAGATGGTGTCATTCCCTCATATGCCTTTGATGGCTCCCTCTTGGCCTTCATGATAAATTCTCCACTTCTTAGCATGCCTTTGGGTGAGGTGTAGCATAGCATTTGAAAGCATTGCCTTTGGAGATGAACACACCTGAGTATATAGATCCTGGCGTCACCGTTTGCTTACTGTGGACATGTTATTGAACCCCTTGGTGTTTCGTGGTCTTCACTTATGAAATGGAAATTATTGAACCCCTTGGTGTTTCGTGGTCTTCACTTATGAAATGGAAATAAAAACTACATACTGACAGACAGATACATGTATGCATATATATGTTTGTGTGTATGCACACGTGTGGATACTTAGGACTCAGGGAGGCATTGTGTGCTCAGCCCTTAGCCTGGTCCTCAGCTTTCTTCTCTATCATTCCGTCCCTGCAGGTGCAGACATTTCCACCCCACATTGCTGCTTCTTCTGTTTCAACTGCTATTACTTGTTGTCAGTGTTAGCCAAACCTGCCCCTTTTGCCTGAACTTCCATTCTGTCTTCTGCCTGAACACCCACATGCACAGCTGCACGTCTTCACTGGTTAGTGTTCGCTGGTGCTGTTCCATCAGCCTAGAGTGCATTGTCGACCCAGCTCTGTCTCATAAAGCCGACTGCCCTTATAGGTCTAGCTGGAATAAATGTCACCACCTTTCTGAAGCTCTCCCTGATCCCTGCAGACAAAATGTCACCGTGGCATGTTACCTGCATCTCTCTTATCAAGTCCTTGCCTCTCCTTTAAAATTATGGTTAGTCCTGTGTGTCTCTGCCTCCTTCTAGAGTTGAGACCAGGGGCGGTGAGCTGCTTACACCTGTAACACTAGTGTCTGAAATCATGTTTGATGTAGTAGGTATGCAATAAATGTTCCCAATTAGAATAAGAATCTCAGATAACCTCATTCCTTGTATTGTTAAGGTCTTTTTTTTCCCCTAACAGATCACAGCGCTTTATTGCTCATTCATCCCGCTCTTCCTGGCAGGTGAGGGCTGGTGGTAATCATGGCCTCACCTGGGCTTGTGTGATGGGGGTGAGCTGTTACCCTTCCATGATGATTCCCCAAGCTGCAGAGCTAGCCAGTTTCACAAACGAGAGTCCATTTCTTCTGACTTTCATTTTAGTCTTTGGTCCACCAGGGCAGCCTCTGCTCCATTCTCAGCCTCACCTGGTGAAGTCTGGAAGGATTTCTCCAGTTCTGAATTACTCTTGCTTCCTCTGTTTCACGGAGGAGAAATTCTACTCTGTCTCCTGCCCCAGGGTCCACTGCTGGAGTTACCCAGGAGCGCCCCCCAGTGGTTATAGACATAATTTTTCACTCTTCAAAGGAGGAGACCTTTGTCCAATCACACATTCATCAGTCACGCATTGAACGTGTAATGCATGCTTTATCCTGTGGTATGTACTGGAGATATGAGCTGAATCAAACCTAGTTCCTGGCTCTGGAAAAATGCACAGTCTACTGGGAGAAGCAGGGTAACATTAAAACAGAGATTTAAAGTCCATTATGATAAATAGTACGATGGGGGTTATTGGGGTGTTTTGGGAACACAGAAGAGAACCTTCCAACCTGTGTGGAGTGGAGGGTGGATGATAGGAACAGGGGAGAGGAGAATTTCCTGGAGCAGAGGAGATCTTAAAGGATTAGTGAAGTGAACCTAGCAATATCCCGGAGTGGAATGGAGAAAAAGGACAGTCCGGGCAGAAGGCACTCCTGGAACAGACAGCTGGGCTAGGGGGCTGGGGCATGGGGTGGGAGAGGTCAGCCAGGCTCAGTCACAGAGTCAGGGGAGCTGAGTAAGAGGCAAGGACTTCGTGGATATGAGCGTAGGGATGCCTTCAAGCATCTTCATCGGACAGTGACAAAGCGCTTAGGTAACCCGGTATTTTTATTTCTTCAGTCTCCCTCTGTTGTTTCAATTTTTGCTGCACTGTATTGCCTTTGGTATTCCCAGTTTTCTCACACTTTCTTCACCCTTGTCTTCGTGTTCCTCATCTCTCTTCTTCTCCTTTGTACATGTCTTCTTGTTCCTCATCTCTCTTCTTCTCCTTTGTACATGTCTTCTTGTTCTACTTCTGTCACTCTATTCCTTCTTTCTCTCTTTCCCTCTCTTTTAAGCCTTTAAGCTGTTTTGTCTTCCCTGCAAAACTCCCTTGGTCCGTACCTCCAGTTCTGTATTTGGGCACCCAGCCCACCGAATGCCACAGGGCAGTGATTAGAGAAGTCAGAGATCCTGGCTCTGCCATTGTCTTGCTGACTGGTAAGCCACTTAACGTCTCTCTACCTTGGTTTCACCCACTGTTTCGAAAAACAATTGGCTGTACTGTATCTGTGCCACCACATCCTACAACTAACTCCAGCAGCCACTTTTCAATTTCTGGATGTCAGGGCAAAGATCCAGGGGAACTGGGCCCCCGGAATTGTGTGATAGTAGGGCCTTGAACGAGATGAGCTCTAAGCATCTGGTCAAATTGATGATTCCATTGTCTTCCAGCTTTTCCGCTCCCTGTCTGCTTCTTCCCCTGTCCCTCCCTCTCCCCATGTCCTTTCTATTTCTTCCCAGTTGTAACTAGTGCCAGACTGCAAGATGCCTGCATCCAAAGGGAGGTGCTTCCAAATGGAGAGAGCGATCTGTAATTGAAAGATGATGGCTTGGGCAGAAGGCATTTGTTTTCATACTCCCAGCATTACGATTCACAGTGTCTCGAACCAGCTGAGACTCAAAGACTGTATTAGATACGAATTTAGAGGCCTCCCAAGGAGCCTGAAGATGAAACGAGATAAATTCAAGGATATGTGCTATTCTGGGGAGTCTTCATTCTGGGAAACAAGAGAATTATTTTTACCACTCAGCAAATGGATTAGGAGTATCTTGTTGGGGTGGTAGAGAGCCTAGGATTCTGTATAACATGTTGTTCAGGAGCATGGACTTGAATGCTAGTCCGAAGTTCAAGTCCTGCAGTGACACTTACAGTCTGTGCCACCCTGAACAATTCACTTCTCTTGGATTCAAGGACTTAATCTGTAAGATGGGAGTGATAGAGTTATTGTCCGAAAGGAGTTATTCAGATTAATTGCATGAACTCATTTAATCTTCTACTTACATTTCAGAGGTGAGGGTTCTGAAGTTCAGAGAGGTTAATTACTTAATAAAAAGTGATAGAATCAGGGTATATGCCTGGGAATGTTTGTCTCCAAAGCTGGTGCCTGGATCTTTGATGTTATATTGCCTCATGCCTGGACCTGAAGGTCTCTAAGTTTATTTTTTGATAGACTTGAAGTTAGGGGAGAGGAGGAAAGGTTAGTAGGTGGGCATGGAGATGCAATAGGTATGGGTTTCTATAGTTGGAAAGGAAGGAAAGAACATGGATTAAGTCATTCATTTATGCTTATGTTAATTCTATAGACATTTCCTAAACACTTGTTTAAGTGTTCTGGGGCCCAGAACTGAATCAGATGTGGTCCATCCTGTACATGAACCCAGAATTTGGTAGAAGGGAGGGACAAGTAACTAAAATATCAACTTACTGATGCTGAAATAAACTTTATGGGTATATACGCTTAAGGGACACCAAGATATTTGGGATCAATTGTAGTTGGAGGTGCAGCCAGGAAGGTTCATATGTAGGCTGGTGGCAACACTAAAACTGAATCTTAAAAGAAAAGTAGGTACTCACTGCATGGAAGAGGTGACAAAGGACATTCCAGGAGGAGGCAATATTAGTTTCCTGGGGCTTGTCTAACAAATTACCTCACACTGGGTGGCTTAAAACAATAGAAATGTATTATCTTACAGTTCTGGAAGCCAGAAGTTCAAGGTCAAAATGTTGGCTGAGTGAATTTCTTCCAGAAGCTCTGAGGGAGGGCCCATTCCATGCCTCTCTCCTAGTGTCTGGTAGCTCATGGCAGTCTTTGGCATTTCTTATCTTGTCAGTGCATCACTCCAGTCTCTGCCTGCATCTTCACATGGCCATCTCCTCTGAAGGTCTCAAATCCCCCTTTGTCTTTGTCTTATAAGGACCTTAGTCATTGGCAGTAAGGCCTATCCTACCTCCAGGATAATGTTGTCTTGAGATCCCCAACTTAAATACATCTGCAAGCACCTTTTTTCTAAATAGGATCACATTCTGAGGCTCCAGATGGGAACTACAATTCAGCACTGCAAGTGGAAATCAGAGAGAAGGTTCTTAGGTATTGGAAAGCAGCTAGATGGGGTCCTATGCCAACAACAGGGGGCTCCTGGGAACATCTCAAGGAGCTTGGATCCTTGATGCTGGATGAAGCTGGGTCACCTCTTCTCTCTAGATCCCAGTTTCCCCATTTAGAACAACAGGGCTCAGCTGAGATGATCTTTAACATCTTTCCAATGTTGATATTCTGGGACCTTGGGACTTAGGCAAAGACTGTTTTACCCAACAGATCCCAAAATAGCAATCTGGACGGGAGCTGGACCACAGCAGGTTGGAGGAAACACCGGCCGTCCCAGCAGCCCTGGCTGGACTGTGATAATAGCTCTCTAACACTGCTGTTCATCTTTAATTGGTATTTGATTTGATTTAACATGATCTTCTGCTTGTAAAACACCTTGAGATGTTTCTGCGTTGTGAGCGTGCCCTGGAAACGCCGGTTTATTGTATTAACAAGTCTCGGCCTGAACATAAAGGGAGATAATTAGAAACAGCAAAGTCCCTTGACATGCTCAGGGCAGCCAAAAAGCTCTCGGGAAAACAATCCTTTCAGCTGCTTTCATGTATCCGAAAGAGAAAGCTGTTGGAGCGGCCCCAGTGGATAGAAGAGCCTGTTAGGGTCACTTGGCACACTATTTATAGCTCTCTGCCTGTACTGCCTTTATCTCTCACTTGTGGTCCTGTGGCTCGTAGCCATACCCCCTTGTCAGTTTTTGCTACAACCCCTAGGAGCTCAACCTAGGAGCCCACCAGGTGGCCAGGACTTTGTTTGTAAGATCCTCTGGCATGCAGAGTATGCTTCCTCATAATAAACTTGTAAACAGCCACACAGCTTCCAGGCTCAACCTGCAAAAGTCGACTTAACCTCCTACAGGATCAAAAACATTGCAAATCTATTTTGATTATTAAGATGCCCACCAGGTGTCCAGTTAATCCCCAGTGGTTCTTTAACCTGAAAAAAAATGTACCTTTAAGGTGACAAGGTTATTAACTGTGGTTATTTCTAAGAATAGACCTAATTGGCACCGTGTGACATATCTGAATTAGAACTAAGCCTGATATAGCAAGTATATAATAAAAATCTGTGCAAACTAATGTGGTGGGGTTCCAAGGCTATTCCATTAAAATCGTGCTACCTAGAATGCACCTGAAGTAAAAGAATATAACAGGGTTTGATTAGCTTCCGAGGCTGCACACGGCATTCTATCTAACCTCTACCCTGGTGTGCCTGAGGTGTGGCAATGGTAAAAGTGGTGGTTTACAGCTGAGGCTGGTCCCTCAAAAAGTTGCATGGTTGTCCTGCAAATTGAAAGGATTATGAATAAGGATTAAGTTTCCAGTCTTGTCTACAAGCCTAATTAACCTGTTATATATGAGAAATATGAATAGCATTGCATTCACTGTACATAAATACCCTTTATGAAGTTAATTTTAAAGAAATACATCATGTATTTCTATACAGTGTGTTAGAACAGCATGTGCAAGTGTGTACGAATGTGCACATGCACATATGCACACGCACACACACAATTACCATTGCTCTGAAGGTATCAGCATCCAAGGCACCCAAAGGTAGGGCTTGGGGCTTGAGTGTAGATTCCATTGAATGTATAGCTCATCTCTGTGGTTTTTATTTTAATTTTTAAATTTCATTTTATTTATTTATTTAACTTTTTATTGAGTTTAGACAGTTTACAATGTTGTGTAAATTTTCAGTATAGAGCATAAATTTTCAGTTATACATGAACATGTATATATTCATTGTCACATTCTTTTTCACTGTGAGCTACCACAAGATCATATTTCCCTGTGCTATACAGTATAATCTTGTTTATCTATTCTACATATGCCTATCAATATCTACAAAGTTCAAACTCCCAGTCTGTCCCTTTCCACTCCCCTCCCCCTTGGCAACTACAAGTTTGTATTCTATGTCTGTGAGTCTGTTTCTGTTTTGTATTTATGCTCTTTTTTTTAAGATTCCACATATGAGTGATCTCATATGGTATTTTTCTTTCTCTTTCTGGCTTACTTCACTTAGAATGACATTCTTCAGGGACATCCATGTTGCTGCAAATGGTGTTATGTTTCATTTTTATGGCTGAATAGTATTCCATTGTATAAATATACCACATCTTCTTCATCCAGTCATCTGTCGATGGACATTTAGGCTGTTTCCATGTCTTGGTTATTGTAAATAGTGCTGCTATGAACACTGGAGGGCAGGTGTCTTTTTGAAGTAGGGTTCTTTCTGGATATATGCCCAGGAGTGGGATTCCTGGGTCATATGGTAGGTCTATTCCTAGTCTTCTGAGGAACCTCCATACTGTTTTCCACAGTGGCTGCACCAACCTGCATTCCCACCAGCAGTGTAGGAAGGTTGCCTTTTCTCCACAGCCTCTCCAGCATTTGACACTTGTGGACTTTTGAATTATGGCCATTTTGACTGGTGTGAGGTGATACCTCGTTGTAGTTTTGATTTGCATTTCTCTGATAATTAGTGATACTGAGCATTTTTTCATGTGCCTATTGATCATTTGTATTTCTTCCTTGGAAAATTGCTTGTTTAGGTCTTCCGCCCTTTTTTGGATTGAGTTGTTTGTTTTTTTCTTATTAAGTCGTATGAGCTGCTTATATTTTCTGGCGATCAAGCCTTTGTCAGTTTCATCTTTTGCAAAAATTTTCTCCCATTCCGTAGGTTATCATTTTGTTTTGTTTATGGTTTCCTTTGCTGTGCAAAAGGTTGTAAGTTTAATTAGGTCTCATTTGTTGATTCTTGCTTTTATTTCTATTGCTTGAGTAGACTGCCCTAGGAGAGCATTTTTGAGATGTATGTGAGATAATATTTTGCCTATATTTTCTTCTAGGAGGTTTATTGTATCTTGTCTTATGTTTAAGTCTTTGATCCATTTTGAGTTTATTTTTGTTTGGTGTAAGGGAGTGTTCTAGCTTCATTGATTTACATGCTGCTGTCCAGTTTTCCCAACACCATTTGCTGAAGAGACTGTCTTTATTTCATTGTATATTCTTGCCTCCTTTGTCGAAGATTAGTTGACCAAGGTACCCAAGGGCGTGGCTTGGGGCTTGAGTGTAGATTCCATTGAATATATAGCTCATCTCTGTGGTTTTTAAACAACCTTTCTCTGATTCTCCATCTGCAGGAGTGATAGTTAACAATTCTGGGAGGAAAAAAAGTTTAAATATCAGATTTCTGGGTCCCACCCCAGATATTCTTGTTCAGTACACCTCATGATGGACGCAGAGCACTGTATTTTTAATAAGCTCTGTAGGGGATTCTGAGCTAGGAAGCAAACAAAGCTGAATCTGTTCAATAAGGTGAAGATGTGATTGAAGAGAGCTCCTTTCTAGGTGCTAGGTATTGCTGAGTGGTTTAAGAGTGGCTGTCTAGGGGTCATGGTGGCCCTGTTCCTGTGCAAGATGAGAAGATGCTCTGATGGTGACTGGTCAGGTGGGTAGCCAGGGGTGGATGGCACCTTGATAAGTCCATGAGCTTGGCATTGGGGACAGGCTGGGCCAATCAGCAGCCTCACTGTGAGTAGGGTCAGTCCTGCTGGAGTTGGCCCCAGATGGGGGCATACTCCTTGCTGTGCAGAGTTCAACATGCTATGCAAGGGAGGGCTCATCCTTTGAATTCAAACCTGGTGTAAAGTCCCAGCTCCACTGCTTACCAGCTTCAAGGCTTTGGGCAAGCAACACAGCTTCCCTGATCTGTAGAAGTACTGACAGCATTGTGAAGAGGTTGAAGGAAAATAATGTGGGTCAAGAAACTATCAGACTTTGTGGCTCCAAATGTTTCCTTCCCTCCTCTCTTCCTTCCTCCTCCTCTCCTTGCCAAGGGGTAAGAAAGTCTTCTAAAGACTGAATTGAGAACCGTCTCTCCCTTTTCATTCTCTTACTGAAAGTTCAAGGATGATGGTATTTATTTCCTTGTTCAGAGACTGTAAACAAGCCACAGCCTGGACTGGCATCCATAATTTATACAACAAATCACATCATGTGCATTTGTAAAATACAGTTTATAGCCTCCCACTAACTTCAGGATTTACCTACTTCACTCTCTCCCACGTGTCAAGGGCTCAAGCTGGACACTGAAGATGGGTTTAAATTATCTGTGTGTAAAGATACCACCTAGAAACAGACAGGTGGCCTCTTCCCCATGAGCCCGTGTAAATGTTTGGAATAATACAGCTAAACTACGAATCAGCAAAGCAGAATTTGGCAGGGTGGGGTGTTGGTGGCGGCAGCTGTCCTTCCATAAAGAAAAGAAGAAGAAATTGAATTGAAACTGGGCTGAATTTGAGGAGGCAAGAGTTAATGCTTTGTAAAGGGGAGGGTGCAGAGGTAAATAGCAAGCATGAAAACGGGGTATTCTACAGGCACATGAGAAGATGCTCAACATCGCTAATTATGAAGAAAATGCAAATCAAAACTACAGTGAGGTGCCACCTCACACCAGTCAGAAAGGCCATCATCAAAAGTCTACAAATAATAAAAGCTGGAGAAGTTGTGGGGGAAGAGGACCCCCCCTACACTGTTGGTGGGAATATAAATTGGTGCAGCCACTATGGAGGATGGTATGGAGGTTCCTTAAAAAACTGAAAAATAAAGTTACTATATGATCCAGCAATTCCACTCCTGGGCATATATCCAGGAAAAAATGAAAAATTTAATTTGAAAAGATACATGTACCCCAGTGTTCATAGCAGCATTATTTATAATAGCCAAGACATGGAAACAACCCAAGTGTCCATCAACAGATGATTGGCTTAAGAAGATGTGGCATATATATATAATGAAATATTACTCAGCCATAAAAAATTAAATGTTGCCATTAGCAGCAACATGGATGAACCTAGAGAGTATTTTACTTAGTGAAGTAAGTCAGACAGAGAAAGACAAATATTATATGACATCACTTGCATGTGGAATTTAAGCAAATACAAACGGATCTGTATACAAAACAGAAACAGACTGACAGACATAGAAAATAAATTTATGGTTACCAAAGGGGAGGGAGGGAGGGAGGGAAGGACAAACTAGAAATATGGCATTAACAGATACAAACTACTATACATAAAGTAGATAAGCAACAAGAATTTATTTTACTGTATAGCACAGGGAATTATATTCAATATCTTATAATAACCTATAATGGAATATAGTCTAAAAAATGAATCACTTTGCTGTATACCTGAAACTACACAATATTATAAATCAACTATATTTTAATTAAAAAAGAAAGAAAAAAAAAGAAAATGGGCTGCTCTAATCCCACACTGCCACAGTCAGGTTCTCTGGGGACTCAAGCCAATAAGTTGTCAAACACATACCATGTACCAGATTCAGTATCAGAAACATTATGTATTCAATTTAATATAATCCCCACAACCACCGATGAAGGAGGTACAGCTATCCGTCCTCATTTTGCAGGCGAGGAAGCAGGGAAAGTAAGCTGTAATGATAAGCTGCAATGACTGGGTTTTGGACCCTGATGACTTGCTTATGCAGTACGGAACACATACTTCTTTTGGGTAAATAGCTTGGCATCCTGACCCTCAGCTTCTTCCTTTTAAAAATGACATCTGCCACTCATGTACTCTGTCATAGATGGCTGATGTGTACAGTCTTGTTTCTGATTTATTTTTATGCCCCTGGTACCTACCACAAAGCATGGCAAGGACCCTCAGAAACAATGTTACCTCCACGGTGTCAGGAGACATTTTACCTTGCATTTATCATATACTGTCGTAAGCATGGAGGACAAATTAATTAATTTGATCTTTGACAAAAACCTACAGAGTACAAATATATAAATGAGGACATGAAGATAAAGGGAGGTTGCATAACTTGCCTGAAATCACACAGCTAATAAACATCAAGCTGGAATTTAAACCCAGGTCTTCTAGTCCCAGAACCAGTGGTCTCCTTTTACAAGTTCATCAGCAGAGTAGACACAATTTGTATTGTATTGTTGATTGTTATGCTCTGTACCCCTGATGACACTTGAATAATTTAAGGTGGATGTAGCAAATATGTGCATAGCGTATTATTAAATAAGTGAATACTGTTGGTAGAAATTACAGTTTTCTGTTTAAGAAAGATCTTTCTTATACCCAGAGCTGATTAGAGATGGAATGGATTGCACTGAGAGTTGTTCTCGTGAGGGTGTAAGTTAAGGCTGGATGCTTCTAAGGATAATTGAGAGTGAAATGGTTGAGAGGGAAGACTAGAAAATAATAGGGAAAAAAGAACAATATTGATAATGCTTATCATTCACTGCAGGTGTTGGCAGCAGGATACAAACGTGGGTCCGTCTGACTCCAGAGTCTATGATCTGGCCCTGAAATGCTTAAGAGTTCTTTAAAAAGGATGGGTGTATATTTTGTAACTGTGACCTGAATTTCTGTACATACTTTTGACTTACCTGAATTTAGAAGAGGAACCCTCTGACTGTCAGCCCCTTTGAGGCAGTCTGGTCCAACCCAGTAGTGTCCTGGCAGGCTGGCTCTCTGAAGAAAAAAAAAAAAATCTAAAAAGCCTTATTTATAGCACTTGCCTGTTTCTATGGTGTATATTTTCCTACTATGTTCAGTTTCGAGTCATAGATTTAATAACCACCGAGCAGCATCCCTAAGTATTTAAGCCCTAAGTATTATTCTCTCGTAAGCTAACTGGAGCCAGTTTCGTTATGCCATTGCTCCAGTCCCACTGACAAGCCCGGGATGTATCTACTAGGAATTGCTATCTTGTCTTCCTCTGTATCTCCAGTGCCTGGCACAGTTTTTCCCAAAGAGGAAATACAGAAATTCGGTACATAGTTGTTGATTAAAGAATAGACAAGCAATTGAATGATACATAAATAGTCAAACTGGAGAGGAGTTTGGGAAATACTGTCTTCAGCCCTGAATTAAGGACACAGCATCCTCTTAATAGGAGATTCTGTGTGCTTACCTGCACTTCTCTGAGACAATAAGATGACCTGTTGAAGAAATTCTGCCTGGGACTAGAGTTTGGGTGTAGATGTCAAAACCCTACTTACCCCCGCCCCTTTCCACTTCCCAGGAGATCTGCTCCATCACAAGCCAGCAACTCTGTCCTCCAGATGTGCTTTGTGTTTGATGACGTTTCTCCAATTTTATAGAAATCTATCTACATGTGGGGGGGGGTGAATCTATATATGAGTGTATGAGAACAGCGATGAGGATGTAGGCATGCTTAGAGCAGAAGTAACAGCAGCCCTGGGAATCATAACCGTGAATTTCTTCTTCCACTTCAATCGTCAACCAGGGCCAGCGCTACCAATGCTGCTTTCCCCTTGGTTTTCTGGTAGTCAGCAGCTCAAAGAATGAAAAATACCATTGCAAAAGTCAGCAGAGTCCAAATTCCCAGATTCACCAGTTTCTGGTGACATGATGCTCATTTCTGTTTTGCAGTATCTGGTTCCTCAAATGATATAATGGGCATAATGCCTTGGTTGGTCCAACTCAAAGTCTAGTGTGGGAGACACAGACTCCCTCCCTGCTTCTCTCCCTTCCTTCTTATTTTAAACTACAAAGGACAGGATATATCCAAAGTTCACTGTTTTTTACAGACTAATCCCCCACTGGCTACTTGCAGTTATTTAGCAAAATCCTATAACTAGGGAGAGAAGGAGGTAGAACCTGCCATTCCCACCAGGTGATTCCACCTTCCTCAAGGGCATGGACCCTGCCTTATACTCTGCACCACATGACCTGGAACTGAGTAGTAGTTAAATTAATATTTGGTTCATGAATAAATGGATAAGTGAATGAACAGAAGATTCTGCAACCAATGACTTGTTTTAGAGAGAAGCAGCAGCCTTCATGAGAACCTTCCACAGGGGGAAATAAAATTTAGACATTACCTCTTTGGTGAAGAGAATGAGGTGAGAATGAGTTTCAGCCACTATAATCAAGTCATGTCACACTCTGGTCGTGACTGCCCTCTCCCCCCAGCAGTCAGATTGAGCAGCATAATCTCATCACACCACCTCCTTCTTGGTACCCTTTGGTGGTTCTCCTGCTCTATTACAGTTAACAGCAAACTCCTTAATTTGGCCTTCAAAGCCTTGCATGTCCCTGCCCACCTGTCCAGCCTCATCTCCTGTCACTCATCACTTTTTCCCTTTCATGATACCCTGGAAAATCTGACCTGCTGCTTAAAACACCCTTCCTTCCCACCATCAGGACTGGACTTAACTCTCCCTTTCTAAATGAGGTCCTTCATCCCACCCTGTTCTCCACTCTACCATGAATCAGAGTGTGAATGATATATTCACATCTATAAATTCCCACCCCCACCAGATTGAAAAATTCAGGGGAGTGGGGGCCACGTCTGTTTCTGTCTTGGCTCCTTGTGCCTAGCGGTGCTGGAAGGGTAACTATGTTGGTCTTGGAAAGTCTCCTTTGATGGGTCAGAAGGCTGTCACCTAGAAGGCAATGTGGCAGAGAGTTTTGGTGGCTGTTCTGTGGGGTCGGCCATCTTCTGTTTCAGTTTTATTAGCTCTGTGATCTTAGGTAGGCAATTGCATTTACAGACTTATTTTTTTCCTTTATAGAATGGCTGTAGTACCAGTGACTCCATCATGGAGTGTTATAAGGAGTAAATGAGGTAACTCCATGTAAAGCCCTTCACCCAGGACTCAGCACAGAGTTAAGTGCTTACCCATGTAGCTATTATTACTTTTATTGGGAGGCAAAGTGATACTTCAGCTGAAACTCATTCTCACCTCATTCTCTTCACCAAAGAGGTAATGTCTAAATTTTATTTCCCCCTGTGGAAGGTTCTCATGAAGGCTGCTGCTTCTCTCTAAAACAAGTCATTGGTTGCAGAATCTTCTGTTCATTCACTTATCCATTTATTCATGAACCAAATATTAATTTAACTACTACTCAGTTCCAGGTCATGTGGTGCAGAGTATAAGGCAGGGTCCATGCCCTTGAGGAAGGTGGAATCACCTGGTGGGAATGGCAGGTTCTACCTCCTTCTCTCCCTAGTTATAGGATTTTGCTAAATAACTGCAAGTAGCCAGTGGGGGATTAGTCTGTAAAACACAGTGAACTTTGGATATATCCTGTCCTTTGTAGTTTAAAATAAGAAGGAAGGGAGAGAAGCAGGGAGGGAGTCTGTGTCTCCCACACTAGACTTTGAGTTGGACCAACCAAGGCATTATGCCCATTATATCATTTGAGGAACCAGATACTGCAAAACAGAAATGAGCATCATGTCACCAGAAACTGGTGAATCTGGGAATTTGGACTCTGCTGACTTTTGCAATGGTATTTTTCATTCTTTGAGCTGCTGACTACCAGAAAACCAAGGGGAAAGCAGCATTGGTAGCGCTGGCCCTGGTTGACGATTGAAGTGGAAGAAGAAATTCACGGTTATGATTCCCAGGGCTGCTGTTACTTCTGCTCTAAGCATGCCTACATCCTCATCGCTGTTCTCATACACTCATATATAGATTCACCCCCCCTCCACATGTACATAGATTTCTGTAAAATTGAGTGGGGCTTCTATTTTAGCTCTTTAGGATGTTCAGATGTGGGCATTTTATAAATAAATAAGCACTAATGTCATTACTATCACTGCTGTCCCATAAATCTAACAGTACCCGCCGGAAGCTCCAGGTGTGTGTCGCACCTGAGTTACAGTTACTTAGGGAACTGCTGCTGCCGTGTCCCTGCCACCTCTACCTGACTGATGCCTCTGCACAGCTCCTGCTGCAGAAATAATCTGTGTCCTTCCATCCAGCACAAGGAACTAAGTGTCCCTAGGGGTGGGGTAGGGAGCATTTTAATAAATACACAAGGATGTATGTCTTGAATGCATCATTGCCAGCCAGCCCTTAATCTAGGAGGAACCATGACAAATCACTAGGTCCAGGGCCACCGCTGATGGTATTTATAGGTAGAGCAGCTAAGAACAGCGTAAACACTGAGCAACGTGCCGAGAACTTCCCATGCATCAAGAGACATCAAGAAGTTAAGTAACTTCCCCAGCGTTACTCGCTAACAATCATCGAGCCTTTCTCATTATCAGCCACTGTGCTGGAAACTTCTCGCTTGAGCTCAAGTTATCTTATGAAGCATGCGTTTTAATTCTTCCTGTTTTATAAATGGGGCAGTGAAACTTAGAAAGACCAGATTATATATACCAGCAACTTCAGCTAGTAATGGGCGGTGCTGGTGCTTGATTCCAGCTCTGGGGGAACTTAAGGGCTATGTTCTTAACTATTCTGTTTTATTGACTTCCTAAGTTCAGTGTTGAGAAATTATTGAGTTGGGTTTTCAAGCTTAATTTGTCTGATTGCAAAGCTTACAAGCCTTCCATTTCACCAGCTTCTGGGATCAATGTGTGAACATAGGGAGGGAGAAAGAGACAGATAGAGAGAGACACAGAGAGAGAGATGCCTTTATAGAGACAGAAGGAACTTCTTCCTTCACTGTGAAGCCAGCCCTGATTTTGTCAAGCAGACTTTATTGGCTCCTTCTTCTTGGCTCTTACCAGGTTGTGAAGTGTTCAGTAAAGCAACCAAGCAGTTTTCCAGGTACCGTGTAATTATATCTTCCCCCAACCTTCTCGCTTACCTATGTCCCTCCAGATCTGGGCTGTGTCTGGCTCCTTGGTGAGTCCTCTGACTTGTCCAGGGCGGCGTACACACCAAGTGCTCAGGGAACCTCTTTTCAATGAAGGGAGGTCTCTTCTAAACTTGAAGGGCCCTGAGGGGTGCTAGGGAGAAGGACTTCTCAGCCTCTCTCTGTCATTCATTCAGTCTCAGCCTCTCTCTGTCATTCATTCAGGTGGATCCCAGAATTAGTTATCTGATCATGTGTAATAAATTATCCCAGCAGGAGCAGGTTAAAACAGCAAACAGGCATCACCTTATTTATTATCATAACCAACATTTATTACCTCAACAAACATTTCTTCTTTGAGTCAGGGATCTGGACACCACATAACTGGTCCTCCAGCTCAGGGTGTCTCACAAGATTACAGTGACGTGGTCAACAGGGCGGTGGTCTCCTCTCAAGGCTCCACTGGGGAATGATCTGCTTCCCAGGCTCCTCATGAGGTCAGTGCAGGAGTCTGTTCCATGAGGGCTGTTAGCCAGAGGCAACCCTCAGTTCCTTGTCACATGGGCCACTCTACAGGGCAGTTCACGATGTGGCATCTGGCTTACCAGAGCAAGAAAGAGCCAGAGAATGTAAGGAAAGAGGAAGTCAGTCTTCTGTACCCCACTCTTGGAAGTGACATTTCATTTGATGGCAGCAAGTCTGTCGGGGAGAGACGTACACCAGGGTGTGAATGACAGGAGGCGAGGGCCATCGGGAGCCACTCTAGAAGCTGCCTACCTTGGTCCCCTGCCCTCTTTTGTTTTCTCCAGACCAGATCTTTCTTTCATTTCAGGTGACTCGTGCTTGTTTGTGTCCATAGACTTGAAGAATGGTTTATCACCAAGCTTCAGGTTTTTAGATTCTATCCAGGGTGTTTTTCAGCCTCCTCTGTGTGAACACCCTCTGCTGGTATTACACTGTGTCTTTGTAGAATAAGGTTTGTGCTCTAACCCAGGGCCTCTCCTTGTCCTCCACTCCAGAGGTACAGTTGTAGATCTCATCCTTTGTCACAAGGTCTTTGGATCCCACCCCTTGGGATGATGAAGGCCCTGTCGCATCCCCAGCACCCAACACAGCATCAGGCACTGGTAGACACCGAGCACATCTTTGTTGACAAAGTGAATGAATGGGTATGTGTTTCAGGTTTGTATGGTGCTGGGAGGGCTGGCCTGAAAGGATTGGAGACATCTTCTCGGTCAAAGCCCACTCTCCTGGCAGTGGACCATGACTTCCTTTCTGTGCTGTTCTCTACCTACCTCCCTGTCCATTTCTGCCTGCATTATGCTACAGGTACCTGTTGCTCCCACATCTCCAGTTTATGTGCAATGCCCTGTTCATCCTTGCTTTTCCATTCTCCTGGACCACATGTCCTGTTTTTCTACTTGGCTAACTCTCTCACATGACAAGCCTCAACTCTCAGGCATGGTTCTCTGACCTCCCAGCCTGGATTAGGGTCCCCTCCTCTGCACTGACCTCTGCCGCCGTGGTGATCCCCTTGCATTGCTTTCTCTGTTTAGGGACCCGTTACCCTGCTGGGCCTTGAGACCCTTGAAAGCTCTGATTCTCTGAATCCCCAGCTCACAGCAAAGAGCTCAGTGGAGAACAGACTCTCGATAAATATTTGTTGAATGAATGCGTTTCCTCCTGTTATAGGCGGGGAGACAGAAGTGCAGAGGGGGGAGGGATTTTCTGAAGGTTGCACAGTGAGTAACGGCAGACCCAGTACTCAGGTTTGGTCTCTTGACTCCAGAACAGAGCTCTTTGCACAGCCCCCCAGGCATATCCTTGACACTAAAGGATGAGGCAGAATGTGGGTCTAGCGTGGCCCTTGGGCTAGGAGTACTGTTCTTTTGGATGTGTCGTATTTCAGCCAGCGGGTTTGAAAGGTTTGCGCCCAGAATGTCAGCCTGAAATGGGTAGAGGCCTCTGTATGGAAATGTGTTTGGGCAGAAGTGCTTTACAGGAAGATTTTCTCCTGTCTTTTTTTTTTTTTCTTCTTCTTTTATCCTCTTTTATATTCCCTCCTCAAAGGTCTAAAGGCAGAGTTGTCTATCTCCGAATGACTATTTAAACACAATGCAACGTGCTTTTGCTGAAATGTTAGTGGTCTGAAGAGGAGGCAATGGATTGGAAAACCAGGGTGGGAAATGCCCCTGTATTTAAAGAGCTAGAGACTGGTGTGTTTATGTTAATCACGTTCCCAGGTGCTTAGCAGCCAAACTCCCGCACCCAGGAAATGGCAGCATCCTCTGTCCCCTAGGGGACCCTGGTGCCTTCCTTTATAGGAGTGAGGTTTCAGGTGCTGAGCAAGACCCTTGGTTTGAGAATCCTCTCCTCAGGCCAAAGCTTCTTCTAGGCTCTTAGACCTGCAAGAGAACCTGATGGTAAACAGGCCCTGGTATGAAAAGCAAAGATGTTGCTGGGGTCAAGTAGACCTAGGCTGAATCCCAGCTCTGCCTCTGACCGTGCAGCTTGGGACAAGAGCTTCATTTTCCTCCTTTATAAAATGGAGATCATGGTACTTAATCAGAGGGTTGTCTTTAGGACTCAGTGAAAAAAAGTCAAGTCAAGCACCGAGCATTGGTTCACGGTAGTTGCTTGTGCAAAATATGTTTCCTTTCCCTTTTTCTACATTTGTATGTCTTCCACAACATTCCCGTCAAGAGGCCCCTCTGCCTGAGTCTTCCTTGTTTCAAGGCTGAATGTCCCATAACCTTCATCTGGTGTCCTGCCCTGACATGGTCTCCAGTCCAGCCCTGGTGACTCTCTTCAGATAATGGGCCACTTGTCTGTATCTTATTTAGACTGTCACAGACCTGACTTACATTACCTGCTCTGCAGCTTACTAGGCATATGGCCTTGGGCAAACCATTCCTTCTCCCTGAGCTCCACTTTCCTGCTCCGTAAACTGGGGAGCCAAAGGTTGTTATGAAGAGCAAACTGAATGATGGGCACAAAGGGCCCAGCAGAGGCTTAGCACGTAGTAGGCACTGTGCGTGTGTTTGAACCTACTCTTAGTGGAAACTCACTATCCTTCCAGCCACCTGGTCTTTCTTTCACTTCTGACCCATTCTAAATTTATACAGATAGTTTTCTAGATTCAAAGGTCAGTCTCTGCATTTATTGGTCTTCTTTTGAATGATGATGATGATGATGATGATGATAATGATGATGATAAAAGATATTATGCATCAAGCATGTACTATGCAATATATATTTTCCTATTTAATCTTTCTAATGACCCTGTCAAGGAGATGTCATTTACATTTTATTGATTAGGATACTGTGACTTGCTGAAGGTTAACCAGAAAACAATGAAGCAAGTTTCTCTAACTCCAAAGTCCGCGTTCCTACCATTACTTGACTCTACCATGCTTTAGACTTTGCACCAATCTGTTGAGGTTGTTTTGTGGAGATATTTGGGTATGGTTCATTTTGATTGTGTGTTGACATTGACCAAATTATACTAGGTGAGCCCACCTAACATACAGTCATACATGGGCTACCGTGTCCAGTGCCACAGGGAACAAGAGAGGTGTAAGATGGACTAATTTTGTTCCAGGAGATATCGATTAACTTAGGAAAAGACAACAACTATCCCAAGTGGAGAACGGAGAAACATCATTGTGGGAGCTGGGACAGATGGGTTCTAGGTCTGGCTCTGGGCAATGTGACTTTGGGCAAGGATGTTGTCCTTCTAACCTTTAGCCTCCTGGATTAGACTAACTGATGTAAAGCTATTCCTCCAGCTGCTTCTTTGCTACATGATTGTTTCCTGCATATGGGAGTCTAATGACAGAATATGTTTTTGGAACAAAAGAATAGGGAACCTCTTTTCCAACTTCAGAACTAAAGGGCTGCCTTGGAGAGGAGGGATGGAGACTGGTCTGTGGAAGTCTTGAGGACAGGACCATGTTCATCAGGTTACCACTCTAGGAGTAGATTTTTGTTTCAGATCAACCTAGTCCTCAGCCTGCAGGCTAACAGTGAAGGAGGACTACACAGTACACTTGTTAACAGCTTTGGGATCTAGATCTGGATTTGAATTCTGGCTTTGGGGCTCAATAGCCTTCCAGGCTTGGGCTGGACTCAGTTTCCTTATTTGTAAAATGAGGAGCTAACAAAACTTTATGATAGATTGAATAAAGTAATATCTGTAAAATATTTGGCATAACATATCACACAAAGTAAGTGCTTTAAAAGAAAAGATTATCAGCAGCAACAGCAGTTAAGTGAGTTTTCTTTTGAGCTAACAAGCCCCCAGTTTAGATGATGTGCAAACGCAGGTTGGATGACCATGGTTGGATGACATTGTAGGAAACCACCCGTATCGTATGGTACGTTAGGGTCAAAGCCCGTTTAGTCTTCTATGATTCTGTGATCCCGTGACTCAAATTGGAACAGATGATGCATGTGGCAGGAGTTAAGAGGAATACAGTGTTCCTGTGAGTTGCAGTGATTAGAGCAGACTTCCAAGAGATGGGAATTCTCTTCTCTTGAGAAGTTGTTCTACCTTTGACTTGTCGAGGAAGGTAGGAAGGACAACACGTAGGTGTGGGGAAAGCATGCAGCCTGTTACAAGGGAGGGGACAGGGAAATCTAAGTGCAGCAGAGAGTGTGTGGAACATCAGGCCAAGCCTTATTTCTTATGATTTCTCAGATACAGTCTGAGAATCAGGAGAAAGAGGTGAGGGGGAAGGGACAGGGAGACTGAGGAAGCTTCCTTCCTTTAGAGGCCATGTGATGCAATGGAGGAAACACTGAGTTTGCAGGTCAGTTGGTCTTGGTTCTTATTCCATCTCTGCCCCTTGCTAGTTCTGAACCTTCGGGCAAGTCCATTAAAATCTCTCAGTTTCCATTTCCTCCAATGTCAAATAACAGCAGTGTTGCCTAGAGTTGACAGTAGATGTGTGGCATAAAAGAGTTTCTTGTGGTAAAAGGCACCACAGCAGACCTATCCAATATTAAATACAATAAATAACATTTCTCTTCTCCTGCTTTCACAGACGTTGAACCCAAGTCCAGTGACATCTCGTAGGAGAATGGAACAGTGCCCTTTTTGGCAAGCTCTGAGCAAAAAGCAGCTAGAAATGCGCCTTTGATGAAGATGGGACGTGATTGGCTCTGATTTTCCTTGGTAGCCATGGAAACTTGTAGCTGCTTTTTGCTCTGTCCTTTTGCATCCACTACTTGGTCCCCACTCTTCTTTGCCACTCCCCTTTCCATCAGTGATGTGGGCTGATGGTGGTGATGCAGCCAACAGCCCACAGTCTAAGAGGGTGAACCCAGGGATCAAGTGCCAGTGCCTTATTATTATTTATTTTTAGTTTTATAAGTCAGTACCAGCTGATGATCACCTATGAATCTGAAATTCAAGTGTGACCTTCTCTTCCTCCTTCTTTCCCATGTATGTCTGAGCCTTTGTAGAACTTTATCTCTTTTGAATCATCTCCATGGTTTCTCATTTGCACGCTGCAATTTCATCTATTGAGTACAGCATCTTTTTCTTTCCCCTTATGCATTCCATCAGCCGGTTAAACTCCAGTTGAATAGTATTTAACCTTCTAAACTGGCCTGCTGTACCTGCCTCTTTTCCTTCCTTGCATAGATTTTCCTGTGACTCAAATCCATTTTCCTTTAAATTTTTTCTGCAGTTTTAATTGAGATATAATTAACGTACATCATGGTATAAGTTTAAGGTGTAAAACATAATGGTTTGAGTTAACATATTTTGTAAAATGATTACCACAATAAGTTTAGTTAGCATCCATCACCTCAGATAGATACAATAAAAAGCAAAAGCAAAAAAAGAAGAATGTGTTTTCTATGCGATGAGCACTCTTAGGAGTCCCCTTCAGTACTTTCATATATATCATACAGCGAGGTTAACTGTATTGTATCCCTAGTGCTTATTTTTCTTATAACTGGAAGTTTGTGCTTTTTGACCACCTTCTTCCAATTCCCCCTCCTTCTACCAACCACCCATAGTAAACCACAAATCTGATCTCTTTTTCTATAGGTTTTTTTTTTTAATTCTGTGGATAAGTGAGATCTCACAGTATTTATCTTTCTCTGACTTATTTCACTTAGCATTATGCTCTCAGGGTCCAGTCCATCCATGTTGTCACAAGTGGCAGAATTTCCTCATTTTTAATGGCTAAATAATATTCTGTGTGTGGGGGTGTGTACGTGTGTGTGTGTGTATTTCACAAACTTCTTTATCCATTTATCTGTGCATGGACACTTAGGTTGTTTCCATGTCTCTGCCATGGTAAATAATGTTGCTGTGAACATGGGGTGCACGTATCTCTTAAGTTTAATGCAAGACTATGCTTTCTTCTAACACTTGGGAACCGGAAGACATTGGAGTCCTACAAGAGTGACTATGAAACTATCCTCTATCACTTCCCAGTGGGTGCGTCTTGGTTTCCCATTTATAGGTAGAGGTAGTAATTTCTACCTTGCAAGGCTGTTGAGAAGTTTAAGTAGGCAGATGTACATGAAATCTTTAACACAATGCTGGCATAAGAGCAACAGTTAATTATTAGGAACAGCTGATACTGATAACACCAACCTCTGTATAAATTTTTAAACTAGCTCATTGTTTTCCCTGCTTTGTTCTGTAGAATAAGAGTTCTGCAATATATCAATACTTCTGGAAAAGATCAAGTGAAATTCTGCTAAAGGGGATTTAGTGCAGGCCTTTTCAGAGATTGTAATACTAGATATGTACCCGAGCACTTTAAGAGGTGAATGTGGAATGTAGCATTCTCAGAATTTTTTGAAGATTTTTTTTTTTGCTTTTCAAGATACATTTTGTTTTGTGGGAAATACTGCACTGGCTCTTTGGGGCCTTTGGATACAATAGTGTGATCAGTGGATCCGGAAATTGGGGCATAGATTCTAATCCTATCTTCACTCCTCGCCAGTGAGACCTGGATCCAGTGTCATGGAAAGGGCACCAGGCTGTGAGTTAGGAGATATGGTTCCCGGGACCAGTTATTCCCCTGGTGCTGAAACATGAGTTCGCCATTAAGCCTCTGATTTCTTATGTGTATCCTGGAGATAATAGCAGTACCCACTACAGAGGATGGTGAAAAGTGAATGAGATATTTGTGAGTAATTTGTAAACTAGCAGGAACTGCCTAAATGTCCATTGACAGATGACTGAATAAAGAAGATAAAAAACAAGGTCCTACTATATAGCACAGGGAGCTATATTCAGCTTCTTGTAACAACCTATAATAGAAAGGAATCTGAAAAATATACATATGTATAGCTGAATTGCTTTGCTGTATACCTGAAACTCACATTGTAAATCAGCTACACTTTAATAAAAGGTAAAATTTAAAAAAAAAAGAACCTGAAAAAAGGATGACATCTGTGCCATCTGCATCACCAACACCATTGTCACCACCTCTGTTGTCATCATCTTAAAGTTACCTTCATACTTCCAGGAACAGGTGTCTGCAACAGCCACAGAGAAATCTACAGAGCTAGCTGTTTGTCTGCTGTCAGTGCCTTCATCTTCAACAGGGTGTTCCAAGCCTGCATTACAGACACTCTGCTTATCCGTGGGGCAGAGCTAGTCAAAGGTGTTCCCCACTGGCCTTGCAGGGTCATAATTGGCCCCAGGTAGCTCAACTGAACTGTTTTCTGGGGCGCAGAGAGGAAGAGAAATAGCCATCCAGCTCACCCCTTTCACCATCTGCCCTCCTTGTGAAGTTCCCTCTGGTGGTGCCAGGCAGTTCCTTGGAAGACCTATGGTCAACACAGATGGGGAGTGAGGCCACTGTGAGCCCATCTGTCACCACAGGTCCACAGGGCGAGCTGAGGTCTGTAAGCAGATTGAAAGAGTTGATCCTTCTCTGTTCAGGCCACATCTAGCATATTGATAGCAAAGTTATGGAGGGTACTGATTAAGAACTTGGACGCTGAAATCAATTTTCTAAAAATTTCAGCCCCATTGCCTTTGAGCTGCATGGCCTTTAGCAAGTGGTGGCCTCAGTTTCCTCATGTGTAAAATGTGGGTGGTAGTAGGCAGCATGGCATGAAGTTTCTGTGAAGAGTACGTGAGATATTACATGAAAAATGTTTAATTATATTGTCTGGCACATAACTGTTTTTTACAAATGTTAAATATGATGATGATGGTGATGACATTCTTTGCTAGGAAAGCTGTTGTAGAAAAAGCAAGTCTATACAAAATATATTCAAGAGACTCAAAATATTACTTTAGAGGAATAAAGTGAAGCCAGCAATATTTGGTTTGGAGGAAAGAAGGCTCAAGGAAACTACACTGCTGTCTTTAACTAAATAAAATAGCTGCCTGGAGGAGGAGGTATTGGATGCACCCTGTTTGATGTGGACATCAGAAGCTGGCTTACAGAGTGAGAGTCTAGGACTGTGTAGTACAATTGTCTCAGAGCAGAATCGCTGCTCCGTAGGGGTTGAGTTTGCTGTCTCTGGAAGTATGCAAAGGCTGGATGAACACCCACACAGATCTTACAATGGAAAACACTATGAAAAATGGGAGACTGGGGGGATTACAAATGATTTAAAGGATACTATGGATTTGAGAGCGCCAAGGTCAGAGAGTCGGAGAACACAAGAAACTAGTTCATGGCAGAGGCGGGGGTTGGTGGAGGGATGAGGAGAGACTTGGCGCCTGGTGGACAAGACTGGGAAAAGGATGTCCCATATTGACATGCCACATTAAAGTAGTGTGTGCAGAATCCTGACTGGAGGCTGGCTAAAGAAAGAGGGCTGCCTTCCCCAGAGTTCTGAGGAAGACCCACTTTCAAATCTTCTTTCCTCCTGCCTCCAGTGTGACACTTGAACTTGTCAGATGTGTGTCCCAATTTTAGTTTCCAGAAATACACGGAGAAACACAGAGGTGCTGGAGCTCAGGTGTGGCAGGAGTCCCATGAGATGCTCAGTGAGGTTAATGGGGCACACCTCCAATCTGTAGTGCTCTCCCTGATATGTAGGAGAATAGCGGCCTTTCAGGGGCTTTTTGTATAGTTTCTGGCTGGGCGAGGACCAATCCTTACCAAAGAAAATGAATGAATGCATTTGACTAGAAATGAACCAATAACAATATTCCAACACTGACGCCTCTTGGTAGAATGGGGGACAGTATTTAAACATTCATTCATTCATTCATTATTATTGAGCACGTAATATATTCAGACATGCTTTTAGACACTGGGAATAACAGGAGGGCACAAAAAATGAGGTCCAGCACACAGTAGATGCACATTACAAAACTTCTTACTGGATGAGTTAATTCCCAGATCAGGGCATTAAGGCTTAGAGAAGTAAGGTGACTTGTCCATGGGGGCCAGCAGCTGAGTGTAAAAGCCAGAATTCCCACTTGAGCCAAATTACCACATGTCCTCTTGATATCAATGTAGATGCCGAGTGTTGGGCAGTGGGGTTTTGAGGAATCGAGTTGAAAGGGATGATACCAAGAGCATGTATAGATCCCTAAGTGTGTGTGCTTCTTGTTATAAATGTCATCTCATTTAATCCGCACAGCGTGTCTACCAATTAGGGGTTATCATTTCCATTTTATAGATTAGAACACTGAGGCTCTGAGAGTGTATGTAACTTGCCAAAAGTCAGAAGCTACTAAAGGGAAGAGTTTGGATTTAAATCTCTATGTCCAGAACCTAAACCCAACTGCTTTCTTTTGTTCTAAGTGCCCTTTCTACCTCTTGGGCTCTTCCACCCTAATGTCCTGGGTTCCTAGAATCCCTGTCCCTCACCTCAATTCCATATGCTATTTAAAGAAAGAAATGACTTCTCAGTTTACGACCTAGTCTCTTGTCCCCTGAGGATACCAGGAGGAAGGAATCATTGGGAGCATAGTAGCTTTAAGTTTTCCATACACAGTGGTCTGATGGGGTTAGATCTATTTTCTTCATTGTAAAATGTGATTGATTCAATTCCAAATTTAACTTAAATTTGATTTTCCTCTCTCAACCTGGCATTTCCAAACTGAGAATCAATCAAACCCCAAATTATAGGCAGCGCATGGATCAACAATGCTGAGTTATTTCCGGATGAATTTCTCAAGCAATGCATTTTATGCCATTCTCTGCTGCCATGAGAGGAGTTGGGGGTAAGAGGGAGGGGAAATGAAAGCAAAATTAGATTATTAACTTTCTCCAGTTCCAGCAATCGATATGCCCTGGTGAAATTTTATTCCCACAGCACAGCTCACTCCCTTGCAAGTGATGGGGAGGGAACTGCAAACTGGGATGTGAACCAGGGATAACTGTGACCCTGGCCATTGGAGGATGCTCTTATTATGATCTGGAACTATCATTTACTGAGTTTTGTTTTTTTTTTTTTTACCAATTACATGCATTATCTTATTTTGTCCTCACATCAGCTGTCCCATTTTTTCAGATGGAGACATTTTGTCTTCTTAGGTGAATTGATAAGTGTCACACAAGATTTTGTGGCCAAGCCAGAATTTGAACATAGGCATGTCTGGCTCCAAAGGCCATGGTCTTTCCACAGTTACATGATGCTATCCTTGGACCCTTATTCTGTGGTGAAGTAGAAGGTAGTATGACATGGGGGAGAGAATGGAAAGAACCAGTTCTAATCCTGACTCTGCCACATACAGATTGAGTGACCTTAGACAAGTCGTTTTATTGCTTTGTCCCTCTGTTCCTGTGCAAAACAGAGATAGTAGCAGTTTGCTGTAAGAACTAAATGAAATAATTCTCCTCCTTTAAACTGTAAGCTTCAAGGACATTGGCTGTTTTGTTAACTATTCCTTTCCCTGTGCCTAGAGCAGTGTGGACAGTGTTGGGGAAGAATTGATGATCAATAAAAGTTTGTTGGGTAGATGATTGGATGAATGAAAATGTTAGGCATGGTGCCTATATCATAGTAAGTAGCCAATAAACGGAGGTTCTCCTCCCTGTCTCTGCTTCCTGCAAGGCAGTATGGAGCCTGGGGGAGGAGGGATTGGGTATTATGGGATAGATAATTTCTACCTTGCCACTATCTACAGCCCCTCATCCAAGCTTATTGCTCGTGATCAGTTCCCTAGGCCAGAAACTCTTAAAAAGTCACCTCTGTTTGAGTCCCACTGTGAAGTTTTCTGCCAAATCCAGTTGCCATGGAAACCCCCAAACCCTAGTGGCTGCTCCACAGGCATCTGGTCTGAGTGCAGACTTGACCTGTGTGCTTTCTTTTTCCTGAACTTCAGAGACAACAGTGGTGTTTCAGGCATCTTCTGCGTGAATGGCTCCCCCAGGATGCTGTTTATTTTCATTCTCTCTTCCACTCCCTTCTGCTTCTTAAAACTCTCCCTCCGTATCCACTCCTTGTGTCTTCAGTTTCTGTAAAGAATAATTCAATTCTTAGTATGTTCTGATAATGCGTTGGACAAAGAGGTAAATACGTCCTGGTTTCTGCCATCAATTGTGAGTTAAATACCAATATCTGGCTTGCAAAAGACCATTTACCAAGGGCCTACCATGCACCAGAAACTGCTTAGCATTTGACATTTGTTGTCTCATTAACGTTTAACGACACTCTTGTAGGATACATCATTTTAGTCCTATTCTCCAGATGAGAAAATGAAGGGTCAAAAAGCAGATGTGACTTTACTGCCCACCCCATTGACTGTTCAAGGCCCTGGGCTACTGTGAAGGTTTAAGTGATGTAGGGAATGCAATTAGCCCAGCACGAACCCGGGGAGCTAGTGTGAGCACTCCTATTCCTGCTCCTCAACCCTCTTCCCATGACCAGAACTCAGCCCTGTGGAGCCTGAGTGGTATTTCTGGTGGTTGCTTAATTGGTGAAAGGAATGCCTTGGTCACATCCATTTCATGCTGCTGCATGGGCCAGTCTGAGAGATGCACTTCTTGGACACACGCATCCAGGGCATCCACCTCCCCACTGCCAGGTGCCTCTACCTTTCACATCTCATGCTCTAGACCCAGTTCACCTTCCCAAGAGTTTGTTTGTGCTGGACTCATTTTTGCATGTTCTTTCCCTCAGAACAGCCTCTGTAGAATCTGAAATGGAAACTTGGTACTGCTGCCAACTGTTAACCAGGGCAGGGGGCGGGCGTTGTTAAACATCTAAGCTGAAAGTAATGTGTTGATTTTTTAAGAAAAGACCTATGCAAGGCACCAACCCCTGGTCTATACCCCTTCTAGTAGAAAACATTGATATTAGCTTGCTTATGCCATTTAGTTATGAAACTATTGATATTATCAGAGTCTGAAATAGCTTCTTGTGGCTCCCAGATGAGAGAGAAAATGTGTTCCTTTTTTTATGTGGTCATTTTAAGTTTAGGGATTTTCCATCCCCTGACACCAGAGCCATCTTTTTATTTTAACTGCTCTACCATTTAACTAATATTCACCAACGATAACAACCACAGATATATGAATCGCTCCTGCCGTACGCTATACCTTGTTCTAAGAGTGGCAATAAAGACAAAGCCCCTATTCTTAATTTAAGCAATTTCTAGGTTCCAGGCAGTGAACTTGGCAGGAGAGACATAAAGATGGTGAAGATGGGATCCCTTCCTTCAAGCAGCTCACTGTTTATTAAGAGAAATAGGTATCTATCCAAAAAAAAAAATCCCAAAGTGGGCTGTCAAGGGCTCTTGTCCCATTAGGATCCACCAGTCTGGCAGTGTTGGTTGTGTGTGGTTGGCATGCTTTTTGATAGATCAGTGCCTGTGCCTGGTTGCTAATATTGTTATTCTCATTTCTGGAAGTTCTGATGCATTTGCTGAGATGCTAACACGTGCCAGACGCTATGCTAGGCATCAGGATACATTGTTGGGCAAAAGATGCAATGCCTGCCCTCAAGGAGTTTATCATTTAATTACTAGACTCTAGTGTCTGAATGAGATTTTAAGAAAGACAACGAATATAGGCGATTTGTCTTCCCAGAGAGAAAGGAATTTACATATACCATTAATCTCAATAAGTGATGGGAGACAAGGAAACAAGTGGATTTCTATGCAAAAGAAGTAAGTCCTGTGCTGATAGTAGCATGATAAAGAGCGCTTTCTGTGGCAGCTCTGTAGTAATGCAGCCCTGCCAGCCCCTGGGCTGGGTAGGAGAGAGTAACAGGAGGTCTGAGTACAGGGACCCACCACGAAGGCCTCAGATGCCAGGCTAATCAGCATGGACCACATCCTGTGGCCAGATGCTGGATAACAGCTCAAGGGGTTCCATCACAAAGTGAGATGAGCTGTGCCCCCACCTCCCTTATCTCACAAGCAAACAGACGATAGAAGAGATGAGGGGAAAGAAAGAGGTGAAAATGCTAAGGACATGGAGCACCTAGGACTGCATGCTGTTTCGATGCTGTAAAGGAGGAAGACAGGAGGCTGAAAGATACATCTAGGTTTCTAGCCAGTTCAAATGGCGGTGCTTCCAATACTTCGGGGAGCCCAGGAGAAAAAGGAGGAGGAGGCCATAAGTAGAAGATAATGTGTCTGCTTTTGAACATGTTGTTTTGTCAGGCTCATGGGATTTTCATAGAGAGATGTGCAGAAGATTTGGGCATAAAGGTTTGCTCAAAATAAGAGCATAGTAGGTAATAGAAATTTGGGAATGATTGCTCTAAAAATGGTAACCAAAGCCCTGAAATTAGATGTGAACAGCAAATCCTAAAGAATGAAACTCAGTAGGGCTCAGAATGCAGTGCATAGAATTTCTTTGCTGGTCCAGCACTCTCTTTGCCATGCAGATCCAATCTACTCATTCTGCTGCATTCGTGAAATTGCCTTTAATTTTCTCAGGCAAAACTCCCCTCCCCATCCTGTGTCCTCTCTACTTGCTCTTAACACAACTTGCCTTGGATTCTAATTAGCTGTGGATAAACCTGTCTTTGCCCCCCAACTTGTAAGTTCCTGAACAGCAAAAACTATTCTTATTCTGCTCCATGTGTGTCTCACATAGTTGGTCATCTGTAAATGCTTGGGAAATTCATTTGAATGGATCAGCCTCCTACAGTCTGTGAAACCCTTATGCATATGTCACGTAATCATCAGAATAGTGATGTGTGTTATTATCTTCATCAGACACATAAGAAGACTGAGGCTTGGAGAATGAAACAGGTCATAAGTTAATGAGGACTGAAGCCCAAATTTGAACTCAGGATTGTCAAACTCCAAAGCCCATGCTCATTTCCCTAGGCCCTGTGAATTCAGCAACATGGTATCTTCTCACCTGCTTCTGAAGTGAGCAGAGAGTTTAATATCATCTAATTATTATCAAGAATGACCAGGCTAATTGAGAGGGGAGAGGGGAGAAATGCCACAATTTTCAGAAAGTTTGTTTCTTTCATTGAAACCAAAAGGGATTTTGCAGAGATTTTAAACCAAGACCCAAAAAGGGGTCATTGAGGTGTCATCACAAGCACAGAGGTTGGAAAATATGGTTTCTTTTTCCAGCTTGAAAAAGGAACAGGAGTCCTAGATTCCATGCTATTCCTATTTCTGACGTGACTGATGTGTCTTTGTGTGTGTTTGTTTTACTAGGTTTGCTGAAAAGTCCAGTGAACAAGACGGCCCTGACACTGATTGCTGTGAGCTCCTGCATCCTGGCCATGGTGTGTGGCAGTCAGATGTCCTGTCCACTCACTGTGAAGGTGACTCTGCATGTGCCGGAGCACTTCATTGCAGACGGTAAGAGCTGAGCATCAGAGATGCTCCACACCTGCTTGGCACCTTGCATCCCTGTCTGGTTGAATGTTCCTTAATTGTGCTCGTCACTCAGAATTATGTTACCCCCCCCAAAAAAAAAAGAACATCCAAAGACCTTGGAAGAGTTTCTTATCGTTTAGAATCCTGGATTATTTGAATGGAACGAAAGACTGCTTTTATTCCATGGGCAAGGATAAGGTTTGTTAATAAAGAAAGAATTCAAATGTGGGTACAGAAAGACTGAGCTACTTCAGGGAACCCACTGTTTCTTATCATGCTATCCCTGACTAAAAATAACCCCCCAAAAATAGTCTTTGTGAATTAAAAAAATATGACAGAGAGGATTGCATGAGCTTTGTTGGAATTTCCTGACTGTCCTGGATAATACTCATATCTCATTCCCTATAAATGCACTTTACAAGCATGTTATATCCTACATTTACTCTTCACTCAATTAATTTGAATTAATGAGTTACTGTAGTCACTATACTCATTCGCAAAGCATTGTCGAAGAAGCTGATTAAGGTGCTTGATATCTGTGGCTAAAGTGCCCTCCAGAAAATTGTTCCGGTTTACATATTCCACCAGGATGTGATGGCACCTGTTTCCCAGAATGCTTGTCCAAATGCTTGGCATTATTATTTTTAAATGTATTGAAAGTTATCATAAATACAAAATAGAAGACATATTAAGTATGCAGCTTAAGGACTTTTTACATGAGTTCATCTAGATCAAACCATAAAACATTTTAAGCCCCTTCAGCTTCCTTACACTCCCTCCCAGTGAATGCCCTCCCAGAGATAACCAGCCTTCTGACTTCTCACACCATATTACTACCATTATTTTTTAAATTTTTTCCAACTGGATATGTATTGAATGTTTTTGAGAGCCTAACTCTATTTTTTCACCCTTATCTCAATATAATTTAATTTTATCTCCATTTTTTAAGATACAGTGTTTATAACTTAGCACCAGCCTCTTCAGTATGTTCTGTCCAGAGTGGAACATTCACCTTCTTTTTCTGAAACACCCAGACTCTATTAAAGCATGTTGTAATTGCTCCTATTTCACCATAGTGAACCAACCCTTACTTGCTTTTCAGTTGAACTGCAAATAAGTTCAGTATTTTTCATTTTATATATATATTTTATAAAATATATTTTATATTTTATATATATATAAAAATCAGTTGATTTTTTGACCTAAGACTTTTAGTGCATCCCTAACAAATCATATGTGCACACAAGACAGGAAAACACGTGAGTATGGGATGGCAAGGGCATCGAGGAGGGAGGCAGAAGGAGCAAAATTCACTGAAGCAACAAGGCACTGGTAGTGTAGGCTCCTGGAGCTCGGAACTGGAAGAACTACCAGAACCTAGATGTGGCTAGAACATGAGGATGGGAGAGTAAGAGTGATGAACAATGAAGCTGGAAAACCAATAGGGTAAATTTTAACCATTATTGAAGTCATGTGACCTTTCCTTTTGTTCTCACCAGTCATTACTCATTAACTGTAGAATGATAGATTTTAGAGACATTCACATTTTGAACATTTATTTTTATAAATGTAGAAATGGAGCTTCTAAGGGGCTAAATAATATGCTCAAGGTCATGATAAATAATATGGCTAAGAGAGGCTGTACAATAATACAAACATGAATTCAAATGCTTGTCCTGTTATCTGCATCTTCTGTAGCCAAGTAAATTACTTACCTCTTTGAGACTCAGTCTCTGAATCTATAAAATGAGAATGATAATAATACCTATCTCATAGGATTATTGTGAAGCCTACAATTCCATATTTGTTAGATTTTCAGATAGCACATAGGAGGGAAATATTAATATCAAGGGATCACCAAAGAAAACTGCAAAACTCTTGTGATAGTTTGGAAGGATGAAAAATGACGTGATGAATTAAAAACTGCCCTTTCTTGATAATTCTTATTCTGACCTGTCATAGACTTAAAACTTTATAACTACATGTAGACTTATCTGTTTCTGCCTCTAGACTGGAATCCCTGTGAGAGCAAGAGTATCTCTAATGACAAGCACATTGCCTGGTCCATGATGGATGTTCAATAAATATGTGTTGAATAAATGAATGGGGCCTAAATTAAAGCAGAATTATGGATGGTTCTGTGGGATTCTTTTATTAGATCTCTAAGCAGAAATGGGAGACTGAGTGAAGGAAAACTAAGGCCGAGAATGCATAGAAGTCCAAGAAAGTTGGAAATAACCATGGCGTGTACAAGTATTTCAGACACAATTTAGCAAACATGGTGGGGGCAGCATTAGAAGGACAAAGCCCAGTGCCTCAATCTTAAGGCATAATGGAACCCTCTTCCTCTACATGCTGTAATATCTTGATAAGGAGTGTATCTTTGAAATGACATATGTTTGGGTTCAAATCTCAGTTCTACTGCTTAGCTGCTGTGAAACAGAAAAATCAGTTAAGCTCCCTGAGTTTCTTTTTCTCATCTGTAAAATGGTGCTTATTTTGAAAAGATTGAATGTCATAATATGTATAAAATGCCAATAGATTATCTGAAACATTGTGATTGCTCAGTAAATAACAGCTGTTATTAATCTGATTCCTAAAATGATCTTGAAGGAAGAGATATCAGATGCTGTACCATGGTAGGACAAGAAGGTATAATAAATTATATAGATGAGACCTATTCTCAGTTAGGAAAATGGAACAGGAAGTCCACTATATGCCCCTCCCAACCCCTGGCCCATGGACATGACTCCCAGTGGAAGACATTAACACTTGAAGATCCTCATTTTTCTGGGGATCAGCAGGAATGTAGAGAGCAGCAAATACTCCAGGTCAAGTGGGCAGCTATCTAATAGTTCTAGGCAACAGGCCTTCCACAGCACGATTCCAGTGCCTCATGTGGGTGGATAATCTATGTGCATTTGCTCATTCCACTTCTCCAACAGCTCTCCACAGTGATCTTCATTATCCCCTGTTTTGGGAGATAAATCAGGACTTGCAAAGGAGTAGAATTCAACTTCCTTTGGAGGTGGAACATGATCTGACAAAAAAAAAAAAAAGGGTTTTAGTAGGGTTTCTAGCTCTGATTTCTGGAGATATGAGAGTGTTATACAGGGAGGCAAGAGAGGAGGTGATGATGATGGTGCCTATTTTCTTGAACCCTTATCATCACTTGGCATTAATATTTATAAATGTATTGGGGTATAGCATACAGTCAAGAATGCAGATTTCATGTGTACAATTCAGTGATTTTCTTTGCATATATTTATATAGCCAGATCAAAATGTAGGCTTCCACCCAAGGCCATTGGCTGAGTTATAAATGAAAACACCATCAAAAGGAGACCCATCAGGGTGAGAGCAGCCCTTGTCAAATGGCTCCATGGCCACCCTAGGACCATGGCCAAGGCAGCTCTCACCTTTCTCACCTTCCTCCATGAACCTTAGGCTGGCCTTAGTAGAGAGAGCTCTCAGCCAGCCTTGTGCATTGGGCTGTCCATGGTGTTGGAGTATTGGAGGTGGCTGAGTAATGGGTTTGGTCTTCAGGAAGAAAATGAATTCTGCACTTGTGTTACAACATAGTTGTACTTGATGCTTACTCGCCATTATAGGCAAAGGTCAGCATAATATAGTACTTGTCTAAAGCCCAGCTGGCAAGAGCAATAAATACTGATAGTCCCCATCCAAGCCCTTGGCAAATATCATCCCTTCCTTTATCTGGGCCTTCTCAAGGCCACTGGTGGCTTTTTGCCCTGCTAAGCACATAGTGGAGAGATGGACTAGATTTGTGTCCAAGCTCACTGAATTTGATATTTGTTTTTTTCCAGCTGTGGCCTATAGGTGATCTGCATTTGGCTTATCTGGGCTGATGATCCCTAGAACTAGAATCACATTCTCTAGGAGTAGAGCCCAACTATTAATATTTTTAACAAGAACTTGAGGTGATCCCTTAACAGAAGCTTGAAAGCTGCATCAGTGTCTCTGTGTTATCTTCCTTTCATCAGATTAATAACTCCTTGAGACCCCCGTGGAGCCCTGATAAGGGGCTCTGGCTTCTTCCATCTTTGACTTGATCAGTGCTGTTTAATGGAGTTGCCTCATGGTATAATTACAGTGATTTCCCATAGCACTGAATACCTTGTGAATGCTCCGATATGAATTTTATAACAAAGCAGCTCTGATCACACAGATTTGGCCTTCATCCAAATTGCCATGCAGGTAGCATTATTGATGGATAGTTATTGGTTAACTTTAAAAGTACATATGAATTGAGATACTGGTTTGTTCATCCCTTGAGTCTCCCAGTGTGTGTCAGGATATGGTCACCCAATATTCTGGCCCTATGGGAAGTCAGTAGAAGAGATAACTTTTAAAGGAAAAAGCTGTTTAGATTATGTGGATCAGATGGTTCTATTCTAGTGCAAACAGATAGCACTACACCTAGAGTTCTCTGTTCTGTTTTGTTCTGGTAGTTGTGCTTTAAGAAGGGGAAACATATATTGGAAGTCATCCAAAATAAAGGAATTGCAGTCAAGATATTGGAAAAACATTGTTGATACCTAATGACCTATTAAGGAAAGGGTGGAGGAGAATCATTCTGTAAGAGGAGTTGAAGGAACCTAGACAAAAAAGTGAGCTTAGTATTATTGTACATATCTGTTATAAATATGGCAGTGTTCAAAACACTTTACATAGAGTTACTAATTTAATTCTCATAGCAGAACTGTGAGGCAGGATTTAGCATCCTCATTTTGTATGCATGAAATTTAAGTTTTAGAGATGTTAAGTGATTTGACCAGATTAACGCACAGAAGTGGAGCAAGGTATGGAAGCCCAAGTCTACCTGGACCTCTCATCCGGGGTTCTTCCAGGTCCCATGCTTCCACAAAATGACCATAGTAATTATCATTTGTCTTGAAAAGGGAGCAGGCTTGTTCTGGAAGTTCCCAGGAAACAAAATTAGAGCTATATGAGTGATGAGGGTGATCAGATATGGAAGATTACCCCTTCGTCTCAAAATGTCTTCACTTTCTAAGCTTTAGTCTCATTATAAAATGGGGATAATAGCAGTACTTAGAGAGTTATTGTGAAGAATAAATGAAATAATACTTATAAAGCTTTTAGTTCAGTACCTGAGACCTAGTAATGGCTCAATAAATCATATAAATGTTAGTAGTTGTGATAATATTTTTTATAATATTGGAAGGGGATCATTGTAAGGTAATGAGTTCCCCATCTCAGGGAATTTTCAAAAATAGATGACCACATTTCTTTGAAACCATAGAAGAAAAGTGAAGGAATGTGTTTGGCTAGGCTACATATTATTTTGATTCAGAACCATTTTATCATAATGTAAATTTTTAAAACACTTAAATTTTTAGAACCTTGAGAGTGTGTTTATTCTTTACTACCTCAACCCTGAGTGTCACCCATTCTTTGCCTAGACTCAGAAATAGAGTGAGATTCAGGAATAGGTGATGGCCAGATATGTCTCAAACACTTTGCTTGGTTAAATACACCTCCACCACACACACACACACACACACACTGGGCTTTTTCTTGCGTTTATATGATCATTGCATAAATATCCAGGCCAAAATATCAATTTGTTAAGATTGAGTTAGTGTGTTAGCATTGACTTTTGGGTTGGACTAATGTGGTATTCAAGTCTTCTCTGTTCCCTATGACTGAGGAATTGGCGATTATGTGTTCCTTACCAGCCTATGAAGTCATCAAGTGGAAATGTTCATCATTAGGATGGCCTGGTTCATTAATATGCCACATGTGTAGCTGCTTTGAAACACACAATTATGTACAGTGAATCTTGTTCTATGTTTATTTGCTTGTGCCCCTACTTTATGTCTTTTCACCCAAGAGAGTGAACTAATGTGTGGCTGTGCCGTTAATGAGGAATGAGGTTCGTAATTGACTTCAGAGTGAGTTTGCAGTGATTTGAATACATGGGAGGAATATTTTCAGCTCTTGGAAGTGAAAATTACACCACACTGAAGGTGACTGCTTAGTCACAAACTGCCAAACAACTTGTCTAAAAACAGTAGTTCCTTGGACATCTTGCTCTCTGGAATTATCTGGAACTTTGTTTGAAAATGTTCAGTTTTGACTTCAGACCTTTGAGCTTCATGGAAACTGTTTAGGTGTAAAAGTGCTCTACAGTATGACTGCTGCCTTTTCCATCCTTAACTTCTGTACACGCACATAATGCTATTTAGACAGATAGGCTGCCTTGCCTTGTATCTGCCTCCCTCTGTACATTTGTTAAAATGTCACTCTCCACCAGGAGTATCCTTCCTAATTAACATGTATTGCAACCCTACCCATCTCTAAGACCTAACTTAGTTTTTTTCCTTCCTCCAGAAACCCTTCTTTAACCAAAACCCTAAAACTTCTTCAAAGAGAACACCCACCAGAAATAATCTATCTTTCCTTGAAAATTACATAAAACTATACTTGTACTTTTCTAATGACCCCACAGTCTACCTTCCAGCACTGTTATTGTTATGCATGTGTCATTAGAATAACTGCCATAGTCCTAAAAACTGGCATCCCATATTAAATCAAGTGTGCCTCCAATCTTTTCTCAACATTGCAAACAGCAGTCTTTTAAAATGAAAAATCTCAACATGTTGCCTCTTCCCGTAAAACTGTTCAAGTATTTCTTATTGTACCATTATAAAGAATGAAGTCTTTAACATGGCTTTTAAGTCCCAGGCAGATCAGGCCTCTGCCTGCTTCTCTAGCCTCACCTTATACCACTTTCTCTATTGTTTCCTTACATATCCTTGGCTGTCTCCTGCTTCTGGGCCTTTGCACATGTTATTCTCACTGTCTGAAAATTTCTCCTCACCTCCTCAGTTTCCTCGGGATAAGTTCCATTTACCCTATAGTGATTGACCTCCCTTTTTCATATCCCAGCCTCTGTTTGGCTCATACTTTTTCGTTCTCCTCAAGCCCTGCTTGATTCCTTGACTGCACTTATTTCTATTTATAATTATATTCTTATCTACTTAATGTTGCATTCTCCCACTGGGTTGTGAACTACATAAGGATAGAGATATTTGTTTGTTTTTCACATTATGTTCAGCACCTAGGACAGCGCCCAAAATTTGGTTGAATGGGGAGAAAAATAGATAAGTGATTTCAATAGCTAGACTTAAATTTCCTTAAGGGCAAAGCCACAGTTTATTCATGTCTTAAACTATTATGAAGCCTGATGATGGTTCTGACTCAGTAGATATATAATAAATTATGACTGTGAAATGAATGAAGGGAGAGAGGGCAGGCAGGTGGATCCAGATGCCCTAAGAAGATACATTCTGGGCAATGACAGTGCAAGAAATCTGAGGCTGCCTCCTCTTCTTATGATTGACTTCACTTCCCAAGGTTTTTTTTCCCATCCCCAAAGATAAGAAACTATAATCAGACTCACATCTCTGCCCACCCTCTCCCCACCACAACACCAAAATGAAACAAGCTTTATCCCAGAGCCCAGAAAGAGAGGAAAATATAAATTGAGCTGAGATTCAGAACACCCAGGAGGGAGGTGGCAATGAAATACCAATAAACCGTATTAATATGCAGAAATCAGAAAGAATAGGTTGAACTCCAACCCAGGTTTAATAACTATATGCGAGAGTGCGGGAGAAGGCAAGGCTAGCTTTCCATCAGAATTAAAATGAGATAGATAATGAAACTGGTAATATAATTATAAACTGTGAAAACTTCTTCCCTTCTCTCTCTTCTTGTATTTAATGGGCAACTTGCTTAGCGATGGCCTGGAGCTGGTGCTGGGAGCTACGGGTACCCCCTAGAGTGGAATCGGTGTTTTTTTTTTCCCCCCTCAAAGCTCTTCATTAGAAAAGTCTAAATCCACAAAACCATGGAAGGAAAAGAATGCTTCAAGCCATTTCTTCCTTAAATTGTAATTGATCCCCAGGTTAAAAGTGACAAGGGGCTTGAGGGAGAACAAATGCTGGAAAACCACTCTAAGCAACTGAACATGTTCAAGCTTTTAAAGATATCACAACAACCAGTTGGGTTGGGATTTTTAATGACACTCTGTGCTAAGATGTTAGCTTGGCTTCCGACCAGGATAAATTGTTACTAATTTCCTTTCTTAACAAAAGGGATAACTCGGTTTGACATCCAAAATTGGAGACTAATTTCTGTGTTTTGATAGTGAATCGAGTCCAAAAATATGTTAGTAGGAACTAGGGGCAGAGGATGGTTGCAAGGGGTAGGGGAATTTAATTTATTCCCATTAATAATTCCATTCTGCTGTTGTAAGTAGAAGGCTGCTTTGATTTTTTGACTTGGAGGAGAGAATGGCAGGTGGGAACTTTAATGGGATGGAGCTCAGGAGTATAGAGTTAGATATTACATCATTGTCATCTGGGTGCTTGCAAAGGGATGTAGGGTTGAGGCAATGGGGCAGGGTTGAGGCAGTGATGCAGTGCCAGGAGAGAGAAGGGAGCATGGTACGGAGGTTAGGTGCATTGATCTGTGGCCCAGGGGATGTGAGCTCAACTTCCAATTCTTCTGATTTCTAGTTTTGTGACCTTGAGTATATTAATTCACACACACACACACACACACACACACACACACACACACACACACACACACACTCCATTCTCACTTTTCTCATCCAAAAGCAATGTTAATACTCCTTGACTCAAATGAGTGTTAGTGGGGCTGGTGAGTGTGGAGGCACTTGGCCAGCTGTGAGAACAGATCTGATTATGAGAACATGGTGCTTTTTCCCTTTCTGTTTGTGCAGTGTTTTGTTATTTATGAAGACAATAAAGAGGTTGAGAAAAGATCTTAGTGGGTATGGCCAGATAAGTAGGAGGTACAATTTTAGAGAGGCTTAGCTTGGCCAGAAGGAAGACATTAAATAGTTAAAAATTCATTACTAAAACACTGCTTCCTTATTCTTATATAGTGCCTGTTTTCTTCCCTTCCTTCCTCCCTCCTTCCTGTGGTCAACAAATATAGCACATCACCTTCTCTGTGGCATGCTCAGTGCTAGGAATGCAGAGGTGGATAAAACACCATCTCTGGCCTCCCCCAGTTTGCTGGTAGTGAGACGCTACCAAGCAGTTGAAATATTAAACCCAGTGTGGTAAGAGTCTTAATGGGGTTTACACTTGGTGCTGTGGGAAAATAGGGGAGGGGCAGCCAAGTACTTCAAGCTGGAGATGGGCTGTGATGCTAAGGGGAGGATGTCTTGAGGAGATGCTACTTGAGTTGGGTCTTAGAGCTTACCTGCAGGCGGGTGATGGATGAGGCAGGCTTCCCAGAGGGGTCATGGATGCTTTTCACTGCATCCATATACACCCTGCTGTTCAAGCCTCCCAGTGATTACAATCATAACAACACTGTGAATTGGTAACATTTACAGAGCATTGCTAAGTGCCAGGCCCCGTGCTGAGTGCTTTGCAAAGCATTACCTCATTTAATTCTGTTACCACCTGTAGTAGATTCAGGTATTTCTTCATTTTAAATTTAAGGGAAACTAAAGCTGGAGTCTGTGACCACCTCAGTATCACACAGGCAGGAAGAGCAGAAGTATTTCAAATTAGCAGCCACAGGCTGTGCTAGACAGAGAATTATTCAATGACAAGGTCAGGTTCTAGCTCTGCCACAAATTCACCGTGACTTTGGGCAAATCTCTACTTCTCTCTGGTTTCTTCACTGCTAAATGTGGGAAAGATAACAAGATGGTGCTTAAAATTCCTCCTGGCTTAACATTTTAACATTAGAGTAAGAAATACTGGGGTTCAAAGTCCCTCTTTACTCATCCCATTAGGTACTGACCTCTGGAGTCTTTAGGCAACCATCCTATTAGCATCCTCCATCCTCTGTTTGCCAACTCTTGTTTGGGAAAGTTTGTGTCCAGGCGGCCCCCTGAGCAAACATCTTGGGAGCAGACGCAGCTGAGCAAACCTTTCACAGCCCACAAGTTGCCATTTGAAGAAAGCTTAGAAGGATCACAGCCAAGCTTGTGTAGGGACTGCAGGCTCCCAGGGCTGCTGGGATGAAACAGGAAGTGGTGGGGAGCTGGGCCATGGTAGGAACGATGTCTCTCCATCTCCAGCTCCCAGCTTCAGCTGCCAAGGGACCTTGAACATCTCGGATGCCAGTAAAAGTATGAGAGGGGGAGGATGTATCATACTCAGAAGGAAATGATGAGATGGGAGGAATAATTAAAACCTACATATCCCTCCTGCTTCTCCACTTCCCCCTGCTTAACCCTCCCCTCTCCCAGCCTCTGGTGCCCAGCAGAGCCTTGCTATTTGTCTTTCTTCCCCAGCCACCCCTCTGGATTATCTAAGCCAAATATATCTGCAGCTGCACAGCCGTATGGGTGTGTGTGTGTGTGTGTGTATGTATTTGGCAGCTGTTGGTAACTCCCTGAAGCTCTGCTAAAGTCCCTGGGCATCTCACCCTCAGCTGGAATCATCCCCAGAACCTAGACCACCCCTGAATTTTCCATGTATTCCCTCCTCTGCTTTCACCCTGATTCTCATTTGGACTTTATCAGTGAACCCATACATTAAGACTGTCAGCTGACATTGCTGAGTGTCTGCTCAGTGCCAGGACTCACACTCTAGAACTAACTCAGATACTATTAGCACTAAAGGAACATGAAGTAGGAGAAAGGATCTGAGATTTAGAAGCAGAAAACCTCCCGTTCAAATCTGCCCTCTGTCACTCAGCTAACTATGGATCTTGGACGAGTCACGTCACTACTCTGAACCATCACTTTCACCATCTATAAAAGTGCAGCTCTTTGCCCCTACTTCACATGGTGTTGATGAGTTTGAAATAGAACGTGGTATGAAAATAGCCTATAACAGATGCTCAGTAAATGCGAATCATGCCCTCAGAGGGATTACACATGTTATTTAAAGGGACAGAATAGCTATAAAGCAAAAGACAACAACAGAAGGCCGATCATAATCTGGACCAGGAGGGACATAGAAATAAGAGTCCACAAGATTGCCAGGGAAGCCTGGAATGTTTTCCACTAGACAGATCTGGGTAAAGCTTCAGGGAGCCAGAGTTGGTTTGTCCCATTGAAGGAAGCTGGATGGGCAGGGATTGGAAGTGAGACTCTATGTTCTGTCAGAGGTGATGAGAGAGAGTGAGGACAAGGACAAACTTCGAGGCAAAGGGAAAAGTATGAGCGAAGGTATGGCGGGAACAGATAGCATCCAGAGCATCTGGGGCTCCACCGGGCTTGAACAGGACTAACAGGAGGAGCACATGAGAAGAGCAGGGGTCTCTGTGTTGGGTTTTTACTGTGCAGGTTGTTGGGGGGTCATGAAGCCACTGAAGGATCTTAAACAAGGGAGTGTAGGGGTCACAGTTACTTTTACAAAAGGCAATGCAATAGAGTAATTAAGAGTTCAGGCTACAGATCAAAACATATTTGGGTTCAAATGCTGGTTCTATGAATTACTAATAGTTTTTGATGTTACAAATGATATTTAAGTCTTTGCTGTGTTTCTTAATCTGTAGAGTGGACATAATTATAACTCCCTCTTGGGAAATTTAAGTGAGAAGATATCTGTCAAGTATTTAGTGGAATGTTTGGCAAGCAGGAAACACTGGGTAATACTAGTTTTTATTGACATCATCATCATCATCACTCTCTCCTAGTCTAAGCTAGGTCTCCCTGTCAGACGATCCTAAACTTCTCTTTCGTGCACTCAGCACATTTACAGTTGCTTATTCAATGTCTGATTTGGTTAACAGTCCGAGCTATAGGTTCACACTCCCAGGGTTCAGTACCAGGCTCTGAAATCTCCCAGCTGTGTTGCATTGAGCTAGTTACTTAGTATCTAAGCTTTTGTTTGCTCATCTGTGAAAGGGGGATGATAACAGTAAACCATCTCAAAAGGCAATCAAGTGATTGTATATGAAGCACTTGACAAGGGCTTGGCACATGATCAAGATTTAGGAAACAATAGCCCCTCATAATGCTAATTGAAATCCCTAGTGTCTTGTTTCAGTGAAATCTCCGACACATAGTTGGCCGGTCGGTGTTCAGTACAGATCTGTGGACTGAGTGACCACAGTGTAGGTGAGTCTGAGGAGCCAAGGAGGAAGGCAGGCTATTTATTAGGGGGCTGTTACGTTTGTTCTATGTGATATCTGAGCAAGGGCATTGGAAGTGAGAGTGAAGATAAGGGAGTCCCGTGGAACTTGAGCAAGGAAATTTGCCAGCTAATTGCAAGGAGCAACCTAGGAGGCGTAGGAGTCAAAGACTACTTGGCAACTGCATCCTGGGGTCCGTTAGAGGTTAGTGACCCCAGATATCAAAATAAGAACTCTTTTTGCCAAGCTGTGAAGTGTGGAGGTGGGGAGCACAGAGCATGAACACCAGCAGCAGAGTGCACGGGCTCAAGCCCTAACTCCACCTTCCCCGAGATGCAGCTTCATCTTCTGAAAAGCAAGATACTGATGCACCAGGAGTAAGACTGGGATTGTGAAGATCAAATGGTCATTAAATGCAAGAACCTGGCCATGGTAAACACGCCCCAGAGCCAGCTCTTATTACTATTCTGCTCATGCACCAGCTTTCCTATGTGAGATCAAGAATCAGATGCCCACTTCTTGGCTGTATTTGTGGAAAAAATAGGGGAAAAACATGCAAGCAACTATGAAGAACACACAGTATTAGGACCTTTACAAATCCTGTCTGGATGGAAATTATTAGTAAGAGTTGTCACTGTGCTCTGTGAGCTAAATTAATTTGCCAGATCTCTGAAGGCTGCGCTCCTGAAGGTTTGAATCATTCAAGTAATATTTCAGGTGATGTCTCACCGCAGTCTTCCAGCCAGGATGGAGGAGGGAGTGATCAGTCCCAGCCCCCGCACAGGTGCTGACATGGCCTGTGAGTGCGAAGGCTCCGGCGGTGGCCACTTCCTGCAGAGACTCAAATACAGCGTTAACGTGGGCCTGCCACGGAGGCAGAGGCCTGAAGGGAGGCCCAGGGGCCCTGTGATCAGAGCTGGTGTCACATTTGAAATATGGAATCAATTAACAATGGCAGCTTCTGCTTCCTCAAGAGAGACAACGTGGGTACAGGGGTGAGGACACACTGTGACCATGTGGCAAAGTAGCCAGCTTGGCAATTTTCTAAACTATGATATCTGAGAGCTGGAAAATATTTTCAGCTTCATCTTTGATGTTTTCCATCTTGTTCCCATCTGGCCAACGGAAATGGCTGTTTCCCGAAGGCTCAGTTTGTCTCTTCATTCCTTTACAACCAGGCCTTTCCTTGTACCTAAATCCTCTTTTCCCTTCACTTTATGTGCTGTAATGTGCTTTAACATTCAACTTAGATGTGGCCAATTTGACTTTACAGGGGAGAGAAGGGCCCCTCCTCTGTGCCCCCAAAGCTCCCTGTTTCATCTTCATCACAGCCTTGATGATGCTCTGTGGTTACTGTCTAGTTATCTCCGAACTGAACTGTACGCTACTTTCAGACAAGGTCTGTCTCCTGTACCTTGGAAGCCTCCACGTTTTGTCACAGTCTCCAACACAGAGTGGGCTATTTACATCCCACTGTACATTTAGATCCATTACCCATTGAAGACATAAAAACAAAACAAAACAAAACAAAAACAACAGATCTCGAAAAGCCAGTCTGAAAATTTACTATTGCTATTTTGATTTTGATTATGATCCCTATTGCAATTTTATTTTGAAATCCAAAATTAGGTCACATGATCTGGCAGTGAAATGGCCTCTTTAACACTAAGCCCAAGCCCAGGGAACATAAATGGCATTGTTTCTAAAGCTACGTCAGGAACAGAATGGAAAATGGAGGTAATTCTCACTGAGGTGGATCTCAAAGGATTCTTGGAGAAGTTAGGGGTTGAGTTGAACTTTAAGGGTAGGTTGGGCTTGGACAGATTCATCCACTTCCTAAAAGGATTTGAGGGTAGAATGATACTGGTTTGTGTAAAAGGGTCTATCTGCTGAGCAGCCCTCAATAGCACCCAGGCCCACACCCTCCCATCCTCACACTCCCCATAAGACCCATCTATACAACAAGCACATACTTAGGTCATACTGAATATTTCAAACACAGTGTGAGACAGTCAGTTGGCATTTGGAACACTCCAACCACCTTTTCAGTCTCCATCCTTCCACCCTCCCAGGATCAAGCTCACTATTAGAATCCAAATCAATATAATGTTGGTTAATTATAAAAATAATCAGCTAGAAGTCATCATGTGCCCCTTACGTGGCAGGCAGTGTGCTAGCTGTTTTACCTACAACGACTTATTTCATCTTCCCAGAACACAATCACTCGTGGAACAAATATTCATTTCATGTTCCTTATGTGTCCTGGGGCAGTAACAATACTGTCCCGGAAAAAAAGACATTATAAAGGCCGTGCCTTCATAATGCTCTTATTCTCAGTAGGAGACAGATACCAAAGCAAATTAGCAGAATAATGGAATATGTCAAGGCAGTGAAATAAGTGAGAACTGCTGTGAAAATAATTAAACTGGTGTACAATAATTAAAACGAAGAGGAGAGTTGGGATGTCCTCTCAGATAGGGTGGTCAGAGATGGCCTCTCTGAGGAGGTGGCATAAATTTAGCCTGAGATGTGAAAGGAACCAGGGAGGAAGGTGTGTTTTAGGCAGAGGGATCAGCAAATTCAAAGCCAGTTGAGTGATGGAGAAGCTGGGACAGGGTCAACATGGTTGGGTAGACAGAGTGGGGTGAGGCTGCTGATGTGAGCAGGAACCAGATCTCCTATGACATAGACATTCTTGTTGCCTTTCTATCGATGCTCAGCAAAGTAGAGCTCTGATGAGCATTCCTTTGTCCAGGGGCATTTTCTGTCTGCCCCAACTTTGTGTGTTTCAGTTAAGCTGGGCCACCCCGTTCCTGGCCAGTCACCATTCATGAAGTCTTGGCGTCCCAGCTCTGGTCCCATCCTCCCCTGACATGTCCCTCCTCCCCTCATTTATTGTCCTGAGCTCAATTCCTGTATCTTCCTGGCTCCTGGCATAGTTTTTGCTTTTCCTCTGCCAGTCTCCATGCTGCTCTGAGGACCACGGATAGATGCACCTCTCAGGTCCATCTCAGACACAGCCCCACTACCCACCCTGATTTCATCCATAGTGGCTCTGCAGAAACCAGCTCATTTAATTCTCCTAGCACCCAGTCCCCAGTGCCCAAACACTTGTCAGCTCATTATTTGAGGTCCCTAATTTGAGAGGGATTAGAATTTTATTGAGCAATCTGAATATTTGAAATTTTAAAAGATAAATGAATCAGTAAGGTGGAATTTCAGGCAGTGAGTGGATGGCAATTATTTTTTTTTTAAAGAATTTGCCCCCGCCTTCCACTTATTTAAATCTGCTTTTCAAAATCAGTGTCCTTCTCCTTTGCCAGGGCACTTTCCCATAATGGAAATGAGAAAGTCAAAAAGAAACACACCAGCAAATAATGTTTCTTTTTGCCCTGGGATCCTGTTTGTGATTATCTCTCAGAGGCGATCTTTAATTGTTTCATCTAAAGAGGATGCATCTCCTTTCCTCTGACTGTCTCATCATGGAGACTTGTGAATTGGACCCAGCTATTAGCAGCACTTACTAATTTCCTCTGAGTCTTTCTGGCTGAAGCGCCGGGCTTGGAACCACTTTTAATTTTGTTTTTAATTAAATTTCAGTTGTTTCAAATCACTCACTTCTGATGTCATTTCTTTGCAGTCCTCAGAAGCAACAGGAGCTGCGTGTTCTTGTTTACACACACACACAATCTGATGTGCATGTATCCATGGCCGGGCTGAAGACTGACTCCTGGCTGAGATCCAGAGCAAGAGCAGGCAATTAAGAAAATAGAAATGAGTCACAGAATGAGCTTTCGCTTACGCCGTTATGTCCAAAGCTAGAGTGTTGCTTAAGCAGGAGTCTCTGTGATCACGTTTGTCTTTTGCCGAACTGTCTGTGAACAAGGTAACTTTCCCTTGTATTTCACAGTAGGGTTATCAAATCTATGCAGGCAGAAATGATATAGGAATCACTAACACTTATTAAGCATTTATTATGTGCCAGGTACTCTTTTAAGGACTTTATATAGGTGACCTCATTTTCATTAAAAGTGAGTAATTTGAAACAACGGAAATTTAATTTGCATATATTACCTCCCACATTCCTGTGAGATTATTATCCACGGTTTTATCGCTGAGGAACCAAGGCCCATTTAACTGGATCATTGTCACTTGGTTAGTTCGTGGCTGGGCTGGACCATGAATACTGGCCGCCTGACTCCATCGTCCTGCTCTTAAACACTGCACTTGACTCTCTCTGTAAAAAGATAAAGGGGCCTCATCAGCTAAATGAAGTTAACAACCAGCAAAAATAGAGAAAACTGACTAGCTCTTTGCAAAGTTGAAATTATGTGAGTCTACGTTTAGTTGTTTATGTGGCCCCTGGTAAATCCCGCTCCTGCAGTGGAAAGTGTAAACTGCAGCGCGGGGTTGCGTCCGGATTCACAGAATCGGAGTTTAGGTATTTACCTGTGCTCTTTCAGGTACTTAGCACCCCAGAAGGGACAATTAGGTTTGAAAGCAAAAGCATAAATACACGCCAAATCCTTCACATCCCCTCGTTTGCTAAACTGCTGGTTCCAACCAAACACAGAACCTGGCATTTTTCTATCTTAGAGCTTCACGTACTTTCTTTTCCTGCAGGGAATATTATTTCACTGATACCACCACTCTGTCTTCTCCACCCCAAACACACACACACACACACACACACACACAGCGCCCTGGTACTCACAGCAGCTTATTTCTTTCTCTACATCACTTCATATTTGTAGCCACGTACGTGTTGGTGCATTTACTTTTCTAATGCTCACCTCCTGCTCAGCACTGCACATTCTCTACAGCAAGTGCTCTAGTGATGTGTCTTTTGTGTTCCCTGCTGCCTACCCAGCTCTTACAACCAGGCCTGACATGTGTATGGTGCTCGATAAACATGTGTCGACCCTGTGAGTAAATGCATTTAGACTTAAACTCAATAACCAGACTGCTGAGAAGTAAAGGGACAGTTAGATGAAGGACGATACTCAGAGCCCAGACATCTGGACTCTTGTCCCAGGTTTGTAATTAAATAATTATGTGTACGTGGGCAACAGGTTTCTTTGCTGCCTTCAACATCATGTGTGACTTGGGAATGATAATAACGTCATCGAACATGGATGCACACATGTAGAATACTGTATAAATGAATGCCAACCGCTCTAAGTTTTTTTTACATTCCTTAAGTTTCTTCTTGATAATAACCCTTGAGGTAGTTACAGTTATTTTCCTCGTTTTTATTCAAATGAGGGAACTGAGTCCCAAAGAGGGTAGTAAGTGCCTAAGCTCAGCTTGAACAAGATCTGTCTGACTCCAGAGCCTTCAATACCTGTTGCTGTGAGGATCAGGTGAGATACTGGATGTTAAGGTGTTACACAGTGTCTTAGATACTAAACAGAAAATGCCTATTACTAAGGCTCAGTGAGTCGCAGGTTAAATTTGAAGCACTTTTAGAGAGTGTAGTGAGAGAACTATGGAGTCTTCTTTTTATTCAGTTTGATAACATCTACGGTGGTGCTCTTCAAAGAATGAAAGTACTATTTGTCACTTCATCCATCCATCCATCCAACCATTCAGAATGTTTGCTGGTTCCCTGCTAAGTGCCAAACACTATGCTAAGAGCTCGCAATTTGAAGATGAGTTAGACATGGATTGACCCTCAGAGAGCTTAGTCTCTTCCAACGTAGAAAAACATCAACCTGCCCAAACCTTGCCATGTGGAGGGTACTCAATAAGTATGTGCTGAACTCAGATTCATTAACAGTGACACTCATGTAAGGAGAGAGTCAGGCCATTAGGGGCAGAGGAAGGACAGGCCACTTCCAGATGAGAGAACCAGGAAGTATGAGTTGCTTTTGGCTGGACCTGGGAGGACAGGTATGGTGAGAAGGATGCTCTGGGATACGGGAAAACCTGAGCACAGGCAAAGGGATGGGCTGGGAAGGACATGCAGGGGAGGGAGGAGCAGAGCCATTTAGTCAATTGCTGCCTTTCTTTAGCCAATGCCTCTACTCTTCCAAGGGAGGGAGAACCTGCTCCTAAGTTGCGAAGGACAAAGAAAGAAATGCAAGCACATTTTGGTCACCTACTGTGTGTTTGACTCAATACTATAACTTCTTCCTTTGCTCCTCCCCAGACCTCCTGAAGTTGTTGGTCTTATAGTAGTAATAGTGCTAAGAATAGTAGTAGCAGCAGCAGGAGCAGAACTTGTATTATAGAAGTCATGCAGGAGTGAAGGAAATAAATATTGAATATGCCCTCATTCGTAATCCTGGTCCAAGTCTGTTGGGTTGATGAGTCTTTTGGTGTATCTCCTTCCAGAATTTTTGCTACTTCTACACTGACCCAGATACGTACATATACATATGTGCGTGCACACACACACACACACACACACACCCTGAATTTTCTACTTGTTTGTTTCAAACCTGAGATAAGAGCCCGCATATTCTTGGGCATCTTGCTTTCTTCATCATTCATGGACATCTCATCTCAGTGCGGTATTTGGAGTATGTGGTAGGTGTTATTGTCCCCATTTCCTAGGAGAGGAGCCCCACGGCTCACAAAGTTAGGTAAAGGGCATAAAGTCCATCAACTGGAAAGTGGCAGGGTTATGGTTCCAGCCAGTCCTGCCTGGCACCAAAGCCTGGCTCTCTTAAGTTCCATCCCACCAGTTCCCTCTGGGAACAGGATAAAAGAACTCATCCTTTATATGCCATATACCAGAAATGTGGATCTCATCCTGTTTGAGCCTCAAGACCTTCATTTGGTCCTCAAATAAAAATCTTATCCTTTCTCTCCTTACCTTTCCCGGGATTCATAGTAGGCTTGGCTGGTGCAGGGCTGACGGCTGTGGATGCCGCAGCGAGGCTGAGTTGAACCTCTCCTTTGTTATGTTGCTCCAGGTACCAATATTATATATTTAGGCAGCTGTTCTCATCTGTGCCAGGTGGTAAAATCTGTTCCATCAACATGACTGTTGAAACCTCTGATTTTTGGAAGCTTTGCCCCATGTAGTCCTTTGTAGCATCATAAAACAATTAGATTTAGGCTTAGCATTAATTTGAATTATTGTCCAGTTTCCAGAAAATATCTTCTGGAAATGTCAAGAGGATGTATTGCATGTCTTTGGAGATACTAAGTGTTGAATTACAATATTATGTCACCTTGCCCCTGCCATTTCTCTCCCTCACACACACACATACTCTCAACATGGTCTGATTTATGTTTCAGCCACCGCCATGAAAAGCTCAGGACTCAGAGAAACAACCAGAGAGGAATACTGACAGAAGCCAAACTCACACCCCCCAACACACACACACCTTAGTCGTGTGGACTCTCTCACTTACGCTCTCCCCTAAGTGAGAGGAATGGGCGGCAACCTGGTGCTGCGGAGCCCTAGACTCGGAGACAGGAGGCCTGAGCTCTAACTTGGAATCATTAACTTCCTAGCCATGTTCAGTTTAAGACACATACCTTTAACATCCTTCAGTTTCAATTTCCTTGTCTGTAAAATGGGGATAAAAGTCACATCTGCCCTCCAGAGTTATTTCTAGGATCAATTAGATTAATGGCAGCAGCAGTAATAAAAACTCCCATTTGATAAGTAAGGTACACACACAGCCACATGTAATATTCATGCAGATGCTATGAGGTAAATATTATTCATCCTCTTTTAGATGAGGAAGCTAAGAAAAGGAATATTAAGCAGTTCCCAAGGTCATTCAAATAATAAGTGGTAAGGGCACTTTTTGAATCCAGGTTTGCCGATTCCAAGGTCTGCAGTTTTCCCACTGAATTCAAAAGAGCAGAGAATAGAAGGTAAGAGATCTAGAAAGGAAGAAACACACACACACACACACACACACACACACACACACACACACACACGACAGTGAGAGACACAAAAGCAGGCAGGTGCCTGGACCTAATTTGGTCGGTTGGCATCAAACCCACAGTGTAGTAATGAAACAGATCCGGGAGGAATTGCTAATACGGTTATTCTTAGTGATCACAGTTGTGAGTCGTCTTTGCCAAACAGCCCCTGACGTTTGTGCAGACTCCTTGGGAAAGGCAAGAAGAATGTATTTCATAGAAAAAGGTAGACTCGAAGAAGGGAGAACAGGGCAGGGAACATAATTAAGCCGATGGATCTGGAAGGTCACACGGTGCTCTCATGCATTTATTAAATTCAGTCAGCCACGCATTTTGTATTTTCATTACAAATTTACTGAACCTAATATGTGCCAGGTATTTCTCTAGGGCCTCTACAGTGTTACCTCACTCCTGCAATACATCTTAAAGTACTATCCCTTGTTCCTACCCTACCCAGTTCACCCCAGGATATTGTGAAAATCAGAGGAGATGGTGCTGGGATAAGCCATGAATCAGCATAGGGGAAATAAGCATTCGTGGGTAAGCAGGAGATAGGTGTGGTTTTTTTTTTTTTAAATGAAACTGTTGTCTGATTGTTTCCCAGGAAGAGCCACCATGTTACACAACTTTAAGAGCAACATCTACATAGGATACAATTATTCATAGACTTATTTGTGTTTAGGTATATGTACACATGTATATGCATATGTACATACACAAACTCAATTATCCAATTGTATACACATACATGAAATATACCACACTGTACATAGTGCATATGGATAGACATACAGTTTTGCATAGAACGCATTTTTTACTGTGTAAATCTTGTCCCCTGGAATAGTACAGCACAGAGACCCTAGCCAGGCACAGTCCTATTCGTAGGCAATTCAAATGCGTTTTATTTAATGGTCACAGAATCTCTATGAAATAAGTATTTCCACTGTACAGCTATGGGAATTGATGAGGCTTGCCAAGATTAAGTGATTTGTTCCAGGGTCACACAGCTACTCAGTGGCTGGGCTAGGATTTAATCCATGCTTGTCTGACTCCAGAATCCAGACCTTTGCCTCTCATCTAAGTTCATGTCTTACTTGAGCAGCTGACAGAGAGGGAAGCTTTTCAGTATTAGCAAGTCAGAGCTAAAGATCTTTGGGTTTTGGGAGCAACTGTCTACCATGTTCATTCAAGAAGCACTGATCTTAGATCAAAAAGAAATCCAGCATTGAGATTGGATTTGATGCATAAATTTCGTAAGTTAATGAAGAAAGTTTTTTTTTAAAGAAAGGAAGAAAGAAATAAATGAATTACTCAATTAAAAGTAAATAGCTGCTTTCAATCTTTAACCACAATTCTTCTCTAAAAAATTTAAGTAATGTCAAGAAAAATGAGAAGCATTCTTATGACTTTGTTCTTCTCCCCTGCTGCCTAGCTTGATACCAAATTGTTATATCCCTGGGGAGAAAAATAATTTTTTGAAATTTCAACACTTCAAACCTCTTTTGTCCAGACTCAAACATCCCTAACTCAACTTTGAAGCAAGACCAGGGATACATAAAGGCATGTGGAATTCTGTGGCAATCTGTTTTAGCCAGACTTTGATCACAATTTGAGATGGGGAAGACAGAAGGCAGTAGAAATACAATTGCCTGGAGCAAATATGGGTCTGGCACTTCTGGGAAACCTCTGTTGGGGGAGAGGGAGCAAGGCTTTCGTATCACTTTATTTGGCAGTAACTCTTTTTCTAACATAGAATACCAGCAGCCTGTCCATAACCACGCTTCTTTTTCTGGGATATCTAGTGATGCATTCTTCTATGTTTCTTCTTTGACATGGACGTCTCAAGGTTATTAGCATTTTATCTTCCCATCGAAGTCTCATCTAGCCTCATGACAACTTACTTACTTCCTTGGAATCTGTTCTTGAGTGTCAGTGTGACATCCTGGAACAAACCCGAGCTAGAAATCACAGCATTGGGTTCTGGTCCAGCCCCAGTGCTTTCCAGCTCTGTTGACTTGGGAAAGTCAGCTACCCTCTCTGACCCACACCTCCCTCACAGTGCTAAGTGGTTGGGAGTCACAAAATCTCGGTTCTAGTCGTAGATATTTCACTAATCCTAGTGGGATCTCGGGCACCTCCCTCTCCTTCCTTAACCTTCGGTTTCTTTACCTCTGAAAGAAGAGGGTCTCATTGGAGTATCCATTCTCAATGAGGACAGTAATGCTTCCAAAGGGATGAATTTGATACTTGGGAGGTACACGGGGCACAAAAAAAATCTTACTCTTTTTATGCACAGCAAAACACAGAACATAAACACGTATATAATATATATATGGTATTAAAATTTTATGGATTGGGGTGATCAGGGGGAAAAAAGATCTCAAAAAGTTCTTTAGTGGGTGATAATAAAAAAATGGTTGAGAAACTCTGGACTGCAGGAACTCTGAGTTTTCTAATACTCTTTAAAATTAAATATGTGACTTAGCATCATACAGTTCTGATCTGTTGTATGATTGTTCCAAGAAAATTTTGATCTTAACCAGCTTTCTGTCTTCTTCAGAGCTTAAAAAAAAAGTATTTTCATGTAAAATAAACAAAATGAAAGAGATTGACTCTCTTTAAATTAGCCACTGGACCATCTCAGCGTTCTCTTAGTGTCTTTCACCTCCTTGTCATTTGCATCTCACTTACATACTTTAGGAGGAGGGCATATTCATTCCACCCAGGCTGCCACTCCCTCTGCCCATCCAGTGATGTTGGCCGTACTTGGAATCAGGTCAGGCCACAGACTGGGCATCTGTTATGGATGAAAATAGCTTAGCTCAGACTAGGGTTTTTATTCTGGACTCCATGAACCCCTGAGGGGTCCATGGATAGAACTGTATTTCAGTTACTGGTTTCCTCGGTAATACTATGCATTATGTTTTATACATTTGAAAACTTTATTCTGAGAAGTGATTCACAGGGACCCATGACACAAAATAAAAGTTAATAAATGGAGCAAAAGCCAAGCTTAAGAGATAGTGGCTGTCAAAAAAGGAGGTAATATATTGGTTTGCTAGGACTGCCATAACAAAGCACCACAGACTGAGAAGCTTAAAACAACTTATTTCCTCACAGTTCTGAAGACTGCATGTCTGCGATCAAGGGGTTGGTGGCATTGGTTACTTTTGAGGACCTCTCTCTTTGGCTGTTGATAGCGGTCCTCTCCCTGTGTCTCTGCGTGGTCTTCCCCCTGTGTGTGTGTGTATACTAATCTCTTCTTAGAAGGACACCAGCCATATTGGATGTGGGCCCACTCTCATGACTTCATTTAACCATAATCACCTCTTTAAAGACCCTGGCAACAAATACAGTCACATCCTGAGGTTACTGGGGAATTAGGACTTCAACATATGGCCTTTGCGGTGGACACAAGTCAGCCCAGAACAGGAAGAGACAGTACCGAGAAATAGGTCGAACTTGATCAAAGTGAAAGAGAAAGAAATGACCGAAGGGAAAAGAGCTATAAGGAGCAGCTCAGGTGAAGGCAGATTCCTCTCTCAGAAATGGTTGTAAGAGAACCCCCACCCCTGTCCTGTGACCATAGAGAGTTACTGCTCTCTCCCAGAGCCTGACAGCCCCCACCTACCCAGGTTTTCTCTCCTCAGTTTTACAAACCCTCAAAGTGTTGTTTTTAACCTCATTTTTGCAGAGTTGGGTCACTCCTTAAATAGTTTGCAGTTGACGGTGTGTGATTGACTGTATTCAGACTTGACCTGGGGCTCTGTGGACTGGGAGGAGAAATGGGAGTGGATGTATTCTTCAGGGGTCTGTGGGGCTGAAGGCAGATGGACTCATTCCTGCTTCACCACAGTTTTTCCTCCTGTGCCCCAGAAAGACGTTTCCCCCAGGTCCAAGACAGATGGGATCATTGTGGGGATACAGGATGTAGCGGAAAGAAGGAAGCCTGTAATGAGTTTGCACCCAAAGAAAGAGGGAACAGAAGAGAGAACGGAATATTTTTGGCTAGAAAAATTCCCTGAGCTTCATTTAGGAAGAGCATCTTTCAGCCATGCAATCCTTCCCTCCTCTGCTCCCCATTCACCAGTGTGACCAGAGCCTTCTTTTGAAATCTTCTATCCGCAGTTTTCAGAGGTCTGTCTCATGATTCGAGGTATGATGAAAGGAATTTGCACTGTCGTCTGGCTCTCCAGGCAGTTTTGTCTGGTGATATACCTCCTTCTGTGGTATTTTTAGTTCTCATCTGTAGCTTTCTGCTTCTTTAGGGGCTGATGTGCCCCTGGAAGTTCAGACTTCTCTGCAGAATGTCCTGAGCTCCCCAGCTCACCCCTGATCTATGCTGCACAATTACAGAAGCAGGCTTATAATCAATGTAATTGAAGATCAGAGTTAATGAGGACCTCAGTGCCCATGTGGTCCCCTGAGCAACGCCGAGCTTCAGATGCTAGATAAGGAAACGATTGGGCTGAACTGAAAATCCATTTGGCTAATTAGATGATGTATATACCCACAGCCAGTGGGAGAAAAAATGTATATATATTTAAAAATAAGGAAAGATGACATTTTGAAGTTGAGATTTTGGCAAAGACTCATTTCAGAGTCATTGCTCTCTGGGGAGATTGATTTGAACACAAAGAAGAATCTCAGAGAACTTAGAAAAAGATGGTACTTTTGATCCAAAGTCAAGAAAATAAAACAGGGGCTCACTGGAAAACTAGAGATATATGAGACAAATGGAATAAGGCATTTTTATTCCTTTCCTGTGTATTTTTTCTCAAAGTAATGCTAGAATTTACCCAGAGAGAACTGCTTGCCACTCTTTGACCTTATAATCTTTCTCTCTCTCCCTCCTTACTCTCATCTACACACACACACACACACACACACACACACACACCCCTTCTGAACCTCCAATATACCCTAAGCACTATGGGGATTGCAGAGTTAAATAAGGCACTATCTTTGCTTTCAAGAATTACACAGTCTAGATGGGAGAATAAGAAAAGGGGATATAGAATGCTTACTCTTTGCCTTAGATTTGCCATCTTGAATTTCCATCCTTCCTTCCTGGTCTATAAGTTCTCAGTGGACAGACACCATATTATGATCATCCAGAGCCAAGGAACAGAACCTGGCACATAATAGGTGCTTTATTTGTTTAATGAGCAAATATATGAATGAATAAATGAATGAATGAGTCTATAACAGGGCATATATAGCTAGTTCAGTACAATACTTTGTTATTATTAGAGAGATGTAGAGGCATAGGAGCCCGGTCTGCAGGTGAGGCTTAAGGGACAAATGCCACCTCAACATTTGCCTAGTTTGTTGTTCTTTTTTTGCAGTCTTTAAGGTCTAGCTTAAAGGCCAACTCTTTAATCATTCCTCTGCAATCCCCCTTTTTCCTTCCCCTTATAGCCACTCAATGCCCATCCCTGGCAGGCAGTTCTTATTACACTTTAGGTTATATTAGATCTACCTATACGTACATTTGAGCTCCCTTGTTATTCTAGTCCGTCTGTTTTTCATTCTTTATGTCTATTTCTTACCCAAAGAGGAGTTTAATCATTGTTGGTTAAATGAACATGCGGATTAGGTCTTGATTGCATTTTGCATAGTTACTTCCCTTCTCTGATGTGACAACCAACCTCCTGCCACATGTGCTTCATACTGAGTCCTTCTAGCCTCTCTGTTTTAACCACCCACACCACAGGCCCACGGGGTGAATGAGAGATCATGATAGCAAAGTTCAAGTTTTGGTTTGGAACTCAGGAGACTCTAAAGAACTAGTCTTGTATTCTGGCTCCTACGGGATGAAAATAAACTCTGGGATCAATGTGGAAGCATTCCTGCTCCCCAGTCCCATCATCAGGTGAGCTAAACTTTCCACTAGTTGAGCATGGAACTTTGATTTCATTATTTTATTCAACAGATACTTACCAAACTCCTAGTGTGTGCAAAGCCTTTTACTGAGGGGTGCACTGATGCGTGCAGGACTAATGATGAGTAAGGACTGATGGAAAAGTCATGATCTCTTCTCTGTAGGAAATCAATCTATCAGAGAAAGCAAAAGCCCTCCAGCACTCCAGGATACACACAGAAGGGGAGCGCACAGACAACCAGAGGCGGAGTGGAAGGACCAGGGAAGGCAGCTCTGCCTCACACCCACCCAAAGCCCCAGTTCTCCAGACAGTCTGGAATGATGGGCAGGTCTCAGTTTTGAATGCTGAAAAACCTGGGTTGAGTCTGTCTCTGTCAGTTTGCGAATTGGGACAAATCAACTTCTCCCTGAACCTCATGTTGTCTTTCTGTAAAAGGGGGGAGATACCTATCCTGCAAGGCTCTTACAAGGATTAAGATTCATCCCAGGGTTTGGACCAGGGAGTGCATTCAGAGGATAGTAACTCCCTTCTGCCGTTACACCAACCATATACGTTGGTATGTATTATCTTTTTTAAAGAAGATGAGGATAACCTGCTTCTGAGTCAGTCACTTCCAAAGAGAATCGTATTTCTCATATTTGAAGAGATCTGTTAACTAGTATTGCACTCAGAGCTTCCAAGTTCCTAAGAAATCCAAATAGTAATCAAAATAGTTCCAGCAAGTTAAGACTTCACCATGTGCCAAGGACTTAACATGCTGTAGTGGATGTTGTAATGCTGCATCCAAATCTCTCATTAGAACATAGGCCCTCGTCCCCCCGCCCCCCCCAGCTGCCTGGAATGTTGACAGTTGACCACTGTCTCTGAGTCTTTCTTGGAGAAATGCCCTCTGCTGAAAGGGACCACTTCACCAAGTTTACATCCCTTCCCCAGGGAAAACCCCCAGCCTATGGCTGGTTAATGTGGAGGTCAAAGGCCTGACACTGTTTTCTTGATTTGAAACAATTCTGAAGGGCCGTCCCAGCTCCAGTGCTTCCCATGGGATCAGCTGAGGGCTTTGCTACAACTGCATGGAAATTTAACTTCTCCTCCTGCCCAACATCACTTTGCTCAGGCCCTCACCAGGGAGCATCCCCACAAACCTCCAGCATGCCAGTCCCTGCCTGAGTCTGACTTCTGGTGAACCTCCCCTAAGACAAATGTCTTGTCTCATTTAATCTTTACCTTTATTAACCCTGTGAAGGGGAAATTGATATCCACATCTTCCATACAATATGACTGAGGATTTGTTTTCTTGTCCCAAGTTCACAGAGCCAGTAGGTAGCATAGTGAAGGTCTGAACATGTCTTGCTGACTTTATTCTCTATGTCACTGCACTGTGTAGCTTTCTTAAAGTAGCGGGATTAGCCAAACTCAGCCCTGGGACACAATTCAATATCCATCCCTCAGTCTTTAGTGCGAATAAATACAAAAATTATCCATTTAAACAGCATGACTGTGCTTTTTTAAAAGAAAAATCTGTAGTTGATACTGATGTTCGGTGCTTTGCACAAGGACCCATGTGACATGTTTCTGCTTGGGCTTAGTTCCAGAGGGGGAAAATATGGCTTTGGAGATAGATTTGCATATCTTCCCTTGCCAGAAATGTGAATTATGGCACCCAACAGACTTCTCTTTTTGCTTTACCTGCCAAGGATTTTAAGGCCAACTTCAAATGTGGTCATTTCCTTATCTCCGAGTCTGATGCTCTCTGCTCCTTATGCTTTTCAAACAGAGTCCTCCTTCATCCTCACCAAAACCACATTTGTCCACTGGGCTTTTACTTAGGAACTCATTCTGTAAGGTGATGTAAATCATAACATGTGTGTGAGTTAGAGACGATAACATTGCCTGCCATGCACATATCCTTTCCAGGGAATCTTAGATCCTCAGGTCAGCCAGGTAAGGTCTGGTGTGATCCTGCCTGTCTGGCCAGCGCCCATTGGACCACAGCTGGGTACCAGAGCCCAGAGCAGCCTGACCATTGACTAGCCAGCGGGTCTGATCTGATCTGACAGAGAAGTTGCCACCAAACCTATAGGATGCCTATTAACTGAGTCCCTCTTTGGAAAAGTGAAGTTGCAGACATGGAAGGATTTTGTTGGTTGATAGTGAGGTAGAGAGAAGCAAATACAGGGAGAGAAGCTGAGTCATGTTAATTTTGAAACAATTTAAGATCTCCTCCTGCTGAGGTCTCTAGGTCTGCCATAAATCTAGAACTTCTCTCCAAGTCCAGCTTTCTGAAACCTGGTCCTCTTTGAGCTCTTTTTTTTTTTCTAACTTGCCATGTGAAATTCTGCCTTTGCTGTATTGCTACATACATGCACTTGTGAGCATTTACACCCAGTATGTAGCCACCCTGAATGGGCTTCTGTTCCTTCCCCCAAAGAATATACCTAATATATGTATGTACTCGATACATGGATGCATGTGTGTGTGTGTGTGTGTGTGAGTTAAAGAGGAACAATTTAGAGTATAGATTGCAGAGTTAGGGTCTTTTGTTTGGCCTACATGAGCTTTCAAGAACAAGTTTAAACCATCATTTCCAAATTGGCCAATTACAATAAAAATCAAAATTTTCAGCCTCTCCTAGAGAAAATCTGGAGTTCTTGCACCGCTGACCTTTAGACCCATTTGACAGGAGCTGGCTGGAGCCAAGGTGTGGCTGCTGCACTCTGACAGAGCCTGCAGCACCCTGTTCACCCCAAACCCCGGCTCTCCTTATTGTTTCCCAACGTTAAAGCATTTTCCATTCCATGAGTACTGCTTTTTCTTTTAAAGATGCTACACATTTCTTTGAGTCTGTCTCTGTCTCTCTGCCTCTCTCTCTAATAGAATAAAACAAAACAGAAACACAAGCCAGACCTAGGGGCCAGGATGCTATTTCCCTTCCCCTCAGCCAGTGTCTCCCGTCGATGCCATCTGCCTGCCCCCTGTGGGGCATTAATGACTCCTGCTCCAAGGGGGATGCCTGGGTGACAATTTTTCTTTTAAATTTCAATATTTAATCATTATTTACCAGGACAAATCAGGCACTGGCTAATTATTTCACTTTCACAACCATGAGGTGGGTTCCATTAATATTCCTACTTACAGCTGAGGCCCAAAGTCAATGGCTGGTAAGGGTGGATCCAGGATTTGAACCCACATCTCACTCAGTCTTAAGGACCTGACTTTTCAGCACGAGGCTGATCTGTCTCTCGTGTCTGACTTGTCTCTGTCGGCTGCTGATTCCAGGACTGGCTCATTGTAAATGCTCTGTAAATGTATGTGGACCAGGAAGAACCGGGACCTGGGGTGGGGGGATGGCTTGTAAGCACCTGTCTCTGCTTTTGGTCTGCAACATCAGCAGCAAGACACCTATACCCTAAAATCAGGGAGAAAGTAGCTGTCTTTCTGTCTGTTCACCCACAGGGAGCAGCTTTGTGGTGAGTGAAGGGAGCTACCTGGACATCTCCGACTGGTTAAACCCAGCCAAGCTGTCCCTGTATTACCAGATCAACGCCACCTCCCCGTGGGTGAGGGACCTCTGCGGACAGAGGACAACAGACGCCTGTGAGCAGCTCTGCGACCCAGAAACCGGTGAGCCGTGAGCAGGGCTGGGGAGGGAGGGAGAGAGGGTATGGCCTGAAAGATGGTCTGCACTCCTTCTTCTGGAAGAATCATGGCTTCTAAGCGATTAACAAGTGGCTTTATGTAAAAGCCCATCAGTCCCTTTGGTAATTAAACTCTGTGCTGCCATTGCCTGACAAGGAAGGAAGTTCTTGTAAAAACCGCAGCATCTCGGAGTTAGGAAGGACCACAGAGAACATCTAGTCCAACTTCAGCAAAGCAAAGTATCTGAATGTCACCAGACATCCCTGAGCTCAGATCCTGCCTATCTTTTACTAGCTGGGTGTTAGTTTTTCTTCTTCATTGAACTATAATTGGCATATAACACTGTATAAATTTAAGATATACAATGTGATGATTTAATACACAGACATAGTGCAAAATAATTACTGCAGTAAGGTTCGTTAACACCCCCATCACCTCGCATACTTACCTTTTTTGTGTATCTGGTGATATCATTTAAGATCTACTGTCTTAGGAGTTTTCAAGATACAATACAGCATTGTTAACTGTTCACCATTCTGTACACTAGATCCCCAGAACTTATCTCAAATGGGGAGATATGGTCATCGGGTACAAACTAGGTAGGCATTCTTTAGCAAGACACTTCCTGCCTCTGAGTTCCAGAGAATGAAAATAGTATCTCATCCACAAGCCTGTTGTTAGGATTAAACGAGATAAAGTATGGAAAGCTCCTAGTAGACTTATTTATTCATTCATTTTACAGATATTTATTGAGTAGCCAGGCACGTTTCTAGGCATTGAGGATATAACAATGAAGAAAATAGGCAAAATCTCTGCCCTAAAGAAGTTTATATTCTATGGAGACGTTAAATCTGCATTGCCTAAGAAGCTAGCCACTAGCCACATGTGGCTATTTAAATTAATTAAAATTAAATAAATTAAACATTTCCTCAATCATGTTAGCCATATTTCAAGCGCTCCATAGCTGATGTGATTAGTGGCTACCTCTTGGAGAACTCAGAGGTGGAACATCGCCATCATTGCGGGAAGTTCTGTTGGACGGCACTACAACAGACAAACAGGTGAATGTGTGTACTGTGTCAGAGGATGATAAATGCTGCGGGGAGAGCACAGAGCACATGGGATGCTAAGCTGGGAGTGGGAGTGGAGTTGTTATCACACAGAGAGGGGTCAGGGAAGGCTTCTCCAAGATGGTAACATCTGAGCAGGCGCTTTTAAGCTGGAGATGCTGGAAGCCATGCTACTATCTGAGGAAAAAGCATTCTAGGCAGAAAGAACAGCAAGGGCCAGCACTCTGCAGCAGGAGCACAGGAACATGCCATTGATTCAGCACTAGCAGGAAGACCAGTGTGCTTGGAGGGAAGTGAGAGAGGAGTTAGGAGAGAAACTTGACAAGCAGAAGGCTGGGGAGGGCGGGGCATAGAGGGAGATTGCAGGGCCTTATAAAGGACAAGAAGGACTCTGGATGTTACTCTGAGTGAGACAAGAAGTCATCGGAGGACTCTGAACAAAGGAGCGACATGATGTGACCTACATTTTACCAGGACCACTCTGGCTGCTGTGTGGAAAATCAGCTTAGAGGGCATTCAAGGGCACTGCTATTCTAATGTAGGCAAGCGTTGGTGGTAGCTTGGACCACAGGGGTTAGGGGAGAAGATGGTGAGAAATGATCCAATTCTGGATATATTTCAAGTGTAGATTTGACAGAACTTGTTATTGGTTGTGGAAGATGAGAAACAAAGAGGAGTCAAGGATGATTCCAGATTGTTCAGTCCAAACAGTGAGATGAATGGATTTCTCATTTATTGAGTACGAGGTTCCTGTTGGAGGGTCAGGGCTGAGGTGGGGGAGGATCGTGCTATTTTAGACGTAAGTTCAAAATGTCGAGCAAACATCAGGTAGAGATAAAAAATAAGCATTGGAATCCAGAAGTCTTTTCAAAGAAGAGGTCTTAGCTGGAGATAGAAAGTTGTGAGTCAACAGCATATAGATGGTATTAACCCAGAAGACACCATCTTATCTACAGTTAATGCTTAGTAAATGGACACTGTCTTATTCAGAATTTCTGCTCAATAAGTAGTGTATATTAATGTCCACAAACAGGGAAATAGTATTTAGAGGGAAGAAGAGATTTGCCAAGGCCACCAATCAAGTTAGAAATGAAGCTGGAATTAAAACCCCAGTTCTCCTAGCTCCCAGTCCTCTGCTCTTCCCAACAACTTATATGGGCCTATTTTCTCTGGAACTTAATCCCTCTCTCCGTTAACAAGATTCTGGCCATCTCGCCTGGAAAGCCCACTGCACTGATGCCCTGGGGAAGCCTGTGTAGAGCTGAGGGGTCTCAGTGGCTTAAGTCAAGAGTGTGCTTTCTCTTCCCAAGTTCTCTCCTGCTTCTCCAGGGGGCAGAAGCTCAGGAGTAAGGAGAGGCTTACCCTTGCGTCTTGGCAGAGTCAGGAAAAGATTTGCCTTTTAACCATTGTTCTCTTGGGAGCCTGTTCAGACACATTTTTGCAGCCTTTACATAGGCCTATTGGGGAAGCTATTTAGAAAATGCAGTGCAGCTCTGGCGTACCATTTGACCAGATAGCTGAATCTTCTTTCTCTTAATTAAAACATTTAGACTTTAAGGCATTGTCACCCTAAGCAGTATCCCTTTATCCCCAACACATACACAGACATACACACTCTTGATTATCCTCATGCAACAGCCAGGAAAGCCTTTGTGAAACTCTGTGCTCCTGGATCTGGTCCTGTAGGCTCTCCTTTTTGCTTTTTCCTTTCCTTAAAAAGTAGGCAAGATTGCTGGTGGGAGGGAACAGAAGAGGTTCCCCTGCTTTCCTCCCTCCATGAAGCCCCAGCTAGGCAGAGTGGCGAGTGTCTGAGGGTCTGACCTGCTGATTTCCCAGCTGATCTGCCTTCAGGTGCAAGTTCATGGTTTCTGATCATCTTTCTGATTAGCTACAGGCTTGCGGACCTAATTCCAAACAGTGGATCATTCAGGGTGCAAGCATGTATTAGCCAGTTCAACAATGATCAACTTTCCCACCAGTATCCCCTAGAATTACACACACAGACACACACACACACACACACACAGACACACAGACACACACACACACACACACACACACAGACACACACACACACACTTATTGCTTAGAGCTGGAAATATCACTAGAATCCACTCTCTTGACCTTCTCAACTTTATCACTGGTGATACTGATGCCCAGAGAAGAAAGGTGATCCAGGGCCAAAATCACACAGCCAGCAGGTAGCAGAGAACGTCTTCAAACTCGGGATCCTGTGCTCCTAACCAACACTTCTCAGCCTTTTATAGGTCTAAAGTGAGGCCCAAGACTCTGGAACTCTACAAGGCTATCAGCTGTTGCTAACGCTCCTGACCTAAGGACTAACCTTGATACAACAAGGCTCTGAGCACTCTTCTTCCCAAACAGTCCTCTTGTGTTCTAAACAAACAATGGGAGGCCCAGCTGCCACATTTATTAATTTATTTATCTTGATGAAACCATGCTCATTTTTATCACTTCCTCTTCTGCCTCTATTTGCCACATCCCATGGGCTCTTGGTGCACTGATACCTGAAGTTTCCTGAAGGCACCGTGGTTTCTCATGCCTGCATCCCTTTCATGGGCTGTTTCCTCCCCTTGAAATGCCTTTCTCTTTCTTTTGCTGGGAGACTGGGGCTCCTTTTTACCCCCATTTCATTCAGCCCAAATGTCCTTCCTCCTAGAGGCATCCGTGACTCACCATCCCCAGCCCTGACCAGATTAAGGGTCTTCTCTCTGCTCTTATGGGTTCTATGCTTCCATATGTCACAGTCCTTGTCCCTGTGAAGAGTCACTGTAGTTTCCTTGTCTGGATGAATCACCAGACAGTAAGCCTTGTTCAGGGCCGGGGAGAGGGATTCAACACTTGTATCTTACTTATCTGTGTATCTTTCAAATGCTGACATATAATTGGTTCACAGAAAGTAATGAAGGGAAGGAAGGAGGGAAGGAGGGAGGGAGGAAGGAAGGAAGGAAGGAAGGAAGGAAATTTCCCTCCTCATGCTCCTTGAAAAAATTTTATTCACCAATTTTCAGTTTCTTCCTCCGTATCTACTCACCTTTAAACTCAGATTAAATATTTTCCAGTGCTAGAGAAATTGGGTCACCAAGAGCTGTCCGGTAGCCAGACCAGCTAGAGTGCTCTGGTCTCACCCTCCCATCAGCCATACCCCTCAAACATTCCTCTTTGCATTCTCCTCTCTGCTCACATTCGCATAGCCCCACACCCCAACCCCAGACATCCCATGCAAAGCTTTACCTTCTAACTGGAGTTCAGGCTCCTCCCTCTACCTGAAATTCCTTCCATCTTTAATTACATACTTTCCAAAATCCTATTTGATTAATTACCTCTCATTTCCTCTCGGTAGACTGGATGACTTCTATGGTATCATTAGGGTTCTCTGTTGACTAAATATTTGATTAAAACTTGAATTATTATTTGGAAACTTCTCTACCCTGCTAAAATGTAAGCTGCTTAAAGCTTACTACTGTATCTAATTTATCCCTGTATTCTTCCCACCCCAGTGTCCAACAAAGCACCTTGCTCTTACAAGTCACTCAAGACATAAATGAATGGAACTATCTACAGATAAGGAGTGGAAATAGGAACATAAGTTTCCTGACTATATTTTCATGGGGCTTGCCTCAGACCCACTTTGCAAAATTTATTTCAGTTTGTTAAATTCATTCAAGCTAGATTTTCTTAATTCCACATCTCATAAGTCACTCATAACTCATGTGTGTTAAGTGCTATGGGAAATCACAGACAAATTGGACAATGTTCCTGCCTTCATGGGCTTCATATTTTCACAGGGATAAAAATAATCTGCTCAAATGTAGCTATTATAAAAGATATAACGTGGAATAAATCAAGAACAGGCATTTATAGAGCACCCGGTGCCTGGAGAAGAGGGAGGAATGTGTTCTAGATGAGGACTTCAGGAGATTCATCATGGAGAAGATGACCTTTTAGCTGAGCCTTGTAGAATCAGTAGGGAGAATGAATAGAAGGTGATTTAGCAGAGGAATCTTTATGGTGGAGAAAAGGAGGAAGTAAATCTAGAATAATTTCCAGACCTAGAGAGCAGCATAGCTGAGTTGGCCTCTGGAAAATGTGCTGTACATGAGGTAGAGGAAGAGGAGATGAGGTTGGAAAGGCAGAGTGAAGAGAACTCACAGAAAGAGGAGGATCTGAAGTTTCTGAGAACCACCTAGCGTTTTAGTAAGACTGTTGGCCACTGAAACAGAGAAACTGCCCTCCACCTATCGAGTTGTTTTAGGGAACATCTAACCGCCCAAGGGGACAGCTGGGAGTCCCCTCCTTCGCCTTCCAACAGGAATTAGAATTTGGAGGAAGTCATGGAAAAGTGAAACCCCCAAGCGCAGTACATGTCTCAGGCCTTAGCTCTGTCAAGAGCGGCTTAACCTCCCATAAAGAGCCCCTCCTTCTGTGGGTGGGGTCTGCAGGGCTGAACAAAGTCATGGAGTCCAAGCAGTGCTCATCCTGCCTTAGTGCTTCGCTGGATGTGTCAGTAGGAAGGATCTTTCCTCCCAGCTGACCAGAAAGAAGGAGGGAAGAGGGGGGGATTGGGCGGCTGAAGAGTGTATAATTGCCATGATGTATGGATGAGCCTGGGCAGGTTTTCCTGGCTCTGTGCCATATCCCAGCTCAGGTGTTTTTTCAGAAATTTCAGCAATTGTAGGACGTGCGGGGCTCATGATGGAACTGGATCCAGTGTGTGCTGGAACTGGCTTGTATGAACTCGTGAGAGTTGATTGTTATCATCTCTTCCCAACTCTTTGTTCAGTGATGTCATGTAGATGGCTCATAAATTGGCTATGGTAAGGAGTATTTATACCAAGAAAAAGGTAAATGTTACAAATTACGGCTTACTTTCTTTGAAATGCCAGTCATAAACATTTACCTTCATAGCAGTGGATGGGATGAGAACAAACCAGTCAAGGACCAAGGCAGAGAAAGGTCTCAGTGAAGGCTCAGAGAAGGCTGGAAAATGTTGTCAGAGGGTAGCATTATGCTTCTTTTCAGAGTAAATTACAGTTATCTTCAGCTCTCAGAAGACAGAAAGTGAACATTCAAAGACTACTTACTGTAGTCTTATCAAACATAGCATCATTCAGTTCAAATGATCAGGCTTTGACTCTTAAAAGTGGGGAGGCTGAAATGGGTAAAGGAGAGCAACTGTATGGTAATGGATGGGAACTAAATTTTTGGTGGTGAGCACACTGTAGTGTATACGGAGGTAGACACATAATGTATACATGAAACATAAAATGTTACAAACCAATGTTACCTCGACAAAAATAATTTTAAAAAAGAATGTCACCCTGGCTGAGTGAATCTTAGTGTGAAACAGCTTTATTAAATTTCTTGCACATGGGTGGTATCATGCTAAATTCTCTATACAGAATCTTTGACAATATGGCTCAAACCACATGAGGCAAGTAACAGCAGAACACTAATTCACTTAGTCACTAATTCATTCATCTATTCATTTATTCATTCATGCATTTAGTGAACCAGAGTTGAGCTGGAATATCCTTTGGAGTCAGACAGAACTAGGTTCAAATCCTTGCTTCTTTGTTTGCTGACTTTGGCAGGTCGTTTAACCTATCTGAGCCTCGAAATAGAATAATTCCTATTTTGCATAGTTGTTGTGGGAGTAAGATGAAAAATCACGCTTAAAATGTGCTTAACACAGCACCGACTCAAAACGTAGTGTCTGCTGCTCTTTTTGTAATCAGTTATTCAGTCACTATTGTCTTCACTTCATTAATTTAATAACTCTTTCAATTAATTTAGTAAATATTTCATGAAACACCTTCAGTTCAGCAATGCACAACTGTGTTAGATTATGTGGGAAGAGAATAAGGTATGCTCCCTGGCCTTGGCAGCTGACCACCTAATAGGGAAACTTACGTAACCTGGATATTTCTATCTGCTGGCTTTTCATTTAGTCCTTGTGTGACTTTTACACTTGTACAATGAAAAAAGCCACAGGCTCTCAATTCTAGTGCCAGCTTTGCCACAGATTTGCTATTGACCTTGTGTCTGTCACGTACTGTGAACTTCATATTCCGTCTCTTCAACAAAAAGATTAGTGGAAACATAATTTTAATGCAAGTAAGGTCCCTAGCCATCATCTAGTCAGATCTATTGAGGGTCACGAAGGCGAAGCAAGTTCCCCAGTGTCACTCAGTAAATTACAGGCAAGATGTGATTTACAACCCTGAATAATTCTTAAGATATTTTCCAGCTCAAAATTCATGTTTCTATGACCTTTTAAGCACTAATAACTTAGAACGTAAGTATGATTGAAACAATTTGTAAATGGCATTTAAAGCAGATTGAATTTTCTTTTCAAATTGATAGGCACGTCACTCACATTCACCATCATGTGCAGTTTATTTTCGTGTCTTCAGCAGTCACTTTTCATTTGCAGTTGGACAAGAAAAGAGAATATAGAATGTGTAGTTGTGCCATATGTATGTCTTCTAGTGTACTGAATGCTTCTAATGTTTATGGATTTTTGTTTCTATTATTTGCTCATCCCTGTATTATTAACGTTTAAAGGGACATGGGGACTTTATGAAGTTGTAAAGAGCAAGAATTTACAGAGAAGAAGAATGTCCCTGCCTTAAAGGGGATCGTAACATGGGGTTTCTAGGTGATGTTGTAGATACGTAAGGTTTAAGTTGGGTGGTGCATAGGTGTGATGCGCAGTTAAGTGAGTTGAGATGACTCCAAAGAGAGCCAGCTTTCTGGCAGATTGGAGAGGAGAAATTTATATGTGAGAATGTAAGTTTTATAAAGACTTGGCCTTTGCTCATCTTGCTTATTGCTGTGTCTCAGGGACTGAAACAGTTCCTGCATCAATATATCTTTTCTTGAATGAATGAATGTATGAGTGAATGAATGAGAAGCAAGATTCACTTGCTGAGAGATCGAAGCTTGGTTAGTGGGCTGGGTGTATGGTTCTGGTGTCAATACAATGAATAGCCCTCAGATTGCTGACAGTGACATTTTGGCTAAGGGTGTTTTTGCTAAAGATTTTTATCTGGGACAGCTAATTCTCTGTTGAAAGTCACCTTCATCTCCCTTGAGCTGAGTATCACTGGTCTTTCCTAAACTCAAATAAAGTAAGCTCTATCCTTTATCTATGTAGTGTCAGTCCATGTCCAACCATGCTGTTATTCCAGGGGACCTCAGCTGGGGAAATCAATCTTCCACCAAGTGAGTCACTCTGATCCTCAGAATCTGTAATGCTCTCTACCCCACCATTCCTTGGTCCTGGACTTTATTAGAACCTGAGGTCATCTCATCTAAACTTACTGTAAATTAGTGAACTTGATGCCTTATTGTTCAGACATTCAAGATAGTGGCACCAAACTGTCCATTTCCAACAAAAGATATTCAAACATCAACAAACCAAGATTTTCCTGCTTAAATTCCATGAAATGAACGCTAATCCTAAAAGCCCATTTATCGGACCAGATTGATCCATTTGATGCATTCATTATCTACATACAGCAGATGGGGGTGTGAGACAATGGCCAGAGGTAGCCTACAGCTAAGAGGTTACGGCAGACTCTGTGTGAGGTGGGAGAGATACATGACTGCTGGAGTAACAGTAACAACTTCTGCTGTATATTATGCACTCACTGTGTACCAAGTATCCTGCTGAGACTTCATTCCTAGTTCTCCTGGTCTTCATGACAGCACTTCTGGGTAGTCATTATTGCTTCCATTTTCCAGAGCAGAAGTTGTGTCTTAAAGTGTAGTTGATTACATTCCCAAGGTCTTCTGTTTACTAAGTGTCACAGCTGGAATTTGGACCCAGATTGAGTCAGGAGCTGCTATTCTGAGGAGTGTGTGAGGAAGTTTGTTTAGCACTGAGAAGAGAGAGACATTGAGGCATTCTCTCTTTGATAGGTATTTGCAGAGAATTCTCAGAGGCAGGCATGAATCCTTTGGACAAAGACTTTACAGAGTAAGTTGACTTGAAAAAAACAAAAGGACCCAGTTGGGTTGGGGACAAGGGAAACATGCAAAATGAAGAGGTGGAACTGGGGAAGCGTGTGTCAGCTGTAAGGAAACCATTTTTTATCTCTGTTTGGGAGCCTTGCTATATGTGGTGTAAATGTGTTGTAAAACGTTACTTTGTGGAAGAGGGTGAATGGTCCTTGGAAAAGGACAATCTGTGTCAAAGAGGAGGTTGTAACATTTCAGAGAGCCCACAGCAGCAAGAAACAGGACTGACTGCTCAAGCGATTGGAAGGACGAGAAGGTTAGAATGGGCTGCGAAAAAGACTTTGAAAACTTTTCCTTATTGGGAACATGTCAGTCCCACTGAAAATCCAAAGCAGCCTTACTTCGGAACTTGAAAGAAAGAGGTTGTAAGAGCCTATCATTGTAAAGGTGCATCTAGAAGATGACTTGAGGTAGCTCTGATGACTAATCTTTAGGAGGATTGTACCACCAAGAAGGAAGGCTCTCAGCTTCTACATCTAGGTTTTATCATCCAAAATACAAGCCCCTGGTATTTAAATTAGAGTCTATATTTAAATGTATTCAACAAATGTATTGCAAAAATATACTTGGGACTCCAAAAGTGGTCTATGTCTTACTATTTAAAAAGAAGAATTCAGGAAGCTTCTAAATATATTTGGAATGCCTTATGACCAATGGATTATCAGTAAAGGAAAGTATGGAGAGGGAAGATGATGGCAAAAGTATAGGTGGGAGTTGGGAGTGCCATTAGGATACAAAAGCCATGTTGGAAGTGTCCACACTTGTTAAGGGTGAGGCCTTTCCCTCCAACCAACGCGATAGGTCTTTGTAGGCAACAGTCTGCTCTTCACCCGTCCCCATTTCTTATAAGCCCCAATCTTTACTTTCTCCGTGTCTTCTTGTTCTTCCTGTTTTAATTTGAATGTCATTTTCTCAAGGAGGTTTTCACTGACCTTCCAGACTCAGTTATTCCTCCACGTTTTATGCTCCATTAGTACACTCTTTTTTCTTTGTAGTAAAGTAAATGATGATGATGATGATGATGATGATGATGATGATAATGATAATAATAATGCTCACTGTATAGCACAAACTATGTGTTAGCTCTCTTCTAAGCACTTCACAGGTATTACCTCATTCAGTTCTCTCAATAACCCGATGAGGTAGATACAATTATGTTTTAACTAAACCAAGATACAATCAGATAATACGTACCAATTATCTTATGTGCTTTTAAGGAAAAAAATGCTGCCATTAATAACCAGAAGATACTAATGGTTATCAGAAAAGTCCTCATCTCAGGGATATTAAAATATGGAAGGTTTTGTGTCTTAGAATTAGTGAATTTCCCTGTTACTATCACCATTTTACAGGTGAGAAAACTAAATCACATATGTGAATGGATTTTCCCCAAGTCACACATCTAGGAAGTGGTGGAGTTGAAATTGGAGTTCCAGAAGTCTGGCTTCAGAGTCTATCTTCTTAACCACTATCCTATGTTATCAATACATACTTATAACTTGTAATTACATATTCGTGTGCTTCTGTACTCAATGCCTGCTTATCGAAGAGACCGGATGATGTGTAAAGGCAAGGACTGTGCTGTTATTAGGCCCTGATGTATCCCCAAATGCAGTCCACTGTCTAGCACACTGATGTTTAATAATGAATAATGGAATGAGTGCATCAAAGAGGAAACACTGAATTTGGAGATAAACTCCATGGGTTTCTCCTGGATCTGCAATTTTTACTCAAGGTGTAACCTTTGACATGCCACTGTGTTCTCTGGGCCTCAGTTTCTCTATTTAATACAAGAGGAGCTTACATTAGATTTTCTCTAAGTGCTCTCCAGCTCTGAAATTCTGTGTACTGCAAATCTGCACTGCAAGCCAGTGCCATGTCCAGCTCTGGGAACGTCCATGCTTCCGATCTCTAGAAAGAATATAGACACAGGAAACTGGGACCACTACAAGTTTGTGCTCTTAATAAACAACTTATGATGGTTTAGAGCTTGATCTCTGGGTTCCAGTGGGGTGGGATTCAAATTTCAGCCCCTTCATTTTGGGCCTGCACAACTCCGGACATTTTGTTGACCCCTTTTAACCTTTGTTTTTCTCAGTGGTAAATGATGGAAAGAATATCAACATAGTAATCTTCAGAGGATTATTATTTGGATTGAACTAGATAAAGCATATGAAGCACATAACAGAATGCCTGGTACATAGCACTTAACAAACATTAGTTATTATTATAGCTATGGTTAAAATATGAATTGAATAAAATAAATATTGTAGGACTAATTAAAAAAAAAAAAAAGGCAGTTACTAAGAGCCTAAGCAGTGAGGGAAGGCTTCTTGGCAGGGGAGAGACCAGAGTTGGACCATGAAGCAAAAGAATGTGCTAGACCTATACTGTCCAATGTGGGAGCAAATAGCCATATGTGGCTATTTAAACTGAAATGTAAATTAATCCACAGTCCCCACATTTCAGATGCTCAGTAGCCACATGTGGCTAGTGGCTGCTGCATTAAAGAGCATTTCTAGTATTACAGCAAGTTCAGTTAGACAGCTGTGATGGAGAGTGAAATTGTGTTTCATATATATTTCATTTCATTTAAAATATTTATTGAGTGACAATGCTGTGCTGGGTACTATGCTATGAATCAAGATTTTACAGTGAGCAAAACCAGACCCATTGTCTGGCCTGATAGAATATAGACTAGAGCAGGGGGTAGCAAACTACAGCCCGCCAGCCAACTGCTGTGTCTCAATAAAACTTTATGAAGTTATATTGAAACACAGCCATGCTCACTAGTTACTCTATTGCCTGTGACTATTTGTAGCTGCAACAGCAGAGTTCAATAGTCATGACTCTATGGCTTGCAAAACCAAATATATTTACCATCTGGGCCTTTGTAGGAGAGAAAATGCCAACCCCTGGTCTAGGAGACTGATTTAATGCTTTGGCATCTGAGTTCAAGAACTGGGTTTTGTATTTATTCTTTCATTCATGTATGTGTTCATTTAACATTCAACTGGTATTTATCAAGCACCTAATATAAGCAGGATGTCAGGCAGTGACAGGATGAAAACAGATAAAAATTGCTGCCGTCATGGAGCTCACATTCTGGTAGGGGCAGGGGACAGACAGATGATTAGAATATATAGACTATATACAGTAATAAGTAAACAAATTAGATCTATGTTAGATGATGACGTGTTATTAAAGCAAGCAAACAAACAAAAAAAGACTGCAGGAAGAGGGGGCTGTGAACATGGAGGAGCGGTGGTAACCTGCTCAAGGTCAGCATGACTTGGGGGTGAGGGAGCAAAGCATGCTTCTGGGCTGTCTGGGGAGAGCAGAGTCCAAGCGGAGCGGGCAGCCGGGACAAAGGCTCTGAGGCTGCCTGTGCCTCACCTGTTTGAGGGAGATCATGGAGGAGAACGTGGCTGAGCTCCCCTGGATGTTAGGAGATGGGGTCTGAGAGGGACCAGAGGGCCAGAGCCTGTGTCAAACATTTTAAGAACATTGGCTGAATGTTTTTTTAAGAACAACCTGAATGCAAGGAGAAGCCACAGAACATTCTGAGCAGAGGATTGACATCATCTAACTAACATTTTAAGAGGATCATACTAGTCACTCTATTGAGAAAAATCTACAGGGGCAGAGGCAAGAGTGATAGCAGGGAAGCTTCTTGGGAGACTGATGGGATAGTCCAGTCCAGAGATGATGGTACCGTGGGCCAAGGTGGAAGCCGTGGAGGTGGAAAGAAGTGGTCAGAATCTAGATACTGTGTTTCATTCATTGCAGTGATTTAGTGAGCGGCAATTACATGCTGGGCATCATGCCCAGTGCTGGGGATGGCCAGTGAGAGAGGCTGCCATCTCTGTCCCTTGGAGCTTCCTGTCTGATGAATTGGTTTCAGGCTTTGATGTCAAGGATGAGGAGTCCAAGTGTTATGTCCGGCATGAGGACCAGTTTTCATGCTGTCTCTAAGGAAAGGACCCGGGAGAGGAGGACACTGACTTAGTCTGCTTGGGCTGTCATGACAAAATGTCATAGATGGGGTGTCTTGAACCATAGACACTCATTTTTCACAGTTCTGGAGGTTGGGAGGTCAACATCAAGGTACCACTGAATTGGTTCCTGGTGAGGGTTCTTTTCCTGGGTTGCAGACGGCTGACTTCTTGACCTGTCACTGTGTCCTCACCTGGCCTTTCCTCAGTGTGTGCACGCAGAGAGAAAGCGCAGTCTCTCTCTCCTCTGCTTCTCATGAGACCACTAACCCCATCATGAGGGCCCTGCTATCATGACCCTACCTGACCCTAATTGCCTCCCAAAGGCCCCTTCTCCAAATACTATCACCTTGGGGATTAGGGCTCCAACATAGTGATTTGGGGGAGACACAGACTTTCAGTCTATTACAAACACCAATGACCTAGGATGAGAGAGGAAGGAAAACAGTGAAATAAGGGGTACTGGTGAGGGGGCTGGACAGAGCTTTACTGGACACCGTGCCACACAGGGCTGGGACGAGAGCAAGGCGAGAAAGGGGCCCCAGCGCAGAATCTAACCTGTCATTCTCAGGTGGCAACTCTGCACTTGTACAATCCTGAGTGCCCCCTCGAACTTGGGGAGGGAACGTATTAGTTCACAACTGTGGCCTCTCCAGCCCTTCTTCTGAGAAGACTCTGGCAGGGGCAAGCTTGGGGGCGAGGTCAGAGAACAAAGAGGGGCAGAGCTGGGAGGAACCATGCTGCCATCTAGTCCAAGCCCCTCCTTCTGCAGCTGCTGAGGGCAAGTCTTCACCTTCATTCAGGGTGGGTCGGCGCCTTGGCCAAGTCACATTAGTGGCAGAGAGGAGGTCTCTAGACTATCATGTTGATGGCTGGTTTCCCTACCTCTTGAGAACATCTTATGCGGTCAAGACATTTTATCCTTGGGATGTAGGCCCCCAGCTGCAAACTGACCCAATGCCTCCTGGAGTCTTTTGCAATGTGTGAAGGTATTGGCTCCTGGTGGTGCTTTCCCAGGCTCGCCTTGCAGACTTATGATCAGAATCACTCATTCATGCAAGGAAGTGTTTCAGTGCTGGACCTCGGGGGCATGGCGAGTTCCCCATCAGCTTCATGAAGGTCTGTCATTCAGAAATATTGACTGAGCCCCCAGACTGAGTCAGTCCACAGGGAAGACAGTGGATGAGATGCTGCCACCTCCTATATCTGCTCATAATCCTGCTGCCCTCATAGGGGGCTCTGTTTTGTTTTTGGAGAGGCAGAGCAAACTTGTAAGAGTCAAGGCTTTGAAGTCAGACAGATCTGGGTTAAAAATCTTGGCTCTGCCTCTAACTACAGTCTTGGTAGGGTTTTAAACAAATTGCCTAATTTTCCCCAAGCCTCCATTTCCTGCTCTTTTTCATCAGAGAAAAAGGTATTCACCTTTGCTAGGTTGTTGTGATGATTATAATCAGTACAAAGTACCTGATACATTATATGGCAAATACACATGTTCAACAAATGGGAATTATTGCATCAGGGGCAAAAAGCACCCCCAGTGTGGGCAATGCTTAACCCACAAAAGACTTAATCATGATGGAATGGAAGGCGTGGTGACAGATTTTGGAGCAAAAGGGGTCTCCACGAAACTATTTAAAACACAGCACTTAGCAATAGCACCAGCCTTTTCTGGTTATTTGATGCCATCTATAGGGAGCCAGCCCACTGTACTGCACCATCTTTCTCCTCTCTCTTGGCTGAAGGCAGCTTTCATTTCAATGTCGGTGATTAAAGATATCTGAATAGGAGGGTGTGTGTGTGTGTGTGTGTGTGTGTGTGTGTGTGTGTGTGTGTCTGTGTGTCTGTGTGTGTACCTGTCCCAGCCTTTTGGCTATAGTGGTAAATGGTCTCTTCATTAAAACCTCACTAGATGGGTGTTTACCAGACCACATGGAGTGATGGAGGGTATGTGGATTTTATGCTGATCACACCAAGACTGTCCATCAGGACAGAACATCCAGGAATTTGAACTGCTTCTCACAAGTCAAGCAAAGCCATGTGGGCTCGCCCTGTGCGCTGTGAACGGACTGCTGCAGTCTCTGAAATGGTCAACAATGGACGTTGACAGTCAAGCTCAACTCCCTCGTGGAGCCTGGCGCAGGCCACTTGGACTCACATTGCCTGATTTTAATGATGCATGCTGATTCTCCATCACATGCCAGTAAAGGTGGTGTAATCATGTTCTGCAGAAGAGTGTGCATCTTAGGAATGGGAGCCGGTGCTGTCCTGGAATTAAATCATTCCCAGAAAGTGGGGGCTGCATGGGGTGGGGGTGAGGGGCAGAGGCTGTCATCTGTGTGCTTGTGTGAGAGGCAGGCAGAGAGAGTGAGATGGATGGGAAGGGAGGAGAGAAGATGGAAGGAAAGAGAAAGATGAGAATGAGAGAAATCAGGAGAGAGAGGGAGAAACAAAGGAGAACCAGAGTTAGCAGGACATGAACGTATTCTCTGTTCTAGGCACCTTTACAGACCTTCCCATTAACCCTTGAAATAGGCAGACTGTCCTTTCTGGCCTCTTATTTGCGGAAGGGGAAGTGAAGGTAGGTCTTGGGGATTGAACCTGGGCCTCTGACTCAAACTCAGGTTCTTTTCACTGCAGAGCGATGCCAAGGAAATGAGGCAGAGAGACAGTGAGGAATATGGGAACGCACACGGGGGCAAGGCCAGGACAGAGAAGCAGAGGCCCAAGAGAGAAACAGAGGCAGTGACAAAAAGACAAAGGTTGGGAAACAAAGAGAGATGGAGATGGTGAGGAGAGAGAACCACAGAACAGAAGAGAGACAAGCAGCAGAGGCGTGAGCAAGAACATGAATGAGGATTCATCGAGAATGAGAGTAGCGGAGTGAAAGTTAGCTGGGTTCAGCCGCGCGTGCACAGTGTGTAAAGTGGTATGATGTTCCAGATGGAAGGAACTGGAAATGACAGCCCTCCAGTTTCCCAGGAAGCTAGCTGTGACCCTGATCACCTGCCTGCCTCTGGGGCTGAGGTCACTCAGGAAGGGACCCCTCTGCATCAGTGTGCGCAGGTCACCCCTGGTTCTCGCCATCTCCCTCCAAGTCCTGACTAGAGGAAGGCAAAGGTCCATCCCTGCAGGAGTCTGGACCCCCTTGCTTTATAGCGCAATGGCACGGCCAGGATGTCTGGGGCTCAGTGCACACTGTACTCAGTGCACATCTAGAAAGTCATTCCTCTTTTTGCTTTAATTCTATAAATGAAATTTGATTTTAAACTCACAAAGATAGCCGATGCTCAGGGGGAAAAAACATCAATGCATTTCTTTTGTGCACGGAAGAACTCTTTTGCAAAATGAATAATTACCCTCTGCTTAATCTATTTTGTATATTTCAGTTTGCTGTTTCAGGTTTTGTGCAAGTCGGGGAACGACTGCATTATTAATCATCGTGTGTCCTAAATGGGATAAGTCTATATGTTGTCATCACTGCATCCTTGTGAATGAGGGAGGACAGGGCTTATGCTCCCCTCCTGCCAGGAGAGAAGGAGGCGGCTCAGAGAGATGAAGGGGCTTGAGCAGGGCCACACGTTAACTGGTGGGGAAACAGAGCAGCAGGGTCCTGCAGCATGACAACACCAAGCCTAGTGCCGTCTACATCTCTGTAAGCTCCAAAACAGGTGTGGTTGGCGGCCAGAAGGAGCCACCAAGGGGGCTCATTTTGAGACTCAGGGTCACGCTGAACTCCTCCATCTTACCTGGCATAGTGTCTGGGTGCTCTGACTCCAGGGTGAAGCCAAACTGGGTTCGAATCCTGACCCTGTTGCTTCCCCACTGTGTCAACTACAGGCTGGTCATTTAGCCCCTGGGAGCTTCAGTTTCCTCATCTGTAAAATCAGGACATTAGCACCTGCTTCACAGAGTGGCTGGGTGGATTAACACATTATGCTTCACAAGATCTATAAGCATCTCTTAGCCTTGCCCTTTCCCCAAATTATAACCAAAAGGTCCAGGATAAGAGCTATGGTTAGAAAAGAACATTAAGAAAGCCAGTTTCCTGATGCTAATCACAGCAAGAGCAGGTTATGTTTCTGGAGCTTGTACTGGGAATAGAGCATCTTCATTCTTGTACAGTGAGAGGGCCAGGCTTGATTAACCTCAGTGTAGAATTGAGGAAACTGAGTCTTGGCCAGAGACGGAAACTGTACAGAGACCACAGGCCACTGGGTAACATGTGCAGAGTTCTGATCCCAGTGCCTGTCTTCTCTGCTTTCAGCTGCCTCTCTCCGTGCATAATGCTTGGATTCAGCATTTGGGAATGACTGTTTTCCAGAGGAGGTACAGGAGTTCGCAGGGGCTATTTCCCCTTGCCTGTAGTAGTACTAGGGCGGGAATTCTCAGTGCTTAGCCAGCCCTCTGGCTCTGCTGATCGGGCTGATCCAAAGAAACAAGGGGGCACATGGTTCTCCCTTTGTGCTGTGACCTACCTTGGGTCCCATCCTTTCCTCTGTCTGGAAAACTCTTCCTTGCCCTTGAGAGAGAGGTAGTGCAGCCTGGGGGCAGCAGCACTGTCTCTGAAACCAGGCTGGCTGGATTCCAGCCCTGGCTCAGGCCGTCCTAGCTTTGTGACTCTAGGCAAGCAACTTACTTAACCCCTCTGGGCCTCAGTCTCCTCCTCTGGAAGATGGGGTTGAAAATAGAATCTGCTTCATAGGCTCGTTGGGAGGGTCACGTGAGTTAATGTAAGTAGAGAACTTCCAGCTCCACCTGGCAGTTGAGGAGCTCGGCGTTCCCTCTTCTCATCTCCCTCTCTCTTCACTGGAGTGCCTCTGACCTGGGAGCAGAGTTCAGAGCTCTTTCCTCTGCGTAATGGGGCTCTTTGCACAAACTCCTCAACAGCCGGTAAAACACCTCGCAGTAGTGATACATTTTGTTCTCAATCTTCCCACTCAAGTGTCTGAAGGCAGAGAATCAGACGGATACGTCTCTGTGCATCGATCCCACCTGTGCTGGGCACAGAGGAATTGCACAGAGAGGGAAAGTGGTCTGAAGAAGTGCTGTCTGGACCAGAGATGAGGCAAGAACCACATGGGGAGGAGAAAGGGTGGAACCCAGGAGGAGAGGAGAGGGGCCAGGGCACCACACCAGGGAGGAAACACCGCCTGCCGGAGCCCCGCCTGGGCAGCAGCATCGGGGATGACAGCGGCGCTGGCCAGAATGGTAGTGAGACTAGTAACAACTTCCGTGTGCTGAATGCTGCCTACGTGTCTGGTGACGTGGTCATTGTTTTTAACCTGTTATCGCCATTCCTTGTGACAATTTTAAAAATTGGGTTTAAGGTGCCCATTTTCTGATGAGGAAACTGAGGCCCAAAGAAGGGTGACAACTTATCCAGGCCACTCAATCCATAAGTAGACTGAGGATTCAGCCTCAGGTTGCTTTGATTGCCAGGTCGATGCTGTTTCCCCATCGTGGGGCTGTGATCCTTGACCCCCCCTCCAACCCATTCCAGACTGATTTGAGAAGCCTGGATGATGCAGGCTCTAGGGTAGAGGGTGGTCAGGGGTGGGGGGATGGCAGCCCCTCGCTCAGCAGGCCTAGCTCTGTGCATACCTGTGAGGAATCCCAGGGTGCCCAGCTGGAACCAGATTACTCTGTTTGTAGGATACATCTGCGTCCATATCCGTTCCAGGCTGTTAGTGAGATCTCTTCCCTCCCTCCATCCTCAATCAGCCGTAGTTTTAAGGGAGTCTCTTACCCACACGCTTTTCCCCCAGACACTCATTTGTAGATAATTGTGTGTGTGTGGTGCACTCAGGGTGAGCGAGGCTTCTAGGAAGAGAGAGAATGGAGCCGGTGGAGAGGGTTCACCAGGGCTGAGACCTTGTAGTGGGGGCCCTGGCGTGGCCTGGCTGGTGGCCTCTCAGAGCCTAGGCCATCCCACATGGGCTACCCACCTGAGCTGAGCAATAGCCAGTTAGGCCCCAGGTAGCCTTGATTAAGGACTGTGATCTCTATCAGGCCCCATCACCAGCCTGTGCCACCACCACCTTTTGGCCTCTTTTTTTTTTTTTTTTTTTTTTTAATTCTTGCTCTCAGAGGCGTAATTATGAATGGCAGTGAGGGTCAGCAGCTCAGATGCAGGCATCCAAGTCTGTTTCAAATGCTCTGGGAAGTACAAGGCCTAAATGTCTCACTCCAGCAGTGTGAGGGAAAAAGGGACATCAGAGATGCCCACGTGAGGTCGCTTAGATGTCACCAAGACCAACCTCCTCACTGTACAGATAGAGAAACTGAGTCCCCAGGGAGGGTGGGGCCCTGCCCCAGGTCACACGGCACAACTGGCTGAGTAGACTTCCAAAGGAGCCCTCTTCCCTTCATGAAGGGAATTTGGTATTTCACTACAGTCCTGTTTCTCTGCCTCCCAGGACTCTGTTCTCCAAACTCCCAACCCTCCCACACATCTTCTGACTCCCTCCTCCAGCCCCTAGGGAAATACTGGCTTCAAGAAACTAGACCAGAGCCTGTTTGAGGTAGAATCAAGGACTGGAGTTTGAGCAAGGTTTGAAAGAGTGTTTGGGGAACTCTGAGTACCAGCTACTCATTTTACAGTTGGGAAGACTGAGGCCTAGAAAAGCAAAGTGATTTGCCCAAGGTGCAGAGGGGTTAGCACTGTAAAATGTATTCCCTGATGACACTGCTTACCTTCAAAGCTGCCCAGATGACCTCCTTCCTTTACTAAATAGTCCTTTTGTCACTTAATTTTCCCTTCACTTCCTATTCTCTCTCAACCCCTGGTCTCTTCTCTGTTGAGTACATCCCTCTCTTATGCTCAGGTTCTGCTTTTCTCAAGAAGTGGGGTCAAGGCAGACTGGCTGCAAAAAGCAGTTCCTGGTCTGCAGATGAGTCTCGAACAACTCTGTTCTTATCAGAAAACCCAGGGGAAGTTACAGCAGGAAATGTACAGGGAGGGATAGTGACTGATAAGGGGGAAGACTGGCTGGGCCAGTCACGAAGGACTTGGAAGGTTAGACTAGGGCATATGGACTCTATCATGAAAGCGACTGAACTGGAGACCTTTTGGGATGAGCTGTAGGTGCAACTATTCCTTTGAAAAGGTAACTGGCCATCAGTCATAGTGGTGGGGGGTACACTGAAAGCAGGTCTCCAGCGACAAGACTTTTTCAGTAGTACACAGGGACAATGTTGAGGACCTGCACCACGGAGAGATGGGGAGGATGGGTCTGTGGCAGCAAAGAGGTAGAATTAGTGGGAGGCTGGTACCATTTGGATACTAAAGGTAAAAAAAAAAAAAGAAAAAAACGAATCTACTCAGAGAACTCTTCTAAGTTTTCAAGTTTGGGAAGAAGGTAGGACCGTTATTCACAGAGGAGGGGCAGCTTTTGTTACACTGATGCTGTACAGCAAACAACCATAGCCTTTTATCACCAACAACTCTAAGCAGTTTTCCCCTTTGTGACACATTTGGGTGGACAGATCCAGTTGAGACCGAGGAGCACTTGACTCAAGCTCAGGTTGTGCCCACCCTATTCCACATGACCCACATCCTCCTTGGACCAACAGCTACTTGGAGTGAGGCTTTCTCATGGCCCGAGGCAGGAATGCAAGAGAGCAAGTCCAGCCACGCAGCACACTTCAAACCTTAGTTCGCGTCATGTCTGGTACCTTCCTGTTGGTCAAAGTAAGTCATGAGCCAAGCATGAGGACAGGGTAGGAAAGAAATCTCACTCTTGCCACAATCAGCCATGGCAAGGATGTGAATGCATAATACTACTATAGAGAAATGAGGACTTGCCACCAATAATTCAGTCTATGACAAAGTAAATTTTCCTTCAGCAACCCCTGAATTCCTATTCCTCTGCCCTTGTCCACACTGTCTTAAAGCATGTCTTCTTAGAGGGCCATCACGTGGCTGGGGAAGGAGTCAGAAAAACCCTGGGTTTGGATATTTGCTCCTCTATTCACAATCCTGGGCAGCTTACTCACCCTCTCCAAGCCTCAGCTTCGTATTATTTAAAGAAGCCGATGACATCTTCCTCCCAGTGTTGTTATGGATGTCAATATTATTTGGGTAACATTGGTACATAGTAAATGCTCATTTAACAGGAGGTATGATGGTTCCCCTGAGGCTGACCCTGGTCAGCTAGAATCAACCCAACGACCCTTCATTCTGTAGATATTATTAGTTCGATGCAATTTGTACATAAATTATTTACTTTTGAATAGGGTATATTTGGAAGAGCAATTCTTAACCCTTAGTAACAGTGGAATTTTAGAAATCAGCAGGATGCCAGTTTCAGTGTGGGTGGATTGGAGCTTCCTCTTCTTCCCTAACTCATATTTTCAAGCTCATGGTAATTGTCAAATTAAAGGCAGATGGGTGATATCAGTCTTGTTATGGATTGGGAAACACACTCAGAGAGGCGAAAGCACGTTGATGAGGTTCATGCAATTTCTAATTGTAGCGGCTTCCTCTGCTCATGCCCTTATGATTACGTTTATTGTCGTGATGTTTGATTGTGAGAATGCAAGAGCTTTGAAGCCCTGACTCTAGGACCTTGGGCAAGTGACTAGTTGAATCTGAACTTCCCTTTCCTTGTTTTATGGTGAGGACATAATGCCTTCCTCCTGGTACAAGTCATGGGTGTGACCTGCATGATGACATCGATGACATATGTCAAGCCTCTTCCACCACTCCGAGCACTGAGCAGGTATAATGCCAGCCCATGCCCCCGCCACCACATGCCTGGTCCTGAGCTGGGCTCCGGCAACACACAGTACAGAGGCCCAAGGTGGCCCCGTCGGAGTCAGAGCAGGAAAGGATGCCACACACACTTATAGTTTCAAGGGCCCAGGGAGATGTCTTTTCAAGTCACAGCGACAAGAAGAGTGAATAGGAAAGTGAACAGCAGCCAGTGTCCCTGGCCTGTGTCGAGAAGTGATGACTGAGTCAGAAGCAAGTGAAAATGGAATCACAATGGGATGAGAGGGTGAGAGGTTAGGAGGGGAGCCAAGGAGCCGGGCAGGACTGGGAAGAAGGCTTTGCACTTATCTAACACTCTCCTCTGAGCTGTGGTGGATGCCCTCATCCATGCCTGTGTGTCCTTCAGCAGAAGGAGCCATTGACAAAGGCAGCAACTGTTGCCAGGAACACAGGGACCAGCCTTAGAGATTATTTCATTCAAGCTGCTCCAAATTGACAGACTGAGAAACAACTGAGAAATTCCTTTGGCCTTGCTTAGGGCATAGCTTGAAATTGAGATCATCATTTACCTAGGAAGCACATTGTCTTTCCACTAAAACCAGATACTAAATTGGCCCCTCTTATCTAGGGGGAAAAAAACAACCAAAAAACTCAAACAGCTAATGATGTTTTCAGCAAGAAGAATGTGCTGAAGACTGTGCTGAGGACTTTTCAAATGTGTCACTGGTCTTTCAGCAGATGGGTGATACCAGTCTTGTTACGGATTGGGAAACACACTCCGAGAGGCGAGAGCACCTTGATGAGGTTCATGCAATTTCTAAGTGGCAGAACCAGGACAAAACAAGAGGATTCCGGGGCTCACATTCTAAACCATTTCACCTTGAGCTTTACATGATTAACAGGAAGGTACTGTCCACTTTGAAGTGGTTTAGGAGAGCCCTGCACAGGAGAAACTCAGACTGTTCACAATTGAGAGATTTTGTTGTAGCTACCCCAAGAGTTTATGGTGTGAGAACGCACGTCACATAAAATGAGAACTCAATAAATGGGGCTTAAGAGACATCAAGAGTAAATATTTTAAAACCAATACCACTCATCTATAGCCGATAATAGAGAGTCCTAATAACTAGCCCATTGAAAATCTACATAATTGAATTCCCTTATGGGAACCACTTTATGAAGAAATTAAACTCTTTTTTAAGGTCTGCATTATCGGTCACATACAAAGGTATGTTTTTAATGTGTTACGGAGATTTTCAATTCATTTTATTTAAAAAAATAATTTCTATTTTTAAATGTAATACATTCTCATTATAGGAAACTCTGAAGTGTCAGAGAAGTACAAAGGAAAAAAAAATTAAGAAAGTGTTTGAGTGTATTGAAATACTGAGACCACCAGTGGAATGGAAGGGATGTGGAGATAATGGCCAAGTGTCCTGGGTTCTAATCCTGACTGGCCCAGAGGCTAGTCCAGTTATACGGCCAAATGCCTTCACTTTCTGAGCTTGAGTTTCTCCTTCTGAAAAAAAAATGTAGCTGGGAAGATTCAAACTAGATGATTGTTACCAGCCTTTTCTACTCTGATGTGAAATAGATTTCTATCTTAGACATTTCATCAGCACTCATGTTTACACTTTCCATTTTCTTGGCAAATACCTGTCATGGATGTAAGAAAGTTCCTTCCAGTCTTCAGCAGCAACATCGTTATTCTAAAGGAATTCAGCCTGAATTCATGATGATTACAGTGTATTTGTGTATTCACTATTTCATCCATCCATCCATCCATGCATCCATTCAATGAGTTGCCTACCCTTCATCAGTCACAGTACTAACTACTCAGATATGGAGATAATTAAGAAAATGTTTCTGCAATCCAGAGACTCCCAGTTTAGTGGGGAAAACAGGCAAAAAAAATCCCTATCCCAACGACAGAGGTATTACAATTATGAAGTGAGTGCAGCCCCTCACTTATTTATGTACCGGGCAGTGCAGCAGGTGCTGGATACAGTGCTGAGCAAGATGGGGGCCGTTCCTTCTTCCATGGGGCATCTGCTGTAGTGAAGGAATACGGGAGCATGGGCGTTCACAGTCAGCACAGGGAAACCATGTAAACGTGTGTCCCTGGAGAGCTGATCTTCAACAGCCTGGGTGCCCTGGCTATACAAAGGCAGGATTGATTGAGGCTGGGACTCACCCAGGGCAGGGGCTAATCCTCCGCTCGGGCTGTCAGAGGCTTGCATCTTTCAAAAAAGAAAATGCTTGGTTGCAAATAGTAGAGAGTTCACTGAGCCAGCAGAAGGGGAAATGGAAGTCAATAAATAGCCATGGCATTGAGGGAAACCCTGCTGGAGACACCCGGCCTGATTGTTAAGGTGATCACAGCTAAGGCTAAAACCACGGGTGTCCAGAAAACCTGAGATCAGTGATTCAGAAAAGCAGTGCAAATAACTGACTCTTGTTAGTGCCCAGAACTGATGAACATCTATTCCAACTTTCCATTTTGCAGATGGGGAGACTAAGTCCCGGCAAGGAGGAAATTACTTATCCGTTGTTCCCAGAGTTAATGTGTCAACATAGGTCAGAACCCAGCAGGCATCTTGGAATGAGAGGGAAAGAGGAGAAAACTAATTTATTGGGCATCTATTTCACTTCCTACCTGAGCCATGAGCTTTACCCTTCACTACTTCAGTTTATTCTTACATCAGTTCTGTGGGGTTGGCATTCCTGTCATTCTCATTCCACAGAGGAGACGACTGAGACCGAAAAGGTGAAGTAACCTCCTCCCCAAAACCACACACCCAGGGGGAGAGAGAGGACTGGAGCCTGGGTCTGTGTGTCTCCAGCACTCAGGTTCTTTTCTCTCTGCCTTACCTCTTGTTCTCCAAGCAGCCTCCAGGGTGGATGCTTCTCATTTGCAAAATACATATTTGCTGTATAATGAGTGTCAGTAATTAATGACCTGTCCCGAGGCAGGGGAAACTTGCCTCGTAAGCACACATGGAGAATGTAGCAGCGCCTCTTTTCTGTATGGATTTCTCATTCTCAATAATATTCCCAAAAGGAGGGAGAGGGAAAAAAAATGGCCTGTGCCCTGTCCTGAGTCACTGACGGAAGAGACAGGAACCTCAGCCCTTGCCCTTTCTGGAGAGAAGGAGGAGCCTCCTTTCCCACCACCCTGCTGGCTTGCTCCAGCTGACTTCCCGTCCCTTTGCCAGAGCTAACCATTTTACCTCTCCCATTATGAATCATGAGGCCTGTGGCTCATGGCAGATCATAAATCAGTCCTGGGAGTCTCGAGGACAAATCCCAGGACTTTTAATCTTTAATATTAGACGCGTTTAAAGTGGTGAATATTTCATGAAGGGACTGTTGCATTTTAACACATCATTAGAGACTCCTACCCCTCCCCCTTTAGTAAATTATTCTCAGCCAAGTCTGAGGGATCTCAGCCCTTTTCCTCCGTTTTCCTTACCTCCGGCAAGAATCAGTCCATTAGGCTGAACGCACGCACAGCACACACATTCAGTGCCAGACCTCAGGGATAATGCTGGAGGGGAGAATTACTGACAGCATCCCCGCCTGCAAGCAGTCCCCTCTTATTTGCCAGGTACCCAGAGAAGGGGAGAGGTAGATCTCTCTCTCTCCCTCTTCCCTTTCTCCTGTCTTTCCACAATCTTGTTCTGAATATTTTGAATACTATCTCTGACCCATTCTTCTCTCCATATTCTGTTTTACTACCATTTTAGTTCAGCCAACATTTATTAAGCCCAGGCTGTTTGCTAGGTACTTGCTAATGCTGGGGATACAAAGATTTAACAGCATTTAAATGTATAAAACAAGTTAACACTCAGAATGCTTTGTTTAAGGTCAGAGGCATAATGTTGATAGTGAATCAGTGAAAACAGTAAGGTCATTTGATACATACAGACATTTAGAAACCAGGAGTATGGGTGACAGTTGTAGAACCTGTGTTACGCTGGCATCGTGTTCACCGCTTTGTTTTGTTTTGGTTACACAAGGTTGAGAAAATCCTGATTCACAAGACTTGAAGTTGTAAAAAGCATGAGCATGTTAGCACCTCGACACACGTCCTCAATGAAACAAGGATGACAGGAGAATTTTTTTTAATGAGACTTGGATGAAACACATTTACCTGGCAATTGGGCTTAACGTGACAGTGCTCTCCAGTGTCCTGAATTCTAGCATGCGACATCTGAGTGCTGAGCTTTTGTTCTTTTATTATTAAAGAGATTTAAAAATAAAACTTTTAAAGGAACATTAAAAGCTGAAAGTTGCAAAGTCCCTAAATCTCCCCCCTTGAGCTAGATGTCGCCATGAAACACGATGTGGAAACTCTCTGGTCAGGCCAACCAGAATCACTGTAGGAGTGAAGCATCGCAGGCTTATCTGGGAAATTTATCAGGGCCATAGCGGATAGTTAGTTATTCATTCAACTCTCAGTGTTGAGACACTGTTCTAGGCAGTGGGCTCCGCCAGGGCAGTTCCTTACCAGCATTTCCCAAAGTATGTCCCACAGAACGCTAATCCTATGACTTGTCGCCCCAGCAAGTCTTCCAAGGTGACTTAAGTTTAGGGAAAACTGTATATGTAGCACCCTTATGAAGAATCATACTGTCCTGGATATAAGAAATGGTGCAGTGTTTCACCAACTTTTTTTTGTGGAATCTATTTTTGTAATGTATCTGTGGACATTCTACAAATATGTCTTGAGAAAATGTAACAACGAATTGAATCAAAAAATATCCACTGACCTTAAGGAGTGTACAGGGAAGCAATACTGATAGTAGCAAGGAGGTAGGACCCTTCTGGAATTTTGAACTTTGAAGGTGTACCAGGAAGCAAGAGATGCTGGCCACCCAGAATGAGCTTGGCCAATGGGAAAATATTGTTCAGGCAGTGTGGGGTACTAGCAAGTATTCATGCAACCGGGGTAAGGCATGGTCAGAAAAAAAGGGCATATGGATACATGGATGGATGATGGATGGATGTAAGGGAAGAAAAGAAGGGAAATGAGGGGAGGAGAGAAGAAGGGAGTAAAACCATTACAAACGAACAACAACAGCAAAACAAAATAAAACGTGGAGATGATAGATGAAAACAAATTTTCCAAAAGGGGAAAACAAAGGTTTTGGAGGAGGTGGCATTTGATTTGGGGCTTATAAATGAACATGAATTTTTCATTCAGGTGGAGAGAATTCAATTTTCTGATTACACTTTTAGTGCAAGTGTACTTTATCATAATTTAAATATTTGAAAATAGGACCTATGTTGTAGCCACCGGGTCACTTTCTGTTTCCCTCATTAAGCCCTGAGCTCCTTTAGCATCTGGTTTGTACCTTTGACCTCCTCATGCCTGGTGCTGAGCAGAGAGCCTGGCAGGGCATGTGGTCAGGACTTGTTGAGTGAATAAGTGAATTAATGAACAAATGAATAAACTCCTTGTTAACCACAGTGGCTGGTAGACCAGAACACCCTCTTTCCATGACCATTTTTAAAACTCGGCAGCTCACATTATTTTCTAAGAAAACAAGAAAACCATTAAAGAAGACTATTGGGGCAGGCAGTATTTTACCAGATTCTTTTCTCTTTCTGCTTACAGGAGAGTGCAGCTGTCATGAAGGCTACGCCCCAGACCCAGTTCACAGACACCTGTGTGTGCGCAGTGACTGGGGACAGAGTGAAGGGTGAGTGGCAAAGGACATCAGGGCAGGGACAGGGGAGGACCCACCTCCCCTGTGGCATTACCAAATGCCCCAAACTGCTCCACAAAGAGGACTCTTTCTCTGCCATGGTTGTGTACCTGATGGAGAGTGAATCCTATTTAGTATTAAAGGTGCATGATTAATGAGTCTTCTAGAGAACAAAGGCTGAAGTTTAGCTCACCTCCCAGCCATACATAATCAAAAACACTCTCTAGAGTGGATTGATGATGAAGAACCAGCTTTTAAACATAAGCTCCAAAATGGACAAAGTAGACTTTAAAGTGCTGAGTCCTTCTGTAAAATGGAGACATTCTTTTATGGAATAAACAGTCTTAACCCATAATTACTTCTGCAAAATTTGGCTGTTTGTAATGCTGCTCTTAGGCAGTGTCCACATGTGAATCTCACCTGCTTCTGACTAATATCATCTCCTACCCCTCTTTCTTTCCCTCTCTCAATTCTTCCCGCAGACCCTGGCCTTACACGACACTCGAGAGGGGCTACGATCTGGTGACAGGGGAGCAAGCCCCTGAAAAGATTCTCAGGTGAGGTGACAGTCCTGTTGGGGCACCTTCCCGGGGAGGGGGAAGGGTCTGATGGGGAGGTATAGTTATGCATCCTTAGTCAGTCAAGCCTGTGCACTTCCAGGATGCAATGGCCCAGGTTGCTATGGGAATCTAACTCCCATTTGTCTAGACTTAGATACTTGAACTGGAGGAGACATTGCTGATTATCTAGTCCAGTGGTTTTAAAACATTCTATAGCCATAGAACATCTTCTTGCCACTTGCATGAAATCTTGTGTGAAACTTCAGTACTTGAGCTGATGAAGACATAGAGCAAATTAAGTGGCAGAACTTGGAATCAGATTTTGGCTGAAATTGATTCAGAGTCTGCTCTTAACCTTTGTGCAGATTGCCCCTGCTAACTTAGCAGTCACTTCTGATCCCTCTGCTGGCTATCAGGACTGCTTGGAAAGGCAGAGCTGAAATTGTCCCTGTCCTCACAGAGCCCACTGCAATTGGGAATCAGGACTTAGACTCAGGAGAATGAAACTATCAATACAGAGCATTGCATGGGCTAAATGATTAGCAGAACGAAGAAATAACCATCCAAGTCTGGGCAGCATTGGCCCAAATTGTGCCTTGGAGAATGCAGAGGACTCAGTTGGTTGGGGGAGTGAGAAAGGGTCCTAGAAGGGATGGGAGGAGGGGCCCCCTTTTTCTGTTTCTCTCTGCTTCCCCGGGAGTTCCCCCAATGGAAACTCTTACATTGCAGGTCTACTTTCAGCTTGGGCCAAGGACTCTGGCTTCCTGTCAGCAAAAGCTTTGTGGTTCCGCCCGTGGAGCTGTCCATCAACCCCCTGGCCAGCTGCAAGACCGACGTGCTCGTCACGGAAGACCCTGCAGATGTCAGGTAGGGAAGTCTTCTCCAGCATCCTGTACCAAGGACTTCTTGGAGCACAGGAAGCCCCTCTGTTTCAGGGTCACAGGAACACCTGTGGAAAAGTACTTTCCATGTCATTGAAGGAGGCAGCTGCCTAGTAGATGTGTAAGAAAACACTGTCCAACATGCTGTGCCCCGCACTCCTGAAAGTGACCTCCGTGGTGGGCCTCGGTGCTTTTATATTTCAACATTGTTACTTTCCTTTTGGGTTTATATAAAATATGAGAGAGGTTAACACGTTATCCGGCTCATCCTGGGATCTTCCACGATCTTATCTAATAAAAGATCATACTTACAGTATATTGGAGAGTTATGAAGGTAAAAGATTGGAGAGTGAGGTGCTTTCTGTCTTGACTCTGGTACTGGGAACAGACTTTGGGCTAATCCATAGGTTCTAAATGTCCAGGTCAAATTAATTTGTTCTTTACTCATGAAAGGATGGAGACTACACCTTTTCTTAAACATTTTACACCTTATAGTTAACTTCATTATAGACTTACCCTACAGTGTTGTAATTAGTTGCTTACATATCATTCTGTCCTATTATGTGGCGAATCTCTCAAGGTCAAAGAAAATGAGTTATTTAGCTCTTTAATCCCCAGTTCCCAGTACATATTGGACATCTACTAGATGTTTATTGATTTAATTATACCAGTGACCTTAGATCTGATCCTAGCACTATTATGGAGCTTTCTAGTGGAGTATTTTTTCCCCTCCCAATTTGATTAGGGGAAGGATTCTAGAATTTAAATGTTACAACAAATGGACTCTGATTTTACTTTTGGAATTGACTTGTGGACAGTTTATTGGCTCCTGAGCTGGAACTTGGAGACACGGCCCCCAGGGTATCCAGTGACTGTTACTTTACCCCTGCACAGCTGTCTTCAGGTCATTGTGAATCAAGATGCTATCATATGTCCATGGAATCTTAGTAGTGAGCTCCTAAAACCCGAGTCTCCTGCTTTACAATTGATTTATTCTCCCCTTCTCAACTTTTCATGGAAGGATGAACATAATATGATTTTTTTATTGATATTTCTCCAAAGAGGCAATTTTAAAAAAGAACAGAAAATTAAAGGGATAGCACTTAGGAAATGAAGTGGTGATTGCTAGGAACTAAGATGGGTTCATGCACACACAAGCTGATTCATGAGAGGTTGCCACTATTTCCGTTTTTAATGGGGTTGGAGTCAGGAAGACTTTAGCAAAGCACGTGCTGAGGTTTTTCTGCATTGCATATGTTAAAGATGGAGGAAAGGCCATCTGGTCTAAGGGCTCTTCTCCAAGAGACCCTATGACTTTTCCTCAAATCAACTGCAAAAAGGTCTCCACCAGCTTTCCTCAGAGTTCTGTACTGTTGACGCTGAATTTGTGATTTCAGTGAAGCTATAGATGTCAGACTGGCTGGTGATAACACTCCCTCTGGAGCTGAACAGGTCTGAATTACAGTCCCGTCTCCGCCATGGATGAGCTCTTTAATCCTGGCCAAATTCAACTTGCTAACTTTCCATTTCTTTGCAAATGGGGACGATAACAGTGCCTTCCTCACAGAGTATAATGATAATGATAACTCGTATCCATTGCTCATTTCCTATGTGCCAAACACTTTGCTAGTGTTATCTCGTTCCATCCTTATATCAACCCCATAAAGTCGTGCTATTATTTTTATTTTACAAATTAAAACAAATCTGAGGCATAAAGGTGATAACTTCACTTACACAATCTCTCCAGCCCCAGAATCCATGTTCTTAACTATTGCATTGAAACACCTCCCAATAACTGTTATAATGATTAAGTCATATGTGTGAATCCTGGTACACGATATACTCCCAAAGGTACAGTGTTACCAATTTTAAGTGCATTAAATTCCCACTACAATGTAGTTCATGTAGAAACTGGTGATGATGGAGAAGGCAGAGGCGGGAAGGTGTGTACTATGTCATACTGCTGAGAACGACCATGATCTGTCGGATAATTAGTTGCCTTTTTTGCTTCAGTGTGAATTATTATGTTAAACAGCAGGCTAGACAAGGAGGAGACCAGAATATCAACCTTCAGGGACTTTAAAACGTCTTTGGAAATGTTAAAACAAAACTGAGAAAAGTATAGTACTCAAATTTATTTCATTTCAGGGAGAATATTGTAGGTAGTTGAAAGAAATACTCTAGTAAGTTGAAAGGGATGAGACCTTCAGAGGGCATGATCCAATAACAATTAGATGCTTCTGAACCACTAAGAATTCTGTGCCTGGTTACATGGAGGGTGTGTCTTCACCGAGTTGAGACCAGAGCAGAGTTGCTCAGGATGGGAGAGGGGATGGAATCCTGCAGCTATGAGTCTTCCTTCTCAAACCTTTGAAGAATATCCAAATTTCAAATGTTTGAAGAATTTTGGTTTGATTAGGGCATTAAATTACTGTCCTGCTTGGGGTGCCCACACGTCTCTGTCTAGGCTTGGAGCAATTGCAGGCAGGCTTTGTAAGTCTTACCTTCATCCTCCCTGTCACATGCCCATTGGTTTCACCTGCAAGGGTGGATAAAATATTACAGTTGTCATCATTCAAAAGAACCTGTGCTACGTACATGGAGTTTTCCAAGCTGCACTAATAAACCTTGTTTGACATGACATTGCCCAGGCAAGCGTATCACGGACGTTTAAAGAATTAGTAAGTCTGGGTCTGATGATATGTTAGAAATTAATAAATAATAGATCATAATTATAGATAGCCAATAATATGTCATAGAATCACAACTGAGAGATGAAAAGAAGAGCAGAGTCAGGAAGGAAAAGATAAGCGCTCCAGTAGAATTGGGAAGGAAGTTTAAAGGTACTTTCCCCGTTCACATTTTGTTTGTTTGTGACAGATTACTGTGAAAGTATGGAATCTCACACTAGGGGAGGCAGAAGAACCTAGAGTCAAAAGTATGGGCTCTACCCACCTGGGTGTCTAAATTTAAAACATTTTTTGGTAACAAATGTTGGTGAGGATATGGAACTCCTGTACTTTTATAGGGGGGGTATAAATTAGTATGACCACTATGTAAATCTGTTGGGCAGTATCTACTAAAGTTGAGCATCTACATGTCCTATAACCCGACTCCTAATTCCACTCCTAGTAAAATACCTAACAGAAATATGTCTATGTGCTGCAAATACTGCATTCAAGAGTACTAATGGTAGTGTTCATTTGGACTGCCAAAAAGCTATAGGAAAAAAAATCCAGATGCCCAGCAGTAACAAAACTGTGAATAAATAGAGTAAGTAGATAAATAAAACAGAACAGTGGGATGCTATTAATGCTGAATATTAATGAACACAACCACCACACACATCACCACTTACGAATTTCAGAAATATACGATTGAATTGTGGAAGACGCAAATGAACATGTGCGTTTAAATAAAGATCAAAACCAGTAAAAACTAATCTCTGATGTTAGAAGATGTTGGGTGGCAGAGGGGGCCAACGATTCAAGTGAAGCATACCAGTGTGCTGATAATATTTGATTTCTTGATCTGGATGGTGATGATATGGGGGTTTTCATTCTTTGTAAAAATGCTTCAAGCTGTACAGATATGATTTTCACACTTTCCTCTATGTGTGCCGTATTCTGATTAAACATAAAGTTTACTATGTCAGGTAGTTTATTTTTTTTAAAAGCCTATGTTATAGAGCCCAATTGCACAGCCTGAGCTCAAATCCCAGCCCCACCACATGCTTCCCATGTGAGCTTTTCTGTAGCTCTGTTTGCCCTTGTGGACAACATGGACAGAATGCCATAGGGGAGTGGCGAGATTTAAATGATGTAATACCTTGTAAAGTACTGAGTTTGCCATGTGGTGAGCTCCCTTGAAGCATTAGCTGTTATGTTTGTTGTTATTGTAGCATAGCATAGCATATTTGTGTTCTCTTTTTCTTCCTAATTCCTTTCTCTTTCTTTTGCTGAAAGGCTCCATCCAATTTATGATGCATCTTAAAAATCAATAGGGTCTTAGTATTGAGAGTTCACCCTCATCCCTTTGTCATGGGGCTTAGGGAAGACTTAAATGAATATATAAAATCTAGTACAGTGCTGTAGGTCTAGCAGCCTTATGGATATGGGAAGATTTGCAGAATGAACAACGAGGCATATGTATGGGACACGTACAGTGCTTGGGGGTGGAAAAAGAAGGAAAAATTCCTGACCACAGGAATTAGAAAAGTATTTGCAGGAGAGAGAACATTGGCAATTAACCTTGAATTGTGTATAGGATTTGGCTGTGTGGAATTTAAGGCGGGAGGGAAGACTTTCAAGTCTCAAAGGTTGAAGGGCCAAAGAAAAGAACTCTCCCCTAGACAATCTCCATTCTTCAGCCTGCTCCAGCAGAAAGTTGCTGAGAATGAGAATTTTAGCATTCAGGGCACTAATGATGTCAGCTACAAAGGTGGAGGAGCAAGCTCTAGTTAAATTGCATGCAGATCCCTTTCAATTCTGAAAATCTTGGCTGGGCCCCTCCTGTGTGCCAGGCACTGTGCCAGGGGCCGTAGGAATACAAAGATGAATAAGGCTCACCTCTGCATGCAGAAATCTCATGGTGTAGCAAGGAGCACGGAACAAGAGATTGACTTGAGAGGTGAAAATAAAAGATACTCATGGAGACAGAAGCATGGCGAACAACGCTTATTGCTGCACACTGGGCTTTCTTCACAATTTCACTGAGAGCTGATTCTTCTTATAAGAGACATGGAAGAATAGCTATTATAGTTGGAATAATAATCAGATACAAAGCCCAGCTTTTGGGAGCCCCTCAGTGATTTTTCTGTGATCTCAAATCAATGAAAATGAAATGATGAAATCCTGTTAATTCCTGCACAATGTTGAAAGAATAATGGGACACCAGAATGCAAGCTAGCATCGCTCACTTGGTGACAGTTTTCACACTGAATTAGCTCCGAGTAGAATTAAGAAGAGTTCCTTGTTCTTTTGGCCTTTCATTTCCAAGACTAAGAATTTATTGAACACCTATTATATGCCAGTATTAAAGATATACGCTAAGTATTAAAGATCTAGAAATGTTAAGACAAAGATCTCAATGCATTATTAAATGAGACAGAACTGCAAACAGAAAGATGTTGTACTTTGGGACGGTTGAAGAGGTTAGAGGAAAAGTTCAGGGCAGAGAGCGGACACAAGAGAGGAGGTGCTTAAACTCACCTGGAAGTTAAAGGAAATGCCTCACGGAGGGAGGACCTCTGAGCCAAACTGCACAGTATTAGCAGGAAGTCACTAGGTCACTGATTCTCAAAGTGTGGTCCCTAGACCAATAGCGTCAGCATTACCTGGAAACTTGTTAGAAAGGCAAAATCTCAGACTCCACCTGTTGTTGACTGACAGAGACCCTCACAAGTATCAGTTCCCAATCCCTAGAACTTGTAAATGTTACCTTATTTGGAAAAAAGGGTCTTTGTAGATGGGATTGAGAGTCTTAAAATATGTTGATTATCCTGGATTATCTGGATGGGCCCAAAAGATTATAAATTCCCTTATAAGAGAGAAGCAGAGAGAAATTTAGCACACACCAAGGAGATGTGAAGATGTGAAGATGGGTTAGAGACTGCGGTAACACAACCACAGCCCAGGAATGCCAGCAGCCACCAGAAGCTGGAAGAGGCAAAGAACAGCTTCTCCCTCCAGAGTCACATCAGGGAGTGCAGGCCTCCTGATACTGATTTCAGACTTCCAGCTGTTTTAAGCCACTCCCACTTGTGGTGATTTATTACAGTGGCCACAGGAAACTCACACACCACTCAAGACCTGAATCAAATATTTTGGAGATCAGCCCAGCAAGCTTGTGTAACAAGTCCTCAGGTGATTCTAATGCCCGCTAACATTGACCATTAAAGCACGAGGCGGCAAAACAAGGGAAGGCTCCCCTTGCTTAAGCAGTAAGCGAAGGATGGGAAGGCCTGGAAACACCAGGGTGGCAGTGGCTTTGGGCACCGCAGGATTTGTATGCTGCACGGTATTGTTGGGTCTCAGTATTTCTGTCTCTCTACATCCCTCATGTCTATTTTTCTCTGGGTTAACGTCCTCTTCAGGTACACACGCACCAACAACTCCAGGCTTACAACCTCAGTGGAGCATTTCCAGAGTATAGAGATGACCTCTCCCCCAGGGTTTAAACCAAAGTCCTGGCACTGAGTGACAGCAGTGAGAGCTCATTATAAGGCACCTTCCCAGATACTTTGCTGAAATGAGCTTATTTCATCTTCACCCATTATTAGTCATATTTAATGCATGAGAAAGCTGAGGCACAGAGAGGTTGTATAATTTGCCCAAGGTCACACAGCCAGGAAGTGACAGAATCAGGATTTGAATCCTGAGAATCTGCCTCCTGATTTCACGTTCCTCATCTCTAGGCTATGATGCTTCTGTTGGGCTGGTTTGGGGACATTTGTCAATGTCCCAAATCAGTGCCTGAAATTAGCCAGATCTAGGTCACTGACCCACCCTTAAACCAGCACGAGTCGGGGTACCTTCACCATGTGGATTGAGATTGCAGGTAGGGCAGTTCCCTGTGGGGGAAGTCAGGGTAGGCAGCAAAGCAAGCAAACAAACAAAAACCAGTCCTCCTCTTCATGGACAAGGCATGACACTGAAGTAGCAGATGCTCCTGTGTGAAGGTTCCAGATTCCAGAATTTGACTCTAGCCCAGGCAGTGCCCCTAGTCAGATAAGTGGGGCCATCCATCTTAAAGGGAGAGCCTCAACAAAAGCACGCTGGATACTCACCTGTGTGAAGGACACTGTGTTGGCTCTGGAAACATAAAGACCAGAAAAGGGGAGGGGGGTAGGAAAGTGAGCGTGGGCTTGGACTCTTACAAATATGGATATGAATCCTGGCATCACAATTTGCTACCTGAACTGCCAAGTCAGTTCACCTCTTTGAGCCTCCATTTCTCAACCTGGAAGGTAGAGATTGTTGTGTTTCTTTCAGACAGTGGTTGTTAGGATTATGCAATGTCTATAGAGTGAGAGTGCAGCACCTCACATGTAACTGGCATTCAGTGGGTGGGAAGGTTTTAGAAGTTTTGGTAGGCATTTTAGTACAAATAAGGAAGTCACCATGTGATGCAGTTGGGCTAAGGGATAAAAGATGTAGTTTGTGGCACAGAAGCGGTACGCAGAAGGGACCAGTACATTGCTCCTGATCACTTTAGGTATCAGCAGCAGAGGCAAGGGCGGGTAAGAGCAGGGGTACAGCAGCATGTGTGGGGTGGGCCGGAGTGGGGCTCGGCCAGTGCAGGTGATGCGTTACACTGGGACAGCTGGGTGAGAAGGCCCAGGGCAGCGGAGCCCTGGGTCAGGGGAATCCCTTGATGGAGGCCTTGCATGGTTTGATACTCAAGATGCTCCCTCCTATGGGACGTGAGTTAAACTCAGACTTCTTGCCTTTGTCTTCCCTACAACCTCAACTGGATTTTCTAAGTGAGTGACTCCGAGTGTGTGTGTGTACGTGTGTTTGCATGGTAGGCAACTGCGAAGCACACTTCCCTTCCCAGTGGAGATGCTGAGACAGGGGTGGGCTTCTTCAGCCCTCATTAGACAGTCTCCGCCCCGAGTTTTGTTTCCCCCAGTTTCCCACGCAGATGTTCTTTTCCTAAAGGGCAAGAGGCCTTCAATAGGCGGCCCACTTACCTGCTTGAAACACAGAAGAGAGGAGTTTGGGGCCAACTCCAAACAGTTTGGAGTCAAACCTCCTGAGTTCAAATCCTGTCTCCGCCACTTAGCAGCAGACCTTGGGCAACGTGTGTTTAAACTTTCCGAGCCTCAGTTTCCTGTCTGTAAATGGGAATGCAATCGCTGTTGTATCTTTGGATGTCTTTGTGAATTGAATGCGATAACACATTTAAACTCTCAGCCCCGTAGTCATAGATAATCATGACAAACATGTGCTGAGCATTTACTTCACAGATGTCAGTTCTGATTCCTCACGACAACTCAATGATAGGGTTGCTTCTGTTTACAGAGGAGAACGCTGAGGCACAGGAAGTTTAAATCTGCTGCCCAGCACGTTACAGGTGGTGAGAGGCAGAATCAGGCTTTGAACTCAAGCTGTTTGGTGAGTGCTCGGTGAATGCTGGCCATTGTTGATGTGTGTGTGTGTTGAGGGGAATGGAATTTGGGCACTGGCATTTGCCCTCTCTTCTTTTAGAAGAATGAAGCCGTTCTGAGATGCATTAGTATGAAGAACTCCACACCCCCCACCAAACGGATCTGCTCTCTTCCCACATCACTTCGCAGCCTCACTGCCTGTCATTCAGCCAGCAAGCCTGGAAGATATATATTTTTCCCCCATTTTACTTTAGCGATCATAATAAAAGTGAAGTCTATTAGGATGAGTTTCTGCCCAGGCTCGGTAAATCTCTTCAAACACCATTCGGCACCAGATTTTTGTTAGTCTTTGCCACTGGGGAGGCTGTAGCACGCACCAACTGTGAGCTTGGGCGGGAGGCCCACGACACAGCCTCCGCTAAATGAAACTCAAATGGAGGCTTTGGAATATAAATATTGAAGTGACCCAGGTTGGATAAAGGGGAACCAGTTAGCTAAGCTTCTCTCTTACATGCAAGGGATGCTAAATTATTAAAACTTTAATAAATGTAATAATAAATATTTGATGTTGAATTATAGAAGGCTTTGCAGATACAGTGAAACTGAGAAATGACTTGTTATATCTGCATTAGAAGTTAAACACTTTTCAAATGGGACTTCTGATGTTGAAATGGGACTGCAGATCTTTGGATGAAAAAAGAGAGAGAGAGAAGGGAGGGAGAGACATGAAAGTATGATTTTTTTTGGCAGGCACACTGGGCTAGGGGTCAAGATACCTGGGTTTCAGTCCTGACTCCACTTTGAAGACAGCGATAAGCAGCATTTTGGGGATACCTGACTGGGCGGAGGCCTTTACATAGCATCTCATATGTGATCCTTGCAGTCGTCTTCCAAGGTCAAGGCTATTTTTATCCACCCCCACCCGCATTTCACAGATGAGGAATCTGACATTCTAAGACCTTAAGTAGCACAGCTGGTAAGAGGATGAGTTGGAATTTGAACACAAGGCTTCTGATCTCAAGACCTCTGCTCCATCCGTCATGCGACTGTGGCTTCCCCTCTTGCTACATGGGAACACTTTCTGCTCTTTATTATTCAGGTTGTTTCTGGTTTCAGGACAGAGAAACCCAATTCAGCTTAGCTTAATGACAACTTTACCGGAAGGCTGCCATGGGAAGAGTGAAAGATCAGCTTAGCCACAGGGCTGAGGGGAGGGAAGGGAATTACATGACATCAGGATTCTGTCTTTCCCCTCTGAATCCTTCCAGGATGGCTTCATCCTCTCCTCCTGCCCAGCTACTTCCTCCCCACTCCCACCCCATGATAAGGGTTGTGATAACCATGCGTTTCCAAGACTACTGTGCTCTTACCACCAAAGAGTGAATGCTTCCCTTCCTTGAGCTGCAGTTTGAAGAATTCTAGAGAAGGCATCTTCCTGGCGTGACAAGGGTTAGGAGCTGACCACTGGATTAGTCACTTTTGATTAGGGGACAGGATCACAAAGTACAAACACAGTCATGGAAGAAAGTGGGAGGACCATGAATGAGCTGAACATCTCCAACCCATGTCTTCAGAATCCTCTCTGGGCTTCTGTTTATCCATCTGCCTTAGAGGCTGGACTAAATCAGAGCTGGCAGATAGCAGACATCTCATGTGCCAACTCAGATAAATGAGTTGGGGCTACCTAGGATATTAAGCTGGGAAGATTTCTGAGGCTATAGACTGACACAGCTGGGAAGATTGTTATGATCAACTCCTGATGCCTGTCTTCAGCATGGGATGAGAGCTAGTGACAGAAGGTCAGGTATTGGCCATCTGTGAACCTGGTGGGATTTAGAGGTCCTCTGTTTTTGCATCTGATGACTTGTGGATTGTGTTCCACTGTAAAATGAAGAGAGATTTTTGGCCTCTGAGATACAGGAGAAAGATAGTCATGTGGATGGAGATACTGAAGATGAGTTGGAAATGGAGCTGTCTTACTCCATCTAACCGTTTTGTATCCATCTATCTGTTATCTCAGGGGGTATATTTGGATAATCTTATCTTGGTGCCAGTAAGCTTCCTGAAATAGATTTCTGGCTTGAGGCAAAGTTGAGGCTTCTGTGTAGGTGCTTCCTAGATACTGTCTGGCACTGTCATTGTCACTTGTAATACATTAAAAATGGAACACTAATTTAAGCTGTAAACAAACCACTCGTATCACAGGGGCCTTGAACTGCATTTTAGAGTTTTAAAGACATGTTTAAACAATTATAAGCTCACAAACTGGATGTGACCTTCTGAGTCATTTTTTTTTTCAATCCCCCTGCCATCACATGATGGTTCTAAGTTAATACAGTCCACCTGCCTGTAGGTATCTCCTAGCCTCCGGATGTGAGCTCTGTGTTCCCTTAGAAATCCCTCATCTGGTCTCACCTAAGCAGCCCAGGCTTTAGGCTCTGCAGTCATTATCTCCAGGCGGTGATCATTGAGATAAGCTAAGATGAGCTATCATTTTGCCTTCTAAGGCCCGCTCACTGGGGCTAGGTAGGACCACCCGTTTTTTAGTGTATCTTTCTCTACTAGAGAAATGCCAGTCCCCCTTGTACCCAACAAACACACACACACACACACACACACACACACACACACACACTGTGCAGTCTGGTCAGAGAGATGATTGGATATTTCAGTGAGTCATGAATTGATCTGGCTTAGTTGATTAGGCTTAATTCCTTTTCTTCTCACTAACTAAGGAAACTAGTATCAAAGAGGCTCCCAGCAAGAAGCAGATGGTCTGCTCAAGGGAGAAAGTTTCATAGGGGCTATGTACAAAGTTGAGGAGGGAGTTCTAGAAAAGAGATATTCAGTACACTGTGGCTAGCGTCAGTGGGTCCACGTGAGGGTGAGGCTACCAGAACATGGAGAGAGAGTTCCATGGAAAGTGCCACCTGACAGGAGTGGTAACCTTTAGTCAAGGGACATAGGAAAGAAGCCAGAGGAATGAGCATCCTAGCCTCACTCAGCCACCTCCTGTCTGACCTTCTGCTGGCCGCCAAAGCCAGGCTTCTAAGGAAGAAGGCTGGGCAAGGATGAGCTGAGGGTGGAGGTGGAGGGGCAGATAGAAGAGATCCGTCATCTACTCCAGGCCCTTCCATCCCACCTCCGAAATATCTTCAGACGTCCCCACCTCTCTGTCTTCCCTGACACACCCAGAATCAGATCCTCCTGGAGAGACCCACTGCTCCCCCCGACCACATCCCCTTGCACATCCCAGTCCAACCCCTACACAGATCGAGCCGTGTCTCTCTTCTGCTAGAACCATCCGGAGCCCCACCACCTGTACCGCACAGCCTCAAGAGTAAAAATCCAGAGCATTTCCCCTGGGGCGCATTAGCACTTCAGATTCTGGCCACCCTGCCCTCCAGGGTCTCATTTCCCACTATGTCACCACTGGCCTTTCCTTCAAAATGCAAAATACACTCTCCCATCTCCTTGCCTTTGCCAGTGCTGTCCCTCTGAACTGTCTTAATACTCACAATGTCCCCTATGTCCTCACTACTCTTCCATCGCAGTCTTGCAGAAATGTCACTTCCTCTGAGCAGCCTTTCAGGAATATGCTCTCCTTCCATCACCAGAATCAGAGCCCCCTCATTGCTGTGTTCGTTCTGCTAGAATATCTCCTCCTTAATTACAGGACAGCACACTGTCCTTGCGTTATGGTTGATTATAGAAGGGCACCCCGCTCTGCCCTCAGCTGGTAATCTGTGTGTTCCTGGAAGTGAAGAACTGAATCTTAACCATCTTTGCATTCCTGGTTCTAGGCAAGTAAGCAGCTCAGAGAAGGGGTACAGAACATTTGGATGTCCCAGTTAGATGTGACTATGTTGGCACAGTCTTGAGGATATTTTGATATTACCAATAAATTGCTCAACAGATATTCAACAGATATCTTTACACTGTGTCTGAGCATCACCCAATCCCCTTACATAGAAATATCCTTAGTATCAAATAGCCCTATCAAAACTTCCTGCCTCACAGTGTTCATGGATATAACAAAATTGAAAAGGAGGGTTCCCTAATTTGAAAGGTGTAAGAAATCCTGTGATAAAGGAAGTTGCTATATTGATTTCCTTGGTGGAGGCTTTTCCAAAGACATTAATATATTAATGAAAGTCATGAATTTTTGGAAAGCGAAGGCTGCACACTACCATCTCCCCAGCACTCTTTAACTAGATGCAGGCTCAGGACCAACACTCCTTGAGACCCACTTGAAGTCATACCATGTTAACCCAGTGAGGCTCAGAGGCTACACACGTTAAACCAAACATCAGAGAAAGAGGGATTTGATTCCAGAGGGGTGGGCAGGAAGAGGGGCTAGAGCTCTTTCAAAGCACGCATGTGTTCTTTGGGAAGAGGGGGAAGCTGGCCTCTATCCTGCTGACTTGTTAGTCAGTCCACCTGCCCACTGAGCTCCACATTCTATTCCCTGACCCTGCAGAAGACACAGTGCCTTTATGAAGGGTGCAGGTTTGGGATAGGATGGGCACGTCGGAATATTCCAGAGAGGGAACAAATCCTGGCTGAGTAGAACTGTAAGATCGCCTAACTGGCAGAAGAGGGAAAGGAAGTAGCAAGGAGAAACAGTAGTGAGAGAGGAAAACTTCATAGCCTCCCAGCCTTTTGAAAGTCTTAAGCTCAGCACAGCCCAGTGGTTAGCAGGGTCTGCACTAGTGCTCAAAGCCCATCTCTGCCACTCACCGTCTGGGGAGGGTGGGCAAGTTACTAGACCTCCCTCTGCCTCCATGTCCACATTTGCAAAAAAGAGATAACTGCACCTACCCTGTACGATTGCTATTGCGAATTAAGTGAGTTGATGTGTATGATGTCTTTGGCACAAAAAGAGTGGCTATTATTGTTAAAATAATATTATAACTGTTTAGCCCAGACTTAATCCACTGCAGGAACTTCTCATTAGGCTCTTTTTAAACTCTTGTCCAGCAGAAGGGATGATGATTCAGGCCCATTGTAATCTCCACTTTTCCTTCTTAGTCCTTTGCATTCAGTAAGTACTCAGCATGTGCATGAGGATTGAGTCATTGGAAGTGGCCCCAAAATGCTTCGAAAAAGAGTAAGAGACACATAGCAGCATCATTCACAATAACTAAAGTGTGGAAGCAGCCCAGTGTCCATCCAGGGCTGAAAAGACAAACAAAACATGGGATAGACCTACAGTGGGATATTATTTGGTCTTAGACATGAAGGGGATTCTGACACATGCATGAATCTTACATCCATCCATTCATTCCACATGGGTGAACCTGGAGGGCATTATGCTAAGGAAAATAAGCCAATCACAAAAAGACACATGCTGTATAATTCTACCTCTGTGAGGCACTTAGTCAGAAATCTTAGAGACAGGAAGTAGGATTGGAGGCTGCCAGGGGCGGGGTGGGCAGAGAGGTGTTATTATTTATTGGGTACAGAGTTTCAGATTTGCACAATGGAAAGTTCTGGAGATGGTGGTGATGGTTGTACAACAACATAAATGTACCTAATGTCACTGATCGGTATGCTTAAAAATGGTTAAGGTAGTAACTTTTATGCTATGTATGTTTTATCACATAAAGCGGGAGTGGAAAGTAAAGTGAAAAAAGAAGAATAAGAACATGGAAGAGAATGGTTTGGAAGGAAATATGCACAGGCACCCCAGTCAGTCCTTACAAGGCATGCCAGATGCCTCAAGGGCCTCCTGGGTACAGAGTTCCTGGGGCAGAGGGATGGCTCCGTGGCATATCACTCACCATCCTCCCTTCTAGGGTACCTTTCAGCCCTGCCACTATCCTTCTACATACAACAGAAATGACTTAACTGTGTTGAATTGGAACAGCCTAAGCAGGTGTGTGACATGGATCTGGGTTTGCACACGACTCACACAGGTGCTGGGGGATGATTGAGTCAGCTGGGAGGGCGCCTGGTCCAGAGGGGTGAACACAGCATCTGGAAGGCATGACAGGAAACAGTCACAGAAGTCCATGGTTCCACGTGGCCCAGAAGGACCTGGTCTTCAAAGAGCAATTCTGGTTGCCCATTAAAGTGAAGTCAAAAGGAAAAGCCTCATCTGTAAAATGGGCTTTAAAGGGGATGATTTTGCCCTCCAGGGGACGTTTGGCAATCTCTGTAAACATTTTCAATGGCACAACTGGGAAGGTGCTACTGGCATCTAGTGGGTAGAGGCAGGGATGTTGCCAAACACCCTATGATGTTCAGGACCACCCCTCTAATAACAGATACACACTACTATATATAAAATAGATAAACAACAAGGCCCTACTATATAGCACAGGGAGCTATATTCAATTCCTTGTAATAACATATAATGGACAATAATCTGAAAATATATATATGTATATTTGTGTATGGGTATATATATATATGTAACTGAATTGCTTTGCTGTATATCTGAAACTAACATTGTAAATCAACTACACTTCAGTAAAAAACATAACAACAACAAAAAAAAGAATTATCCAACCAGAATTTCAGTAGATGAAGTGCTATTAGCACCTTGAACAAGATGAGAAAATCAAGGCTAAGGAATTTCAAATAATAACTTGATGTATACCCCAGCCTCTTATGAAGACCCAGTTCTAGAGGGACTGGGGTATAAACAGTGCAAGTTGTTAAGCCAGAAATTGAAGCAGGAATAGACAAGCTGGAATGCATAGACTAACCCTGGGGAGACAGGGGGAAGATTTGGTCTCAGGATTACAGCAGTGCTCTGGCCTCAGGAGTAAGCATCGGCCTCAGGCTTCTGGTACCGTTCTCTGGTCCAGAGAGCTCTGCAGAGCCCAGCTGGGCTGCAAGGGTCCAGCCGCCCAGCTACAGGGCCAGAAGGAGCATCGCAGGGAGGTCTGACCTGACCGCAACCCACACCTCCAATATGAGCCGGCCACACCCCTCCTTCCCTTGCTGTGACGGATTTTGCACATTAAAAAAAAGTTTATAATCCCAGCCGGGCAGGCATAAATCACAGCGCCTCTGTGCAGCAGCAGCAGACGTGACTTATGGCCCCATCGCCATGGCAACGGGAGCGCAGCCGGCACAGGCACAAAAGCACTGTTCCCGCCTGACAGGCCTGTGTGGGGCCCTGATGGAGAGGCAAGTGTTCCAGAGAAAGGATGTATTCTCCGGAACTCACTGCCCATTTGTCTTCATTCTGCACCAGAGCGAGCCCCTTGCTCGTTCTCTCTCCTCGTCCACAGCCGACAGGTTGTTTTCCTCCCTCTCTTCTGCATAGGAAGGGCTTTTCTTCTTTTAACCCCTCCTCCCGGAGTTTTGCAGGAAAGACCCCAATTAAAGCTTGTAAAGACCTGGATGGGTCTGCCTGGCCATCCTCCCTGAGCTGTGAGTTAGGATGATCGCTTACACAGCAGGAGCACCGGTCTGTGCCCACACCGTGCACATATTTCCTCCACAACGCTGGCAAACCGGCCTCTTAGACTTTCTTCCTGCCTCCCTAACCCCTACCCTCAGAGTCATCCTCTGCATGCAGCTGTAGTGGATGCCTCGAGGTTGTAAACCTGATTTAGACGCCTCCTTTGCTCCCCTTGCCTGTTGCCAGGAAGATAGAGCCCAAACTTCTCATTGTGACACACAGCCCTGGGCGTCTAGCCCTGCTTCTCTCTCCTGTCACATCCCCACAATCCCTCCTAGAAGCTCTAACCTTCTTGAGTGCTTTTAGTTCACCGTGCCTCTTGTTCCTCCTGCCCCTTCATCTGGCTGTCTTCTACTCATCAACATGGCTCAGTAAATGCCGCCTCCTCCAGGAAGCCTTTTCTGATCCTGCAAGCTCAGTGTAGAATCTCTTTCTCTGTGCATGTCCACAGCATCTGACACTCACCTTGCATAGTGCTACTGTGACTCAGGGCTGCTGCATCTGGCTTTTGACACCCTCATGTCAATGTCCCACATGGTCTTCAAAAGAGTATCATTTTAATACAAAAATTCAGTTATGTTGTTCCTCTGATTAAACTCATTGCATAATCTCTCCTTGCCCTTATAAGAAGCCCAAACTCCTTGTGTGGCCCCGCCTAAACCTCCAGCCTTGCTCCTGAATTGCACTCTGTGCCCAGCCAGCTGGCCTCGGTTCATGTCTAGACATCTTCTGTGCTTGGTTGTCTCCAGGTCTGTTCTGAACACAGAACATCTACTCCCCGCCCCCACGACCACCATCACCAGTTTCCAATTCCTCTTCATTTTTTAGGCCTCAGTATAAATATCTCCTCTTTGCTGAGCTCATTTACTAGTGCTACATGTGTGTGTGTGTGTGTGTGTGTGTGTGTGTGTGTGTGTGTGTGTGTGTGTGTATTCCTTAGGATTTTCTATATGTAAAATCCTGTCATCTGCAAGTAGAGATATTTTAATTAATCTGGATGTCTTTTTTTTTTCTTGCCTAACTTCTCTAACTAGAACCTCCAGTACAATGTTAAATAGAACTGGCAAGAGTTTTTACTTCTTCTTACAACTGTTCTGGAAGTCTGATATTATACTAACATAAAACATTAAAAAAATAAATACCATAGACCCTACCTTCAAGAATTCCAGCTGGTCTGACACTGAGGCAGTGGCATTTTTTAAAAGTTCCCAGTTGGTGGGAAGGCGCAGTAAGGGTTGAGATGTCCTAGATCAACCACTCTGGAAGAGGCCTTTGACCTTCTGCACCACAGCGTGGGTCACAGTGGACTGTAATTTCTCATGAAGGTTTCCATTTACACTGAATCCTGCGTGAGCTGGGATGGGAGAAGGTTTTTCTTGCTCAGCATCATATCCACAGCAATAGCACCTGGTGCAGAATAGACTGGGAAAAAAATTAAATGCCAAAGTCTGTAACTCTCTCTCCAGCCCCATGGGATACGTAACACTGGCCCATTCTATGGAGGGAAAAAATGAGGCTGAGAAAGGTGAAGCAATTTGCCTGGGACCACACCAGTTAGAGCATAGAGCAGATGGGGATTCAAATCCCTGCCCATACAGATCCAAAGCTGGTACTTTTTCTACCTCTATCAGGCCCTCAGTCACGCACGTGAGAGGAAATGTGGCCTGTCCAGGCTCACACAGTGGGCTGGTCAAGAGTGGATTAGCACAGGGGGCTCTGACTCTGAGCCCATTTCATGGCCGGTTCCACTCCCCTGGAATTGCTGGAAATACCGACCGATGATTGATGGGGCCTCTGCCATTAATGAGCTCAATGACCATTGGCAAACATCTTGTCTTCTCTGAGCTTCCAGTTTCCCTATTCAAAACTGAACAACTAACCTTGTCAGGTAGTTATAAGGCCTAAATGATGGAGGATCAATTGCACAGTACTGAGAGCCTAGCATGGGGTCTGGCACTCAGCACATGCTCAATACAGGACACCAAACCTTTTTGTTAAGGAAAAATAACAGTAAAGGTACAGTCTGTTCATCCTGCATCCATGGGTTCCACATCAGTGAGTTCTGCCAGCAGTGGGTTCTGCCAACCACAGATCAAAAATGTTCGAAAAGACCCAAAAAACAAACAAACAAATATTTGAAAAGAAAATTCCATAAAGTTTCAAAAAGCAAATTTGAATGTGCTGTGTGGGGCAACTACTTACATAGTATTTACATTGTATTTCCAACTATTTATATACCATTTTACATTGTATCAGGTATTATAAGTAATCCGGGGATGTTTTAAAGTATACAAGAGGATGTGCAAAGGTTATATGCAAATACTGCACCATTTTATATAAGGGACTTGAGAATGCTTGGATTTTGGTATCCTGGAGGTCTTGGAACCAATCCTCCATGGATACCCAGGGAATGGCTCTATCCCCTGGGGAGCAGCTACCCCAGAGGATGCTGAAAATCCTCTCAACATTCTTGTTGGCCAACACCCTGGACTCCATAATGCCAGTCCTAACCAGGGGCTTGAAAATTCAAACTGGAAACTGCAGATGCAAAAATTACTGTCTCATCATGGGCTCCTCTGGGCCTCCCTGCCTTCCTCTCAGCAGGCATCGGGCCCTAGCAGCACCTGCTACCTGCAGAACACTCAGGAAATTGGCTTGGTTAGAGTGTCTCAATAGCTTGCTCTGTAGCCAGAACGATTCCTAGTAGAAAGGGCAAGGGTTTTGGAGTCAAGCACATTTAGATTCAATTCTGACTCTGACACAGCCTCTCTGTGGTTTTGGGCACCTCACTTACCGTTGCTGGATCTCAGTTTCCTCATCAATAAAACATGATCATTGTACCTTCTGTTCAGCTGTGAAAAGTCAATGTACGGATTCACTGATGCCAAGCAATCAGCAGTTAATGTTATTTGCCTCAATGAATGGGAGAGTTAAAATCACAGACTGTCCTGCCAGGAACAGATATTTGTGGAGGACCTACTGGGTTGGAGGAGGAGGAGAGACCTGAGAGGTAAACTCCTCCATCCCATCCTTTTAGAACCTAGAAGCTGAGGCACAGAGATGTCACGGGGCTTGCCCACCATCACACTCCGGGGCAGTGGAACAGGCCATCTGGGTCCCTGTCAAGGGGCCCTTTGCTTTTCATTGGGCTGCATCTCCACGGTCCAGGTCAGCACAGATGTCCCTTCTTCCAGAATCACCAGTGGCTGAGCAGGAACTGGGCCCCTCATTGGAGGTTGTAATCAAAAGCAGCCTTGAGCCTTGGGGAGGCAGAGGCTTGAGGCCAATATCAGCAGCCCTGGGCTCCTGACAGCAGGTGTGGATGATGAATGGGCAGCTTAACGTGATGGAGCAAATTGATCATTGCATCACCGACCACAACTTATTCATTTCTGCAAAGAGGGCAGTTCATTACTCTGCATGTCACACTGCCCGTGTCATCACCAGAGATAAAAGCCCGAGGCCTCACAGCCTGAGACTCTCATCACATCTCACCTCTACTTAATGGGAGAACAAGGATGCTGAAATGGAGCACCAGATACTCAAGGCTGCTCCAGGGTCCTCCCTAGCCTGGCCAGAACCTGGGAGCTGCTGCTTCTTCACTAGGAAATGAACAGGAACAAAGCCCTCAAGGGCTTTTAAAGCAATCACCAGTAGGCAATAAGTCACATCTTTCAGGCCAGTCTTATACTTTCTGCAGGATGATGTTGAGACGGATTCTGAGGCTAGATGTGAGTGCAATAAGAATGAAAACCAGAATCCATTAGTGATGTCTGCAGTGGGTCAAAAGTAAGTAGTCGGACAGTTCTCCATCTATAATCCTCCATCCAGTGATGGTGAAGGTTGGACTATTCATTCAGCTCTCAAGTTCTGTTGTCAAATCCTCACCAGGATCAAAAATAAACTAAAAGGCAGTTAAAAACAGAGCGTGCAGTTATAGACATTTAATGAAATGCTTACATCTTATTGTTATTTCAATCAATGCAGTAGCTCTCAACTACATGTAGCCCTGCCTACAGGTTTTATCCAGGTAAGTTTTTGGCTAAGTTGCAAGAAATGTAACACCAAAAATAGACAGATTACTCACATTATCCTGGATTGTAGTATTTTAAAGTGCAAGGTCTCAACCCAGAGTTTAGATAAGTTGCAAAGATAATAATACTAGTAACAGTCAAATAACTCAAGTTTGAAAATATTTTTTCTCTGAGAGGGTTTTTTTTTTTAATACTGTGGGTTCAAAGTGATAACTAAAATAGTAGCCTTCACTTGAATTTTGGAATGCTTTCTTTTTAGTAGAAGAGAGGAAAATGGGATAGTATATAAGTTGCTGGTGATGCACACTTACACATCGCCGCTGACAGAATCTGTGGTACCTCCCTGAGCTTCTGCCACCATGTAGACAACTGGGCTTCATCTGTACCTTCCTCCTCTTCCACTGACCTGTGGGGTATGACCCGCTCCCGTCTAAGGCAAATTCTTCTGCCTGGGCTCTGGAGGCCACGCACTCTGACTTATTGAGAGACCTCACGTTATTGATCATACCCTCCCTTTCCTGCATCTTTGCAATAGAAACCAGACTGTCTTCGTAGTTGGTGACAACAACCAACCTTAACGAGCTTCATTATAAATGAGAACCCGGTGGTTCTTATGATAGAGATAGGTTCATTCATGGAAAACATGGATAAACGGGACTCTCTCTCTCTCTCTCTCTCTCTCTCTCTCTCTCTCTCTCTCTGTCTCTCTCTCTGTCTCTCTCTCCCTCACACCCTCCTTCTCTTATCTCCTGTCTCTGTGTTGACCACAGTATTTCCACATCCTCCATAAAGTATGGGATGTGGGCAGCAAGAGCTTTGGAGACATATTTTTACATCTTGAACATAAAGGAAACAAAGAATGTCTCCTTTCCTCCGTGTGTTGTATAAAATCCCAGAGAAGGATTTGTGCTGGCTCAGCCTGATGCCTCTGCCCTTTGCTGGGACGATTATTACTGAAGAGGATCAGGCACTGTAATTGATCGAGTCTGGCATGTGCTGTGGCCAGGATGGCAGCGGGCTTATATAGCTGTCCCTTTCTCTCCCCCCAACGCCATGTGAAGTGAGAAAGAGGTAATTCTGGAAAGTAAAGGAAAAGAGAAGGAGAAAGAAAACTAGGTGATGTTATCAGAATAAGGTGGAAAGGGATGCTTACCAAGTGAAAACAATAACCACCATGACAATCTTCCAGTATTGGCCAGTTTGCATCCAGTATTAAACATGGCCAACCATATCTCTTATTAAAAATAAATAATGAAAATTTTAAAAAGCAATAATTATCCTCTCTTAATCATGTTCCTCCTGTCAATCCACTTTTGCTCTCCATCAATGAACAGCCACATTTATTTAATGGAAAAAAAACTGTTTTTGGCGTTTCCTAGCCACTTTACAGCTTTCTGGTAGATAGGTTCCTTTAGCCCAGTGGTTCCTAACCAGGGACACCTTTGCCCCCTTTCCCCACCACCCAGGACATTTGGCGATGTCTGGAAACAATTTTGGCTGCCGCAGATGGGAAGATGCAACTGGCTTCTAGTGGGTGGAGGCCATGGATGTTACTAAACATCCTAAGTACACAGCACAGCCCCTCACAGCAAAAAACCAAATAGCTCCAAATGCCACTAGCGCCCAGATGGGGAATCTAGGACCCTTCTCCTAGAGCTGTCGCCTCCATTCCTGACTGCCGTGCATGTTCTCTTATAGACCTCCCTGAGAGACCACCCAAACTCCCAGCTGGTGCTGGAACCAAACAAAGAAGAAAGAAGAAAATCCTGCCATTAATTGAGCATTTACCATATGCGAGGCTGTGGACTAAGTGTGTTTCTTGCACACTTCTAATCCTCACAAAGGCATTATAGAATAGGTACTATAGGGTACCTAAAGCCTCACATCCTTCTCACAGGGAAAATCAAGATCCAAACTCAAATCTGTCTGATTCCAGAGTCAGTGCCTTTGATCACTAAGCAGTAAGTGTTCTGGATCCCTCACTCTATCGACCCAGAAGCTGTGAGGGTAGGCATCATCCTTCCTCCTCCTAGATTGGCCCACTTGGATATGAGCACATTCTGGAACTGGGCATCACATGACCTGCACCCGGCTCTGCTAGGCTCCAGCACCTGCACAGGTTCTGGTAACAGTCTCAGTTCATCATCTCTTCCTCCTCTAGAGGACAAGAAGATATTAGCATTCTATGAATGAGGGTGAGAGGGAGAGAGAGAGGGAGAGAATTAGTATTTCTCTAGTATACTTTGAATAAGTGATGATAAATATGTTGTAAAGAACTCAAGGAAAACATATACACACACACACACACACACACACACACACACACATATACATATGTACATACACCAGTTAATATCACTGAGAACCAACAAATAATTCTAGACCAGGACTGACATAAATAGATGCTATGTACTACGTGGCCTTTTTAGATGATCACCAAGTACAGGAGCGTATTCAAACTCAGAGAAATCCAATGTTTGCCAGACTCAGTTGACCTTAGATCTCTTTTTTCACAGAGTATTTATTAACACTCTACTGGAATGTATTTTGAGACATGCTAATCAAATGCGATTGTTTTAATACCAAAAGAAACCAAAATACCTTTCTCTCGTCTCTCCCTGTGTCTCTCTCTGTCTCTGTCTCTGTCTCTCTCTCTCTCTCTCTCTCTCACACACACACACACACACACACACACACACACACACACACACAAGCTGAAGTTTAACTCTGTCTACTGAAGATAAAGGGCCTGGGACCAGCAACGCCTGCCCCCTCCCCTCACCCCAACACACAATAGCAGTGAGCATACCTAGTGTCTAGATTTTGGCTTCTACATACCACTTCCACTAAATGGAGTCCCACTTCTTTGAAGAAATGGCTGATTCCAGGGCTAGGACAAGGAAAATAAAACATCTTAAGTCAGAATGTTGGGGACATGTTAAAGGACACAGGAGCCAGCTTGAAGAAGCTTTCACTGGCCAAATCTGGTACAATCTGAGAATCAAATAATGATAGTGACATATAACCTAGTCAATAACATAGGAAACCACTGTTCAATACTAATATGCATTAATAAGTGGATACATTGCCAAGTTTGATGAGGAAAGAGATATTTACACAGTTTCAAATTACCTCCCCACAGAAGACAATAATTATAGAGGGAATAGCATTACTTTAGAAGAGAAGATTGGCAGACAACACCTGAATTGAATGAATAAAGGATCACCCTAAATGGGACAAGTCAAAATCATGTGTCACTTGATAGGATGCCCTGACAAAGAAACACGACTTCTGTGATAATATTTTCTAAAGATGCATTATCTGACTCCGATCATGAAGAGACAGACAAACCCAAATTGAGAGGAGATGATATTCAGAAGTTTCAAGATTATGAAAGATTAGAAAAAAATGAGGACACGTTCTAGACTGAAGACAACTTAAAGAAATGACAGATAAAGGCAGCACATTATTCTGACCTGGATCCTTTCCCCTAAAGTCCATTTTGGGACATTTGGCAAGACTTGAATAGGACTTGGGGATTCTATGGTAGTAATGCAACAGTGTTAATTTCCTGATTTTGATGCTTATATTGTTGTTATGTATGAGGCTGTTTTTGTTTGTAGACAATACCACTACAGTGTTCAAAGTAATGGGCAATCTGATTGGCATCTTACTCTCCAGTGGTTCATAGGAAAAGATTCTTTGGTCTGACCAGGAATATAAAAACACTGCCTGAATCAAAGTTTTGCTCTTTGAGAATGAGTCTGTTTCTCTGCTGGCTAGATTTGGACCAAATGTCTCTTTTGGGGTATCTTCAAGAGTAACAAGAAGATGGAGCCCACCCTCCCTTTTTTAAGAAGAGAGTCTAGAGCTCTGGGATACACAGAGGCAAATGAGAGAGAGAAAGTAATTGAGATGGAAAATCAAAGTTGTTTACATGTTAATTACTCCATGAGCTCTGTTACGTGGTCCCTTTGGGAAGTGAGAAGTATCTTCCCAGAAGGAGTAACAACCTCATCAACTTAACTCAGACGTCTCCATGAGATTTCCCACGTTCATTATCCCATTGTTCCTCAAACAGCCCATGGAGGCAGAGTGAACAGAGAATATGAATCACACGATGAGAAACTACATCCCCCAGAAGTTAAGCGACTTCCCAACACCACACAGCTGGCAGAAAATGGTGCAATGAATCAAATCCAGAACTGTCTGACTCCAAAGTCCCTTTAGAGTTCACCCTCTGCCTTCCAAGATCACATCACATAGCGTCTCCCTCAAAGAAATAGCAACAATTAGTCTGTGATTACTAAAGACGCATCATTCCTCTCTGTTCCCATATTCTGTATTGGCTTTATACATGTTGGAGAACTTTGTCCTCCTTTTTCCCCTCTTGAAATTAAAGGGCAATCTCATTTTTTGGCAAAATGCATACTTGTGACCAGTCACTCAGGATAACTGAAGCCTGTGGTCCCAATTTCAGGTACGGAGGTAGGGGGTGGGGTGACGAGAAGCCTTTGCAGGTGAAGGTGACACATGAATCCTCTAGTCTGCAGAGGTCCTGGATCACTCACTACTCTCATGTACCCTCTTCCTGCCCCGTAACCTTCCCACCTGGAGGTGAGATCCTTCTGCCTTTCTCAAAGGCTCAATTTCCTGATCTTACTGAACAACACTTGTGAGTAGACAGGTTTAATCCACGCCCTGACTCCAGGTTGTCTCTGTTTTATTGTCTTCATCCTTCATCCCAGTGCTAACAGTCAAAGGTCATTATTAGATTTCCAGAAAGCTGTGCAGCTGAGGAATTTATTAATTTTTCCCTTTGGCTACCAAAAAACCAATAATCATTATCAGAGAATTTAAAAGAGAATGAAAGGAGGAGAGAGGGTTTTGGGTTGGGGGTGAGGGAAATAAACAGATGCTGTCTAGTTCCAAGATGCTTTTAATGTCCAGAATCTCCCACGGGGCAGCTTCCCATTTTCTCACACTAGGTTCCACATGAATTGGCCAGCAGCCTCAGGGATAGTGAAAACTCTTGATAGAAGAGAGAGTTCACTGGGGGCTGAAGTATTCATAAAAGGTTTCAGGCAGAAGAGGAGGAATAGGGTGAATTGAGGGGAGCCAAGGACTCATGGTCCTAGAAAATGCAGGAAGGAATTGTGTGTGTCTTGCTCATGACTGCAATTCCAGCACTAAGGATAATATTGAACAAACTATAAACCTCAAAACATTTGTGATCAATAGAAGAAAAGTGGAAAGAAGGAAGGAAGGGAGGAGGGTAAGAGGGTGAGAGGGAATGAGTGAGGGAGAAGGGGGGAGGGGCATGAGTGAAGGCTAGAGAGGTAAAGGGCAATGGACATATGCATAAAAGATTGCTTCTAAACATTAGTTTGGTTGTATGTTAACCATGAATGTCTTGCTTTGTCCCCCATCCCCACCATCACCTTCAGGAAAAAGGCTGTTTTGCTCTCCGAAACACAGGCTGCATGTTTGATATTCAGCCCCCCTTTCTTTGCTCATAAACCTGGATTTGGTACAAATGTCTACCCTGTGATTCAGGGAAGGGTGAGCCCCATCCCTTTCTAAAAGCTGATAAGGATTTGTCTAAACCAGTATGATGGATTCTACTTGCTGTTTGGTCAAGGTCGGTATGTGAACCTCAGTCCTGGCCAGTGAGACATAGTGGGGGTGGGAAGGTGGGCCCAAAAAGGTGCCCTTGCTCTTAAGGAGACACTGTAAGTGATGGTTACTATCTGATCTTGGACTTTGCCACGTCTGGCCAGGAAGCCTGAAAATGTTCTGCCTTTTTGAGGCCATGAAGCAAGTCAACTTGAGAGAGTTAAGCCAGTGCTGAGCTTAGCAGAGTGGAGAGAGGGAAACCTGGGGCCTGATAACACAGTTGAGCTGCTGAATTGAACACCTCTGAAGCTCTCCCTATCTCTGGGCTTTGTGATATAAGCAACACTTCATGTCTTTATAGATTAAGCCAGTTACAGTCATACTTTTCTACTTCTTTGACACAGAGGCATCCAAACAAATACAGCACCTCAATCTGATGGAATCCAGTCCCTCACAACATTTCAAGCCTCATCTCCAACCAGCGCTGCCCCTCTCTCTACATTCCAGCCGCATCACATTGTTTATGGTTCCCCAAATACATCCCATCGATTCATTCATGTCTTTGCCCCTGCTTTTCATCTGGTCTCCTCTCCCATGTGTCTAGAGGACAGATCATATTTCCTCTCCCAAAACTAACTGAGATGTCACCTCCTCTAATCTGTGTGTCTATAGCATGAAGGTCAAGAGCATGATCCCAGAAGCCAAGATGCCTGGATTTGAATTGCAGCTCTGCCACCTACTACGTTTGTGCCCTTGAGCATTTTGTTTAATCTTGTTTGGCTTTCGTTCCTTCCTTTATAAAATGCAAATAATAACAGGCCCTCCCCTATAGTGTAGTTATAAGAAATGATGTGAGTTCATATATGTAAAAGCACTGAGAACAGTGTCCAGCACATAGTAAGTGCTGCATAAGTTCACCGTTATGGTTCTATTTGTCTGTTTTATATCCGTCTTCACAATGAACAGCCGAGTCTGTGAACTCTTTGAGGGCAGAAGCTTTTCTTCATTTCTTTATCCTCAACACCTGTCATAGAGCCATGCATTGCTAAAGAAAGTGCTTAGAACAAAGCAAACCAACAAAGTCTCGTGGGAGGAGATGACATAGGCTCAAGGAGGATGGAAGGCTTGAAATGCAGTGAAGGAAACAGAACACGCGTGATGGTGTGGGAGGCCAGTGCATTTAAAGCAAAAGACACTGCACGGAGCTAAGCCTTTCCGCCGTTGCGTTTGTGTTTTGAATGTCAGGCCAAAGGTACAGATTTTATCTTGAAGAAATTAGGGAAGCATTGATGATCTCAATCTGCAGAAGTGCATAATCACACGTATATCCAGAAGATGAATCTGCCTTTTTGTAAGAGCTTTTTTGAGATATAATTTACAGACCATAATACTCACCCATTTTAAGTGTTCATTTCAGCAAGTTTTGGTAAATTTACAGAGTTGTATAACCATCACCAAAATCCAATCTTAGAACATTTGAATCAGGCTTCTCTAGAAGTGTGGGTTGAACTGTAAACACTCTTACGTAAACAGGCCATGTAGGGGCCCAGTCTTGTAGGTTCAGCCAGAAACGGAGGCGGCGGCAGCAGGAAGTGTAACTGAGCGGGACTCTATGGGGTCTTCCGGGGACAGACCCCTCCCCCATATCCTCTGCTGTAGCTCCTCTCGGAAGTACCCAGATAATAGTATCTCATGCATATTTCCTGAGTTTTTCAGATGCTAAAAACAGCCACCAAATGGAAGAAATTAACTACTTGATGATCACGAGCATGTGGCCCCCAGACCCTCTGGCCCCAAAGGGTTGATCACCATCAATCAATCAGAGAACTGTGCACCCTGGGCCCCTCTGTCACCTGCCTCTCCCTCACCTGGGCTTTGGGGTTTTTTTGGGCATGAGCCACTCTCCTTGCTTGGCCCTGCAGTAAACCTGTCTCTGCTCCAGCTCCGACGTTTCGATGTCATTTGGCCTCACTGTGCATCCGGCACGTGAACTTGTGTTTGGTAACCAAATGAGTATCTGTCTCTCTTTACTCTGAGGCTTAGCCCTGGGAAGTGTGGACCCTAACCTCTGCATGCCATGAGTCCTAGTCCCTTCAGTCTTTCCCCTTCCTCTTCAGGCTCAATGTTTATACGTAATTGATTACATACTTTTCCTACTTGACCTTCCCTCCCATCTGTGAGCTCCTGGACATTTAGGATCATTGCTGACCTCTTTTTCTCCCTAGCTTGTACCTCCTGGCAGCAGGACCTGGCACACAGGAGGTGGAGATTTGAGATGGATGGTTAAGAAACTCATGAAGGCCATTTGTTATAGTTCTGGCTGTGGACTCCACTGGGCAAATGGGCTGGCATTCCTGTGGTACATCTCCATCCAGGAGAGGGTGTGGGACCACGAAGAGGAGAATTATGAATATGAAGACTGTGAGTCATTGCTGCCTGTTTGGCAACTACAGGTCAAGTGCATCAGCCACCTGGTCTGCGATTGTTGCCTCTGAGCGAGGATACCTGGCTGTTCCCTAAGTACCTGTTTGTGTTGGGCTGAACTTGGCCTCTCATTGTTTTAATCTTTTTCACTCTGTGAGGCATCTAGACATGTTCTCTAAATGCAAAACTCCTTGTCTCTGGCTAGCTACTTCAGTCCAGAAGGGAACCCTGCTCAAGGGGAGCCCCCACAAGTCTTCCCTGACACACACATTGTGTGTGCACATGTGCCCCTGGGCAGTAAATCAGTGGCTCGGCTTGTGCAAGAAAGGCAGGACGTGCATTTCAGGCACAGATTCCTAAAATAAGCAGTTTGAAGCTGGTGGCAGGGCAGGGTCAGTATCCTGGGTCCCGGGGGCTATCTGGGTCTAGTATCCAAGGGATCCAGGGCAAAGGAAGTCATGAGAGCTGACAGGAGGAGGAGAAGCCACAGACCCCAAAGGGAATTTGGTCAAAGATCAGAGAAGAGGGGCAGCTCCAACAGGAGGCTCTGCCTTGGGAGATTAGGGAGATGAGTTCAGAGGGTGTTCAAGATGAGCTGAGAGGATGGTGAGCTGTGGCTGGAGAGGGGCCAGGGCTTAGACTGAACTTGCCAGTGTTGAGAACTGAGGACCTGAGTGGTGGTCATCTTACTCCAATTGGCACACTCCATGCTAAGGACGGGACCTCAGAGCTGCAGACCACATTGGGCCAGTGTGTGTGTGTGAGAGTGTGTGTGTGTGTGTGTGTGTGTGTGTGTGTGTAGGTGGTGTGTCCTTCTCTCTGAATTTCTATACTTTTAAGAGCCTGAAGGGGTTTTTTGGCTTAGCCAGTTAGATTTCTTTAATGAAGAAGCAGAAAGGTGCTACAATGGGCACAGGAGCCTTTTAGCAGCAAACCCAGGATTAGATCCAAATATTTAGGCTACTGGACCAGTGTTCTTTCTACTCCTCTGTCCGTGTTGTGTGGATGAATGTCTTACTCTGGTTTGGGGGTACAGTCCCATAGCCCCAACCTGGGGGCCTAACTTGGATGCTATCTTGGATGTGAATAGAGGTTATTCTAATGAAAAAGCAATTGGTTTTCAAAGAAAGTCTGTCCTTTGTTAACAGTACTGTTTCAGGGTTAATTTCTTAGTTTTGATAAATGTAATGTGGTTCCTGATGGTTAGGTTTATGTCTCAACTTGGCTGGACCACAGGGTGCCTGGATATTCAGTCAAACATTATTCTGGGTGTTTGTTAGGGTGTTTTTGGATGAAACTACATTTAAATTCCTAGACTAAGTAAAACAGATTGTCCTCCTGAATGTGAATGGGCCTCATTCAGTCTGTTGAAGGCCTGAATAGAAGTCTCCCCAAGCAAGAGAATCCTCCTGCCCGCTGGCCTTTGGACTGAGGATCTGCTCTTCCTGGTTCAAAAGCAGCCTGCAGCCTTGAAATTTAAACTGGGCCACTGGCTCTGCAGATTTTGGACTTGCCAGCATTCGTAATCACATGAGACAATTCTTTGTAATAAATCTCTTTATATATAAATATGAGATTATCTCGTATAAGATGTTAACATTAGGGGGAGCTGGGTGAAGGGTACAGAAATTCCCCATACTATCTTTGCAACTCTTCTCTAAATTATTCCAGAATAAAAGGCTTCCAAAAAAAAAAAAGAAAAAAGTCAAGCCAGAATCCCAGTATTCTAGATGATCATAATTCCCCAATAAAGGGACTTCAAAGTCCTGAGAGGGCAAAGGAATAAATACAGTGCTAAACAATGTGCTCTAACCAGATCTTCCAGATCCCAGACTAGTGGCCTCAGTTTTCTCCTATGTGCTGTTAGTTTCTATCCAGATCATTAGGAAGAGTATATGCTGTTTTTCTTATTTCGTCCCTTCACCCTGGCACCGTGAAGCTGTGAGATTTATGAGGACAAAGATGGTGTTTTATTTCTCTCCAGCCCCTAGCATGAGGCCCACACACCAGAGGCTTTCACTGAAGATATGTTTTCTTCACTTAGCCAATTTGAAAAAAAAGTGCAAAAGAATAACACGAATGATTTTATCTCTGTCTGTATAAAATACACTGGGATATTTTCTTTTTATTTTTTATTGAGAGTCAAATGTGTGATGAGCCTTTTGCTGGATATGAGGGAAAGAGGAGTTACTAAGAGCAGAAACGTGCAATCCCTGTGTTCAAGAAGTTGACAGTCCCGCGGGAGGCCAGAAAGTAAGAAAATAATAGTAACCAAACAACTGTTTTTATTGAGCATTTACTATGTGCTAGATACAATACAGGACTGTCTGTATATTATTGCATATCATCCTTAAATAAGGCATTGATTTTGGAACTAAATTCAAGACTTTCTGAGGTTAAGTCTCTGGCCCAAGGATGTCATGCCAATTAAGGGACAGAATTGGGGTTTGAGCTCACGACTAGCCTCCAGCAAAGCCTCAGCTTTTTCCTAACGTGTTATACAATATTTCTGAATTAGTTCTACTTTTTCACACGTCTCTCTTTTTCTAATAGAGGGGGGAACCTAAAAGGAAGGGTCCCAATCGTGTTTATCTTTGTTCCTTCAAATCTTAACACAGCTGGACACAGAGCAAAAAAAGTAAATGCTTGTTGAGTTGAATTAAGGAAATAAAACTTTGAGAAACGCTAAGGGGCAGAGAGAATCACTTCCTGGGAATGTTCTTCTTCTTTTTTTTTTAATAGCAGGAAATATCTCAGAGAGATGATCAATTCTTTTCTGGAATGATCCCCCTGTGTACTTAAAGTAATGAATTGCTATCAGTCTGAAGAAAAATATTGTGATAAAATATTGAGGCCCGATAATGTGCTGCGGTTTGGACCAATGTGCCGTCTCAAATGGGGCCAAGAGCTGGCCATGGCCTCCAGGGCCCTTTCATATATCAGCCGAAAGGGGAGCAATGGATAAAGGCCTGAAAGCAAACTTAATGCAAGCGCTGCTTGGGGACATGGGGGATTGTTAAGGACCCCCGGGGCCTGTAAAACTACCATCATCCAGCCATAGGGCAGTGCCATTGATCTACCATGAGAAAGAAATGTCAGTATATCTTGTGGGCAAATGGACAGACGTGTTTGGGGTTGGAGGGGCATGATCTTCAACGGTGTATTTGTAAAGTGACAAGAAAATGGCTCCACCGTTAAGAAACCTAGATTCTGTTCCTGTTGGCAATAATATATGACCCGGGAGGTTGTCATCCAGCCTCTCAGGATTTCTGGTTTCCTATCTGTAAATTGAGCATTGTAATAGCATCCTCATCTGCATCGTAAACAGTGCTTTGTGAGACTGAAATGAGGTAATATGCATACAAATGATGGCAAATGTACAAAATGCTGTTCAAGTGTTTTACAGCACAGTGGAGTGTGAATTAAGGTAGCATAGCAAGAAGGTCACAGGTGTTAAGGAGTTTCAGTTCATATTTCTATTACTGCATTGCACAACCCAACAAAGGAAACTTACCTGAATTAAGTAACCGAAGTTACTCAAGTCTGATTGCGTTTCAGTTTCCTCATCTGTAAAAATGGGATAAATGCGTATCCTGTCAATTACTAAGAAGATTAGAAATGCTAAGAAAATTGGCTTGGCACTGGCTCAAACAGCCAAAATATATTTTGTGAGCTTTGTTTTGGTGTATCTCCCTCCCCCATTAGACTGTGAGCTTTCTGAGGGCAGAAAAGATATATTTATCTTTGCAGCCGAGTCTATCCCGTTGCTTGACAATTCATAAAAAAAATAAGTTATTTATAAAACAAACTTAGTATAGTACCAGGATCAACTAGGAATCAGAGAATGAAAATGATTATTAATTTGTCTTTAAATTTCAATTCCATTTACACCTTTATCTTGTCCTAAACCTTAAATATATTTCTTTCTACTTAACCTCCTAAAACAAATGTAGTTGGAATGTTAATCCTTGGAAATGCTCATTTAAATATTTATTAAACCAATAAATATTTATGGCGGGCTCACCCACTGTGTCACTGAGCTATGTGGTAGAAAACTACACCCAGTCCTTGGCCTGGTTGGAAAGATAATAGATATTTCCAATAAATAGGAGGTTAGGGGATGGACAGATTTGAATTGTCCAGGTTGGCTTCCCAGAGAAACATGGATCCCCCAGCTGAGATCTGAAGGAAAAGCTGGGGACAGAAGTAGGCAAAGCAGAAATAGTACCTAGATATTCAGGGAAATGCAAGATGTTCTGGATGACTGAGTGAAGGTTGATGGCAGAGGGTGAGGGAAGATGGGAAGAAGAAAGTGAGAAGAGTGGTTGGTCCAGGGACCAATCATGAAGAACCTCACCGATTATACTCAGAGATCCTGTCTTTTTTTCCTGAAAGCACTTGGAAGCCATGAAAGGATTTTAAGGAGGAGAGAGAATGACTGGACTTCCATTCTAGAACCATTGTTCTGGCTCAGCATGGAAGGTGGACAGAAAGGGAAAGCAAGGTCACTGTCATAGATTCCACTGAACCCAATCTTCTCTGTGAGATCCTATGCCTGAGCTTATGGAATTAAACCAAATTAGAAATCCCCCAACACAATCCAGACAATGATGGGCCATTCACACCTTCTCATGTGTTCAAGGTTACTAGGGTCTTAGTCCTGTGTCCTCACATCCTGTGGTTTGTCCAGCTCCTAAGGAGACAGGCATGGCTCCACCACCACCTTTGCTGATCAGTCTTCCTTTCCAAAGACATAAACAAGATGCCAGACCTTGGGCAGAGCTGTGCTAAAGGAGAGCAAGGGGGAGATGTGTGTGGGCTCATTTGTTATCTGAGACTCACCCTTCAAATTACACAGGGCAAAAAGACTTATGCCGAAGTGCTCAAGGGCTGTCAGGAAATCCAACCTTTATGACTTGGACATTCCTGGAAGAGAGAAATGCCTTTTTGGAGATGGTCATATATGTGCCTGGTCACATGCTGGGTGCATTCTATTTCAACAGTCGCATAAAGTGCCTAAGAGCATGGGCTTTGGGGCCAGACAGACCTAAATCAAAGGCAAGCATTGCTAACTGCGCCATCTTGGGCAGGTCCCTTAACTTAGCCCATAGGGTTGTAAGAATCAAAGGAGACTGTGTGTGAAAGTGCTTGGTACCTAATCAGTGCACCATTCATGTGGTTGTGCTGGTGATTGCATTTGAGAGGGTTGTAGTGGTGGTGATGGTAGTGGCCCCACAGCTTGGTGACTAGGAGCGCCAACCCCAAAGCCAGCATATCCCCAGGTCTGCCATTCACAAAATGTGATCTGGAGCAAGTTACTTGATGATTCTTTCTTGGCTTTTCACCTGTAAAAGGGGGAGAATGATCGTACACACCTTGAAGGGTTGATATGAAGATTAAACGTAGAGTCATAATTGTAACATGTGAAGATAGTTCTTGGAACATGATAAACATAAATGTCAAATAAATGTACAAGCTAATTAGTGCTCAAAACAATAAGGTAGGGCATGAATATCCCCAAATAGAGGAAGAATTGCTCCCGTATCTTGTAGATGACGACACAGAAACAGAGAGGTAATTTTAGTGCCCATGTCACTGTCACCAGTCAGTAAAGGGTGGAAATGAAATTTGAATCCTGTTCTCCCTGAGGGCAAGATGGTACTTTAGACTGTATGACTGGAAGCTTTATTCTTTTTCTGGCTCATCCCAAAATCTAAGAACATGCTTCTAGAGTAATGGGTATCTCTTAAAAAGCTCACATTTACTGAGTATCTTCTATTTGCTAGACCACGTATTATGTTATTTAATTCTTACAACAATCCTATGAGCTAGGCAGTATTATTTCCATGTTTAAGATGAAGACATTGAGGTTCAGATGTTAAGTTACTCACCCAAGATCAATTGTGAAATAGCAGGGATAGGACTCAAATTCAGGGATATGAAACTCTAAAACCCATTCTCTTTCTCAGCCTCAATCTCCCAACGTAGTGAACAGTGGGATACCCTTCTTGGAATTCAGTATAGGATCTGTTTTATTTGAAGTATAAGATCTAGAAGTGTATGTTCAACCAGCACAGGCGTGAAGATTGCTAAGGGAAATACCTTTAATTAACATCTTTTGTAATTATTCTTAACAACAACGTAGCGGGGCATTATCCCCTGAACTTCTTTATAAATGAGAAAAATAAAATCTCAGAATTCAAGTAACTTCCCCAAGTTTGCACAGCTAGAACAGGAAAAGAACTGGAACATGCATGCATAACAGCCTGTCTCTAGAAAACCAAACATTTCTCCAACAGCCACCGTATACGGGGGTGCATATAAATGTCAGCAGAAAATAATGAAACAACCACTGTGTGCCTGCATCATGCCTCAGCCTGCGGAGCTAAATGAATTCCAAAGCCATTTTTTTTTTACAAGGCCATTCCTTAGGTGTTTACCAGCCTCTAACTTCATTACACTCTGAGGCTTACTTGGAGTATTGCCTTCCTCATAGGGTCGTCTTAACGGCACACTCAGCTCTGTTAATTGCAGAGTGTTTCGTGTGCATTAGCTGCAGCTGGCATTGCTTTTGATGGGTACTCCAGGGCCCTTTATGGGGCTTGGAAGAAAACTTGCAGAAGACTGGCACCTCTGAGGCTGTTGAGAAAAGAAATGGGGCTTCTTTCATCTAAGGCATCAAGGCACCTCTTTGGAGCGATAGCTTCTCATTTGTGGAAGGGGGCTGATAATTGGGCAGGTATGCAATGGCATACTGCGGCGGCTGTTAAAATATTTAAGTGCATCTAGACCACATCCTAAATATCTGCTTCCTGAGTCCCAAGTGCCTCTGGTGACCCCAGTCCCTCTGCTGGGATTCCTCAGATATCCCCTTGATTCAGAAAATAGAGGACTAACACTTGATTAAACAGAAGCCTCCAGGACCCCACCATGTTCAAACTGGTTGATTGGCCGTGCTTTCTCTTTACCCACTGTCAAGTTTTTATCTGTTACCTCTGCCTGAAGGCATCATTTAGCTAGAGGACAGACCAGTCCAGAATAGTCACAGAGCATCCACAATATCCTCTCAGTATTGTTTTTGTCTTGTCTGACATCTTGCACAGATTCATCTGGATTCCAGCATAATTGGTATGTTCCACCTATTGCATTTCAGTGGTGGTATTTTAGTTGAGGCTGAATTTTCCTTGGTTTTTTTTTTTTTCTTAATAAAATTCAGGAGTGATCTTTGCCAATAAGTAATAGCTTCAAAAGGGTTGCCATCTCCTGTTAGCTGGGTTCTGTTTTCATCCGGTTTTCCTCCTGCCTTGTGAAATGAATATTCTGGTTTAATTGCTTAAGTGCTCTTGTTTCTAATCCAGACTTGTCTTGGCTTGCCTGTCTCATACACATGAGACAGAATCACCTGGCATCTCTGCGGGAAGGGACTGCCTTGTGCCCACCTTCGCTCGGGCTCTGAGATCGTGAGGTCTCAGACAGTTAGTCTTACTCATTCCCGCAGCCCTGAGCTGAAAGGAGTGGAGAGCAGGTGATGAGAAGGAACTAGGAGGGAAGCTCAGAGTAAATGTGGGCAGTTTGTTTTAAAGGAGCTGGAATTAGCTCTTGTCTCTCTGAATGCCCATAAAAAATCCCTGCCCTCCTTATTAGCACGTGTAACTTAGTCTGCAGCAAAAGAAGCCCTAAGGAAAACCTGCTTCCATGTGAGATGGAGGTGTACTTGTCTCTTGGTAAAAGTTCAGAGGTAGGAATCCAGGGCTGAGTGGTAGGTCGCTCTTTACTCCAGGAATTGCCTGGAAATCCAGGCTCCTGCCAGCCTTCTGTTCCTCTGTCCCTGAGATCTAGCTCTCATTAGTGTACTCCCAGGTGGTACTGTGGCCCTCGCGTCCACACTGCCAGCAGTACGATGGAGGCAGTGGAAGGAAAGCAGAACGTAAAATCAGTTGTTTCCCCAGGAGGCGCTGCTGTGAGCTACCTCCACATGCATCCTGTTAGCCACAAAAGAATCTAATGGCCACTCCAGCTTCAAGGAAGGCTGGGAAACGTGATATTTATTCCTGGAAGCCAGAAATTGAAGTGTCTTATTTCTATAGAAGAAAGAAAGAACAGCCATTGAGGCCTACCCTCAGTCTGTTTGTCCTTATGTTGTATCAGACACCTGGCTGTGTGTGTCTGTCTCCACCGTTAGAACTTTAAGAAGAAGGTGATGACTATAGCTACTTCATTGTTGTATGCCCACCACCTGGCACCAGATTTCATCTGTAAGGTGCTCTCTAGAAATCTTTAAAAAGCACCTGCATCCAATGGTGTCCTTCCACCACTTAACTCCTACAAAGCCTTCCCATTGACCTTGGCGCCAAATTCAAGCTGATTACCATGGTCTCTAAGGTTCTACCTCTCTAAATTCACATGCACTATACTCACTTCTCACCCATTATTATCGTGGTTCAGCCACACCAGCATTCTTTCTGTCCCTGCAGCTCACCGAGCTGTGTTGCTTCTCAGGCCCTTTGTGCATGCATTTCCTGTGCCTGCCATGCTCTCCCGTGGCCGATGTTCATTTAGCCGCCTTCTCTTCCCTGAGATCTCAGCTCAGATCTACCTCTTGGTATTTCCCTAACACTGCCCAACCCCACATGGCCCATCTCATCATCACTCTCATGCCGTAAGAGATAGGGTCTACATAGCCTTTCTCACTGTCTGAAATTGTTGTGTGTACATAGGTATTGATTTGCTTATTGGCTCTTTGCCTCCCAAATTAGAATATAAGCTCCAGGTGGGCAGAGATCTTGCCTGTTTTGTCATTCATAGTATCCTAGACACCTAAAACAGTGTCTGGTACCTAGCACGCTGTCAGAAAGCATCAGTGGCCTCAATTGTTTTGTTAGCAAAATAGCAAGTTTTTATCTTTAGGAGGTAAGTTCCATTCTTTTTCTTTTTGTTAACTCTATTACCCCACAAAGTTGCAAAGTAAAATCTAGAAAGTCAGCTTATGTGAATTCACACGCTTCTTGCCCACTGCCTCTCCCAGGTTAGGAATCTGTCTTCAAGAACTCTCCCACGTGATGGGGAGGGAAGTCTCCATTTTAGAGATCAACCCCCGACCTATTCCAGGATGCTGTAGCCTTGACAGGCCAGCCTCCTCATCCTCATTCTCAAGCCATATCTACATTGTCATGAAATAAGTAGGATCAGAGGTATAGGCAGATGGTCCCAAGAGTGAAGATTAAACATCAGTTGGAATGATGCAGCTTAGAAAAGAGAGGCTCAGGGAGATAGAAACCAGCATGTGTTGACCAGACCCCTTGCCAGACACCCCAGCAAGTTGATGCCCTGTTTTAGAGATGGTGAAACAAAAGCTCAGAGGAGAGGCAGGAAACCTGGCCGATGTGTTTGAGAAATAGAGTAAACTGGGGGGGAGGAGTGGGGGATGAGGTCTCAGAGGCCACAGCAGGGAAGGGTGAGAGAGTGCGGACACAGTAATAATTAGACTGAGACAGTAGCCCAGTGAGCCATGGATGAGGGGAGGAGAAATGAGCATGAATAAGAAAATAAATTCTTGCAGCAATAGCAAAGGAGAATCAGAGCCTTAGGAAGCAGTCCAGTGGAGGGGAGGGACGAGTGGACAGCTGTGAAATAGGAGCGAAGGTCAAGGATGATTCCCCAAAAATGTCTGCCCTGGGAGTTTGCACAGGGAACTTAAGTCTTTATCATGCATACAAAGAACTCAGTAAATATTTATTGAATCAAATCCAATTTTCTCCCTTCTCTGCCCTTCTACTGAGCTTTCACTTTGTTCCAGACTAAATGTACGGTTCTCTGATGCCCAATCTTGGATGACATCCCCTCTTTGTCAACCCCAGACTTGCTGAATGAAACCTGACATCTTTCTCAGCCCACAGCATGACCGGCTGAAGTCAGGGCTAAATCGCGAGGCATCAGCCAGCATTGGAGCCCGAGGCTAGGTCATTCTGAGCCCAGATCCACAGTCTTAAGATGTGTACCTTCTCCTGACTGCTCAACAGCTACTTCTTCATACCCAGCATCTCCCGAAAAACTCCAAACACACAGCCTTGCTAGTAAGATGCCTGGGGCCAGGCCAGGAGCAATAAAGGCTGAATGCCAACCAAGTGGGTTATCCCAGTGGTGCCCACCTGGTGCCATGAAGCTGTTCTGGCTGTCCTCACCTCTGTTTTATTGTCCACGCCTTTGGAACTCATCATGAATCCCCATTAGCTCTAACATTAGCTCTAGCTCTTGGGTCCAACCTTTCACGTACGGCCAGCAAAATGGACACCCTGGACCTCCAACAAGCATGCTTCCCAGTCCATCCCATTGGCCTCCATTAATATTCGGGGACTGGCAGCTAAGATTGACTGCCTCATTAGCAGGCATCGTGTGGAACTCTGACAATAATTAACAACTCAACAGTCTCATTTGCTGGCCTATCAGAGAAGTATTCAATCAAAAATGTAATTTGCCCGATGCCTCCATTTAACATGGGAAGACTATTCCTTCAAAGTTTTAAATAGTCTAATTAAGAGGGAAGAAATGGAAGGGGAAAAATTATTAACAGTATAGGTTTAATGTGAAATTGCTGGAGCGAATTAATAATGCAATAACCATTTTTAGCAGCTGTCTATCAGTTTGTGGGTTAGAGTAATTCAATTAGTCAGCAAAGGGCTGTTCAGATCAGATGGTGAGAAAAAGTACTATTTTGTCTCCCAAAGGTGCTGTAGACTTTATTTCCCTGGATTTCGGAGAGATCCCTACAGAATACTCCAAGACCCTGCAGAGAGCCAGTGTCTAGGGAGTGGTGTGCCTCGTGGTTGGAGTAAGAGGGCTTGCTTTCTCGGGGTCCCCTGGAAATAGTCTCAGTGCCTCTGCTCAGGGTTTACTTCCCGCAGGGTCAACTCCACGGTGTCAACACCCTTAATTCAAAGCAAACTGTCTGCCAAAGTCAGGAATTCTAGCTAGGCGCTCCAGGATTCTGTCTATGTCCCCTTCCAGAAGCCTAATGCCACAGCTACACCGGCCAATGGCTTTTTCTTCTCTCCGGTGTGTGTGGGGCTTCCACCTCTCCACACCGGTGATCATGAGGCCCTTTCTCTTGGGAATGCCTTCCTAGTGTCTGTTCACTAAATCCCATCAGGTCCAGCTTAGGTCTCATCTGCATCACAAAACCTTCTCTCTCCCAAACAAACATTCTAGTTTCCAGGTCCCTTCCAACCCCAAGGTTCGGCCCCTTTCTCTTTACCTATAAATGGTGGATCCAACTGGAAGGTGAAGAGGCTCAGGTGAGAAATTCCAGAATTACAGGCAGTGAGTCTAGCAAAAAGAATACAGCCTTTGGATCCAGACAGATGTGGATTCTAATTTTGGTTCTGCCACTTAATGGCTGTATAGTCTTAAGTAATTTGCTCCCCCTCTCTGTGCCTAAATTTTTTCACTTGTAAAATAGAACTAAGAATACAGATAAGATGTGCTGACTTCTTGTAAAGATGATGGAAGATGTATGAAAAGCACATAGTACATCGCAGGTGCTTTAAAATGGCCATCATTGAATGTAGTTTGGTGCAGCCATTGTGGAAAACAGTATGGAGATTTCTTAAAAATTCAAAATAGATTTACCATATGGATTATCAATACTACTCCTGGACATAAATCCAGAGGAAGCTCTAATTTGAAAATATACATGCACCCCAATGTTCATAGCAGCACAGCTTACAATAGCCAAGACATGGAAGCAGTCTAGATGTCCATCAACAGATGACTGGATAAAGAAGATGTGGTGTGTGTGTATACATACACACACACACTCACACACACACACACACACACACACACACACACACACACAAAATGGAATACTTCTCAGCCATAAAAAAGAATAAAATAATGCCATTTGCAGCAACGTGGATGGGCCTGGAGATTATCATTCTAAGTGAAGTAAGCCAGAAAGAGAAAGAAAAATAGCATATGATATCATTTATATGTGAAATCTTAAAAAAGAGACAAATGAACTTATTTACAAAACAGAAACAGACTCAGACATAGAAAACAAATTTGTGATTACCAGTGGGGAAAGAGGGGGGTTTGGAGGGATAAATTGGGAGTTCGAGATTTGTAAATACTAATGACTATATAAAAAATAGATATACAACAAGTTTCTTCTGTATTGCACAGGAAACTATACTTAGTATCTTGCAGTAACCTATAATGAAAAAGCATATGAAAGCAAGTATTTGTACGTACATGGATGACTGAAACATTATGCTCTACACCAGAAATTGATGTAACATTGTCAACTGACTACTTCAATCAAAATAAATAAATAAAGTGAAATAAAATAAAGTAGATAAACAGCAAGGTCCTACTGTATAGCACAAGGAAATATATTCAATACCTCATAATAGCTTATAATGAAAAAGAATATGAAAAGGAATATATATATATACATGGATAACTGAATCACTATGCTGTACACCAGAAAGTAACAAAACATTGTAAACCAACTATGCTTCAATAATTTTAAAAAAGACCACCATTGTTATTAATGCACTTACTACAGTGTCAGGCTTATAGTAAATACTGTTTTTTTTAACCCTTCCTGACTCATCCCCTTGCATGTCCACAAGTCTTTGTCTTTCTAAAGAGTATTCTAATCGTCAACTCTTTTGATACAATTTTCTTTTTCTTTCTTTTTCTTCTCATCTCCCTGTTCCTCTCTGATGTCATCAGGATATGATTTGTATCATACACAGTTGACACCCTGAGCCATGCCCAGCTCTGTGCCTTGCACATGGGAAGCTAGGTATTTTCTGTAGAAACTGGATGTATGTGTAAGGTTAGAAGATGAAGAGCCGTTGCCATGAAGGTTTGTGAGTAAAACTGAGTTCAGGGGTGTGTGATTCCCCATTAATATTCAAATCTATATGTGCAGTTTTCCTCGAATATCTGGAAAAGTTAATCAGTGTTTCTATGTGAAGATAGTTAAACTGCTGGTCGTTAATGTCAATCATAGCCAAGTTTGCATTTCAGCTATTTCTCTTAGGCTTATAAAGTCCCCTCTCTGAACCTCAGTTTTCTCATCTGTGAAACTGGTAGTAATAGACCTACTTATTGGGCTGCTGTGAAGATCCTGTGAGGTTTTGCACATAAAGCATCTGCCACATATTAGGTACTCAGTAAATAGTAGCTGTTTTAACATTATTTGGAAGACAGAGGCAGTTGGGGGGACTCGGAAAGTGATGGGGAGGGAAGCTGAGACAGCTGCGGAGTGTCCTGGGGAATGCTGAATTACAGCAAGTTGAAAGCAAGGAGGAGATAGAGTTGCACCAGCATGGCAGGGTATGTGGAGAGAACAGTAGGCAAAGCTAAATTGGTGTGTTTCCCCCAGGAAGGAAAGCACAGCCCAGGGGGCTGTCAGCACCGACAGTCCGTCGTGTGTAGCAGTAGGGCGATACAATGGTGTTTTCAATCTCTCACTCATTTAGTCCAAGAACACTCCCTAAGCATCTTCTACAGGTGTGGAAGTAAGGGCTGCAAGGAAAACAAAAATGCTTTAGAAAAGACCCTGCTGTGAGACGCTTATTCTCAGAGGGGGAGATAGCACTTGGGTAGACAAGGAGGTGGAGCCGGATGAAGCCCGGGCACTGTTCCTTTTGGAGCCCATAGGCGTCAAAGGGTGAACAGTCTGGGACAGATTTCTGTTGTAACTATATTCCCTGTGGCCAGACAATTCGAATAGGTGGAGCCGATCAATCCAAAGCAGTGCACTCTATGAACACTCATGAGTGTGCCATTAGACAGGTGAGTTACCAGAGCCTGCAGAAAGCGAACCTGAACACCAGGGAAAGCCAGGAGGATAAAATCCACCAGTTTCCCTGTGGCGACACTAAATGTAAAGGTAATAAGCAGCCCCATGACTGAAGGGCTTGACGCAGCTCTACACATAGTGCTGTATGACCATGTGACAGGTTCCCATGCTAAGGGCTCCACATGCATTGTGTCCTTTAATCGTAGAAAGCAGTCTTTCAGGAGGTAAGAAGCAATGCACTCTAAGGGAAGGTTCTGATGAAGGAAGTGATGGAGACCTGGCCCAAAGAAGGCTGAGGTGCTGATGGGAAGGGACACCTGCCACCTACGCTTCCCAGCTAAACATTTGCTCAAGGTTTTCTGAACTATCTAGACACTGAAAACGAGTCTCTGGGACGTGTGTTCAACTTGCTCAAGGATAGACTGTTCAGGCTGCCCTCTTTGCTGTAATACGGTTAATTAGTTTACCCCAGACTTGTAGTCCACAGTTCATCGTCCTCAGATTGCCTGCTCTGGCTGTTTCCTCTTTTCTTCCTTCTCTCTTACAAATCCTGTTTTTGCTTTTATTTCTAAACAGTGGCCTTATGGTTGGCTCCTTTATGTATAGTAAACTGCACATGACTGACTATCTCTGGGTTATTCTGTGATCCAGAGCTTGGACTTTAGAGTCAGCTACTCCTGGGTTCCAATCTCAGTTCTGTTACTCTGTGGATGACACTGCATGAGTGACAACTACTCCACCTCTTGGTTTTCTCATCTGTAAAATGGGAATTAAACAAAGGTGCCCAGCTTATCCGTTTTGTGAAAGATTTAAATAAAGCAATCAGTAATCAAATGCCTTATTTAACTTACCATTATCAACATGGTCAGCATATTATTGTGAGAGTGAATCAGACGTTTTCCTATAACACCAATGAAAAATAATAGCAATGCAAATTACCTATACTCATAAAATGAAACCTGATAACACAAAGGCAGGAAACAAAAAGAAGTGAGGGGTAGAGGTTCCTGCAAGAGCCGAGGAAACTGACAAGGCTATAGGATGTACCAAAGGGAAATGTGCACCAAAAATAAATCTCTGCGTCGGAGGGTAGAGGAAGGGTGGTAACAAACAGTTCAGGCACCTGCATGAATCACTGGGATCACTATGTCTTTTGAGGCAATTTTTGAAAATGATCTTAAGAGCTCTGCTGAGAGAGAGGTCATTTATAGCAAGAATCCTAGGGACATCGCTGCTGATTTCATGGACATGGTGGTATTTGAAGTAGGCCTTGGTGACTGGACAGGGGCTGGTATTCCAGCCAGCGTCACTGTGTGAGAAAGGGCCAGGATGGGGTGCACGGGAGACCACTTGGGAGGGGTATCTCTGTCTTTCGTAACCTGGAAGCCTGGTTACCAAACAGGAGCTGTTTCCTACAGCTCCTCCTGCTCACTCGCCTCTTCTCAATAAATGCAGATGGCACCACTCTTCCCTAGGTCCAAGTCTGATTCTGCAAAGACAACTCCATCTCCAAAGACAAACGGGCAAGAGAAGCCACATGAGTGTTGACTTAGACCCTCAAAGAGTAACTATCTCATCGTGGAAACGTGATCAGCCCAGACCTGGGGGCAGAGAAGCAAAATGCAAAGCCCTTGCTGTCTAAAGAGCAAATTGGCTGGGTGAGGTGACAACCTCCAGATGGGAGAAGCAATTAGAGGAAGGCATAGCACTGCAGGAGAGAGCTTCCCGGTGCTGACCTCCAGCTGGGTGAGCCCGCAGACGTCTCCACATCTCCACCCACAGAACGGACTTTGATTAGAATCTGGGTGTTATGCTCTGGAAGAGGACAGGCTTGAGATTCAGATAGGCTGTCTTTGAGTCTGAACTTTAATGTCCTCATCGATAAAGTGGCACTGCTGATCTTTACAGCTGAGGGTTTGTTATGATGTGTAAGTGAGGAATGTAGGCAAAGAACCTAACCCCATCTGTGGCAGGTGATGAATACTCAGTGAACCTAAGCCCCTTCCTGTGCTGTGTCTGCCCTGTAAGGTCCCTTCTGATCTTCATGCCCTGTGTGTCTGTTGTTTTAGGTCACCATAAAAAAAAAAATTAAGAAACATTTTTAGAGGAAAAAAGCAGAAATCTTCACTCACCGAACTTACATCCCACCCCAAAGTACCCACTGCTTAGCAATTCAAAGTGCGTATTTACATAATGACATTTTCATCCATATAGGATCACACTGTATATTTTTCCCCAAACTTGCTTTTTCTATTTAATACAAAGGTTTAAATATGACTCCATGTCAGTTCACAGAAATCTGCAATATTCTTTTTGACAGCTGACTAATATTCTGCAGTACAAATGTGTCATGATCTAACCACCCACCAATAATAGGACTTTAAGTTATTTTTTTACTAGTGTAAATAATGCTACAATGAACAGCCCTATGCATGAATTTTAGTGACTGAGTATTTTTAAGTTCCTTCAAGTGGAATTATATGGTAAAAGGAAAATTATTTTAAGTTTTGATAGATAATGCCAAATTGCTCCCTGAAACTGTGATTCCAAGGGTTAAATTAGTCATTATTGAACATAAATTGATTAAAAACCCACTATGAGCCAGGCCTTCTTGCAACACACACAATGAATCAGGCACAGAGACTTCCTCCAGAATCTGGTAACTTTCTATGTGTCCACACTTTGTGAACAGTAACAATTCTGGGTATCAGATACTCAGGCATAGCTCAGGGTAGTAAGAAGGGGCCTTCTGGGAAAAGTGGCCTTAGACTTGGTAAAGGACAGGAGAGCTGTGGGCTAAGTCATTCCTAGGGGAGTCCCACCTTCCAAAGAAGTGATCAAGGAAGACTTTTAGAAGGAGGTGGCCCTGGAACAGCCATATGAAGGAGGAAGGAGCCTTGAATAGGGAGGTAGAGAGGGGTGGGCATTGTCAATGGGCACAGGGTCTGAAATAAAGCAGGCATTGATGTCAGATACACTGAATCCTGGGTCTACTTCCTACCAGCTGTATACCCTGGGCAAGTAATTATATCTCTAGGAACACCCAGTTTATTCTTTGTAGAATGGAGGTAGTAACCTTAGTGACCTCAGAGTGTTGTCATTCATTATATCACCAAATACTTAATGAACGCATACAAAAGGCATTGTCCTACAAAATGGAGGTGCAACAGGGAGCCTGCCTCATATCCCCCCTGCTGTCTGCATGGAGCTGACATTCTAGTTGAGGGTGAAATGAGGCCATGTATGGTGAAGAGCTTACATGGTGCCTAGAACATAGTAAAGCATTTTTATTTAAGCTATTAGGCAAGAAGGTGTCCTGAGCATGAAGAGGGCTTGCAAAAGACAGGTGGGATGTTGACCCAGGATTTTTTAAGTGATCCTGAAAGTTGGCTATCCCCATTCTTCCCTTTCTTTTTATCTTTCTGTCTTCCTCACACATATTTTCCTCTTTAAATTATACCCAGTTAATATTCCTCTTACAGGAGGAGCTGAACAACAGCTCTTTGGCTTTTATGCCACTAATATGATTTAAAGCTTCCCTGTAGAGCAGAGGCAGCTGGCCTGGCTCCTCTGAACCTGGCAGATTGACTAGGGGGACTGGGATGGGGGAGAGGCTGGTCCTGGGACAGAGCCACGTGCTCAGGAGAAAGGCTCTCCTCCATGTGCTGAAACTGCCACTGTCCTTGGGAGGAGAAGACTTTTGGAGCACAAAGCCTGTTTAGAGAGGATCTGATCCAGTCCCCCCACCTTCAGTGTACAGTGTTGGGAGAAATAGGAGGCAGTGTTTGAAACAAGACTCGTCAGTTCTGAGAACTAAATTGCAAAGAGCAAGGAGGTGTGTGCTTGCCAGCTGAGAACTGGGGACAGCTGCACCCTAATTCCTGACCTATCAACATGGCATTTTTTTAAATAATTGACACAATCTAAGGAACTCTGAATTGCTCTGTGGTCAGCAGAGGAAGAGGGGCCTAGTAGCTCTTTAGAAGCAAGTGAGAGACCTCCTGACCTTAACAGAGATGGACCTTCATCCATAGGTCAGCAGACCTCAAAGGGCAAAGATTGACATTTGAAAGAGATCACAGTATCTGTCCAATTGAATTTTGGGGACTGTTAAAGCATTCACAGTGTGAATCCAGGGGAGCTGAGATACTATCTTTTAGTTAAGTTCTGTCGATCATAGAGGCTGTGTTTCTCCTCAGCACTTGGGGAAACAAAAACCCAGAGATGGAATAGGACTTACCAAGGTCACACAGCCAGTTAGGATCAAAATTAGTTCCAAAGTTTAGAACTTCTAAATAATGACCTCCTATGTCCAGCCTCTGTCTCTATCGCATCAGACTCGTCCTGTTCTTTGATCCAAAACTGCACTGAACAGGAAAGTTATGAACCAGTCACAACCATAATACTGCTATGGTTTTAGCCTTTTCTCTCATGCCAGGCTCTATGCCAAGCTACTCAATGAACACAATCTTAAAACACCCCTTGTGGGAAGCACAACTCTTGGCCCCATTTTAGAAATGAGAAAACTGAGGTTCAGGGAAATTAACAAACTTGCCTAAAATGCCATGGTAAATAAATGGCAGAAGTTTTAAATTTATGGTGTTTATTTGTTTTCCCATTTATAAAAGAAATCCTCAGTTAGAATAAAAATGGAAAATAGACAAATTTTAAATACATATACTTTTAAAAATTGAAGTATAGTCAGTTTACAATGTTGTGTCAATTTCTGGTATACAGCATCATGTTTCAGTCATACATAAACATGCATATATTCCTTTTCATATTCTTTTTCATTATAGGGTACTATAAGATATTGAATATAGTTCCCTGTGCTGTACAGTAGAAACTTGTTTATCTATTTTAAATAAATATACTTCTAAGTCCCTATGCAAACATAAATATTTGTTGATACATTCTGGAGTTTTGCTTTGTTTTTCTTACATGATACATAGTGTTTTCATTTTTATAAAATCGTAATCATATGCCTATACAATTTTACACCTTGCTTCCTGTTATAACCTAAGTGTATTCCATGTTATTACACAGTCTTTATAAACATCATTTCTAATGGCTGCATTATAGTCCACATAATGGATATATCAGAGGAAGGCTAGGAAGGAAATGGGTGGAAGAGAGAAGAAGACATAGAGAGAATCAAGAAGAAGGTGGGAAATTGACATTTGGAGGCAGAATGTAAGTAAGACAAGAGTGAGGGAGGCTCTTTATAGCAAGAGAGGAGCCATGGGCTTTGGCCATGACTTGATTCACAGGTTTCATAGAAAGGCTTGCAGAAAAGAACTGGGGGAACTCTACAGGGAAATAAAGACCAGCTTGCATTTCCAGCCGGGACTATTGCAAGAACCTGTTGACCCATCGATCAGCCTTTAGCCTGGTGACATGTGACAAGAAGCTCCACTGAGGTTGCCCCTCTCTACCCATCAGTCCCAGTCACCACCTGCAGGAAGCCCTCCCTGTCCCTCAGGCTGTAAGTGTCCCCTCCCTCTGCTTCAGTAGCTCTGCCCATTCAAGCAGGTATGAGGTGCCCCTTAAGGCAGGCTCCATATCTACTGTGCTCACGCCAGAGTCACAGGGCTCAATATAGTACTAGGCATATGGTTGGTGCTTAGGTAATTTTACCAGATTAATTGGTTGATCATTAACATGAGCTGCCGCACCCTTTCCTTCTACTTTCCTTTCTCCTTTGCTGTGCTGATCTGTCTTTAATAGGCATAGGAATCATCCGGGGACCATGTTAAAGGACAGATTCTGATTCAGAGGGTGCGGCATGGAGCCTGAGATTCTGCATTTCTAACTAACTCCAGCAAGAAAGCTGTGCCTCTTTAAAGCACAAATCAGGAAATTCTGTTTTCTCCAGACCCAGACATTTAACATCCTGTACTTTAATGCATTTCATGCATTCACTCAAAAAAGCCGACTGAGCATCTACTATGTTCCATACCCTGTGCTTGGAATTGAAGACTCAACCCTAATCCAAGTAGATGCGATCTCTGCCCTCTTAGAGCTATGGTCTAGTGGGAGAGGCTGGCATCAACCCAGTAACTCACCAATTAATCACTTCTTGGAAACTGAGCCATGTGCCAGAGAGGAAAGTAGTACAATGCTATGGGAGATCATTGGGGTGGAAAGGTGCTGATCTCAACGTGGGTTCAGGGCAGCTTCCCTGAGAAAGTCACAGTAGTTCTAAGATCTAAATGATGAGCAGGGTTAAAAATGGAAAGGAGCGAGGGAAAAGCATTTCGGACAAAGGGAACAGCATGTGCAAAGACTCTGTGGGTGACAAGAACACGGTCAATGTCACTGGGAGTCTTTGCAAGAGCCCAAAAGTGAAATCTTTGTCACTTAAGCAAAAAATGGCAGGGAAAATATCTCCCTAGAGAAATTAGCACTTTTGTTGCCCAAATGGCTGGAACAGTGGCATTTCCTAAGTTAATGAGAAATCAATGAGAAAGGTGAGAGTGGAGGCAAAACAGAGGAGGGCCAAACCCATTTTTCTTTAGCATTAGAGGTCATGTGGTTCAGCCAAAAATGCTGCAGGTTTTTGGTGTCAGAAAAACCAAAGCCCCGGATTTAAACCTTGCTTCTACCACTTACCACATATCTTGGGCAAGTCAACCTTTCTATACTTAATTTCCTCGTCTGTAAAATGTGGATACTAATGTAGTACCTACCTTGCAGGGCTGGGATTGGACATTTTGGAGCTAATTTGTATAAAACAGCTGCTCAGTCCATTTCCTCTCTTCCCTCCCACCTCCCAACCTCAGATGCCCTAAAGTGATGTCTGAAGGGCTTCACCAGCACTTCTCATTGATGGTGGGCAGTCAGTAGTGGGAGAAGTACAGCATGAAACCCCGACATGTAGAAATAAGGTGACCCTCTGGAAAGTATGGTGAAAAATCATCTTCTGAAGCTTGTGCCAACGTGCTGGTCTACTGATCATAAGCCTTTTCCCCAAGGGGAGGGCTGGACCCAGCCACGGGCACTCCTCAGCCTTCTAGCTAGTCTAAGGCTGCTGCTACACACGTGTTAAGATATCAGCCCAGTCACCTTGTGGCAATGGCGTTGACGTGTCTGCTGGGAGAATGCTTCCCAGGGCAGGAGAGGGCAGTCTAGAAGTTTGGCAAGAACTGTGCATGTTTTGCAAAGAACATTCCATACTTTGGGAGAAGAGACTGTGGAGCTGCCCCCTAATTCGGGGCTCCACCTGTGTGAATTTGAGCACAGAAATATCGGAAGTAGCATCCAGGGCACTGATACCAGGCTGATCAGAGGCCACAGTCCAGCCATGTCACAGTCTGGTTTTATGACTTTGGTGATTTCTTTTCACAGAAAAGAACTTACCTTAGTGTACTCATCTGTAAAATGGGGATCCCAGGATTTACCCTGAAAAGCAGTGGAAAGGATTAAAATAGCCAGCAGACGTTAAACATTTCCCCAGTGCTCTCTGCCTCAGTAGGTGCTGTTATTGCCACGGCCATGGGGCTTGGGAGAAGAGGGCAGCTGCCGAGGGCGGGCCTGACTCCTGGCCCTGCCACTCAGCCCGGGGTGACACCAGCACATCCTCTTATGTCAGAGCCTCAGGTGTGACGGGGTGGCAACCCCTGCGTGGTGGGTTTGTGATGCTGATAATTGAGATCAAAACGTGAAGTAAAGCACTTCACATTGCCTGGCACGAAGTAGCCCTCAGTAAAGGGGGGCTGTTATCTTACTACTACCACCACTATTATTATTTTTTTTTTGTATCATCATTATTATTAATCAAACAACAGGGACTTGGATAAGCTTAGTTTAAACAGAAGAGAACAGAGACTCAGGAAGTAGCTGTGTCCTGCTAATGAGCTATTGTCCTTCAAACTACTAAAGATTTACTTGGATTATCTATTTTATTCCCGCTTTACAGATGAAGGACAGATGTGTCTTTCCCATGTTCGCATAGCTGGTTAGGAACAGCCTGAACTGAACCTGACTCCCAGTCCAGTGCTCTTTCTACCAACCTGAGGGACTCTCATTCAACAGCTTTCTTGGCATTAAAAACTTCATCACCATGGCCTCAGCTCTTCTCCCAGACATATCCCCACTCCTTCCCTCACGAGAACTCTGTCCCAGCCAGGCTGCTGCACTTACTATCCATCGAAAACACCCCGTCTTCTCCAGACTCTGTGCTTTGCCGGTGCTGTCCTCTTCTCCTGAATGCCCACCCCCAGCCTCTACCTAAGGAAACATATCCACCCATCTGCTCTTTTTCTTGTCCTCGGGGCCCCATAGCTAGAGGTACGCCCACAGAGGTGTGCCTGGCGGGGATGTGAATTTTCAGGTGTTACCAAGGCGCGAGCCCCCCGTAATTCCCACGAGGAATGAAGGTGAAGACACTTGGCCCACGTGGCTCAGCTCACCTTCTCCCACACGCCCGAGAGTTACGAGTGGTATAGATTATTTTAATGACAGTGTTACTTCCAACTGCGTCTCTCCCATCTGTTCTTCCCCAATTACGAATGCAGAAACCCAGCATGTGTCTCCATTCTGGCAGTAGAGAATGAAATATAAGTGCTATAAAAGGGAGTATATTCTTTGAACAATACAGTTGGCACCTGGGAAGTCTGCCTTGTGTTTCAAACTCTCCTGCGTCTTCGAGAGGGAGCCAGAGCCTTCAAGAAATGCCACAGCATGCTTGGCTCATCCTTCCCCTTCCCCCAAATTGAGGGCAACCGAGAAGTGACAGAGCCAGCAGGGTTTGGTCCAGGAGAGAGCCTGGGGTTCTCATGGGAATGGCCCAAACCAAGGTGAGAAGCAAGCAGAATTAATAGGGAGTCTCTGTCACATGACATGCACGAGGTCAGGGTTGAGGCTGGGAGAGATTTGATAAAGCAGGTCCCACAGATACCAGCAGAATTTGAAGACCGAGAAGCTTCTTAGGCAAAGTAACCAGGAGTCTTCTCATTCCCATTTTTTGTGCATGAGGAAACAAAGGCCCAGAAAGGTTAAGTTACCTATATGAGCTCGTACAGTAAGGAAATGGCAGATCTGAGTTTCAATCCAGCTCTGATAAGAAAATGGTGTTAATAACCACCACAAAGAGTGTTAGAAAGTGACCCCACCTCCCAAGCCCCAGCCAGCAGCCCATAAAAAATAGGATACAAAAAATAGGGAGAATTGATACCCTATTTTTGCATACCCATAGCTACTGAGCAAAACCCAAAGCTGGCATCTCTTACTCACAATATTGCTATTGCCACAGCGATAGACAGGATTAGATGCAGAAAGGAGAGAGGGTAGCCAAGTCCTACATTTCAGAAAACATCATTCTCCAGGCGAAATACACTTCAGGGGGGAAGAAATCCCTAAATGTTTTATTAGAGGAATTCAACAACTACAAATATTAACAGCAAGGCTATGAATTATTTAAAATTCAACTACCTAAACCAGCCTATAAATCAAGCATGAATGGTTCTTGTCAGAAAGAAAGAGGCCAGGTTTGCCCTTGGTTCTGGGCTCTCGAGAAGGAAGAAGACTGACCTTGTGTTTATGGAGCACCTACTATGTGTCAAGGGCTGGCTTTTCTCTGTTTCCATTTGGAGTCTCACACAAAGCCTAGAGCAGGGAGAGGTTATCGGCTACATTTTACAGATGCAGAAAACCACAGGTTTGAGCTGGAAAGCGATTTCTCTAAGACACGTGGTTAGTTAATAGCAGAGCTGAGGCTGGACCAACGTTTGCCTGGATTCAGAGCTGTCCCCTTGTGCTGTACGAGGCTGCCTCTCGGCTGCAGGACACGTGTAGGCGTAAAAGCAGAAAGCAGGGGCCTCAGACACATCACGTTGAATACAGGATAATGACCTTCGGCTCCCAGTGCCCTGAACATCCCAGACAAGCAGGGCTCCCAGAGTTAGATGCTGAGGAGTTAATACATCTTGATTTTTGTTGCCACTGTTGCTACTACTGCTGTTATTCTCGTTACTGTTGTTTCTGAGTAAGTTTTTATTTTGAGCTAATTTTATATTCACGGAAAAATTGCGAAGATAATACAGAGAGTTTTCATTTGCATCTAACCTATTTGCCTCTAAGATTAACATCTTACCGTGATACAGTGGTCAGAGCTAAGAAACCAGCATGAGAACATGACTCTTAACTAAGCTCCAGACTTGACTGGGATTTCGCCAGTTTCTCAGGTGATACCCTCTTTCTGTTCTAGAATCCAGTCCAAGATACAACACTGCATTTTGTTATCATGTCTGCTCAGCCTCCTCTGCACTGAGATGGGTTTTCTGTCTTGTATTTTCATGACCTTGACAATCACGAGGAACATTGGTCAGGCATTTTGTAGAGTGTCCCTCAGTTTGGGTCACACTGTTTCTACCAGCTGTGTGACAATGCCTACATGACGTATACGTTCTTAAATTATCTTATCTTGCTGTGAGTATTAAATGAGATGAAGCATGGAAAGCCCCCAGTCAGGGCCAGTGCTCTTGGCCATCACAGCCATTACTTTATGGGATGAATCCTCCTCTCTTGTGCCTGTGGGATCATTCTGCATGGTACACTCCAGTGCAGCAGGTGGCTTTGCTCTAAAATCCCAGAATCCCAGAACTAGGACTAGTAGGATCATTCTGTCTGACTTGCCATTGCTGCCTGAATGCCTATTACAGAGCATGTTGCTCCAGTGATGAGGTGGGCACTGCTTTATAAGGCACCCAAGCCACCCTCGAGTCGCTGGAACTGTTTGCTTTCTCTAGCCTTGCAAGGCTTATTGGAACCCTAGTCCACTCACTCTCTTACTCTCCAGGGTGACTGTTCATTCCTTCCCTTCCTGTAAATCTCTAACAGCCTCCTGCCTTCACCTGCTCAGCGGAGGCCCTTGCTTTTTATCGCACTGAGAAAACATAAGTAAGGAGAAGATTCCAAGCTGTGAGTTTATTGGTATCTGTTTCCCATACTCTGCCTTACCTTTTGTGATGGGCATTCTCCCTGCTCCAGTCTAAGTGCATGCTCTCAACCTGAGCGGAGGTGGGTTTATCAGAAGCAAAGGAAGGCTAGGCTTCAGAGACCTTTACTAGCCTGGCCTCAGTCAGTGCTGGAGGTTCCCAGGGGTTGTAGACGTTCAAGATGGAGATTGTAACCAAGCACATTTGTATGTAAGCATCTCAAGTAAATTATCTAACGCATCATTCTCAAGGTGGTGGTGGGCGATGTCTCAGACATTTGGGGTTTTCACAGTTGAGGGGACGGATGCTACGGGCATCTGGTGGGTAGATGCCAGAGATTCTGCACAGGACAGCCCCCTACAGCTCTCTGGCCCCAAGTGTCAGTCTTGCACAGATGGAGAAATCCTGGCCTAAAGAAATCTCAGAAGAAAGATAAGGGCATCTTTAAAGTGCTGCTGATTTGTTATTATTTCTTTTCTCATGTTTAGTCGGTATTTATTTCCATAATTACTTTTGAATTCATGACTTTGAACTCTTTTTCTCCAAAAAAGGCTCTCGAAATTGCATCAGCTCGGGCCCCACAAAATGTGCACTCAGGCACCAGACCCCTTTTCCCTCATTACAGACTTTGCTTTTGTGGTTTCTCCCCTCTACTTGGTCATGCCCATCAATATAAGCATGTTTTAAGATCTCTCATTTTGCAAAACAAAACACTTTCCTTGACCCCTCCATAGGAATTGGCCTCCACTCCAATTCCCTGCCCTCTTTTTACAGCACAACCCCACCAAAGAGTGACCTGTGTTCATCACCTCCAGCCTCTCACCTCATCATCCTTCTCTCTTGAATCCACTTCCACCCAGGCTCTCACCCACACTTTCCTCCCAGCAACACTCTAACATCGCATTGTCAGTGTCCCCAGTGACCTTCATCTTGCCAAATTCCAGACCAATTCTTGATCTCCATTTGCTGGACTCATTTCATGTAGCATAGCTAGTCACATCTTCCTACTGGAAACGTTTTCTTTACTTTAGCTGCCTCATAGGCAGCTCTTACTCACTGGCCCCTGCTGGATCCTCCCTACTTCCCAACCTCTAAATTTTAGAGGGCACCCCAGCACCAGCCTCAGCTTCTCACTCCCACAGTTATTTCGTTCAGTGCCCTGGTTTTAAATACCAAATAGGTCCAGTGCCAACCTCATAAGTGCCTCCATTTGAATGGTTAATGGGCATCTCAAACGTTGCATGTCTGAAACCAAACTCATTATCCCCTCCACCTGCTCCTCCTACAGTCTGTCCCATCCTGGAAAAGGCACCAACTGTGTTCTTTTACTCAGGCCCAAACACTTAGAATTATCCTTGGCTAGTCCTGCCTCTCACAGCCTCATCCAAACTGTCAGCAGATCCTGTCTGTTCTACCTTGAAAATATATCCATTATACAAAAATTTCTCGACACCCTCAGCTGACCTCCTAGTTCAAGCCAGCATCATCCCTCACCTGGGACATGGCAATGCCTCGAGACTGGCCTCTGCTTCCCCTCTTATTCATCCCCACCAAGTTCCTTCTCCACATAACAGCTGGAATTATCATTTAAAATAGAAATCAGACCATGCCACCTCCTTCCCAAATGCCAGCCCCGATGGCTTTTCTTCATACTTAGGATGAATCCAACATCCCCTCCACTACCTAGACCTTTTCTGATCTGGCCCCTGCCTCCCTCTACCATTTCCTACCATGACCACCCCTCACCCCTGCCACTTACTCCTGCTTGTTGTCCTTCTAGCACTCCAAGCTCATTCTGCTTCAGGGCTTTCGCCCTTATGATTCCCTATTTGGGGAGTCTACATCTCTCAGATGTTTAAGTAACTGGTTCCATCACTTCACCCAGGTCTCTTGAATCCACTTTATACATGCATCTGTTATTAAAATAGAAGGCATGTATAATATTACACATTATATACCTATGTTGTATTCAATTCTGTATACCCAGCCCCTAAAGCAATGCACAATGGCTGCTTTGAACAAGTGAAGATATGCGTAACGCCTGCTGATCATCCCCTGCCTCTTCCCCACCTGCTGTTGGTCCCTGCTTCCCTCTGGAGCCACACAGGACAGGGCTCTCCTTCTCTGTGAGAGCCTCTAGAGAATTAAAACCACCAAAATAAAAAGAAGCTGGCTAAAGACAGTGGTCGTGATAATGGTGATGTTTTTGATGGGGAGGAAGAGTTTGTAGGTGATAACCTCTATTTGTTGAGTCAGTTTTATGTCAGGCTCTGTGCCAAAAATTTACAAATCATTATTCCATTTAATAACCACAGTTGCTTTATGAGGTGGCCGATATCCCCATTGTACAGATAAGTAAAAGGCTGGCTTAGGGAACTGCAACTTGCCTGAGTTTACAGGGTGAACAGGTGTCAGAGTGGGTCCCCCCACCCTGATCTGCTTAACTCTAAAGTCTTTTTTTGTCTTTTATTAAGTCCTTCTATCTTTCTTTCTCTTTCTGAAGTCATTGACTCCAAATTCATTAAACTACAGGTTGGGTAGAAGCACTGGGACCAAGGTCCATCCAGCCCCGTAGCCTGTGTCCTTTCCCTTGTCCCACCCTCGCCTCGGCCTGCATGCCTTCAGCCTGCAGTTTTGAGGTTCCACAGCCAGAGGGCCCTGCCTCTCAAAATGGGAGGGTGGGGCTGATGCATCAGCATTTGGCTCAGTGCTCAGTTCTGAACATTCTTGGAGGCTATTCTAGTCTGTTGTGGGGTGTGGTTCCCTCCTACAGCCTTGGGAACCTGAGCAAGACAAGACCTCCGAGGGAGTCTGATAGGGAGGCTAGGCCCGGGAGGGGAGGCTGGCCCCAGCCTACTCGGTCAGTTAGCGGCAGAGCTGGGGCTTAGGACCCAGTCCTCTGGTTCCAGGGGCCAAGAGCCTCCTGCACACAGCATTTGTCTGCAGTGCGTACTTCCGCACCTCTGTGCCCTCTTCCATCCTCCCTCCCCTCCCATCCTTCACCACCTCCGCCACATTTTGTTTTCTAGTTCAAATGGTAATGATCTTGCTCTTACACAGTCCCTTTCTGCCAAACAGATCCCCACGCACAGCACAGGTGCTGGTAATGGATATTGCCCGCCATCCGTCTTTCTTAATCGCACTCTGCTTCTGAAATGCAGCCACTTCGAGGGTGAAATGTGGCCCCTGTTTAGCCATGCGTAACACCAATGGGAAAGCCCATGAAGGCAGGCCTGCTTTTCTAGACAAAGGCACTGCACACTCCAAAACAGAGGTTGGAAGATTTTTCTTGGGTCTGGGCTTTGGGCAAGCTGTCTCTACTTGGAGCCTGCCCAGGTGGGGCTACAGCTCACTCTCTGGTGCCCTTCAGGACCCGGACTGAAGGCTGAGATGTCTTGGCCCTAAAGGAAGCCTGGAACACAGGTAACCCCAACCTCCAGGCTTCCAACCAGCAGCAAGAGAAATACATTATTCAGCTCTGTGACCACAGGCCAAGGGAAAGGGGCACTGGTCCTCCAAATTACTGGATCCATCACCTACTCTGGTTAAATAATCAATAAATGCATACTGCAGATTCCAGTGCACATTTCTTCACTCCACAGCTGAGTGATCTCGGACAAGTCTCCTAACCTCTCTGAGTTCTCTGTTTTCTCAACCATGTAAAGGGAATCGTAGTCCTCGCTGAAAGGGTTGTTCTGAGTATTAGGTGAGAAAACGCAAGCAGTGCTCTGAGTAAAGAATACATGGTAGTTGTTCAATAATTGCGAACAATTGTTACAAAAGCAAATTGCGAGCAAATTGTTACAAAAATTGTGAGCAAAAGTCAGTAGGAAGAGTAATGAAGAAATGCTAATAGAGAAATGAAATAGAAAAATACCAAGCAGAGACAGTTTTTAACTTCATATATATTGATTATATTTATTGATATAATAATAATATAAGGCTCTCACTTCAAGGTATCTTTAGCCTCTTATAGATCCTGTTTTTTTTTTTCTCTGTCTTTCCTGAGACTTCTCACCCATATTTTCCTTTGCTTTTCTGAAAAGGATTTCAAACATCCACTGAGTGACGTCACATGAGACCCTCCATGTTCTGATTCTGGGCTGGTATCTCTACTCTGACCTCGTTTAACTCACACTCCCTGAGCAGCCAACATGTGCCAGACTCTGGGGTTCAAAAAGGACCAAGGTCCAAGCTGCATCTCCTAGAAGCTGACAGTCCACAGAAGGGATGGGCTCGTAGGCAAATCATTCTCTTTCTAAGTGAAGAAGTTGGACTAGAGCAACAGTGAAAGAATGGGGCTGCCCAGACCCCTGGTATGCCGGGTGGGGACGGGGGTGGTCCTCTGCTCCCTAGAGGGAGAGAAGGAAATATCTGGAGGCCTCCATGCCCTGCCCCCACCTGCCTCAACCCAAGAGAGCAGCTCTGCTTTCTTTAGATTTCTATGCCCACGTCCCAGAAAAAGTGTAGTTTGACTGAAAGGTTTTGCTGCTATTTTTTTTAACATTGAGCAGAAAGATTCTGCTGGTCCCTTTATGGGCTGACATCCCAGGATTTGCTCCCAGATGTGTCTGCTTTGCACGCCATCCACTTTGATCCTTCTCACGTGCGTCACTGAGTTAGCTCACGTGGGCCTGGCTGGCCATCTCCCTGTTTAGCCTGTGAGCTCTGTGGGGACGGGTTCCTGTAGCCTCGCTGGGTTACCTCCAGCCTCCGGAGCAGAGCCTGCCACACGTGGGGTCTCCCCTGGACTTTGGCAGAAATCTGAGGCTTGTCTGGTCAGTGGAGAACAGAGATCTGCTTTTTCTGTGTGCCTGTGAAGGGCAGGAGTGAAAAGCTAGAAAGGATGAAAGAAAGACCTAGAGAGACAGGTTTAGGTTCAAGGCCAGATAGTATTTCTTGCATGTCTCCTCATGAGGACGTGTGATTCCTAGACCCTTAAAGCTAAAAATACCGGGGACGCACTTAGTCTTGTGTTCTGCTGCCCACATCTCTGGGTTCCCTGGGCACTGTGAATGTTGGGGGCCTCCTATGCTTTCTGGAAACTTCACCTTCCAGGTTGTTACGAAGATACAGGTGTCCCCTGTTGTCCAAAAGTAGAGCATTCCTATGAAACTTTCCACCAGCAGAAATGGTGTCCAGTGAAGAAGCAACCACCGTAGGGCACATCTTGATAACAGATGCAGAAAATAAGTGGAGATAAAGCACAGATGCTCACAGACACAGTTCAAAGCTGTGGCGGCCTGGTGCTATGAGATGCTGAGTGTGGTTCCCGGGGAAGGAGCTTGGTGGTGCCTGCCTCACTGCTCAGGGTGCGTGCTGCCTCTGCAAGGCTCCCTGCAAAACAAACGCTGAGGGGTATTTTTGCTTTTCGCCTTTTGTAAAAGTGAAAATTCTTTTTGAATTTCTTTTAGTTAGCGAAAACAGGTACTAAGGCAGGTCTTTCGTAAAAGCAAAGCAGCATAAACTGAACTTTTGAAAAGCGGTGGATACCTGTGTACGTGTCAGTTAGGAGGATAAACCCCATGTACTGAGTATCTTCCTTTAATGTGTAGCTTTTTCATGCTTGGTTTAACCCTGGGTTTCTAGTTGTCGTCTTGAATGTTGGGGGCAGTTGTCTGAGGTAGACAAGGCCAGTGCCTGGGTAGGGGGAGCTCAGAAGGCAGGCAGACCTGACCTTGCACACCTGCATCGGTTCAGAGGCCCCTTCCACCCTGGAGGAGGCCGTGGCATCTGGGAGAGGAGAGAGCCTGTGTTGGGGTGCAGCGATGGGCACGTCGCTTGCCTGGTGGGCTCATGGAGCCCTGCGTCTCCTTTTATATCCTGTGCATGTCTTGGTAAAGTGCTGAGTGTTTCGTGCTGTCACAAATGCCCCTTTTGTATCACGCTAGCTCCTGCTGGTCGCTCCTCGCAGCCTACAATAGGTTGTAGATTTATTTCCGCTAGGGCTTTTCAAAAGGAACACGCGCCTCACTGTACAGGAAAATCTGCCTCTCCCCCCTCCCCACACCCCCTCCCCCAGGAGTGAAGCGCAAAGGTTAGCTCCCTGGGGGGTCGTTTTAGTCTCCTGAAATAGCCGAGACTCCAAGCAGGGAGGTGGTGTTAGGAGGCCCCCAAGGTGGGGAGGGTTCAGAAGGCTGCAGTCGCTCCTCGTTCTTGGCAAGAAGAGGCCATAGAGGGGTCTTTAGAGGGCTCGGGGGAGGGTTATTTTGGAGGGTGGCGCTGGAAGCATTTGGCTTGGGCCTCACAGTCTCCAACTGCAAATCCAGAGTTCTGACATTACCACCAAATGGAGTTCTGGAGCCTTCAGTCACAGACAGGCGCTGGGGGCCTGAAAGATGTTCGTCACACGGCCTGAATCTTGAGTTTATTTTTGTAATCCTGTTTGTTATGTGAATTTTTGAAGAGATGGAAGTGGCCCAGGCCTTTCTGCTATAGAGAACAGATATAGATCCTACTCAACAGGCAGATTGATAACAGATACTTCTTCGCGGTTAAACTATGCCAGACACTGTTCTGAGTGCTTTACCCTTATTAACTGACTTAATCCCTGCAGTTCCAACCCCCTGGGGTAGGTGATGTTGTTATTCCCTTTTTACAGATGAGGAAACTGAGGCCCAGAGGGGTTAAGAAAGTTGTTGGAGGTCCTATAGCTTGTCAGTGACATAGCCGAGATTCGGGAGCAGGCAGTCTGGCCCCCAGGACGAGGTCTCAACCACAGCATGGTCTGGTTGCTTGGAGATGACCGGGTCACTGAGTGGAGTCCCACAGTCCTGCCTGTCACCTCATGGCTATGCCCTAGACTCTCAGGGTCCTAAGAAGGAACCATCACACAGCCTTCTAGGAATGTCTTTCTCTTCACCACAGGGGCCTCATGCAACCTTAACCCTTGATGCTCCTGTGTCCTGGAGAGACACACAGCTCCAGCGTTATTCACATCGGGGTTATGCCAGGCCCTGTGGTAGGCATTAAAGCTGCAGCAAATGCACGAGAATCCTCACCACGTGCAGAAAGCATCACCCTCCGGCGTGACGCTGGCCAGGACGGTAGAGGGATGGGTGCCCTGGGACATGCAGCTGGAATCCCACCCGTGAGAGGTTCATGCAGGCTTCCAGATGCAAGGAGTAATTAATCTGAGACTCAAACAATTAGCAGGCATTAATGAAGCCAAAAGCCTAGTGAGTAGGGGTGACCGGTGTTCCTGGCAGAGACCTGGAGGCAAATGAGAGCCTGTCCCTTCTTGATGGCCAGCTCCCTGTGAGCACATCCACAGGGATGCCTGCCTGGTTAAATATTTACAATGTGCTCTTACTCTGAAAAGTCCTAAAGTAAAAGACCTTTGTTTAACTTAGTTCAGCACATCATTTCTCATGTATATTTGACTCCAGGTACTTTTTCCATTAGCATACTTCCTTGGAACAATTTGGGAAAGGCCAGTCTTATTTCAGTGACCTTTTTCCCAGGAAGAAATCATCAAGGCAGCCACGTCTCAGTTATCCACGTGATTTGTAGCCGCCTACCCCTACCTGTTTGGGAGGCTGCTCTGGCCTTTCTATCCTCCTGCACACAGTCTTCTCGCCTGTGAGGTCCTGCAGGTGCTGCCCTTTGCCAGGACAGTGCTGCCCTGTCCACATCGCCATCTGCACTGAGCTGTCATGAGTAGGAAGGCTTAGGGGTCAGCACACCTTGGTTGTCTCTCTGTTTTGTTTCACAGTCATTTACGGGCACTTATTCTATGCCTGGCATGATGCTAAGCTGCTAGAAGATGTAGAAATTAATCCAAGTTGGGTCCTGCTCTCATGGTGATTCATGTACATAAATAATGATCATGTAAAGGGAACTGAAGTAAAAATTGCTGTAAGAAAAATGCAGCTCTAAGTACACACACACACACAATCAGTAGTCAGAAGAGGATTTGGGATTCCGAACTTGCTTCAGATTGCAGCCCATGGCCATTATGTTTGACCCTGGACAAATTTCTTCATACTTCTATCTTGGTTTCCAAGAAGTCAAAAAAAAAAAAAAATCTTAGTTTGACGTGGTAAATAGTTTTACCTCCTGGCAAGCCAGGAGCTGACCTAAGGCGAAGAAACTCTAAAGAAAAGAATGAGGCTCCGTCTTCCCTCGCAGTTTACGTTTTTTGTCCCCTGCCACTTGCTTCCTTTGCGGCCTCAGAACCAAAAGGAGGTTTGGGGGAGGGGAGAGAAGAAAGGAGAGCAGGGTACAGAGGGAGGAAGGAGCAGGTAAGGACCACTTAGGCTGGTGATGAGAGATCTTTTCTACTGGAAAACTCACCCTTGGGACTTTGTAATGGAAACTATTCATGGAAACTACTGGAGGCTCCTACTGTCCCCAGCTGAGGGGTAGCTTTGAGGGGTTCCGCTAGTAACTAGACATCTGGGCTTCCTCCTCAACCATCTTAAAGGGTTAGCTGGTATGAATGATAAGCCTTCTGCCTTGTCTACTTGCCAGGTCTCCTGCCTTGATGAATGGATCTTATGTTAGGTCATTTCACAGGGCCCTGTTTTTTTTTCCCTTTGACTTGTGTTTTAACTTTGAACTTTCTTTTTCTGAGGATTAAGCCCAAGGAGTTAGGAGCCAAGGAGTTGAGGGTTAGCCCTCAACAAGGAAAATTCCTAAACAAATGATTTCTCTACAAATCACATAACACAAAAACCATAGACCCTAGGAAACCATGAAGACAATATGGGGGAGAGATGTCAAAAAGCAGAGCCCCTGGGAAATAATGACCCCTCCCCATTCACATCCTTCTGCACTCACTGAGCCTTGGTTTCCTCATCCATAAAATGGGAATGTGGATGCTTAGTTCTCAGGGTTTCCATGAGGATTAAATGGAAACCCAGCATGGTTCCTCGTAACTAATGTTGCTCTATACACGGTGGCTGCCATCAGCATCATGATCATTCTTGTGGTCATTATTACGGAGGGAGGAGGTATCCATGAAGAAGACATGGGAAAAAATGACATCAAGAAAAGTCAGATGTGAGCACGTGAACATCGTGTGATAACCTAGTAGAAACACAAGGACCCAAAAGCTTAGAGCACTCTTGCAGGAGATACTCCTTTGCCCCAACAGCTTCACCTGTTTGGACTTAACCCCAGCAGTTCTAACTCAGGGTCATCGAGTGACCCTTTGACTTTGATCCCACCGCCTGGTGTTGTCCTTGGGGAGTGGCCCCTCGTCAATACTCATTGATACTCATAAAGCAAGTCAAAGGGCACATTCAAGTTCAGCTGAAACCTCGCTCAGTTCAAACCCTGACCCTATGATAATTGGGAAAACATTAAAGCCTCATTAATTCTGAGTCCATTAAATCAGATTCCTGATTTCACAGAGATTAGGCAGGAACCTCACCTTTTAACACAGTAAAGGAATGTTTTTTTTTTTAAGTGTAAGAAACACAGCAAGAAAATGCATGTCCCTTTTTTGAGAGTGTGGGAAACAAACAGTAGATGAATGCAAATTGTGCCCTAGACAGAAGATGCTGCTGGTTGCTTTATTGGCACTAAGCTTTGCAAAGTCCTTTTCTCATGTCCATTTTGCAACTGGGGAGTCAGAGACTCAGCAGAGAAGTTATCTGCTAGGATTACTAGGTCCGATTTCATTTTCTAAACTCTTTCCACATTATCGTGTTGTCTTCTGTGATACCAGGCTGTGTACTAGACTTCTCCCATTTTTAGAGTTGGCTTAAAAATGCATGAATCAATTTTGCTTTTATAAATTAGGACAATATCACTAAAATCACTCTGACTCTCCCACCCACATTTCACCATTGCTAGTCTTTGATTTTCTCTCCCCAAAAGTAGCCACTCATGTAAATGTGGCTTTAACTTTCCAGGTCTTTCCAAAATAACTTGAAATGAGTTTGCGTTGTCACTTTTCAGTCCTTTAAAAATACTTTTCCGTATATGTCACCCACCCAAAGGAAAGCTCTGATGCGTGCATGTTTTCTTAAATGGTGTCATACTATATATAACGTTCCGCATCTTGCTTTTTCCCTCAGAAATATTTTTTGAGCTCTCCCCATGTTGACACATATAGATTTGGTTCATTCCTTTTCACTGCAGGAGAACATCCCAGTGGATGAATATACCAATTTTATTCAGCAGTGCCCTGATGAAGGGTATTTAGGTTGTTTCCAACGTTTTCCTTATTACAAACTATGCCTCAGTGATCACCTTGTACACATTTATCTCTGTGTGTATGTTCTAGCCCTCAAAAAACTCACACTTAAACCCTAACAAGTGGAGTGCTTATTATAGGTCATTTTTATCTGTGTGAAAAGCAGTCTCCTGAAGGGTCTCTAATCCTGGGCTCTGGTTTGACCATCTGGTTTTCAGAGTTACTGACACTGAATCTTGGAGGGAATGTAACGGTCCAAACCTCATTATTTAAAGTTAGATTCTTATGCCCAGAGAGGCAATGGGACTTGACTGCAGTCACAGTGCCCAGAGCTCTCTCTTGCAGCCCCTCAACTAGCCTGACTGCTTACCTGTGTCCTTCCCATCTCTACTTGGCTCTGGGCAGCGGTCACCTGCACTGCACTTGAATCTCTCTGCCTTGGAGCTTTACAGAAACCATTGCGGGAAGTGGGGGTAGGAGAAGTACCCTCAACAAATTGCACAGCCCTCAACAAATGACGGACAGGAGGTTGGTGGGAAAACACCCCAGGTTCCTTGCCCCTTGGTAGAAAGATTCTGGGTGCATCCTGTCCAGTCTTTGAGAAAGACTGCACCCCTGTTTCCAACATGATGGCCCATTTAGTGGCTTTCCTTCCTCCTTTGTCTCATATCCCAGTCCCTCGCCTGCTTCCTGGGATCACCTCCCTAGTCAACTACCTGTACCCACATCCTCGACCCAAGATCTGCCCTTCACAGAATTCAGAGTCCATCTGGATCTGTACTGGGCAAAAGGGGATACAAAAATGAATAATATATGGTTTGCTGCTCTTAACAAGTCACAGGCCAGTGACCCAGGTCTTCTGACTCCCAGTGCAGTGCTCATTCTGCCACATTATATCTGTGCGTTTTAATTCAATGACGTTCTTAAAAAAAAAAAAAAAAAAAAAAAAAGAGCCAGTCTTCCCAGCAATCAGTCTGACTAAATGAAGTTTTATTGTAATAAGTTAATTCCATTGCTTTTTTTAAATAGTAAAGACCTGACTGAAATATTAATCCTTAAAAATAGACCTTAACTGGAAGCCAAGCAGCTGCCCTGACGTGCTATCGGCATCTCCATTTTTCTGATATATATGTTTCTCCTCCCTCTGCTCTTAGTAAATGTTGATGTTCGGTTCACCCTGATCAGTATTTAGCTCTTCTGGTCAATTTATCTTATTTATTGACCTGAGCAGGAAATCAATATAGTCTTCATTTGCCGTCCTGTTTAATTCGGGAGAACCGGATTTTGTGGAAACTGTGCCCAAATTACTAGGGCCTCGATAGGATACCACCTACTCCAGAAAGCCTTCTGGGGTCCAGCCTTAATTGACCCCTCCCACAACCCACCTCCAGCTTCCACTGCCACCCCTTTAAAAATAGAGACAGTCAAGACTGTGGATTGTGTGCTTTGTAAGTACAAATGAATGTGTTAAGTTTGCTTTCAGAACATGCTAGCTCTCCAAGATCTCTGCCCAAACACTCCCTCTTGCAGGGCCGCTTTCATAAATGCACAGGGAGATAAAATGCTTTTCCATAAATAAATAACATGACCAAGAGCACTGCAGAAAAGCCAGTTGCTTTCACATTCTAGCAACTGCTGGGGAGCCTCAGGTCCAAAATTGATGCAGGGGCTTTCATTTCTTTTCTTTTCTATTTTTTTATAGAGTAAAAAAATTTTTTTGTATTTTATTTTATTTATTTGCTTTTTTTTTATTGAGTTATAGTCATTTTACAATGCTGTGTCAAATTCCAGTGTAGAGCACAGTTCTTCAGTTATATATAGGGGTTTTCATTTCATACAGATTTGGGATTCTAACCCCAGCTCCTCCCTGATTAGCTGAGACTTTGGGCAAATGACCTACCATCTCTGAACTTCTGTTTGCTCACCAGTGAAAGGGGAGAATCAAGATTGTTGTCAGAATCACAGAAAATGCCTCAACACTCACAGCAGGGCACTGGCTCCTACTGCTTTGTGATTGCTGCCAGGTGGCTTTTTTTCTTTTTTAATTGTAATGGAGTCATTGTATTTTAAAAAGATGTTACAGTTCTTTTACTTTCACCTTCAAATATCAATTATCATTCACCCCACATTCCTACTTACCACTTCCTTTTGAAAACAGAGAGTAAAGCCCAATTTAGGCCCAGGTTCTGGGCAGAAAAGGGGGCTCAGGTGTTTTCTTTCTAGAAACTGGCAGGAAAAGGTCTGTCTTGGCATTGGGATCCCCCTCTAGCCTGTGTCTGAGCAGAGCCTGCGTGGAGGAGGCTCTTGGTCAGCACTGGACAGAGGTAGCCAAGTGGGGAATAGCTGGTTGTGGCTGCACTGGCGTGAAATGTGTGAATTTCTGGAAAAGAATGAGTAATTGCAATACTTGGGACATGCTTCTACTTTAAAAAAAAAAAAAAAAAAGGCTGTTTGTCTGTTTCAAATTTAACTGGATGTCCTGAATTTTGATTTGCTAAATCTGGCAACCCTAACATTAGGTGGTCATCCAGTGACATTGAGCTGGTGACATATGAACCATGAGGCTGTCTGGGGAAAGTGCGTTCCTGCTTGGCTCAAAGACAGCACAACAGCAGTTGTGGCTCTCTCTAGGCAGTGGAATTAATGGACTTGTTTTTCTTTTTACTTTTCAGTGTTGTCTAAACACCTTATAACAGCAATGTATGACTTTTCTAATAAAAAAAATTGATTAAAAGTCAGTGAGCTGGATAGAGTGTAGCGTGGTCTGAGAAGGACTGACATTTAGCTCCATCAGTCTTCTCTCCTTCGCTTCCTGCAGACCAGGCTCCCAGCCACCCCACCCAACTTAACCAGCCCCCTCCCCTTTGCTTCTTTAACAAATCTTGCACCCTCTGACCACATAACTGACCGTAAATACATGCATATAAGGGAAGCATTTACTGGCTTAATCCACCCCACCCAAGGGGCTGTCGCCTTGGGTACAGCTTTCTCACACTTGAATGGTATTTTCTCAGCTAATTTATTTTAAACAACAACGACTTGAGGGAAGATGCATTAGGCTAGATGAGGAATGATAGGTGAAGAGTCGGAATAAAGTAGTTTTATTCAAAAAGAGTGGGCAAGAGCAGCAATTCTGAATGTATTTATTATTATGTGTAATATGTGATTTTAAATAGGTATGGGTCTTACTAAAGTAATACATGAAATACTATGAGTAGATATGGCTGTTTCATTTACATTTCTAAGCAAAGTTTATATATTCAGGCAGATCAAGTAATGCTTAAACTCTTCTTAGGAAGATGGGGGTGAGTTTCCTTATATTCAAGAATATGTGGGGAAGGGCGTGCTAGACCCTGAGCACTGCAGACTTTTCCATTTTAGCTGTTACGATAAATAACAGCTAACATGTCTTGAATACTTACAGTGTGACCAGTTCCGAATATTTTGTCTGTATTGCTGTGCTTTATGCTCAGAGCAACTCCATGTCCATGGTGGTATTGTTACTTTTGTTTCACAGTTAAGACCTTAGGCTGGCTCCAGAGCATGTACTTCTTATGTGTGTGTGTGTGTGTATACATATACATATATATATATATATATATGTATATGTATACACACTATGGAAAATGCCAAACACATAAAAGTAGAAAGACTAGTACAATAGACCCCCGTATCCAGCTGGAATAATCTCACCTCATGGCCCAGAGCCCAGCTGGCAATCAAGTGGCACCATCTGGGCTCATCCCAGTCTGTGTTCAAATTCTAGATGCTGCCACTTTCTTGTGCCTGCCCCCATGCCTTGCTGTGCCTCAGTTTCCTCATCTATACAATAGGAATAAGGGACATAGTTGCTGCTTCACAGGTTTCGGGTAAGATAGCACACATTTAGTGTCTTGTTCCCTGTTTGACACATGGGAGAACAGCATTATAGGATTAACGTGCATCTTCCAGACTCTAACAGAAGCTGCCAAAGGGCCCGGGGGACTGAATGCCACGGACCCCTAAACAGTAGGTATTCAGTAAATGTAAGTGAATGCGAAGCGTCTTATGTCTCAGCCCCACAGCTCTACCACAGATTGTCCTTCACTGGAAAAATCCTCCTGCCCAAGTTAACAGTTAGAACTACTCAAAATGTTTTCAAAATATAAACAATCTTTAAGAGAAATTGTATGCTAATGCAAATGTCACAGTACCTCTGGCTACTGTTAGCAACATACACTGAACAATGAGTACATTATATGCATCAGTACCAGGCATTTGGATTCTAAGAACTTTGCTTTGATGAGTGGAGCCTGCAGACTTGTTTCTGGAGAGACTGGATTGGCTTTGTTTATGTGAAGACTAGCAGAGAGCTGAGCTCTTCCTAAGCTAGCCTCAAAGCCACTAGCACCAAGTGGAATGTTAGGCCAGGCACAGGAGTCAAGTCAGCAAGATTAATGAGAAATTGTCTTTCTGAGAGCAGCTGCCTCAGGCAGAGCTGGGCTTGTATCATACCTATGCCACCTACCAGCCTGGTAAAGGTCACTTCCCTTCTTGGAGACTCGATTTGCTTGTCTGTAAAACGGAGATAGCAATCATAGGGTTCATCATGAGGCTTAATGAGATAATATCACAAGTTTGCTTCCCCTCTACAGAGCTTTAAACAGGCTTGCTTCTGTTACTTTGTGTCTGCTTTATCAACGCTGCCATTCACAATGTATCTACTTTTTTCAGGCCAGGAAACTGATGCCCAGAGAGATTAAGTAACCTACTCAGAATCACAGAGCTTTTGCAGGGGACTTAATTTCAAGATCCACATGCTAGCAAATCATTTTAAAGCTAAATGCTTGGGTATCATTTATTTAAAGGTGGGGTCGGGGTAGAGGAAAAGCAATGGATGAAGTCTTCTTTGGTTCTATGCACAGAATAGAGACGCCTGATGTGCTAGGGGAATTGGGCCCTCTTGATTATATAATACAGAACCAGGAAGATTTCCTTTAACTACCGTGTTGAGCTATTGCTAGCAATTTGAAATGTTTATGTGAGTCGCGGGCAGCCCATCATCTGGGTGGCAGGTGCAGTTAGAAACATGGAGTAAGAAGGGAGTTTATTTATAAAGGGCCTGATGAATCCCTAAAATGAACTTGTCAGTCAGCCCCAGAAATGTAACTGTGAAGGAACAGGAAATTAATGATTGTCCCCCTTGGCATAGACAGGCACTCTGATACCAGGGCTATGATTTGCTGGCTGTCAGCACATTTCTCTCTCCCCCAGCCAGGTTGGTAGTTATTTCTGTCAATAGAAACTCAGTTCAATACCTCAGAAATGTTGATCAATAAACTCAGCACTTGCCTGTTGAAATGAGCGTTAGCATTGCCTGGAAATGAAGGAGGAAAGAATTGGATTGCTTTCCCTCCCTCCTCCCCCTTTTCCCCCCTCCTCCCCTCCCTTTCCCCCTCTCCTTTTCCCTCCCTCCTTCCCTTCTTCTTTCCTCTCTTCCCTTCTCTTTTCTGGAAACATTTATTACACCAGCCACCAGAGACCCTGTGTTTATCTCCAAGGCTACACAAATGAGAAGAATGGATGTTGTGAGTAAACATGGTGCCCAGGTGCCCCTCAAGGTGCCTCAGTAAAGGTGAATCCAGGATCTAAGAGGATGGATGGGCAGGTGACAGCATCTCAGCCTGCATGGTGTGGTGGAGGGAGGGCTTCTGGCTTCAGGGAGAAGACAGTGAGTGAGCTGGGCTCCATAATGTGAGTCCACCAGACGGTCAAATGAGAGGAAAGTAATATCTACTGATTCAGAGATGCCTAGGTGAGAAATGACACATTCCCTGCTCCCTCTTGCTTATCTCTGCCTCCTATTTTTTGTTTCCCCTTTTCCTGTTTCCTTTTCCTCAATAATGAGCCTCTGGTGAATTTTAACACTGTCACTTTGGAGGCAAGAGAGAGAAAAATATGAATGCTGTGTTATTCATTTAGTATAATATAATGCCATGTAATGCAATGCAATATATTAGTCCATATCAGGTGATAATAATTTATTAAATATCTACACTCTGCCAATAAAAGCATCAGAAGGTCCCTGAGGGCAAGAAGTCGTGGCTGTCTCTATTTACACTGCTGTATCTAGCAGCCTACACATAACAGGCATGTAATGAGTGTGCTGATTTTAGAATGAGTGTCACATCCTTTGCATTTGCTACCTCTGATCTCATGCTACACCAGAGATGAATAAGATGGTATATACCACCTACACCAAGTGGTCAGGGTTATGGTTTTAAACTGTAAATCAGATCATCATACTCCTTGCTCAGAACCCTCCAGCACCTTTGCTTCTTACCCATAATTCAACCCAAAGCCCCTACTGTCACCTCCAAGACCCACTGACCCCTGCTGCTTCTTGCAGGGCCACCCCCACCCGTGCCTCTGGGCCTTTGCACCTGCTGTTTCTTCCCCTTGTGACATGCTTTGCTCAGCCCTGTTCTCTCCAGCACTTCCTTCCTGCTTCTGCTCAAAGGTCATCTCTAGCCTTGCAGGTCCTTTCCTCTCCCCTCAGGACTCTCTGTCCCAGCCCTGACCTTCCTCCACTTACCACTCTGACTTTATACTGTTCATGCATGTGTTTGTTTAGGCCAGTCTGCCCTGAAACATGGCTGGCTCTCAGTCATCCCTTATTGAATTTGTCATGTAAATTTATTTTTCTGTATTTCCAAATTTAATCTGTTCAGCAACCCTGTGAAATAGGCATTGCTGTCCCCATATTCAGATAAGGAATTTAGAACATAATTAACAATAACACCAACAGCAGCAGTTTCTCGAGCACTTGCTTTATGCCCAGTGCTATGCTAATCACTCTGCATTCATTACCCCATTATCTCCAAGACCCTACAAGCCTTCCCTGACACCTGCAGAAACTAGCACACCATCCCACAGCCCACCACAACACTCCTAGCCCCCTTCTGTCATTGTAGCTGTCTAATGCTTAAACCATTTAATTCTTTCATCCTTGTGTATTTGTTGGAAATTTCTCTCCCTAGTAGAATACAAATACCACGAAAGAAGGGTCCTTTTAAAATCTGTTGCAGTCTTTGATACACCTAGAACAATGCCTGATGTGTAATAGATACTCAGTAAGTATCTTTGGATATTTCTAAAGAATCAAAGTCTTTCCTCCACCAAAAAAGAAAACACAATTTGCAGAAGGGGTCAGTTCCTCCACCCTGCTTGTGCACTGTCTGCATTTGAGTGCTTCATTGTGACCTGCCCTTAAGCACTGTCTCTACCTGCTTCCTCCCTGACACTTTCTTTTCCAGCCACCCAGCAGGCCAAATACTGGCCGTGTCTAGAAGGAGACGGGCAGCGCAAGCCTGTTGGTGGGTAATTACACCTTTGCCTGTACTGTACCTCTCTCTGACAGTGAGTCTGAGGCTCCCTGCTGCCTGGGGTTGTAGGTCTACCCAGATCCTTAAGAAGTGGAGACAAGGGGAAAAACCCAGAAGTGAGGGGCCCCCAGCTCCCCCATTGTCCCTAAACAATGCTGCCGAGAGCCTACCCACTCTTTTGAAGAAAGAACCAATTTTCCTGCATCCATCTAAACTGGCAATACAAAATTGTAGACATTCAATAGACATTTGCTGAATGAATGAACCAACTAAATGAATGTTGCCAAATGAATGAGTAAATCACCCTGTTGAAAATGGGGCAGAGGCTCAGGAAAGGAAAGTGACTGTCTAAGATCTTTCACATGAGCAGCAGAGCAGGGAACTTGAACCCACTATCCTGATTCCAGGCTCTATGGCTCTTCTGTGGCCTCCAAGTCTGTAAGCTCACACCCTGGATTTGTCAGAGGCAGGGCTCCTAGATAAAGCTTGCCTGACTAGCTGTGAGATTGAATTTAGCAAGCAACTCTATTCATGTGGGCCTCTTACCTGCTCTGTGCTCTTCCAGACGGAGATGGGGCCATGATGGAGCCCTCCTTCCCTTGCCTTGTGCCCTCTGCTGGTTGGTCTTAGAGAAAGTGCAAGGCAGACGTCCATCCTGGGTCACAACTGCCTGAAACTCAGTATCCTCTCTCACCCGTCTCCAAAGCCCCTAAATCTGGATCTGTTTCTTTTGTTGCCAAAACTTAAGACACCCTGAACCAAACCTAGACATTCTGAGCTAAAGTGTTCCTTAATTATTTGTAGCCACAGCCCTATTTGTGTCATTTCCCTTTTCAGAAACTTCCAATGGCTTCCATTGCTGTGACAACAGTCAGCAAACCTAAGTAGACCTACCACATAGGGACACCTTGAAGGACTTTCAGAGGTGCAGGAACATGGAGAATTTACAAGCTATCAATTTTCACATCCTTCATTTCATTCTGCCTAAGATGCAGATTCCCAGGAGTGAACCTCTGCTTGGTCTAGTTGTCAATTCCCTCACTCACCTGTAAGGCAGAGAAATGGAAGGTACCATATGTGGTAAATCTACAAGGCTGTACCAAAGGTGTGTGTGTGTGTACGGGGAGAGTGGAGCACATTTCTACAAAGCTAGGGGGGTACTTTTACCTATTGTATAAAGAAATCTAAGGAAGGGCTGTCTACTGCATAATCTCACCCCCGTTACCACACATCCAACCCAGTGAAAACGCACTCCCTCTTTGAAGTCTTTTCCCCCCTATTATATGTGCATGTTCATTTGTTTATCTGAAATGGTTTTTTGCTTTTTTTGGAGAAGAATACTATTCTAAAGTTTTTCCATACAATTAGCTGTAACTGGAAATCATAATTTGGAATTTTCACATAACATCTTATTGTAAAAATGGATCATGATGTTGTATGAATGGATCGCATTGTCGCTGTTGGATGTTTAGATCATTCCCATGTTTAACCCCATTATGCTGATTTTGTGATGCACACCTTTGAACATATATCTTTCTCTGGGTTGTTTATTTTTCCTTTAGAATATACTACTATAATCACTAAGTCAAACCATATGAATGCTTTAGTAGTTTTGATAGATTTTTGCAAAATTGCTTTCTATAAATTTTGGCAATTTATACCAGCACAGGTAGAATAGGACGAAGATCATTTCACTCTACCCTCGTCGGCACTGAGAATTAGCACTTGACAAAAATACTTGCCAACTTCATTGATGGATACTACTTCTTTCTTATCAAATAAATGCAAATTAAGACAGAGGCAAACTTCTGGAGAATAGTGGACGCTTAAGGTCTTCACTTCTTCAAGCCTGTTTTCTTTGAATCCAGTCTTCTTACTTTTTGCCTTTACTTTACCACTGATGATGCAAGCTCAACTATAATGACTTGATTTCAGTCTGTTATCTTTTCCTCCTCCTCTTCCTTTTTTCCTCCTCTTCCCTTTCCCCAGTTCTCACTCGTTTTTTAAAATGAAATATTTGCTTATTTTTGAATAAGCATAAACATACACACAGCTCAAACTTCCAAAGATGCAAAAAGGAGGAAGTCTTTCTTGATCTGTACACCGAACTCCCACCCACTTCCCTCCTCCCAAATTGGAAATAACCTGCTCCCCTTCTGACTTCCCACAGACCTTTTTGCCATGTCTTCTCTGTTCTTTGAGATTTCTGGCTTTCTGGAGGGCAGTGACCATGGCTTAGTTTTATCTGTATTTCTGACTTCACAGCACAGGGATGGGAACAGCAGGTGCTCAGTAAGTATCTTTGTAGTGGGCAGATAGATGGAACATGGGGAGATGAGTGGATGGATGGACAGATGGATGGGTGCTTATTTTGTTGATTCCAAAGAAATTATAAATCATCGTTTCAGGTTTTGCATACCTAACGGTCTTATAATTATGGATGATGAGCCAGGAATTACCTAGTGATTTCTACCACATAGAAATGCCATTCATTAAATTGTGCTCCAGATAACCCTGATGCTTCAAAGAGGCAATAGTTCTTTTCAGCAAATGGATTAACTGGAGTTTAATTACCATAACTCACTATCTGCTACTACTTTTTTTTTTTTTACCTTTGGCAAGTAGCTGATAGACTGGGCACAGGCTTTTCCTGCCTGGAATTTACATTTTATGGAGTAAAGTCCTTGTTTGCAGGTAGGTAGAGGTGCCTTGTGTTCTACATAAGCTGGGGTCTCTTGAAAATTTGTATTTTCTTCTAATGCATCAACACAACGCAGGGGCAGCAGGCACCCCAGGTGCTGACTGAGAAGAGCAGTGAGAAGGCTGGACTCTTGCTCGGTGCTGGGCCATGTATAGGGTGGTTTAGTTGGTTTATCTCATTTTGTTTTCATTTCTGTACTGAGAGAGAGCTGCTGTAAACTCCATTTGACCAATAAGGAAGCCAAGATCAGAGAGACCAAGTGATTCTCTTGAGGTCACACAGTGAAGTTTCTAGGCAGAGCTGGGATTCGGGCTCAGAGTCCCCGGATTGGCATCTCGAGTGCTTTCTGATGTTTCTGACTGTTCTCTTTCTACATTTCTTTCTTCTCCTCGTTCCAACAGCACTTGGAATGTTATGTCCTCCCTGCACTTATACTGTAGAATAGATTTCCCTACATTGTGGGGTAGAATTGCATTCTCCAGGCTTCCTTTCCCCTTGCTGGCATATGGTCTCCTCCACTCCCCACACACATTACCCTGGATGCAAACTCTTTATCCTTCAGCCATATTTAGGACTCTATTCAAAACCTCTCTCCTCCAGGAAGCCCTCCCTGAACACTGCCCAGAAATCAGGCGATCTGACTTTAAGCAGGCCATTCTGTCTCTCAGAACTCAATCTGTTCCTCTGCTAAATGGGACCAGCAAACCAGGAACAACTGTGGCAGCCCAATAAAATGCAAATGCTGTAGCACTGCACGCACACAAGGGGTCATTAGAAAGACAGGCGCTGTATTTTCTGACTCTAATTCATCAGTTCTGCTGTTAGTTCATTTCCTGGGGTGTCTGCAGTGTCCCTCCACTGAAATGCCAGGTCTTTGAGGACAAGGGCCATCTCTCCCACCTCCATAGACCACACACAGTGCCTGGTACATGGCAGGGGCTCAGCCACGTGGCACAGATGAGGAATGAGCATGAGGGTAGTGGTGTGGCCAGCTGAGCTGTGGGAAGGAGGCCTCTATCTCTTGGACAGCTCCTTAGAAACCTGGTTCTGAGGCCGCAGGAGCCTCCACTGGCCTAGGGAATTGGGGCAACTTTCCCCCATCTCTACAGAAATACAGGGCACCTGGGTGTGACATCCCCCGGCCCTCCTCACACAGGGAGCTCTGGTGACTTCTGAAGGAGCGTGAAGTCCAGCCCTCTTTTCACAGATGGGGAAAATGAGGCACAAAGAGAAGAAAGGACTTGCCCCCAGTCACATTGAATGAGCAGCAGAACCAGTCTGGAATCCAAGTCTCCAGATTCTCAGTCCAGTGTTTTCTCTACTGTTCCAGCTCTCAGCCAGCGTGGTCAGAGAGCTTGTAGGGGCTTCACAGGATTGTCTGGTTCTGAGGGTGTCCCCGTGACCTCACCTTCCCAAAGGGCATCAGCGCATTCCCTTCCTGGAACTTTGATGAGTTTCTCCACGCATACCTGCCCGCCACATGGAACCTGGCTGTGCCCAGGGACCTGGAGAGCACAGGGCTGTAGCCATCTACGATCAGAAGGTAATCAAGGCATGAGGGATGGCACAAGGAAGGCACTTTAAAGGCACGTGTACCGAGGAAAACTTCCAGGCTGGTGGCTGCTCTTGTGAAAGTGATGACTCGGGAACATCATGAACTTTTCAGTCATTTGGGATTCCAAGGGGTCTTTTTATTTAATGATTAGCATCTGTATCAAGGTATAAATGAGATACAAAAACTGCACATATTTAATGTACACAATCTGATGAGTTTGGACACATTCATATTCCCATGAAACCATCACCCTAATCAAGGTAATAAACATATCCCTCACCTCCAAAAGTTTCTTCCCCAAAAGTTTCCTCCCCACCGTTGGTTGGTTTATTGGTTGGTAGGATTTTGGTGATAACATTTACCAGGAGATCTACTCTCTTAACACAAATCATAAGTGCACAAAGCCGCTTGTTAGCTACAGGTGCTGTGTTGCACAACAGATCTCTAGAACTCACTCATGTTACGTAGCGGAAAATGTATACCCACTGAAGAACAACACATTTCATGTGGTCTTAGTGGGCAGAGGGTTTTACATTGATCTTTATTTTTATCTTCTCATTTCCTCCCAAAACTGTGTGACTGTAATCCCACAAGAGGAGCCATCAAGAGGATGGGACTTTCAGCTCTTGAAAGCTCAGGCTTATTTAGAGACCAATTTACCAGGCAGTTGGCCCCGTGACATTCATTCTTTCATTATTTCCTCAGTGAGTTCTCTCATTTTTGTTTACACATCCATCCATTCGCTGAAATATTCACTAGATACGCAGCGCCCTCTGTTAGGTGTCATTGGGTTAGGCCGTGGTGGTGCAGAGATTCCTACCTTCAGAAACTCACAGCCTAGCGGGAAAAATAAAACTTGGGTCTCCTCCTCCCTTCCTCTCTCCCTCAAGCTCCCCTTTCCTTCCTCCTTCCTTCTCTGCTCAGACATCCACCATACCCTTCTGTAGGCCAAGCCCTGGGCTACCCACTGGGTTGCTTACAGAGGAGATGGACTATAGACACTCAGCTCATGAAACAGGTTGAAGTTGGTGGTGGGTTGGCATGAACATTGAAAATGCCTCCAGCTTTGAAGTCAAACAGAGCTAGATTTGAATCCTAATTAGCTGTGTGACATGGAACAAATCTCTGCACCCTCCTGAAGCCTCAGTTTCTTGATCTGTACAGTGGGTTTGCACCTGCCTCTCTTCAGAATAGCTGTGGGTGTTGCATGGGACAACGCATGTGGAAAACTCAGTATCTTGCCTATCGCTCAATTGTTAGTGATCATGAAACATACTAAGGGAGGCCATGGAGAACATGGTTAATGTGGCTTGGATGAATGACAGAGAGAGTAAGTCTTTAAAGACAATAGGATTTGTCAGCACAGTGAATTGACTTGCCCTGGCTAAGGAGAAAAGCTTCTGAAGTTGGAAAACAAAGTTGCTGCCTGCCCTTATTCCTTCAAACACTTTCCAGAAACTTCTCCCCATGTCTCAGCCATCGCCAATAAGTCTTATGCTCTAGGATCCACTACAGGCCACTGGCCAGGCCCTTGGGAGGGAGGCAGGGGCTTACTCAGCCCAACCCCTGTGCTGGCCCAGGGAATCACATGCCAGCACGTGGGAGAGGCCAGTCTGGCTGGGACAGCAGCTAGAAGCAGAGGCCCCGGCAGGGTGGGGGTGAAGCAGGCAGGAGAGAAGCCCCCAGAGCCCAGCCCCACCTGGCTGCTGGGTGACAGCCACCCGCAGAGCAGGCCAGAGTCACTGTCATCACCGCACACTCCCTGTGCTCACTATCACCAGGCATACCCTGTAGATGGGTGGCTGGACCTGTGGGGATCAAAGGAGGAGATGGAATGTGCATGGCAAGGAAAAGGGGTGAAGGCTGCATTTGAGGGGAGAGGTGGGAAACAGTGCTACCCTGATCACCAAAGTCCTATTCCTAAGCCTTTTGTGTTCCTGATTCTGACTGTGGGTGGAATTCCAGAGAGCGCAGTCTTCTACAGGTGGCAGTGGGTGCCATACTGGGGAGAGAATGTACACTTTGGAGCACAGTTGGATTCCTATAATGGCTCCGTTTTTAAGGAACTGTGGGATGTGCATGACTTCACCCACTTTGAACCTCAGTTTTCTCATCTTTAAAATGGGGGTAATGAGATCTGCCTTATGGGACAGACCCGGGATGGTCTATCCCATCCACACGGTGTAGCCTGCTGAGCCAGCTTCCTTTCCTCCTGCCCACCCCTCATCACGGATAGTGAGCTCACTGCCTGTTTTCTCAGCACTCCCCGCTCCTTCCTCTTCCACATTTTAGCTACTCTGTGCTGTCCTTTAACACCTGTCCTGCCTTTCTTCTCATTTCCTCTTCCTTTCCTCCTCTTCCTCCTCCTCATCATTGTCCTCCTCTTCCTTCATTGCTACCTCCTCCGAGAATCCGTCACCAACCAGCCCCAGAAAAATTCATTGCTTCTTCCTCTTGGACATCTGTGTATTTTTATGCATCTATACTGTAAGTATTCACTCTACTTCATATTATAAATCTTGTCTCTGGCCGCAGCCTATGCACTTCTTGAGGGCAGGACTTTATCTGGGCACCTCTGTGTGCTGAGTATCTAGGAGGTGGGCCTGGTCCCCAGTAGGTGCTAAGGGATGGGGAAATGCATCCCCACTATGGTACATTCAGCAGCTCTAAGTGTGGGTGGCTGCAAAAATCTTTTCTCATTCTAGAAGGACGGGAAGGAGGATATTGAGGGGAAGCACTTGCGTCTTTGCACAAGGTGCATTGCCTCATATATTTCACCCAGTCCCCTAGGCACTGAGGGAACATCGCAATGATGCATTTACAGAGGAGGAAACTGAAGCTCAGAAAGGGAGGTCACTTTTGTGAGGACACATCCTTGAGAGTTTAATTTTTTTTTTTTTTCTGAAACCAAACCTGTCCTCCTTTCCCCACACCACCTATGTCCCTTTAGGAAAAGAATGATTTTGCTGTGATCTTAGCTGAGTTTTAATTTCCTGTCTCTTCTTATCTAGACCCAAGATATTCACAGACCAACAGATATTCAGGAAGAAGCTTTCTCCATCAAAGTGTCAGTTTAGGGAGAGGCTCTCAACCCAGGGTTGTGCTGGAGGCCCATGAAAGGCCCTGGAAAAGCCTACATTTTTACTTTCACCAAGCTCTTATTGAAATTGAGCGTGTCCTTCTACTGCAGACAGGGGGTGTGCTGGTAGACCCTGTGACTTAGCTGCCAATAGAAATCTCATGCAGTTACGTATCATCTTTCATTTATTGTTTCATTTGTTGCAGATGTCTTAAAAATCTAGTTTATGCTCTTCATGCCTTCCATTTATGGTCGTTATTACATCTATTCCTAGATCTTTTTATTTAAGGTGTCAATAAAGAAGCTTATATATGATTATATTCCAGTTGGCTTTTTCAAAAATGTTCTGATAAATGGTTTCTTTTGTAATGCCTTTTGCATTTGACTTCAAGTGTTTAAAAACATTATTCTAAGATGTAGCCCATATGCTGACAAAAGGGTTATAGGTTGAGTTAAGAACCCTTGTTTTCCCAGCTTGAGTAACTTTCAGGGTTTCAGCCTGAAAAGCAGGCTGTTGTTAATAAGAACCACAACGATAAAAGCGAGTGCATCAGTACAGCAGTTTATATATGTTTGCATTCATTCATTGACTCATTCATTCATTCACCTGTCCAATAAAAAATCTGGGTGCCTGTACAGGCACTGGACTGCAGTGGGCATGACAGAGCACCTGCTTCAGGGAGCTTTTATTACCTCGTGTCGTCCTGATGTTCCCTGAGAGGTGGGGGTTATTATCCATGATCCACGCTTGGGGAAACTGAAACTCAGAGAGGCTGAGAGAGCTGTTAGAGTTTTCTCAGCTAATAAGTGGCAGGGCCTGGGTTTCAGCCCAGGGCTTCCTCCCGCTGGCACAGTTGTATTTATTTCTAATTCCCCTGATGACTGTGTAAGTCCCTAGATTTCCTTAGGTGCAGAACAATGGAAATATTCGCTGTAATGGATACAATGGAAACAAACTATTTTCTCCCCCTCCCTCCCCCGTTCTTACGCCTTATCTTCCACCTTATCCTTCTTGGGAAGCCACATAATATTACTAGAAATCTGAGCTGGAAGGACCCTGAGAGACCACCCCATCACTGAGTGTATAGTGCAGAAACAGAGGCCCAGAGAGGGTAGGGGGTCACCTGGGGACACACAGCAGCACAAAGCAGAGCTAGATCCAGATTACGCGCCTCCAGCCTCATGCTGGTACCCTTCCTGCCGGAGGATGCAGCCCCGTTTACTCACTGAGGGTGGGCCCTCCTGGCTCCGGGCAAGCCCCTGTGCCATCCCAGGTCCGCAGGGCCTCCCACCCTCCGGGAGCTGCAGGGCCTCTGGAGAACACAGAGCCCTCCCACCTCCAGAGCCCACCTAAAAGAGCTTCCCTATGAGATGCGAGCTGTGGGGCTCTCCTAGCAACTCAGGGCAGGTAGTCCACGAATAAACAATCCTCAGGCCTCAGCACTGTCACAGATCCTTTTTGGTTTCTTTTGAATATAATGATGGGGTTTGCAAGGGGCAGGAGACAGAGGGTAGGTGAGGAGGAGACTTGCCGTGACTGAGCAGTCAGTGCAAGCACAGGGAGGAGGTGGCGGCTTTTTGCCGAGGCATGATAGCTTCAGAGACTCCACAGCCGCCATGCGCGTGGGGGTCACGCGTTATCCTGGCTCCCCTGGGGAAGGCCCCGGTGTGACAGAACTGCGCCAGGACACTGGCTGGCTTGACTTCAGGGCCTGACACTCTCCAGAGAAATCTGCTTCCCCCGATGCCCAACTCCTGCCCCCAGCTCCCCTGATGAGATTGGCTCCTCTGCCATATGGCGTCATAGTACCCTGTATTCTGAAAGCAGCTGCTATAGTTTGTAGATACAGACACAGATAAGGACGTTGATGTAGAGGCAGGAAACTGCTGGGTGACCCTGTTCCACTGGCTGAGCTGTAAGTTCCAGGAGAGCAGAGCTCATGTCTGTTTGGCTCCTTTCTGCATCCCTAACTCCAGCCTCCAAGTAAACACTTGTGAAATGGACGAACGCATCTCCAGAAATACAACAGCTTCTTATTAAGGTTTCTGTTTGAGGTTGAGGGGTTTCTACATCATTTATCTCCTTGAGCCCTGACCATGACCCTGTGAGCTGAATTTTATTGCCCCCATGTCACAGATGGGCAGTGGACACACAGTCATTTGCTCTTTGTCCCCTAGACCACACAGCTGATGGTCCTCACGTGCCCCTCCTCCTCATCCTTCAGTGCCCCGCTTATTCAGTGAGCAGCTGCAGGGGGCCCGGTGAGCAGGGGGAAGAGAGTGAGGAGGGATCTCTGTACACAGGAAGCTTGCAAGCTCCTCAAAGACAGAGACACTGCCAGGAAGCTCCGAGAGCACTCAGCAGAGTAATATGTATCCCTGACCTAAATCAGTGTAAACTGTAATTGCTAGAGAAGGGTCAGCTGGAACTCCAGTCAAAGAATTTCCGGTGGGAAGGGATCCTAAGGCGGAAGGCAGGACACCTTCAGGATTGGAGACAGACACAGCAGAGCAGAGCCCTGTCTCTGCCACTAAGACGCATGGTGTGTCACAGGGCAACCCCTCCCCTCTGTAAGTGCTGGGTCCTGCATGCGAGGATGTGTGTTTCCTTTTTAATCAACAAAAATGGGGATAAGAATGGCACCATCCCATAGGAGTATGGCCAGAAATAATGAGATTGAGATCATCTGTGTTAAGTCAAGTTCTCAGGTCATAAGTTCTCAAGAGGTAGTAGCCGTGGTGGTTGTTACCATCGCCGTGATGGTGTGCAGCCCTCCTGGGAAGCCTGGCTCTCCTCCACACCCCTCCCAGAAAACGGCCATCCCTTCTCAGGGCGCCTTCCTATAGCGGCCAGCAGCAGCAGGACCCTGGGAGAGCGCGTTCCCCTTGCTCAACACCTCTGACTTTAAAAAAGCCCAAATCTGCTTCCCTGTGCCTTGTGCCAGCTCACTCCTGCCCAGAAGCCTTTACCAATGGATCTTTATAAAGCAGCCGCCCTGTGCCAGCCGCTGTCCTAACACTGTGCCTACATTATCTTCAGCTGGTCTCAAAACCGCCTTAATCCTCACAACAATGTCTCAGTTTCTTCTACAATATGGGGATCAGGGAGTGGGGGTGAAGCTCAGTGGTAGAGCACATGCTTAGCATGCATGAGGTCCTAGGTTCAACCACCAGTACCTCCATGAAAAAAAAAAAAAACAAACGGGATGATCATACCATTTACATCACTGTGTTTTTATGAAGATTAAGAGGCCCCAGGTCCTCTTCTCCTGCATCCCCAAGCTCTTTACATCCTCAAGTTACGATTCTTGCAATTTTGTAGGACGATCAGATGATTATAATTTCCAGTAGTATGCTGGGCACCTTCTGTGTGAGATATTTTGCATGCATTATCTGATTGATTCTCATTCTAACTCTGCCAGCTTGGTATTAATATCCCCATTTTTCAGACAAGAAAATGGAGGCTCAGAGTTTGAGAGACTTACCCAAGGTCTCATAGTGCGTGAAGCCAGGGGACAAACCTGCCTCGTAGCCACTGTTGTGCACAGCTGCTCTTGCTACTGGGACTTGGCAGCCTCCCTGAACCCCAAGGCAGGGCGGGTTGGGAGGGCAGCTTGATGCCTGCCAAATGCTGTCCTCCCTCCCTTCCTCTCTGGGAGCTCAGGAAAGAAACAAGGCTGCCTGTTGTTGTATCAGAGGACGATTAGTCTACACCCGAGGGGAGCTTGTCACTGTCTGGGCCCTGAGTCATCCGTTCGCAGCTATCTGTGAGTGACACAGACCTTTCCTGGTCTTTATTAACGGGGCTATGTCATCACCTGCTCCCAGCCACCCTGCCTAAGGTGCACCCCGCCTGGGGCTCAGCTGACTGGGCTGAATGGAACCCAAGTGATGCGTTCACACTTAAGCAATCAGGTAGTGAGGGGATGGCAGCCTCCCTCAGCCTGCTAGGGTCTGGCTGACTCAGTTTTGAAACCAGTATTATCAGGAAAAAAAAAAAAGGGAATTAGAATGGTAGAGCTGGAGAGGTGCTAGGAAGCACTTTAGAAGGTGGCTGGACTCCAAAGGGGCAGAAATAGGGACAGAGTGAGGCCAAAGGAGAGACGTAATAATGATCAGCTCAGTTCTGGGCATGCAGTCAGTTTTCTAGTTTTTGTTGAATCAATGAATGATAAATAGATTTGCATTGCATTTCAGAGTCTAGAAAACACGATCCTGTGCACCATGCCATTGCATTCTCACAGTCATTCTACATGGTTGGGAGCTAGAAAGATGCTGTTCCCATTTTCCAGATGAGAAGAGTGAGGCTTGGAAGACACTTAATGGAGGAGAAAGAATGTGGGTTTTGGAGTTGGGCATACCTGGGTTCAGATCCTAACTCCAACACTGACCTGCAGGTTTCCCCCTGTAAAACAGGAAGTAGCAATCCAGCCTGCTGTGTCATTCGCTAGCCGTGCTCATTCTCTGCATTTTGCATATCGTCATTGCATATTTTCTGTGGCTGCTTGTGGGTTATCAATGCAGAAATGAGGAGTTGGAACAGAGACCATATGGCTTGGAAAGCCTAAGATATTGACTGTGGATTCCTGTGTAGAAAAGTATGCCAAACCCTGTTCTGCCTGGGGTGTGTTAGGTACTTCGTTAACGTTGGTCTTTTCTCCTCTCAGATGAAGGAGAAATGGCTTCACTGTGGTCCTTTTTCTAGGACTTTACAGGACTTGTAAGTGCACAATGTAACATGCAGAGCCCAGAGCTGGAAGGGCTGGCGTGGGGTTAGGAGCACTGGAGTAACAGCCAAAGACCAGGGTGTTCTAGTCCTGGCTCTTGTCCTGCCATCCTGCTGAGCTTCCAGACTTCTCTCAGAGCCATGAATAGTGAGTTAAGTAGTGTCCCCCCAGAATTCATGTCCACCCGGAACCTCAGAATGTGGCCTTATTTGGGAATAGGGTCTTTGCAGATGTAATCAAGAAGAGGTCATAATGGATTCAGGTGGGCACGAATCCAATGGATGGTGTCATTGTAAGGAGAGGAAAATCCATGTGACAATGGAGGCAGAGATTAGAGGGAGGGGGCTACAAGCCAAGGAATGGCCGGGGTTGCCAGGAGCCTCGAAGAGACAAGAAGGACTCTGCTCTAGAGCCTTCAGAGGAAGCATGGCTCTGCTGACACCTTGATTTTGGACTTTGACCTCCAGAACTGTGAGAGAATACACTTCAGTCGTTTTAAGTCCCCTGGTCTGTGGTACTGGTTAGGGCAGCCCTGGGAAACTAACACGCCATGTTTTCTGCCTTTATTCTGACACACATTGACTGGAGGCAGCGCTGGGAGACGTGCAGAAGTTGCACTGGCTCTGCCCATCCAGTTCTTCCTCCCCAGAGACGCAGAGGGAGGGGGTACAGGTTTCTACCAGCTTTCCTGTTAGGAGAGCTCTGACCTGCCCAAAGGGCGCAGAGCAAGTTGGACAAACTCAAGCATGGTGGGGAGGAAGCTCAGGACCTGACTTCAGGCAGACTTGGGTGCACACCCTGGCTCTCCTCCTCACACCCGTGTGAGCCAAGGCAATGTATCTCCCCAAGATCCCATTTCTCCAGCTACACAAGGGGAGGAAAATGTGTACCTTAGGGCTATTGGTGTAAACCAAAGGAGCACAGGAAAGGAATCTTAGCGGGTACTCAGGAAGTCATGGGTGATGCAGGTGATGGTGGTGATGGTGGTGATTTCTGGCAAAGCTGAGACTCTCACCCAGGTCTCCCTGTCACCCCAGCCCGCCTTCACCTCCTGCACTGTTCCCCACATCCCTTTGTGTCCTGTTACTGGAGCAGCTCTGAGCTTCAACGGACCGCAAATCCTGGACTCAGCAGCTGAGGTGAGGGACTGAGTCCTGAGTTAAGGAAATTCCAGCATCTGCCTTGAGCTCCCTCCGTCACTTGCCTCCAGATTCTTCATTTTCCGAGCCTGACAAAGTCAATTCTCTAGACTCCGTAACAGCCCCGGTGTCAGGTCTTTGTGTTTTAAATAATGTTCTCCTCCTGATGTTTATGCAGAATCAATCCTTTCAAAAGCTACCAGCTTCCTTATCTGTACAACCTGAGCTGTCGCCAGGTTCTGCTGGAAGGTGACATTTTTTGCTTGTTTTTCTCTTTTCTTCCTTTGTTTCTCTGCTATTCTGTCTCTGCTCTCCGTCTGTGTGTGTTCTTTTCCACTCATGCAGTGTCTTTCTCTTCACTTTCATTCTCTGTCTTTCTGAGTCCGTCTCCTTCCCCATCCCTTTCCCCTCCCTCCCTCCTCCTGCCCCCTTCCCCATACACATGCACATTTCTTCTCCTTACCTTGATATTTTCTCCTTTTGAATCTGTTTGTTTCTCCTGTTTCTCCCTCTCTTTCTTTCTCCTGATCTAGCTCTGCATTTTGTCTCTCTTCACACACTTTCTCTGCCTCCATCTTCCCCTCTTTTAATCTCTCTATGACTCTCCTCTGGGCGTGTTGCTGTCTGTGTCTCTTGGTTTATCTATCCATTTGCCCATCCATCCATCTATTCATATCTATCTACCTACCTACCTAAATATCTAAATATATACCCATCATTCCATCATCTATCCATCCATCCATCCATCTATCTTCTTCTGGATGACTGTGTTTCTGCCTCTCAGTTTCTCATCCTTCCTTTTAACAGTTTCTCCTTTTTGTTCTCACACTTTCTCAGATTGTCTCTCCCCTCTGTCTTTATCTCTTCCCCTCACTTATCACTTCTTCTCCCTCTAAGGATTTTAATATTTTAATAGCCTTAATATCTTTCCAGAATCCTCAACTCATGATTCAAAAGTGATGGGTCTCCCAAGAGCTTCGGTTTAGGGGCTGTCAGTTATCTCCCCCTACCCGCCTGTCACCCTAACCTCACTCTATGCAAAGAGAACATGATGGAGAGCTGGCAGCATTACCTGCATATTCTTTTTTGTCCCTGTGCTTCAGCCCTGAGCATGGACAATTTGGAATGGGAGCCCAGAGTTGGGGAGGGAGTGTCCTGTTGGAAGAGACTCTTGGTAAAACTACTGATTGGTGGTGGTTGCATCCACGCCCTCTGCTACTTTATTTCACTTGAAAAACATTGACTTAGCGCAAGTTCTTACCAGGTCTTGTGCAGGGGGCTAAAGAGGAGTGAGTAAATCTTGAGCCTTTCACTCAAGAATCTTGTAGTCTCTTTGGGAAGACACAGAGCAGATGATGAAGGGCAATAAGGTAATAGATTTAAACAAAGGGAAAGGAATTAGTTCTGGTTGGGGGTAAGTAGAGAATATTCCACAGAGGAGGTCACGGTAAGCACTGTGGGGGTAAGGACTTTGTCCAAGGTCACTGCTGCATCCCCAGTACCTAGAATGGTTCCTGGTGCATGCTAAGCACTCAGTAAGCATGTGCAATATATGAATGAATGAGTAAATGAATGAATGGATGAACTAGAATAGTTTTTAAAGAGTCCTAGGATTTTGTCAGGGAGGAAAGTTGGAGATGAGCATCCCAGGCAGATGAGCATCGTTAAGGGTTCAGAAAGGAAAAGGAACGCACTGCACTCAGATCCCCTCTCCGGGGATGACCTTCCCATTCTCCAGAACGTGGCTGAAGCCCGTGGCTGCATCTCTCACTGGGCATTGCCTTCAGCTGCAAGGAACTGCTTCACCCAAGGATACTCCCTTCCAGATGGCAGCCCGTGACAGTGACTGGCTGACATGGTGATGCAGAGGCCAGGATCTCTTGCTTCCATTCAGGGCATTCCTAAAGGGCCATCCCAGCTCCAGAGCTCCCCTCAGGACCAGCTGAGACTTCAGATCTACACAGCATCATCCACTAGCAGGTCCACCTCTCCTTTGCCCAATCCTGCCTTGCTCTCTTCCTACCAGCACGTCCCAAAAGGGCTCCTCGATAAGCCTCCTGCATACAATGCTCCGTTTTGGAATCTGTTTCCAGGGAACCTGACTTAAGATTGTGTATTTAGGGCATGAGAAGAGGCTGGTAGCTATCAAATGGAGAATATGAGGACACGGGAGAATGTAGCTAGACAGGTAGGCAGGAACCAGATCATGAAATACCTTGAATACCAATGAAACTAATTCAGGTTTTCTTCTATAAGCAATGAAGAACTATTGATCCATGGAGTATCTAATTAAAGCTGGAATTTACCAAGTTCACTAGCAGACAGCATGGAAGATGGAATGGAAGGGTAGAAGGCTAGAGTCAGGGAATAAGCCAGGAAACTGAAGAGGAGAGTGTGGGAGAAGGGATGAAGGATGGTCCACAGACATCACTGATGGTGCTCTTTGGCCTCCTCTTGCAACATGTGCACATGCCAGCATCTCCCTTCTTTCACAATTCGAGATTCCACCAGTCCTACATTGTGGAAGAATAGAGTGCCTCTTTTTACTGCTTGAGGTATCCCTTTGATAATACCTCCAGCAAATGTAGGCATCATAAATAATCCAGTTCTAGGGTATTCCTTATTTTGGCCCTTTCTCCAGAAAAAGCATCCAGAAACTCCCATTTGTATGTCTCATCTAATAGAACTTTGGAAGATCCATAGATTATGGCATCCAGTCTAGTCTTCTCTCTCGTGAACCTGATTTGTGAGGAGTCACGCATCAGCCTAGAATCTCGTGACCTTTCCAATAGCTGATGTTGCCACTCTTGATGGTATGATTTGCATGCAACAGTCTGAAAAATAAAGCTCCAGGGCACTAGGGTCGGACAGTCCTGTGTTTCTGTCTTGGCTCTACTGTTTATGGGATGTGTGATTCGGGGTAAGTCTCACACCTCCCATAATTTTCATTTATATCCACTAAGTCAGAATAATAGAAATGTGCTCATTCTGCAGAGTTGCTACAGGGAGGTCTGGGATCTGTAGAAACATGTATAATGCAAGTTAAGAGTTGTAGGAGGAAGAGCTTTCTGTCTGGACTCAGATGGAGCTTGGCACAAACTTTAATTCCACAAACATTACAGGCTGGATGGCCTTCAACAAGACACTTCACCTTTCTGCGCCACAGCCCACTGGCCAGTAAAATGGAAATCTCATGCCTGCTCTCCAAACCCATGAGGAGTCATGAGATACAGGGCACACACGTCCAAGTACATTTCTTTTTATCAAAATTAGACAACCATCGTGTCATATGATGGTATTCGTATTGATTTTTTTGGCTTTTTTTCCTTACTTTCTTTTAAATGTGTATTTGCATCATTTCCTTAATTACAAATATAATAATGAAGATCTCAAATGTAACTGAATGCACATTAAACTTTTTTTTAACCCAACAATACCAGTGTCTCTGGGATTTAACCATCCCCTTTCTTTCCAAGGGAAGAAGCGATGCTGTCCACATACTTTGAAACCATCAATGACCTGCTGTCCTCCTTTGGGCCAGTCCGTGACTGCTCTCGAAACAACGGGGGCTGCACTCGAAACTTCAAGTGTGTGTCTGACCGCCAGGTGGACTCCTCGGGATGTGTGGTAAGTGCTGTTGGCCCATGAACACGGGCTGGCCCCAGTGCCCATGCTGCTTGCAAGAGGCCCCTCCCTGTGAGGGGGAGTTGGTCAAAGAGGATCAGGCTACCCATAGCTCCGACCTCGGTGGCCTTCAGCACAGCAGGCTGCCTTGGTTTTTTCATCTGTAAAGTGGGATAATAACACTTACCTCCTGGAATTGTTGGAAGAATGAAATGAAATATTACAGCTTTAGTGCCCAATGTACAAGAGGTCCTTGAGAGCTCCTGGCCTCAGGAAACTTACGGTCCGTGTGAGAGTGAGGTAGGGCACGTCTTCTCTCTGTGAGCACCCTGGGGAGCCTGTCATGAGATGTCCAAAAGAGAAAGTTGCAGCTAAGACCTACGGATTTTGTAGGCGGCTTCCTGGAGGAGTTGGTGTTGTAACTGGCTTCAAAAGATGGGTTGATTTACATTAGGAGAAGAGCGGAGATGGCCAAGGTAAAGGCACAGAGGACCGATGGTGGCCTCGTTTGCTTGGAGCTTTAGTGTGGAATGTGGGTTGGGGACACAGAAGACATGTGAGGATCTTTGTTGCCTATAGAAGAAGCTGGATGATTTATTTTATGGGAACGGCCTCGGGTGCTTGTCTAAAATACAGGTTCCACATCAGAAATTTTGATTCTCTAGAGGGAGGTTAGGTCCCAGGAACCTGAATTTGTAACAATTTAAAGAGCGTCTTGGAAGCACACTTGGGAAACATTGTCCTACAAGCTAAACTCCTTAGCCCAGCATCCAGTGCCTTCTTGGTCTGCCCCCTTTTCACTGCCACCTTCTCTTTACTTCATTCTACACTAGAGCCAAACGGATTAGATGCAATTCCTGAGCACACGTGCCTGTTTAATGCCTCTGAGCTGTTGCTCATGCCCTTCTTCTGCCTACAGTGAGTTGCTCCCCAAGCCACGCAGCAAACAAGTGGACCTCTTTCCAGATTTGTCTCCTTTCTGAAGCCTTTCCCCTCTCCCTATTGGAGAAATAACCCTGCTCTTGTGAAGATCCTTACTGTTTTTATATATGTACATCTATTACATCACCTATAATCATTTCTAGCACAGACTGACTTTTTCCAAGTTTATCCCACCCAGTAAGCTGAAGGAGAACTGAGGGAATCTGTTGATTCAGCTCAGCTCCCCATGGGTACTCATCTCAGTCAATAAGGAAGAAAGAAAGAGGCGCAGGAAGGGAGGAGCGGGGCCAAGGATGAGAACAGCTGCTCTGGACGAGGCTCTTGGAAGAGACCAAGGGAAATGGAATGCACAGTCCGCTCTCCATGGCCAGGAGACCAATACAAAGAAGAAGCTTCTAGAGAATGAGATAATGCAACAAAAATGCATTTTAGACTCAAAGATCAACAGATCTTTGTAGGTGGATGGGTGATTGGAGATTTTATTGATGACAATTCTTAGAATCATAAGTGGCAGAAACTCAATTCAAGCTAGTTCTGGCAAAAAGAGGCAGTATGTTGGCTCAAGTGGAAGTCTAGGCACCAAAGGATGGAGAGGCTCAAACAATGCCATGGGGATCCCTCTCTTCTCTCAGCACCACACCTCCTCCATGCAGGGAGTCCTGCAGGACACGGACATCTATCTCCTAGTCCCTTCAGCCAAAGTCAAAGGATCTCATCTCATTGGGCCAACTGGTTCTCATGCCCATCCCTGTACCAGTTACTGTGGTCATTTGGAAAGCCTGGGCTCATTCCAGAACCGCTTGTACCTGGGGCATGGGCTAGTGGCAGCTGCACCTGTAATATATGGTAGTGAGTTGTGGGAAGGCACAGATTCTCAGAGTAAAAGTAGGCTGCTAGTAACGGAAAATGGGGATGTGGACGATGGGTGGGAGTAGCAGCTGTCTGCTTCAGAGCGTCACAACCCAACTATTCATTTTGCGTATTGGAAAAGTGAGGCCTGGTGAGAGAGAGGAGGATTTGCTCAAGTCTTAGAGCTAGTCAGTGGACAAACAACTCAAGAGGATGTTCCAAATCATTGGTGGTGTCTCCCCAACACCAGGCTGATATTTCTGATAGGATTAAATTGTCTGTCTCGTCTCCCCCTTTTCCATCAGTTCTCTTTCTGAACTAAGCTCCTTCTTGAGGATAGATGTCCCAGAAGAACGAAACCTCACAATGCAGAGATGTGTGTGTGTGTGTGTGTGTGCGCGTGGAAGTTGTCTCTTTTCCCCCTCTCATTAATATAAACTGGAGAAATAAAAAGAGAGAGAGAAAGAAAGAACATTTGTTCCCTGGAGGTTAAGAGAAAATTCAATAGTCTGATGAGGTTGTCAAGGACCTTCCTTTCCTGATTAAGGATCTAATCTTGAAGTAGCAACTTAAGGGCTCAGCGGATAGGAGGCAACCTCTCCTCTGTGCCTTCAGAACAGGTGGGGAAATGCCCACTTTAAATTTAAAGCCTGTCATTTCTCTGTAGACTCTCCATCATGCCTGCAAAGACAAAATTTTTCTTATAGCCCCTCTTCTAAGAAACTTCATCTGGCAAAAAGATAATAATACCTTACACTTTTAGAACACTTCAGAGTTCTCAAGGTATGTCTACATCCAGTAATTCATCTTCACAACAAACCTGACCTGTGTGGGAAGCAGACCGACTTTCCAAGGTCTCACCACAAGGTGGCAGGATGGAGACCCAAGAACAAGTCTCTGATGTTAGTTAGTCCCAAAGCCATTTTGGGTTGCTTTCCTTTGGAGCTGAGAGGAGGTGGCAGCAAAGAACCCTGGAAAGAAGGTTGGTCTGAGTGAATTGGGTTCACGCCCTGACTTGGTCATTGGTGAGCTTTAGAATCTGCATGGATGTTATTAGCCTCAGTTTCTTCATTTTTCCAATGGGAACAAAAACTCTTGAACACGTATGTTTTCTGAAAAACCGAAGAAGGTAACTGGAAATGATGTGGGATTTACAGAGTGCCATTATGTGTGAGATGATGAGGCCACAGTTACTGATGTATTTATGTAGTGGATATGCTCTTTGGGGTCACAAAAAATGCAGGAGCACAGCGTATTTTATTTTCTATAGTGTTTCTACAGCTGAATTTTATTTCCTTTCAGCTCCATCCATTGGTAGTGAAAATTCAAGTCTAGTCAATTTAGGTGTTTTGCCTTCCTGAACATCTGTAAGTTCAAGGGGGCTGATACATGCCTAATGCATGGATGGAAGTGAAGGGAATGCATGGTACTAGACCATCACTGCTCAGTTCTAGTACCTGCTGTCTCATCTGGCCCTTTTCCGTCACCCTCCTTCCTTTCTAGTCTATGCCAGGACCTCCTTGTTCCACCTGATGTATGGGTATATGGTCCATCCTGGAATCTGCTACTGTGTTCTTTTCATCCCCCCACAGGTCACATGAGGCCAGCTGGTTCTAACCATCAGATAGCTCCTCATTCTACTGAGGGTGGGAGGAGTGGCCAGAAGCTTTTGTATCCCCCTGAGGGCATGAGGGTCTGAGGGGAGTTGGCTGAAGCCCTCTTAATCTAGACTGACCATGAAGGCATTTGTAAATGGCACCTTTCCTACCAGGGAAGAACACTTGACCACATTTACCGTCTATCAGACACTATCTGGCAAGTTTGAGACACAGACCCCCCCTTTGCCTTCAGATCCCTCAAACTCATCTGATTTTCCACGGCCCTCAGCCTCTTCAACCACCCATGTCATTAGCCTGGTGGGAAGAGAGCACAGGGTCTTGTTTGGTCTCTTTTGCAGGATCATCTTGTTTGACTTCCAACACTGCTCTCTTCCCTCAGCTCATAGAATCTTTATGGGTAGGAGGGAGGTCACTTCTCTAACAGATCACAGATTCTTTCTTTTATTGTCATTATTATTATTATACCTTCTAATTAGACCTCAGCTTCTGAAACCTGAATTTTTTTTTTAATTGCCTTCTCTTTCTTGGTATTCTGTTTCTGCTGTCATCTTCTCCTGGGATAATGTGGTCCTCAAGCATCTAGTTGCCCAAATTGGGGAGGGTCGTAAGGTGTGTGGTAGACAGAATAATGGCCCCCTTCCAGGGATGTCCGCATCCTAATTCCTGGAACCTGCGAATCTGTTACCTTACGTGACAAATAGGGAATTAAGTTCATCTATGGATTTAGGTTGCTAATGAGCTGAATTTTGAAGAGAGAGATTATCCTGAATGATCAGGGTGATCCCAGTGTAATCAGAGTCCTTAAATGTGGAAGAGGGAGGCAGCAGAGGAATTTAGAATGATACAGCCTTGCTGGCTTTGAAGATGGACGAGGACGTATTAAGCCAGGAAAGTCTCTGGAAGTTGAATGAGGCAAGGAAATGGATCCCACCCCCCTCCCCAAGCCTCCAGAAAAGGAATGTAGCCCTGCTAATACCTTGAATTTAGCCCAGTGAGACCTTTTTTTTTTTTTCTCTTGTACTTCTAATCTGTAGAGCTGTAAGAAAATAGATTTGTGTTTTTTAAACTGCCAAGTTTATGACAATTTGTTATAGCAGCAATAGAAAACTAATGCAAGTGAGCAATAATATGGGGAGAGAGGTTGATCTGGGAGGTAATATATAAAAATTATCCTGTTATTTTGTTGTTCAGTTACTTGCAGGGAGACCCTCACCTCTTGACTAGGGATGGAGAAAGTAACAATGAACGAAGCATCAAAAGAGGGAAGGAGAGAGTGTGTCCCCCTTCAGTATGCTAAAGAGTGAAAAATTGTTATCTCTGAGAGGAGGTATAAATGTGACAAACATAATGATGTCAGCAAGGCACAGTTTGAAAAGTAAGCTGTGGTTCCATCTATTCTGTGTGGCAGTATAAACACTGTGAAATTTTAATCAAGATAGAGGGCAAAACCAGAGAAGTCTGTACGCACTTAATCATGACACCCTGTGGAGGACGTGTCCACCATCTCTGAGCAGCTGCTGCCCCCTGAAGCATTTGGCTCCTGCTGCTCCTCTGTGTCATCCTGGTTTTCTCAGCTGCGGAAGGGGCTGTTTATTGGACTCCACCCCAGACAATCTGGTGATCAAAATGCATCCTCCTCAGCCCCTTTTGAAATGTCAGTTCACAGCTCACCTGCACTGGTCCAGCGATCTGTTACTACAGAACAAGCTACCCCCAAACTCAATGGCTTAAAACAACTATTTTGTTCTGTTCACAGCGTTGTGGGTCAGGAACATGGGAAGGGCTCAGCGGGGTGATTTGTCCCTGGCCCTCGGTGGGGGGGGGGGGGCTATCTGGAGCTGTAGTGTTTGCTTTGTGGAGGACCCCTGCGCTTCCCAGTGAAGGTGAGTGCTGGGACCGGCGCAGCTGATCCTAGCTCTGCTGGACCTCGGCGGGAGCTGTCAGCCAGAGTGCTTGCTCGTGTGTCTCCATTTGGCTTGGGCTTCTCGTGCCATGGAGGCTGGGTTTGCGGACATCTCAGATCAAGTGCTCCAAGAGCCTAGGCAGAAGCTGCGTATCTTCTGAGCGCCCAGCCTCAGAAGTCCCAGGACATTATTTCTGTCACACTGTTAGTCAAACAGGTCATTAATTTCTTGCCAGATTCAAGGGAGGGAAACCAGACTTCACTGGTTCGTGAGAGGAGTCGCCAAGACTGTGTGGCCATCTCTAAGCGACCCATTTTCCTGCAGTGTGGACCCACCAAGCAGGGCTACACAACAGGAAGGGGCCCTGGAGATCTTCCAACCAGGCTAGCACCTCTCCCACTCTACAGACAGAGAAATAAAGGGCTAGGAAGATGCAGGGATCACTCAAGGTCATGGAGGGAAGCAGTAATGGAATCAAGATTTGATCCCAAAATTCCTTCCATGCAGTTGTATCTTCCAACAGTCATGACATTTTAGCATCGCCTTGGCCACTGTAGCAGTCCAAATCCTGACTTAGCAACCCCGTATCCAGCACGGCGAACGGAACAGGAGATGCAAGAACAAGAGCCCCACCTGGTTTTATAAAGACAGGATGGGCTTCAGGGGGGCTTGTGTGACCCTGAACTTTGTATCTCTGCACAAGAATACCAACAGGGCCGATGTGAGTGCTGGGGAGAAGCGAGGTGATGTGGGAGAGAACCAGCACTCATTATGCACCTACTATGTGCCATCTCACTTATGTTCATGGCAGTTAAATGCTTATAACTCTCTCCCTAGCTGAGTATTATTATATCTCTTTTGCAAAAGAAGAAAGCTAGTATTATAAGAGCAACCATCCACACAGTGACTGTGTGCCAGACATGATTCTAAGTGCTTTGCTTATTTTAACCAATTTAATTCTCACAGTCATCCTGTGAGCTAGGTTTTATGATTATCTTCACTTTCCACATGAGAAAATTGAAATGGTCTGGTAGGAAATGGGAGTATGTGGGAAAACACAGACATAGGAGGGTGGGAAAGGGGGGGCAATGCTAGAGGCCTTCATAGAAATTTAGGACTGAAAGAGGTGCAAGGATTTGCACGCTTGGTGGATCCTATGGAGCAATGGTATCTTTTAGGAGGTATGTCTAATGTCAGTTCCCAGTCCTGTCTCTGAATTCCATATCAGTCCCTCTCTGCTCCACCCACTACAGATCACCCAGCCACCTCCCCTTATCCTTTTTTTTTTTTTTTTTAACAATTTTGACCTAAAAAGCCATCTGGCCTCCCAGATATGAGGAAGGACCAGAGGAACCCTGATTGCCCTGAAATGCTGATAATAACGACAAGAAAATGCTGCCTTTTAAAAAGTCAAAATGAATAAAGATACAGATTTTCATTGATTATAGGTCAGGCCCCTCTATGGCAGTGCTCAGAGGGAGGCAGACTCTGGCATCTGGTTCAGTTAGGGAGAGAGAGGCTGCTTCTCTCCATGCCTCATGCTTTCCCTCTTTAATGACTCAATTGGACTGTAATTAAAGGAAACAAAACTCAAGAAGAGTGGGGAGAACAAGTGAGGGGGATCAGAAGAATGAGAAATAACTTTGGAGCATAGCCCAGGCCCTGCTGGCCGGGAACCTGGCCCTGTGTGCCCGGCATCCTGCCCTCCTTGACGGGTGGAGCAGGGCTGAACCTAAGTGGGTCCAGACCCTGGGAAGCATGTCCTCCTCCCCAGAAATGGACTCTCCATCCCTGCAGGTCAGCCACCGGCGGTGTGATGGATTCATGGAACAACCAGGTTAGGCTTTACCAGAATCCAAAATAGGAGGGACAATGCTTGTCACATTTTTCTTATTAAAAATCTTTAATACAAATGTGCAGAGTCAGGAGGCAGAGTGTCTTTATAGAGACTCTTTCAGAGGGAAAGAGTTATTCCTTTTAAATACAAGGAATCAGTATTTAAAGGGTGAAGCATCTCTTACATGATATCCTCATCAGAGTGCCTTCCGCTCAAACAGGTCCATAGAGAATTTTCTATATGAACCGTCCTCAGTAATACTAGTACTGACAGCATTAATTAGTTGATGCTACTGATAGACAAATCAAAGCTGTCAATCATATCAATAACAGTATCACTGATGGAGATGCAGATAGAGAGTGTGTGAGTGCTGATTATGGGCCAGGCCCTGGGATAAATGCTTAAAATGCATCATCACAGTGAATCCCCATAGCTACTAGATGAGGCGGAAACTGTTAGTACTCCTGTATCGTCCACGACAGAAGCGATTCATAAAGCATGAGAAATTTGACCCAGTCCAGCCAGCCAGGTGAAGGCAGAGCTGGAATTCAGACCCAGGTCGATCTAACTGCAAAGCCACTTCTCTTACCTCATCACATGGCGATTTCCAGAGGCTGAGGATAGTTCCCCAGGGATAAAGCAAATGTCCCCATGTCAGGGAGCCTACAGGGAGGGGACACTGCCTTCTCGCCACCCTCCTTCCAGTGTCCAGGGTTCCTTCTTCCTCCTCTGGAGCCGAGAGATCTGGGGGAAGAGAAAGGGAATGAGTATGGGAAAGGGGGCGGGGAGGGTCAGAGAAGGAAATTGCCAAAGAAGGAAACTGGAACTGTACCTGCTGACTCAAGTCCCTGCACGCAAGGCTCAAACTCTGGGGGATGAAAAGGAAGGGAGCTGTGCTTTGTGAACTTCAAGTGAAGTCTTCCTCCCTTCTAGGTGTTGGGGGGTGAGGGGGTGTGGTACGGGGTTTCCAAGGTTATAATATGTGGCATTCTCATAAAGCCTAGGCACCCTTTTATGATATTAAGCATTTTATTCCTCCCATGACATTTGAAGCCTTCTCTGTTTTTTCCCCCTTATTTTATTTATTTGGGACCTGAATTTGCTGGGTCTGATGGCATTTCTGGTAAGTTGTTTTTATTGCATGGAAGTCATTATCTGCTAAAGTCAGGGAACAGCCCCTGCCCTTCCAAAGTGATGAGTTTTACCCTTTGCTTCCTGGAAAGATGGCATGGGATAAGACAGCCCCAAATTGGAGGCAGGAAATAGGAGCTGTTGTCCTGGCCCTGCCACCTGTTGGCTGCAAGCATGGAATAAATCCCTTTGCAAAAGGTGGTGGCCACCTGTGTCGACTGCAGGCTGGAACTTGGAGACGGAGCTGGGGACCAGCCTGGGGAGGCGCTGATGAATTGCTAAGGGTTCTTACAATTCCTGAAATCTGTGACTTCATGATATTTGTTCCTGGAGGGCAGTGATTCTAACATTGGAAGGGTCTGAGGGCAGGGACTGGCAACATGGGTGAAGGGTGGGCTTAACTCACTGGCTGGTGGGAAAACAAATATACAGTGAGGGGTGGGGAGTGGTCATCTCCATCCCTTCGCCTCCCTTTTGTAAGCATCTCTGGAGTCGTCTCTGGTGTTGTAATTGTGTGTTTCATGCACCTGCCTCAAACATGTTTTCACTTAGGAAAGCTGCCCCAAGAGAGATAAATTTCCTCCTACCATCACCCCTACCTTCGGGAGATCAATAGAGTGCTTAAGAGAGCACATTTTCTGGCATCAGAAAAACCTGGTCTCAAAACTCACTCTGTCACTCACTAGCCATGTGACCTTGGGACAGATTACTTGAGGCCTCTGAGTCTCGGGTTCCTGTTGAGTAAAATGGGGATAGTAATACCCGATAAAGCTATTAGGACTGACCGATAGGCCGGCACCTGGCCCTAAGTAGGCAGGAAGCATCATCACACTTATTGTTATTACTGGCTATTTCACGCAGGGATGATGATGGTGGTGGTGGTGGTGGTGAGGACAGCTTGAGTTGTTCGAGTGCTCGCTGTGTTCCAAAGCCTCTGCCATGGGTCCCCTTATTGTCCATTTTCTTACAGATGGGAAAACTGAGGCAGGGAGAACGGAAGTAACTCACTCAGGTTCACACATCTCTTAAATTCTAGAGCGGGGGATTTCAGCCAGGCAGCCCGATGCCAGAACCCTCATCCTTAACCAAGGCAAATTCTCCATAAACATCATTTGTAGTGCCTGATTTTCATGCGCGGGAATATTCCATCATTTACTTTTGTCTTATTGTTGGGCATTTGGAGTGTTCCAACTTTATTATAAACAACGTTCTCTGTGCATCTTTGGGCACAAGGCTCCCTCTGTGTTTTATTGCCTTAGAATACATTTCCAGAAGTCTGTAAGGATAGTTTCAAATTGCATTTGTGTTCCATGATTTGGGTGAAGGCGTGGGATGGATTAAAATGAAAAGGAGCAACACTAACTCTGGTTTTCCGGACTTTCTCTGATTTAGGGTGCTGGTTTTTTGTTCTGGTTGCAGTTCAAGGGTGTTAGGCAAAAAGGGTCCTTGAAGAAGAGAGTGATAAAATAGAAATACTGCTTTAGGGAGTAGTGCCTGGTGAAGTGTGCAAATATGCATGTGGGAGATAGTCCCAGAGCAGAGGACTGGTGCAGCGATGAGTAAATGAGGTGGCAGGGCTGTCATCCCTTTGAGGACATGAAGGGGTCAGTGGCAGTGGCTGCAAAGTTCTTAGTGGCTGTGCTGAGCGCCTGTGAAGAAGGAAACCAATGCTGATAATTAGACAGCTTTTCTTAGCTCTGAGATGAAAGCCGAGAATACTTGTGCTTGTCTTAATTATAGTAATAGAATTTTTCCATTTGTAAGGTATTTTCCCCATCCAGTCTTAAATCTTTGTTGTTGTTGTTTTTCAGTCTTCTTTTAAGTTGCGCATGCTCATTGTAAAATAAAATGAAACAAATTCAAACTTTGTTGAAGTGTATAAAGAAAAAAAAAAGTAAGGTTCTCTTTATCAATTATTCACTGTAGAGATAACCGTGCTAAACTTTGGTCTATATATATATATATCTTTCTATACATTTCCCTCCATGCATATGCAAATATAAATAAGAATTTATATATGTAAGTATAAAAATGGAAGCATCAAAAGTACACAGTTGCGGTTTGGGGGGGTAACTTTCTATGTCAGCACTGCATGTTTTATATATGCTTTTCAAAGAGCATTTCCCTTTTTTCTTTTTAAACTGACTCCCTAATTTGGTATGTAAACTTTTTTCCTTATGTTAAAAATAAAGATAAGCAAATTGAGACCGAAAAACAGGAGAGCTAGACTTGACTTGAATTCAGGTGTCCTAAATTCCAGCCGAGGACTCTCTCTTCCACACATGTAGTATCCTTCTTTTATTTTATATCTCTTATCCTGGGTCTTGAGATAAGTGGATGGAAATGATGTCAGCATCATTACTGTTAATTTGAAGGGTTGCCTTTTTTCCCTAGATTCTCCAGGGTCTCCCTGAATCCTTCCTGAGCCTTAATAAGTCTTCCCCCACTGCTCAGACATTCTTGGAGACTTTGTCCAGGGACAGCAAACAGTTAGTCTGGAGTTCAGGAAAAAGACTAACTGGACTCCTGCCACCAGCCACGATCGTGAAAACTTTTAGCCTTGAGGTAGCACACAGTGAGGAGGTTTCATAAAACAGTCGTTAGCCTTTCTCCTCACTGAGAAAATAGTACCTGGAGCGAGTTATATGTTTCTTGGGAAGCGGGCTAGTTAATCAGAATCCCAGTATAGAGGAAAGAGCAGACTTGGCTGTAATACAGAGTTGGAATCAAACTGCATTCCTGTCACTGGGAGGCCAGGTGACTTGGGGCAAATGGCTGACTGTACCTGAGCCTTTGTTATCTCGTCTGTCCACAAACTGGGAATGATCCCTACACCTTCTAGTGTTGTTGGCTGAGCCCTGTGTGAATAATTGGATACCAGCCGGACCCAGTTATGTAACCACACTTCCCAGAGCCAGTATGTATTGGATAGAGAGGAGCTTGGTGAGCTAGGAAGCACGAAATCCTTTTCTGGCTTCCATTGATCTTCAAGAATTCTCTTCACCCTCATGGAAAGGAAAGGTGATTTCAGGAGCCCACTGTCATGGGGATGACACAGACTAGGTATAACAGGACCCTCTATCTCACCGTGGCTCTGCTTATTATGTGTCCTTAGCCAAGCCCTGTATGCTTTCTACAAACTCAGAGACTTGAACTTGATTCTTCCTGGGGCTCCTTCCTTGCCCACAACAGTCCACAAATCAAAGCTGTGCTGGAGTCCCAGGAGGAAAAAACCCTGAAGGTCAGCCTGTGCAACGGCCATGGGACTTGCACCCCTCCCTACCTGCCCCAAAGGAGCTGTGCTTTCGTTCACAGTGAACCTCAGGGAGAAGATGGGGTTCTCCATACGGTGGAATTTCAGGCAGGAGTATGGTATCTGACCTCCATGATACTGTTGTTGCCTCATTTAGATAATGAGGCATCTCAATTAAAAATTTATTTGTTTCAATTACAAAATTATTATATGCACATATAAGAATGTTTAGAATACAGGGAGAGAAGAATGAAGAACAGTTTCTTCTGTACTTACATTACCTCCCCTAATCGCGTTAACGTTTTGGTATTTCCTTCTAGTAGCTTTTCTGTGTGATGTATATTTAGCAATTTTATTGTGAACTATAACAGACATATGGAAAAATGTGTAAAACATTACATACAGTTTTATCAGTGGTAATTTAGCAATACCCATCTACCCATCACCCAGGACAAGAATTAGAATATTGCCTGCATTCCACAAGCCCTCCCCTGACACACCTGCTGTGTCTCCACTTCCCATTTTAGCCCCTGTTCCCCTCTAGAAGTAGCCAGGACTCTGACCATTATGCTAATCAAGTCCGTTATCTTTTCTTTATAGTTTCCCCACCTGTGTATAACGTAAACAATGTATTTTGTTGCTTGTTGGTGGTGGATTTTCCAGCATTCGACACATCTCATTAAGCTAGGTAAAACCGATATCCTTCTTTGGTTGAGGCAAAAATTGGTTAACAGCAGGTCCACAGTTTTATTCAAATTTTAGCTGCATTCACAATGCAGCCCCTAGGTACCCACTACACATCGGACACTCTGTAGGCTCCCAAGCTACAGCGATGAACTGTGTCCTGGCAGCAGAGAGCTCACAGTCTGTTTACCTAGCCAAAAAACGATGCTTCAGTCCTGCCACCATGAATCACATGTGGATGCTTCCTTATGGCACGAACACACAATGAAGGCATAAACACATGATGAACTTTCTCCTTTCTTAAGGATTCCCCCTGGTATAGACTCTGGCCTAAGCTACTGCCTCTTGTCCTTTGAATCTTTGGGGCCCACATGATCATGTGTGGGTTTTTTTCTTTTTTCTTTTTTCCAGCTGGTCTAAAACCTTGCAAGCGTCTTCTGAGGCATATTTTAAAATGCTACATCCTGAGTTCATCCTGGGTGAGAGGAAAACCTTTGAGGCAGGGGGTGGGGGTGGAGAGAGAAAAAGAACAAATGTCTCTTAAGCTGCTTCTCAGTGTAACTTTGGATCTTGGAATCCTCACAGCACCCCAGCCAAATGCTAAAGCCATCCCCATCCTGAGAGTGCGGAAGCTAGCTCAGGAAGGGGAGTGGTGTGCCCAGTGTCCCTCAGATGGGCATCGGTGGCATTGGATCAGAAACTGAATCTGAGGGGCTCCAGTAACCTTTGATGGAAAAGTTGAGAACTGTGGTGGGGGATGAGCTTCCTGGAGCACAGATCCCTGTCGTACCGACTGACAGCATTAGGCAACGAAATGTCAGTGTTCTCACATGCACAGTGCTGCACTTCAGCGTGGGGTGAGGGGAGAGTTCAGTGGGATGGCATGTACAAGCCCAGAGTCTGGCCTGTATTTAATACTCAGTAAATAGGTGCTAGAGCACAGAGTCAGACAGGAGGTTGGGGAGGTTATGGAAATAAAGGCTTGCAGGATGCTGCCGTGAGGCTGGATGGTTAGTGCCTTGCTGTGGGTGGCAGGGATGTGAGAGCATCAGAGGTGATGCTTCATTCTTAGCGCTTGTGAGTTCCCATCCACCCACCTCCATTCCCGAAATGTTGGCTTGGGGAACCTCAGGGTCCAACGCATATGACATCTGTCTCCATTCCGGGGTGGATTTTTTTTTTTTTTTTTTGGTCTTCTTTCTCTTAAATTGCTCTCTGCGACAAAAAAGATAAAATATGCAAACTGCGCAAAATTACACTCAACATACGCTGAATAAATATATACCCACAGAAGCATATGTTCAATGGTTGCTGCTCCCTGCTTTTCAAAGCCAACTAGCTTATAAAATCATCCTTCACGCAGAGTCCTGATGATCAATGAGAAGATGCGGGGAGAGGATCAGCCTCAAGCTGCAAATCGAGTTTTTAGTTACAAAGGATGGGGAAGGAAGGGAGACCAGCCCGTGAAACCCAGTAGGCACTGAGCAGTCCGTTTCTCCAGCCTGTCTTACTAAAGACCTGGCTCTGGCCCCTGGGTGTTTGGCTCTTGACATGACACCAGAGAGGGTGAGAGGGGTTCTTTGGAGTCCAGCTGTGTGGGTCTAAATCCTAACTCTGCCACTCACAGTGTCGTACTGGGGCAGGTTGCCTTAAACTTCCTTGTTTTAGTCTCCCAGTATCCAAAAACATTGGGTAACATTATAGTACCTACTTTTCATGGTCATTGCATGAAGAAGTGTAGCCAATGGCTTAAGGAAACACTCTGGTGCTAGATTTTCTGCCTCCACCACTCCCTGGAAATGTGACTTTGGGCATGTTAACAAACCTCACTGTGCTTCATAATCCCCTAAGTGGGCATGATAATAGTTTCCGCCACCGACGGCTGCTGCGAGGAAGGGATGAGTTAATGCACATTCAGTGCTTAGAATGGAACTGGCTCTGTAGTAAGTGCTCAGATAATGTCCAAAAGCTGTTTTCCCCAGGTGCCCCCTTGGGCACAGGTCTGTAAAAGACATTCCTTGTCAAAACACCCTTGGCTCCATGCCACTCACAGAGGAAATAGGACAGGAGAGAGAAATCCAAGCATCTACAGTGTTGACCTGGAGCAAGTCATTTCTCTTCTCCAACCCTCAGTTTCCCATCTGTGGGTGGTGAACATAGTAGTGCATCCTTTTCTGAGTGGTTGGGGGAGACTGGATAAGATACCCTCACAGTGTGTCTGGCACATGAGGAGAGCATCGTCAAACTCTGTTTCCTTCCCTGCACCCCGCACCCTTTAACCACAAAGTGCCTAAACCCAAGTGTTAGTTGGTGAGAGCCCTTACCTTGACGAGAGAGTCTTCGCCGAGTCTGGCCATCAGCCCAGCGGGCACAGCGTCGGGGTGGTTTTGCAGACCTCAGCCTAGCGTGTCAGCCTCCGCGCCACCCCACACCGACTCACCGCGTGACCTTGGCAAGTCTTCTTCCATCTCACACCTCAAGGTCCTCTTCTTCCAGCTGGGATCTGAGTCTCTATCTTGCAATCACACGAAGCTGGAACAATGTAAGGAATGGAAAAGTGCTTTAGAAACCTGACTGCACGCATGACAGTCAGCCTAGCGCGACCTGAGGATATCTCAGCTCTGCCGCTTACTTGCCCTCTGTCCTTGGGACGAGTTGCAAAAGCTCTCTGCGTCTCAGTTTCCTTCTCTGAAAAACGAGGAGAGTAGTGGTACCTGCACCATCAGACTGTGCTTAACAGTCTGAGTTAATATTCACAACACAGTGAGAACCGTGCCAGCACACGGTAAGCACTATTAAGTGTTAGCTATTATTATTATTAATGAGCTATACAAAGGCTATTTATTATCATCTCCAGACAGTTATTGAATAGACATGCTTCAGGACTCTTGGCAGATTTCCTTGGGAAAGTGCTCCCTGGCCTCCCTTCTGTCAGCTCTTGGTGCTTCTTCCCACCAAATAAAAACCCTCAAAGAAGGTAAGGATATGTGCATTTCCAGTTACTTTTCTCTCCACGCCTCACCTCTCCCTTCTTTGGAATGGAGGCTTCTTGAGAGCCGATGCTAAGGTTTTGTAAATGTTACGGCCTGGAGGGCAGCTGGCTTTGAATAAGCATATGCTGAACTGAACACCCAGTCCGTGCAGGACCCTGGGGAGCTCCAGGGAGTTGCAGAAGGCTTGGTGACTCCCACCACAAGGATGCCTGGCCATTTGGAGAGGCTGTAGGGATGAGCTGCAAGCAGTGTTCTCAAGCCATTCCCACTAGCATGACCATCTCCCTGGTTCCCCAGCTCAAGTGCCACTGACAGTCAGAACCTACCACCTGACCTCTCTGGGAATGCCTGTCAGCCTCATGCAGAAAACTCGGAATATCCAAGCTGGAAGGGTCCTTGGAGACCAGCTGCCACCTTTCTCATTGAACAATGATAAGACTGAGGGCTGGAGAAGGGAAGTGCCCAAAGCAGGGATCGTAACCTGTGTCTCCTAACTCCCTGGGCTCCTCTGATGGGGAAGATAAGTGACCATGAATTCAGGCAGCTAGCCATGATTAGCACGATGTGAGCAAATTTAACCATGCATTTTGACACTACTGGCACACCTCATTTCATTTTTATTTATTTTTTAAAGTGTTTTTACCTTTAATGGAGGCACTGAAGATTGAACCCAGGACCTCATGCGTGCCAAGCACATGGTCTGCCAGAGCTTTACCCCCAAGCCCAGTCCCCGACCTTGTTTTGTTGTGCTTTGCTTTATTGTGCATCACAGCTGTTGTGGTTTTTATGAACTGAGGTTTTGTGGCCCCACTGCTTTGTCAGATGATGGTTAGCATTTTTTTAGCAATCAAATATTTTAAAATTAAGGGATGTACATTGTCTTTTCAGACAAAGTACCCTTGCATGCTTAATAGACTACAGTGTAGCGTACCCGTAACTTTCACATGCACTGGAAAACCAAAAAATTCATCGGGCGTACTTTATTGCTACATTCACATTATTGCAGTGTTCCAGTGAACCTGCAACGTCTTTGAGGGCTTCCTGTGTTGCTATTTCAGCACTGTTCTTGAACATAAACCAAAATAAGCCTCTCCGGGTTTACCCAGTTACTCCAGTCGGTCTAGATTCTCCTGGAAGTCGGGGACCACCGCCTGCTACTTCTTCGTGTCTCCGTGGGAAAGGGGTGGTGTGGGAGAGTGTGGGTTTGGAGTCAGAGACACCCATGTGTGCACCCCGGCTCTACTTCCAGAAAGCGCAGTGACATGGGAAAAGCACTTCTGGCCCTAAAACCTGTTTCATCTTCTGCACAACTGGGCCAGTGGTAGCAGACCCCCAGGACTGTGGGCTTCAGCAAAGCAGAATCGGGAAAACACCTCGTGTAGTGCTGGGCCCGCAGGAGGTGCTCGGAGGGTTTGGATTTCCTTTCTCGCGTCTTCAGCCAGAGTGTGTTGAAGCCACACAAATGGCTGGCATGTGGGGAGAGTGGCCTGTTGGTATTTCACTGGAACTCAAGCCAAAAACTAAGCAACATAACCAGGCATTTTATTATATTCCAAAAATATTTACCAAACGTCAAATATTGAGCAGTCATAATCATAATAACTAAACTTTTTATAATAATCGACATTTTACCCTGGATCAGGCACTATGTTAGGGACATTAAATGTCTCACTTCCCCCACCCCCCTCACAGTTCTACTTAGTAGCTATAATTAGGCTCAACATGTTAATGAAGTGACTGACTGATGTTACACGGCTAGTTAAATGGCAGCACCAGGTGGGATTCGAGCCCGGGCCTGCCTGACCCCCAAAGTCCACACAAGGTGTCTCCCTGAGCTGTGCTGGGCACTGGGACAGTGCTGAGAAGAGGAAGCTGTGTGTGTTCCACTCTCTGTCCTAAAATAGCCTGTGGACTCATAGGGAGACATGCTGTGACCCAGAAACCGTCCTGCCTGGCAGAGCAAAGTTTGCACTAGAAGAATAATTCACGTGGGAGGGAAGGGAAATGATTCTCACTGACTCCAGGCATCAGAAGGAGGCAGGAACTTCCACACGGGACTTCTCATCCGTGGTGGCACCTAGTGTTCCCAGCAACCCCGGGAGATATTTATTGTCAAGTCCATTGTAAAGTGGGGAAACCAAGATCAGAAAAGTGGTGATGTGCCCAAAGCCACACAGCTGGGAAATAGCAGCGTCTGGATTAGACTTCATTTTTCTCTGTCTTCTCAGCATCCCTCCATTTCTTGAGTTCAGGGAGGGATCCGCGGAGGGGCTGTTTGAAGTGTAGCTTATAGGATACATAGGATTCTTTAGGAAGAGGAGGGCAGGCTCGGATGAGGGCATAGCATGGACGGAGGTGCTGAGGTTGGATCCTGCATGGAACAGGCACTGCTGGGTGTTGGCCCAGGTGGCTTCCATCCAGGTGGAAGGTCCTGTGAGGCTGGGTGGTGGTTTGGGAGGGAGCTCTCCTGGGGACTGAGGCAGGCAGGTTCTGCCTTCTCCACCTGGAGGTCTGAGGCCCCCTGGTGGTGCTGGCAGCTGCAGACCCATGTTCCCCAGGACTGCTGATCCCTGTAATCCTGTTCTGCCTGCCCGCCCCCGCTCCGTGTTGGCACTGCAGCCCAGCACAAATTGAGCGACAGCTGAGTTGGCATGAGTTGATTAAAACTCCCAGTAATTATGGGCTCTTGACTGGCCCGGTTGTCCAAATCAATGTCGGCAGTAATCGTCGGGCTAGCTGGCCCTGCTGACAGATTGAGGCTGAGGGAGGAGGGGCAGGGACGGGAACTGGCGGGGCTTCCCCACTCTCTCCCATTCCAGCCGGTCCTCCAGAGGCCTCCTGGGGCAGGAGCATTAGGCCCACTCAGTCTCTAATGAAAGGGGCTGTTCGTACTAAAGGACTCAGCTCCTGTGATCCTCACTCACCTCGCCCGCAAAACAGGTGTGTCTTAGAGGTGCCTTTGAGTTTTGTTGTGGGGCTTTGAAGAGATGGCATATGGGAAATATGTAGCACATGGTAGGTGCTCAAGAAATACCCATTCCACTTCCTTCCTCACTTCCTTCTCTCCTGCTTCCTCCTCCCAAGATTCTGTATCTGATCTGTACATCCAAGACTGCTGCCAGCCCCCTCTCTGAGTCCCCTTATAACTCATCACAGTGGCCTTCGCACAAGGTCCTGGGACTCATTGTGTAGCCCTGGTCACTCTGAGCCACTGTGATATCACAGACAGGCCGCCTCTGTGTGGATCAGGGCAGAGAGAGCCTCATTTATAATCAGAGAACCTTCAATGGTAGGCACAGTCTGCCTCTTCCTTGCTGTGTGACCTCAGGCAAGTCACTTGGCCTCTCTGGGCTTTAGTTTCCTCATCTACAGTGTGAACAGGATGATGGTGGGCCTACCTTGGCATTGTAGGCCTTCCTCGGCATTGTTTGGAAAAGCAAAAGCTGCCTGTGCCAGGATTCTGCCTACTCTCTGCATGTAATAGGTCCCCTTCCATTGCTTCCTGAATGTTTTTCCTATTTGGCAGAAAGTAACAAGGTATCCACAACATGAGGTACCCCTTTCTGAGCACCTGCCCTTGTGGCAGGTATGTGGCAGGTACGTGGTCCGGTTTGGCTCTCTCACAAGCCCAGAGAGGGAGGAGTTACTCTCTCCAGCGGAGAGATGTGGAAACCGCAGCTCGGAGAAGCCAGGCCACATGGCAGGGAAGCGGTTTGACCAGACTTCACTCACAGTTGTAGGGATGCTACTTAGCTGCCAGCGTGCACAGCCCCCCATTCACATTTCATCTCACTGTTGTCATCGTCTCATTTAATCCTGGCCATGATCTAATGGGGCAGTGCTCCTGTTAGGAGACAGCGCTGTTCCCAGGAGGTAGCGCTGTTATCACGCTTGCACCGGCAATGAGCGAGAAGTAAGTGCTTGCTGAGCCCTTGGAGGATGACAACGCTTTGCCCGTGGTCAGGCAGGGTTGTGGAGGCATCCTTGAGATTTCTTAAAGCATGCTCTGTCACTTCAAAGGGGATTCTCCATTTTCTTCTGAAATAACTGTAGACCTGGTTCTCCCCTTTTCACGATTCATAGCTGCTTTGACAGAAACCAAGCAGCTCAGAGCTTAAAGGCCACTCCAACGTCCTGTTGCCCAACGTCTTTAGTTTTGTAGTAGAGGAAACAGACTCAGAGAGTGGGATGTACTTGCCTGAGGCCACCCAGCCAGTGAGAGACCAAGGCCAGGCAGAGTCGGACCTCAGCTCTCTGGAGAGCCATCCTGGTGCAGACGGGGGCTTGCTGGGATCAGGCGTATCTCCAGTGTCCCACCTGGCTGCCACTTTCCACTTATTACTTGAGGGTCAGAGCAGCTCTGTGATGAGCTCCAGGTGGCAGCTAGTAAGAGGTCCACTACCCCACCCTGCCTCTCAGGCCCCAGGCAGTAGGAAAGAATGGAGGTATCACTCCTGTCGCCTGGGGAGGGGCAGGTCTCTCCTCCAGCACTACCAGGAAATCCCTCGGGCTTGTTCTCTGTATGAATCACTCAGGCCCCAGGAAAAGTTACTCTCTTTTGTAAGTTGATTGTTTTTCCTTCTGCTTAGAACAGCTGGTTCACCTTCTAGAACTGGGGGAGGGGTGGTGGAACAACTCATTACAAATTTTGCACTCGGAGCAATTTGCATTCCATAATTAATGAACATTAAAATGCATAATTACAAACAGAAACAAATAGCTTGGTGCTGATGAAAAGTCAGACTGGGCAGGAGAACAGAGCAGGCGTAGGGGAGGGAGGGGGAGGCAGAGAGCAAGGCAGGGCCAGCCTGGCATGGAAACAGTTAGGAATCCCCCAGCTGCCCCTCTCCCTGCTCAGACCCCTCAAGGCCTTAAGACTCAGGAATCTAGGCCCAGGGTCTTCCTGTGGGTTCTCGTCTGAGATGGAGCAGCATGGGGGCTGTGAAGCTCTGGAGCCCAGCTGTCCTGGGTTAGACCCCAAGCTCTCTCACCCACTTACTGTAAAATCTCAGGCAAAGGAGCAACACTCCAAAGAATGGGGTCATTATCAGATGGACCTGCCTCCTTTCTCCCGCCCTCTCCTTGTCCCACAGAGCCTGCCTCCCAAGGCTCCATCTGTGAGCTCTAAGAAAGTACTTAGAGATAACTGAATTCACTAACTGCAGTAGTCTCTTCAAAGTAGCAAATCAAATCACTTCACTCCTCCTGCCAACAACCCTCCAGTGCCTTCCAGTTGTGCTCAGAATAAACTCGAGATGCCTTCTCGTGGCTGAAGTCAGGGGTCAGCAGCTGTCTTGTATAAAGTACCCTGTAGTAAATATTTTAGGCTTTGCAAGTCACATGTGGTCCTTATGTGTGTGTGTCTGTCTCTTATATTCTTCTTTAAACAAAGAAAGAAACCAAAAACAAACAAACAAACAAAAACTTTAAAAAGTAAGGAAACATTTTTAGCTCCAGGGCTGTGCAAAAATGGGCTGTGGGGGAGATGCCTTTTCTCTGTTCCTCCCACTAAATACAACTAAAAACTCTGGAGGATATATGTAAAACAAATATAAGACTGTGGAAGAAGCCACACCAGCTGGGGTCTTTGAGACCCAAGGGAAGACATGATGGTCAATTACCTGGATTTTCTTTTTGCCTCATAATGTCCCAGGCTTGGAGCTGAAGGAGCCAGCAACTCAGAAATGCTGATAAAGACAAAAACAAACAAATGAAGAAAAAGAAGAAGAAAAAGCTGCTTTCTTCAGCCAAAGCATCAGGAAAAGGGCAGCCAACCAAGACAGAAAATTTAAGACACTAACCATTCAATTCCAGCTGAACATCACAGGAAAAAATAATAATAAATAATAACAGCATGGCCCCTCCTCCACCCACGCTAATAAAGGCCAAGTAGGGAACTAGGCTCCATCCTTAGCAGGCTGTAGTGAGATAATCTCACAACTCAGTCCCCCTCCCTGCTGTGGTGGTGGAGGGGTGGTATCAGAGAAGGCCAGGTAAGGAGCCAAGACTTTAATCCTCACTGAGAGGTAATGAGCAACCCTCCCACTCCCACCCAAGGGAGTCACTCCATCCAGAGTCAGTGGAGACTAAATGAAGAGCCTGGACTTCTACCCCAGCTTGCAGTAATAGGATGCTCTTCCCCCTCCCTGCTGAAATATTGCCAGAAGAGGCCTAGCAGAAAGTCAGGACCATTACCATTGATCAGGAGGAATGTAGCCACCCTCCTTACCCACATGGTATCAATGGAGGCCCAGTGGGGAACAGTAACTGGGCGTGCCTACCATTCCATCCAGGAAGGTATCAGTAAAGTCCTAATAGGGAGTCAGATGACCACCACCCCCTGCAGTAATGGGGACCCTTCTCTTGGGTGTCAGTGGAGGCCAAGTGGGGAAACTGGGATTCTGCCTCCCTCTGGCAGTGATAAGTTATGCTTCCCCTTTCCCCTGTTGGAGCAGTGTCAGAACAAGCCAGATTTTAAAAAAAAAAGAAAAGTTTAAATAAGATACGGAATTTTAAAATAATAACATAGCATAATGTCCCAATGTCTAGGTTTCCATTGAAAATCACTTGTCATACCAAGAACCAGGGAGATCTCAAACAGAGTGAAAAAAGACAACCAGTAAATGCCACTAACAAGATAACAGAGATACTAGATTTATCTGACAAATACATTAAGATATCCATCATAAAAATGCTTAAACAATTATAAACACGAATGAAAAAATAGAAAAATCTCAGCAAAGATGTAGAAGATATAAAGGAGGGGCAAATGGAAATTTTATCACTGAAAAGTACAAAAATTGCATTTAAAAAAACACACAGGGGATTGACTCACCAGCAGAATGAAGAGGACAAGGAAATAACCAGTAAACTTAAAGATAGAACAATAGAAATTACTTACTCTGAATATTGAGAGAAAATAGATTGAAAAAGAAAACGCTCACAGTCGCAAAGGTCTGTGGGATTGTAAAAAAGATTTAACATTTGTGTCATTGGAGTCCCAGAAGAAGAAAAAAAGAGAATAGGACTGGAAAAGGTGCCAAAGAAATAATAGCTGAAAACGTATCCAGTTTAGCAAAATGAATCATTTTGCAGTGACTCAAAAAGCTGGGCAAACTCAAGGGTAAACACAAAGAAATCCACACCAACACATCATAGTCCAGTTTCTGAAAATATCTTTAGTTTTTCAAAAGAAAAATCTTAAAAGCAAGGAGAGAGAAATGCCATCTAAGGGAAAATATGAAATGAGGGGTGGTGGCATTCTCATAAGAAATCAGGGAGGCCAGAAGGAAGAGGCGCAAAATTTTTCAAGTGCTGAATAAAAATAAGCTGTCAACCCAGAATCCTGGGTCCAGTGAAGTATCCTTCAGGAATGAAGGAGAAATGAAGACATTCTCAGATGAAGGAAAACTGAGAGAATTTGTCACCTACAGACTTACTATAAAGAAAGAGGCTAATGAAATTTACCCAAACAGAAAGGAAATCACAAAAGAAGGAACCTTAGAACATTGGAAAGGAAGGAAGAGCACAATTAAGCAAGAATAAATGCATTAGACCTTCCTTCTCCTCTTGAGCTATTTTCATTACACTTGATGGTTAAAGCCAAAATGACAGCATTGTCGGATGTGGTCCTGATTATAGTCCACCTGATATCCCCAGGTTCTTCACATCCACAGATTTAACCAACCTCAGATGTCAATTTCCCAGCTGGTTGATTCTGTGGCTGTGAAACCTGCAGATATGGAGGACTGATTGTAGTCACTGTTTCAGGCCATATAAGGGACTTGAGCTTCTGTGGATTTTGGTATCTGCATGGGCTCCTGGAACCAATCTGCTGCTGATACCAAGGGACGACTGTATATTTAGAGGAATATTTAAGAAAATTATATTATAAATGGGAGAGGATAAAGGGACACAAAGTAAGGTAAGCTTTCTGTACATCAGTTAAGCTGGTAAAATAATGACACCAGTAGACTGTGGTAAGTTACGCATATTAGAACAACCCACAAAAAACTACACAAAGAGATGCACCCAAAAATACTAGAGAAAAATTAAAAAGGAGTTCTAAAAAAAAAAAAAAAGTTCAAGTAACCCACAGGAAGGCAAAACAAAGAAAGCAGAGAAATGAAAATCGGAGATCGGAAAATAGAAAATAAAACAGTAGACTTAAGCTCTGAAGTATCAATATTCACATTAAATGTCAGTGATCTAAACACACAAATTAAAAGACAGAAATTGGCAGTGTAGGTCAAAAATCATGACTCAATTACATGCTCTCTGCAAGAAATTCATTTCATGTATAATGATTTAGGCAGGTGGAAAGTAAACAGATCGAAAAAGACATATACATATCAAGCAAAAGCTGGAGTAGCTGTATTCATACCATAGAAAGCAGGCCTGAGAACAAAGAAAATTACCAGAGAAGGACATTGTATAATAATGAAAGGGCCATCCACCAAGAAGACATAGGAAGCCTTAATATTTGCGCATCAAACAACAGAGCTGCAAAATGTTTGAAGCAAAAACTAACTGAACCGAAGGGAAAAATAGACTAATCCACAATTATAGTTGGATCTTTTTACATTCTGCCCTCAACAACCAATAGAATAATTAGACAGTTGGCAATATTATAGATTAACTCGTAACACCATTAACCAAAAGGATTTAGCTAACGCTTATAGGACACCCTGCCCAGCAACAACAGAACACACATTCTTTTTAAGTACCTATGGGACATGTACAAGATAGACCATATTCTGGGCCCTGATGAAAGTCTCAACAAATTTAAAGAATTTGAATCATATAGAGTATGATTCTCCAGCCACAAAAGAATCAAACTAGAAAGCAATAACAAATAACAGAAAATTCTCTAAGTACTTGGAAACTACACAACACATTTCTAAATAATCCATGGGTCGGAGAGGAAGTCTCAAGGGAAATTAAAAATACATTGAACTGAATGAAATAAAAAAGCAGTATATCAAACTGTATGGGACATAGCTAGTGCAGTAATTCATCCTTTTCCTTAAAGTAAAAGCCTTTATACTTAATGAGAAGGAAATGTATAGCCATAAATGCATACATTAGGAAAGAAGTTTCACATCAGGAATCTAAGATCCCACCTTGAGAAACTACAGAAAGGAGAACAAAACAAACTCAGAGCAAACAGAAGAAAGGAAATCAATGCAGTTGAAAACAGAAAAATAGATCAAAATCAATGAAACAAACAAAAAAAGATTCTTTGAAAATGTCAAGAAAACTGAAAAAAAAAAAAAACCTAGCAAGACCATTAAAGAAGAGGAAAGATATAAGTTACAAATATCAGGAATGAGACAGGTGGTATCACTACAGACACCAGAAAGATTAAGAAAGAACTACTACAAATAACTGTACACACATTTACTTGACAACCTAGATGAAATGGACCAATTCCTTGAAAAATGCAAAATACCACAACTCACCCAATTTGAAATAGGTATTTGAATATCTCTATAACTACTAAGAAAATGGAAATTGTAACCCAAAAACTCCCCCCAAAGAAATCTCTATGTTTGGATAGTTTCACTGGAGATGTAAACCTCAGTGTAATAGTCTTATACCTCGTACAAAAGTTAACTTGAAATGTATCACAGAATTAATTGTAAAACATAAAGCTATAACACTTCTAGAACACACACACACACTCTCTCTCTCTTGAGAAAATCTTTGAGATTTGAGCTTGGCGGAGAATTCTGAGACTCTAAGATATAGATTTTATGATCCATAAAAGAGAAAATGATAACTTGGATTTCATCAAAGTTAAAAACATTTGCTCTGTGAAAACTCAGTTGAAGAAGATGAGAAGACAAGTTACAGAGTGGGAGAGAAAACATTTGAAAACCACTTATCTGACAAAAGTCTAGTGTCTAGAATATATAAAGAGCTCTCAAATCTTAGCAATGGTAAAAACAAACAATCCAATTATAAAATGAGCAAAAGACATCACGAGACATCTCACCAAGAAGGATATAAAGATGGAAAATAAGCACAAAAGGGATTCAGCATCATTAACTATTAGGGAAATGCAAATGCAAACCACAGTGGGATGTTACTACACACCTGCTAGGATGGCTAAAGTAAAAAGTTACTGACAATATCAAATGCTGATGAGGATGTGGAGAAACTGGATTGTTCATGCATTGCTGGTGAGGATTTAAAATAGTGCAATCTCCCTGGAAACGTTTGGCAGCTCCATAAAAATATTAAACATGCAGTTCCATGTGATCAAGAAATTACATTCGTTGGCCTTTTTTACCCCCCAGAGAAATGAAGACTTACGTCCACACAAAAACCTGCACACTAATGTTTATAGTAACTTTATTCATAACAGCCATGAACAGGAAATGACTCAAGTGTCCTTTATGAAGCAAACAGTTAAACTATAGTCCATGCACAGCACAGAATAATACTGTGCAATGAAAAAGGAACTATTGACACATGCTGCTACCTGGATGAATAAGAGAATTATGCCAAATGAAAAAAAAAAATCAACCCCCCCTAGAAGGTCAAAAACTCTGTGATTATTTATGTAATACTCTTGAAATGACAAACATTGTAGAAACGGAGAGCATATCAGTGGTTGACAAGCATCAGGGAGGCAGTGGACATGGCTTTAAAAGGGCAACAGAAGGAATCTATGTAGTGATGGAAATGTTCTATATTTTGATTATCAGTGTATATGTCCTGGTTGTGATGTTTTAGTATAGTTTTACAAGATATTACCATTGAGGGAAACTGGCAATACACTGGATGTCTCTGTTTTATAGTATTTCTTCCAGCTGCATGTGAATCTGTAAGTATTGCAAAATGTTAAAATATATATAATTTTAGAAAAAACATGGCCTCTGACTGGATTTGGCCTACAGACTATAGTGTGCCAACCCCTGGCTTAAGTGATTTGGTCACTTCCTACCTCTCACCCCTTGTCTTGCGCTAATCTTGTTTTCCCCGGGCTCATGGAGCTTCGAGGGCATTGACCTCCTCTGTTCCATGGACAGGCCAACACTGTTCCTGCCTCAGGACTGTCATACTTGCTGTTCCTTCTCGGATAACTCTTTCCACTTATATTCACCAGGGAGATTCCACTTATTTTTCAGGTTTAGCTCAGATTCTCCATTTATGCTTCCTTTACTCCATCCTCAATTCACTTTTTTTAATCACATTATACTTTTGTCATACTTTTTAACTTTTTGAAAGAATCACTTTATTTCTTTACTTGTTAATCGTTTGTCTTCTCTCTAGAATTTAAACTCCACGACAGCAGGGTCTTGTCTGTCTTTTTTATGACTTTGTTTCCAGCATCCAGCCTGTTTGCTTAGCACTGAGTATATGTCCAGTAAACATCTGTTAAATGTTCCGATGAAGGACTTACATGGTTAAGAAAGAAAAACTAAGCTGATAGTCCCAGTTAGGTTTTCTGAGGTGGCCAGGGGGCTCATTCATTTATTTCTTGCTCCATGTATTCATCATTTGTCCTTCATTTCTTAAGTGCCTATTGTATGCCAGGTTCTGAGCCAGACACTTTAGGTTGTTTTCCTCGAGGGTCTCTAGAAATGCCTCCCAGAGAAGCATTCTTATTTCCATCTTACAGATGAGGAACCCGAGGCTGTCTCTAAGGTGAGGCATTTGCCTAGATGCTTGGTGTCAAAGACCTGTGTGGAATTCAGGACTGATGTCAGTCCTTATGTTCTTGTCTTCAAACTGTTTCCCTCATTTAAAAAGAGAAAACCGAGGCCCAATTAGGTTCAAGGCCTTGCCCAAGGTCACAAGGCAGGCGAGTGGTGTGCCTGGGCTGAGTTCTGATCTTTGTCCTTTTAGGACACCAGAATCTCCCTTTTGTTCCAGTGACACCCATCTCTTCCCTCTAAGAAGACTTCCCTGAACAATGCTCCCCTATTCTCTGGTCAATCACATTTGCAGAATTTCCACTTTCCCATTCAAATTAACTGGGCTTCTTCATGTTTGTTTTCTGGCCAACAAATACGTGTATTTCTTATTTCTCAAATTAGATGTTAAGCTTCTTCATAATACTCAGTACAGCAGCTACCATTTGCTGAACACTGTGCCAAGCACTTAATGCATTTATCTCACTGTATTAGTTATCTATTGCTGTGTAACAAATTACCCCAAAATGGAGCAGCTTCAAACAAAAAGCATTTATTATCTCACATCATTTTTTGAGGATTAGAAATTCAAGATTGGCTTAGCAAACTAGGTGGCTTAAGAAAACAGAATTTTTTTAAATTTTACCTTTTATCAAAGTGTAGTTGATTTACAATGTTAGTTTCAACTATACAGTAATGTGATTCAATTTTACCTATACAAACAACATATGTACTTTTTCCAGATGTTTTTCCATTATAGCTTATTACAAGAAATTGATTATAGTTCTCTGTGCTATACAGTAGGTCCTTATTATTTATCTGTATTATAGATAGTAGTGTGTATCTGTTAATCCCAAACTCTTAATTTATCCTTCCCCCTACTTTCCCCTTTGGTAAGCACAGTTTGTTTTCTATGTCCGTGAGTCTAAATAAAACAGAAAAATTTTCTCTCACAATTCTGGAGGCCAGAAGTCTAAAATCAAGATGTCAGCAGGGTCCTGCTCCCTCCAGGATCTCTAGGGGAGAATGTGTCCTTGCCTCCCCAGTTTCCAGTGACTGTACCATTTGGTGGCTTGTGGCCCCATCATCCAATCTCTGCTCTACCCTCACATGGCCTTCTCTGTATGTATAATCTCTCCATTCCTCTCTTTTATAAGGACATTTGTGACAGCATTTCGACCTACCTGGGAAATCCAGGGTAGTCTCCTCATCTCAAGAGCTTTAATTTAATTATATCTGAAAAAAAAAATTTTGGCAATAGAAAGTAGCATGAGTTCCAAGGGTTAGGATGAGGATGTATCTTTGGGAGCCATCCTTAGCCTACCATATGACCTTATAGGTTTGCCATAAGGATTAACCGAGTTAAAACAGATTAAGTGTTTAGAGTCTGCCTGGATTATAGAACATATTTTTTCAGTGAAGGATGGAAAGAACTGTGAGTAATACCCTGCCCCAGGTATTTCCGGTGACCTGGCAAGAAGGTCCGCCCTTCCTTCCAGCACACATCTCTGAGTCTTTGCAGTCAGACCCAGCCCCCTGTACCAGCACAAGTCTCTCCAAATGACCCCGGGACTAGGCGCCTTCCTGTCTGACAGTGAACATTCAGAGACAAGCAGGGCCTCCTCTGAGCTTGTATTAATATGTACAGCACTTCACTCACATGGAAAATTGATTTTTCTTTTTAAGCACAAAATGTAGCCAGTTTTATAACCTTTCGGCAGCTTGACAAAGGCCATTTATAACCCACTCCCTCTGTCACCCTTCCTGGCGCCAGTCTCAAATTCCTCGAAGAATTCTCTCATGCATTTGTAATTACAGATTTTTCTTAGGTGAAATTTAATTTCCAAGAGGGCTGACCTTTTTTTGTTACTGTGGTTTTTGTAAATTAATTTTTGCGTGTGTGTTTTGTTATTGATGTTGTTTAGGATGACGGTTTGGAGAGGGGATGAGGGAGCTGGTTGGGAGGAGAGAAACATTGGGAGGGCATTTTAATCAGCGATGTCCAGTGATGGATGAGGAGGGCTGGGCTCTGGGTGTTAATCTTGGTGGACAGAAAATGCCAGCAGGGCGGCTGAAATGGAAACCTAGTACCTCATTTTCTCTCCCCAACACCGGAGAGTTAGAACTGCTTCTGCATCTGCTGGACTGGAGATGAGCTCAGCCTCATCAAATGATAGGGAACTAAATTAAATAAATAACCAAGTTTCCCTAGGGTGTAAGAGTGTCCATTCACGGAGCACTTAGCAGCTGCCAGGAACATCGACAAGAGCATTCAGCTGAGGTCACTCAAGGTTGGAATTGTTGGGGCATTTTAGTGGCCGGAGCCCATTTGGTTTTATGGAGGAATATGCACATGGCCAGGCAGAGGGCTTGATATCATCTGCAGAGGACCTTGGCTATTAGCTTTAGAAAATTCAATTTATAGTTGTTGTTTAGAAGTCATGTATTTATCTAAGCTGAGGAGTGATGTTATTTAGAAATGTCACCCTGGTGGCCATTACAAGGATGGTACAGAGGAGGTCATATGGTGGCCAGCAAACTGTTCAGGAGGGCTTTGTGGGAATGTAGGAATCTCATTTAGGACTTTAGGCACAAGGATGGAGAAGAAGTGATGCTTTAAGATACTCAGAATCGTGAAGAGAACCCACATTTGACAAGTACCAAATTACATGCCAAATTCTGAAATAAGTTATACACCAGGCATGATCCAACTTCAATGTGACAACAAATCCAAGGGGCAGGCGTTATGCTTATTTAACTGATAAGGAACTTGAAGCTCAGAGAGGGAGAGTAACTTGCCCCAGGTCACACAGGGAGAAGGGGAAGATCTGGAATTTAAACACCTATTGGTAGGCTACCTCCCAAAGTGACCCTACTGGACAGTAATAAACTCAGTCATGGTGATGATCCCAGCAAGGTCACTATCAATAGCAGCTAACATTTGCTATATGGTTAAGCCCTTTGCAGACATTATCTCCCTTCATTCTCACAACTGTACCACTTTCCATTTTACAGGTAGGCACGCTGAGGTTCAGAGAGGTAAAGGAATTTGTCCAAGGCCACACAGCTGTTAGTTGGCCAAATTAGACTTTGAACCTGGCTCTGTGGTCCCGATACAGGTTCAAAGTCTAATTTGCCCCTTTTCAGGAGATGGGAGAAGAAGGTGCGAAGGAACCCATCACCTCTTTATCCGTAACCACCCTGTTGCTCTCTCTCTGAGCAGTGCCCGGAGGAGCTGAGGCCCATGAAGGACGGCTCCGGCTGCTATGACCACTCCAAAGGCATCGACTGCTCTGATGGCTTCAACGGTGGCTGTGAGCAGCTATGCCTGCAGCAGACACTGCCTTTGCCCTACGACACCACCTCCAGCACCATCTTCATGTTCTGCGGGTGAGTCTCTGTCCCCGAGGCCCAGCCACTGCCTTCTCAGCAGCGGGGGATGCAGAAAAAGGTCAGGAACTATAGCTCAGCCCGGCTGGGCCTGACCTTCAATGAGATGGCCTTTCTGCCTCTGCTTTTTCAGCCCAAGAGGCAAAAGGCAACAGTATAACCTTTTGTTAGGTATTCAGAAGAAGCATGGAAGAAGAAAAATAAATCATTGATTAATGATTATAACAAATGGAATCCATGCTCAGGCTGCATCCTAGGGTCAGGATCTTTTTCTGCAGAAGTCTCTCGCCCCTTCTGCATCTACCCTGTACCCCAGGTGAGTGTATTATGGAGACAAAAGCAGGCATCTTGAAGTGTCACTAAGAAACCAGCAGGTGTGATGCTTAAGAACACGGGCTTAGCCCAGGCTTTCAACTCTATTTCTGCAGGGATCAAACACTGCCAAGTTCAGAGTTTACCCTTTCTTTACCCTAATGCCCCTATCGGTAAGGGTAATTAATTGGGGGAAGTGAGGTGGAAAAGAAACAATGCAGGCAAAGCTGGAAGTTTTCACTCATGCTAAGAATTCAGCTGAGTTTTAAAATTAGGATGAGCGTGAAAGGAGGGGCATGTTGGGACCAACTTACTGAGATACAAATGAACTTATTTACAAACCAGAAATAGACTCACAGACACAGAAGGCAGCCTATGCCTATCAAAGGAGAAAAGGGTGAGGGGAGGGATAAATTAGGAGTTTGGGATTAACATATACACAGTACTATATACAAGATAGATAAGCAGCAAGAACCTACTATATAGCACAAGGAACTATATTCAGTATCTTGTAATAACCTATAATGAAAAAGAATTTGAAAAAGAATATATATAAATGTATATATCTAACTGAATCACTTTCTTTACCTTACACCTGAAACTAATGTACCATTGTAAATCAACTATACTTCAATAAAAATAAAAAGTAAAAAAGTAGGGGAGCACATTGGGACCAACTTGCTGAGTGGCCTGGGACAAGTCACTATCCCTCTCTGGGCCACAGTTTGACCACCTGTGAAATCATATCTTTGGACAATGCCTTAGTAGTTCTTCCAGTAATTATTGTTTTCCATATTGGAAAAGTCTGCAGGGGGAGACCTCTGCCATGGGTAGCTTCTAGCATAGCATTTGGTCCTCAGCAATCACTCAAGAAAATGGCAGCCTTTTTCCTTCTCTTCCTTCCCTTTCTGATAATATCTTCATCTTGGAAAACTTGCTCCCCTTTTGACATTCTGTGACTCAGAAAAATAATCCTTTGCTCATGCAGGAATGTCAGTCACTGAAGTGTGCTCAGTGCTTTACTAAGGCAGAAAAGCGAATAAAGCATTGAACAACCTTTACAGCCCTACTTATCACGAAAGAGGAGGTAGACGAATGTGTATGGCTTTAATCTCAGTTCAACAGAAAATTAATTTTACCTGCATGGTTCTAGTCCATGGGGTCTGGTTTTCCTTCTGGGGCTTTTTTCAGGGTCTCCCTGCCCTCTGCCCCAGTTACACTTGGCACTGCAGGCGCCTTTGAGCAGGTGTTAGAGCAGCTCGCTGGAGGCCCTCGATATGTATCAGTAGAATAAATAAGAAATAAATTAGTGCATGCAAACTTGAATTTATAGGGTCTCTCTCTTCAGCTTAAGTGACTGCAGGGCAGCATTGAGTAAATTATGCATGGGCTTGGGTCTCAGGCTTGAATACTGAATCAGCTGTGTTCCTACCATTGTTATTGTACTTGGGGGAGGGGGTGTCCTGCTGCAAATAACAGTAACAGCAGGGGCCGCAGCAGTAATGGATTTTGACATAGAAACTATCACCACCTTTCACCCGTAGAGCACTGCAGCGGTCAAGGAGAATCGATAGACTTGGGTTCTAATCCGAACTCTGCCACTAATTTTCTCTCAGACATCAGCCAAGCCTCTTAGGACCCCTGCCCTTCAGTTTCTTCATCTCTAAAATTTTAATACCTACCTTAATGATGGTTGTGAAGGGTGCAAAGTCATTTGTAATTTATTACTCCATTAGGGTTATGTAATATGCCCAAGGTCATATGGCTAGTAATGTAGCACACTTGTTTCTGGCTGTGTGACCTTGAGAAAGTTGCTTAACATCTCTGTGCCTCAGTTTCCTCATCTGCAGAATAGGGACCCTAATAGCCTCTCTCTGTAGAATTGTTAATGAGGATTAAATGCATTACATTAGTTGCATCACAATTCACAATAATATTTGTAAAGTCCTCTGGAGTGGTGCCCTGTGCAGAGTTAACACTCTCTGTATCTGTTAAATAAAATAGCTCAGGTGAATGATAGTAGCGACAACAGCCCTCCAGTTGCTCAGTGACCTGAGGTGCTCAACCTCATGTTTTTAAGGTCTGTGAGATCAGGAGGAACTAACCTTCCCTACCCAGAAAGGACTCTGAAAGTTTTAAATCAGACTGAATTGGGAGAGTTGGGAGTGTACTCTGAGCTGTTGCAGCTCATCCAACTGCCCATAAACAGGACAAAAGAAAAAAAGAGCAAAAAACCCAGGTCTCCTAAAACCAACTGCAGTGTCAACATGCTTTGAAAATTGTCTATTAAGGATGCAAATGAGAAGTTAGCCACACTTGTTAGAAGCACTGTAAACAGAGCAAAGAAAGCCATTAGCAGGTACTTGTATGGAAGTTGGTCAGGAGAAGTGGCATGCTATTGAATTAAGCAAGGAAAACAAACCCTCGCTCAAGGGGACCTTGTCAACTTGCTCAGTGCTCTGTGCCCTTCCTGAGAGCTTCCTGGGTAGCACAGGTTTAACAAACCTATTTGCAGCCAGGTTAATAATAGTGGCTAACACTTATTAAGCACTTCCTACATGCCTAGACTGTGTTAAGTGCTTTGATTGCATCAGCCCATTGAATTCTTCTAACAACTCTACCAGGGAGGTACTAATATTATGATCTCGATATACTGTCCAAAAAAACAGGCACAGAGGGACTCAGTGACTTGATGAAGGTCACATAACTGGTAAATGGGGGCATTGGGATTCAAACCCAGTCCATGTGGCCCCAGTATTAGTCAAGACAGACAGATCTGATGTCACTGCTGGCCTCTGGCCACTTTTGGCTGTGTGGTTTTGAGCAAGTTGCTAAACGTCTCTTGTCTCACGTGGAGTCAGATGTGATTGAAGCACCATTGTGAGGATTAAATGAAATTATATGTGCACAGGGGCCAGCACACTTAAGACTCAGTAAATGGTTGTTATAATTAGTCTAATAGGAATAAAGCCACCTCATTTAATCTTTCAGTGACTGAAGTGCCTGTCCCGTTTACTGCTTTATCTCTGGGACCTTAGAACAGTGCCCGGCACATAGTGGGTGCTCAATTCATAATTGTTAAATGAAGTTCCTCGGTTGTCATGGCCATAGGAGTTGTTCCCAGTCCGGCCTCTCCAGCTACATTTCCAGCTACATCCTTATTCCTGAATTAGGCCTCTTTGCTTCAGCTTTGGGAGTTTTCAGTATTGTTCCCACTGCCCCTCATATGTCTGTGGTCTTTAGCTTGAATGCTCTGTTTCATCTTCAAGTCTTGGTGTAGGCGTTACCTTCTCCCACAAGTCTTCTCTGAGCCCTACGAGAGTGCCAAGATGAGATGTGTGGTTACCCTGGAGCTGAGTGTAATGCTTTGTCCTCTCTAGTTGATACTATTTAAATATTGGCTCAATGTTTATCAAGTGAGGTAAAAACATGTATAGAAAGGACTGCTTTTCTTGCCTTTTTTTTTTCTTTTCTGCCCCCAGGGCCCTCTTAACCAGGGAGAGGGCCATAGACATTTTGCCTCCAATTCTAATTTATCCCAGTGACATCTTGCCACTTCTTGCAGACTGGCCCTCTGGCTAGCTGTGCTGGCAGTCAGCCCCTATTCAGGCCAAGTTCCTCAAAACTGGATAAAGTGTCTTTTCTCTGGGGTCACACAGCCTCCCTTGCTTCTCCTGGTGGTAGCCCCCTTGCTCACCTGCTTTCCTGTCTGGTCTCTATCACATTGAGCAGGGACCAGATCTTAGTCACCTGTGTGCCCCTGTTATCTTTCCCCACTGCTTGCCCAAGGGCTTCTCCAAAGCCATAATCGTTGTATTAAGGATTTCATCCACCTAAGATCTGTTGCACCTACTCTGTGCCTGGTCTTTTTGCTGGGGTGCTGAGAATGCAAGGAAGCACTGAGTCCAAGTCCTTACCCACTAGGGGCAAAGGCAACATTGGGGACAGGTATTTGAGCCTCACTCGGTCCTGATTGATGTTGATGGAGCACAGGTACCAGTGTGGTAGAGAGAAGCAGGTGAATTTGAGCTAGGTTGAGAAGGTCACTGGATGCTAAGATGAAACACTTAACGATGAATCTTACAGGTGAAGGAAGCATTACCTCTCTCCAAGACCTAGGCAAGTTACCTAGCAACCACGTTTGTTTCATTTGTGCCTGTGTGTTTGCTGTGTATACTGTGCATTCTTCCAAGAGAATTTAATATCATCCACATAAATCCAACCTATTAAAAAACCAGATAGTATCAATATAGAACCGATCAGAGCCATTTGTAAGGAGAGGAAGGGAAAGGGAGAAAATAATTTGGGGAGCTGGAAATGGGGGAGTTACTCAACATGAGATAAATTTAGCTCCATTTGTCTTGGCAACCAAAGTAAACAGAAAAAAAATGTATAATGGATTATACAGTTGTCCTTGCTTGAGAAAAAGAAGGTTGTCATTTTTGCGGGGGTGGGGTTAGTTTGTTTTGTTTTGTTTTCCTGACATAATTTGCTGAGATGTTTCCTGTATGTACTTATATAAGAAGTAGTGAGCAATGTCATCAACATGTTTGAAGTTTCAGTATTTCTCAGATCATTTGGAAGAGGAAGCCAGGCCCCGAAGTGTCTCACAGTCAGTGAGGAAGTGACACTGGGGAGGGAGATTCCCTCAGTTACTCTCTTCTAATCTGAATATACTGAATGCATTTAAATATAGTTTACTTTAAAATGCAGTGAAAATGTATGTAAAAATATGAGTTCAAAAAGCACATCCAGCCTCAAATAGTCCTTACTAGCATATCCGCTTCATGTCATTTTCATGTGACTTTAGGAGGGAAAAGAGATAAATACGTGTGTTTAATACCAACTGGTAACTGGAAACCTCTTATTTTCATTGTCGAATGTGAAATTGGCTCTTACAGTGGAAAACACTGACCTCGAGAATGCAGACAGTTACTGTTAGTAACTAGTTGCAAGAGTATGCGAGGTCACTCAGTCAAGCACTTGTTCTGTTGTGGTTTCAACTTTTAGGGAAGGTCGTCTGAGCTCTACTGCTCTGATTTGCCTCTCATAGTAAACACAGAACAGGCACATGCCAGGTTCTTGTCAAACAGTACAACGCTGCACTCTCTGCTGTTTGAAACATCTGCAAAAGCTCAGGTGTAAGACATTCACAGACAGCCGATGGAAGCATACGAAGTCCACCCATTCGTTCAGATAGGTGTTTCCCAACGTGGATTCTGTAAAACGTTAGTTCCATGAGATGCTCAAAGACAAAAAAGGGGAAGTTCCAGTGATCAAGCCCACATGGGAGAACCTGCGCTCTCTTAACAGTCTCTTGAAGGTTCACAGGGCACCTGGGCATAGTAAAAGCTTTGGCAAGTCCTGCAGTGGTGAAACATATCATATCTGATTGGTTCTAAAGTGCCCACAGTTTCCACATTTCTGAAATTAGGATGTATTTTACTATCAATGGTTTGATAGAGTTTAATGAAATTTTTTCCTTTCTTAGTGTTTGGTGAAATGCTAGTGTTTCTTACAAGTGTTACGAATCTCAGAGTAATTGAAACAGTTTATATGATTTAGCCCAGAGTCCCCATATCATTCCCTCCCCTCCCCTTACCTCCCCTCCCCTTCCCTTCCCTTCCCTTCCCTTCCCTTCCTTCTTTTCTGAAGAATACCCTTGAGTATGTTACCTTTAAAGTGGCTTTTCTAGAAACTCTAAATTTTTCCTTTGAGTGAAACCTGCAGATGGAGACCACTCCAAGAACAGTTTTACTAATCTTCATTTTGGTTAGTATCGGGACAATCTTGAGAACTTTCCTGAGAAAGGTTTGTATGACATTGTGAGTGGGGTCCGTGTGGTTGAGGGCCTGCACTGCTGGGTCACAGAGGACCCTGGTCCTGTTGCCCCTGGAGTGGGGATTCTCTCAGGTGGCAGGATCTGCAAAGCTAAAAACATACTTGTTTCTCTCCTGCTGTGGTGGTAGGATACCAAGATTCATCTCCAACATTGGTCCAAGTCTGTGTGGTATGCAGTTTCTTGAAAGCTTCTTAAATTTTTTCTATTTTTTTTTTCTGGGATTTGATTTCCTCCCCTATTTAAAAAAAATAGTTTCTAGCCTATGCATTTCAATACGTAATTTTATTGATTCCATAAGCCACTGAGGAATAGAAATGAGTGAATGAATGAGTGAGTAAATGCATGAATAAGTAAATAAATAAATACCTTGTCTTGAGAATCTCTATAAATGCCATTTCTCTTAGGTCCTAGTTTCCTCTTTTGGGAAGCAAACAGGTTGGAAGCAGGCATTTGTGCTGCAGTGGAATGAGCCCTAGACTTGGAGGAGGAAGATCCAAGTCAAAGTTGTGGCTTTTCCAAAGTGCTCATGTGATCTTGGTCAAGGGATTTAAAATGCCAACCCTCAGGGACCCTGGTGGCAATGTTGGAATTAAAGTACCCATCTCACGATGTTGCTATAAGGATTATGTAAAACGTGCTCTTGGCTAAACACGTATAAGGTTTTATGGTACAGTCTCTAAAAAAATCCCAACCAGTTCTAGTATTCTCTGTAACGTGATGGGTATGTTCAGGGTAACACATTCATTGCCTTCAGCTAAAATGCCCAGTTTGTATCTTCGTACTTATTTTATTTTATGTTTTTCATTTTGGCAAATGTATAAATATAGTTTCATGCGGAGCTTGGCTGGTTTCCTGTGAGCCTACACTCTTTAGAATTTCTGTAAGAAAATCTCCCAGACGACAGAATATTCTAAAGGAGCTGTCCAATTATGTCACATGGTACAAAAATAAAATTAAAACAAACAAACAAAAAGAAAGAAACCAACAAACAAATAGACCTTTGCATAAATCATCCTGTGCCCTGAGGTGGCTTGGGCGAGAGAGTTGCTTACGTCTTTAAACTTAAAGGATCATTTGCCTTTATGAGTCTCTTTTTCTTTTTCTTTTTTTTCCCCCTTTCCTTTCTCTCTCTGCATCTCTAAGGGTCTTACTAAGCATACCAGGGCCTTTAATCTCCTCTCCTGCTGAGCCACAGTCTTTTCTCACCCCAGGCAAAAGGAAGTCACTATGCACCAATATTTGTAATGTGGCTAAAATCATACACACACTTATATACACACTTCCTGAGATATGAACTCTTAGGTTTAATTCCTAGTACCACTGTTGACAAGGTATATTTCCATGGGCAAGTCACTTAATTTCTCTAAACTTCAGATTTCCCTCTGAAAATGGGAGCAATACCTTCCTCTGAGGGCTATGTATTAATTTCCCAATGCTTCTATAATGCATTACCACAAACTTAGTAGCTTACAACAACACAGGTTTATTATCTTACCATTTTGGAGGTCAGAATTTCTAAAATCGAGGCATCAGCAGAACTTCAAGGCCAAAGGCATAGTCTCTGTGTCTGCGTGTCTTTCTCTCTTTGCTCTGCTTCCAAATTGTATGTCCTTCTCTGACTTGGACACCCTTGTCTACCTCTTAGGCTCTTATAAGAACCCTTATGATTACATTGAGCCCACTCAGGTAATCCAGAATAATCATCCTATCTCAGAATTCTTAACCTAATCACACCTGCAAAGTCCCTTTTACTATGTAAGGTAATGTTTTGTGGGCTTTAGGGATTCGATCATGGATGTTTGGGGTGGGCCATTATTCTATCTAATATAGATGGCAATAGGGAGAAAATCATTTCACTAAACTGTGGAATCTTGAATGCAGGACTGAGCTTTGTATATATACATGTGTGTAGATGCATACATATATGCACACATATATGTACATACACACATATACATATGTATGTCCACATTTGTGCATATATTTAACTTATGTATAATAATTACATGTGTATAAATATATATTTTTTATAGTTAAAACACATATATAGTATATGTTTATATGTACAATTTATTTCCAATGAATGACACAAAGAAGTTATCAATTATGTAATTTGAAGCAAAAAAAAAAAAATAGGCAAAGAAAGGCAACTCTGTTGGCTTTAAGAAATCTGGATCTAGAAAGAAGCCAGCAAAAAAAAGGCCAGCAACTAGGATCTGGGGACCAGGACCACTGGAAATGAATTTACATTCTCTGGGAAGTGTAAATGGGCTAACAGAATAGCAATTATAGGTAATACTAGCACAATCATAATGACATTAATAATCATCATCACAATGGCTGATGCATTAATTAGCCACTACATCATAGATGCTATTTTATCCTTTATGTAAGTTACCTCTAATTCTCACATCAGCCCTATGAGAAGAATTATTATTATTCCCATTTAATAGATTGTGACACTGAGGCCAAGGGTAGTTAACAGCCTTGATTAGGGTCATGTAGCTGGAAAGTGGTATAGCCTGTGTTTGAACTCAGCTTTAATTAGATCCAAAATCTGAATTTGACACCTGTGTCTCCCTTAAATAAAGGGACATGGAATCTCAATAAATTCACCAAAGTAGAAATTATGCAAGCCACACTCTCAGACTAGAATGCAATAATGTTAGATATTAACAACAATCTGTCTAGCAGATGAATCTGTAGATCAATAGATGATTCTATAGCAACCTTCTAAGTAATACTTGAGTCCGGAAAAAAAAAATCGAACTCAAATTATCACCTCTTTAGCAATGAGCAAGAGCAGGAAGGCTGCATATCAGACTCCTGGAAGAGAGGCAAAGCAGTGGTCAGAAGCTCCATGGCCTTTACACGAAGTACAAAAGATTGAAAAATAAGCAAATGAAGCATTCAACTCCAGAAACCAGAAAAAGAATTATAAAACAAGCTCAAAGAAAGCAGCAGAAAGGAATTAATACAAATAAAGGCTGAAATAAATGAAATAGGAAAAAAAAAAGGAGCCTCGCTAATAAATTGCAAAAGCTTGTTCAAAGGGGAGAGAGAGTGAGCACAAATGAACACATTAGGAATGAGCTAGGGACATAACCATAGAAGCACAGAAGATAAAACAAATTTAGTGAGAATACTGTGTGCAACTTTATGCCAATAAATTTGAAAGTGTTGATAAAATGCATTATTTTCATAGAAAATGTAAATTACCAAGTTTGAGTCATGGTGCTGTAGGAAATCTAAACAGTCAGATAACATAAAATAAAATGATAAGAGAGCTAAATGTCTGCAATTGAAAAGAAGACATCAAGCCCAAGGGACTTTATCGGCAGGTCCTATCGAACCATCAAGGAATGGATAACCCCTATCTTATGTAAACTGATCCAGAGAAAGACAATAAAAGGACGGTCTGCTAATTTGTTCCATAATCCTAGCATAATCCTAATACCCAAACTGGGCAAATACATACTCACTCATCTAGAAAAATCTGGTTGACATGTGAGAACTGATGGGCTTCTTACGTGGTAGGATGAAAAATCAGCTTACAAAAATCAGTAATAACTTTCCTCAGTATCAGCAATAGCTAACTAGAAAATATAAGGGAAAGCATACGTGAAAAACTGATCCTATTCCTCAAGTGGGAAAACTGTAATAATAGAGGCTATCACTCTACTAAATGCTTGGGTACACTGTATTTTAGACATAACTCATTTAATCCTCACAGTGGCTCTGTGAGGTAGGAACTTCTTCATAGATAAGTGAAGGCAGTACAGAGAGATTTTGCCCACAGTCACATAGCCAATAAATGATGGAATCTGGGTTCGGACTCTGGTTGTCTGTATCCAAAACACATGCTTGTAACCACTACAGCATAATACATTGCTTAAATACCTATGAATAAACCCCCACAAGATATGTGCAGGACTTTTATGACCAAACGTCTAAAATTTCAGTGAAGATTTTAAAAGAACAATTGATTAATGGAGATGAAAACTATTAGAAGACGCCCAACTGTGAAGATGCTGAATCAGTCAGCCAGGGGAAGATAGGCTATGTTGCTGCAACAAATGAAGCTTCCCAGACCAGAAGATTGCACACAGAAGTTGGTTTCCTGTTCACACAGGATCCACTGTAATTGAAGCAAACCTATTCTATCCTGCAGAAAGCATCTTGAACACATGACCCCCACCCTTGCCAGAGTAAGGGAAGAGAGGGCTTGAGAATCATGCAGGATGTTTGTAAGGGCTGGATCTTACAGTGACTTACATCACATCAACACGATTCCATGGCTCAGAATCTCTTCACACGGTCCCTTCAAGGCACCCAACTGCAAGGGAAGCTTAGATGCCTAGCCTACAATGTGTCCTCAAAGAACGCCCAGTGTGGTGAACACAAGATATCATCTCTGCCACAGTTGTCAACAGTGCAGAGCAGAGAGTTGACTCTCAATGCATATTTCTTAAAGGAGAAAAAATTAACAACTTGTCCCCATTTAGTCTACAAGTTCAATTTAAAACCACCCAAAATTCCAGTAAAGTTTTGCATAGAACTTGACAAGAGAACTCTAAAATTTATCTGAAGGGAAAATGAGTAAGAACACGGAGGAGATTTTGAAATAGAAAATTAGTGTTCCTGACAGGGAGAAGACTTACTTTGCTACATCCAAAACATGCCATAAAGCTACAGTAATTAAAATAGTGCAGAATTGTTGCAGTAATATACAGATAATTAAATAAAATTTCTAACCATATATACAGGGTACACACAGGGATTTAGTACATGACAAAATGGCATTTCAAACTACTTAGTGAAAGGATGGATCCTTCAGATAATCATCTACCAATTTTAAAAATAATTAAGTTAAAATAACCACCCCCACCATGCACAAAAATAAATTCCACGCAAATTAAATAGCCAAGGATGAAAAAGCTGTATTAATACTAGAAGAATATAAAGAAAGATATTTTTTCATCCTTTTGGGCTTTCTAAGCATAACACAAAATTCAAAAGCAATAAAGGATCAGGATAAAAAGGTTATAAGACATCAAAAATAAGATTAAAATACAAGTACAGACTTGGAGAAAATTTTAATAAATTTGGAAGGTGAAATACAACTACTGAGAAAATACACAAAGCATGTAAAAGCCAATAAGGAAAAAGACACATACCAAAACAGCGAAGTGGTCCAAGCACATGGATGGACAATCTACAGAATGAGAAATACAAATGACCATGACATGAAAAGATGGTGACTCTCACTAGTAGTCAGGGAAATGCAAATCCGAACAAAAATGAGTTATTTTTTGCCATCCCATATTGGCAATAATGGACGTGAAATTTGTGGGGGAATGGGTTCTCTCATTCATCAGTGATAGAATTGTAAACTGGTAGTGCCTCTACAGATAGCCATTTAGTAGATCTATCAAAATTTTAAAATTCATGAAATATTGACCCAGCAATTCTTCTTCTAAGACTGGCGTATAGAAACACACACATGTACATAGTGATATATGTACAAAATTCTTCATTATGGCACCATTTGTAAAAACAAACAGCTATAAACAACCAAAATTCCCATCAATAAAGATGAGGTAAAATCATTATAGTACACTTTTCCTGTGCAATGCCAAACAGTCATTAAAAAGATAAATCTATGTGGATACTGTTTTGAAAATATCTCTAAGAAATTATATTAGATATAAATGCATATCTCACAACAATGTATAGAGTAATTCTGCTTATGAGTTTTTTATAAAATTATATATATATATAATTTAAAAATATATAACATGATATAATAAACAAAAATGATATATTTATTATTATAAATATATAAAATGTGTATATCTAAATTCATTGAAAAAATCCTCCAATAATGCATAATTATTAATAATGATGACCACTGAAACAGGAAGTAAGAATATGTGTGGAGTGGGAAATGAAGAACTTCTACATTTTACTCTATAGATTTTGATAATGTCTAATCTTTTACAACAACAGTGTATTTATTCACGGATGCACGTGTGTGTGTGTGTGTGTGTGTGTGTGTGAAGAGGGAGAGCTCTACCTAGTAAACCATTTCTCTTACTTGCTGGAAACCTTTTGGAATAAATGGATGGAACTAGACTTTACTGAGCACTTACTGTATACTCTGCATATTTATAAAACTCATGTCATCTGTACTGCAGCTTTATAAGGGAGAGTTTCACATATTTAACAGATAAAAAAAAAAAAAAGAGGAGAGACTTGACCAAGGCAACAAGACAGGCCTCCTTCCAAGAACTTCCACTTTACTTTGGGCAGGAGCATGTAAATATTAGAAAGACAATCAGTGCATCTGTGCAATACATCGGGGGTTGGAGGAAAGCGAGGGCAGAGTGACAGCTTGCCTCAGGCATGAGACATTCCTGGCTTTTCAGTGGAGTGATTTTGGGTCACGTTTTCCACTCTGCCTGTCTACTTCCTGCCTTCAGTTAGATCCTGTGTCTCTGACATCAGCTATTGGTTCCTGCAACCTGGGTACATTTTCTTCCCAAATCGTGTTACAGAGCCTCTTCCTTCTCCCACATGAGTCTTTTTGCAGTCAGATTTAATAGATCTTCACATCATCCTGTGGAAGAAAGGCAAATAAGAGACTGCGTGCTTTCTACTGCCTCCAGCCAGCACAGCCTAACCAGGGCCGTATCATGCAAATAGAAACAACTGGATTTGGAAAAGACAAGTGTAGAAAAAGGTGCCTTTGTTGCTAGACAGACCTGATTTTGAATGCCAGCTTTGCCACTTACTCACTGTGTGACATGCTTTGTTTCTTGGATCCTCATTTTGCTTCTGTATAAAGCAGAAATGATGATACTACGTTTTTTCATGGTTAGAAAAGAAATATCCACAGTGCCTAGTCAATAGCACATACTCAGTAAGTAAACACTACCATCACCATCATTACAACCACTCTATAATTATTTTGTTAAGTACAGTACAATTCCTAACTGTTTTTGCAGTCAGTGTATCATAGGTCCTCTTAGCAGCCTTGTGAATTAAGGTGGGATAGGAATGTCAGCCCCCTTTTACAGATGAGGAAACTGGAGGCTACAGAGGTAAAATGGCTTACTTTGCTTCACATACATCACAAGGAGCAAAGAGGACATTCTACAGGTGTCTTCAGCTGTGCAGCGTATTTTCTTGTGTGTCTTATTTATTGTGTGCACCCTCCCCCCGGTGCCTAGCAAAGGACCATGAACCGATAGACAGTCAAAGAATTCCAGTTTCTGGATTGATTTTTCATGGGTTAGTACCTCTGCTGTCTCCTCTCCCCCCAGCTCCCGCCCCCAATACCTCTCTAAGAGATTTCTTTCCCTCTGTAAACATCCCAAATTGCAAGTATTTCCCCATACTCCATTCAGATACCTGTTTGGTCCATAGAGGAACCCACCCTTGCCTCACAAGCATATCAAAGGCCCTTCTGCTGTCAGGATTGGGTAGTTAGAGGCCAGCAGAGGCTGCTAACATTGCTAATTGAACAGAAGCCGCTCCGTGCGCTGTCCGTGGTACTGAAAGGATCACCTCTGTGCTACAAGGGCAATAAAAGCCTTGTTTTTGCTACCGTCTTCAACCTTGGTCGACAGACACACTGGGAATAGATTCTAGTTTGAGAAGCTAGTTGATAGCTCCCTGTGAATTGGTCTGTCATGCTTTTTAAAGTCCATGTGTTCATGGAAAACAGTTTTTAAATTTGCTTTGTGCGCAGATGTGCTCTCTGGCTTCCCCCTCGACTCCTCCAAAATGTCACAAATGACTTTCCTTGAATTTACCAATTTGCACGATTAATGTGCTTCTCTCTAGACACCTGTGCCCTAGATATATTCCAGCCAGAATAGCTGTTTCCATTCCTAAACTCTGACCTGTTTTGCAGGCAAAGGAGGCCTTGGTTTTAGGTCATCCCCAATGGGGGCATCCAGCGTGTGGAGCTAACTCTTGACTCTGTTTTATCGTGCAGCTGTGTGGAGGAGTACAAGCTGGCTCCCGATGGAAAATCCTGCCTCATGCTCTCAGATGTTTGCGAGGGCCCCAAGTGCCTCAAACCGGACTCCAAATTCAACGACACCCTCTTTGGAGAGATGCTGCATGGTTACAACAACCGGACCCAGCGTGTGAACCAAGGCCAAGTCTTCCAGATGACTTTTAGGTATGGGCAGACACCTGTACTTTACTGGTAGATTCACTGCCCCAAGATCTGGGAAGAGGGGAGGAAGCCATGGGCACTATGGGATAGAGGTCTGTTATACTGACCAGCATCTCCCCAAACTCACTAATGCCTGCCCATGAAGTGTTAGCAGTCAGCAAAGGTCATTCCTTGAAGTTCCTTCTCCATTGACCTAGCCCTTATTTATCCCACCCTCACATTTTCTAACTCTATCCATATATTTTAAATTCCATCTCAATCGTAAATCATCCTGTAAGTATAGTTAATGGAGTTTTTTAAAGTAATTAATCTTTCAGTCTATTAGGATTAAGTATCTTTTATAGTCTATTCAGGCAGTTCAAAAACAAAGATATTTAATGAAGTAGAAAGTAAAATTCTCATCACCCAGAGATACCCAGAATTAACATTTTCTTGAACATTTTTAAAATACTGTCCTCTCTCTCTCCCTCTCTATCTGTATATCAGTGTGCATACATATGCACACATACACACCAACTCTCAGTAAAGTTCTTTATAAATTGCTTTTTTTGCTACTCAGTATGTCAGAGACCTCTTTCCCTGCTAATAAATACAGAGGTACATGGGAAATTAAAAGATGAGACTGCTCTCATAGAATAAGCAGAACAGGGACTGGGTTGGCCAAATTATATGAAGATTAGACATGCAGTCTGATTGTTAAAATCTTCCTGGGAGAGTTAAAGGAACTGGGGCTCTTCTAGACAAGAGAGGCCTTGGGTGGGATTTATTCATGCTTCAAAATCTGAAAACTCTAAATAGTAGAGTAAGAAGAATTGTTCCATGTATAAGAAATGCTTGTCTTTTTAAAAAGAAAACTATACTTTTAGACAGTTTTACATAAAAATATAATTAGAGGTTATCACAAAGCAGGGTTCTGCCTACCATTTAAGGTCATGTCAACAAAGTCAGGACAGACAAGAAACATCACCAGCATAATCATCATCATCCTCATCCTGTCATCTAAGTAATAATAGTGATTGTTGTAGGAGTGGTAATAATGGCTACTGAATATTAAGAAATATTCTATGTCAAGCTCTTTACTACATATTTTAATAATATTAACAACAGTAATAGCCAGTAACATTAATTTGGCACATGCTGTGGGCATTCTAAGCACTTTCCATCCACTGATTTGTGTTACCCTCACAATGGCCCTGGGAAGCCGAGGCTGTTATCATCCCCACATACAGATGAGAAGTGGCAATGTTAAGTGACTTTCCCAAGTCCCCATTCTAGGAAATGAAAGAACCAGAATAATGTCATTTTAGCTTCATAATTAAAACCCTTTGAGACACCGTGGCCTCCACTTTACAGCTGAAAAGTCAACACCAGAGGAGTAAAGTTGCTTTCTCAAGGTCACTGTCTAGTGAGAGGGAGAGTGAGGATTCAGATGTATATCTGGCTAACTCCAAAGTCTTGCTCTAATCTTCTAATCCAGTGTACTTTATCACTTCCCGTTTTATAGAACTAGAATGAAAATGTGAATTCCCTGAAACTATTCATCTATGCAGATATCACATGCTTTTTGAGCACCTACTATATCCTATGTACCATGCTGGTTGCTTGGGAGACAATGGAAAATGAGATAAAAATGGCTTTAGACCCTGTGGTGTGTAGATATAGTGTGTGTGTGTGTGTGTGTATGTGTGTAATTTTATGTACTTAATTTGTGGCAGGTTATTATGAAGTAAATATACAGTGTTCCAGGAAATCAATTAACAGTGGGATCTAGTTTAGTTGGATTACATCATATGGAGGTGGGGGTGCATCTGTTGGATTAGAAAGCAATAATAAGGCTCACAGTCCACCCTCCAGATGAAGTGTTACTTAACTGATACCTGGAAGATGAGTGGGAGTTAGGATTGGAAAATGTTTCAAGCAGAGACATGTGCTAAGAAGGAAAAGAACTTGGTCGGCTTCAGGAAATGAAACCTGGTGTGGCTGAAGCTGAGGAAGTAGGGGAGGGATGGTGGGAGGCAAAGCCAGAGCAATAAGCAGTGGCAGACCATGGAGGTCTTACAGGCCAAGTCTCTATTCTAATAGCAAAGGGGAGAGCTCCTAAATGGTTAAAAGAGGGGAATACATCATGATTCCATTGCATTTTTCAACACATGACCTCTCAGTAATTGTGTGGGAAGTAGATTGCAATGAGGGTGCAGTGGGAAACAGTGGAGTGGGGTCAATGTCTACTGTGGAAGCCACAAGAGAACGTTAGCGGCTTCAACCAGGATGATGGGGACAATATTGAGAAAGGAGATTCAGGGAGTTAGTTGAGAGTATTACAGACAAGGGCTGGGGAGCAGTTGCAGGCAAAGGGTGAGGTTAAGGGTAGATTCAAAGGTGATATAAGTGACAGGCAACCACGCGGCGATTTAATGGCCGAGTCAAGTCCTCCTATTCCCAGTAAAGTTCTTTCTACTATCCAGATGCTCCAGCTGAGGCCAAATGCTACTTTGCTAGAAAAACTCTGGGAGAAATTTAAGGACAATTTGACTGAACCGTTCAATTCTGAGACTGTATACAATCCTGATTTTCTATAGTGTTAATAGTCTATGAAACCCTCTGTTGACCGTTGTGATGGATAGAATAATGCTGCATGGAATCCAAAGGAAAAAATAAAGAAATTACCCTTTGTCTTCGAGAAAGGAATTTCCAAGTTTGCAAGATGACAGACACAATTGGAGGGGATAGAATGAAGATTTAATTTGTAAAACAGTGTTCCAGGGAATGCCAATGGTTTTCAAAGATTTCCCATGTGAAGATTTTGAAAGGCAGTAAAGGAATGATAAAGGGCTTCATAAAGGACAGGGCTTGTATGCTGGAGTTTGAAGTGATGGCAAGGAACAGTGCCTCTTGGGAGGGATAAGAGCTATAAAGGCATTTTACTGTCCAGGAAGGAGCATGCAGAAGCCCAGACATATTGATAAGCAGGGGGAGAGGAAGGGGCAGGAAAATAAAGCTCCAGATAGACTGTCTCCAAATCCTGGCCCCACCCATGACAAGCCCTACTTGTCTTACTAGTCCTTACTAGTCCTACTGCCTTATCTTTTAAAAGGATGTTTTATCGGATTCCAGTCACTGTGACATGGGCAGTTGCTTGTTTTATGTAGTTTGATTTCTCATAGCAACTATCAGAGTGGCTGGCATGTGATAAATGATCAAATGTGCTAGTTCCCATTCTCAAGTGTGAAGATTAGCTTGGTCTAAAACGAGGATACAAATCGAGAAGCAAGATGCTGATACTTGAAGGGGCTTCATGGAATCCCAAGATCTCATTTGCGTGTGGGGAAGGGACTTAGCTCAGGTCCCTAGGTAGGTCATTGGAGAGCTAGCATATAAACTCAGATCTCCTGATTGCCCAGTGTGCTGCCTTCCCACTACTAACAGACCGGCTCATAAGAGAGAGCTTGGCTCCTTGAAGGCTGACCCGGGAGTCTCCAGGCTGAGACAGAATTTTAGCCCCATCAGAAGTCCTTCTGCCTCAAACACTCTGGTTATTGTTCCCAGCCCTTCAATATTAGGTTGTCTCTGAATAGCTAGGGTCTGTCTGCCCTGATTTGCTCATGGAAGGGAGCATAATGGACAGAACACACTTTTCTCTTTTGACAACAGCCTCAAGATTTAGGGAACTCCCCAGTCTCCCATTATATTAGAGAAGGCCATTTCACTTAAGCTCTCTCATCCTTGGCTTTACATTCTTTGCAATTATTTCTATCCCCAGACCATGTCACCTCTTGGAGCCACATGCTAAGGCAGTTGACTTCCCACCATGGGAGGTGAGTAGCTTCTGATGAGTCTAAATTTATCTCTTTCAAGGCTCCCTTCCTGAGCCCCAGACAGGAAAGAGGCTGCAGCTCCTTTGTCCTTCAAATTCCAGAAGGCAAGCCTGTAAGTTTTTCAGCATCAAAGGCTGTTGTCATTTCTCGCCTCCTCCTCTTTCTCCCCTCCTCCTCCAAGTAATCTCCCGTCCAGCCCTCCAGAGTAGCCAGCAGGCACCCCACCAGCTGTCCTGCCATATGCCTCGTTTCCTGACAGCTGCCTGGCCTGGGATTTCAAACTTTACCAGCTAAGGAATCTCCTGTGTGACAGTCACAACTCTGCTTTGTACACCCCCAGCCCCTACCCACCTCCCCGCACCTGCATCTGCCGACGGAAGACAGGCCTGCCTCTCATGTCCTCTCTGGGATCTCTGAAAGAGCAGCCTGGATTGCTGCTTTACAAAAAGCCTCACATTTTAAGTCTCCAAATCAGAGACTTAACTAGACTTAAAGATTAACTAGTCCAGAACTAATCTCTTACATAGCTGGAGAAACTGAGGCCCAAGATGGATACTACTTGCCCAGTGCTCCCCATGGTTTGGGGCCCCTTTGAGACTGAAAATTTGAGTCATTGATTCACAAACCAGCGTTCTCCTGGTTTCTGGCTCTGTTACAAAGGACATATGTAACTTCTTCATATCCCCACGTTAGCATGTGGTAAGAAGAGCCACCTGTTTCATCCCTGCTCTCAGCAGAGAGTGAGGACTCAGGTGCCTTGGGGGATGCCGAGTTCATGACAAAGGAAGGAATCTTAGGGAAAGGTCACTTCCATATGCATGATTCTGCAGGAACCTGATCCCATTCCTGGCTGCCTCCTCATGTTGCTGCATGTAGGCTGCAGCCTGTCTCTAGGAGATGAGCATGTGGAGGTTTTTAGGACCCTGACAAGTCCAGGAGTCATCCACTCTGGGTGAAGATGAAGCACAGTGCACACTGAGAGACTCACAGAGAGAGACAGCGATGGGGTGAGTGTGCTAAGGGGAGGCAGTCAGAGGGGCCGCGCAGAGGTGCGGGGCAGACAAGGATGGAGGAGATGTTAAGTGACAGAGTGGCGGGAGGGGTCGTCAAGCACAGAAAGGGTTAAAGGTATACCAAGTAGTAGCAAGGGCTCAAAGGATGAGGAGATAAAGAACCGGCAAAAGGTAAGTGAGTTGGGAAGGAGTGAAAGGTAGAAGGCTTGAGGGAGAGACCTAAAGTGATAGAGAAAGAAGGACATAGTTCACACTGAAGTTACAATATCATTTATTCCCAGGAGGGAATAAGGGTTGTTTTAAGAGGCTGGCTGGTGCCTGGAGAGAGCTCTGGATTAGGAATCAAGTTCGGATGGACTCATGAATGCACATAAAACTCTTGGTAAAATGCCAAATTCTGTGGAAATGTGAAGCATCAAAGATCTCACTTCCGAATTGCCCCCAAACTTAGTAAGGCATGTCAAGCTTTGCTGTTTCTAATCCCTTTTAGTGAACTGTGTTGGTCTTTACAACCCATGCAAGGTCACTATCAGAGTTCCCTTGCCTTAATTCTTGATCAGTGAGGGATTGGCAGAGACTGTTGGAGTGAGATACACTCATCAGAGGTTGGTGCTATTTGTTGTTTTGTTTGTTCATTTGGATTTTACTTCCCTCACTCTCCCATCCTTACCCATCCTACCTCATTCCTATAAGAAAGAAAGGCCAACGTCAGATATAGATTGCTGAGATTTAGATAAACATCCGTCAAGAACTGTTATTGAGCCTGGAGTCTCAGAAATTGCAGCGAGGAGAAGTTCCTTGGGAATAGGGGCTGAGCAAACACAGTGGTAGATTTCGCAAAAGCCTCATCAAAAAGAAGACGGTTCTGCCAGCCGCAGACATTTGCCTATAGGCCTTCAAGAATGACCTACAAAGGGTGTAAGGAGCTCGTGAAAGATTTACTAGAAAGGCACTTTCCAATCTGGCTTGCTTATCAGATGTGCATATTGTACAGCATAAGAGGACAGTTTGGGGTAAGATGTGGGATTCAGGATGAGACATCACCAACCCACGCTTGGTGAGACAGAAGGATTCTCTTTAAAGATTTGAGGAAAGCTGGCTTTCCTTTGTGGCAACCACTTGTTCCCCAGCTGAGGGTCCTGAGTCACATCTTATTAAGTGGCTCCAAAGCTAGGGTTTTTCTGCTGCTTTCCTGGGACATGGTTAATTGTCCATGCTGCTTCTGGATCTTTCCTTGCATTCTACCCTTTAATCATGTGTGTATTTCTTTATATGCCAGGTCCTATATTACATTACATACTGTGTGTTTTCTGACTTAATCTTCCCAAGACTGGCTGCAAAGTAGTCTTCAACAACTTCGTTTTACAAAAAAGGAAATGAATGTGTCAACCAGAATGCATTAAGCTGGGTCTTGATAACAAACAACTTCACAACCTCAGTGGCTTCACAGAAATGCATGTGTGCGCGCGCGTGTGTGAGTTGCTCGTATCACAGTGTTTCTGCTCGTTCTGGTACTTGGGAATCCTGGCTGACAGAAGCATCATCTTCATGTGCTTCCATGAATGCTATCGTAGTGGGAAAGGAACTTGGCTCTCATTACTTCCTCCTAGAGATGACATTCTGCTGGCATTCCATTGGTCAAATCAAGGCGCCTTCCAAGGGTTGAACTGAGACATGCAATCCTATTATGCGCAGAGAATTAGAGACCCAGAAATATGTGAGACACCAATACTGTTTACCACTCTGAGGCGCAGAGATGTTAGGCTGACTCACCTAACAGTCATGCAGCTAAAAACAGACAGCACGTGGGTCTGACAACAAAGCCCGTTTAGCTGTAGTGCCTCCCAGGCTTTCAGCGTGCTCCTACTTTGTATTAGCACCTCTGAGAGCTGTAATTAGATTTATTTTCTATACTTGTCAATTTTCTTCATTCAGTTCCCAAAGAATCATAGGCTTTATAGATGGAAGAACCTTGGAGAACAGTTTGTACAAACTCCTCCCTTTGTAGATGAGATGCCCGAGGCTCACAGTGCTTAAATGAATTACCTAAAATCATATGTAACTAGTAAGTGAACGAACCAGGCCTCCAAGCCCCAGTCTGTTGGGTTTCTCTGTATTCACGCGGAAAGCTTTAGAGACATAGGATCCAACTCCCGCGCTGTACAGACGGTAACACCAAGGCCAAGGTTCCATAAAGAATTAACAGCAGAGCCAGGCCTGGAAGCTGTTTTTCTATACTCTTAGGCCTAGGTGTTTTGTAATATGCCGTCATCTTATTGCAAAAAAAAAAAAAAAAAAAAAAAGCAAAGGAGGCAAGTAGTGGAGAAATTGTTAACTGAAAGTAGCATTAGCTTTTGATTTTTCAAGGCCATTCCCAAGCCTTTCTATGTAGTAATATTCCAGCTCTTGGCAAAATCTTCAACTAAACACCTGGAGACACAGCTGTAAGCTACCTTCTCTGGGAGATCAATGAAAAAATTTTGGAAGTGAACTGAGGAACAAAAGTTGGAGGCTGGATCACAGGAGTCAACGGGCAATTTTCCCTGAGGTCCTAACTCCTGGGTTGCCTGCAGAAGAATCTCCTTTCTCTGTCTCCATTTCCCCAGGGGTTCCTAGCATCATCCCCAGGAGTCTAGGCCAACATGTCAGGTCCTGGAATCAGAAGGCTGAGTTGCCAGTCCTGTCCTGCCACCTCCTGCTGTGTCACTCTAGGCTACTCTTCCCTTCTGATTTCTGTTGCCTCTTCTTAAGGAGAAGTTGAGGGCAGAGCTCAGACAAAGACTAAGGGCATCTGTCCCAGAATAGGGCACTCCTTTTACTCAACTGCCATGGCCAGAGGCTCCGTGACGCCTTTCCTCCTAACCTAATCATCAGAATCACCAAGAGCCGTGTCAAGACGTACTGACCATTTGCCCCAGTGAAGGGACGCAGGAAAGTGAATTTCCACTGTATTCCCAGGTGGTTTATGTTAGCCAGCAATTTGGGGATATGCTCACCTAATGTCTAGGATGCTGGACTTTGGAGTCCAAGTCCTACCTGGCTGCTTGTCAGCTGTCTGACCTTGAGCACATTAGCTCATCAAGCCTCATTTTCCTCGTCTCTAAATCAGATAATAATAACAAGACCCACTTCTTGGTGGTGGTGTTGTGATGATTAAACAAGATTGGCGCCTGTTCCATCCCTGTTCTCGGCAGACATGGAAGACCCAAGTGCTGCGGGGGGGCAGCTAAATCCGTAACTAAGGAGGAATCTTGGGCAAAGGCCATCCTTACCTGCATGATCCTACAGGAACTTGGTCCTGTTCTTGGCTGGGACCCAACACAAGGTGTCAGGGTGCCACCATGAGAAGTAAGAGGGTCCATACCCCACATCTGCCGTTTCCTAGTTGTGTGGCTTTGGACCATCCTCTAAGCCTCTATGAACCCAGTATGTTCAACTGTAAAGTGGGGCTTTTCCTCAAAATATCCTCGAGGAGCTGTGGTGAGGATTTAACAGTCTAATGAGCAAGAGTCGTAGCCACAGTAGGCTTCTGACGAACGTTGTTTTCTCTTCCTTCAGTTTCATTCCTTTACCCCAAGTTCCAGAAGCCATGTGGTGGATGAAGATGTTTTCTGTTGCATTCTCCCAAATTTCATCTCTGGACTAGAGTCATGATTATCCCCCCAACTTTCCCCAACCAACCCATGTTTTGATGAATACACTGCTTTGGTGAAATGCTGAGGGTAGAGACAGAAATGCCGCCCTTCATGCTCCGTGGGTCCGTTGAAGGTGGACCGCTCAGCCTGCAGTGTGGGACGGGCAGCAGTCAAGGTCATCTCCTTGTGGGAGTATTTATCTCATCTTTGGAAAGCTGTAATCTCATTGAGAGGTTGTATCATTTGTTTCCTATAGGGTATTCCCCTTTGTTTCTATCTGGATGACCTACGGTGAAATATACCTAACTAGCAATGTGAAATTTTGATGCTCATGTGTGCTACATGGAATTTGATAATCTGGACCCAGATCCAGAAGTTCCAGAACTATGTTAATCTACCACCTCTGGGGTGATATTAAAAATATATAATGATCAGCGTAGAAGGATGTCCATCCAAATAGAATGAAGGTTCAGCAGTAGGTCCTCCTGGACCGCACATCAATCGGTCTTACTTACCTTCCCCCTTTCCTGATTTCTTTCCCCTCTTTTCAACTCATCACATCTCCTGATGCATTTCTCAATACCCTGAAGCATGACTGATATAGTAAAGCTATTTTTTCTTTTCTTTTAAGAGTCTGTTTCTGAGGGGCATAGGCAGATGTTTCTCCCATGACACAAGTGGACAGAGCAGGTTTCCTATGATACGTTTTACATGAGAAAACTGAAGCTCAGAAAGGTGAAGTGTGGCATCCAAGGTACAGTGTGTATATGGTCTGAAACCATATGATACTCACAGAGCAGAAAGCAAATAATAGCTCATCATCATCATCAGACAGGAAATCGCTACCTAAAGGTAGGAATGTTCCATGTGTCTGCTTACAGCCAGAACTCAATGCACATGAAATAAGCTAGTGCTTCTTAAACTCCAAGGTGCACACAGATCGCCAGGGGATCAAATACAGGCCCTGGTTCAGTGGGCTGTGGGTCAGGCCTGAGACTCTGCATTTCAAATGAACTCCTGGATCTGAGGACCAGCTTGAATAGCGAGATGTTAAACTGAACTTTCTGCTGGATGTGAGCCCAGGTTACAACTGAGAGGAGAAAGATGGCCGCCCTTCCATCTGCCTGTCTGAAAGCAGTCCCAAGGCCAGTGGCACTAGGGCGTCATGCAATCCCACAGGAGTCTCCTCGCAGAGTGACCAAGTGCAGAGACTGTTTGGGATTTACAGCAGCCAGGGGAGACAGTGCTGTTCTGCAGTTCAATAAGCCCCTAGTGCATAATGTACAGAATCTGTTCTCTGCATCCATTTGTCTGCTCTGCTCACTGATGGGTACAGGGACACTCTGAGCATCAGTGGTAAAGAGGGAGGCATGTATCTTGACTTCAGTGTCCTGAAGGCAAAGTTTGGTGCCCAGACCAGAGCTTCCTCTGCCTGTCCGCACTGCAATTCCAGCCATCATCCGATGCCATGGAAAATACTTGCCAGTGGAAAGCTGGGCTACAGTCTGCTTTAGGTGGAAGGCAGACTCCTGGCAAATTCATGAGAAATCCAGGTGGGAGGGGTCATTGGCCTGGATGAAGCTTTATCATTCTTAAGCGCTGAGACAAAAATCTTATACTGTCAACACTCATTAGTTTAATTGGGGACAGAAAGAAAGTAATAAAATTAAGACCTAGTGAAAGATGCCTTTTATTTATTTATCTTTGTGGGGAGCAGGGAATTTCAATCCATTTTTAAACAAGGCCTCTCTAATCTTTCTCCCTAATTATAGTAAGAGCAGAAAGAAAAATAGCTGCTTTATTTTTGAAAACACTTTATTCTCAGTGTTTACATCTCTAAATATCCCAAGGATGGTCATTTTATGAGGAAAACAGATTATACACAGCCTACTTTTAATGTTCTCCAACTAACCTAAAGATGTGTCTCTAGTCGGCAAAACGTGCTAAAAGCTACAGAAGTAACCATGTCCATTTTATATCTCTTCCCGGTTTTCTATCCACTGCCACCCCCGCCACTCCTTTTGATTTTGTTTTTAGTTTTCTGTCTTCAAAATCCCTGACTGTGTTGTTTTTCTCGGAGGGAGAAGCCTGTCAGAACCACTGAGCTATCTGAAGCAGAGACAATTTTTAAGGAACCGCAATTTCATTACACTCAAATGCAGGCAGTAACTCAGGCTGGTCTAAGCACTCATAAGGAAAAGTCTGTAGGGAACCTAAGGAGCAGATAAGGATAGACTGTAATTAGCACAGTAATTGTAATTAGCAGAGCAATTGTAATTAGCACAGTGATTGTTTGTTCATAATGGGTGCTTCCAAAGTGACTCCAGGCAGTTTGTTCTCTTAAGTATCTTCTGCCATTTCCCCGGTGATCTTGTTTACACTGCTAATGTACTAATATGCTTAGCCATCTCTTTTATAAATAAACACTGCAAAGGTACAAGGCAGCCCAGCCCCTGGCCAAGCATTATCGTCCTTAATTAATGGAGTCCACAGCACTGAACATTTACTATATTTGCATTATGCCAAGGCAGCGCCCCTACATTACTCTCTGAAGAATTCACACCTCAGAAGTCATTTGTTATTGTTCTGCTAATTACAAGAGGGAGTGGGATGGCACCACAGGACTGCACTTGAGGTCAGAGATCCCAGTCCTGGCTTTACCACTTACTCTCATTGGTTATGTAACAAGTTTTCATGTAGCACCTCTGATGTATTAAGCTTCGGGGATGAAAGATGGAGATAGACAAAGTCCCTACTCTTATGTAGATGGACCACTGGCCCAGCCTTGGTGTGGTAAGTGGCAAGGAAGACTTCCTGAATGAGATGCTGGCTGAAGCCTGGAGGATGTGATTACAGTTAGGTGGGAGAGTGCTTCAGCAGGTAAGAGCACGGACAGAGCATTGACAGACGTGAACATCAAAGTGGATCATGAAGACGGTGAGGGGGTGGGATTGTAGAGATAAACTATGGTTGGTGATGGATGGATTCAATCAGGTAGGGTTATTTAAGCACCACAGTAATGGGACCATTACTGGCTGTATGACTCTTCAACGTTTTCTAACCTTTGGGATCCCAGTGCGCTCATCACTAAATCAGGGAACATAATAATAGCAACCCCACAAGAGAATTATGATAGGGAGGGAGAGGTGGTGAGAAAAGTCAGGTTAAAATGCCCTATAAAGTGTAAGGACATGTGCAAATGTTAGTGACATTTTCCTAACATGAATCTGAGCATCTATGAGATACTACTTACTCTGAAATCTTGTGCGGGAGTGTATATCCTGGCACATTTGAGATCATGTGAGATGCAAATTCACCAGCATTACTTTCTTTGTATTCCTTCCAGAGAAATGAAAAAGTAAGTCTATTCTAAGCTCACATTAATAAGCCTACGCATGTGTATCAAGAAAATTAATTTTTAGGGAAATATTTCCATTTCAGGGAGATGCCCTGAATGGAAATGTATTTAGTAACAATTCTAATGAAAGATATGATCATAGTTTATTAGATGTGAATTAATACAGAAAGCTCCAAGGGCAGTGGCTGGGGTTTTATGTAACATCACCACTGAATAATTACTATTAATGATAATCTAGTGGAACACCTCAAAGGTGGCTTTTAAGAGTCCAAAATGAGCATTTATTTTTATGTCTCATAAGATCCTCAGAGGAGCCCATTATGTTAGCAGTTAATTAGCAGGCACAAGCCAGGAGCCAATGATGCAGGCATTTGGATACTCCAGTACTGGTCCATTCAGTGCATCCCTGACCACTTTGAAAGAACTTTAACCCCTGTATCAGCCAGCCACCTCTCCATCCTCTCTGAGGGTCCGGGTGCTCTCTGCAACCTTGAAGCTATTTGGCTTGTTTGGGATGCTTTCTAGTGTAGGAGGAAATTAACAGGATAAAGGGATTGGTTTACCTTGCCGTCCCAGTCAGAGAACTGAAATTCCACCAAGGGATACCTTTCCAAGTTTCTATTAATTACCAAACTACTTCGAAGGAGTTAGTGAGGACCCAGTCACTGGAAACAGACAATCCCAGAAGCCACATAGGCATCTTGGTGCTGTATTTGCGAAGGAGGTAGAAACCTAGCTTGAAATTATACTAAACTGTAATTAAATTCTCCTTCAGCCTTGTGATTCAACCAATAAATATACATTGAGTGCTTACTGCATGCCAGGTTCTGGAGATGCAAGCTGAACAAGACTCTTAGAGCTGAACATTGGTATAAAGAGGGAAAGAATACTCTTCTCTTTGGTATATCTAAGTCTTGTGTTTCTTAACTTTTCTCCTTTCTCAAGGACCTGGGAGCCATCTCTTTGAAATGGAATCATCAAGGAAGAAAGCAGAGAAATACATTTGCAAATTAAGGAATCACTGTGCTATGTGGAGCCTATCCCACTGGCCCACCTGCCCCTGAAGTCCTCCAGGACTTTTCCACTTCCATAACCTGACCTAAAAACCCTCCTGCCCTTTATTTCAATGGGAATGAGTTCAGACCTCTCTCCCCTATTGCAGTAATCTTGAATAAAGTCAGATATTCGGATTGCTTCAGTTTTTTACCTAATGTCCTTCCCCTGACCCCCCAATCCAGGAGCTTATCCAGTGCTCTGTCAGGGCAAAATTGCATTAGGCAATGTTAAACAGTCAAGGAAGACTTTATTCAAGGCTATTGCAATAGGGGAGGTCTGAACTCAATTCCATTGAAACAAAGGACAGAAGGGTTTTTAAGACCGGGTTATGGAAGTGGAAAAGTCCTGGAGGACTTCTGGAGAAGGTGGACCAATGGGATAGGCCCCACACAGCACAGTGATTCCTGAATTTGCAAATATATTTCTCTGCTTTCTTTTTTTGATGATTACATTCAAAGAGATGGCTCCCAGGTCCTTGAGAAAGACATTCTTGGGTTATAAAACTGGCAAGAGGCTTTTAAAAAGATTTACATGTTAAAGGGCAGAGAAGGAATTTACAGTGACAAGTTATTTAGAGGAAATGCTCTAAGAAAAGGGAGGTCAGGGACCTAGAGTCAGGAAGAAGCCTGCCTGAAGTTTGGTCAAGCTGAGCAAACTTGAAGCTGGCTTAGTCACTATCTTACCTTTAGTTGTTTGTCTCCTTCGGTGCCTCTTGGCTGTGACAGTTTAGTAGGTTTATTGTTTTAATTTATTTTTATAGGCATTAAATTTACAAAGTTCAAGAACGAAAATGGTATAAAAGACATCCAATGATACTCCCTTCCCTGTTTCTCTCTATTCTTTTCTCCTGCCTCCTTTCCACTTTGGTTAGTTTCGTAGGTATCTTTACCACATTTGCTTATATAAATTCAAGCAAATAAGATTGAATATAACTCTCAACCTTTATCTCACAAAAGGTTCATAAAGTATGTTGTTTTTCACCCCCCTTCCCCCACTCAGTTATATCTCTTAAAGATCTCTCCACAAACAGGAAATTTGTCAACAGAGACACAGAGAACATACTCATGTTGGGGTTTGGAATCTCATTGGAGAATGTAGGGGCCCCAGGGAGATGGGGAGACCTGGGTTTTGGAGATGAGTAGTTCCTCATCTTGGGCTCCTGGGCTTTACACAGGTGATGTCACTGTCCTCAGCCCAGTGGCTTCATATGTAAAATAAGCATCCTTGCATCCCATTGTGTTGTTGTGAGAAAACTAAGGGATATAAGGAAACTAGTCCCAGGAAAAGTAACAGAAGTGATAGTAGTAACAGTAGCAACAGTAACAACAATGACAAACGTGTACGGTTTTCACCCCCTACCAAGTACCACTGTATCTTCATTCAGTCAGAAATAATCACTATCTATTATGTACCACTCACAGAATACCACAGTGAGCAAAACTCATGAAAACCCTGCACTTGTGAGTTAAATTCTAGTGTGGGAGACAACCAATAAATATATACTATGTCAGGTGTGCACACTATGGAGGAAAGCAGGACAAGGGGGCTAGGGTGTGCCAGGCAGGGGGTTCTATTTAATACAAGCTGGACACGGAAGGCTTTGATAAAGTGACATCCATGCAAAGTTCTTACCAGGTGAGGCAAGGAGGAGCTTCCAGGCAGAAAGGGCGCAGCAAGTTCACAGGCCCTTTGCATGTTCCAAGAACAAAAAGGAGCCCAGAGGTAAATGGGACATAGTGACAGAGCAGCACGTGGTAGGAGAAAAGGCTATAAATGAGGAGATAATGGACATCAAGTGGGGCAGTGTGGTAGTTTGTATAGGGTCCTATGCGTCACACAGGTACAGTGCTTTGGATTTTACTCTGAGAAGAGAAAGAAGCCAGTGTGTGATGTGAACAGGAAAGGGCTATGAGATCGGTCATATTTTTAAAAGGCCACTTCATCTGGGGTGTGAAGAATGGAGCTTAGCAGGCAGGATGGATGCAGGAAAAGCAGTCCCAAGGCTTTAGCCCACCCAGGTGAAAGACAGCGGAGACTGGTTGCAGGTGTTGACATGGCGAGCGGTGGACAGGTTCTGGGTGTATTCTCAAGGCAGCACGCCAGAATTTACTGATGAGGGAGAGGAAGGGGGAGGCGGGGCTGGCTCCCTGCTTTTAGCTTGATCAGTTGGACAGATGGAAGTGCATTGACGGAGACAGGAAGGACCACGGTAGGAGCTGGCCCAAGGGAGGGATGTAGAAATAGAAATTTGGTTGTGACCATGTTAAAAAATGAGTTCGATTGTGGAAAATTCCAGTCATTTATAACAGTAGAAAATCGTGTGATAAAAACCCCAGGTCCTCATCACCCTGCTTCAGTAAGCATCATCTGGTTATGTATAATATCCATCCTCATGGAGATGTTAGGAAGCCATTTGGCCAGACAGTCTGGCAGAAGAGAGACCAGACTTGAAACACACATTTTGGGTTGTTTAGGCTATAGGTGGTCTACAAGAAACGAGGGGAGATGAGTCCACCAGGAAGGAGGTAGAGAAAGGGAGACCCCAAGTCCCCAGCCCAGGGGCTCCTGTGCTTGGAGGTCAGAGGGCGGAAGAGCCACCAGCACAGGAGGCTGGGGAGGAGCCCCAGTAACGGAAGAGGAGAGCCCGGGAAGTAGCGGCACCTGTTCAGTCCCACTCAGCTCTCACAGCAGTGTAATGCAGAGACATGATGCTAATTTTCTTAATGTCATCCAGCTTGTAAATGGTGGAGCCAGGACTGGGATGTAGGCAGTCTGGCTCCAAACCCATACTCAAATATCCATCTCCCTCCATCCCTTCTACCACACAGTCACACATTCCACCCCCTTCGTACCACTGTGCTAGGCTGAGGGACTTGAGGGTGGTGGCTGCAGGGGAGAGGAAGAATGTTATAAAAACAGCACGTTTAAAGTTAACTAATAATGCAGGACATTATGTGTGTGATCGACCACCAAATTACCTTAGTCAATAATTCAGTGCCACCTAATACTATTAATGATATAAAAATTGCTATTTACTGAGCGTGTATCTATGGGTCAGGCGCTGTGCAAAGTGCTTCCAATGCTGCATCGTCTTTAACCCTCACAGCAAGTTTGTGGAGATGGGCCGCTTGTAGCCATTCGGCATGTAAAGCCACTGAGGTTAACAAACAGACCTTATAAAGTGGTGGCTAGGGGTTTGCTCTGTTCCACTGATGGGTTTATGACCGCATTATTCAGAATGAAAGGGGGGAAGGTAGGGTAGCATAGGCTTTGGGGTCAAGTAGAAGTGAGTGAGTTTAAACCCTAACTCCCTGCAATGCGGTCTTAATCACTTAAACCGCCCAGCCGTAGTTCCCTTATCCGTGAAAATGCAATGAAACAGAAATCCTGCGTCTGCAGGAAATTACTGCTTTTCCTCCATAATACTCGCAAACACTTAAGTTGAATTCATGTCTATGGGATTCTTTATTTCATGTCTGCTTTTCCTACTGAAATGAGATCCAGGACCATCTTTGACTCCTTGTCATGGTAAATCCCCAAGACCTAGCAAAGTGTGTCCGTGACTAAGGTCTGGACAAAAATGATAACTGTAACTTAGAAGTTGATTTTTGTTTTTAGAGTCTATGGGTGGGGGTATAGCTCAGTGGTAGAGTGCATGCCTGACATGCATAAGGTCCTGGGTTCAATCGCCAGCACCTCCATCAAAGATAAATAAATAAAACCTAATTACCCCCTCCAATTTTTTTTAAGTCTATGGATAACGTATATGAGATCTATACGTCAGAGTGACTTCTATGCCCACCCGAGACTGGAAATCTCCCCTAGTCATGGCAGTTTACACCCTGTGCTCCTTCATATTTCAGTTTCCCTCTGCAGAGCTGAGGTAGTAACATAGTTTAATGATGAGGCCGTGGCTTCGGACTCAGTTGAATGCAGTCTCTGCTTCTATTAGCTGGGTGCCCTTGGTCAAGTCACCTGACCTCTCTGAACTTCATTGTCCTCGTTTGTACAAGGTGATTATACTGACTACCTCATTGATCAGGTGACTAAATGGTATGTGATGCTTAAATCAACTGACCCATGATAGATGCTCAGTACAGGCTACTCATTTCCCCTTCTCACCCTCAAGGCAGAAACTATGTTTATTTTTATGCCCAGTGATGAAAATAAACAGGGCTTAATGCATAGAAGGTTGGAAGGCAGGAGGAAAGAAAAGGAGGGAAGGAAGGAAGGAAGGAATGAAGGAAGGAAGTCGGTCAGGAAAGGTCTGTAAGCTTGCCATTAGGACTAGTTTTTAAAAAGAAAGCATTTCATTCATTCATTGAACAGATATCCTGCACTTAATAAATTTTATCCACTGTACTACGTGATGGAGATACAAAGAGAGCCAGACGGTGGCCACATATGCCCATGTTTGTAGGGTGACCATACATTCCAGTCTGACTAGGACAATTCGAGTTTGTGCCTGATGTCCCAGGTTCCTGTCTACTTTAGCATTTAATCCAGACAAAAGTCACCTGGATTAGATGATACATGATATGGTCACTTTATCTACTGAACTCACAGATAACAAAAGAAAGGAAACACTTGCTTACTCAAGTGAAAGTTAACCAAGCGAGTTGTGCAGTGTGACATTTAGAAGTCAGGGTGCTCTTGGAGCAAACCTCTGGGACCCACATGGGGGTTTAGGAGTTCAGGCAGGTGCTCCTCGGGAAGCAATGTTTAAGATGAGATGTGAAGGGTGAGTAAGAGGTTACTAGGTGAAGGGAAAGAAGAGGACAGACTATGGTGACTTGCAGAGAACTGGCGCAGAGAGCATATTGCTCCAAATATAAAGACTAAAGGGAATTCAAGCTGGTGTTTAGAAAGTGGCAAGCATGCTGGGGTCTCTTTCCTGGTCTCCAATCACTTAGTAGGTCCCTAAAGGGGAGAGCACCTCTCTCATGGTCTTTGGTGTCCTGCCATGAGTGGCAATCACCAGAAAGATGGAAGAAGAATGGAAGTTTTAGAACATGAACTCCTGGGTTGGCCTAAAGGGACCTGTCGCAGAGATGCCAAAAAAAAGGCAGTGAGAAGAATGTGTGTCTCCCCAAAATTAGCTTTTCTGGAAAAGACAGAAGGGAAGCTTTTGTTCCGACAAAGTTATGTTAATATTGTCAAGTTGGTGCACTGGGTCGCTGAATGGGTACTTGGGGACTGTCACAATATTGATGGGGAGTTTGGCAAGTTAATTTTAAATCTGTCACTTCACTCTTCTACGACTTCTGCTCCTTAATAAAACTCTGCAATGATTGTGGGCTCAGCTGACAGCTGGAGAGTGATCTTTGAATCTGAAACTGGTGCGGAATGATTCTTTCTCCTCTCCCTGTCTCCTCCTCCTGCCCCCTCTTTTCTCCCTTCCCCACATCCTAGGTTGCCAACATGAAGTGAGAAACCCCTTCTCTTATAAAAGCAATCCCATTGTTGGGGGCAGCATGAGACCCTGGAAAGGTACAGGTTTTCCAGTTGAGCCCACTGAGGTTTCAGTGCTGATTCTGCCCCGACTGACTCGCTGTATGACCTCGTGGAAGCCACTTGAGGTATCTGGTCCTCTGGTTCCTCTGGCTGTTGTAACAGAAAATAATACATGTCAGAGCACCTGCTGCAGTTTACCACCTGCCAGGTTCCTTTTTTCCCTTCAACAGTATGCGGGACATGAGCTGCAGGTATCTGGCCCTGGACTCAAATGACAAGTGAGCCAGAAGCTACATCTCTAATAGGTCCAATGCTCAGATGGCATCAAGAAACCCATGGAGGAATGAAAAGGAAGGCGATGATTAAAAATGTGCAGCACTTTTGAGAGCCCCAATGAGTTTCTAATGAGCTTTTTGCTCAACAGACTAATAACAGTTCTAATAAAACCTACCCTGCTGAAGCCAAAACCTTCATTTTCTCCACACTCAAAAGACTCTTTTCTCTGCTGGGGCTCCTGAACCAATGCAAATTGCCAGGAAATTGTGCAAACACCCAAACGATATAGACCTGCAACATTCACTCCCTGGGTCTGTTTTCTATGGCTGGTGTCCAGTCTACTCTAAGACCATTCTACCCACTTACTCAAGTCCCCAGCTTTGATCTTGCCCCCTGCTTATACTTGAATTTGATTATTCCCTGTATTCAAGTCTATATTTTCTTTATCAGTGTTGACTTTGCTTTATTTTTCTGGCTATCACAGTCACTCCCTCTGCATCACCAGACTTCCAGGACCCAACTGGTTACACTGTCTGCTTGGGGGGCAGTCAGCTGACCTACTCCTCCCTCCTCCCTAAAAAGTACAATTCTGGGTAATGTGTGAATCCACTGTAGAGCATTTGACATTCATTCTGTAGGTATTAATTTAACAACTGTATTATGGCAAGCCCTATGCAAAGTCCTAGTATTTGCAGAAGTGAATAAAACAGCTCAGAGTCGTGGTGGGGGCAACATGAGTGAGGTCAACTAAGAGAAGATAATGGAAGAAACCTACAATGACAGCCATGCTTGTCCTGATTCCTGAGATTCCTCTGATGCTCTGACTAAGACTCACTCCTAAGCCCCTCTTCACTTATGATTTTTTCTCTCCTCCCCTTGAAGGAGAGACTATGTTCAGTTTGAAAGAAATGTATTGTTTCCACTTCCTCATTTTCCAATTGCTTCTTGCAACTTTCTAGTTTGATTTCTCCCACATCACTCCCCAGAAATGCTAGTCTAAACTAAGGTCCTCGATGATCTTACCAGTGAACACTGCAGAGTGGTTAAGAGCCTGGGGAGTGGAATGAGAAATGCCTGGGCTCAGATCTCAACTGAGTCTCTGTACTAAGTAAATTTAGTTTCATCATGTTTTTAAAGGAAGGGAGCATTCAAATCAGTGAATGCATGCAAACTGCTGGGCATGTAGTAGACAGGCAGAAGTTGTTGTTTACTTTTCTTTTCAACCTCCTGCCTTCCTCTGCCTCCCTTGCATCACCCCAATCACACAGCACTTGCAATTAAATATGTTTGTTTCTTTGTCTTCTTGACTGGCTTATGGGTTTCTCACGTACAGAGGTCATATCTTCTGTGAATCAGTGGCTAAGGCAGAGCCTGACCGTGTGATCACCCAGTGAATTTTGTGGATGATCAAGAAATGAATGAATGAATAATAGAACGAATGTGAATGAAAAATGAAATGAATTACTCAGTGGATGGATATATACATGCATATATGTTCATATATGATTAATATATAGATGAATATATATGAGAATAAAAGCATGAATGAACGAACCTATGAGTGGATTTAGTGAAGTGATGAATGAATGAATGGTGATAAATGAGGATTCCCTGAGGATTCTGCTGAGGGCAGAAATGTTACTGAGGGAATGAAAAAAAATGACTGAATGAAAAGGCAAATGAATGAATAAATTGTCTAGTTGTCTTTCCTGGACTTTGAGGAACTTTAAGAAAGAAGTCAGTATTTAGAATTTGATGCTGTGCTAGGCAGGGTGGAGGAAACAGGAGAAGGTGGGGAAAGGGCACAGAGATTCGGAGGAGAATGGCAGGAATTAGCAAGGCTGGGGAATTATATGGGGTGGGGTTCTATTTGTTACAAGGTCCTTAAGTATCAAGATTACAGTGTAATTGGCTTTTTAGTGTGTAATAATAATCACAACAATAATGAGCCATTTCATTCCTGTTGTACCTAACACCGAACAGTCTACCACAGTCCCTCTTTGATTTCTCTCTCCTGAGCTTCCCAAGTGCTTCAAGAGGAGGCTGGGCAGAAGCCCTCATTCCTTCCATGTGAATTCACCTGATCAATAGTTTAGATTTAATCCCTTTCTGTCTCCTAAAGGACTTTAGACAAGTAGCAATAAATTGCACACATATAGCGAGGTATTTAAAGCAGAGGGGTAGATTTTAAGTTTGATAACAGTCTGATTCTAGAATGCTAATGAAAGCCCTGTCAGTGAGTCCAGGGAAAATGTCAACAATGCGGAGTTTACTGGGTTCTTCTTGCCTGTGGAAGGAGGGATAGCCAGTCATCAGAGGAGAGAGAGACAGGTTAGCACGGCATCCTGAGAGCTGTTTTCTCCATGGCTTCGCGCACAAGCATACCATGGGCAATACCATGGAATGAGTCTTCAGCAGTTGTTTTGAGAAGTCCCCAAGTATTTTCTCTATGAAAAAATTTTCATTGACTGTCATATAAAAGTCTTTGCATTAAAGAATAATAAACACTCTAAGAAGAAGAGTAAGCATTACTTTAAAAATAAGCAAACTGATGCCCAAGGAAGTTAAATAAATTCCATCGGTCATAAAGCAAATCAAATTAAGGCAAGGCCAAGTTTTAAACTCATATCTTCCAAATGATGTCCTTTCCACAGCTCATTTTTCTCTTTGTTCAGTGGTCTGCTTCTTCCACTTTGGATTCCAGAGTAGGTTCTTAAATTGCAGTGCTGTCTCTCTAGATTTCTCATGTCTTAGCATCGTGGCATAGGTGTTTGCCACTCAAGGCGTGGTTGCAAACCTGGGAGCTTATTAGATATGCAGAATCCCCCATTCCCCAGAAGATCTGCTGAATCAGAATCTGCATTTTAACAAGACCTCCAGGTGAGTTATATGCAAATTAGTATCTGAGAACTGGGATCCAGCAGTGGTTCTCAAAATGGGGTCCCTAGACTAGTAACATGAGCATCACCTGGGAATTTGGTGGAAATGCAGATTCTCGGGCCTATCAAGTCAGAAAGTCTGGGAGTGGGACCCAGCGGTCTGTGCTTTAACAACCTTCCCCCAACCCAGCTTTCACCCCACCATTGCCCCTGGTGGATCTGATGCACCCAAAGTTTGAGAACGACTGGGGATAGAGGAAAGTACACCAGTCATTAAATTCAGATGCACCTGTTGGAACCTAGGTACCTCCGCTTCCTATCTGTGTGGTCAGCCACTCCCTGTCTGACCTTATAAGCAAAATTATGGTGACCACAACTGATGACGATGAAGATGATGATGGTAATGACCGCTGCTCCCTAGGCAGATGGTGATAATCAAATCATCGACAAAACTTCCTTTTCCTCCTGATGCCCCGGAGTCTTCCACTGCTTTAATGCTTTAATGATGTCTGCATTTCTGCCTGGGACCCCAGTGGCTTCTCTGACACTCCCTTCCAGACCACAGATGGGGATGAGAAGGTCTCTGGCCCTGGCCCTTAGAGCAGCACCATCTCTCAGCACCTGATGGCTCTGTTCTTCAACCGGATTCAATAATAGCACTAATCCACATAACGCAGCTTGAATCAGAGGCAATTTGAATTAGTTTGGCAAGTTGAACATCACACGTGACACTATTCAATATTTTGCTGGAGCTCAGATCCATAACCTTTACTACGTCTCCTTCATCCACTAATTTCACAATTTTGTCAGGAAAAGCTATCAAGTTGTCCAGGATGATTTGTTCTGCATGAACCTCCAGTGCTTCTTATCGCTCACTATTCCATCATCTCTCAAATGCTTACAGATTTTTCTCTGGGCACATTTGTCCAATTATTTTACTAAATATTGACACCAGGCTTACTAGACAGTAATTTTCAGGATTACCTCTCATTAACCTCCTTGGAAGACCAGTTCTGCATTTGGTCAGTTTCACTGCCACCGTTCTCTGACCGCCTGCCTCCTTCCACACAGTCCTACCAACTGCTTCTGGGTGGCATTCCCTGTTGTTTGACTTGGATAGCAGTCTTATTCCTTTCCACACACCCCGCCAATGCTGCAATTATCAAGGTCATCTTACATACAGAATCACAGGAAGCTAGAGGTGTAAACAGCTTTCAACAGGAGGCATGTTGTGGGGAGAGAGCCCGGACATACTGGGGTGGCAGACCTGTCTCCTCCACCCGAGTGTTCTGTTACCTGGGGCCACCTCTCTCTGAGCCCTTTTTTTCCCAGCTGTAAAATGAGACTAAATAAACCTCAAGGAGAATTACTAAAAGGATGAAATCAGACAGATGCTTCATACTCTCGGCACAGTGCCTGATGGGAAACCCGTGCCTTGTTCATGGTAGTCTCCTTCACCTGTACCTTTTCGAATGCCCTCCCTTTACAAAGAAGGAAATAAGTCTAGGAAAGAGATATACTAAAGATCACATACAACGGGAACCCCACAGAAGACACGTCTCTGAGTCCTTGTTCAGTGTAAGTCTATATATTTACCTTTGGCTCCTCCTTGCTAATCATATACAGGTGGATGCAACACCATGCAGATCGCAGTTTGTCCAGCAGAGCATGAGCTACATCTCAGTCCCCACTCACCCCTCAATAGGGCATCTTTGTGCAGTGCACAACCTGCACAAATGTATGGGGAGACCCTGTATCTTCCCCTGTGCCATGGAAAGATGAGATTTTAAAGGCTCTTCCAGCCCTGGGATTCTCTGATCTGTCCCCTTTCTTTGAAATGTCACAGACAATATGCCTGAAATCCTGCTTTTTTGGTGGTGGTTTGTTTGCTGTTGTAGATGGGACAGTGGGTGGAAGAAAGATAAGCACGTCTATAGGGGTATCTTACACAACTGCTGTAGCAAAACAAACATAAAAAATGGGTCCACATGAAATTAATTTCATTGATTTTTTTTTCTTCCTCTCCTTTGAAACCTCAGAGTGTGGAGGTTATAATTGGGCCATTTATTATCCGCTGCTGAGGGACTCGGGGGAGCCAGCATCCCGGGGGCCTGAAGCTCCCTGTTTACATATCACCCTTCAGGACCGGATAACCAATAGTCCTCTTTTCCAA